>NC_092334.1:339430000-344342500 GCF_046630445.1 Rutidosis leptorrhynchoides
AATAATAATAATAATAATGATAATACTAGTAATGATAATACTAGTAATGATAATACTAATAATAATAATTTAAATCATGTTAATCACAATAATAATAAATGATAATAATAACAATAATAATAATAATAATAATAATAATAATAATAATAATAATAATAATAATAATAATAATAATAATAATAATAAAAATAATAATGATAATACCAGTAATGATAATACTAATAATAATAATTTAAATCATGTTAATCACAATAATAATAAATGATAATAATAACAATAATAATAATAATAATAATAATAATAATAATAATAATAATAATAATAATAATAATAATAATAATAATAATAATAATAATAATAATAATAATAATAATGATGATGATGATGTTAATAACACTAACAATCATGATAATATTATTATGTTAATTATATTTGTGATATTAGTAATAATATTTAACATTTTAGTGAAAATAATATTTTATATAATAGTATTATAACAAATTATATTTATCAAGTTTTCTTATAATATTAATATTACTAATACTGATATTAATATAAATATTAATACTAATAATAATAATAAAAGTAATAATATAACAATTATATTATCTTATATATTTTACATATTTAATTATAACAATTAAATCATATTTGAATTTATATTTCAAATTATTATATGTATATATACATATTTATTTTCAATTATTTGTTCGTGAATCGTCGGAAACTGTTGAAGTTTAGTTTAAATTTAATCGGAAATTTTCTGGGTTATCACACATTTGTATTAAACTTTATCCTAAATACCCATCTACACCCAATAGCTTTAGAATTAAGAGGCAAATATGTAATTTCCCATGTATTATTGGAAATTAAATAATTCATTTCATCATTGATAGCCTTCTTCCAAAAAGCAGAATTTTTAGAGGCTATAGCCTATTTATAAGTCCTGGGTGAATCTTTTTACACTAGTGATATGTCCCCTTTCACTATATTTGTAATATATCACATCAGACAGAGGCTTTTTCCTTTCTTAATTTCATTTAAGGAATTTCAATTTCCCTTTCGCTTCTTGTCATTTTCTTTGTTGTTCTTCTTTTCAGAATCAACAAAGTTAACCTAAGAATTTGATGCACCATTCAGATTCTTTTCACGAATTCGTGTTTCCTCTTCGATTTGAAGATGTGAATTTGATCAAGATTAAAATCTTCTGATGAGTGCATCAATTTCTTTCTATAATTATGCCAATAAGGGATAACTTTGTGATGATCACCCTAACCAACAATTTTTTAGGAATTTCAATGTTCAGATTTTTTAACTTTGAAACTAAAATCAGAAATTTATGAACTTGATTAAATATAGAGACATCATCAACCACGGAAAATTTAAAGAAATTAAAAGTGGTAAACTTATTTGCCCCTTCCTTTTCAGCGGTGTATTTTTCTTCAAGAGAAGTTCAAATTTCCTTTACAAATGTTAATGGTGTGTAGAGGTCATAAAAACGATCTATGAGGGTGGACATAATATATCCTCTCCACAACGTGTCATCTTGAATTCGTTGTCTTTGTTCTTCTTCGGTTAAACACCTGGGGTTGATCATCCAAAACATGTAAACTTTGAGGGTTGTTTACAGGAACTTCATCTTTTCTTTCCATATTATGAAATTCATCCCATTCGTTCCATCCAATTTGATGGTGTCGCTTCCAAACATCCTTAGTATGGAACTACAAAGACTCTATTACAGATATTCTTTAAGATTGTTGAAATATAAGTCGAATACTATCAGATAAAATAAGAATTGGGGACGTGTATCACTATTCTAAAATAATATTAGCTCCCACTTTGAACACGATGGTGGGTCTCAACTAACTTCTTCCTAGGATTCAACCTCAATTGAAGAACGTTATGCAGCGTACATAAAGTTCACATGAACACCATTGAATATCATTTGTGTATGTGATAGTAATTTTTCCATAATTATTTGTATGATTTGATGGAAATTGGAGACATATTTATACTTGAAATATAGCGGTTATGTCCTAACCATCATGACTTTTGATGAACTAGCATAACTCTCTTCAAACGAATGTCAATTCAACCATCAGAATAAATGTCTCTTAATAACTGGTCGTCCATGTATCATGGCCATGACAAACCAGTTATAACCAATGCCCTTTCACGTACACAATCATGGCCCTGATAGGCAAGTAAGACCACAAGTTCTAATAGTATCAAGCATTCAAAACTTAACGAAAATGGGTGCAATTATCAGGGTTTGAATTATTTGTTTAAACCATACTTTCTAAACTGGTGTCTGCCACTTGTCAGATGAAGAACCTGAAACCGTGTTTCAGAAATTTGGTCTATCTCTCCTCAGAACAGCTTACAAAAACCGACTTTGTGAAACCCGAGTTACATGTATCAAACCGTGTTTGAAAAACACAGTTATAGCAGTTTTATAATTATTTTTTTGGGTTAAAGCCACAAATTGGCTATATACTTACTCAAATGTCCCGATGTAACCTATATACCCATTTGCGTCCTCATGTCGTCTACAAACTTATAAAAAGTGTACTCCTTTTAACACTTTGGTACCGGTTACCTGTTTAACCTGTAAAACACATTACGTACAATTTTTTTTTTTTTTTATTTTAATATAACGTGGTAGGTGAATGGACATTTAAATATGTAAATTTGGGGAATATAAGATATACCCAAATCAGAAAAATACGATTAGCAACTCGATTACAAAAAACCCTAACCCTAATTCATCGATTACGAATCAATTGAAAAAAGGTACGAAATTTCTTCTTTTGTTACTCGATTTGATACTTAATTCGTAAATTACTTTCTATTTCTTACCCTAATTCGTTCGTTACATTTGCATAATGACGTTCACTCTAAACTTTTACCTTGAAGGCACCTTTTCGATTGATCTGTTCGAATATGTCAATGGTGATGTAGATTCGATGGAAGAACAAGGTAATTTTTTTAAAATGCAGTTTGATATAGTTTTTAACTTGATAAAAGAATGTGTGACTGGTATACCTTCACAACTTTATTATTGTATTCCTGGAATGGATTTAGACAAGGGTTTTAGAGAGTTGAAAATGATGGTCATTTATATGAGCTTGTTAATTTAGGTTCAAAACATGGTACAGTTGATTTATATGTTGAGTATCATGGTTATGATGTATTTGAGACGTTGAACATGTGTGAAAAGGATAAGCTAGATGTTAAAGGAAAGCAAAAATTTTATGAATCGGACAAGGAAGAATTGCCATCTGTTGAGCCTGATGCAGTTGAATATGTGAACTTGCATAATGAGGGTGAAGATAATGAGGGTGAAAGGGGTAAATACAACAAAAGGACGAGAGCAAATTTAGGGTTGAATAGAATTAGAGTTCGTAATAAAAAAGGGTGAAAGAATGAAAGGGTTGGTAAATCTGATGCAAAGTGGGTTTAAATATAAAGTCTAATCAACGTGGCATGCCAACTTAGCTTCAACTCAGCTGACATGTAATCAATCATTTGGATTAACGGTTAAAAAAAGAACATTGTTTACATGAGTACACTTTTTATAAGTTTGTAGACAATAATATGACGCAACTGGGTATATAAGCGACATGAAAATATTTGAGTAAATATATAGCCAATTTGTGGCTTTAATAAAAATTTTCTATTTTTGTAAAAATCTTAAAAGAAAAATTCAATAAATTCAATAGTGCACAGCAGTCAACAAAACACGTCTGCATGAGTCATCGTTATTAAAAAGAGTTAGCATCACACAAATTTAGTGGCCAAACATTCTCCAAGTTTGACCCTGTGACAACTTTTAAAAAAAATATAAATATTGAATCGATTTATTTTTTTTCGAAGTCAGACAAGCAAGAAATGATAAATTCTCTAAGGTGGCGTTTGGTTGGAGGATTTGAAATCTCAGGATTTAGAAATCCCAAAGGATTTCAAATCCCGGGATTTTAAATCCTATGGTGTGTTTGGTTTGATTTTTATTTTTAAGGATTTCAACGCACTGCCCTTAACAAGACTTGATTACAAAGAACTGCACTAAAAACTCCACTAAACAAAACTTGATTGCAAAGGAATTTGGCACCAAACAAAACTGAATATTCAGTTAATCAAATAAAATCAGATAAACAGATGCCATGAGCATAAACAAAAGGGGTAATAGGTATGATCTTTTTTGGGTAATGTCTTACTATCTATATAACGAGACACCGTCGTAGAATTTTGTGGGAAGCACTACGTGACCTCTTCACAGTCATCAGCAACCGGATTGACTTCAAGAAGATGGATCAAGAGATCGTCGGAGAATCCTTGACCTTGATGATCGATAGCGCGTAGAGTTGGTCGTGTGATTTTAGGAAGCCGGTAGCGGCGGTAATCGGCGGTGGTGGCGGCGGCAGTAATCGGCGGTGGTGACGGCGGTAATCGGCGGTAATTGCGACGGTAATCGATTACGGTGGTAATGAAGATTTTTGGTGGTAGGTGGTTTGTTAAGCAAAAGATGGTAGTTGCATAGCGTTTTTATGGAATTTTGTAGATGAGATTCTAAATCCTTCATGTATTGGGAGCTTTTTAAAATCCTTCATTCATGGGTTTTTAAAATACTACGCGATTTAAAAAACTTGAACCAAACACATTAATTCATGGGATTTCAATTACAAATCCCATCAAATCCCACCAAAATCTCCAACCAAACGCACCCTAAGTAACTAAAGTTTGTTAGAGTGCTCCCAACCGTTCGTCCAGCAACCCCGCCCACCCTCGCCCAGGCTGGGCGCCGATGGCACCAGACCCGCCCAGGGTCCGCCCAGCAGCCGCCCAGGCCAACCCGTCTAGCTTCTTGTCTAATCTCAGCATATTTGAGGGCGAAATAATTTGGGTATTTTGGCCCGTTTGATGAATTTGCAACGGCTCTTTTGCCCTCCAACGGCTCCAAACGGCTAGTTTCACCTTTTTTTCTTTTTCTTTTTTTACTCTATTTATACTCCACATCTCAACCCCATTTTACACACAACTTTCATATTACTTCTCAATTTCTATTAATTTTTCTCACATCTTTCACCAAAAAAAATGAGTTCCAAAAAAACACCAAACAAAGGAAAAACCAAACAACGTCCGGTAGTTCAAGATCCAAATTCGGTTAGTCAAGATATGATGCAAATGCTACTCGATAACTCGCAACAAACTACCGGGTTTTCTCGTTTTGCAAATACTAATGCATTTGCGGGTATGTTCGGAAACGTCCATCAACATCAATCTCAAAATGTTCCACTCTACCATAACCAACATTCTCAAAATGTTCCACTCTTCCCGAACCAACTATATCAAAATGTTCCAATTTACCCGAACCAACTATCTCAAAATGTTCAAATCTACCCGAACCAACAACAAACGAAACAAACACCTTATTATCCAAGTCTCCGTGACGAATCGTCCGACGAAGAAGTTCTCGAAACACCACTCCAAAATGAACCCGAATCCGAACCCGAGCTCGAACCCGAACCCGAACCCGAAAGTGATCCGAAAGGAAAAGGAAAAGGAAAAGTGGTAGAAATGAAAGTGAGGTGTCCGAAGACCGCGTGGACCGACTTGGAGACAAAAATTTTAGCTGAGCGTTTTGTATATGTTTCCGAACACCCGAGTGTCGGAAACGACCAAAGTCATACTTCATTTTGGGGAGAAGTCCGAAGACAATATAATTCGATTGTCCCGGTGAAAAGACGTCCGGATCAAATAAGTGGAAAATGGTCGAAAATGCAAAGGGATGTCAAGATATGGATCGGTATTTACAACAAATACGAGAGAATGTGGGAAAGTGGTTGTAATAATGACGATATTATGTCCGCGGCACGAATGGCTTTCAAAGCGCAAACAAAGGGACGACACTTTGCGTTTGAGGATGCGTGGCGAGTGTTAAGGAATTGCCCGAAGTTTTTAGAAGGCGAAAGCATTTCGAGTAGCAACAAACGAAAAGAACCCGATCATATACCAATTAATGATCAAACCGAGGGAAGTTCCAACCCGAACACAAGCATGCATCCCGACCCAACCCAAATGAAAAATTTGTTAAAGGATACCGACCCAATCCGACGTCCTCCAAGTCGAGCTAAAAGTCAAAGGGACTCTTACTCATCCGATGCCGCGAGCCGTATGTCTTCCGATGAAGTTCACTTTAAAATTGCTCAATCGGTCCAAGCTTCACAAGATGTGGCGAATCAACCAATGAAAAAGCTACAAGATGATAGCAACATGCGGACTATGTTTAAAGGGTTGAAGCTTCTTTCCAAACCGGTGTCACGAGATTTGCCTCCCGATGAATACGATATGCTAATGCTTGCTCGAGACAAAATTAAGAAAAAATATGCGAAGAATTGCAAAACATGAACGACGACGACGAGGAGTAGTTTGATTATTTAGCTTTCTAGTTTTTTTTTTAATTGTCGTAATCTTTTAATTTTAAATTGTCGTAATGTTTTAAATTTTAATTATTGTATTTTTTTAATTTTAATGAAATGGTAGTTTTATGTTTTTTATTTTAAATTTATCATATAAATATTAATAATTATTTGATAATATAAAATAATTCAAAAATAAAATAAAAAAATGGAAGGAGGAGTGTCTTTGTTGGGAGTGTTTAGTCCTGGGAAGAAAGCGAGATGAAAGTGCTGATGTGGCGCTGAATAGTTGGTTAGTCCTGGAAGACATTGTGTCATGGTTGGGAGTACTCTTAAAAATAATATAAAAAGAACCTAAGCTAAACGTTACAATTTACAGTATGTCAGATAATGATATGATTAGTATGTCAGATAATGATATGATTGAAACTGGACCATATAGTTAATATTTAGATATCACTCTTTTAGAAATTTTGTTTCACTTTCAAAGATACAATTTTGAATTCAATATGTAGTACTAATGCTAATTACGTTATTAAAAACTTGTTCGCATTTAAATGCAGACTAATACTAATTGTGTTATTACGTGTGAAAGCCAATTTCAACAAAAAGTACTCACTTTAAAAAAAAAAGTAGTAACAATATAATTAAGTAAGTAAATGAATATGAAAATCATAATATATGGACTCCCTAAATTTCTATATAGAGAAAGTGAGATGTAAAGGTATAAAGTAAACTTGTATTCAATATTCAAAAAGCACCAAAAGGAGAAAAGTTTGATGGAAAGATGATCACTTATTGATATTAGACTACTCTAAACTCCTCTTAACCTCACTTATTGATATTAGACTACTCTAAACTCCTCATAACCTCCCATAGTTCATTTTTCTCATGTTCGAACGTCTACTTCACTTACATTAATAGATAAAGATAATAACGAAAAATTCTTTAATGTGCTTACTTTTTGCGAAAAATAAATAAAAAATAAGAATAACACTGTAAACTAAAGAAAAAGTATTATGTAATAATGAGATCTCCTAAAATGTGTGTTTTTTATTCTACAGACAATTAATATGAGACGAATAGAGTATAACATCATTTCCTTCAAATATAATCATGTCTCTACTTCTTTAAGAATGGAATGATGATAGAGTCAATGTCATCTATGACATTTTTCCTCATCTTTTTAGTAGAGAATGAGGACGAAGTCTATCGTAAGATGCTGTTCCTCAAAAAAATTAAGATCCAGCATAATTTATTTTTAATTAAAAAAAGTATTAATTTAACTAAAACTACTTTTAATAATTAAAATAACTTTACATTAAAAATAATACAAAAGTTATACGTTACACTAATGAATGAACATACGACACAATTACAAAATGATAAATAACTAGAAAAAGGAGCTCGCGCGATGCCGCGGGGCCTTTGGTTTGCGTATTCATAGTTAACGGGGCCTTTGGGCGTATTCATAGTTAACGGAGCGTATTATAGGTGTGTATAAGTATTGAATATAGTCTGAGGTATTGAGGGTTTTTTTAAGTGTCCGTTTTGCGTATAGTTAGTCCCGTTGTGGTCGTAAGATTTTTTTGAGTTGAACGGTGGGTTCGGAAAAATTTAACTCATACCGACCGAGAAGATAGAGCCCTCTAAAAATTCGGGTGGAATAAGTTTATTTTATTTTAGTAAAATTCTATGTTTACACTTTTTACCCATTAAAAAATGTGAATTTGAGGGGTGGTTTTGTAAATTGAGGTAAAGATGAGGGGCCGATTGCAGTGTAAACGTAAACTTAAAACTACCACCCAAAATAACTAAAATTACAAAAATTCTGGTGAGTATTAGTATAGAAGGGTAATAGAACTATATTTTAGTAAAATTTAACTCATACCGACCGAGAAGATAGAGCCCTCTAAAAATTCGGGTGGAATAAGTTTATTTTATTTTAGTAAAATTCTATGTTTACACTTTTTACCCATTAAAAAATGTGAATTTGAGGGGTGGTTTTGTAAATTGAGGTAAAGATGAGGGGCCGATTGCAGTGTGAACGTAAACTTAAAACTACCACCCAAAATAACTAAAATTACAAAAATTCTGGTGAGTATTAGTATATAAGGGTAATAGAACTATATTTTATTTTTTTTCGGGTAAAGAATAGAACTATATTTCATCGTTGGAATCTTTGGTATATCAGCATTTGATTTTCTATTTAGCTTCGGTATTTGTCAAGAAGCAAGTTAGTCGATACCTTGCAACGACACAAACCGACATCTGGAAAATGACATTGTTTTCCAGAAACTTCTACGTATCGCGACGATTGTGAGGAGGGTCATAAAACAATTATAATTTATAAATGGTCAGTTTTTGGTTGTCGGTTCGAGTTCGTTACAAGTTGTTATGAAGTTTTAAAATCCTTAAAATAGTACGCGTATCGCTTTCCTCATGTAACTTCCCCATAGCACGTTGGATAGCCATTGCGAAATGAATATTCTTTTGTCGAGCTTCATCGGATGACAAACGTGATACCGAGGCTCAAACTGACTCGAGTTTGGGATGGCGATCGGCCCAAAGGAATTGTACTCTATATCTACGGCGACCCAAAAAGAGTATTTTTGTTTCAGAGTTTTCGGTAGCCGGATTTCAGAACGCGAATCCCACGTTCGGTCAAAATGCGACTTTCCTCGTACGGGACTTTTTTTTTATATTTGACTTTATTTTCCTTTTGAGTCAGATTGTTCGAGTTTGTCAGTTTCGGGGTTGGGTTGCTTCAAACTCTTCGATTGGTGTTCGAAAAAAAAAGTATGACAGATTAACAAAATCATGATGTTGTTGGATAAACATATTCGTATATGATTGGGTTCATGGGTCGTCGGATGGTAACGAATAATGATTAACAATCGGTGCTATTTGTGCATTACCCCAAAACCCATAGTGTGTCGCAATTGAAAGATGACTCAACGGTGACGGATACATTTGCAAATTTAGTAAAATAGTAAATGTTGAAACATATCTTGAACTTGAATTTACAAGTTGGTGTTGGGAAAATTAGAAATAATAATCTGATGAGTCAAAAGCATTTTCCAGATTTTAGAGTCTGGTGTAACACCCTGTTTTTGTTTCTGGTTTTGCAGTAGGTCGGGACGCCGTCCCGATAGGGGGGACGCCGTCCAGCAACAAAAGGTGGGACGCCGTCCCGATGGGGGGACGCCGTCCAGCAACAAAAGATGGGACGCCGTCGTCGAGCCAGCTGTTTTAATTATTTTAAAAGGGGTAAAATGGTAAAATCACTTAGATGCCGGTTTGGAGCCTTCAAGGCTGGTTCCTTGGTCATTTGTGGATCATATTTCATCCTCACAAACACTCCCAACATTATTTAGAGAGAGAGGAGAAGTTCTAGAGAGAGAGAGGTGGATTTGGAGAAGAAGGAGTCGGATTCTCGCAAAAGCTCGGGTTCTAAAGTTGTTCATCTCGCTCCTAGCTACGTTGTGGTGGTATTGGTAAGCTCAAACTCCGAATTTCATTGTTTAGATTTGATATTCAATTTAGGGTTTTGAGCTAGTTTGTTGTACAACCCTTTTAGATGATGAAATGGGTTTATAGTGACTTGTTATTCTTGTCACTTGGCGGGTTTTGGGTCGGTTGACGTTTTGGCCTTGATTAGGCTTTGATTTGGAGTTTAATCACTTGGATTAGTGATTATGGAAGTGATGGAACCCTTTTTGGGTGAGTTTGGTTAACTAATTTTGAAATGGGTCAAAATTAGGGTTTTGATGTCAAAATGGGTATGACCCGTGTTTAACACTTGTGTTCGGGTTTAATTGGTGTGTTAGGACCATTTTCACTCGTGTTAGTGATTATTGGTTAGTTATGGCGCGGTTTGTGCTTGGAAGTGCGTTTGGGTCGAAATTGCACTAAGGGTAAATTGGGTTGGTTTGTAAGTCAACCCTAATTGTGTTGTTGTATTTGTGATAATGGAATAGGTACTTTCCATTGGCGCGTGGCGGTTTATTTGGAAGCATTCATCAAGGCGACAAGGTGAGTGTTAATATCCTATGTGCATATGTATGTGTAGGATGGGTGCGGGTCAGGTGAAGTGATTCTCGGCTATAGTGCTCACTTCACATATAGGTGGATTGATGTACTTGTGTATGAGTCCAATTGGCACGGTTGTGCGTTTTGGTTGACTACCTTTGACGTGGTACACGTTTTGAGTGTACGTGATCACACGTGGTTGTGATGTGGATGTTATAACCTCAATGGCGAAGGGTTGATATTGTTGTGATGTGGATAACCCCGATGTGGTAGATTTTATAATCCCGTGACCGTGAGTTTTGGTATTTGGGAAGTGAATCTCGGGTAGTGCGGATTCATGATGACTCGGGTTGTTCGGTCATCCTTTTTATGAGGTGATGGATTTCGGGTTGTGCGAATTCATTAAGGCTCGGGTAGTTCGGCCAACCTCGGTTGTTGAATTGGTAGAGAAGTGAATTTCGGGTTGTGCGAATTCACTAAGGCTCGGGTTGTTCGGCCAATGTTCGTATGATTGAGGTTAAGGGTTTAACCTTGTAGTTTGGTTACCCATTTATGTACGCGTATTTACTTATATTGTTGTAACTAATCTTGCAGTTTAACTTGGTGGTACGTTAGGTATAACATTTCTTAGTTATGCTTGGATTGCGGTATGTGGCTCGTATTTGTGTGTTAGCGATGCGCATTTCATTTTATGCATATATATGTATGTAGTATATTCTCATTCACTAAGCGTTAGCTTACCCTCTCGTTGTTTACATTTTTATAGATTGCACGGATGCGGTGGCTCGGGTAAGCGCGGGGACTAGTGGACTTGCGTAGTTGCTTTAGAAGACTTGCTTTTGGATTTGATTAGGATTGGGTAGCGTGTCCCCAATCCCATGCTCGGTCTATGTTTTTGTATAACTAATGGGTCGAAATAGTCACTTATGGTATTTTGTGTAGTGACCCGAACTTTTCCATGTTTATATATATTAATTGAGATTGATATTTATATGATTAAATGTTTCCAACATGTTAAGCAATCAAACTTGTTAAGACTTGATTAATTGAAATATGTTTCATATAGACAATTGACAACCCAAGTTGACCGGTGATTCACGAACGTTAAAACGTGTAAAAACTATATGATGACATATATATGGATATATATATAGTTAACATGATACTATGATAAGTAAACATATCATTAAGTATATTAACAATGAACTACATATGTAAAAATAAGACTACTAACTTAATGATTTTTAAACGAGAGATATATGTAACGATTATCGTTGTAAAGACATTTAATGTATATATATCATATTAAGAGATATTCATACATGATAATATCATGATAATATAAAAATTTAAAGTCTCATTTGATATTATAAACATTGGGTTAACAACATTTAACAAGATCGTTAACCTAAAGGTTTCAAAACAACATTTACATGTAACGACTAACGATGACTTAACGACTCAGTTAAAATGTATATACATGTAGTGTTTTAATATGTATTTATACACTTTTGAAAAACTTCAATACACTTATCAAAATACTTCTACTTAACAAAAATGCTTACAATTACATCCTCGTTCAGTTTCATCAACAATTCTACTCGTATGCACCCGTATTCGTACTCGTACAATACACAGCTTTTAGATGTATGTACTATTGGTATATACACTCCAATGATCAGCTCTTAGCAGCCCATGTGAGTCACCTAACACATGTGGGAACCATCATTTGGCAACTAGCATGAAATATCTCATAAAATTACAAAAATATGAGTAATCATTCATGACTTATTTACATGAAAACAAAATTACATATCCTTTATATCTAATCCATACACCAACGACCAAACACACCTACAAACACTTTCATTCTTCAATTTTCTTCATCTAATTGATCTCTCTCAAGTTTTATCTTCAAGTTCTAAGTGTTCTTCATATATTCTACAAGTTCTAGTTACATAAAATCAAGAATACTTTCAAGTTTGCTAGCTCACTTCCAATCTTGTAAGGTGATCATCCAACCTCAAGAAATCTTTGTTTCTTACAGTAGGTTATCATTCTAATACAAGGTAATAATAATATTCAAACTTTGGTTCAATTTCTATAACTATAACAATCTTATTTCAAGTGATGATCTTACTTGAACTTGTTTTCGTGTCATGATTCTGCTTCAAGAACTTCGAGCCATCCAAGGATCCGTTGAAGCTAGATCCATTTTTCTCTTTTCCAGTAGGTTTATCCAAGGAACTTAAGGTAGTAATGATGTTCATAACATCATTCGATTCATACATATAAAGCTATCTTATTCGAAGGTTTAAACTTGTAATCACTAGAACATAGTTTAGTTAATTCTAAACTTGTTCGTAAACAAAAGTTAATCCTTCTAACTTGACTTTTAAAATCAACTAAACACATGTTCTATATCTATATCATATGCTAACTTAATGATTTAAAACCTGGAAACACGAAAAACACCGTAAAACCGGATTTACGCCGTCGTAGTAACACCGCGGGCTGTTTTGGGTTAGTTAATTAAAAACTATGATAAACTTTGATTTAAAAGTTGTTATTCTGAGAAAATGATTTTTATTATGAACATGAAACTATATCCAAAAATTATGGTTAAACTCAAAGTGGAAGTATGTTTTCTAAAATGGTCATCTAGACGTCGTTCTTTCGACTGAAATGACTACCTTTACAAAAATAACTTGTAACTTATTTTTCCGACTATAAACCTATACTTTTTCTGTTTAGATTCATAAAATAGAGTTCAATATGAAACCATAGCAATTTGATTCACTCAAAACGGATTTAAAATGAAGAAGTTATGGGTAAAACAAGATTGGATAATTTTTTTCATTTTAGCTACGTGAAAATTGGTAACAAATCTATTCCAACCATAACTTAATCAACTTGTATTGTATATTATGTAATCTTGAGATACCATAGACACGTATACAATGTTTCGACCTATCATGTCGACACATCTATATATATTTCGGAACAACCATAGACACTCTATATGTGAATGTTGGAGTTAGCTATACAGGGTTGAGGTTGATTCCAAAATATATATAGTTTGAGTTGTGATCAATACTGAGATACGTATACACTGGGTCGTGGATTGATTCAAGATAATATTTATCAATTTATTTCTGTACATCTAACTGTGGACAACTAGTTGTAGGTTACTAACGAGGACAGCTGACTTAATAAACTTAAAACATCAAAATATATTAAAAGTGTTGTAAATATATTTTGAACATACTTTGATATACATGTATATATTGTTATAGGTTCGTGAATCAACCAGTGGCCAAGTCTTACTTCCCGACGAAGTAAAAATCTGTGAAAGTGAGTTATAGTCCCACTTTTAAAAATCTAATATTTTTGGGATGAGAATACATGCAGGTTTTATAAATGATTTACAAAATAGACACAGGTACGTGAAACTACATTCTATGGTTGAATTATCGAAATTGAATATGCCCCTTTTTATTAAGTCTGGTAATCTAAGAATTAGGGAACAGACACCCTAATTGATGTGAATCCTAAAGATAGATCTATTGGGCCTAACAAACCCCATCCAAAGTACCGGATGCTTTAGTACTTCGAAATTTATATCATATCCGAAGGGTGTCCCGGAATGATGGGGATATTCTTATATATGCATCTTGTTAATGTCGGTTACCAGGTGTTCACCATATGAATGATTTTTATCTCTATGTATGAGATGTGTATTGAAATATGAAATCTTGTGGTCTATTATTATGATTTGATATATATATAGGTTAAACCTATAACTCACCAACATTTTTGTTGACGTTTTAAGCATGTTTATTCTCAGGTGATTATTAAAAGCTTCCGCTGTCGCATACTTAAATAAGGACGAGATTTGGAGTCCATGCTTGTATGATATTGTGTAAAAACTGCATTCAAGAAACTTATTTTGTTGTAACATATTTGTATTGTAAACCATTATGTAATGGTCGTGTGTAAACAGGATATTTTAGATTATCATTATTTGATAATCTACGTAAAGCTTTTTAAACCTTTATTGATGAAATAAAGGTTATGGTTTGTTTTAAAATGAATGCAGTCTTTGAAAAACGTCTCATATAGAGGTTAAAACCTCGCAATGAAATCAATTAATATGGAACGTTTTTAATCAATAAGAACAGGACATTTCATTTTGGGTCGATGTGGGCCCGGTGTCATAAAACTCGGTTTTTATTGTGAAAAACTCTTAGTTTAAACTATTGTAATATATTGTGAAAGTGTTTTGGTTTAAAAGCGTCGGGAAGCGGGTTTTCGCCCGCGTGAGTTCGAAAAACTGATCAGAATGTTTTAGTACATCTGGACGCCGTCCCAGATGTCTGGACGCCGTCCCAGTCTTAAGAGCTGGACGCCGTCCAAGCTTTTGGACGCCGTCCAGATCAACTGCTTCAGAATTTTATTTTTTTTGGCACGTTTTCGGATGGTTAACGGGTTGGGTCGTTACAAGTGGTATCAGAGCATGGTCTAAGGGATTTAGGTGACTTGAGATAGGTGCCTAGACTTAGACTTTTGTGTGTGCTTATTTGTTGCGGGACTTGTAGGATTATGGGTCGGAATGGGAATTTGGTTAGTGCCTTAATTGATAGGTGGACTAACGTGTATATTAATACGTGGATATTATTAATATACGATTGTGTTATATTTATGTTTATGTTGCGTTGCGAATATCATCGAGCAAGATGGTCGTTGTACTAACGAGGGGATACGACGTGTGTGCGTAATAAGGACTTGCAAACCTTATTACGGGTGCAAATCGTGTTTAACAAGTGATGTACGACGAGTGTCGAGCAAGATGGGGCGGTGTTATGCGTGTTGTTTTATACGTTCGTGGACTAATCGTTTTGCATTCTTTAGAATGACGACGCGAAACGAGATCGAGACGAATGACGAGGAGTTTAACTCTAGAGTTGCAGCCGCCGTTGCGGAGCAAATGAGTGCGTTTCGAGAAGAAATGGATAGGAAGTATTCCGAATTTCGGGGTAGTAGTGAAATGGAGCGTTATCTTAAGAGCTTCATGAGGACTAAACCCCTGATGTATGACGGGAAACCGGATCCTTTGGTAAGCACAACTTGGATTTCGGATGTCGAAGGGTGTTTTCGTACTATTGATTGCCCTCCCGAGAAAAAGACGAGACTCGCTACTAGTCTGTTGCGGGGCAGGGCAAGGGATTGGTTGGATGGTAAGATCGATCTTGTCGGTGGCGAAACGTTTATGGCCTTATCGTGGAACGAGTTTAAGGAGGAATTCTTCGAGGAGTTCCGGAATTCGGCCGATTTGTGGGAATTGCGTAATGAGTTGCGAAATTTGCGGCAAGGATCTATGGATTTGAATACTCTCAATACGACCTTTATGGCGAAGACTCGTTTTTACCCGGAGTATTTGGGGAATGATCGTTTGTTAATGGGGGATTTCTATCGGACCATGAATGATGACTTGAAAAGTAAAATTAGTCGGGGTCAAGCGAAATCGTTTGCGGAATTATTCAACTTGGCTAGAGGTTTCGAGTCGTATACGCGATCAAAGATGTGTGAACCTTCAAGTAAGAGGAGGGTTGATTCGTAAGGCACCCCGGGTAAGAAAAATAAGGGTGCAAGTGCGAGTACGGGTAATGTGGGAAAAGGCACGGTGGATTCTCGTGCACCTAGATGTTTCAATTGTGGTATTAGGGGCCACAAGTTGTGGGAGTGCACAATGCCGAGAAGTGATGACGGGATGTGCTACTATTGTCATAAGGAGGGGCATCGCAAGCCGGATTGTCCCGAGTTGGCGGCGAATGCACAAGGAGACGTTGAGGTACGTTTCATTTTAATAAATATGTCATTTGAATATTTATTTATGTGGCGTTTAAGTTCGGATTTGTTATTGCATTGTGTTGTGCATGTTATTGTTAACGGTGAAGTTCCTAATGGAACTACCCTATGGTAATGATTGATTTTTGGACGAAGGGCGTAAGACTTGGTGTAACCAAGCATTCCTTAGTATTTGGGAAATGTTTCTACCAAACCATGAAAATGGGTTTTGGTGTTCGGTTGATAAGCGCATGTACGCTTTTGTGTTGAGATTGGTGAACCGTGAGGTTCGTCGGGTGGTTGGAACCCTTGAGATCGAGTGTTTTGAATCTCGATGTATGTTGGTAAAGAAGTTTACGTGACGCGAAATTAGGTGCCTCTTTCATACCTACTAGCGTGTTGTTCGACTCCGATTGTGTTGTGGTTACATTGTACTTAGGGTACCGAGATGAAACCCTTAAGTACATGAGTGACTAGGTGAAGTTGACAAGCTATAGCAATTGGATGATTGCGAGAGTGTAGTTGTGTAATTTGTGGTACACCTCTCATTTGAAGTGTTTAAGGATAGGTTAAAATCCTTCGTATGCTCAAGGTTGGAGCAAGGAATGGTGATGGGTCGTGTGAACCCAATTGTTGGTAAAGTCTACCTTTGGTAGCATTGTACGGTTGTACGGGTTGTGACATTGGAACGTAGTTCCAAGTGGGGGAGTTGCACTTCCGCCCGAGGAAGTTGTAGTGTGAGATTTCGGATGATGCTTTTGGTAGATCCGAAAATTTGGTCGGTTTGTGGTAGAGTACAATTTCAGAAAAATTGTACTTATGGTTTGGATTTGAATTATCACCAAGGTGGTAATGTGGTAAATCTCGTTGAGAGATAATGGACGTGTTTGGTGAGCAAGGTGAAATCCTTCGGTTAAGGGAGGTGTGTGTCGGATTCTCTTCTAGAGAATTATTGTTTTGTGCCTATGTTTGATATAGGTGGTCCTTGCTCGAGTGTGTGAATGGTTAGTGGTATCCGTTAGGATTCACTATGGCGTAGCAGAGCGCGATGTTACGCTACTCGTTGTTCGAGGCCAAAAGGGCGTTGATTGATGAAGCATGACCTTCGAGGTCCGCTGACTTCATCATGGTAGTACGTGATTGGTGGAGCATGACTTTCGGGGTCCGCTGACTTCATCATGAGCGATGTGTTATATCGGTGAAGCATGACTTTCGGAGTCCGCTGACTTCATCCGGTATTGAGATTGGTGAAGTATGACCTTTAGGGTCCGCTGACTTCATCATGGTTGTTGATTGGTGAAGCATGACCTTCGGGTCCGCTGACTTCGTCAAGGGAGTAGTGTTATGTCGGTATGGTGTAACATTATCGGGAAATGCGAGTACCGGTGGGAAATGCGAGTACCATTCCTGAGTTGTGTTGTGGGACGTGAATATCGGGTTGTTCGTATTCACAATATTTCGGGTAGTACGATTGTCCCTGTTGGTTGGACTCATAGTTTGAGGTAGTGAATGTCGGGTAGTTCGGATTCACTAAGGCTCGGGTTGTACGGCCATCCTCGGTTATACTATGTGGCGTTGGTGGTGAATATCAGGTTGTGCGTATTCACGATGACTCGGGTTGTGCGGTCATTTCGTTGTGAGATATATGGATTGGGTAGGTGAATTTCGGGTTGTGCGAATTCACTAAGGTTCGGGTTGTTTCGACCATCCTCCATATGTGTTCAGGCTCGGGTTGTTTCGGCCATGTTGAGTTGTGATCTATCGGTTGTTTTATACGCCGATGGTGGGGTCGTAAGGACCGTTTGGTTTGATCTATTGGTTGTTTTATGCACCAATGGTGGGGACGTAAGGACCATGTTGTGTGAACTATCGGTTGATTTATACACCGATGGTGGGGTCGTGAGAACCATGTTGTAGGATTAGTGATACGATAGCCGTGCTTCGCTCACATGTTGTTACAGGTGTGACGAATTGTCGATTTTGGTACACCTTTGGATTAGCATTGCCATAGTCGTTTTGGACGCTATCGGTTTTAACCGTTTGTTATGATGTTACGGTAGTTGCGTATGGGTCGTATTGCGCACTACAAGGGATGTTTAGTGATTGGTGCTATCGGTAAGGATTCGTTTGGTTCGATCTCCATCGTTTCGTGTTGTTGACCTTAGGTTGACTTGGTTACTTTTAGCATTGTACTCGGTAAGGATACGCTAGGGGATTGATATCTCGGTCCAAGATTGGTTGAGTTTTCCCGATGATAGGGAGTGAGCATGGTTCTAGTGCTCGGATAGTGGGTTTGATAAATCGCGGGAGACGATTCTAGTTGTTAAAGGTGATTCCTTGGGAAGAGTTGACTAGGAAAGTCGGATTGGGACTTATGTTGAGGACCGTGGAGTGTGGTCCGTTTGGTTAAGTGACGAGGATCACGAGGACGTGATCGATTCTAAGTGGGGGAGAGTTGTAACACCCTGTTTTTGTTTCTGGTTTTGCAGTAGGTCGGGACGCCGTCCCGATAGGGGGGACGCCATCCAGCAACAAAAGGTGGGACGCCGTCCCGATGGGGGGACGCCGTCCAGCAACAAAAGATGGGACGCCGTCCAAAGTTTGGGACGCCGTCCAAACGGTCTGTCGAGCTAGCTGTTTTAATTATTTTAAAAGGGGTAAAATGGTAAAATCACTTAGATGCCGGTTTGGAGCCTTCAAGGCTGGTTCCTTGGTCATTTGTGGATCATATTTCATCCTCACAAACACTCCCAACATTATTTAGAGAGAGAGGAGAAGTTCTAGAGAGAGAGAGGTGGATTTGGAGAAGAAGGAGTCGGATTCTCGTAAAAGCTCGGGTTCTAAAGTTGTTCATCTCGCTCCTAGCTACGTTGTGGTGGTATTGGTAAGCTCAAACTCCGAATTTCATTGTTTAGATTTGATATTCAATTTAGGGTTTTGAGCTAGTTTGTTGTACAACCCTTTTAGATGATGAAATGGGTTTATAGTGACTTGTTATTCTTGTCACTTGGCGGGTTTTGGGTCGGTTGACGTTTGGGCCTTGATTAGGCTTTGATTTGGAGTTTAATCACTTGGATTAGTGATTATGGAAGTGATGGAACCCTTTTTGGGTGAGTTTGGTTAACTAATTTTGAAATGGGTCAAAATTAGAGTTTTGGTGTCAAAATGGGTATGACCCGTGTTTAACACTTGTGTTCGGGTTTAATTGGTGTGTTAGGACCATTTTCACTCGTGTTAGTGATTATTGGTTAGTTATGGCGCGGTTTGTGCTTGGAAGTGCGTTTGGGTCGAAATTGCACTAAGGGTAAATTGGGTTGGTTTGTAAGTCAACCCTAATTGTGTTGTTGTATTTGTGATAATGGAATAGGTACTTTCCATTGGCGCGTGGCGGTTTATTTGGAAGCATTCATCAAGGCGACAAGGTGAGTGTTAATATCCTATGTGCATATGTATGTGTAGGATGGGTGCGGGTCGGGTGAAGTGATTCTCGGCTATAGAGCTCACTTCACATATAGGTGGATTGATGGACTTGTGTATGAGTCCAATTGGCACGGTTGTGCGTTTTGGTTGACTACCTTTGACGTGGTACACGTTTTGAGTGTACGTGATCACACGTGGTTGTGATGTGGATGTTATAACCTCAATGGCGAAGGGTTGATATTGTTGTGATGTGGATAACCCCGATGTGGTAGATTTTATAATCCCGTGACCGTGAGTTTTGGTATTTGGGAAGTGAATCTCGGGTAGTGCGGATTCATGATGACTCGGGTTGTTCAGTCATCCTTTTTATGAGGTGATGGATTTCGAGTTGTGCGAATTCATTAAGGCTCGGGTAGTTCGGCCAACCTCGGTTGTTGAATTGGTAGAGAAGTGAATTTCGGGTTGTGCAAATTCACTAAGGCTCGGGTTGTTCGGCCAATGTTCGTATGATTGAGGTTAAGGGGTTAACCTTGTAGTTTGGTTACCCATTTATGTACGCGTATTTACTTATATTGTTGTAACTAATCTTGCGGTTTGACTTGGTGGTACGTTAGGTATAACATTGCTTAGTTATGCTTGGATTGCGGTATGTGGCTCGTATTTGTGTGTTAGCGATGCGCATTTCATTTTATGCATATATATGTATGTAGTATATTCTCATTCACTAAGCGTTAGCTTACCCTCTCGTTGTTTACATTTTTATAGATTGCACGGATGCGGTGGCTCGGGTAAGCGCGGGGACTAGTGGACTTGCGTAGTTGCTTTAGAAGACTTGCTTTTGGATTTGATTAGGATTGGGTAGCGTGTCCCCAATCTCATGCTCAGTCTATGTTTTTGTATAACTAATGGGTCGAAATAGTCACTTATGGTATTTTGGGTCGATGTGGGCCCGGTGTCGTAAAACTCGGTTTTTATTGTGAAAAACTCTTAGTTTAAACTATTGTAATATATTGTGAAAGTGTTTTGGTTTAAAAGTGTCGGGAAGCGGGTTTTCGCCCGCGTGAGTTCGAAAAAATGATCAGAATGTTTTAGTACATCTGGACGCCGTCCCAGATGTCTGGACGCCGTCCCAGTCTTAAGAGCTGGACGCCGTCCAAGCTTTTGGACGCCGTCCAGATCAACTGTTTCAGAATTTTTTTTTTTTTTTTTGGCACGTTTTCGGATGGTTAACGGGTTGGGTCGTTACATCTGGAGATTTAGAGTCTGAAGTTACAGACTCTGAAATTGCTGAAGTTAACGTTTGAAGATTTCTTGAAGCAAAAGCCATAGAATATTCTGGAGATATGCTTGTTATTTAAGAAGATTTGTTTTGAAGATTTGATTTTATCTCCAGAATTTACTTCCTAGTTATTAGCAAATTTGGTTTGTTTTTAGTTTATCTTTTCCATATTTATAGCTAAATAGTTTTGGAAACCAAATCTCCAGATTTGGTTTTTGATCTGTATAAATAGGGACGTGTGCTTTTCATTCGATGTATCTTTTGGCACGATCAATATTATCAAACATATATTTCATATCGTGTTCTCTCAATTCTTGTACTTATAATTCTTATTTATTGTTCAATTGAGAGTCTGGTGTTCATAGATCAAATACTGTGAACTAATAACTGGTATCAGAGCGGGAAAGGTGTAAATCCTATCTCGGTGATCTTTAAAACGATCCATATTTTTCTTATCAGTACTATTACTACTCCAGATATGGCTGTAATTGAAAGGGATGGTGGTTCTAGCAAGTTTGAGAAAGATCTGAAAGCTGTTGAGAAGATGGATAAGGACTCTACTTGCAATAAAGCTTCTGCCTATAAGGTACAAAACTTTGTGAATTATCTTGATAATGAAAAAGTGAGAATGTTTCAGTACTTGTTGCTTGACTTTAAGTGGTGTTTAGAAGATATTGATAGGTTAAGAACACAAAATTTTGATCTTAAAAATGTCATCAAAGACAAAGATGCTGAAATTAAAGACTTAAAAAAATTGTGAAGTTGAACTTGACACCTATAAAATGGCATACACAGAAGAAACTAAAAGATTAAATATTGAATTAGGAAGATCAATTAAAAGGTCAAAATATTATGAATCAATTTGTAAATCCTGGTGTGTATCTTCCAAAAAGAATTCTGATGCTATTGCCAAACAAATTTCAAATGATGTCAAAGCTATACTAGGTGAAAACTACATATTAAATAATAATGTGGAAGTTGATCCAAGTATATTCAAACCTGACATTCTACCAAACACATTCGTAAAATTTGATGGTGACAAAAAGATTTTAACCAATGCTTTTGTAAGGTCATTAGATCCAGTTGAACCTTCTGAGACTATAATACTTGAAAGTAAAAATCCATTAGAGTCTGAACTTTTGAAACCTTTAGACTCTAGCATTTTAGTCTCTTAAGATAATAGTGTATGTTCTGACCTAGAGTCTGACACCCAAGAGTCAAGTAGCAATAACAACTCTGAATCATCCTCTGAAACTGACATTTGTCCAAATCCAAAAGTGTTAACTAAAAGAATGTCAAAGTCAAAACAAGCTAAGACAATTCAAAAACTCAAAAAGGAAATTTCTAAGCTCAATAAAAAAATCAAGAGTCAAGAAAAACCTTCAGTTAAAAGAACATCTTGTTTTCCTAAGGAAATTAAGAAGATATGAAAACCTAAAGCTTGTGAAAATAAAGGTGTTTTGAAAACAGTAAAGGAAAAGTTGATCTGGATTGGAAACAAAGCTTTTGTCTGGAGAGTGAAGAGCACTCCAATTGAACCCACTGAAAAGTGGGTTCCCCTTAAAAACTAATCATTCTCTTTTGTTTGTGTCTTGTGTAGCAGGGTAATATGTGGTATCTGGATAGTGGCTGCTCAAGACACATGAATGGATGCAAAGAGCATCTTGTGGGGTTTGTTGAAGAAAAAGGTCCTTCTGTAAGATATGGTGATAATTCTGTTGCAAAGACTATTGGTTATGGTACTGTTAAAGCTGGAAGTGTTTCATTTAAGAAAGTTTCTTTAGTTGAAGGGTTGAAGCATAATCTGCTAAGTGTGAGTCAGATTGCTGATGAAGATTGTGAGATTAGAATAAGAAAGAAAGCTGGTATTATTTATGATCCAAAAGGAAGGCCAACACTTGTAGCCTGGAGAGTTCAAAATGTGTATATGCTGGATCTAGATTCTGTTGATGTTGGAATTGAAACATGTCTGTATTCTAAGACTGTTCCTGAACTTAATTGGCTCTGGCACAAAAGGTTGTCTCATCTTAATTTCAAAAACATTAATGAGCTTTCCAAAAAGAAGCTTGTTAGAGGTTTGCCTCAACAATCTTTCAAGAAAGATAAACCTTGTTCTGCTTGTATTATGGGTAAACAGACCAAAACAAAGTTTCCCTCAAAAACCCTAGCTACTATTAGTGATCCACTTCATATGCTACACATGGATCTGTTTGGTCCAATGAACACTAGTAGTCTGGGTGGGAAAAGATATACTCTGGTAATTGTTGATGAGTATTCTAGGTTAACTTGGGTTATTTTCTTAGCTGCAAAAAGTGATGCTCCTGAAGAAATCATCAATTTAATCAAGAGAGAGCCGGTTCAAAAAGGTGTTATTGTTAAACAATTGAGGAGTGATCATGGCACTGAGTTCAAAAATGTTACACTAATTGACTTTTGTGAAGAGTCTGGAATTGGTCAAAATTTCTCTGCTGTTAGAACTCCACAACAAAATGGAGTTGCTGAAAGAAGAAATAGAACACTTATTGAAGCAGCGAGAACTATGCTATGCCAATCAAATGTTGCACCCAGATTCTGGGCAGAAGCTGTTAATACAGCTTGTTATACTCAAAACAGGTCTTTGATTGTGAAGAAAAATGGCAAAACTCCCTATGAGTTATACCACAAAAAGGTGCCTACTATTCATTACTTCCATGTATTTAGGTGTAAGTGCTATATTTTAAATCAAAGAGATCAGCTTGAAAAGATGAGGCCAAAATCTGATGAAGGTGTGTTCATGGGATATTCTTCTGTATCTAAAGCTTATAGAATATATAATCAGAGGAGAATGAAGATTGAAGAATCCATTAATGTTTCTTTTGATGAAAGTTCCACAGAAATGGATCAGTCATCCAGCACTGAGCAATCTGTACTTGGTGAATTGTCAAATTTAATTTCTGGAAACAGTGTTCAGACTCTGAATTCAGAGTCTGAGTCAGATGAACCTAATTTGTCTGGGTTGAAAAATGATTCTGCAGATAATTCTCATACAGAAGATGTTCCACAAGAATATGAGTCTGTTGTTATTCAAGAGGGTGATCAGTCATCAAATACCACCTTGGATCCTACTGTTCCTACTAGAAAATCATCTAGAAATATAGTTCCTCCAAAGCATCTTGAGGATTATGTTGTGGATCCTACTGGTTTGCCTAAACCTACCTCTTCTTCTCAGATACCTGTGTCTGACTTTGCTATTGCAAACTACTGCTTCTTTTCTTGTTTTCTTTCACTAATTGAGCCCAAAGATGTATTTGAAGCATTGGCTGACAATGATTGGGTTGAGGCTATGACTGAAGAATTGACAGAATTTGAAAGGAATGATGTATGGAAGTTGGTTCCAAAACCTGATGATAAAACTGCAATTGGCACTAAATGGGTTTACAGAAACAAGGTTGACAAAGATGGTATTGTGATTAGAAATAAAGCAAGGTTATTGGCTCAAGGGTATAGACAAGAAGAAGGAATAGATTATGATGAGACTTTTGCTCCTGTTGCTAGAATTGAAGCTATTAGACTGTTTCTGGCATATGCTGCACACAAAGATTTCAAGGTGTTTCAAATGGATGTGAAGAGTGCTTTCCTGAATGGTAAATTGCAAGAAGAGGTGTATGTGAAACAACCTCCTAATTTTGTAAGTAAGAAATTTCCCAAGCATGTCTACAGATTGAAGAAAACATTGTATGGTCTGAAGCAAGCTCCCAGAGCCTGGTATGATACCTTGTCAACATTTCTTCTAGAAAAGAATTTTTCCAGAGGAGCTATTGACAAGACTTTATTTATCAAAAAAGACAAAGGTGATGTGTTACTTGTTTAAATTTATGTTGATGACATTATTTTTGGGTCTACTAATCCACTTTTGAGAAAATGGTTTTCTGACATAATGTCTAAAGAATATAGAATGAGTAATTTATGTACTTTAAACTATTTTCTTGGACTTCAAATAAAACAGAGTCATGAGGGTATTTTTATTAACTAAAGTAATTACATTTTTGATATGTTAACTAAGTTTGGTTTTAAAAATTGTTCCACATTAAGAACTCCAATGAGTGTTTCTGAAAAACTTGATAAAGATGAGTCTGGAAAACCCACCTGTCAATCAACCTATAGAGGTATGATTGGATCTTTGTTATACTTAACTGCTAGTAGACCTGATATAATGTTTGCTACATGCCTTTGTGCACGTTACCAGTCAGATCCTAGGGAGTCTCATTTTAAAGCTGTGAAAAGAATTTTTAGGTACTTAAAAGGTACCCCTAACCTGGGTCTTTGGTACTCCAAAGACTCGGGGTTTGATCTAATTGGTTACACAGATGCAGACTTTGCAGGTTGCAAATTAGGCAGAAAGAGCACTTCTGGTGGATGTCAATTGCTAGGTGGAAAATTGGTCAGCTGGACTAGTAAAAAGCAGAATTTTGTGGCCACGTCCACAGCAGAAGCTGAATATGTTGCTGCAGGAAGTTGTTGTGCTCAATTACTTTGGATGCAATATCAACTTTTGGATTTTTGGTTAACATTAACCAAAACTCCAATAATGTGTGATAATGAAAGTGCAATTGCTATTACTGAGAATCCAGTGTTTCACTCCAGAACCAAGCATATTGAAATCAGACATCATTTTATAAGGGATTGTGTTGAGAAGGGCAAAGTGTTTTTAAAGCATATTGGTACTAAAGATCAATTGGCAGATATTTTCACTAAAGCACTTCCTGAAGAAAGGCATTTTTATCTTCTTGGACAAATTGGAATGTTAAATCCATCAACTGAAATGTTGTCCAGTGATGATATTTCTTGAGTCTGAATTATTTTCTTAGAGTCTGGGTGAAGTAATATTGTTCAGAGTCTGGGAAAGTTTACTCAAGTGTATTTTTGTGTATAAATTTGTTTCCTTCTTTAGTCAAATAAAGTTTTTTTAAATTTCGTTTTTAGGTTAATTTTTTTTTTCTTTATTCTATTTCCTAAAATAAAAGGGTCAAATTTGGTATTAATGAAGGGAGTTAATGGTAACCTTTTGAAAATTTTTGTCAGGAGTATTAATTTGATAATGATTGTGTCAATCTTTTTGATAACTTTTTGCTATAATGCATTAGATCAATCTTGGCCGTGCAGACCAACCTGCAGATTCTGAGCAATCGAAGTCTGAGTTGTTACCCCAGAATTGAATTGAATTGATTGTACAAATTGCCATTCTCGAGTATCTTTTTCGCCCTACACCGACACCGGGTTTAGTTGGCTCGGTAATTTTACTCGACGTGTGGTTGTTTCGAAACAGGGAACAACTTTGAATACACAAACTTGTAACCCAAGGATGAACCGCACACTAGAGCCTTATTGGGGCTAAAACCAATAACGAGAGCCTTTTTGGTATCATTGGAATTAACGGTATACTCCACCCCATGATGTTACACATACAGAGTAGTCTGAGGACATGAATGAGGAAATCCCACCTCATTCTAACCCATCTTCTCCCGCTGCTACTGAATAAAATCTCCATTTAACCAACCTTATGAACTCACCAGTTCATATTGAGAATACCACCATACTTAAAACCCTAGATGTTACAGCACTTGTGAATTCACCTCAAAAATTCACTAGGCAAGGTGCTTCTAGTACTACTTCATCACCTCTGCTAGAGGTTGGTGAAGGCAGTGCTTTGACCCAACCTAAACCTGATAGGATAGTAAACTTGGATACCCTCATTACAGTCACTGAAGAAACCCACTCAGTTGACTTATTTGAAGAAGTCCCAATCCTGGACTCAAATAACCAAATCCAAAAATCAGCTGCAATGACCAAGCCAACTGTTACCCCAGACTTAAGTCTGTCACTACCCATCCAAAATGTTCCATCCTTACACATTCTTGCATAGGCTGCCAATGTTACACTCATGTCACAGGGTGTGATACAGGCCTCAAATACTTCTATGTCCAAAGATCGCCCTACTTTTCTACAGGAAGGCTGTGAGGACATACCAACCATATCCTTATCTTCTGGCACTACTTCTCAGACTGAGGCACCAGTCACCATGGTTGGCCTACATCAGGCTTTGACCAAGTTGACTAAGAAGTTTTGATGACAAGCTCTCTGGTGTGCAGTCTAAGATTAATAATCTTAACTTTAATAATAATTTTGTTTCAAAAGATGAGCTGTTGGAGGTAAGGAGGTTGGTTGGGGATATGCAGGAGTTGTCTAGTGCAGGTGATTCAGGGTCTGTTGCAGAAATTAATCACAGGTTGGCTGAGCTGGAGAAAAGGATGGTTGATGTTGATGAACTGAGACAATGCTTTACTGGGTTTGCTTCTGATATTTGTTCCTTCAAGAACAACAAACTTAGATTTGGAAGTTTTTGTCTACTCTCCCTTTGGATGATGTCAAAAAGGGGGAGAAAAGGAAATGATTAGATGGTGAAGGCATTGAGGGGGAGTCATCAAAGAGAGCTCAGGTTGAGGGGGAGCATCAGATTCAGGGGGAGGATACTGATAGAGGTGTTGAAACTCAAGTGATTGTTGCTGATACTCAGGTTGGTGATGCTGAGGTGGTTGTTGCTGGTGATACTCAAATAGGTGTTGTTGGTAATGTTCAGGAGAATGCTGTTGTGGTTGCTGCTATGCAAGGAGATTAAGAGTTAAATTGAATCAAATTGTTCGATTGGGTTTTTGTGAGTGGAAAGGCATAGTTGTGTGTATCCAGGAGTATACAGATGATCAAGTTATTGTGCAAGAAGTGTTGAAGAGAGTTTATATGCTGGTACATTTGGTATTTGAAGAAGGGTTTATAAGTTTTAAGGATTATGAGGTATTTTGTGGAATGTTTATGAAGGAGAGAAGAGCTAAGGGATATGTTGAAAGGTATGCTGTTCCTGAACATTTAGAGTTTGTTGATGATAAGTATGTTGAGTATTTAGATGCTTTGATGATCAAGACAAATGGAAATCAAAGGATGTTAATTATGTGTGATCAGTTTGAAGGGGCTAGCATTGATATGTTGATCAGTTTACTGTCCAGATGTAAAACACAGCAGACAACTCCTTTCAGGGTGCAGTTGTTAAAACACTTGCATAGCAAGCTGAGCATGTTGAAAAAAATTTCTCATATGAAGGGCAAGTGCAAGCTAATTGAAAGGGAGTATGCAAAGATGTTTGTTTAGGAGTACAGGTTGTTTTGACATCATCAGATAGGGGGAGATTGTTGGGAAAAATAGAAATAATAATCTGATGAGTCAAAAGCATTTTGCAGATTTTAGAGTCTGGAGATTTAGAGTCTGAAGTTACAGACTCTGAAATTGCTGAAGTTAACGTTTGAAGATTTCTTGAAGCAAAAGCCATAGAATATTCTGGAGATATGCTTGTTATTTAAGAAGATTTGTTTTGAAGATTTGATTTTATCTCCAGAATTTACTTCCTAGTTATTAACAAATTTGATTTGTTTTTAGTTTATCTTTTCCATATTTATAGCTAAATAGTTTTGGAAACCAAATCTCCAGATTTGGTTTTTGATCTGTATAAATAGGGACGTGTGCTTTTCATTCGATGTATCTTTTGGCACGATCAATATTATCAAACATATATTTCATATCGTGTTCTCTCAATTCTTGTACTTATAATTCTTATTTATTGTTCAATTGAGAGTCTGGTGTTCATAGATCAAATACTGTAAACTAATAGTTGGAGGTTTATTTGGGTTGTGAATTTGTATATCTTTTTAGCATTTTGAAACTAAAAAGATGAAAGTGTATGATAGAAAGAAAAAGCGGATAAAAAAATCTAGAAAATGAAATTTGGTAGCATTTAGACTACGTAAAATTTTCTTTAACTATCAAGATTAAAAATAATGTCAAAGCGATTCTTGCTAAGAAGAACGCTCATGTTGTGGCAATTCCACTCGGAAGGTAATGGGTTACTCCTACAGCACGTCCTTGTACAATGCTTATGGTAAGTCAAATGCTTACGTTTAAGTCCCTTTTCCAAAAATTATAATTTCTCTTTAATTACTCTCTTTTATATAAAATATGTGATAACTATAAAGTATATATCATATAGTGAAAAGATATAAAGGGTTAATTTTGAGAGAGAACTAAGGAACTCTTATGTAAATATATGGTGCATGTATTAGGGGTGTTCAAAATATCCGAATCCGAAATCCGAATCCGAATTATCCGAAATCCGAAAATATCCGAAAAATCGGATATCCGAAAATTCGGATATCCGAAAATCGGATATCCGATTTTTCGGATTCGGATATCGGATGGAGTTTAAAATCCGAAAAAATCCAAAAATTATTTGAAAATTATCCGAAATATTCGAAAACTATCTGAAATATCCGAAAAAATATCCGAAATATCCGAAAAATATCCAAATTATCCGAAAATATTGGAAGTTCTTAAAAATATCGGATATTCGGATAATCCGATATCCGAATCCGAAATTTCGGATATCCGAAAATCGGATATCCGAAATTTCGGATTCGGATTTCGGATGAGGTTTTTCACTATCCGAATTTTCGGATATCCGAAAATTCGGATATCCGAATTTCGGATATCCGAAAATGAACACCCCTAGCATGTATGAGTTTGTGATATGAGTATGTAATAATTCTCTCTCAAATTAGTTATTACTCCGTAGTATATTTAACTATATATGATAAATTCAATAACGATTTTGATAGATTCACTAAGTCTCTGCATTGATAGATTGTACTATACAATTAAGCAATTCATAGTTTAAGTAACTTTATTAAAATCCTCGTTAGATTTATCACCGAAAAATGATACTCAACCAGTAAAAATATCACATTCATCACATTCAGAGTAAAATGATTCATCTTGCCCCAATAAAGTGGGTCCCACACCACTAGTTCGTTGTCAATTTACATAGAAATAAAAAGACCAGACATGTTGACAGCTGACTATTTTGAGCCCAACAACCAACATGAAAATAAGAAGACTACAAGAAACATCGTCAAATGGATACACTAACTTTCCATTCCTATATAATCACTTGATTTACTCTATAAGTTCTCATTTAATAAACAAACAGCAACACTAATCAACAATGAAGTTTGGAAAAGAGTTTACTTCACATATGGTGCCAGAATGGCAAGAAGCGTATATGAATTACAACTACCTCAAAACTCTCTTAAAAGAAATATTGATTTTTCGACAACGAAAAACCATGTCGAATCAAGTGAACCCAACGTCGAAAGTGCGGTCCTTGAAGAGAAAAGTGTCTCTTTTTAGAGCTTTTAGTGGACTAACAAGTGATCATCATCACAAAAAGGTTAAGGAAGACGAAGTGATCATGGTAAGTGCAATGCACCAACCAGATGAAGAACAAGGAGGCATTAATAGTCTTTGTTACCAGACTGTTTTTCTCCATTCGTTGGATGAAGGTGGCGAGTTCGAGCTCGTGTTTTTTAAAAGACTTGATCATGAATTCAATAAAGTGATTAACTTTTATAAAAACAAAGTTGATGAGGTGGTAAAGCAGGCTAAAGAGTTAAATATACAAATGGATGCTCTCACTGCTCTTAGAATCAAAGTGCATCATCCAACCTCTACTACTAGCACCCCTTTCATTGATGAAACAAACACAGGTAGCTAACTTTGATAACAAGTTAACAATATGAATATACAAAATATATTAGGGGGTGATTATTTTTACTCAGATTTACGAGGCCTAACTGGGTTATCTTGTGACCGTTTCTGACCTTTTCCATGACCATCTAGTGAGCTTGAATATGAGACCTCACTAGGCTATTTTGGTATGGTCAAGCTAACAATATGAACATATTTGTTGTAAACGACATTATAAGTATTTGAAAATTTGTAGGTGCGAATCCATTGGAAGTGATACAAGAATTCGAGATGAGCGAAGAACGTTATCAAAAGAAAAGATTGAACGATATCAAGGAATATGAAATGGCTTCTTTGGACGTTTTAAATCGAATAAAGATCAACGCCACAACCGAAACACCATTATCCACTATGAAAAGTGTATTCAATAGTTTAAATGTAGACTTGACTTACAACAAGAATGAACTCAGAAATGCACAAGGAAAATTGAAGCAGGCTTTTATTGAGTTCCACGAAAAGCTTCGACTTCTAAAGAACTTCAGGTACATACTAATTATACTAATGAACGACCTCTTTTGACATAAAAAGGTTAACTCTGATGTATAACTGAAATGTATCTTGCTTTATAAACCAGCTTCCATAATCAATTGGCCTTCTCAAAGATCATGAAGAAGTATGATAAGGTTAGCAATAATGTTTTGTTATTGCAGTCATATGTATCTTTAGTTTTACGATTTGCTGACCTGGATTAATAATGCAGATCACATCAAGAAGTGCAGCTGATACTTACTTAAAGATGGTTGAAGGATCTTATTTGGGCCAATCAGATGATGTTTCGAAGCTCATAGAGAGAGTCGAAGCAGTATTCGCAAAGCACTTCTGTAATGGAAATCGCGATCAAGGAATGAAAAACTTAAGGCCGAAAGCTAAAAGAGAGAAGCATCGCGTTACATTTTTCGTTGGTAAGTTAATTGTGAGCATCCTGCAGGATAATTACTCGTATTTACTATCCTTGAGTTGAACTGTACAAGTTGCTGATGCGTTTCTCGTGAAATACGAAACATAAAACTGAAATGCGAAACTGAAAACTCAAATGTTAATCTGAAAACTAAAATGCGAAAATAAAAACTGAAATGCGAAACCGAAAAGCACAATTTGAAACTGAAACGAGAAAATGAAACTGCAACACGAAGTTAAAACTGAATAGGAAAACGCAAAACTGAATGGGTATTGACCCAACCCGGCCCATCTCAACCCAACCCGAGTCTCGACCCAGCCCGTTCGACCCATTTTAAAGTCGACCCGTGACCCGTTTCGACCCAAGCCGATTTGATCTTTGACCCAACCCGACAAAACTCTTTCCAGGTATAATTGTACATTACAATTTGCTAATGAGTTTCTTGTGCAGGATGTTTCTTCGGATGCGCGTTAGCACTTTTGGTAGTGATCATAACAAATATGAATACTAAATATCTACTCAAGAGTGAAGAACAAACTCGGTACATGAATACCATATTTCCGCTATACAGCTTATTTGGATATCTTGCATTGCATATGCTCATGTATGCTGGAAATGTATTTTATTGGACGCGTTATCGAGTCAATTATTCCTTCATATTTGGATGCAAACCGGGTACAGAATTACGTTTCAAACAAGTTTTACTACTTAGTACTGGTCTATCAGTACTCACACTTGCAGCTGTACTCGGAAACCTCGATATGGATATGGATACACACACTCAAAGTTACAAAGTTGTAACTGAATTACTCCCTCTAGGTTTAGTAACTGTAAGTAATTATTCTTGCAACTTATTTATTGTAAACTCTATCTTGCGTAGTATTTAGCGAGTTGGTAAAAGTCGTGAGTCGGGACGAGGCGGTGGGGACTTTTAGGGACGAGTCGGGCGTTGACCAGCGATGACTTTTACTAATATATAAACTAAACATGCACACACACATATAACAAACATAAAACATAAATATTTCAAAACATAGATATAATATCTAGTTTTAAAAATATAAAACTTTTGACCTAATTTTGAGTTTGACCGACTCAACTCGACTTTAACTGACTTTGACCCTACTTTTTAAAGTTAACTGACTTATAAGGGGTTTTTTGGGCGATTCGGGATGGGCTAGTCCCCAAAACAACGCAGACTAGGCCGACTTTTACAACATTGATATTAGTTCTTCACTTACTGATTGTAAACTCTATCTTGCAGGTTGTAGTTATAATAGCAATCTGTCCATTTAATATCATGTATCGTTCAACTCGTTACTTCCTTTTGGTCTGTTTATGGCACTGCATTTGCGCGCCTCTTTATTTCGTCACACTCCCTGATTTCTTCTTGGCTGATCAATTTACCAGTCAGGTAAAATTCTTTTAAAAAAACCTGGGAACCAATAATAAGTAATTTAGTAACTAAAAAATTGTTAAATCTTGTATCGTTTGATCAGGTTCAGTTATTGCGGAATTTGGAGTTCTACGTGTGTTACTACGGTTGGGGCGATTTCAAGAAAAGAAATGCGCAGACGTGCAACGACAGCAGCATATACAAAACTATATCTATATTTATCGCTGTTGTCCCATACTGGATTCGTCTTCTACAGGTTATATAGCATTACCAAGCTGTATAATTTATTTATTTATGATATAAAAGTTGTTAAAACATTTTTTATTTTTATTTTTAATGAATGTAGTGCATACGTCGCTACTATGAAGGGCGTGATTCTACACAAGGTCTGAATGGATTCAAATACTTCTCGACAATCGTTGCTGTTGTTGCAAGAACATTGTACTCTCAAAAGAAAGGTTTGACGTTAAGAATCGTCGCTGCATCTACGTCAGGGTTCGCAACAATATTCAGTACTTACTGGGATTTAGTTAAGGATTGGGGCCTGCTAAATCGAAATTCTGAAAATCCATGGTTAAGAGATAAGCTTATTTTGCCCAACAGATCCATCTACTTCTTAGCCATGGTAATTAATAATAATTATTATTTATCCTTTTATGAATTATCCATTATCCATTATCCATTATCCATTATCCATTATATACTAAAGCTCAACAGCTCATGAACAACATCTATTGAGTCATGCTGTCACCAACCACTTTATGATTTTAATATTTTTTTTACAAATTTTTTTTCTTCTTACAAACCCATTAATGCATAATGATACCCGGTCGTTGAAGTGTGTGCATATATAATCGTCATTTTATAATTACAAACATATCGCAAATACTTCCCGCAGCAATGCGCGGGCACAAATCCCACTCATTAACATTATGAATAATGTCTGATTAGATATCTTAAATTACTTGCAGATGGTTAATGTGATACTAAGATTTGCATGGATGCAAACTGTACTGGATTTCACTGAAACACCTTCGTTACATCGAAATGCGCTAATAGCGATAATTGCGAGCTTGGAGATCATTCGGCGTGGCATATGGAATTTCTTCAGGTCCATTTAAGTTCTTGATTGTGAACACATAATAATAGCCATATAATGAAAAACACAATTTAACACTTAGCGAATAATTCAGGTTGGAGAATGAGCATCTGAACAACGTTGGAAAATTTCGCGCTGTTAAGTCAGTGCCTTTACCTTTTAGCTACGAGGAAGAGGAAGACAAAGATCTGTGATTGGTTTTTCTGTTTTTTTTTTCAAGAAAATTGTATCAAATTGCAAGATTCGATTCAACATAATTGCCATAAACAAAAATGTACATAAAAGAGAATTACACATTGACTTGTAAATTTGAGGAATAGATCATTTGTTTACATTGAAACAACAATTATCAACCATAGCAACCTTATAGAATCGGTCCATGCTTGATGTGTAAAATCGTATTTGGGCCAGTGTTGAAATCAGAATTACTCGACGAGTACTTGGTGAAACTCGGCCAAAACTCGGTGAAACTCGGCCAAAACTCGAGATTACTCAGAAATTTAGTCAAAACCGGTCAAAGTTGGTCATCATCCGAGTACTCTTAGTGTTGCCGAGTACCAAGAGCGAATGTAAAGCATGATGGGCCGTAGCGATTCTAGGAGCAGAACTAAATGGGGTCATGAAATTTTTTTCTGTTAATTATATTATATAACAGATGGGCTGTAACGATCCGTCAAAATCGCTAATGAAGCGGCACGTTAATCATTGATTCCACAGTGAGGTTTTGACCTCTATATGATACGTTTTGATAAAATATTGCATTCATTAAAATAAGTGACTTTCTAAACATAGAAAGTTATAAACATGTAGGCGAGTGCTTAGGTATAAGCAAAACCCCGAAATACATAAGTCTTTAATTTACATGTTGACATCACAGTCCAATTATTTATTACACAACGCAGTTTTATTTTGAATGCAATAAACTTTGTACAAAGCATGAGAGACTCCATGTAGGCAACAAGCACATCACAGCGGAAGCATTCTAAGGACCTAAGAATAAAACATGCTAAAAAGTCAACACGAATGTTGGTGAGTTATAGGTTTAATTGCTCGAGTCATAAACATATATAAAGATAGACCACATTATTTCATCAAAAGTTTATCAATAAATTCTACGTAACAGAGCACCCTGGTAACTAAACTTAACGCTATAGTGATAATTACCCCATTCGTTTTAATACACGCAAACCAACGTGTCTTAAACTCAAATAACATACGTCCGTTAAAAGGCTAGCGCTCTAGCTCGGACGGGGATGTCAAGCCCTATGGATCCATATACAATTATTCGCGCCCACCAGTCCATATCCTATGTACTGGCAGCTACTAGTTACCAAAGCAAATGGATTTTCGGTTTAACTCAGTGTAGAATTTAGTATGTACTTGTGTCTTATCGCGTTTAAAATGAATTGCATGTATTCTCAGCCCAAAAATATTTAAAGTATTTAAAAAGGGAGACTATAACTCACAGTTCAATATTGCGATTCAATATTGTAGGCAAATTGCGTAGACGTAATGATGGTAGACGACTGTATGGTTGGCCTTGGATTCAAGAACAATACCCCGAATAATACCCAATATTTCCTTAGCTTAAAGCGGTTTGAAACCCGAAATAAAACACCCTCGAATATACTTTATTATTATTAAACTTAAATTTAAAATTATAATTATAATATAAATATAAATAAATTACAGAAGAATGATTATGAAAAATTCGTCGAGCAAAACTGACCTTTTATAGTACTTTTCGATTTACTGTAGCTCATACGATCGCATGAGTTTTCAGTGTTTTTGTCATGCGATTGCATGGCCTCCTTTTCCGTTTTTGTTTGCTAGTTCGTCGACATCAAATAGTATTTTACTGTAGCAATAGTGTTTACTGTAGCAAATAGTGTTTACATTGTAGCACTGTAGCAAAATACGGTTTCACTGTAGCAAATAGTGTTTTACTGTAGCAAAGTCATTTTTACTTGTACATATATATATATATATATATATATATATATATATATATATATATATATATATATATATATATATATATATATATATATATATATATATATATATATATATATATATATATATATATATATATATATATATATATATATATATATATATATATATATGTATATTTACATAATATTAAATCATATAGAGAATTGGTTTAAATTAGTCGAAATTTTCCGGGTCATCACATAACCTCCCCGTTAAAGAAAATTTCGTCCCGAAATTTTGAGTAGTACCTGTTTCATGAGCGATATCAGTGAACAAATGTGGATACTTTTGCTTCATTTGATCCTCACGTTCTCAAGTAAACTCGGGTCCTCGTCTAGCGTTCCAACGAACCCTAACTATCGGTATTTTGCTTTGTTTAATTGTTTGACCTCACGGTCCATGATTTCAACAGGTTCTTTGATAAAATGGAGTTTATCATTGATTCGTATTTCGTCAAGAGGAATTACGACATCCTCTTCAGCTAAACATGTCTTCAAATTTGACACGTGAAATGTGTTGTGAACACTACTAAGTTCTTGCGGTAGCTTTAATCGATAAGCAACTATTCCAATTCTTTCGGTGATTTCAAAGGGTCCTACGTACCTAGGACTTAGCTTTCCTCGTTTACCGAATCGTACAACGCCTTTTCAGGGTGACACTTTCAACATGACTTTGTCGTCCACTTGAAATTCTAGCGGTTTTCTTCTTACATCAGCATAACTCTTTTGGTGACTCATGGGCGTTTTCAATCGCTGTTGTATTTGAATGATCTTTTCGGTGGTTTCGTGAATATTTCTGGTCCAGTAAGTTGTCTTTCTCCTACTTCACTCCAACATATAGGAGATCTGCACTTTCTACCGTAAAGTGCTTCAAATGACACTGCGTTGATGCTCGTATGATAGCTGTTATTGTATGAAAATTCTGCCAACGGTAAGTGTCGATCCCAACTGGTTCCAAAGTCAATCACGCATGCCCGTAACATGTCTTCCAATGTTTGTATTATTCTTTCACTTTGACCATCTGTCTGTGGGTGATAAGCGGTGCTCATATCTAATCGAGTTCCCAATGCTTTTTGTAATGATTGCCAAAAACGTGATGTGAATCGGTGTCGCGATCAGATATGATGGAGATGGGTACACCATGCCTGGAAACTACTTCCTTCAAATATAGGTGTACTAATTTCTTCATACTGTCTGTCTCCTTTATTGGTAGGAAGTGAGCTGATTTAGTTAGACGATCAACTATCACCCAAATAGTATCATGACTACTTGCAGTCCTTGGCAATTTCGTAATGAAATCCATGGTTATTCTTTCCCATTTCCACTGCGGAATTTCTGGTTGCTGCAGTAATCCTGACGGCTTTTGGTGCTCAGCTTTGACCTTTGCACACGTCAAACATTTGCTTACATAAGTAGCAATTTCTGTCTTCATATTAGGCCACCAATAAAACTTCTTGAGATCGTGGTACATTTTCCCATTTCCTGGGTGAATTGAGTACCTCGTTTTGTGTGCTTCATCCAGTACTAGTTGCCTTAGATTACCATGTTTTGGTACCCATATCCTATCAGCAAAATACAGGGTTCCATCGGCTTTTACTTCAAGCTGTTTTTCTAACCCTCTGCTCATTTCGCCTTTTTCATTTTCTTCTTTTAAAGCCTCTAACTGTGCTGCTTGAATTTGCTTTGTGAGATCAGTATGAATTGTAATATTCAAAGCTCGGACCCTAAGAGGTTTTACTCTTTCTTTCCGACTTAGGGCATCAGCTACAACATTAGCCTTTCCGGGGTGGTAACGGATTTCACAATCGTAATCGTTTAACAACTCTACCCAGCGACGTTGCCTCATATTGAGTTGTTTTTGATCAAAAATATGCTGAAGACTCTTATGGTCGGTGTACACTGTACACTTGGTGCCATATAGATAGTGTCTCCATATTTTGAGTGCAAAAACTACTGCTCCAAGTTCCAAATCGTGCGTCGTATAGTTCTTTTCATGAATTTTTAGTTGTCGTGAGGCATATGCGATAACTTTTGTGCGTTGCATTAATACACATCCTAAACCTTGGCGCGAAGCGTCACAATAGATCACGAAATCATCATTTCCTTCTGGTAATGACAAAATGGGTGCAGACGTTAACTTCTTCTTTAATAACTGGAATGAGGATTCCTGTTCCGTGGACCAATCATACTTCTTTCCCTTTTGAGTCAATGCAGTTAAGGGTTTGGCGATTCTAGAGAAATCTTGAATGAATCTTCGGTAGTAACCAGCAAGACCTAAGAATTGGCGGATTTGTGTTGGAGTCTTCGGTGTTTCCCATTTACTAATGGCTTCGATCTTGGCAGGGTCAACTTTAATTCCATGTTTACTGACAACATGACCCAAAAATTGTACTTCTTGTAACCAGAAATCACACTTTGAAAATTTTGCGTACAATTCTTCTTTCTTGAGTATCTCTAGTACCAGTCTTAAGTGTTGCTCATGTTCTTCCTTGTTCTTCGAGTAAATCAATATGTCGTCGATAAAAACAATGACAAATTTGTCTAAATACGGTCTACAGATGCGATTCATTAGATCCATGAATACTGCTGGAGCATTAGTCAATCCAAAAGGCATGACTAAAAATTCATAGTGACCGTAACGGGTTCTGAACGCGGTTTTAGGAACATCTTCTTCCTTCACTCTCAGCTGATGATATCCGGAGCGTAGATCAATCTTAGAATAAACACTTGATCCTTGCAATTGATCAAACAAATCATCAATCCTCGGTAATGGGTACCGATTCTTGATCGTTAATTTTTTTAATTCTCGGTAATCTATGCACATTCTCATAGATCCATCCTTCTTCTTGACGAACAGAATAGGAGCACCCCAAGGTGAAAAACTAGGACGAATAAATCCACGGTCCGATAATTCTTGCAACTGGTCTTGTAATTCTTGCATTTCTGAAGGTGCAAGTCTATATGGAGATCGGGATACAGGTGCAGCTCCTGGTATGAGATCAATCTGGAATTCTACACATCTGTGTGGAGGTAGCCCCGGTAATTTTCTGGAAATACTCCGGGATATTCTCTTACAACCGGCATGTCATCAATGCTTCTTTCTTCAGTATCGATCTTCTTTACGTGTGCCAGAATAGCATAACAACCTTTTCTTATAAGTTTCTGAGCCTTCATACAGCTGTTAAGGTTCAGCTTCAAGTTGCTCTTCTCCCCATAAATCATTAATGACGTTTCATCCTTTCGAGGGATGCGGATCACTTTCTCAGCGCAAACAACTTCTGCTCTTGTTTTGGACATCCAGTCCATGCCAACGATTACGTCAAAACTTCCTAATTCTACGGGTATCAAATCGATTTTGAAGGTTTCACCAGCGAGATTTATTTCGCAACCATGGCAAATTTTATCGGCTTTTATCAGTTTACCATTAGCTAATTCAATAGTATATTTATCGTCTAGAGGCAATGATGCACATTTTAGTTTAGAACTAAAGTCTTTACACATATAACTTCTATCAGCACCCGTATCAAACATAATAGAAGCTAGTTGATTATTAATGATAAACGTACCCTTGACAAGATTAGGATCCTCACGTGCTTCACTGGTACTAACATTAAATGCCCTCCCACGTGCGGGTTCTTTGTTCTTCTCCTTATCAGGGCATTGATTTATAAAGTGACCAGGCTTCCCGCATCGAAAACATTTCTTGACATCGGTCGGTTTTGTCTTTACTTCAGAAATGGTGGCATAACAATCTTTCGCCACATGTCCTTTCTTGTTGCACTTATCACAGACCACTTGGCAATAACCTGCATGATGTGTGTAACATCTTTTGCAGAACGGATGGGGTCCCTTATAGTTTGGACTTGCAGTTGCCCCATCTTGTTTACCTTTAAAAGTTTCTTGTTTCTTCAGGTGAGTACTTTTGCCCTTATAGTCTTCCCATTTCCTCTTTCCTTCAGTTATCTTGACTTCGGTAATTGGTGCCTTAATCGAACTCTCTATGATCTGGTCCATGAGTTGGTGTGCCATTGTCATGGCTTCCTGCATCGTATTTGGTTTGGACGATGTAACATTTCCTTTGATATTGATCGATAAACCGTCAATATACATTTCTATCTTTCGTTTCTCGTTTGGCACTGATGTGAAGCGAGGTGTATATAAAATAGTTATTAAATTTTATTAGAAAACACTATTAAATACGATACAATTTTACACAAGATATTTATTTATTTATAGAATGGATATACTTAAACCTTGCTACAACACTTATAGGCAGTGTACCTAATCGTACAGTAGTGTAGTTTTTAGTAAGTCCGGTTCGTTCCACAGGGAAATCTTTAAACAAAGCTCAACGCTATATTAGTTTACTTTTATAAAAATACAAATATATATATAAGTAATATTATTATTATAAAGGGGGGTTTTTACCGTTTAATGACCGGTTTGTCGATTTTAAGACTTTAGTCGCAGTTAAAACCTAATGTAAAATATAAAATAAATACAAGACTTAAATTAAAGCGTAAAGTAAATAATGATAATGAAATTGCGAATAATAAAAGTGCGATAAAATAAACTTGCGATAATTAAAAAGTACGATAATTAAAAGTGCGATAAAATAAAATAAATAAAAGTGCGATAATTAGAAGTGCAATTAAATATAAAATAAAGGAAATTAAATATGAAATAAAAGAATTATGCTTATTTAAACTTCTGTAATCATGATGTTTGACGTGTTGATTTTAGTTTTATGCCCATGGGTTAATTGTCCTTTGTCCTGGATTATTTAATATGTCCGTCTGGTTTTTGTCCATAACAGTCCATCAGTCATAAATATAAATTGCAAGTGTCCTTGTCAAATTATTATTATACCCGAAGATAAATATTCCAACTAATTGGGGATTCGAATTGTAACAAGGTTTTAATACTTTGTTTAATGAATACACCAGGTTATCGACTGCGTGTAAACCAAGGTTTTACTACTTTGTTAACAATTACACCAATTACCCTTGAATGTAATTTCACCCCTGTTTTAATTATTCTAGTGGCTATTAATCCATTCCCGTGTCCGGTTAAATGAACGATTATTCGTACATATAAATACCCCGCCCATCGTGTCCGATCGAGTGTATATGGTAATTTATAGGGACGCCCAATTGTAAATCTTTATATTAACATTAACAAACTTTCATTTAGTTAAACAAATATAAAGCCCATTAATAGCCCATAGTCTAATTTCCACAAGTGTCGTTCTTTTGTCCAAACCCCAATTATGGTACAAAGCCCAATTACCCAATTTTAGTAATTAGCCCAACATCATGATTACTTCGTTTTAAATAAGCATAATAATAACTTAGCTACGAGACATTAATGTAAAAAGGTTGAACATAACTTACAATGATTAAAAATAGCGTAGCGTTACACGGACAGAATTTCGACTTACACCCTTACAACATTCGCTAACATACCCTTATTATTAGAATTATAATTAAAATTAAAATATAAATTATAAATATAAATATAAATTTTACGTATGAAGAGGAAGAAAAAGATGATTAAATTTGATCAGAATTCGGTTGGCTTTATAGCCAGAGTTGAAAATTGGGGCTCCGCGACTCGCGGCAAAAACCCCTTCAATCTCCGCGAGTCGCGGAGGATGATTTTACAGCTCACACCCTTGGAGTTTCTCTGCCGACGGTTTTAATAATATATATATATAATATATATATAATTAATATAATTAATTATATATTATATTATATTTATATACATAGTTAACTTGTAATTTTTAGTCGGTTGCGTCGAGCGTTAAGAGTTGACTCTGGTCCCGGTTCCGGATTTTCGAACGTCCTCGCGTACAATTTAATATCTTGTACTTTGCGTTTTGAATCTTGTACTTTTGTAATTTCGAGACGTTTCTTATCAATAATTGGAACCTTTTTGATTGTCTTTTGTTCTTTTGAGCTTTTTGGTCGTTTGCGTCTTCAATTCGTCGAATCTGTCTTTTGTCTTCACCTTTTATTATTTAAACGAATATCACTTGTAAATAGAACAATTGCAACTAAAAGCTTGTCTTTCTTGAGGAATAATGCTATGAAATATATGTTCGTTTTTAGCATTATCAGGCACCAATTCGGGACACAACAAGGCTAGTTTCATGAAACGCTTTTCATAGTTATTAAGATTCGCGCCGATAACCTTCAGATTACGTAACTCAGATTCCATTTTTTTGATCTCGTTTCGAGGAAAGTACTCCTCGATTAGCATCTTTTTCAGTTCTTCCCAAGAGATATCATATGCCGTATCTATTCCTTCTGCTTTAGCATAATTGTTCCACCAAGTAAGTGCACCGTCTTGCAACGTGCACGAAGCATACTTTGACTTGTCTCCGTTCGCACAATTACTGATTTTTAAAACGGACTCCATCTTTTCAAACCATTGGGTTAGACCGACTGGTCCCTCGGTTCCACTAAACGTCTGTGGTTTGCATCCTTGAAAAGTTTTGTATGAGCATCCGTTTCGTGAGTTTGTGTTTACGGCTGCTGCTTTGGCTGCTGCTTCGGCTGTTGCTTTTGCTGCCTCAGCTGCAGCAATTCTTTCATTCACACGTTTCTCGACTAGTTCCTCAAACTCAGCATCCGACATTTGAGACATGTTTCTTCAATAAATACAACAGAGATAATTTAATCATATAGAATATTATAGGTAAAATGAGTTGTCAATAGTTAATCGTAGCATATTAATAATATGAACCAATTATTATAAAAGCCTTTTCTTCTTATTAGCATTTTATAATTATTTCTAGGGTATTACCTACCCGTTAAGTTCATACATAATAGCTAGTACAAGGAATTAACTACTAAAATCCTAATAATATTCCACTATGAAAAATTATAGCGAGTTACTACGTTATTATGTAATAATAATAATAAGTATTAATAATACAAATAATCATTCCATGCATTTATTATTAATAAACCAAAATAATACAATATCATACAATACCGATATTTTACATATGCATATTTTACATAACAAGATAGAGTAGCACACATAAGCAATAAAATAGCGCATGGAAGATTTATGGTTGCGAGGTCGTTTATTCAGAACTATCAGAAACTTCTTCCCATTTGGTTCTCTCTGCCAATTGTTTGTATGCACATGGTCCGACAGACATTCTGGCAGTGTATTTAATTTTTGGTTGGGGTTTTGAGGTACCCGTTGCCTCGGTGGGTTTAATACAATAAGGGTGGTTACGGATCGAATGGTCCCGTTCCTTTTTAATAATTAAGGACTTTTTATTATTGTGGTTGTTTTTATTATCTATAGCAAGTTGGAATTTCTCCTTAGTGACCTCTTTTATTTCATTAGCGAAATCCTCCTCCTTACTGATTTCGTCTGATGACGAACTGTCTGAGTCATGTGTAGGAGAATATGATGACGAACTGCGAGAATATGTACCGGTGGTCATGAACCGAAATCTGCCAGGCATAATCGGCACAACCCGCCCGTCGGCGGTATATCTGGACCAATGTCCATATTCGTTTAGAAATGGACGATCCTCGTTTACTCCAGGGATCATGGGTCCATGCCAACGATACTGTGGCTCCGGAAAACTAGAGTTGGGTGGAGCTGGAACCTCCTCTGGGTTTACCGGGAGTTGAGATTCCCCGGCTAACACAATTTCTTCTTTAATAGGTATTGGAACGCCCTTTTCAGTTGTGGATATAATAGATTCAGTGTCCGATTCCGAGTCGTACAAAATGATAGGATTAGAAGAAGTCATCTATCACATAATTGAAACAACAATTATGTTAGCATATAAATATATCACATATAATGTTTTTGACCAAATAATAAGCAAAAATCAGTAAAAACAGATATGGTCATAGTCCAGACTCACTAATGCATCCTAACAATTACCAGTTAAACACACTAATGTAATTTCTGGTTCCCTATGACCTCAAGCTCTGATACCAACTGTAACGACCCGTCAAAATCGCTATTGACGCGGCACGTTAATCATTGATTCCACAGTGAGGTTTTGACCTCTATATGATACGTTTTGATAAAATATTGCATTCATTAAAATAAGTGACTTTCTAAACATAGAAAGTTATAAACATGTGGGCGAGTGCTTAGGTATAAGCAAAACCCCAAAATACATAAGTCTTTAATTTACAGGTTGACATCACAGTCCAATTATTTATTACACAACGCAGTTTTATTTTGAATGCAATAAACTTTGTACAAAGCATGAGAGACTCCATGCAGGCAACAAGCACATCATAGCGGAAGCATTCTAAGGACCTGAGAATAAAACATGCTAAAAAGTCAACACGAATGTTGGTGAGTTATAGGTTTAATTGCTCGAGTCATAAACATATATAAAGATAGACCACAAGATTTCATCAAAAGTTTATCAATAGATTCTACGTAACAGAGCACTCTGGAAACTAAACTTAATGCTATAGTGATAATTACCCCATTCGTTTTAATACACGCAAACCAACGTGTCTTAAACTCAAATAACATACGTCCGTTAAAAGGATAGCGCTCTAGCTCGGACGGGGATGTCAAGCCCTATGGATCCATATACAATTATTCGCGTCCACCAGTCCATATCCTATGTACTGGCAGCTACTAGTTACCAAAGCTAAGGGATTTTCGGTTTAACTCAGTGAAGAATTTAGTATGTACTTGTGTCTTATCGCGTTTAAAATAAATTGCATGTATTCTCAGCCCAAAAATATTTAAAGTATTTAAAAAGGGAGACTATAACTCACAGTTCAATATTGCGATTCAATATTGTAGGCAAATTGCGTAGACGTAATGATGGTAGACGACTGTATGGTTGGCCTTGGATTCAAGAACAATACCCCGAATAATACCCAATATTTCCTTAGCTTAAAGCGGTTTGAAACCCGAATTAAAACACCCTCGAATATACTTTATTATTATTAAACTTAAATTTAAAATTATAATTATAATATAAATATAAATAAATTACAGAAGAATGATTATGAAAAATTCGTCGAGCAAAACTGACCTTTTATAGTACTTTTCGATTTACTGTAGCTCATGCGATCGCATGAGTTTTCAGTGTTTTTGTCATGCGATCGCATGGCCGCCTTTTCCGTTTTTGTTTGCTAGTTCGTCGACATCAAATAGTATTTTACTGTAGCAATAGTGTTACTGTAGCAAATAGTGTGTGTACTGTAGCAAATCACTGTAGCAAGTCGTTTTCACTGTAGCACTGTAGCAAAATACGGTTTCACTGTAGCAAATAGTGTTTTACTGTAGCAGATAGTGTTTTACTGTAGCAAAGTCATTTTTACTGTAGCAAAGTCATTTTTACTTGTACATATATATATATATATATATATATATATATATATATATATATATATATATATATATATATATATATATATATACATATATATATATATGTATATTTACATAATATTAAATCATATAGAGAATTGGTTTAAATTAGTCGAAATTTTCCGGGTCATCACATAACCTCCCCGTTAAAGAAAATTTCGTCCCGAAATTTTGAGTAGTACCTGTTTCATGAGCGATATCAGTGAACAAATGTGGATACTTTTGCTTCATTTGATCCTCACGTTCCCAAGTAAACTCGGGTCCTCGTCTAGCGTTCCAACGAACCCTAACTATCGGTATTTTCCTTTATTTTAATTGTTTGACCTCACGGTCCATGATTTCAACAGGTTCTTCGATAAAATGGAGTTTATCATTGATTCGTATTTCGTCAAGAGGAATTACGACTGTGACAACCCGGAAATTTCCAACCAAATTTAAACTTTAATCTTTATATGTTTCCGACACGATAAGCAATATTTGTTAAGTTAAATTGCAAGAATTTTAAACTATGTTCATACATTCATTCAACCTCGACCAAGTTCCAACGATTCACGAACCATTAAACGAATATAATTATATATGTATATGTGTATATATATTATAACTTGAAACGTAAACAAAATATTAGATTAAATACTTTATATGATTGTATCTGTTTCAAAATGTTTATCAATGGAATTAGAAGATAAGATCAAATGATTGAATTATCAGATATATTGAATTATGATTACAAGTCTCTGTTGAAAGGCCCACGTTGATTTGAGAAATATTTCCATTTTAACAATATTCGGAAAATGGTAAAGTGATTTATAAATAAGAACAAATTGTCAATCATTTAGAACTAGACAAAGGATAGTGGAAGATTGAATCTCATAAAGACTTGATTGATCTATTTAGTTTCAAACGTACAAAAACGTTTTCAGTTTAAAAAGAACTTTATTATTAAAACGTATATAACTTTTATAAATATCTAAAACCACTTTTGACAACTCATTACTTAACTAGTATGATAAAGATAACGATATTTATATTTTATTTTATTAAATATATATAACGATTTAAATTAATATTATATATATTTATACGCGTATTATACGTACATAGTTTTATACTTTTACTATACTTAAACTTTACCTTTACTTTATTTTTACTTTACTTTAACTTTAATAATTCACTTTAATAATTCATACTTTAATAATTCACTTTAATAATTCACTTTAATAATTCATACTTTAATAATTCACTTTAATAATTCATACTTTAATAATTCACTTTAATAATTCAAAAATCTATTATAAATAGAATTCAATAGGTTTCATTATTTCATAGAAACTTGAAAATATTTTTCTCTAAACTCTCTCAATCGATTTGCATATATATATTTACTCCGTATTATTTCAAGATATTATTAGTATACATAAAATATTACGACGGAGTGCTGTCCGAGTGATTTCGAAATTGTTTTTCGAGTAGGATAGGATTAAGAAAATTATGGATTATAGCTATGGAGGTGATTGAGTATGGTTCATGAAATGTCCCGTTCTTATTGATTAAAAACGTTCCATATTAATTGATTTCGTTGCGAGGTTTTGACCTCTATATGAGAAGTTTTTCAAAGACTGCATTCATTTTTAAAACAAACCATAACCTTTATTTCATAAATAAAGGTTTAGAAAGCTTTACGTAGATTATCAAATAATGATAATCTAAAATATCCTATTTACACACGACCATTACATAATGGTTTACAATACAAATATGTTACATCGAAATCAGTTTCTTGAATGCAGTTTTTACACAATATCATACAAACATGGACTCCAAATCTTGTCCTTATTTTAGTATGCAACAGCGGAAGCTCTTAATATTCACCTGAGAATAAACATGCTTTAAACGTCAACAAAAATGTTGGTGAGTTATAGGTTTAACCTATATATATCAAATCGTAACAATAGACCACAAGATTTCCTATTTCAATACACATCCCATACATAGAGATAAAAATCATTCATATGGTGAACACCTGGTAACCGACAATAACAAGATGCATATATAAGAATATCCCCATCATTCCGGGACACCCTTCGGATATGATATAAATTTCGAAGTACTAAAGCATCCGGTACTTTGGATGGGGTTTGTTAGGCCCAATAGATCTATCTTTAGGATTCGCGTCAATTAGGGTGTCTGTTCCCTAATTCTTAGATTACCAGACTTAATAAAAAGGGGCATATTCGATTTCGATAATTCAACCATAGAATGTAGTTTCACGTACTTGTGTCTATTTTGTAAATCATTTATAAAACCTGCATGTATTCTCATCCCAAAAATATTAGATTTTAAAAGTGGGACTATAACTCACTTTCACAGATTTTTACTTCGTCGGGAAGTAAGACTTGGCCACTGGTTGATTCACGAACCTATAACAATATATACATATATATCAAAGTATGTTCAAAAATATATTTACAACACTTTTAATATATTTTGATGTTTTAAGTTTATTAAGTCAGCTGTCCTCGTTAGTAACCTATAACTAGTTGTCCACAGTTAGATGTACAGAAATAAATCGATAAATATTATCTTGAATCAATCCACGACCCAGTGTATACGTATCTCAGTATTGATCACAACTCAAACTATATATATTTTGGAATCAACCTCAACCCTGTATAGCTAACTCCAACATTCACATATAGAGTGTCTATGGTTGTTCCGAAATATATATAGATGTGTCGACATGATAGGTCAAAACATTGTATACGTGTCTATGGTATCTCAAGATTACATAATATACAATACAAGTTGATTAAGTTTTGGTTGGAATAGATTTGTTACCAATTTTCACGTAGCTAAAATGAGAAAAATTATCCAATCTTGTTTTACCCATAACTTCTTCATTTTAAATCCGTTTTGAGTGAATAAAATTGCTGTGGTTTTATATTGAACTCTATTTTATGAATCTAAACAGAAAAAGTATAGGTTTATAGTCGGAAAAATAAGTTACAAGTCGTTTTTGTAAAGGTAGTCATTTCAGTCGAAAGAACGACGTCTAGATGACCATTTTAGAAAACATACTTCCACTTTGAGTTTAACCATAATTTTTGGATATAGTTTCATGTTCATAATAAAAATCATTTTCTCAGAATAACAACTTTTAAATCAAAGTTTATCATAGTTTTTAATTAACTAACCCAAAACAGCCCGCGGTGTTACTACGACGGCGTAAATCCGGTTTTACGGTGTTTTTCGTGTTTCCAGGTTTTAAATCATTAAGTTAGCATATCATATAGATATATAACATGTGTTTAGTTGATTTTAAAAGTCAAGTTAGAAGGATTAACTTTTGTTTGCGAACAAGTTTAGAATTAACTAAACTATGTTCTAGTGATTACAAGTTTAAACCTTCGAATAAGATAGCTTTATATGTATGAATTGAATGATGTTATGAACATCATTACTACCTTAAGTTCCTTGGATGAACCTACTGGAAAAGAGAAAAATGGATCTAGCTTCAATGGATCCTTGGATGGCTCAAAGTTCTTGAAGCAAAATCATGACACGAAAACAAGTTCAAGTAAGATCATCACTTGAAATAAGATTGTTATAGTTATAGAAATTGAACCAAAGTTTGAATATGATTATTACCTTGTATTAGAATGATAACCTACTGTAAGAAACAAAGATTTCTTGAGGTTGGATGATCACCTTACAAGATTGGAAGTGAGCTAGCAAACTTGAAAGTATTCTTGATTTTATGAAACTAGAACTTTTGGAATTTATGAAGAACACTTAGAACTTGAAGATAGAACTTGAGAGAGTTCAATTAGATGAAGAAAATTGAAGAATGAAAGTGTTTGTAGGTGTTTTTGGTCGTTGGTGTATGGATTAGATATAAAGGATATGTAATTTTGTTTTCATGTAAATAAGTCATGAATGATTACTCATATTTTTGTAATCTTATGAGATATTTCATGCTAGTTGCCAAATGATGGTTCCCACATGTGTTAGGTGACTCACATGGGCTGCTAAGAGCTGATCATTGGAGTGTATATACCAATAGTACATACATCTAAAAGCTGTGTATTGTACGAGTACGAATACGGGTGCATACGAGTAGAATTGTTGATGAAACTGAACGAGGATGTAATTGTAAGCATTTTTGTTAAGTAGAAGTATTTTGATAAGTGTATTGAAGTCTTTCAAAAGTGTATAAATACATATTAAAACACTACATGTATATACATTTTAACTGAGTCGTTAAGTCATCGTTAGTCGTTACATGTAAGTGTTGTTTTGAAACCTTTAGGTTAACGATCTTGTTAAATGTTGTTAACCCAATGTTTATAATATCAAATGAGATTTTAAATTATTATATTATCATGATATTATCATGTATGAATATCTCTTAATATGATATATATACATTAAATGTCTTTACAACGATAATCGCTACATATATGTCTCGTTTAAAAATCATTAAGTTAGTAGTCTTGTTTTTACATATGTAGTTCATTGTTAATATACTTAATGATATGTTTACTTATCATAGTATCATGTTAACTATATATATATCCATATATATGTCATCATATAGTTTTTACAAGTTTTAACGTTCGTGAATCACCGGTCAACTTGGGTGGTCAATTGTCTATATGAAACATATTTCAATTAATCAAGTCTTAACAAGTTTGATTGCTTAACATGTTGGAAACATTTAATCATGTAAATATCAATCTCAATTAATATATATAAACATGGAAAAGTTCGGGTCACTACAGTACCTACCCGTTAAATAAATTTCGTCCCGAAATTTTAAGCTGTTGAAGGTGTTGACGAATCTTCTGGAAATAGATGCGGGTATTTCTTCTTCATCTGATCTTCACGCTCCCAGGTGAACTCGGGTCCTCTACGAGCATTCCATCGAACCTTAACAATTGGTATCTTGTTTTGCTTAAGTCTTTTAACCTCACGATCCATTATTTCGACGGGTTCTTCGATGAATTGAAGTTTTTCGTTGATTTGGATTTCATCTAACGGAATAGTGAGATCTTCTTTAGCAAAACATTTCTTTAAATTCGAGACGTGGAAAGTGTTATGTACAGCCGCGAGTTGTTGAGGTAACTCTAGTCGGTAAGCTACTGGTCCGACACGATCAATAATCTTGAATGGTCCAATATACCTTGAATTTAATTTCCCTCGTTTACCAAATCGAACAACGCCTTTCCAAGGTGCAACTTTAAGCATGACCATCTCTCCAATTTCAAATTCTATATCTTTTCTTTTAATGTCAGCGTAGCTCTTTTGTCGACTTTGGGCGGTTTTCAACCGTTGTTGAATTTGGATGATCTTCTCGGTAGTTTCTTGTATAATCTCCGGACCCGTAATCTGTCTATCCCCCACTTCACTCCAACAAATCGGAGACCTGCACTTTCTACCATAAAGTGCTTCAAACGGCGCCATCTCAATGCTTGAATGGTAGCTGTTGTTGTAGGAAAATTCTGCTAACGGTAGATGTCGATCCCAACTGTTTCCGAAATCAATAACACATGCTCGTAGCATGTCTTCAAGCGTTTGTATCGTCCTTTCGCTCTGCCCATCAGTTTGTGGATGATAGGCAGTACTCATGTCTAGACGAGTTCCTAATGCTTGCTGTAATGTCTGCCAGAATCTTGAAATAAATCTGCCATCCCTATCAGAGATAATAGAGATTGGTATTCCATGTCTGGAGACGACTTCCTTCAAATACAGTCGTGCTAACTTCTCCATCTTGTCATCTTCTCTTATTGGTAGGAAGTGTGCTGATTTGGTGAGACGATCAACTATTACCCAAATAGTATCAAAACCACTTGCAGTCCTTGGCAATTTAGTGATGAAATCCATGGTAATGTTTTCCCATTTCCATTCCGGGATTTCGGGTTGTTGAAGTAGACCTGATTTTTTCTGGTGCTCAGCTTTGACCTTAGAACACGTCAAACATTCTCCTACGTATTTAGCAACATCGGCTTTCATACCCGGCCACCAAAAATGTTTCTTGAGATCCTTGTACATCTTTCCCGTTCCAGGATGTATTGAGTATCTGGTTTTATGAGCTTCTCTAAGTACCATTTCTCTCATATCTCCAAATTTTGGTACCCAAATCCTTTCAGCCCTATACCGGGTTCCGTCTTCCCGAATATTAAGATGCTTCTCCGATCCTTTGGGTATTTCATCCTTTAAATTTCCCTCTTTTAAAACTCCTTGTTGCGCCTCCTTTATTTGAGTAGTAATGTTATTATGAATCATTATATTCATAGATTTTACTCGAATGGGTTCTCTGTCCTTCCTGCTCAAGGCATCGGCTACCACATTTGCCTTCCCCGGGTGGTAACGAATCTCAAAGTCGTAATCATTCAATAATTCAATCCACCTACGCTGCCTCATATTCAGTTGTTTCTGATTAAATATGTGTTGAAGACTTTTTTTGGTCGGTATATATAATACTTTTGACCCCATATAAGTAGTTCCTCCAAGTCTTTAATGCAAAAACAACCGCGCCTAATTCCAAATCATGCGTCGTATAATTTTGTTCGTGAATCTTCAATTGTCTAGACGCATAAGCAATCACCTTCGTTCGTTGCATTAATACACAACCGAGACCTTGCTTTGATGCATCACAATAAATCACAAAATCATCATTCCCTTCAGGCAATGACAATATAGGTGCCGTAGTTAGCTTTTTTTTCAATAACTGAAACGCTTTCTCTTGTTCATCATTCCATTCAAATTTCTTCCCTTTATGCGTTAATGCAGTCAAGGGTTTTGCTATTCTGGAAAAGCCTTGGATGAACCTTCTGTAGTAACCAGCTAGTCCTAAAAACTGGCGTATGTGTTTCGGAGTTTTCGGGGTTTCCCACTTTTCAACAGTTTCTATCTTTGCCGGATCCACCTTAATACCTTCTTTGTTCACTATGTGACCGAGGAATTGAACTTCTTCCAACCAAAATGCACACTTTGAAAACTTAGCGTACAATTCTTCCTTCCTCAATACTTCTAACACCTTTCTCAAATGTTCACCGTGTTCTTGGTCATTCTTTGAGTAAATAAGTATGTCATCAATGAAAACAATGACAAACTTGTCAAGGTATGGTCCACACACTCGGTTCATAAGGTCCATGAACACAGCTGGTGCATTAGTTAAACCAAACGGCATGACCATAAACTCGTAATGACCGTAACGTGTTCTGAAAGCAGTCTTTGGAATATCATCTTCTTTCACCCGCATTTGATGATACCCGGAACGTAAGTCAATCTTTGAATAAACAGACGAGCCTTGTAGTTGATCAAATAAGTCGTCGATTCTCGGTAGTGGGTAGCGGTTCTTGATGGTAAGTTTGTTCAACTCTCGGTAGTCGATACACAACCTGAATGTACCATCTTTCTTCTTGACAAACAAAACAGGAGCTCCCCACGGTGATGTGCTTGGTCGAATGAAACCACGCTCTAAAAGTTCTTGTAATTGGCTTTGCAGTTCTTTCATCTCGCTGGGTGCGAGTCTGTAAGGAGCACGAGCTATTGGTGCAGCTCCTGGTACAAGATCTATTTGAAATTCAACGGATCGATGTGGGGGTAATCCCGGTAATTCTTTCGGAAATACATCGGGAAATTCTTTTGCAATGGGAACATCATTGATGCTCTTTTCTTCAGTTTGTACTTTCTCGACGTGTGCTAGAACAGCATAGCAACCTTTTCTTATTAGTTTTTGTGCCTTCAAATTACTAATAAGATGTAGCTTCGTGTTGCCCTTTTCTCCGTACACCATTAAGGGTTTTCCTTTTTCTCGTATAATGCGAATTGCATTTTTGTAACAAACGATCTCCGCTTTCACTTCTTTCAACCAGTCCATACCGATTATCACATCAAAACTCCCTAACTCTACTGGTATCAAATCAATCTTAAATGTTTCGCTAACCAGTTTAATTTCTCGATTTCGACATATATTATCTGCTGAAATTAATTTACCATTTGCTAATTCGAGTAAAAATTTACTATCCAAAGGCGTCAATGGACAACTTAATTTAGCACAAAAATCTCTACTCATATAGCTTCTATCCGCACCCGAATCAAATAAAACGTAAGCAGATTTATTGTCAATAAGAAACGTACCCGTAACAAGCTCCGGGTCTTCCTGTGCCTCTACCGCATTAATATTGAAAACTCTTCCACGGCCTTGTCCATTCGTGTTCTCCTGGTTCGGGCAATTTCTAATAATGTGGCCTGGTTTTCCACATTTATAACAAACTACATTGGCATAACTTGCTCCGACACTACTTGCTCCGCCATTACTCGTTCCGACACCATTTGTTCCTTTCGTTCTATTAACCCCTGGTCCGTAGACCTCACACTTCGCCGCGCTATGACCATTTCTTTTACACTTGTTGCAAAATTTGGTGCAGAACCCCGAGTGATTCTTTTCACACCTTTGGCATAGCTGCTTCTGATTGTTGTTGTTGTTGTGGTTATTATTGTTGTTGGGATGATTGTTGTAGTTGCTGTTGTTGTTGTTGTTGTTGTTGTTGTTGTTGTTGGGCCGTTTGTTGTAGTTGCGATTGATGTTGCGATTGTTGGGATAATTGTTGCGATTATTGTTGTAATTGCTGTTGTTGTTGTATTGGTGATTCTTATCACCATTTTCCTCCCACTTTCTTTTGACTTGCTTCACATTGGCCTCTTCAGCAGTCTGTTCTTTAATTCTTTCTTCAATCTGGTTCACTAGTTTGTGAGCCATTCTACATGCCTGTTGTATGGAGGCGGGCTCGTGTGAACTTATATCTTCTTGGATTCTTTCCGGTAATCCTTTCACAAACGCGTCGATCTTCTCTTCCTCATCTTCGAATGCTCCCGGACACAATAGGCACAATTCTGTGAATCGTCTTTCGTACGTGGTAATATCAAATCCTTGGGTTCGTAACCCTCTAAGTTCTGTCTTGAGCTTATTGACCTCGGTTCTGGGACGGTACTTCTCGTTCATCAAGTGCTTGAATGCTGACCACGGTAGTGCGTACGCATCATCTTGTCCCACTTGCTCTAGATAGGTATTCCACCATGTTAACGCAGAACCTGTGAAGGTATGCGTAGCGTACTTCACTTTGTCCTCTTCAGTACACTTACTTATGGCAAACACCGATTCAACCTTCTCGGTCCACCGTTTCAATCCGATCGGTCCTTCGGTTCCATCAAATTCCAAAGGTTTGCAGGCAGTGAATTCTTTGTAGGTGCATCCTACACGATTTCCTGTACTGCTAGATCCAAGGTTATTGTTGGTATGTAGCACAGCCTGTACTGCGGCTATGTTTGAAGCTAGAAAAGTACGGAATTCCTCTTCATTCATATTCACGGTGTGTCGAGTAGTCGGTGCCATTTCCTTCAAAATAGTTAAATGGAACAAGTTAATCATACAGAATATTAAGAGTAGTTAATAGTATTTCGTAGCATAATATGAACTCATTTATAAAAGCTTTTTCTTCATATTAGCGTTTTATAAGTTTAAATTCGGGTAGTACCTACCCGTTAAGTTCATACTTAGTAGCTAATATACAATTCAACTACTACAATTCTATATGAAAAACTGATTGTAATAATATTTCGCGTTCAAACTTTTATACAATATTTTACAAACTTACAATACCGCTTATTTTACATAAAGCATGAAATATAGCACACAATAACTTTGATACAAGATAGTTGTGAAGACAATTCTAGCTAGTACACAAGTCGTTCGGCAAAGGCAATAAAGATACGTAATTCATACGTCCAGAAACAAGTCATGCATTCTGATTTTACTAGGACTACTTCCCATCCTTGGTCTTGTGCAACATAACCGTTATGGCCGTTGATAAGACAGCGTGTTGTAACGTCATCAAAGGGACGAGGGTTACGTAATGTCCAACAGTCCCGTAATAATCTAAAAACCTCATTTCTTACCCCAATTACCGACTCCGTCACTTGTGGAAACGTTTTGTTTAATAGTTGTAGCCCGATGTTCTTGTTCTCACTTTGGTGAGAAGCGAACATTACTAATCCGTAAGCATAACATGCTTCTTTATGTTGCATGTTAGCCGCTTTTTCTAAATCACGAAGTCCAATATTCGGATATATTGAGTCAAAATAATTTCTTAACCCGTTGCGTAAAATAGCATTTGGGTTCCCCGCAATATATGCGTCAAAGTAAACACATCGTAACTTATGGGTTTCCCAATGTGATATCCCCCATCTTTCAAACGAAAGTCTCTTATAAACCAAGACATTCTTGGAACGTTCTTCGAATGTCTTACAAACTGATCTCGCCTTAAATAGTTGTGCCGAAGAATTCTGGCCGACTCTAGACAAGATTTCATCAATCATGTCTCCGGGTAGGTCTCTTAAAATATTGGGTTGTCTATCCATTTTGTGTTTTTAAACTGTAAAATAGACAAGAGTTAGTTTCATAAAAAAATACTTATTAATACAAGCAATTTTTACATATATCATAAAGCATAAGAACACTATATTACATATATTACACCACACGAATACAACTATCTTATTCCGACTCGCTCGTTTCTTCTTCTTCGGTTTTGGTTCGTTTTGCCAAGTTTCTAGGGATATATGATGTTCCCCTAATACGAGCCGTCGTTGTCCACATTGGTTTAGAAAAACCTGGTGGTTTAGAGGTTCCCGGGTCATTGTTACAACTTAAGGACTTCGGGGGTTGACGATACATATAAAGTTCATCGGGGTTGGAATTAGATTTCTCTATTTTTATGCCCTTTCCCTTATTATTTTCTTTTGCCTTTTTAAATTCAGTTGGGGTAATTTCTATAACATCATCGGAATTCTCGTCGGAATCCGATTCATCGGAGAATTGGTAATCCTCCCAATATTTTGCTTCCTTGGCGGAAACACCATTGACCATAATTAACTTTGGTCGGTTGGTTGAGGATTTTCTTTTACTTAACCGTTTTATTATTTCCCCCACCGGTTCTATTTCTTCATCCGGTTCCGATTCTTCTTCCGGTTCCGATTCTTCTTCCGGTTCCGACTCTTCTTCCGGTTCCTCTTCGGGAACTTGTGAATCAGTCCACAAATCATTCCAATTTACATTTGACTCTTCATTATTATTAGGTGAGTCAATGGGACTTGTTCTAGAGGTAGACATCTATCACATAATATCAAACACGTTAAGAGATTAATATATCACATAATATTCATATGTTAAAAATATATAGTTTCCAACAAAAATGTTAAGCAATCATTTTTAAAGAAAACACGGTCGAAGTCCAGACTCACTAATGCATCCTAACAAACTCGATAAGACACACTAATGCAAATTTTCTGGTTCTCTAAGACCAACGCTCTGATACCAACTGAAATGTCCCGTTCTTATTGATTAAAAACGTTCCATATTAATTGATTTCGTTGCGAGGTTTTGACCTCTATATGAGAAGTTTTTCAAAGACTGCATTCATTTTTAAAACAAACCATAACCTTTATTTCATAAATAAAGGTTTAGAAAGCTTTACGTAGATTATCAAATAATGATAATCTAAAATATCCTATTTACACACGACCATTACATAATGGTTTACAATACAAATATGTTACATCGAAATCAGTTTCTTGAATGCAGTTTTTACACAATATCATACAAACATGGACTCCAAATCTTGTCCTTATTTTAGTATGCAACAGCGGAAGCTCTTAATATTCACCTGAGAATAAACATGCTTTAAACGTCAACAAAAATGTTGGTGAGTTATAGGTTTAACCTATATATATCAAATCGTAACAATAGACCACAAGATTTCCTATTTCAATACACATCCCATACATAGAGATAAAAATCATTCATATGGTGAACACCTGGTAACCGACAATAACAAGATGCATATATAAGAATATCCCCATCATTCCGGGACACCCTTCGGATATGATATAAATTTCGAAGTACTAAAGCATCCGGTACTTTGGATGGGGTTTGTTAGGCCCAATAGATCTATCTTTAGGATTCGCGTCAATTAGGGTGTCTGTTCCCTAATTCTTAGATTACCAGACTTAATAAAAAGGGGCATATTCGATTTCGATAATTCAACCATAGAATGTAGTTTCACGTACTTGTGTCTATTTTGTAAATCATTTATAAAACCTGCATGTATTCTCATCCCAAAAATATTAGATTTTAAAAGTGGGACTATAACTCACTTTCACAGATTTTTACTTCGTCGGGAAGTAAGACTTGGCCACTGGTTGATTCACGAACCTATAACAATATATACATATATATCAAAGTATGTTCAAAAATATATTTACAACACTTTTAATATATTTTGATGTTTTAAGTTTATTAAGTCAGCTGTCCTCGTTAGTAACCTATAACTAGTTGTCCACAGTTAGATGTACAGAAATAAATCGATAAATATTATCTTGAATCAATCCACGACCCAGTGTATACGTATCTCAGTATTGATCACAACTCAAACTATATATATTTTGGAATCAACCTCAACCCTGTATAGCTAACTCCAACATTCACATATAGAGTGTCTATGGTTGTTCCGAAATATATATAGATGTGTCGACATGATAGGTCGAAACATTGTATACGTGTCTATGGTATCTCAAGATTACATAATATACAATACAAGTTGATTAAGTTATGGTTGGAATAGATTTGTTACCAATTTTCACGTAGCTAAAATGAGAAAAATTATCCAATCTTGTTTTACCCATAACTTCTTCATTTTAAATCCGTTTTGAGTGAATAAAATTGCTGTGGTTTTATATTGAACTCTATTTTATGAATCTAAACAGAAAAAGTATAGGTTTATAGTCGGAAAAATAAGTTACAAGTCGTTTTTGTAAAGGTAGTCATTTCAGTCGAAAGAACGACGTCTAGATGACCATTTTAGAAAACATACTTCCACTTTGAGTTTAACCATAATTTTTGGATATAGTTTCATGTTCATAATAAAAATCATTTTCTCATAATAACAACTTTTAAATCAAAGTTTATCATAGTTTTTAATTAACTAACCCAAAACAGCCCGCGGTGTTACTACGACGGCGTAAATCCGGTTTTACGGTGTTTTTCGTGTTTCCAGGTTTTAAATCATTAAGTTAGCATATCATATAGATATATAACATGTGTTTAGTTGATTTTAAAAGTCAAGTTAGAAGGATTAACTTTTGTTTGCGAACAAGTTTAGAATTAACTAAACTATGTTCTAGTGATTACAAGTTTAAACCTTCGAATAAGATAGCTTTATATGTATGAATTGAATGATGTTATGAACATCATTACTACCTTAAGTTCCTTGGATGAACCTACTGGAAAATAGAAAAATGGATCTAGCTTCAATGGATCCTTGGATGGCTCAAAGTTCTTGAAGCAAAATCATGACACGAAAACAAGTTCAAGTAAGATCATCACTTGAAATAAGATTGTTATAGTTATAGAAATTGAACCAAAGTTTGAATATGATTATTACCTTGTATTAGAATGATAACCTACTGTAAGAAACAAAGATTTCTTGAGGTTGGATGATCACCTTACAAGATTGGAAGTGAGCTAGCAAACTTGAAAGTATTCTTGATTTTATGAAACTAGAACTTTTGGAATTTATGAAGAACACTTAGAACTTGAAGATAGAACTTGAGAGAGTTCAATTAGATGAAGAAAATTGAAGAATGAAAGTGTTTGTAGGTGTTTTTGGTCGTTGGTGTATGGATTAGATATAAAGGATATGTAATTTTGTTTTCATGTAAATAAGTCATGAATGATTACTCATATTTTTGTAATCTTATGAGATATTTCATGCTAGTTGCCAAATGATGGTTCCCACATGTGTTAGGTGACTCACATGGGCTGCTAAGAGCTGATCATTGGAGTGTATATACCAATAGTACATACATCTAAAAGCTGTGTATTGTACGAGTACGAATACGGGTGCATACGAGTAGAATTGTTGATGAAACTGAACGAGGATGTAATTGTAAGCATTTTTGTTAAGTAGAAGTATTTTGATAAGTGTATTGAAGTCTTTCAAAAGTGTATAAATACATATTAAAACACTACATGTATATACATTTTAACTGAGTCGTTAAGTCATCGTTAGTCGTTACATGTAAGTGTTGTTTTGAAACCTTTAGGTTAACGATCTTGTTAAATGTTGTTAACCCAATGTTTATAATATCAAATGAGATTTTAAATTATTATATTATCATGATATTATCATGTATGAATATCTCTTAATATGATATATATACATTAAATGTCTTTACAACGATAATCGCTACATATATGTCTCGTTTAAAAATCATTAAGTTAGTAGTCTTGTTTTTACATATGTAGTTCATTGTTAATATACTTAATGATATGTTTACTTATCATAGTATCATGTTAACTATATATATATCCATATATATGTCATCATATAGTTTTTACAAGTTTTAACGTTCGTGAATCACCGGTCAACTTGGGTGGTCAATTGTCTATATGAAACATATTTCAATTAATCAAGTCTTAACAAGTTTGATTGCTTAACATGTTGGAAACATTTAATCATGTAAATATCAATCTCAATTAATATATATAAACATGGAAAAGTTCGGGTCACTACAGTTCATGGGTATGCTCGTGAGGACAATATAGTGTTTATCATTTCTGTTGCGTCTACGTACCTTTCCTGCAATATTGAATCTCAATATTGATACGTGAGTACTCATAATTTAACTTTTACATACTAATAGTGTATCCCTGACTAGTGCTCGAGTATTTAGGATTATGCATGCTTGAACTTTTGATATTGCCCTTAGACAGGTTAGGTTGAATATTGAATTAGTTACACTTGCGGTTGAGATAAGGTATAAGATATGCATGTCCTTGGAAAGCTAGCGAAAAATTAAGGACTTTTCCTTTAGATATCGAATGGTTTCGATGAACGGATTAGAAGTTATAATCAATTGAATTTTCGATATTTTTATTAAAAATGATTATTATTATCGTCGTTTTTATCGTCGTTCTAGTTTTATCTTATTATTATCATTATTATTATCTTTATCAATAAAAGGGATTTATCATTAAAATTGTTATTTTTTATTATTATTACTATCGTTATTATCGTTAAAGTTATAATTAGTATTATTATTATTATCCAATTATTATTATTATTATTATTATTATTATTATTATTATTATTATTATTATTATTATTATTATTATTATTATTAGTATTATTATTATTATTATTATCATTATTAATATATATATATCATTATTTAAAAATGGTTATTGTCATTGTTATTATTATTATTACTATATTATCATTAAGATAATTATTAGTATTATCGTTAATAATGTTATAGTAACTATAATTATTAATATTAGTGTAATTAAAACAAATATTTGTAACACCTAATTATTTTGATTACTATTATTATCATTATTATGAACACGATATAAAAGACGATTAAAAGCTATTAAACGAAACGATTAGGAAATAATGAGTAAGAGTATCATGATGAAATTAACATATTATAAGATATTGATTTAGATAAAATTATCGTTCTTATTATTTTTATCATTACTATTATTATTAAAAGTATCATTAGTATTAAAACTATCATTTTAACAAAAATTATCATTTTAATAGAAATGTCATTGTTACTATAAAATATCATTATTATTATTACTTTAAATAGAATTATTATTTTAAAGATAATATTAAAAATTATCGTAAATATTAAAGTTATCATAATTAGAATTATCAGTTTATCATAATGTCATCTTAGTAATTATAAATATTGATATTTTTATAATAATAATTATTATTACAAAATAATATAACTTTTACTTACTATCATTATAGATATTATTTTATCAAATAAATATGTGATACAAACATATTTTACTACGTGTAATAACTTACTTTAATAATACCTATCATATTATCTTTATGATATTAAATGAACCCTATAAATTTTATTACTTAATATATATAAAAGTATATTATATTATATAAATTTAATATAAAATTTTATTTATTAATAAATAAATTATATTATTTACTCTAATAAATCTTTTAAAAATATTTAAAAATATAAAACGACGATATTTAAACTATATATTAATCATGTATAGATTTTTGGAAATTATTTTGAGTCAAATTTACTTTTGTTGACTTTTGCATATTAGTCTCGAGCATTAGGATTGTGGTACACTATGACTTGACCTAATTTGTTAGACAAATATTGACCAACACATAATTATATATAATTAATTTAGGTTCATGAATCCGAGGCCAACCTTGCACTTGTTCAATGACGTTATATGTATTTTTACTACGAAATACAGTATGGTGAGTTTCATTTGCCTTTTTACCCTTTATATTTTTGGGACTGAGAATACATGCGCTTTTATAAATGTTTGACGAAATAGACACAAGTAATTGAAACTACATTCTATGGTTGAATTATCGAAATCGAATATGCCCCTTTTTATTAAAGTCTGGTAATCTAAGAATTAGGGAACAGACACCCTAATTGACGCGAATCCTAAAGATAGATCTATTGGGCCTAACAAACCTCATCCAAAGTACTGGATGCTTTAGTACTTCGAAATTTATATCATGTCCGAAGGAGGATCCCGGAATGATAGGGGATATTCTTATATGTATCTAGTTAATGTCGGTTACCAGGTGTTCACCATATGAATGATTATTTTTGTCTCTATGCATGGGACTTATATTTATGAGAACTGGAAATGAAATTCTCGTGGTCTATTAAAATGATGGAAATAAATGATTATGATAAACTAATGAACTCACCAACCTTTTGGTTGACACTTTAAAGCATGTTTATTCTCAGGTGTTAAAGAAATCTTCCGTTGTGCATTTGCTCATTTTAAAGATATTACTTGGAGTCTTTCATAGCATATTTCGAAGAACGTTGCATTCGAGTCATTGAGTTCATCAAAGATTATTATTAAATTAATTTATAGTTGGATAGTGGATATTATAAAATGGTATGCATGCCTGTCAATTTTCGATGTAAAGAAAGTTTGTCTTTTAAAAACGAATGCAATGTTTGTAAAATTTATCATATAGAGGTCAAATATCTCGCAATGTAATCAACTATTGTGAATCGTTTATAATGTATATAAACGGGTCCTTTCAACGACATCCTCTTCAGCTAAACATTTCTTCAAATTTGACACGTGAAATGTGTTGTGAACACTACTAAGTTCTTGCGGTAGCTTTAATCGATAAGCAACTATTCCAATTCTTTCGGTGATTTCAAAGGGTCCTACGTACCTAGGACTTAGCTTTCCTCGTTTACCGAATCGTACAACGTCTTTCCAGGGTGACACTTTCAACATGACTTTGTCGCCCACTTGAAATTCTAGCGGTTTTCTTCTTACATCAGCATAACTCTTTTGGCGACTCATGGCCGTTTTCAATCGCTGTTGTATTTGAATGATCTTTTCGGTGATTTCGTGAAAAATTTCTGGTCCAGTAAGTTGTCTTTCTCCTACTTCACTCCAACATATAGGAGATCTGCACTTTCTACCGTAAAGTGCTTCAAATGGCGCTGCGTTGATGCTCGTATGATAGCTGTTATTGTATGAAAATTCTGCCAACTGTAAGTGTCGATCCCAACTGGTTCCAAAGTCAATCACGCATGCCCGTAACATGTCTTCCAATGTTTGTATTGTTCTTTCACTTTGACCATCTGTCTGTGGGTGATAAGCGGTGCTCATATCTAATCGAGTTCCCAATGCTTTTTGTAATGATTGCCAAAAACGTGATGAGAATCGGGTGTCGCGATCACTGTAGCACTGTCGCAAAATACGGTTTCACTGTCGCAAATAGTGTTTCACTGTAGCAAATAGTGTTTTACTGTAGCAAAGTCATTTTTACTGTAGCAAAGTCATTTTTACTTGTACATATATATATATATACGTACATATATATATATATATATATATATATATATATATATATATATATATATATATATATATATATATATATATATATATATATATATATATATATATATATATATATGTGTGTGTGTGTGTGTGTGTGTGTGTGTGTGTGTGTATATTTACATAATATTAAATCATATAGAGAATTGGTTTAAATTAGTCGAAATTTTCCGGGTCATCACATGGGCCGTAGCGTTTTTTCCGTCTTTGACCCTTTTTTACCGTTTTTTAGGCGTTGACCGTCTTTTTTTCCGTTTCAAGGCCCGTTGCAACGATACTAAGCCAAATCCGTTGCGGCGTCCGTTGCGGCGCCCGTTTCGGCCGTCTTTTACAACACTGATTATATATGAATACTATTTAGTGGTTATTTACTTTAAAAAAAAATACAAATTCGGAAAATATATAGAGTCCGGGTAGTTAAATTTAGTCGTGTCTTATACATCTTAAAAGAAAAACTATAAATTTGAAAATATATGGGGTCATACAGTTAAATTTAGTAATGTTTAATACAATTTAAAGGATATAATCTACTAAAAAATTTTAAATTAGTGGTGTCCCGTGACCTCACGGATCATAACCTATTATCCCACTAATGATGAATGGGGTCATATGACCCCACTAGTGTGAAATTTTTTTATACAATGTGCTCTTCAAATTGTATAGTGTACAATTAAATTTAACTATAGAATCCCATATCTTTAAATTTATAAGTTTTTTGGAGGTAAACAACACTAAACTGCCTTTGTGATACAATTAGCTTTGAAATTTCCTTTTGGTACCCTATTGGATTTTTCACCCTAGATTTGCCACTTCCGAGTACTCCCTAAAAAGTTCCTACAGACTACTCTCCGAGTAGCGATTTTTGCAAGGGCTGTATAATTAATCAAAATGACTTATCATTCATTCATATCATAACAACGTCATTAGGATCTTTATCGAACTGTATAGCAGTAAAAAACAAAACAGAAGTAGTTTTAGTATGTTTGATTTACAGTTCAAAAACAGTGAAAGGATTAATAATGCAAAAAGAATCCTTGTTTGGCAAACAAAAATAAAATGGTATTATTGCAACAAAAAAAAAATCCGTTACATCAGAAGCCTTTTCATATAGCATCTTGAATCCCGTAAGGGATTTCCAAACTCCACATAACGCGCCTTGGCGTGAATGGTACCCGATACCTTTGATCCTGGAGCCCACTTTTGTATTGCTCCTACGCAGGTTCGATCGCGTAACTCAACATTTGGGTTACCAGGTGGAGGTAATTTACTGGCGCAATTCCCTTTCGAGGTGGGTGCGCGGGATGACATTGTCAACACATGAGGTCCATGCCAAGTCATGCCTTTACCTTTTAGCTACGAGGAAGACAGACAAGGATCTGTGATTGGTTTTTATTGGGTTTTCTGCTCTTTTTATCAAGAAAATTGTATCAAATCACAAGTTTCGATTCAACACATATTCCATAAATAAAAATGTACATAAAAGAGAATTACACATTGACTTGTTAATTGAGAAATTTAATCAAAGAATATGTCCATGCTTAAAAGTTAAAATTGTATGACTTATCATTCATATTATCGGGATAAGATTGGAACGATATAGAGGAAAGAAGATTAGCATGACCCTCGCACAAGGATGTCATGCAAAAATCGAAAAATGGCCCAAATATATATCATAACGATGTCATTATTATAACTGTTAACAGGAAAAAAAAAAAGTAGTTCAAGTACTGTAGTATGTTTGATATACAGTTCAAAAACAGTGAAAGAAGTAATATTCAAAAACGTAACAATTACTAACAAAAAAACCTAACCATCAAAATATCCACATATCCGAAAACCATCATGAACAAGAAAACATAATTATTACTCAGTCGTTTGACCATCATCACAATCCGGTTCCGACTGCGAGTCAGAAGGTGAATCTTCTGCAGTTATTGCTCCAGTGTCAATATCCTGATTGCCAAAAATAGATGCAAAAGACAACGGATTGAAGGTAGAGCTTTCTTTCTTAAGACCCTTTATGGTTTTAATTGCATCAACAGTCCGCCTATATACATCCGATGTTCCTTCGTTAATTGACAAAGGTGGCGTTATTGTATCACTAGAAGATTCAACTACTTCTTCTTCTAACGGGAATAAAAGTTCGAGATTTTCTTCACACTCGACGACTAATCTTGTAAGAGGTTCTGTTGTGAAAAACGGTTGACGGAGGGCAAGTTGTGTGAACTGTACACGCAGTAATCCACCGGTTCTTTTGTCATACTTTTTTAGTATTTTAATGATACCTAAAAACCAGGCAGAAATTAAATTTACTAATTCCTGGATCAAATATATATACAATTAGAATAATATGGTAAAGAAAGATTATGTACCTGCAAAGTTTAAGGAGCTGTAGTTTTTTAAAAGGACCATTTCCCCGTGAATTGTGACGAAGTCTTTACGTATTGCCATGAGCTCATCACTGAATTCGCTTTCTGATGTAAAAACTCCATTTTTGCAGCTTTTCTCTTTTACTTGTTCGATTCTTTGTTTCAGTTCCTGGTTAAAACACCAAGTACAATCAGCGACTACATGCAAAAGGGGTTCAGGCTATATGGGGTGGGTTCGGGTATAACATGGGGTGGGTTACAAACCCTAATCCGTTGATCATAACTGACCGCAAACCCATTAATCAAAATTAAAGGAGATCCTTAAAAGCCGGGAGTTTCCCTAAACCTACCAAAATCCCCATTTACCATCGGTGATTCCCCAAACCCAATCTGTTTTTTTTTTTTTGAATATCGTTAGCAATGACACTTATTATTTTCACGATCTCATGGTTATATCATAATTAAGTAAACTATATACCAAAATATATAGAACCTTACAAAGTATGGTAAATAAAGAAAATTTACAAAATAGTAAATTATATAGTAACAAAAGAAATACATACACTAACCAACACATGAAATTAAAAGACATGAACTATTATAAATATTAAATGATTATAGATAAAGCTAAAATTGGATATGAAATAAGGTCAACCGAACTACATTGATATATAATTATATTAGGTACACTAACCAACACATAAAACTCTACGACATGAACTATTAGGTACTAAATGATAATAGGGAAAGCTAAAACTGGATATGAAATAAGGCCAAACAAACAACTATTTTTTACTGTTATTATACATATACACAAAAGATAAACAAATATATAAAATATAAAGATGATTACTTATATTAGGTTTTTAAATTGATATTCAAAACAAATAACGATATTCTAATTATAGAGTATGTAATTCAAATAGAGCGGGGGCTGAGATTATAAGCCCGAAGCCCCACTCAGAACCCATTAAAAATCTCCATGTATCCCCGAATCCCAACCCGAACCAGACAACTAACTCATTCCCAAGTCTGACCCAGAAATTGAGGGTTTCGTGGTAACCAATGGTGATCAAAATTTTTGCCATTTCTTGTTGCCCTCTATCACTAAATGACTGCTATCTAGACTTTAGGATACAGTTCAACAAGACGAACAATGTTTCAAGTCTTCTAACATATGTATTTACTTTTTGCAAAATGACAACAATCACGTCCGGGTAAATGTAATGATAATTCTAGAGTGTTCCTACAAACATGTTAAAGAGCTTTGGAGGTTTTTTTCCGACTTATTATGTTTTACCATTCAAACAAAAAATGTATTTAGATCCTTTGATGATAGTTTTTCTAATAAAATACAATCCAACCCAATTCCATATCAACCCACCCAGATAAGTCATTAGTTAATCATTATTTGGTCAATTTTTAAGTTAGAACCTTATTTTGAAATTAAACATTGTACCTTTTAAGAAGAAAGTAATCAGAATATGAGGATGGTTTGCAAGGTAGAAAGATTTTTACTTTTATAGTTTAGAAATATAAATTATTTTTCTTTTTTTATACTTATACGTCAATACATTTGTGGGCATGAAAAGAATCGTTGGAGTACTGTGATCTAGAACGTGATCTTTTGCATCTTTTGTTGTATGTTCGAATTAGGTAACATCTTTGGCTCATGTTATTAAATCGTAATCATGCTCTACTATTTGTTTTGTATTAACTTTTTAAGATTTTCAAATCCAGTTAAACCAGATAATCTGAGTTTAAAATTCACAAGTATGATCCGCCAAAGGGTCTGATTAACCCTTTGGAAATATTTTTTACTCATATGTGTTACGTACATATATATTGTATTAAATAAATTAATTTGTATTTTTGTAGTACTAATGCATATTACTTTTCCTAAACCTGATCACAAGTCTAATTTTTTTCAAAGTTGGTGGAATGTAATAACTCTAATCTTAATAAGCTTATGTACTTATATACTATTTAATCATGGTTAATATTTGCTTGATGTAGAGAAAGTTGAAATGATTTGGCAAAAGACGGTTTTCCCAAGTATGGTGATCCGGAAAGTTGGGAAGATAAATTTGACACTAATGAAAAGGATGATAATGACTAGCTTTCATGTCATATCATATCACACTTACTACACATTTATAAAACATTATTAGCAATATTAGTTGTTAAACATAGACTTAAACACAGCTAGCTAGCATACCCGATAATCACCCGAACCCTTGAGTTGATGGGAGACCTTGAACATAGCATTTTATTGGATCATAATTGATTTTTAATTGTTTATTTCAATTATGTATCTATGTTTGGTGGTGATAGACAATTATGATTCAATTATAGCCACATACTTGAAATATCACCACCAAACATACCACATACTTGAAATAGACAATTATGATCTAATAATAATATGGTGTGCTCAAGGCTCCACCATACACTCTAAGGGTCCGGGTCATTATATAGTCTGATAGCTAGCTAAGTGGTTACAAGTCTATGTTTAGCAAATACTATTGTTAATAATGTTCAGTAAATGTGCAATAAATGTGATATTATACTCGAGCTTTCCGGATCACTATACTCGAGAAAAAACGTCATCTTCCAAAACTTCCAATTTCTCTACATCAAGAAAATATTGAAAATGATTAATCGGTATATAAGTACGTAAATTAATTAAGATTAAAGTTATTACCTTTCAAAAAAAAAAATTACGTAAATTAAGCTTGCCTTTCAAAAAAAAAAAAAAAAAAAAAAATTAAGATTAAAGTTAAACTTTGCACCAACTCGCAAAAAGTTAAACTTGTGATCCGATTTAGAAAAAAGTAATAAAAGAGTAGTACTACAAAATATACACTAATTTAATTAGTACAATATAAATGTACGTAACACATAAGAGAAAATAATCCTTACTCTAGGTTAATCAAACTCTTTGGCGGATCATACTTGTAAATTTCAAACTTAGATATCTGGTGTAACTAAAATCGAAAACTTTAATCAACTAATACAGAACTAGTAGTAGATCATGATTATTATTACACAGCATGAGCTAAAGATGCTATCTTATTCAAATATACAACATGAGATACAAAAAAGTCACGTACCATATCATAGTACTCGAGCGAGTCTTTTCATGCTTACAAATGTATTGATATATAAGTGTAAGAAAAATAAAGAAAAAAATAAAGAATTTATAGCTCTAAACTAAAAATGTTAACATCTTTCTACCTTGCAAACCATCCTCATATTTTGGTTAATATCTTCTTTAAATTTTTGAAAGGTAAAATGTTTAATTTCCAAATAAAGTTCTAACTTAACAATGGACGAAATAAAGATTAGCTAATGACTTATCTGAGTGGACAGATATAGAAATGGATTGGATCCAAATTAAATTTTAAATAACCCATTATTTAAAATAGCCCATGTATTTTATAAGGAAAAACCGCCAAAAGATATATGTAAAAATTTTTTTCAGTTTGAAAGTAAAACATAATAAGTTGGAAAAGAAAACCTGAAAGCCCCTTTAGCATGGTTGTGAGAACATAAACCATATCATTGCAGTGATTAAAAGAAAACCTTAAAGCCCCTTTAGCATGGTTGTGAGAACCATAAATTGCAGTGATTGTTGTCGTTTTGCAAAAGGTAAATATAGATGTTGGAAGACTTGATGCATTGGTTCGTCTTGTTGAAGTGTATTTTCGATAGCAGTCATTTTAGTACGTTTTTTACGATTTAGAATTGCACCATCTTGCACGCGCAATAAAAGTTGCAAGAAAAGAAAATTATCAAACAACTTACATTTTCATTGTTCATTAATTACCCTAAGAAGAAAGAATCATTTTATACAACTGAATTCCCAGGATCAAAACAATCATAATTAGTTGCTTAAAGAAAACCAATTATCGAGATAACTATAGAGTTACTTAACTGCAACCAGTTATCCGATTTTGATTCTTCAAGTAATAGTAATCACTGTTTTGGAAGAAGTATCAATAATCACTTTGAAAAAAGTGCAAAAACAAAGTGGGGTTAAACATCCAACAATCAAGATTCTGTAGTCTTTACTCAATTTCTAAGTATCAAAGTAAAAACATAAATTCCACATAGATAGTCTGTTTGGCACGTAATTATACGTAACAACAATACTCATTCAACCACATAGTTTATAGACATATAGATTATAATGTTTAAATTTTAGTCAAACCATAAAATACTATAATTACTAAAATAAACAGTCAGTTGCCATATATAATCTCAAAGCCAAACAAACATTGACAGATCTCCATACTAAAAGTAGTATTAAATTTTAGTCGTACATGAATTTCTATAGATAAGTCAAAGGCCAAAAAATAATAAAATTGACCGAAAACAATCAAACCTGAAAACGGATAACGAATTCCTCCTCTTTATCAACATAGAAATCATTAAACTTATCAAGTTCTTCATTAAGAATCCTGACAAACCACTGTTGGAGATCGGCTGAATGAGGTGGCAGGTTGTGATCGGCGGCGGAAGGTTGAAGATGGCGGTGGCCGGCAGGATTAGGGTTAGGGTTTGGATTAGGAAGGTTTTTAAGAAGTTTTTTAAGGGGTTTGTAACATAAGTATTTGTCTTTCCATTCAGGTAAGGTTTGTTCTAAATGAATTCCAAATTCTTTACCAAATTTCATGTCACTGATTAATTATTAATTAATTAATTAAACACAAATGAAATATGAACAAGAAGATGGAGATTAATATGATGGGGTTTTTTGTCAGCAAGAGGGGAATTGGAATATTCTGGTGGATGGGGATAAGAATAAAAACTTGTTTTCTTTACACTAATGGTCCTTTAAATTTGTTTTCGTTTCAGGTTTTACTGTTATTATCTATATTTATATATCTAATAGACAAAACCCCGAAGCACTATTCATCAATAGTAACTAGGGGTATTTTCGTCATTTCACATTTTTTTTGTCTCCAACGATAAAAGAAGCAACTCTCATAAAAGAACCAACTCTTCAATGTTACTAAAAGATGTCGAAAAAAATTCTTTTTTACCAAAAAAATCAACTAACCTTTTTTTCCCCCTCAACGATAAAGGAGACAACTTTCATAAAAGTAACAACCCTTCAATGCTACCAAAAGATGTCGAAAAACATTCTTTTTTAGAAAATAGATCAACTAACTTTAAAAAAAACGAACGCTAAAAAAAACAACTTTCACAAAAGGAACGACCCTTCAATGTTAGATGTCGAAAAAAAAAATCTTTTTTACAAAATAGATCAAGACTTTTTTTTTTAACTCGCATTCAAAACGGAGCCCCCGGCGCGAAGCGAGGGCTCCACAACTAGTGATTACTATTAGTAAGCTTTAGTTTAGTTATAACTAATTGAGCGACGTGACTTTGGGCTGGTTCTTCACCCTTGATTAACATTAATTACATAGCTAATTATTGAGAAAGTAACTATTGATCAATTTTTTATTTTATTTTTCGTTTTGTCGAGGAAGGATCTAAAATAGTTATGTGATTGATTTGTAATAAGCGTGAAAATAATTATTCATTATTTTTTGTTTTATTTTTCGTCTTGTCGAGAGAAAAGACCCAAATGCTCAATCAATAAAGTGAGACGTACATCAACGATTGGTACAAACCTATTTAATAAAATAGGAAAAACTATTTATATAATATTTGTATATATATATGTGTGTGTGTGTGTGTGTGTGTGTGTGTGTGTGTATATATATATATATATATATATAAACAATAAAACGGTTATTAAAAATTGAGTTACGTGGTTAATTTATAATAAGAAAAATAGTTAAACAATAATTAAGTGAAAAATTATGTGATTGATTTAATAATAATAATAATAATAATAATAATAATAATAATAATAATAATAATAATAATAATAATGATAATGAATAGTTATTAGATAGTAAAAATTATGTGGTCGGTTTATAAAGAATGAGAAGTTTTATGGTTAAATTATTAAATGTGAAAAGTTTGTGGTAAGTTTATAAAAGTTAAAGTTAACTATTATAAAATGTGTGGTTGAATTATAAAAAATAAAAAGTTTATTGTAAATTTGTGAAGTTATGAACTTCACTATTTGTTTGGCCTTTCTCCTTTAGATATATAGATAAATATGTCAACGTCAATGATCCTCTAAACTAACCATCATAATCAATTACTCCTCAATTCCATATTAATTGTCCCAAGACAAAAAAATGTTGGGTGCGAAATCGATTAAACAAGGAAAGTAAATCAAGTTAGCTTGAAGGGAAAGTCATACTTGGACAACAAGGTCAAGACACGAAAAAGGAAAGTTCAAGATTTTGCTGTGAAGAACTCACGATCGCGAGTTTGAAAAGAGGAAGAGGTCGCGTTCACGAACCTGGGCGTCCAGAATCTTCTTGATTGCTCCCAAAGTTATTTCTTTTTTTTTTACCATATGTAACCCATAACAGTATGCACGAAATTCATAGTGAAAAAATCTCTGGTTGCGCCTGTGGAGTAAATCATTCATCGTGTTTTGAAGTTGGGATATAACCACGTTATATCCCGTGTCATTTTATATGTTTTATTATTCGTTTATCGTTTGTGGGTAAGTGATTGGTTTAAATCATTTTTCTTGTTGGGGCCTTCCGAATTCCTAACAAGTGGTATCAGAGCTTAGGCTCGGTTTTACGGGCACGATGGTTATTTGAAAGCTGGAAAACGAGATGCCGAATATGCTAGAATCGCAACCGCGAGACCTAAGGTCGCGATCACGAGATGCTTCTGCTAGAATTTTTATGTTATTTTTTGGTTATTAAACGAAGGTCTAGGGATTTGTCTTGCAACATGTATCGAGACCAGGTGACTTAGTTGTTCGCGATGAACTCATGGATATGTCTATGTATCCGGGAGAGTTGATCACATCGGGATTCGGGTAACGGTTCTTAAAAGTTATTTTGTAATCGGGACGCTGATTACATCATGATGGTGATTTTTTCCCAAAGGGTACGGAGTCAGTGGTAGGGTCGATGGGTTCGTTGAGGAGAGAATTTTTGGGAGATCCGGGTGTCGGATCTGAGTTCTCGTTTTTTTGCGACCCCGTGCAAAAGAATGATTGAACTTTCAAATTCGGAGTTTCAGGAGCTGCTGTAGAAGAAAATTCATAGCGTGTTTGTTAACCGTTGGATCAACTTGATTTTTATGGTTGTGGATAGAAGATATACTGTTCTACTCGTATTAAAAATCTAAGCCAGATCTGACAGTTGGATCTTGAGATATGATTTTTCGAATCTGGGCAGTTTTCAGGGTGAACTTTTTCGGGTTTGACGACGCGAGCGCTAAATGGTTTTGTCTCAGAAACTTCGAGTGATATTAGCTGTGTTTTCAGAGATGTGGGTTTGTGTAACGACCCTGGATTTTCCAACGTTTATTTATTAATAATTGTTATTATTAATACTTGTGATTTAACGAATGTATGTTATTACATTTACTTGTTACCATGATTGATCATACTTGACTTTAAATGCCCGAAACGTCTTTGTGACATACGTACATTACCCGAATAATATTTTTGAATATTATTTACATTCATGATTAAGTTTTATTGATCATTTTAATTAACTAAGGTTACTAGTTAATTACTTGGGCTTTAATTGGATTAATTTGTTAATTAATGGAACTTGGGCTTTTATTAGTATTATTGGACTTAAAAGCCCACCCTACATCTTTTATGAACTCTTTAGCCCAACTCACATGTAAGTAGTCCATTTAAAGTCTAACTAGTTAGTTTATTACATAAGAATCTAGTTACTTGTTCTTTCCCATGCAATCACCCCTAATATCCATCTTTTAAGACTTTAACATACAAGAACCTTGTGAACATTTTTCTTCCCTCTCCCATTGCAAAAAGCCGTCGGCCTTTATGGCCTTGAAGAGTGTTTTTTTTTTCAAATTTTGTTAACATATTCACTTGCATTCTCTCATTCTCACTCACACTTCAAACTTGCAACTTACTTTTCTCTCATTTCTCTCTCAAGTTTGTAAGTAGCAAGCTTTATCTTCTCTTCCTTTTCTTCATTAAAACCGAAATACATATACACATAATCATCATCATCACTTGTTCTTTGTTCTTGTTTAATTACATTTTGTTGTTTACTTACTTATTGTTGTTACTAACTAGCTACTAAGAATCAAACTCTTTAGTTTGATTCTTCATATCATCTTGTTCTTACAAGAACATAAGCTTTCTAGTTTATGTTCTACACTTAAAGTTTTAAAGAAAGTTAATGAGTTAAAGCATACTTGTGTTCATGAAGTAAACTTAAAGTCTACTTCCTTAAAGATCAAGACTTAGGCTTGAATCTTTAAAAGTATGAAACCCATGAACTTATTACTTGCGTACTTAGTTTATTTCTTTATATTATGCACTTTAATTTCATGTTTGTTGGTTTAAATGGTCAAGTATTACAAGTTAGTCTTGATCTCATACTTTCTTGAAACTTAAAGTTAACTTGAAAGTTCAAGAACATGGAAGTGTAACTCTTTAGTTATAACTTCAAATACTTATGAAAGATCTAAGTTTATATAACTTATGGTCTTCTAATTTTGTCATAATCAAGAGCTTATGAGCTTACATACACTTTACTAGTTGATAATCTAAGTTTTGTAACTTATGGTTTCACTAAAGTAAAGATTCAAGTATTATTACTTAGGATTTAACTTAATAACTTTAGATCTAGACCTTTGGGTCTTGGATATTCAAGATCTAACTAAGAACTATATTCTACATCTTAAGATCTTGATTAGTTAGTTTACTTTCAAGTTTGTAGTTCAATATTACTTTTATATTTCATGTATGTGTTAAATCTAAGACTTTGATGTAACTTTGGTTCATCAAGACACTTGCAACGCTTAATTGAGTTGTGCTACTCGTCTTATACTTACACTTGTGTTATGATGGTGAAACCTTGGTTAAGATTATGTAAACCCATCAACGAGTTGTACACTTGAAGCTATATGCATCAAGGATGAGAACCGTGATAAGCATCGAGTACCAAGAACCACCGGAACCTACTGTTTTACTGTTTCTGTGTCTGACCCGTACGATCTGGGCTACTGTAAAGATGATTTTCAGATATCTCTGTTTGAGTAGATAACTTTTCATTTAGGACTCATCTTAATCCGAGTTACGGTTTAGGATTTATAGCCCTCCGATCGTCACTATGTCTTTTAACGTTGTGCTGAAAATTCTGACCTACTCGCACTTAGACCGTCGCCACGGTCAAAAGAAGACGAGTTTGCTTCTGGGATTTTTACCACAACTAAAGGACTCATATACGGAGCCATGTCCACTGGTCTCACCTTATTTCAGTAGGTATAGAGGCCGTGGTGACTGATCGAACTCAGCCTTTGTTTTAAACTCTTTTCATGAACAAAACTTACTTTACACCTTTTGTTTGATGATGAATGATGATGACCTTTAAGACCTAATTTACATACATTTAAACCTTTTGGGATGATTTACTGACTTAGTACTATTTTACTTAGGTTGAGGACTTTCCGGACCTACGTACTTGCTTATTTCCTGACTCGACTTTACCACTACTTTACCACTGTGAGTTATAGCATCCCTTTTTACATTAACTATTTTGGGAACTGAGAATACATGCGCATTTTACGTTTTACATACTAGGCACAAGTACTTAAACTTATATATGTGTGGGTTATACAACGGCATAAACATTCCCTTTAGCTCGGTGACGTTTAGTCATTGGTTTTTGAACCAGTGAATGCGAATCTTAGATATGGATCCATAGGGTTTGACATTCCCACTCGGGCTAGTAGCACTAGCATTTAACGGGTGTTTAATACTTTGTATACATACGCACTTGCCAAGTGTACTTTCAGGGGGTATAAACGTTAAGTTAGTTACCAAGTGCCCACGGTTAAACATATACTTTATCATACTGTTTTGAAACGCTCTTTGTAGCACTGAAATCTCGTAGCCTACCTTGCATACTGTTATACTTAAACTATAGCTCACCAACCTTTGTGTTGACGTTTTTAAGCATGTTTTTCTCAGGTGCTTAAGGTTGCTTCCGCTGTGTACTAGTCTTGCTGTAGACACCCGCTGCTCTAGAGTTATCACAGCATGAACTGTTTATCTTGCATTCATAACTTTAATACTTTTGAACAATGATTTGTAACGACCTAAGGGTCACGTACTACTACTATTTGCTTCCGTTCATTGAATCATACTTTTGATTGTAAAACATTTGACGTTGGTTATGACGTCACCTTTTATCATGAATGCAACTTGTTTTGAAAACGCATATAGTGTTTGACCTTGTAATGATCCTGTTGTTGATGATTCATACACGATAGTTTTGTACGGGGCATCACAGTTTGTTATGGGAGCTAAAGAGGGTGTTTTTCTATCAGGTTAGAGTGGTTGAATAACGAACAAGATGCATTAGTTGAAAGTCGATAGTGAGAGTACCGGGGAAGTTTGGTGCTTGTGGTTTGGAAACGGGATGACCAATGGTGTTTGGTCAATATTCCAGGGTTTATGGAAGATGCGGGTGGATTAGAGTTCTTAGTCACTAAGGGTAATTGGTTGTCGAAGGGTGTCGGATGGAACGAATTCGACTGTTGCTCTGTTCTTGGTTGATGTTTCAACAAAGGGAGCGGTTTTTTCTTCGAGGGTGATCAATTAGAAGTCTTTGGGTGATGGAAGAGGGACGGATAATCGTTTAAGTCCCAGAACTTGAGCTTTCTAGGATCGATGAGGGTGTTGGTAACTCGGGTGAGTTTGGTAACCGATGGAAGTTATCGAGCTAGTATGAGTTAGTCAACTAGTAGAGTGGTGGAGATGATTATGTGACATTGTTCTCCAATGTTCTCAAGATTAGTATGATGATTCCGGATATACTAGGGCTTCGAATACTTGTTTTACTCTCCGATGGCAAAGAAATTTGCGATGACTGGTGGTACGAAACAAGTTTTTTATCAACTAGCCGCTGTTTTATTTCTTACTCGTACAGTAGGAGCGTGCTTGGGTGAGAAGATAGGTGTAGTGACCCGAACTTTTCCATGTTTATATATATATTAATTGAGATTGATATTTACATGATTAAATGTTTCCAACATGTTAAGCAATCAAATTTGTTAAGACTTGATTAATTGAAATATGTTTCATATAGACAATTGACCACCCAAGTTAACCGGTGATTCACGAACATTAAAACTTGTAAAAACTATATGATGACATATATATGGATATATATATAGTTAACATGATACTATGATAAGTAAACATATCATTAAGTATATTAACAATGAACTACATATGTAAAAACAAGACTACTAACTTAATGATTTTTAAACGAGACATATATGTAACGATTATCGTTGTAAAGACATTTAATGTATATATATCATATTAAGAGATATTCATACATGATAATATCATGATAATATAATAATTTAAAATCTCATCTAATATTATAAACATTGGGTTAACAACATTTAACAAGATCGTTAACCTAAAGGTTTCAAAACAACACTTACATGTAACGACTAACGATGACTTAACGACTCAGTTAAAATGTATATACATGTAGTGTTTTAATATGTATTTATACACTTTTGAAAGACTTCAATACACTTATCAAAATACTTCTACTTAACAAAAATTCTTACAATTACATCCTCGTTCAGTTTCATCAACAATTCTACTCGTATGCACCCGTATTCGTACTCGTACAATACACAGCTTTTAGATGTATGTACTATTGGTATATACACTCCAATGATCAGCTCTTAGCAGCCCATGTGAGTCACCTAACACATGTGGGAACCATCATTTGGCAACTAGCATGAAATATCTCATAAAATTACAAAAATATGAGTAATCATTCATGACTTATTTACATGAAAACAAAATTACATATCCTTTATATCTAATCCATACACCAACGACCAAAAACACCTACAAACACTTTCATTCTTCAATTTTCTTCATCTAATTGATCTCTCTCAAGTTCTATCTTCAAGTTCTAAGTGTTCTTCATATATTCTACAAGTTCTAGTTACATAAAATCAAGAATACTTTCAAGTTTGCTAGCTCACTTCCAATCTTGTAAGGTGATCATCCAACCTCAAGAAATCTTTGTTTCTTATAGTAGGTTATCATTCTAATACAAGGTAATAATCATATTCAAACTTTGGTTCAATTTCTATAACTATAACAATCTTATTTCAAGTGATGATCTTACTTGAACTTGTTTTCGTGTCATGATTCTGCTTCAAGAACTTCGAGCCATCCAAGGATCCGTTGAAGCTAGATCCATTTTTCTCTTTTCCAGTAGGTTTATCCAAGGAACTTAAGGTAGTAATGATGTTCATAACATCATTCGATTCATACATATAAAGCTATCTTATTCGAAGGTTTAAACTTGTAATCACTAGAACATAGTTTAGTTAATTCTAAACTTGTTCGCAAACAAAAGTTAATCCTTATAACTTGACTTTTAAAATCAACTAAACACATGTTCTATATCTATATTATATGCTAACTTAATGATTTAAAACCTGGAGACACAAAAAACACCGTAAAACCGGATTTACGCCGTCGTAGTAACACCGCGGGCTGTTTTGGGTTAGTTAATTAAAAACTATGATAAACTTTGATTTAAAAGTTGTTATTCTGAGAAAATGATTTTTATTATGAACATGAAACTATATCCAAAAATTATAGTTAAACTCAAAGTGGAAGTATGTTTTCTAAAATGGTCATCTAGACGTCGTTCTTTCGACTGAAATGACTACCTTTACAAAAACGACTTGTAACTTATTTTTCCGACTATAAACCTATACTTTTTCTGTTTAGATTCATAAAATAGAGTTCAATATGAAACCATAGCAATTTGATTCACTCAAAACGGATTTAAAATGAAGAAGTTATGGGTAAAACAAGATTGGATAATTTTTCTCATTTTAGCTACGTGAAAATTGGTAACAAATCTATTCCAACCATAACTTAATCAACTTGTATTGTATATTATGTAATCTTGAGATACCATAGACACGTATACAATGTTTCGACCTATCATGTCGACACATCTATATATATTTCGGAACAACCATAGACACTCTATATGTGAATGTTGGAGTTAGCTATACAGGGTTGAGGTTGATTCCAAAATATATATAGTTTGAGTTGTGATCAATACTGAGATACGTATACACTGGGTCGTGGATTGATTCAAGATAATATTTATCGATTTATTTCTGTACATCTAACTGTGGACAACTAGTTGTAGGTTACTAACGAGGACAGCTGACTTAATAAACTTAAAACATCAAAATATATTAAAAGTGTTGTAAATATATTTTGAACATACTTTGATATATATGTATATATTGTTATAGGTTCGTGAATCAACCAGTGGCCAAGTCTTACTTCTCGACGAAGTAAAAATCTGTGAATGTGAGTTATAGTCCCACTTTTAAAATCTAATATTTTTGGGATGAGAATACATGCAGGTTTTATAAATGATTTACAAAATAGACACAAGTACGTGAAACTACATTCTATGGTTGAATTATCGAAATCGAATATGCCCCTTTTTATTAAGTCTGGTAATCTAAGAATTAGGGAACAGACACCCTAATTGACGCGAATCCTAAAGATAGATCTATTGGGCCTAACAAACCCCATCCAAAGTACCGGATGCTTTAGTACTTCGAAATTTATATCATATCCGAAGGGTGTCCCGGAATGATGGGGATATTCTTATATATGCATCTTGTTAATGTCGGTTACCAGGTGTTCACCATATGAATGATTTTTATCTCTATGTATGAGATGTGTATTGAAATATGAAATCTTGTGGTCTATTATTATGATTTGATATATATAGGTTAAACCTATAACTCACCAACATTTTTGTTGACGTTTTAAGCATGTTTATTCTCAGGTGATTATTAAGAGCTTCCGCTGTCGCATACTTAAATAAGGACGAGATTTGGAGTCCATGCTTGTATGATATTGTGTAAAAACTGCATTCAAGAAACTTATTTTGTTGTAACATATTTGTATTGTAAACCATTATGTAATGGTCGTGTGTAAACGGGATATTTTAGATTATCATTATTTGATAATCTACGTAAAGCTTTTTAAACCTTTATTGATGAAATAAAGGTTATGGTTTGTTTTAAAATGAATGCAGTCTTTGAAAAACGTCTCATATAGAGGTCAAAACCTCGCAACGAAATCAATTAATATGGAACGTTTTTAATCAATAAGAACGGGACATTTCAGTTGGTATCCGAGCGTTGGTCTTAGAGAACCAGAATTTTGCATTAGTGTGTCTTATCGAGTTTGTTAGGATGCATTAGTGAGTCTGGACTTCGACCGTGTTTACTTGAAAAATGATTGCTTAACAAATTTTGTTGGAAACTATATATTTTTAACATGTGAATATTATGTGATATATTAATCTCTTAACGCGTTTGATATTATGTGATAGATGTCTACCTCTAGAACAAGTCCCATTGACTCACCTAATAATAATGAAGAGTCAAATGTAAATTGGAATGATTCGTGGACTGATTCACAAGTTCCCGAAGAGGAACCGGAAGAAGAGTCGGAACCGGAAGAAGAATCGGAACCGGAAGAAGAATCGGAACCGGAAGAAGAAATAGAACCGGTGGGGGAAATAATAAAACGGTTAAGTAAAAGAGAATCCTCAACCAACCGACCAAGGTTAATTATGGTCAATGGTGTTTCCGCCAAGGAAGCAAAATATTGGGAGGATTACCAATTCTCCGATGAATCGGATTCCGACGAGAATTCTGATGATGTTATAGAAATTTCCCCAACTGAATTTAAAAAGGCAAAAGAAAATAATAAGGGAAAGGGCATAAAAATAGAGAAATCTAATTCCAACCCCGATGAACTTTATATGTATCGTCAACCCCCGAAGTCCTTAAGTTGTAACAATGACCCGGGAACCTCTAAACCACCAGGTTTTTCTAAACCGATGTGGACAACGACGGCTCGTATTAGGGGAACATCATATATCCCTAGAAACTTGGCAAAACGAACCAAAACCGAACAAGAAGAAACGAGCGAGTCGGAATAAGATAGTTGTATTCGTGTGGTGTAATATATGTAATATAGTGTGCTTATGCTTTATGATATATGTAAAAATTGCTTGTATTAATAAGTATTTTTTTATGAATCTAACTCTTGTCTATTTTACAGTATAAAAACACAAAATGGATAGACAACCCAATATTTTAAGAGACCTATCCGGAGACATGATTGATGAAATCTTGTCTAGAGTCGGTCAGAATTCCTCGGCACAACTATTTAAGGCGAGATCAGTTTGTAAGACATTCGAAGAACGTTCCAAGAATGCCTTGGTTTATAAAAGGCTTTCGTTCAAAAGATGGGGGATATCACATTGGGAAATCCATAAGTTACGATGTGTTTACTTTGACGCATATATTGCGGGGAACCCAAATGCTATTTTACGCAACGGGTTAAGAAATTATTTTGACTCAGTATATCCGAATATCGGACTTCGTGATTTAGAAAAAGCGGCTAACATGCAACATAAAGAAGCATGTTATGCTTACGGGTTAGTAATGTTCGCTTCTCACCAAAGTGAGAACAAGAACATCGGGCTACAACTATTAAACAAAACGTTCCCACAAGTGACGGAGTCGGTAATTGGGGTAAGAAATGAGGTTTTTAGGTTATTACGAGACTGTTGGTCATTACGTAACCCTCGTCCCTTTGACGACGTTACAACACGCTGTCTTATCAACGGCCATAACGGTTATGTTCCACAAGACCAAGGATGGGAAGTAGTCCTAGTAAAACCAGAATGCATGACTTGTTTCTGGACGTATGAATTACGTGTCTTTATTGCCTTTGCTGAACGACTTGTGTACTAGCTAGAATTATCTTCACAACTATCTTGTATCAAAGTTATTGTGTGCTATATTTCATGCTTTATGTAAAATAAGCGGTATTGTAAGTTTGTAAAATATTGTATAAAAGTTTGAACGCGAAATATTATTATAATCAGTTTTTCATATAGAATTGTAGTAGTTGAATTGTATATTAGCTACTAAGTATGAACTTAACGGGTAGGTATTACCCGAATTTAAACTTATAAAACGCTAATATGAAGAAAAAGCTTTTATAAATGAGTTCATATTATGCTACGAAATACTATTAACTACTCTTGATATTCTGTATGATTAACTTGTTTCATTTGACTATTTTGAAGGAAATGGCACCGACTACTCGACACACCGTGAATATGAATGAAGAGGAATTCCGTACTTTTCTAGCTTCAAACATAGCCGCAGTACAGGCTGCGCTACATACCAACAATAACCTTGGATCTAGCAGTACAGGAAATCGTGTAGGATGCACCTACAAAGAATTCACTGCCTGCAAACCTTTGGAATTTGATGGAACCGAAGGACCAATCGGATTGAAACAGTGGACCGAGAAGGTCGAATCGGTGTTTTCCATAAGTAAGTGTACTGAAGAGGATAAAGTAAAGTACGCTACGCATACCTTCACAGGTTCTGCGTTAACATGGTGGACTACCTATCTAGAGCAAGTGGGACAAGACGATGCGTACGCACTACCGTGGTCAGCATTCAAGCACTTGATGAACGAGAAATACCGTCCCAGAACCGAGGTCAATAAGCTCAATACAGAACTTAGAGGGTTACGAACCCAAGGATTTGATATTACCACGTACGAAAGACGATTCACAGAATTGTGCCTATTGTGTCCGGGAGCATTCGAAGATGAGGAAGAGAAGATCGACGCATTTGTGAAAGGATTACCGGAAAGAATCCAAGAAGATATAAGTTCACACGAGCCCGCCTCCACACAACAGGCATGTAGAATGGCTCACAAACTAGTGAACCAGATTGAAGAAAGAATTAAAGAACAGACTGCTGAAGAGGCCAATGTGAAGCAAGTCAAAAGAAAGTGGGAGGAAAACGGTGATAAGAATCACCAATACAACAACAACAGTAATTACAACAATAATCGCAACAATTATCCCAACAATCGCAACATCAATCGCAACTACAACAAACGGCCCAACAACAACAACAACAACAACAACAACTACAACAATCATCCCAACAACAATAATAACCGCAACAACAACAACAATCAGAAGCAGCTATGCCAAAGGTGTGAAAAGTATCACTCGGGGTTCTGCACCAAATTTTGCAACAAGTGTAAAAGAAATGGTCATAGCGCGGCGAAGTGTGAGGTCTACGGACCAGGGGTTAATAGAACGAAAGGAACAAATGGTGTCGGAACGAGTAATGGCGGAGCAAGTAGTGTCGGAGAAAGTTATGCCAATGTAGTTTGTTATAAATGTGGAAAACCGGGCCACATTATTAGAAATTGCCCGAACCAGGAGAACACGAATGGACAAGGCCGCGGAAGAGTTTTCAATATTAATGCGGCAGAGGCACAGTAAGACCCGGAGCTTGTTACGGGTACGTTTCTTATTGACAATAAATCTGCTTACGTTTTATTTGATTCGGGTGCGGATAGAAGCTATATGAGTAGAGATTTTTGTGCTAAATTAAGTTGTCCATTGACGCCTTTGGATAGTAAATTTTTACTCGAATTAGCAAATGGTAAATTAATTTCAGCAGATAATATATGTCGGAATCGAGAAATTAAACTGGTTAGCGAAACATTTAAGATTGATTTAATACCAGTAGAGTTAGGGAGTTTTGATGTGATAATCGGTATGGACTGGTTGAAAGAAGTGAAAGCAGAGATCGTTTGTTAAAAAAATGCAATTCGCATTATACGAGAAAAAGGAAAACCCTTAATGGTGTACGGAGAAAAGGGCAACACGAAGCTACATCTTATTAGTAATTTGAAGGCACAAAAACTAATAAGAAAAGGTTGCTATGCTGTTCTAGCACACGTCGAGAAAGTACAAACTGAAGAAAAGAGCATCAATGATGTTCCCATTGCAAAAGAATTTCCCGATGTATTTCCGAAAGAATTACCGGGATTACCCCCACATCGATCCGTTGAATTTCAAATAGATCTTATACCAGGAGCTGCACCAATAGCTCGTGCTCCTTACAGACTCGCACCCAGCGAGATGAAAGAACTGCAAAGCCAATTACAAGAACTTTTAGAGCGTGGTTTCATTCGACCAAGCACATCACCGTGGGGAGCTCCTGTTTTGTTTGTCAAGAAGAAAGATGGTACATTCAGGTTGTGTATCGACTACCGAGAGTTGAACAAACTTACCATCAAGAACCGCTACCCACTACCGAGAATCGACGACTTATTTGATCAACTACAAGGTTCGTCTGTTTATTCAAAGATTGACTTACATTCCGGGTATCATCAAATGCGGGTGAAAGAAGATGATATTCCAAAAACTGCTTTCAGAACACGTTACGGTCATTACGAGTTTATGGTCATGCCGTTTGGTTTAACTAATGCACCAGCTGTGTTCATGGACCTTATGAACCGAGTGTGTGGACCATACCTTGACAAGTTTCTCATTGTTTTCATTGATGACATACTTATTTACTCAAAGAATGACCAAGAACACGGTGAACATTTGAGAAAGGTGTTAGAAGTATTGAGGAAGGAAGAATTGTACGCTAAGTTTTCAAAGTGTGCATTTTGGTTGGAAGAAGTTCAATTCCTCGGTCACATAGTGAACAAAGAAGGTATTAAGGTGGATCCGGCAAAGATAGAAACTGTTGAAAAGTGGGAAACCCCGAAAACTCCGAAACACATACGCCAGTTTTTAGGACTAGCTGGTTACTACAGAAGGTTCATCCAAGACTTTTCCAGAATAGCAAAACCCTTGACTGCATTAACACATAAAGGGAAGAAATTTGAATGGAATGATGAACAAGAGAAAGCGTTTCAGTTATTGAAGAAAAAGCTAACTACGGCACCTATATTGTCATTGCCTGAAGGGAATGATGATTTTGTGATTTATTGTGACGCATCAAAGCAAGGTCTCGGTTGTGTATTAATGCAACGAACGAAGGTGATTGCTTATGCGTCTAGACAATTGAAGATTCACGAACAAAATTATACGACGCATGATTTGGAATTAGGCGCGGTTGTTTTTGCATTAAAGACTTGGAGGCACTACTTATATGGGGTCAAAAGTATTATATATACCGACCACAAAAGTCTTCAACACATATTTAATCAGAAACAACTGAATATGAGGCAGCGTAGGTGGATTGAATTATTGAATGATTACGACTTTGAGATTCGTTACCACCCGGGGAAGGCAAATGTGGTAGCCGATGCCTTGAGCAGGAAGGACAGAGAACCCATTCGAGTAAAATCTATGAATATAATGATTCATAATAACCTTACTACTCAAATAAAGGAGGCGCAACAAGGAGTTTTAAAAGAGGGAAATTTAAAGGATGAAATACCCAAAGGATCGGAGAAGCATCTTAATATTCGGGAAGACGGAACCCGGTATAGGGCTGAAAGGATTTGGGTACAAAAATTTGGAGATATGAGAGAAATGGTACTTAGAGAAGCTTATAAAACTAGATACTCAATACATCCTGGAACGGGGAAGATGTACAAGGATCTCAAGAAACATTTTTGGTGGCCGGGTATGAAAGCCGATGTTGCTAAATATGTAGGAGAATGTTTGACGTGTTCTAAGGTCAAAGCTGAGCATCAGAAACCATCGCGTCTACTTCAACAACCCGAAATCCCGGAATGGAAATGGGAAAACATTACCATGGATTTCATCACTAAATTGCCAAGGACTGCAAGTGGTTTTGATACTATTTGGGTAATAGTTGATCGTCTCACCAAATCAGCACACTTCCTGCCAATAAGAGAAGATGACAAGATGGAGAAGTTAGCACGACTGTATTTGAAGGAAGTCATCTCCAGACATGGAATACCAATCTCTATTATCTCTGATAGGGATGGTAGATTTATTTCAAGATTCTGGCAGACATTACAGCAAGCATTAGGAACTCGTCTAGACATGAGTACTGCCTATCATCCACAAACTGATGGGCAGAGCGAAAGGACGATACAAACGCTTGAAGACATGCTACGAGCATGTGTTATTGATTTCGGAAACAGTTGGGATCGACATCTACCGTTAGCAGAATTTTCCTACAACAACAGCTACCATTCAAGCATTGAGATGGCGCCGTTTGAAGAAATTTATGGTAGAAAGTGCAGGTCTCCAATTTGTTGGAGTGAAGTGGGGGATAGACAGATTACGGGTCCGGAGATTATACAAGAAACTACCTAGAAGATCATCCAAATTCAACAACGGTTGAAAACCGCCCAAAGTCGACAAAAGAGCTACGCTGACATTAAAAGAAAAGATATAGAATTTGAAATTGGAGAGATGGTCATGCTTAAAGTTGCACCTTGGAAAGGCGTTGTTCGATTTGGTAAACGAGGGAAATTAAATCCAAGGTATATTGGACCATTCAAGATTATTGATCGTGTCGGACCAGTAGCTTACCGACTTGAGTTACCTCAACAAATCGCGGCTGTACATAACACTTTCCACGTCTCGAATTTGAAGAAATGTTTTGCTAAAGAAGATGTCACTATTCCGTTAGATGAAATCCAAATCAACGAAAAACTTCAATTCATCGAAGAACCCGTCGAAATAATGGATCGTGAGGTTAAAAGACTTAAGCAAAACAAGATACCAATTGTTAAGGTTCGATGGAATGCTCGTAGAGGACCCGAGTTCACCTGGGAGCGTGAAGATCAGATGAAGAAGAAATACCCGCATCTATTTCTAGAAGATTCGTCAACACCTTCAACAGCTTAAAATTTCGGGACGAAATTTATTTAACGGGTAGGTACTGTAGTGACCCGAACTTTTCCATGTTTATATATATTAATTGAGATTGATATTTACATGATTAAATGTTTCCAACATGTTAAGCAATCAAATTTGTTAAGACTTGATTAATTGAAATATGTTTCATATAGACAATTGACCACCCAAGTTAACCGGTGATTCACGAACATTAAAACTTGTAAAAACTATATGATGACATATATATGGATATATATATAGTTAACATGATACTATGATAAGTAAACATATCATTAAGTATATTAACAATGAACTACATATGTAAAAACAAGACTACTAACTTAATGATTTTTAAACGAGACATATATGTAACGATTATCGTTGTAAAGACATTTAATGTATATATATCATATTAAGAGATATTCATACATGATAATATCATGATAATATAATAATTTAAAATCTCATCTGATATTATAAACATTGGGTTAACAACATTTAACAAGATCGTTAACCTAAAGGTTTCAAAACAACACTTACATGTAACGACTAACGATGACTTAACGACTCAGTTAAAATGTATATACATGTAGTGTTTTAATATGTATTTATACACTTTTGAAAGACTTCAATACACTTATAAAAATACTTCTACTTAACAAAAATGCTTACAATTACATCCTCGTTCAGTTTCATCAACAATTCTACTCGTATGCACCCGTATTCGTACTCGTACAATACACAGCTTTTAGATGTATGTACTATTGGTATATATACTCCAATGATCAGCTCTTAGCAGCCCATGTGAGTCACCTAACACATGTAGGAACCATCATTTGGCAACTAGCATGAAATATCTCATAAAATTACAAAAATATGAGTAATCATTCATGACTTATTTACATGAAAACAAAATTACATATCCTTTATATCTAATCCATACACCAACGACCAAAAACACCTACAAACACTTTCATTCTTCAATTTTCTTCATCTAATTGATCTCTCTCAAGTTCTATCTTCAAGTTCTAAGTGTTCTTCATATATTCTACAAGTTCTAGTTACATAAAATCAAGAATACTTTCAAGTTTGCTAGCTCACTTCCAATCTTGTAAGGTGATCATCCAACCTCAAGAAATCTTTGTTTCTTACAGTAGGTTATCATTCTAATACAAGGTAATAATCATATTCAAACTTTGGTTCAATTTCTATAACTATAACAATCTTATTTCAAGTGATGATCTTACTTGAACTTGTTTTCGTGTCATGATTCTGCTTCAAGAACTTCGAGCCATCCAAGGATCCGTTGAAGCTAGATCCATTTTTCTCTTTTCCAGTAGGTTTATCCAAGGAACTTAAGGTAGTAATGATGTTCATAACATCATTCGATTCATACATATAAAGCTATCTTATTCGAAGGTTTAAACTTGTAATCAGTAGAACATAGTTTAGTTAATTCTAAACTTGTTCGCAAACAAAAGTTAATCCTTCTAACTTGACTTTTAAAATCAACTAAACACATGTTCTATATCTATATGATATGCTAACTTAATGATTTAAAACCTGGAGACACGAAAAACACCGTAAAACCGGATTTACGCCGTCGTAGTAACACCGCGGGCTGTTTTGGGTTAGTTAATTAAAAACTATGATAAACTTTGATTTAAAAGTTGTTATTCTGAGAAAATGATTTTTATTATGAACATGAAACTATATCCAAAAATTATAGTTAAACTCAAAGTGGAAGTATGTTTTCTAAAATGGTCATCTAGACGTCGTTCTTTCGACTGAAATGACTACCTTTACAAAAACGACTTGTAACTTATTTTTCCGACTATAAACCTATACTTTTTCTGTTTAGATTCATAAAATAGAGTTCAATATGAAACCATAGCAATTTGATTAACTCAAAACGGATTTAAAATGAAGAAGTTATGGGTAAAACAAGATTGGATAATTTTTCTCATTTTAGCTACGTGAAAATTGGTAACAAATCTATTCCAACCATAACTTAATCAACTTGTATTGTATATTATGTAATCTTGAGATACCATAGACACGTATACAATGTTTCGACCTATCATGTCGACACATCTATATATATTTCGGAACAACCATAGACACTCTATATGTGAATGTTGGAGTTAGCTATACAGGGTTGAGGTTGATTCCAAAATATATATAGTTTGAGTTGTGATCAATACTGAGATACGTATACACTGGGTCGTGGATTGATTCAAGATAATATTTATCGATTTATTTCTGTACATCTAACTGTGGACAACTAGTTGTAGGTTACTAACGAGGACAGCTGACTTAATAAACTTAAAACATCAAAATATATTAAAAGTGTTGTAAATATATTTTGAACATACTTTGATATATATGTATATATTGTTATAGGTTCGTGAATCAACCAGTGGCCAAGTCTTACTTCTCGACGAAGTAAAAATCTGTGAATGTGAGTTATAGTCCCACTTTTAAAATCTAATATTTTTGGGATGAGAATACATGCAGGTTTTATAAATGATTTACAAAATAGACACAAGTACGTGAAACTACATTCTATGGTTGAATTATCGAAATCGAATATGCCCCTTTTTATTAAGTCTGGTAATCTAAGAATTAGGGAACAGACACCCTAATTGACGCGAATCCTAAAGATAGATCTATTGGGCCTAACAAACCCCATCCAAAGTACCGGATGCTTTAGTACTTCGAAATTTATATCATATCCGAAGGGTGTCCCGGAATGATGGGGATATTCTTATATATGCATCTTGTTAATGTCGGTTACCAGGTGTTCACCATATGAATGATTTTTATCTCTATGTATGGGATGTGTATTGAAATATGAAATCTTGTGGTCTATTATTATGATTTGATATATATAGGTTAAACCTATAACTCACCAACATTTTTGTTGACGTTTTAAGCATGTTTATTCTCAGGTGATTATTAAGAGCTTCCGCTGTCGCATACTTAAATAAGGACGAGATTTGGAGTCCATGCTTGTATGATATTGTGTAAAAACTGCATTCAAGAAACTTATTTTGTTGTAACATATTTGTATTGTAAACCATTATGTAATGGTCGTGTGTAAACGGGATATTTTAGATTATCATTATTTGATAATCTACGTAAAGCTTTTTAAACCTTTATTGATGAAATAAAGGTTATGGTTTGTTTTAAAATGAATGCAGTCTTTGAAAAACGTCTCATATAGAGGTCAAAACCTCGCAACGAAATCAATTAATATGGAACGTTTTTAATCAATAAGAACGGGACATTTCAATAGGGTTTTTAAATTCATAGCTATGAGGAGGTCAGTGTACTAGCAAGAAAATGAAAAGTTGAAAAGGTAGTAGACTTCGAGGTTGTGACTACGTTCTCACTAGAGCCTTGATGAATAGTCTACAAGGGAGTCTGTTGGATTTTCTTATTGTTGGGAAGGAAAATCATAGATAGACGGTGAAATCTTGTACAAGGGTGATCATTGACTTGTGCGTTTAGGATTTGACATGTCTAGATTGATCATTGAGGCGGTGTTTGTCTCATGGAAGAATTCTATAATTGAAGAGTCGCATACTTCAATTGGTCTTCTGGTGTAAGAAGATGATCTTCGTGTTAGAAGATGGTGGTGCAGAAACCGAGATGGCCCAAGCTAGTAACTAAGAGATTGGATTATCGCTCAGCGGTGTTTTTTGATTTCGAAAGACTTCACCTTCTCGTGGGTTAACGAGTGAAGTGCGGCGTGATTCGGGTGTCTAATCTGACAGTATCAAAAGGAGTTAGTAATCGACTAATCTGGAGTAATTGTGGGTGTTAAAGGGACATAGTTGACGGGTTTGACGAAGGTTGTATAATGTCTCCTTCGAGTGGAAGTTTGTTGAGTGCTAAGTCGATTAAAAAAAGAAAGTAAATCAAGTTAGCTTAAAGGGAAAGTCATACTTGGGCAACAAGGTCAAGACGCGAAAAAGTAAACTCCAATATTTTGCTGTGAAGAACTCGCGATCGCGAGTTTGGAAAGAGGAAGAGGTCACGATCGCAAACGTGGGCGTCCAGAATCTTCTTTCTTGCTCCCAAAGTTATTTCCTTGTTTGTTTTTGCCTATAAATAGGACCCTATGTAACCCATAATAGTGTGCACGAAATTCGTAGTGAAAAAATCTCTGGTTTGCGCCCGTGGAGTAAACCTTTCTCCGTGTTTTGGAGTTGGGATGTAGCCACATTAAATCCCATGTCATTTTTTATGCTTTATTATTCGTTTATCGTTCGTGGGTAAGTGATTGGTTTAAATCACTTTTATTGTTAGGGCCTTCCGAATTCCTAACAAAAAAACACTCATTTTAAGAAAATGCCATTACTGTATATTCTATTTATTTTCCAATTTTACCCTTATTTTTTCTTCACATACATTAAGGGCATAATAAAACTTAATCTTCTCATTCTTTTCTATTTATAAAAGTAGACAATTAATTTAAGACATTCCAAAATGTGGACTATAAATTAGGGACGGGGAGAGTACATTGTAAGAATTATGTAGCATATCTTTTATGATTTGAAAGTTATTTTCCTTCAAAACTTTATTTTTAGGGAAAATTATTTGAAAATGCATTGAACATTCACCAAATTTCTATTGTATGCATTTATCTTTCAAACTCTTATTGTATGCATTCAACTTTTAAATATGTACTATTGTATGCAAGCCATGACTTATACATCATGTATTATGTTTCCAAAGTTAATTTTTTAACGCAGTTAGTCCCTAAACATAACTATTGTTAGTTATCTCCGTTATTAAACAATTTTCACCTCATATTCAAGCTCATGCTCACTAAATCAATCATAATTTATAAAAACTTAAAAATGAACATCATCATTGAATTAAAACTAGTTGTGGAGCCCTCGCTTCGCGCCGGGGGCTCCGTTTTGAATGCGAGTTAAAAAAAAAGTCTTGATCTATTTTGTAAAAAAGAATTTTTTTCGACATCTAACATTGAAGGGTTGTTCCTTTTGTGAAAGTTGCTTCTTTTAGCGTTCGGGTTTTATTTAAAAAAAAAAAAGTTAGTAAAGTGGGGGTGCCATTTGTATTTTAATAAAAGTTAGGGGGTTAAGTTTGTGAAATTTGAAAAAAATATACGTATAAAGTGGGAGTTCGATTTCTATTTTAATAAAAGTTAGGGGTTAAGTTTGTGAAAATTGAATATTAGTATAAAAAAAAAGTTAGTAAAGTGGGGGTTCGATTTGTATTTTAATAAAAGTTAGGGGGTTAAGTTTGTGAAATTTGGAAAAAAAATATACGTATAAAGTGGGAGTGTGATTTGTATTTTAATAAGAGTATAAAGTGGGGGTGCAATTTGTATTTTAATAAAAGTTGGAGGGTTAAGTTTGCGAAAAGTGAAAAATGAATATTACTGTTCATTTGAATTGAATATTAGTAAAAAAAAAAAAATAGTAAAGTGGGGGCTCGATTTGTATTTTAATAAAAGTTAGGGGTTAAGTTTGTGAAATTTAGGAAAAAATATACGTATAAAGTGGGGGTGCGATTTATATTTTAATAAGAGTATAAAGTGGGGGTGCGATTTGTATTTTAATAAAAGTTGTGGGATTAAGTTTGCGAAAAGTGGAAAAAGAAATAGTACTATTCATTTGGCATTTGCCTTTTAGATATAGACTAGTTGTGGAGCCCTCGCTTCGCGCCGGGGACTCCGTTTTGAATGCGAGTTAAAAAAAAGTCTTGATATATTTTGTAAAAAAGAATTTTTTTCGACATCTAACAATGAAGGGTTGTTCCTTTTGTGAAAGTTGCTTCTTTTAGCGTTCGGGTTTTATTTAAAAAAAAAGGTTAGTAAAGTGGGGGTTCGATTTGTATTTTAATAAAAGTTAGGGAGTTAAATTTGTGAAATTTGAAAAAAAATATACGTATAAAGTGGGAGTCCGATATCTATTTTAATAAAAGTTAGGGGTTAAGTTTGTGAAAATTGAATATTAGTAAAAAAAAAGTTAGTAAAGTGGGGGTTCGATTTGTATTTTAATAAAAGTTAGGGGGTTAAGTTTGTGAAATTTGGGAAAAAAATATACGTATAAAGTGGGGGTGCGATTTGTATTTTAATAAGAGTATAAAGTGGGGGTGCAATTTGTATTTTAATAAAAGTTGGGGGTTAAGTTTGCGAAAAGCGAAAAAAGAATAGTACTATTCGTTTGGCCTTTGCCTTTTAGATATAGGTATATAATATATAATATATAATATATAATATATAATGACATTGTCATCGGTGTGAACATCATGAACATCTTCATCTATAAAAACTTAAAAAACCCTAAGTTACATATCAAATAATAAAATCAATACCGAAACAATCAGTGATTTAGCACCACATTTGTAACCCCCGTTGATTTTGTTGTGTTACTTGTTCGATTTGTACGGCAAATCTGGAAAAACAAAAACACATAGAGGTCGTGATCGGAGTTATAAGGGAATTCAAGCAACTCTGGTTCGTCTTCGGTGACCTTTGGTTCGTCTCCGACGACATATGGTTCGATTAACGAGAACACATATGCAGAACACATTCCAGATCCACATTTAAAGATTTGTATTTGAAAACCGGAGGATATTTAAAGATCACAAGGGAAGGGGTTGTTGATTTTTCGGAGGGGATATCTGGTTTTATGCTCCTACAATGTAGTCAATATTGATGGTGGTGTGCACTCGAAGAAGACGATGAAAGTGTTGTCGATTTTAATTAGCCACTGGAGTGGAGTGGAATGAATAAAGTGTTAATAAAATTAAAACCATTCAAATCTAATTTAATCTTTTAGAGTTGGAAATAAGATGATGAATCTTTTAATTGTAATAAAATCATTTAATTGTGATAAAATCATGTAGGTTCGCCAAATATCATTATCTGGTGTAGCATAAGCTTTTAATCGTGAATGGTGGCTTTTGTTATATAAGTACTCAATGAATAGAATTATTTAGTTTTGTTATAGAGATTTTATTTTGAATTGGCATTGGTAAAAAGTAAGTTGTAGGCTATTTTAATGGATGATGGTCGATGCTGATTGATTCATTGAGTTTGAGTTTGAAGATGAGGTGAAGATTGTTTAATTGTACGGAGAAAACTAACGATCGTTATGTTGAGGGACTAACCGCGTTAAAAATTAACTATAGTAACATGTTACCTGATATATAAGTCATAGCTTGCATACAATAGTACATATTTAAAAGTTGAATGCATATAATAGGAGTTTTGAAAGTTGAATGCATACAATAGGAATTTAGTGAAAGTTCAATAATTTTCAAACAGTTTTCCCTTATTTTTATCTGTATTGATATTTTTATAGCATTAAACTTTTATATATAGTATATCTAACAATTATGTGTAATATGTATTGTATAATATTTTGATATTGATTAAATATACATGTTTATTATAATATATTACAGTTAACAGTTGATAATAGTTAATACTTAGTTTGATCCAAATCTATTGTCTCAAAATACAAATTTTAAGAAAAAATGACTGTCACGTGTATTGTTTGTTGACTTTCTTGTCTTGTCTTTCCTTTAACATTTTACCTTTTTTTTTATCTTATATGTATAAAGTAGGGTCACAAAACAACTTTATCACATTATTCTTATCAATTTATGAAAATGAACAATTAATTTGTAATATCCCAAAAAGTAATAGTGGACAATGGAATAGGGACGGAAGGAGTAATTAATAGTTAATTCATTATATAGTTGAAGCAAAATGTATATGGTTAATTCATTATATACTTGGCTTGTTAAGCCTTTGTATTCGTTGAACCTCCTACCCTAATGCCTTATCACGGGGGAGTGTTTTATCAATAAAATTTTCAGCTATTCAAAAAAAAATAGTAAATGCATTTATAATAGTACGGAGTAAATGAGTTTGCATGTATCTATATTTATTTATGTATTTATATATGTATTTCGGTTCAGGATATATACCTCGATAATACTTTTCATCGGCATCCGTTTAGCTTCATCCATAACCATTTTAATTATCCATATCTATTATGAATTGGATGGATCGAGTAGATATCCACTGGATCGGGTTGCCATTGTCATTTCTATATATAAAGGTCCATTTTGAAACAACCTAACCCGTAATTAAACCGGCCCTTATTTTTATTTTTTTATTTTTTATATAATACATTAATATCGTTAACATTTAGGTCCCAATTATGTTTCCAAAAACATCTTTAATACAGTAGTAAGTTTAATAAACTTTAAAACATTCATGACATAAGCTGAAATACAAAACGGGCGTACACCCAGGACCCGTTTGACTTATCCAAAAGACACTAATCAATTTCTGACAAAAGACCGAGCATGGTGATTAGGAACGAACTACCCAATCCTATGTAACTCAAAAGCCAAGTCTTCTAAGCATCGCAAGCTAGCCCACTAGTCCCCACGCTTACCCTTGCCACGTCCGCCTTACAAATCTATAAAAATATAAACAACGAGAGGGTAAGCTAATGCTTAGTGAGTGAAAGTATACTACATACATATATATGCATAAAATGGACACGCCACACGATAATAAACAATAGCACATACCGGAGCATCAAAGCATAAAGGCAAGCTAATCTAAGCATACCGTACGATTGCTATACAACAAGCTAATAACATCAACAATATAAGTACACCAACGACGACGTGTACAACGCCAATAAGCTACACCCGGAGGGTTAGCTATATCACCACAATACATCAATATATACATATATAACAAAGCGTAAACCGCCCAAGGTTAACCACTTAACCCAATACCAAATGAAGATTGGCTGAACTACACGAGCCTTAGTAAATTCGTACCACACGAGACTACTATCTTCATTACCACCACAACATCGAGGTTGGCCGAACTACACGAGCCGTAGTGAATCCGCACCACACGTGACCACTACCTCAATAAGATGACCGAAACTACACACGTCATCGTGAATCCGCCTCCACACGTGATTCACTTTCCAAATCAAAACCCACATCATCGGGGTTACTCAACCGCAACTCAATACCAATCCCACGCCATCGGGATTATATAAACCCACATCATCGGGGTTATCCAATTCACAATGCAATACCAATCCCACTACATCGGGATTATATAACTCCACATCACAAGTCCATGTGATAACGTACACACGAAGTGTGCACCTCGCCAAAGGTGGTCAACCAAAACGCACAACCGTGCCCATTGGACCTATACACAAGTCTATCAATTCCACCTATATGTGAAGTGAGATCTATAGCCGAGAATCACTTCACTCGACCCGCACCCATCCTATACATACATATGCACATAGTATATTAACACTCACCTTGAATTCTTGATGGATGCACAACCCAAAATCCGCAATCGCCAATGGAATGTACCTATTCCATTTATCACATAACAAACAACACAATTAGGGTGGATTACAAACCAACCCATATTGACAACTAGTGCAAATTCGACCCAAATGCACTTCTAAGCACAAACCGTGCTCAAACTAACCAATAATTACTAACACAAGTAAGAATGGTCCTAATATGTCAATTAAACCCAATCATAAGTGTTAAACACTCATCTTGCCCAAATTGACACCTAAACCCTAATTTTGACCCATTTCAAAATTAGTCAACCCAAATACACCCAAATGGGTTCCAACACTTCTATAATCACTAATACTAGTGATTACACACCACTTACAAGCCTTAAACATGGTTAAATCATCAACCAACCCAAAACCCGCCATGTATCAAAAATAACAAGTTTTCATAAACCCTCTTCAACATCTAAATGAGTTTTACAACTATCAAGCTCAAAACCCTAACTTTAATATCAAATCACAAAGATGAAATTCGGAGTTGAGGCTTACCAATACCACCAAAATGATGCCGTTGACGAGTAGAACAACTTTAACACTTGAGGTTCGACCCGAAACACTCTTCTTCTTCTCCAAATGGAGCTTTCTCTCTCTAAACTCTCTCTTCTCTCTCTATGGTTGAAGATGAATGTGTGTTTGGGGTGTGAATGAGGATAAGATTGATCCTTGAATCAGTCTTATGGCTCTAAAACCGTCCATATGTGAAATTACATAAACACCCCCAAAAGATCCCATTAAAACGAATTAAAAATGTCAATACAACGACAATTGTCGCATTTCGCGGCACCATGTAGCGTTTCGCGACGCGAGGACGCGACAAGACCTACTAGAACGCGATATAGTGATCAGGTCTCAAATAAATTAGCCGTCGCGTTTTGATCATGTTTGTCGCGGATCGCGACAACCCGAAACGCGATATTCTTGCTTGAAACACGACAATACCAGCTCTTAGAAGCTCGGGGACTGAAATTGAAAGATTCTGATTCTGATGTAAATTCTGAAAATGCATAAGTGTTAGGATGACTTTTAGTGGCGCTTTCTGGTGCACACATTTACTGACACTTTCAGGAATATTTTCTGATGCATTAAAAATTCAGGGTGTTACAACTCTCCCCCACTTAAATTCGATCACGTCCCCGTGATCCTCTTCACTTAACCGATCGGACCCGCACTCTATGGTCCTCAAAAAAATGTTTCAATCCGACTTCCATCACATTTCTCGTTAACCCGAAGATTATTCCATTAACTAAATACACACTTGCACGCATTCCAAGACGTGCAATACACACAATATCCAATGACTACAACGATCGCTTAGAATACGCGGAATCACCATGTATTCTTCTAACTCCTCTAGGCAATTCTTTTCAAAGAGTCACATTTACTGACACTTTCAGGAACATTTTCTGATGCATTAAAAATTCAGGGTGTTACACATTTCGCATAGGACCTTCTAGATTGTTGAGACGAATTTGTACATGATCGTTGAAATCATTAGGCTTCATGTAGTATTACTAGAACCTACACTCTTATCATTATATCAACAACATCATAACACTAGCTTTTTTTGGAACAACACACACACACACACGCACACACACTATTTTTTGTTCACAACGGGACTCGAACTCACAACTTCAAAATTACCGAGTTCCCTTAATACTGCTAGGCCAGAAGTCCTTTGGTAGCACACTAGCTTCTTAAAGTTGTTGCACTTCCTTCAAACCTTGTTACTGAGGAGTGAAGCAAAGTCGGAGGAAGCTTGATGATCATAGAAAGCCATTTAAGAGCAAAATAGCAGGGTCAATAACTTAACATGGTGATATTGCTCATCCACGCTATGTTTCTCACGCAATATCTACCTCTTTTTACTCGGTTTTCGTTTCCAAAGTGCTCGAAAAGTTATGATCATGGGTTTAATCACGTTCTGAGTGCTATTGCAGTTCTAAGTGTAAATTTGGTGTAAAATTGACCAAAATGTGCAAAGTGTATCAAGAAAACTGCAAAGTGCTGGAACTGGCAATAAGAACAACTGTATCTCAGAACGTCGTTCCAACATTAAGAACGGTGTTCCAAGGCTAAGAACGACGTTCTACCTAGGGATTTACAAAGGAAATGGAAACAGAAAAATGGGCATTTAGCGCACGATTCATGAACGACGTTAGTAGCATTCAAGAACGGCGTTCCACATTAAGAGCCAAGGAACGACATTCCTAAACGAGGAACGACGTTCCTCTGTATTTTATGTGCACGATTCAGGAACGACGTTTGTAGTATTTTCTGTCCATTATCTTATATGTTTGGACTGTTTCTTATATCTAATTTTAAGTTCTTATAAGTTGAATATGATGCAGGTTTTATGAGTTAGCTATTTCTTAGATCTAATTTCAAGTTGTTTTAAGAGGTGCTATTACATGATGATTAACGAAAGGTGTTTTATGAAATGACTAGAGATATACGTAGTTGCATAAACTATTACATTTCTTCTTATATATAATTCAAATCATCATCAAATCACTAAAAATTCATATGCGCAGTTTGACTAACTATACTTATTTTTATTTTAGTGTAGGTGGAAGGATTGACATTCAGTGGCGGAATTTGAACCCGATCACAGATGGGGCGGGTATAAAAACTTACTAAAATTTTCATTCGCAGCAGGACAAACACTAACGAAAACCTTATTTTTTAGTATATATATATATATATATATATATATATATATTTTTTTTTTTTTTTTTTTTTGTAAATTTTTTTTTTCGGAATCCAGCTGGGGCGGGTGCCCAGCCCTGTCCCTACAATCTTCCGCCCCTATTGACATTTGTGTTAATATAACATTAAGGATTGACATATGTGAATTGTGAGAATTCCTACTACACAAAGGAGTTGTTTTCTCACATAAGGAGGTCTATGCATTTTATGGTATTCCTAATCTATATCCCTTATTATGGGTTCATTAATGGGTTCATGTAATTGCTTTAATCTTATCTGATCTTTAACCTCCATGTAGGTAAGCAAATTCAGTTAAAAAGTGACCCAAGTGAAAAAGCGACTCAAAATGGATTAGCTGCTTCTATCGTCATTGGTTGATTAACTTGACTTCATATCTTTTCTGGAGTTCAATTGAGGTGAGTTTGACTAACTTGATAATATGCAATAAACCATATTTTAGTCAGTGAATGTAAAATTTAATAAAATGATGTATAGTTACAAAAAATGCACATTATTATTTGTCATAGATTAGAGTTACTTAGTTATTTCATTTATCAAAATCTGGACATGTAGGTAAGCTTCACTGAAGAGGTGATATAACTTATGTTTCGATGAATGAGTTTTTGTTTATTTTGCCGTTACATTTGGTTATTTTCAGCAATCTTTTTGGTTATGATTACATTACATTTGTACTTCCAGATGCTTGAAGTTGGTTTTAACCATCTGATTATACATTTTTATCTGCTTGAAAATATTTATTTGTTGATTGTTTTTGACACTGCTAAGCTTTTAGATTGGGCCATTGAGGTAGTTGTGCTCTATGGATGGTTTCTAACGTTAGTGAAATCGGCATCCTGTAGTATAACTTAAGTAGTTGCATGAAAGTGATTGTTTAACATAATCTATCGCCACTGCTTCTTATCATTATACAACAGCAGGGCTGTATTTGTTATACGTGATCGAGTTTTGATCTCTCAAAACTTGCAGTAGTACTATTGTGGTTATGGAGAAAAAATGTTTGTAATCTTCTCAAGTATATTTAAACGAGACGGTATCTAGACACGTGATTCGTAATTTTTATTTGCTACTTTAGTAAGATATCAACTACGTACTATGTACGTAACTGCATTAAAGTCATAATATGAGGATTTTATAAAAAATTGCTTGCCGTTAACTATTAATTTATGGACTATTAAAAGAGGAGATGTTATCTAGACTTTCATGTCAATTTATGAAAGAAATATATTTTGTTACTCGCTACTTGGTAAGACCTCGACTTATTATGTACAAACTGCATTCATATCATTTTTCCAATTGAGATACGTACATTGATAAGAATATATGAATGAAAAGGTATTGATTTGAACTTCTCACATTATATATTAATACATAAACAGATTTATTTGCACATTTCATATTAATTGGATATAGAAATCATCCTCCTCATAGATGACTTACTATTATAAAGTGCATTCACATCATTTTTCCACCAGATATTTAAAATTATGAAGAATGGTAACATAGCCCTAAAGACCCAAAATATTTGAATTATTATATTATATTATATTATATTATACTTACATCCTAAACCTCCTCCCACATTTCGTCGTCTCAGTTTTAGCGGGTTGTCGTTTTGCGTTTGCGTTCACACTACAAATGGTCCTCCAACTTTCGCACAAATTACACAACAACCCCTCAACTTTACACTTTTTCAGGGGTAAAAAACGTAAATTTATAATTTAATTTATAATTTAATTAAAATAAAAAAACCTTACTCCACCCGAATTTATAACGGGCCCTATCTTCTCGCTCGGTGCGAGTTAAATTTTTCCGAGGCCACCGTTCAACTCGAAAAAATCTCACGAACCCAACGGGACTAACTATATGCAAAACGGACATCGTTAAAAAAACACTAAATAACGGGCCCTATATTCACGCTCGGTGCGAGTTAAATTTTTCCGAGACCACCGTTCAACTCGAAATAATTTTACGAACACAACGCGACTAACTATACGCGAAACAGACATCGTTAAAAAAAATAAATATTTCGGGCTATATTACATACATATATATACATATACAATGTAGCGACCCCGACAAATCGTCAAGTGACGGCGTCATCTACATGGGTCCCATTACCTGGTCATAAGTCTTTATGACAACGTTTGACCAAAATATGTCGCCTTCATTTCAACATAAAGATTGTTTCCAAAGTTTAAAAGAATTGTTCAACCAAAAGTTAAGTTACAAGGTTATAAGTACAAATGAAATCTAGGCGACACGGTTTAAAGTAAAGTCATAAGACGCTCCATGAAATGCATGTATACTCGACATCCAATGCAAGTATCAAATAATGAGCGGAAGCATGTATCACATATCGTGCAAGACCTGAGAAAAACATAGAAATCTGTCAACGAAAACGTTGGTGAAATCATAGGTTTAAGTAAGTAAGTGAGTAAAAGTAAGTAAGTCGAACCACAAGGTTTGCAAAGTTGAAATAATAGTAATACATTCTAAAAGTTAATATTCACGAGCACCCAATTATCAAAGCTTAACATTCCATCCATTGTATACCCCATCCATAGTGCTAGAACAAACACTGATTCTCGAAAATATATTTCATCCGTAGACGGTAGCGAACCGTCAAAGATGAGGGTTGTCAAACCCATATGGCCATATAACATAAGTTCTCGCTTACACCCGTCAAGTGTAACTAATGATAATCGAATTGAGGCTTTTTGTTCTAAACTCGTATGTAGAATGTTTGTTTTCCCGTTCTTGTGTTCACTTAGTTCAAAAGAATCGTTTATGTTTTCTCATCCCAAATATAAGTTCAAAAAGAGTAAAAGTGGGACTATGATCTCACCTTTGATTGCAAGAGTGAAATAGTACTTCAACAAGTAAACGTGCAAAGAATAATGCTAGTCTCGACCTAAACAATTAGGTTGTATCAATAACGATAGTCACGAAGGGTCAAAGATGTTCAATTAGTCCTATGGCTCAATACGACTCGATTAATATAGCATGTGAAGCAAATTGTCAAGTTTCATGCAAGATACAAGTATAAAAGCATGTTAGGAAGATTGCATAATTAATTGGTTAAGTTTGACAAAAAGTCAAACTTGGTCGGGTCAAAGTCAACGAAAAAGTCAACATGTTCGGGTCGGGTCCCGGACAAATTTTCCATGCTAATTATTCATATACAAGTATATTAAAACAAGTTTCATGTGAATCGGAGGTCGGTAGCTAGTCAAACATTTCACGTTAAAAGGGACATGGAGGTCAGAATCTGTCCAGGCCATTTAGCGCGCCGCGCGGGGTAGGGTGCGCGCCGCGCGACCTGTAGTTCAGCTATTTTTCTGTCTTTCAAACTATGCACGAGCCAAAACCAATTCTAACACAACTCTTGACCCGCAAACACTTATAACGCCTATCATACATCGTTGGAAAGGTATTTTGACGAGGAATGCAACTAAACACATATCATCAATCAAACTTCCACTTATAACAACCAAAAACCACAATTAAACATTCATAATCAAAGTTCAAGTTCCAAAAACGCATTTTATGATTCGGGCAACCAATTTACATGTATGTTATGCCGTTTCGAAGGTAATCAAACACACATTGCAACAAAACACTTAACAACAATATCTCATAGCATTTGACGCATCAAAAGTTCATGTAAAGCTCATCAAACCCTAATCCAAGTTCACAAAATCATTAATCATGTTCTTGGAGTTTCCTTAATCAACCTATACATCAAAACGAAGCTAATGATACTAGTAACACTTTTTAAAACATGCACTTTAACAATCTAACAACATTTGATCATCCAAAATCAAGGATTTAGCAAGTAATTTTCATATTGAACTAGTTACACCAAAAACAACGAATCGAGCATACAAATTACATACACGACATCACAATGAGCCATAGACACTAATTAACAACTTTATAACTCAAAAATCTCAAGAACACATAAAATTAGTGATTTTAGAAAGTTACCCAAATGAGATGAAGTTGGTATCAAATTGAAGAGGATGAAGAGAGGATTCCAAATATGTATTTTGTTTTGGTTGAAGCTTCCAAATCCGAATTTAGATGATGATTCTTTGTAGTGGTGTTTGAGAGAAAATTGGAAAGTATAGAAAGAAAATGGAAATGAAAATGAAAAGGAAAATGGGGAGGTGGGTGTTGACTAGTCAAGCTAGTCACATCTTTGCTCCAATGGCGAAACTAGTCCCTCGCGTTCGGTTGCGGGTGCGTGAATTGACCAAACGAATTATTTTAAATTACACGGAAGTACGGGAGATATTAAAAATCCGATAACGAGAATATTTAAAATGTTACTTAACAAAGGATACGAATCTAGATATGAAGGGTATTATTTAAAAAGAAAAAGACGGGCGTTAAAATAATTTAACGGAAAAATGCGGGATGTTACATTATCCACACCTCAAAAGAAATTTCGTCCCGAAATTTAGTTGGAAAATAATAATCGATGCCTCTCACTCGAGACCGGAGATGTCAATGCTATGAATAAGTGAAGGTACGTCCTTGAGTGTTCTCATGAATTTGGATTTTTACGATCCCCGGTTTCAACTGGTTTTCCTATGAAGAGAAGTTTGTCTTCAATAGTTGGTGCATTTAGAAGAATTGCACGTTCCTGTTCCGCAGGACACGTTTCTATGTTTGTTACACGAAATGTAAGGTAAACGGAAACTTAATTGAGTCGGAAGTTCTAAACGGTAGGAAGCGGTTCCAATACGCCCCAAGGTTTCAAAAGGTTCAATATTGCGGCTATAGCCTTTCTCGATTTCCCAAAATGGATTACACCTTTCCAAGGTGTGGTTTCTCAATATTACGCGGTTACACACTGGGATTTGTGAGGTTTTCATCTAAGTTTGGTATAACTCTTTTGGCGACTACGGATCGTCTCGAGCCCTCCTCGGATTTGAATGATTTCAATTGTTGTTTCTTGATGGAGTTCAGATTTCGGTGGTTGATGCTTTGGTTAAATGAACAGGGGTATGACATTAGCGGTCATATAGGGTTTCGGAAAGTGCGCGTGAACACACGAGTGGTAACTACTGTTGTAAGAGTGATCTACTAAAGGTGACAATACGAGTTTGTGACATGTCTTTCCAAGACGTAAATCGTTCGTTTGCTCGGTTCGTCAGTTTGTGGGTGGTACGCGGTACTCATGTCTAAGCGGGTTCCCAAGGTTCCTTGTAAAACTAGAAGTGAAACGAGTATTTCGATACGGAATAATTGACAAAGATACACCGTATTGGAATAGAATCTCTTAAGATACGTTTGAACAAGTTAGTTAGGGTTCGAAAAATGTTCGTTAGGACTATTCACCCTCGTGGCGAATACTTATGTAATAAGAGGAGTTTCTCTTTCCATGGAGAAATGTTACAAGGGGTTTCTTTAAACGGAAATGCGAACGGTAAAGATAGTAGTGAAATGAGGACTTAGAATAGGATGAGTTTACATCTCGAGGTTGCCATAACGTGCCTCTAGTTGTCAAAAGTTGAAGTCTGAAAGAGAAACGAGGTAGTACACGTAGTTGTATAGTTCGGGGTTGAATAATAGTTGACCGATTATCAGAAACACAAGGGCGTTAAGTCAAAGAAGAGTGAAGTATCGTTGGATTGTGTGCTATCTTAAATTCCAGTAATATCAGACGGTGACGGTGAAATAACAGAGGTATGTAGTGTGGTACGTGATGACGAGAAGATTGATCGGATCCACAATTTAGTATTCGAATTCTTCGTGTAAAATAACGAATTTTAGTTATGTTGATTTTTGAGTCGAGAGAGTATGCCTTTCGGCGTTCAAATAGAAATATTTCCATGTTCGAGTTCCATCTGTTGCTATACGATTTTAACTAGAAATGTTGGTGTGAAGAATCACGCTCAAGGTTCGAACACGGAGAGGTTTAGAGTTTCCTTAGTGAGTTAACGAGTTTAAAAGTCGTGTGACACCGTGTGATACCATTCTGTAACACCCCAGCTTAACATGATCACAATATTGTCCGCTTTGCCCGCAGGCGCACGGCTTTTTCTTGGCGATAACACACGAGAAAAGTCAGAAATGAATCTTCAGTAACAACCGGTGAGATCTAATATTTTTACGAATATAAGTCTGAGTTGGGAGAGTTTCCTGATTACATGTGGCTTGATTTCGAGATTGATTGTAATGCCTTGACCATTAACATCATGGTCTAGAAAATTGGACTTCGTTCAACAGAAATTCTCACTCGGAGAATTTGGTATAGAGTTGCTCTTTTCTCAAAAGTTCGAGCTTAAGATGGTGATGTTGTTCGTTTTCCTTCTTTACTTGAATAAGTTAAGATGTCATCTATAAATACGATAACAGATTAGTCTATATGAATTTGCATACGCGGTTCAAGAGGTTTATGGATACGGGCGAGCCCTAAATAAATCAAACGGTACTAAGAGAGATATAGACTAAATCAAACGGTACTAAGAGGTTTATAGGAACGAATGCCCGAAGAAACTAACGTTGCGAGTTCGGAAAGTGGCTTAGGAGACATCGTCTCACTTAACCCCCAATTGATGATAACCGGAACGGAGGTCGATTTGGAACATACGGGATTCGTGCAAATAATCATGAGGTCATGGATGCGAGGGAGAGGGTATCAGTTTCCAACCGAAAATTTCTTAGTTCACAACAATCTATACATAAATGTAGGGCAACAATTTCTCCTTAATGAATAGGTTTTGAGTTCCTTAGTTCTATTGGTGTCGAGTTCAATTTCTTAACGTATATCCTCCGATAATATTTATAGGCACACAATATTTTTCCGTTGGTCGCTTAAATCGCCTAAATAGTATCTAGGGGAAAAGATGGAAGGTAATGAGTACAAGTCAAAGTCTCGGTTGTAAAACGTCTAGCGGTAATAGAATCGAACAAGTATGAAGTATACGGTTTGTTGTGAAGAAACGTACCCGTGACTAGTCCATCGTCGTCTCGGGCATCCTAGGTGTCGATGTTGAAAGTTCAATGGCGTGCGTTGAGGTTGATTTCTTCTTTGGGCACACATTCCTAAAATGACCCAGTTGGCCACACTCAAAGCATGCACCCGTCCTGTGTGCGTTGGGCACCCTTCGAGCGACGGTAACGGTACCCTTACAGACATGGGCCACATGGCCACTTCTTTGACACTTGACGCAAAATGGTTTGCCACATTCACCAAAATGATGTTTGCGACACTTGTTACAGTGAGGTAGGGTTCCGGCATACCCCTTCTTGCCGCCGGGGGTGAAAGGCTTCTTGGAGATGTTGTTATTGTTGTGGTTGCTTGGTTGCGAGGCTTCCCATTTTCTTTTGTTGTTACCCGGGTGGTTCTCGACCATTCGTACCGGTGCTTCCATTTCATTCACCGTTTCTAAAGTTTGGTGGGCCTTTGTTAAAGCCTCTTGTAGGTTAGTGGGTTGGGATGCCATTACCCCGTGTTGAATGCTCTTAGGGAAGCCATCCATGTAAAGTTCGACTCTTAGGGATTCGGGAGTCATGAGATTTGGACACATTGAGACTAGTTCGGTAAACCGTTGATTATAAGCTCCGAGGTCATTCCCGACCGTTCTTAAATTCCTTAGACCCTGTTCGAGCCTTCGAGTTTCGTCGCGCAGAAAATATTCGGTGATCATTCTCTCTCTTAATTCGGTCCATGAGAGTGTGTGGGCTTCATCGATACCCACCGATTGTACGTACTTGTTCCACCACGAAAGAGCAATGCCGGTGAAAGTGAGGGTGGAAAACTTGACCTTATCTTGGTCTCGACAACCGCTTGTGTTAAAAACGGTCTCCATTTGTTCAAACCATCGGGTGAGAACAACCGGTCCTCCGGTTCCATCGAAAGTGGGAGGGTTGTACTTCATGAAGTTCTTGTAGGAGCAACCTTCGCTTAAATTACCGGCTCCACGATTGGTGTTGTTGGAAAAGTGATCGGCCACGGCCGTACCCACGGCGGTGGTTATCATTCGTTGAAGAGCTTGTTCTAGAGTTTCGAGAGGAGTATTGTGTTGACCTTGGTGAGCCATTGTTCCTTCATGAGACAAGAATATCGTTGGTTAGTATTTTCAACAATACTAACCGTGGCATGGAATAAGGATAGAGAGAAAATTTTCCTTGACTCGCCTTAAATTCTCTATGTCATAATGTCGGAACGTCCATGTGAATCACCGTAATATAATCCCGGAAATTATATTACCCTGATTCTCATGTGCATTTAACATTACTTCATAAAGTCAAGGTGGCGCATCAACAAAATTTATCAACGTAAGATCAAGATCGAATACGAGTTAGATATGATAGAAGAGTTCGAGTATAAATGCACAATTAGTCAAATAATTCCTACTTCAGTCTATATGCCGGTTGTAGTCTAGATTCACCTATGTACCCTATGACTCGGAGTGGACACAAATGAACTCTAAATCCCTACAACCAAGGCTCTGATACCACTTGTAGCGACCCCGACAAATCGTCAAGTGACGGCGTCATCTACATGGGTCCCATTACCTGGTCATAAGTCTTTATGACAACGTTTGACCAAAATATGTCGCCTTCATTTCAACATAAAGATTGTTTCCAAAGTTTAAAAGAATTGTTCAACCAAAAGTTAAGTTACAAGGTTATAAGTACAAATGAAATCTAGGCGACACGGTTTAAAGTAAAGTCATAAGACGCTCCATGAAATGCATGTATACTCGACATCCAATGCAAGTATCAAATAATGAGCGGAAGCATGTATCACATATCGTGCAAGACCTGAGAAAAACATAGAAATCTGTCAACGAAAACGTTGGTGAAATCATAGGTTTAAGTAAGTAAGTGAGTAAAAGTAAGTAAGTCGAACCACAAGGTTTGCAAAGTTGAAATAATAGTAATACATTCTAAAAGTTAATATTCACGAGCACCCAATTATCAAAGCTTAACATTCCATCCATTGTATACCCCATCCATAGTGCTAGAACAAACACTGATTCTCGAAAATATATTTCATCCGTAGACGGTAGCGAACCGTCAAAGATGAGGGTTGTCAAACCCATATGGCCATATAACATAAGTTCTCGCTTACACCCGTCAAGTGTAACTAATGATAATCGAATTGAGGCTTTTTGTTCTAAACTCGTATGTAGAATGTTTGTTTTCCCGTTCTTGTGTTCACTTAGTTCAAAAGAATCGTTTATGTTTTCTCATCCCAAATATAAGTTCAAAAAGAGTAAAAGTGGGACTATGATCTCACCTTTGATTGCAAGAGTGAAATAGTACTTCAACAAGTAAACGTGCAAAGAACAATGCTAGTCTCGACCTAAACAATTAGGTTGTATCAATAACGATAGTCACGAAGGGTCAAAGATGTTCAATTAGTCCTATGGCTCAATACGACTCGATTAATATAGCATGTGAAGCAAATTGTCAAGTTTCATGCAAGATACAAGTATAAAAGCATGTTAGGAAGATTGCATAATTAATTGGTTAAGTTTGACAAAAAGTCAAACTTGGTCGGGTCAAAGTCAACGAAAAAGTCAACATGTTCGGGTCGGGTCCCGGACAAATTTTCCATGCTAATTATTCATATACAAGTATATTAAAACAAGTTTCATGTGAATCGGAGGTCGGTAGCTAGTCAAACATTTCACGTTAAAAGGGACATGGAGGTCAGAATCTGTCCAGGCCATTTGGCGCGCCGCGCGGGGTAGGGTGCGCGCCGCGCGACCTGTAGTTCAGCTATTTTTCTGTCTTTCAAACTATGCACGAGCCAAAACCAATTCTAACACAACTCTTGACCCGCAAACACTTATAACGCCTATCATACATCGTTGGAAAGGTATTTTGACGAGGAATGCAACTAAACACATATCATCAATCAAACTTCCACTTATAACAACCAAAAACCACAATTAAACATTCATAATCAAAGTTCAAGTTCCAAAAACGCATTTTATGATTCGGGCAACCAATTTACATGTATGTTATGCCGTTTCGAAGGTAATCAAACACACATTGCAACAAAACACTTAACAACAATATCTCATAGCATTTGACGCATCAAAAGTTCATGTAAAGCTCATCAAACCCTAATCCAAGTTCACAAAATCATTAATCATGTTCTTGGAGTTTCCTTAATCAACCTATACATCAAAACGAAGCTAATGATACTAGTAACACTTTTTAAAACATGCACTTTAATAATCTAACAACATTTGATCATCCAAAATCAAGGATTTAGCAAGAAATTTTCATATTGAACTAGTTACACCAAAAACAACGAATCGAGCATACAAATTACATACACGACATCACAATGAGCCATAGACACTAATTAACAACTTTATAACTCAAAAATCTCAAGAACACATAAAATTAGTGATTTTAGAAAGTTACCCAAATGAGATGAAGTTGGTATCAAATTGAAGAGGATGAAGAGAGGATTCCAAATATGTATTTTGTTTTGGTTGAAGCTTCCAAATCCGAATTTAGATGATGATTCTTTGTAGTGGTGTTTGAGAGAAAATTGGAAAGTATAGAAAGAAAATGGAAATGAAAATGAAAAGGAAAATGGGGAGGTGGGTGTTGACTAGTCAAGCTAGTCACATCTTTGCTCCAATGGCGAAACTAGTCCCTCGCGTTCGGTTGCGGGTGCGTGAATTGACCAAACGAATTATTTTAAATTACACGGAAGTACGGGAGATATTAAAAATCCGATAACGAGAATATTTAAAATGTTACTTAACAAAGGATACGAATCTAGATATGAAGGGTATTATTTAAAAAGAAAAAGACGGGCGTTAAAATAATTTAACGGAAAAATGCGGGATGTTACATACAACACGACTAACTATACGCGAAACGGACATCGTATATTCAAATTGGACCGCGCGTCGAATACAACCGCAGCAACGCGCGGTCGGATTTTTTCTAGTTTCTTAACAAAACTCGTGATTTCACGGGTCTTATAACTAACAAAGTAATTTGAAGTATAATGACTTTAGCATTTACATTCACTTAATACCTAAAACATGTCATTGTTTTGTTTAATCAAACCCGTGATTCCGCCAATGAGGCCTTGCTTCATTGGTATCCATGTTTCATGGATTCGAGAGTGACCCAGGTTCGAGTCTAACAACTAACAACTAACAACTAACCTTGCCTTTCAAAAAAAAAAAAAAAAAAAAAAAACTTTGATTCCACGGTCTCACTGGCATGTCAGTTAGTCACTTTATGTACGTTATGTATCTATCTTCTTTTATATTAATAAATTCATCAGGTACTACTACTCATTACCAAAAAAAAAAAATACATATGTGCATTTGTGATTGTGAATCTTATTAAATACTCCGCAACTATTATCTTTATATTATATTCACAAATTTATTAAAATAATATATTAAAATTTTCATGATGTTACAACATTAATTAAAATTAATAGGGGGATACTCCAGTAGGGACCAAGATACAAGAAACTTCAAAGAATGCAAAGTGGTTAGTGGTCCAAGCTTCGACCTTTTGGGATATCATTTAATTTCATATGGCAGGTGGGTTAAGCTGTAAACTTGTACACCCAAAAAATAAAATAAAATGACGGTGCTTAATTTTACATGATATATATTTTCAAAATTAATACTTAAGGATCAAACTTCAACTCGTTGATGTATTGGTAATGACATGACTTTCAATTCAATAAGGGAGGGCATAGGAATATAGGATTGTAATAATTCATTACTGGAAATGATCGAGTGTATGGATTTCGACATTGCGTTCGGACCCTATCAGTGCCATTCAATAAAAAAAAAACCCTTAATCAAGAAACTATGTCTACGGAGTACTTTTCTGCAATATGTTGTTTCAAGAATCAAACAGCTTTCAAGTCTTGCACCTTATGCAAATACCAACACAAGAGGGATTCAAAATGGTGAATATACCATTCATGTTGCATTGCATAAAATACTTTCTTACAATGTTAAAAAACCAGACCACATTATTTTGCGCACACACATTTCTCAATCTAACTACTGTAATTGGTAACATGAGCACTCAAAAGGGTGCTCAACTGTAACAAACAGCCTGATCAAGATTCAAGAACATTAGGAAAACAAAAAACATAAAAGACTCGATAACACAAATGTTTTAAAACAAACAATGGCGCAGGTGAACCATGCCTATATCGCCTCCAATGCTTGTAGAACATCAGCCTCAATATCCTCGTAATCTTCAACTCCAAAGCTGAAGCGAACAAGGTTATCCATAATTCCGTATTTAGCCCTCTCTGATTGACTGAGATCCCTGTCAAAAAAATGTCCATAATGCACATTACAAAACCATATTTCATTAAACAACTTTCGCCACGAGTTCAATATGTACGCGAAAACATACCAGTATGACATAATGGCTGGCTGATCCACAATGCTTTCGCAACCACCGAATGACGGTGCAATATACGGGATCTTTAGAGCATCGACAAACTTGATGGTTCGTTCTATGTCTCCATCCACCTAAAAAGAAAGCAACATGAACATCCGTAATCAACTGAGTAAATTATAAGCAAAGACTAACGCACCAGATCCCATCAAAACTCTGCAGTTAAGCGTGCTTGAGTGAGAGTACTTTTAGAAAAATAAATATTTTCCAAAAAAAAAAAGCAAAGACGGTTTACCTCAAAGCTAACAACACCACCATAGCCGATCATCTGTTTCTTGGCTATGTGATGTTCGGGATGACTTGGCAAGCCTGGATAATAGACATGCTTCACCTGTAAAATTATAACAAATCATTCGGTATCACCTATTCGTGCAAAATATGACAAGCTTAAAAACATTTTTAAGAGTTGGCTTATCTATTATCTATTATTGTAACATAGAGACTACCAAGTTGGCTAATCTATTATCTATTATTGTACTTTTAAGAGTTTTTGTAATCAAGCTAATCATTTATTACGATTTATATAGAAATAGAAATCGCAAAAAATCGAATTAATCCAACCAACTCATCGTACATAAATTACCATTTTTAACTGAAAGACCTTAAATATTTAAAATATTGCAATTCAATGGAAACTTTAGTACCTTAGGATGAGCCTCTAAAACTTCGGCCATCCTCTGCGCAGTGGAATTCTGCTGCTGTACACGCAGTTTCATTGTTTTCATGCCTCGAATGAACAAATATGCCGCATTCTGACATCAGAAAACATAATTAATACAACCCTTTATGACAAAAAAGTTGATTATTACAAAACGAGATGATGTTACTTGTAGGTACTTACAGGATTAAGAGCACCACCTAAAACATGATGCAAGTTACGAATTTGAGAAATTATCTCAGTAGAACCACTAACACAACCACCAAGAACCTGAAAAGGAAAGTAAAAAAAAAGTCAAAATCCAAGTCTCACAAGTCGCAATTGCTCTTGATGCTAGTAATATAGAAAATTTAATTTAAGTAATCGCTTACATCATTGTGACCACCAATATATTTTGTTGCTGAATGTAGAATAATGTCAGCCCCAAGTGCAAGAGCCTTTTGGTTTAAAGGTGTCGCAAATGTTCCATCAATGCAAACAATAGCTCCTTTAGCACGACAAAGCTTTGAAACTAACTCAATATCAACACACCTCAAAAACGGGTTAGTTGGTGACTCAGTGAAGAAAAGGCTAACCTGCATCATTAATCCATCTCGGGTTAGTTTCTTTACAAATCAAGTTGGCATAAATAAATTAGTGCAACTCACTTTGTGGTTGTTTAATGCTGCTTTAAGGCCAGCATAATCTGCAGGGTCAATGACGGTTGCCTGGATATTATGGGGGAAAAAAACAAAGAGAACAATCATAAGATGCACAATGTTTTACATAAACAACATATTCACACCATTCATATGTATGTATCATTATCACGAATCATACCGTGATCCCCATTTTGGGAAGAACAGCCTCAATGAAAATCCGTGTTTTCCGGTAGCAATCAGTGGTTGTGATTATGTGGCCCCCAGCTGGAACCAGGGCTAACATCATGACTGTGCTAGCACACATTCCAGACGCAAATATCACAGTTGATTCAGCTCCCTCAAGTGCACTGTTTTTTTTTTCAAAAAAAAAAAAAAAAAAAAAAAACCTTAAAATCATATAACTTGGTCACTGAATATAAAATTAGAAAACAAAAATGTATCACAATACCTAATCTTGTTCTCCAAAACCACAGTAGTAGGATTCCCATAACGCCCATACTCAAAACTAAACTGGCGTTTTTCCTGTTTTCAAGATCAAATACTCAACAAATTAAGTAAAATATACAAAACCAATTCAGCTAAAGATCATCATATCATGTACAGATTGAAACTTTAGCATATAAATGAAGTAAAAATAGAAACTTTTTACCTTAAAATCAATAAGATCAGCAGTTTTCTTAAAAAAGTAAGCAGATGTATTAACCACTGGTGTAGTTATTGCATCAGTAACTATGCCACGTCCCATTCTTTCACCTGCCATCATCAGTATCATATTTACCATTAATCATATTATTCCTAACAAACAAAAAAAAAGAAAAAAAAGAAAAAAAAAACATTTTTTCATCAATTTAATTAATAATTAACAAAATCAAATCAATTAAACTATAAGATTAAAGAGACATACCAGCATGAATAGCAACGCTGCCATCGGAGTTCAAAAATGAAGGTTTATGAACATTATCAAGCTGTACAAATCCATTACAACTACCTAAATCATTATCATTAGCAACAACAACGTCTTCACCTACAGAGATCGAGGCGGAGACGGCGGCGGCGGCGGCATCAACAGCCGCAGCCGCCGAAGATTGCGGCTGGTTGTTAGACCAAGACGCAGCAACAATTTGAGCAACACCGATGTTACTACAGTTTCTTCGAGCTTTATTGCTGAGTTGTCTAACAAAATTGGGCGGAAACATAAGAATCATTGACGACGTATATAACGATCCTTCGCTGGAAGAGGTAGCGGCGTTGCCGGAAAAACGTGCGCCGGTGGGACGGGGGATGTGACCGGAGAAAGTGGAATCGGACGGGGATTTAGATGATAGGGAAAGGTTAGATGCGGAGGTGGTTAAGATCGAGATTGACATTTTGGGTTTCGGGTCAAAATCAAATCAGACGTAAATTGGTGAATTGAATTGAATGAATTATGAGATTTTGAAATTTTGAAATTGAAAAGAAATAAAAAAAAAAATCTGAATTTTTGTTTGTGGGGGGTTGGTAGTGGTGGTGGTTGAGGTTTTATAGGGTAGAAAAATGAGTATTTGATGGATACGAAAGTGGGTGGTTCTCAGTGACATGGCTGTGAGATTGGCAAGGGTAGTTTTGACTTTTTCTCTTTGAAGAAAAATGTAGTTGTAAAAAGGGGATGGATCATGGTTATAGACTTATAGACGAAACTAGTTGTGGAGCCCTCGCTTCGCGTCGGGGGCTCCGTTTTGAATGCGAGTTAAAAAAAAAGTTTTGATCTATTTTGTAAAAAAGAATTTTTTTCGACATCTAACATTGAAGGGTTGTTCCTTTTGTGAAAGTTGCTTCTTTTACCGTTCGGGTTTTATTTAAAAAAAAGTTAGTAAAGTGGGGGTTCGATTTGTATTTTAATAAAAGTTAGGGGGTTAAGTTTGTGAAATTTGAAAAAAATATACGTATAAAGTGGGAGTTCGATTTCTATTTTAATAAAAGTTAGAGGGTTAAGTTTGTGAAAATTGAATATTAGTAAAAAAAAAAAAGTTAGTAAAGTGGGGGTTCGATTTGTATTTTAATAAAAGTTAGGGGGTTAAGTTTGTGAAATTTGGGAAAAAATATACGTATAAAGTGGGGGTGCTATTTGTATTTTAATAAGAGTATAAAATGGGGGTGCGATTTGTATTTTAATAAAAGTTGGGAAAAAATATACGTATAAAGTGGGGGTGCGATTTGTATTTTAATAAGAGTATAAAGTGGAGGTGCGATTTGTATTTTAATAAAAGTTGGGGGGTTAAGTATGAGAAAAGTGAAAAAAGGAATAGTACTATTCATTTGGCCTAGAATTTTTTTCGACATCTATCATTGAAGGGTTGTTCCTTTTGTGAAAGTTGCTTCTTTTAGCGTTCGGGTTTTATTTAAAAAAAAAAGTTAGTAAAGTGGGGGTTCGATTTGTATTTTAATAAAAGTTAGGGGGTTAAGTTTGTGAAATTTGAAAAAGATATACGTATAAAGTGGGAGTTCGATTTCTATTTTAATAAAAGTTAGGGGGTTAAGTTTGTGAAAATTGAATATTAGTAAAAAAAAAAAAAGTTAGTAAAGTGGGGGTTCGATTTGTATTTTAATAAAAGTTAGGGGGTTAAGTTTGTGAAATTTGGGAAAAAATATACGTATAAAGTGGGGGTGCGATTTGTATTTTAATAAGAGTATAAAGTGGGGGTGCGATTTGTATTTTAATAAAAGTTAGGAAAAAATATACGTATAAAGTGGGGGTGCGATTTGTATTTTAATAAGAGTATAAAGTGGGGGTGCGATTTGTATTTTAATAAAAGTTGGGGGGGTTAAGTTTACGAAAAGCGAAAAAAAGAATAGTACTGTTCAGTTGGCCTTTGCCTTTTAGATATAGGTATATAATAGATTAGTGATCCAGTGGTGCCATATCTACATCGATATTCAATTATTTTTTTGTTCATTTATATTCATTAACCTATATACAAATTGTCATGCCAGTTTTGATCGTTTTGGCTCAAACCCCGCCCAAATTTTGGTCCAAACGACATCTAGTCGCCTATATAAAAAAAAAACACCGCATTTCTTCCCCCTCTCTCCTCTCTGCACTCCTGTTCGCGATTCTTCCTGAAATCTAGGGTTTTCCCAATCCATTTACGGTTGGATTTTTGGGGTTTTGTTGGTAAACAATCGGATAATCATAATCGCGTGGTTTATCTTTCGTATCGCGGTAGTCTCGATTTAACCCTAGGGTTTGATTTTCTTGCGGTGCCGTTAGAGGTGATGTTATCGTGCCGGTAGCATAAACGGCATCATAGAACTTGCGATGTTGTGACGACCCGAGAATTTTCGATCAAATTTAAACTTAATCTTTATATGGTTTCGACATAATAAGCAAAGTCTGTAATATTGAGTCTCAAAATTTTGGAAACTATTTCATGAAAACATTTAACCTTGACCATGTCCAATGATTCACGAACCATTTCATTGTAAAAAGAAATGTATATATATATAAATAACAATACATGTAAATAAATTATATTATATATATATATATATATATATATATATATATATATATATATATATATATATATATATATATATATATATATGAACTATTATGTGATTTATAAAGAATACTTAAACTTTTTATTTAAAACTGTTTATCCAAATATAAAGAGTAGGTGGAATATACATAATTTGTCAACGATTAATAAAATAGTAAATGAGTAAGGTTATACTTTGAGTTTAATTGTTTTAATGTATATAATTAATACATTCATCTAAGTGATAAAAACTGGATATGTAAAACATAAATTATATTTAGTAATTTGAATGTGTATATGATGTATAAACATAAATATTATTATATGTATATCGATAAAATGTATAAATGTTAAATATATGTTATTATTAAATAATACATAATATGTAATATTAATATATAAAAATATAAATGCTACACTAATACTAATATTAATACTTTTACCATTATCATCAAATATTAATACTAATATATGTATTATTGATATTATTTTATTATAATATATAATATATAGATAAAAAAAAAAAAAAAATTTTAAAACATGTAAGTTTGTTATATCTTGTTTATTATTAGTATTTTTATTATTATTAAGATATTATTACTACCATTTATCATATAGGATCATTATTATTAAAAGTTATTTTTTTTATAAGTTATTATCATTATCATTAATATTATTATTAGTATTATTTTGATATTTTTATTTTATTAATATAATTACTAACATAATTATTGATTATTAATATTAATTAAATATAATATAAATAAAATAAAAAGACACAAAATGTTAGCAGCCTTTTTTTTATTTCTTCTTTTTTTTTTTCTTCTTTTTCTCTCTGCATCTCTATTCTACTTGTGACAATACCTGTATCTATCACCAACCCTACCTTGAAGACTTTATCAATTAATTTTGGAGGTTATTATACAAGCTGCACCTCATAATCCTACTCAACTAAATATCATTCAGATTTTTTTTATTTGTTATTTTTTTTTTCTTATTTCTGTTCTTCATTCTGTTATATACCGTACCCCTTTAATCATAAAAATTGTTCGAAATCAATTGAAAAAAATGGAATTACAGAAACATTCTAATTCATTGTTTGAAACTTTCTTCAAAATTACAAAAGCCAATTCGAAGAATCACTCAAGAATTTCGAAGTCAAACATTTGAAAGAAAAAGTCAAACCGAGTGTTCTTTGAAGAATTCGACTTTGTTTTAAAGATTTTGGAGAAATTGATGATACATATAGTTTTTAGGTATGAATTAAAAACTATTTCGTGTTATACATTTTTACTATAATTCAATAAAAATCAAAAATCATTTTCTTTTTTTTTTCTATACTCGACGAGTACAGCAGCTGGACTGCTTTCTGTTTATTTTTTTATTTTTTTTTTGTTTCAATAAATAGAAACGATTGAGATAGTTATTGATGGTGTCGAAGCACTTAATTGCTGTTTCAATGTTTGGTGATTTGAGTTGGAATCGATTATACTTGGGAATGAAGAAGGAGGTAAAGAAATTACCGATTAAATACAGATGGGTTCAGTAAATAATCAAAAAAAACAAGAGCAGCAGAATGGTTTAGGAAGTGTGTTAGGTTTCGAGAGGTCACGGGTTCGAGTCCCGTCAGTGACATTTTTTTTTTGTGACTTTCTTCAAAGGTTGTTATTCCTTATTATTATTATTATTATTTCAATTATTATTATTGTTATTATTATTAAGTATTAAGAATATTATTGTTATTATTATTGTTATTGTTATTGTTAATACTAGTATTAGTAATTAAAATTGTTATCATGTAAATAAAGATTACTAATATAACTATTATTACTACTATTAATATTATCATTATTGTTATGATCATTATTATCATTAAAATATTAAAACTATTATTATTAGTATTAACATTGTTATTGTTAACATTATATATTTTAAGTAAAGTATCATTTTATTATTAGAACTATTATTATTATTATTAATTATTATTCTTGTTATTGTTATTTGTATTATTATCATTAGTTATAGTTATTATTATTATCACGTGTATTATAATTATTATTAATATTAATGTTAAAATAAGTATTAGTTATCATTATTATGATTAAGATATTATTATTATTATTATTATTATTATTATTATTATTATTATTATTATTATTATTATTAAGTATTTGAATTATTATTAATAAGCATTAAGAATGTTACTTATTATTGTTACTACCGTTAATATAAGTAGTAATTACCAACTATTATTATCGTTAACATAACCCTAGCTACAATTATGATTATTATTATTATTGTTATTACTAATAATATTATTATCAATATAAGTATTAATATTAAATACTATGATTATTAATATTATCTTTATTAATCTCAAATACTATCATTTTTAAGCAAATAAATATTTTGTACATAAAATATATTAATTATATATACTACACTTATATTAAAACTCCACATAACTATATATATATAAAACCTACTAAAATTATTTATATAAACACTTACAAACAACAAAATTATCGATTTTTAAATATAATATCAAACAAGTACGTATAACAATATATTAATATAACTATAAAAAAATATTAACCATTTGAATAAACATACAAATAAAAAATATATAATATTAATATAAAAATAATGTAATTAATAAACTTATATATATACTCATTCGAATACGATTATATGTATTAATGAATATACATATGATTTAGGTTCGTGAATTCGAGGCCAACCCTGCATTATTCTATTATTCAATGTCGTCGTATGTATTTTTACTACAAAATACAATAGGTGAGTTTCATTTGCTCCCTTTTACTCATTACATTTTTGGGCTGAGAATACATGCAATCTTTTAATAACTGTTTTGCAATATTTATATGCGTGAGTTTCATTTGCCTTTTTACCCTTTATATTTTTGGGCTGAGAATACATGCGCAATTTTTATAAATGTTTTACGAAATAGACACAAGTAATTGAAACTACATTCTATGGTTGAATTATCGAAATCGAATATGCCCCTTTTTATTAAGTCTGGTAATCTAAGAATTAGGGAACAGACACCCTAATTGACGCGAACTCTAAAGATAGATCTATCGGGCCCAACAAGCCCCATCTAAAGTACCGGATGCTTTAGTACTTCGAAATTTATATCATGTCCGAAGGAGGATCCCGGAATGATGGGGATATTCTTATATGTATATTGTGAATGTCGGTTACCAGGTGTTCAATCCATATGAATGATATTTTTGTCTCTATGCATGGGACGTAAGTTTATGAGAAATGGAAATATGAAATCTTGTGGTCTATTAAAATTATGAAATGGTTGTTTATGATAAACTAATGAACTCACCAACCTTTTGGTTGACACTTTAAAACATGTTTATTCTCAGGTATGAAAGAAACCTTCCGCCGTGCATTAGCTCATTCTAAAGACATTATTTGGAGTCGATCATCGTAATGGAACCAATTGTTGGTGACTTCGTCCAGATGGATTAGGACGGGTCCTTTCAGTTGGTATCAGAGCAGTGGTCTTAGCGAACCATGTCTGCATTAGTGTGTCTTGTAGAGACCCGTCCTAATCCATCCGGACGAAGTCCATATCGATTATAAACGATTCACAACAGTTGATTACATCGCGAGGTACTTGACCTCTATATGATACATTTTACAAACATTGCATTCGTTTTTGAAAAGATAATCTTTCATTACATCGAAGTTGACGGCATGCATACCATTTTATAATATATCTAACTATAATTGACTTAATAATAATCTTGATGAACTCAACGACTCGAATGCAACATCTTTTGAAATATGTCATGAATGACTCCAGGTAATATCTTTAAAATGAGCAATTGCACAGCGGAAGATTTCTTTCATACCTGAGAATAAACATGCTTTAAAGTGTCAACTAAAAGGTTGGTAAGTTCATTAGTTTAACATAAATAATCATTTTCATCGTTTTAATAGACCACAAGATTTGCATTTCTCATAAATATACGTCTCATGCATAGAGACAAAAATAATCATTCATATGGATTGAACACCTGGTAACCGACATTCACAATATGCATATAAGAATATTCCCATCATTCCGGGATCCTCCTTCGAACATGATATAAATTTCGAAGTACTAAAGCATCCGGTACTTTGGATGGGGCTTGTTGGGCCCGATAGATCTATCTTTAGAGTTCGCCTCAATTAGGGTGTCTGTTCCCTAATTCTTAGATTACCAGACTTAATAAAAAGGGGCATATTCGATTTCGATAATTCAACCATATAATGTAATTTCGATTACTTGTGTCTATTTCGTAAAACAGTTATAAAAGTTGCGTATGTATTCTCAGCCCAAAAATATAAAGGGTAAAAAGGCAAATGAAACTCACCGTAGTGTATCTTGTAGTAAAAATACATATGACAATATTGAACAAATGAAAATGCAGGGTTGGCCTCGGATTCACGAACCTATATCATTTGTATATTTATTAATATACATAATTGTAATCGAGCAATTATATATGTATTTATTATTAGTGATATAATTTTTATGTTAATAGCCTATATATGTCTTTTTATATGTATATATATATATATATATATATATATATATATATATATTATATATATATATATATATATATATATATATATATATATATATATATATATATATATATATATATATATTAAGTACATAACCATATTTATATAGTTAAGTTTTGTATTAAATATGTATGTATATATATATATTTATATATTTATATTTATTTTAAAAATATCTTTTGTTTATTAACTTAACTATAATACTAATAACAATAATACTAACAGTAATAATGATAGTAATATTACTAATAATGATATAATAATAATAATGAATCAATAATGCTAATTTTGATAAACTCGCGATATTTCTTAATAATGGTAGTAATAACAATTCAATCGTAAGTTGGTAAGTTTGATAAAAATGTTAATTTCAACCGTAATGCTAATTTTAAATAAAATTGTAACTTTAAAAATAGTGATACATTTAGTAATAATGTTAACAATAATAATATCTATAATACTAATACTTTTAATAATTATGATAATAATACTTGTGATAAAAGTAATGATGATGATAATAATACTAACAACTATAATTGGTACTAATACTCATATAAATGATAATAATAATACTAATAATAATGATGATACTTAATAACGATACTATTAATAACAACAATTACGATAACAATAATAATTTTTAATAATAATAATAATAATAATAATAATAATAACAATAATCATATAAATAATGATTTTTAAAGTCAAGAACTACCTTATAACTCTCTTTAAAAAGAATTGCACCAAGACGCACCAAGTGGGACTCGAACCCAAGACCTCTCGAAACAAGGAACCATCACTTAACCATTGGGCTGCCGCCCTTTTTCTGATTTAATACAGAATTCAAAATAATATATCCCGTATTTATTTTTCTGTTATATTCCCTTTTCTTCTCCAATTTGAAAATCGATCAGTGATCAATTCCTACTAACAACGAACTAGTTAATTAGTTTTAGGACCTAAAGTATATACAGAAACGTTATCTAATTAATCAAAAACAGAAATAAAATAAAATAACAAGCTGGAAACAGGTAGTTTATGAATACGTATAAACTCAATCTCAATCTAAAATTTTTAAAACGTTTTAGACAATGATTCCTGAATGAAAAAGGTTTTAAATCCTTATTAGAAACTTTCTGAATCATTAGTTTAATGTATAACATCAAAATAAAAGCGAATTTCTTGATGAACACAAAATTTGACTTTTTATAAAAATACCTTTGACTTGAAAATTCGAACTCGTGTTTAGGAATTGAGCTCTGAAATTTTACAGATAGTTTGGAATGGAGATTACAAACACAACAGCATTTACACTTTTTGAAATGGGATTCAAATTCGAGCATTTGATGAAAAGATAAAGTTACAGGGTACCGACGGTTTTTAAATGGGTTTTTCTCTCTTTTCAATTCTGATTTGCAGTTGTTTTCATAGAACGTACGTATACACTAGACATAGGATCAAGAATTGACTGACTTGTTTGTATTAACCCTGATTAGGATGCGTAACAATATCAGACAGGTAGTACAAAAATTTCTTCCATCCAGCAATTAAATAAGAAAAAGAATTAAAAAGGAAATCGATTCATATCTGTTTTTGGATGTTTCTGTAACTAAAGTTCGTGATTCTAATAACCTCAGAGACAGAAACAAATTAGCTATAGAATGATAGTAACAAGAAACAGACTCGTACCCCCTTTTTTATTTATTTAAAGTTTATATAATAAATACTAATAATTAATAAATATCTTAGTAATATTAATAATTATTTATAAATAAATCATAATAAAAATTAAAAAGAAAAATAATAATAATCATGTTAAGAATAAAATGTATTACTTCCTAATAATAATAACAAATATAGAGGTTTTTAATAAGTTTAATAATAATTATAATAATGATAATAATGATAATAATAAATATAATATTAATATTATTAATGATACTAATAATAATATTATTGATAATAATTTTAATGATAATAATAATATTTCTAATAATAATAATATAACAACTTATACATATCAATATCATATATATGTATATTTATTTGTATATTAATTATATAAAGAAACATAATATCAATAATTATATTAATAATAATAATAATAACATCAATAATAATACTTGTACATCTCAAGTTTTATCTATCTTTTTATAAATAATAATGCAAATATTACTATTAACATTTATAATAAAATAAGGGTATTAGTATAACTTTTATATTCTAACTTGTAAATAAATTCAATATGTAAAATTTACATCTTATTAATTATTTAATAATTACTAATTATATTATATATCCTATGACAACATTTATTAGATATTGAATATTTATATATTTTATAATATAATACCAATTATTAATAGGAATTCATATATGTATATATATATATATATATATATATATATATATATATATATATATATATATACATATAGTTTCATAATAACATCATATACATGTTTATATATATTCATTTTAATTATACTTAATTATTCCGTTTATTAAGTTTACATTTTTAATTATAACTAATTAAAGTGTATTTATTATTTATGCAAAGTATTATATATACTCACTTTTACATATTTATTTACCGACAATAGTTCGTGAATCATCGAGAGTAGTCGAAGGTCAATTGAATATATGAACATCTTTTCCCAAGTTTTCTAAACTCAACATTACGTACTTTTCTTATCGTATTGAAATCACATAAGGATTAAGTTTAAATTTGGTCGGAAATCCCCGGGTCACTACATGTCTAACTGATAAGATGTTAGGATGCATTAGTGAGTCTGGACTTCGACCATGTCTGCATGTCAAAAATTACCTGCTTATCATTCTTAGAGAATCACTTGCTTATCATTCTTAGTCTAGACACGTTTTACTGCATTGACTGCATGAATAGTGTATAGATAAAATTCATATCTTAGCGTATCTGCTACTTCATATCTTAGCGTATCTGTTACTGTAACTTTGTCTGACAACTCCCGTAGATTCCTCCGTAACTTATGGGATTTTAGTATTATATATGCATATGTAAATTATGTATTGCAGGGTACTAATCTACATACTATAATCTATTTCTTATCGAAAATCCTTCATCTGATCGTACGAGATGAATCCTGCAACCAGTTCGAGTCCCTCAGATTCCGATCGCTATTCCGATAGTTATTCCGACAGCTATTCCGACATAGATGTTCACCTAAGCTCCGAAAACAGCGTCATCGGCATGAATCAACCAATCGGCCATTATCAATTCATCTGATGGGTTCGTAGTAGACCTAATTAATGGAAACGCGCAGAAGGCAATCCCTTCCACCAACCGAATTCACCTCTTGACAATGACCCTGAAGCGTTTACCGGCGAACCTGTTCGAGACACCATTTTCAGTCTCATTTCCAGGGTAACTCGACAAGATTATATTCTATCCACAATTCTGAACCTTATTCATCAGCTCGTTCCGACCGACAATCATCCTGAAGTAATAAGTCAACGAACTTCGCGCTCGAATAATCAATTTGGAGATTATGGTGCAAAATGTACCAGCTTCAGCAACATCACCGGCACCAACAGTACCATCAATAACAACACCAGTACCATCAACAATCCATGCTTCAATATCATCATCTGTACTTTGAGTATGATCTTCGTTCTACGTATCATTCTACCTCATTTATCTTCGTTCGACATGACGAATATGTAATCTCTAAAGTTTTAGAGATTATTTATTCTAGTTCCAACCGAAAAGCAATTGAGTTTAATATCATATTAACTCACTAAATCCATGAATACATCTGAAGAAAATATATATGTATATATGTTTTCATAAAGATTGTAATTAAAAATTCTTTTGTACAAACTGTTAATGATGAAAATATTTTAACGGGTAGGTAATACCCGAAGAATATTTAAGATTTCACATTTATAAGTTACACTGTACACTCTTCGAACCTGATTCAACGGTCATTTACTATCCTACTTACATCCACAGATATACGTATCCGTTCACCACAGAATAACCATATTCATCCAATTTCATATTTGGATTTTGATTTATCAGAATCCAACAAGTGGCATAATGAAGAAATAATGGACACAATAAAAATTGATTAGAAACAGACTAATTGACAATATGAAATTTTGTTAAGAATCCACGCTAACTGTTCCCAGCTAATTGTTCCCAGCTAACTGATTACACTTTATTTATCGCAATTTAATTATCGCAATTTACATTCTCGCAATTTCATTTATCGTCATTTAATTTCTGTTATTTACTTTATGCACTTTATTTATCGTCATTTAATTTCTGTTATTTATTTTACGGACTTTAAATATCGGGACATGTATACAAAGTTTTGACATATCATATCGACACATCTATATATATTATTTGGAATCACCATAGACACTCTATATGCAGTAATGATCGAGTTCTCTATACAGGGTTGAGGTTGATTCTATAATAATATATACTTTGAGTTGTGATCGAGTCTGAGACGTATACGGGTCACGACACGTATTAATTAATTCGAATATTGTATATTAAACTATATATGAATTATTGGACTGTTACTGTGGACTATCGACTGTGGACTAATAACATTGGACAATTAAAATGAAATAAAATATTGATTATAATATATGAAACTAAACAATTCTTCAAGTTGCCACTTGATTTCATCTTAAACCTTATTTGTATCTTGACGATTACAATCTGCGTTCAAACCTTTCATGATTCTTGAAAACACCTCAATCGAGAGAATGAACCAACCGCACTTCATCTACGGAAGGAAAGATATATGCATATAGATATGCACCTGAGAAATTCTCGGTAACTGAGTAAAAGTTTAACACGTAGCTGCGTCATATCCTTTGGCATTTATTAGCAAAAATAACTTTGCGATTCCTTTTCAAAGTAGCAAATTTTGTCACAGCTTCAGCAAATCAACTTCGAGTTTTAGTTCGAAACAACCTTATTATCACCTTGATTTATGTGTATGTTCTTTTATTGTTACCGGGGAACCTTTTATATTCCACCATAATACCGTCAGCGTTTAATCATCTAAAAACACAATTCTCTTGAAATCACCTTGGATCGATAACCAACGATTCAGATATGGTAGCAGTAAATGTAGAGGAATCGGCAATCAGTACTTTGAAAACTCACAGCATATCTACATCAACAGTTATATGTATAACAATTATCTTTTAGAATAATGATCTTCCATTCCGAAATTCTGAAAAGCACTCAGTCACAAATCAATACTCTGAATGTTGAAAAAGTTGAATGAAGCAGCAGAAACCATAGACAACCGTAAACGACCTTAATCATCAAAAGTTTGATGATAAAGAATAGTATGTTGAAAAAGCTCAGAAAAGTTGGAACTGGAAAACGGATTGAGCTAACCACGAAGGAGACCAAGGACAAATACAAGGACCATACCATATATTCAAAGAATCCAGGTAACTCTGGATCTGATGAAACCTTCAACGAATATCTTGCTCCGTACTTATGTTAAAATCTTGCGGAAAATCTTCTTCATCAACCATCGAACTTAGAAATTTCAAAATATCATCATCAATATCTTTGATATTTCTGAGGATATTTTCATAAATATTCTCGTCCGAAATTATATACCTCTTCGTGCTTCCTGTGTATCATTATATATTGGAAACATTCAATAGAAAATTTAGTACTGAAAAGCAGATTATGCGAAACTATGAAGAAATCCGTGGACAAATCACAAAGAATAAGTTTGACTTCAAAGAATCCAAATGATTCAATGCCTGCTGAAATCTTTAGCGAATACCTTGCTTCTGACTCCAAACTCTTGCGGACAAATTTTCTTCACCATTCTTCGATATTAGAAATACCAAGATATCATTGTATCTTTCGTTATAAATATCCACCATATTTCTGAAGATAATTTCATAACTATTCTTATCTGAAATCATAAATCTCTTCGTGCTATCAGAGTTACATCATATACAAACTGTTAGTTTCTATATTCTGTAAACTTTCGAGCTTAAAATATGAATGTTATTGAAATAATGTTGGGAACTGATGCATGAGTTAGTATAATATAATGACACTTGATCAACGTGATTATATTACAGTAATTCATGCTGAGTTTCTTATGGGACGTGATGATTCACAAAAAAAAAAAAAAAACGTCATCACGTGCCATGTTACATAACTCTTTCATTCTGCTTAACTTCTGAACATATCAAGAAAGTATGTTCTTGATAGTTCTATTCTCAGTGACTCAGGTAATTTGACAAATCAAATCGTGATATTACGTTCTTTCTTGGTTAGAACATTAAATTCATTCGAAACTCCGTACTTACGAATTCTGGACCGTTGCTCGCTTTACTAAAGGACGAGAGGATAATAAAAAGGCAAAGCGATCCAAAATATAAGAAAAAAAATATATATATATATAAAGCCCGATAACAACACATAAATTACAAACCGTGTATAACAATGTTTATCGCAACATAAAGATTCGGGAGAATTAAAAACATTATAATCCCAAGGGCGAAATAAAAGAAAGCAAATTCCTCTGGTGGAAGATGGAAAAAAAGAATGATTGTTGCAATAGTAAGGATAAGGATAAGAATCAGAACTAGATTAAGCACTTTCATAAACTTTTGAATTTGAGAATTGGGTATGGGAATGGTAAAGGTAACGGAACGGAAGAAATTAATTTATAGAGAAATATCTGATAGTGAAAATCAAGGCAGATCTCCGCATTTAATTAGAAAGATCCTAAATTCCTGATTTGCCGAAGAATCAAATCTTTTAGATTTCGAAGATTTTCTTTAAATCCCTTGAATTCCGAAATTCAACCCTGACTCTGTCAAAAGTTAAGATGAATCTTTACTATCTTATTTCACTCTTTGGTGATAGCTTCATTCGTACTCTTCGAGTGATCGAATTATCTTATCCATATTATTCAACAGTAATAAAACTCTATTTATCAGCTCATATGAGTCATGAAGACATTCTTATTGTTATTCATGACCATCCCACTCAAATTTCGGGACAAAATTTCTTTAACGGGTAGGTACTGTGACGACCCGAGAATTTTCGATCAAATTTAAACTTAATCTTTATATGGTTTCGACATAATAAGCAAAGTCTGTAATATTGAGTCTCAAAATTTTGGAAACTATTTCATGAAAACATTTAACCATGACCATGTCCAATGATTCACGAACCATTTCATTGTAAAAAGAAATGTATATATATATAAATAACAATACATGTAAATAAATTATATTATATATATATATATATATATGAACTATTATGTGATTTATAAAGAATACTTAAACTTTTTATTTAAAACTGTTTATCCAAATATAAAGAGTAGGTGGAATATACATAATTTGTCAACGATTAATAAAATAGTAAATGAGTAAGGTTATACTTTGAGTTTAATTGTTTTAATGTATATAATTAATACATTCATCTAAGTGATAAAAACTGGATATGTAAAACATAAATTATATTTAGTAATTTGAATGTGTATATGATGTATAAACATAAATATTATTATATGTATATCGATAAAATGTATAAATGTTAAATATATGTTATTATTAAATAATACATAATATGTAATATTAATATATAAAAATATAAATGCTACACTAATACTAATATTAATACTTTTACCATTATCATCAAATATTAATACTAATATATGTATTATTGATATTATTATAATATATAATATATAGATAAAAAAAAAAAATTTAAAACATGTAAGTTTGTTATATCTTGTTTATTATTAGTATTTTTATTATTATTAAGATATTATTACTACCATTTATCATATAGGATCATTATTATTAAAAGTTATTTTTTTTATAAGTTATTATCATTATCATTAATATTATTATTAGTATTATTTTGATATTTTTATTTTATTAATATAATTACTAACATAATTATTGATTATTAATATTAATTAAATATAATATAAATAAAATAAAAAGACACAAAATGTTAGCAGCCTTTTTTTTATTTCTTCTTTTTTTTTTCTTCTTTTTCTCTCTGCATCTCTATTCTACTTGTGACAAAACCTGTATCTATCACCAACCCTACCTTGAAGACTTTATCAATTAATTTTGGAGGTTATTATATAAGCTGCACCTCATAATCCTACTCAACTAAATATCATTCAGATTTTTTTTATTTGTTATTTTTTTTTCTTATTTCTGTTCTTCATTCTGTTATATACCGTACCCCTTTAATCATAAAAATTGTTCGAAATCAATTGAAAAAAATGGAATTACAGAAACATTCTAATTCATTGTTTGAAACTTTCTTCAAAATTACAAAAGCCAATTCGAAGAATCACTCAAGAATTTCGAAGTCAAACGTTTGAAAGAAAAAGTCAAACCGAGTGTTCTTTGAAGAATTCGACTTTGTTTTAAAGATTTTGGAGAAATTGATGATACATATAGTTTTTAGGTATGAATTAAAAACTATTTCGTGTTATACATTTTTACTATAATTCAATAAAAAACAAAAATCATTTTCTTTTTTTTTTCTATACTCGACGAGTACAGCAGCTGGACTGCTTTCTGTTTTTTTTTATTTTTTTTTTTATTTTTGTTTTGTTTCAATAAATAGAAACGATTGAGATAGTTATTGATGGTGTCGAAGCACTTAATTGCTGTTTCAATGTTTGGTGATTTGAGTTGGAATCGATTATACTTGGGAATGAAAAAGGAGGTAAAGAAATTACCGATTAAATACAGATGGGTTCAGTAAATAATCAAAAAAAACAAGAGCAGCAGAATGGTTTAGGAAGTGTGTTGGGTTTCGAGAGGTCACGGGTTCGAGTCCCGTCAGTGACATTTTTTTTTTGTGACTTTCTTCAAAGGTTGTTATTCCTTATTATTATTATTATTGTTATTATTATTAAGTATTAAGAATATTATTGTTATTATTATTGTTATTGTTATTGTTAATACTAGTATTAGTAATTAAAATTGTTATCATGTAAATAAAGATTACTAATATAACTATTATTACTACTATTAATATTATCATTATTGTTATGATCATTATTATCATTAAAATATTAAAACTATTATTATTAGTATTAACATTGTTATTGTTAACATTATATATTTTAAGTAAAGTATCATTTTATTATTAGAACTATTATTATTATTATTAATTATTATTCTTGTTATTGTTATTTGTATTATTATCATTAGTTATAGTTATTATTATTATCACGTGTATTATAATTATTATTAATATTAATGTTAAAATAAGTATTAGTTATCATTATTATGATTAAGATATTATTATTATTATTATTATTATTATTATTATTATTATTATTATTATTATTAAGTATTTGAATTATTATTAATAAGCATTAAGAATGTTACTTATTATTGTTACTACCGTTAATATAAGTAGTAATTACCAACTATTATTATCGTTAACATAACCCTAGCTACAATTATGATTATTATTATTATTGTTATTACTAATAATATTATTATCAATATAAGTATTAATATTAAATACTACGATTATTAATATTATCTTTATTAATCTCAAATACTATCATTTTTAAGCAAATAAATATTTTGTACATAAAATATATTAATTATATATACTACACTTATATTAAAACTCCACATAACTATATATATATAAAACCTACTAAAATTATTTATATAAACACTTACAAACAACAAAATTATCGATTTTTAAATATAATATCAAACAAGTACGTATAACAATATATTAATATAACTATAAAAAATATTAACCATTTGAATAAACATACAAATAAAAAATATATAATATTAATATAAAAATAATGTAATTAATAAACTTATATATATACTCATTCGAATACGATTATATGTATTAATGAATATACATATGATTTAGGTTCGTGAATCCGAGGCCAACCCTGCATTGTTCTGTTATTCAATGTCGTCGTATGTATTTTTACTACAAAATACAGTAGGTGAGTTTCATTTGCTCCCTTTTACTCATTACATTTTTGGGCTGAGAATACATGCAATCTTTTAATAACTGTTTTGCAATATTTATATGCGTGAGTTTCATTTGCCTTTTTACCCTTTATATTTTTGGGCTGAGAATACATGCGCAATTTTGATAAATGTTTTACGAAATAGACACAAGTAATTGAAACTACATTCTATGGTTGAATTATCGAAATCGAATATGCCTCTTTTTATTAAGTCTGGTAATCTAAGAATTAGGGAACAGACACCCTAATTGACGCGAACTCTAAAGATAGATCTATCGGGCCCAACAAGCCCCATCCAAAGTACCGGATGCTTTAGTACTTCGAAATTTATATCATGTTCGAAGGAGGATCCCGGAATGATGGGGATATTCTTATATGTATATTGTGAATGTCGATTACCAGGTGTTCAATCCATATGAATGATATTTTTGTCTCTATGCATGGGACGTAAGTTTATGAGAAATGGAAATATGAAATCTTGTGGTCTATTAAAATTATGAAATGGTTGTTTATGATAAACTAATGAACTCACCAACCTTTTGGTTGACACTTTAAAACATGTTTATTCTCAGGTATGAAAGAAACCTTCCGCTGTGCATTAGCTCATTCTAAAGACATTATTTGGAGTCGATCATCGTAATGGAACCAATTGTTGGTGACTTCGTCCAGATGGATTAGGACGGGTCCTTTCAGATGTGATAGCTGCGTGTTTGCTTAGGCCTTGATTTTATTGCGGTGTCGTTGGAGGTGACGTTTATGGTTGCCGGTGCGGCTGTCGCCGGTAGCATTAACGGCATCGTAATTTGTTGAAAGTCTATTCGGGTTACTGACGGAACCGCCACTTGCCCGATTCAAGTGTGTAGTCCATAAACAGATTCAGTTATGTTCCTTCTTCTTCACTCTTTTTTCGTTTCTTTGGGTGGACTTAGAGCTCGATTTTAGGGTTTTCTTTTTGAATTTCGACTACGGTCATAAGTTGTTTGATCTTTTGATTCATAATGGTTTCTATTTTTTTTATGATACTAATGTTGTCGCATTTGTTTAAATTTTGTTCTACTAACTGTGTGATTTCGTTAAAAAAATTATTTTTGTTACTGCAGGTTTGGATGTTTGAAACTGCAATTAATATCAAGGTATTTTTCTCATCTTTTTTTCTTTATTTTTAGCATTTTTTGCTACAGTAAATTGTTATTTAATTCGTTATTCTCGCTTTTTATTGTGTTGTTGTTGTCTTGGTGATTGTTGGATGTTTAACGGTCAGTGCATTTGTGTTTGTCTTTTTCGTTCTCAATTGTTTGTTTCTATATGATCTCTGTTTTTGAATATGTGATATAATACTTCATCTAATTCATACTTCATTTGGAGTGAACAAAGAAAGAATTTCTATGGGTCATCCAACTGATCTGAGAATAACAAAAAAATTTGGAGACTAGACTGTTCAATTATGTTAATATGATAATGGGATGGTCATCAATTGTTGAGATGGATTATGCATTTTATTTTATTTAGATTATGTGGCTGATAGTGTAATCATGATCAACGCTAGTTGATGTCAATTAGATAATTTTGAAATGTGCTATGCTTTAACTTTTAGTTAATCATTAGTGACGAAATAGGTGAACTCCTATTTGTGCTGCAAATTTACTAACTTAACTTAAAGTGATCATTCATATGAGAAGTTTAGATTAGTTGTAATCGGTTGTAATTTTTTTTATTTAGTCTATTTTTTATCTTTTTAAATAATATTTTGTTGGAAGTTGTTCCAAGTCGTTATGTTTTCTGTTGTCATTTTCTCCGTATCAGCTTGCATCTTCTTTATTGTAAATCCATGAGTATATATTGATGAGTTGATGATGATGATGATTTATGTGAATTGAGAATCATATATATTTAGGTTGTTTTACACCTTCTGTCGTTTTGGTTATTTATATAATGTCTTTCAAAGCCTGTAAAACTTAGTGACTATACCTTTGATTGCTTCTTCGAACCTTCATTTTCAAAGTAAAACTCAATAACCGAATAAATTTGTTTATGTGTATAGTGTTGAATTCAGTTAATGATGGTAATGGATATAATGTGGATATAGTGAGATTACATGAGGGTTTTAATGTTTTCGTTTGCTATTTCCTATTCAATTGTTGTTGTTTATTATCTGAAGTTCCTATATTTGTTTCAAATTTTATATGCTAATGTTTCTAAGAAGTTCAATTAATTTGTTAATCATTTTATGTTGAATTGCAGCATTTGTCCAGGAGAGGCAAATCAACATATTTTGGAATATGTGTTTATCTTCTCTGCGATGATTTTGGGGTTACAAGGGATTTAGAAAAATATGTTCACATCTTGGCGTGGCAACCTCCAGATTGCAGCCATGGTGATCCGATTTTTTTTCACATGACTTTATGCAAATAAATGAGCTTGATTGCTTCTTAGTTTTTGTTGTTTTTGCTCGATATTGTTCATTAGTTCATGTGTATTTTATGGAAAGATAAAAAGGTGATGATGATCAATTTTGGGCGATATGGGTGCTTCCATAGAAAATAGAATCGTATATTGGCGGGGCAATCTGCATATTGTAGCCACATTGATGATGATCAATTTGGGCGATATGGCTGGATCGTTCAGAAAAAAATTGAATCGTATACTGGCGGGGCAAACTGCAGATTGCAGCCATACGATTTGATGCTTTCTTATTTAGTTTATACATCGATCTGAGCCTCGATTTCTTTACTTATTATTATAAGTTTTTATTGTTTTTTGGATGTATTTTCTTATGTTTGTCTTGACTCTTACATTACTTTATGCACATAAATAAGCCTCAGTGTTTCTATATTTTATTTTATTTTTTTCCTAATTTATTATTATTATTATTATTATTATTATTATTATTATTATTATTATTATTATTATTATTATTATTATTATTATTATTATTATTATCATTATTATTATTATTATTATTATTATTTTAGCTTTCGCTTCAGTGTAGTTGTTGTATGTTAGTTCAGTTGTATTATATGGGAAAAAGACGATGATGATCAATTTGGGCGAAATGGGCAGAGTAATCAGAAAAAGAAAAAAAAAGAATCAGCCATATGGTTTCATTCTTGCTTAATTGAGTTTATACATTGATTTGAACCTTGGTTTCTTTGCCGATTTTTAAAATTCTTAATGCTATTCGATTGTGATTTTGTAACTCAAAATGATTTGTGAAATTGAGTTATGTTGAGTGTCTCTATGCTGAGCATGTAGTAACCCGTTGATTGTTTTCTGATCAAAAATTATCTCCTGAAATGTACAGGTAACATTTTGATTAATTTTTTTTACAGGTAACAGGTGGTCTCTTCCCGTGTTCTAATTAGCTGATGGATTATTGCTTTGCATTTGATTTATTATTTTTCTTTTTTGTTAATGCAAGATTGCGGTCAGGCCCAAAGGTTTGGTGTTCCAGCTCAAGAGTATGCACAAGCATTTGTGTCCATTGCAAGGCTCTGACCCACAATCACGATTGGACGATACAACTAATTACTGTCATTATGAAGGTATATAGTGAGGTTTGTTTTGTGTGCATTTTTGCATTTGATTATTCCTATTATAGTTGTTTATGAGTTCATTCTATATAGTCTACAACCTTATAACGTTTTGTGCTGCACTTCATATTGTATATTTGGCTTCATCATGTGGTTTTATATTACTATTTTCATTATATTACTTTTATTATCCGTATGGTTATTGTTATCCATCTGTTTAACAGCTACACAAGCCACGGAAAAAGAGAAAAAGGAAAAAAAAAATTAGTTTAAACAGATGCACTGTGACGACCCGAAAATTTCCAACCAAATTTAAACTTAATCTTTATATGATTTCGACACGATAAGTAAAGTCTGTTATATTGAGTCTCAAAAATTTTGAACTACTTCATATATTCAATTAACTTCCGACCGCTTCCGACGATTCACGAACAATTAATTTAAATGAATGTGTATATAGATATATATATAAATATATGTACATATAATAACTGGAAAGATTGATATACTATTTAATCAATAGAACTAAAAATGTAAAATAAAATACGATATAATTAAATTGTTGTGAAAATAAATGTACATATAAATAGATATGATTTCTGTACGTAATTATTATTATATGTAATATATATTAAATTGTATATGAAATTAATACTCAATATAGGTTATTATATAAAATATATTATATAATTATTAAATATTACATAATCAATAATATGTAATATTAATATATTAAATTACAAGTTAAAATATAGTTGTTATAGTAATATTATTATTACTTTCATTATTACTATTAATATTAATATCAATATTAGTATTAGTATTATTATTATTATCATTATTGTTATAATTATAATTAAAGGGTTAAGATTATCAAAATAAAATGTTAAATATAAATATTATTACAAGAATGATTAAAACTATAATTTTAGTTATTATTATGATTATTATTATTATTATTATTATTATTATTATTATTATTATTATTATTATTATTATTATTATTATTATTATTATTATTATTACTACTACTAAAATTATTTTTTTATTATCATTATATATTTTTTTTTATTATTACTCTTATCATTATACGTATTATTAACAAGAATTATTTTGACATGATTATTTTTAATATTATTATTATTAATTCTATTACTATTTTTATTATTATTATTAATAATATTATCAATAGCAATATTATTATTATTAATTAATTATTAATATTAAATATAATATATATAAAAATAGATAAAGGTGCATATTCGGGTATTTATCTATATCAATTTCATCTTTCTATACTTTGTTCGTGATATCTTGCCTACCACTAAATGCATATTATTGATAATAATTGGAAATTATTGGAAATTATTTTCTTTCATAGTCTATCTATGAGATATATACAAATATATATATATATATATATATATATATATATATATATATATATATATATATATATATATCAACCATATCTATCTATCTCCTCACTCTCTTACGAACCACCATAACCATCACCTTATTCACCACTTGAAACCAAACCACCACCGATTACTTTCTGGTTTCTGTGTTAACCGAGAATCACCACAACATCTCAGTCACCACCGGAATAACACATCTCACCACCACCTTCACGATAATCATTCCCCACTCTCATCATTTTTATGAAACCTATCATGAACCAAAACAATCGCCACCCTAATCACCATCCTTCCTTGTTTTATTTTTCCTGGTTCTGTGAACCATTTGTCACCATTATAACCTTTTGACAACCATGTACCATTAAAACCCACCATACTTATCTTCATGTTCCTATTTTTAGTTCTGACCGAGAACTCCACAAGCATGCTACTATCATCGAACACATGACCTGTAATTACTTCTATTGTTACTACTTATTGTTCGGTTGCAACAAGAGCTGCTACTGCTACAGCTCGTATTCTGTTTATACTCTTGACTACCATTCAAACCATCACTCTCTTGAACCCACTTTCCCCCTCTTTCTTCCTCTTGACTTCTTCCTTTGTAAACCACCACTTGTTACCATCTATTAGCTACTGCAATAATTATACTCTTGTTCTTCTATTTTGATTATCAGACTAACAGCCCACCATTCGCTCAATAATTATTTCCTGTTTCCTTTTCTTTCGTTCAATGTTTCTGTTCAAGAACAACAATCGCTGTTTTATTGTTGTTACTACTACTCGTTATATTTTGTTCATGCTGTTGGAGTTTAAATCACGACGATAATGATTGATGCAGTAAGATAATGATAAAGATGAATGATTGATGATGAGAAAGTAGAAAGGGACATTTTCTTTTCTTCCTTGGATCCTAATATTCCACTTGCAAATAAACATGACAGGCTTTGGCCACTTGATTGTGTTTGTCTCTTTCATTATACCGTAAATTTTGTTAAATATATCTGTTAAATAAATGGGCTGGTGGAATTCCAAAAGTAGAAGTAGGCTATCGATTTAATGGGTTTCTCTTTGGACAAAATTTGTTATGCTGTTAGGATACCTTATTGGGCCGTACATTAATTCAGCTCATCTACATACACAAACATTTTATCATTTACACCTAATAAGGATGATATTGAAATAAAATGTTAATACTGTCGTTTGCTACTGCTGCGAAGGATTTAATGTTTTATGAATATAGCATTGATAACTAAGTCGATGATTAGGTTAATTATGGATGATGGATATAGTTTATGATAATGATGAGTGATAATGATTATGATGAGTCCGAAGATGATATTATATCGACTAGGATAATGATAGTAATGATGTCATGATCGTATGATAATGGTGATGATACGTGAAAACAACAAAGAATGATGATGTTAGAATGAACTCGATGATGATGATGGATATTAGGATAATGATGTTCATAGTTCGGTTAGATGAAACGAATATCATAATGATCATGTTGATGATGAGGACATCAGGTATACGTATAAAATTGGTAATGTTATATGAATACGATGTTTAGGATTATAATAATTATGATTATAATCATGATTATTAAATGATGATATTGATGCTTAATGATTAAGGTGATGATAATAAAAGAGTGAAGATGATACGTGAACATTGGATGAAAACGAAAGACACTAACTTTCCTTCAAATCTCACGTGTACAGATAAGCGAATATTTTTGTTTACTTTGCAAATGTCTCAAAGGACATGTTATTGGACTTCTTTTATGTTGTGCTTGATTTAATGGTTTGGGCCGATATGCCTTAGTTTTTCTGATTGGGCCGAAAGCCACATAAACTAGAAAATGATAATGTTGAAGGATGCACACGATGATGAAGTGATTATATGATGAAATCGTGTATGAGTTCATGGAAGAGAATGATGATAAGATATAGTAATAATTTCAAAAGTACACAAAGAGAGGGATGGTTAAGGATGTTATCGGGTTAGCGGGACGTCGCGGGTTCAAACCCGGACTTGGGCATTTTTAGAACTACTTCTTTGAGGTAGTTATTACAAAAACTCTTATTATTATTATTTCATTATTTTTTTATTGATTGTTATTAAGTAATTACTATTATTACCAATATTAGAAATAAGATTACTAGTATAATTAATATCATTATTATTATTAAAATATATAGTATTATTATTAATATGACTATTAAAATTTCTATTAGAATCATCACTTTTATTAAAAGTACCATTATTATTTAAAATATTATCTTTATGAAAACTAACATTTTTATCTTATCATTATTTTCTTTTCATTAAAATTATTATTATTACTAACATTACTTTTATTACTAGTATTATTATCAAAACTATTAATAGCAGTATCATTACTAAATTTAATTACTTTTAGTATTATTATTATTAACATAAAAAAAAGATACAAATTTTTATTTATTATTATTGATATTATTTTACCAAATAAATAGCTATATAAGAATATATTTAAAACATATCGCATAACAACATTAATATTTTCATAATAAATACTAATTATTTATCTAAAGTATATAAAATAAATATAGTTAATATAGTTACCAATGAAACATACAAGTTACTGAAATAACAATTAATAATATTATCTAAACTTGTTTTATTACAAGTATATGTTTTAATAAATATATGAATAATATAGGTTCGTGAATCCGAGGTCAACTCTACACTTGTTAAATGATGTCATATGTATTTTTACTACAAAATACAGTATGATGAGTTTCATTTGCTCCCTTTTTAAATGCTTTTGCAATATATATTTTTGGGACTGAGAATACATGCGCTGCTTTATAAATGTTTGACGAAATAGACACAAGTACTTAAAACTACATTCTATGGCTGGATTATTAAACCGAATATGCCCCTTTTTAGTCTGGTAATCTAAGATTTAGGGAACAGACACCCTAATTTGAAATGTCCCGTTCTTATTGATTAAAAACGTTCCATATTAATTGATTTCGTTGCGAGGTTTTGACCTCTATATGAGACGTTTTTCAAAGACTGCATTCATTTTTAAAACAAACCATAACCTTTATTTCATAAATAAAGGTTTAAAAAGCTTTACGTAGATTATCAAATAATGATAATCTAAAATATCCTGTTTACACACGACCATTACATAATGGTTTACAATACAAATATGTTACATCGAAATCAGTTTCTTGAATGCAGTTTTTACACAATATCATACAAACATGGACTCCAAATCTTGTCCTTATTTTAGTATGCAACAGCGGAAGCTCTTAATATTCACCTGAGAATAAACATGCTTTAAACGTCAACAAAAATGTTGGTGAGTTATAGGTTTAACCTATATATACCAAATCGTAACAATAGACCACAAGATTTCATATTTCAATACACATCCCATACATAGAGATAAAAATCATTCATATGTTGAACACCTGGTAACCAACATTAACAAGATGCATATATAAGAATATCCCCATCATTCCGGGACACCCTTCGGATATGATATAAATTTCGAAGTACTAAAGCATCCGGTACTTTGGATGGGGTTTGTTAGGCCCAATAGATCTATCTTTAGGATTCGCGTCAATTAGGGTGTCTGTTCCCTAATTCTTAGATTACCAGACTTAATAAAAAGGGGCATATTCGATTTCGATAATTCAACCATAGAATGTAGTTTCACGTACTTGTGTCTATTTTGTAAATCATTTATAAAACCTGCATGTATTCTCATCCCAAAAATATTAGATTTTAAAAGTGGGACTATAACTCACTTTCACATATTTTTACTTCGTCGGGAAGTAAGACTTGGCCACTGGTTGATTCACGAACCTATAACAATATATACATATATATCAAAGTATGTTCAAAATATATTTACAACACTTTTAATATATTTTGATGTTTTAAGTTTATTAAGTCAGCTGTCCTCGTTAGTAACCTACAACTAGTTGTCCACAGTTAGATGTACAGAAATAAATCGATAAATATTATCTTGAATCAATCCACGACCCAGTGTATACGTATCTCAGTATTGATCACAACTCAAACTATATATATTTTGGAATCAACCTCAACCCTGTATAGCTAACTCCAACATTCACATATAGAGTGTCTATGGTTGTTCCGAAATATATATAGATGTGTCGACATGATAGGTCGAAACATTGTATACGTGTCTATGGTATCTCAAGATTATATAATATACAATACAAGTTGATTAAGTTGTGGTTGGAATAGATTTGTTACCAATTTTCACGTAGCTAAAATGAGAAAAATTATCCAATCTTGTTTTACCCATAACTTCTTCATTTTAAATCCATTTTGAGTGAATCAAATTGCTATCGGGTTTCATATTGAACTCTATTTTATGAATCTAAAAAGAAAAGTATAGGTTTATAGTCGGAAAATTAAGTTACAAGTCGTTTTTGTAAAGGTAGTCATTTCAGTCGAAAGAACGACGTCTAGATGACCATTTTAGAAAACATACTTCCACTTTGAGTTTAACCATAATTTTTGGATATAGTTTCATGTTCATAATAAAAATCATTTTCTCAGAATAACAACTTTTAAATCAAAGTTTATCATAGTTTTTAATTAACTAACCCAAAACAGCCCGCGGTGTTACTACGACGGCGTAAATCCGGTTTTACGGTGTTTTTCGTGTTTCCAGGTTTTAAATCATTAAGTTAGCATATCATATAGATATAGAACATGTGTTTAGTTGATTTTAAAAGTCAAGTTAGAAGGATTAACTTTTGTTTGCGAACAAGTTTAGAATTAACTAAACTATGTTCTAGTGATTACAAGTTTAAACCTTCGAATAAGATAGCTTTATATGTATGAATCGAATGATGTTATGAACATCATTACTACCTTAAGTTCCTTGGATAAACCTACTAGAAAGGAGAAAAATGGATCTAGCTTCAATGGATCCTTGGATGGCTCGAAGTTCTTGAAGCAAAATCATGACACGAAAACAAGTTCAAGTAAGATCATCACTTGAAATAAGATTGTTATAGTTATAGAAATTGAACCAAAGTTTGAATATGATTATTACCTTGTATTAGAATGATAACCTACTGTAAGAAACAAAGATTTCTTGAGGTTGGATGATCACCTTACAAGATTGGAAGTGAGCTAGCAAACTTGAAAGTATTCTTGATTTTATGTAACTAGAACTTGTAGAATATATGAAGAACACTTAGAACTTGAAGATAGAACTTGAGAGAGATCAATTAAATGAATAAAATTGAAGAATGAAAGTGTTTGTAGGTGTTTTTGGTCGTTGGTGTATGGATTAGATATAAAGGATATGTAATTTTGTTTTCATGTAAATAAGTCATGAATGATTACTCATATTTTTGTAATTTTATGAGATATTTCATGCTAGTTGCCAAATGATGGTTCCCACATGTGTTAGGTGACTCACATGGGCTGCTAAGAGCTGATCATTGGAGTGTATATACCAATAGTACATACATCTAAAAGCTGTGTATTGTACGAGTACGAATACGGGTGCATACGAGTAGAATTGTTGATGAAACTGAACGAGGATGTAATTGTAAGCATTTTTGTTAAGTAGAAGTATTTTGATAAGTGTATTGAAGTCTTTCAAAAGTGTATAAATACATATTAAAACACTACATGTATATACATTTTAACTGAGTCGTTAAGTCTTCGTTAGTCGTTACATGTAAGTGTTGTTTTGAAACCTTTAGGTTAACGATCTTGTTAAATGTTGTTAACCCAATGTTTATAATATCAAATGAGATTTTAAATTATTATATTATCATGATATTATGATATATTAATATATCTTAATATGATATATATTCATTTAAATGTCGTTACAACGATAATCGTTACATATATGTCTCGTTTCGAAATCCTTAAGTTAGTAGTCTTGTTTATATGTATGTAACTCATTGTTAATATACTTATGGAGATACTTACTTATCATAATCTCATGTTAACCATATGTATATCCATATATATATCGTCATGTCGTTTTTACAAGTTTTAACGTTCGTGAATCGCCGGTCAACTTGGGTGGTCAATTGTCTATATGAAACCTATTTCAATTAATCAAGTCTTAACAAGTTTGATTGCTTAACATGTTGGAAACATTTAATCATGTAAATATCAATCTCAATTAATATATATAAACATGGAAAAGTTCGGGTCACTACAGTACCTACCCGTTAAATAAATTTCGTCCCGAAATTTTAAGCTGTTGAAGGTGTTGACGAATCTTCTGGAAATAGATGCGGGTATTTCTTCTTCATCTGATCTTCACGCTCCCAGGTGAACTCGGGTCCTCTATGAGCATTCCATCGAACCTTAACAATTGGTATCTTGTTTTGCTTAAGTCTTTTAACCTCACGATCCATTATTTCGACGGGTTCTTCGATGAATTGAAGTTTTTCGTTGATTTGGATTTCATCTAACGGAATAGTGACATCTTCTTTAGCAAAACATTTCTTCAAATTCGAGACGTGGAAAGTGTTATGTACAGCTGCGAGTTGTTGAGGTAACTCAAGTCGGTAAGCTACTGGTCCGACACGATCAATAATCTTGAATGGTCCAATATACCTTGGATTTAATTTCCCTCGTTTACCAAATCGAACAACGCCTTTCCAAGGTGCAACTTTAAGCATGACCATCTCTCCAATTTCAAATTCTATATCTTTTCTTTTAATGTCAGCGTAGCTCTTTTGTCGACTTTGGGCAGTTTTCAACCGTTGTTGAATTTGGATGATCTTCTCGGTAGTTTCTTGTATAATCTCCGGACCCGTAATCTGTCTATCCCCCACTTCACTCCAACAAATTGGAGACCTGCACTTTCTACCATAAAGTGCTTCAAACGGCGCCATTTCAATGCTTGAATGGTAGCTGTTGTTGTAGGAAAATTCTGCTAACGGTAGATGTCGATCCCAACTGTTTCCGAAATCAATAACACATGCTCGTAGCATGTCTTCAAGCGTTTGTATCGTCCTTTCGCTCTGCCCATCAGTTTGTGGATGATAGGCAGTACTCATGTCTAGACGAGTTCCTAATGCTTGCTGTAATGTCTGCCAGAATCTTGAAATAAATCTGCCATCCCTATCAGAGATAATAGAGATTGGTATTCCATGTCTGGAGATGACTTCCTTCAAATACAGTCGTGCTAACTTCTCCATCTTGTCATCTTCTCTTATTGGCAAGAAGTGTGCTGATTTGGTGAGACGGTCAACTATTACCCAAATAGTATCAAAACCACTTGCAGTCCTTGGCAATTTAGTGATGAAATCCATGGTAATGTTTTCCCATTTCCATTCCGGGATTTCGGGTTGTTGAAGTAGACCTGATGGTTTCTGATGCTCAGCTTTGACCTTAGAACACGTCAAACATTCTCCTACGTATTTAGCAACATCGGCTTTCATACCCGGCCACCAAAAATGTTTCTTGAGATCCTTGTACATCTTCCCCGTTCCAGGATGTATTGAGTATCTGGTTTTATGAGCTTCTCTAAGTACCATTTCTCTCATATCTCCAAATTTTGGTACCCAAATCCTTTCAGCCCTATACCGGGTTCCGTCTTCCCGAATATTAAGATGCTTCTCCGATCCTTTGGGTATTTCATCCTTTAAATTTCCCTCTTTTAAAACTCCTTGTTGCGCCTCCTTTATTTGAGTAGTAATGTTATTATGAATCATTATATTCATAGATTTTACTCGAATGGGTTCTCCGTCCTTCCTGCTCAAGGCATCGGCTACCACATTTGCCTTCCCCGGGTGGTAACGAATCTCAAAGTCGTAATCATTCAATAATTCAATCCACCTACGCTGCCTCATATTCAGTTGTTTCTGATTAAATATGTGTTGAAGACTTTTGTGGTCGGTATATATAATACTTTTGACCCCATATAAGTAGTGCCTCCAAGTCTTTAATGCAAAAACAACCGCGCCTAATTCTAAATCATGCGTCGTATAATTTTGTTCGTGAATCTTCAATTGTCTAGACGCATAAGCAATCACCTTCGTTCGTTGCATTAATACACAACCGAGACCTTGCTTTGATGCATCACAATAAATCACAAAATCATCATTCCCTTCAGGCAATGACAATATAGGTGCCGTAGTTAGCTTTTTCTTCAATAACTGAAACGCTTTCTCTTGTTCATCATTCCATTCAAATTTCTTCCCTTTATGCGTTAATGCAGTCAAGGGTTTTGCTATTCTGGAAAAGTCTTGGATGAACCTTCTGTAGTAACCAGCTAGTCCTAAAAACTGGCGTATGTGTTTCGGAGTTTTCGGGGTTTCCCACTTTTCAACAGTTTCTGTCTTTGCCGGATCCACCTTAATACCTTCTTTGTTCACTATGTGACCGAGGAATTGAACTTCTTCCAACCAAAATGCACACTTTGAAAACTTAGCGTACAATTCTTCCTTCCTCAATACTTCTAACACCTTTCTCAAATGTTCACCGTGTTCTTGGTCATTCTTTGAGTAAATAAGTATGTCATCAATGAAAACAATGACAAACTTGTCAAGGTATGGTCCACACACTCGGTTCATAAGGTCCATGAACACAGCTGGTGCATTAGTTAAACCAAACGGCATGACCATAAACTCATAATGACCGTAACGTGTTCTGAAAGAAGTCTTTGGAATATCATCTTCTTTCACCCGCATTTGATGATACCCGGAACGTAAGTCAATCTTTGAATAAACAGACGAGCCTTGTAGTTGATCAAATAAGTCGTCGATTCTTGGTAGTGGGTAGCGGTTCTTGATGGTAAGTTTGTTCAACTCTCGGTAGTCGATACACAACCTGAATGTACCATCTTTCTTCTTGACAAACAAAACAGGAGCTCCCCACGGTGATGTGCTTGGTCGAATGAAACCACGCTCTAAAAGTTCTTGTAATTGGCTTTGCAGTTCTTTCATCTCGCTGGGTGCGAGTCTGTAAGGAGCACGAGCTATTGGTGCAGCTCCTGGTACAAGATCTATTTGAAATTCAACGGATCGATGTGGGGGTAATCCCGGTAATTCTTTCGGAAATACATCGGGAAATTCTTTTGCAATGGGAACATCATTGATGCTCTTTTCTTCGGTTTGTACTTTCTCGATGTGTGCTAGAACAGCATAGCAACCTTTTCTTATTAGTTTTTGTGCCTTCAAATTACTAATAAGATGTAGCTTCGTGTTGCCCTTTTCTCCGTACACCATTAAGGGTTTTCCTTTTTCTCGTATAATGCAAATTGCATTTTTGTAACAAACGATCTCTGCTTTCACTTCTTTCAACCAGTCCATACCGATTATCACATCAAAACTCCCTAACTCTACTGGTATCAAATCAATCTTAAATGTTTCGCTAACCAGTTTAATTTCTCGATTCCGACATATATTATCTGCTGAAATTAATTTACCATTTGCTAATTCGAGTAAAAATTTACTATCCAAAGGCGTCAATGGACAACTTAATTTAGCACAAAAATCTCTACTCATATAGCTTCTATCCGCACCCGAATCAAATAAAACGTAAGCAGATTTATTGTCAATAAGAAACGTACCCGTAACAAGCTCCGGGTCTTCCTGTGCCTCTGCCGCATTAATATTGAAAACTCTTCCACGGCCTTGTCCATTCGTGTTCTCCTGGTTCGGGCAATTTCTAATAATGTGGCCCGGTTTTCCACATTTATAACAAACTACATTGGCATAACTTTCTCCGACACTACTTGCTCCGCCATTACTCGTTCCGACACCATTTGTTCCTTTCGTTCTATTAACCCCTGGTCCGTAGACCTCACACTTCGCCGCGCTATGACCATTTCTTTTACACTTGTTGCAAAATTTGGTGCACAACCCCGAGTGATTCTTTTCACACCTTTGGCATAGCTGCTTCTGATTGTTGTTGTTGTTGCGGTTATTATTGTTGTTGGGATGATTGTTGTAGTTGCTGTTGTTGTTGTTGTTGTTGTTGGGCCGTTTGTTGTAGTTGCGATTGATGTTGCGATTGTTGGGATAATTGTTGCGATTATTGTTGTAATTGCTGTTGTTGTTGTATTGGTGATTCTTATCACCGTTTTCCTCCCACTTTCTTTTGACTTGCTTCACATTGGCCTCTTCAGCAGTCTGTTCTTTAATTCTTTCTTCAATTTGGTTCACGAGTTTGTGAGCCATTCTACATGCCTGTTGTATGGAGGCGGGCTCGTGTGAACTTATATCTTCTTGGATTCTTTCCGGTAATCCTTTCACAAACGCGTCGATCTTCTCTTCCTCATCTTCGAATGCTCCCGGACACAATAGGCACAATTCTGTGAATCGTCTTTCGTACGTGGTAATATCAAATCCTTGGGTTCGTAACCCTCTAAGTTCTGTCTTGAGCTTATTGACCTCGGTTCTGGGATGGTACTTCTCGTTCATCAAGTGCTTGAATGCTGACCACGGTAGTGCGTACGCATCGTCTTGTCCCACTTGCTCTAGATAGGTATTCCACCATGTTAACGCAGAACCTGTGAAGGTATGCGTAGCGTACTTTACTTTGTCCTCTTCAGTACACTTACTTATGGCAAACACCGATTCGACCTTCTCGGTCCACCGTTTCAATCCGATCGGTCCTTCGGTTCCATCAAATTCCAAAGGTTTGCAGGCAGTGAATTCTTTGTAGGTGCATCCTACACGATTTCCTGTACTGCTAGATCCAAGGTTATTGTTGGTATGTAGCGCAGCCTGTACTGCGGCTATGTTTGAAGCTAGAAAAGTACGGAATTCCTCTTCATTCATATTCACGGTGTGTCGAGTAGTCGGTGCCATTTCCTTCAAAATAGTTAAATGGAACAAGTTAATCATACAGAATATTAAGAGTAGTTAATAGTATTTCGTAGCATAATATGAACTCATTTATAAAAGCTTTTTCTTCATATTAGCGTTTTATAAGTTTAAATTCGGGTAGTACCTACCCGTTAAGTTCATACTTAGTAGCTAATATACAATTCAACTACTACAATTCTATATGAAAAACTGATTATAATAATATTTCGCGTTCAAACTTTTATACAATATTTTACAAACTTACAATACCGCTTATTTTACATAAAGCATGAAATATAGCACACAATAACTTTGATACAAGATAGTTGTGAAGATAATTCTAGCTAGTATACAAGTCGTTCAGCAAAGGCAATAAAGACACGTAATTCATACGTCCAGAAACAAGTCATGCATTCTGGTTTTACTAGGACTACTTCCCATCCTTGGTCTTGTGCAACATAACCGTTATGGCCGTTGATAAGACAGCGTGTTGTAACGTCGTCAAAGGGACGAGGGTTACGTAATGTCCAACAGTCCCGTAATAATCTAAAAACCTCATTTCTTACCCCAATTACTGACTCCGTCACTTGTGGAAACGTTTTGTTTAATAGTTGTAGCCCGATGTTCTTGTTCTCACTTTGGTGAGAAGCGAACATTACTAATCCGTAAGCATAACATGCTTCTTTATGTTGCATGTTAGCCGTTTTTTCTAAATCACGAAGTCCAATATTCGGATATATTGAGTCAAAATAATTTCTTAACCCGTTGCGTAAAATAGCATTTGGGTTCCCCGCAATATATGTGTCAAAGTAAACACATCGTAACTTATGGGTTTCCCAATGTGATATCCCCCATCTTTCAAACGAAAGTCTCTTATAAACCAAGACATTCTTGGAACGTTCTTCGAATGTCTTTCAAACTGATATCGCCTTAAATAGTTGTGCCGAGGAATTCTGGCCGACTCTAGACAAGATTTCATCAGTCATGTCTCCGGGTAGGTCTCTTAAAATATTGGGTTGTCTATCCATTTTGTGTTTTTAAACTGTAAAATAGACAAGAGTTAGATTCATAAAAAAATACTTATTAATACAAGCAATTTTTACATATATCATAAAGCATAAGAACACTATATTACATATATTACACCACACGAATACAACTATCTTATTCCGACTCGCTCGTTTCTTCTTCTTCGGTTTTGGTTCGTTTTGCCAAGTTTCTAGGGATATATGATGTTCCCCTAATACGAGCTGTCGTTGTCCACATTGGTTTAGAAAAACCTGGTGGTTTAGAGGTTCCCGGGTCATTGTTACAACTTAAGGACTTCGGGCGTTGACGATACATATAAAGTTTATCGGGGTTGGAATTAGATTTCTCTATTTTTATGCCCTTTCCCTTATTATTTTCTTTTGCCTTTTTAAATTCAGTTGGGGTAATTTCTATAACATCATCGGAATTCTCGTCGGAATCCGATTCATCGGAGAATTGGTAATCCTCCCAATATTTTGCTTCCTTGGCGGAAACACCATTGACCATAATTAACCTTGGTCGGTTGGTTGAGGATTTTCTTTTACTTAACCGTTTTATTATTTCCCCCACCGGTTCTATTTCTTCATCCGGTTCCGATTCTTCTTCCGGTTCCGATTCTTCTTCCGGTTCCGACTCTTCTTCCGGTTCCTCTTCGGGAACTTGTGAATCAGTCCACGAATCATTCCAATTTACATTTGACTCTTTATTATTATTAGGTGAGTCAATGGGACTTGTTCTAGAGGTAGACATCTATCACATAATATCAAACGCGTTAAGAGATTAATATATCACATAATATTCACATGTTAAAAATATATAGTTTCCAACAAAATTTGTTAAGCAATCATTTTTCAAGTAAACACGGTCGAAGTCCAGACTCACTAATGCATCCTAACAAACTCGATAAGACACACTAATGAAAAATTCTGGTTCTCTAAGACCAACGCTCGGATACCAACTGAAATGTCCCGTTCTTATTGATTAAAAACGTTCCATATTAATTGATTTCGTTGCGAGGTTTTGACCTCTATATGAGACGTTTTTCAAAGACTGCATTCATTTTTAAAACAAACCATAACCTTTATTTCATAAATAAAGGTTTAAAAAGCTTTACGTAGATTATCAAATAATGATAATCTAAAATATCCTGTTTACACACGACCATTACATAATGGTTTACAATACAAATATGTTACATCGAAATCAGTTTCTTGAATGCAGTTTTTACACAATATCATACAAACATGGACTCCAAATCTTGTCCTTATTTTAGTATGCAACAGCGGAAGCTCTTAATATTCACCTGAGAATAAACATGCTTTAAACGTCAACAAAAATGTTGGTGAGTTATAGGTTTAACCTATATATACCAAATCGTAACAATAGACCACAAGATTTCATATTTCAATACACATCCCATACATAGAGATAAAAATCATTCATATGTTGAACACCTGGTAACCGACATTAACAAGATGCATATATAAGAATATCCCCATCATTCCGGGACACCCTTCGGATATGATATAAATTTCGAAGTACTAAAGCATCTGGTACTTTGGATGGGGTTTGTTAGGCCCAATAGATCTATCTTTAGGATTCGCGTCAATTAGGGTGTCTGTTCCCTAATTCTTAGATTACCAGACTTAATAAAAAGGGGCATATTCGATTTCGATAATTCAACCATAGAATGTAGTTTCACGTACTTGTGTCTATTTTGTAAATCATTTATAAAACCTGCATGTATTCTCATCCCAAAAATATTAGATTTTAAAAGTGGGACTATAACTCACTTTCACATATTTTTACTTCGTCGGGAAGTAAGACTTGGCCACTGGTTGATTCACGAACCTATAACAATATATACATATATATCAAAGTATGTTCAAAATATATTTACAACACTTTTAATATATTTTGATGTTTTAAGTTTATTAAGTCAGCTGTCCTCGTTAGTAACCTACAACTAGTTGTCCACAGTTAGATGTACAGAAATAAATCGATAAATATTATCTTGAATCAATCCACGACCCAGTGTATACGTATCTCAGTATTGATCACAACTCAAACTATATATATTTTGGAATCAACCTCAACCCTGTATAGCTAACTCCAACATTCACATATAGAGTGTCTATGGTTGTTCCGAAATATATATAGATGTGTCGACATGATAGGTCGAAACATTGTATACGTGTCTATGGTATCTCAAGATTATATAATATACAATACAAGTTGATTAAGTTGTGGTTGGAATAGATTTGTTACCAATTTTCACGTAGCTAAAATGAGAAAAATTATCCAATCTTGTTTTACCCATAACTTCTTCATTTTAAATCCATTTTGAGTGAATCAAATTGCTATGGTTTCATATTGAACTCTATTTTATGAATCTAAAAAGAAAAGTATAGGTTTATAGTCGGAAAAATAAGTTACAAGTCGTTTTTGTAAAGGTAGTCATTTCAGTCGAAAGAACGACGTCTAGATGACCATTTTAGAAAACATACTTCCACTTTGAGTTTAACCATAATTTTTGGATATAGTTTCATGTTCATAATAAAAATCATTTTCTCAGAATAACAACTTTTAAATCAAAGTTTATCATAGTTTTTAATTAACTAACCCAAAACAGCCCGCGGTGTTACTACGACGGCGTAAATCCGGTTTTACGGTGTTTTTCGTGTTTCCAGGTTTTAAATCATTAAGTTAGCATATCATATAGATATAGAACATGTGTTTAGTTGATTTTAAAAGTCAAGTTAGAAGGATTAACTTTTGTTTGCGAACAAGTTTAGAATTAACTAAACTATGTTCTAGTGATTACAAGTTTAAACCTTCGAATAAGATAGCTTTATATGTATGAATCGAATGATGTTATGAACATCATTACTACCTTAAGTTCCTTGGATAAACCTACTGGAAAGGAGAAAAATGGATCTAGCTTCAATGGATCCTTGGATGGCTCGAAGTTCTTGAAGCAAAATCATGACACGAAAACAAGTTCAAGTAAGATCATCACTTGAAATAAGATTGTTATAGTTATAGAAATTGAACCAAAGTTTGAATATGATTATTACCTTGTATTAGAATGATAACCTACTGTAAGAAACAAAGATTTCTTGAGGTTGGATGATCACCTTACAAGATTGGAAGTGAGCTAGCAAACTTGAAAGTATTCTTGATTTTATGTAACTAGAACTTGTAGAATATATGAAGAACACTTAGAACTTGAAGATAGAACTTGAGAGAGATCAATTAGATGAAGAAAATTGAAGAATGAAAGTGTTTGTAGGTGTTTTTGGTCGTTGGTGTATGGATTAGATATAAAGGATATGTAATTTTGTTTTCATGTAAATAAGTCATGAATGATTACTCATATTTTTGTAATTTTATGAGATATTTCATGCTAGTTGCCAAATGATGGTTCCCACATGTGTTAGGTGACTCACATGGGCTGCTAAGAGCTGATCATTGGAGTGTATATACCAATAGTACATACATCTAAAAGCTGTGTATTGTACGAGTACGAATACGGGTGCATACGAGTAGAATTGTTGATGAAACTGAACGAGGATGTAATTGTAAGCATTTTTGTTAAGTAGAAGTATTTTGATAAGTGTATTGAAGTCTTTAAAAAGTGTATAAATACATATTAAAACACTACATGTATATACATTTTAACTGAGTCGTTAAGTCATCGTTAGTCGTTACATGTAAGTGTTGTTTTGAAACCTTTAGGTTAACGATCTTGTTAAATGTTGTTAACCCAATGTTTATAATATCAAATGAGATTTTAAATTATTATATTATCATGATATTATGATATATTAATATATCTTAATATGATATATATTCATTTAAATGTCGTTACAACGATAATCGTTACATATATGTCTCGTTTCGAAATCCTTAAGTTAGTAGTCTTGTTTATATGTATGTAACTCATTGTTAATATACTTATGGAGATACTTAATTATCATAATCTCATGTTAACCATATGTATATCCATATATATATCGTCATGTCGTTTTTACAAGTTTTAACGTTCGTGAATCGCCGGTCAACTTGGGTGGTCAATTGTCTATATGAAACCTATTTCAATTAATCAAGTCTTAACAAGTTTGATTGCTTAACATGTTGGAAACATTTAATCATGTAAATATCAATCTCAATTAATATATATAAACATGGAAAAGTTCGGGTCACTACATAATTGACGTGAATCCTAAAGATAGATCTATTGGGCCCAACGAGCCCCATCCAAAGTACCGGATGCTTTAGGGTGGGGTACTTCGAATTCATCATGTCCGAAGGGAGTCCCGGAATGATAGGGGATATTCTATATGCATCTTGTTAAGGTCGGTTACCAGGTGTTCACCATATGAATGATTTTTTTCTCTATGCATGGGACGTATATTTATGAGAAATGGAAATGAAAATTTTTGTGGTCTATTAAAATGATGAAAATGAATGATTATGATAAACTAATGAACTCACCAACCTTTTGGGTGACACTTTAAAGCATGTTTATTCTCAGGTATGAAAGAAATCTTCTGCTGTGCATTTGCTCATTTTAAAGATATTACTTGGAGTCATTCGTGACATATTTCAAAAGACGTTGCATTTGAGTCATTGAGTTCATCAAGATTATTATTAAGTCTATTATAGTTGGATATATTATGAAATGGTATGCATGCCGTCAACTTTCGATGTAATGAAAGTTTGTCTTTTAAAAACGAATGCAATGTTTGTAAAACGTATCATATAGAGGTCAAGTACCTCGCGATGAAATCAATTGTAATGTATTTGTCCATATGGATTAGGACGGGTTGTTAGAGTTGGTATCAGAGTGGTGGTCTTAGTGAACCAGGTCTTGCATTAGTGTGTCTAACTGATAGTTGTTTAGATGCATTAGTGAGTCTGGACTTCGACCGTGTCTGCATGTCAAAAGTTTTGCTTATCATTTTCAAAAATTACCTGCTTATCATTCTTAGGGAATCACTTGCTTATCATCCTTAGTCTAGACACATCTTATTGCATTGATTGCATGAATAGTGTATAGACAAAAATTCATATCTTAACGTATCTGCCAATTCATATCTTAGCGTAGCTGTTACTTAAAACTTTGCCTGACAAATTCCGTAAATTCCTCCGTAATCTACGAAATCTTTTGCTCTATATATATAGATATTCTATGTAATTAGAATACCATCCGATAGCCAGAAAATCATTTCATATCGAAAAATCCTTATCTCAATCGTACGAAATGGAACTCGTCACTAGTTCAAGTTCTTCGAAACCCGACAGCTATTCCGACTTGGATGTTCACCTAACTCCGGAAGCAGTGCCACCAGAATGAATCAACCAATCAGCCATCCCCAATTCATCTGATGAGTTCATAGTCGACTTAATCAATGGAGACGAGAAGAAGGCGATCCTTTCCACCAACCGAATTCACCTCTTGGCGAAGAACCTGAAGCACTTACTGGCGAACCTCTTCGAAACACCATTTTCAGCCTCATTTCCTGAATATCTCGCCACGATTATATTCTATCTAAAATTATAAACTTTATTCATCCGCTCGTTCAGACCGACAATCACCCCGGAGTAATAAAAGAAGTTAATGAAATTCGTGCCCGAGTTGTAGCCTTGGAAAATATGGTGCAAAACGTACCAGCTTCAACAACATCACCGGCACCAATAGTACCAGCAACATCAACACCAGTACCACCAACAAACCAAGTTTGAACACCACATGCCTCAACATCTCATTCTGTACCTCGAGTATAATCATCGTTCTACAAATCGTTCTACATCAATTATCTTCATTCTACGTGACGATTATATAATTTCTAATGTTTTAGAGATTATGTGTTCTAGTTCTAACGATAAATCAAATGAGATTAATATCATATTAACTCATTAAATCCATGATTACATCTGAAGAAAATATATATGTAAGTATATCTTCATAAAGATCGTAATTAAAAATTCTTCTGTACAAATTATTAATGATGAGAATATTTTAACGGGTAGGTAATACCCTAAAAAAATTTAGATCTCACATTAACATGTTACCCTGTACATTCTTCAAATCCGATTCAACAGTCATTTACTATCTTATATACAACCACAGATATACGTATTCGTTCACCAAAGAATAACCATTTTCATCCCAATTCAATTTCATATATGAGTTTCTATCGATCAAAATCCAAGTCAAGATTTGATAAGTGGCATAATGGAGAAAATAATGAATAAAATAAAATTGATTAGTAACCAATTAATTAATTACGTAAGATTTCTTCATCATATTTCTGATCTTAAATATTTAAAATTCTAAGATTATATATTGGACTATTGGACTATTAGACTACTAACCTTGAACAATTAAAAAGTATTAAAAGAGTAGGAAATATAAATTATAACATTTTGGTTTAAAAAGATCGTTAATAAGCTACATCTTCTATAGTTAAACATTTCTTCAAGTTGCCACTTGATTTCATCTTAAACATCCTTTGTATCTTGACGATTACAACCAGCGTTTAATCATCTGAAAACACAATTCTCTTGAAACCCTCAATTTGATAACCGACAATTCAGATTGGCTGCATTAAATGCAGAGGAAACAGCAAAATTGTAGATGGTCTAAACGGCCAAAAGTTTGACGATAGAGAATGGAGTGTTAGGAACGCCCGATAGAAAATTTGGTACTAAAAAAAAAAAGGATTGAGCTAACCATGAAGGAGATCAGGGACAAATACAAGGACCATACCCTATATTCAAAGAATCTAGGTAATTCTGGATCCGATAAAATCTTTAGAGAATATCTTGCTTCGAAGTAATGTTAAAATCTTGCGAAAAATTTTTCTTCATCAACTTTCAAACTTAGAAATTCCAAAATATCATCATAAATATCTTCGATATTTCTGAAGATATATTCATAAATATTCTTGTCCGAAATTATTTATCTCTTCGTGTTATCTATATTACATCATAAAAGAAACTGTTTTAGTTTCTAAATGTTATAAACTTCGAGTTTAAATTATGAATGATTTCTGGAGAAGTGTTGGGGATTGAAGCACGAGTTAGTATAATATAATGACACTCGGCCAACGTGATTATATTACAGTAAGTCATGCTGAGTTTCTAATGGAACGTGATGATGGTTCATAGAAGATCACACCCTCATCATGTGCCATGTTACACAACTCTTTCATTCTGCTTAATCTCTGAATGTATCAAGAAATTATATTCTTGATAGTTCCATTCTCAGTGATTCTGATAATTTAACAAGTCAGATCGTGCTATTACCTTCCCTTTCTGCTTAGAATCTTAGTTCATTCAGAACTCCATAACTACGAATTCTGGACCATTATTCGCTTGACTTGAAGTCGGGAAGAGAAAACAAAAGCATGGAACTTCTAAATATAACGGAAAATATAAAGCCCAACAACAACACAGGAATTACAAACCGTGTATATCAATGCGTATAGCAATATAAAGACACGGGATAATGAAAAATACTATAACCCCAAGGTAATAATAGAAGTGAATAGATTCCTCAGGCGGTAAATGGAAAAGAAGAATGACAGATGCGATAGTTAGGAAAATATCAAGAATCAGAACTGGATGGAGCATTTTCACAATATTTTGGAATTATGAATGGAGGAAGAAAGTATAGGAATGGTGAAAATAATGGGACGGAAGAAATTCATTTATAGTGAAAATACCAGACAAAGCAACCGAGACAGATGATCGTATTTAATTATAGAGATCTTAATTTCCATAAATTTCAAAGAATCAGATCTTATAGATTTCCAAGATTTCTCTTTAAATCCCTTGAATTCCGGAATTCAACCGTTACTACGTCAAAAGTTAAGACGAACTTTGTTTTAATCATTTCACTCTTTTCTGACAGCTTCACTCATACGCTTCGAGTAATTGAATAGTTTTATCTATATTATTCATTGATGATAAAACTTTATTTTATCAACTTATATTCTTCATGAAAACATTCTTATGGTTAACCATGACGACCTTACTCAAATTTCGGGATGAAATTTCTTTAACGGGTAGGTACTGTGACGACCCGAAAATTTTCGACCAAATTTAAACTTAATCTTTATATGATTTCGACACAATAAGTAAAGTCTGTTAGATTGAGTCTCAAAAATTTTGAACTACTTCATATATTCAATTAACTTCCGACCGCTTCCGACGATTCACGAACAATTAATTTAAATGAATGTGTATATAGATATATATAAATATATGTACATATAATAACTGGAAAGATTGATATACTATTTAATCGATAGAAATAAAAATGTAAAATAAAATACGATATAATTAAATTGTTGTGAAAATAAATCTATATATAAATAGATATGATTTCTGTATGTAATTATTATTATATGTAATATATATTAAATTGTATATGAAATTAATACTCAATATAGGTTATTATATAAAATATATTATATAATTATTAAATATTACATAATCAATAATATGTAATATTAATATATTAAATTACAAGTTAAAATATAGTTGTTATAGTAATATTATTATTACTTTCATTATTACTATTAATGTTAATATCAATATTAGTATTATTATTATTATCATTATTGTTATAATTATAATTAAAGGGTTATGATTATCAAAATAAAGATGTTAAATATAAATATTTTTACAAGAATGATTAAAACTATAATTTTAGTTATTATTATGATTATTATTAATATTATTATTGTTACTAAAATTATTTTTTTATTATCATTATATTTTTTTATTTTTTTTATTACTCTTATTATTATACTTATTATTAACAAGAATTATTTTGACATGATTATTTTTAATATTATTATTATTAATTCTATTAATATTTTTATTATTATTATTAATAATATTATCAATAACAATATTATTATTATTAATTAATTATTAATATTAAATATAATATATATAGAAATAGATAAAGGTGCATATTCGGGTATCTATCTATATCAATTTCATCTTTCTTTACTTTGCTCGTGATATCTTGCCTACCACTAAATGCATATTATTGATAATAATTGGAAATTATTCTAAATTATTTTCTTTCATAGTCTATCTATGAGATATATATAAATATATATATATATATATCAACCATATCTATCTATCTCCTCACTCTCTTACGAACCACCATAACCATCACCTTATTCACCACTTGAAACCAAACCACCACTGATTACTTTCTGGTTTCTGTGTTAATCGAGAATCACCACAACATCTCAGTCACCACCGAAATAACACATCTCACCACCACCTTCACGATAATCAATCCCCACTCTCATCATTTTTATGAAACGCATCATGAACCAAAACAATCGCCACCCTAATCACCATCCTTCCTTGTTTTATTTTTCCTGGTTCTATGAACCATTTGTCACCATCATAACCTTTTGACAACCATGTACCATTGAAACCCACCATACTTATCTTCCTGTTCCTATTTTTAGTTCTGACCGAGAACTCCACAAGCATGCTACTACCATCGAACACATGACCTGTAATTACTTCTATTGTTACTACTTATTGTTCGGTTGCAACAAGAGCTGCTACTGCTACAGCTCGTATTCTGTTTATACTCTTGACTACCATTCCCACCATCACTCTCTTGAACCTACTTTACCCCTCTTTCTTCCTCTTGACTTCTTCCATTGTAAACCACCACTTGTTACCATCTATTAGCTGCTGCAATAATTATACTCTTGTTCTTCTATTTTGATGATCAGACCAACAGCCCACCATTCGCTCAATAATTATTTCCTGTTTCCTTTTCTTTCGTTCAATGTTTCTGTTCAAGAACAACAATCGCTGTTTTATTGTTGTTACTACTACTCGTTATATTTTGTTCATGCTGTTGGAGTTTAAATCACGACGATAATGATTGATGCAGTAAGATAATGATAAAGATGAATGGTTGATGATGATAAAGTAGAAAGGGACGTTTTCTTTTCTTCCTTGGATCCTAATATTCCACTTGCAAATAAACATGACAGGCTTTGGCCACTTGATTGTGTTTGTCTCTTTCATTATACCGTAAATTTTCTTTAATATATCTGTTAAATAAATGGGCTGGTGGAATTCTAAAAGTAGAAGTAGGCTATCGATTTAATGGGTTTCTCTTTGGACCGAATTTGTTATGCTGTTAGGATACCTTGTTGGGCCGTACATTAATACAGCTCATCTACATACACAAACATTTTATCGTTTACACCTAATAAGGATGATATTGAAATAAAATGTTAATACTGTCGTTTGCTACTGCTGCGAAGGATTTAATGTTTTATGAATATAGCATTGATAACTAAGTCTATGATTAGGTTAATTATGGATGATGGATATAGTTTAAGATAATGATGAGTGATAATGATTATGATGAGTCCGAAGATGATATTATATCGACTAGGATAATGATAGTAATGATGTCATGATCGTATGATAATGGTGATGATACGTGAAAACAACAAAGAATGATGATGTTAGAATGAACTCGATGATGATGATGGATATTAGGATAATGATGTTCATAGTTCGGTTAGATGAAACGAATATCATAATGATCATGTTGATGATGAGGACATCAGGTATACGTATAAAATTGGTAATGTTATATGAATACTATGTTTAGGATTATAATAATTATGATTATAATCATGATTATTAAATGATGATATTGATGCTTAATGATTAAGGTGATGATAATAAAAGAGTGAAGATGATACGTGAACATTGGATGAAAACGAAAGACACTAACTTTCCTTCAAATCTCACGTGTACAGATAAGCGAATATTTTTGTTTACTTTGCAAATGTCCCAAAAAAGACATGTTATTGGACTTCTTTTGTGTTGAGCTTGATTTAATGGTTTGGGCCGATATGCCTTAGTTTTTCTGATTGGGCCGAAAGTCACATAAACTAGAAAATGATAATGTTGAAGGATGCACACGATGATGAAGTGATTATATGATGATATCGTGTATGAGTTCATGGAAGAGAATGATGATGAGATATAGTAATAATTTCAAAAGTACACAAACGGAGGGATGGTTAAGGATGTTATCGGGTTAGCGGGATTCGCGGGTTCAAACCCGGACTTGGGCATTTTTAGAACTACTTCTTTGAGGTAGTTATTACAAAAACTCTTATTATTATTATTTCATTATTTTTTTATTGATTGTTATTAAGTAATTACTATTATTACCAATATTAGAAATAAGATTACTAGTATAATTAATATTATTATTATTATTATTAAAATATATAGTATTATTATTAATATGACTATTAAAATTTCTATTAGAATCATCACTTTTATTAAAAGTACCATTATTATTTAAAATATTATTTTTATGAAAACTAACATTTTTATCTTATCATTATTATCTTTTCATTAAAATTATTATTATTACTAACATTACTTTTATTACTAGTATTATTATCAAAACTATTAATAGCAGTATCATTACTAAATTTAATTACTTTTAGTATTATTATTATTAACATAAAAAAAAGATACAAATTTTTATTTATTATTATTGATATTATTTTACCAAATAAATAGCTATATAAGAATATATTTAAAACATATCTCATAATAACATTAATATTTTCATAATAAATACTAATTATTTATCTAAAGTATATAAAATAAATATAGTTAATATAGTTACCAATGAAACATACAAGTTACTAAAATAACAATTAGTAATATTATCTAAACTTGTTTGATTACAAGTATATGTTTTAATAAATATATGAATAATATAGGTTCGTGAATCCAAGGTCAACCCTACACTTGTTAAATGACGTCATACATATTTTTACTACAAAATACAGTATGGTGAGTTTCATTTGCTCCCTTTTTAAATGCTTTTGCAATATATATATTTTTGGGACTGAGAATACATGCGCTGCTTTATAAATGTTTGACGAAATAGACATAAGTACTTAAAACTATATTCTATGGCTGGATTATTAAACCGAATATGCCCCTTTTTAGTCTGGTAATCTAAGAATTAGGGAACAGACACCCTAATTGATGCGAATCCTAAAGATAGATCTATTTGGCCCAACGAGCCCCATCCAAAGTACCAGATGCTTTAGTACTTCGAATTCATCATGTCCGAAGGGAGTCCCAGAATGATAGGGGATATTCTATATGCATCTTGTTAAGGTCGATTACCAGGTGTTCACCATATGAATAATTTTTGTCTCTATGCATGGGACGTATATTTATGAGAAATGAAAATGAAAATCTTGTGGTCTATTAAAATGATGAAAATGAATGATTATGATAAACTAATGAACTCACCAACCTTTTGGTTGACACTTTAAAGCATGTTTATTCTCAGGTATGAAAGAAATCTTCCGCTGTGCATTTGCTCATTTTAGAGATATTACTTGGAGTCATTCATGACATATTTCAAAAGACGTTGCATTCGAGTCTTTGAGTTCATCAAGATTATTGTTAAGTCAATTATAGTTGGATATATTATGAAATGGTATGCATGCCGTCAACTTTCGATGTAATGAAAGTTTGTCTTTTAAAAACGAATGCAATGTTTGTAAAACTTATCATATAGAGGTCAAGTACCTCGCGATGAAATCAATTGTAATGTATTCGTCCAGATGGATTAGGACGGGTTGTTAGATGCACAAGCCACGGAAAAAGAGAAGAAGGAAAAAAAAAAGATTAGGCCACATAGACCAGGTAAGTCAGTTTAGTAACTCTTGATTACTTTTGGAGATAAGTTTTGTAACAACAAGTACTTCTAAAGCATAGAAATGTAACTACCTTTTGTAACTAGAATCGCTACTACGTCTATAATCATTAGCCATAGTAGCAACTCAATTGCTTACCATATAACGCTTTTGTTAGAAAGAATACGACATGTTTGCCAAACCTATGCTTTGAATGTAATTGCCGTTAATATTACAAAAAATTAGTACTAAATGTGCCGTAGCAACGCATGGCCGGACTTTTTCTAGTTTCTATTAATTTCAGATTATTCATAATTCAATTTGAATAACCGAATTAACGAATATTCACTAAACATAAAAAAAAAATGTTAAAATATTTTATTATATATAAAGAAAATAAAATACTTTTAAAATAAAAATAAATATGGCATGACATAATAAAAAGTAAACTACATGAAGAACGCCAGCTAAGTTAATATTTCAATAAGTCTAAATTCGTCATTTATAACCGGATCACGGTAGACGCTACCTGGTTGTGTTTACACATAATTAAGCCTCGTACATGGCAGTGTCCATACATCATGAATGTGTCACGTAAGCCCTGTATATGGCAGTGTCCATACATCATGAATGTGTTACGTGAGCCCTGTATATGGCAGTGTCCATACGTCATGAATGTGTCACGTGAGCCCCGTACATGGCAGTGTCCATACTTCATGAATGTGTCACGTAAGCCTGGCATGTCAGTCCTAAAATTGACCCCGATTTCCAATTTTGGTCAGCCCATCTAGAATGACACGTCCGCATGGTCTGGTCATGATTGTACAATCCCTTGTACTTGCCTATAAATAGTACCATGATGCTGTCATTCATAGACTATTGTCAGACCTTTATTGAGACAAATATTTTCTCACTCTAAGTACACTCTCTCTCTACTTGACTTGGTACTCACTCGAGCTCATTACCGAGTCGAACTCACATAGATTGATTGTAAACCACCATGCCAAGATCCTCATCTCTATTAGAGTTATTCGTGGTAACCAAACCGAAGAGTAAATAATCTGTAATGACCTTGAACCGGGCCTTGCAATAAATGACCATTTTACCCATGTATTATTTTATTGATTTTAATAATTATGTGTTTTTTATTATTTAGTTTAATGTGTTTTGTGACAAGTGTCACATAACATATCGTTTTATTTAATTCGGGCCTTGTTAATACTTCTTAATGAGGTGCGTTGCATGACAGCTAACTGGTATATACCCGTGTCAAATTAGGAGTGAGGTTTACTCACTTTTAAAAACCCCAATTACACTCATACTCTTACTTATGTTGTATTTCCTCATTTGGTAACTTTTCGAACATACACATCCTAAATCTATAAACCCTAATCTTTGATCTCGGTGTTTTTCTACAATCGAAGTTGGTTAATCGTTGCTTGTGATTTCGGTAACATTAACAAGGTAATCACATGTTCATCTCCTAATTCAAGCTAGTTTTAATTTAGGGTTTTTGTTAAAGTTCGATTCAAGTGGGTTTGGACTTAAATCTTGTATGAAATGTGTTTGTGTTGCTTGTTTGAATTTGATAAAGCTTCTATACATGTCATATGATGTTTTTGAACCATTGCAACAATTAAAATATGTTTAATTCGAGATTTTGGGTGTTAACCCAATAACTGTTATTGTTGTTGTTTTGTTGTAACCCACTTGAGTTAGATCTCACCCACCCAAGGTGATATCTCAGCCGATCAGGTGAGATTTCAGTTACCATGGTGAGATTCTGATGTCACACACATGGGTGAGATCGCAGCCGATCGAGTGAGATTTTAGTTACTAGGGTGAGATTCTGATGTCACCCACTCAGGTGAGATTCTGATGTCACCCATCAGAGTGAGATTCTAATGTCACCCATTCGGGTGAGATCGTATTCAGCCGGGTGAGATCTCCGCCGATCGTGTGAGATCTCAACCACGAGGCTGAGAATTTCAGCATGTGCGCGAATCGCTAATTGCGCGATTTGAAGCTCATAGACGCGTGTAGTGGCTCGTTTTGCATGTAAAAATATGTATAACATATTGTTCAAATTAAATGATGATTTTGATATGCGTGTCTGGTCATTTGCGCATACCATATACTGTTGAGTCCTCTACTGAATTAAGGATTTAATTATGACAAAACATGGTTATAAACACTAGATGTAATGGGTAGGCCAACATAAGTTTATTCATTTGTTAAACAACATTGTTTGTTGTGTCTAAGTGTTTAATAAACTGCCTTCACTATCCGCACAAGATAGTTCAAGTTCTAAGGTTCTTTTAACCAGCATAGGATGTATGTAGAACCAGCAAGGACAACCAAAGAAGAACCAGTAACTGAAGAACCAGTAGGAGGCTAGAGCAGCACACAACACTTAGACAAATCATGCTCCATTACAAGCATGATCGTTTCCTGTGTTGTCTACATCAATCGGCACTATTCAGATGACATCGAAGATGAAGTTGAATAGAGAAGGACACGAGTCGGCGGCTGACAAGTGACCTTACATGACAACGAAGGAATGATGAAGATTAACCATGTACCGTTCATGGTTGAAGCTTTGTCAATGCCTAGGGAACCCGACATTCCATTTGCTTAATCAAAACGAATGTCCAAAGGGGTGTCCCTGCAATTAGCTATCAAAGAAGGAAATGAAGACCACCTGCTTCCTGACACAGTTGTCGGCCTGGTACAAACATCCTTTGTAATAGTGAACAATAGATCGATTACACAATTTTTAGGGCTCCTATAAATAGATGAAACCACAATTGTATAAATTAGTGGTGTGGATATTAAATCTAGAGAGTCCAACCTGTAAGCTTAATTTGTTGAAAGCTATTAGTTGTAAATATATCAACCGGTTATCACTTTCGCCAAGGATAACCGTGATTCTTTGAGATTATACCAATAAAAGAATAACTGTTGAAAATTACTTGTGACTCTGATTTAATTGCTTGTTAATTACACTTAACTAATTAATCAATTTTAATTAGCAAAAAGAATTGTATTCACCCCCCCCCCCTCCAAACTTCCTGTTGTTAATTCGGGACCAATAACTGATATCAGAGCTTCAGTATTGATAATTTCATATCTTGGATCTGACTTCTAAAATGGTTGCATAGAGTAACACAGCGTATCTCAAAAATGGTTCTTCCAATAGACCACCCAAGTTTGATGAAGATGAATATGAGACTTGGAGAGATAGGTTTATGTTTCTCCTTGAGTCTATTGATCTACTCATGCCTGGAATCGCAAACAATGGCCCATATGTCCCTGTTGAAACCCTTGATGATGTAGCTGCAACTGCAGACACTCCTGCTGTCACAGGAAGAGAGGTCAGTCTTCCTCCATATAGATGGCAGGATGAAGGCAAATGTCGTGTTGGAGTTAACCCAAAACTCAAAAATATGATAGCTATAACATTACCTAATCACGTGTTTAAATTAACTAAGAGGAAAACATCTGTAAAAGCTATATTATATTATCTTGACATCACTTATGATGGGAAAGATGAGGTCAGGCTAAACAAAATCATTGCTTAAAATTGAGAATATGAGCTCTTCATTGCTTATAAGAATGAGACTATGAAACAGACCTTCATTGGATATAATTCTCTTGTTGCTGACCTGGATAGCTTGAAAGTCAATTACACTGACTTTGAACAGGTCAACAAATTGACTTTAATGAATTTTGATATGTCATCTCTGTATGGTACACTTTGGAACTATGAGAAGGTAGAAGCAAAACTTGAAATGAATCTAAAAGAAAATTTTAAGTCTGCCCCCACTACCTCAAAATATACTAAGTCAGATGATATTGCGCTTGTTGCTGCTGCTAAAAAGAAAGCACAAAAAGCTTTAGCAGTTCAAAAGCTATTAGCAGAAGAAGAGTCGGCAGTGGATGACGAGGATAGTAGTGATGGTGATGATGTTGAAGGGTTTTCTGAGGGAATGGCTTTACTGGCTAGGCGTTTCAAGAAATTTAACCTTAGTAAGACCAGTATACCATACAGAGTCAGCCAGAAACCTAATTCTAGGTATACAAGCAAGTCAGTATCGGGCCCCAAATCTGAGTGTTATAATTGTGGGAAGGTAGGACACTTTGCATTTGAATGCATGTCGAGAAAACCTTCTACACATGCTAACTCTTTTTCAAAAGCTGACAAGTACAAGAACATGTACAAAGCTATGAAGGCACATATGAAGGAAAACTCAAAGGTTGAAAAGAAGGATAAGAAACCAGAGAAAGTGTTAGTTGCTAAGCATCATGATTGAGATGAAACCAGTTCATCATCTTCATCTTCAGATAGTGAAAGTGATGAAAAGTGCACTGATTATGCATCTGGTAAAAAGCTGTGTTTGATGGCCAGAGAAGTTGAGGAAGCTGATGAAGAAGAAAGTGGTAGTACATTTTTAGCTGATATATTGGAAGCTGACCAGGAAAGGGATTTTCACCTCAATGGAAATCTGAAATGCAGTATAAGGTTGAAAATTTTCGAACTTATACTGATGATAAAAAGGCTAAAATGTTTGACTATCTGAGAATTGATCTCTACAGAGGCAGTAAACATGAAGAAGTTTTCAAAAATGAAATTAAATTTTTAAATGAAAAAGTTAAAAGCACATATGATGAAATTAAGAACTTAACTGGTGAAATTTTCAAACTTGAAAATCAAGATTATGCTTTCCAATTTCTTCACACAGAAGCAGCAGAAGTCAAGAGGTCAATGACCTCAAAAAGGTTGTTGCTTCTTGGTGTACATCTTCTCAATGCACTGCTAAGTGTGTAATGAGCAGGTGCCTGCCCAGGTAGAAGCTTTCTTTGCTGGTGACTATGTTGCTGCTGCTGCTGCTCATGCAGAAGTTACTTTCATGGACCTTGTTCTTGAAACTGGTCCTGAAGCTGTCTTGCCAAACACATTTGCCAAGATAATTAAAGGTAAAAAGGTCTTAACAGATAAGTTTGTCTGACCTACAGTAACCCCACCACCAGCCATGAAAGAAATCTTGAAGGATGAAGTTAGAGCTAGAGAAGCCAGTACCTCCAATGATGAGACTACTGACCCCTTAAGCATCTACTACATGTCCCCTAAAGAACGAAGGATTAAAAGGGAGATTGCTGAAAATAATCGAAGAAATTCAAAATTGGATAATCCCCCAATTTGCTCGAGTTCTACAAATGTTGAGCCAATTGCTGAGACACATACTAGTCAACTAGTATCAGCAGACAAACCAGTAACTTCCCACACTGGTAAGTCTAAGGACAAAGGTAAAGCAGTAATCATCCACGATTATGGTATTGGTTCCAAACAGAAAGCTTCCCATAAGGGAAAAGCTAAAGTGAACAAGAATGTGAAGTCATGTGCCGAGTCATCTATCATTGAGATACTGACTGTAAAGCTAGACAAGCTGCTACTAGCTCTTACTAAAAGCCATAAGCAGAATTAGCCCCCAATACATCTACTTCCAATCAGCTACCAAAACCAAAGGTGAGGAAATGCTACAATTATGGCAGCAAGACTCACATGTCCAACCAATGTCTTGAGTACAAGGAGCTGTAGAAGGCATATCATGAAAATATAGCCAAAATTCCATACATATCTGCTACTCAAACCCTGACGACATTTGCTACTGCTTCTTCAAGCAAGCCAGCAGAAAGGAAGAGATCATCTAAAATGACTCTTCTAGAACCCATCCTCAGAAGGGTTCCCAAAAAGAACTAATGTCACTGTTAATGTCCAAGGCATTCAAAATAAGCAAATCTGGTATTTCGATAGTGGTTGTTCGAGACATATGATCAGAAGTAAGTCTCTGCTGATGGATTATCAAGAAAAGGATGGTCCAGTTTTTTCATATGGAGATAATTCACTCAGTTACATAAAGGGTTTTGGTACCTTGACAGCTGGGAATGTTACATTCATCAATGTAGCATATGTCGTTGGGCTTAAACACAAATTACTCAGCATAAGCTGACTGACAAATAAGAGAAAGATAGTCCATTTCGGTCGTTTATTGTATTTAAACGAAATGGGTCACTATTGTCACGTCCTTGTATTTATGGGTCGTTGGAGTCCCATGGGTCGTAACATACTTTTATCGTTTAAAAACCCGGTTATATAATGTTTGAAAAGTGTTGGATTTAGTTTGGGGTTAATGAAACTTGGTTAGGGTGAAATGGGTTTGGTATTGTTTAAAAATGGGTTGAACTTGTTTTGCTATTATAAAGCACGCCGCGCGTTAGCCTGTGCGCCACGTGAGTGGTCAAACACAGGTATCCAGTGTCGTGTGGAAGTTCTGAATATGTTTTGCGCTTTAGGGCGCGCCGCGCACCAATTGCGCACCGCGCATTTGGCCAGGCATGATTTTTTTTTAAAAAGATCGTGTTTTCTCATAAGAGTTTTATTGGGTCGTTACAAGTGGTATCAGAGCATGGTCTAAGGGATTTAGGTGACTTGAGATAGGTGCCTAGACTTAAACTTTTGTGTGTGCTAAATTGTTGCGGGACTTGTAGGAGTACGGGTCGGATGCGGATTTGGTTAGTGCCTTAGCGTGTAGGTGAACTAACTAGGATTGTGATTGTATCGTGATATTTTTTGTGTGTGTAATTATATTGCGCTGAGTTTGTGTTTGTGTATATCATCGAGCAAGATGGTCGTTGTACTAATGAGTTGAGACGGTGTGTGCACGTAATAATTACTAGCTACCATTGTTACGAGTGCAAATCGTGATGTACGATGGGTGTTAAGCAAGATGGGGCGGTGTTGTGTGTATGGTTTGTTTGCATTTCGTTGTTTAATCGTTTGTATTCTTTAGAATGGAGACGAGAAGCGGGACTTCAGGCGGGAAGTGAGGCGGCGACGATGAGTTGAAGGCTAAGATTGGGGCCGCTTTGGAGAATTATTCGTCTGTTTTTACCGGGAAGGTTAAAGAAGTCTTTCCAGGGGCGATTGAAGGACAAGTAACCGAACTTTTTAAGAAAAAAATGGGTACGATTGTTCAAGCGGAGTTCGATAAAAGGTTTCCTAGGCCTCAAGTCGAAGGCAGTAGAGAGGATGTTCCTCTTAATCATGGGATTCGTGGTAATATAGTCAGATCGGAGTTTACTTACAAGAAATTCATGATGACTAAACCTCCTTTGTATGCCGGAGATCCCGATCCTCTGATAAGTACTCGTTGGATCTTGGATGTTGAAGGGTGTTTTTGTACGAGTGAATGCCCTCCTGACAAGAAAACGAGACTCGCTACTAGTTTATTGCGGGATAATGCGAAGAATTGGTTGGATGGTAAGATTGCTATCGTCGGGGGGGGGACCTGTTTATGGGGTTATCGAAGGACGATTTTAGGAAGGAATTCTTTGCGGAGTTCCGGACACAGCCGATTTGACGCGGATGCGTGATGAGTTGCGAAGTTTGCGACAAAGGTCTATGGACCTAAATACTCTTAAGGTTACCTTTTTGGTGAAGGCCCGATTTTGCCCCGAATATACAAGGAATGATAGGTTGTTGATGGAGCATTTTCTTAATACCTTGAATAATGATTTGAGTGGGAAAATTAGCATTGGGCAAGTGGACTCTTTTTCTAAGTTATTTGCCGTGGCTAAGGGTTTTGAATCGTATACTTGCGATGGTTGTTGATACTTCGGGTGAGAGAAGGGTTAAATTATATGGCGCTCCGAGTAAGAAAGCTAGAAGTGCTATTGAGAGCACGAGTAGCGTGAGGAAGGAGTGTCGGATACTAGTGAATCTAGATGTTTCAATTGTGGAGAAAGAGGGCACGAGTGCTGGGAGTGCCCGATATTGAGAAGTAGCGGCATTGTGTGTTTCAATTGTCGTAGAGAAGGACATCGAAAGGCGGGGTGTCCTGAGTTAGCGGTGGTAGGCGTCGCGAGGAGATGTTCAGGTACCTTTAGTTTAATATTCGTATGTTGTACATTTTGTTATAGCAAATGGTGAGTATGTAAGCCTTTGCTAAACATTACCGTTGGAGATAATTTGTAGCGAGCGGTCGGCTTACGTTTGTGGTTTTGTGTTGCACTCGGTAGAGTGTGGGGTTAATGTGTGATTCCTTGACTCTATTGTGCGAGTCTTTTGTGCTTAGGCATTTAGGTTAGTATTGGGTCGTTAAACTCGCTTGAGTGAGACCCGTAGGACTTTGGATGTGATAGAGTTCTAGTGAGTAGAATGATTATGCGTATATGCATAAGATCAATTTGTTCGCGGTGGTACGATTAGTGATACCCGCAAGGATTCACTATAGTGTATACATGCTGCGATGTTACACTACTCGTTGAGTAATCGAGGCCGAAAGAGCGTGGATGAGATGTGGGTTTAAAGTTCGGGCTTTCGATACCACATCGTGTTGGCATGTGATAGGTGGGTTTAAGTTCGCGTGTTCGATACCACCTAGGGGTTAGTGTCACAAGCCGTATGTACACTTTCGATCATTGTGCGAATACTAGCGGTCATTGTACGAGTACCGTTCCCTTGTGTTCGTGTGTTATTGGGTTAGTGTGTACCGGGTGTTTTATAACCATGTGAGAGTACGTGAAGTGTGTTCGTCTGATTTTAGAGTGTTGTGTTTTGATGCTCGTTGTGAGTGAGGTGGCGAGTGATGTCCTAGCGTAAGGATTCACTCTTCGTTGGCTACTTGATGTAATGTTGTGAGTGATTCCATGAGATTTCACTCCTCGTTGATCATGATTGCGATTTGAGTTTGTGTGGCGAGAGCTGTTCACTCTTCGTTGGCCACTTTTGCGTGTTAGATGTGTGGCGAGTGTTGTACACTCTTTGTCGGCCATTTTTCGTGTGTGTATGTGTGGTAATGCCATTTGGGAGGCGCTTTTGTTGACCACGTACATGTGCGGGTAGAGTCATGGTTGTTGACTAGATTTGATGTGGAAGGTGACCATGTTAGCATTTGTGACGGCGTGCGGATGGGTGTAAGTCTTGGTGTTTCCAAGCATCTCCTTAGTGATGAGTTGACGGGTTACTAGGCTAGCTGTGCGGCCTTGGTGGATTGTGACTAGCGGGTGTCGCTCGAAAAGTTGTGGGCATTAAGCCTTGAGGTTCGTGGAACTTGTGTGATTGCGAGTCGTCGGGTGGCATGTGACACCGGGAGTAGACCCCGTAAGGGTCAAGTTTTTGAGTCTCGGTGGTAGTAGTGAAAGATTACATTACACTGCGTCAGGTGCATCCTTATACCTGCTAGTGTAATATGTGACTCTGATGGTGTGATTTCTTTGTACCTGGGTACCGGTGAGAAACCCTAAGGTACAACGGTGAGTTGCTGTGTTGATTGGCGGGCGTTAATGATTGACTGAATTGGAAAGTCGAGGTTCGTATACCTTGCAATAAGTCCGCGGAGGATTGTTGTGTATGACCAACGTTGAGACCGGTCGTGCGTATTGTGGAATGTTGAAATTCCGCGTGATGTTATCATCTTGGCGGTGATAGTGTGGGGTTAGAACCCAAAGTAGGGGAGTATGTACCCGGAGGGTACGTTGTTGCCTCGGTTTGGTAAGCATGTTCGAGCGATTTACCGGAAGTCGTCCCATTTGGTGAGAAAACTAGGGACATAGGGTGTTGATTTGGACTGTCTCCTGAAGAGATATGTAGGTGTCGAGCGCGTTTAAAAGCGAGTTCTCTAGAGTATTGAGGACTTGTACGCGCGGGAAGTGACAAGATCATCCTTATTGGACAATCAATACGATGTTCACAGGGTAATGGTGGACGGGTTTCGAGACGTGCAAGTAGCGTATCGGTTGGAGTGACCGAAGAGCTTGCGAGAAATTCCATCACTGTGTGCGTGGTGCGGATGACCCAATTGGATTATCGGTTGGCGGTAGAACTCTAAGTCGTCAGTAGGAGTGCACCAAGGAATCGTGGAGTATTTTTTTGTGGTTGAAACGTTGCGTGGCGAGAAAGTGTGACCAATAAGATGTAATGGCGGCATCAAGGGGTCCAGTTTCATGTGAGAACTCGAAAAGTTGAGGAAGACGTATCCTACTTATTCGCGATGAGGCTTAGATCGCGAGGACGTGATTCAATTTAAGTGGGGGAGAGTTGTAAGACCCTGAATTTCATACATCAAAAAGTGTTACCAGAAAGTGTCCTCAGAAAGTGTCAGGAAAACTCTACTTATACTTATGCATTTTCAGATTTTACATCAGAAAACTGTGCTGCCTTCCTTTTTAGTTGTAGTGCGCGGCGCGCGTTTATATGCGCGGCGTGCAAAATGAGTTGGCAGACTAGATCGTGATTTTTATATTTTAGAGGGGCATTTGGGTCTTTTCACTTGGGTGTCAGTTTGAAGCCACTAAAACTGATCCATTGCTTATCCTTATCCTCATTTCACCTCTTTCACACACTTCCATCTAGAGAGAGAGAGGAAGAGCTTAGAGAGAGAAAGCTTGATTTGGAGAGGAAGAAGTTGGATTTTGAACAAAGTCCAAGTGTCAAAGTTGTTCATCTCGTTCTTGGCTACATTTTGGTAGTGGTGGTATGCTCTAAATCTGAATTTCATTTGTTTGATTTAATGTTCATGTTATGGTTTAAACTTGTAAGTTCTTGAGAAAACCCATCTAGCTCATTAATGGAAATTTGAAGCTAGTAATTGGTGTTGTTGACCCTTGTTGGTGGGTTCTGGGTTGGAAAATGATTTGGCATTTTTAGGGCTAGTAATTTGAAGTATAATCACTAGAATTAGTGATTATGGAAGTGTTGGAACCCATTTGGGTGTATTTGGAAGAGTAGTTTTGAAATGAATCAAAATTTAGGGTTATGGGTCAATTTGGGGAAGACATGTATTTAGTAGTTGTGTTTTGGTTTAATTGGCGTTATAGGACCATTTTCACTAGCGTTGAGTGATTATTTGTTAGTTCGGGCTTTGGTTGTGCTTGGAAGTGCAATTGGGTCAAAATTGCACTAAGTGTCAATTTGGGTTGGTTTGTAAATCTACCCTAATTGTGTTATTTGTTATGTGATAAATGGAATAGGTACTTTCCATTGACGGTTTGCGGATTTGATTTTGCATTCATCAAGGCAACAAGGTGAGTGTAAATATATCATATGCGTATGTATGCATAGGATGGATGCGGGTGGGGTAGAGTGATCCTTGTGCGTTCGGGTTCACTTTACATGTGCGTGGGATGATAGACTCTATGAGTTTTGGGTCCATGTGGCACATTTGTGCATTTTGGGTTACCACAAGTGGATTAGTGAATCTCGCGAGTTTCAGATTCACATTGACAAGTAGGTCAACCTCGTTGATGTTGTTGAGGTGATTTAGGTAGTGATTCTCGTGTATTTTTGGCTTCACTAGTGTATCAGTGTGGTTTCTGATTCACGATGTCGCGTGTGGTTTCGGACATTCCCATTGTTGTTCACTTAGGGTAGTGAATCTCGTGTGGTTTCGGATTCGTTAGGGCGCGTGTAGTTTCGGCCAACCCTATCATCATTGAGGTGAAGGTGGTGAATCGCGTGTGGTTTCGGATTCACCGGGCGAGTGTGGTTTCGGCCGGCCTTCATGAGTTTGAGGTTAATAGGTTAACCTAGGGATTTTTGGGTAGACATATATATATTGTTGTGTTTTAGCTAATCCTGCAGTTTTGTCATGGTGGTACGTTATGTATAGCTTTGCTTAGTTATACAAGGATGCAGTATGTGTTTATTACTTGTGTTGGTGATGCATATTCATTTTATGCATATGTATGTATATAGTATTGATATCGGCTAAAAAGTCACGTTTTTACTCCCCGATATTAGCCCCATTTATGATAAAGTAATTGACTTTATCTTCTAAATAAGCATTTATTTGCTTCATTTGGTAGATTATGTCATTACAAAGGCTATGTTTCAAGAATCACTAAAAACGGATGAAAAACGAGGAAAAACGAGCAAAACGGCTAAGACGATTAACTTGCGTTTAACTAACTTATTTTATAACTTTTGGAAAAATTTAGTTACTTAATATCATGTAGTAATGATATTTAATTACGAACGCGTGGGCGCAAGAATCGTCAGAAACAGAGTTAAAACGAAGATTCTAGAGCGAAAACGGTGAAAATCAAGTTACGATCCAGCGAATCAGCAAGCCAAACGGGCTGCCAAACGGCCTGCCAATATGGTAAACGGTCTACCACACGCCCAAGGCAAACGGGCATGGTTAACAGGCTGACTGGTTAAACGGGCCCTGCAAACGGCTTGCCAAACGGCTTGCCAAACGGCCTGCCAGCCGTTTGCCAGCCATTTTTCAACAAAAATCTCACCTGCCGTCCTACTTTCCAGGGGTTTAGACATACCCCCTATGCAAACCACCTGCCATCCCACTTGCCAGGGGTTTTTCAGCCATTTATTTACAACTTTGCCATCAAGCTTTCCTATAAATAGGTGGCTCATCCCACCATTTCAACACACACCAATTCTTCACTTCTCTCTCAAATATCTCTCTATAGTCGCTCTCTAGTGATCTATAGGAGATTAGTTCTCTCTACTTTCTCGCTCTAGATTCAAGAGAGAGAAAAATACAGAGATTAGGAAAAATAATTATCTTTCTATTGTCGCTCTCTAGTGATCAATATGAGTTTAGTATGTAGTTAGTAGTAGAAACTATCAAGCATTGTAACGCTATGGATATTATGAAGAAATACAAGTGTTATTCTGCCAACATTATTCGGTAACATCTATCCTTTCTTTTATTAATTTATTATAATATTCTTATTCGATGTTTGTGATTTATTAATATTAGAAATGCTTGTTGCCATGATTGCTTGATTGTTTGTCATGATTTAATAATGTTAATTAGGGATGATTATTATTTCGTATTCGCTTTCTGTCTATGATATTAAACCTTGTTATTATCGTCCTTCCACCAATAAACGTGATTAAAACCTTTTATAAAGTCGACAATTATTAGGTAATTAATTATCTGTGTTTATAAATTGATCAAGGTTTGAACCCATCGGAAATACTATAAAGTACATGGGGAATTACCGTAGGACCAGATCAAGACATTGGTCAAGAGTATAAGACTCGAGGAAATACTGTTGCAACAGTATAGTACAGTGTTGATGTACTATTGGACCACTTGAGCATGGTCAAGGTTAGAAGCTATGGAACCACTATAAGTCTAGTACATGGTGGATAACTAAGGGATTTATTGGGTAGATTTAAGTAAGGGCTGGTTTAAATCATAAATGGGAGTTTAACACACTACAATACAAACTAAGCTTATAAATCTTTAAGGATGACTGAGAACTATCGGAGGTTCTAATTTATCTACAAACCCTTAGATTTTACCAAACCATTGACAGAAAAGAATTCGAAACACAATCATAACCACTCACTTGGTGATACACTAAGGTGTTAAGAAATGTTGGATATTCTATATATATGGCTATGCTACTTTATTCGTGTGCCCAAGGTATCCAAGATGGGCTGCTTGTATCCTTAAACTGGATAAAGCGTTGGGAGTTGAGCATAGTCCATCCGATCAGAATCACGATAGCATAGTTCCTCGTGACATGCTAATCGAGAAATCAATTAGTAGGGAATCTAGTGTTTACACAAAGGTATATCTATCCAATGAGCACTTCGCAATCATCCCAACACTACGTTATCTTAAATCATGGTGAACCACGTCTTCTCTATCCTTAGCTGTTGCATGCTAGCTAGATTATTTTAATTATATTGCTTTAATATTTTAAATACAATTATAATCAAATCAACCCAACTATTGCCTTTACATAATTTGATATTCCGGATAAAGTTGTGTCTAGAATAAATCGGTTGGACTTGGTTGTTGGATTTTTCGAACAGTTGCCAATTTATTGGGACCAAAAGGATCCTGCCTCTCCACACAAGGTGTACCTGGCCAGTAGTATTGGATATTAAGTTGTGTACAAACCCAATCTTAATCACTAAATTATCTTAATAAGCTCCGCTTCGAATTCGACCGCTTAAGGAATGACCCTAGGTCATATTTGCCCTTGCTAACCTATAGGAAGGAATAATAGATTTAGGCCCAGCATATATAAATTAAATAATCAACTTCTTCTGTTGATATCCTGAATTGACGTTTTTCGACCTAACGACACTGCATAAATAAACCGTCTGATTTGGGCATATCATAGGTAGAGTTAATTTTTGGTACCACTGTCGAGGAGCGGTAGTACGATTTGGAGCCTGTTTAGATTACTTAGTTTTTAAGAGACCCATTTGACTGAGACTAGTGATATCGGCTAAAAAGTCACGTTTTTACCCCCGATATTGAGTCCCAAACGCATAAAGTTCAAAACTTTATCGCCAAAATAATCGGTTTTTCGGTTAAATTTGTAGATAAAGTAATTACGAAGACGATGCAAGAAGAATCAAGAGAATCGGAGCTAAAACGAATATTCTAGAGCGAAAACGGTGAAAGACAAGAAATCAAGTTACGATCCAGCAAATCAGCAAGCCAAACGGCCCGCCAAACGGCCCAGATCAAATGGTCATGTCAAACGGGCTGGCCTAGAAAATGACCTCACCAAACGACCTGCCAAACGGCTTGCCAAACGGCCTGTCAGCCATTTGCAGGCCATTTTCACTTCTATTTAAAGGGCTTTTGTCATCCAATTTCAACACACCTCTCCTCCCTCGCTCACTACAATACACTTTCTTTCACTAGAGCTTTCAAGGCCTTCTCACCTCCGAGCGGGAAATTAAGTACCCGGAGGCGAACGCCGAAGATTGTAATAGGAGCGGTCTAGAGGATGTCAGCACTTGTAATGGTCCATATTTCGTCTGTAAACGGTAAACGCTTTCCTTAATTTAATAAAGTTATCTTGTTATTTTAAGTTGCTTTCATCTTGCATGCCTATCTATATGTTACAAATGTTTATTATATGTTGAATAAATTATCTGAAACTTATGCTATTGTTATGCTGAAACCTTGACGGTTTAGAGGTTTAATTTACGGATCACCCTTTCCGCTTACTCACGTGGCTATAACCTAGTATTAGGACCTGATCAACCCTATGATACAAGGTAAGTAGTTATGTGTGCTTAACGTCACAATAGGGATATAGTACCTACGTACGAATAACCATTTATTTGACAAAGAAGAGCTGCCCATTTAGGTTGTGATTAGAGTAGGCAATATAGAGTTCAGTGATACACTGGCTTGCTCAGAAGAATGATTCACTTCAGAAGCAACGTTCTTGAGACATTGTAAGATGATCCGGGGTTGAGCGCAAAGGAGAGACTTCTAATCCAATTAGCAGTACCTTAGAATATCTAAGATTGCACATCTGTTAATGTTAAGGCATAGCATAGTATTAAGTGGTGGAATATTGCTTTAGTTAGACTAACTAGGATTAAGAAAAGCTGAGACTTTCCTTTAGGGATATACGACTTTGTTCATGTACCTAGGATTCTATCCATAAGGTCGTTTAAACCCTCTAAGGTTAACGTTGTGAGTAGGGATATCCGTCTTAGCCAGAATCTTCAAAGCCTAAACTCTTAGTGACAAATCAATTAGGTTTGTAGCCCAGTTGATTGAGGTTTAGTGTTTATTCTAGGAAGTTAAACTCTTGTGATAATTTCCCATCAGAATTCTATTCTTCATACCTATCTATCTTTCTCATTAAAGTTATGTTATAGTTATATTAGTTAATCTTAACCTATCACCACTTGTCGCTAGGGTTAACTATATAGGCACTTTTATCCCCGTTACTGAGCAAACATACAAAAATACGAACCTGAGTTATATTTACCACTTACTCGTTAAAAGGAAGACAAGTAGGTGAGTTATAGCTAGGAAACCCCATCTAAATATAAATAATAAAACCCTCGCTTTCTTTTGGTAGCTAATTCTGACGTGTTGCGACCTAACGACACCTCACAAATAAAACCGCCCGTTTTGGCCATATCATAAATAAGTAGAAGTTTTTGGCGCCGCTGCCGGGGACTTATTTTCTGTCTGTTAAAGTAACCGTTGATTCTGTCAAGATATCTGAGATTCTTGAGTGGTGTCTAAGAAAGACAATTACACACGGACTTGGTTGTTGGATTTTCCCAACAGTCTCCAATTATATTGGAACCAAAAGGATCCTGCCTCTCCGTTGTCGGCCTGGCCACTTGTTTCAAAGACAAATTGATAAGAAACACACATGCAAAACAAATAGAGAGTTTGTCAGTATAGGATTTAAAGTCGCCATTATAAGTAAACCCTTTTTAAAACTATAAAAATAAAATATTAATTATGGTATTAATTTCTGTAGATTTCAGTTCAAACTTAACCGATTACAAAGAAAGTGTGAAAGGCAGTTGCTCTCCCACAACTTCTGAAACCGGAGAAGTTTTCCTTTATAAAACTAAAATAAATCTACACCCCGATGAATCTCATCAAGAGTTAGTTCTTGATCCTTGTAGTCCAAGAAGCCGGATAACTTCATCCGACTTAGAGATTTCATTGCTTTTAGATAAGTTTTACTCAAATGAACCAAGATTCGACCCTCTTCACGATCCAAAAAGGAGGCCCAGTCTTAACGAACTCCTGATTATAGAATATGAAATACGGGAAGAATACCCAACTATTTTCAATTATCTAGACTTGTTCGAATTTAATCCCAAAGAGAAACGACACATTGATAAAATAAAAGCTCCATTTACTGGAAATCTGTTAAATCCTATTAGAATGTTAGACGTCTATAGAGAATTCATTAGGCAGCTCTATTCCTCAGACTTCCTGTTCTCAACATTTCAAATCAATATGTTAAAAGAGCTGCGTTCTCAAGTTCGGTCTCTTCACAAACTGTTAAAAGAATGTGGGGATGATATTTTTGTCAAGTATCGGGATGCAGAAATTGATTTCAAATTCAATTTAGAGTCATTCGTTAGTTTTCTAACTTACATCAGTGATAAGGAATTTTCTCAAATTCATATTAACCGTTATGTCGCCGCAATGATTTCTGAATTAGAATTTTGGATTGAAAGCAAAAAACCTAACCCTATTTCAAAATATGAAGATCGAGATTTCTTCTACTTTGATCCAGCCTCATTTCTCATCAAAAGATTAATTGAAGTCTTTCCGGATTCAACCAAGGAAAGAATACATCAGAACTTCTTCGCAAAAAGAAAGGAAATATATTCGGAACTCGTAAAAATCCTCACTATGTCAAAATTCCCGTTTACAACTCCGCAAAGAAAGATCATTCGGGAAATATCTGAAAACTTTAAATTTACTATCGGTGATCCTGACTGCGCGGAAGATCTTTTATTTCAAGACACAGTGTCAAAACTTCTTTTCGAACTTAATTATCGAGATACTTGGTTAAACTTATGGACGACATCGGAGATTTACAAAAGCGTAAGCATAAAATGCTAAGTGATTTTGAAATATTTTCAGTACACTCCGCTGATTTACTCTGGATGGTCAAAGAAGCTTTAAATTTATCTTTCTTTCCGCTTCATTTCTGGAACTTAGTTGTGGAACCTGTGTAATTTGAGTTTTTAGTAAAATAAAATATTTTAATTTTACTCCGCCCATTTGTGTTTTTAGTTTAATTAATAAAAATAACTGGATTAAGATCCGAAATTCCGAAGTAAAATTTTATTTTTCTTTGATTAATCTAGTGAAAATTTTAAAATTTTTTAAAATATTAAAATTCGCGAGTCAGGTCGGGGAAATAAGCCCATGAGCCACACGGGCCCATTTTTCTTTCTCCTTTTCTTTCCTCCTCTCCTTCCTTCTTCTCCTTCTTTTTTTTCTTCTTCCCCTCCCTTTGAATCCTTCGGCCGACGAGCTCTACCACCACTACCAACCTCAAATCTTGACCAATTTTTATGATTCAAAGCTCTAATTCGCATCTCTCGTGCCTCCTAAATGCGTTTCCATCATCAATTTTGCATAAAAGGTACTCTTTCACGGTTAAAATTCGAGTTTTTACTCGGATTCAAATTTTCGACTTTTGAGAAAAATTGTGTTTTATGCCCAATTTTGAATTCTTATATGCTTAGTTAGATAATGCGATTGATATGTGTTAGTTTTTAGGTTCGATTGAAGCATTTTGGTTCACTTTTAGCTTTTGATTCGTTAGTTTAGGTTTTAGGCTAGGAACTGATAAATTTTTTGGAAACTTGATGTTTTGATAGCTCATTTCGGCTTAGTGATTCATCTAGAGTGCTTAGAAACTAGTTTTGGAACAATTTAGACTTTTTTGCTTGAAAATTAAAGTTTTGGTAAAACTACACTAAATTAGGCTTAGGGTTATTCCTATAGTTAAAACATTTTTAAAACTTAGGATTGATTGAAAATTAGCCTAAATAAAGATATCATTGACTTTCAAATGAAAATTGAGCCTAATATTTGACTTTTCTTACTTTGTACGTTTTAAACAAAATGAATATTTTTCGGTAAAAATGGTCTTATACCTTGACTTAAGGATGTTATAGGTAAAGATTGATGATTAAAAAATATTTAAGATAATTTAAAATGGTCATTAGAATCATTGTATGCTTAAAAATCATCCTACTTTAATCGAAGTTGCTTATTACGACTAACTTGCTATAATTATTATTTTTAGCATTATTTGTTGCAATCACGGGTACGTTTTGAATTTTGCTAGAAAATAAGTTTATAGTAAGATTAATATTGTTTGCGGTAATTTTGGCTATAATTAACTATAACAGGGAATTGGAAAATGCCATTTTTAAAGCTCTCATTTCGAATTTTTTTCGAAAAATATAAGCATTTTTCATTTCTAAGTGTTATTATAAGTCTTATTATTTTGGAACATAACTTACATTACTTGACTTTTGCAGATGGCTAATTATCTACCAGAAGTGTATGAGTTGCCCCGTTACCTCCGCGGGCAAGACAACCCGGTGGATAACGAACCGTTCATGCGGAATTGGATAAACCGACAAAAGGGTGCCAACAAATACATAAAATGGGAAATAATGGAGCAATGTGGTTGAGCTGATGAGCTGAGACAGATTTTGAGTTTTACAGTGCACGGGAAAGTAAACAGCGTGTGACAAAAGATGTTTGAAATTCATGAACGGGTGTACCAGGAGCCATATGCAGAATTTCATGGCAACATGGAGATTTGAAGCAAATGTTGACCAGGAGGAATACAATAGTCATCAGTGCATTCATTTACGCCATCAGAATCAAATGTACCACCTGACTCTTGCGCAGTTCGCAATGCATCTAGAACTGTACAAGAGATCACACGTTAACCGGTCTGTATTTAAAAGAGGACTCACCACCCTGAACAACATCGATCATCAAGCTTTCTGGCGAACCTACACCTCCGATAATGAAGCCTGGAGGTCAAGTAAAAAGGCTTCAAACTTCACCAATCCTGTTCACCGCTTTCTTTACCACCTCATCGCCAAAACCCTTCACTCGAAAACCCAACATGGCGGTGCTGTCACCGTTAATGATATGCTCCTAATGCACGCCATGATCAATAACCAAAATATGCAAGTTGCACACCTTCTCGCTCAAGCATTTACCAATGAAAGAAATGCCTCGAGGACAGTTGTGCCAGTTTTGGGAGCTGTTGTCACCAAACTCCTTCGCAGGATGAATGTTTTAGGAAGTATTGAGAGATTTAGGTATTTGACAGCAGTTGAGTCTGAAGAGATAGGGTACAAGTTACTGCACACTTGGCAGTACATCCGGATTGAGGACGAGCAGTTAATAGTTACATCTAATCCAGTAATACCAGACTCAGAAGACCGGACAGTGTCAGAGGTAAGAGTTAGGGGATTTAGGCCTGATACGAGGACTAGGGATGGTCGGAGACGGCGAGGTTCACAGGAACCACGGGATGAGGATGATCCCACCACACTGGGTAGGCCCACTGACACCCGCCGACACTCATCAGAAGGAGAGAGGGATCGGCCGCGCTTTCCACCGTACCATTATCATATAGGGGATCTGCCCGAACATGAGATTCGGTTTGCTCAGCATGCGATCTTTCAGAATCTGGATCACTTCACACATCATGCAGGCAGACATCTTAATGTCCCGCCATATCCTCATGAGTATCCAGTGATGTTCGCTCACAGAGACCCTAGAGGTGCAGGGCCGAGCCATCAGTATTCACAACCTCATTCTACACCTCAGCATCATTACACACAGCACACAATCATCCCATCTCCTCCAAGGGAACAGAGCACAGGGGTCGCGAATTTTGTTACCAGCCTTTTTGTACCACCCACGTCAGCACTCACAGAGATACATCCACTGATGCTCAGGTTTCCGTATGAGATCAGGCTGCAAGCCGGTATATGACTGAGGATGTCACACAGGGTATAGACGGTATGGGTATGAACCCAAATTGGGGTAGAGATCTGCAGGAAGGGCAGGGTTGGTATACAGGGCCTATGATTCACACGAACACCTCATCATTCACGGGGCTGATCGCACGATCAGATGAGGTCCAGTTCAGGATATCCTCGAAGATGAACACGGTAGAATTGGCACAACAATTCACTACAGACGAGGAGATGACTGATGAAGGACAGTCTGCTTTGAGGAACCCGACGAGGCCACGCACGAGTGTATCTTACTCTCTTCCATACCATCCAGCTCAGCAATAACTTTCCCTATCTCTGAACTATTTTTATGATTACTTATGATCTATTGATACTGTATTACATTATTAAACTATGTCTGTACGCCCGATCTCAGGCATAACTACTTTTGTGTTTTTAAGTTTGTATGATAATTAGAATAAATTGCATGAATAAAACGTCACAAACAAACCGATGATCGAGATCATACAAGATGGAAGCAAGACTTGGAGCAAGGACGCACTGAACGAGGATGACATCAGCACGAGAATAGAAGAAACCATAATCGGCAAGCCATCCATCGCACACCTTGCAACCATAGGGGAGTACTACGTCTTCACCACTTTTTTCAATATAATGTACACAAATTACTATACCACTTTAAACACTAAGTGTGGGATTGACAACCCCATCAAAATAAACTTTTGATAACAAAACGCCCCTTTCAAAACCTAAGTATGGGATACGCCGTATCCTTAACGTTGAGGACAATGTTATCTTAAAGTGTGGGATAGCAAATATTGCACATAATGATTCTTGTAAAAATCCTCAAGTGTTTTAAACTAAATTTTTCACAAAATTTAAACTTTCTGAACTATAAAACACTAAGGATTATAAAATTCTATAAAAGATCAAAAAGTTTTTTCTACAAAATAGACAAAAGAGTAAAACAAGGTGAAAAACGTTTTGCGAAAATCAAACCAAATTTTCCAAAAGAGCATTGCATAACGAAAGGTGCAATTCAACCCATTATAATTGTTGTGAGGCACCCCCAAATAAGGATTTATAAGCACTTATTTTTAGTGCTTCATTAAACTTCCGTTGAGCGCGCCGATGTTAACATCTCGGAATCAGAACTTGCTCTTAATCTACATTTCAGAATCACACATTTTGACAAGAACTACTAAGTTAGAACCCTCGGCTATTCGTGAAGACAAAAACACCCCCATCACACACCTTGATTGCCATCTTCACTCCAAATCACCACAATTCCAACCACCACTACCTATCCATTCTATTCGCCTCATAAATAAAGAAATAAATCCCGACAAAATCATTCCTTCCGGGAAATCCTCTATAAAGCGGCATTAGAAAATACGAGCATCCAAGCTAATTATCAAGGAGACTGCTAATAAAAGGAGACCTCGAAGAGAAAAGCAAAAGATGTTTGCAAAAAAAAAAAATATTGATGAATAAAGGTTCTGAGAAAAGGAGCGGAACCAGAAAAGATTCGAGAAAAGAACTCCTAGCAGTCAAAAAGAAGGATGCTCATCTTGAAATTCCTGACAAAAAGCTAAAAGGATCACCAAAAATCGATCTTTTAAAAAGAAATCCTATCTATCAAACCCTTCACACCCCAAAAATCCCATCTCTTCATGATACGAGCTGAGTCCATAACTGAAAATTCTCTCAAATAAGTGATGGAGATTTGAGTCTTGATCAAGTCTATGACGAAGAATGTGAGCATGACTGGCTAAGAGCAATTTCATTTCTTAGAACTATAGGACACCCAAAACACCTTAGTGAATTGAGTGACCCGAGTGAGATAACCTCAGTTATGTAACCTCCTCTCATGCTTGCGAAAAAGGGTTTGGGAATAACAAAAAGAATAAAAACGAGTTTTCGCTCCTGCATCTTGCGGAACAAAGACCATTTGATCACTACGAATAAAAATCTTCAGTGTTAAAAGCTCGAAAGTTTGCTTGAGGACAAGCAAAGTCTAAGTGTGGGATATTTGATATCCGCTAAAAAGTCACGTTTTTACCCCTGATATTGAGTCCCAAAAGCATAAAGTTCAAAACTTTATCGGCAAAATAATCGCTTTTTTAGTTAAATTTGTAGATAAAGTAATTACGAAGACGATGCAAGAAGAATCAAGAGAATCGGAGCTAAAACGAAGATTCTAGAGCAAAAACGGTGAAGATAAGAAATCAAGTTACGATCCAGCAAATCAGCAAGCCAAACGGTCTGCCATACGCCCAAATCAAACGGTCATGTCAAACGGGCTGGCTTGGCAAACGACCTCACCAAGCGACCTGCCAAACGGCTTGCCAAACGGCCTGTCAGCCGTTTGCAGGCCATTTTCACTTCTATTTAAAGGGCTTTTTTCATCCAATTTCAACACACCTCTCCTCACTCTCTCACTACAATACACTTTCTCTCACTAGAGCTTTCAAGGCCTTCTCACCCCCGAGCGGGAAATTATGTACCCAGAGGCGAACGTCGAAGATTGTAATAGGAGCGGTCTAGAGGATGTCAGCACTTGTAATGGTCTAGATTTCGTCTGTAAACGGTGAACGCTTTCCTTAATTTAATAAAGTTATCTTGTTATTTTAAGTTGCTTTCATCTTGCATGCCTATCTATCTGTTACAAATGTTTATTATGTGTTGAATAAATTATCTGAAACTTATGCTATTGTTATGCTGAAACCTTCACGGTTTAGAGGTTTAATTTACGGATCACCCTTTACGCTTACTCACGTAGCTATAACCTAGTATTAGGACCTGATCAACCCTAGGATACAAGGTAAGTAGTTATGTGTGCTTAACGTTACAATAGGGATATAGTACCTACATACGAATAACCATTTATTCGTCAAAGAAGAGCTACCCATTTAGGTTGTGATTAGAGTAGGCAATATAGATTTTAGGTATATACCACTTTGTTCATGTACCTAGGATTCCATCCATAAGGTTGTTTAAACCCTCTAAGGTTAACGTTGGGAGTAGGGATATCCGTCTTGGCCAGAATCTTCAAAGCCTAAACTCTTAGTGACAAATCAATTAGGTTTGTAGCCTAGTTGAGTGAGGTTTAGTGTTTATTCTAGGAAGTTAATCTCTTGTGATAATTTCCCATCAGAATTCTATTCTTCATACCTATCTATCTTTCTCATTATAGTTATGTTATAGTTATATTAGTTAATATTAACCTATCACCACTTGTCTCTAGGGTTAACTATATAGGCACTTTTATCCCACGTTACTGAGCAAACATAAAAAAATACGAATCTGAGTTATATTTACCACTTACTCATTAAAAGGAAGACAAGTAGGTGAGTTATATCTAGGAAACCCCAACTAAATATAAATAATAAAACCCTCAATTTTTTTTGGTAGCTAATTCTGACGTGTTGCGACCTAACGACACCACACAAATAAAACCGTCAGTTTTGGCCATATCAACTAGCTTTGTCAGAAGTTACTAGTTTACTATGGTTAGGTTAGATAAAAGTGGCTTAATTTAGATTAATTAAAAAGTTTAAAATGGATTTCCTTATTAGTGAACCTTTAGGATGCTTTAACCTACTTAGACCGCTAAGAATTCTTCCGACACATCCTTTCTTCTATCCGATATCATACATTGCCGATAGTTCGACGATGGCCGCACGCATCACTCTCACTGAAATTACCAAACCCTCATTAGAAGGACGAGGAGGACCGATACTCTATCCAGAGGTTAATGGAGCGTCTTTTGTGCTTAAGCATAATATGATACAACTCATTCAAAATCACTGTCTATTCCATGGCTTACCAATTGACGATCCCAACTCTCACTTACATAGATTCCTCTCCTTATCCAACTTATATAAGCAAAATAGGGTTGAACAAGATGTAGTTCGTCTATATCTGTTCCCCTATTCCTTATATCTTCATGCAAAAACCTGGTTCGAGGGGTTAGAACCCAACTCTATCACCTCATGGGAGGAAATGACAACCAGTTTCTTAATCAAATACTTTCCATTTTGATTTTACGTTCCTTTGCATCATACTCACTCAAATCAGGTTTTGGACACGTGTGTGGTTTTGGAGACTTCGTTGGTTTCTTTAAAAGACTTTCCTTTGTATGTTTTGACATTAACATCAGAGGAAGTTTTTCACTTGAACAAGAACCATCTGGATGATGTACCTTCTTAACAATGAATTGTTTTGAAGGTATAACATGTAGTGACCCAAAATTTTCCATGTTTATATATATTAAATGAAATTGATATTTACATGATTAAGTGTTTCCAACATGTTAAGCAATCAAACTTGTTAAGACGTGATTAATTAAAATAGGTTTCATATAGACAATTGACCACCCAAGTTGACCGGTGATTCACGAACGTTAAAACTTGTAAAAACTATATGATGTCATATATATGGATATAACATAATATTATGATAAGTAAAAATATCATTAAGTATATTAACAATGAACTACATATGTAAAAACAAGACTACTAACTTAATGATTTTGAAACGAGGCATATATGTAACGATTATAATTGTAACGACATTTAATTGTATATACATCATATTAAGATATATTAATACATCATAATATCATGATAATATAATAATTTAACATCTCCTTATATATAATAAAAAATGGGTTAATAACATTTAACATGATCGTTAACCTAAAGGTTTCAAAACAACACTTACATGTAACGACTAACGATGACTTAACGACTCAGTTAAAATGTATATACATGTAGTGTTTTAATATGTATTCATACACTTTTGAAAGACTTCAAGACACTTATCAAAGTACTTCTACTTAACAAAAATGCTTACAATTACATCCTCATTCATTTTCATCAACAATTCTACTCGTATGCACCCGTATTCGTACTCGTACAATACCTAGCTTCTAAATGTATTTACTATTGGTATATACACTCCAATGATCAGCTCTTAGCAGCCCATGTGAGTCACCTAACCATGTGTGAACCATCATTTAACATCTAGCATGAAATATCTCACAAAATTATAAACTAATGGAGCCTATATTGATGCTCCATATTCACGTTAAAGAGAGGAGTCACAAACACATTCATTTTTCAATTTTCTTGAATCAAATTACTCTCTCTCTCTCAAGTGTTCTTCATTTGTTCTAAGTTATCTTCATCATCTTCAACAAAATCTAGCTCAATCTAGTTCATAAATCCATACATAAACCAAGTTATAAAACAACTACTCAAGAACACACCAACAACACTTCCAAGTTTGCTAGCTTACTTTCAATCTTGCAAATCCACTTTGAGTGATCATCCAACCTCAAGAAATCTTTCTTATTTACAGTAAGATATCTTTATAATACAAGGTAATACTCATATTCAAACTTTGATTCAATTTCTATAACTTTAACAATCTTATTTCGAGTGGAAATCTTACTTGAACTTGTTTTCGTGTCATGATTTTGCTTCAAGAACTTTCAAGCCATCCAAGGATCCTTTGAAGATAGATCTATTTTTCTCATTTCCAGTAGGTTTATCCACAAAACTTGAGGTAGTAATGATGTTCATAACATCATTCGATTCATATATATAAAACTACCTTATTCGAAGGTTTAGACTTGTAATCACTAGAACATAGTTTAGTTAATTCTAAACTTGTTCGCAAACAATAGTTAATCCTTCTAACTTGACTTTTAAAATAAACTAGTCACATGTTCTATATCTATATGATATGCTAACTTAATGATTTAAAACCAGAAAACACGAAAAACACCGTAAAACCGGATAAACGCTGTCGTAGTAACACCGCGGGCTGTTTTGGGTTAGTTAATTAAAAACTATGATAAAATTTGATTTAAAAGTTGTTCTTCTGGGAAAATTATTTTTCTTATGAACATGAAACTATATCCTAAAATCATGGTTAAACTCAAAGTGGAAGTATGTTTTCCAAAATGGTCATCTAGACGTGGTTATTTCGACTGAAATGACTACCTTTACAAAAATGACTTGTAACCTGTATTTTCAACCATAAAATTATATTTTTTCTGTATAAATTCATAAACTTAAGTTCAATATGAAACCATAGCAACTTGAACCACTCAAAACGGATTTAAAACGAAAAAGTTATGGGTAAAACAAGATTGGATATTTTTTGCTTGTTGTAGCTACGTGAAAATTGGTAACAAATCTATATTAATCATATCCTAGCTAACTTATATTGTATTATACATGTATTCTAATATATTATGTAATCTTGAGATACCATAGACACGTTTGCAAATGTTTTGACATATCATATCGACCCATGTATATATGTTATTTGGAACAACCATAGACACTCTATATGCAGTAATGTTGGAGTTAGCTATACAGGGTTGAGGTTGATTCCAAAAATATATATACTTTGAGTTGTGATCTAGCCTGAGACGTGTATACACTGGGTCGTGGATTGATTCAAGATAATATATATCGATTTATTTCTGTACATCTAACTGTGGACAACTAGTTGTAGGTTACTAACGAGGACAGCCGACTTAATAAACTTAAAACAGTAAAACATATTAAAAATGTTGTAAATATATTTTGAACATAATTTGATATATATGTACATATTTGTTATAGGTTCGTGAATCGACCAGTGGCTAAGTCTTACTTCCCGACGAAGTAAAAATCCGTGAAAGTGAGTTATAGTCCCACTTTTAAAATCTAATATTTTGGGATGAGAATACATGCAGTTTTATAAATGTTTTACGAAATAGACACAAGTAAATGAAACTACATTATATGGGTGAATGATCGAAGCCGAATATGCCCCTTTTGCTTGGTAACCTAAGAATTAGTAAATCGATCTACTAATTGACGCGAATCCTAAAGATAGATCTATTGGGCCTAACGAACCCCATCCAAAGTACCGGATGCTTTAGTACTTCGAGTTGTTTTATCATGTCCGAAGGATTTCCCGAAATGATAGGGGATATTCTTATATGCATCTTGTTAATGTCGGTTACCAGGTGTTCACCATATGAATGATTTTTATCTCTATGAATGGGATGTATATTGAAATATGAAATCTAGTGGTCTATTATTATGGTTTGATAATATATAGGTTAAACCTATAACTCACCAACATTTTTGTTGACGTTTTAAGCATGTTTATTCTCAGGTGATTATTAAGAGCTTCCGCTGTTGCATACTAAAATATGAACTAGATTTGGAGTCCATGCTTGTATGATATTGTGTAAAAACTGCATTTAAGAAACTTATTTTTGATGTAATATATTCTTATTGTAAACCATTATGTAATGGTCGTGTGTAAACAGTATATTTTAGATTATCATTATTTGATAATCTACGTAATGCTTTTTAAACCTTTATCGATAAAATAAAGGTTATGATTATTTTAAAAATGAATGCAGTCTTTGAAAAATGTCTCATATAGAGGTCAAAACCTCGCAACGAAATCAATTAATATGGAACGTTTATAATCAATATGAACGGGACATTTCAGTTGGTATCCGAGCGTTGGTCTTAGAGAACCAAAAATTTGCATTAGTGTGTATTATCGAGTTTGTTAGGATACATTAGTGAGTCTGGACTTCGACCGTGTTTTCTTTAAAAACGATTGCTTAACACTTTTGTTGGAAACTATATATTATTAACATGTAAATATTATGTGATATATTAACCTCTTAATGTGTTTGATATTGTGTGATAGATGTCTACCACTAGTACAAATCCCATTGACTCACCTAATAATAATGAAGAGTCGAATATAATTTGGGAAGATTCACAAATTCCCGAAGAGGAACCGGAAGAAGAGGAACCGGAAGAGGTGGAACCGGAAGAAGAAGAGGTTTCGGAGGAAGAAATTTTGATACCTACAGTAAATCGATTAAATAAAAGAAAATCATCAACCAACAGACCAAAGTTAAAAATGGTCAATGGTGTTTCCGCCGAGGAAGCAAAATATTGCGAAGATTACCAATTTTCTGATGAATCGGATCCCGATGAGGATTTCGATAATGTTATAGAAATTACCTTAACCCAATTTAATATGGCAAAAGAAAATAATAAGGGAAAAGGTATAAAAATAGAGAAACCTGATTCCAACCCCGATGAACTTTATATGTATCGGCAACGTCCGTATTTCCTAAATTGTAACAATAACCCGGGAACCTCTAAACCACCAGGTTTTTCTAAACCATTGTGGAAAATGACGGCTCGTATTAGAGGAACATCTTATATCCCTAGAAAATTAGGAAAATGAACCAAGTCCGAAGAAGAAGAAACCAGTGATTCAGATTAGAGGGTTGTAATCATGTTGTGTATTATATGTATTGTAGTGTGCTTATACTTTTATGTTCTATGTAAAAATTGCTTGTATTGTTTGTTAATTATCTTTTACGAATCTAATCCTTGTCTATTTTACAGTATAAAAACATAAAACAGACGTTAAGGATAGACAACCAAAAATTTTAGAAGACCTTCTAGGGGATATGATTGATGAAATCTTGTCTAGAGTCGGGCAGAATTCATCAGCACAGTTAGTTACGGAAAAATTAGTTTGCCAAACGTTTGAAAGACATTCCAGGCATGCCTTAGTATATAAAAGGCTTTTCTTTGAAAGATGGGGTATATCAAATTGGGGAGACTTTAAGTTACGCCAAGTTTTCTTTAAGGCATTTAGTGCGGGAAACCCAGATGCAATTTTACGCTACGGGTTACGAACCTATTTTGACTCAACATATCCCGACATAGGACTCCGTTCTTTAGAAAGAGCTTCTAACATGCAACATAAAGAAGCATGTTATGCTTACGGGTTAATAATGTTCGCTTCTCATCAAATGGAGAAAAAGAACATTGGGTTGAAACTTTTAAATAAAACATTTTCACAAGTGACGGACTCAGTAGTTGGAGTAAGAAACAAGGTTTTTAGATTGCTACGAGGCTGTTGGGCATTACGAAACCTTCGTCCTTTTGACGACATAACAACATGCTGCCTAGCCAATGTTCATAACGGTTACTTTCCACAAGATCAAGGATGGGAAGTCGTCTTAGTAAAACCAGAATGCATGACTTGTTTCTGGACTTATGAATTACATGTCTTTATTTCTTTTGCTGAACAACTTGCGTATTAACTAGAATTGCCTTTATAGCTGCCGGGTATCAAAGTTATTATGTGCTATATTTCATCCTATATGTATAATAGCGGTTTTGTAAGTTTGTAATATTTTGTATTAAGTTTGAACGCGAAATATTATTGTAATAAGTATTTCATATAGAAGCGTAGTAGTTGAGTTGTATAGTAGCTAGTAAGTATGAACTTAACGGGTAGGTACTACCCGAATTAAAACTATAAAATGCTAATATGAAGAAAAAGCTTTTATAAATAAGTTCATATAATGCTACGAGATACTATTGACTACTCTTAAATTCTATATGATTACTCAATTCTTTTGGATATTTTTGAAGGAAATGGCACCAGCGACTCGTCAGAATTTGAACATAAGCGAGGAAGACTTCCGTGTTTCCTTCCAGCAAACATAGCCGCAGTACAGGCTGCGATGCAAAATAACAATAACTCTGGATCTAGCAGTGAAACTAATTCCACAAGAAATAGTGTAGGATGCTCCTACAAAGAATTCACTGCCTGCAAACCTTTGGAATTTGATGGAACTGAAGGACCAATTGGATTGAAACGGTGGACCGAGAAAGTTGAATCGGTGTTTGCCATAAGTAAGTGTACTGAAGAGGATAAAGTTAAGTACGCTACTGATGTTATGCGAGGTGTATACAAAATAGTAGTATTTTTACTACAAAATACTATTAAATACGATACAATTTTACACAAGTTATTTATTTATTTATATAGTGGATATACCTAAACCTTGCTACACCACTTATAGGCAGCGTACCTAATCGTACAGTAGTGTAGTTTTTAGTAAGTCCGGTTTGTCCACAGGGAACTCGCCAAGTTAAAAGCTATATTTTTAAAAACTATATTTGTATAAAAATATATATATAGGAGTAGTATTATTATTATAAAAGGGGGTTTTTACCGTTTAATGACTGGTTTGTCGATTTTAAAACTTTAGTCGCAGTTAAAACCTAATGTAAAATATTAAAAATAAATATAACTTAATTTTAAGCGTAAAGTAAATAACGATAATGAAATTGCGATAAATAAAAGTGCGATAAATAAAATGACGATAAATAAAATTGCGATAATTAAAAAGTACAATAATTAAAATGACAATAAATTAAAGTGCGATAATTAAAAGTGCAATTAAGTATGAAATAAAGGAATTATGCTTATTTAAACTTCCGTAATCATGATGTTTGACGTGTTGATTTTAGTTTATTCCCATGGGTTAAGTGTCCTCTGTCCTGGATTATTCAATATGTCCATCTGGTTTTTGTCCATAACAGTCCATCAGTCATAGATATAAAGTGCGAGTGTCCTCGTCAAATTATCCTTATATCCGAAGTTAAATATTCCAACTGATTGGGGACTTAAACTGTAACAAGGTTTTAATATTTTGTTTAATAATTACACCAGGATATCGACTGCATGTAACCCAAGATTTTAATACTTTGTTAACAATTATGCCAAGTGTCCTTGTACATAATTCACCCTTGTTTTAATAAGTCCATTAACTATTAATCCATTCCCGTGTCCTGTTAAATGAACGATTATCAGTACTTATAAATATCCCGCCCATCGTGCTAGATCGACTGTATGTGGTTATTTATAGGTACGTCCAATTGTAAATCTTTATATTAAATTAACAAAATATCATTTAATTAAACAAATATAAAGCCCATTAATAGCCCATAGTCTAATTTCCACAAGTGTCGTTCTTTTGTCCAAACCCCAATTATGGTACAAAGCCCCAATTACCCCGTCTTTAATATTTTATCCCAACATCACGATTACTTCGGCTTAAATAAGCATAATAATAACTTAGCTACGAGAAATTAATTTAAAAATATTGAACATAACTTACAATGATTAATAATAGCGTAGCGTTACACGGACAGAATTTCGACTTACACCTTTACAACATTCGCTAACATACCCTTATTATTATTAAAATTAAAATATATATATATATATATATATATATATATATATATATATATATATATATATATATATATATATATATATATATATATATATATATATATATATATATATATATATATATATATACGTGAGAGTGAGAAGAGAAAAAGATGTGATTAAACTGGCCAAAACACGCAAAATTTATAGGATGTCACCAGATACTGTTTACCATGCGATCGCATGGAAATTGCACTTCCAGGCCATGCGATCGCATGACCTGCTTTTCCAGCTCACACAGATTTGTTTGCTTTCTTGCCGACAGTTTTATATAATAATATAATATATGTATAATTTTAAGAATTAATTATATATTATATATTATATTATATTCATGTGCATAGTTGACTTGTAATTTTTAGTCCGTTGTGTCGAGCGTTGAGAGTTGACTCTAGTTCCGGTTCCGAATTTTCGAACGTCCTTGCGTACAATTTAATATCTTGTACTTTGCGTTTTTCGTCTTGTACTCTTGTAATTTTGAGACGTTTCTCATCAACAATTGGAACCACTTTGATTGTACTTTGTACTTTTGAGCTTTTTGGTCATTTGCGTCTTCAATTCGTCGAATCTGTCTTTTGTCTTCACTTTTTATTATTTAAACGAATATTACTTGTAAATAGAACAATTGCAACCAAAAGCTTGTCTTTCTTGATGGATAATGCTATGAAATATATGTTCGTTTTTAGCATTATCAAATATTCCCACACTTGAGCGTTGCTTGTCCTCAAGCAATATAGTCTTGAAATAAAAATACTAGAATCACTTCTTTATTCTTCACACTTTGTACATCAGTGATTTCTATATGGCGGTATGAACAATGGTAGTAACGTTGTGGTTTACAGTCCCACATTACTATGAAAATTTAGATCCTTAAGGATATTGGATATTTATGAAAACATTTGATCTTTTGAAAATTAAATCTAGCTTTTACCCTAGATAAGTTTTCCGGAATAACCCTTCACTGGTGTTTGCAAATTGTTTTTGTGGGTTGTGTGGGTTTCATATTTAAAATTTTAGCTCAAAACTTGCGGTTTTGTGTCACCCACTTGCTAACCTTGTATTGGGAAAGCAACACGTCCAGTTTACTTGCTCCGTATATTACCTTTCGGTAAACTACCGTCCGGTTGTAAAGGAAAGCGTTGAACAAACAACTGTTAAGGCAATGTCTCGTGACATGCTTTTAATTATGGTCTATAACGTGTCGGATGTAATTACTATCCTTGGTAGGAGCAATAGTAAAGATCACCCTATAGTTTTTTGGTCTGGCACAAGGTCCTGTCTTTGACCATGCTATGCAACCACCGTTCTTACAGTTGACACCCGATTTGGTTCAGGTGACCTAATGAATTCCAGGTGAATTCCTAGGATTTTATGTTCAATGGTAATGAATGCATTAAAAATGGGTTTTCAGAAAATAAATCGGTTTGTAGTTTTGATCAAAATATTTTCTCGTTCAAGCTCGAGTTTAGATATCATCGAATTCTATGAGTTTGAATTCTCAATCTTTAAAAGTCAATCTCAAGGATTGAGTAATATCAGTCTTAAAGGCTGATTTTTGATCTTTTAAGGAGATTATCCTTTCTGGAGATCTGATTCATTAGTCTTATCAAGCTAATTTGCAAGGTGCCCTCCCCATTTTACAAGACAGATCCTCTCATGGTTAGGATAAGTCTGACCACTTGGCGACCCTGTTTGATGCTGAGGTCCGTGGATTTCCAGCTGATTTTCGAGAAAACTTTTCAAGGTTTTTCGTAGACTCTACAACTGGTCTGGACAACAACTTCCTGACCTAAATCAAGAAGCGCGTGTTTTTTTCGGAAGACTTTACTTCCTTTTAATGATGGAATTGATTCATCGTGTAGATCCATCTTTTCTTTCAAATATATTATAAGAAATTGGGTAAAACTGATAAAATTGTCCAAAACAAAAGTATCTTCAGTTATTTGTACCAAAATATGTGATATATGTTTTAAATAACTTGGTAATTTTTCCCACATTTGGCTTTTATTTTCCTTTCTTTGCCTTTTTATTGTCCTCTATTCCATTTTAAATGAATTCTAACATTTTGGGTTGTTTCTCAATTTATGTCCTTTCCGAGGTAACAATAATTTCGGTGTTAACACCTAGTTTTACCGTTCATAAATATGTATAAACTTGATTTTGAATTCATTTAATTGAAAATTTTGAAAAATTTTACTAGAATTGGGTAGTCAGTATATAAGACTAGGGCTGTTCTTTATTATCAGAGAGCACTAGATTCTAATACAACTACTGTGTTACTAGTATTTTTAATGGTAACCAAGTGTTCAAGTCAAAAAATTTTAAAAATCCGAAAGAATTTAACCCCTTCCCACACTTAAGATCTTGTAATGCCCTCATTTGCAAGAAATCAGTAACAATTTAAATTATTGAGGGTGATTAACGTAGAAAAATGATTTAATTTTATCAAAGTTTCCAAACATATTGGCGTTTGTTTGTTGAATTATAATTGGTGCACATCATTTGTTCATTCCGTCTTGTTGTTACATCACATTTGTTTTTCGTTTGGTCGTCAAAATTAGTAGCTTTTGCTGAACTTAATGCCGGTCTTTGAAAATGCGCTGTTTTACCATGTTGTGTATATGAAATAAAATACGTACAATAAAAATATAAACATGCATGGTAATTTGAAATGGGACTTAAAATTCCACTTTCAAATCAAATATGAAATATTAGTACAACATAATAAAAATATTAAACTTACATAAAAGTATCAATATTTGTATGTTTAAACATAAATAAATAAAAATAATAAAAAGATAAAAATCATAGAAATAACCAACGGGAACTATATCAATCTGGATAGGGGTTCCAGTTCATGTCGTCGGTCGGGTTCCATGGTTGGTGATAGGTGTACTGGTAGGCCTGGTTAGGGTCGTAGAGAGTAAATGATGGTCTCATCTCGGGCTGGTGTGGAGGATAGTAAGCGGGTCGGGTCGGTACGTAGTGATCCTGAGGTGATAGCCGACTCATGATCTGACGCTGATGATTGTCCCATCTATCATGCTGTCGTTGCCTGGAATGCTCGTACCCATTCCGGGCTTGCCACTGCTCGTATCTATTATGTTTATCCTGGTTTGTCATTTCTACCTCATCTATACGCTGGTAGACGTCAGTCATAGCCTCCCTAATGACATGCCTAATGTCATCTGCTTCCTCCATTTCCTCATCTGAACCTCTCTCTACCTGTGGATGACGACCAACATAGGGTACTGCCTGATTGCGTCTGCTTTTCAATACCTTAGCACCCTGATAGACCTTCAATCCTAAAGTATCATCCTGTTCCCTACAAACCAAGAGTGGACCCCCTTGATCCCTATCTACACCCAAATACTCTCCAATGAGAGTAACAAAAATACCTCTTCCTATTATTCCCCCTTCCTGTATTCCTTCCACTATCTTAGACAAATAAAAATCAACACAGTAGAAGATATTAACAAAGCCTCTTGGGTCTTGAATATACTTAAGGTAGAATAAATCATGTAAGGTCATTTTCTCCTTGTTGTGACCTCTCTGTGTAATCGAGTTAGCCAGAAATCTATGAATTATATGAAGCTCGGCTCTGTGAATATGTAAGTAGGTATGTGTTCCTGCCCGCCCAAAAACATTATAATCTGACATACGCCTCTAGACGGCGTTAGCATCAAAATTCCTATCTACCCTTTCACCATGATAAATCAAATTCATACAATCGGGTAGTAGTAATTCAGCGGGCGTATATATCTGTAAAGCCCTGGCCATGTCCAGCATGGACATCCTGTGCATCCTACGGCCAAGTATAAATCTAAGAAAACTTCTATCATCTAACCTAACTACATCCGCATTAAGTGAAATAGTACTCATAAGCTCAACGCACCATTCCTTATATACAGGCCTACGAATGGTGAATAAACGTTCCCAATCGGGAAAAGAAGAGCTGCCATACCTTTGGATCAGATGCTGTCTAACTGAGTTAGAAAGTTGGACCCTTTCCAAAGGCTCTCAATCGATTACCCTTGGCACTTCTACATTTTTCGTTACCAGTTTGAATTTGTTACTTTGATATGTCGGGTAATCTCTCCAACTTCGATCAAACCTCAGATTAGGATGCAACTGTTCTTCATGAATCGTTGGGTGTTGTACTATCGGATGCATCGGAAATACTACGTAGGCATCAATATATTCTAGTTGCGGATCATAATATGGAACGTGTTGATCAGGTTGTTGTTGTTGTTCCTGTTCAGGTTCATATTGCATTTCTGGTTCAGGTTCTGGAGCAGGTTCTCTAGATGATGATGATGCACCATCAGTATTAGTAAATTTCTGCAAAACACATTAAACAAAAATTTTGTGCATCCAAATATGCATTAGTGTTAGCAAAATAACAACTTGAAACAATTACAATAACATGTTTAATCAAAATTAAACTTATACACATTTTCACAATTTTAACAATTCTACACTTTTTCAAATAAGCATATATGAAAATGTTTACAAAGTTCATAAGCATTCAACTCAAATAACATGTTAAAACAACCATTACTAGCAATTAAACAAGTTTCAAATGGCATTTACATCAATTTAATCAAGTTCATGAATTTTATACCTAAAAAGTCCACTTTAATTCTCAAAAATCATGTTTAGGATCAAAGTTTGGATCATTTAGCTACCTAAACATGTTACACTACTTAATTTAGCAATAATTCATGAAAAAAATCAGCCATAACCTGTTTATATCAAAAAGCCCCAAATTGCTCAAGAACACAAACCCTAGATTCCTAAAATTTTTGAAGTTTTTGGCTTCAAATCATGTTAAATAGCATCAATCTAGGTTATACATGCATAATATACTAACAATTTAACTCTAATTACAATAGAAATTAACAAAATCAAATTAGGTAAAATATAGCTCAAGAACACTAAAAATCAAATTTAAAGAGGTTTAGGGGTGTAATTGTTACCCTTCTTGATAAACTTCATATCAAATTCATGATTAGAGCAGATTATAGCAAGAAATTTGGTGAATTTTGGTGAAAAATTGATGAAATTTGAGAGGGTTTATGTGTGTGTTCGTATGTGTGAAGTGTGGTTACAGAACAGCTCGCTGGAAGTTTATGATCTGCCCAGTTTTTTGGCACCATGCGACCGCATGGTGTTTGTGAAGGAACCCCATGCGATCGCATGGGGTCTTTTTTTTTTATTTTTTTTATTTTATAAAAACCATTACTAATAAAACATATAATTAATTAAAAATTAAAATTTTGTTTCTTTTTAGGATGAGGGCGTTTCGGATCGTTGTCCTAGTCCGTCTCTCGACTAAATTTTAAAAATTTGTCACGTTTTAAGCGCGGTTTTAAAAGTAAAGATTTTTGAGTTTTTTTTTTTTTTTTTTTTTTTTTTTTTTTTTTTGCATACTTTAATTCAATAAGGTTTAAAAATAATGATAATAAAAATTCTCGTCCCTCCCTTGGGTAAAGCAATTTCGGTTCAACGACCTAGTTTTCAACTCACGACGAATTTTTAAAAATCAAATTTTTAACTTAGTGAAATAAAGTAAATTTTTATTTTTAAATTCACACCAATCTTAAACTTAAAATGCATAAAATTAAAAATTAAAAATTCACACCAAATTTATAGTATATTTTTGTTTTTATACATACAAACTTATATTAAAATTATTAATTTTTTTCAAATATTTACAAACTTAAATATATTGATTTTAAAAGTTTTACAATATTAATTTAATATTTATATATTAATTTTAAAAACATGGTATTAAAATTAAAAATCTTTTTGGTCTTTTATCCCACTTTAATCAATCAAATATTATCAAAAATATACGCCCCTCTTTTCAGTAAAGTAATTTCGGTTCCATAACCTAGTTTTACTCCTGACGAATTTTTGAAATATTTTGGGTTGATTGATTAAAGATATTTATACCTTAAGAATAAACGGTAAATTTCACAGTGATGTAATAAATTTTTGTATGATATCAATAATTTCGATTACGTATACCTAATTTTATTGAATACCAATTTAATACTTTATAGCGAACGATTCAGCATTTATTATCAAAAGGTTAAAAGCAATAAAAATAAAAATAAAAATTGTACATACTTACCTGTGAGAAAGAATTCTCAGAGACCTGCTTTAGCTGACTCATAGGAGAGTCGTGTGATTTGGTTTTCCATAGCTACGTAAGCATAACCACGAATCTTCAATATCTTTTCTTCTAAAATATAAACGGTCCTTCTCTGCATAGAGTAACAAATTCGGTATTTGAATATGTTTGATTATTTGAACATTTACCTTCATGTGACCATTTTCCGCATTTATAACATCTTTCAAGGTGTCGTGCTCTTCTTTTTGTTGCGGATTTTAATTTTCCTTTACCAAAATGTATCTTATGATGATCTTTTCTGAGTTCTTTTCTTACTCCGTCCATTTTTTCTCTTATGAATGATACCAGTTCACTTGGAAGTGTGTCATTATTACGTTTAGTAATCATAGCATGTAGCATTAGACCATGGTTCAGATCAAAGGAATTCTTCATCTCGTAAAACCTAAAAAAATAAAAATTCAGAATGGGAGGAGAAGACTAGTTCTTTAGGGTCTGCTAGGGAAATACCATACGGATTCCATTTTTGGAAACTACACGAAAACAGAATATCTAACTCTAACAGAAATACCTATTACCCTAAAAAGATTCGATCCTTCCCACACTTAGTTAGCTATGGTGTCGAAATTGTGATTAACTTCATCTTCAACTTCCATTGGACTATCTATGTAATGTTTAACTCTGTGACCATTAACTTTAAATTCAATCCCATTTGAATTTTTTAATTCTATAGTTCCGTACGGGAAAGCTCTTTTGACTATGAATGGTCCAGACCATCTTGATTTAAATTTTCCAGGAAATAGCTTGAATCGTGAATTGAAAAAAAGAACTCTGTCTCCTTCTTTAAATTCTTTTGAACTTCTGATTCTTTTATCATGCCATTTCTTCGTTCTTTCCTTATAGATTAACGAATTTTCATATGCTTCATGTCTTAATTCTTCTAATTCGTTTAATTGACTTAACTGTAGACGTCCGGCTTCATGTAAATCAAGATTACAAGTCTTCAAAGCCCAAAATACTTTATGTTCAATTTCTACTGGAAGATGACATGCTTTTCAGTAAACGAGTCTAAAAGGTGTGGTGTTAGGACCCCGAAGTTGTATAGTGTTAATGTGAAAATAAGCTTAAATGAAGGTTCCTTAGAAGAGGGCTATATAAGGAACCTAAGTAGTCCTAATTAGATAGCCATTGTATTGTAACCGAGTTCTAGAAGCTGTGAAATGTAATTGTACCGATTCTCTCTAATACCGAGTCTCATGCTTACATACCGAATCTCTCTTTATCTTATCATTTCTCTCAATCTCAACATGATCTGACCTATCATTTGGTATCAGAGCTTCCAGGAAGTGATTCTACATCACTATATCGATCCAGAGATTGTAGATTACAGAATCTAATTACTCTCGGTATTTTGAATCACATTCGATATCATCGAATTTGATAATATGACGTTCAGATTCTTGTGATAAGTTCAGTAAGGGTGCATTAGGTATTTTAGAAAGAGTTTCGATCATCATTACAGCTTTTTAACTTCAATTATGGAGAATCAAGTTGATTTTTAGAGTTTGTGGCAAAAACTCTCGGTATTGCTTAATTCAAGCTTGATTCTGGATTTTTGTGAAGATTTAAGGATTCAGTTATGTTCGTGAGGTGTTAAATCACATTTCTGACGGTTCAATTTCTTCAATTCATTAAGTTTTGAAGATTTGATCAACACTCGGTATCGTAACTGTCATACCGAGTCTGCTTCATTACTTATATTCATCTTAAGTGTTGCAGATTGTGGTGTGATTGTGATTCTATCACATTCGGTTTAATTATACGCAGCTAATTGGTGTGATTTGAGAAAGGATTATGTCATATTTCTAAGTTTTAAACTTAGACTCGGTATTGTCAACTGCTACAGTTGACATTCGGTATCCTATACTTTCGGTATCTTTGATATTTTGTGTGATACTAACGTGTTTCCTTGTGCAGCAAGGTTACAGAATCTAATTCAAAAGGATTGAATTGAGTTTGAACTTCAAATTCATACAGAATCTGACTACCAAATCAAATACAGAATCTGAGTTTCTGTATCACTTAATCCATTATTTTAAGTGGTTACAGGCTACAATTCTTGTGATTACCGAATATATTCTGAATCTGGGTGTGTCTCTTGTATTTCTGATCAGTTTCTTTTACAGAATCCGATATACAGAATCTTTACCGAATCTGCTACTTTACCGAATCTGCTACAGTACCGAATCTGTTATAGAATCTGACATTCTGATCATATTGTTGTGATTTTTCATCTTAGATTTGTGTAATACAGAATCTTTACCGAATCTACCTCATTTTCAAGATGTCTACTCAAGATACTTTGATCATTGGATCAGATTCCAGTCCTCCAGTGTTGTTTGATGGCAAATACACTCAGTGGCTTCACCGTATCACTTAGTACATAGACTATAAGGGTGAGAAAGCAAAACACATTTGGGCTTCTCTGAGAGATGGTCCAGTTGTTGATTATCATCCGGATACTGGTATGCCAATTCCAGTATATGAACTTTCTTGTGATAAGCGTGAGAGAGCTCAGGGTGACATAGAGGCAAAGAATATTGTTATGCAAGCTATCCCGTATGAATTGTTTGAAAATGTTGATAGCAACACAACAGCAAAAGATATATGGGATGAGATCAAACAACAGCAAGAAGGTTATGACATGTCAGATGTTACTAAATTGAATAAGGCTCTGGGATTCTATGAAGATTTCAAGCCGGAAAATGATGAACCACTCAAGGATACCTATCGTCGTTTCAATGGTGTTCTCAATGAGTTGAAAAGGTGCAAGATCATAAAAGTAAATGCTGAAGTCAACATGAAGTTTCTCAAAAAGCTCAATGCTGATTGGCTTCCTTATGGAACCATTGTTCGATCTACTAAAGAGATTGACAAGTTGACTATTCATGAGCTTGTTGGAGTTCTTATACATTACCAACCTGAAGTGTCTAAACTTCAAGAAGGAAGGAAAGAGTCTTCTCCGGGCGATCCACTTGCCCTAATTGCCAAAAAGAAGAGCAAATCATTGACGTCTTCCAAAAGCTTGTCTAAGAAAGTGCTTGTTGAAGAATCAACTGATTCAGAAGATTTGAATCTTTCTGATGTTGATGATTCTCATCTTGAATTAGTCAAGATGGTAGCCATGTTCACAAAAGCCTTGAACAAACACAAGTTTAAAGGCAAATCAAGCAATCAACGCAAAAACTCGTCATCTTCCTCGTACTACTAGAAAGCTGATCAATCTAAACAACAACGTGCTGATGATTCCAAGAAGGAAGATTCAATTTGTTTCAATTGTGGCAAAGTTGGTCATTACTCTCGTGAGTGCAAGATGCCTAAGAAGAAGGACGCAGCTTACTACAAGAAGAAAATGTTGATGGCTAAGATTGTGGAAACTGGGGGAGAGCTAAAACCGGTTGATGATACTTGGTTTAACTGGACTGACGATTCAGATTAGATTCAGAGGTGGAACATGCAAATGTTTGCAAGGTGACAAAGCTCATCAAAGCTAAGGAAGCAATGGAGAATGTCGACTCAACATCCGATGATGATGAGGTACAATCATCTGAAATCTCACCTGATTTTATAAAAATGCAAAATGACTTGATGAAGAATCTGGTCTCAATGTCAAAAGAAGTCAAAGGCTTAAAATCTGAAAACAAAGTTTTAAAAGATAAAATCAAAATGAATGAGACCAGACCTTCCTCATCCAAATTGCAAATGGATGTGCAACAATTGACTCTCCAACTCAACTCTAAGGAAACTGAGTTGGAAGATCTGAAAAAGACAATTCATCCAATTAAAGTTAAAAGAACTGATTATCGTTTAAAATCGGAATGACATGCAGAAAAAGTTCAATTTTTAGAAAAAGATCTTTCTGATTTGAAAAACCAACATGAACCTACACTTTCAAAACTAAACAAGAAAATCGTTCAATTGGAAAACACCATAATTGAAAAGAACACTGAAATTTCTTAATTGTCAAAAGAATCTTTTCAAATGAAAGCACAACTTGCTCGATATGAGGAAAAACTCTATCAAACAGAGCAATCCAAAGCTATCATGGATATGGAACTTTCAAAACAAATGATTTTCATGAATAGACCAAAAACGATTCATGGTGAAAAGTGGGGGTTGGGTTATGAAGATCCGAAAATTTTGGAAGATGCTTCCAAAAAGATTCCAGGATTATATCATTCTGATTATTTTCAAGCTGGTTTACCATCGCATTTTGTACATGCTTCTGATGCTGATTTTGATGATATTATTGTAAATCGTAAATCTAGGAAATACCATCAAATTAGCTTAATGTATGAAAAAATCAATGCTAAGATAGGTAAATCGAATCCTGATTTCTTGAAAAATCTTGTTGAAACTGAAAAGAACATGCAACGTGAAGATTATGTGCCTAAGCGTAGACTGGTTTATATCCCAACACTCATGCTAGAGAAATACATTTTAATGCTTGAGAATGAAGTGTTTAACAAACCTAGTTCTAGCATTACTGCAATAGATGAGGTGTTTGATGAACCAATTTTTGATGTGAAACCAATTCTACCAACTTTACCTGTATGTCCAGATGATGTTTTCCGTGCAGACCTAGCACATGAACTAACTGTCTTCTTTGAGACAGATTCTCTAGGTCAAAATTCTTTAGATGATAAAGTAGAACCTCAGGATGAACCGAACATTGAACCTTTGATAGATTTTGAAAGTCAACTTGATCCTTTGCATGATTATTACTTGCATTTACCTGCTGTACGTAATTTGAATCGTATAGTAGCTCAACTTGAACAGGAGAATATTGACTTGCAACTTAAGTGCCAATCATTAGAACAAATGCTTGCTTTGTGTGATAAATTGCCTTCACTGCCTAAGAAAGAATGTACTTATGCTTTTAAGGAGGGTGAAGTGATAGTTTCTGCTGAAGAATTATGTCTTGAGATTAAAAGCTTAAAACAAAAGATAATTCAAATGAAACAGGCTAACACACTTAAGCAAACGTCTAATGTTGCAACCAATGTGCTTGAATGTACTGGTGGGATTTCTAAGAAGGGGAAGGGAACAACAACATCTAAGGATGTAAAACCCATTACTATTCTTAAAAATCCTCTACGTTCTCAATTTAGCAATCATGGTTCGAAAGTTGTTTCTACAACTCAGTATATTGTTAAAAAGGTTCATTCTCCAAATGGTTCTGTGTTAACTAAAAAGACCCCTATGATTCCTATGATTCCTATGACAAAAACTTCAAAAGAGAGTCTTTTAAAGAAATCAGTTAAGTCCACAACACACACAAGTTCTAAACCTGATTTAAGTGAGTATGATGCAAAAGAACGTACAATCAAATTGGAAATTCTGCAAAATCAGTCATCTCATGTGTCAACTGAAAAGTTTGGACGTCTAACTAACAAAGGTGTTTTTCGTGTCACAGGTCATAATCCAAACATGAATTACAAATCTGTATGGGTTCCTAAGTCCACCACTAAGAAAGTAGCAACCAAACCAAAGCAATCTGCTAGTCGGCCTAGGAAATCATCTCATGTTTTTCAATTTTCGTCTGTGAACAAAACATCTACTTGGAATAAATTGTGTGTTAAGACTTCTGATAACGATGTAAAGATTGATATTGCGTATGATGCTTCATGTAATGTGGTTTTAAATGATGCTTTATTGTCTAAACTGCATGATGCTTTACGTGATTATTTCATCATTGATCCAAAGTTTGTTGTTAATCCAAAGTTTATTGTTGGTACTAACCGAAAAGGACCCAAAAAACTTTGGGTACCTAAACTCTAGGAAATTCACATTTACAGGGTTTCGACGTCTGTGTTTGGTATATCGATTCCGGTTGTTCTCGACATATGACAGGCGATAAATCCTTGCTTGTCAACTTCATTGACAAATTCCTAGGAACGGTTACATTCTGAAATGATGAGATTGCAACAATAACGGGTTACGGAGATTTTGTGCAAAATGGCATAACAATCAAACGGGTTTCATATGTTGAGGGTTTGGGGTGCAGTTTATTTAGTGTGAGCCAATTCTGCGATGGAGATCTCAAAGTTTTGTTTGAACGTCGACAATGCTCGGTGCAATCCACCAGAGGGAATGATCTTCTTGTTGGTAAACGTTGTGCTTCACTATATACTATTGACCTCAATGATGCACCATCACATGCAACCATGTGTTTGGCCAATCGTTCTACCAAAGAAAATTCATGGTTATGGCATCATCGGATGTCACACCTGAATTACAAGGGTATCAATCGATTAGTCTCTAAAGATTTAGTTGATGGTATTCCAACCTTTCAATATGATAAGCATCATGTGTGTCCATCATGTGCGATGGGTAAGCTGAAACGGACTAATCATCCGCTTAAGCAAAACCCCAGTACTTCATCGTCTTTGAAATTATTGCATATGGACTTATGTGGACCCATGCGTATTTCTAGCCTCGGTGGCAAGAAACATGTGCTTGTCATTGTTGATGACTATACCCGGTTTACATGGATTTTTCTTTTGCGAACTAAGTCAGAAACCCCCGCCATTATCATTGAATTCATTAAAAAGATTCAACGCTCTTTTAACAAACATGTTAAGAGCATCAGAACTGATAATGGGACGGAATTTAAGAATGACCCGCTTGATAGTTATTTGAAAGACAAAGGCATTGAACATCAGTTCTCTGCTGCTCGGACCCCCCAACAAAATGGAGTAGTCGAATGACGTAATCGTACGTTGTGCGAAGCAGCACGAATGATGCTTTCCTACTCCAAATTACCTCCAAAAATGTGGGGGGAGGCCATTTCAACTGCATGCTATACCCAAAATTGTTGTATTGTAAACAACAACAACAACAACAACAATACCCAATCCCACACTTGTAGGGTATGGGGGAGGTGAGACGTAGACAATCCTACCTCTACCCTAGGACAAAGAGAAGTCATTTCACCACCCCGAGTGAAACACTCACAAGAGTAGAGAAAGTCCTCCCTCTCTATGTTCGACGGATAAAGAGATTGCTTGCAACGGACCTCCGGCCAAAAAAAAAAAAAAAAAAAAAAAAAAAAAAAAAAAAAAATTAAATGCCAACTCCATGAAAATGGTGGAACGAATTTCCATGGGTTTTAAAATGTTGCCTGGGATTCGATTTAGGCTCTAAGCGACAGTCAAGTCGCCAATAATTAGACGCTTGCTGATGGCTCCCGAAACAGCGCCGTAAAAAAGAAAAAAGAAAAACGTACCTTAGAGTGTACTGCGGAGCACAGGACGAATAAAGTAAAGCTGCATTAAATGAGAAATAAACATATATGTCCACATACAGATAAAAACACAACATAGCAAGCCATTCTATAAGAATTAACATACAAACATACATAAAACAGTATCTACCCAACAAGCATACATACGGGAAAACCAACATACGCATACATAGATATAAAACATACAAACATACGAATATACATACCAACATACGGATATACATACAAACATACGAATATACATACAACCAAACATATAACTATACATACATATAAACATACAACCATACATAAATACAAACATACATAAATACATAAATACAATCAAAGACAAGCAGAAAAGCAAAACAAGCGAACATACAAACAAACAAACATAAACCTGCGAACAAACTTAAATACATACATACAAACACGAACATCCATACATACACATAGAAACCCACATGTCCAAACTTACACCATCGATGCATGGGTCTAGAGAGAGAAAAAAAAAAAAAAAAAAAAAAGGTCGCACAACAAAAAAAAAAAAATACATACAAAAAAAAAAAAAAAAAAAAAAAAAAAAAAAAACAACAACAACAACAAACCAGCAAAGAGCAAAGAGCAGAGTGAAAGAAGATACCCACAAAACCACAAACACACAAACAAAACCAAAAAACCTACTCGTCTATTCTAATTCTAGTCCTCCACGCAACCCTATCAGAGGTCATGTCCTCGGTCAATAAGAGCTCCTTCAAGTCTAGCTTTATCCTATCTTCCCACCTACGCGTAGGTCTACCCCTTCTTCTTACGCCGTCAACCGTAAGTGTCTCGACCCTCCTAACAGGGGCAGTAGGAGGTCGTCTTCTCACATGCCCAAACCATCGAAGTCGTTCTTCTCTAAGCTTGTCGATGATGCTTCTAACTTTCAGGTTCTCCCTAAAAACACTATTAGGAATCATATCTAACATGGTTTTACCACATGTCCACCTAAGCATCCTCATCTCTGCCACCTCCATCCTCCTCTCTTGTGCTTTCGTCATAGGCCAACACTCTGATCCGTATAACATGGCAGGTCTAATTGCCACCTTGAAGAATTTCCCTTTCAGCTTAAGGGGGATCTTCTTGTCGCATAAGACTCCAGTCGCTGCTCTCCACTTCACCCACCCTACCTTAATTCGGTGCGACACGTCTTCATCTATCCTCCCCGATTTGTGTAGCACCGAGCCCAGGTATCTAAATGAAGTTTGTGGATGCAAGATCTGGTCTCCAATACAGATGTTCACTCCATCACTTTGTTCATCAACATTCCTATCAAAATCGCAACTAAGATATTCTGTCTTTTGTCTACTAATGTATAGACCGTTACTTTCTAAGGCCACCCTCCATTGCTCCAGCCTTCTATTAAGCTCCTCCTTAGAATCCGAAACGAGCACAAATGTTTTGATAAAACTCCATATGAGTTATTATATGGTAGACGCCCGAATGTCAAATATTTCCGTGTTTTTGGTTGTATATGCTATGTGCTTAACGATTTTGATAGCCTCGGAAAGTTTGATCCTCATGGCAATCAGGCCATATTTCTTGGTTATTCCTCGAAGAAAGTTGCTTATCGTGTTTATCATAAGCGGATAAAGATGATTAAAAAGAGCATTAACGTCAAGTTCGATGAATTTTCGGGAATGGATTTTGAACAACTCAGTTCAAAACCCGATCCTAACCTGGCTATTACTTCTTCCACGCAAAACTCAATTTTCTCGAAGAAGGGTGTTCCTACGGTTACATCAGAGGAACTGGATATCTTGTTTGATAGTCTTTATACTCCTCAACGGGATTCAAATGTTCAAGCCGTACCATTCAAAGTCAACTACTGTGGAGACTCTTCAAAGTCTTTTTGATGAAGATTCAACACCAACTGATTCACTTGTTGCTTCTTCATCCTCCCTCCAACCTCCTGTTACTGATAATCTTGAACCAATTCAAGATTCATCAGTTGATACAACTCCATCTATTTCTCCAGAAACTCTATTGAATCCATTAGATAATGTTACATCAGATCCAGCGGATCAAGGCTCAACGTCAACAACGGTTGATGTTTCAATGGATACCACTGATGTACAACCTCTTCCACACACCCGATGGACTAAAAGTCATCCAATAGATCTTATTATTGGTGACGCATCTGCTCCAGTGTCAACTCGAAGGGCTACTCAGAATATGTGTCTATTCACAGCCTTTCTTAGTAAGATTGAACCAACAACGGTTGCTCAAGCTTTACTAGATCCATACTGGGTAGTTGCAATGCAAGACGAGATCAATCAATTTGAACGATTGAAAGTATGGCGATTAGTTCCAAGACCAACGGGTCAACGACCAATAGGGGTAAAGTGGATTTTCAAGAACAAGAAAGATTCTGATGGAATTGTGGTTCGAAACAAGGCACGTCTTGTGTCCAAAGGATATTGACAACAAGAAAGCATTGATTATGACGAAACGTTTGCTCCGGTTGCTAGGATTGAGGCAATTCATCTTTTCCTTGCATTTGCTTCTCATATGAAGTTCACGGTGTTTCAAATGGATGTCAAAACTGCTTTTCTGAATGGTTATCTTCAAGAGGAAGTCTATGTTGATCAACCAGAGGGCTTTGTCGATCCCATTCATCCAAACCACGTTTACTACTTGGAGAAAGCTTTATACGGTCTGAAGCAAGCACCGCGTGCATGGTACGAGACCTTAACAAAGTATTTGTTGGACAATGGCTTCTCTCGTGGAATGATTGATACAACGCTATTCATCCGTAAAAACCACGGTCACATTCTCTTAGTTCAAATTTACGTTGATGATATTATTTTTGGTTCCACGTCCCCGGCCTTATGCAAAGAATTTGGTGACCTTATGGCCACAAATTCGAAATGAGCATGCTTGACCAGTTAACTTTCTTCTTGGGGTTACAAGTAAAACAATTACCAAATGGGATTTTTATCAGTCAAACAAAGTATATCAATGATATGCTAAAATGTTTTAAAATGACTGCTTTAAAACCAATGACAACCCCAATGAGGACTTTACTGGATGCTGATACTAATGGGGAACCCTTTGATATTACGCTTTATCGAAGCATGGTTGGTTCTTTAATGTATCTGACTGCAAGTCGATCAGACATTACACTTGCCGTAAATGTCTGTGCCCACTTTCAGTCCAACCCTAAGAAATCTCACTCCAAAGAGGTTTTTAGGATTTTTCAATACCTTAAAGGTACACCTAACTTTGGGATCTGGTATCCTCATGGATCTGATTTCAATCTCACTGCTTCTGGGATCATGGTGGTTGCCATGTTGATAGAAAAAGCACATCTGGATCAATTCAGATGTTGGGGAATAGGCTAGTTGGTTGGTCATCCAAAAAGCAGAACTGTGTGTCTTTATCAACAGCTGAGTCTGAGTACATTGCTGCAGCTCACTGTTGTTCACAAGTTTTGTGGATGCAAACTCAACTCTTGGACTATGGCTTTAAGATTTCTAAGACCCCGATCTATTGTGATTCACAAAGTGCTATTGCAATAACAAGCAACCCGGTTCAGCATTCTAAAACTAAACACATAGATATTCGTTATCATTTCATTAAGGACCATGTAGAGAAAGGGGATGTAGAATTATGCTTTGTGCCTACTAAAGTACAGTTAGCTGACATGTTCACTAAACCTTTAGATGAACTTAGGCTAAAATTCTTGATCAAAGAGATTGGCATGGTAGAGTATAGTGCTTGATATTCCTTAGATCTGTTGGGACTTATTTTTGGGATCTTGTGTTTAGGGGGAGTAGATACTTTCTAGGGGGATCAACTAAGTTTCAGTGCTTTAGATAATTTTTCTTTAAGGGACTGCCTTTAGATTAATGATAACTTCCTAGGTACATTTGTTCAATGGTTACGCAAGGGGGAGGTAACTCATTGATATCCTATTTCAAGGGGGAGTTGATTCATTTTCTTAGGAACATAATCAAAATGTTGATTTACTTTCTTGTATATCACATTTTGAGGGGGAGAAAAAGGGAGAAAATGAGAAAATTATTCAAAAATATTGTTTTTCAAAAGTGAATTCAAAATTTCTTTGTTTTTATCTGAAATAATTCACTATGGCTTGTATACATCTCAGTATGCAACCCGTGTTAATAATTGGTATCACTGGAGATTTGTACTTTGTATAAAATTCAAAGTTCTTTTAAGTACAAATCTTATTTTCAAAAATTCATAAAAATTGGAAAAGATAAAATCCAAAAATATTTAAATTTTACTGAATAAATGCTATTTTTAGCATTTTACCGAGTCTGACAACTAACTATACATATTCGGTAAGTTCAAAGTTTTCAAAAAATTGTCTCAGAATTGTTTTTCATGAAAAGATTGAAATGGATTTCAAGAGGAAAAATCAATTTGTCAAGATTTGGAGTTAAATTGTTTATGTTTTGAAAAATTGGACTGAATTCGGTATATTAGGCCCATTCTGTAAAGCCCATTCGGTATTTTACCTTCGGTATCTATAAAAGGAGAGTCAAAGTCAAACATTACTCTTACTGTTATTAATTACCCACCGAGTCTGTTGATTATACCGAATCTGCCTAATTCTACCGAGTCCGTCATTCTGTTTCTTCAAATTCTTGGTAATTGTTCATTTTAATCAATGTTTAAGATATATTATTGTAGATCTGAGATAATTATATTTTTATCAACCAGAAAAGTTCAAAATAACTGTATTATGATCTTTAATTTTTGAAATCTTGTTGATTATACCGAATCTGAGTCAATTAATCTTTGATTAAACTCAATTGATTTGGAAAATCAACATGAAATCTTGTCTAATCTGAGTTAAATTGACTGATCTATCATTTGACCGAGCCTGATTACATGTTTAATTGCTTATTTGATGGATTCTGTATCTACCGAATGTGTTCTTATTTTGATACCGAATTTGTTCATATAATTAACATGTTAATATGCTTGTAATTGAATGGTTGTTTGATCATGGTTGTGAAATTACATGATATGTGATAGAATATGCATGTTTGAGTGACTTTCTGTTAATTGTTGAAGATACCGAATCTGGTTTTCCTTCTTGATACCGAGTCTGAAATTGGTACCTTGAAATTTTCTGATTTTTATCTTCAAACACTTAACATGTTTATTCTATATTTTTCTGATATGAAAAATCAAGCTTATTTGGTTACAGAATCTAAAGTTTTCATAACTACCGAATCTGCTTGAATTGTGCTGAAATTGACTAAGTGTTGTTTTGATTCCTTGTGTTATATAATTGACTTTGCATGATGATTTTGTACTAAGATGAATATCATATGAATGTCATGGTTGTCAATTATTTGTTCATATTTGAGAATAAAAGACTTTTATATTTGAAAAACCATAAAAATCTTAAAATTTAAAAATATAAAAAGGATTTCAAAGGCAAATAAGAATAGAGATATATACTTTTTGTTAAATATCTTTTGGTCTTCTATTTCTTATTTATACAGCTAAATGGCGAACAATCACTTTATCAACTCTGAAACCAATATTCCCTGCAAATATTGGACTGCAATTCTAGAGAGGCATACTTTATGGCCTGCTCTGAGCTCCACAGTTAGTGTGCCAGAAACAGACTTGGATATTCTTAATAGATCAATCAGATTTGTGGAGGCCACACAACCAAATGCTACTAATCCACAGGGCGAACCAGCCAGATTTGAATTTAGGCTGAGAGGAGTACAAGGATTCAGGAGTATCACAAAAGCAGACTTCAGGAGGATATTCAGACTTCCTCTTGTACAGAATGCTCCTGCTTTTCTTGCTACTCAGCAAATGATGACTTCTGTCTTTGATCTTGGTTATGTTGGAGCTACCAATGTTCCACCAGCTAAGTTTCAGAAGAAATATCTGCACTCAAGGTGGTATGTGATCTTCTCAATCATCAACAGATGCTTGTTGATGACAAGAAGTAGATCTGATAGCTTAACTGTGCCGATGATCAAACTTTTCTACTCATTCACAAGAGTAGAGAATCCTGATTATGCAGAACTTATATGGGATTTGGTTCAGGCACAGGTTGAAAAGCCAAGGGGTTCATACATCCCTTGCGAAAGGTTTTTCTGTATCTTTATCCATGATGCTATCAATGCTTGCAGAAATGCAAATATCTTTGTACCAGGTACACATGGATTACAGATGAAAAGGTTTAGAGAGCTGAAGATGAACACCCCTATGGTGTCTGATAATCAATTCACTGCGCCAATTCCAAATTGGCTAGTGAGGCTAGCTGAACCCCAAGACGCTTGTATGCGTTCTTATTTTCAGGCTGTAGGAATACCTCTTCCGAACCCGGTACAACAAGAACAAGTTGAACCTGCCTTGGTTCCAGCCCCAGAGGTTGTAGAGGAACCTGTAGTTCAACCACCCGGGCCAGCTAATCCTCCACTTAGGGTGAACCTCAAACGATCTAGGGTAGCACACCAAGCTCAACCCGTGAGGATCAGGGAACCTAGTCCAACTAGGATTGAACCAACCCTTTCCACAACACCCGATGTAAGCAGTGACACTTCAGCAACATCATCTGAATCATCTCCTGAACATTCTCCTAAGAGAACTCGATACATGCCTGATGAGATTATTCAGACTCCGCCAACCCAACGAGTAACTAGATCTAGGACTTCGACACCCATCGTCCGCCAAATAGTTACTCCAACTAGTGGTGATACGGACCAAGACCTAGAGCCAATTAGGTCACCCTCACCTATCTCCATATCACATTCAAGAATAACAGTAAGCCCTATGCTAAATGAAGCGCAAGCTTCGGTAGGCAAGAGATCTAAATGCACGGATGGTAAAACGACCACTAAGCCCATCCAATCTAAACAGGACTTAATAATAAATCCTACAAAGCAAGGTGCTTCGGCATCTAAGGAAGTAAAGTCTTCCTCTGCAGTAAAGTCTGCGTTGACTCAATCGATTGAGGAAACTCAATCATTGAAGTCCAGAACGGCTGAAGGGGAGCCGAAAAATCTTGAAAAGGCACCCTGCTTATCGGCTGGAAATCCTCCTGTACTTCAACGTACAACAGGGTCTCGAGGTCCGGCTTATCTTGATGAGGAAGATCTGCTGCGTCCCATGGAAACGAGTCAACATGACAATCCTTCAGGATATTTATCAGACTTCCAGTAGACTGTTCCCTTGGTTCATGAAAGTGATCCATTGGTTCAAACCACTTCTCTTCCGGATTCTGAATCTCAGGGTCTGGAGGAAGAGTCTTTAACTGAAAGAGATGTGCCACCTCATGGTATATCAATGATTTCAGGAGTCGGGGATAGCAATATCTCTGCGAGAACTAAACAGATGGGTAGTTCTACTACTCTGTCAGAGTCCCATGAGACCAAATTCATGGAGGCGGATGCTTCGAAAGAAACTTCGTCGGTGACAACTCCGGTTGTTACCCAACCTCCATCAGAAGGGGATATCACGAATCTGACTAGTAGTATGTACATCCCTACATATAAGAATAATATCGCACAATCATCCTTACCTGCCCTCACGGCAACTCAAACACTTCCACCGACATCGCCTTCAACAGTTGCTGCTGATGCTGCTTTTGTTCATGGTTACACTGTTGTTTCACCAACTGGGTCACCTTCTCGAAGTTCAAATAGATATGGATTACAGTATCTCTCTGACAATGAGGTGGAGGAGCTCTATCTTGCTGAGTTTGCTAAACGAACTGATCTTGATGAAGTTCACGAAACTATGATGATTTATCTTGAGCAAGCAAGGATAGTGTATCCTTTATCTCCATGCAAGTCACCTGGACCAATTCACATGCCTGATCATGATGATTTCGATCCCGACAATCTTCATGAGGGGGAGAATAGACAAGGTGGTTATCGGTCCAGTGTTTTTCAAAGATCAACTTATGAAGTTGGTACATCTAGTCAACAGAAGGATAAAGATGTTGTTGATATATCTGATTCCAGTGATGAAATTGAAGAAATTCAGTGTGAAAGTTTTCTAGATGAATCGGAAAGTCAGAGAGATGGTGACTCAGGAATGTTATTGATTATGGATTCAGCTGATCTATCAGAGAAAAAGTTAACTCAAGAGGACAATCAAAACTTTGACAACATTGAAGATATTTTGAAGGGGTCATCGAGTGTCGCCAATGAATTCAATGATCATCAATTTGTTAATTTGACATCTCCAACTGACGAATTTGGAATACACTTCGAAAAGGAGATTTTCTCTAATGGCAAAGAAGATACCACGACTCCTCCCGATTTGAATGTTCCTTTTCAAATTGCAGAGATTGTTCTTGAACGTGATGCAAATTACCAACTCAGTGAGGATGAAGAGAAAAATATTCTTCGTTCACCATTCATTGAACAACAAGCATATAGAATTTATGGTGATTCTGATCTCGTCCTTTCTGCATCAATGAGTGTTCTGGGTGCATGGAAATATCATAAGAAACTAGAATTTCTCAAAGCTTATCTGAGTGTTCGTGACAAATTCAAATTGAAGAATGAAGAGAAACTTCAAATTCAGCGGAGTTCAGAGATTAAAAGCATAAATAAGATTTTGATGATTAATAAGGATGGAGTGAATATGCCATTGTTTCAAGTTACAAGAATGGATGATGAGGATTATCAATTCTCAGAAGCGGATTTTGATAAACTGAAGATGGATGACATTATTTTCATTTACAACTATCTGATTAACTTGAATGAATCTGCAACAATTTATCATGCTACTGCAATGAAGGCAGTCTACAGGTTTATTCTTGATTCGATGAGATGGATGTCAGTTCATGATTTTCAGTTGGGATTGGAATCTGGACACAAAAAGCTCGGAATCAAACCACCAAATCAAGTGATTGAAGAGCTAAGATACATGTCCTTACTTGAAGTGAGCGACTGTCCATATGGGTTTGTATTTGTCAATTCTCACTATACAAAGATCTTCATCAGAGTCTCAGATTTCAGAAGATACTCAGACGGAACGTTGATGTATGCTTTCAAGTACATGAGATGGAGATTGATCAATAACTGCTATTCAACTGAAGATATTGAGATTGTCAAATACATTCTCACAAGATTAAAAAGTCGTCTCAAAACAAGAGTGAATATACGAAGATATGAGAATCTCAAGGGATTCAAATCTAAAGTTCACTTCAGAGGAACAAAGTTCCTTTAGATGTTTCAAAATAGGATTATGTTGTAAAGTTCACATTTAACACTAAGGAGGAGATTGTTAGGACCCAGAAGTTGTATAGTGTTAATGTGAAAATAAGCTTAAATGAAGGTTCCTTAGAAGAGGGCTATATAAGGAACCTAAGTAGTCCTAATTAGATAGCCATTGCATTATAACCGAGTTCTAGAAGCTGTGGAATGTAATTGTACCGATTCTCTCTAATACCGAGTCTCATGCTTACATACCGAATCTCTCTTTATCTTATCATTTCTCTCAATCTCAACATGATCTGACCTATCTTGTGGTTCCAATTGGAGTTTTGTAGGCTGTTCTAAAAGCCCAGAGTGCATCCTCTAGTTTTATGGACCATTCCTTCGGATTTGATCCTACGGTTTTCTCTAGAATACGTTTTAAAGCTCGGTTGGTATTTTCAACTTGTCCCTTTGTTTGTGGATGATAAGCGGTTGAGATTTTATGAGTTACTCCGTATCTTTTGAGAACTTTCTCAAGTTGATTGCTACAAAAATGAGTACCCTGATCACTTATTAAAGCTTTCGGTGTTACAAACCTAGCAAAAAGACGTTTTAAAAAGTTGACTACAACTCGTGCATCGTTAGTCAGGAGAGCTTGTGCTTTCGCCCATTTAGATACATAATCAATGGCAACAAGAATGTAGAGATTATTATGAGATTTTGGAAATGGACCCATAAAGTCAATACCCCAAATGTCAAATACTTCACATACTTGAATGACATTTTGTGGCATTTCATCACGTTGACTTATTTTTCCAGCCCTTTGACAAGCATCACAGGATTTGCAAAGAAGGTGTGCGTCTTTGAAAATTGTAGGCCAATAGAATCCAGCATCGTAAACTTTTCTTGCTGTGAGTTGAGGCCCATAATTCTCTCCTGTTGGTCCTGTGTGACAATGATTTAAGATTTGACTAGCTTCATCTCCGAATACACATCGGCGTATTATTCCATCGGGACAACTTTTAAACAAATGTGGATCTTCCCAGAAATAGTGTTTTATATCACTAAAGAATTTCTTTCGTTTTTGGTACGACAACCATTTTTCAAGGAATCCACATACTAAGTAGTTTGCATAGTCTGCAAACTATGGAATTTCACTATAATCTATCTTCAATAGATATTCATCGGGAAAGTTATCTTGTATGGCCGATTCATTTAGAACTTCTAATTCAGGATTTTCAAGACGAGAAAGATGATCAGCGGTGAGATTTTCTGCTCCCTTTTTATCTCGGATTTCAATATCGAACTCTTGTAAGAGTAAGATCCAACAGGTTAATCGTGGTTTAGCATCTTGTTTTGAAAATAGGTATCTAAGAGCAGAATGGTCGGTATAGACCACCATTTTAGCTAGAACGAGATATGAACGAAATTTGTCAAAAGCAAAGACAATAGCAAGGAGTTCTTTTTCAGTAGTTGTGTAATTCGTTTGTGCTCTTTGTAACGTCTTACTAGCATAATATATAGGTTGAAATCGTTTTTCAATCCTTTGTCCTAAAACGGCTCCCATTGCAAAATCACTTGCATCGTATATTAGTTTAAACGGTAGATTCCAATTTGGCGTTATCATGATCTGCGCATTAGTGAGTTTTTTTTAAGAATATTAAAAGATTTGATACATTCATCTGAAAAGATGAATGGAGCATCCTTTTCTAGGAGTTTATCCATAGGAGTGGCAATTTTAGAAAAATCTTTTATGAAACGTCGGTAAAAACCGGCATGCCCTAAAAAACTCCTAACTCCTCTAACATTGGTGGGATGTGAAAGTTTAGCAATTACATCTACTTTAGCTCTATCCACTTCAATTCCTTCCTTTGAAATTTTATGACTAAGAACGATGCCTTCTTTAACCATGAAATGGCATTTCTCCCAATTAAGTACTAGATTTGATTGTTCGCATCTAATAAGCATTCGTTCAAGATTAACTAAACATGATTCAAAAGTATCACAGAACACTGAAAAGTCATCCATGAAAACTTCCATGCATTCTTCTATCATGTCGTGAAAAATCGCCATCATGCATCTTTGAAAGGTTGCAGGGGCGTTGCAAAGTCCAAATGGCACGCGTTTGTAAGCAAAAGTACCATAAGGGCACGTGAACGTGGTTTTCTCTTGATCCTCGGATGCTATTAGAATTTGAAAATATCCAGAAAAACCGTCAAGAAAACAATAGTAACTATTTTCGGCTAATCTTTCCAACATTTGATCAATGAAAGGTAAGGGAAAGTGATCTTTTCTGGTGGCTTCATTTAATTTTCTATAATCAATACAAACACGCCATCCTGTTACAGTCCTAGTAGGAATAAGCTCATTTTTCTCATTTGTGATGACAGTCATGCCACCCTTCTTAGGTACGCATTGAACTGGGCTTACCCATGGACTATCTGAAATTGGATAAATTAAACCTGTATCTAGCAGTTTAATAATTACTTTCTTAACAACATCTTGCATATTAGGATTTAGTCTTCGTTGGTGTTGCACATACGTTTTATGACATTCTTCCATAAGGATTTTATGTGTACAATACGAAGGACTTATTCCTTTAATGTCATGAATCTTCCATGAAATAGCTGGTTTATGAGCATTTAGCACAGAAATGATTTGAGATTTTTCATTTTCCATAAGAGAAGACGATATTATTACAGGTAATTCAGATTCACCATGTAAATAAGCATATTCCAAATGGTTTGGAAGTGGCTTTAACTCTAATGTCGATGGTTCTTCTATCGATGATTTATATCGATATCTGTCTTCCTCTTTTAGCATTTAAATTTCTTCTGTTGTTGGTTCGTATCCATTAGCCATGAGTGCGGCTAACATTTCAGTTTCATCAATTGGTTCAGTTCCTTCTCCTAAAGAACATTCTCCTGTTCCTTGTAATTCTGGAAATTCTTCTAACAATTCTGCATGTGAATCTATAGTTTGAACATAATAACATGTATCATCTGCAGATTGCGGTTGTTGCATGGCTCTATCAACTGAAAAGGTAACACTTGAAATGTCCCGTTCTTATTGATTAAAAACGTTCCATATTAGTTGATTTCGTTGCGAGGTTTTGACCTCTATATGAGACGTTTTTCAAAGACTGCATTCATTTTTAAAACAAACCATAACCTTTATTTCATAGATAAAGGTTTTAAAAAGCTTTACGTAGATTATCAAATAATGATAATCTAAAATATCCTGTTTACACACGACCATTACATAATGGTTTACAATACAAATATGTTACAACAAAATAAGTTTCTTGAATGCAGTTTTTACACAATAACATACAAGCATGGACTCCAAATCTCGTCCTTATTTAAGTATGCGATAGCGGAAGCTCTTAATAATCACCTGAGAATAAACATACTTAAAACGTCAACAAAAATGTTGGTGAGTTATAGGTTTAACCTATATATATCTGATGTGAAAGCAGAGGGGTATAAAATACTATTAAATTTTTGCAGGAAATACTATTTAATACGATACAATTTTACACAAGATATTTATTTATTTATAGAATGGATATACTTAAACCTTGCTACAACACTTATAGGCAGTGTACCTAATCGTACAGTAGTGTAGTTTTTAGTAAGTCCGGTTCGTTCCACAGGGAAATCTTTAAACAAAGCTCAATGCTATATTAGTTTACTTTTATAAAAATACAAATATATATATAAGTAATATTATTATTATAAAGGGGGGTTTTTACCGTTTAATGACCGGTTTGTCGATTTTAAGACTTTAGTCGCAGTTAAAACCTAATGTAAAATATAAAATAAATACAAGACTTAAATTAAAGCGTAAAGTAAATAATGATAATGAAATTGCGAATAATAAAAGTGCGATAAAATAAACTTGCGATAATTAAAAAGTACGATAATTAAAAGTGCGATAAAATAAAATAAATAAAAGTGCGATAATTAGAAGTGCAATTAAATATAAAATAAAGGAAATTAAATATGAAATAAAAGAATTATGCTTATTTAAACTTCCGTAATCATGATGTTTGACGTGTTGATTTTAGTTTTATGCCCATGGGTTAATTGTCCTTTGTCCTGGATTATTTAATATGTCCGTCTGGTTTTTGTCCATAACAGTCCATCAGTCATAAATATAAATTGCAAGTGTCCTCGTCAAATTATTATTATACCCGAAGTTAAATATTCCAACTAATTGGGGATTCGAATTGTAACAAGGTTTTAATACTTTGTTTAATGAATACACCAGGTTATCGACTGCGTGTAAACCAAGGTTTTACTACTTTGTTAACAATTACACCAATTACCCTTGAATGTAATTTCACCCCTGTTTTAATTATTCTCGTGGCTATTAATCCATTCCCGTGTCCGGTTAAATGAACGATTATTCGTACATATAAATACCCTGCCCATCGTGTCCGATCGAGTGTATATGGTAATTTATAGGGACGCCCAATTGTAAATCTTTATATTAACATTAACAAACTTTCATTTAGTTAAACAAATATAAAGCCCATTAATAGCCCATAGTCTAATTTCCACAAGTGTCGTTCTTTTGTCCAAACCCCAATTATGGTACAAAGCCCAATTACCCAATTTTAGTAATTAGCCCAACATCATGATTACTTCGTTTTAAATAAGCATAATAATAACTTAGCTACGAGACATTAATGTAAAAAGGTTGAACATAACTTACAATGATTAAAAATAGCGTAGCGTTACACGGACAGAATTTCGACTTACACCCTTACAACATTCGCTAACATACCCTTATTATTAGAATTATAATTAAAATTAAAATATAAATTATAAATATAAATATAAATTTTACGTATGAAGAGGAAGAAAAAGATATGAAATTTGATCAGAATTCGGTTGGCTTTATAGCCAGAGTTGAAAATTGGGGCTCCGCGACTCGCGGCAAAAACCCCTTCAAACTCCGCGAGTCACGGAGGATGATTTTACAGCTCACACCCTTGGAGTTTCTCTGCCGACGGTTTTATATATATAAATATAATATATATATAATTAATATAATTAATTATATATTATATTATATTTATATACATAGTTAACTTGTAATTTTTAGTCCGTTGCGTCGAGCGTTAAGAGTTGACTCTGGTCCCGGTTCCGGATTTTCGAACGTCCTTGCGTACAATTTTATATTTTGTACTTTGCGTTTTGAATCTTGTACTCTTGTCATTTTTAGACGTTCCTTATCAATAAATTGAACCTTTTTAATTGTATCTTGTACTTTTGAGCTTTTTGGACCTTTGCGTCTTCAATTCGTTGTTTTCGCCTTTTGTCTTCGCACTTATTTAATATAAATGAATATTACATGAAAATGGAACAATTGCAACTGAAATCTTTACATATCGGAGGGATATTGATACTAAATATATGTTCATTTGAAGCACTATCAAATATCCCCACACTTGAACGTTGCTTGTCCTCAAGCAATACAGTCTTGAAATAAAACACACTAGAATCACTTCTTTATTCTTCACACTTTGTACATCAGTGATTTTGATACGGCGGTATAAACAATGATAGTAGCATTTGTGGTTTACAGTCCCACATGACTATGAAAATTTAGATCCGTTAGGAAATTGGATCTTTATAAAAACATTTGATCTTTTGAAAATTCATGCTAGATTTTACCCTAGACAGGTTTTCCGGAATAACCCTTCACCGGTGTTTGCAAAATATTTTTGTGGGTTGGTGGGTTTCAGATTTGAAAATTTTAGCTCAAAACTTATGGTTTTGTGTCACCCACTTGCTAACCTTGTATTAGGAAAGCAACACGTCCAGTTTACTTGTCCCGTATATTACCTTTCGGTAAACTACCGTCCGGTTGTAAAGGAAAGCGATGAACAAGCAACTGTTAAGGCAATGTCCCGTGACATGCATTTGTTCATGGTCTAATTACGTGTCGGATGCTAGTACTATCCTTGGTAGGAGCAATAGTAAAGATCATCCTATGATTTTTCGGTCTGGCACAAGGTCCTGTCTCCGACCATGCTATGCAACCACCGTTCTTACGGTTGACACCCGATTTGGTTCAGGTGACCTAATGAATTCCAGGTGAATTCCTAGGATTTTGCGTTCAATGGTAATGAACGCATTGAAAATGGTTTTTCAGAAAACAAATCGGTTTGTATTTTTGATCAAAATATTTTCTCGTTCAAGCTCGAGTTTAGATATCATTGAATTCCATGAGTTTGAATTCTCAATCTTTAAGGTCAATCTCAAGGATTGAGTAATATCAGTCTTAAAAGCTGATTTTTAATCTTTAAGGAGATTATCCTTTCTGGGGATCTGATTCATTAGTCTTATCCAGCTAATTTGCATGGTGCCCCCCCATTGTACGAGATAAATCCTTCTCATGGTTAGGATAAATCTGACCACTTGGCGACCCTGTTTAATGCTGAGGTCCGTGGATTTCCTGCTGATTTTAGTGATGACTTTTCTAGATTTTTCGTCAACCTACAGCTGGTCTGGACGACAACTTCATGACCTAAATCAAGAAGCGCGTTTCTTTTTCGGAAGACTTTACTTCCTTTTAATGATGGAATTGATTCATCGTGTAGATCCATCTCTTCTTTTCTTTCATCGGGTAAAACAGTTTAGTTTAGTCCAAAGCAAAAGTATTTTCAGTTATTTGTTACAGATATATGTGACATATGTTTAAAATAACTTGGTAAATTTTCCCACACTTGGCTTTTATTTTCCTTTTTATCGTCCTCTATTCCATTTTAAATGAATTTTAACATTTTAGTTTGTTTCTCAATTTATGTCCTTTCCGAGGTAACAATAATTTCGGTGTTAAAACCTAGTTTTATCGTTCATAAATATGTATACACATGATTTTGAATTCATTTAATTGAAAATTTTGAAAAATTTTACTAGAATTGGGTAGTCAGTATATAAGACTAGGGCTGTTCTTTTTTATCAGAGAGCACTAGATTCTAATACAACTACTGCTTTACTAGTATTTTTAATGGTAACCAAGTGTTTAATATAAAAATTTTAAAATCCGAAAGAATTTAACCCCTTCCCACACTTAAGACCTTGCAATGCCCTCATTTGCAAGAAATCAGTAACAATTTAAATTATTGAGGGTGATTTGTGTGAAAATGATTAAATTTTTACCAAAGTTTCCAAATATATTGGCGTTTGTTTGCTGAATGATAAATGGTGCACATCATTTGTTCATTCCGTCTTGTTGTTATTTCACATATATTTTGCATCTTGTCGTCAAAATTAGTTGCTTTTGCTGAACTTAATGCCAGTCTTTGAAAATGCGTTGTTTTACCCTGTTGTGTACATAAGATAAACTGCAAACATATATACATATTTTTGAAGTTTGGTATATTACCCCACGTTCAAAAATTATTAAAATCTAAGAATAAAAGTTAGATAATTATAAAAATGATTACAATATTAACAAAAATATTAAATGTATCAATAAATACAAATTACAAAATAATAAAAAAAAAATAATAAGTAAACTAAGGATGATATTGGTACCAATAGGGGTTCCAGGCATAACCATACGTGCTATAGAATGCTTCGGCAGGATCATACGTAGGATATGGTGGCTGCATCTCTATCGACCAAGGAGGGAAGACGGGTTTCGGTGTAGGAATATAGTTTCTACCTATATGTTGGCAATGCGCTATGATCTGGTTCTGATGAACTTGCCAATCTTCAAATGCTCTCTGTCTAGCATTTTCGTATTCCTGAGAAGCTATAAACCTATGCATTTCTTGCATCTCATTCCCCCCTCCTACATTACCTTGTTCCTGGTTTCTCTCCACCTGTGGATGTCTACCATGGTATCGTACTGCGGCGTTATTTCGTCGCTTCAAAACTTTCGCACCATGGTATACATTTAAACCTATAGTGTCGCGGGGTTCCGGCTCTTCTAGTAATAATCCCCCCGACTTATATCCACACCGAGATATTCACCAATCAAAGTAATAAAAATACCACCTCCTATTATGCTATGTGGACGCATCCCCCGAACCATAGCTGATAAATAATAACCCACACAATATGGTATACTTACAGCGCTCTGTGGGTCTCGAATACACATATGGTAAAACAAATCTTGTTCATTTAACTTTTCTTTGTTTTTACCCCTTTGTGTAATCGAATTAGCTAAAAACCTATGTATTACTCTTAATTCGGCTCTATCTATATCCAAATAAGAGTAGTTTCCCCCTTTGAAACGGTGATGGCTTGTCATTTGACTCCACACACCGTGTGTATCAAAATTCTCATCTATCTTTCTACCGTTTAGTATCAATCCTCTACAATCGGCAGACGCTAACTCCTCAGGCGTATATATACGTAAAGCCTGAGCCATGTCCAGTAAAGACATGTGGCGCATCGAACCGCCTAACAAAAATCTAATAAAAGAACGATCGGTTAAACTAGCTACCCGATCATTCAACTCTATACTACATAACAACTCTTCACACCATACTTTATATACAGGTCTGCGTATGGTGAATAAACATATCCAGTCATTAAAAGAAGAATTACCATACCTCTGTACAAGTAATTCCCTAATTGGCCCGGCCAATTCTACAGCTTCTAAGGGTCCCCATTCTATGACCCTCGGTACCTCAACAACCTTGGAATGAAGAGTATGCAAACCCCGTTGATATTTTGGATAATCTATCCAAAGTCTGTCAAATCTCAGGTTCGGGTGCAACTCTTCCAAATGCATATCGGAAAAGGTCATGACTGGATGAGGTACATCCTGCTTGTAGTAGTTATCTACCTCCTGTTGTTCCAAATTCTCAGCAGGAGCATGGCGGGCTTGGGATGAAGATTCACCCCTTTCATTCTGCAAAACACATCAAACACAACTTTTGTACATCCAAATATGCATTAGTGTCAGCAAAATCATCAATTAAAATAATTACAATGACATTATCAATTTATATCAAACTTAAGCTTATTTTCACATTTTTATCAAATCTACACTTTTTCAAATAAGCATATACGAAAATTTTCGCCAAGTTCATAAGCATTCAACTCAAATAACATGTCAAAATAATCATTACTAGCAATCAAACAAGTCTCAAATGGCATTATCTTTCAAAAATCAAGTTCATGAATTTTGGACTTGAAAAAGTCCACTTTAATTCTCAAAATCATGTTTAGGCTCAAAGTTTGGATCATTTAACTACCTAGACATGTTACACTACTTAATTTAGCAACAATTCATGACAAAAATCGGCCATAACCTGTTTATATCAAAAAGCCCCAAATTGCTCAAGAACACAAACCCTAGATTATTCAAAATTTGAAGTTTAAGGCTTCTAATCATGTTAAACAGCATCAATCTAGGTTATACAAGCATAATACATAAACAATTTAAGTCTAATTACACTAAAAAGCATCAAAATCAAATTGGGGAAAAAAATAGCTCAAGAACACTAAAATTCGAATTAAATGGTGTTTAGGTGTAGAAATTTACCGTTTTTCTTGAGAAATTCTTAGATAGCATCCTTCTTAACATGATTTTAGCAAAAAATTTGGTGATTAACGGTTAAAAATTGGGATTTTTGGGGGTGATTTTCGGGTTTTTTCGGGGTGTTTTTTCGCAGTATATTTCTGTTTTGTGTGTGGGTGAGTGAACTAATCGTTTGCAGCTCTTATTTTTTTTCTGTAATCCGGTCTCTCCGCGAGTCGCGGGGATTTACCCTCCAAACTCCGCGACTCGCGGAGTTTGGTATTTTTTTTTTTTTTTTTTTATATAATCTTTAACTTATTAAAACAATTTAGTAATTAATTTTAAAATTTTGTTTCCCTTGTTATTTAGGACGAGGTCGTTTCGGATCGATGTCCTAGTCCGTCCTTCGACAAAATTTTAAAATTTGTCTTTTTGTAGCGATTGTTTTAAAAACTAAGATTTTTGGGTTTTCTCAATGTTTTTGGCATACTTTAAATCAATAAGATTAAAAATAATGATAATAAAAGTTCTCGTCCCTCCCTCGGGTAAAGCAATTTCGGTTCAAAGACCTAGTCTTCAACTTACGACGAATTTTTAAAAATCATATTCTTAACTTAATGAGATAAAGTAAATTTTTGTTTTTAAATTCACACAACATAAATATAAAATTCAAAATTAATATTAAAAATTCACACCAAACTCAAAATTTAAAATGCATAAAATTAAAAATTAATATTTTAAAAATTAAAAATTCACACCAAACTTAATTTAAAAATTTATAAATTCATATCAAACTTATATTAATTTTTCAAATATTTATAATTTTAAATATATTGTTTTTACAAAGTTTACAATATTAATTTAAGATTTAAATATTAATTTTTTAAAAATATGGTAAAAATAAAATTAAAAATCTTTTTGTCTTTTTATCCCACTTTAATCAATCAAATATTATCAAAAATATGCGCCCCTCTTTTCGGTAAAGTAATTTCGGTTCCAAGACCTAATTTAACTCATGACGAATTTTTGAAATATTTTGGGTTGATTGTTTAAAGATATTTATACCTTAAGAATAAACGTTAAATTTCGCAGTGATGTAATAAATTTTTGAATGATATCAATAATTTCGGTCGCCAAACCTAATTTTATTCAATACCAATTTTAATACTTTTTAGCGAACAAATTAGCGTTTATTATCAAAAGGTTAAAAATAAAAATAAAAATAAAAACTGTACAGACATACCTGTGAAATAGATTTCTTAGTTATATGATCTATTCCATTCATAAGATAGTCGGTTTAATTGGTTTTCCATGGCTGCATAGGCGTAACCTCGAGCATTCAGTGTCTTTTCTTCTAAACATATGAACGGTCCGTCTCTGCATAAAGTAACAAATTCGGTATTTGAATAGGTTTGATTATTTGAACATTTACCTCCATGTGACCATTTTCCGCATTTGTGACATCGTTCTAGGTGTCGTGCTCTTCTTTTCGCTGCGGATTTTGATTTTCCTTTACCAAATTGTAACTTATTATCTTCGCATCTGGATCCTTTTCTAACTCCGTCCATTCTTTCTCTGATTACTGATACTAATTCGCTCGGTAGTATGTCATTATTTCTTTTAGTGATCAAAGCGTGTAGCATTAGACCATGGTTTAGTTCACAGGCAGTCTTCATTTCGTAAAAACCTAAAAAAATAAAAATTCAGAATGGGGGGAGAAGACTAGTTCTTTAGGGTCTGCTAGGGAAAGACCATACGTGTTCCATTTTCGAGAACTACACGAAAACAGACAATCTAAATCTAACAGAAATACATATTATCCTTTAAAGACTTGATTCTCCCCACATTTAGTTAGCTGTGGTGTCGAAATTGTGATTAACTTCGTTGTCGACTTCCATCGGACCATGTATGTAATGTTTAACTCTGTGACCATTAACTTTAAATTCAACCCCATTTGAATTTATCAATTCTATCGTTCCGTATGGGAAAACTCTTTTGACTATGAATGGTCCAGACCATCTTGATTTCAATTTTCCAGGAAATAGCTTGAATCGTGAATTGAAAAGAAGAACTCTGTCTCCTTCTTTAAATTCTTTTGAACTTCTGATTCTTTTATCATGCCATTTCTTCGTTCTTTCTTTATAGATTAACGAATTTTCGTATGCTTCATGTCTTAATTCTTCTAATTCGTTTAGTTGACTTAATCGTAGACGTCCGGCTTCATGTAAATCAAGATTACATGTCTTCAAGGCCCAAAATGCTTTGTGTTCAATTTCTACTGGAAGATGACATGCTTTTCCATAAACAAGTCTAAAAGGTGTGGTTCCAATTGGAGTTTTGTAGGCTGTTCTAAAAGCCCAGAGTGCATCCTCCAATTTAATGGACCATTCCTTCGAATTTGATCCTACGGTTTTCTCTAGAATACGTTTTAAAGCTCGGTTGGTATTTTCAACTTGTCCACTTGTTTGTGGATGATATGCGGTGGAGATTTTATGAGTTACTCCATATCTTTTAAGAACTTTCTCAAGTTGATTATTACAGAAATGAGTACCCCGATCACTTATTAAAGCTTTCGGTGTTCCAAACCTTGCAAAAAGACGTTTTAAAAAGTTGACTACAACTCGTGCATCGTTAGTTGGGAGAGCTTGTGCTTCCGCCCATTTAGATACATAATCAATGGCTACGAGTATATATAAATTATTATGAGATTTTGGAAATGGACCCATAAAGTCAATACCCCAAATGTCAAATACTTCACATACTTGGATGACATTTTGCGGCATTTCATCACGTTGACTTATTTTTCCGGCCGTTTGACATGCATCACAGGATTTGCAAAGAAGGTGTGCGTCTTTGTAAATTGTAGGCCAATAGAATCCAGCTTCATAAACTTTTCTTGCTGTTAGTTGAGGCCCATAATGCCCTCCTGTTGGTCCTGTGTGACAATGGTTTAATATTTTACTAGCTTCATCTCCAAATACACATCGGCGTATTATTCCATCGGGACAACTTTTAAACAGATGTGGATCTTCCCAGAAATAGTGTTTTATATCACTGAAGAATTTCTTTCGTCTTTGGTACGATAATCCTTTTTCAAGGAATCCACAAACTAAGTAGTTTGCATAGTCTGCAAACCATGGGATTTCTTTATAATCTATCTTCAATAGATATTCATCAGGAAAGTTGTCTTGTATGGCTGATTCATTTAGAACTTCTAATTCGGGATTTTCAAGACGAGAAAGATGATCAGCGGCGAGATTTTCTGCTCCTCTTTTATCTCTGATTTTAATATCAAACTCTTGTAAGAGTAAGATCCAACGGATTAATCTTGGTTTAGCATCTTGTTTTGAAAGTAGGTATCTAAGAGCAGAATGGTCGGTATAGACCACCGTTTTTGCTAGAACGAGATATGATCGAAATTTGTCAAAAGCAAAGACAATAGCAAGGAGTTCTTTTTCAGTAGTTGTATAGTTTGTTTGTGCTCCTTGTAATGTCTTACTAGCATAATATATAGGTTGAAATCGTTTTTCAATCCTTTGTCCTAAAACGGCTCCCATTGCAAAATCACTTGCATCGCACATTAGTTCAAATGGTAGATTCCAATTTGGTGTTATCATGATCGGTGCATTAGTGAGTTTCTCTTTAAGAATATTAAAAGATTTGATACACTCATCTGAAAAGATGAATGGCGCATCCTTTTCTAGGAGTTTATTCATAGGAGTGGCAATTTTAGAAAAATCTTTTATGAAACGTCGGTAAAAACCGGCATGCCCTAGAAAACTCCTAACTCCTCTAACATTGGTGGGATGTGGAAGTTTAGCAATTACATCTACTTTAGCTCTATCCACTTCAATTCCTTCTTTTGAAATTTTATGTCCAAGAACGATGCCTTCTTTAACCATGAAATGGCATTTCTCCCAATTAAGTACTAGATTTGATTTTTCGCATCTAATTAACATTCGTTCCAGATTAACTAGACATGATTTAAATGTATCACCGAAGACTGAAAAGTCATCCATGAATACTTCCATGCATTCTTCTATCATGTCGTGAAAAATCGCCATCATACACCTTTGAAAGGTTGCAGGGGCGTTACAAAGTCCAAATGGCATGCGTTTGTAAGCAAAAGTACCATAAGGGCACGTGAATGTGGTTTTCTCTTGATCTTCGGGTGCTATTGGAATTTGAAAATATCCGGAAAATCCATCTAGAAAACAATAGTAACTATTTCCGGCTAATCTTTCCAACATTTGATCTATGAAAGGTAAGGGAAAGTGATCTTTTCTGGTGGCGTCATTTAATTTTCTATAATCAATACATACACGCCATCCTGTTACAGTCCTAGTAGGAATAAGCTCATCTTTCTCATTTGTAATGACAGTCATGCCACCCTTCTTAGGTACGCATTGAACTGGGCTTACCCATGGACTATCAGAGATTGGATATATCAAACCTGCATCTAGCAGCTTAATAATCTCTTTTTTAACTACATCTTGCATATTAGGATTTAGTCTTCGTTGGCGTTGCACATACGTTTTATGACCTTCTTCCATAAGGATTTTATGTGTGCAATACGAAGGACTTATTCCTTTAATATCATGAATCTTCCATGCAATGGCTGGTTTATGAGCTTTCAACACAGAAATGAGTTGTGATTTCTCATTTTCAGTAAGAGAAGACGATATTATTACAGGTAATTCAGATTCACCATGTAAATAAGCGTATTCCAAATGGTTTGGAAGTGGCTTTAACTCTAATTTTGGAGGTTCTTCTATCGATGATTTATATCGATATCTGTCTTCTTCTTTTAGCATTTGAATTTCTTCTGTTGTTGGTTCATATCCATTAGCTATAAGTGTAGCTAACATTTCAGCTTCATCAATTGGTTCATTACCTTCTCCTAAAGAACATTCTCCTGTTCCTTGTAATTCTGGAAATTCTTCTAATAATTCTGCATGTGCATCTATAGTTTGAATATAATAACATGTATCATCTGCAGATTGTGGTTGTTGCATTGCTCTATCAACTGAAAAGGTAACACTCTCATCCTCTATACTTAGGGTCAGTTTCTTACCGAACACGTCTATCATTGCTTTAGCCGTGTTTAAGAATGGTCTTCCTAATATGAGAGGAACTTGAGAATCTTCTTCCATGTCCAAAACAACAAAATCTACTGGAAATACTAAAGTACCAACTTTAACTAGCATGTTCTCCATTATCCCTCTAGGATATTTTATTGATCTATCGGCTAGTTGTATACTTATTCTTGTTGGTTTCAGTTCTCCAAGGTCTAGTTTAGCGTATAGTGAATACGGCATTAGATTTATACTAGCACCTAAGTCTGCCAATGCTTCTATTGAACTAAGACTACCCAGAAAACATGGAATTGTGAAACTTCCTGAATCAGATAATTTTTCTGGTATCTTATTCAACAGCACTGCTGAACAATTTGCATTCATAGTGACAGCCGAGAGTTCTTCCATTTTCTTTCTATTCGTGATTAGATCTTTCAAGAATTTAGCATATCTTGGCATTCCTGAAATCACATCAATGAAAGGAAGATTTACATTTATCTGTTTAAACATATCCAAGAATTTGGATTGCTCGGCTTCAAGTTTCTCTTTCTTCATTTTACTCGGGTAAGGAAGTGGTGGTTGGTATGGTTTAACATAAGGTTTATCCTTAACTGTGTTATCTTCATTAACCTTTTCAACTACCGGTTCTTTTTCCTTATCTTCATCAGGTTGTGGTTCTTGTGGAGTAGGAATAGTTTCATCAGAAGTTACAGGTATTTCAGGTGATTTAAGTGTTGTACCACTTCTTGTGGTAATAGCTTTAGCTGTTTCATTCCGGGGGTTAGCATTTGTATCACTAGGTAAACTTCCCGGTTTTCTTTCACCTATTAACCTTGCTAGGTTACTTACTTCTTGTTCCAGATTTTGAATAGAAGCTTGTTGATTTCTAAATGCTTGAGCATTTTGTTCATTGGTTTGTTTTTGAGATGTGAAAAATTGCGTTTGAGTTTCAACTAGCTTCGTCATCATATCTTCTAAATTCGGCTTTTTATCATCGGTTTGTTGTGGTGGTTTGTTTTGAAAATTCGGTCTTTGCTGATTGTAAGTATTATTGGATACTTGTTGATTGCTAGGACCTTGTTGGTTGTTGTATGGAATATTTCGGTTATAATTCTGGTTTTGATTGTAAATCGGTCTTGGCGGTTGATAATTATTCTGATAATTATTTCCAGGCCTTTGGTTTATGTATGAAATATTCTCTCTTTGTTCCATTGTTAATTCAATACTGAGACAATCTTTTGTCAAATGTGGTCCTCCACACTGCTCACAACTAATTCGTATTGAGTGAATATCATTAGTCATCTTTTCCATTCGTCTCTCGAAAGCATCTATCTTTGCGGAAATGGAATCTAAGTCATGGCTAGAATCGGCTCTAGCTGCTTTAGATGATCTAATGATGTCTTTTTCTTGGTGCCACTCATGTGAGTGGGAAGCAGTATTATCAATAATTTTGTACGCATCAGTTTCGGTTTTCTTCATAATAGAACCACCAGCTGCTATATCTATGTCTTTTCTTGTAGTGATGTCGCATCCTTGGTAGAATATTTGTACTATTTGACAGGTGTCTAAACCATGTTGCGGACATCCTCTTAACAACTTTCCATATCTTGTCCACGCCTCATATAGAGTTTCATTTGGCTTCTGTGTGAACGTAACAATTTCTGCTTGAAGTCTTACAGCTTTAGATGCAGGAAAGAATTGTTTAAGAAATTTGTCAATTAAAACATCCCATGTATCAATCGCCCCTTCAGGTAACGATTCCAACCAATCTTTGGCTTCTCCCTTTAAAGTCCAGGGAAATAACATGAGATATATCTGTTCATCCTCCACTTCTCGGATTTTAAATAGTGTGCAGATCCTATTAAAGGTACGTAGATGTTCATTTGGATCTTCCTTCGGCGCACCACTAAACTGGCATTGATTAGTCACCATGTGTAAAATTTGTCCTTTGATTTCATAATCTGGCGCATTAATGTCTGGATGAGTAATTGCGTGACCTTGGCCAGTGCGTTTAGCTCTCATTCGGTCTTCCATACTTAAAGGTTCCAGATTCTCCATAATTGAATTTGTTGAATCGGTATCACTAGATGATTCTGATTTAATGGTTCGTTCCTCAACAATCTCTGTTTGAATGATTGGTGGTTCCGGAGGAAAGTTTAGTGGTTCAGGATTTATGAACCGTTCCTGAATATTTTCTGGATTCTCAATTGTGAGGTTGGGTTCAAAAAATGGATTATCGAAAATTTGAACTGAAGTACTTGGTCGACTGGATGACGATTCTAAAGAAAAATCAACGGAGGTTATATTTGTTAAACGATGTCTTGATCTAGTTACAGGTGGTGAACGTACAAAAGGTGATGAACTTCTTGCTCGGTGCATTCACTGAATATCCTATTAGTTTTAAAAAGAAAAGAAAAATTATAATAAGTTATCCAATCAATAGACTTTTCTGATTTTGCCCACGTTTCGAATAGCCAAAAGATGTAGCAGAGGGGCAGGATTCGTTTGGTCTCAATATAATTGAGGACTGTTTGGCTCCAATAACCCGGTCCACGTACAAATCCAACTATTACTACGAACCAGAAAATTTTGATGTCTATCAATTTAACCACTTAAAATAAATTTTCGTAATTTTAAGAAATTTAGATAAGAAGTAGAAAAAATTCCAAGTCCTAAAACTAGAATAGCGAGAAATAAGAAAGAAAAAGAGTTCGTCGCAAAAGGTCGAAAAAGAAAAAGTGATTGAAAAATAAAAGGTGACGGAAAAATAAAAGAAACTTATAAAAACTTAAAAATACTTAACTAATTTAACCTTATTACTACAACTAACTTAAAATTATAATCGCAAATTGAAATTACTAATTGGAATGATAATTGGTACATAGTAAAAGGTCTAAAAATATTAAAGCTTACAAGGAAAAACTAAATCCCAAATGGAAATAACTTAAAAAGAAACTAAAACTTCAAAAGGCGTCGCAAAATTCTAAAGCACCTAAATCTTAGTCTAAAGAAAAAGCACTTAAGGAATTCTACGGCAAAGCCTAAAAATCTAGGAGTAAAAATAACTATAGCAAAAACTAAGTTTAAAATTAAATATGAGCTAAAAAATACAAATATTACGCTACAACGATTAAAAAGGTACAAAATATAAAAGTTATAAAAAGTTATAAAAATATTAGATTTTATAAAAATATTATTTTTATATATTTTTTTTTTTTACTAAACTATTAATTTTACAATTTTAATAAAACTAATTTAACTAAAATATATAAATAAAAAGTAAAAAGTAAAAATAAAACTAATTATAATAATAATACATAATTAGGTTTAAATAATAATAATAATAATTAAAACCCGTAATTAATGCAGGATTAGGGTTTCTGTGCGCGTGTCAGATGGTCTCCGCGAGTTGCGGCAATTAAAGAAGAAAACCCCGCGAGTCGCGGGGTTCAGAATTTCAGCTGACAGATTTATCTTTTTACGCGTTTTTCTTTATTTATTTATTTTTTTTTATTTTATGTTTTCTGTTTTTTAAATAAATAAAAGATTTTAAAATAAAACTTATATTTTTATAAACTAAAATAGAAATAAAGAAACTTATAAAACTTAAATATTTAACAAAATCTTAAAAATACATATATTTTTGTTTTTCTTCTTTTTTATATTTTTGAATAATTAAAACGTATTTTTACAAAAGCGAATTTTAATAAAAGTAAACTAAAAAATCTTTTTTTTTTTATATTAGCGTTGCGCTTCCGGCTTTTAAGAGTGTTCCCCGGCAGCGGCGCCAAAAATACTTGATGTGAAAGCAGAGGGGTATAAAATACTATTAAATTTTTGCAGGAAATACTATTTAATACGATACAATTTTACACAAGATATTTATTTATTTATAGAATGGATATACTTAAACCTTGCTACAACACTTATAGGCAGTGTACCTAATCGTACAGTAGTGTAGTTTTTAGTAAGTCCGGTTCGTTCCACAGGGAAATCTTTAAACAAAGCTCAATGCTATATTAGTTTACTTTTATAAAAATACAAATATATATATAAGTAATATTATTATTATAAAGGGGGGTTTTTACCGTTTAATGACCGGTTTGTCGATTTTAAGACTTTAGTCGCAGTTAAAACCTAATGTAAAATATAAAATAAATACAAGACTTAAATTAAAGCGTAAAGTAAATAATGATAATGAAATTGCGAATAATAAAAGTGCGATAAAATAAACTTGCGATAATTAAAAAGTACGATAATTAAAAGTTCGATAAAATAAAATAAATAAAAGTGCGATAATTAGAAGTGCAATTAAATATAAAATAAAGGAAATTAAATATGAAATAAAAGAATTATGCTTATTTAAACTTCCGTAATCATGATGTTTGACGTGTTGATTTTAGTTTTATGCCCATGGGTTAATTGTCCTTTGTCCTGGATTATTTAATATGTCCGTCTGGTTTTTGTCCATAACAGTCCATCAGTCATAAATATAAATTGCAAGTGTCCTCGTCAAATTATTATTATACCCGAAGTTAAATATTCCAACTAATTGGGGATTCGAATTGTAACAAGGTTTTAATACTTTGTTTAATGAATACACCAGGTTATCGACTGCGTGTAAACCAAGGTTTTACTACTTTGTTAACAATTACACCAATTACCCTTGAATGTAATTTCACCCCTGTTTTAATTATTCTCGTGGCTATTAATCCATTCCCGTGTCCGGTTAAATGAACGATTATTCGTACATATAAATACCCTGCCCATCGTGTCCGATCGAGTGTATATGGTAATTTATAGGGACGCCCAATTGTAAATCTTTATATTAACATTAACAAACTTTCATTTAGTTAAACAAATATAAAGCCCATTAATAGCCCATAGTCTAATTTCCACAAGTGTCGTTCTTTTGTCCAAACCCCAATTATGGTACAAAGCCCAATTACCCAATTTTAGTAATTAGCCCAACATCATGATTACTTCGTTTTAAATAAGCATAATAATAACTTAGCTACGAGACATTAATGTAAAAAGGTTGAACATAACTTACAATGATTAAAAATAGCGTAGCGTTACACGGACAGAATTTCGACTTACACCCTTACAACATTCGCTAACATACCCTTATTATTAGAATTATAATTATAATTAAAATATAAATTATAAATATAAATATAAATTTTACGTATGAAGAGGAAGAAAAAGATATGAAATTTGATCAGAATTCGGTTGGCTTTATAGCCAGAGTTGAAAATTGGGGCTCCGCGACTCGCGGCAAAAACCCCTTCAAACTCCGCGAGTCGCGGAGGATGATTTTACAGCTCACACCCTTGGAGTTTCTCTGCCGACGGTTTTATATATATAAATATAATATATATATAATTAATATAATTAATTATATATTATATTATATTTATATACATAGTTAACTTGTAATTTTTAGTCCGTTGCGTCGAGCGTTAAGAGTTGACTCTGGTCCCGGTTCCGGATTTTCGAACGTCCTTGCGTACAATTTTATATTTTGTACTTTGCGTTTTGAATCTTGTACTCTTGTCATTTTTAGACGTTCCTTATCAATAAATTGAACCTTTTTAATTGTATCTTGTACTTTTGAGCTTTTTGGACCTTTGCGTCTTCAATTCGTTGTTTTCGCCTTTTGTCTTCGCACTTATTTAATATAAATGAATATTACATGAAAATGGAACAATTGCAACTGAAATCTTTACATATCGGAGGGATATTGATACTAAATATATGTTCATTTGGAGCACTATCAATATCAAATCATAATAATAGACCACAAGATTTCATATTTCAATACACATCCCATACATAGAGATAAAAATCATTCATATGGTGAACACCTGGTAACCGACATTAACAAGATGCATATATAAGAATATCCCCATCATTCCGGGAAACCCTTCGGATATGATATAAATTTCGAAGTACTAAAGCATCCGGTACTTTGGATGGGGTTTGTTAGGCCCAATAGATCTATCTTTAGGATTCGCGTCAATTAGGGTGTCTGTTCCCTAATTCTTAGATTACCAGACTTAATAAAAAAGGGGCATATTCGATTTCGATAATTCAACCATAGAATATAGTTTCACGTACTTGTGTCTATTTTGTAAATCATTTATAAAACCTGCATGTATTCTCATCCCAAAAATATTAGATTTTAAAAGTGGGACTATAACTCACTTTCACAGATTTTTACTTTGTCGGGAAGTAAGACTTGACCACTGGTTGATTCTCGAACCTATAACAATATATACATATATATCAAAGTATGTTCAAAATATATTTACAACACTTTTAATATATTTTGATGTTTTAAGTTTATTAAGTCAGCTGTCCTCGTTAGTAACCTACAACTAGTTGTCCACAGTTAGATGTACAGAAATAAATCGATAAATATTATCTTGAATCAATCCACGACCCAGTGTATATGTATCTCAGTATTGATCATAACTCAAACTATATATATTTTGGAATCAACCTCAACCCTGTATAGCTAACTCCAACATTCACATATAGAGTGTCTATGGTTGTTCCGAAATATATATAGATGTGTCGACATGATAGGTTGAAACATTGTATACGTGTCTATAGTATCTCAAGATTACATAATATACAATACAAGTTGATTAAGTTATGGTTGGAATAGATTTGTTACCAATTTTCACGTAGCTAAAATGAGAAAAATTATCCAATCTTGTTTTACCCATAACTTCTTCATTTTAAATCCGTTTTGAGTGAATCAAATTTCTATGGTTTCATATTGAAATATATTTTATGAATCTAAACAGAAAAAGTATAGGTTTATAGTCGGAAAAATAAGTTACAAGTCGTTTTTGTAAAGGTAGTCATTTCAGTCGAAAGAACGACGTCTAGATGACCATTTTAGAAAACATACTTCCACTTTGAGTTTAACCATAATTTTTGGATATAGTTTCATGTTCATAATAAAAATCATTTTCTCAGAATAACAACCTTTAAATCAAAGTTTATCATAGTTTTTAATTAACTAACCCAAAACAGCCCGAGGTGTTACTACGACGGCGTAAATCCGGTTTTACGGTGTTTTTCGTGTTTCCAGGTTTTAAATCATTAAGTTAGCATATCATATAGATATAGAACATGTGTTTAGTTGATTTTAAAAGTCAAGTTAGAAGGATTAACTTTTGTTTGCGATCAAGTTTAGAATTAACTAAACTATGTTCTAGTGAATACAAGTTTAAACCTTCGAATAAGATAGCTTTATATGTATGAATCGAATGATGTTATGAACATCATTACTACCTCAAGTTCCTTGGATAAACCTACTGGAAATGAGAAAAATAGATCTAGCTTCAACGGATCCTTGGATGGCTCGAAGTTCTTGAAGCAGAATCATGACACGAAAACAAGTTCAAGTAAGATCATCACTTGAAATAAGATTGTTATAGTTATAGAAATTGAACCAAAGTTCGAATATGATTATTACCTTGTATTAGAATGATAACCTACTGTAAGAAACAAAGATTTCTTGAGGTTGGATGATCACCTTACAAGATTGGAAGTGAGCTAGCAAACTTGAAAGTATTCTTGATTTTATGTAACTAGAACTTGTAGAATATATGAAGAACACTTAGAACTTGAAGATAGAACTTGAGAGAGATCAATTAGATGATGAAAATTGAAGAATGAAAGTGTTTGTAGGTGTTTTTGGTCGTTGGTGTATGGATTAGATATAAAGGATATGTAATTTTGTTTTCATGTAAATAAGTCATGAATGATTACTCATATTTTTGTAATTTTATGAGATATTTCATGCTAGTTGCCAAATGATGGTTCCCATATGTATTAGGTGACTCACATGGGCTGCTAAGATCTGATCATTGGAGTGTATATACCAATAGTACATATATCTAAAAGCTGTGTATTGTACGAGTACGAATACGGGTGCATACGAGTAGAATTGTTGATGAAACTGAACGAGGATGTAATTGTAAGCATTTTTGTTAAGTAGAAGTATTTTGATAAGTGTCTTGAAGACTTTCAAAAGTTTATGAATACATATTAAAACACTACATGTATATACATTTTAACTGAGTCGTTAAGTCATCGTTAGTCGTTACATGTAAATGTTGTTTTGAAACCTTTAGGTTAACGATCTTGTTGAATGTTGTTAACCCATTGTTTATTATAACAAATGAGATGTTAAATTGTTATATTATCATGATATTATGATATATAATATATCTTAGTATGATATATATACAGTTAAATGTTGTTACAACGATAATCGTTACATATATGTCTCGTTTCGAAATCATTAAGTTAGTAGTCTTATTTTTACATATGTATTTCATTGTTAATACACTTAATAATATATTTACTTATCATTTAACATAATTAAACAAGTGTATCAATATCTTAATATGATTCATATGTACCTAGTAAGACGTTGTTATAACGATAATCGTTATATATATCGTTTTCGAGTTTCTTAAATTAATAGTCTCATTTTTATGTATATAACTCATTGTTAAAATACCTAATGAGATACATACTTATAATAAAATCATGTTAACTATATATATAACCATATATATGTCATCATATAGTTTTTACAAGTTTCAACGTTCGTGAATCACCGGTCAACTTGGGTGGTCAATTGTCGATATGAAACTTATTTCAATTAATCAAGTCTTAACAAGTTTGATTGCTTAACATGTTGGAAACACTTAATCATGTAAATAACAATTTCATTTAATATATATATAAACATGGAAAAGTTCGGGTCACTACAGTACCTACCCGTTAAATAAATTTCGTCCCGAAATTTTAAGCTGTTGAAGGTGTTGACGAATCTTCTGGAAATAGATGCGGGTATTTCTTCTTCATCTGATCTTCACGCTCCCAGGTGAACTCGGGTCCTCTACGAGCATTCTATCGAACCTTAACAATTAGTATCTTGTTCTGCTTAAGTCTTTTAACCTCACGATCCATTATTTCGACAGGTTCTTCGATGAATTGAAGTTTTTCGTTGATTTGGATTTCATCTAACGAAATAGTGAGATCTTCTTTAGCAAAACATTTCTTCAAATTCGAGACGTGGAAAGAATTATGTACAGCCGCGAGTTGTTGAGGTAACTCAAGTCGGTAAGCTACTGGTCCGACACGATCAATAATCTTGAATGGTCCAATATACCTTGGATTTAATTTCCCTCATTTACCAAATCGAACAACGCCTTTCCAAGGTGCAACTTTAAGCATGACCATCTCTCCAATTTCAAATTCTATATCTTTTCTTTTAATGTGAGCGTAGCTCTTTTGTCAACTTTGGGCGGTTTTCAACGTTGTTGAATTTGGATGATCTTCTCGGTAGTTTCTTGTATAATCTCTGGACCCGTAATCTGTCTATCCCCCACTTCACTCCAACAAATCGGAGACCTGCACTTTCTACCATAAAGTGCTTCAAACGGCGCCATCTCAATGCTTGAATGGTAGCTGTTGTTGTAGGAAAATTCTGCTAACGGTAGATGTCGATCCCAACTGTTTCCGAAATCAATAACACATGCTCGTAGCATGTCTTCAAGCATTTGTATTGTCCTTTCGCTCTGCCCATCAGTTTGTGGATGATAGGCAGTACTCATGTCTAGACGAGTTCCTAATGCTTGCTGTAATGTCTGCCAGAATCTTGAAATAAATCTGCCATCCCTATCAGAGATAATAGAGATTGGTATTCCATGTCTGGAGACGACTTCCTTCAAATACAGTCGTGCTAACTTCTCCATCTTGTCATCTTCTCTTATTGGCAGGAAGTGTGCTGATTTGGTGAGACGATCAACTATTACCCAAATAGTATCAAAACCACTTGCAGTCCTTGGCAATTTAGTGATGAAATCCATGGTAATGTTTTCCCATTTCCATTCCGGGATTTCGGGTTGTTGAAGTAGACCTGATGGTTTCTGATGCTCAGCTTTGACCTTAGAACACGTCAAACATTCTCCTACGTATTTAGCAACATCGGCTTTCATACCCGGCCACCAAAAATGTTTCTTGAGATCCCTGTACATCTTCCCCGTTCCAGGATGTATTGAGTATCTAGTTTTATGAGCCTCTCTAAGTACCATTTCTCTCATATCTCCAAATTTTGGTACCCAAATTCTTTCAGCCCTATACCGGGTTCCGTCTTCTTAAATATTAAGATACTTCTCCGATCCTTTGGGTATTTCATCCTTTAAATTTCCCTCTTTTAAAACTCCTTGTTGCGCCTCCTTTATTTGAGTAGTAAGGTTAGTGTGAATCATTATATTTATAGATTTTACTCGAATGGGTTCTCTGTCATTTCTGCTCAAGGCGTCGGCTACTACATTTGCCTTCCCCGGGTGGTAACGAATCTCAAAGTCGTAATCATTCAACAATTCAATCCACCTACGCTGCCTCATATTCAGTTGTTTCTGATTAAATATGCGTTGAAGACTTTTGTGGTCGGTATATATAATACTTTTGACCCCATATAAGTAGTGCCTCCAAGTCTTTAATGCAAAAACAACCGCACCTAATTCCAAATCATGCGTCGTATAATTTTGCTCGTGAATCTTCAATTGTCTAGATGCATAAGCAATCACCTTCGTCAGTTGCATTAATACACAACCGAGACCTTACTTTGATGCGTCACAATAAATCACAATATCATCATTCCCTTCAGGCAATGACAATATAGGTGCCGTAGTTAGCTTTTTCTTCAATAATTGAAATGCCTTTTCTTGTTCATCCTTCCATTCAAATTTCTTCCCTTTATGCGTTAATGCAGTCAAGGGTTTTGCTATTTTGGAGAAATCTTGGATGAATCTTCTGTAGTAACCAGCCAATCCTTAAAATTGACGTATATGCTTCGGAGTTTTTGGGGTTTCCCACTTTTCAACGGTTTCGATCTTTGCCGGGTCCACCTGGATACCTTCTTTGTTCACTATGTGACCGAGGAATTGAACTTCTTCCAACCAAAATGCACACTTTGAAAACTTAGCGTACAGTTTTTCTTTCCTCAATACTTCTAGCACTTTTCTCAAATGTTCTTCGTGCTCTTGATCATTCTTTGAGTAAATAAGTATGTCATCGATGAAAACAATGACAAACTTGTCAAGATATGGCCCACACACTCGGTTCATAAGGTCCATGAACACAGCTGGTGCGTTAGTCAATCCAAATGGCATAACCATAAACTCGTAATGACCATAACGCGTCCTAAAAGCAGTTTTTGGAATATCATCCTCCTTTACTCGCATTTGATGATATCCAGAACGTAACTCGATCTTCGAATAAACCGACGAGCCTTGTAGTTGATCAAATAAGTCGTCGATTCTCGGTAGTGGGTAGCGGTTCTTGATGGTAAGTTTGTTCAACTCTCGGTAGTCGATACACAACCTGAATGTACCATCTTTCTTCTTGACAAACAAAACAGGAGCTCCCCACGGTGATGTGCTTGGTCGAATGAAACCACGCTCTAAAAGTTCTTGTAATTGGATTTGCAATTCTTTCATCACGCTGGGTGTGAGTCTGTAAGGAGCACGAGCTATTGGTGCAGCTCCTGGTACAAGATCTATTTGAAATTCAACGGATCGATGTGGGGGTAATCCCGGTAATTCTTTCGGAAATACATCGGGAAATTCTTTTGCAATGGGAACATCATTGATGCTCTTTTCTTCAGTTTGTACTTTCTCGACGTGTGCTAGAACAGCATAGCAACCTTTTCTTATTAGTTTTTGTGCCTTCAAATTACTAATAAGATGTAGCTTCGTGTTGCCCTTTTCTCCGTACACCATTAAGGGTTTTCCTTTTTCTCGTATAATGCGAATTGTATTTTTGTAACAAACGATCTCTGCTTTCACTTCTTTTAACCAGTCCATACCGATTATCACATCAAAACTCCCTAACTCTACTGATATCAAATCAATCTTAAATGTTTCGCTAACCAGTTTAATTTCTCGATTCCGACATATATTATCTGCTGAAATTAATTTACCATTTGCTAATTCGAGTAAAAATTTACTATCCAAAGGCGTCAATGGACAACTTAATTTAGCACAAAAATCTCTACTCATATAGCTTCTATCCGCACCCGAATCAAATAAAACGTAAGCAGATTTATTGTCAATAAGAAACGTACCCGTAACAAGCTCTGGGTCTTCCTGTGCCTCTGCCGCATTAATATTGAAAACTCTTCCGCGGCCTTGTCCATTCATGTTCTCCCGGTTCGGGCAATTTCTAATAATGTGGCCTGGTTTTCCACATTTATAACAAACTACATTGGCATAACTTGCTCCGACACTACTTGCTCTGCCATTACTCGTTCCGACACCATTTGTTCCTTTCGTTCTATTAACCCCTGGTCCGTAGACCTCACACTTCACCGCGCTATGACCATTTCTTTTACACTTGTTACAAAATTTGGTGCAGAACCTTGAGTGATACTTTTCACACCTTTGGCATAGCTGCTTCTGATTGTTGTTGTTGTTGCGGTTATTATTGTTGTTGGGATGATTGTTGTTGTTGTTGTTGTTGTTGTTGTTGTTGTTGTTGTTGGGCCGTTTGTTGTAGTTGCGATTGATGTTGCGATTGTTGGGATAATTGTTGCGATTATTGTTGTAATTGCTGTTGTTGTTGTATTGGTGATTCTTATCACCGTTTTCCTCCCACTTTCTTTTGACTTGCTTCACATTGGCCTCTTCAGCAGTCTGTTCTTTAATTCTTTCTTCAATCTGGTTCACTAGTTTGTGAGCCATTCTACATGCCTGTTGTATGGAGGCGGGCTCGTGTGAATTTATATCTTCTTGGATTCTTTCCGGTAATCCTTTCACAAACGCGTCAATCTTCTCTTCCTCATCTTCGAATGCTCCCGGACACAATAGGCATAATTCTGTGAATCGTCTTTCGTATGTGGTAGTATCAAATCCTTGGGTTTGTAACCCTCTAAGTTCTGTCTTGAGCTTATTGACCTCGGTTCTGGGACGGTACTTCTCGTTCATCAAGTGCTTGAATGCTGACCACGGTAGTACGTACGCATCGTCTTGTCCCACTTGCTCTAGATAGGTATTCCACCATGTTAACGCAGAACCTGTGAAGGTATGCATAGTGTACTTCACTTTGTCCTCTTCAGTACACTTACTTATGGCAAACACCGATTCGACCTTCTCAGTCCACCGTTTCAATCCGATCGGTCCTTCGGTTCTATCAAATTCCAAAGGTTTGCAGGCAGTGAATTCTTTGTAGGTGCATCCTACACGATTTCCTGTACTGCTAGATCCAAGGTTATTGTTGGTATGTAGCGCAGCCTGTACTGCGGCTATGTTTGAAGCTAGAAAAGTACGGAATTCCTCTTCATTCATATTCACGGTGTGTCGAGTAGTAGGTGCCATTTCCTTCAAAATAGTCAAATGGAACAAGTTAATCATATAGAATATTAAGAGTAGTTAATAGTATTTCGTAGCATAATATGAACTCATTTATAAAAGCTTTTTCTTCATATTAGCGTTTTATAAGTTTAAATTCGGGTAGTACCTACCCGTTAAGTTCATACTTAGTAGCTAATATACAATTCAACTACTACAATTCTATATGAAAAACTGATTATAATAATATTTCGCGTTCAAACTTTTACACAATATTTTACAAACTTACAATACCGCTTATTTTACATATAGCATGAAATATAGCACACAATAAATTTGATACAAGATGGTTGTGAAGATAATTCTAGCTAGTACACAAGTCGTTCAGCAAAGGCAATAAAGACACGTAATTCATACGTCCAGAAACAAGTCATGCATTCTGGTTTTACTAGGATTACTTCCCATCCTTGGTCTTGTGGAACATAACCGTTATGGCCGTTGATAAGACAGCGTGTTGTAACGTCGTCAAAGGGACGAGGGTTACGTAATGTCCAACAGTCCCGTAACAATCTAAAAACCTCATTTCTTACCCCAATTACCGACTCCGTCACTTGTGGAAACGTTTTGTTTAATAGTTGTAGCCCGATGTTCTTGTTCTCACTTTGGTAAGAAGCGAACATTACTAATCCGTAAGCATAACATGCTTCTTTATGTTGCATGTTAGCCGCTTTTTCTAAATCACGAAGTCCAATATTCGGATATATTGAGTCAAAATAATTTCTTAACCCATTGCGTAAAATAGCATTTGGGTTCCCCGCAATATATGCGTCAAAGTAAACACATCGTAACTTATGGATTTCCCAATGTGATATCCCCCATCTTTCGAACGAAAGCCTTTTATAAACCAAGGCATTCTTGGAACGTTCTTCGAATGTCTTACAAACTGATCTCGCTTTAAATAGTTGTGCCGAAGAATTCTGACCGACTCTAGACAAGATTTCATCAATCATGTCTCCGGGTAGGTCTCTTAAAATATTGGGTTGTCTATCCATTTTGTGTTTTTATACTGTAAAATAGACAAGAGTTAGATTCATAAAAAAAATACTTATTAATACAAGCAATTTTTACATATATCATAAAGCATAAGCACACTATATTACATATATTACACCACACGAATACAACTATCTTATTCCGACTCGCTTGTTTCTTCTTCTTCGGTTTTGGTTCGTTTTGCCAAGTTTCTAGGGATATATGATGTTCCCCTAATACGAGCTGTCGTTTTCCACATTGGTTTAGAAAAACCTGGTGGTTTAGAGGTTCCCGGGTCATTGTTACAACTTAAGGACTTCAGGGGTTGACGATATATATAAAGTTCATCGGGGTTGTAATTAGATTTCTCTATTTTTATACCCTTTCCCTTATTATTTTCTTTTGCCTTTTTAAATTCAGTTAGGGTAATTTCTATAACATCATCGGAATTCTCGTTGGAATCCGATTCATCGGAGAATTGGTAATCCTCCCAATATTTTGCTTCCTTGGCAGAAACACCATTGACCATAATTAACCTTGGTCGGTTGGTTGAGGATTTTCTTTTACTTAACCGTTTCATTATTACCCCCACCGGTTCTATTTCTTCATCCGGTTCCGATTCTTCTTCCGGTTCCGATTCTTCTTCCGGTTCCGACTCTTCTTCCGGTTCCTCTTCGGGAACTTGTGAATCAGTCCACGAATCATTCCAATTTACATTTGACTCTTCATTATTATTAGGTGAGTCAATGGGACTTATTCTAGAGGTAGACATCTATCACATAATATCAAACGTGTTAAGAGATTAATATATCACATAATATTCACATGTTAAAAATATATAGTTTCCAACAAAATTTGTTAAGCAATCATTTTTCAAGTAAACATGGTCGAAGTCCAGACTCACTAATGCATCCTAACAAACTCGATAAGACACACTAATGCAAAATTCTGGTTCTCTAAGACTAACGCTCGGGTACCAACTGAAATGTCCCGTTCTTATTGATTAAAAACGTTCCATATTAGTTGATTTTGTTGCGAGGTTTTGACCTCTATATGAGACGTTTTTCGAAGACTGCATTCATTTTTAAAACAAACCATAACCTTTATTTCATAGATAAAGGTTTTAAAAAGCTTTACGTAGATTATCATATAATGATAATCTAAAATATCCTGTTTACACACGACCATTACATAATGGTTTACATTACAAATATGTTACAACAAAATAAGTTTCTTGAATGCAGTTTTTACACAATATCATACAAGCATGGACTCCAAATCTCGTCCTTATTTAAGTATGCGACAGCGGAAGCTCTTAATAATCACCTGAGAATAAACATGCTTAAAACGTCAACAAAAATTTTGGTGAGTTATAGGTTTAAGCTATATATATCAAATCATAATAATAGACCACAAGATTTCATATTTCAATACACATCCCATACATAGAGATAAAAATCATTCATATGGTGAACACCTGGTAACCGACATTAACAAGATGCATATATAAGAATATCCCCATCATTCCGGGACACCCTTCGGATATGATATAAATTTCAAAGTACTAATGCATCCGGTACTTTGGATAGGGTTTGTTAGGCCCAATAGATCTATCTTTAGGATTCGCGTCAATTAGGGTGACTGTTCCCTAATTCTTAGATTACCAGACTTAATAAAAAAGGGGCATATTCGATTTCAATAATTCAACCATAGAATGTAGTTTCACGTACTTGTGTCTATTTTGTAAATCATTTATAAAACCTGCATGTATTCTCATCCCAAAAATATTAGATTTTAAAAGTGGGACTATAACTCAATTTCGCAGATTTTTACTTCGTCGGGAAGTAAGACTTGGCCACTGGTTGATTCACGAACCTATAACAATATATACATATATATCAAAGTATGTTCAAAATATATTTACAACACTTTTAATATATTTTGATGTTTTAAGTTTATTAAGTCAGCTGTCCTCGTTAGTAACCTACAACTAGTTGTCCACAGTTAGATGTGTAGTGACCCGAACTTTTCCATGTTTATATATATTAATTGAGATTGATATTTACATGATTAAATGTTTCTAACATGTTAAGCAATCAAACTTGTTAAGACTTGATTAATTGAAATATGTTTCATATAGACAATTGACCATCCAAGTTGACCGGTGATTCACGAACGTTAAAACTTGTAAAAACTATATGATGACATATATATGGATATATATATAGTTAACATGATACTATGATAAGTAAACATATCATTAAGTATATTGACAATGTACTACATATGTAAAAACAAGACTACTAACTTAATGATTTTTAAACGAGACATATATGTAACGATTATCGTTGTAAAGACATTTAATGTATATATATCATATTAAGAGATATTCATACATGATAATATCATGATAATATAATAATTTAAAATCTCATTTGATATTATAAACATTGGGTTAACAATATTTAACAAGATCGTTAACCTAAAGGTTTCAAAACAACACTTACATGTAACGACTAACGATGACTTAACGACTCAGTTAAAATGTATATACATGTAGTGTTTTAATATGTATTTATACACTTTTTAAAGACTTCAATACACTTATCAAAATACTTCTACTTAATAAAAATGCTTACAATTACATCCTCGTTCAGTTTCATCAACAATTCTACTCGTATGCACCCGTATTCGTACTCGTACAATACACAGCTTTTAGATGTATGTACTATTGGTATATACACTCCAATGATCAGCTCTTAGCAGCCCATGTGAGTCACCTAACACATGTGGGAACCATCATTTGGCAACTAGCATGAAATATCTCATAAAATTACAAAAATATGAGTAATCATTCATGACTTATTTACATGAAAACAAAATTACATATCCTTTATATCTAATCCATACACTAACGACCAAAATCACCTACAAACACTTTCATTCTTCAATTTTCTTCATCTAATTGATCTCTCTCAAGTTCTATCATCAAGTTCTAAGTGTTCTTCATAAATTCTACAAGTTCTAGTTACATAAAATCAAGAATACTTTCAAGTTTGCTAGCTCACTTTCAATCTTGTAAGGTGATCATCCAACCTCAAGAAATCTTTGTTTCTTACAGTAGGTTATCATTCTAATACAAGGTAATAATCATATTCAAACTTTGGTTCAATTTCTATAACTATAACAATCTTATTTCAAGTGAAGATCTTACTTGAACTTGTTTTCGTATCATGATTCTGCTTCAAGAACTTCGAGCCATCCAAGGATCCGTTGAAGCTAGATCCATTTTTCTCTTTTCCAGTAGGTTTATCCAAGGAACTTAAGTTAGTAATGATGTTCATAACATCATTCGATTCATACGTATAAAGCTATCTTATTCGAAGGTTTAAACTTGTAATCACTAGAACATAGTTTAGTTAATTCTAAACTTGTTCGCAAACAAAAGTTAATCCTTCTAACTTGACTTTTAAAATCAACTAAACACATGTTCTATATCTATATGATATGTTAACTTAATGATTTAAAACCTGGAAACACGAAAAACACCGTAAAACCAGATTTACGCCGTCGTAGTAACACCGCGGGCTGTTTTGGGTTAGTTAATTAAAAACTATGATAAACTTTGATTTAAAAGTTGTTATTCTGAGAAAATGATTTTTATTATGAACATGAAACTATATCCAAAAATTATGGTTAAACTCAAAGTGGAAGTATGTTTTCTAAAATGGTCATCTAGACGTCGTTCTTTCGACTGAAATGACTACCTTTACAAAAATGACTTGTAACTTATTTTTCCGACTATAAACCTATACTTTTTCTGTTTAGATTCATAAAATATAGTTCAATATGAAACCATAGCAATTTGATTCACTCAAAACGGATTTAAAATGAAGAAGTTATGGGTAAAACAAGATTGGATAATTTTTCTCATTTTAGCTACGTGAAAATTGGTAACAAATCTATTCCAACCATAACTTAATCAACTTGTATTGTATATTATGTAATCTTGAGATACCATAGACACGTATACAATGTTTCGACCTATCATGTCGACACATCTATATATATTTCGGAACAACCATAGACACTCTATATGTGAATGTTGGAGTTAGCTATACAGGGTTGAGGTTGATTCCAAAATATATATAGTTTGAGTTGTGATCAATACTGAGATACGTATACACTGGGTCGTGTATTGATTCAAGATAATATTTATCTATTTATTTCTGTACATCTAACTGTGGACAACTAGTTGTAGGTTACTAACGAGGACAGCTGACTTAATAAACTTAAAACATCAAAATATATTAAAAGTGTTGTAAATATATTTTAAACATACTTTGATATATATGTATATATTGTTATAGGTTCGTGAATCAACCAGTGGCCAAGTCTTACTTCCCGACGAAGTAAAAATCTGTGAAAGTGAGTTATAGTCCCACTTTTAAAATCTAATATTTTTGGGATGAGAATACATGCAGGTTTTATAAATGATTTACAAAATAGACACAAGTACGTGAAACTACATTCTATGGTTGAATTATCGAAATCGAATATGCCCCTTTTTATTAAGTCTGGTAATCTAAGAATTAGGGAACAGACACCCTAATTGACGCGAATCCTAAAGATATATCTATTGGGCCTAACAAACCCCATCCAAAGTACCAGATGCTTTAGTACTTCGAAATTTATATCATATCCGAAGGGTGTCCCGGAATGGTGGGGATATTCTTATATATGCATCTTGTTAATGTCGGTTACCAGGTGTTCACCATATGAATGATTTTTATCTCTATGTATGGGATGTGTATTGAAATATGAAATCTTGTGGTCTATTGTTACGATTTGATATATATAGGTTAAACCTAAACTCACCAACATTTTTGTTGACGTTTAAATCATGTTTATTCTCAGGTGAATACTAAGAGCTTCCGCTGTTGCATACTAAAATAAGGACAAGATTTGGAGTCTATGTTTGTATGATATTGTGTAAAAACTGCATTCAAGAAACTGATTTTGATGTAACATATTTTTATTGTAAACCATTATGTAATGGTCGTGTGTAAACATGATATTTTAGATTATCATTATTTGATAATCTACGTAAAGCTTTTTAAACCTTTATTTATGAAATAAAGGTTATGGTTTGTTTTAAAAATGAATGCAGTCTTTGAAAAACGTCTCATATAGAGGTCAAAACCTCGCAACGAAATCAATTAATATGGAACGTTTTTAATCAATAAGAACGGGACATTTCAGTTGGTATCCGAGCGTTGGTCTTAGAGAACCAGAATTTTGCATTAGTGTGTCTTATCGAGTTTGTTAGGATGCATTAGTGAGTCTGGACTTCGACCGTGTTTACTTGAAAAATGATTGCTTAACAAATTTTGTTGGAAACTATATATTTTTAACATGTGAATATTATGTGATATATTAATCTCTTAACGCGTTTGATATTATGTGATAGATGTCTACCTCTAGAACAAGTCCCATTGACTCACCTAATAATAATGAAGAGTCAAATGTAAATTGGAATGATTCATGGACTGATTCACAAGTTCCCAAAGAGGAACCGGAAGAAGAGTCGGAACCGGAAGAAGAATCGGAACCGGAAGAAGAATCGGAACCGGAAGAAGAAATAGAACCGGTGGGGGAAATAATAAAACGGTTAAGTAAAAGAGAATCCTCAACCAACCGACCAAGGTTAATTATGGTCAATGGTGTTTCCGCCAAGGAAGCAAAATATTGGGAGGATTACCAATTCTCCGATGAATCGGATTCCGACGAGAATTCCGATGATGTTATAGAAATTACCCCAACTGAATTTAAAAAGGCAAAATAAAATAATAAGGGAAAGGGCATAAAAATAGAGAAATCTAATTCCAACCCCGATGAACTTTATATGTATCGTCAACCCCCGAAGTCCTTAAGTTGTAACAATGACCCGGGAACCTCTAAACCACCAGGTTTTTCTAAACCAATGTGGACAACGACGGCTCGTATTAGGGGAACATCATATATCCCTAGAAACTTGGCAAAACGAACCAAAACCGAACAAGAAGAAACGAGCGAGTCGGAATAAGATAGTTGTATTCGTGTGGTGTAATATATGTAATATAGTGTGCTTATGCTTTATGATATATGTAAAAATTGCTTGTATTAATAAGTATTTTTTTTATGAATCTAACTCTTGTCTATTTTACAGTATAAAAACACAAAATGGATAGACAACCCAATATTTTAAGAGACCTACCCGGAGACATGATTGATGAAATCTTGTCTAGAGTCGGTCAGAATTTCTTGGCACAACTATTTAATGCGAGATCAGTTTGTAAGACATTCGAAGAAGGTTCCAAGAATGTCTTGGTTTATAAGAGACTTTCGTTTGAAAGATGGGGGATATCACATTGGGAAACCCATAAGTTACGATGTGTTTACTTTGACGCATATATTGCGGGGAACCCAAATGCTATTTTAACGCAACGGGTTAAGAAATTATTTTGACTCAATGTATCCGAATATAGGACTTCATGATTTAGAAAAAGCGGCTAACATGCAACATAAAGAAGCATGCTATGCTTACGGGTTAGTAATAATCGCTTCTCACCAAAGTGAGAAAAAGAACATCGGGCTACAACTATTAAACAAAACGTTCCCAAAAGTGACGGAGTCGGTAATTGGGGTAAGAAATGAGGTTTTTAGGTTATTACGAGACTGTTGGTCATTACGTAACCCTCGTCCCTTTAACGACGTTACAACACGCTGTCTTATCAACGGCCATAACGATTATGTTCCACAAGACCAAGGATGGGAAGTAGTCCTAGTAAAACCAGAATGCATGACTTGTTTCTGGACGTATGAATTACGTGTCTTTATTGCCTTTGCTGAACGACTTGTATACTAGCTAGAATTATCTTCACAACTATCTTGTATCAAAGTTATTGTGTGCTATATTTCATGCTTTATGTAAAATAAGCGGTATTGTAAGTTTGTAAAATATTGTATAAAAGTTTGAACGCGAAATATTATTACAATCAGTTTTTCATATAGAATTGTAGTAGTTGAATTGTATATTAGCTACTAAGTATGAACTTAACGGGTTGCTACTACCCGAATTTAAACTTATAAAACGCTAATATGAAGAAAAAGCTTTTATAAATGAGTTCATATTATGCTACGAAATACTATTAACTACTCTTAATATTTTGTATGATTAACTTGTTCCATTTGACTATTTTGAAGGAAATGGCACCGACTACTCGACACACCGTGAATATGAATGAAGAGGAATTCCATACTTTTCTAGCTTCAAACATAGCCGCAGTACAGGCTGCGCTACATACCAACAATAACCTTGGATCTGGCAGTACAGGAAATCGTGTAGGATGCACCTACAAAGAATTCACTGCCTGCAAACCTTTGGAATTTGATGGAACCGAAGGACCGATCGGATTGAAACGGTGGACCGAGAAGGTCGAATCGGTGTTTGCCATAAGTAAGTGTACTGAAGAGGACAAAGTGAAGTACGCTACGCATACCTTCATAGGTTCTGCGTTAACATGGTGGAATACCTATCTAGAGCAAGTGGGACAAGATGATGCGTACGCACTACCGTGGTTAGCATTCAAGCACTTGATGAATGAGAAGTACCATCCCAGAACCGAGGTCAATAACCTCAAGACAGAACTTAGAGGGTTACGAACCCAAGGATTTGATATTACCACGTACGAAAGACGATTCAAAGAATTGTGCCTATTGTGTTCCGGAGCGTTCGAAGATGAGGAAGAGAAGATCGATGCGTTTGTGAAAGGATTACCGGAAAGAATCCAAGGAGATATAAGTTCACACGAGCCCGCCTCCATACAACAGGCATGTAGAATGGCTCACAAACTAGTGAACCAGATTGAGGAAAGAATTAAAGAACAGACGGCTGAAGAGACCAATGTGAAGCAAGTCAAAAGAAAGTGGGAGGAAAACGGTGATAAGAATCACCAATGCAACAACAACAGCAATTACAATAATAATCGCAACAATTATCCCAATAATCGCAACATCAATCGCAACTACAACAAACGGCCCAACAACAACAACAACAACAACAACTACAACAATCATCCCAACAACAATAACAACTACAACAACAACAACAATCAGAAGCAGCTATGCCAAAGGTGTGAAAAGTATCACTCGGGGTTCTGCACCAAATTTTGCAACAAGTGTAAAAGAAATGGTCATAGCGCGGTGAAGTGTTAGGTCTACGGACCAGGGGTTAACAGAATGAAAGGAACAAATGGTGTCGGAACGAGTAATGGCAGAGCAAGTAGTGTCGGAACAAGTTATGCCAATGTAGTTTGTTATAAATGTGGAAAACCGGGCCACATTATTAGAAATTGCCCGAACCAGGAGAACACGAATGGACAAGGCCGCGGAAGAGTTTTCAATTTAATGCGGCAGAGGCACAGGAAGACCCGGAGCTTGTTACGGGTACGTTTCTTATTGACAATAAATCTGCTTACGTTTTATTTGTTTCAGGTGCGGATAGAAGCTATATGAGTAGAGATTTTTGTGCTAAATTAAGTTGTCCATTGACGTCGTTGGATAGTAAATTTTTACTCGAATTAGCAAACGGTAAATTAATTTCAGCAGATAATATATGCCGGAATCGAGAAATTAAACTGGGTAGCGAAATATTTAAGATTGATTTGATGCCAGTAGAGTTAGGGAGTTTTGATGTAATAGTTGGCATGGACTGGCTGAAGAAGGTGAAAGCAGAGATCGTATGTTATAAAAATGCAATTCGCATTGTACGAGAAGAAGGAGAACCCTTAATGGTGTACGGAGAAAAGGGCAACATGAAGCTACATCTTATTAGTAATTTGAAGGCACAAAAACTAATAAGAAAAGGTTGCTATGCTGTTCTAGCACACGTCGAGAAAGTACAAACTGAAGAAAAGAGCATCAATGATGTTCCCGTCGCAAAAGAATTTCTCGATGTATTTCCGAAAGAATTACCGGGACTACCTCCACATCGATCTGTTGAATTTCAAATAGATCTTGTACCAGGAGCTGCACCAATCGCTCGTGCTCCTTATAGACTCGCACCCAACGAGATGAAAGAACTGCAAAGCCAACTGCAAGAACTATTAGAACGTGGTTTCATTCGACTAAGCACATCATCATGGGGAGCTCCTGTTTTGTTTGTCAAGAAGAAGGATGGTACATTTAGGTTGTGTATTGACTACAGAGAGTTGAACAAACTTACCATCAAAAACCGTTATCCACTGCCGAGAATTGACGACTTATTTGATCAACTACAAGGCTCGTCGGTTTATTCGAAGATCAATTTACGTTCTGGATATCATCAAATGCGAGTAAAGGAGGATGATATTCCAAAAACTGCTTTTAGGACGCGTTATGGTCATTACGAGTTTATGGTTATGCCGTTTGGATTGACTAACGCACCAGCTGTGTTCATGGACCTTATGAACCGAGTGTGTGGGCCATATCTTGACAAGTTTGTCATTGTATTCATCGATGACATACTTATTTACTCAAAGAATGATCAAGAGCACGAAGAACATTTGAAAAAAGTGCTAGAAGTATTGAGGAAAGAAAAACTGTACGCTAAGTTTTCAAAGTGTGCATTTTGGTTGGAAGAAGTTCAATTCCTCGGTCACATAGTGAACAAAGAAGGTATCCAGGTGGACCCGGCAAAGATCGTAACCGTTGAAAAGTGGGAAACCCCAAAAACTCCGAAGCATATACGTCAATTTTTAAGATTGGTTGGTTACTACAGAAGATTCATCCAAGATTTCTCCAAAATAGCAAAACCCTTGACCGTATTAACGCATAAAGGGAAGAAATTTGAATGGAAGGATGAACAAGAGAAGGCGTTTCAATTATTGAAGAAAAAGCTAACTACGGCACCTATATTGTCATTGCCTGAAGGGAATGATGATTTTGTGATTTATTGTGACGCATCAAAGCAAGGTCTCGGTTGTGTATTAATGCAACGGATGAAGGTGATTTCTTATGCATCTAGACAATTGAAGATTCACGAGCAAAATTATACGACGCATGATTTGGAATTAGGCGCGGTTGTTTTTGCATTAAAGACTTGGAGGCACTACTTATATGGGGTTAAAAGTATTTTATATACTGACCACAAAAGTCTTCAACACATATTTAATCAGAAACAACTGAATATGAGGCAGCGTAGGTGGATTGAATTGTTGAATGATTACGACTTTGAGATTCGTTACCACCCGAGGAAGGCAAATGTGGTAGCCGACGCCTTGAGCAGAAAGGACAGAGAACCCATTCGAGTAAAATCTATGAATATAACGATTCACAATAACCTTACTACTCAAATAAAGGAGGCGCAACAAGGAGTTTTAAAAGAGGGAAATTTAAAGGATGAAATACCCAAAGGATCGGAGAAGCATCTTAATATTCGGGAAGACGGAACCCGGTATAGGTCTGAAAGGATTTGGGTACCAAAATTTGGAGATATGAGAGAAATGGTACTTAGAGAAGCTCATAAAACCAGATACTCAATACATCCTGGAACGGGGAAGATGTACAAGGATCTCAAGAAACATTTTTGGTGGCCAGGTATGAAAGCCGATATTGCTAAATATGTAGGAGAATGTTTGACGTGTTCTAAGGTCAAAGCTGAACATCAGAAACCATCAGGTCTACTACAACAACCTGAAATCCCGGAATGGAAATGGGAAAACATTACCATAGATTTCATCACTAAATTGCCAAGGACTGCAAGTGGTTTTGATACTATTTGGGTAATAGTTGATCGTCTCACCAAATCAGCACACTTCCTGCCAATAAGAGAAGATGACAAGATGGAGAAGTTAGCACGAATGTATTTGAAGGAAGTCGTCTCCAGACATGGAATACCAATCTCTATTATCTCTGATAGGGATGACAGATTTATTTCAAGATTATGGCAGACATTACAGCAAGCATTAGGAACTCGTCTAGACATGAGTACTGCCTATCATCCACAAACTGATGGGCAGAGCGAAAGGACGATACAAACGCTTGAAGACATGCTACGAGCATGTGTTATTGATTTCGGAAACAGTTGGGATCGACATCTACCGTTAGCAGAATTTTCCTACAACAACAGCTACCATTCAAGCATTGAGATGGCACCGTTTGAAGCACTTTATGGTAGAAAGTGCAGGTCTCCGATTTGTTGGTGTGAAGTGGGGGATAGACAGATTACGGGTCCAGAGATTATACAAGAAACTACCGAGAAGATCATCCAAATTCAACAACGGTTGAAAACCGCCCAAAGTCGATAAAAGAGCTACGCTGACATTAAAAGAAAAGATATAGAATTTGAAATTGGAGAGATGGCCATGCTTAAAGTTGCACCTTGGAAAGGCGTTGTTCGATTTGGTAAACGAGGTAAATTAAATCCAAGGTATATTGGACCATTCAAGATTATTGATCGTGTCGGACCAGTAGCTTACCGACTTGAGTTACCTCAACAACTCGCGGTTGTACATAACACTTTCCACGTCTCGAATTTGAAGAAATGTTTTGCTAAAGAAGATCTCACTATTCCGTTAGATGAAATCCAAATCAACGAAAAACTCCAATTCATCGAAGAACCTGTCGAAATAATGGATCGTGAGGTTAAAAGACTTAAGCAAAACAAGATACCAATTGTTAAGGTTCGATGGAATGCTCGTAGAGGACCCGAGTTCACCTGGGAGCGTGAAGATCAGATGAAGAAGAAATACCCGCATCTATTTCCAGAAGATTCGTCAACACCTTCAACAGCTTAAAATTTCGGGACGAAATTTATTTAACGGGTAGGTACTGTAGTGACCCGAACTTTTCCATGTTTATATATATTAATTGAGATTGATATTTACATGATTAAATGTTTCCAACATGTTAAGGAATCAAACTTGTTAAGACTTGATTAATTGAAATATGTTTCATATAGACAATTGACCACCCAAGTTGACCGGTGATTCACGAACGTTAAAACTTGTAAAAACTATATGATGACATATATATGGATATATATATAGTTAACATGATACTATGATAAGTAAACATATCATTAAGTATATTAACAATGAACTACATATGTAAAAACAAGACTACTAACTTAATGATTTTTAAACGAGACATATATGTAACGATTATCGTTGTAAAGATATTTAATGTATATATATCATATTAAGAGATATTCATACATGATAATATCATGATAATATAATAATTTAAAATCTCATTTGATATTATAAACATTGGGTTAACAACATTTAACAAGATCGTTAACCTAAAGGTTTCAAAACAACACTTACATGTAACGACTAACGATGACTTAACGACTTAGTTAAAATGTATATACATGTAGTGTTTTAATATGTATTTATACACTTTTGAAAGACTTCAATACACTTATAAAAATACTTCTACTTAACAAAAATGATTACAATTACATCCTCGTTCAGTTTCATCAACAATTCTACTCGTATGCACCCGTATTCGTACTCGTACAATACACAGCTTTTAGATGTATGTACTATTGGTATATATACTCCAATGATCAGCTCATAGCAGCCCATGTGAGTCACCTAACACATGTGGGAACCATCATTTGGCAACTAGCATGAAATATCTCATAAAATTACAAAAATATGAGTAATCATTCATGACTTATTTACATGAAAACAAAATTACATATCCTTTATATCTAATCCATACACCAACGACCAAAAACACCTACAAACACTTTCATTCTTCAATTTTCTTCATCTAATTGATCTCTCTCAAGTTCTATCTTCAAGTTCTAAGTGTTCTTCATAAATTCTACAAGTTCTAGTTACATAAAATCAAGAATACTTTCAAGTTTGCTAGCTCACTTCCAATCTTGTAAGGTGATCATCCAACCTCAAGAAATCTTTGTTTCTTACAGTAGGTTATCATTATAATACAAGGTAATAATCATATTCAAACTTTGGTTCAATTTCTATAACTATAACAATCTTATTTCAAGTGATGATCTTACTTGAACTTGTTTTCGTGTCATGATTCTGCTTCAAGAACTTCGAGCCATCCAAAGATCCGTTGAAGCTAGATCCATTTTTCTCTTTTCCAGTAGGTTTATCCAAGGAACTTAAGGTAGTAATGATGTTCATAACATCATTCGATTCATACATATAAAGCTATCTTATTCGAAGGTTTAAACTTGTAATCACTAGAACATAGTTTAGTTAATTCTAAACTTGTTCGCAAACAAAAGTTAATCCTTCTAACTTGACTTTTAAAATCAACTAAACACATGTTATATATCTATATGATATGCTAACTTAATGATTTAAAATCTGGAAACACGAAAAACACCGTAAAACTGGATTTACGCCGTCGTAGTAACACCGCGGGCTGTTTTGGGTTAATTAATTAAAAACTATGATAAACTTTGATTTAAAAGTTGTTATTCTGAGAAAATGATTTTTATTATGAACATGAAACTATATCCAAAAATTATGGTTAAACTCAAAGTGGAAGTATGTTTTCTAAAATGGTCATCTAGACGTCGTTCTTTTGACTGAAATGACTACCTTTACACGTAGTTAAACTCAAAGTCGAAAGAACGACGTCTAGATGACCATTTTAGAAAACATACTTCCACTTTGAGTTTAACCATAATTTTTGGATATAGTTTCATGTTCATAATAAAAATCATTTTCTTAGAATAACAACTTTTAAATCAAAGTTTATCATAGTTTTTAATTAACTAACCCAAAACAGCCCGCGGTATTACTACGACGGTGTAAATCCGGTTTTACGGTGTTTTTCGTGTTTCCAGGTTTTAAATCATTAAGTTAGCATATCATATAGATATAGAACATATGTTTAGTTGATTTTAAAAGTCAAGTTAGAAGGATTAACTTTTGTTTGCGAACAAGTTTAGAATTAACTAAACTATGTTCTAGTGATTACAAGTTTAAACCTTCGAATAAGATAGCTTTATATGTATGAATCGAATGATGTTATGAACATCATTACTACCTCAAGTTCCTTGAATAAACCTACTGGAAATGAGAAAAATAGATCTAGCTTAAACGGATCCTTGGATGGCTCGAAGTTCTTGAAGCAGAATCATGACACGAAAACAAGTTCAAGTATGATCATCACTTGAAATAAGATTGTTATAGTTATAGAAATTGAACCAAAGTTTGAATATGATTATTACCTTGTATTAGAATGATAACCTACTGTAAGAAACAAAGATTTCTTGAGGTTGGATGATCACCTTACAAGATTGGAAGTGAGCTAGCAAACTTGAAAGTATTCTTGATTTTATGTAACTAGTGTAACATCCCGCATTTTTCCGTTAAATTATTTTTTAACGCCGTCTTTTTCTTTTTAGAAAATATTCCTCGTATCTAGATTCGTAACCTCCGTTAGCTAACATTCTAAATATTCTCGTTATCGGATTTTAATACGCGTTTTAAAATATTCCGTTTAGGTATTTTCCGCACCCGCTTCTAAAACTCGAGGGACTAAAATTGACACGGGGCAAACTAGTTGACTATGTCAACTAGTCCACCCCAATCACCACCATTCAATCACCTCCATCTCTCTCTCTTTCTCTCTAGCAAGAACACACACACAAACACCCAATTCAATCATTCATCATCTAAATTCGATCTAGGAGGCTTACAACAAAACAAATTACATTTTCGTGATCCTCTCTTCATCCTCTACATTTTGGTACCAATTTCATCGAGTTTGGGTAACTTTCTAAAAACTCTAGATTTCTATAAATTCGTGTTTTTGACTTGAAATTGTGTTAGTTAGTGTCTATGGCTCGTGTCTAGCATTAATATATGTTTTGTTTGCTCGATTTGTTGATTGGGAGTAACTAGTATGAACTTTGAAATGGGTGTGCTTAATCTTTGATTTTGGATGAGTAAATGTTGTTTAATTGTTAAAGTTCATGTATTAAATGTGTTACTAGCATCATTAGCTTCAATTTGATGTGTAGGTTGATTAAGAAAACTTCAAAAACCCGATTAAGGATTTTGTGATGTTTGACTAGGGTTTGATAGACTTTGAAACGAACTTTTGATGCGTTGAATGCTTGTTAATGTTGTTAGTAAGTGTTTAGATGCAATGTATGCTTAATTACCTTCGAAACGGCATATCGTATGTGTAAATTGGATTCCCGAATCATAAAATACGTTTTACGAACTTGAAACTTTGAAAATAAACCTTTCTTGATCAATTGACGAGATTTCGGCTATTGTAAATGATGTTATTGTTGGACCATAAGTGCTTAGTTGTATTCCTCGTCAAAATACCTTTCCAACGATATATGATAGGCATTATAATTGTTTGCGGGTCAAGATTTGGGTTGGAAAAGGTTTTGGTTCGTGCATACTTTGAAAAACTGACTAGAATTCTCTGCCCAGATGGTGGCGCGGCGCGCCCCATCCCCGCGCGGCGCGCGGATTGGCCTGGTCAGATTCTGACCACTTTGTCCCATTTCACGTGAAATGTTTGACTAGCTACCGACCTCCGATTCACATGAAACTTGTTCTAATATACTTGTATATGAATAATTAGCATAGAAAAATAGTCCGGGACCCGACCCGAACATGTTGACTTTTTCGTTGACTTTGACCCGACCAAGTTTGACTTTTTGTCAAACTTAACCAATTAATTATGCAATCTTCCTAACATGCTTTTATACTTGTATCTTGCATGAAACTTGACAATTTGCTTCACATGCTATATTAATCGAGTCGTATTGAGCCATAGGACTAATTGAACATCTTTGACCGTTTTGTGTTTACCGTTATTGATATAACCTATATGTTTAGGTCAAGACTAGCTTTGTCTTTGCACGCGTTTACTTGTCGAAGTACTTTATTAACTCTTGCACTCAAGGTGAGATCATAGTCCCACTTTTTCAATCACTTTTATTCTTTACATCGTGGGCTGAGAAACACATACATTTCATACTTATTTACTTTTCATGCTTTTACTTTGTGAACAAATACGAATACAAAGATGCATACGAGTTTGAACAAAAGTCCTCAATCCAATTATCATTAGTTCCACTTGCAGGGTGTAAGTGTAAGCGTGTAATTATGTTGTGTGGCCATACGGGTTTAACAAACCCTCATTCAGACGGTTCGCTACCGTTAGTGAATGAAATATAATTTCAACAATGTATAGTGTAAGTTCTAACACTAAATTCAAAATTCAGAGGGAAGATTCGGTTAAGCCTTGATAATTGGGTGCTCATGATACAAATACTATTTTGGAATGTGAATGATTCTGGTTGAGCAATTCTTAAAGAACCTTGTGGTTCAATACAATTTACTTACTAAACCTATGATTTCACCAACGTTTTTCGTTGACAGATTTCTATGTTTTTCTCAGGTCTTGCACGATATGTGATACATGCTTCCGCTCATTATTTGATACTTGCTTTGGATGTCGAGTATACATGCTTTTCATGGAGCGTCTTTTGACTTTACTTTAAACCGTGTCGCCTAGATTTCAATCGTACTTATAACGTTGTAACTTAACTTTTGGTTGAACAATTCTTGTAAACTTTGAAACAATCTTTATTTTGAAATGAAGGCGACATATTTTGGTCAAACGTTATCTTAAAGACTTATAATCAGGTAATGGGACCCACGTAGCCGACGCCGTCACTTGACGATTTGTCGGGGTCGCTACAAGTGGTATCAGAGCCTTGGTTGTAGGGATTTAGAGTTCATTTGTGTCCACCCCGAGTCATAAGGTACATAGGTGAATCTAGACTACAACCGGCATATAGACTGAAGTAGGAATTACTTGACTATTTGTGCATTTATACTCGAACTCTTCTATCATATCTAACTCGTATTCGATCTTGATCTTACGTTGATAAATTTTGTTGATGCGCCACCTTGACTTTATGAAGTAATGTTAAATGCACATGAGAATCAGGGTAATATAATTTCCGGGATTATATTACGGTGATTCACATGGACGTTCCGACATTATGACATAAAGAATTTAGGGCGAGTCAAGGAAAATTTTCTCTCTATCCTTAATCCATACTCCGATTAGTATTGTTGAAAATACTAACCAACGATATTCTTGTGTCATGAAGGAACAATGGCTCGTCGACGCGCTCCTCCCGAAACTCCCGAACAAGCCCTCTAACGTATGATAGCCACTGCCGTGGATGCGGCCATGGCCGGTCACTCCTCCAACAACAACAATAACAACAATCATCATAACAACAACAATGGAGCCAGAAATTCCAACGAAGGATGCTCCTATAAGAATTTCATAGGGTGCAAACCTCACACTTTCGATGGAACCGGGGGACCGGTTGTGCTCACCCGATGGTTTGAGCAAACAGAAGCCGTCTTTAGCATAAGCGGTTGTCGAGACCAAGACAAGGTTAGATATTCCACTCACACCTTCGCCGGTATCGCTCTCACATGGTGGAATTCGTATGTACAATCGGTGGGTATCCACGAAGCCCACGCTCTCTCTTGGGCCGACTTAAGAGGAAAGATGATCACCGAATATTTTCCTCGCGAAGAAACCCGAAGGCTCGAACAAGAACTAAGAGCTCTGAAAGCGGTCGGGAACGACCTTAAGGCCTATAATCAACGATTCTCCGAACTTGCTTTGATGTGCCCAAATCTTGTGAACCCCGAATCTTTAAGGGTTGAACTTTACATGGATGGTCTCCCCAAGAGCATCAAACAAGGAGTAATGTCATCCAAACCCGCTAACCACCAAGAGGCTTTGAATATGGCCCGCCAATTGATTGAAACAGTGGACGAGATTGAAGTGCCGGCACGTAAAGCCGAGGATAAGTCGGGTGACAACAAAAGAAAATGGGAAGCCCCCCAATCAAGCAATTACAACAACCCCGCCAAGAAGCCCTTCATCCCCAACGGCAAGAAAGGTTATACCGGACACCTACCGTATTGTAACGAGTGCTACAAACATCATTTAGGTGAATGTGGCAAACCATTTTGCTTGAAGTGTCAAAGAAGTGGCCATGTAGCCCACGATTGTAGGAATACCGCTCCCGTCGCCCAAAAGGAGCACAATGCACCCAAGACGAGTGTTTGTTTTGAATGTGGCCAACCGGGTCATTTTAGGAGTGCGTGCCCAAACAAGAAAATCAACCCCAACGCACGCCGTTGAACTTTCAACATCGACACCTAGGATGCCCGAGACGACGATGGACTAGTCACGGGTACGTTTCTTCACAACAAACAGTATATTTCATACTTATTCGATTCGATTACCGCAAGATGTTTATTAACCAAGTCTTTGACTCGTGCTCTTTACATTCCACTTTTTTTCCCCTAGATATTACTTAGACGATTTAAGTGACCAACGGAAAATATTGTGTGCCTATAAATTTTATTGGAGGATATACGTTAAGACTTTTGACTTGACACCTATAGAACTAGGGAGCTCGAAACCTATTCGTTAAAAAAAAAAAAAAAAAAAAAAATGTTTCCCCATCATCTTGTATAGATTGTTGTGAACTGAGTAATTTTCGGTTGGAAACCGATACCCTCTCCCTCGTATCCATTACCTCATGATTATTTTCACGAATCCCGTAGTTTCCAAATCGACCTCCGTTCCGGTTATCATCAATTGGGGGTTAAGTGAGACGATGCCTCCTAAACCACTTTCCGAACTCGCAACGTTAGTTGTAAATCTCTCTTAGTACCGCTTGATTTATTTAGGGCTCGCCCGTATCCATAAACCTCTTGAACCGCGTATGCAAATTCATATAGACTAATCTGTTATCGTATTTATAGATGACATCTTAACTTATTTAAGTAAAGAAGGAAAACGAACAACATCACCATCTTACGCTCGAACTTTTGAGAAAAGAGCAACTTTATACCAAATTATCCGAGTGAGAATTTCTGTTGAACGAAGTCCAATTTTCTAGACCATGAAGTTAATGGTCAAGGCATTACAATCAATCTCGAAATCAAGCCACATGTTGTAGTGATTGCCAGAACTTTGATGTAAATCTACTATCACGATCGGATATAATGGAAATAGGTATTCCATGCCTTGAAACAACTTCCTTTATATACAATCGTAATAGTTTCTCCATTCTATCCGTTTCCTTTATAGGCAAGAAGTGTGCAGACTTGGTGAGACGATCAACAATCACCCAAATGGTGTCGTATCCCCAGGCAGTCTTTGGTAACTTCGTGATGAAATCCATGGTAATACCATCCCATTTCCATTCTGGGATTTCTGGTTGTTGAAGTAACCCTGACGGCTTCTGGTGTTCAGCTTTGACTTTGGAACAAGTTAAACATTCCCCAACATATGTTGCAACGTCTGTCTTTAAATTAGGCCACCAATAATGTGTCTTAAGATCTTGGTACATCTTTCCAACTCCAGGATGTATCGAGTATCTTGTCTTATGTGCCTCATTTAATATCAACTTCCTTAATCCACCCAACTTCGGTACCCAAATACGATTTGCAAAATATCGAATTCCATCTTCCCGCATAACGAGTTGCTTCTCATACTTCTTCATTATTTCATTTCCTATATTTTCTTTAGTAAGTGCTTCTCGTTGAACTTCTTTGATTTGTGAGTTGAGATTCATGCGAATTTTTATGTTCATCGCTCGTACTCGAATTGGTTCTCGTTCCTTTCTGCTTAAAGCATCGGCCACCACGTTCGCCTTCCCGGGATGATAACGAATTTCACAATCATAGTCATTTATTAACTCGACCCACCTACGTTGCCTCATGTTCAACTGTTTCTGATCAAAAATATGTTGAAGGCTTTTATGATCAGTAAACACAGTGCATTTAACCCCATACAAGTAGTGTCTCCATATCTTCAATGCAAACACGACTGCTCCCAGTTCTAGATCATGCGTCGTATAATTCCGCTCGTGAATCCTTAATTGTCGGGATGCGTATGCAATAACTTTCTTTCGTTGCATAAGAACGCAACCAAAACCTTGTCGCGAAGCGTCACAATATATTTCAAAATCATCGTTCCCTTCTGGTAACGATAAAATAGGCGCCGTAGATAACTTCTTCTTTAGTAATTGAAATGCACTCTCCTGCTCAGAAGTCCATTCATATTTCTTCCCTTTTTGCGTTAACGCTGTCAACGGCTTAGCTATTCGGGAAAAATCTTGAATAAACCTTCTATAATAACCGGCTAAACCCAAAAATTGACGTATCTGCGTTGGTGTCTTAGGAGTCTCCCATTTTTCAATGGCTTCAGTTTTTGCTGGATCAACCTGAATTCCTTTGCTACTAACAACGTGGCCAAGAAATTGAACTTCTTTCAACCAAAAAGCACACTTAGAAAATTTAGCATATAGCTGTTCTTTTCTTAACAACTCTAATATCAACCTTAAATGCTGCTCATGCTCTTGCTCACTCTTGGAATAGATAAGAATGTCATCAATGAAAACGATAACAAACTTATCTAAATACGGACTACAAACTCGATTCATGAGGTCCATGAATACAGCTGGCGCATTCGTCAATCCAAACGGCATAACCAAAAATTCGTAATGACCATAACGTGTCCGAAAAGCAGTTTTCGGTATATCTTCTTCTTTGACACGTAATTGATGATAGCCCGACCTTAAGTCAATTTTTGAGTACACACATGATCCTTGGAGTTGATCAAATAAGTCGTCAATTCTCGGTAGTGGATACCGATTCTTGATAGTTAACTTATTTAATTCACGATAATCTATACACATCCTAAAAGATCCATCTTTCTTTTTAACAAATAGAATCGGAGCTCCCCACGGTGAAGTACTTGGTCGTATGAATCCATGATCCAGTAATTCTTTTAACTGACTCTGAAGTTCTTTTAACTCGAACGGTGCAAGTCTATATGGAGCACGAGCCACTGGTGCAGCTCCTGGTACTAAATCTATTTGAAATTCTACAGATCTAAATGGAGGTAATCCCGGCAACTTTTCCGGAAAGACTTCAGGAAAATCTCTTGCCACAGGCACGTCATTGATGCTCTTCACTTTTTCCTTTGTTTCGACTTTATTAACATGTGCTAAGATAGCATAGCACCCTTTCTTCAAGCACTTTTGAGCTTTCAAATAACTAATGAGTTTTAGCTTTGAGTTACCCTTCTCTCCATAAATCATTACTGGCGTTTTATCCTTACGAGGAATGCGAATTGCCTTCTTGGCGCACACAACTTCAGCTCCTATTTTGGACATCCAGTCCATGCCGACTATTACATCAAAACTTCCTAATTCTACGGGTATCAAGTCAATTTTAAACGTTTCTCCGGCTAAATTTATTTTACAATCACGGCAAATTTTATCGGCTTTAATTAGTTTACCATTAGCTAACTCAATCATGTACTTAGCATCGAGAGGTAATGATGAACAATTCAATTTAGCGTGAAAGTCTCTACACACGTAACTTCTATCAGCACCAGTATCAAATATAATAGATGCGGATAAGTTATTAATGGTAAACGTACCCGTAACAAGCTCCGGGTCTTCACACGCCTCTTTAGCATTAATAACAAATGCTCTTCCACGTGCAGGACCGATATTCTTCTCTGGATTCGGGCACTGGCTCTTATAGTGGCCTTGTTTTCCACACCCAAAACAAGTAATGGTAGCCAAAGCAGTTCTATTTGCGTTGGTGGCAGGAGTCTTGGCACCATTTGTATTTGTAACGAGAGCCCTACAATCTTCAGCAAGATGACCCTTTCGATTACATTTGTTGCATACCACATTACAGTAACCAGAGTGATGTTTGTGGCATCGGTTGCATAAAGGATTTTGTCCTTTATAACCAAAGCTTAAACCACTACCCGTACCTTGCGTGTTTTCTTGTTTCTTAAAAGATTGTTGTTGGTTACCTCGATCATAATTTCCATTCCACTTTCTTTTGTTACCTGATACCTTCACATCAGTATTGGATACTTTCTTATCCATGATGACCTGATCCATTAGCTCGTTTGCCATGGTTATAGCTTCATGAATTGTCTTAGGTTTCGATGCTGTAACATTTGCCTTGACCTTTTTGGGCAAACCATCTTTGTACATTTCAATCTTCCGTTCTTCGGTTGGAACCAATTCAGGACATAGCAAAAATAATTCCATGAATCGCTGATTGTAGTTTGTGATTTCAGTACCAATAACCTTCAGACTTCGTAACTCATCTTCCAACTTCCTAACCTCGTTCCTTGGACAATATTCATTGATTAACATTGTTTTGAATTCTTCCCACGGAGTATCATAAGCTACATCTCCTCCTACAGCCTTCACATAATTTTTCCACCACGTGAGTGCACTATCTTGTAAAGTGCACGATGCGTATTTGGTCATGTCCTTTTCAACACAACCACTGATTTTGAACACAGTTTCCATCTTTTCTATCCACTGGGTTAAACCGATCGGTCCTTCTATTCCACTGAATGATGAGGGCTTGCAAGCTTGAAAAGTTTTGTAAGTGCACCCCACACGAGGATTTGGGTTAACTGCAGCACCTCTTGCAGCCTCGACCCATAACATTCTGTCGTTCACTCATTGATTGATGAGTTCCTGGATTTCTTGTTCCGTCATTCGGTTCAATCGCGCCATATTCTTCTATAAGAATGAAAAGAAAATAATTATTCACATGGAATATTATAGATGTAGTGTATATTTACAGTACATTATAGCTTATTAATAATATGAACCAGGTATTATTATAAAAGCCTTTTCTTCTTATTAGCGTTTTATAATTATATCTAGGGTAGTACCTACCCGTTAATGTCCATACTTAATAGCTTAGTACAGAATCAATTACTACCATCTAAATAATACTTAACCATGGAAAATTATTGCATTTCACACTTCACTATTTTACATATGCTTATCTTACATCAAACATTAAGCAAACCACACTAATAATAGTATACAAAACATTATATGATCCCATGGTTTAATACGGCAGCGCATCGTTTGGTCTATTTTCTAGGACGTTTAGGTTCAAAGAATCGCTTAACGCTTATCCTGGCTGTCTGCCTATATTTTGGCTGTGGGACTGAAGAACTGGATGCCGGGATAGAACGAATAGGAATAGCGGGAATAGGGGTGGTTGGTGCCACATCATCCTTATTAAACTCAGGATTTGAATTTTCTAATTCATTAGCCTTTCGTTTCTTTCCTAGTTCGAACTCGTCTTTTGTAATTTCCTGTATTTCTTCCTCGGGTTCACTTTCCTCCTTGGGTTCACTTTCCTCCTCGGGTTCACTTTCCTCCTCGGGTTCACTTTCCGGGTTCTCTATAGTTGGTTCATCCGGAATTTGTGAGTCTTCCCCAAAGATATCATTTTCGTCATCGGATAGGTTAATGACTGGAACACCATCTGAAGATTCTGGTTCGGAGTCGCTGAATGTGATAATAAGTTTTGAGCCCGACATCTATCACACCACAACTAACTCATTAGTACTACATAATATTTACATATAAATTTTAACCAACAGTGATAAGCAATGGTTTTTGAAATCAGACCCGGTCAAAGTCCAGACTTACTAATGTATCCTAACGACTTATCAGTTAGACACACTAATGCAAACCTGGTTCGCTAAGACCACCGCTCTGATACCACATGTCATAACCCGTCCTTAACCATAAGAACGTGTTAAATAACGTATGATTTCATTGCGAGGTATTGACCTCTATATGCGACATTTTTAAAAGAAAAACTGCATATATTATACATTACAAACCATGATTCTTATTTTTGTTACAAGCTTTGGACAACATAAAAATGATTATCGTTTAGCAATAATCTTCGACTTACAAACTTTACATATAATGATAACAACACGGTTTCTAGCATATTTTACAACACAGATCCTCGGGTATGCAGTTTTATTTTTGACACAAATATGCGTACGCAAGATCCTGCTCAAATTCAACATTATGCAGCGGAAGCTTTAGTAATCTCCTGAGAATAGACATGTTTTAAAAGGTCAACATAAAGTTGGTGAGATATAGGTTTAGTGCCGGCAGCAATATATATATATATATAGACCACAAGATTTCGTATATAAACAGTTTAATAAAAATATTCTAAGTGGTTGAGCACTTGGTAACCATACTTAACATTTAATCACGTCGCATATTCCCTTTATTATGAAATCTTACTACACCGTACCAAGTGTAGTCACGAAACGAAGTACTGTGCAACCGTTGAATACTGGTCGTCCAGTCCGGTTGGGGTTGTCAGGCCCGATAGATCTATCAACAGGATTCGCGTTTACAATACCGCTGTAAATAACAGTTACCAAGCTACAGGGAAGTATGCCAGTGGTACAACTCAACGTAGAATATATTTTTCAGTTACTTGTGTCCATAACGTAAAACATAAAATACATGTATTCTCATCCCGAAATATTTAGAGTTTAAAAGTGGGACTATATACTCACTTTCGTCTTGAAGATATGTAATTTCGACTTGGTCTCCGATTGATATCACGAACCTATCCATATATAGTTTATCAATATATTTCTATTTTAAACAATCGTCACATATATATACTTTTATACTTTTAATAGTTTTAATAATTTCTTAGTCCGTAGTTAGCAGTCCGATGTTAGTAATTCAATTTTAATGGTTCATTTTTAGGTGTTTAATAAACCCCCAATGAAATAAATAAAAACCCCCATCGTATATGTATTGGTCGAGATTAATCTTGACCCATGGTACCGGTGTTGTCAAATGACGTGTTGCGTACATAAAGTACCGGTGTTGTCAAATGACGTGTTGCGTACAATCATGGGATCTTATGATTAATCTTCTCGTATTGTTTACGGGTGATCCTGAACCATATAAAATTAAATTATGAGTACATATATATAAAATATCATGTTATTTTAAAAATATGTGATTTATTTAATTTTCTCCAATTATTTTCGTAGCCAAACTAGTCTTAGATATCCGATCTCGTTTTGGTCATAGTTTCTTCGTTACAACTCCGTTTTCGTTGATTCAACTTGCCACTTCCTTGGATCGAGTCCCTCTTTAAGACTATGAACTGTAAATACCTTAGTTTGTATTCGAAATCACAGGTCATAGGTCAAACTTTAGTGAAACTTATGAAGTTAATCATTTTCCATCATGTAAACAACCTTAAATGATTATTTTTCTAAAAATACTTATACTTTGAGTTAAATCATGAAATTTTTATGTGTTATCATATTCATAGTAAAAATTATTTTTACAGAAAATAAACCTCCAATTCAAAGTTTAAGATGGTTTTTAATTATCCAACCCAAAACAGCCCCCGGTTGCACTCCGACGTCATAAAAACAGTTTTTAAGGTGTTCTTTGAAAAACCAAGTTATACCTTGTTAAATTAGCATATTTTTAAGTTATATTACAGGTCTTGAAGTATTTTAAAAGTTAAGTTAGAAGGATCTATTTAGTTTGCGAACAAGTTTGAAATCATTCAAACTATGTTCTAGTTTATAAACTCATATATATATAGCTATAAATATATGAATTGAAAAAGAGTTGAAGTAGAGTTTTTACCTCAAGTTTAAAATGTAAAGTTGCTGGAAAGAAGTAGTAAAATAAAAGTTGAGAGAGTTCTTGCAAGTGTGTGTGAAAATTGGAAGTAAAATTTGGAAAATGAATGTGTAAAAATGAGTTAGAAATGGTGCTTATTTATAGGCTTGAAAATTTGATTTTTAGTGAAAATATCTAAGATAAGTTAAAATTTATTATGTCATGAATGACATATTATTCCAATAATTGAAGATTTCTATTGGTATATACCAATAGTAAATACTTCTAGAAGCTGTGTATAGTACCCTAGATATACGTATAGGATTATTGAGGAAACGGAACGAGAATTCAAATATAACTATCTTTTGTAAATATACTTATATTGTTTTATGTATAAAAGCCCTTTAAAAATGATTAAATACATTACTTATACGATATATGTATAAACATTATAAATCATCAGTATTTATGTCAAATAACGTTACGTATGGTTATTGTTTTGAAAACTTAAGTTAGTAGTTTCAAAATATACTTATGACTTTTTGTTATTAATACAAAATGAGATATTAAAACATCCTTAGATCATGTTAAATATGTATGTATAATTATCATATATTGTATAGTTCGTGATATCATCGGTCAAACTAGACGGTCAAACGTTGTGTAAAACTCTTTTCAAAAATATAAATCTTAACAATTTGGATTGCTTATCATGTTGGTAAGGTTTAATTTATATAAATATTAATCTTATAAGTATAGAACGATCGAAAAAGTGCGGGTCATTACACATGTAATCAGGAAACTCTCCCAACTCAGACTTGTATTCGTAAAAATCTTAGATCTCACCGGTTGTTACCGAAGATTCATTTCTGACTTTTCTCGTATTACACGACTTTAATCTCTCCGCGATCGAACCTTGAGCGTGATTCTTCACACCAACATTTCTAGCTAAATTCGTACAACACCAGATGGGACTCAAATATGGAAATATTTCTACTTGGACGCCGAAAGGCATACTCCCTCGACTCGAAATCAACGGGACGGAAATTCGTTATTTTGCACGAAGAATTCGAATACTAAATTGTGGATCCGATCAATATTCTTGTCATCACGTACCACACTACATACCTCTGTTATTTCACCGTTACCGTCTGATATTACTGGAAATTAAGATAACACACAATCCAACGATACTTCACTCTTCTTTGACTTAACGCCCTTGTGTTTCTGATAATCGGTCAACTATTATTCAACCCCGAACTATACAACTACGTGTACTACCTCGTTTCTCTTTCAGACTTCAACTTTTGACAACTAGAGGCACGTTATAGCAACCTTGAGATGTAAACTCATCCTATTCTAAGTCCTCATTTCACTACTATCTTTACCGTTCGCATTTCCGTTTAAAGAAACTCCTTGTAACATTTCTCCATGGATAGAGAAACTCCTCATATTACATAAGTATTCGCCACGAGGGTGAATAGTCCTAACGAACATTTTTCGAACCCTAACTAACTTGTTCAAACGTATCTTAAGAGATTCTATTCTAACACGGTGTATCTTTGTCAATTATTTTGTATCGAAATACTCGTTTCACTTCTAGTTTTACAAGAAACCTTGGGAACCCGCTTAGACATGAGTACCGCGTACCACCCACAAACTGACGAACCGAGCAAACGAACGATTTACGTCTTGGAAATACATCTCACAAACTCGTATTGTCACCTTTAGTAGATCACTCTTACAACAGTAGTTACCACTCGTGTGTTCACGCGCACTTTTCGAAACCTTATATGACCGCTAATGTCATACCCCTGTTCATTTAACCAAAGCATGCGGCAAGCAAATCGCCAAATCTGAACTCCATCAAGAAACAACAATTGAGATCGTTCGAGTCCGAGGCGGGCTAGAGACAACCCATGGTCGCCAGAAGAGTTATACCAAACTTAGATGAAAACCTCACAAATCCCAGTGTGTAATCGCGTAATATTGAGAACCCGCACCTTGGAAAGGTGTAATCCATTTTGGGAAATCGAGGAAGGTTATAACCGCAATATTGAACCTTTTGAAACCTTGGGGCGTATTAGAACCGCTTCCTACCGTTTAGAACTTCCGACTCAATTAAGTTTCCATTTATCCTACATTTCGTGTAACAAACTTAGAAACGTGTCATGCGGAACAGGAATGTGCAATCCTTTTAGATGCACCAACTATTGATGACAAACTCCTCTTCATAGGAAAACTGGTTGGAATCATGGATCGTGAAATCGAACCTCAATACAACGTAACACCCCGACTATCCGGATTCGTGGAATGTCCAAGAAAGTACCTTCACTCATTCGTAGAGTTACTACTCTAAGTCTCGAGTAAGAGATATCGACTACTACTTCCAACTAAATTTCGGGACGAAATTTCTTTTGAGGTGTGGATAATGTAACATCCCGCATTTTTCCGTTAAATTATTTTTTAACGCCGTCTTTTTCTTTTTAGAAAATATTCCTCGTATCTAGATTCGTAACCTCCGTTAGCTAACATTCTAAATATTCTCGTTATCGGATTTTAATACGCGTTTTAAAATATTCCGTTTAGGTATTTTTCGCACCCGCTTCTAAAACTCGAGGGACTAAAATTGACACGGGGCAAACTAGTTGACTAGGTCAACTAGTCCACCCCAATCACCACCATTCAATCACCTCCATCTCTCTCTCTTTCTCTCTAGCAAGAACACACACACAAACACCCAATTCAATCATTCATCATCTAAATTCGATCTAGGAGGCTTACAACAAAACAAATTACATTTTCGTGATCCTCTCTTCATCCTCTACATTTTGGTACCAATTTCATCGAGTTTGGGTAACTTTCTAAAAACTCTAGATTTCTATAAATTCGTGTTTTTGACTTGAAATTGTGTTAGTTAGTGTCTATGGCTCGTGTCTAGCATTAATATATGTTTTGTTTGCTCGATTTGTTGATTGGGAGTAACTAGTATGAACTTTGAAATGGGTGTGCTTAATCTTTGATTTTGGATGAGTAAATGTTGTTTAATTGTTAAAGTTCATGTATTAAATGTGTTACTAGCATCATTAGCTTCAATTTGATGTGTAGGTTGATTAAGAAAACTTCAAAAACCCGATTAAGGATTTTGTGATGTTTGACTAGGGTTTGATAGACTTTGAAACGAACTTTTGATGCGTTGAATGCTTGTTAATGTTGTTAGTAAGTGTTTAGATGCAATGTATGCTTAATTACCTTCGAAACGGCATATCGTATGTGTAAATTGGATTCCCGAATCATAAAATACGTTTTACGAACTTGAAACTTTGAAAATAAACCTTTCTTGATCAATTGACGAGATTTCGGCTATTGTAAATGATGTTATTGTTGGACCATAAGTGCTTAGTTGTATTCCTCGTCAAAATACCTTTCCAACGATATATGATAGGCATTATAAGTGTTTGCGGGTCAAGATTTGGGTTGGAAAAGGTTTTGGTTCGTGCATACTTTGAAAAACTGACCAGAATTCTCTGCCCAGATGGTGGCGCGGCGCGCCCCATCCCCGCGCGGCGCGCGGATTGGCCTGGTCAGATTCTGACCACTTTGTCCCATTTCACGTGAAATGTTTGACTAGCTACCGACCTCCGATTCACATGAAACTTGTTCTAATATACTTGTATATGAATAATTAGCATAGAAAAATAGTCCGGGACCCGACCCGAACATGTTGACTTTTTCGTTGACTTTGACCCGACCAAGTTTGACTTTTTGTCAAACTTAACCAATTAATTATGCAATCTTCCTAACATGCTTTTATACTTGTATCTTGCATGAAACTTGACAATTTGCTTCACATGCTATATTAATCGAGTCGTATTGAGCCATAGGACTAATTGAACATCTTTGACCGTTTTGTGTTTACCGTTATTGATATAACCTATATGTTTAGGTCAAGACTAGCTTTGTCTTTGCACGCGTTTACTTGTCGAAGTACTTTATTAACTCTTGCACTCAAGGTGAGATCATAGTCCCACTTTTTCAATCACTTTTATTCTTTACATCGTGGGCTGAGAAACACATACATTTCATACTTATTTACTTTTCATGCTTTTACATTGTGAACAAATACGAATACAAAGATGCATACGAGTTTGAACAAAAGTCCTCAATCCAATTATCATTAGTTCCACTTGCAAGGTGTAAGTGTAAGCGTGTAATTATGTTGTGTGGCCATACGGGTTTAACAAACCCTCATTCAGACGGTTCGCTACCGTTAGTGAATGAAATATAATTTCAACAATGTATAGTGTAAGTTCTAACACTAAATTCAAAATTCAGAGGGAAGATTCGGTTAAGCCTTGATAATTGGGTGCTCGTGATACAAATACTATTTTGGAATGTGAATGATTCTGGTTGAGCAATTCTTAAAGAACCTTGTGGTTCAATACAATTTACTTACTAAACCTATGATTTCACCAACGTTTTTCGTTGACAGATTTCTATGTTTTTCTCAGGTCTTGCACGATATGTGATACATGCTTCCGCTCATTATTTGATACTTGCTTTGGATGTCGAGTATACATGCTTTTCATGGAGCGTCTTTTGACTTTACTTTAAACCGTGTCGCCTAGATTTCAATCGTACTTATAACGTTGTAACTTAACTTTTGGTTGAACAATTCTTGTAAACTTTGAAACAATCTTTATTTTGAAATGAAGGCGACATATTTTGGTCAAACGTTATCTTAAAGACTTATAATCAGGTAATGGGACCCACGTAGCCGACGCCGTCACTTGACGATTTGTCGGGGTCGCTACAACTAGAACTTGTAGAATATATGAAGAACACTTAGAACTTGAAGATAGAACTTGAGAGAGATCAATTAGATGAAAAAAATTGAAGAATGAAAGTGTTTATAGGTGTTTTTGGTCGTTGGTGTATGGATTAGATATAAAGGATACGTAATTTTGTTTTCATGTAAATAAGTCATGAATGATTACTCATATTTTTGTAATTTTATGAGATATTTCATGCTAGTTGCCAAATGATGGATCCCACATGTTTTAGGTGACTCACATGGGCTGCTAAGAGCTGATCATTGGAGTGTATATACCAATAGTACATACATCTAAAAGCTGTGTATTGTACGAGTATGAATACGGGTGCATACGAGTAGAATTGTTGATGAAACTGAACGAGGATGTAATTGTAAGCATTTTTGTTAAGTAGAAGTATTTTGATAAGTGTCTTGAAGTCTTTCAAAAGTGTATGAATACATATTAAAATACTACATGTATATACATTTTAACTGAGTCATTAAGTCATCCTTAGTCGTTACATGTAAATGTTGTTTTGAAACCTTTAGGTTAACGATCTTGTTGAATGTTGTTAACCCATTGTTTATTATAACAAATGAGATGTTAAATTGTTATATTATCATGATATTATGATATATAATATATATTAGTATGATATATATACAGTTAAATGTTGTTACAACGATAATCGTTACATATATGTCTCGTTTCGAAATCATTAAGTTAGTAGTCTTATTTTTACATATGTATTTCATTGTTAATACACTTAATAATATATTTACTTATCATTTAACATAATTAACCAAGTGTATCAATATCTTAATATGATTCATATGTACCTAGTAAGACGTTGTTATAACGATAATCGTTATATATATCGTTTTCGAGTTTCTTAAATTAATAGTCTCATTTTTATGTATATAACTCATTGTTAAAATACCTAATGAGATACATACTTATAATAAAATCATGTTAACTATATATATAACCATATATATGTCATCGTATAGTTTTTACAAGTTTTAACGTTCGTGAATCACCGGTCAACTTGGGTGGTCAATTGTCGATATGAAACCTATTTCAATTAATCAAGTCTTAACAAGTTTGATTGCTTAACATGTTGGAAACACTTAATCATGTAAATAACAATTTCATTTAATATATATATAAACATGGAAAAGTTCGGGTCACTACAACACTCTCGTCCTCTATACTTAGGGTCAGCTTCTTACCGAGCACGCCTATTATTGCTTTAGCCGTGTTTAAGAATGGTTTTCCTAATATGAGAGAAACTCGAGAATCTTCTTCCATGTCTAGAATAACAAAATCTACTGGAAATACTAAAGTACCAACTTTAACTAGCATGTTTTCCATTATCCCTCTAGGATATTTTACTGATCGATCGGCTAGTTGTATGCTTATTCGTGTTGGTTTCAATTCTCCAAGGTTTAGTTTAGCGTATAGTGAATACGGCGTTAGATTTATACTAGCACCTAAGTCTGCCAATGCTTCTATTGAACTAAGACTACCCAGAAAACATGGAATTGTGAAACTTCCTGGATCTGAAAGTTTTTCTAGTATCTTATTCAATAGCACTGCAGAACAATTAGCATTCATAGTAACAGCCGAGAGTTCTTCCATTTTCTTTCTATTTGTGATTAGATCTTTCAAGAATTTAGCATATCTAGGCATTCCAGAAATCACATCAATGAAAGGAAGATTTACATTTATTTGTTTAAACATATCAAAGAATTTGGATTGCTCGGCTTCAAGTCTCTCTTTTCTCATTTTACTCGGGTAAGGAAGTGGTGGTTGGTATGGTTTAACATAAGGTTTAGCCTTAACTGTGTTATCTTCATTAACCTTTTCAACTACCGGTTCTGTTTCCTTATCTTGCTCAGGTTGTGGTTCTTGTGAAATAGCGTCATCAGAAATTACAGGTATTTCAGGTGGTTTAAGTGTAATACCACTTCTTGTGGTAATGGCTTTAGCTATTTCATTCCGGGGGTTAGCATTTGTATCACTAGGTAGACTTCCCGGTTTTCTTTCACCTATCAACCTTGCTAGGTTACTTACTTCTTGTTCCAAATTTTGAATAGAAGCTTGTTGATTTCTAAATGCTTGAGCATTTTGTTCATTGGTTTGTTTCTGAGATGTGAAAAATTGAGTTTGAGATTCAACTAGCTTTGACATCATATCTTCTAAATTTGGCTTTTTATCATCGATTTGTGGTGGTTTATTTTGAAAAATAGGTCTTTGCTGATTGTAAGTATTGTTAGATACTTGTTGGTTGCTAGGACCTTGTTGGTTGTTGTATGGAACATTTCGGTTATAATTTTGGTTTTGATTGTAGATCGGTCTTGGCGGTTGATAATTATTCTGATAATTATTTCCAGGCCTTTAGTTCATGTATGAAACTGATAATGCCAAAAACGAACATATATTTCATAGCATTATTCCTTAAGAAAGACAAGATTTTAGTTGGTATTGTTCGATTTACAAGCGATATTCGTTTAAATTTTAAAAAGAGAAGATAAAAAGCAGATTCGACAAATTGAAGACAAAAAGGTCCAAAGAGCTAAAAAGTACAAGATACAACTAAAAAGGTTCAAAATATTGATGAGGAACGTCTCAAAATGACAAGAGTACAAGTTACAAGACGCAAAGTACACGATATAAAATAATACGCGAAGACGTCCGAAAATCCGGAACCGGGACCTAAGCCAAGAAGAAACGCCCGACGCAAAGGACCAAAAATATCTAGTCTACTATGCACAAGAATATAATATAATATATATATAATTATATATAATTATATATTATATATATTATTATTATTATATTACGTCGGCAAGAAGAAAACAAAGTAGTTGGCTGGATCCAGGGTGGCCATGCGACTCGCATGGCCAAAGGCACAAATCCATGCGAGTCGCATGGAGTGAGATTGCTGGTCAGGTCCTATATAAAGCCAGTTTTCTGCCGAGTTTAAGACACATAATTTTAATCTTTTTCTCTTCCTCTTAATACGTAAATATATTTATATTTATAATTTATATTTTAATTTTAATTATAATTCTAATAATAAGGGTATGTTAGCGAATGTTGTAAGGGTGTAAGTCGAAATTCTGTCCGTGTAACGCTACGCTATTTTTAATCATTGTAAGTTATGTTCAACCTTTTTATATTAATGTCTCGTAGCTAAGTTATTATTATGCTTATTTAAAACGAAGTAATCATGATGTTGGGCTAATTACTAAAATTGGGTAATTGGGCTTTGTACCATAATTAGGGTTTGGACAAAAGAACGACACTTGTGGAAATTAGACTATGGGCTAATAATGGGCTTTATATTTGTTTAACTAAATGAAAGTTTGTTAATGTTAATATAAAGATTTACAATTGGGCGTCCCTATAAATTACCATATAAACTCGATCGGACACGATGGGCGGGGTATTTATATGTACGAATAATCGTTCATTTAACCGGACACGGGAATGGATTAATAGCCACTAGAATAATTAAAACAGTGGTGAAATTACATTCAAGGGTAATTGGTGTAATTGTTAACAAAGTAGTAAAACCTTGGTTTACACGCAGTCGATAACCTGGTGTATTCATTAAACAAAGTATTAAAACCTTGTTACAATTCGAATCCCCAATTAGTTGGAATATTTATCTTCGGGTATAATAATAATTTGACAAGGACACTTGCAATTTATATTTATGACTGATGGACTGTTATGGACAAAAACCAGACGGACATATTAAATAACCCAGGACAAAGGACAATTAACCCATGGGCATAAAACTAAAATCAACACGTCAAACATCATGATTACGGAAGTTTAAATAAGCATAATTCTTTTATTTCATATTTAATTTCCTTTATTTTATATTTAATTGCACTTCTAATTATCGCACTTTTATTTATTTTATTTTATCGCACTTTTAATTATCGTACTTTTATTTTATCGCAATTTTATTTTATCGCACTTTTATTATTCGCAATTTCATTATCGTTATTTACTTTACGCTTTAATTTAAGTCTTGTATTTATTTTTATATTTTACATTAGGTTTTAACTGCGACTAAAGTCTTAAAATCGACAAACCGGTCATTAAACGGTAAAAACCCCCCCTTTATAATAATAATATTACCTATATATATATTTGTACTTTTATAAAAATAAACTAATATAGCGTTGAGCTTTGTTTAAAGATTTCCCTGTGGAACGAACCGGACTTACTAAAAACTACACTACTGTACGATTAGGTACACTGCCTATAAGTGTTGTAGCAAGGTTTAAGTATATCCATTCTATAAATAAATAAATATCTTGTGTAAAATTGTATCGTATTTAATAGTTTTTCCTAGTAAAATATAAGCTATTTTATATACTACCCCGCTGCACATCAAGTATTTTTGGCGCCGCTGCCGGGGACGTCGCCAAAGCGAAACGCCATATTTTTAATTTTTAAAGTTATAATTAGTTTTGGTAAAATTTATATTTTTAAAAAAAATTAAAAAATATATAAAAAAAAAAAAGAGCTTTTAAAATCGAAAAAAAAAAATATATTTCAAGTATATTTTTAAGTTTTTCTTTTATTTTTACAAAATTATAAAGTATTTTAAGTTTATTTTTAGTTTTTAAAATTAAGTTTTATTTTAATTATATATATATTTATATTTTAAATATAAAACAGAAAAAAGAAAATAAATATTAAATATTACGTGACCTGTCAAACTGAACCTGTCAATTGAACCGGTCCAGTTCAGTCATGCGACTCGCATGACCCACCCTTTTAAATCATGCGACTCGCATGAGGGGTCTGACAGGGCCACAAACAAACCCTAATAACGCATTTATTACGGAGTATAATATATTATTATTATAATTAAACCCTAATTGATTTTATTATTCTTAATTAAGTTTTTAGTTTAATTAATTACTTTTAATTAGTTTTATTATATTTAAAACTTAATACTTTAATATAATTAATATAAAAATAATATTTTAATAAAAATTGTATTTTTAATTTTATCACTTTTTATTTCTTTTAATATTTTGTCTTTTTTTTTAATCGTTGTAGCGTAATATTTGTATTTTTCGCTCATATTTAATTTTAAACTTAGTTTTTGCTATAGTTATTTTTACTCCTAGATTTTTAGGCTTTGCCGTAGAATTCCTTAAGTGCTTTTTCTTTAGACTAAGATTTAAGTGCTTTAGAATTTTGCGACGCCTTTTTAAGTTTTAGTTTCTTTTTAAGTTATTTCCATTTGGGATTTAGTTTTTCCTTGTAAGCTTTAATATTTTTAGACCTTTTACTATGTATCAATTATCATTCCAATTAGTAATTTCAATTTGCGATTATAATTTTAAGTTAGTTGTAGTAATAAGGTTAGGTTAGTTAAGTATTTTTAAGTTTTGATAAGTTTCTTTTATTTTTCCGTCACCTTTTATTTTTCAACCATTTTTCTTTTTCGACCTTTTTCGACGAACTCTTTTTCTCTCTTATTTCTCGCTATTCTAGTTTTTAGGACTTAGAATTTTTTCTACTTCTTATCTAAATTTCTTAAAATTACGAAAATTTATTTTAAGTAGTTAAATTAATAGACATCAAAATTTTCTGGTTCGTAGTAATAGTTGGATTTGTACGTGGACCGGGTTATTGGAGCCAAACAGTCCTCAATTATATTGAGACCAAACGAATCCTGCCCCTCTGCTGCATCTTTTGGCTATTCGAAACGTGGGCAAAATCAGAAAAGTCTATTGATTGGATAACTTATTATAATTTTTCTTTCCTTTTAAAAACTAATAGGATATTCAGTGAATGCACCGAGCAAGACGTTCATCACCTTTTGTACGTTCACCACCTGTAACTCGATCAAGACATCGTTTAACAAATATAACCGCCGTTGATTTTTCTTTAGAATCGTCATCCAGTCGACCAAGTACTTCAGTTCAAATTTCCGATAATCCATTTTTTGAACCCAACCTCACAATTGAGAATCCAGAGAATATTCAGGAACGGTTCATAGATCCTGAACCATTAAACTTTCCTCCGGAACCACCAATCATTCAAACAGAGATTGTTGAGGAACGAACTATTAAATCAGAATCATCTAGTGATACCGATTCAACAAATTCAATTATGGAGAATCTGGAACCTTTAAGTATGGAAGACCGAATGAGAGCTAAACGCACTGGCCAAGGTCACGCAATTACTCATCCAGACATTAATGCGCCAGATTATGAAATCAAAGGACAAATTTTACACATGGTGACTAATCAATGCCAATTTAGTGGTGCGCCGAAGGAAGATCCAAATGAACATCTACGTACCTTTAATAGGATCTGCACACTATTTAAAATCCGAGAAGTGGAGGATGAACAGATATATCTCATGTTATTTCCCTGGACTTTAAAGGGAGAAGCCAAAGATTGGTTGGAATCGTTACCTGAAGGGGCGATCGATACATGGGATGTTTTAGTTGACAAATTTCTTAAACAATTCTTTCCTGCATCTAAAGCCGTAAGACTTCAAGCAGAAATTGTTACGTTCACACAGAAGCCAAATGAAACTCTATATGAGGCGTGGACAAGATATGGAAAGTTATTAAGAGGATGTCCGCAACATGGTTTAGACACCTGTCAAATAGTACAAATATTCTACCGAGGATGCGACATCACTACAAGAAAAGACATAGATATAGCAGCTGGTGGTTCTATTATGAAGAAGACCGAAACTGATGCTTACAAAATTATTGATAATACTGCTTCCCACTCGCATGAGTGGCACCAAGAAAAAGACATCATTAGATCATCTAAAGCAGCTAGAGCCGATTCTAGCCATGACTTAGATTTCATTTCCGCAAAGATAGATGCTTTCGAGAGACGAATGGAAAAGATGACTAAGGATATTCATGCTATACGAATTAGTTGTGAGCAGTGTGGAGGACCACATTTGACAAAAGATTGTCTCAGTATTGAATTAACAATGGAACAAAGAGAGAATATTTCATACATAAACCAAAGGCCTGGAAATAATTATCAGAATAATTATCAACCGCCAAGACCGATTTACAATCAAAACCAGAATTATAACCGAAATATTCCATACAATAACCAACAAGGTCCTAGCAATCAACAAGTATCCAATAATACTTACAATCAGCAAAGACCGAATTTTCAAAACAAACCACCACAACAAACCGATGATAAAAAGCCGAATTTAGAAGATATGATGACGAAGCTAGTTGAAACTCAAACGCAGTTTTTCACATCTCAAAAACAAACCAATGAACAAAATGCTCAAGCATTTAGAAATCAACAAGCTTCTATTCAAAATCTGGAACAAGAAGTAAGTAACCTAGCAAGGTTAATAGGTGAAAGAAAACCGGGAAGTTTACCTAGTGATACAAATGCTAACCCCCGGAATGAAACAGCTAAAGCTATTACCACAAGAAGTGGTACAACACTTAAACCACCTGAAATACCTGTAACTTCTGATGAAACTATTCTTACTACACAAGAACCACAACCTGATAAAGATAAGGAAAAAGAACCGGTAGTTGAAAAGGTTAATGAAGATAACACAGTTAAGGATAAACCTTATGTTAAACCATACCAACCACCACTTCCTTACCCGAGTAAAATGAAGAAAGAGAAACTTGAAGCCGAGCAATCCAAATTCTTGGATATGTTTAAACAGATAAATGTAAATCTTCCTTTCATTGATGTGATTTCAGGAATGCCAAGATATGCTAAATTCTTGAAAGATCTAATCACGAATAGAAAGAAAATGGAAGAACTCTCGGCTGTTACTATGAATGCTAATTGTTCAGCAGTGCTGTTGAATAAGATACCAGAAAAACTGTCTGATCCAGGAAGTTTCACAATTCCATGTTTTCTGGGTAGTCTTAGTTCAATAGAAGCATTAGCAGATTTAGGTGCTAGTATAAATCTAATGCCGTATTCACTATACGCTAAACTAGACCTTGGAGAATTGAAACCAACCAGAATAAGCATACAACTAGCCGATAGATCAATAAAATATCCTAGAGGGATAATGGAGAACATGCTAGTTAAAGTTGGTACTTTAGTATTTCCAGTAGATTTTGTTGTTTTGGACATGGAAGAAGATTCTCAAGTTCCTCTCATATTAGGAAGACCATTCTTAAACACGGCTAAAGCAATGATAGACGTGTTCGGTAAGAAACTGACCCTAAGTATAGAGGATGAGAGTGTTACCTTTTCAGTTGATAGAGCAATGCAACAACCACAATCTGCAGATGATACATGTTATTATATTCAAACTATAGATGCACATGCAGAATTATTAGAAGAATTTCCAGAATTACAAGGAACAGGAGAATGTTCTTTAGGAGAAGGTAATGAACCAATTGATGAAGCTGAAATGTTAGCTACACTTATAGCTAATGGATATGAACCAACAACAGAAGAAATTCAAATGCTAAAAGAAGAAGATAGATATCGATATAAATCATCGATAGAAGAACCTCCGAAATTAGAGTTAAAGCCACTTCCAAACCATTTGGAATACGCTTATTTACATGGTGAATCTGAATTACCTGTAATAATATCGTCTTCTCTTACTGAAAATGAGAAATCACAACTCATTTCTGTGTTGAAAGCTCATAAACCAGCCATTGCATGGAAGATTCATGATATTAAAGGAATAAGTCCTTCGTATTGCACACATAAAATCCTTATGGAAGAAGGTCATAAAACGTATGTGCAACGCCAACGAAGACTAAATCCTAATATGCAAGATGTAGTTAAGAAAGAGATTATTAAACTGCTAGATGCAGGTTTGATATATCCAATCTCTGATAGTCCATGGGTAAGCCCAGTTCAATGCGTGCCTAAGAAGGGTGGCATGACTGTCATCACAAATGAGAAAAATGAGCTTATTCCTACTAGGACTGTAACAGGATGGCGTGTATGTATTGATTATAGAAAATTAAATGAAGCCACCAGAAAAGATCACTTTCCCTTACCTTTTATCGATCAAATGTTGGAAAGATTAGCCGGAAATAGTTACTATTGTTTTCTAGATGGATTTTCCGGATATTTTCAAATTCCAATAGCACCCGAGGACCAAGAGAAAACCACATTCACGTGCCCTTATGGTACTTTTGCTTACAAACGCATGCCATTTGGACTTTGTAACGCCCCTGCAACCTTTCAAAGGTGTATGATGGCAATTTTTCACGACATGATAGAAGAATGCATGGAAGTATTCATGGATGACTTTTCAGTCTTCGGTGATACATTTAAATCATGTCTAGTTAATCTGGAACGAATGCTAATTAGATGCGAAAAATCAAATCTAGTACTTAATTGGGAAAAATGCCATTTCATGGTTAAAGAAGGCATCGTTCTTGGACATAAAATTTCAAAAGAAGGAATTGAAGTGGATAGAGCTAAAGTAGATGTAATTGCTAAACTTCCACATCCCACCAATGTTAGAGGAGTTAGGAGTTTTCTAGGGCATGCCGGTTTTTACCGACGTTTCATAAAAGATTTTTCTAAAATTGCAACTCCTATGAATAAACTCCTAGAAAAGGATGCTCCATTCATCTTTTCAGATGAGTGTATCAAATCTTTTAATATTCTTAAAGAAAAACTCACTAATGCACCGATCATGATAACACCAAATTGGAATCTACCATTTGAACTAATGTGCGATGCAAGTGATTTTGCAATGGGAGCCGTTTTAGGACAAAGGATTGAAAAACGATTTCAACCTATATATTATGCTAGTAAGACATTACAAGGAGCACAAACGAACTATACAACTACTGAAAAAGAACTCCTTGCTATTGTCTTTGCTTTTGACAAATTTCGATCATATCTCGTTCTAGCAAAAACGGTGGTCTATACCGACCATTCTGCTCTTAGATACCTATTTTCAAAACAAGATGCTAAACCAAGATTAATCCGTTGGATCTTACTCTTACAAGAGTTTGATATTGAAATCCGAGATAAAAAAGGAGCAGAAAATCTCGCCGCTGATCATCTTTCTCGTCTTGAAAATCCCGAATTAGAAGTTCTGAATGAATCGGCCATACAAGACAACTTTCCTGATGAATATCTATTGAAAATAGATTATAAAGAAATCCCATGGTTTGCAGACTATGCAAACTACTTAGTTTGTGGATTCCTTGAAAAAGGATTATCGTACCAAAAACGAAAGAAATTCTTCAGTGATATAAAACACTATTTCTGGGAAGATCCACATCTGTTTAAAAGTTGTCCCGATGGAATAATACGCCGATGTGTATTTGGAGATGAAGCTAGTAAAATATTAAACCATTGTCACACAGGACCAACAGGAGGGCATTATGGGCCTCAACTAACAGCAAGAAAAGTTTATGAAGCTGGATTCTATTGGCCTACAATTTACAAAGACGCACACCTTCTTTGCAAATCCTGTGATGCATGTCAAAGGGCCGGAAAAATAAGTCAACGTGATGAAATGCCACAAAATGTCATCCAAGTATGTGAAGTATTTGACATTTGGGGTATTGACTTTATGGGTCCATTTCCAAAATCTCATAATAATCTATATATACTCGTAGCCATTGATTATGTATCTAAATGGGCGGAAGCACAAGCTCTCCCAACTAACGATGCACGAGTTGTAGTCAACTTTTTAAAACGTCTTTTTGCAAGGTTTGGAACACCGAAAGCTTTAATAAGTGATCGGGGTACTCATTTCTGTAATAATCAACTTGAGAAAGTTCTTAAAAGATATGGAGTAACTCATAAAATCTCCACCGCATATCATCCACAAACAAGTGGACAAGTTGAAAATACAAACCGAGCTTTAAAACGTATTCTAGAGAAAACCGTAGGATCAAATCCGAAGGAATGGTCCATTAAATTGGAGGATGCACTCTGGGCTTTTAGAACAGCCTACAAAACTCCAATTGGAACCACACCTTTTAGACTTGTTTATGGAAAAGCATGTCATCTTCCAGTAGAAATTGAACACAAAGCATTTTGGGCTTTGAAGACATGTAATCTTGATTTACATGAAGCTGGACGTCTACGATTAAGTCAACTAAACGAATTAGAAGAATTAAGACATGAAGCATACGAGAATTCGTTAATCTATAAAGAAAGAACGAAGAAATGGCATGATAAAAGAATCAGAAGTTCAAAAGAATTTAAAGAAGGAGACAGAGTTCTTCTTTTCAATTCACGATTCAAGCTATTTCCTGGAAAATTGAAATCAAGATGGTCTGGACCATTCATAGTCAAAAGAGTTTTCCCATACGGAACGATAGAATTAATAAATTCAAATGGGATTGAATTTAAAGTTAATGGTCACAGAGTTAAACATTACATACATGGTCCGATGGAAGTCGACAACGAAGTTAATCACAATTTCGATACCACAGCTAACTAAGTGTGGGGAGAATCAAGTCTTTAAAGGATAATATGTATTTCTGTTAGAGTTAGATTGTCTGTTTTCGTGTAGTTCTCGAAAATGGAACACGTATGGTCTTTCCCTAGCAGACCCTAAAGAACTAGTCTTCTCCCCCCATTCTGAATTTTTATTTTTTTTAGGTTTTTACGAAATGAAGACTGCCTGTGAACTAAACCATGGTCTAATGCTACACGCTTTGATCACTAAACGTAATAATGACATACTCCCGAGTGAAATAGTATCAGTAATCAGAGAAAGAATGGACGGAGTTAGAAAAGGATCCAGATGCGAAGATAATAAGTTACAATTTGGTAAAGGAAAATCAAAATCCGCAGCAAAAAGAAGAGCACGACACCTAGAACGATGTCACAAATGCGGAAAATGGTCACATGGAGGTAAATGTTCAAATAATCAAACCTATTCAAATACCGAATTTGTTACTTTATGCAGAGACGGACCGTTCATATGTTTAGAAGAAAAGACAATGAATGCTCGAGGTTACGCCTATGCAGCCATGGAAAACCAATTAAACCGACTATCTTATGAATATAATAGATCATATAACTAAGAAATCTATTTCACAGGTATGTCTGTACAGTTTTTATTTTTATTTTTATTTTTAACCTTTTGATAATAAACGCTAATTTGTTCACTAAAAAGTATTAAATTGGTATTAAATAAAATTAGGTTTGGCGACCGAAATTATTGATATCCTTCAAAAATTTATTACATCACTGCGAAATTTAACGTTTATTCTTAAGGTATAAATATCTTTAAACAATCAACCCAAAATATTTCAAAAATTCGTCATGAGTTAAATTAGGTCTTGGAACCGAAATTACTTTACCGAAAAGAGGGGCGCATATTTTTGATAATATTTGATTGATTAAAGTGGGATAAAAAGACAAAAAGATTTTTAAATTTATTTTTACCATGTTTTTAAAATTAATATTTAAATCTTAAGTTAATATTGTAAACTTTGTAAAAACAATATATTTAAAATTGTAAATATTTGAAAATTTTATATAAGTCTGGTGTGAATTTTTAAAATATGAATTTTTAATTTTATGCATTTAAAATTTTAAGTTTGGTGTGATTTTTTTTTTAGTATTAATTTTGAATTTTATAATTGTGTGAATTTAAAAACAAAAATTTACTTTATCTCATTAAGTTAAAAATATGATTTTTAAAATTCGTCGTAAGTTGAAGACTAGGTCTTTGAACCGAAATTGCTTTACCCGAGGGAGGGACGAGAACTTTTATTATCATTATTTTTAATCTTATTGATTTAAAGTATGCCAAAAACATTAGAAAATCCAAAAATCTTAGCTTTTAAAACAATCGCTACAAAAAGACAAATTTTAAAATTTTGTCGAGGGACGGACTAGGGCATCGTCCCGAAACGACCTCGTCTTAAAAAGAAACAAAATTTTATTAAATTTTATGTTTTAAAAGTATAAGGTTTTTATTAAAAAAAAAAAAAAAAAAAAAAAAAAAAAAAATCTGGAAAATACCCCCATGCGACTCGCATGGGGGTAAGAGTAAAACCATGCGAGTCGCATGGCAGCCAAAAACTGGCCAGGATCAAAAATCCAGCCGAGTTCTGCTTCTTTCACAAACACACACACATATACACGAAAACTCTCCCAAACTCTCTCAAAAATTCATCATTTTTCACCAAATTTCTTGCAAAAACTTCACAATAATCATGCCTAGATTCAGTAGTCTCAACCCCTTCAGGAGAAAGGTAAAGATTTCACCCCTAATCTCTTTAAATTCGAATTTTTGTGTTCTTGAGCTAGAAAATTTATATTTTGATTTTGTTAAATTTAGGTGTAATTAGAGCTAAATTGATGTTATATTATGCATATATATCCTAGATAGAAGCTATTTAGCATGAATTGAAGCTAAAAACTTCAAATTTTTAAGAATCTAGGGTTTGTGTTCTTGAGCAATTTGGGGCTTTTTGATATAAACAGGTTATGGCCGATTTTTGACATGAATTGTTGCTAAATTAAGTAGTGTAACATGTTTAGGTAGTTAATTGATCCAAACTTTGAGCCTAAACATGTTTTTGAGAATTAAAGTAGACTTTTTAAGTCTAAAAATTCATGAACTTAGATAATTTGATATAAAGGCCATTTGAAACTTGTTTCATTGCTAGTAGTGATTATTTTGGCATGTTATTTGAGATAAATGCTTATGAACTTGATGTACATTTTTCGTATATGCTTATTTGACAAAGTGTAGACTTGACAAAAATATGAAAATGAGCACTAGTTTGATTTGAATGCCATGTAACAAGTGTTTAATTGCTATAATGATTATTGTTGACATGTTTAAGAGTTTAAATGTGATAAAACATTGTACACATTTTCGTATGTAAAAGTGTAGAATTGTTATTGTTAAGAAAATGTGTATAAAATGTGTTATGAATTGAACATGTCATCATAATTGTTTCAAGTTATTATTTTGCTAACACTAATGCATATTTGGATGCACAAATTTTGTGTTTAATGTGTTTTGCAGAGAGCCGATACTGGAGGTTCAGGAGCATCATCATCCAGGCAACCAGAGCCCGAACCGAAAATGTTTCATGAACAAGAACAACATATGCAACAAGAAGAAGAAGAACAGGAGGAGCAACATATTCCATATCACGATCAAGATCAATTATTCGTGAATCAGTTTCGTCAATTCGCTCCACATCAAAGGATTCTGAGCTTAGACATTAATGAAGATCAGTTACACCCAAATCTGAGATTTGATCGATGTTGGATAGAGTATCCAGATTATCAAAAGAACATGCACATTCTCTACTTTAAGGTTGTTGAAATGCCAAGGGCAATTGACTGGGTACCTTTGGAAACAGTTGACCTTGCCGAACCGATTCGGGAATTATTGGTGCAAAGGTATGGTAATTCTCAGTTTAACGATTGGATGCGCCTATTTTCCATTCGTAGAACCATATATAGGGAATGGTGTATAGAATTACTTAGTACTATTAAGTTAAACAGTGATGTTAGGAGGATAGATGATAGAAGCTTTATTAGATTTCTGTTAGGTGGACGCATGTACAGAATGTCCATGATAGATTTAGCTAGGGCCTTACAGATTTACACCCCTGCTGAACTTTTGAGCCCCGACTGTAATAGCTTGATTGCCCAAGGAGAAAGGGTAGATAGGGAATTTGATATTAACGCTGTCTGGAGGCGTATGTCCCACTTTAATGAATTTCATGCCAGTGGAAATCATACATACTTAGATATAGACAGAGCTGAACTCCGGGTGATTCATAGATTCTTAGCAAACACAATTACACAAAGGGGAAGAAATAAGGAGAAATTGACCGTAAACGATTTGTTCTACCTCAAGTGTATTAGAGACCCGAGGAGTTTCGTTAACATTCCCTATTGTGTTGGTTATTATCTCGCTAATGTAGTTTCGGGGATGAAATCGGGGAGTATTATAGGTGGTGGTATTTTCATTACTCTCATTGGAGAGTATTTAGGTGTAGATAAGCACCAAGGGGGTCCAATGAACGAAATAGAGGACGGAGGTGAAACTATAAGTTCAAACCTTTATCACGGTGCAAGGGTATTATTAATGAGACGTGGTCGGGTATATCGATACGAGGGACCTCAGCGACAGGTAGAAAGAGGTTCGGATGACGAGATGGAGGATGCGAACAACATTATAGGAGTTGTTCGGGAGACTGCTCTTGATTTAGGCGTTCGTATGGAGGATGAATACATGACGAACTATGATAGGCATATGCAGTACGAGGCATGGCAACGTCGGAATGACTACGAGCATTCCCGGCAACGAGAGCATGGCCGATGGGATTATCATCAGCGCCAAATTATAAGCCAGTTGCAGCCTGGCGAGATGTATTATCCGACCCGACCCGCATACTATCCCGCACATCAGCCAGAAATGAGACCACCCTATGATTCATATGATTATGACGCAGCGTACCAGTTCACCTATAATCAGCCATGGAACCCGGACGCGAACATGAATTGGGATCCCTATCCTAATTATCCTCCTAACCCACCTCCTGATCAGTAGAGATAAGTTGGTAATTTTTATTTTTATTTTAAACACTTAACATTTTATTACGTTTATGTAATGTTTGATATTCTCATTATTATTGTGTACTAATATTTTTCTTATAGTTTGAAAATGGGATGCCAAAGTTCCATTTCAAATTGCATGTATGATTATATTTGTATTGTATGTATTCTATTTTATGCACAAAACAGGGTAAAACAACGCATTTTCAAAGACTGGCATTAAGTTCAGCAAAAGCAAGTAATTTTGACGACAATGATGCAAAATGTATGTGAAATAACAACAAGACGGAATGAACAAATGACGTGCACCATTTATCATTCAGCAAACAAACGCCAATATATTTGGAAACTTTGGTAAAAATTTAATCATTTTCACACTAATCACCCTCAATAATTTAAATTGTTACTGATTTCTTGCAAATGAGGGCATTGCAAGATCTTAAGTGTGGGAAGGGGTTAAATTCTTTCGGATTTTAAAATTTTTATATTAAACACTTGGTTACCATTAAAAATACTAGTAAAGCAGTAGTTGTATTAGAATCTAGTGCTCTCTGATAAAAAAGAACAGCCCTAGTCTTATATACTGACTACCCAATTCTAGTAAAATTTTTCAAAATTTTCAATTAAATGAACTAAAAATCATGTTTATACATATTTATGAACGATAAAACTAGGTTTTAACACCGAAATTATTGTTACCTCAAAAAGGACATAAATTGAGAAACAAACTAAAATGTCAAAATTCATTTAAAATGGAATAGAGGACGATAAAAAGAAAAATAAAAAGCCAAGTGTGGGAAAATTTATCAAGTTATTTTAAACATATGTCACATATATCTGTAACAAATAACTGAAAATACTTTTGCTTTGGACTAAACTAAACTGTTTTACCCGATGAAAGAAAAGATGGATCTACACGATGAATCAATTCCATCATTAAAAGGAAGTAAAGTCTTCCGAAAAAGACACGCGCTTCTTGATTTAGGTCATGAAGTTGTCGTTCAGACCAGCTGTAGGTTGACGAAAAATCTAGAGAAGTCATCACTAAAATCAGCAGGAAATCCACGGACCTCAGCATTAAACAGGGTCGCCAAGTGGTCAGATTTATCCTAACCATGAGAAGGATTTATCTCGTACAATGGGGAGGCACCATGCAAATTAGCTGGATAAGACTAATGAATCAGATCCCCAGAAAGGATAATCTCCTTAAAGATTAAAAATCAGCTTTTAAGACTGATATTACTCAATCCTAGAGATTGACCTTAAAGATTGAGAATTACAAACTCATGGAATTCGATGATATCTAAACTCGAGCTTGAACGAGAAAATATTTTGATCAAAAATACAAACCGATTTGTTTTCTGAAAACCCTATTTTCAATGCGTTCATTACCATTGAACGTAAAATCCTAGGAATTCACCTGGAATTCATTAGGTCACCTGAACTAAATCGGGTGTCAACCGTAAGAACGGTGGTTGCATAACATGGTCAAAGACAGGACTTTGTGCCAAACCGACAAATTATAAGGGTGAGCTTTGCTATTGCTCCTACCAAGGATAGTAATTGCGTCCGACACGTTATAAACCATAATCAAAAGCATGTCACGGGACATTGCCTTAACAGTTGCTTGTTCAACGCTTTCCTTTACAACCGGACAGTAGTTTGCCGAAAGGTAATATACGGGACAAGTAAACTGGACGTGTTGCTTTCCAAATACAAGGTTAGCAAGTGGGTGACACAAAACCGCAAGTTTTGAGCTAAAATTTTCAAATCTGAAACCCACCAAACCCACAAAAATATTTTGCAAACACCGGTAAAGGGTTATTCCGGAAAACTTATCTAGGGTAAAAACTAGATTTCGAAAGATCAAATGTTTTCATAAAGATCCAATTTCCTTAATGGATCTAAATTTTTATTGTCATGTGGGACTGTAAACCATATCGTTACTACCATTGTTTATACCGCCGTATAGAAATCACTGATGTACAAAGTGTGAAGAATAAAGAAGTGATTCTAGTATTTCAAGACAATATTGCTTGAGGACAAGCAACGCTCAAGTGTGGGAATATTTGATAATGCCAAAAACGAACATATATTTCATAGCATTATTCCTTAAGAAAGACAAGATTTTAGTTGGTATTGTTCGATTTACAAGCGATATTCGTTTAAATTTTAAAAAGAGAAGATAAAAAGCAGATTCGACAAATTGAAGACAAAAAGGTCCAAAGAGCTAAAAAGTACAAGATACAACTAAAAAGGTTCAAAATATTGATGAGGAACGTCTCAAAATGACAAGAGTACAAGTTACAAGACGCAAAGTACACGATATAAAATAATACGCGAAGACGTCCGAAAATCCGGAACCGGGACCTAAGCCAAGAAGAAACGCCCGACGCAACGGACCAAAAATATCTAGTCTACTATGCACAAGAATATAATATAATATATATATAATTATATATAATTATATATTATATATATTATTATTATTATATTACGTCGGCAAGAAGAAAACAAAGTAGTTGGCTGGATCCAGGGTGGCCATGCGACTCGCATGGCCAAAGGCACAAATCCATGCGAGTCGCATGGAGTGAGATTGCTGGTCAGGTCCTATATAAAGCCAGTTTTCTGCCGAGTTTAAGACACATAATTTTAATCTTTTTCTCTTCCTCTTAATACGTAAATATATTTATATTTATAATTTATATTTTAATTTTAATTATAATTCTAATAATAAGGGTATGTTAGCGAATGTTGTAAGGGTGTAAGTCAAAATTCTGTCCGTGTAACGCTACGCTATTTTTAATCATTGTAAGTTATGTTCAACCTTTTTATATTAATGTCTCGTAGCTAAGTTATTATTATGCTTATTTAAAACGAAGTAATCATGATGTTGGGCTAATTACTAAAATTGGGTAATTGGGCTTTGTACCATAATTAGGGTTTGGACAAAAGAACGACACTTGTGGAAATTAGACTATGGGCTAATAATGGGCTTTATATTTGTTTAACTAAATGAAAGTTTGTTAATGTTAATATAAAGATTTACAATTGGGCGTCCCTATAAATTACCATATAAACTCGATCGGACACGATGGGCGGGGTATTTATATGTACGAATAATCGTTCATTTAACCGGACACGGGAATGGATTAATAGCCACTAGAATAATTAAAACAGGGGTGAAATTACATTCAAGGGTAATTGGTGTAATTGTTAACAAAGTAGTAAAACCTTGGTTTACACGCAGTCGATAACCTGGTGTATTCATTAAACAAAGTATTAAAACCTTGTTACAATTCGAATCCCCAATTAGTTGGAATATTTATCTTCGGGTATAATAATAATTTGACAAGGACACTTGCAATTTATATTTATGACTGATGGACTGTTATGGACAAAAACCAGACGGACATATTAAATAACCCAGGACAAAGGACAATTAACCCATGGGCATAAAACTAAAATCAACACGTCAAACATCATGATTACGGAAGTTTAAATAAGCATAATTCTTTTATTTCATATTTAATTTCCTTTATTTTATATTTAATTGCACTTCTAATTATCGCACTTTTATTTATTTTATTTTATCGCACTTTTAATTATCGTACTTTTATTTTATCGCAATTTTATTTTATCGCACTTTTATTATTCGCAATTTCATTATCGTTATTTACTTTACGCTTTAATTTAAGTCTTGTATTTATTTTTATATTTTACATTAGGTTTTAACTGCGACTAAAGTCTTAAAATCGACAAACCGGTCATTAAACGGTAAAAACCCCCCCTTTATAATAATAATATTACATATATATATATTTGTACTTTTATAAAAATAAACTAATATAGCGTTGAGCTTTGTTTAAAGATTTCCCTGTGGAACGAACCGGACTTACTAAAAACTACACTACTGTACGATTAGGTACACTGCCTATAAGTGTTGTAGCAAGGTTTAAGTATATCCATTCTATAAATAAATAAATATCTTGTGTAAAATTGTATCGTATTTAATAGTTTTTCCTAGTAAAATATAAGCTATTTTATATACTACCCCGCTGCACATCAGAAACATTCTCTCTTTGTTCCATTGTTTGTTCAATACTGAGACAATCTTTTGTCAAATGTGCTCCTTCACACTGCTCACAACTAATTCGTATTGAGTGAATATCTTTAGTCATCTTTTCCATTCGTCTCTCGACAGCATCTATCTTTGCAGAAATGGAATCAAAGTCATGGCTAGAATTGGCTCTAGCTGCTTTAGATGATCTAACGATATCTTTTTCTTGGTGCCACTCATGTGAGTGGGAAGCAGTGTTAACAATAATTTTGTAAGCGTCAGTTGCTGTTTTCTTCATAATGGAACCACCAGCTGCTATATCGATATCTTTTCTTGTAGTGATGTCGCATCCTTGGTAGAATATTTGTACTATTTGATAAGTGTCTAAACCATGTTGCGGACATCCTCTTAACAACTTTTCAAATCTTGTCTACGCTTCATATAGAGTTTCATTTGGCTTTTGTGTGAACGTAACAATTTCTCCTTGAAGTCTCACGACTTTAGATGCCGAAAAGAATTGTTTAAGAAATTTTTCAACTAAAACATCCCATGTATCAATCGCCCCTTCAGGTAACGATTCTAAACAATCTTTGGCTTCTCCCTTTAAAGTCTAGGGAAATAACATGAGATATATCTGTTCATCCTCCACTTCTCGGATTTTAAATAGTGTACAAATCCTATTAAAAGTACGAAGATGTTCGTTTGGATCTTCCTTCGGCGCACCACTAAATTGGCATTGATTAGTCACCATGTGTAGGATTTGTCCTTTGATTTCATAATTTGGCGCATTAATTTCTGGTTGAGTAATTGCGTGACCTTTGTAACACCCCAGCTTAACATGACCACAATATTGTCCGCTTTGCCCGCAGGCGCACGACTTTTTCTTGGCGACCACACACGAGAAGCACTTTCCCAGGAGGTCACCCATCCTGGTAGTGCTCTCGCCCGAGCACGCTTAACCACAATGTACTCGCACTTCTACTCAGCCTGTGATCCCAAAACGCGTTGTGTCATTTAAGCGCGAGTATTACCTTATAATCCCATGATCACTCATGTTCGTGGGCGATGTGGGATTTGCCTAGGGTGTTACATTCACCTCCCCTTAGGGACTCATCGTCCTCGATGAGGTTTGCCCCACCACCCCCAAAGGCACATGAGTGGCTCTGATACCACATGTCATACCCCGTCCTAATCTATCTGGACTAAGTCACCAACATCTGGTCTCATTGCTATGATCGACTCCAAATAATGTCTTTACAATGAGCAAATGCACAGCGGAAGATTTCTTTCATACCTGAGAATAAACATGCTTTAAAGTGTCAACCAAAAGGTTGGTGAGTTCATAAGTTTATCATAAAATAATAAAATTCATCATTTTGATAGACCACAAGATTTAAATGCTGCATGGTACAAATGGGCCCGAATCCTATACCCACCTGTAATGTACATGCTATATCTTTTAAAGACAGTACATCTTTCTCATGTACGAAACCATTTTCATAAATCATAGTAACCGTACACATATCTGGTGCACAAAAATAACATACACATAACCTGTGTATAAAATCATTCTCTCGATATATAACATTCACATCAACTGGTGGCAATTATCATGTCCACATAATTCAATGGTGGCAATTATCATGTCCACATAATTTAATGGTGGCAATTGTCATGTCCACATAATTCAATAATAATCCGCAGAACTTCTGTCTGCATAATAATTTTTTCGAGGAATGTTTTGCTTCTGTCTATCTCGTCAAACATTTATAAAAGCATTTCATTATTCGCAGTTCAAAATATATTTCAAAAGCATTTAATAAAGCAGTTGTAAAAACAGCGCATGTATTCTCAGTCCCAAAAATGTAAAGAGTAAAAGGGAGCAAATGAACTCAAGCATATAAATATTGTAAAACAGTTAATAAAGCATTTGCACGTATTCTCAGCCCAAAAATGTAAAGAGTAAAAGGGAGCAAATGAACTCACAATACTGTATTTTGTAGTAAAAATACATATGACGGCATTGAACAACTGAACAATGCAGGATTGACCTCGGATTCACGAACCTATATCATTTATATCTATATTAACTCATATAATTGAAATCGAACGAAGTTTTATATTATTAGTGATATATTTGTTATTTTAGTAAATTATATGTTATATTTATTAAATATGATTTTATGTAACTAATTGTTATTTGGTAAATTAATATTAATAAAAAGTTGTATCAGTTTATAATAATAATAATAATAATAGTAATAATTTTTAATAATAAAATAATTACAATAATAATAATCATGATAATAATAATATTATTAATGGTAATCAAAATAATGATAATAAAAATATTGTTAGTAAAAATAATAATAATCATTGTAAAATAATAATAATGGTAGTTTTTAATAAAATGATAAGTTTAATAATAACGATAATGAAAAATAATAATTTTAATAATAATACATAATACTTAATAATAATAATTATTATAACAATCTTATTACTTTTGTTAATAAAAAATAATTCTAATCATAATAATAATACTTATATTAATATTAATAGTACTAATAATGATGCTAATAATACTTATTGACGTTACTTAATCAGAATGATAATAATATTAATCATAGTATTTATGTTATCATAATAACAATAATAAATGATAAATAATAATAAATGTATATACCCTTAGAAGCTTTGAGTAAAAAGAAATGCTCTAAACAGGAATTGAACCCGTGACCTCTTGTTCAACACAAACATCCCTAACCTTCCCACTAGTTCATTTTATTCGATTTAAATCCCCAGTTTAATTCTATTTACCCTATTTAACTGTCTTCATCTTCTTCTTCTTAATTAACTAAATCACCATAATTGTTTTATTCATCATCATCAATATATCGTTAGCACTTATTATCATATCTAACTCGTCAATACTTTTCCATTATGATATCGTTATCTTCTTCGTATCATAATCATCAGTACTTAACTCCTAATCATAACATCATACATCATATTTCACTCATCATCACATCATCGTCTTATCTAACCCGTATCATCATCAATGATGAATATCATCATCGTTAACATCTTAAGGTTACCATCACCTCCCATCTTCATTCATATTTACGCATAACATCATCATTCATTCTATCATTATTATTAACCTCTCGGTCCATTTAAGATAACCAAAGTATAAGCCCAACCACACAATCCAAAATTGAAGTTAGACCCAAGAAACAAATCATCTAGCCCAATTGTTTTAAAGACTTAATAAACTGCTCGATATATAAACAATTTTTGTTTTTGGTCGACCAAAAATTTTATAATTTGCCCCACATGCTTAGCTTTTGTCTAGGAACTTTGATAAAGTAATCTATAGTATATTCCATACATCAACTGTATCATCATCATTCATTTCTACAATATCATTATCATTATCATTTCCCTTGTCTTCATTAGAATAGTAATAGCCAGAAGTGCAGCAGCAGTTGCGAACAGAAAAAGAAAGAGGCAGTAGTAGGAACAACTGCAGTTTATCGATGGGTTCTCTTTGAATTTTAAACAGAAATATAGTATTAGTTATAGTAGTAGAAACAAACTGGTATAGTAGCGGGTCTTAATTGGTGGTAGTCGATTGTTCACAATGGATATTAATAAGAGAGATCAAGGTAGATAGATATAGATAAACATGGTAGACGATGGTGATTGTGGTTGTTTTGGGTGGTGTTGGTGATTGTGAGGTACAACAGCAACAAGAAGCAGGAGGGTGGCTTGGTTTGTGGGTTCACGACAGTAAATAGAAACAGTAAGCACTATACAGCATCTTTGTTTAATAGAAACTTGACTGCAGCTGAAGCTTTGAATAATAGTCGTGCAAACCGAAACAAATAACATGATTTGGTTTATGGTCTTGATCGTTCTAGAGTCAGGAACAAGGAGCAGCTGTGGTCCGATGTAGCTACAAAATTATGATGGTTATGGCGATGAATGATGTTGGGTTTGGTGTTATATAAAAAAAATGATTGATGTAGGTGATCGGGTGGTGTTTAGGTGGTTTTCGATGGTGATGATAAAGTGGGGATTCTTGGGTCGAACATCAAACAGTAACGGTAGAAGCTCGAGTACCATAGGTGATGGTTAAATGGGGGTGATGGTTCGATGGGTTAACATTTGTGTTGATGATCACGGTGGTTCAACAAGAAGTAACAAAGAGATATGTGTAAAAATATATCTAGTGTGCATATGTATATGTATATATATTATATGTATGTGATATGTATATAAATAAGAGGTGCAGTGAATGGGATCATAAAGCAAACAATGAACCCACTTTCATTATTAAACTTAAATTAGAAACGTGTATGTAAGCACATGTATTGTATATATAAAGAGATATTGATAGGTGATTAGGACAAATAGGTCACGATTTTAGTGGATCAAAAAGCAGAGTAATAATAGAGGGAAAATAAAAAGGAGGTGGTTTTTGAGTTGTGTGATCATGACAAGTTAGTGGGTAATGATTTTTACGAGAAGTGCATGGATGTGTATATTATATAAATATAGATATATGATAGAATATTAATATCTTATAAGATATAAGAATTCAACAAACGTGCCATAAACCTTAGTAGGCGTTTATTATTGTTTTAAGTTTCCTTTTACAGATTTCGTGCTCCATTGTTTATCAGTGACGGATAAAAGTTATTCAAAAAAATTCCAAATTTTTACAGTAATTATATTTATTTATTTCAATCATTATGATATAATTTTTGGTCATTAACTATTAAATAAAAATTACATTAATTATTCACTCCCAACCTCAAGTAAAATATACTTAGTGTTAAAATTTATCAATTAACTTCTAAATACATTATTAATAAGCCTATAATTTATAAAACTTATTTTCGAATCATCGTTTATTTTAAAATTACATAAGTTTGTTTTTAACTTGTTTAATATCGAGTGAATGACCAATGAGTGTTACAGTTGTTTACTAACTAGATTCGAAATCACAAAATATATACTTAATATTCTTATATATATATATATATATATATATATATATATATATATATATATATATATATATATATATATATATATATATATATATATGTGTGTGTGTGTGTGTATGTGTGTGTGTGTGTGTGTGTGTGTGTGTGTGTTTTAAGTAATAATTATCATAATATCATATTTTTATTTTTATTTCACATAATTGCTTTTAATAACAACAACATATAATATATCAAATTATATATCCAATTATTATATATATACACACATATCTATTTACAATTAATTGTTCGGGAATCGTCGAGAACAGTCGTCGAAGGTCGATTGAATATATGAAACATTTCAAACTAATTGAGACTCAACATTACAGACTTTGCTTATCGTGTCAAAGATATTAAATCTTATTGAGAGTTTGATTTAAAATTAGTCGAAATTTTACGGGTCACTACAACCTTGGCCAGTGCGTTTAGCTCTCATTCGGTCTTTCATACTTAGAGGTTCCAGATTTTCCATGATTGAATTTGTTGAATCTGAATCACTAGAGGATTCTGATTTAATGGGTTGTTCCTCGACAATCTCCGTTTGAATGTTGGTGGATCCGGAGGAAAGATTAATGGTTCAGGATCTCTGAATTATCCCTGAATATCCTCCGGATTCTCAATTGTGAGGTCGGGTTCAAAAAATGGATTATCGGAAATTTGAATTGGAGTACTTGGTCGACTGGATGAAGACTTTAAAGAAAAATCAACGGCGACAATATTGGCTAGATGTCTTGATCTAGTTACAGGTGGTGAACGTATGAAAGGTGGTGAACGTTTTGCTCGGTGCATTCACTGAATATCTTGTTAGTTATAAAATATAAAAATTATATAAGTTATCAAATTAATAGACTTTTCTGATTTTGTCCACGTTTCGAATAGCCAATAGATGCAGCAGGTAGCCAGGACCCTTTAAATCGGAAGCCCACAACTCGCCACTAACAAATCCAACTATTACTACGAACCAGAAAATTTTGGATATCTATCAATTTAACCGCTTAAAATAATTTTTCGTTGAAATTTAAAGAAATTTTAGAGAAGAAATAGAAAATTCTATGTCCTAAAAATTAGAGCGGCGAGAAATAAGAAAGAAAAAGAGCGCGTCGAAAAATGTCGAAAAATAAATGGTCGAAAAATAATAAAAAGAACGTAGCGCGTCGAAACTTAAAAGTCTAAAAACTAAGAATTAAAAGTTGCGTCTAAAAGTATTAAAGCTTAAAAGGAATTCTATATCCAAAACGGCAATAACTTAAAAAGTACTAAAATTTATAAAACGGCGTCGCAAAATTCTAAAGCACTTAAATCTTAGTCTAAAGAAAAAGCACTTAAGGGATTTTACGGCAAAGCCTAAAAATCTAGAAATAAAAATAACTACGGCAAATACTATATTTTAAAACTAATTACGAGCGATAAAAATACAAATTACGTACTAAATAATAAAAATATACAATTTATAAAAAGAGACAAAAATTGATAAAATTACTATTTTTTATAAAAATATTATTTTTATATTATTTATTTTATAAAAGTATTAATTTAGTAATTATTAAAACTAATTATAACTAAATATTATAAATTAAATAAAACTAAACTAAATATTAAAATATACTAAACCTAATTAGGGTTATTAATTAATAATAATAATTAAATTAATCTAACCCTAAACTGGTCGTACCAGGTACCAGGCGTGTCAAATCAGCTCATGCGATCGCATGAGCTGACCGTTATAATATCATGCGGTCGCATGGCTTAAGATAGCAGGCCAGAAGTTGGGCTGCTACAATGTAGTGGCCCGTATAATTTTATATTTTTTTCTGTTTTAATAATTATATAAAATATTTATATAAATGAAATAAAAACTTATATTTTTACAAACTAAAAATAAAAATACTTTATAATTTATATATTTTGAACATTTCTTAAAAATATATATATTTTGTTTTTCTTTTTATATTTTTGTATTATTTTTTTTAAAAATTAAAACGTATTGTTACAAAAGTAAATTAAAAATCCTTTTTCTTATATTATATATATATATATATATATATATATATATATATATATATATATATATATATATATATATATATATATATATATATATATATATATATATATATATAGCGTTTCGCTTCCGGCATTTAAGCAAGTTCCCCGGCAGCGGCGCCAAAAATACTTGATGTTATGCGAGGTGTATACAAAATAGTAGTATTTTACTACAAAATACTATTAAATACGATACAATTTTACACAAGTTATTTATTTATTTATATAGTGGATATACCTAAACCTTGCTACAACACTTATAGGCAGTGTACATAATCGTACAGTAGTGTAGTTTTTAGTAAGTCCGGTTTGTCCACAGGGAACTCGCCAAGTTAAACGCTATATTTTTAAAAACTATATTTGTATAAAAATATATATATATATATATATATATAGGAGTAGTATTATTATTATAAAAGGGGGTTTTTACCGTTTAATGACTAGTTTGTCGATTTTAAAACTTTAGTCGCAGTTAAAACCTAATGTAAAATATTAAAAATAAATATAACTTAATTTTAAGCGTAAAGTAAATAACGATAAGGAAATTGCGATAAATAAAAGTGCGATAAATAAAATGACGATAAATAAAATTGTGATAATTAAAAAGTACAATAATTAAAATGAAAATAAATTAAAGTGCGATAATTAAAAGTGCAATTAAATATGAAATAAAGGAATTATGCTTATTTAAACTTCCGTAATCATGATGTTTGACGTGTTGATTTTAGTTTATTCCCATGGGTTAATTGTCCTTTGTCCTGGATTATTTAATATGTCCGTCTGGTTTTTGTCCATAACAGTCCATCAGTCAAAAATATAAAGTGCGAGTGTCCTCGTCAAATTATCCTTATATCCGAAGTCAAATATTCCAACTAATTGGGGACTTAAACTGTAACAAGGTTTTAATATTTTGTTTAATAATTACACTAGGATATCGACTGCGTGTAACCCAAGATTTTAATACTTTGTTAACAATTACACCAAGTGTCCTTGTACATAATTCACCCTTGTTTTAATAAGTCCATTAACTATTAATCCATTCCCGTGTCCGGTTAAATGAACGATTATTAGTACTTATAAATATCTCGTCCATCATGTTCGACCGAGTTTATGTGGTTATTTATAGGTACGTCCAATTTCAAATCTTTATATTAAATTAACAAACTATCATTTAATTAAACAAATATAAAGCCCATTAATAGCCCATAGTCTAATTTCCACAAGTGTCATTCTTTTGTCCAAACCCCAATTAAGGTACAAAGCCCAATTACCCCGTCTTTAATATTTTAGCCCAACATCACGATTACTTCGGCTTAAATAAGCATAATAATAACTTAGCTACGAGACATTAATTTAAAAAGGTTGAACATAACTTACAATGATTAATAATAGCGTAGCGTTACACGGACAGAATTTCGACTTACACCTTTACAACATTCGCTAACATACCCTTATTATTATTAAAATTAAAGTTAAAATTATAATATATATATATATATATATATATATATATATATATATATATATATATATATATATATATATATATATATATATATATATATATATATATATATATATATATATATGTATACGTGAGAGTGAGAAGAGAAAAAGATGTGATTAAACTGGCCAAAACACGCGAAATTTATAGGATTTCACCAGATACTGTTCACCATGCGATCGCATGGAAATTGTACTTCCAGGCCATACGATCGCATGGCCTGCTTTTCCAGCTCACACAGATTTGTTTGCTTTCTTGCCGACGGTTTTATATAATAATATAATATATATATAATTTTAAGAATTAATTATATATTATATTATATTCATGTGCATAGTTTACTTGTAATTTTTAGTCCGTTGCGTCGAGCGTTGAGAGTTGACTCTAGTCCCGGTTCCGGATTTTCGAACGTCCTTGCGTACAATTTAATTTCTTGTACTTTGCGTTTTGCGTCTTGTACTCTTGTAATTTTGAGACGTTTCTCATCAACAATTGGAACCACTTTGATTGTACTTTGTACTTTTGAGCTTTTTGGTAGTTTGCGTCTTCAAATCGTCGAATCTGTCTTTTGTCTTCACTTTTTATTATTTAAACGAATATTACTTGTAAATAGAACAATTGCAACCAAAAGCTTGTCTTTCTTGATGGATAATGCTATGAAATATATGTTCGTTTTTAGCATTATCAGCTACACATACCTTCACAGGTACTGCGTTAACATGGTGGAACACCTATCTTGAACAGGTAGGACAAAATGCTGCTTACGCACTACCGTGGTCGGCATTCAAACAATTGATGAACGAGTAGTACCGTCCTAGAAACGAAGTCAATAAGCTCAAGGAAGAACTTAGAGAGTTACGAACACAAGGGTTCGACATTACCACATATGAACAACGATTCACAGAGTTGTGCCTATTATTTCTGGGAGCGTTCGAAGATGAAGAAGAGAAGATCGACGCGTTTGTAAAAGGGTTACCAGTAAGGATTCAAGAAGATGTGAGTTCACACGAGCCCGCTTCTATACAGAAGGCAAGTCGAATGGCTCATAAACTCATAAATCTGATTGAGGGAAGAATTAAAGAGCAAGCGGCCAAAGAAGCCAACACGAAACAACTCAAGAGGAAGTGGAAGGAAAACGGTGACAAGAGTCACCAGAACAACAACAACAACAATTACAACCACAATCGCAACAACTATCCCAACAACCGCAACAACAATCGCAACAATAACCGCAATCCTAATAATAATTACAACAAACATCCCAACAACCACAACAATTACAACAACCATTTCAACAACAACAACAATCGCAATAACAACCTCAATAACAACAATGGCAACAAAAACTAAAAATAGCCATGTCATAGGTGTGAAGAAAATCACCAGGAGTTTTGCACGACATTCTGCAACAGGTGTAAAAGAAATGGTCATAGCACGATAAAGTGTGAGGTCTACGGACCAAAGTTTAACAGAACTAAGGGAACAAATAGTGTCGGAACAAGTAATTCCGGAACGAATAGTGTCGGAGCAAGTAATACCAACGCTGTTTGTTTTAAATGTGGAAAACCGGGCCACATTATTAGAAATTGCCCGAATCATGGGAATACTAATGGGCAGGGCCGTGGAAGAATTTTCAATATTAATGCGGCAGAAACACATGAAGACCCGGAGCTTGTTACGGGTACGTTTCTTATTGACAATAAATCTGCTTATGTTTTATTTGATTCGGGTGCGAATAGAAGCTATACGAGTAGAGATTTTTGTGCTAAGTTAAGTTGCCCATTGACGCCTTTGGATAGTAAATTTTTACTCGAATTAGCAAACGGTAAATTAATTTCAGCAGATAATATATGTCGGGATAGAGAAATTAAACTGGGGGATGAAACGTTTAAAATTGATTTATTACCAGTCGAGTTAGGGAGTTTTGATGTAATAATTGGCATGGACTAGTTGAAAAAGGTGTGAGCAGAGGTCGGTTGTTATAAAAATGCGATGCGCATTATGCGTGAAAAAAGGAAAACCTTTAATGGTGTACGGAGAAAAGAACAACGTGAAATTAAATCTTATTAGTAGTTTGAAGGCGTAAAAACTAATAAGAAAAGGTTGTTACGTCATTCTAGCACACATCGAGGAAGTTAAACCTGAAGAAAAGAAAATCAGTGATGTTCCCGTCGCAAAAGAATTTCCCGATGTATTTCCGAAAGAATTACCGGGATTACCCCCACATTGATCCGTTGAATTTCAAATAGACCTTGTACCAGGAGCTGCACTAATAGCTCGTGCTCCATACAGATTCGCACCCAGCGAAATGAAAGAATTACAAAGTCAATTACAGGAACTTTAGAGCGTGGTTTCATTTGACCAAGTACATCAACATGGGGAGCTCCTGTTCTGTTTGTCAAGAAGAAAGATGGTACATTCAGGTTGTGTATCAACTACCGAGAGTTGAATAAACTTACCATTAAGAACCGTTACGCATTACCGAGAATCGACGATTTATTTGATCAATTATAAGGCTCGTCGGTTTATTCGAAGATTGATTTACGTTCTGGGTATCACCAAATGCGGGTGAAGGAAGATGACATTCCGAAGACTGCTTTTAGGATACATTACGGTCATTACGAGTTTATGGTTATGCCGTTTGGATTGACTAACGCACCAGCTGTGTTCATGGACCTTATGAACCGAGTGTGTGGGCCATATCTTGACAAGTTTGTCATTGTTTTCATCGATGACATACTTATTTACTCGAAGAATGATCAAGAGCACGAAGAACATTTGAGAAAAGTGCTAGAGTTGCTAAGAAAAGAAAAACTGTACGCTAAGTTTTCAAAGTGTGCATTTTGGTTAGAAGAAGTTCAATTCCTCAGTCACATAGTGAACAAAGAAGGTATTCAGGTGGATCCAGCAAAGATTGAAACCGTTGAAAAGTGGGAAACCCCGAAAACTCCGAAACACATACGCCAATTTTTAGGGCTAGCTGGTTATTACAGGAGATTCATCCAAGATTTTTCCAAAATAGCAAAACCCTTGACTGCATTAACGCATAAAGGGAAGAAATTTGAATGGAAGGATGAACAAGATAAAGTGTTTCAATTGTTGAAGAAAAAGTTAACTACGGCACCTATATTGTCATTACCTGAAGGGATTGATGATTTTGTGATATATTGTGACGCCTCAAAACAAGGTCTCGGTTGTGTATTAATGCAACGAACGAAAGTAATTGCTTATGTGTCTAGACAATTGAAGATTCACGAGCAGAATTATACGACGCATGATTTGGAATTAGGCGCGGTTGTTTTTGCATTAAATACTTGGAGGCACTACTTATATGGGGTCAAAAGTATTATATATACCAACCACAAAAGTCTTCAACACATATTTAATCAGAAACAACTGAACATGTGGCAGCGTAGGTGGATTGAATTGTTGAATGATTACGACTTTGAGATTTGTTACCACCCAGGGGAGGCAAATCTGGTAGCCGACGCCTTGAGCAGAAAGGACAGAGAACCATTCGTGTAAAAGCTATGAATATAATGATTCACACTAACCTTACTACTCAAACAAAAGAGGCGCAACAAGGAGTTTTAAAAAAGGGAAACTTAAGGGACGAAATACCCAAAGGATCGGAGAAGCATCTTAATATGCGGGAAGACGGAACCTGGTATAGGGATGAAAGAATTTGGGTACCAAAATTTAGAGATATGAGAGAAATGGTACTTAGAGAAGCTCATAAAACCAGATACTCAATACATCCTGGAACGGGAAAGATGTACAAGGATCTTAAGAAACATTTTTGGTGGCCGGGTATGAAATCCGATGTTGCTAAATACGTAGGAGAATGTTTGACATTTTCTAAGGTCAAAGCTGAGCATCAAAAACCATCAGGTCTACTTCAACAACCCGAAATCCCGGAATGGAAATGGGAAAACATTACCATGGATTTCATCACTAAATTGCCAAGGACTGCAAGTGGTTTTGATACTATTTGGGTAATAGTTGATCGTCTCACCAAATCAGCACACTTCCTGCCAATAAGAGAAGATGACAAGATGAAGAAGTTAGCACGACTGTATTTGAAGGAAGTCGTCTCCAGACATGGAATACCAATCTCTATTATCTCTGATAGGGATGGCAGATTTATTTCAAGATTCTGGCAGACATTACAGCAAGCATTAGGAACTCGTCTAGACATGAGTACTGCTTATCATCCACAAACTGATGGGCAGAGTGAAAGGACGATACAAACGCTTGAAGACATACTACGAGCATGTGTTATTGATTTCGGAAACAGTTCGGATCGACACCTTCCGTTAGAAGAATTTTCCTACAACAACAACTACCATTCAAGCATTGAGATGGCGCCGTTTGAAGCACTTTATGGTAGAAAGTGCAGGTCTCCGATTTGTTGGAGTGAAGTAGGGGATAGACAGATTACGGGTCCGGAGATAATACAAGAAACTACCGAGAAGATCATCCAAATTCAACAACGATTGAAAACCGCCCAAAGTCGACAAAAGAGCTACGCTGACATTAAAAGAAAAGATATAGAATTCAAAATTGGAGAGATAGTCATGCTTAAAGTTGCACCTTGGAAAGGCGTTGTTCGATTCGGTAAATGGGGGAAATTAAATCCAAGGTATATTGGACCATTCAAGATTATTGATCGTGTCGGACCAGTTGCTTACCGACTTGAACTACCTCAACAACTCGCGGCTGTACATAACACTTTCCACATCTCAAATTTGAAGAAATGTTTTACTAAAGAAGATCTCACTATTCCGTTAGACGAAATCCAAATCAACGAAAAACTTAAATTCATCGAAGAACCCGTCGAAATAATGGATCGTGAGGTTAAAAGACTTAAGCAAAACAAGATACCAATTGTTAAGGTTCGATGGAATGCTCATAGAGGACCCGAGTTCACCTGGGAATGAGAAGATCAGATGAAGAAGAAATACCCGCACTTATTTCCAGAAGATACGTCAACACCTCCAACTGCTTAAAATTTCGGGAAGAAATTTATTTAACGGGTAGGTACTGTAGTGACCCGAACTTTTCCATGTTTATATATATTAAATGAAATTGATATTTACATGATTAAGTGTTTCTAACATGTTAAGCAATCAAACTTGTTAAGACGTGATTAATTGAAATAGGTTTCATATAGACAATTGACCACCCAAGTTGACCGGTGATTCAAGAACGTTAAAACTTGTAAAAACTATATGATTTGATATATATGGATATATATATATATAGTTAACATGATATTATGATAAGTAAAAATATCATTAAGTATATTAACAATGAACTACATATGTAAAAACAAGACTACTAACTTAATGATTTTGAAACGAGGCATATATGTAACGATTGTCGTTGTAAAGACATTTAATTGTATATACATCATATTAAGATATATTTATACATCATAATATCATGATAATGTAATAATTTAACATCTCTTTAGTTATAATAAACAATGGGTTAACAACATTTAACATGATCGTTAACCTAAAGGTTTCAAAACAACACTTACATGTAACGACTAACGATGACTTAACGACTCAGTTAAAATGTATATACATGTAGTGTTTTAATATGTATTCATACACTTTTGAAAGACTTCAAGAAACTTATCAAAGTACTTCTACTTAACAAAAATGCTTACAATTACATCCTCATTCATTTTCATCACACTCCAATGATCAACTCTTAGCAGCCCATGTGAGTCACCTAACTATGTGGGAACCATCATTTAACATCTAGCATGAAATATCTCACAAAATTACAAACTAAGGAGCCTATATTGATGCTCCATATTCACGTGAAAGAGAGGAGTCACAAACACATTCATTTTTTAATTTTCTTGAATCAAATTACACTCTCTCTCAAGTGTTCTTCATTTGTTCTAAGTGTTCTTCATCATCTTCAACAAAATATAGCTCAATCTAGTTCATAAATCCATACATAAACCAAGTTATAAAACAACTACTCAAGAACACACCAACAACACTTCCAAGTTTGCTAGCTTACTTCCAATCTTGCAAATCCACTTTGAGTGATCATTCAACCTCAAGAAATCTTTCTTATTTACAGTAAGATATCTTTCTAATACAAGGTAATACTCATATTCAAACTTCGATTCAATTTCTATAACTTTAACAATCTTATTTCGAGTGGAAATCTTACTTGAACTTGTTTTCGTGTCATGATTTTGCTTCAAGAACTTTCAAGCCATCCAAGGATTCTTTGAAGCTAGATCTATTTTTCTCATTTCCAGTAGGTTTATCCACAAAACCTGAGGTAGTAATGATGTTCATAACATCATTCGATTCATATATATAAAACTACCTTATTCGAAGGTTTAAACTTGTAATCACTAGAACATAGTTTAGTTAATTATAAACTTGTTCGCAAACAAAAGTTAATCCTTATAACTTGAATTTTAAAATCAAAAAGTCACATGTTCTATATCTATATGATATGCTAACTTAATGATTTAAAAACCGAAAAACACGAAAAACACCGTAAAACCGGATAAACGCCGTCGTAGTAACACCGCGGGCTGTTTTGGGTTAGTTAATTAAAAACTATGATAAACTTTGATTTAAAAGTTGTTCTTCTGGGAAAATGATTTTTCTTATGAACATGAAACTATATCCTAAAATCATAGTTAAACTCAAAGTGGAAGTATGTTTTCCAAAATGGTCATCTAGACGTCGTTCTTTCGACTGAAATGGCTACCTTTACAAAAATGACTTGTAACCTGTATTTCCGACTATAAACTTATACTTTTTCTGTATAGATTCATAAACTTAAGTTCAATATGAAACCATAGCAACTTGAACCACTCAAAACGGATTTAAAACGAAAAAGTTATGGGTAAAACAAGATTGGATATTTTTTGCTTGTTGTAGCTACGTGAAAATTGGTAACAAATCTATATTAATCATATCCTAGCTAACTTATATTGTATTATACATGTATTCTAATATATTATGTAATCTTGGGATACCATAGACACGTATGCAAATGTTTTGACATATCATATCGACCCATGTATATATGTTATTTGGAACAACCATAGACACTCTATATGCAGTAATGTTGGAGTTAGCTATACAGGGTTGAGGTTGATTCCAAAAATATATATACTTTGAGTTGTGATCTAGCCTGAGACGTGTATACATTGGGTCGTGGATTGATTCAAGATAATATATATATCGATTTATTTCTGTACATCTAACTGTGGACAACTAGTTGTAGGTTACTAACGAGGACAGCTGACTTAATAAACTTAAAACAGTAAAACATATTAAAAATGTTGTAAATATATTTTGAACATACTTTGATATATATGTACATATTTGTTATAGGTTCGTGAATCGACCAGTGGCCAAGTCTTACTTCCCGACAAAGTAAAAATTTGTGAAAGTGAGTTATAGTCCCACTTTTAAAATCTAATATTTTGGGATGAGAATACATGCAGTTTTATAAATGTTTTATGAAATAGACACAAGTAAATGAAACTACATTATATGGGTGAATGATCGAAGCCGAATATGCCCCTTTTGCTTGGTAACCTAAGAATTAGTAAACCGATCTACTAATTGACGCGAATCTTAAAGATAGATCTATTGGGCCTAACGAACCCCATCCAAAGTACTGGATGCTTTAGTAATTCAAGTTGTTTTATCATGTCCGAAGGATTTCACGAAATGATAGGGGATATTCTTATATGCATCTTGTTAATGTCGGTTACCAAGTGTTCACCATATGAATGATTTTTATCTCTATGAATGGGATTTATATTGAAATATGAAATCTTGTGGTCTATTATTATGATTTGATAATATATAGGTTAAACCTATAACTCACCAACATTTTTGTGACGTTTAAGCATGTTTATTCTCAGGTGATTATTAAGAGCTTCCGCTGTTGCATACTAAAATAAGGACAAGATTTGGAGTCCATGCTTGTATGATATTGTGTAAAAACTGCATTCAAGAAACTTATTTTTGATGTAATATATTCTTATTGTAAACCATTATGTAATGGTCGTGTGTAAACGGTATATTTTAGATTATCATTATTTGATAATCTACATAATGCTTTTTAAACCTTTATCGATAAAATAAAGGTTATGATTATTTTAAAAATGAATGCAGTCTTTGAAAAACGTCTCATATAGAGGTCAAAACCTCGTAACGAAATCAATTAATATGGAACGTTTATAATCAATATGAACGGGATATTTCATAACATTTGAAACACTTTGCTCAATTTGAGAACGTAAAGGATTTTTAAGAATGGTAATGGGTTTTGTAGTATTAGATTGTTGATTCCCTTTAACCTTCTTATCAATCCCTCCAGCACACTCAGAAACTTTATTCACACAAGGCATCCTTAGAAATGAGCCATTCACACAAGTAGAAGCCATTTGTGGTGTGTGTGCTTGTAAAGTTATTTGCTTTTGTGTCAGCCTATTTTAGTTGAACTGTCTTACAATTTAAGCTTTGAATTTCAAGACATAAATTCTCAGCAGACACTAAAACTTCTCCTTTCTTAAAATCATAACTACATTCTTTCTTAAGAAGTGGAGGTAATTTATCACACAGTTCAAGCATTTGCATCAAGGATTTACACTTAAGTTGCAATTCAACATTTTCTTTTTCAAGTATATCCACTAGTCGACTTAAGTTCATTACTGCAGAAATCTTATCATTGAAATCTATCTTAGATTCTAATTTTGATTCATTCTGAGGTTTTACTTTCACATGTAAAACCTTTAGACCTAGAGATTCTGATGTAGTGACCTGAACTTTTCCATGTTTATATATATATTAAATAAAATTGTTATTTACATGATTAAGTGTTTCCAACATGTTAAGCAATCAAACTTGTTAAGACTTGATTAATTGAAATAGGTTTCATATAGACAATTGACCACCCAAGTTGACCGGTGATTCACGAACGTTAAAACTTGTAAAAACTATACGATGACATATATATGGTTATATATATAGTTAACATGATTTTATTATAAGTATGTATCTCATTAGGTATTTTAACAATGAGTTATATACATAAAAATGAGACTATTAATTTAAGAAACTCGAAAACGATATATATAACGATTATCGTTATAACAACGTCTTACTAGGTACATATGAATCATATTAAGATATTGATACACTGGGTTAATTATGTTAAATGATAAGTAAATATATTATTAAGTATATTAACAATGAAATACATATGTAAATATAAGACTACTAACTTAATGATTTTGAAACGAGACATATATGTAACGATTATCGTTGTAACGACATTTAACTGTATATATATCATACTAAGATATATTATATATCATAATATCATGATAATATAACAATTTAACATCTCATTTGTTATAATAAACAATGGGTTAACAACATTCAACAAGATCGTTAACCTAAAGGTTTCAAAACAACATTTACATGTAACGACTAATGATGACTTAACGACTCAGTTAAAATATATATACATGTAGTGTTTTAATATGTATTCATACACTTTTGAAAGACTTCAAGACATTTATCAAAATACTTCTACTTAACAAAAATGCTTACAATTACATCCTCGTTCAGTTTCATCAACAATTCTACTCGTATGCACCCGTATTCGTACTCGTACAATACACAGCTTTTAGATGTATGTACTATTGGTATATACACTCCAATTATCAGCTCTTTAGCAGCCCATGTGAGTCACCTAACACATGTGGGAACCATCATTTGGCAACTAGCATGAAATATCTCATAAAATTACAAAAATATGAGTAATCATTCATGACTTATTTACATGAAAACAAAATTACATATCCTTTATATCTAATCCATACACCAGCAACCAAAAACACCTACAAATACTTTCATTCTTCAATTTTCTTCATCTAATTGATCTCTCTCAAGTTCTATCTTCAAGTTCTAAGTGTTCTTCATAAATTCCAAAAGTTCTAGTTTCATAAAATCAAGAATACTTCCAAGATTGCAAGTTTACTTCCAAGTTTTCTAAATCCATTCCAAGTAATCATCCAAGATCAAGAAACCTTTGTTACTTACAGTAGGTTATCTTTCTAATACAAGGTAATAATCATATTCAAACTTTAATTCAATTTCTATAACTATAACAATCTTATTTCGAGTGGAAATCTTACTTGAAATTGTTTTCGTGTCATGATTCTGCTTCAAGAACTTTCAAGCCATCCAAGGATCCTTTGAAGCTAGATCTATTTTTCTCATTTCCAGTAGGTTTATCCAAGGAGCTTGAGGTAGTAATGATGTTCATAACATCATTCGATTCATACATATAAAGCTATCTTATTCGAAGGTTTAAACTTGTAATCACTAGAACATAGTTTAGTTAATTCTAAACTTGTTCGCAAATAAAAGTTAATCCTTCTAACTTGACTTTTAAAATCAACTAAACACATGTTCTATATCTATATTATATGCTAACTTAGTGATTTAAAACCTGGAAACACGAAAAACACCGTAAAATCGGATTTACGCCATCGTAGTAACACCGCGGGCTGTTTTGGGTTAGTTAATTAAAAACTATGATAAACTTTGATTTAAAAGTTGTTATTCTGGAAAAATTATTTTTATTATGAACATGAAACTATATCCAAAAATTATGGTTAAACTCAAAGTGGAAGTATGTTTTCTAAAATGGTCATCTAGACGTCGTTCTTTCGACTGAAATGACTACCTTTAAAAAATGACTTGTAACTTATTTTTCTGACTATAAACCTATAATTTTTCTATTTAGATTCATAAAATAGAGTTCAATATGAAACCATATCAATTTGATTAACTCAAAACGGATTTAAAATGAAGAAGTTATGGGTAAAACAAGATTGGATAATTTTTCTCATTTTAGCTACGTGAAAATTGGTAACAAATCTATTCCAACCATAACTTAATCAACTTGTATTGTATATTATGTAATCTTGAGATACCATAGACACGTATACAATGTTTCGACCTATCATGTTGACACATCTATATATATTTCGGAACAACCATAGACACACTATATGTGAATGTTGGAATTAGCTATACAGGGTTGAGGTTGATTCCAAAATATATATAGTTTGAGTTCTGATCAATACTGAGATACGTATACACTGGGTCGTGGATTGATTCAAGATAATATTTATTGATTTATTTCTGTACATCTAACTGTGGACAACTAGTTGTAGGTTACTAACGAGGACAGCTGACTTAATAAAATTAAAATATCAAAATATATTAAAAGTGTTGTAAATATATTTTGAACATACTTTGATATATATGTGTATATTGTTATAGGTTCGTGAATCAACCAGTGGCCAAGTCTTACTTCCTGACGAAGTAAAAATCTGTGAAAGTGAGTTATAGTCCCACTTTTAAAATCTAATATTTTTGGGATGAGAATACTTGCAGGTTTTATAAATGATTTACAAAATAGACACAAGTACGTGAAACTACATTCTATGGTTGATTTATCGAAATCGAATATTCCCCTTTTTATTAAGTCTGGTAATCTAAGAATTAGGGAACAGACACCCTAATTGACGCGAATCCTAAAGATAGATCTATTGGGCCGAACAAACCCCATCCAAAGTACTGGATGCTTTAGTAGTTCGAAATTTATATCATATCCGAAGGGTGTCCCGGAATGATGGGGATATTCTTATATATGCATCTTGTTAATGTCGGTTACCAGGTGTTCACCATATGAATGATTTTTATCTCTATGTATGAGATGTGTATTGAAATATGAAATCTTGTGGTCTATTGTTACGATTTGATATATATAGGTTAAACCTATAACTCACCAACATTTTTGTTGACGTTTAAAGCATGTTTATTCTCAGGTGAATACTAAGAGCTTCCGCTGTTGCATACTAAAATAAGGACAAGATTTGGAGTCCATGTTTGTATGATATTGTGTAAAAAATGCATTCAAGAAACTGATTTCGACGTAACATATTTGTATTGTAAACCATTATGTAATGGTCGTATGTAAACAGGATATTTTAGATTATCATTATCTGATAATCTACGTAAAGCTTTTTAAACCTTTATTTATGAAATAAAGGTTATGGTTTGTTTTAAAAATGAATGCAGTCTTTGAAAAACGTCTCATATAGAGGTCAAAACCTCGCAACGAAATCAATTAATATGGAACGTTTTTAATCAATAAGAACGGGACATTTCATCCAGGTTTTAAATCATTAAGTTAGCATATCTTATAGATATAGAACATGTGTTTAAAAACGTTCCATATTAATTGATTTCGTTGCGAGGTTTTGACCTCTATATGAGACGTTTTTCAAAGACTGCATTCATTTTTAAAACAAACCATAACCTTTATTTCATAAATAAAGGTTTAAAAGCTTTACGTAGATTATCAAATAATGATAATCTAAAATATCCTGTTTACACACGACCATTACATAATGGTTTACAATACAAATATGTTACATCGAAATCAGTTTCTTGAATGCAGTTTTTACACAATATCATACAAACATGGACTCCAAATCTTGTCCTTATTTTAGTATGCAACAGCGGAAGCTCTTAGTATTCACCTGAGAATAAACATGCTTTAAACGTCAACAAAAATGTTAGTGAGTTATAGGTTTAACCTATATGTATCAAATCGTAACAATAGACCACAAGATTTCATATTTCAATACACATCCCATACATAGAGATAAAAATCATTCATATGGTGAACACCTGGTAACCGACATTAACAAGATGCATATATATAAGAATATCCCCATCATTCCTTGACACCCTTCGGATATGATATAAATTTCGAAGTACTAAAGCATCCGGTACTTTGGATGGGGCTTGTTGGGCCCAATAGATCTATCTTTAGGATTCGAGTCAATTAGGGTGTCTGTTCCCTAATTCTTAGATTACCAGACTTAATAAAAAGGGGCATATTCGATTTCGATAATTCAACCATAGAATGTAGTTTCACGTACTTGTGTCTATTTTGTAAATTATTTATAAAACCTGCATGTATTCTCATCCCAAAAATATTAGATTTTAAAAGTGGGACTATAACTCACTTTCACAGATTTTTACTTCGTCGGGAAGTAAGACTTGGCCACTGGTTGATTCACGAACCTATAACAATATATACATATATATCAAAGTATGTTCAAAATATATTTACAACACTTTTAATATATTTTGATGTTTTAAGTTTATTAAGTCAGCTGTCCTCGTTAGTAACCTACAACTAGTTGTCCACAGTTAGATGTACAGAAATAAATTGATAAATATTATCTTGAATCAATCCACGACCCAGTGTATACGTATCTCAGTATTGATCACAACTCAAACTATATATATTTTGGAATCAACCTCAACCCTGTATAGCTAACTCCAACATTCACATATAGAGTGTCTATGGTTGTTCCGAAATATATATAGATGTGTCGACATGATAGGTCGAAACATTGTATACGTGTCTATGGTATCTCAAGATTACATAATATACAATACAAGTTGATTAAGTTATGGTTGGAATAGATTTGTTACCAATTTTCACGTAGTTAAAATGAGAAAAATTATCCAATCTTGTTTTACCCATAACTTCTTCATTTTAAATCCGTTTTGAGTGAATCAAATTGCTATGGTTTCATATTGAACTCTATTTTATGAATCTAAACAGAAAAATTATAGGTTTATAGTCAGAAAAATAAGTTACAAGTCGTTTTTGTAAAGGTAGTAATTTCAGTCGAAAGAACGACGTCTAGATGACCATTTTAGAAAACATACTTCCACTTTGAGTTTAACTATAATTTTTGGATATAGTTTCATGTTCATAATAAAAATCATTTTCTCAGAATAACAACTTTTAAATCAAAGTTTATCATAGTTTTTAATTAACTAACACAAAACAGCCCGCGGTGTTACTATGACGGCGTAAATCCGGTTTTACGGTGTTTTTCGTGTCTCCAAGTTTTAAATCATTAAGTTAGCATATCATATAGATATATAACATGTGTTTAGTTGATTTTAAAAGTCAAGTTAGAAAGATTAACTTTTGTTTGCGAACAAGTTTAGAATTAACTAAACTATGTTCTAGTGATTACAAGTTTAAACCTTCGAATAAGATAGCTTTATATGTATGAATTGAATGATGTTATGAACATCATTACTACCTTAAGTTCCTTGGATAAACCTACTAGAAAAGAGAAAAATGGATCTAGCTTCAACGGATCCTTGGATGGCTCGAAGTTCTTGAAGCAGAATCATGACACGAAAACAAGTTCAAGTAAGATCATCACTTGAAATAAGATTGTTATAGTTATAGAAATTGAACCAAAGTTTGAATATGATTATTATATTGTATTAGAATGATAACCTACTGTAAGAAACAAAGATTTTTTGAGGTTGGATGATCACCTTACAAGATTGAAAGTGAGCTAGCAAACTTGAAAGTATTCTTGATTTTATGTAACTAGAACTTGTAGAATATATGAAGAACACTTAGAACTTGAAGATAGAACTTGAGAGAGATCAATTAGATGAAGAAAATTGAAGAATGAAAGTGTATGTAGGTGTTTTGGTCGTTGGTGTATGGATTAGATATAAAGGATATGTAATTTTGTTTTCATGTAAATAAGTCATGAATGATTACTCATATTTTTGTAATTTTATGAGATATTTCATGCTAGTTGCCAAATGATGGTTCCCACATGTGTTAGGTGACTCACATGGGCTGCTAAGAGCTGATCATTGGAGTGTATATACCAATAGTACATACATCTAAAAGATGTGTATTGTACGAGTACGAATACGGGTGCATACGAGTAGAATTGTTGATGAAACTGAACGAGGATGTAATTGTAAGCATTTTTGTTAAGTAGAAGTATTTTGATAAGTGTATTGAAGTCTTTCAAAAGTGTATAAATACATATTAAAACACTACATGTATATACATTTTAACTGAGTCGTTAAGTCATCGTTAGTCGTTACATGTAAGTGTTGTTTTGAAACCTTTAGGTTAACGATCTTGTTAAATGTTGTTAACCCAATGTTTATAATATCAAATGAGATTTTAAATTATTATATTATCATGATATTATCATGTATGAATATCTCTTAATATGATATATATACATTAAATGTCTTTACAACGATAATCATTACATATATGTCTCGTTTAAAAATCATTAAGTTAGTAGTCTTGTTTTTACATATGTAGTTCATTGTTAATATACTTAATGATATGTTTACTTATCATAGTATCATGTTAACTATATATATATCCATATATATGTCATCATATAGTTTTTACAAGTTTTAACGTTCGTGAATCACCGGTCAACTTGGGTGGTCAATTGTCTATATGAAACATATTTCAATTAATCAAGTCTTAACAAGTTTGATTGCTTACCATGTTGGAAACATTTAATCATGTAAATATCAATCTCAATTAATATATATAAACATGGAAAAGTTCGGGTCACTACAGTACCTACCCGTTAAATAAATTTTGTCCCGAAATTTTAAGCTGTTGAAGGTGTTGATGAATCTTCTGGAAATAGATGCGGGTATTTCTTCTTCATCTGATCATCACGCTCCCAGGTGAACTCGGGTCCTCTACGAGCATTCCATCGAACCTTAACAATTGGTATCTTGTTTTGCTTAAGTCTTTTAACCTCACGATCCATTATTTCGACGGGTTCTTCGATGACTTGAAGTTTTTCGTTGATTTGGATTTCATCTAACGGAATAGTGAGATCTTCTTTAGCAAAACATTTCTTCAAATTCGAGACGTGGAAAGTGTTATGTACAGCCGCGAGTTGTTGAGGTAACTCAAGTCGGTAAGCTACCGGTCCGACACGATCAATAATCTTGAATGGTCCAACATACCTTGGATTTAATTTCCCTCGTTTACCAAATCGAACAACGCCTTTCCAAGGTGCAACTTTAAGCATGACCATCTCTCCAATTTCAAATTCTATATCTTTTCTTTTAATGTCAGCGTAGCTCTTTTTTCAACTTTGGGCGGTTTTCAACCGTTGTTGAATTTTGATGATCTTCTCGGTAGTTTCTTGTATAATCTCTGGACCCGTAATCTGTCTATCCCCCACTTCACTCCAACAAATCGGAGACCTGCACTTTCTACCATAAAGTGCTTCAAACGGCGCCATCTCAATACTTGAATGGTAGCTGTTGTTGTTGGAAAATTCTGCTAACGGTAGATGTCGATCCCAACTGTTTCCGAAATCAATAACACATGCTCGTAGCATGTCTTCAAGCGTTTGTATCGTCCTTTCGCTCTGCCCATCAGTTTGTGGATGATAGGCAGTACTCATGTCTAGACGAGTTCCTAATGCTTGCTGTAATGTCTGCCAGAATCTTGAAATAAATCTGCCATCCCTATCAGAGATAATAGAGATTGGTATTCCATGTCTGGAGACGACTTCCTTCAAATACAGTCGTGCTAACTTCTCCATCTTGTCATCTTCTCTTATTGGCAGGAAGTGTGCTGATTTGGTGAGACGATCAACTATTACCCAAATAGTATCAAAACCACTTGCAGTCCTTGGCAATTTAGTGATGAAATCCATGGTAATGTTTTCCCATTTCCATTTCGGGATTTCGGGTTGTTGAAGTAGACCTGATGGTTTCTGATGCTCAGCTTTGACCTTAGAACACGTCAAACATTCTCCTACGTATTTAGCAACATCGGCTTTCATACCCGGCCACCAAAAATGTTTCTTGAGATCCCTGTACATCTTCCCCGTTCCAGGATGTATTGAGTATCTGGTTTTATGAGCCTCTCTAAGTACCATTTCTCTCATATCTCCAAATTTTGGTACCCAAATCCTTTCAGCCCTATACCGGGTTCCGTCTTCCCGAATATTAAGATGCTTCTTCGATCCTTTGGGTATTTCATCCTTTAAATTTCCCTCTTTTAAAACTCCTTGTTGCGCCTCCTTTATTTGAGTAGTAAGGTTATTATGAATCATTATATTCATAGATTTTACTCGAATGGGTTCTCTGTCCTTCCTGCTCAAGGCATCGGCTACCACATTTGCCTTCCCCGGGTGGTAACGAATCTCAAAGTCGTAATCATTCAATAATTCAATCCACCTACGCTGCCTCATATTCAGTTGTTTCTGATTAAATATGTGTTGAAGACTTTTGTGGTCGGTATATATAATACTTTTGACCCCATATAAGTAGTGCCTCCAAGTCTTTAATGCAAAAACAACCGCGCCTAATTCCAAATCATGCGTCGTATAATTTTGTTCGTGAATCTTCAATTGTCTAGACGCATAAGCAATCACCTTCGTTCGTTGCATTAATACACAACCGAGACCTTGCTTTGATGGGTCACAATAAATCACAAAATCATCATTCCCTTCAGGCAATGACAATATAGGTGCCGTAGTTAGCTTTTTCTTCAATAACTGAAACGCTTTCTCTTGTTCATCATTCCATTCAAATTTCTTCTCTTTATGCGTTAATTCAGTCAAGGGTTTTGCTATTCTGGAAAAGTCTTGGATGAACCTTCTGTAGTAACCAGCTAGTCCTAAAAACTGGCGTATGTGTTTCGGAGTTTTCGGGGTTTCCCACTTTTCAACAGTTTCTATCTTTGCCGGATCCACCTTAATACCTTCTTTGTTCACTATGTGACCGAGGAATTGAACTTCTTCCAACCAAAATGCACACTTTGAAAACTTAGCGTACAATTCTTCCTTCCTCAATACTTCTAACACCTTTCTCAAATGTTCACCGTGTTCTTGGTCATTCTTTGAGTAAATAAGTATGTCATCAATGAAAACAATGACAAACTTGTCAAGGTATGGTCCACACACTCGGTTCATAAGGTCCATGAACACAGCTGGTGCATTAGTTAAACTAAACGGCATGACCATAAACTCGTAATGACCGTAACTTGTTCTGAAAGCAGTCTTTGGAATATCATCTTCTTTCACCCGCATTTGATGATACCCGGAACGTAAGTCAATCTTTGAATAAACAGACGAGCCTTGTAGTTGATCAAATAAGTCGTCAATTCTTGGTAGTGGGTAGCGGTTCTTGATGGTAAGTTTGTTCAACTCTCGGTAGTCGATACACAACCTGAATGTACCATCTTTCTTCTTGACAAACAAAACAGGAGCTCCCCACGGTGATGTGCTTGGTCGAATGAAACCACGCTCTAAAAGTTCTTGTAATTGGCTTTGCAGTTCTTTCATCTCGCTGGGTGCGAGTCTGTAAGGAGCACGAGCTATTGGTGCAGCTCCTGGTACAAGATCTATTTGAAATTCAACGGATCGATGTGGGGGTAATCCCGGTAATTCTTTCGGAAATACATCGGGAAATTCTTTTGCAATGGGAACATCATTGATGCTCTTTTCTTCAGTTTGTACTTTCTCGACGTGTGCTAGAACAGCATAGCAACCTTTTCTTATTAGTTTTTGTGCCTTCAAATTACTAATAAGATGTAGCTTCGTGTTGCCCTTTTCTCCGTACACCATTAAGGGTTTTCCTTTTTCTCGTATAATGTGAATTGCATTTTTGTAACAAACGATCTCTGCTTTCACTTCTTTCAACCAGTCCATACCGATTATCACATCAAAACTCCCTAACTCTACTGGTATCAAGTCAATCTTAAATGTTTCGCTAACCAGTTTAATTTCTCGATTCCGACATATATTATCTGCTGAAATTAATTTACCATTTGCTAATTCGAGTAAAAATTTACTATCCAAAGGCGTCAATGGACAACTTAATTTAGCACAAAAATCTCTACTCATATAGCTTCTATCCGCAACCGAATCAAATAAAACGTAAGCAGATTTATTGTCAATAAGAAACGTACCCGTAACAAGCTCCGGGTCTTCCTGTGCCTCTGCCGCATTAATATTGAAAACTCTTCCGCGGCCTTGTCCATTCGTGTTCTCCTGGTTCGGGCAATTTCTAATAATGTGGCCCGGTTTTCCACATTTATAACAAACTACATTGGCATAACTTGCTCCGACACTACTTGCTCCACCATTACTCGTTCCGACACCATTTGTTCCTTTCGTTCTATTAACCCCTGGTCCGTAGACCTCACACTTCGCCGCGCTATGACCATTTCTTTTACACTTGTTGCAAAATTTGGTGCAGAACCCCGAGTGATACTTTTCACACCTTTGGCATAGCTGCTTCTGATTGTTGTTGTTGTTGCGGTTATTATTGTTGTTGGGATGATTGTTGTAGTTGCTGTTGTTGTTGTTGTTGTTGTTGTTGTTGTTGGGCCGTTTGTTGTAGTTGCGATTGATGTTGCGATTGTTGGGATAATTGTTGCAATTATTGTTGTAATTGCTGTTGTTGTTGTATTAGTGATTCTTATCACCGTTTTCCTCCCACTTTCTTTTGACTTGCTTCACATTGGCCTCTTCAGCAGTCTGTTCTTTAATTCTTTCTTCAATCTGGTTCACTAGTTTGTGAGCCATTCTACATGCCTGTTGTATGGAGGCGGGCTCGTGTGAACTTATATCATCTTGGATTCTTTCCGGTAATCCTTTCACAAACGCGTCGATCTTCTCTTCCTCATCTTCGAATGCTCCCGGACACAATAGGCACAATTCTGTGAATCGTCTTTCGTACGTGGTAATATCAAATCCTTGGGTTCGTAACCCTCTAAGTTCTGTCTTGAGCTAATTGACCTCGGTTCTGGGATGGTATTTCTCGTTCATCAAGTGCTTGAATGCTGACCACGGTAGTGCGTACGCATCGTCTTGTCCTACTTGCTCTAGATAGGTATTCCACCATGTTAACGCAGAACCTGTGAAGGTATGCGTAGTGTACTTCACTTTGTCCTCTTCAGTACACTTACTTATGGCAAACACCGATTCGACCTTCTCGGTCCACCGTTTCAATCCGATCGGTCCTTCGGTTCCATCAAATTCCAAAGGTTTGCAGGCAGTGAATTCTTTGTAGGTACATCCTACACGATTTCCTGTACTGCTAGATCCAAGGTTATTGTTGGTATGTAGCGCAGCCTGTACTGCGGCTATGTTTGAAGCTAGAAAAGTACGGAATTCCTCTTCATTCTTATTCACGGTGTGTCGAGTAGTCGGTGCCATTTCCTTCAAAATAGTCAAATGGAACAAGTTAATCATACAGAATATTAAGAGTAGTTAATAGTATTTCGTAGCATAATATGAACTCATTTATAAAAGCTTTTTCTTCATATTAGCGTTTTATAAGTTTAAATTCGGGTAGTACCTACCCGTTAAGTTCATACTTAGTAGCTAATATACAATTCAACTACTACAATTCTATATGAAAAACTGATTATAATAATATTTCACGTTCAAACTTTTACACAATATTTTACAAACTTACAATACCGCTTATTTTACATATAGCATGAAATATAGCACACAATAAATTTGATACAAGATGGTTGTGAAGATAATTCCAGCTAGTACACAAGTCGTTCAGCAAAGGCAATAAAGACGCTTAATTCATACGTCCAGAAACAAGTCATGCATTCTGGTTTTACTAGGATTACTTCCCATCCTTGGTCTTGTGGAACATAACCGTTATGGCCGTTGATAAGACATCGTGTTGTAACGTCGTCAAAGGGACGAGGGTTACGTAATGTCCAACAGTCCCGTAACAATCTAAAAACCTCATTTCTTACCCCAATTACCGACTCCGTCACTTGTGGAAACGTTTTGTTTAATAGTTGTAGCCCGATGTTCTTGTTCTCACTTTGGTGAGAAGCGAACATTACTAATCCGTAAGCATAACATGCTTCTTTATGTTGCATGTTAGCCGCTTTTTCTAAATCACGAAGTCCAATATTCGGATATATTGAGTCAAAATAATTTCTTAACCCATTGCGTAAAATAGCATTTGGGTTCCCCGCAATATATGCGTCAAAGTAAACACATCGTAACTTATGGATATCCAATGTGATATCCCCCATCTTTCGAACGAAAGCCTTTTATAAACTAAGGCATTCTTGGAACGTTCTTCGAATGTCTTACAAACTGATCTCGCCTTAAATAGTTGTGCCGAAGAATTCTGACCAACTCTAGACAAGATTTCATCAATCATGTCTCCGGGTAGGTCTCTTAAAATATTGGGTTGTCTATCCATTTTGTGTTTTTATACTGTAAAATAGACAAGAGTTAGATTCATAAAAAAAAAATACTTATTAATACAAGCAATTTTTACATATATCATAAAGCATAAGCACACTATATTACATATATTACACCACACGAATACAACTATCTTATTGCGACTCGCTTATTTCTTCTTCTTCGGTTTTGGTTCGTTTTGCCAAGTTTCTAGGGATATATGATGTTCCCCTAATACGAGCCGTCGTTTTCCACATTGGTTTAGAAAAACCTGGTGGTTTAGAGGTTCCCGGGTCATTGTTACAACTTAAGGACTTCGGGGGTTGACGATACATATAAAGTTCATCGGGGTTGGAATTAGATTTCTCTATTTTTATGCCCTTTCCCTTATTATTTTCTTTTGCCTTTTTAAATTCAGTTGGGGTAATTTCTATAACATCATCGGAATTCTCGTCGGAATCCGATTCATCGGAGAATTGGTAATCCTCCCAATATTTTGCTTCCTTGGCGGAAACACCATTGACCATAATTAACCTTGGTCGGTTGGTTAAGGATTTTCTTTTACTTAACCGTTTTATTATTTCCCCCACCGGTTCTATTTCTTTATCCAGTTCCGATTCTTCTTCCGGTTCCGATTCTTCTTCCGGTTCCGACTCTTCTTCCGGTTCCTCTTCGGGAACTTGTGAATCAGTCCACGAATCATTCCAATTTACATTTGACTCTTCATTATTATTAGGTGAGTCAATGGGACTTGTTCTAGAGGTAGACATCTATCACATAATATCAAACGCGTTAAGAGATTAATATATCACATAATATTCACATGTTAAAAATATATAGTTTCCAACAAAATTTGTTAAGCAATCATTTTTCAAGTAAACACGGTCGAAGTCCAGACTCACTAATGCATCCTAACAAACTCGATAAGACACACTAATGCAAAATTATGGTTCTCTAAGACCAACGCTCGGATACCAACTGAAATGTCCCGTTATTATTGATTAAAAACGTTCCATATTAATTGATTTCGTTGTGAGGTTTTGACCTCTATATGAGACGTTTTTCAAAGACTGCATTCATTTTTAAAACAAACCATAACCTTTATTTCATAAATAAAGGTTTAAAAGCTTTACGTAGATTATCAAATAATGATAATCTAAAATATCCTGTTTACACACGACCATTACATAATGGTTTACAATACAAATAAGTTACATCGAAATCAGTTTCTTGAATGCAGTTTTTACACAATATCATACAAACATGGACTCCAAATCTTGTCCTTATTTTAGTATGCAACAGCGGAAGCTCTTAGTATTCACCTGAGAATAAACATGCTTTAAACGTCAACAAAAATGTTGGTGAGTTATAGGTTTAACCTATATGTATCAAATTGTAACAATAGACCACAAGATTTCATATTTCAATACACATCCCATACATAGAGATAAAAATCATTCATATGGTGAACACCTGGTAACCGACATTAACAAGATGCATATATATATAAGAATATCCCCATCATTCCGGGACACCCTTCGGATATGATATAAATTTCGAAGTACTAAAGCATCCGGTACTTTGGATGGGGCTTGTTGGGCCTAATAGATCTATCTTTAGGATTCGCGTCAATTAGGGTGTCCGTTCCCTAATTCTTAGATTACCAGACTTAATAAAAAGGGGCATATTCGATTTCGATAATTCAACCATAGAATGTAGTTTCACGTACTTGTGTCTATTTTGTAAATCATTTATAAAACCTGCATGTATTCTCATCCCAAAAATATTAGATTTTAAAAGTGGGACTATAACTCACTTCACAGATTTTTACTTCGTCGGGAAGTAAGACTTGGCCACTGGTTGATTCACGAACCTATAACAATATATACATATATATCAAAGTATGTTCAAAATATATTTACAACACTTTTAATATATTTTGATGTTTTAAGTTTATTAAGTCAGCTGTCCTCGTTAGTAACCTACAACTAGTTGTCCACAGTTAGATGTACAGAAATAAATTGATAAATATTATCTTGAATCAATCCACGACCCAGTGTATACGTATCTCAGTATTTATCACAACTCAAACTATATATATTTTGGAATCAACCTCAACCCTGTATAGCTAACTCCAACATTCACATATAGAGTGTCTATGGTTGTTCCGAAATATATATAGATGTGTCGACATGATAGGTCGAAACATTGTAGACGTGTCTATGGTATCTCAAGATTACATAATATACAATACAAGTTGATTAAGTTATGGTTGGAATAGATTTGTTACCAATTTTCACGTAGTTAAAATGAGAAAAATTATTCAATCTTGTTTTACCCATAACTTCTTCATTTTAAATCCGTTTTGAGTGAATCAAATTGCTATGGTTTCATATTGAACTCTATTTTATGAATCTAAACAGGAAAAGTATAGGTTTATAGTCGGAAAAATAAGTTACAAGTCATTTTTGTAAAGGTAGTCATTTCAGTCGAAAGAACGACGTCTAGATGACCATTTCAGAAAACATACTTCCACTTTGAGTTTAACTATAATTTTTGGATATAGTTTCATGTTCATAATAAAAATAATTTTCTCAGAATAACAACTTTTAAATCAAAGTTTATCATAGTTTTTAATTAACTAACCCAAAACAGCCCGCGGTGTTACTACGACGGCGTAAATCCGGTTTTACGGTGTTTTTCGTGTCTCCAGGTTTTAAATCATTAAGTTAGCATATCATATAGATATAGAACATGTGTTTAGTTGATTTTAAAATTCAAGTTAGAAGGATTAACTTTTGTTTGCGAACAAGTTTAGAATTAACTAAACTATGTTCTAGTGATTACAAGTTTAAACCTTCGAATAAGATAGCTTTATATGTATGAATTGAATGATGTTATGAACATCATTACTACCTTAAGTTCCTTGGATAAACCTACTGGAAAAGAGAAAAATGGATCTAGCTTCAACGGATCCTTGGATGGCTCGAAGTTCTTGAAGCAGAATCATGACACGAAAACAAGTTCAAGTAAGATCATCACTTGAAATAAGATTGTTATAGTTATAGAAATTGAACCAAAGTTTGAATATGATTATTACCTTGTATTAGAATGATAACCTACTATAAGAAACAAAGATTTCTTGAGGTTGGATGATCACCTTACAAGATTGGAAGTGAGCTAGCAAACTTGAAAGTATTCTTGATTTTATGTAACTAGAACTTGTAGAATATATGAAGAACACTTAGAACTTGAAGATAGAACTTGAGAGAGATCAATTAGATGAAGAAAATTGAAGAATGAAAGTGTTTGTAGGTGTTTTTGGTCGTTGGTGTATGGATTAGATATAAAGGATATGTAATTTTGTTTTCATGTAAATAAGTCATGAATGATTACTCATATTTTTGTAATTTTATGAGATATTTCATGCTAGTTGCCAAATGATGGTTCCCACATGTGTTAGGTGACTCACATGGGCTGCTAAGAGCTGATCATTGGAGTGTATATACCAATAGTACATACATCTAAAAGCTGTGTATTGTACGAGTACGAATACGGGTGCATACGAGTAGAATTGTTGATGAAACTGAACGAGGATGTAATTGTAAGCATTTTTGTTAAGTAGAAGTATTTTGATAAGTGTATTGAAGTCTTTCAAAAGTGTATAAATACATATTAAAACACTACATGTATATACATTTTAACTGAGTCGTTAAGTCATCGTTAGTCGTTACATGTAAGTGTTGTTTTGAAACCTTTAGGTTAACGATCTTGTTAAATGTTGTTAACCCAATGTTTATAATATCAAATGAGATTTTAAATTATTATATTATCATGATATTATCATGTATGAATATCTCTTAATATGATATATATACATTAAATGTCTTTACAACGATAATCATTACATATATGTCTCGTTTAAAAATCATTAAGTTAGTAGTCTTGTTTTTACATATGTAGTTCATTGTTAATATACTTAATGATATGTTTACTTATCATAGTATCATGTTAACTATATATATATATATATATATCCATATATATGTCATCATATAGTTTTTACAAGTTTTAACGTTCGTGAATCACCGGTCAACTTGGGTGGTCAATTGTCTATATGAAACATATTTCAATTAATCAAGTCTTAACAAGTTTGATTGCTTACCATGTTGGAAACATTTAATCATGTAAATATCAATCTCAATTAATATATATAAACATGGAAAAGTTCGGGTCACTACACTGGAAACACGAAAAACACCGTAAAATCAGATTTACGCCGTCGTAGTAACACCGCGGGCTGTTTTGGGTTAGTTAATTAAAAACTATGATAAACTTTGATTTAAAAGTTGTTATTCTTTGAAAATTATTTTTATTATGAACATGAAACTATATCCAAAAATTATGGTTAAACTCAAAGTGGAAGTATGTTTTCTAAAATGGTCATCTAGACGTCGTTCTTTCGACTGAAATGACTACCTTTACAAAAATGACTTGTAACTTATTTTTCCAACTATAAACATATACTTTTTCTGTTTAGATTCATAAAATAGAGTTCAATATGAAACCATAGCAATTTGATTCACTCAAAACGGATTTAAAATGAAGAAGTTATGGGTAAAACAAGATTGGATAATTTTTCTCATTTTAGCTACGTGAAAATTGGTAACAAATCTATTCCAACCATAACTTAATCAACTTGTATTGTATATTATGTATTCTCGAGATACCATAGACACGTATACAATGTTTCGACCTATCATGTCGACACATCTATATATATTTCGGAACAACCATAGACACTCTATATGTGAATGTTGGAGTTAGCTATACAGGGTTGAGGTTGATTCCAAAATATATATAGTTTAAGTTGTGATCAATATTGAGATACGTATACACTGGGTCGTGGATTGATTCAAGATAATATTTATCGATTTATTTCTGTACATCTAACTGTGGACAACTAGTTGTAGGTTACTAACGAGGACAGCTGACTTAATAAACTTAAAACATCAAAATATATTAAAAGTGTTGTAAATATATTTTAAACATACTTTGATATATATGTATATATTGTTATAGGTTCTTGAATCAACCAGTGGCCAAGTCTTACTTCCCGACGAAGTAAAAATCTGTGAAAGTGAGTTATAGTCCCACTTTTAAAATCTAATATTTTTGGGATGAGAATACTTGCAGGTTTTATAAATGATTTACAAAATAGACACAAGTACGTGAAACTACATTCTATGGTTGAATTATCGAAATCGAATATGCCCCTTTTTATTAAGTCTGGTAATCTAAGAATTAGGGAACAGACACCCTAATTGACGCGAATCCTAAAGATAGATCTATTGGGCCTAACAAACCCCATCCAAAGTACCGGATGCTTTAGTACTTCGAAATTTATATCATATCCGAAGGGTGTCCCGGAATGATGGGGATATTCTTATATATGCATCTTGTTAATGTCGGTTACCAGGTGTTCACCATATGAATGATTTTTATCTCTATGTATGGGATGTGTATTGAAATATGAAATCTTGTGGTCTATTGTTACGATTTGATATATATAGGTTAAACCTATAACTCACCAACATTTTTGTTGACGTTTAAAGCATGTTTATTCTCAGGTGAATACTAAGAGCTTCCGCTGTTGCATACTAAAATAATGACAAGATTTGGAGTCCATGTTTGTATGATATTGTGTAAAAACTGCATTCAAGAAACTGATTTCGATGTAACATATTTGTATTGTAAACCATTATGTAATGGTCGTATGTAAATAGGATATTTTAGATTATCATTATTTGATAATCTACGTAAAGCTTTTTAAACCTTTATTTATGAAATAAAGGTTATGGTTTGTTTTAAAAATGAATGCAGTCTTTGAAAAACGTCTCATATAGAGGTCAAAACCTCGCAACGAAATCAATTAATATGGAACGTTTTTAATCAATAAGAACGGGACATTTCATCTGACTTAAACAAGATAGTAATTTCATGTGCTTGGTCTTCACAGATTTGTTCATCAGAAGTAGGACATGCAGGTAAAGCTAGTAACATTGGTTTCTCTTCCATAACAGATTGACCAATCACCTAATCTTTGGTAATAATGCTAGAACTAGGTTTATTAAACACTTCATTCTCAAGCATTAAAATGTATTTCTCTAGCATGAGTGTGGGAATGTAAACCAATCTACACTTAGGCACATAGTCAGCATTTTGCATGTTCTCTTCATGTTCAACAAGTTCTTTCAAGAAATCCGGATTAGGTTTGCCCATTTTAGCATTAATCTTTTCATACATTAAGCTAATTTGATAATATTTTCTTGATGAGCGATTAGAAATAATATCATCAGCATCAGAAGCATGAACAAAGTGAGATGGCAAACCAGCTTGAAAATAATCAGAATGATATAATCCGAGATTTTTTTTGGAAATATCGTCTAACATCTTGGGATCTTCAAAACCCAACCCCCACTTATCATCATAAATCATTTTTGGTCTATTCATAAAGATTGATTGTTTTGAAAGTTCCATACTAACGACAGCTCTTGATTGCTCTTGACGATAAAGTTTTTTCTCATATTGTGCAAGTTGAGCTTTCATTTTTAAAGAATCTTTAGTGAATAGTGAAATTTCAGCTTTCTTCTTAATTATGGTTTCTTTCAATTGAATAATTTTCTTGTTTAGTTTGGAAAGTGTGGGTTCATGTTGTTCTTTTAAATCAGAAAGTCCTTTTTCTAAGAATTGAACTTTCTCCGCAAGACATTCGGATTTCAGACGATAATAAGTTCATTCAACTTTAATCAGATGAATTGACTTTTTAAGTTCTTCCAACTTAGTGTCCATGGAGCTGAGTTGGGTTCTCAAGCGATTTACTTCCGATTGTGATTTGGATGATGAAGATTTAGTCTCATTAAGTTTGATTTTATCTTTCAAAACTTTGTTTTCAGATTTTAAACCTTTTACTTCTTTTGACATTGAGACTAAATTCTTCATCAAGTCATTTAGCATTTTGATAAAATCAGGTGGGATTTTAGTTAATTGTACCTCATCATCATCATCATCATCAAATGTTGAGTCAGAGTTCTCCATTGCTTCCTTTGCTTTGATGAGCTTGGTCACCTTGCAAACATTAGCATGTTCCACCTCTGAATCTGAATCCATCCAGTTAAACTAAGTATCATCAACCAGTTTCAGCTCTCCCCCAGTTTCCATAACCTTCACCATCAACAGTTTCTTCTTATAGTAAGCTGCATCCTTCTTCTTAGGCATCTTACACTCACGAGAGAAATGGCCAGCTTTGCCACAATTGTAACAGATTGAATCATCCTTCTTGGAATGATCAACATGTTGATTGATAACTCCTAAATTATACAGTTTTTAATAACATTTTGAGGAGTCATCTTAGTATTTTAAAGTCATTTTAACCCTAAAACACGCTAAAATGGGTAAAACTGGGAAAAGGGTATTTCTAATGATTTTATCAAAGTTATGTATTAAACAAGATTGATATCGGTTAAAAAGTCACGTTTTTACCCCGTTATTAAGGCCTAAAAATAAGAAAGATTCGAAATTTATCGGCAAAATACCCACTTCGTTGGTTAGAATTGAAGAACAAGTAAATACGAAGACGGTGCAAAAAGAATCAAGAGAATCGGAGCTAAAACGAAGATTCTAGAGTTAAAACAGTGAAAGACAAGAAATCAAGTTACGATCCAGGGAATCAGCAAGCCAAACGGCCTGCCAAACGGCCTGCCAGTGTTTCAAACGGCCTACCAAACAGCCAGAACAAACGACCTCGTTAAACGGCTTGCCTCAGCAAACGAGCCCTGCAAAGGGCCTGCCAAAAGGCCTGCTAAAGGGCCTGCCAGCCGTTTGCAAGCAAATTTTGTGTTTATTTAAAGGGTCTTTATCATTTATTCCAACACACACTTCAATTCACTTCTTTCTCTCTCTTGTACAATATTAGTCATACTCTCAAGGCCTTCGACTCCGTGCGAGAAACCTAGTACCTGGAGAAGAACGCTGAAGATTGTATTAGGAGCGGTCTGGAGTCTTGAAGTTGTCACTTTTGTATTCGGAACTCGTTTAATCTACTGGTACTTCTATCCCTTATCTTTATATAATGTCTTCTATCATTATGTTCTGTGATATTGTTTCCATGTTTAGCGAGTAGTTATCTTTAGTGTATGCTATGATGTAAGCAGTTATAATACCAAAATAATATTATGGTTTGTGTTTGCTGTTGAAATGCTTTCCAATTATGCTTTAAACTCAATCGCTTTTCCAACTAATAGAAAGTAGTTATTGGCTCTGTTATTGGGAAGTCACGAACTTCGATTCAGAGTACACTATCTGTGTCACCCCTTGGTAAGAGAAGTCTATCGGATGCAACGTAAGATCGATTGAGGCACACCGATTGTAGTAAGTATATCGAGCTTTCGATTCCGACTGAGGACTCTTTCGTAGTGAAACATCTGACTAGACCCTTAGTACATTGTCAGTCCCAGACCATGCTAGTGTAGTCACCAAGCATATAAACTTCGTACGTGCACGCTGAAGCACAACGGTTGTTGTATGCTGTACCTCTGCTAAGTAAGGCCATGGAACCCGGTCAGTGTTGATTAGTACACTGCACCATAACGCGGTCTCTAGAATTGCAACCCGCTTGAGGGATTCTTAGTTAATTAAGGAACTGTTTGTTTAGACACATAAAGGATTGGACCGTTAGGATAACCGAATGTGTTCATGGAAGTCAGCTTGACTTGGCCATGGTGTTCTTTATGGTTGAACTCTTTTTAAAGGGCCTAACTATCTTTTAAAACCAATCATTAACGAAAGCATTGAAACACATCACTTCTCTTGGATATGGTATACCATGTATTCTATTATGCTTAAGAAAGTTTAGACCATTGTGGAATGTTAATACGTCACCCAACCGAGTCGCTCAATTGGATGAGCCGTCTAAACGTGTATGCCTGTAGTCAGACTGCACGGGAGTCGAGGGTAAGGGGCGTTGCTGTCTATTCAGAATCTTCAAGCCTAACGCAGTACCCAGTGACATGTCTTATGACAGGGGCGTTTAGGACCAGTGTAATGAATACAAGGCCTCTGCCTATTCATGTGCCAGCATTTCATAATCTCGGCAGAATAACTGATGAAATCATAGTATGCACTCACTTTAACCTTATCTGAATTACGAATTTTATCGCATTTACTTTATCTGTCTTATAAATTAGAAAATCTCAAAATTAAGTAACCACTACTCCTTCCCAACTATCTTAGGCTTAAATATAGGTTCTATTCTACTGATATCTCAAAAATACGACTCTAGGTCATACTTTCCTTACTCATACTAAGGAGTAGTATGATTTAGGCCCCGCTAAATATTAATTTAAAACAGTACCCACCCCCTTGGTGGTTGATTCTGACGTGCTGCGGCCTGACGACACCGCACAAACAAAACTGTCCGTTTCGGCCATATCAATGGGGAGTCTAGTTTTAGGCGCCGCTGTCGGGGAACTGGTATCAGGCAATACTGCTCTTTATCAAACTTATTCACAAGCATTTTGTGGTGTCTAAGAAAGACAATTATACACGGACTTAGTTGTTGGATTTTCCGAAAAGTCGCTAATTATATTGGGAACAAAAGGATCCTGCCTCTCCGTAGTCGGCCTGGCCACTTGGTTTGTTGAATAGTTCTTGTGGAGCTCTGTTATCGGAATACCAGGGAATCAGTAGCCAGAACCAAAAATATATTCAACCATAGGATAGTTAGTTAATTAAATTAGATTACCTTAGACTAAGACTAACTTAGATTAGGCTACCTTAGACTAGTTTAGATTACCTTAGTTTACTTTAGAAATTAGTTTATTTGCTAAAAATTAAAAATCAAAAAGGCATACCCAGTGTATGACCCAAACCAGATCTAGACCAGGGTCGTTGTTATTCGTACCTGATCCAGACGCAATAATCTCTAAAGCACGCAAGGAAGCAAGAATCAGAAATTGAATGGCATTACGCGTCACTTTAGCAGAAAATACCAGACCCTCGATTGAAGGTCGAGGAGGACCGATCAGATTTCTGAAGATTCAAGGACACTCGTTCGAGTTAAAACATCACATCATCCAGCTCATCCAGAATAGCTGTCAGTTTCATGGATTACCGAATGACGATCCTAATTCTCACCTTGACAAATTCATATCTCTTTCAAACTCCTACAAACAGCCAGTGATAGGACAAGATATAGTCCGGCTATACTTGTTTCCCTATTCTCTCACTCATCATGCTCAAACCTGGTTCGAAGGACTGGAAAAAGATTCCATCACGTCATGGGCGGAGATGGCTACTAAATTCCTAACCAAATATTTCCCTCCTTCTAAACAAACCAAACTTAAGAATGATATCATTAACTTCAAACAAAGTTATTATGAATCTCTTTACACTGCATGGGAGTGATTCAAAACCCTGCTGAAGAAATGCCCTAATCACCAGCTAGAACGGTCGGCTCAAATCTGTACCTTCTACAATGGTCTTACGGTAAATCATAGGACGACGATCGATGCAGCAGCTCAAGGGAATTTGATGAACCAAACCGCAGACGAAGCATAGGAATTGCTCGAGAACATGATAATGCATCATCATGACTGGAACAGTGGTGAAACAACTTCATCATCTGCCCCACACTCTGCACTTAACAATCAAACAGAGGCAATCAAATCCCTCACGGATAAGATGGAATCTCTTGCTAAACAACTCGGAGAATTGAAGACGTAGCCGCAGCAGGTCAACCAAGCTCAGGCTTGTGTAAATTGTACCAACCCACAGCAGGTCAATCAACCTTTTCACTATCGCTATCCACCTTATCCAGCCCAGCAATCTCAATTGACCTACGATCAACCACTTCTACTCATTGGCCCGCCAGCTGAGGAAAATTCCCCTACCACCTAGATTACAAAAGCAACTAACCCCACTCTCAGAGCTGATGAACAGTTGACTCAGTACATTCAAGGATAACAACAGCTAAATCAGAGAACTGCAGCCAGGCAAGATCAGACGGAGATACTAATGAGAAATCAATTTTTCTCTGCTTAAAAGTCTAGAGACGCAGCTCGGACAGTTATCACAATGCCTTGAAACCCGACCGCGGGGAAGGTTACCAAGTAATACTATCCAAAATCCCCACATAGAAGAAGAAAAATAAATGGATTCCGTAATCCCAGAGGAAGAACCACGGAGAAGGTCAGCTAGGCTCAAGAACAAATCGACATATACTCAGAAGCTGACCCCTGAAACTCCAGTTCACGTACCCTATCCTGGAAGGCTACATGAGGAACCATCCAAGCTTGATACCTTTAAACTTGATGGAAGATTCCTAGACACTATGTCCAAAGTCCCCAACCAGAAGAGATACATCCGAAGGCTTCTCTCTACCAAGGAAAGGATACCAGATTATAACAAAATTCTACTAAGTGAAGAATGCTCTGCATTACTCAGGAACTCTCTACCACCAAAGCTAGGAGATATGGTCCGATTAGTTTTCCCTTGTTCAATCTACCAATCTGGAACCATTCATACACTAGCAGATTTAGGAGCAAGTATCAACCTAATCCCCTACTCTCTCTACAAGAGATTAGAGTTAGGAGACTTGTCACCAACTAAAATGACAGTCCAACTCGTCGATCACACAATTCGATATCCTAAGGGCATAGTTGAGAACGTCTTAGTGAAAGTCGATAAATTCTTGTATCCTACGGATTTCGTAGTAATGGATATTAAGGAAGACCTACACACACCAGTAGTGTTAGGAAGACCTTTCATGAATACGGCTAGGACTGTCATTGATGTGTACAATCAAACCTTGATCTTACGATCACATGGGGAGAGTGTTACCTTCAAAATTGACCGACCAACTGATCTTTCTGGACATACAGAGATGTTTGATATTTCCACCAGACGGATCACTTCCGATGATGAGTCTTCACCACCAGCCAAAGATATCGAGATGGGTGTCGGATCAAAGTCTGTAGATGACCCAGAAATGGAAGAAGAGGATCCCAGCAAAGAAATAGAGGAAGAAGAGGAATCTGAAGAGGAAGAGGAAATGGAAGACTAAAAGAAACTACGACAATACCCGCTCTAAGCACTAAGCGTCATGAAGAATTAATGAGGCTTGAGACGGAAGATCACAGTTTAATCATTCGCTTAAAGAAGAAGACCCACAAGGCTGAGGTTTAGGATATAGAAATTGATCCTGTAAGTATCAAAGCGGAGAATCAGAATGCTGAAGAAACCCGTTCATCAGACGCATCCTCAGAAGAACAATATACCGATGATGACGAGGAAGAGCAACATGAAGAAATTCTAAATAACTCACACTCTCCAACTGAACCAGATAAAGGGGAGCCGAACTCTTCTTCGGATCGAATTCCAGTCATATCTACACACGCAGACATGATAACATTCATCAATGATACCGATGAATTTGAAGATATTCTCGAAGCCATCCGTAAATCAACAATTGATTTTTTGCTATGCTTAACAGAACGAATTATGGCTATCCGAGAAGAACACAACCTCTCTCTCCGAAGAGAAGACAATGATGTTGAAATCCTAGAAGAACGCATTCAAGACTTTATCAATTCTCTTCACGATCATATCTACTAACAAGAAAGGAAACGAGAGTGCAATTCAGTGGTTCGCACTATTCTTGAGACAAGATTCTTTCGAGATCAGAAGATCATTTACTCTAAGGTTTTTAACGCCTTAGCCTGATCTGCACTTCTGTTCTCAGCAAACCAACGAGCACTACTGACTCTCATCTGAAAGCACATGGATCTTTCCACCGGACGCCCGACTTATCACTCTGATTTACAAATGATCGAGGATATTCACAGCTTGTTCGTTATCCTAGAAAGAGATAATTTCGAAAGCACACCAGAGAGACTAGTGATTTACGTAACAATTGATCACCATGCTGAGCTGATTATCAAAGAGTTACGAGACGCTGTTACGGAGGAAGTAAGGCGAAACAATCTGTTCTCTCATATTGAACCAGATCGAGTCAACATTGCCACCTATGTTACGAAGCAGATATCACGTATCTTCCACGAATCCACAGATTCAAGTTTCACATTTAAAGCTAGATGTCGGGAGATATACTCAAAGATGGTGACATTAATGCTCGGATCAGGATTGCTGTTCACTTCTTTTCAACTTCATCTTTTAACAAATCTGTGCAAAGCTACAGACTCTTACTATGGAGATCACCATTTCGAAGACTTCAAAATTCTAAAGATACAGTTTCTAACATTGTTTGAAGACCTCCGAAATGAGCATCCCATCAGAGAAACAATCACCACCAGCACTGCTTCTATGATTGACATTCATGGGTCAACCAGCAGAGCAGTGGATCAAATTCTCATCGGACTTCAAGACTTATCAAGAGCCGAAACTGCACACTGCTTATCTTTCAGAAGATGTTCAAGAGAAGTACCGTATCTTATACCACTCTTGGTCAGCCACTTTCTCAGGATTTACCTGCCAAGACTCACATTCCCTCGAGAAGACCAAGATTTCAACCATTAGCAAGGAATGTTTGCTTTTTTAAGCGTCACTACGATCGAGCCAATGACCTTAAACAAAAGCGCTTCTCGGGAGGCAACCCGTGCAATAAAGTAGAGTAGAAGAATAAAGGATGACAAATGAGCCGATCAAAAAAAGATGCAAAGATTGGAAGCCAACCGCATCTGCTAGGGGTATTACTTTCTTTTCGCTACTAGCTCAAGATTCGCACTATTCCACATCCTAGATTATCAGTAAGTGTGGGATAACAACCCAATTAAAACACTAGACAAATAATCCCAAATCTTCAACTAAAACTCCTAAGTGTGGGATACACTAGGAACATTGAGGACAATGTTCATCTAAGTGTGGGATGTTGGTATAATCTTTTTATGCTGTATTAAAATAACCCATTACGAAGATTCCAAGTCCTTAAGCTAAATTTCAAAAAATTTTGCAAAAGAAAGCCTTTTTGAAAAAGTATTTTTGAAAAACTAAACGGTTTTCAATAAAAGTAAGGCTTAAGTAGTGTGGAAATCTTGTTAGGTTGAACCAAATCTCTAATAGAGCATTGTATGACTAAGGCATTATCGACCTAAATTGATTATAGTGAGGCACCCCAAATAAGACCAACATTCATCTTTAATGCTTCACTATTTTCCGTTGAGAGTGCCGATGTCTGTACTCAGAATCAGAACTTGCTTTAGATCTACATTTCCAAAGCGGCGAAACGTGATTCGGTTATAATCAGAAGAGCTAGCCATTTATCAAAAATAAGCCTTTCGCACCTCCACTACTTCTACTCCACCACCACACCCACATCATCTTTACTATTACTCGAAAAATCCAGAAAACGAGATTCTTTTCGAAAACCCGATGTTATAAACCTCTCAAGTATCATGGCAAAGGTCTTGAAATAGTTTACCGGCAAAAAGTTTCTCGAGATGAAATCTCCAAAAAAAAAAAAAAATTCAAGTTCTGAAAAGGAGCAGAACGTAATAAGAGAAATGCTGAAGAAAACTTGACCGAAAATGATTATCAAATGAGAAAAGTTCAAAAGTGCTTCTCAAAAACTTCAGCACTCCTATCTACCCGAATAAAAGTCTGTATAAAGACTACATTACCCTTTTATGTCACCCCTCAAAAACAACTTCACTACCACTCCAAAATTCCTTTTCCATCATTGACAAATGACCTAGAAGCTAAGATTACTACCGTTCTCACATTAGCAATAATGATTTGAGTCTTTATCAAGCCTATGACGATAGGTGTAGCATGATTGGCTATGAGTGAATTCATTTCTTAGATCTATAGGGAACCCTAAATGCTTGTGTGATTTGAGCGACCCGTGAAAGCTAGCCTATGTTATGTAACCTCCTCGCATGCTTGCAGAGATAGTTTCAATCATAACATAGATGACTCACCTTATCTTTTGTTCTTATAATAAAAGCAAACCACTTAGACTATTAGAAAAGAAACTCCGAAAAGATTCTTAAGGAAATGAGAGTTTGCTTGAGGACAAGCAAAGTCTAAGTGTGGGATATTTGATATCGGCTAAAAAGTCATGTTTTCACCCCGGTATTAAGGCCCAAAAACAAGAAAGATTTGAACTGAAGAACAAGTAATTACGAAGACGGTGCAAAAAGAATCAAGAGAATCGGAGCTAAAACGAAGATTCTAGAGCGAAAACGGTGAAAGACAAGAAATCAAGTTATGATTCAGGGAATCAGCAAGGCAAACGGCTTGCCAAACGGCCTACCAAAAGGCCTGCCAGTGTGTCAAACAGTCTGCCAAATAGCCAGAACAAACGGCCTCGTTAAGCGGCTTGCCTCAGCAAACGGGCCCTTCAAACGGCCTGCCAGCCGTTTGCAGGCAAATTTTGTGCTTATTTAAAGGGTATTTGTCATTCATTCTAACACACAATTCAATTCACTTCTTTCTCTCTCTTGTACAATATTAGTCATACTCTCAAGGCCTTCGACTCCGTGGGGAAACCTAGTACCCGGAGAAGAACGCTGAAGATTGTATTAGGAGCGGTCTGGAGTCTTGAAGTTGTCACTTTTGTATTCGGAACTTGTTTAATCTACTGGTACTTCTATCCCTTATCTTTATATATTGTCTTCTATCATTATGTTCTGTGATATTGTTGCCACGATTAGCGAGTAGTTATCTTTAGTGTATGCTATGATGTAAGCAGTTATAATGCCGAAATAATGTTATGGTTTGTGTATGCTGTTGAAATGCTTTCCGATTATGCTTTAAACTCAATCGCTTTTCCAACTAATAGAACGTAGTTATTGGCTCTGTTATTGGGAAGTCGCGAACCCCTATTCAGAGTACACTATCTGTGGCACCCCTTGGTAAGAGAAGTCTATCGGATACAACGTAAGATTGATTGAGGCACACCGGTTGTAGTAAGTCTATCGAGCTTTGGATTCCGACTGAGGACTCTTTCGTAGTGAAACATCTGACTAGAACCTTAGTACATTGTCGGTCCCAGACCATGCTAGTGTAGTCACCAAGCATATAAACTTCGTACGTGCACGCTGAAGCACATCGGTTGTTGTAAGCTATACCTCTGCTAAGTGAGGCCATGGAACTCGGTCAGTGTTGATTAGTACACTGCACCATAACGCGGTCTGAAGCATTGCACCCCGCTTGAGGGATTCTTAGTTAATTAAGGAACTATTTGTTTAGACACATAAAGGATTGGACTGTTAGGATAACCAAACGTGTTCATGGAAGTCAGCTTGACTTGGCCATGGTGTTCTTTATGGTTGAACTCTTTTTAAAGGGCCTAACTATCTCTTAAAACCGATCATTAACGAAAGCATTGAAATACATCACGTCTCTCGGATATGGTAAACCATGTATTCTGTTATGCTTAAGAAAGTTTAGACCATTATGGAATGTTAATACATCACCCAACCGAGTCGCTCAATTGGATGAGCCGTCTGAACGTGTATGCCTGTAGTCAGACTGCACGGGCTTCGGGGGTAAGGGATGTTGCTGTCTATTGAGAATCTTCAAGCCTAACGCAGTATCTAGTGACATGTCTTATGACAGAGGCATTTAGGACCAGTGTAATGAATACAAGGCCACTACCTATTCATGAGCCAGCATTCCATAATCTCGGCAGAATAACTGTTGAAGTCATAGTATGCACTCACTTTAACCTTATCTGAATTACGAATTTTATCGCATTTACTTTATCTATCTTATAATTTAGAAAATCCCAAAATTAAGTAACCACTACTCCTTCCTAACTATCTTAGGCTTAAATATAGGTTCGATTCTACTGATATCTCAAAAATACGACTCTAGGTCATACTTCCCTTACTCATACTAAGGAGTAGTACGATTTAGGCCCAGCTAAATATAAATTTAAAACAGTACCCACCCCTTGGTGGTTGATTCTGGCGTGCTGCGGCATGACGACACCGCACAAACAAAATCGTCCGTTTCGGCCATATCAAGGATCAAAAACACAGCAAGTTGCAGAACGGCTACATGAAGCCGCCGACATGGATTCAAGGAAGCCGCCGACTTTGGAGTCACATGTGTCAGAATGTTCCAGAATCTTCGTAAAATTGAAAGAACATGTTGATCAAGCAAAAGGCAAAGGAAGCTGCCGGCTTGGCACTGAAGCCGCCGGCCTAAATGACACGGTTTCTCAACTTGTCGGCCAAGTTTAAGCATAAATGGAAACGAAATCAAAAAGATTTGGCGGATCTCTGAAGCCGCCGGGCTTCTCTGAAGCCGCCGGCTTAGTGATGACGGCTAAAAGATTTTAGCTTGCGGATTAAGTTTAACTTACAAAAGGAGTCGCCGACCCAAAGCAAGCCGCCGGCCTCCCTCTGAAGCCGCCGGCTTGGCCACCGAACTTGAACAGTATAAACATAGGCCTCTGGTCTCAGTTTTCATATGTATTAGTTTTCAGAATTCAATAATTTTGGTTAGGTCATTTTTAGGGTTTTCTCTAAACCCTTAAGTTAGACTTAGTCATTGTAATCAAGATTCAAGTTTTAATTCAAGTTATTTTACATCTACCTTCTTTTTAAGGCATGATTCTATCCTTATTTTATTGTTTTACTTATTTTATTTACTGTATTCGTTTCTGTTCGTCTTTTGCTATGAACTAAACGTTCATAGTGGTTACGTGGACGAAGATTGACTTCATCTGGGAATCAGATGAAGCCGCCGGCCTCACCTTTCAAGCCGCCGGCTTCAGTGCTTCATTCGTACAGTTTCTGGTTCATTTCCAGATCTGTGTGGTCGAGTTTCTGTGATGATATTTAAACTATTTTGAATCTGTTATGCTTTAGTATACTTGTTTGCCATGCTTAATGATTAAATAACATGATTTTAGGGTTTACTAGTGTGACTACCCGGAATTTTCCGAAGAAATTTAAACTTAATCTTTACATATTTCTGACACGGTAAGTAAAGTCCGTTATATTGTGTCTCAAAAATTTTGAACTGTTTTCATGAATTCGTTGACATTCGACTGCTCTCGACGATTCACGAACCACTATTTATAAATAGATACATATATATATTTAAATATATGAATTTGAAATATAAATTGAAATATTATATGACATAATTGTTAGAACTAATAATGTAAAATAAAATAATATATAATAACTATTATTTAAAAGGTATCTATATATGTAAATGAAGTATATTGAATATATATATATATATATATATATATTTTCGAATTTAGTTTGTAATCGACAGTAACACTTAATTGTCATTTCGATCGATATTAAACGAGTTAAAAATGAACTTGTGTGATTTTAAAATAAACTTCGACCCGAAAATGAGTCATATAAATTATAGGCTTATTAAAAGTATATTTAGGAGTTATTCATTAAATTTTACACTTAGCTTTTTTACTTGGGGGTGGGAGCTAATAATTAAATTAATAATTTAAATAGTTAATGACCAAATTTTTTTTTTACAATATTGACTAAAATAAATAAATTTAATTAATGTAAAAATTTGGAAATTTTTTGAATACTTTTTTCCGTCATTGATTAACCACGGAGCGCGATGTAGCACTCCAAAACTGTCGGCTCAATGATTCTTCAATTCACACGTTTAAACTTAAATATTATTATAATTATTATTATATTATTATTATAAATTATTAGTATACTTTGTGCGATTGATAAAACATCCACCTGTTAATTCATCCGTGAAATTAATAGATAATTGATACATCACTATGCTTGATTGATAATTACTGTTTTTGTTTCACTTGTCCATTTGCATCCGAGATTTAGAGTATTATTGTGTTTGTCATTGTTTTCATTTTGCAATCAAACCCAACATCTTTCTATACATACTACATATATAGATATATGAATCCATCTACACCACTTCACCACCTCACCAACGAGCACCATCATTCTTATGTTTCTTTTTCACCTTCATGCTCAACCATCTATTACTTGCTGCAAAAATTATATTTTGGTTACTATTTACGCGCAAGAACCACCATCAAGACAATCCACATATCACCACACCCATTTAACCTCACTGTTTCAATTTTTCTTTCTATTAACGATTCACAACCACCACTTTTTAAGCCACCATCGACAACTATTTAAAAACTACCATTAACCGCTATATGTTCTCGTTATTTATTTCATGCTTTTGTTTTCCATTTTATTCGATCAACACCCTCTTTAAACCCACTTCAACAAAGAACAAACCCAAACACCGTTTTACTCGAACCCGGTTATAGACCCAAACCACTATTGATGTCATGTTCCGTTCGGTTAACCACCCAAACAGATGAAAGGATGATCATCAAGATGAAAGGATGATGTGATGATGACAACTTGGTGATGATCATGAGGATCATGAGACGATGTTGGTGATGAAACATGAGTAATAGCTGATTGATAGTGCTCCAAATGAACATATATTTAGTCGCAATATTATCCCAATATGTAAAGTTTTTAGTTGTAATTATTCTATTTTTAAGTTGTAATCGTTTAAATAAATAAATGTGAAGATGAAGCACGAAGATTAAAGAATTGAAGAAAAAGTGCCACTAAAACTGGAAAAGGGTCCTTAAAGCCATAGTGCACTCAAAAGCGTCCTAAAAAGTGAGTTAAAAGACTTGCGCGGATTTTGGGAGTTAAGGAAAATAATTTTTTTTGCAAATTACAAATTGCAAAACGCAAAGTACAAGATATCTACGCGTACGAAAAGGCGTTCGAAAATCCAGAATCGGGACATAAACCGAGAAGAAATGCACGACTCAACGGACCTAAAATTACAAGACAACTATGCACATGAATATAATATAATATATATATAATTATATAAAAAATTATATATATTATTTACATATTTAAAAGTGTCGGCAAGCTAGTGTACAAAGAAGTATGAGCTGGAGCAGCCCTCCATGCGATCGCATGGAAATTGGGCATCACGGCCATACGATCGCATGGGCCCAAAAGTCTGGCCATGTCCTATAAATACCATGATTTCAGACGAGTTCTTTACACCTCAATTTTCTTTATTCCTCTGTAAATAATTATATATATTTATATTTATAATTTAAAGTTTAAATTAAGTTTAATAATAATAATTGGGTTAATGTAAGAAATGTTTTAAGGTTTTGTAAGTCGGAACTCTGTCCGTGTAACGCTACGCGATTAATCTTCACTATAAGCTATGTTCTTCCTTTTTAAATTAATGTCTCGTAACTAAGTTATTATTATGCTTATTTTAGCCGAAGTAATCGTGATGTTGGACTAAATATTAAAATGGGGTTATTGGATATTGTACCATATTTAGGGTTTGGACAAAAGACCGACACTTGTGGACATTGGACTATTGACTATTAATAGATGGGGGGTATTGTCTAATCGAATGACAACTCATTAGAATCTGTCGAACCTATCTTCAAATTAGTTAATCTAATAATTATTAAAATGATTATGTATGTCCTATTTAGTGACGTTTATACGACATCTTTTACGATCATTTAATTAATTATTCGGGTTGGGTAATTGATTATTCATTCTGATCAAGTGGGTAAACTAATATTCATATCTCATTTAAACAGGGGTGGATTACATACAAGGATAATTGGTGTAATTGTTAATAAAGTATTAAAACCTTGGATTACACGCAATCGATAACCTGGTGTAATTATTAACAAAGTATTAAAACCTTGTTACAGTTCGAATCCCTAACTAGTTGGAATATATTGATTTCGGAAATAAGGTTAATTTGTCGAGTATTTTATAATTATGACCGATGAACTATTATGGACAAAAACCAGATAGGTTTCAAATAATCCAGGACAAAGGACAATTAACCCAGAGTAATAAATTAAAATCAAAACATCAAACATAATTGATACGGAAGTTTAAATAAGCATAATTGTTTTATTATATTTCTCATCGTACTTTTATTTACTGTCATTTTATTATTCGCAATTTTAATTATCGCAACTTTATATATTGTTATTTATTTTACGCACTTTAATTATTGTCATTTATCTTTACGATTTATTTAAAATCGACAAACCGGTCATTAAACGGTAAAACCCCCCTTTTATAATATTACTACTTATATAATTATATATATTTTATACAAATATAGTTGTTAAAAATATAGTACGTATCACTAGCTCCCTGTGGAACGAACCGGAATTACAAAAAACTACACTACTCTATGATTAGGTACACTGCCTATAAGTGTTGTAGCAAGGTTTAGGTATATCCCAATCCAAATAAATAATAAAACTTGTGTAATTTGTATCGTATTTCGTAATAAAAATAATAGTATTTCGTACTACACCTCGCACACATCAAGTTTTTGGCGCCGCTGCCGGGGAATCGGTGAAACACGCTATATTAAAAATATATATTTTTTAAGTTTAATTTCGTAAAAATAATTTTTTTTAATAACAAGTGTTAAAAAAACTTAAAAAAATAATATATATATATATATATATATATATATATATATATATATATATATATATATATATATATATATATATATATATATAATTTTAAGATTTTATATATATTATTAAAAAATATTTTTATTTTTAGAATTTTAAATATTTTTTTTTATATTTTATATAAATATTTTATATAATTTAAAATCAGAAAATAAAAATAAAAATAAATAAAAAAATCAGTAGTGTGCCGAAGCCTGTTCGAAGCCCGAATTATTTCGGGAAAAATGGGCAATGCGATCGCATGACCCCTTAGCTATAATCTCATGCGATCGCATGAGTTAAGCTGACAGAAACAACCTCGGATATTTATTACGGGTTTAGGGTTTTAATATTTTAATTATTATTAATTAGGGTTTTATATTTTATTATTTAGTTTTAATTTGTAAAATTAAGTTTTATTAATTATATAAATTTAGTAATTTTATATAAATATGATATAAAAATAATATTTTTATAAAAATTATACTTTTATAACTTTAAGTTTTATTTTTATATTTCGTATCTTTTTAATCGTTTAATTCGTAATTTGTATATTTTTCGTTCGTAATTAGTTTTAAGATTAGTTTTTGCCGTAGTTAATTTATATTTCTAGATTTTTAGACTTTGCCGTAAAATCCCTTAAGTGCTTTTTCTTTAGATTAAGATTTAGGCGCTTTAGAATTTTACGACGTCACTTATCGCTTTAGTTTTAAATAGATTTTAGTGCCTAATTAAGTTATTGCCGTTTTGGATATAGAATTCCTTTGAAGCTTTAATACCTTTAGACGCAACTTTTAATATTTAGTTTTTAGACTTTTAAGTTTCGACGCTTTACTTTCTTATTATTATTTTTTGACCTTTTATTTTTCGACGTTTTTCGACGCATTCTTTTTCTTTCTCATATCTACGCTCTAGTTTTTAGGACATAGAATTTTCTTTATTTTCTTTAAATTTAGACAAAAAATTATTTTTAAGCGGTTAAATTGATAGACATCCAAAATTTTCTGGTTCGTAGTAATAGTTGGATTTGTTAGTGGCGAGTTGTGAGCTTCCGATTTAAAGGGTCCTGGCTACCTGCTGCATCTTTTGGCTATTCAAAACGTGGGCAAAATCAGAAAAGTCTATTAATTTGATAACTTATATAATTTTTATTTTTATAACTAATAGGATATTCAGTGAATGCACCGAGCGAAACGTTCACCACCTCTCATACGTTCACCACCTGTAACTCGATCAAGACATCTAGCCAATATTGTCGCCGTTGATTTTTCTTTAGAATCAGCATCTAGTCGAACAAGTACTCCAATTCGAATTTCCGATAAACTATCTTTTGAACCCAATTTCACTATCGAGAACCCGGAGGATATTCAAGGACAATTCTAAGATCCATAACTACTAATTATTCCTCCTGAACCACAAACCGTTAAATCAGAATTCTCTAGTGATTCGTATTCAACAAATTCGATTATGGAAGTAACGGAACCTCTAAGTATGGAAGATCGAATGAGAGCCATACGCACGGGCCAAGGACACGCCAATATTAAGCCAGACATTAATGCGCCAGATTATGAAATCAAAGGACAAATCCTACACATGGTAACTAATCAATGCCAATATAGTGGTACGCCAAAAGAAGATCCAAACGAACATCTTCGAACCTTTAATAGGATATGTACTCTATTCAAAATCAGAGAAGTTGAGGATGAACCGATTTATCTCATGTTGTTTTCCCTGGACTTTAAAGGGAGAAGCCAAAGATTGGTTAGAATCGTTACCTAAAGGAGCGATTGATACATGGGATGTTTTAGTTGAGAAATTTCTTAAAAGATTCTTTCCGACATCTAAAGCCGTGAGACTTCAAGTAGAAATTGTTACGTTCGCGCAAAAGCTAAATGAAACATTATATGAGGCGTGGACAAGATTCGGAAAATTGTTGAGAGGATGTCCTCAACACGGTTTAGACACTTATCAAATAGTGCAAATATTCTACCAAGGTGTCGATGTTGCTACACGAAAAGACATCGACACAGCAGCTGGTGGTTCCATTATGAAGAAAACCGCAACCGAAGCTCACAAAATTATTGATAACAAAGCCTCCCACTCTCATGAGTGGCACCAAGAAAAAGATATTTTCGTTCATCTAAAGCTGCTAGAGCCGATTCTAGCCATGACTTTGATTCCGTTTCCGCAAAAATAGATGTTTTCGAGAGACGAATGGAAAAGATGAATAAAGATATTCACGCAATACGAATCAGTTGTGAGCAATGCGGACGACCACACTTAACGAAAGATTGTCACATTGAACAAATGACGGAACAACGTGAGAATGTTTCCTATATGAACCAAAGGCCGAGAAATAATTATCAAAATAATTATCAACCGCCAAGGCCAAAATTCAATCGAAATCAAAACATTCTTTTCAATCCAAATTGGCCTAACAATAACTCGTATAACCAACAAGGTCTGAATAACCAACCAACTCAAAACAACACTTTCAATCAACAAAGACCTGGCTTGTATAAACCACCACAACAAATCGAAGAGAAAAAGCTAAATCTAGAAGAAATGATGGCAAAGCTAATGGAATCTCAAACACAATTTATTACATCTCAAACCCAAACAAATGAGAGGTTTGATCAGTGAAAGGATCCGAAACTAATCATCCGGACGATGTCCATATTGATTACAAACGAATTACAACAGTTGATAACATCGCGAGGTACTTGACCTCTAGAAGATACATTTTACAAACGTTGCATTTATTCTTAAAAGGCAATCTATCTTTACATCAAACATTACTAAACTCGTCTAACATTTCTCGATATCCGAATGACCTATTCTGTCATTTACTTAATAAATGTCTTTAATGATCTTCAATGACTCGAATGCAACGTTCTTGTATCATGGCTTAAATGGTCCCAACTAGTATCCTTAATATGAGCTAATGCACAGCGGAAGTCTTTATTCATACCTGAGAATAACATGCTTTAAAAGGTCAACATAAAGTTGGTGAGATATATAGGTTTGAAGCTAGCAGCGATATAAATATAGACCACAAGATTTCATATATAAACAGTTTAATAAAAAAAATATTCTAAGTGGTTGAGCACTTGGTAACCATACTTAACAATTAATCACGTCGCATATTCCCTTTAATATGAAATCTTACTACACCGTACCAAGTGTAGTCACGAAACGAAGTACTGTGCAACCATTGAATACTGGTCGTCCAGTCCGGTTGGGGTTGTCAGGCCCGATAGATCTATCAACAGGATTCGCATTTACAATACCGCTGTAAATATTAGTTACCAAGCTACAGGGAAGTATGCCAGTGGTACAACTCAACGTAGAATATATTTTTCAGTTACTTGTGTCCATAACGTAAATCATTTTATAAAAACAGCGCATGTATTCTCATCCCAAAATATTTAAAGTTTAAAAGTGGGACTATATACTCACTGTTGTCTTGAAGATATGAAATTTGACTCGGTCTCCGATTGATATCACGAACCTATCCATATATAATATATCAATACCTTTTCTTATTAAACAAACGTCTCATATATATACTTGTTATACTTTTAATACTTTGAATAATTCCTTAGTCCGTAGTTAGCATTTCGTTGTTAGTAATACAATTTTAATGGTTCATTTTTAGATGTTTAATATACCCGCAATGAAATAAATAAAACCCCCAATGAAATAGATAAAACCCCATCGTATATGTATTGGTCGAGATTAATCTTGACCCACGGTACCGGTGTTGTCAAATGACGTGTTGCGTACATAAAGTACCGGTGTTGTCAAATGACGTGTTGCGTACAAACATGGGATCTTATGATTAATCTTCTCGTGTTGTTTACGGGTGATCCTGAACCATATAAAATTGAATTATGAGTACATATATATATAATATCATGTTATCTTAGAAATATGTGATTTATCTAATTTTTTTCCAATTAATCCCGAAGTTGAACAAGTCTAGGATAACCAATTTTGTTTCGGTCATAGTTTCTTCGTTACAACTCCGTTTTCGTTGATTCAAATTGCCATCTCCTTGGATCGAGTCCTTCTTTAAGACTATGAACTGAAAATACCTTAGTTTGTATTGAAAATCACACGGCATAGGTGAAACTTTAGTGAAACTTATGAAGTTAAACATTTTCCTTTATGTAAACAACCTTAAATGATTATTTTTCTAAAAATACTTATACTTTGAATTAAATCATGAAATTTTTATGTGTTATCATATTCATAATAAAAATCATTTTTCCAGAACATAAACCTTCAATTCAAAGTTTAAGATGGTTTTTAATTATCCAACCCAAAACAGTCCCCGGTTGCACTCCGACGTCGTAAAAACAGTTTTTAAGGTGATCTTTGAAAAACCAAGTTATACCTTGTTAAATTAGCATATATTTAAGTTATATTACAGGTCTTGAAGTATTTTAAAAGTTAAGTTAGAAGGATCTATTTAGTTTGCAAACAAGTTTGAAAACTTTCAAACTATGTTCTTGTTGTTAAACTTTTATACCACAAAATAAGATAGCTATATATATATGAATCGAATAAGGTTATGAACATAGATTCTACCTCAAGTTCCTTGGACAAGGTTGCTGTAAAAGAGGAGTAAGAACCTAGAATCAAAAGGGTGATGGAAGTGGATGAAAGATTGGAAGTAAGTTGGTGTTCTTGGAAGGATTTCTTGAAGTGTTTTTGTATGGTTTTCTTTATGGTGTTTAAGTAAGGTTTTTATGGCTAGATCTTCTTGGTAATTTGATGGATTGTTATGGAGTTCAAAGCTCTTGAAAGTGTGTGTGTTTTTAGCTAGAGAATGGAAGTAAAATGAATCAAAAATGATGATACATATATACTCCTAAAAATGTGATCTTTAAGGATAACATGACAAAATTTTAGTTTGTATTTTTGTAATTAGTCTTACAATCATTCAAAAGTAATTACCTTATACATAAGGCATTGAACAAGGCTGGTTATGTGGTGATTTGATGTGTATATACCAATAGTAAATACGTATAGAAGCTGGGTATGATACGAGTACAAATACTCTAAATATACGTATAGAAATTTTGTAAAAAAATGGAATGAGGATTCAAATATAGCTATCTTTTGTGAATACACTTATATGGTTTTATGTATTTAAGTCCTTAAAAGTGATTAAATACATTACTTATACAATATATGTATAAACATTATAAGTCTTAAGTATTTATGTCAAATAACGTTACGTATAGTTATCGTTTTGAAAACTTAAGTTAGTAGTTTCAAAATATACTTATAACTTATTGTTATTAATACAAAATGAGATATTAAAACATCCTTAGATCATGTTAAATATGTATATATACATATATATACATAAACGTATAATTATCATATATTGTATAGTTCGTGATATCATCGGTCAAACTAGACGGTCAAACGTTGTGTAAAACTCTTTTCGAAAATATAAATCTCAACAATTTGGATTGCTTATCATGTTGGTAAGGTTTAATTTATGTAAATATTAATCTTATAAGTATAGAACGATCGAAAAAGTGCGGGTCAACTTTAGGGTTTTTGCTTATCGTATCGGAACCATATAGAGATTAGAGTTTAAATTTGGTCGGAAATTTACGGGTCGTTACAGTACCCATCCGTTAAAGAAATTTCGTCCTCGAAATTTGGTAGAGGTTGTCATAAATAACAATAGGAATGTTTTCATGACGAATATGAGGTAATAATGAAATTTTATCATTATTGAAAGATTTAGATAAAACGATTTGGTTATGTGAGACGCACGAGTGAAGCTATCACAAAAGAGTGAAATGAGTAAATATAGAATTGTTGTAACCGATGACGTGATTAGGATTGATTTCCGGAATTTATGGAAAATCTTACGTAATAAGATTTGGTTCTTTGGCGATCAAGATCTTCTTTGATTTAGTGCGGCGATCTGTTTCGATTTCTTTGTCGAATATTTTGCTATAAATCCATTTCCTTCTCTTCCTTATTTCCACAACTCACATCTTCTATCCTTTCTCCTTCAACTCATACCTTAAAGTATTCTTTTAAATGCTCCATCCCGTTCTAATTCTTGTTATACTTCTAACTTTCATATCTTTCATTCTTCTCTTTCATTTATCGCCAGAAGAATCTATTTACTTCTATCCTTTCCTCGGAATTATAATATTTTTAATTCTCCCGTGTCTTTACGTTGCAATACGTATTGATATACACGGTTTGTAAATCCTAGGTGATTTTCGGCCTTTGTATTCTTCATTATTTTTCAAAGCTTCATACTTTCGTTTTCTCTTCCTGACTTCGAGTCAAGCGAGTAATGGTCCGGAATTTGTAGATATGAGATTCGAAATGAGTATAGCTAATGCTCTAAGAAAGAAATGGTAATAGGACACATTTTGATTTGTCAAATTACCAGAATACCCCGGAAAAGATAGAACTGTCAGGATGACATGTTCCTATTATGTTTGAGAATTGGATAGAATGTAAGAGCCGTGAAACATGGCACATGATGATGGTACTGTGAATCATCACATTTCATTAGAAACTTAACATGACTTACTATAATATAATGAAGTTGATCAAGTTTCATTATATTATACTAATTCATGCATCAGTTCCCAACACTGCTTCAGAACATTCCTATTTTAAACTTGAAGGTTTTAGAACTTAGAAACTAACACAGTTTCTTTTATGTTGTAACGCAGATATTACGGAGAGATAAATATTCTCAGATAAGAATAGTTGTGAAAATATCTCCAGAAATATGGAGAATATGTATAACGGAAGATATGAAGATATCTTATAATATCTAAGATAAGATGATGATGAAGAATATCATCGGGAAAGGTTTAGAATAAGGGGTAGGGTTTTTACTAATGGTTTCAGCAGGCACTGAATCGTTTGAATCCTTTGAAAGCAGATTCAGTTCTTGTGATTTATCTACATCCTCCTTCATACTTTGCTCAATCCGTTTTCCAGTTCCAACTCTCCTCTTTTTCTAAGCTTTACCAACACAATATACTTCATCATTAAACTTTTGACTGTTAAAGTCGTTTACAGTTTTTGCTGCTTCTTCAGCATTTCAAGACCTACTTCATAGTCCAGGATGTTTTTCAGAACTTCACATTCGAAATATGTAATTCTTAGGGATAGTCGTTCTCGGTATAACTGGGAGAATTTCTACGAGATTTTCAAAATACTGATTGCGGATTTCGCCAAAGAGATAACGAGTTGCTGGTACGTCTGCTGATGATGTTGTGAAAAAGGTTCTCCGGTAACAACGGCGAAAGGACAAAGTATAAATATCGAGATTATAATAGGAGTAGTCTCACTGAGAAGTCGAAGTGGAGCTGTGACAAAATTAGCTTCTTGAAAAGGAATCGTATGATTGTTTTTGATAATGAATGATAAGGAATTCGACGCGGATACGTTTTAACTATAACTTCGGTTTCGAAAAATTTTCAGGTGCATCACTGTATGCATAAATCTTTCTTCCGTAAACGAGGTGCGGCTGGTTCAACTTCTCGATCGAGGTGTTTTCAAGAATCATGAAAAGATTTGAATGAGGATTATAATTGTCGAAGTACAAATGAGGTTTAGGATGAAATCAAGTGGCAAACTTGAAGAATTGTTTAGTTTCATATGTTATAATCAACATTTTATTTCATTTTAATTGTCCAATGTTTCTTCTTTATGCCACTTGTTGGATTTGGATAGGTAAAAATTCAAATATGAAATTTAACTGGAAATGGTTATTCTGGGGTGAACGGATACGTATATCGATGGTTGTAAGTAGAATAACAAATGACCGTTGAATCAGATTCAAGAATGTACAACATAACTTATTAATGTGAATTCTAAATATTCCTCGGGTACTACCCACCCGTTAAAATATTTTCATCATTATTAGTTTGTACGAAGGAATTTTTAATTACTATCTTTATGAAAATATACTTGCATATATATTTTCTTCAGAGATAATCATAGATTTAATGAGTCAATAAGATATTAAACTCATTTGATTTATCGTTAATTCTAGATTACATAATCTCTAAGACTTTAGAAATTACATAATCGTCATACGATACGTAAAGCGAAGATAATCGATGTAGAATGATATATAGAACGAAGATCATACTCGAAGTACAGATATTGAGTCGTGTGATGTTGATATTCGAGATACAGATTGTGATGTTGAGATTTTGGGGGTGACAAGAGTACTGTCGGCGTTGATGATGGTGGTATAGATTATGCTGCTGGTGCTGCTGCTGGTGTTTGTAACTTTCGCACCGTATTTTCTAAAGCTACTACCCGAGCACGAAGCTCGTTGACTTCTTCTATTATACCGGGATGATTGACGGTTGGAACGAGCGAATGAACAAGATTCGAAATATGGGATAGTATGTAATCATGACGAGATACTCTAGAAATGAGCGAGAAAATGGTGTTTCGATAAGGTTCGCCGGTAAGTGCTTCAGGTTCATCGTTAAGGGGACAATTTGGTGGATGGAATGGATCACCTTCTTCTTGCCTCCAGAGATTTAGTATATTACGAACCCATCCCCAATTCATCCAAAATAGATGATGGGAAATTGGTTGATCCATTCCGGTGACGCTGTTCTCGGAGCTCGAATGGAAATCCATATTGGCGTAGCTATCGAAGTCGGAGGAATTCGAACTGGATGAAGAATCCATCTTGTATAGTCGGAGAAGTGAATTTTTGGTTTGGAATAGATTATAGGAGTTGGGTTTGGTACTCTTCAATACATAATTTACATATGTATATATAATATCAAAATCCCATGAATTACGGAGAATCTTTGAAATACGTCAGGCAATGTCTATAGTAACAGATACGCTAAGATATGAATTTTGTCTATACACTATCGATGCACTAAATGCAGTAAGACGTGTCTAGACTTAAGAATGATAAGCAGGCAGTTCCCTAAGGATGATAAGCAGATGATTTCCGACTAGGATTGATAAGCAAAACTTTTGACAGGCAGACACGGTCAAAGTCCAGGCTCACTTAATGTATCCTAACAACTACTAGTTAGACACACTAATGCAAGGCCTGGTTCGCTAAGACCAACGCTCTGATACCAACTGAAAGGATCCGAAACTAATCATCCGGACGATGTCCATATTGATTACAAACGAATTACAACAGTTGATAACATCGCGAGGTACTTGACCTCTAGAAGATACATTTTACAAACGTTGCATTTATTCTTAAAAGGCAATCTATCTTTACATCAAACATTACTAAACTCGTCTAACATTTCTCGATATCCGAATGACCTATTCTGTCATTTACTTAATAAATGTCTTTAATGATCTTCAATGACTCGAATGCAACGTTCTTGTATCATGGCTTAAATGGTCCCAACTAGTATCCTTAATATGAGCTAATGCACAGCGGAAGTCTTTATTCATACCTGAGAATAACATGCTTTAAAAGGTCAACATAAAGTTGGTGAGATATATAGGTTTGAAGCTAGCAGCGATATAAATATAGACCACAAGATTTCATATATAAACAGTTTAATAAAAAAAATATTCTAAGTGGTTGAGCACTTGGTAACCATACTTAACAATTAATCACGTCGCATATTCCCTTTAATATGAAATCTTACTACACCGTACCAAGTGTAGTCACGAAACGAAGTACTGTGCAACCGTTGAATACTGGTCGTCCAGTCCGGTTGGGGTTGTCAGGCCCGATAGATCTATCAACAGGATTCGCATTTACAATACCGCTGTAAATATTAGTTACCAAGCTACAGGGAAGTATGCCAGTGGTACAACTCAACGTAGAATATATTTTTCAGTTACTTGTGTCCATAACGTAAATCATTTTATAAAAACAGCGCATGTATTCTCATCCCAAAATATTTAAAGTTTAAAAGTGGGACTATATACTCACTGTTGTCTTGAAGATATGAAATTTGACTCGGTCTCCGATTGATATCACGAACCTATCCATATATAATATATCAATACCTTTTCTTATTAAACAAACGTCTCATATATATACTTGTTATACTTTTAATACTTTGAATAATTCCTTAGTCCGTAGTTAGCATTTCGTTGTTAGTAATTCAATTTTAATGGTTCATTTTTAGATGTTTAATATATCCGCAATGAAATAAATAAAACCCCCAATGAAATAGATAAAACCCCATCGTATATGTATTGGTCGAGATTAATCTTGACCCACGGTACCGGTGTTGTCAAATGACGTGTTGCGTACATAAAGTACCGGTGTTGTCAAATGACGTGTTGCGTACAAACATGGGATCTTATGATTAATCTTCTCGTGTTGTTTACGGGTGATCCTGAACCATATAAAATTGAATTATGAGTACATATATATATAATATCATGTTATCTTAGAAATATGTGATTTATCTAATTTTTTTCCAATTAATCCCGAAGTTGAACAAGTCTAGGATAACCAATTTTGTTTCGGTCATAGTTTCTTCGTTACAACTCCGTTTTCGTTGATTCAAATTGCCATCTCCTTGGATCGAGTCCTTCTTTAAGACTATGAACTGAAAATACCTTAGTTTGTATTCAAAATCACACGGCATAGGTGAAACTTTAGTGAAACTTATGAAGTTAAACATTTTCCTTTATGTAAACAACCTTAAATGATTATTTTTCTAAAAATACTTATACTTTGAATTAAATCATGAAATTTTTATGTGTTATCATATTCATAATAAAAATCATTTTTCCAGAACATAAACCTTCAATTCAAAGTTTAAGATGGTTTTTAATTATCCAACCCAAAACAGTCCCCGGTTGCACTCCGACGTCGTAAAAACAGTTTTTAAGGTGATCTTTGAAAAACCAAGTTATACCTTGTTAAATTAGCATATATTTAAGTTATATTACAGGTCTTGAAGTATTTTAAAAGTTAAGTTAGAAGGATCTATTTAGTTTGCAAACAAGTTTGAAAACTTTCAAACTATGTTCTTGTTGTTAAACTTTTATACCACAAAATAAGATAGCTATATATATATATGAATCGAATAAGGTTATGAACATAGATTCTACCTCAAGTTCCTTGGACAAGGTTGCTGTAAAAGAGGAGTAAGAACCTAGAATCAAAAGGGTGATGGAAGTGGATGAAAGATTGGAAGTAAGTTGGTGTTCTTGGAAGGATTTCTTGAAGTGTTTTTGTATGGTTTTCTTTATGGTGTTTAAGTAAGGTTTTTATGGCTAGATCTTCTTGGTAATTTGATGGATTGTTATGGAGTTCAAAGCTCTTGAAAGTGTGTGTGTTTTTAGCTAGAGAATGGAAGTAAAATGAATCAAAAATGATGATACATATATACTCCTAAAAATGTGATCTTTAAGGATAACATGACAAAATTTTAGTTTGTATTTTTGTAATTAGTCTTACAATCATTCAAAAGTAATTACCTTATACATAAGGCATTGAACAAGGCTGGTTATGTGGTGATTTGATGTGTATATACCAATAGTAAATACATATAGAAGCTGGGTATGATACGAGTACAAATACTCTAAATATACGTATAGAAATTTTGTAAAAAAATGGAATGAGGATTCAAATATAGCTATCTTTTGTGAATACACTTATATGGTTTTATGTATTTAAGTCCTTAAAAGTGATTAAATACATTACTTATACAATATATGTATAAACATTATAAGTCTTAAGTATTTATGTCAAATAACGTTACGTATAGTTATCGTTTTGAAAACTTAAGTTAGTAGTTTCAAAATATACTTATAACTTATTGTTATTAATACAAAATGAGATATTAAAACATCCTTAGATCATGTTAAATATGTATATATACATATATATACATAAACGTATAATTATCATATATTGTATAGTTCGTGATATCATCGGTCAAACTAGACGGTCAAACGTTGTGTAAAACTCTTTTCGAAAATATAAATCTCAACAATTTGGATTGCTTATCATGTTGGTAAGGTTTAATTTATGTAAATATTAATCTTATAAGTATAGAACGATCGAAAAAGTGCGGGTCAACTTTAGGGTTTTTGCTTATCGTATCGGAACCATATAGAGATTAGAGTTTAAATTTGGTCGGAAATTTCCGGGTCGTTACAATCAGTCATTAAGAACTCAACAAGCTTCTATTTTGAATCTAGAAAAACACGTAGGTACTCTTGCTAGCATGATGAGTGAGAGGGAACAAGGAAAGCTACCGAGTGATAATGAAGTAAATCCTCGAAATGAGAATGTTAATATGGTGTCAACAAATTCTAAAAAACCATCATCAGAAGATGATAAGGTTTTAGATGTGAGTAACAATGAAGAAGTTACAACACCACCACCACCCGAGTATGTAAAGCCAGTGGTGGCACCATACAGACCACCCATCCCGTTTCCAAGAAAAGGAGTTGAGTATGAGCAAGTAATAGGTAATAAAGTTTGTGATACCTCTGGAAAGAAGAAGAAGAATAAGAAGGTGCAAGAAACAAAAACCGTAAAGATAAACCCGGTGAAGACAGTTCCACCGAAACCTCCACCCAGGTTGGGTGATCCGGATGAATTTATTGTTCCTTGTCTACTTAGTGATTGTGTCATGTATGATGCACTAGCAGATTTAGGTGCGAGTGTGAGTGTTATGCCTCTTTCATTATATAAGAGATTAGGAGTAGGTGAGTTAAGTCCAACAGAGATGAGTGTTCGACTCTTTGATCAAACCATTAAGCACCCAGTTGGAATTGCTGACAACCTACCCGTTCAAGTGGGTAATTTAACCTTTTTAGTCGAATTTATTGTCATTGACTTAGAAGATGACTCAAACATTTCTCTAATTTTAGGTCGACCATTCTTAGCGTCCACTAGGCGTTATTTGATGTAAGAGAGGGTAGAATGACACTTAGTAATGATGAAAAATCGATCACCTTTGTGAGTCGAAAGTCTAAATCTCCACCAACTAAAACCGTTGAACCAACAAAAACGATTGGTAAGAACCATATTGTTTTACCAACTCCAACGATAGTGCTTAACAATAATAAAATGCCTAACTATGGGGAATATGAAGTAACACCTAATGATGACCTGATAACAAAGAACCCCGTTGTTAATACGAAATTAAATGATCCCGTTATTAACAGTTCAATGAAGAAACTTATTAAACGGATTCGCGATGCTAGAATTAAGGGGAACTTTAAGTTATGTAACCGGTTAGTATCCAATCTATCGCCTAAAGAAAAGGCAAAACTAGTTGAATTTGTGAATATTACACAAGAATCCGACCAATGGCTTAAAGCAAAAGTCACAGATATGCAAATTGATTATGGTCCAAAAGAAATTGACGATGAAGTTGATCACAATTTCGACACCATAGCTACCTAAGAGTGGGAAGATTCAAATGTTCTAAAAAGAAAATATTGTCTAGAGTTAGTTGTTCTGTTCTCGTGTAGTTTCCGAGAATGGAATCCGATTGGTCTTTTCCACTAGCAGACACTAAAGAACTAGTTTTCTTCCCCCATTCTGATTTTTTTTTTTAGGTTTTGTATAAAATTAATATGCATTTTAAATTTATGTTTTGTGTGAATTTAAAAACAAAATTTACTTTATTTCATTAAGTTTTAAAAAAATGATTCCTAAAATTCGTAGTGAGTTAAAGACTAGATCATAGAATCGAAATTGCTTTACCCAAAGAGGGGGCAAAAAATTTTGTTATCATTATTTTTAATTTTATTGATCTAAAGTATACCGAAAAAAATATAAAAAAACTCAAAAATCTTTGCTTTTAAAACAATCGCTTTAAAACGACAAATTTTAAATTTTGTCGAGGGACGGACTAGGTAAACATACCGAAACTACCTAAAGTAAAAGGAAACAAAATTTTAAAAAATTATTCATTTAAATTGTTTTAATAAATAAAGGTTATATATATATATATGTATATATATATATATATATATATATATATATATATATATATATATATATATATATATATATATGTGTGTGTGTGTGTGTGTGTGTGTGCGTGTGTGTGTGTGTGTTTGTAGTTTATCTTATGTACAAAACAGGGTAAAACAGCGCACTTTCAAAGACTGACATTAAGTTCAGCAAAAGTTACTAATTTTGACGATAAGACGCAAAACATATGTGAAATTACAACAAAAGGAATGAACGATGAGGCGCGCCATCTATCATTCGATGAGCTTTGTAATTATAAACTGGGTATTTTTAATCACTTTTCTACACTAACCACCCTCATGAATTTATAATTATAGTCTGATTTTATGCAAATGAGGGCATTGCATGATCTCAAGTGTGGAGAAGGGTTATAAATTCTCTCGGGTTTACACTTGGTTTATTTTCCAAATTTTGTGAAAATTTGAAAAATTTTCAACTAAATGAATTCAAAATCATGTTTATACATATTTATGAACGATAAAACTAGGTGTTAATACCGAAATTATTGTACCTCGGAAAGGACATAAATTGAGAAACAACCCAAAACATTAGAATTCATTTAAAATGGAATAAAGGAGAATAAAAAGGCAAAGAAAAGAATAAATAAAAGCTAAGTGTGGGAAGAATTTACCAAGTTATTTAAAACAGATATCACATATTTTTGTACAAGATTATTGCAGGTACTTTTGCTTTGGACTAAACTAATCAGTTTTACCATATTTACTGTAATACATTTGATAGAAAGATGGATCTACACGATGAATCAATTCCATCATTGAATGGAAGTAAAGTCTTCCAAAAAAGACACGCGCTTCTTGATTTAGTTTATCAAGTTGTCGTCCAGACCAGCTGTGTAGGTTGACGAAAAATCTAGAAAAGTCATCTCTAAAATCAGCAAAAAATCCACGAACCTCAGCATCAAACAGGGTCGCCATGTGGTCAGACTTATCCTAACCATGAGAGGATCTGTCTCGTAAAATGGGGAGGGTGCCTTTCAAATTAGCTTGATAAGACTAATGAATCAGACCCCCAGAAAGAATAATCTCCTTCAAGATTAAAAATCAGCATTTAAGCCTGATATTACTCAATCCTTGAGATTGACCTTAAAGATTGAGAATTCAAACTCATGGAATTCGATTATATCTAAACTCGAGCTTGAACGAGAAAATATTTTGATCAAAACTGATTTGTTTTCTGAAAACCTATTTTTAATGCATTCATTACCATTGAACGTAAAATCCTAGGAATTCACCTAGAATTCATTAGGTCACCTGAACCAAATTGGGTGTCAAACGTAAGAACGGTGGTTACATAGCATAGTCGAAGACAGGACCTTGTGCCAGACTTAAAAATTATAGGGTGATCTTTACTATTTCTCCTACAAAGGATAGTAATTGCATCCGACACGTTGTGGACCATGAACATCTGCATATCATTAGACATCACCTTAACAGTTGCTTGTTCATCGCTTTCCTTTACAACCGGATGGTAGTTTATCGAAAGGTAATATACCGAGCAAGTAAACTGGACGTGTTACTTTCCTAATACAAGGTTAGCAAGTGGGTGACACAAAACCATAAGTTTTGAGCTAAAATTTTCAAATCTGAAACCCACACAACCCACAAAAACATTTTACAAACACCGTTGAAGGGTTATTCCAGAAAACTTATCTAGGGTAAAAGCTAGAATGAATTTTCAAAAGATCAAATGTTTTCATAAAGATCCAATTTCCTTAAGGATCTAAATTTTCATAGTCATGTGGGACTGTAAACCACATTATTACTATCATTGTTTATACAGCCATATCAAAATCACTGATGTATAAAGTGTGAGAATAAAAAAGTGATTCGAGTGAAGTGTGTTTTAATTTCAAGTTCTGTATTGCTTGAGGACAAGCAACATTCAAGTGGGGGGATATTTGATAGTGCTCCAAATTAACATATATTTATTCGCAATATCATCCCAATATGTAAAGTTTTAGTTGTAATTATTCTATTTTTAAGTTGTAATCATCTAAATAAATAAATGTGAAGACGAAGCATGAAGATTAAAGAATTGAAGAAAAGTGCCACTAAAGCCTGAAAAGTGCCACTAAAGCCATAGTGCACTCAAAAGTGCCACTAAAAGTGATTTAAAGACTTGCGCGGATTTTGGGAGTTAAGGAAAATAATTTTTTGTGCAAATTACAAATTGCAAAACGCAAAGTACAAGATATCTACGCGTACGAAAAGGCGTTCGAAAATCCAAACCGGGACATAAACCGAGAAGAAACGTACGACTCAACGGACCTAAAATTACAAGACAACTATGCACATGAATATAATATAATATATATATATAATTATATAAAAAAATTATATATATTATATATATATTTAAAAGTGTCGACAAGCTAGTGTACAAAGAAGTATGAGCTGGAGCAGCCCTCCATGCGATCGCATGGAAATTGGGCATCACAGCCATGCGATCGCATGGCCCCAAAAGTCTGGCCAGGTCCTATAAATACCACGATTTTAGACGAATTCTTTACACCTCATTTTTCTTTCTTCCTCTGTAAAGAATTATATATATTTATATTTATAATTTAAAGTTTAAATTAAGTTTAATAATAATTGGGTTAGTGTAAGAAATGTTTTAAGGTTTTGTAAGTCGGAACTCTATCCGTGTAACGCTACGCGATTAATCATCACTGTAAGCTATGTTCTTCCTTTTTAAATTACTCGTAACTAAGTTATTATTATGCTTATTTGAGTCAAAGTAATCGTGATGTTGGACTAAATATTAAAATGAGGTTATTGGATTTTGTACCATAATTAGAGTTTGGACAAAAGACCGACACTTGTGGACATTGGACTATTGACTATTAATAGATGGGGGTATTGTCTAATCGAATGACAACTCATTAGAATCTGTCGAACCTATCTTCAAATTAGTTAATATAATAATTATTAAAATGATTATGTACGTCCTATTTAGTGACGTTTATACGACATCTTTTACGATAAATTAATTAATTATTCGAGTTGGGTAATTGATTATTCATTCTGATTAAGTGGTTAAATTAATATTCATATCTCATTAAAACAGGGGTGGATTACATACAAGGATAATTGGTGTAATTGTTAACAAAGTATTAAAACCTTGGATTACACGCAGTCGATAACCTGGTGTAATTATTAACAAAGTATTAAAACCTTGTTACAGTTCGAATCCCTAATTAGTTGGAATATTTGACTTCGGGAATAAGATTAATTTGACGAAAATTTTATAATTATGACCGATGAACTATTATGGACAAAAACCAGATATGTTTCAAATAATCCAGGACAAAGGACAATTAACCCAGAGTAATAAATTAAAATCAAAACGTCAAACATCATGGTTACTGAAGTTTAAATAAGCATAATTGTTTTATTATATTTCTCATCGTACTTTTATTTACTGTCATTTTATTATTCGCAATTTTAATTATCGCAACTTTATATATTGTTATTTATTTTACGCACTTTAATTATTGAAATTTATCTTTACGCTTTATTTAAAATCGACAAACCGGTCATTAAACGGTAAAACCCCCCTTTTATAATATTACTACTTATATAATTATATATATTTTATACAAATATAGTTGTTAAAAAATAGTACGTATCACTAGCTCCCTGTGGAATGAACCTGACTTACTAAAAACTACACTACTCAACGATTAGGTACATTGCCTATAAGTGTTGTAGCAAAGGTTTAGGTATATCCCAATCTAAATAAATAATAAAACTTGTGTAATTTGTATCGTATTTCGTAATAAAAATAATAGTATTTCGTACTACACCTCGCACACATCAAGTTTTTGGCGCCGCTGCCGGGGAATCGGTGAAACACGCTATATTAAAAATATATAATTTTTAATTTTAATTTCGTAAAAATATTTTTTAATAACAAGTGTTAAAAAAAACTTAAAAAAATAAAATATATATATATATATATATATATATATATATAATTTTAAGATTTTATATATAATATTAAAAAATATTTTTATTTTTAGAATTTTAAATAAGTTTTTTTTTTATTTTATATAAATATTTTATATAAATTAAAATCAGAAAATAAAAATAAAAATAAATAAAAAATTAGTAGTGGGCCGAAGCCTGTTCGAAGCCCGAATTATTTCTGGAAAAATGGGCCGTACGATCGCATGACCCCTTAGCTATAATCTCATGCGATCGCATGAGTTAAGCTGACAGAAACAACCTCGGACATTTATTACGGGTTTAGGGTTTTAATATTTTAATTATTATTAATTAGGGTTTTATATTTTATTATTTAGTTTTAATTTTAGTTTTAATTTGTAAAATTAAGTATTATTAATTTTATTAATTATATAAATTTAGTAATTTTATATAAATATAATATAAAAATAATATTTTTATAAAAATTGTACTTTTATAACTTTAAGTTTTATTTTTATATTTCGTATCTTTTTAATCGTTTAATTCGTAATTTGTATATTTTTCGTTCATAATTAGTTTTAAGATTAGTTTTTGCCGTAGTTAATTTATATTTCTAGATTTTAAGGCTTTGCCGTAAAATCTCTTAAGTGCTTTTTCTTTAGATTAAGATTTAGGCGCTTTAGAATTTTACGATGTCACTTATCGTTTAGTTTTAAATAGATTTTAGTGCCTAATTAAGTTATTGTCGTTTTGGATATAGAATTCCTTTTAAGCTTTAATACCTTTAGACGAAACTTTTAATATTTAGTTTTTAGACTATTAAGTTTCGACGCTTTACTTTCTTATTATTATTTTTTGACCTTTTATTTTTTGACGTTTTTCGACGCATTCTTTTTCTTTCTCATTTCTACATCTAGTTTTTAGGACATAGAATTTTCTTTATTTTCTTTAAATTTAGATAAAAAATTATTTTTAAGCGGATAAATTGATAGATATCCAAAATTTTCTGGTTCGTAGTAATAGTTGGATTTGTTAGTGGCGAGTTGTGGGCTTCCGATTTAAAGGGTCCTAGCTACCTGCTGCATCTTTTGGCTATTCGAAACGTGGGCAAAATCAGAAAAGTCTATTAATTTGATAACTTATATAATTTTTATTTTTATAACTAATAGGATATTCAGTTTTTCTGAATAATACCATCACAGAAATATATTTACCCCGTATTATGTAATTCTCTTCTTCTTTGTGAGCTCAAACAAATCAACTCATAACAAATCCTAAATTCAAATTAATGTTTGTTTAAGACTTGTAACAATCAGAGAACAATAAAGTGTGTTTCTTGATTAACAAAAAGAATAAAGAAAATAATAATAATAAAATAATAATAATAATAATAATAATAATAATAATAATAATAATAATAATAATAATAATAATAATAATAATAATAATAATAATAATAATAATAATAATAATAATAATAAGCAACCTGCTGTTCGCAACTTCTAAGAGAGAAAAAAACGGTTTTTGATTTGGAGAACGTTTTGGAAATTGCTTTCTTCACGAAATAGTTTGCAAAACAATCCTAGAAACTATTGACATCGTCAATTTAACTAGAAACATCAAAACAGTTACGAATTTCACGAAGAACAATTTAGTTGACTTTTATTTCAAAATCTTTGACTCCAAAATTAAGATTCAATATTAGAAATTGGGATTTGAAACTTTCCAGATAGTTTGAGTATGAGATTCCTAACATGACTGCATTTTTAGTTTTTGAAATTCGATTCGAATTCGAAATTTGGCTATAAAGTTGAAGAACAGAGAAGAACAGTTTCAGTTTATTCGATTGTTGTTTTATTTTTGGGTACACTGATTATTAGCAGTTATATAAACGATTATGATGGGGTTAACGAATAATTTGTTGTTATCTAGCAATAATGGTCGACAACAGTTATCAACAGACATGAAAACAAAAATACAGAGAATAAAGGAAAATTCGATAGAGATGGCTAATAGAATTGTGATTTTATCAGATTTCATATAATTAATAAATCTTGTTTTATCTAATTTAATAATACTGATTTATACATATAATTATGTAAATAGTAATATGCTGTAAATAATAATTGCTGTAAATATTACCAATAATATAGTACTAATAATAATAGAAAAATATAATATAAATAATAATATCGAATAATACTAATAAATATAAAAGTAATAATGATAATGAGAATGAGAATTTTTAGTAATCTTAAAAATGATAATTTGATAATATGATACTTTTATTAATAACAATAATGATAAACATAATAATACTAATAATAATAATAATAATAATAATATAACATGTTACATGTATCAATTCTGTTATTCATAAAAGTAATAAAAATTTTAATACAATAACTATATTTGTAATTAGATTTGTTATATTAATATTACATGTTATTAGTTAAGTAATATTACATAATATATATTACATAATAACATATAATGAATATTTAATATTTATACATTTTATGTTTGTTACAATATACGTATAACAATCATGTATAGAAATTTATATATATTATATATATATTATATATATATTAACCCACAATTGTATATATAAGTATTCATTATTAACTAAGAAAAAATTAAACGTGTAATTCTAATTATAGTAATCACATTTTATATTTCAAAATACTATATATATATATATATATATATATATATATATATATATATATATATATATATATATATATATATATATATATATATATATATATATATTAATAATAAGTTTTATTATATCTTATATTATTTTACTTATTTATTTAAATCAATTAAATTGTATATTACTTCAAATTACATTTCAATTTAATATTTATTTTGACATACATATTCAAATATATATATTTATCTATTTGTAAATAGCTGTCCGTGAATCATCGGAAACAGTCGAAGGTCAAATGTTTTTCATGTAAACAGTTTAAAACTTTTGAGACTCAACATTACAGACTTTGCTTATCGTGTTGAAATCATAAAAAGATCTAGTTTAAATTTGGTCGGAAATTTCCGGGTCGTCACAGTACATACCCGTTAAAGAAATTTCGTCCCCGAAATTTGATAGAGATCATCATGGCTGACAATAAGTAGGTTTTCATGACCAATCTGAGTTGTTAAATAGAGTTTTATCATTATTGGATAGTATAGATAAAACGATTTGATTACTCGAAGCGTACGTATGAAGCTATCACTAAATAGTGAAATGAGATAAACAAGTTTTATCATAACTTTTCACTAGTCATGGTTGAATTCCGGAATTCAAGGATTTCAAAAGAAAATCTTGGAAATCTATAAGATCTGATTCTTCGAGATTTAAGGAAATTAAGATCTCTTTAATTAAATGCGATGATCTGTCCCGATTACTACGTCTGATATTTCCATTATAAATTTACCTTTTCCGTTCCATTAGTTTTCACCATTTCTATACCTTCTTTCTTAGTTCATATATCCAAAAGATTATAATAATTCTTAATCCGGTTCTAATCCTTGTTCTTATTCTAATTATCGCAATGATCGTTCTTCTTTTTCAACTCCCACCAGAAGAATCTGTTTATTTCTACTATGCTCTAGGGATTATTGTATTTATAATCCTCCCGTGTCTTTATATTGCTATACGCACTGATATCCACGGTTTGTAATTTCAGTGTTGGTGTTGGGCTTTGTATTCTCCCTTATATTTCGGAGCTATTTGCCTTTTTATTCTCTTCTCGACTCTAATTACAACAAGTAATGGTCCAGAATTTGTAGGTACGAAGTTTCGAATGAACATGACTAATGTTCTAAGAGAGAGATTGTAATAGCACGATCTTGATTAGTTAAATTACCAGAATTCAAGAGAAAAGATAGAACTATCAAGAAATTATGTTCTTGATATGTTTATATATTAAATAGAATGTAAGAGTCGTGTAACATGGCACATGATGACGTTATGATCTGTGAATCATCACGTTTCATTATAAACTCCGCATGACTTACTGTAATATAATCACGTTGATCAAGTGTCATTATATTATACTAACTCATGCTTCAATTCCCAACACTACTTCAAAAACACATATTTTAAATTTGAATCTTTACAGAATATAGAAACTAAAACAGTTTCCTTTTATGATATAACAAAGATAGCGCAGAGAGATAATTAATATTGGATGAGAATATTTATGAAGATATCTTCAGAAATATTGAGGATATTTGAAAGATACGATAATATCTTATAATTCTACAATCAAAATGTGATGAAGAAATTCATTCACAATGATTTGAAACAAATAAGGAGCAGGGTATTTGCTAATGATTTCATCAGAAACAGGATCATCTGGATTCTTTATGTACAAGTTTAGTCCTTGTGATTTGTCCAGAGTCTCCTTCATGGTTTGCTCAATCCGTTTTTCAGTATCAAAATTCTGGAGCTTTTTCAGCATGACATTCTTTATTATCAAACTTTTGACTGTTAAGGCAGTCTTCAGTTTTCACTGCTTCATCAGCTTTTTGAAAACTCAGAAAACTGATTCATAAGCTATAGCGCTTTTCAGAAATTCAGAATTGAAGTTCTTAAATCCAGGAGATAGAAGTTATATATATAAACATATATATATATATATATATATATATATATATATATATATATATATATATATATATATATATATATATATATACATATATATATATATATATATATATATATATATATATATATATACATATATATATACATATATATATATATATATATATATATATATATATATATATATATATATTTATATGTATATATAATTGTTGTCGTAGAATCGCTGAGAAATTCGAGATTATCGAGTAATGCCTCTCGGTTTTTGGTATGGTAATTATCGTTACAAGATGCTGGTGAGTTCATGATATGACTTCAATAGATAAATATAGTGATTTGTCAAAGAGATTTAAGCCAAGGAGCAACGAGGTTGCTGGTACGTCTGCTGGTAATATCGTGGAATATAAAAGGTTCCCGGTAACAATAATAGAGCACGCATATATATCGAGGTTATAATAAGGTTGTTTTGAACGAAAAGTCGAAGTTGACTTGCTGGAGCTGTGACAAAGTTGGCTAATTTGGAAAGAGATTGCAAAGTTATTTTCGGTATTAGTAACACTAAAGGAATTAGCACAGCTACGTGTTAAACGTTTACTCAGTTTTCGAGAGTTTTTCAGGTGCATAACCATGTGCATAAATCTTTCCTTCCGTAGATGAAGTGCGGTTGGTTCATCCTCTCGATTGAAGTGTTTTCAAGAATCAAGAAAAGTTTGAACGCAAATTGTAATCGTCAAGATACAAATGAGGTTTAAGATGAAATCAAGTGGCAAACTTGAAGAAATGTTTAGTTTCATATGTTATAATCAATATTTTTATTCATTTTAATTGTCCAATGTTATTAGTCCATAGTTAGTAGTCCATAATTAGTAGTTCAACATTTCATATATAATTTAATATATAATATACGAATTAATTAATACGTGTCGTGACCCATTATATACATGTCTCAGACTCGATCACAACTCAAAGTATATATATTATTTAGAATCAACCTCAACCCAGTATAGTTAACTCAAACATTACCACATATAGAGTGTCTATGGTTATTCCAAATAATATATATAGATGACGTCAATATGATATGTCAAAACATTGTATATGTGTCCCGATATTTAAAGTGCGAAAATAAATAACATAAATTAAATGACGATAAATAAAATTGCGAGAATTAAAATTGCGATAAATAAATTGCGATAAATAAATGTAATAAGGAATTAACAGTTAGCTAGGATTTTGTTTGCGTGGATTCTTAACAAAATTTCTCATAGTTAATTTGTTTGTTTCTAACAAATTTTATTTTGTCCAATGTTTTCTTCTTTATGCCACTTGTTGGATTCTAATAGATCAAAATCCAAATATGAAATTGAATGAAAATGGTTATTCTGCGGTGAACGGATACGTATATCGGTGGATGTAAGTAGGATAGTAAATGACTGTTGAATCAGATTCGAAGAATGTACAGTGTAACTTATTAATGTGAAATCTAAATATTCCTCAGGTATTACCTACCCGTTAAAATATTTTCATCATTAACAGTTTGTACAAAAGAATTTTTAATTACAATAGTTATGAAAACAAATATACATATATATTTTCTTCAGATGTAATCGTGGATTTAATGAGTAGATATAATATTAAACTCATTTGATTTACCGTTAGATCTAGAATATATAATCTCTAAAACATTAGAGATTACATAATCACCATGTCGAACGAAGATAAATGATGTAGAACATAATGTAGAATGATGATTATACTCGAAGTACAGAATGATATGTTGAGGCATGTGATGTTGAAACTTGGGTTGTTGGTGGTACTAGTATTGATGTTGGTGGTACTGTTGGTGCCATTGATATTGCTGAAGCTGGTACGTTTCACACCATATTTTCTAAATTGATTACTCGAGCGCGAAGCTCGTTGACTTCTTCTATTATTCCGGGATGATTGTCGGTCGGAACGAGCGGATGAATAAGGTTTAGAATTGTGGATAGAATATAATCGTGTCGAGCTGCTCTAGAAATGAGGCTGAAAATGGTGTTTCGGATAGGTTCACCGGTAAGTGCTTCAGGTTCATCGCCAAGAGGTGAATTCGATTGGTGGAAGGGATCGCCTTCTCCTTATCTCCATTGATTAAGATGACTACGAACCCATCAGATGAATTGGAAATGGATGATTGGTTGGTCCATTCCGGTCACACTGCTTTCGGAGCTCAGGTGAATATTCATGTTGGAATAACTGTCGGAATAACTATCGAAATAGCTATCGGAATTCGAGGGACTTGAACTAGTGGCGAGTTCCATTTCGTATGATTAAGTAAAGGGTTTTTCGGTATGAAATGATATTCCGGCTATCGGATGGTATTCTAATTATATAGAATATCTATATATATAGAACAAAAGATTTCGTAGGTTACGGAGGAATTTACGGAATATGCCAGGCAAAGTTTACAGTAACAGATAAGCTAAGATATGAATTAGCAGATATGCTAAGATATGAATTTTTATCTATACACTATTCATGCAATCAATGCAGTAAGACGTGTCTAGACTAAGAATGATAAGCAGGTAATTTCCAACAAGAAATGATAAGCAAAACTTTTTGACATGCAGACCAGGTTCAAGTCCAGACTTATCCATGTATCCTAACATCTACTAGGTCGAAGTCCAGACTCACTAACGCATCCTAACAACTACTAGTTAGACACACTAATGTAAGACCTCGTTCGCTACGACCACCGCTCTGATACCAACTTTAATGACCCGTCTTAATCCATCAGGACGAATACATTACATTCGGTTACATCGCGAGGTACTTGACCTCTATATGATATATTTTACAAACATTGCATTCGTTTTTAAAACGACAAACTTTCACTACATCAAAAGTTGACGGCATGCATACCATTTCATAACATATCCAACTATAATTGACTTAATAATAATCTTGGTGAATTTAACGACTTAAATGCAACGTCTTTTGAAATATGCCATGAATGACTCCAAGTAATATCTCTAAAATGAGCAAATGCACAGCGAAAGATTTCTTTCATACCTGAGAATAAACATGCTTTAAAGTGTCAACCAAAAGGTTGGTGAGTTCATTAGTTTATCATAATCAATCATTTTCAATAATATAATAGACCACAAGATACTCATATTTCAAAAACAATCTGCGCAGGTCTGCTCACTGCTATAAAAATCATTCATACGAATTTAACACCTGGTAATCGACCTTAACAAGATGCATATAGAATATCCGCCGCATACCGTTATTCCGCACGGTCATGCAAAAAGCATACAAACAGGCCACTCTTTTAAATATGATGGTTGTGTACACCTCACAAATAGATCATATCTTTTAAAGCTGGCGGTTGTATACCTATATCGAAGTACTAAAGCAGTTCAAATTCTCTGACTGGGGCTTGTTAGTGCCCATAGATCTATCTTTAGGATTCGCGTCAATTCGGGGATCGGTTCCCTAATTCTTAGATTACCAGACTATAAAGGGGTGATATCCGGTGTACTCGTAACTCAATCGTAGAATGTTTTTAAGTACTTGTATCTATTTCGTCAAACATTTATAAAAGTAGCGCATGTATTCTCAGTCCCAAAAATATATATTGCAAAAGCATTTACAAAGGGAGTATTGAAACTCATGATACTGTATTTTGTAGTAAAAATACATATGACGGTATTGAACAACTTAACAATGCAGGGTTGGCCTCGGATTCACGAACCTATATTATTTGTATATTTATTAATATACATAATCATAATCGATCAAATTTATATGTATATAACTTTATTAGTTATATTATTTTTATATTGAATATTTATATATATGTTTTATATTTTCATTTTGTATATAAAATATTAGTTTTGTTATGTAATATGTATCAACTATTTTATATGTATATATTTTATTTGTTCGTTAAAATAGTAATTATATTAAACTAAAATAATATTAGTAGTGATTAAAATAATGATAATGTTAATACTAGCGTTAATAATAATGATAATAATATTAATGATAGTTTTAATAATAAATTTTATAATAATGATAATAACAGTAGTTTTTAATAAAAATGAACAGTTTAATAATAATAATAATGAAAATAATAATTTTCATAATAATACCTAATACTTAATAATAATAATTATAACAATCTTATTAAAAATGATAATTTTAATAATAATACTTTTGTTAATAATAATAATAATAATAATAAGTCTAATAATGATAATAATACTAATATTAACAGTAGAAATAACAATTTGTATTATTTTCATAATAACAACAATAATAATGATCCTAATCGTAATAATACTTATATCAGCATTAATAATACTAATGATAACATTAATAATACATAACAATGTTACTTAGTAACAAAATGATAATAATATTAAATATAGTATTTATGTTTACATAATAATAATAATAATAATAATAATAATAATAATAATAATAATAATAATAATAATAATAATAATAATAATAATAATAATAATAATAATAATAATAATAATAATAATAATAATAATAATAATAATAATAATAATACTTATATTAGTCATTAATAAATATAGTAATAATGATAACTAATACTTAAACAAAAAAATTTACAATAATTTATACATTAATAATGTTAATAATAATAAATATGGTTATATTACCTATAATCATGGTAATAATAATAATAGTAATTATAATTCTAATAATAATTAGTAATAATAATAATATTAATAAATAATAACAATAACAATAATAATAATAACAATATTAATAATAATAAGAATAATAACATTAATAATAATAATAATAATGGAAATAGAAGTAAGAGTGTATACCCCTAAAAGCTTTTCTAAAAAAAATGCCACGAATCGGGCTCGAACCCGTGACCTCTAGCTAACCAGACAAACCCCTTAACCATTCGTCTGATTCAGTTTTTCTGAATAATACCATCACAGGAATATATTTACCCCATATTATGTAATTCTCTTCTTCTTCGTGAGCTCAAACAAATCAACTCATAACAAATCCTAAATTCAAATTAATGTTTGTTTAAGACTTGTAACAATCAGAGAACAATAAATGTGTTTCTTGATTAACAAAAAGAACAAAGAAAATAAAAATAAAAATAATAATAATAATAATAATAATAATAATAATAATAATAATAATAATAATAATAATAATAATAATAATAATAATAATAATAATAATAATAATAATAATAATAATAATAATAATAATAATAATAATAAGCAACCTGCTGTTCGCAACTTCTAAGAGAAAAAAAATCGATTTTTGATTTGGAGAACGTATTGGAAAATGCTTTCTTCACGAAATAGTTTGCAAAACAATCCTAGAAACTATTGACATCATCAATTTAAATAGAAACATCAAAACAGTTACGAATTTCACGAAGAATAATTTAGTTGACTTTTATTTCAAAATCTTTGACTCCAAAATTAAGATTCAATATTAAAAATTGGGATTTGAAACTTTCTAGATAGTTTGAGTACGAGATTCCTAACATGACTGCATTTTTAGTTTTTGAAATTGGATTCAAATTTGAAATTTGGCTATAAAGTTGAAGAACAGAGAAGAACAGTTTCAGTTTATTCGATTGTTGTTTTATTTTCGGGTACACTGATTATTAGCAGTTATATAAACGATTATGATTGGGTTAACGAATAATTGGTGCAGTATAATTTGTCGTTATCTAGCAATAATGGTTTACAACAGTTATCAATAGACATGAAAACAAAAATACATATAATAAAGGAAAATTCGATAGAGATGGCTAATAGAATTGTGATTTTATCAGATTTCATATAATTAATAAATCTTGTTTTATCTGATTTAATAATACTGATTTATAAATATAATTATGTAAATAGTAATATGCTGTAAATAATAATATGCTGTAAATATTACTAATAATATAGTACTAATAATAATAGAAAAATATAATATAAATAATAATATCGAATAATACTAATAAATATAAAAGTAATAATGATAATGAAAATGAGAATTTTTAGTAATCTTAAAAATGATAATTTGATAATATGATACTTTTATTAATAACAATAATGATAAACATAATAATAAAAATAATAATCATAATAATAATATAACATGTTACATGTATCAATTCTGTTATACATAAAAGTAATAAAATTTTTAATACAATAACTATATTTGTAATTAGATTTGTTATATTAATATTACATGTTATTAGTTAAGTAATATTACATAATATATATTACATAATAACATATAATGAACATTTAATGGTTATACATTTTATGTTTGTTACAATATACGTATAATAATCATGTATAGAAATTTATATATATTATATATATATTAACCCACAATTGTATATATAAGTATTCGTTATTAACTAAGAAAAATTTAAACGTGTAATTCTAATTATAGTAATCACATTTTATATTTCAAAATAATATATATATATATATATATATATATATATATATATATATATATATATATATATATATATATATATATATATATATATATATATATATATATATATATATATATATATATATTTATTTATTTATTTATTTATTTATTTATTTCAATAATAAGTTTTATTATATCTTATATTATTTTACTTATTTATTTAAATCAATTAAATTGTATATTACTTCAAATTACATTTCAATTTAATATTTATTTTTACATACATATTCAAATATATTTATTTATTTATTTGTAATTAACTTTCCGTGAATCGTCGGAAATAGTCGAAGGTCAAATGGTTTTCATGTAAACAGTTCAAAACTTTTGAGACTCAATATTACAGACTTTGCTTATCGTGTCGAAATCATAAAAAGATCTAGTTTAAATTTGGTCGGAAATTTCTGGGTCGTCAAAGTCATATGTATTTTTACTACAAAATACAGTATTGTGAGTTTCATTTGCTCCCTTTTTAAATGCTTTTGCAATATATATTTTTGGGACTGAGAATACATGCGCTGCTTTTATAAATGTTTTACGAAATAGACACAAGTAATCGAAACTACATTCTATGGTTGGATTATCGAAATTGAATATCACCCTTTTAGCTTCTTAGCCTAAGAATTAGAGAACAGACCCCCTAATTGACGCGAATCCTGAAGATAGATCTATGGGCCTAACAAACCCCATCCAGGTTATGGATGATTTAGTACTTCGATTTTATATACAGATGAGTGTACCTGTATATTTTAGGATATTCTATATGCAATTGTTAATGTCGGTCACCAGGTGTTCACCATATGAATGGTTTTTATACAGATGAGTGTTCATGTACTATAATTTTTACAGATGAGTGTTCCTGTAGTTAACTATAAAAAATTAAATCTTGTGGTCTATTAAAATATTGAAATGATTATTATGATAAGCATATGAACTCACCAACCTTTTTGTTGACACTTGAAAGCATGTTTATTCTCAGGTATGAAAGAAATCTTCCGCTGTGCATTTGCTCATTTTAGAGATATTACTTGGAGTCATTTATGGCATATTTCAAAAGACGTTGCATTCGAGTCGTTGAGTTCATCAAGATTATTATTAAGTCAATTATAGTTGGATATATTTTGAAATGGTATGCATGCTGTCAACTTTCGATGTAAAGAAAAATTGTCTTTTAAAAACGAATGCAATGTTTGTAAAATGTATCATATAGAGGTCAAATACCTCGCAATGAAATCAACTATCGTGAATCGTTTATAATCGGTATGAACGGGTCCTTTCAACTAGTACTTGATCTGATGATTTATTATTCGATTTATGCTACTTATTTAGATCTAGTCCATCAAACTTGTTAAATTGAATTGCATGCAACTAGGTTAAACAACATAATAGTGATAAACTTGTTTAATTTGAATTACACTTATATAATAGAGTTTGATATTGTTAGGCTTAGTCGAAGATCCTCTATTTGGATGTGTTTAATTAATGTTTGCATGAAAACTGAGTAGTAATTGACTTTCAGCTAGTAACTTGAGTTGATCTACTTGATGTTTAATAGCTTATATAATTTGTCAGTCTATTTGCATATTGATCCGCATCATAAGGTTGATATGTATCATGTAACTGAATTGAATGCTAAGAATTGAGATATTAGTCATGCACATCACATGTCTAGTATATGCTTTAAGTACTGCTTATTAAATGATATGCAACACTTGTCTTAACCTTTTTAGGGATAATAATTGGTCTATGATTGTTATCTTGATTTGTGTTAATATAAGTTATGAAACTTACCTAATATGATTCTCGTATGAGTTATTCGTTCATGTAGCTGCTTTTATTTATAATTGTTTAATTTAAATCATTTACTTGCTTTATTTTATTTATCTTAAATCATCTCTTTCCTAAGAGATAAGAATCTATCTCATAAAAGACATAAAAAATATATCTCTAATTCTTTAATAAGAATTAAACTATTTAATAAAACAACTTATACCGCATATACGCTCTCTTGGGACGATAACCTAAAATACTACATCTGATCGGGTTTTGTTGCTCGTTAGAGTGTTAAAAGTGTAATAATAAAGGTTATATAAATTTAAAAGTTTGAAAGGCAAATTAAGCACAGCACACTTTTGCACATCAACTTTTTGGTGCCGCTGCCGGGGAGCGCGGTAAATACGGAAGTTGGATATACTTAGGTTATTGATATTTTTTGAAAACGGGTGATGACTGTCTTCCTTTAGGGGAGGGTTGTTAGGGTTCCGATTTAAAGGCTCCTGCTCAAACCTAGATGCTGACGGGTCACTTAAGTATTGAAAGATTCAATAGGCTGTGTATGTTTGATTATTCGTTGTTATGCGATAAAAGTTGTTATTTAATATTTATGTTATTAATTATGTCATTCATATTTATTATATTTATTAATTTAAAATTCACTAATATACTAATAGATTTCTTATATATTACTAGAAGAATTAGAATAAATTTAAAATATAAATATATATATCTTTTAAGGGCTAAAAAATTTTATCCTAAAACTTTTCTTTTTATGATTTTAGATCACATGAATACTCGATCCAAGAAACCAGTCTTACAAGATATGTTACCAAATTCCGATATATTATTTAAACATTCTAAGGATTCGAATATTGTTAAGAAATTAAATTTCAAAGAAGGAACTACTTCTAATGATGATTCATTATCTAGTTCTCCGTCTAGTCCTGATTCTAATCTGGGATCTCTTTTTGGTTTAGAAATTGAAATGACTACTGAAAATTCAATGGAAGTGTTAATGAAAGCTGGTCGGGAAGGATTAGGTCATGCTATTACCCAGCCTGAAATAAAAGAAAATTTTGATATTAAGGGTCCTATTTTTCATTTGCTTAAAGATAACCAATTTAGGGGTACGGAGAAGGAAGATGCTAATGCTCACATTCGGAATTTTAAGGATATTTGTAATCTATTTAATATTAATAATGTGGAAAGTAATGTCATTTATCTACGTCTCTTCCCATGGTCACTAAAAGATGAAGCTAGGGAATGGTTAAACTCGTTACCTGAAGGAGATATTACTAGTTGGGATACTATGGTTGAAAATTTTCTCACTCGATTATTTCCTGCATCTAAAGCTGTCACTCTTCAAACTGACATTGCTAATTTTCGTCAGAAAACTAGTGAGTCTCTTTATTCTGCCTGGGTACGATTTGGTCAAATGCTTAGAGGTTGTCCACAACATGGTTTGGATAAGTTTAAAAAGGTAACTACTTTCTATAAGGGTTGTGATATTGCTAAAAGAAGAGAGATTGATACATCTGCTAGAGGAAACATTATGAGTAAAACTGCCGAAGAAGCTGTAACATTGATTAATAAGTTGGCTGCCCATTCCCATGAATAGCACCAAGACTTAGATATTTCTCGTTTGGTAAAATCTGTTAGTTATGATTCTGAAGATATGGTTAAGGCTATGAATGTGCAATTGGGTAATCTAGGAAGGCAAATTGAAAAGCTTACTAAATAAATGCATATGATTAAGGTAGGTTGTGGAAAATGCCAAGGTCCTCATGCTACTAAAGATTGTGTTGCTAGTCTTACTATGGAGCAAGTCGAGAATGTTTTGTATGTGAATCAATTTTAAGGAAACCTGAACTACCGTAATAATTATAATACACCTTATCCTGCTAATAATAAAAACCCACCTGGTTTCTTTCCTGTTAGAGCACCCTTCATTCCAAATTCTTCTAATGATCAAACAGATAAAAAGTCTAATCTTGAAGAAAGCATCCTAACTTTCATCAAAAATCAAAATGAAGCTAATGATAACATAAAAGTTCAACTTTCCCAAGAGCAAAATAATCATCAAGCGTCAATTCAAAACATAGAGCACAATGTTACTAAGTTATTCAAACTTGTCGAGGGTAAAGTTCCTATTGAATCTGAAGTTTCTAAAGATGTTCATTTTGAAAAGGTGAATGTGATTCGAGAAGTAAATAGGGTTGATGTTCATGAACCTGGTTTGAGGTATTTCTAGGAGTTTGAAATGAGAGAAGAAGAGTATGATCAAGAAATAAAGAGTTGACTGCTAATGAGGAAGATAAATCAAAAGATGCTAAAGTTTGAGGTCTTGATCGTGATGAGGTAATTTTCATGCATGAGTTGTTTGATGAAAAGGAAAAGAAGTTAATAAACAAGCTGATGAAAATGATAAAGTTACTAGTGACGAGAATAGAAATTCAAAGTGTGATGATTGGTTAGCTGATACTATGAAACAGTTGGAAGAAAGAAGAAAAGAAGGTTTCCGCCCTCTTTATTCATTCACAATTGATCCCGTAGATCCATATGCGTCACCTGAAATTCCTATTGTTATGCGTTCTAATCCAGGGGAATTCCAAATTCCTTGCTTAATTTGTGGTCCAATTCCTATTATTGGATTAGCTGATACTGGTTCTAGCATTAATGTTATGCTATTTTCCGTTTATAAACGCTTAGGGTTGCCATCATTGGAACCAATCAAAGGAAATGTGTGCTTTGCTGATAGTCGATTACATGAACCATTGGGGATTGTTAAACAAGTTGAAGTTATTGTTGGTTATGCTTTCTATAGAATTGATTTCGTTGTTATGGACATGAAAGAAGATCCGATAACTCCTTTAATCTTAGGATCTCCATTTCTAGCCACTGCTCGTGCTACCATTAACTATGCTGATAATTCGTTAACTATTCGTTATAGTGCTATATTTGAATCTATTCCGTTAGTTCCAAGATCCAAAGTTCCTCGCTCTAATGTAAAAATGGTTAAAGTTGATAAAGAGGATGATGATGACTTTACCGTGGATAGAATTGTGACTGAATTTATAAAAGAGCAATATAAGATTAGCACCGAAGTGAGAAAACATATCCATGAGTTAACTATCTCATTTGAAATGTCTTTTCGTAGGGGTCTTGACACCACATTGAATTTCTTGCAACAGATTAAGGCATTAAATGAATATGAAAAGAATAAATGTGAGGAGAATAAGCCTAAGGAGTAATTCCGTAAGAAGAAAAGAGTCGCGCAACCGACTGTATAATCAAAACTACCTATCCCTATATATGTTTATTAGGACTATGTTATGTCTAAGTGTTTTATTTTTTTATTTGTTTAATTATGAATGTAAGAGCAATATAGCTCCTAATTGTTTAAATGTTTAAGTGATGAAAAGTTATTAATAAAATATTGACTTTTTTGCTCAGTTGGTCCTTCAATTATACACGAAATTGTAATCCGAGTCCCTCAAGTTTTTTTTTGGATTTTCGAGTCCTTAAAATTGCAAAATTTTGCAATCCGAGTCCCTCCGTCAGTTTGCCTTCTAAATTAGCCGTTAACCCTTGACATGTGCCAGGCATGTGAGGGTAAAATCGTCTTTTTACTCTTTTCTTCGAGTTTTTTGCTCCGGTGGTCCTTCGTTTATACACAAAATTGCAATCCGAATCCCTCAAGTTTTTAATTCAACTTTTTATCAATCAATCTTTTTGGCAGTTTAGTGATCAACTTCGTGTTCAAAGCAATAATTTGTCAAATCTTTCTTTAAACGATTCTATTTGGAGCACCTCTTATGTCTCCAAACGACCGGAAAAAGATCGGCGGAACTTTGACATTCGGGTCGGCGGCGACTTCATCAACTCCGGTAGCAACTCTGGCGCCGTCAACACTAACAATTCCGTTCCTTTAAACCAAAATTTTAATGGGTTTAACTTCGATTGGAAAGTTGGGTCAAATAGTCAACCCCAAGTTGGTGATTTTGGAATTAATGGTGGTTTTAATAAAGGAATCTATTCAAAACCCAGCTTGAATTATGGTATAAATAATAATAATGTTAATTTTGAGAAAAATGGGTTCAAGAATGATGGTAAATATTTGAAAAATGGTGAAGATGATCATCATAATTTTGGGGGTAAACATGGGAAGAACAAGAAAAACAACAATAATAATTCTGTGGATAATAATAATAATAATAATAATAATGAAAAGGATAAGAATAGTGTTGATAAGAGGTTCAAGACATTGCCTCCATCTGAATCTTTATCCAGAAATGAAACTGTTGGTGGGTACATCTTTATATGTAACAATGATACTATGCAAGAGAATCTTAAAAGGGAGCTTTTTGGTAAGTTTCTCTCATTCAATTTTTATAAAGGAATTCTGTAAATTTTTATAAACAATGATACTATGCAAGAGAATCTCAAAAGGGAGCCTCCATCTGAATCTTTACTCACAATATGTTCAAGGAATTCTGTAAATTTATTTTTTATATTATGATTTATGATAAATGATTAATTGATAACACCTACAGGTTTCAAATACTGATTTTTTGGAACCAACTTATTATAATAGCAAGTTTATAGTACATATAAACTGAATAATTACTTACCACATTCATTACTCATTAGGTCGACTTCGAATTGTTACTTAAATTAGCACACGGGTTGATCACAGTTTTGATAGATTTTGTACAAATTCATCATAAATTTGGGGTGAAAGTTATCTAACTGATTATAATAATTCTATTCTAAACTCTGAAATATATTTTTAAGCGTTGCAACATTTCAATAGGTCTGAATCATTGCGTATGATCCCACTACTATGTCGTAAAAAATGCCTAATTTTTTCTTGAATTGAATTGAATTTCAGGTTTGCCCCCACTCTACCGAGGGACTCGGATTGCAATTTTGTGTATAAACGAAGGACCACCTGAGCAAAAAATTCGAAAAAAGTGTAAAAAGACGATTTTACCCTCACATGCCTGGCACATGTCAAGGGTTAACGGCTAATTTAGACGGCAAACTGACGGAGGGACTCGGATTGCAAAATTTTGCAATTATAAGGACTCGAAAATAAAAAAAAAACTTGAGGGACTCGGACTACAATTTCGTGTATAATTGAAGGACCAACGGAGCAAAAAAGTCTAAAATATTATGTTTGTGTTATACTTTGTATTATTTAATATTCTGTCAAGTTATTTATATTTGATTCAAAAGAAGTCCGCAAAAGTGCTCTGCAATCATTCTATGATCCTACAAATCAATTAACATCACTCTTTCCCTTATTTTCAATTATGTCCTTTATTTATTTCATTCTTTTATTATAAATGCAATGAGGACATTGCATAATCTAAGTGTGAGGAGGGAAGTGATTAATCACTTAAAAGATTATAAAAGATACTATCAATTTTCTCTAAAAAAAGTTGAAAGATGGGTATAAATTTAAATTTTTCGAAAGTATAAATTCTTAGTCAAACTTATGTCTTTTTACTAACTTAAATCTTAATGATAATAATAGAACTACTCTCAATTTTGAGATAGGATTACTTGTTTAAGATAAGAAGTTAAAAGCCAAAAATTGTGAAACGAGTGCAAACTTATAGCCACTACCATATGGCATAATAAGCATGGACCACTGAGGTAGCAAAAGAGTCCAAATAAGGGCCAATTTAGAAAATTTACCAAATGTAAAGCTAAAAGCTAAGCATGAAAGCAAAAGAAATGAAAGGAAAAAGAGCCCAATGAAGGCCAACAAAAGAAAAGAGTTTCAATGAGAACCATACACTTTTAAATTCTTTAGAAAACAAAAGAGTCCAATGATGACCAAAATGTATAAATTTGACTTAATAAACATTAGGACTACTTGTAATCCTTGGTCTGGTTCAGACTAGTTCTTACGAATAATAAATACTAACTTCTTATTAAGACATACTTTTGACTTTGCAATTTTACTTTAATACCCATGAAATAATTTATAAGGTTCACTTGAGGACAAGTAAAGGTTTAAGTGTGAGGAATTTGATAACTCCTAAATTATACAGTTTTTTAATAATATTTTGAGGAGTTATCTTAGTATTTTAAAGTCATTTTAACCCAAAAACACGCTAAAATGGGTAAAAATGGAAAAAAGGTATTTGTAATGATTTTATCAAAGTTATGTATTAAATAGGATCAAAAACACAACAAGTTGCAGAACGGCTACATGAAGCCGCCAGCATGGATTCAAGGAAGCCGCCGGCTTTGGAGTCACATGTGTCAGAATTTTCCAGAATCTTCGTAAAATTGAAAGAACTTGTTGATCAAGCAAAAGACAAAGGAAGCCGCCGGCTTGGCACTGAAGCCGCTGGCCTAAATGACACGGTTTCTCAACTTGTCAACCAAGTTCAAGCAAAAATGGAAACGAAATCAAAAAGATTTGGCAGATCTCTGAAGCCGCCGGGCTTCTCTTAAGCCGCCGGCTTAGTGATGATGGCTAAAAGATTTTAGCTTGCGGATTAAGTTTAACTTGCAAAAGGAGTCACCGACCCAAGGCAAGCCGCCGGCTTCCCTCTGAAGCCGCCGGCTTGGCCATCGAACTTGAACAGTATAAATATAGGCCTCTGATCTTAGTTGTCATATGTATTAGTTTTCAGAATTCAATAATTCTGGTTAGGTCATTTTTTAGGGTTTTCTCTAAACCCTTACGTTAAATTTAGTCATTGTAATCAAGATTCAAGTTTTAATTCAAGTTATTTTACATCTACCTTCTTTTTAAGGTATGATTCTATCCTTGTTTTATTAATTTACTTATTTTATTTACTGTATTCGTTTCTGTTCTTCTTCTGCTATGAACTAAACGTTCATAGTGGTTATGTGGACGAAGATTGACTTCATCTGGGAATCAGATGAAGCCGCCGACCTCACCTCCAAGCCGCCGGCTTGATGAGGAAGGAAGCCGCCGGCTTCAGTGCTTCATCCGTACAGTTTTTGGTTCTTTTCCAGATCTGTATGGTCGAGTTTCTGTGATGATATTTAAACTATTTTGAATCAGTTAAGCTTTAATATACTTGTTTGCCTTGCTTAATGATTAAATAACATGATTTTAGGGTTGACTAGTACTTGATCCGATGATCTATTATTCGATTCATGCTACTTGTTTAGATCTAGTCCATCAAACTTGTTAAATTGAATTGCATGCAACTAGGTTAAACAGCATAATAGTGATAAACTTGTTTAATTTGAATTACACTTATATAATAGAGTTTGATATTGTTAGGCTTAGTCGAAGATCCTCTGTTTGGATGTGTTTAATTAATGATTGCATGAAAACTGAGTAGTAATTGACTTTCAGCTAGTAACTTGAGTTGATCTACTTGATGTTTAATAAACATTAGGACTACTTGTAATCCTTGGTCTGGTTCAGACTAGTTCTTACGAATAGTAAATACTAACTTCTTATTAAGACATACTTTTGACTTTGCAATTTTACTTTAATACCCATGAAATAATTTATAAGGTTCACTTGAGGATAAGTAAAGGTTTAAGTGTGGGGAATTTAACTCCTAAATTATACAGTTTTTTTAATAATATTTTGAGGAGTTATCTTAGTATTTTAAAGTCATTTTAACCCAAAAACACGCTAAAATGGGTAAAAATGGAAAAAAGGTATTTGTAATGATTTTATCAAAGTTATGTATTAAATAGGATCAAAAACACAACAAGTTGCAGAACGGCTAAATGAAGCCGCCAGCATGGATTCAAGGAAGCCGCCGGCTTTGGAGTCACATGTGTCAGAATTTTCCAGAATCTTCATAAAAGTGAAAGAACTTGTTGATCAAGCAAAAGACAAAGGAAGCCGCCGGCTTGGCACTGAAGCCGCTGGCCTAAATGACACGGTTTCTCAACTTGTCGACCAAGTTCAAGCAAAAATGGAAACGAAATCAAAAAGATTTGGCGGATCTCTGAAGCCGCCGGGCTTCTCTTAAGCCGCCGGCTTAGTGATGACGGCTAAAAGATTTTAGCTTGCGGATTAAGTTTAACTTGCAAAAGGAGTCACCGACCCAAGGCAAGCCGCCGGCTTCCCTCTGAAGCCGCCGGCTTGGCCACCGAACTTGAACAGTATAAATATAGGCCTCTGGTCTCAGTTGTCATATGTATTAGTTTTCAGAATTCAATAATTCTGGTTAGGTCATTTTTTAGGGTTTTCTCTAAACCCTTACGTTAAATTTAGTCATTGTAATCAAGATTCAAGTTTTAATTCAAGTTATTTTACATCTACCTTCTTTTTAAGGTATGATTCTATCCTTGTTTTATTAATTTACTTATTTTATTTACTGTATTCATTTCTGTTCTTCTTCTGCTATGAACTAAACGTTCATAGTGGTTATGTGGACGAAGATTGACTTCATCTGGGAATCAGATGAAGCCGCCGGCCTCACCTCCAAGCCGCCGGCTTGATGAGGAAGGAAGCCGCCGGCTTCAGTGCTTCATCCGTACAGTTTTTGGTTCTTTTCCAGATCTGTATGGTCGAGTTTCTTTGATGATATTTAAACTATTTTGAATCAGTTAAGCTTTAATATACTTGTTTGCCATGCTTAATGATTAAATAACATGATTTTAGGGTTGACTAGTACTTGATCCGATGATCTATTATTCGATTCATGCTACTTGTTTAGATCTAGTCCATCAAACTTGTTAAATTGAATTGCATGCAACTAGGTTAAACAGCATAATAGTGATAAACTTGTTTAATTTGAATTACACTTATATAATAGAGTTTGATATTGTTAGGCTTAGTCGAAGATCCTCTGTTTGGATGTGTTTAATTAATGATTGCATGAAAACTGAGTAGTAATTGACTTTCAGCTAGTAACTTGAGTTGATCTACTTGATGTTTAATAGCTTATATAATTTGTCAGTCTATTTGCATATTAATCCTCATCTTAAGGTTGATATGTATCATGTAATTGAATTGAATGCTAAGAATTGAGATATTAGTCATGCACATAACATGTCTAGTATATGCTTTAAGTCCTGCTTATTAAATGATATGCAACACTTGTCTTAACCTATTTAGGGATAATAATTGATCTATGATTGTTATCTTGAATTGTGTTAATATAAGTTATGAAACTTGCCTAATATGATTCTCGTATGACTTATTCGTTCATGTAGCTGCTTTTATTTATAATTGTTTAATTTAAATCTTTTACTTTATTGCTTTATTTTGTTTATCTTAAATCATCTCTTTCCTAAGAGATAAGAATCTATCTCATAAAAGACATAAAAATATATCTTTAATTCTTTAATAAGAATTAAACTATTTAATAAAACAACTTATACTGCATCTACGCTCTCTTGGGACAATAACCTAAAATACTACCTCTGATCGGGTTTTGTTACTCGTTAGAGTGTTAAAAGTGTAATAATAAAGGTTATATAAATTTAAAAGTTTGAAAGGAAAATTAAGCACTGCACACTTTTGCACATCATTGATGTTTTGATGAATCAGGTTTCTTGTAGTAGGAGGAAGAAGATGAATTCTTGCATTGATTGCTTGATTTGCCTTTAAACTTATACTTGTTTAAGGCTTCGGTGAACATAGCAGCCATTTTGGCTAGTTCAAGGTGAGAATCATCAACATTCGAAAGATTTAACTCTTCAGAATCAGTGGATTCTTCAACAAGCACTTTCTTGGATAAGCATTTGGAAGTGGCATAAGATTTGCTCTTCTTCTTAGCAATGAGGGCAAGTGGATCACCCGGAGAAGACTTTTTCATTTCCTCTTGAAGTTTAGACATAGCTGGTTAATACTGCATAAGGACTCCAACAAGCTCATGAATATTCAGCTTATAAATCTCTTTGGTAGATCGAATGATAGTTCCATAAGGAAGCCAATCAGCATTGAGCTTTTTGAGAAAATTCATGTTGATCTCAGCATTCACTTTGGTAATCTTGCACCTTTTTAACTCATTCAGAACACCATTGAAACGTCAGTAGGTATCCTTAAGTAGTTCTTCAGATTCTTGCTTGAAATCTTCATAAAAATCCCAGAGCCTTATTCAGTTTGGTGACATCAGACATGACATATCCTTCTTGTTGTCATTTGATCTCATCCCATATGTCCTTAGCAGTGGTGTTGCTATCAACATTTTCAAAGAACTCATACAAGATGGCTTGCATGATGATATTTTTAGCTTCAATATCACCTTGAGCTCTCTCACGTCTCTCTTCAGAAAGCTCATAGACTGAAATTGGCATACCAGTTTCCGGATGGAATTCTGCAACTAGACCTTCTTTCAAAGAAGCCCATATGTACTTTGCCTTCTCTCCCTTATAGTCTATGTACTGAGTGATACGATTAAGCCACTGGTTGTACTTGCCATCAAACAACACTGGAGGTCGGGAATCTGACCCAATAATCAATATATCTTGAGTAGACATATCGACATAATTTGAGGTAGATTCGGTAAAGATTTAGTATATCACACAATCCAAGATTCTGGTTCAGAAAAATCTAACAAAAATGTCAGATTCGGTATCTGGTTCTATACTGTAGTAGACTCGGTATCTGGTTCGGTACTGTAGCAGATTCGGTATATCAGATTTCGCATCAGAAACTGATAGGAATGACAAGTATCACACCCTGATTCGGTATGAAGCCTTTGATCACTTAAAACCCAAAGTATCATGTGAAGCAGAGATTCTGGTTCGGTATCTGGCTCGGTAGCCAAATTTCTGTAAAATTTGAACTCAAAACAATCTAATTCCTTTGAAACAGACTCGGTGAACCTTGCTACACAAGGAAACAAGTTAGTAACAAACAAAATATCAATGAAACCGAGTGTTTATGATACCAAATGTCAACTGTAGTAGTTGACAAACTGAGTCTAAGTGTAAAACTTAGAAAATCAATTGAATCCTTGCTCAAACCACACCAAATAGCTGCGTATATCCAAACCGAATGTGATAGAATCACAATCACACCACAATCTACAATACTTGGGGATGAATTATTGTCTTTGAAGTAGACTCGGTGTGGCAGTTAGAATATCAAATGATGATCAAATCTTCAAAATTGAAGAATTAATGAAATTGAACCGTCAAATATGTGATTAAACACCTCACGAACTTAACTGAATCCACAAACCTTCACTTAAACACAAAATCAAGCTTGAATTGATCAATATCGAGAGTTTTAGCCACGAACTCTAAAAATCAACTTGATTCTCCATAATTGTTGTTAAAAAGCTTTAACGTTGATTAAAACTCTTTCTAATACATATAATTAACCTTAGCTGAACTTATCACAAGAATCTGAACGTCAGATTATCACTTTCAATGATACCGAATGTGATTCAATCTAACCAAGTATGATCAGATTCTGTAATCTTCAATCTCTGGATCGATATAGTGATGTAATATCACTCCCTGGACGCTCTGATACCACATGATAGGTCAGATCATAGTGAGAATCAATGATGTGATAAGATTGAGTGAGACTCGGTAAGGTAAGAACAGACTCGATATTAGAGAGAATCGATAAATTTACATTCCACAGCTTCTTAAACTAGTTTACAATGCAACGACTATCTAATTAGGACTACTAAAGTTCCTTATATAGCCCTCTTCTAAGGAACCATCATTTAGGCTTGTTTCACATTAACACTATACATACTTTGGGGTCCTAACACTTACAAATACTTTGTAAACAGAAAAATAGATCAAGATTTCATTTATCATTATGTTAACAAAGCAAACAAAAACATCAAAGATATGAATAAAATCTGGAACAAAATGCAAAGAAGAAATAAGGACATAATAGAATTTAAGGGCCATTGTGAAAAAAGTATGAGCAAGGTGTTTGGACCTGCTAGAGGTTTTTAAAGTTTAGTGAATGAATTTGAAGATGAAGTTTATTGTATTTTGGTAGAAGTAAATTTTTTTTTTTTTTTTTTTATATTATCAAAATGTGGAAGGTCTAATGTCTAATGTGGAAGTTTAAAGACTAAAGATGTATGAATGAAGTTTGGTTTAATATGAATATTATGTTTTGAATCTTTTAGTTAGTATGAGTATTATCTTATGGATATACAGATTTATGAATGAAATTTGGTTAAGAATAATAAAAAAGATAACATGAACATGTAAGAATTAATATATGATACATCAAATGTATCATATATTCATAAAAGTTTATGAGACTTTTCAGTTCTCTTCCGGTACATTCATAAGCTACATACAATGTATATTAAAAACTAGCGATGTAAAAATAACATATTTAATAAAAAAATGAAACTGAATAAAAAAAGTTTTTAAACACTTGTTATCATTTAGAAAAAAAGTAAAAATAAATAAATTCAATAATACAATAACAAGGAAAAAAATTAAATAAAAAAAGGTATAAAAGAAAAAGAATTGAGCAAAAATAAAATGAATATACACGCAACGTAATACACGCACACAAAAAAGTAAGCGCAATAAAAAATATAAAATACTAAATACTCAGGAATTAAAGTAAAAAATTCAAACACACGATCAAAAAAACCCCCAAAAATAAGAAAACACTCACACAAATCACTCAAGTTTCAGAAAACACACACAAACATCGCTGCCATTTTGAAAAAAACCCTAATTACGGACTTAGAGAAAACTCCATACAAATTTACAGGAAAAAAGACGAGTAACAACATGGAAAGAAAAGTTGAAGTTATAAAACACAAATTCATTATGATCATTCTTTCTATTTTTAAAAAATAATGTGAAAAATATTGATTAACATTTCATATACAAACTTAAAAAAGCAGGACTAGGAAGCCCGAAGTTTATAATCAAGCGCAGAGGTAAACAAAAAAAATACTATATGATATCAATGTTTTTCTGATATAAAATTGTAATGTTATAATTAGGAATTTTGATAGATACATATTGTAGATCTTCATGTTGATATTACGAGTAGTTTATATGCATTCTAAAAAGAGTAGTAACTAATTAACAAACATACGACGCATGAATAATAGAAAAAATAGCAAATAAGAACAGTTGTGATGGATGTTGTTAGATGAATGTAGTAATAAAGTGAACAAACATAATATAGAAAAAATAAATAAAACATACACATACATATAGATGTGTTATTATTTAACATGAATCAAATGTATGATAATTCAAAGAGTTGAAAATAAATTGATTGTGATATAAATTATTTTTAAAAGAATACCAAGTGTTCGATGAAATGTCACAATGAAAGTAGGTTTACAAAATGCATTGCAATATTTGATCTCAGATTATAAAATTTTATTATTTACCTAAAAATAGATGAATCCATACTTTTTTGTTGCTAATTATATGTGTCAATGTGCTTTTATATTAGTGGAAAATGAGATTCATCAATATTTTAATTTTGTGTGACGTGTATTGTTGTTGCGTGCTTACGTCAAATCTCTTGTTTTTGAACTCTTTAATTGTTCAAAGAAATCTTCACATTTGCTTGTATTACTTCAATGATGCATTGCTTGTCGGACACATGTTTTTGTGTGGTAACACTTCCATTTATATGATGATGCATTTTTTGTTATATTCATATGTTTATTTTCATCACATTTGTTGTTTTGTTATCGTGCATATGATGTATTTTATTATTTCTATTGTTCTATTATATTGTTTTTTGGTATAGATAATATATATACAGTCAACACGTCTAAAAAATGTCAAAGTTTCTTTTATAAAACATCAAATGTATGATAATACAACAAAGTTGAAAAATATTTGATTGTGATATCAATTATGATACACTTTATATGTTGGTTTTAAAAACTTACATAAGTGATAAGAAAATATACTTATACATGAATCTAAGTAAAAATAAAACACAAAGGTATATAGATGCATTACTATTTATCATACATCAAATAATGTAAAAACTGATAGATATATTAATAGTATGTTATTGAACATTACAACACTACAATATACATTGGGACCATCGAACATAGCTGCAGAAAAAGATAGAGAGAATCTATCATCTGGGAAGAAAACTCAAGAAAAAGCATCCGTAGAAGAGCAACATAGAAAGGGTACAGAGAAAACAACATACACCTTGAATGAAAAAGGTAAGAAATACGAAAATATTTTTATCAAAATAGATTGTTTCGTCTTTAGAATGATGAATAAGATAAACTGAAAGTTACTAATGATTCAATATTCATTCATAATAAACAGACAGTAAGGTGAATGTAGAAGAAGAGTATGTGTCTGATTCAGACGATGTTACGAACGAAACAGGTAAAAGAAAGCCAGCGAGATCAAGTAGACGAATAAAAGATGTGAAAAGGGTAAAAAGGAGAAAGTTATAAAAATAATATTAGCTTTCATATATATATATATATATATATATATATATATATATATATATATATATATATATATATATATATATATATATATATATTGAAATTGAAATTGAAATATGGAAACGGAAAATATTAAAAATATACATTTCAGGAGAACCAATGGATAAAAAAGGGCGGTGCAAATCAATGATATAGAAGAGTAGAAAACAAAAAATTGAAAAGAGAAGAAAAGTGGCTATAGAAGAAAACAAAAAAGCACTTGTGAACCATGTAGAACTAGAACAAGATAGAGTCCTAACAACAAGATTGTCTCACAAATCATTATACAAAACAATTAAAGTGATGAATGATGAGCATAGAAAAGTTGTAAAGATGATTCGTTTTGGCCAAATTCTACAAATGAAATTCTGTGAATTACCTATGACGCTAGCATATTTCTGTTTGAAGAAATTCGACTATGAAACAAACCAAATTGTCTTGCCGAATGGATCTATAAATGTAACACAAAATAGTTTACATAAGCTATTTGGTGTTCCAATGGGAACAAAAAAGAAAGGGCACTAAGAGGGGACGAGATGACTCAAAATGGAGAAAACAATACAAAAAGTCAGCAGTTAGAACCACGCATGTAGCAGACAGGATAAAAGCATTGAATGAATCCGGATGGGAGTTTATATTGAATTTCTTAGTATTGTTCTCTTCATTAATGTTTGAAGGAAATAAAAATGGGAATGCCAATCAAACCTTTCTGAGTAACATCATAAATGAAGAACAAATAAAACAACTTAATTGGTGTGATAAATGTTGGAAAGTTTGAGACATGCTGTAAAGGACTACAGAGAAGGGCAAATGTTTGTCAGAAATATATCTGCTTTAATTGTAAGTTTGAAAAATAAATAGCACACTAATCTGTTCATATATATAAATTATATTGTAAAATTATGTTATATAAAACTAACAAATGTTTAAATCACATATGCACTATGTGGAATCAAATACTATTGGGACCATGTACGTCCCTAATAATGCTAAAAATGAACATATATTTCATAGCATTATCCCTCAAGAAAGACAAGCTTTTAGTTGCAATTTTTCTATTTACAAGTGATATTCGTTTAAATAATAAAAGGTGAAGACAAAAGACAGATTCGACGAATTGTAGACGCAAACGACCAAAAAGCTCAAAAGTACAAAGTACAATCCAAGAGGTTCAAATTATTGATGAGAAACGTCTAAAAATTACAAAAGTACAAGACGCAAAACGCAAAGTACAAGATATTAAATAGTACGAAAGGACGTTCGAAAATCCGGAACCGGGACTAGAGTCAACTCTCAATGCTCGACGCAACGGAGCTAAAATTACAAGTTAACTATGCACATAAATATAATATAATATATAAATAATTCTTAAAAATTATATATATATATATATATTATATATTTATAAAACCGTCGGCAAGAAGCAAACAATAAAATGTGAGCTGGAAAAGCAGGCCATGCGATTGCATGGCCTGGAGGCTATATTTCCATGCGATCGCATGGGCCACTTTTCTGGCCACATCCCTATAAAAGGCAGTCTGGTGCTCGAATTTATCATACCATCTATCTCTCTATCTCAACGTAATATATATATATATATATATATATATATATATATATATATATATATATATATATATATATATATATTATAATTTTAATTTTAAGGGTATGTTAGCAAATGTTGTAAGGGTGTAAGTCGAAATTCTGTTCGTGTAACGCTACGCTATTATTAATCATTGTAAGTTATGTTCAACCTTTTTAAATTAATGTCTCGTAGCTAAGTTATTATTATGCTTATTTAAGCCGAAGTAATCGTGATGTTGGGCTAAATATTTAAGACGGGGTAATTGGGCTTTGTACCATAATTGGGGTTTCGACAAAAGAACGACACTTGTGGAAATTAGACTATGGGCTATTAATGGGCTTTATATTTGTTTAATTAAATGATAGTTTGTTAATTTAATATAAAGATTTACAATTGGACGTACCTATAAATAACCATATACACTCGATCGGACACGATGGGCGGGATATTTATAAGTACTAATAATCGTTCATTTAACCAGACACGGGAATGGATTAATAGTCAATGGACTTATTAAAACAGGGGTGAATTATATACAAGGACACTTGGTGTAATTATAGTTCAAGTCCCCAATTAGTTGTAATATTTGACTTCGGATATAAGGATAATTTGACGAGGACACTCGCACTTTATATTTATGACTGATGGACTGTTATGGACAAAAACCAGACGGACATATTGAATAATCCAGGACAAAGGACAATTAACCAATGAGAATAAACTAAAATCAACACGTCAAACATCATGATTACGAAAGTTTAAATAAGCATAATTCCTTTATTTCATATTTAATTGAACTTTTAATTATCGCACTTTTATTTACTGTCATTTTATTTAAATGCACTTTTAATTATTGTACTTTTTAATTATCGCAATTTTATTTATCGTCATTTTATTTATCGCATTTTTATTTATCGCAATTTCATTATCGTTATTTACTTTACGCTTAAAATTAAGTTATATTTATTTTTAATATTTTACATTAGGTTTTAACTGAGACTTAAGTTTTAAAATCGACAAACCGGTCATTAAACGTTAAAAACCCCCTTTTTATAATAATAATACTACTTATATATATATATATATATATATTTATATTTTTACAAATATAGTTTTTAAAAATATAGCGTTAAACTTGGCTAAGATCCCTGTGGAACGAACCGGACTTACTAAAAACTACACTACTGTACGATTAGGTACACTGCCTATAAGTGTTGTAGCAAGGTTTAGGTATATCCACTCTATAAATAAATAAATAACTTGTGTAAAATTGTATCGTATTTAATAGTATTTTGTAGTAAAAATATAATTATTTTGTATACACCTCGCATAACATCAAGTATTTTTGGCGCCGCTGCCAGGGAAAGCTTAAATGCCGAAAGCGAAACGCTATAAAAAAAGATTTTTAATTTACTTTTGTAAAAATACTTTTTATTTTAAAAAAAATACAAATATATATATATATATATATATATATATATATATATATATATATATATATATATATATATATATATATATATATATATATATATATATATATATATATATTAAGAGTTTGTTTAAAATATATAAAATTATAAAGTTTTTATTTTTATTTAAAAATTAAGTTTTTATTTAATTTTTATATATATTTTGTATAAATATAAAACAGAAAAACAGAAAAAAAAAAAAAAAGTAATCGGGCCAAGGTACTGTAGCAGCCCAACTTCTGGCCTGGATCCACGGTCCATGCGACCACATGGCTATATAACACAGATTTCATGCGACCGCATGATGCGGAAAGACAGGTCTGAAACATAAGCTGAACGAAATTAGGGTTTTAATTAATAATAATTATTAATATAAACCTAATTAGGGTTTTAATTATATATTAATTAGTTTTAGTTTTTTAATTTGTATTATTTAGTTTAATTAGTTTTATTAATATATAAAAATTAATACTTTTATAAATAAATAATATAAAAATAATATTTTTATAAAAATTGTACTTTTTACAACTTTAAGTTTATTTTTATATTTTGTATCTTTTTATTTGTTTTAGCGTGATATTTGTATTTTTCGTTCGTATTTAGTTTTAAGTCATAGTTTTTGCCATAGTTATTTTTATTTCAAGTTTTTAGGCTTTGCCATAAAATCCCTTAAGTACTTTTTCTTTAGACTAAGATTTAGGTGCTTTAGAATTTTGTGACGCCGTTTTATAAATTTTAGTACTTTTTTATGTAATTGCCGTTTCGGATATAGAATTCCTTTTAAGCTTTAATACCTTTAGACGTAACTTTTAATTCTTAGTTTTTAGACTTTTAAGTTTCGACGCGCTACGTTCTTATTTTTATTTTTCGACCTTTTATTTTTCGACGTTTTCCAACGCGTTTTTTTTCTTTCTTATTTTTCGAAGCTCTAGTTTTTAGGACATAGAATTTTCTATTTCTTCTCTAAAAATTCAAAACGAAAAATTATTTTAAGCGGTTAAATTGATAGACATCCAAAATTTTCTGGTTCGTAGTAATAGTTGGATTTGTTAGTGGCGAGTTGTGGGCTTCCGATTTAAAGGGTCCTGGCTACCTGCTGCATCTATTGGCTATTCAAAACGTGGGCAAAATCAGAAAAGTCTATTAATTTGATAACTTATATAATTTTTATCTTTTATAACTAATAGGATATTCAGTGAATGCACCGAGCAAAACGTTCACCACCTTTTATACGTTCACCACCTGTAACTCGATCAAGACATCTAGCCAATATTGTCGCCGTTGATTTTTCTTTAGAATCGTTATCCAGTCGACCAAGTACTCCAATTCAAATTTCCGATAATCCAATCCGGAGGATATTCAGGGACAATTCAGAGATCCTAAACCATTAATCTTTCCTCCGGAACCACCAATCATTCAAACAGAGATTTTCAAGGAACAACCCATTAAATCAGAATCCTCTAGTGATTCAGATTCAACAAACTCAATAATGGAAAATCTGGAACCTCTGAGTATGGAAGACCGAATGAGAGCTAAACGCACTGGCCAAGGTCACGCAATTACTCAACCTGACATTAATGCGCCAGATTATGAAATCAAAGGACAAATCCTACACATGGTGACTAATCAATGCCAATTTAGTGGTGCACCGAAGGAAGATCCAAATGAACATCTTCGTACCTTTAATAGGATCTGTACTCTATTTAAAATCCGAGAAGTTGAGGATGAACAGATCTATCTTATGTTATTTCCCTGGACTTTAAAGGGGGAAGCCAAAGATTGGTTAGAATAATACCTGAAGGGGCGATTGATACATGGGACGTTTTAGTTGAAAAATTTCTTAAACAATTCTTTTCGGCATCTAAAGCCGTAAGACTTCAAGGAGAAATTGTTACGTTCACACAAAAGCCAAACGAAACTCTATATGAGGCATGCACAAGATTTGGAAAGTTATTAAGAGGATGTCCACAACATGGTTTAGACACTTGTTAAATAGTACAAATATTCTACCAAGGATGCAACATCACTACACGAAAAGACATAGATATAGCAGCTGGTGGTTCCTTAATGAAGAAAACCGCAACTGACACTTACAAAATTATTGATAACACTACTTTCCACTCACATGAGTGGCATCAAGAAAAAGATATCGTTAGATCATCTAAAGCAGCTAGAGCCGATTCTAGCCATGACTTTGATTCCATTTCTACAAAGATAGATGCTGTAGAGAGACGAATGGAAAAGATGACTAAGGATATTCACTCAATAAGAATTAGTTGTGAGCAGTGTGGAGGACCACATTTGACAAAAGATTGTCTCAGTACTGAACAAACAATGGAACAAAGAGAGAATGTTTCATATATAAACCAAAGGCCTGGAAATAATTATCAGAATAATTATCAACCGCCAAGACCGATCTACAATCAAAATCAGAATCCATACAACAACCAACAAGGTCCTAGCAATCAACAAGTATCTAATAATACTTACAATCAGCAAAGACCTATTTTTCAAAATTAACCACCACAAACCGATGATAAAAAGCCAAATTTAGAAGATATGATGTCGAAGCTAGTTGAATCTCAAACGCAGTTTTTCACATCTCAGAAACAAACCAATGAACAAAATGCTCAAGCATTTAGAAATCAACAAGCTTCTATTCAAAATTTGGAACAAGAAGTAAGTAACCTAGCAAGGTTAATAGGTGAAAGAAAACCGGGAAGTCTACCTAGTGATACAAATGCTAACTCCCGGAATGAAACAGCTAAAGCCATTACCACAAGAAGTGGTATTACACTTAAACCACCTGAAATACCTGTAATTTCTGATGATTCTACTCCTACTCCACAAGAACCACAACCTGAGCAAGATAAGGAAACAAACACGGTAGTTGAAAAGGTTAATGAAGATAACACAGTTAAGGCAAAACCTTATGTTAAACCATACCAACCACCACTTCCTTACCAGAGTAAAATGAGAAAAGAGAGACTTGAAGCCGAGCAATCCAAATTCTTGGATATGTTTAAACAAATAAATGTAAATCTTCCTTTCATTGATGTGATTTCTGGAATGCCTAGATATGCTAAATTCTTGAAAGATCTAATCACAAATAGAAAGAAAATGGAAGAACTCTCGGCTGTTACTATGAATGCTAATTGTTTTGCAGTACTGTTGAATAAGATACCAGAAAAATTATCAGATCCAAGAAGTTTCACAATTCCATGTTTTCTGGGTAGTCTTAGTTCAATAGAAGCATTGGCAGACTTAGGTGCTAGTATAAATTTAATGCCGTATTCACTATACACTAAACTAGTCCTTGGAGAATTGAAACCAACACGAATAAGCATACAACTATCCGATCGATCAGTAAAATATCCTAAAGGGATAATGGAAAACATGCTAGTTAAAGTTGGTACTTTAGTATTTCCAGTAGATTTTGTTATTCTGGACATGGAAGAAGATTCTCGAGTTCCTCTCATATTAGGAAGACCATTCTTAAACACGGCTAAAGCAATAATAGACGTGTTCGGTAAGAAACTGACCCTAAGTATAGAGGACGAGAGAGTTACCTTTTCTGTTGATAGAGCCATGCAACAACTGCAATCTGCAGATGATACATGTTATTATATTCAAACTATAGATTCACATGCAGAATTGTTAGAAGAATTTCCAAAATTACAAGGGACAGGAGAATGTTCTTTAGGAGAAGGAACTGAACCAATTGATGAAACTAAAATGTTAGCTACACTTATGGCTAATGGATATGAACCAACAACAAAAGAAATTCAAATGCTAAAAGAAGAAGACAGATATCGATATAAATCATCGATAGAAGAACCACCGACATTAGAGTTAAAGCCACTTCCAAACCATTTGGAATATGCTTATTTACATGGTGAATCTGAATTACCTGTAATAATATAGTCTTCTCTTACCAAAAATGAAAAATCTCAACTCATTTCCGTACTAAAAGCTCATAAACCAGCTATTGCATGGAAGATTCATGATATTAAAGGAATAAGTCCTTCGTATTGCAAACATAAAATCCTTATGGAAGAAGGTCATAAAACGTATGTGCAACATCAACGAAGACTAAATCCTAATATGCAAGATGTTATTAAGAAAGAAATTATTAAACTGCTAGATGCAGGTTTAATTTATCCAATTTCTGATAGTCCATGGGTAAGCCCAGTTCAATGCGTACCTAAGAAGGGTGGCATGACTGTCATCACAAATGAGAAAAATGAGCTTATTCCTACTAGGACTGTAACAGGATGGCGTGTTTGTATTGATTATAGAAAATTAAATGACGCCACCAGAAAAGATCACTTTCCCTTACCTTTCATTGATCAAATGTTGGAAAGATTAGCCGGAAATAGTTACTATTGTTTTCTTGATGGTTTTTCCGGATATTTTCAAATTCCAATAGCACCCGAAGATCAAGAGAAAACCACATTCACGTGCCCTTATGGTACTTTTGCTTACAAACGCATGCCATTTGGACTTTGCAACGCCCCTGCAACCTTTCAAAGGTGCATGATGGCGATTTTTCACGACATGATAGAAGAATGCATGGAAGTTTTCATGGATGACTTTTCAGTCTTCGGTGATACATTTGAATCATGTCTAGTCAATCTTGAACGAATGTTTATTAGATGCAAACAATCAAATCTAGTACTTAATTGGGAGAAATGCCATTTCATGGTTAGAGAAGGCATCGTTCTTGGTCATAAAATTTCAAAGGAAGGAATTGAAGTGGATAGAGCTAAAGTAGATGTAATTGCTAAACTTCCACATCCCACCAAGGTTAGAGGAGTTAGTAGTTTTCTAGGGCATGCTGGTTTTTACCGACGTTTCATAAAAGAATTTTCTAAAATTGCCACTCCTATGAATAAACTCCTAGAAAAGGATGCTCCATTCATCTTTTCAGAGGAATGCATCAAATCTTTTAATATTCTTAAAGAAAAACTCACTAATGCTCCGATCATGATAACTCCAAATTGGAATCTAGCGTTTGAACTCATGTGCGATGCAAGTGATTTTGCAATGGGAGCCGTTTTAGCAAAAAAGATTGAAAAACGATTTCAACCTATTTATTATGCTAGTAAAACGTTACAAGGAGCACAAACGAATTATAGAACTACTGAAAAGAACTCCTTGCCATTGTCTTTGCTTTTGATAAATTTCGTTCATATCTCGTTCTAGCAAAAACGGTGGTCTATACCGATCATTCTGCTCTTAGATACTATTTTCAAAACAAGATGTCAAACCAAGATTAATCCGTTGGATCTTACTCTTACAAGAGTTCGATATTGAGATCCGAGATAAAAAGGGAGCAGAAAATCTCGCAGCTGATCATCTTTCTCGTCTTGAAAATCCTGAATTAGAAGTTCTAAATGAATCGGCCATACAAGATAACTTTCCAGATGAATATCTATTGAAGATAGATTATAGTGAAATTCTATGGTTTGCAGACTATGCAAACTACTTAGTATGTGGATTCCTTGAAAAAGGATTGTCGTACCAAAAACGAAAGAAATTCTTTAGTGATATAAAACACTATTTTTGGGAAGATCCACATTTGTTTAAAAGTTGTCCCGATGGAATAATACGCCGATGTGTATTCGGAGATGAAGCTAGTCAAATCTTAAACCATTATCACACAGGATCAACAGGAGGGCATTATGGGCCTCAGCTTACAGCAAGAAAAGTTTACGATGCTGGATTCTATTGGCCTACAATTTTCAAAGACGCACACCTTCTTTGTAAATCCTGTGATGCTTGTCAAAGGGCCGGAAAAATAAGTCAACGTGATGAAATGCCACAAAATGTCATTCAAGTATGTGAAGTATTTGACATTTGGGGTATTGACTTTATGGGTCCATTTTCAAAATCTCATAATAATCTCTACATTCTCGTTGCCATTGATTATGTATCTGAATGGGCGGAAGCACAAGCTCTTCCAACTAACGATGCACGAGTTGTAGTCAACTTTTTAAAACGTCTTTTTGCTAGGTTCGGAACACCGAAAGCTTTAATAAGTGATCGGGTTCTCATTTTTGTAATAATCAACTTGAGAAAGTTCTCAAAAGATATGGAGTAACTCATAAAATCTCAACCGCTTATCATCCAAAAACAAGTGGACAAGTTGAAAATATCAACCGAGCATTAAAACGTATTCTAGAGAAAACCGTAGGATCAAATCCGAAGGAATGGTCCATGAAATTGGAGGATGCACTCTGGGCTTTTAGAACAGCCTACAAAACTCCAATTGGAACCACACCTTTTAAACTCGTTTACGGAAAAGTATGTCATCTTCCAGTAGAAATTGAACACAAAGTATTTTGGGCTTTGAAGACATGTAATCTTGATTTGCATGAAGCCGGACGTCTACGGTTAAGTCAACTAAACGAATTAAAAGAATTAAGACATGAAGCATATGAAAATTCGTTAATCTATAAGGAAAGAACGAAGAAATGGCATGATAAAAGAATATGAAGTTCAAAAGAATTTAAGGAAGGAGACAGAGTTCTTCTTTTCAATTCACGATTCAAGCTAGTTCCTGGAAAATTGAAATCAAGATGGTCTGGACAATTCATAGTCAAAAGAGTTTTCCCGTACGAAATGGTAGAATTAATAAATTCAAATGGAATTAAATTTAAGGTTAATGGTCACAGAGTTAAACATTACATAGATAATCCAATGGAAGTTGAAGATGAAGTTAATCACAATTTCGACACCACAGCTAACTAAGTGTGGGAAGGTTTGAATATTTTTAGGGTAATATATATTTCTGCTAGAGTTAGATATTCTGTTTTCGTGTAGTTTTCGAGAATGGAATCCGAATGGTCTTTCCCTAGCAGACCCTAAAGAACTAGTCTTCTCCCCCCATTCTGAATTTTTATATTTTTTAGGTTTTACGAGATGAAGAATTCCTTTGATCTGAACCATGGTCTAATGCTACACGCTATGATTACTAAACGTAATAATGACTCACTTTCGAGTGAACTGGTATCATTCATAAGAGCCAAAATGGACGGAGTAAGAAAAGAACTCAGAAAAGATCATCATAAGATACATTTTGGTAAAGGAAAATCAAAATCCGCAACAAAAAGAAGAGCACGACACCTTGAAAGATGTTACAAATGCAGAAAATGGTCACACGAAGGTAAATGTTCAAATAATCAAACATATTCAAATACCGAATTTGTTACTCTATGAAGAGAAGGACCGTTCATATGTTTAGAAGAAAAGATATTGAAGATTCGAGGTTATGCTTACGTAGCTATGGAGAACCAAATCACACGACTCTCCTATGAGTCGGCTAAAGCAGGTCTCTAAGAATTCTTTCTCACAGGTAAGTATGTACATTTTTTATTTTTATTTTTATTGCTTTTAACCTTTTGATAATAAACGCTGAATCATTTGCTATAAAGTATTAAATTGGTATTCAATAAAATTAGGTATGCGTAACCGAAATTATTGATATCATACAAAAATTTATTACATCACTGTGAAATTTACCGTTTATTCTTAAGGTATAAATATCTTTAATCAATCAACTCAAAATATTTCAGAAATTCGTCAGGAGTAAAACTAGGTTATGGAACCGAAATTACTTTACCGAAAAGAGGGGCGTATATTTTTGATAATATTTGATTGATTAAAGTGGGATAAAAGACCAAAAAGATATTTAATTTTATTTTTACCATGTTTTTAAAATTAATATATAAATATTAAATTAATATTGTAAATCTTTTTAAATCAATATATTTAAGTTTGTAAATATTTGAAAAATTAATATTTTTAAAATAAGTTTGTATGTATAAAAACAAAGATATAATATAAGTTTGGTGTGAATTTTTAATTTTAATTATATGAATTTTTAATTTCATGCATTTTAAATTTAAGTTTGGTGTGAATTTAAAAACAAAAATGTACTTTATTTCACTAAGTTAAAAATTTGATTTTTAAAATTCGTCGTGAGTTGAAAACTAGGTCGTTGAACCGAAATTACTCTACCCAAGGGAGGGACGAGAACTTTTATTATCATTATTTTTAATCTTATTGAATTAAAGTATGCAAAAAAAAAACGCCAATATGTTTGGAAACTTTGGTAAAATTTAATCATTTTTCTACGCTAATCACCCTCAATAATTTAAATTGTTACTGATTTCTTGCAAATGAGGGCATTGCAAGATCTTAAGTGTGGGAAGGGATTAAATTTTTTCGGATTTTTAAAATTTTAACTTATACACTTGGTTACCATTAAAAATACTAGTAACGCAGTAGTTGTATTAGAATCTAGTGCTCTCTGATAATAAAGAACAGCCATAGTCTTATATACTGACTACCCAATTCTAGTAAAATTTTTCAAAATTTTCAAATAAATGAATTCAAAATCATGTTTATACATATTTATGAACGGTAAAACTAGATGTTAACACCGAAATTATTGTTACCTCGGAAAGGACATAAATTGAGAAACAACCCAAAATGTTAGAATTCATTTAAAATGGAATAGATGACAATAAAAAGGAAAAGAAAGGAAAATAAAAGCCAAGTGTGGAAAAATTTACCAAGTTATTTAAAACATATATCACATATTTTTGTACAAATAACTGAAGATACTTTTGTTTTGGACAATTTTATCAGTTTTACCCAATTTCTTATAATATATTTGAAAGAAAGATGCATCTACACGATGAATCAATTCCATCATTAAAAGGAAGTAAATTCTTCCGAAAAAGACACGCGCTTCTTGATTTAGGTCAGGAAGTTGTCGTCCAGACCAGTTGTAGAGTCTACGAAAAACCTTGAAAAGTTTTCTCAAAAATCAGCTGGAAATCCACGGACCCCAGCATCAAATAGGGTGGCCAAGTGATCAGACTTATCCTAACCATGAGAGGATCTGTCTCGTAAAATGGGGAGGGAGCCGTGCAAATTAGCTTGATAAGACTAATGAATCAGACCCCTAGAAAGGATAATCTCCTTAAAGATCAAAAATCAGCTTTTAAGACTGATATTACTCAATCCTTGAGATTGACTTTTAAAGATTGAGAATTACAAACTCATGGAATTCAATGATATCTAAACTTGAGCTTGAACGAGAAAATATTTTGATCAAATTACAAACCAATTTGTTTTCCGAAAACCCTATTTTCAATGCGTTCATTACCATTGAATGTAAAATCCTAGAAATTCACCTGGAATTCATTAGGTTACCTGAACCTAATCGGGTGTCAACCGTAAGAACGGTAGTTGCATAGCATGGTCAAAGACAGGACCTTGTGCCAGACCGAAAAAATTATAGGGTGATCTTTACTATTGCTCCTACAAAGGATAGTAATTGCATCCGACATGTTTTAGACCATGAACATCTGCATGTCATTAGACATTGCCTTAACAGTTGCTTGTTCAACGCTTTTCTTTACAACTGGACGGTAGTTTACCGAAAGGTAATATACGGAGCAAGTAAACTGGACGTGTTGCTTTCCCAATACAAGGTTAGCAAGTGGGTGACACAAAATCGCAAGTTTTGAGCTAAAATTTTCAAATCTAAAACCCACCAAACCCACAAAAACAATTTGCAAACACCGGTGAAGGGTTATTCCGAAAAACTTATCTGGGTAAAAGCTAGATTAATTTTCAAAAGATCAAATGTTTTCATAAAGATCCAATTTCCTAAAGGATCTAAATTTTCATAGTCATGTGGGACTGTAAACCACATCGTCACTACCATTGTTCATACTGCCATATAGAAATCACTGATGTACAAAGTGTGAAGAATAAAGAAGTGATTCTAGTATTTTTATTTCAAGACTATATTGCTTGAGGGCAAGCAACGCTCAAGTGTGGGAATATTTGATAATGCTAAAAACGAACATATATTTTATAGCATTACCCCTCAAGAAAGACAAGCTTTTAGTTGCAATTTTTGTGTTTACAAGTGATATTCGTTTAAATAATAAAAGGTGAAGACAAAAGACAGATTCGACGAATTGAAGACGCAAACGACCAAAAAGCTCAAAAGTACAAAGTACAATCCAAGAGGTTCAAATTATTGATGAGAAACGTCTAAAAGTTACAAAAGTACAAGACGCAAAACGCAAAGCACAAGATATTAAATAGTACGAAAGGACGTTCGAAAATCCGGAACCGGGACCAGAGTCAACTCTCAATGCTCGACGCAACGGAGCTAAAATTATAAGTTAACTATGCACATAAATATAATATAATATATAAATAATTCTTAAAAATTATATATATATTATATATATTTATAAAACCGTCGGCAAGAAGCAAACAACAAAATGTGAGCTGGAAAAGCAGGCCATGCGATCGCATGGCCTGGAGGCTATATTTCCATGCGATCGCATGGGCCACTTTTTCTGGCCACATCCCTATAAAAGGCAGTCTGGTGTTCGAATTTATCATACCATCTATCTCTCTATCTCAACGTAATATATATATATATATATATATATATATATATATATATATATATATATATATATATATATATATATATATATATATATATATATATATATATATATATATATATATATATTATAATTTTAATTTTTATTTTAATAATAAGGGTATGTTAGCGAATGTTGTAAGGATGTAAGTCGAAATTCTGTCCGTGTAACGGTACGCTATTATTAATCATTGTAAGTTATGTTCAACCTTTTTAAATTAATGTCTCGTAGCAAAGTTATTATTATGCTTATTTAAGCCGAAGTAATCGTGATGTTGGGCTAAATATTTATGATGGGGTAATTGGGCTTTGTACCATAATTGGGGTTTGAACAAAAGAACGACACTTGTGGAAATTAGATTATGGGCTATTAATGGGCTTTATATTTGTTTAATTAAATGATAGTTTGTTAATTTAATATAAAGATTTACAATTGGACGTACCTATAAATAACCATATACACTCGATCGGACACGATGGGCTAGATATTTATAAGTACTAATAATCGTTCATTTAACCGGACACAGGAATGGATTAATAGTCAATGGACTTATTAAAACAGGGGTGAATTATATACAAGGACACTTGGTGTAATTATAGTTCAAGTCCCCAATTAGTTAGAATATTTGACTTCGGATATAAGAATAATTTGACGAGGACACTCGCACTTTATATTTATGACTGATGGACTATTATGGACAAAATCCAGATGGACATATTGAATAATCCAGGACAAATGACAATTAACCCATGGGAATAAACTAAAATCAACACGTCAAACATCATGATTACGAAAGTTTAAATAAGCATAATTCCTTTATTTCAGATTTAATTGCACTTTTAATTATCGCACTTTTATTTACTATCATTTTATTTAAATGCACTTTTAATTATCGTACTTTTTAATTATCGCAATTTTATTTATCGTCATTTTATTTATCGCATTTTTATTTATCGTAATTTCATTATCGTTATTTACTTTACGCCTAAAATTAAGTTATATTTATTTTTAATATTTTACATTAAGTTTTAACTACGACTTAAGTTTTAAAATCGACAAACCGGTCATTAAATGGTAAAAACCCCCTTTTTATAATAATAATACTACTTATATATATTTATATTTTTACAAATATAGTTTTTAAAAATATAGCGTTAAACTTGGCTAAGATTCCTGTGGAACGAACCGGACTTACAAAAAACTACACTACTGTACGATTAGGTACACTTCCTATAAGTGTTGTAGCAAGGTTAAGGTATATCCACTCTATAAATAAATAAATAACTTGTGTAAAATTGTATCGTATTTAATAGTATTTTGTAGTAAAAATATAACTATTTTGTATACACCTCGCATAACATCAGTCCCAGATAAAGGCTTGACAATCAACAAATGGACAACAACTCTATTGAAGTTAAGAGAAGAGAAAGAAATGATGCTTGGGTTTGGTAACGTCGAAGTGACTGCTGAAAAGAACATAAATAATGATGAACCAGAAAGATTACCAGAAATTGAAAAGGTTATAAACACTGATACTGATGATTTATTATAAAAAAAGATGAACAATAATAACATACGTTTAATGTGTATTATAAAAGGATAATATAGAGAAGTTTCTAACACATACTGGTTTATGTATAGGTTTTGATGATCAAATACAAAAATGTTGAGGGAGAAGGAAATCAAGAAATAGAAGGGGTAAAAAATTTTATTTAAATTAAATAATCAAAAACTATATGGTATTTGTGGTTGTCAAACAAGTGATGTTAAAGCGAAGGGGTACAAAATAGTAGTATTATTGCTACAAAATACTATTTAATACGATACAATTTTACACAAGTTATTTATTTATTTATAGAGTGGATATACCTAAACCTTGCTACAACACTTATAGGCAGTGTACCTAATCGTACAGTAGTGTAGTTTTTAGTAAGTCCGGTTCGTCCACAGGGAACTCGCCAAGTTTAACGATATATTTTTTTTAAAACTATATTTTTAAAAATATAAATATATATATAAGTAGTATTATTATTATAAAAGATGGTTTTTACCGTTTAATAACCGGTTTGTCGATTTCAAAACTTTAGTCGCAGTTAAAACCTAATGTAAAATATAAAAATATAAAAGACTTAATTTTAAAGCGTAAAGTAAATGACAATAATTAAAGTGCGATAAAAGTGTGATAAATAAAATGACAATAAATAAAATTGCGATTAATTAAAAGTGCAATTAAATATGAACTAAAGGAATTATACTTATTTAAACTTCCGTAATCATGATGTTTGACGTGTTGATTTTAGTTTATTACTATGGGTTAATTGTCCTTTGTCCTGGATTATTCAATATGTCCATCTGGTTTTTGTCCATAACAGTCCATCAGTCATAAATATAAAGTGCGAGTGTCCTCGTCAAATTATCCTTATATCCGAAGTCAAATATTCCAACTAATTGGGGACTTAAACTATAATTACACCAATCTTCCTTGTATATAATTCACCCCTATTTTAATAAGTCCATTGACTATTAATTCATTCCCGTGTCCGGTTAAATGAACGATTATTAGTACTTATAAATATCCCGCCCATCGTGTCCGATCGAGTGTATATGGTTATTTATAGGTACGTCCAATTGTAAATCTTTATATTAAATTAACAAACTATCATTTAATTAAACAAATATAAAGCCCATTAATAGCCCATAGTCTAATTTCCACAAGTGTCGTTCTTTTGTCTAAACCCCAATTATGGTACAACGCCCAATTACCCAATTTTAATATTTAGCCCAACATCACGATTACTTTAATTTAAATAAGCATAATAATAACTTAGCTACGAGACATTAATTTAAAAAAGTTGAACATAACTTACAATGATTAATAATAGCGTAGCGTTACACGGACAGAATTTCGACTTACACACTTACAACATTCGCTAACATACCCTTATTATTATTAAATTAAAATTAAAATTAAAATTAAAATATTATATATATATATATATATATATATATATATATATATATATATATATATCAGAGAGATAGAGAGGATAGAAAAAGGAGTACCAAACTCGGCTGAAAACTTTGCAATTTATAGCACTTGGCCTGACTTTTGGCCCCATGCGATTGCATGGAAATTGTGCTTCCAGGCCATGCGATCGCATGACCCTCTGATCCAGCTCACATAATTTTGTTTTCTTGTTTGCCGACGATTTTAATATATAATATAATATATATATATATATATAATTTTAAGAATTAATTATATATTATATTATATTCATGTGCATAGTTGACTTGTAATTTTTAGTCCGTTGCGTCGAGCATTGAGAGTTGACTCTGGTCCCGATTCCGGATTTTTGAACGTCCTTGCGTACAATTTAATATCTTGTACTTTGCGTTTTGCGGCTTGTACTCTTATAATTTCTAGACGTTTCTCATCAATAATTTGAACCACTTGGATTGTACTTTGTACTTTTGAGCTTTTTGGTCGTTTGCGTCTTCAATTCGTCGAATCTGTCTTTTGTCTTCACCTTTTATTATTTAAACGAATATCACTTGTAAATAGAATAATTGCAACTAAAAGCTTGTCTTTCTTGAGGGATAATGCTATGAAATATATGTTTGTTTTTAGCATTATCAAATATTCCCTCACTTGAGCGTTGCTTGTCCTCAAGCAATATAGTCTTGAAATAAAAATATTAGAATCACTTCTTTATTCTTCACACTTTGTACATCAGTGATTTCGATTTGGCGGTATGAACAATGATAGTAACGTTGTGGTTCACAGTCCCACATGACTATGAAAATTTAGATCCTTTAGGAAATTGGATCTTTATGAAAACAATTGATCTTTTGAAAATTCAATCTAGCTTTTACCCTAGATAAGTTTTCCGAAATAACCCTTTACCGGTGTTTTCGAAATTGTTTTTGTGGGTTTTGTGGGTTTCAGATTTGAAAATTTTAGATCAAAACTTATGGTTTTGTGTCACCCACTTGCTAACCTTGTATTGGGAAAGCAACACGTCCAGTTTACTTGCTCTGTATATTACCTTTCGGTAAACTACCGTCCGGTTGTAAAGGAAAGCGTTGAACAAGAAACTGTTGAGGCAATGTCCCGTGACATGCTTTTAATTATGGTTTATATCGTGTCGGATGCAATTACTATCCTTTGTAGGAGCAATAGTAAAGATCACCCTATAGTTTTTCGGTCTGGCACAAGGTCATGTCTTCGACCATGCTATGCAACCACTGTTCTTACGGTTGACACCCGATTTGGTTCAGGTGACCTAATGAATTCCAGTAAATTCTTAGGATTTTACGTTCAATGGTAATGAACGCATTGAAAATAGGTTTTCAGAAAACAAATCGGTTTTAATTTGATCAAAATATTTTCTCGTTCAAGCTCGAGTTTAGATATCATCGAATTCCTTGAGTTTGTAATTCTCAATCTTTAAAGTCAATCTCAAGGATTCAGTAATATCAATCTTAAAAGCTGATTTTTAATCTTTAAGGAGATTATCCTTTCTGGAGGTCTGATTCATTAGTCTTATCAAGCTAATTTGCACGGCACCCTCCCCATTTTATGAGACAGATCCTCTCATGGTTAGGATAAGTCTGACCACATGGCGACCCTGTTTGATGTTGAGGTCCGTGGATTTCCTGCTGATTTTAGAGATGACTTTTCTAGATTTTTCGTCAACCTACAGCTGGTCTTGACGACAACTTCCTGACCTAAATCAAGAAGCGCGTGTCTTTTTCAGAAGACTTTACTTCCTTTTAATGATGGAATTGATTCATCGTGCAGATCCATCTTTCTTTCAAATATATTACAATAAATTAGGTAAAACTGATTAAAATCGTCCAAAACAAAAGTAACTGCAATAATCTTGTACAAACATATGTGATATGTGTTTTAAATAACTTGGTAAATTCTTCCCACACTTAGCTTTTGTTTTCCTTTCTTTGCCTTTTTATTTTCCTCTATTCCATTTTAAATGAATTCTAACGTTTTGGGTTGTTTTTCCATTTATGTTCTCTCTGAGGTAACAATAATTTCGGTATTACAACCTAGTTTTATCGTTCATAAATATGTATAAACATGATTTTGAATTCATTTAATTGAAAATTTTTCAAATTTTCACAAAATTTGGCAATTAAACTAAGTGTAAACCCGAGAGAATTTATAACCCTTTCCCACACTTGAGATCATGCAATGCCCTCATTTGCATGAAATCAGACTATAATTATAAATTCATGAGGGTGATTAGTGTAGAAAAGTGATTAAATATATACCGAGTTTGAAATTTCTAAGCTCGTCGAATGATAGATGGCGCGCCTCATCGTTCATTTCTTTTGTTGTAATTTCACATATGTTTTGCGTCTTATCGTCAAAATTAGTAGCTTTTGCTGAACTTAATGTCAGTCTTTGAAAGTGCGCTGTTTTACCATGTTTTGTACATAAGATAAACTACAAACATATAATATATATATATATATATATATATATATATATATATATATATATATATATATATATATATATATATATATATATATATATATATATATATATATATATAAATATATATATATATATATATATATATATATATATATATATACATATTTTATAAAACCTTTATTTATTAAAATAATTTAAATGAATGATTTTTAAAATTTTGTTTCCTTTTACTTTAGGTAGTTTCGGTATGTTTACCTAGTCCGTCCCTCGACAAAATTTAAAATTCATCATTTTTAAAGCGATTGTTTTAAAAGCAAAGATTTTTGGGTTTTTAAATTTTTTTAATTTTTTTTGGTATACTTTAGATCAATAAAATTAAAAATAATGATAACAAAATTTGTCGCCCCGCCCTCGGGTAAAGCAATTTCGGTTCCATGACCTAGTCTTCAACTTACGATGAATTTTAGAAATCATTTTTTTTAAACTTAATGAAATAAAGTAATTTTTGTTTTTTAAAATCACACAAAAATTAAATTTAAAAGGCATATTAATTTCATATAAAACCTACAAAATATTTGAAAAAATCAGAATGGGGGAAGAAAACTAGTTCTTTAGTGTCTGCTAGCGGAAAAGACCAATCGAATTCCATTCTCGGAACTACACGAGAATAGAACAACTAAGCCTAGACAGCATTATTTCTTAGAACATTTGAATCTCCCCACACTTAAGTAGCTGTGGTGTCGAAATTGTGGTTAACTTCATTGTCAATTTCTCTTGGACCATAATCAACTTGCATATCTGTGACTTTTGCTTTAAGCCATTGGTCGAATTCCTGTGTAATATCCACAAATTCAACTAGTTTCGCCTTTTCTCTAGGAGATAGATTGGATACTAACCGGTTACATAACTTAAAGTTCCCCTTGGTTCTAGCATCGCGAATTCGTTTAATAAGTTTCTTCATTGAACTGTTAATAACGGAGTCATTTAATTTTGTATCAACAACGGGGTTCTTTGTTATCAGGTCATCATTAGGTGTTACTTCATCTTCCCCATACTTAGGCATTTTATTATTGCTAAGCACTACCGTTGGAGTTGGTAAAACAACATGGTTCTTACATATCGTTTTTGTCGGTTCAACGGTTTTGGTTGGTGGAGATTTAGACTTTCGACTCACAAAGGTGATCGATTTTTCATTATTACTAAGTGTCATTCTACCCTCTCTTACATCAAATAACGCCCTGGTAGATGCTAAGAATGGTCGACCTAAAATTAGAGGAATGTTTGGGTCCTCTTCTATGTCAATGACAATAAATTCGACTAAAAAGGTTAAATTACCCACTTGAACGGGTAGGTCATCAGCAATTCCAACTGGGTGCTTAATGGTTTGATCAAAAAGCCGAACACTCATCTCTGTTGGACTTAACTCACCTACTCCTAATCTCTTATATAATGAAAGAGGCATAACACTCACACTCGCACCTAAATCTGCTAGTGCATCATACATGACACAATCACTAAGTAGACAAGGAACAATAAATTCACCCGGATCACCCACCCTGGGTGGAGGTTTTGGTGGAACTGTCTTCACCGGATTTATCTTTACGGTTTTTGTTTCTTGTACTTTCATATTCTTCTTATTCTTTCCAGAGGTATCACAAACTTTATTACCTATTACTTTCTCATACTCAACTCCTTTTCTTGGAAACGGGATGGGTGGTTTGTATGGTGCCACCACTGGCTTTAAATACTCGGGTGGTGGTGGTGTTGTAACTTCTTCATTATTACTCACGTCTAAAACCTTCCCATCTTCTGATGTTGGTTTTTCAGAATTTGTTGAGACCATACTAACATTCTCATTCCGAGGATTTACTTCAGTATTACTCGGTAGCTTTCCTTGTTCCCTCTCACTCATCATGCTAGCAAGAGTACCTACGTGTTTTTCTAGATTCAAAATGGAATCTTGTTGAGTTCTTAATGACTGATCAAACCACTCATTTTTTTGGGTTTGAGATGTAATAAATTGTGTTTGAGATTCCATAGCTTTGCCATCATTTCTTCTAGATTTGACTTTTTCTCTTCGGTTTGTTGTGGTGGTTTATACAAACCAGGTCTTTGTTGATTGAAAGTATTGTTTTGAGTTGGTTGGTTATTCGGACCTTGTTGGTTATACGAGTTGTTGTTTGGTCCATTTAGATTGTAACGAATGTTTTGATTTCGATTAAAGTTCGGCCTTGGCTGTTGATAATTATTTTGATAATTATTTTCCGGCCTTTGGTTCATGTAGGAAACATTCTCTCGTTGTTCCATCGTTTGCTCGATGTGACAATCTTTCGTTAAATGTGGTCCACCGCATTGCTCACAACTGATTCGTATTGCGTGAATATCTTTATTCATCTTTTCCATTCGTCTCTCGAAAGAATCTATTTTTAAAGAAACGGAATCAAAGTCATGGCTAGAATCAGCTCTAGCCACTTTAGATGAACGAAACATATCTTTTTCCTGATGCCACTCATGTGAGTGGGAGGCTGTGTTATCAATAATTTTGTGAGCTTCAGTTGTGGTTTTCTTCATAATGGAACCACCAGCTGCTATGTCGATGTCATTTCGTGTAGCAACATCGATACCTTGGTAGAATATTTGTACTATTTGATAAGTGTCTAAACCGTGTTGAGGACATCCTCTCAACAACTTTTTGAATCTTGTCCATGCCTCATATAATGTTTCATTTAGCTTTTGCGTGAATGTAATAATTTCTCCTTGAAGTCTCCCGGCTTTAGATGCCGGAAAGAATTTTTTAGGAAAATTTTCAACTAAAACATCCCATGTATCAATCGCCCCTTCAGGTAACGATTCTAACCAATCTTTGGCTTCTCCCTTTAAAGTCCAGGGAAATAACATGAGATAGATCTGTTCATCCTCCACTTCTCGGATTTTAAATAGAGTACAGATCCTATTAAAGGTACGAAGATGTTCGTTTGGATCTTCCTTCGGCGCACCACTAAATTGTCAATGATTAGTTACCATGTGTAGAATTTGTCCTTTGATTTCATAATCTGACGCATTAATATCTGGCTTAATAATGGCGTGACCTTGGCCCGTACGTGTGGCTCTAATTCGGTCTTCCATACCTAGAGGTTCCGTTACTTCCATAATTGAAATTGTTGAATACGAATCACTAGAGGATTCTGATTTAACGGTTTGTAGTTCAGGAGGAATGATTAGTGGTTCAGGATCTCTGAATTGTTCTTGAATATCCTCCGAATTCTCAATTGTGAGGTCGGGTTCAAAAAATGGATTATTGGAAATTTGAATTGGAGTACATGGTCGACTAGATGACGATTCTAAAGAAAAATCAAAAACAATATTGGCTAGATGTCTTGATCGAGTTACAAGTGGTGAACGTATGAAAGGTGGTGAACGTTTTGCTCGGTGCTATCACTGAATATCCTATTAGTTATAAAGATAAAAATTATATAAGTTATCAAATTAATAGACTTTTCTGATTTTGCCCACGTTTCGAATAGCCAATAGATGCAGCAGGTAGCCAGGACCCTTTAAATCGGAAGCCCACAACTCGCCACTAACAAATCCAACTATTACTACGAACCAGAAAATTTTGAATGTCTATCAATTTAACCGCTTAAAATATTTTTTTCGTCGAAGTTTAAAGAAATTTTAGAGAAGAAATAGAAAATTCTATATCCTAAAAACTAGAGCGTCGAGAAATAAGAAAGAAAAAAGTACGTCGAAAAACGTCGAAAAATAAAAGGTCGAAAAATAATAAAAAACGTAGCGCGTCGAAACTTAAAAGTCTAAAAACTAAAAATTAAAAGTTACGTCTACAAGTATTAAAGCTTAAAAGAAATTCTATATCCAAAATGGTAATAACTTAAAAAGTACTAAAATCTAAAAACGGCGTCGCAAAATTCTAAAGTACCTAAATCTTAGTCTAAAGGAAAAGCACTTAAGGGATTTTACGGCAAAGCCTAAAAATCTAGAAATAAAAATAACTATGGAAAAAACTATGACTTAAAACTAAATACGAACGAAAAATACAAATATTACGCTAAAACAAATAAAAAGATACAAAATATAAAAATAAACTTAAAGTTGTAAAAAGTACAATTTTTATAAAAATATTATTTTTATATTATTTATTTATAAAAGTATTAATTTTATAATTTATTAAAACTAATTAAAACTAAAAATAAAAATTAAATAAATAAAACTAAAACTAATATTAGAAATTAATTAACTAATAAACCCTAATTAGGGTTTTAATTAATAATAATAATAATAATAATTAATACACCGTAATTATTGCAGTACCAGGTCAGATGTAGCGTGTCAGACAAGGCCAAGCTTTCGCATGGATTTTACATTATAATTTCATGCGGTCGCATGGTTAATGGTTCCAGGCCAGAATATGGGCTGCTACAGTACCAGGCCCGAAAACTTTTATATATATTTTTTTTCTGTTTTTAATATTTATATAAATGAAATAAAAACTTATATTTTTAGAAACTAAAAAAAATAGAAATAGAAATATTTTATAATTTTATATATTTTAAACAAACTCTTAAAAAATATATATATTTTATTTTTTTCTTTTAATATTTTTCTTTTTTTTAATTAAAACGTATTTTTACAAAAGCGTATTTTTACAAAAGTAAACTAAGAATCTTTTTTTTTATATAGCGTTTTGCTTCCGGCGTTTAAGCAGTTCCCCGGCAGCGGCGCCAAAAATACTTGATGTTAAAGCGAAGGGGTACAAAATAGTAGTATTTTTGCTACGAAATACTATTAAATACGTTACAATTTTACACAAGTTATTTATTTATTTATAGAGTGGATATACCTAAACCTTGCTACAACACTTATAGGCAGTGTACCTAATCGTACAGTAGTGTAGTTTTTAGTAAGTCCGGTTCATCCACAGGGAACTCGCCAAGTTTAACGCTATATTTTTTTAAAACTATATTTGTAAAAATATAAAAATATATATAAGTAGTATTATTATTATAAAAGGGGGTTTTTACCGTTTAATGACCGGATTGTCGATTTCAAAACTTTAGTCGCAGTTAAAACCTAATGTAAAATATAAAAATATAAAAGACTTAATTTTAAAGAGTAAAGTAAATGACAATAATTAAAGTGCGATAAAAGTGCAATAAATAAAATGACAATAAATAAAATTGCGATAATTAAAAGTGCAATTAAATATGAAATAAAGGAATTATGCTTATTTAAACTCCTGTAATCATGATGTTTGACGTGTTGATTTTAGTTTATTACCATGGGTTAATTGTCATTTGTCCTGGATTATTCAATATGTCCATCTGGTTTTTGTCCATAACAGTCCATCAGTCATAAATATAAAGTGCGAGTGTCCTCGTCAAATTATCCTTATATCCGAAGTCAAATATTCCAACTAATTGGGGACTTAAACTATAATTACACTAATTTTCCTTGTATATAATTCACCCCTGTTTTAATAAGTCCATTGACTATTAATTCATTCACATGTCCGGTTAAATGAACGATTATTAGTACTTATAAATATCCCGCCCATCGTGTCCGATCGAGTGTATATGGTTATTTATAGGTACTTCCAATTATAAATCTTTATATTAAATTAACAAACTATCATTTAATTAAACAAATATAAAGCCCATTAACAGCCCATAGTCTAATTTCCACAAGTGTCTTTCTTTTGTCTAAACTCCAATTATGGTACAAAGCCCAATTACCCATTTTTAATATTTAGCCCAACATCACGATTACTTCAATTTAAATAAGAATAATAATAACTTAGCTATGAGACATTAATTTAAAAAGGTTGAACATAACTTACAATGATTAATAATAGCGTAGCGTTACACGGACAGAATTTCGACTTACACACTTACAACATTCGCTAACATACCCTTATTATTATTAAATTAAAATTAAAATTAAAATTAAAATTAAAATATTATATATATATATATATATATATATATATATATATATATATATATATATATATATATATATATATATATATATATATATATATATATATATATATATATATATATCAGAGAGATAGAGAGGATAGAAAAAGGAGTACCAAACTCGGCTGAAAACTTTGAAATTTATAGCACTTGGCCTGACTTTTGGCCCCATGTGATCGCATGGAAATTGTGCTTCCAGGCCATGCGATCGCATGGCCCTCTGATCCAGCTCACATAATTTTGTTTTCTTGTTTGCCGACAGTTTTAATATATAATATAATATATATAATTTTAAGAATTAATTATATATTATATTATGTTCATGTGCATAGTTGACTTGTAATTTTTAGTCCGTTGCGTCGAGCGTTGAGAGTTGACTCTGGTCCCGGTTCCGGATTTTCGAACGTCCTTGCGTACAATTTAATATCTTGTACTTTGCGTTTCGCGGCTTGTGCTCTTGTAATTTCTAGACGTTTCTCATCAATAATTTGAACCACTTGGATTGTACTTTGTACTTTTGAGCTTTTTGGTCGTTTGCGTCTTCAATTCGTCGAATCTGTCTTTTGTCTTCACCTTTTATTATTTAAACGAATATCACTTGTAAATAGAACAATTGCAACTAAAATCTTGTCTTTTTTGAGGTATAATGCTATGAAATATATGTTTGTTTTTAGCATTATCAACAAGCTTGTATGGTGCTGTTACCCATATTCACTTTTCCCATTTATTATTCATATGATAACATGTTAAGTGATAACACACATTGATTGATGTTAAACGATAACAGTCTTTGAATGTATGTTAACTGATAACATTCATTGGATGTATGTTAAATGATAACATTCATTAGATGTATGTTAACTGATAACACATGAGATGTATGTTAACTGATAACATTCTTTGGATGTATGTTAACTGATAACAATCATTGGATGCATGTTAAATGATAACATTCATTGGATGTATGTTACGGATAACACATGGGATGTATGTTAACTGATAACATTCATTGGATGTATGTTAACATAGTGTTTTAAAACTATATGTAAAACTATAATGTGCATCTAATGTATGTTAAAAATAATATGAATTTTAGCTTGTTGTATTCAAGTGCCGGTATCATACATCAAATGTATGTTAAAAAAGCTACATCAAAACTATAAAAAAGGGAAAAATGACATGTATGTTTGCACGAATGTAAGAAGGGGATTGATGAAGGATATGAAGATGTGGAAAAATATCTTTGGAAAATAAAGCAGATTTGATCAAGTTTTCAGATAACATGAAGATTAAAGAAGTTTCAAAAAAAATTCAAAGTATTATTCAAGGTATGAATTCCTCATGGTCTGAAGAAAGGACGCCTTCACCTCTGATTGTAACTGAAGAAGGAGGTAATAGCTACAAAGAATATTTTGGAGTGGAATTTGATTTAGATTATGAAATTGAAGGAAGAAACAGAATAAACAACGCGAGAGAGAATGAGAATGAGGAAGATAATGTTAATGTTGAAATGGATACAGATGAAGTGGAAGATTTGTTTGAAAAAGAGGAGATGCGAAACAATGTGAATGTGGAAATGGAGAGTCGTATTGTGGAAAGTGTGAAAGAAAAGCAAAATGATGAGTTGAATGTTACAATGGAGGCTATAGTAGTTGAAAATTTGGGTGAGCAGGAGGAAACTGGACATAAAGTGAATATGGATTTGGAGAAACATATACGAGAGATTATATTTGAAAATCCAAATGATGAGGTAATTGCTGGGATTGAGGGAGATTTAAATGAAAAAAATGAGAGAAGAAGACAACACAAAACAGGATGTGAATGTTGGAATGAATATAGCTGGAGTGGAAGATTTGTTAGAAACAGAAGAGACGAAAAATAATGTGAGTGTGGAAATGGAAAGTCATGGTATGGGTGTAGAGAGTCAATAGACATGGTTGGAATGGAGACTGAGAAAGCAAAGAATTTGGTTGAAAAGGTTAAGAAAGAAAAAAGTGTGAATGTGGAAATTGAGACTAAGATGGATGAAGATTTTAATGAGCAAGCAATTGATGATGATGAAGAAAATACAAAGGCAGTGATAGCAAATATTTTGGGAGATTTGAAAAATGATAGTTTATTTGCAGGTGCAATAGATACAATTATAAGTAGAGCAGGGGAGAAATTGGAGAAGAAAAAGGAGTTGTCGAAGGAGAGAAAATAGAAAATCAAGAAAATAAAGTAGGAGGAAAAGGAGAAAAAGAACAATATGGTTACCAGCTGTGTACAGATCGCCTTTTAATAAAAGGGAGGTTGATGTCACAAAAAAGATTGACCAGGAAAACTTTACTGTTGCAAGATACTTCATGAGCTATGGAGAAGAAGAAGGGTAATGTGATGAATAAATCTGTAACACCCAGTTTTTCCCCGTATGTGATTTACAGGTGTATCACGTATGTACGATGGGTGCATGAAATAATTGAGACATGTTCGTCCGTTAAAGTTCTTGTATGCGAAAAGTGATCAGACTAAGTTAAAGGTCACGGCGCGGAGATATGGGTCGCGGCGCGACATTACAAACAAATCAGGATCAGGAGGCACGATAAGGAAGGCACTAGAACATGCCTTGGGTCGCGGCTTGATTTCAATTCCAGGAGGCATGTTAAGGAAACCACCAGAATACGTTATGGGTCGCGGCGCGACGATTAAGGCCGCGGCGCAGCATTCTGGGCGAGCTGGTACCAGATTTGAAATTTTAAAGGATATTCGAGGGGATTTTGGTCATTTCGCGTATGTGCCAGATTTGGGATCTTAAATCCCATCCACTCATCTTTTTTCTTTTATTTCTTTTTCCTTTTCTTTCTATTTTCCTCTCAAAAACTTCAAACCCCAAATTGATTCAAAGGGATTTTTGGAAAGGAAGAAGCGGATTTTGATCGAAAGCGTATGAGACAAGTTTGTTCTCCTCGTTCTTAGCTACAAGGTGATACTAGCGGTAAGCTCTAACTCCAAAATTCATTTTTGTGTTCATCATTCAAATTTAGGGCTTTTGATTGTATGTTCATACATGGAACCCCACTAGTTATTAATGGAAGATAATAACTAGGATTCGAGTTTATTAGTGATGGAGGCGGGTTTTGGGTTGGTTGATGATTTAGCTTTGTTTAGGGCTTTAAATTGAGTGTAATCACTATGATTAGTGATTATGGAAGTGTTGGAACTCATTTGGGTGTGTTTGGTTGACTACTTTTGAAATGGGTCAAAATTAGGGCTTTGGTGTCAAATTGGGTAAGACAAGTGTTTAACGCTTGTGTTCGGGTTTAATTAGCTTATTAGGACCATTGTCACTAGTGTTAGTGATTATTGGTTAGTTTGAGTGCGGTTTGTGCTTGGAGGTGCATTTGGGTCGAGATTGCACTAGTTGTCAATTTGGATTGGTTTGTAAATCCTCCCTAATTGTGTTGTTGTATTTGTGATAATGGAATAGGTACATTCCATCGGCGAGTTGCGGATTATTCGGTGGCATTCATCAAGGCGACAAGGTGAGTGTTAATATCCTAGGTGCATATGTATGTGTAGGATAGGTGCGGGTCGGGTGGAGTGGTTCTCGGTTATAGAGCCCACTTCACATATAGATGGGTTTGATGGACTTGTGTATAGGTCCAATTGGCACGGTTGTGCGCTTTGGTTGACCACCTTTGGCGAGGTGCACACTTTGTGTGTATGTTATCACAGGTGCTTGTGATGCGGATTATATAACCCCAATGGCGAAGGGTTGGTATTGAGTTGCGGATGAGTAACCATGATGACGTGGGTTTTGATATTGAGAAGTGAGTGGAATAATTATGCGTGTACGTATATAATGTATTTATTTGTGTAGTATGAATGTGGCATTGTCGCGGTGTTCAAGACACCACATTCTAAGTAATGAGTAGTATTGTCGCGGTGTTCAAGACACTACTGATTGTTTGATTGACATGTGGTATTGTCGCGGTGTTTAAGACACCACATTGTCATGGGAGTGGATGCCGCGGTGTTCAAGGCACCACTCATTGTTTTGATTGACATGTGGAATCATCGCGGTGTTCAAGACGCCACATTGTCATGGGGGTGAGTTAGTTACGGTGTTTAAGACATCACCCGGGGGATTAGTGATTACGCGGTGTTTAAGTAACACTAATGGATGTTATGAACTCCGACGGTCTTTTACGAGTACCGTTCCCTTGTACGATTGGTTAACCATGGTTGTGTGTTGTGATGTAGCTAACCCTCCGGGTGTAGCTTATTGGCGTTGTTCACATCGTCGTTGGTGAACTTATATTTGTTGTTATTTTAGCTTGTTGCTTAGTGATCGTATGGTATGCTTAGCTTAGCCTGCCTTTATGCTTGGATGCTCTGGTATGCATTATTTGATTACTTCTGTGGCGTGTCCATTTTATGCATATATATGTATGTAGTATATTCTCACTCACTAAGCGTTAGCTTACCCTCTCGTTGTTTACATTTTTATAGATTTGCATAGAGGAGGTGGCTCGGGTAAGCGTGGGGACTAGTGGACTTGTGTAGTTTGCTTTAGAAGACGTGCTTTTTATTGATTAGGATTGGGTAGCGTATCCCCAATCACCATGCTCGGTTTTGTTGGAATTTAAAATAGTCGGGTCGTGTTTGCTCGTTCGAATATTTAAACTATGTATTAAATGTTTTAAAGCTTATTGAACTTATTATTGTGTTAAAGATGTTTTTGGAAACATAAATCGGACCTAAATATTAATGTATTAAAGAAAAAATTTTACGGGCCGGTTTAAATACGGGTTGGGTTGTTTCAAGTGGTATCAGAGCATGGTCTAAGGGATTTAGGCGACTTGAGATAGGTGCCTAGACTTAGACTTTTGTGTGTGCTTATTTTTTGCGGGACTTGTAGGTGAACGGGTCGGAACGGGTTATAGTTAGTGCTTTGTTTGTAGGTGGACTAACTAGGATTTTTTGCTCGTGTTGTGATGCTATTCCCTTGCATGTGTTTATATCGCGTAGAATTGTCGTTGTGTTGGTTATATCATCGAGCGAGGCGGTCGTTGTACTAACGAGTTGAGACGACGTGTGTGCGTAATAAGGACTTGTAAACCTTATTACGGGTGCAAATCGTGTCTAATAAGTGATGTACGACGAGTGTTGAGCAAGATGGGGCGGTGTTATGCGTGTTCTTTTATACGTACGTGGACTAATCGTTTTGCATTCTTTAGAATGATGACGCGAAACGAGATCGAGACGAATGATGAGGAGTTTAACTCTAGAGTTCCGGCTACCGTTGCGGAGCAAATTAGTGCGTTTCGAGAAGAAATGGATAGTAGTTATTCCGAATTTCGAAATACTGGTGAAATGGAGCATTGTCTTAAGAGCTTCATGAGGACTAAGCCTCCGATGTACGACGGAAAACCGGATCCTTGAAGGGTGTTTTCGTACTATTGAATGCCCTCCTGAGAAGAGGACAAGACTCGCTACTAGTTTGTTGCGGGGTAGGGCAAAGGATTGGTTGGATGGTAAGATTGATCTTGTCGGTGGTGAGCCGTTTATGGCGTTATCATGGGACGAGTTCAAGAAGGAATTCTTCGAGGAGTTCCGGACTTCGGCTGACTTGTCGGAATTGCGTAATGAGTTGCGAAATTTGCAACAGGGTTCTATGGATTTGAATACTCTCAAGATGACCTTTATGGCGAAGGCTCGTTTTTTCCCGGAGTATTTAGGGAATGATCGTTTGTTGATGGAGGATTTTTATCGAACTTTGAATGATGACTTGAAGAACAAAATTAGCCGAGGTTACGCGAAGTCGTTGCAATGTTATACGCGGTGGCCAGAGGTTTCGAGTCGTATTCACGATCTAAGATGAGTGAACCTTCAAGTAAGAGAAGGGTTGTTTCTTATGGTGCTCCAAGTAAGAGGACTAAGGGTCCGAGCGTGAGCACGGGTGGTACACGGACTGGTATATCGGATTCTAGTGCGTCTAGGTGTTACAATTATGGCGTGAGGGCTCACAAGTCTTAGAAATGTTCGGTACCAAAGGGTGATGGCATGGTGTGCTTCCATTACCAAGAAGAAGGACATCGTAAGTCGGAATGTCCCGAGTTAGCGGGGACGGGTGCGGCAAGGGACGTTAAGGTACGTTTCGTTTTAATAAATATGTCCTTTGATTATTTATTAAGTGCCATTGAATTTGAGTTTGTTAAATGCATTGTGTTGTGCATATTATAGTTATGGGTGACGTTCCTAATGGAAGTATCCTATGGTGATGTTTTGATTAACGGGCGAAGGGCGTAAGACTTGGTGCAACCAAGCATTCCTTAGTATTTGGGAAATGTTTCTATCAAGCCATGGAAATGGGTTTTGGTGTTCGGTCGTTAAGCGCGTGTTTGCTTTTATGTTGAAGTTGATGAACCATGAGGTTCGACGGATGGGATGAAGCCCGAGAAATCGAGTGTTGATCTCGATGTATGTTGGTAAAGGAGTCTACGTGACGCGACATTAGGTGCCTCTTTTATACCTACTAGCGTGGTGTTCGACTCTGATTGTGTTGCGGTTACATTGTACTTAGGGTACCGAAGTGAAACCCTTAGGTACATGAGTGATCGGGTGAAATTTGACAAACTAAAGCAATTGGATGATTGCTAGGGTATGGTTTGTGTAATCATGGTACACTTTTTGTTCGAAGTGTTTAAGGATTGATTGAAATCCTTTGTGTGCTCAAGGTTGGAGCAAGATGTGGTGATGGGTCGTGTGAACCCAATTGGTTGGTAAAGTCCACCTTTGGTAGCATTGTACGGTTGTGCAAGATGCGGTAATAGAACGTAGTTCCAAGTGGGGGAGTTACACTCCCGCACGAGGAAGTTCTAGTGTGAGATTTCAGATGACGTTTTTTTAGTAGATCCGAAAATTTTGTTGGGACCTAGTTTTGGTCGATTTGTGGTAGAGTACAATTTCGGTTAAATTGTACTTATGATTTTGGATTTGAATTATCAGCGAGGTGGTAATGTGGTAAATCTCGTTGAGAGATAATGGACGTGTTTGGCGAGCAAGGTGAAATCCCACGGTTAAGGGATGTGCGTATTGGATTCTCTTCTAGAGAATTATTGTTTTGTACCTATGTTTGATATAGGTGGTTCTTGCTCGATTGTGTGGATGGTTAGTGGTATCCGTTAGGGTTCACTATAGTGTAGCAGAGCTTATAATTATGAAACGAGCTTATAATTATGCCCCTCAAAAAACCTAAAAATGAATATCTCTCCGTATTCATATTTACACCTTAGACTAGCCTCGCAACCACACTTCATTGTTGAAGACTTACAGTTAGCAACTTTAGGAGGTTTATTAGAAGAATTTTCATCATTAACCTGGTTATCATCAACTTCTTTACCTTTCCTAGATTGACGTTTCGATTTATTGTTCAAAGCCTTAGCATGATTAGAAATAACACTTGAATTACTTTTCGATGTATCAACATGATTAGAAACAACACATGGATCATTAACAAGAGTATCAATAGCTAATATTTTAGGAACACCCGACCTGATACACCTTATATCACACCTCCAGTTAGGGCATGGGTGAATGTGACCTTAATATCAAAAACACCAACATATTATATAAATGAGAACGACACTATATGATAAACACAAACTTTATTGAGTACACAGTGGAATAAAACAGAATGTTGTTACAATAATTGAAATTACAGGGATGTAAATAAATGCATAAGTAAAAATGTGACTCTTTCTTCAAGTCCTACATTCCAAGTAGCATCGCAAATAAAAGAGCAAGCTGATCAACCTGAGACAAAACATGCTAAAATTTCAACCAAAAAGGTTGAGAGACATTCATAGGTTAAACAAAATAGTCGACCGTTGTTTAGACCACAAGATTTTTATTTATAAAGGTAGATCTCGCAGGGATCTAAAAGTAGTGCCAAGTTTGTGATATTTAGACTAAACAGTTTCAAAGTTTGCCCCGTGACAAGTTGTACTGTCCTTGTCGGTTTGAATCATTATTAAGTAATACAATGACTTGGGCAAATATATCGGGGACGTTACTCCGATAGGCCTACCCCCAATAACTAAGCATGCGTTATCTAAAAGCAATTAAAAATATCACAGTGGGGACTTGTAGGACATAGCCAGGTATAGCACAGTTTAATAGTTGGTACTTGTGTCTAAGTTGTAAATATTAAAAGAAGCATGTGTCTCACCCCAATAAGTTAAATAAGTTGTACACAATATAAAGTGGGGCTATGAAGTTCACCTTAGTAAGTAGGAGAAGAGTTTGTTATTCCTCGGAATAGAAGAGTTGAATGAATGTGAGCAGAAAGTCAACTTAATGACATTTAAGAGTAGTTAAATGTTTGCCCAAGTTAAGTATGCAAGTGTTTAAGTGTAGTTCGTTTTACTAAGTTCCTATTCTTAGTAAGTTTCCACTTTTAGTAAGTTTTCCATTTTTAGTAAGTTAGTGTTGAACACTAGTGAGTTGTCCTTAATAAGTCTACCACTTATTAAGTATGTATATGACTATGTGTTGTTCACTTAGTGAGTGTATGATTACTATAGTCGGGTTGATATTGTGCACCATACCCAAACATCTATACCACCGCCGAGTCACTTGAATGATCAATTGTTACCGGTTGGCCCAGGATTTCTTGACCAAAATCTAAGTTTGGCATTCGAGATCCACAAGCGTCCCATAATGGTACCAAGGATCACCCTAGGCCTTAAGTAGCGTTGACTTCGAGTAATCACACGTTATCGTGAATGTTATAATCTTATAATATAAGTATTATAATATAAGTAGTAAGTGTTAGTAGTAGTATAAGTGTATAAGTGTTAGGTAGTAGTATGTAGTATAAATTAGGTAGGTTTAAATTAGGGTTTTAATTAATTAGAGTAGTATTAAATATTAGGGTTTAATAATTAATTAATGATTAGGGTTAAGTAATTAATGTTTAATGATAAAGAAATGATTAGGTAATGATTATTATATAATTAGGGTTTAGTTATTATTATTATTATATGATTAGGGTTTAAGTATTTAATATGTATATATGTATATGTATCGTGTATATATCGATATATATAGTTTATATATATATTCGTATGTATATATATAATAAAAATATTTTTTTTTTGTATATATATATATATGTCGTATATGTATATATATATATATATATATATATATATATATATATATATATATATATATATATATATATATATTATGTGTATATATTTGTTTCCATTTTAAACACTAACAAATCTTTAACAAATCTTTAGGGTTTTTAAGATTCAACAAAACTTCCTCCTTTTTTTTAAATCGATATGTATATGTATATATGTATGTCGATTGCATATGTATATATGTATATTGTTTATGATTAATTAAACATGATTAATATAGATCAAGAACAAACATAAATCAAAACAAAAATTGAATGAACAAGTTTAGGTTTATAGTCTTATACCTTGAAGATGGATGAAGATTAATAAGAAAAGATGAATATCACTTGAAGATGAAGATCAAATAACCCAAATAATGAAGAACACGCTTGAAGATATTGATGAACACGATGTAGATCACTTGAAGATCACTAAGATTAGAAGCAATCAAACAAACTGCAAAAAGGTGGTGGTGGTGTTGCCTTGGCCGAATACCACAAAGAGAGGAGAGGGAGGAGATTGTTTTTGTGAGGTGATTATTGTATGAGAATGGGATGAAGAAAATCTAAAGATGGATCCTCTATTTATAGTTGCACTAGGATGATTCTAGATCTAGGTTTACTTGGAGGAAAAGTTAGGTTTATGGAGGTAGTGATTTTGGCCAATTTCTAGACGGGTAGAATGGTCATTTTGCCCTCTTTTTTAATTAAAAAAATCGGCTAGGGCATCAAGGGATGAGTTTGGAACTTTTTCGTTTTAGTCCTTGTACTTTTGGTTAGTTAAAATGACTCATTAAATGTTCTAGTTTAATTGTTTGAATGCAACAAGTTTTAGAGTATTACATTTTGTTCACGAAAGTTAATTAGATTATTATTTCCATCTTTTATTAACTTGTCAATTATTACACAAAGTTAATTAATATGTTTTATAACTCTTAATACTTAACAATTGTTAATTAAAGTTTAATCATTAAGTTTTAATTATATTGTTTGGGCATTTAATATTGGAAAAATATAGAATGGAAAAATGAGGGTCGTTATACCTAAACACAACGTAATTGATAGTACCATCAGCCAACCTATTAAATGAAGCTTTCTTGACATCAAATCCAGCAGATTCAGCATAACTCTCATAAAAATGCAAGCTATGATCATAAAAAGGATAAACATAATCAACAACAGGCTTTAAAGCATCAAGAACAATTGAAAATCATAACCTAGAACCATTTGGAGTTCGATGCTCAACTGAACTCAGTATGTGATTATATTCATCAATAACAGGGGAAGCATTCAGAACATCTGCAAAAAAAAACACAAAATAAGAGCAGTAATGAAACACCCCGTCAAAAATCTCTTTAACGAAATGTTAACTCTGGTCCCAGTGCTTGGCTTGACTTCTATGTAACAGCAGTATTCTACAACGAAAGCAATTAATACCTGAGAATAAAACACGCAAAACGGATCAACAACAATGTTGAGTGAATCTAAAGGTTTTAGGTAAACAATACAGTATGTTTAAGAAATAAGATTTCGAAAACGTTTATCAATGGAAGACCACCAAGGTTCAATGTTAAAAGTTTGTAGACAACTCCGTGTCCTGTTTCAAAAGTTTGTTGACACTACCATGTCAAGTTTCAAATATCTGTAGATAATACCATATTAAGTTGTATCTCATTTGTTCGTAAACCACAGTTTTATATAACGTTGTATAGTATCTGAAAAACAGTTATTAGAAAAATAGTTTAAGTTCCTTGACCACGAGATTTTACAAGTACAACTCCAAGTTTCAAAACGTTTGCATAATCTGAGCACCTGAATACTAGCAATGACCCTAGTATAGAAACCACTATGCCCGCCCTTACCTCGTAAAATGTTATACACTTGTTCGAGCCTATCTAATGTTCAAAGTAAATGCACCACAGTTAATATTGTAGGGTGAGGTTGTCAACCTAACAGATCCGTTCATCTAAATTGTGCTTACACCGATGGTATTAAAAGTATTCAAGCTAGAGGCTTTGTGAACAAACTCAATATGCATATATAGTACTCGTGTCAATACAAAAGCATTTGATAAAGTAAGTATAACAGCGTGTATTCTCATCCCTAAAAACATGTAAAAAGTGGGACTGTAGACTCATCTTTGAATAAAGCTCGGATTGAAAGACAAACGACTTGTACGGATTATAGCTGAGTAATGCAACCTAAGTATACGTATTTAGGTTGGTCAACATACATGTCTTAAACAAATGTGGTTTCATAGTATAAGTTGTCTTATTGCTCGACTAGACGCGTTTCAAAGTAAAAGTCAACATATAGTCAACTAGTTCATGCAAGTCAAACAAAGTCAACCCAAGTCAAACCAAAAGTCAAACTTGGTCAAAGTAGTCAACTAAGATCAATATCAGTAGGTACATGTCAAATTTTGGTCAACATGTCAAACCTAAGTCAAACAACAAGTTTCGGATTATAAATGGTCATTTTCACAATTTCAGTTTATCGTTGTGCACAAAGTTCATGTACATGTAGCAAACTTAGCATATTATCTCATAGTACAAAATTCATGTAAACATGGAAAACTCCAGATCATAAGTCTACTCAAAATAGATTCCAAAAAGTCTAGCCAGGGTCTCATACGATAATTAAAAGTCAGGAATCAGAAGGGGTACATTTGTAGTTTGCCAAGTCAGTTTCTGACCGCGCACTGATTTCGTTTTGGCTATAACCGGAGCTAGGAACATGAAATTGATACAATACCAGTGGCCATAGTTCAAGGACAAGTCAAAATAACACGTATCAAAAATCGAGCAATTTTTGTTTAGCCAATTTGTACAGTTTATTCATGCAACTTGAATGTTCAGTTTTCAGCTCAAATCAGAATTTACATAATGTGTGGCCCTATTGTGCCGAATGTATAAGATTTCAGAGATTGACATTAACTAATCATAAGTCAAATATCATGTCAAAATTCATGTTCCAGAAGAATACATGCTAATTCAATAAACACAAACCACAGAGGATAAAACAGAGAGCAATTTGCAGATTCGATTCTAGTTTAGCTAGTCACATTCGCACGCGATTATCCGAAGATCTAGATACAATTAGCCTATGATATCTACATGAAAGGTGAATTAATTTTTGTGTACATTTCAAATATGCAAAGCTTTGAACACAGAAGTCAACATATTTTATCATACAAGGCTGTTTTCATGCAAGTGCTGTATAATTCCACTTTTACACTAAATCAAGCATATCTCGAGTTATATATATAAGCAAACAACATGATATCCTAGTCTAAATTGTGTGTTTTTAAATTATCTTTCCAGTGGTATAAGTTTCACATACCAATTCGTGGTCTATCAAACCCATATTTCTGATTACACACAAAAACACAACGTTAATTCAAATTGCCATAACTTGATCATCCGAAAACGAAATCAAGCGAATCCAAAGCCTAAACTCAATAGTTTTCCGCAAGGAATATGATTATAATCTAATATCATGCATTTGAAAAACTTAAAATCACTGATCATGCAATAACAAATTCGGTTCTTAACCCTAACACATTAAACGATCAATTTAACGATAACAATTAACATGTACGCGTATAGACTTGAGCAATTGACAACATAACTATGAAACATCCATGAAAATCAGATTTTTAAGATTAGGGTTTAGCAAATTATACCTTAGATCGCAAAAAGAATTATATCAACGCGTAGAGCACGAGGGGAATTGCAAGTTTGATGTTGAACACTTAAGCCAAAAAGCAAAAATTGATGGTGGATTGGTATGTGTGTGTGTCGACGTGAAAGAGGAGAAGGGAGGGAAGAAGGCTGCGTTTTTTAGAAACTAATTAGGTTTAGGAATAAAATAAAGCAGTGTTTTAATTACATACAATTTTCAATTAAAGCCCTAAACACTAGTAATTAACAAAAAGGCCACAAAAAGAAATTAAAGGGGGGAGTGGGGGTGGCAATCGGCCAAAAGGCCCAATGGGGTATTCCCGGGCTCTCGTTTTACAAAAGCGTGTAATCGTGGTTCGTTTCAAGTGCCGTTTAAACGTACCGAAGGCCCGGAACGCTAAACCGATCGTTAAAACGCAACCAATCGTTTAATTTATTAAAAACCCGATAAATTAAATATTTTTAAAAAGTTAATAATTATTAAAATAAACCCGAACGTTTCGTTGCTTAAAAAGCAGTTATCAAAACCGTATTGTTTATATCGTATTTCTTTATCTGAAATATTTATTCGAATTAATATCAACCCATATTAATTATTGTAACCCTCCAAGGATCAAGTACGTATTTAATGCACATAACTACATAAAAGTCAAGTAATCGCCGTTAAATAACCTAACAGAAGGTTAACGGAAGTGACGAAAAAAGCAGGGTTGTTACAAGTAAAATATTAACATACATGTGATGTACGAACATACATGTGATGTACGATAACAAATAACACGAGAACATGAATAAATAATAAAAGTTTTGGATCCAAAATTAAAATGCATCTGATGTATGATAACATCTAAAGAGAAAATTATTTATGTATAGGTATTAAACACTAACATACATATGATGTATGTTGAGATAATCATGAAAATAATATTGCATTCTATGAAATTGAGAATAAAACAGTAACATACATCGAATGAATGATAGTAAAAAAGTAAAATATAAAACATACAAAAATAACAAAACAGATGAAAACTAAATAATTATGAACTTACCAGATGAATCAGCGATATCGACTCCAGAAACATTAGGATATACATGATGATAACACTTATCGAAAAAACTGAATCAGCTGCAGAATAATTGGATGTTGAAGTCATTGAATGAATTGAGGTAGACGATGGAGAAAGAACTATAAAACGATCGATTGATGAACACTAATTTGAAGGATGACGGCGATGAACAATGAATTCAATATGAAGGAGGACGACGATGAAGAATGAATTCAATAAACGAACAATTGAAAATTGAATTACCTGATCAGTAATTTAAAAAATAAAACGAAAAAGAAAAAGGATAATATAAAAAGGAAAGAAGGAAGAACGGCAGCGATGAGAGAAGGACAAGATCGACGACATAGAGATGCTTATCCCCTTATCGTTGGACATAGTGCTTAACGCTGGATCACAGCTCTCTCTCTCTCTCTATATATATATATATATACATATACATACATACATATATATATATATATATATATATATATATATATATATATATATATATATATATATATATATATATATATATATATATATATATATATATATATATATATATATACACGTATATATACATACATATATATATAGTGTTACACGCAGTGGCGGAGCTTGAACCCGACTATATATATATATATATATACATATATATATATATATACATACATACATATATATATATACATATATATACATACATATATATATAGTGTTATACGCAGTGGCGGAGCTTGAACCCGACTACAGATGGAGCGATTCTAAAAATTTAATATATTTTTCATTGTCAGCAGGGTCAAACACTAAAAAAACCTAATTTTTTCGTATTTTTTTTAGTGTAGAATTTTTGTTCCCGTTAAATCCAGGTGGGGCGGACGCCCCCTTTGTAATACCCTATATTCCGCCACTGGTTATACGGAGTATGTTTTACGTTATTCTTATAAATTTGATGATCACCATGTACAGCTTGACGCAAGGGAAAAAAATGACCTGCGATAACTTTTATATTCAAAAATGAAATATAAGATGAAGTAAAACATAATAATTCAAAAAATTATCGGTTACAAGAACTAGTGGTGTCATGGTCCCCAAAAATGCTTTTTTTTCACTAGTAATAATTGTTATAAAATATCTAGATTGTGTTATAAAATATCTAGATTGGATGTTAATTTTATTATTATTATATTTCTTGCATAGTAATATTTTATACTATAAATAGACATGTATGGTAACCATTTAAGGAGTACCATTTCTCTTGAAATATTAATATCAATATTCTTCTCTCTTTCTTCTCTTTTTTACTCTCTTTGTTCTTATAATCATTAAAGGTAATTATAAGCCTCTTGAATTATAATACATTATCAGCACGAAGAGCTTAGTGTAATCAAAGGATATCTCAAACGATCACGAGTCACTGATCAAGGTATGAAATTATTAATAATTTTCAGACTCGAATATATCAAACTTTGGACTACTAACATTTTGAACTACTAATTTTTATTAAGTTCTTAGTGCATTTGTATTGTTCTTATTATATGGTTGGCTCTGCCACCTAAATTATATATGGTCGACGCTGTCGCCTAACTATCATTTATGTTTACTAACTTTTATTAACTTCACTAACATTTATATTTATGTTATTTAAGTTATATATGGCCGGTTATACCGCCTGAATTATATTTTCTGTAATCTAACTCTTATTAACTTCACTAACATTTATATTTATGTTAATAAGACCTCATGATTGTACGCAACACGTCATTTGACAACACGATACTTTATGTACGCAACACGTCATTTGACAACACGGTACCATGGGTCGAGATTAATTCCGATCAATACGAATACGATGGGGTCTTTATATGTTATCTAACATTTATGATTACTTATGCAATTAATCATTATTTATTTCATGCATACTAATGTTTATTCTTAAATTTATAATCTTAAAAGTTAAAATAATAAAAAAAAAACATTGGTGCTACCGGATAACTCAGTAACTCACTTATTTTGTTATTCAGGATATTTTAAGCAATATACAGTTGTTGAAATTTGGATGATTGTAGAAATATCAATTAGAAATTTAGATGTAGCACCATAAAAAAAAGTGGAGCAATTTTTACTGAAAATGTATTGATCTTAATATATAGTTACCTTGAGACGCCTTGCTTGCTCCTTAGCGTGTAGAATGTTAGCAAGCTTTGATTGTCCATATGCATAGAAACTACTGTAGCTGAAAAGTTTAAAATCGATGTTAGCTGACCTTAAATACCGCCGTAACCATATATTTGCATATGGTAATTAAAGTTTAACAAATCTAGAAAAGGACAGTTTTTTTTAAAGTTATCATCTTCATTTGTTAGTCTAACGTGTGGGACCCAAGAAAAGAAAGGCTAAGACTTGGAACCATTTACATAATTTAGAATCCAAGAAAGCAAGTATATATTAGGTAAACTCATTAGTACTTCTATCCATTATGTGGGTCTCATCTTAATATGTGATTAGCACAATAAAACGAAATATGAATGAAGATTAAGACAGTAATCTATCCTAATATAAAAATAAAATATCTACTTTAAAACACGTAATGTTATCTGAATGTACAATTGTACAATTTAAACTCTCAAATCCTACAATTTATTACCTTTAGCTCTTCATATTTTTTTTTAGGATTATTCTAAAATACTTATTAGAAATTGATATTTCCAAACATGTTTTTTTTTGATAAATTCACACAGAGTTACTAAATAGCCCTTAATGAAATGTTCAAAAGATTTTTTTGTTATAATTTATTAAAAGAGTATTATTGGAAAGTATCACCAAACTTGTGTGGATCTATCAAAAGATTGTTTGAAAATATCACTTCCCATACTTATTAGGCATTAAACTTTATACTTGTAAGATTGTAAGAATATACTCAGTTGTACTCCATAATTCATATTCTTATAAATGCTAAATGATATTTATACAAAATATATAAGAAATATTAAGTATAAGTATAATGACAGGGAAGATGTTATTAGATAATCTTAATTTAACTCCCAAAACCATTTTTAACATTATTATATATATGAGCACAAGATTTCAAGTTACATACTTTGATTATCTATTCGAATTCCCATCCAATTTATTAAATAGAAATCAACATTTTAGATATAAGCTTGAAATGAAACACTTTACTAATTCCATGGATGTTATCAATGGTTTATAACAAGAAAATATCGTAAAAATGTTTCTATTAAAAGGTAATTTGGTTTTTATTATATTTATACCGAAACATAATTCGTGATTTTTTTTTATGATTCAATACATGTTATATTTTGTGCCATCAGTGACACAAAATGCTGGCTTCGCCACTGCATTTTACCATCTTTAAAAGACAAATAGCAAGATAAGAAAAAGGAGATAAGTTGTCGAGAAAGTAAAAGGCCACCAAATTGGGAATTTTCATATATTATGTAGGTGAAGAAAGAAAATCCACTACTAAAATAGGGAACATTTTAGGTAAATAATAAAAGACATTAACATTGGAAAAAAAAAATCTTTTGAGGAGAAATATCTAATAAAGAAGATGGGTTACTCCAAATTTTGGGCAAGAGAGAGAAAATGAGGCTTGAAGTTTTTGGAAGAAGAAGATCTTGAACAAATACTCTATACAATTTACTTAGAAAGTGGTGAAAAATAAAAAGAATGAGTAATTATAAAGCAAGGGTATTTTAGGAAGTTACCTCAAATTTGAGTGGGGACAAAGAATTGACACCTTTTTTTTGAATAAAGATGATAGAAAATGATAGATGAATAATGCACTGAACAAAAATTTCAACTAATTGATATCAATAATACAAAATAATAATAAAGAAATAATAAAATAATAATTTGATATCAATTGAATTCTCTCACGAACAACTTATGGATATTTATGAAATTAGTGGTGATGCATGATTGCATATATATATTTAAATATTAACAGGTACAGTAATATATGTACCTAATTTAATTAAAAGCGCATATGATAAAAGGCGCATATGATTAAAAACGCATATGATAAAAGGTGCATATGATGAAAAGCGCATATAATGAAAAACACGGCGCATATGATTAAAAGCGATTAAAAGCGCATATGATGAAAAGCGCATATGATGAAAAGCACATATGGTGATTAATGAAAAGAATATTGAAAAAAAAATCACCAATGTTTCTTGAAAGAATTCAAGGTTATATATATGAACCAATTCATCCATCATGTGAACCATTTTGATATTTCATGGTTCTAATAGACGCATCTAGCGGATGGTCTCATATTTGTGTGTTATCAAGCCGTAATATGGCATTTGCAAAGTTTCTTGCACAAATTATTAAATTGAGAACACATTATTCTGATTACACCATTAAAAGGATGAGACTTGATAATGCTGGTGAGTTAACATCTCAAACATTTAATGATCATTATATATCTACAGGGATTGTTGTTGAACATCCAGTTGCTCATGTGCATACACAAAATTTATTTAGCTGAATTAATAAGATAAACGCTTGCAGCTAATAACTAGACAATTGATAATGAGTACAAAACTCTCAATATTTATATGTGGACATGTAAATTTACATGATGCGACATTAATTCGCATTAGACCATGTGGAAGTCATAAGTATTTTCACTTACTACTTGATTTTGGCCAAGAGCCAAATATTTTCCACCTTAGAACATTGGTTATGCAGTGTATGTTCCAATTGTATCACCACAACACAATAAAATGATTCTTCAAAGAAAGATGGTAATATATTTTGGATATAAAACATCTTCAATCATAAGATATATTGAACCCATGATGGGTGATGTTTTTACAGCACGTTTTGCTGATTGTCATTTTAATGAAACGTTGTTCCCTAGATTAGGGGGAGCAATGAAAAATAAAGAAAATGATGTTTCATGGTATGAACATCAATTAAGGTATCTTGATCCTCGCACAAATGAATGTGAAATTAAAGTTCAAAAATAATGCATATGCAAGAACTTGTAAATCAATTACCTGATGCATTTACAGATATAAAAAGAGTGACTAAATCATATATACCAGCGATAAATGCTTCAGCTCGAACTGAAATTCCAAAAGCTGGCAATAATGTCACTGTTGAGTCTTTGCCACGCATCAAACGTGGAAGATCAATTGGTTCCGAAGATAAAAATCCTCGAAAAAGAAAATCAGCTGATAATGAGGTAAAAGAAAGTGTTCAAGAAGAACCACAAATCAATATTCCTTCTGCAGAGGATATTGATAAATGTAAATACTAAAATTTCGACAAATTATGCAATATTATGGAACCGAAATGAAATTAAAATCTCTATGAGATATTTTCATATAATGTTACAATGACATCATGAATAAAGATGATGATCTGGAACTAAAATCTGTCATTGAATATACAAAATGGACATGATTGAGCTCAATGGAAAGGAACAATACGAGCTGAATTAGAATCGCTCGATAAAAGAAAAGTTTTCGGATCAATCGTTATCACTTTTAAAGATGTGAAACGTATGGGATACAAATGAATTTTTATCCGAAAAAAATGTGCAAATGAAGTTACAAGGCAAAACTAGACTTGTAACTCAATATTTCCCACAAATACCAGAAATGAATTAGGAGGAAAACTTATCCTCCTGTAATGGATACAATTACTTATTAGATACTTAATCAACCTGGTAGTTATTTAAATGCATCTCATGAATGTTGTTACTACTTATCTGTATGGATCACTTAATAGTGATATATATGAATATACCTAAAGGGTTAAGGTATCATAAGCATCTAATGTAAAACCCAAGGGAATATATTCCATTAAATCACAAAGATTTCTAAATGGGTTTATACAAACGGGACGTATGTGGTATAACCGATTAAATGACTACTTGATAAAAAAAAGGGGTATAAATATAAACTTATTTTGCACGTATGTTTTATAAAAACAATGTTCGGATATGAGATCGTAGTTGTTTATGTCAATGTTCTTAACATCATATGAACAAATAAAGAGATCTATGAAATCATTCAACTTCTAAAGAATTATTTTGAAATGAAAGATCTTGAAAAAACCAAGTATTACCTTGGATTGCAAATTGAGCATATGCCTAATTGTTTACTTGTACATCAACAACTTATACCGAAAAGATTTTAAAACATTTTTTTTAAAGACAAACTCATTGTTGTTAGATCACTCAATATTGACACTGATCTATTTCATCCCTGCGAAGATCATGAAAATCTTAACAGATCGGAAGTTCCATATTTTAGTGCAATTGAGGTTCTTATGTATCTTATAGATTATACAAGACCTGACATTTCTCTTGCAGTTAATTTGTTGGCATGATTCAGCTCAAATAACAATGGAGCGGGATCAAACACATATTTTGATACCCTTGAGAAACTGCTGATTTAAAATTATTTTATTCTAACGTTTCAAAACAAGATTTGGTTGATTATGTATATACAGGTCATTCATCAAATCCTCATAAAGATAAATCTCAAACTCGATATGTATTCCTAAATGGAGGTACCACAAAATCATGACGTTCTTAAAACAAACACTTGTTGCAACATCATCAAATCATGACGAAGTGATTGCATTATATGAAACTACTCGAAAATGTGTTTGGTTGAGATCAATGACACAAATCATTATTGATTCTTGTGGACTAGAACGCTATAAAAGACTAACAACTATCTTCACCAACAACTATATATGAAGATAATGTAGCTTGCATAATACAAATGAAAGAAGAGTATCAAAAGTGACTGAACAAAATATAAATACTGACGAGGCGCCAAAGCTATAGACGGTCATAACGGTCATAAGTTTGATGGAAAAGAATGGTATGTTGGTAAGGCTCAGAAAAGACTACAAGGGAATAGGAATTGAAACAAGGGTTTGAGCAAACCATGAAGGAGACTGTAGACAAATCACAGGAGCTAAACTTGAACATAAAAGATTTAGATGATACAGTTTCAGATGAAAACCTCAGATTCTTCTCATATACTCAAGATCTCGTAAAAGACAACTAGATTAAAATGAGATACGTTCAATCAACAACTCTGCTGATCTTTATACCAAAGCACTGCCAACTACTATTTTCAGAACACACGTTCATAATATTGGCATGAGGCATGTTCAGAAGATGTAACAACTCAAGCGTTGCCTACTTGAGGGGGAGTCAACTCTATACTGCACTCTTTTTCCCTTAGCTAAAGTTTTATCCCAATGGGTTTTCTTTAGCAAGGTTTTTAACGAGGCAGTACTAGTTATTCTCTAATAAAATTGTCATCCAAGGGGGAGTGTTATAAAATATCTAGATTGTGTTATAAAATATCTAGATTGGATGTTAATTTTATTATTATTATATTTCTTGCATAGTAATATTTTATACTATAAATAGACATGTATGGTAACCATTTAAGGAGTACCATTTCTCTTGAAATATTAATATCAATATTTTTCTCTCTTTCTTCTCTTTTTTTTCTCTCTTTGTTCTTATAATCATTAAAGGTAATTATAAGCCTCTTGAATTATAACAATAATAATAATTTCTTTGATTATAGAGACTAAATTTATTAAGTTTAAATCCTGACCCCACCAAATTGAAGTTTGAACGCCTAGCATACAGTTTATTCATTGAATTTTATCATTATTTCATCAATTTTTGAACTTTGTATTTATTAGTATATAGTACAATATACTAAAGTATACTCCCTCTGTTCCATCTTAACTGTCTACCGTTGACTTTTCAAAGTCTTTCTTTATCAACTTTGATCGTAAATATTTTTATTTGTGTTATATATTGATAGAAATTATATAAATGACCTGAGTTATAATTGTGATTTCATTTATATAATTTTCATCAAATATTATAAAACACAAATAAAAATATTTACGGTCAAGGTTGACAAAGAAACACTTTAAAAAGTTAACAATGGATACCTAAGATGGGACGGTGAGAGTATATTATTTTGTTAAATAGTACCTGCATATTTTTATTCAAAATTTAACAGTTTAGGGATATTTAAATGAACTTGAATAATTAGTTAAACAAATCGAATGTAACCCTTCATTCATATTGAGACTGCATATTTTGATTGGATTTTTTGACCCCCTCGTTTTTAATGTTCAAGCTCCGTCACTGACAAGAACACTCATTCTTTCACATGTTTAGAGGTTAATGAAATAAAGATATATTGGCAAATGAGAGTATTCGATGCTAACTATTGTCTTTAAAAAAAATGAAATAAAGATAAATTATACTATTTAAGTAACTTTAAATTTTCTAAAATTTCATGTGAAATGTACTCACATATGAAAATCTCTATTTAAAATTGTAGTAGTTCTTAAGATTTTGTTACTGCTAATTTGAACAGTTGACTATATACATACATACATGTATAAATTAGTTTAGTATCAAATCAACCATTAATCTCGATGGATAAAATATCTTACTCTATAAAACGATTGCAAACATAAATACAAATACTGGCCAATTATAGTAAAGCATGGTAAAATTAAATCTCTAATTGACAATGATGAACATACTTATCCACAATTAAAAAAAGAGACAAGTGGACAAGTGGTAGCATGTACTTAAGTACTGAAATTGTTAAAATCAAAAAGAGTCGGCAAGTTATAAGGTGGGGGAGGTGAAATATATTACTACTATTCTTTAATTTGACTTTATTGTTAGATTTTTTTTTTGTTTTTTTTTTTTTTAAACAGAATCTTCATCGAATAAAGAAAATCCTAAACCATTACAGACAGAGACAAAAATCGGGTCAGATCGAAACAAGTAAACGACACAATCCGACGATAACTCCAACCTAGACGAACCTCTACCAAAACCACTACTACACAAACGACACCACACTTAACAAACAAATAAAAACTTAAAAATAAAAACCAACTTATGAGAGACCTTCGCCGCTCCTCTCGTCCGAACGCCTTGTGAACCCGTCAACTTTGTAAATATGGACACCTTTACCTATTCAAAATTTGAAATTATACGAGATAACCAACTTATGAGGACCTTAAGATATGTTTGTAAATTTTCTATTATGTTCTTATTTTAATGAGATTATTCTTAAAGGAAACTGTTATAAAGAGTAATTAACAAATTAATTGTTATATTGAATGATTTATTTTCAATAATAAACAAGACATAATATGAACTCTAATTATTTAGAACTAGAAAGTTACTGACCGCGCGTTGCGGCGGTGGCGTTCGGGTCATAATGTGGGTGCTCTGTTTGTGCTTATTATGTTTGAAACTATTTAGGATACGTGGGTCTTATGTTAATACACATAATGTAAAAATTCATATAGGGAAAATGGCACGTGTGTTAAGTGTCGTTGTCAGAAAATCTATTCAGTTTGAACGTAGTTAGTTTCGTTTCGTTGATAAAATTATTTTGAGTCTAACGGTGCTAGAGGAAGATATGGGTTGTCATTGTGTTTAGCATTTTTTAAAAAGTGTCCGTTTCAAACGTAATTCTTATCGTCTTGTTCATAAAATTATTTCGAGTAAGACGCTACTGTCGAAAAATTTTAACTCGTGGCGAGCGGGAAGATACGGGCTGTCGTTGTAGTGACCCGAACTTTTCCATGTTTATATATATTAAATGAAATTGTTATTTGCATGATTAAGTGTTTCTAACATGTTAAGCAATCAAACTTGTTAAGACTTGATTAATTGAAATAGGTTTCATATAGACAATTGACCACCCAAGTTGACCGGTGATTCACGAACGTTAAAACTTGTAAAAACTATATGATGACATATATATGGTTATATATATAGTTAGCATGATATTATGATAAGTAAACATATCATTAAGTATATTAACAATGAACTACATATGTAAAAACAAGACAACTAACTTAATGATTTTGAAACGAGACATATATGTAACGATTATCGTTGTAACGACATTTAATGTATATATATCATATTAAGAGATATTCGTACATCATAATATCATGATAATATAATAATTTAAAATCTCTTTTGATATTATAAACATTGGGTTAACAACATTTAACAAGATCGTTAACCTAAAGGTTTCAAAACAACACTTACATGTAACGACTAACGATGACTTAACGACTCAGTTAAAATGTATATACATGTAGTGTTTTAATATGTATTCATACACTTTTGAAAGACTTCAAGACACTTATCAAAGTACTTCTACTTAACAAAAATGCTTACAATTACATCCTCGTTCAGTTTCATCAACAATTCTACTCGTATGCACCCGTATTCGTGCTCGTATAATACACAGCTTTTAGATGTATGTACTATTGGTATATACACTCCAATGATCAGCTCTTAGCAGCCCATGTGAGTCACCTAACACATGTGGGAACCATCATTTGGCAACTAGCATGAAATATCTCATAAAATTACAAAAATATGAGTAATCATTCATGACTTATTTACATAAAAACAAAATTACATATCCTTTATATCTAATCCATACACCAATGACCAAAAACACCTACAAACACTTTAATTCTTCAATTTTCTTCATCTAATTGATCTCTCTCAAGTTCTGTCTTCAAGTTCTAAGTGTTCTTCATAAATTCCAAAAGTTCTAGTTTCATAAAATCAAGAATACTTCCAAGATTGCAAGTTTACTTCCAAGTTTTCTAAATCCATTCCAAGTAATCATCCAAGATCAAGAAACCTTTGTTACTTACAGTAGGTTATCTTTCTAATACAAGGTAATAATCATATTCAAACTTTAATTTAATTTCTATAACTATAACAATCTTATTTCGAGTGGAAATTTTACTTGAAATTGTTTTTATGTCATGATTCTGCTTCAAGAACTTTCAAGCCATCCAAGGATCCTTTGAAGCTAGATCCATTTTTTTCATTTCTAGTAGGTTTATCCAAGGAACTTGAGGTAGTAATGATGTTCATAACATCATTCGATTCATACATAAAAAGCTGTCTTATTCAACGTTATAAACTTGTAATCACTAGAACATAGTTTAGTTAATTCTAAACTTGTTCGCAAATAAAGTTAATCCTTCTAACTAGGCTTTTAAAATCAACTAAACACATGTTATATATCTATATGATATGATAACTTAATGATTTAAAACCCGGAAACATGATAAACACCATAAAACTGGATATATGCCGTCGTAGTAAAACCGGGGGCTGTTTTGGTTGGGATAATTAAAAGCTAAGAAGAACTTTGATTTAAAAGCTATACTTCTGAAAAAATGATTTTTCTTATGAACATGAAACTATACCCAAAAATCATGGTTAAACTCAAAGTGAAAGTATGTTTTTCAAAATGGTCATCAAGATGTCGTTCTTTCGACGGAAATGACTACCTCTTTCAAAAACGACTTGTAACTTGTATTTCCGACTATAAACTTATACTTTTTATGTTTAGATTCATAAAGTTAAGTTTAATACGAAACCGTGGCCACTGGAATCACTCAAAACGGATTAGAAACGAAGAAATGGCGAGTAAAACAAGATTGATAAAAACTACTCATTTTACCTACGTGAAAGTTAGTAATAAATCTATTCCAACCATAACCTAATCAACTTATATTGTATAATATGTAATCTTGAGATACCATAGACACGTATACAATGTTTCGACATATCATGTCGACCCATATATATATATATATATATATATATATATATATTGCGGAACAACTATAGACACTCTATATGTGAATGTTGGAGTTAGCTATACAGGGTTGAGGTTGATTCCAAAATATATATATAGTTTGAGTTGTGATCAATACTGAGATACGTATACACTGGGTCGTGGATTGATTCAAGATAATATTTATCGATTTATTTCTGTACATCTAACTGTGGAGAACTAGTTGTAGGTTACTAACGAGGACAGCTGACTTAATAAACTTAAAACATCAAAATGTATTAAAAGTTTTGTAAATATATTTTGAACATACTTTGATATATATGTATATATTGTTATAGGTTTGTGAATCAACCAGTGGCCAAGTCTTACTTCCCGACGAAGTAAAAATCTGTGAAAGTGAGTTATAGTCCCACTTTTAAAATCTAATATTTTTGGGATGAGAATACATGCAGGTTTTATAAATGATTTACAAAATAGACACAAGTACGTGAAACTACATTCTATGGTTGAATTATCGAAATCGAATATGCCCCTTTTTATTAAGTCTGGTAATCTAAGAATTAGGGAACAGACACCCTAATTGACGCGAATCCTAAAGATAGATCTATTGGGCCTAACAAACCCCATCCAAAGTACCGGATGCTTTAGTACTTCAAAATTTATATCATATCCGAAGGGTGTCCCGGAATGATGGGGATATTCTTATATATGCATCTTGTTAATGTCGGTTACCAGGTGTTCACCATATGAATGATTTTTATCTCTATGTATGGGATGTGTATTGAAATATGAAATCTTGTGGTCTATTGTTACGATTTGATATATATAGGTTAAACCTATAACTCACCAACATTTTTGTTGACGTTTAAAGCATGTTTATTCTCAGGTGAATACTAAGAGCTTCCGCTGTTGCATACTAAAATAAGGACAAGATTTGGAGTCCATGTTTGTATGATATTGTGTAAAAACTGCATTCAAGAAACTGATTTCGATGTAACATATTTGTATTGTAAACCATTATGTAATGGTCGTGTGTAAACAGGATATTTTAGATTATCATTATTTGATAATCTACGTAATGAAATGTCCCGTTCTTATTGATTAAAAACGTTTCATATTAATTGATTTCGTTGCGAGGTTTTGACCTCTATATGAGACGTTTTTCAAAGACTGCATTCATTTTTAAAACAAACCATAACCTTTATTTCATAAATAAAGGTTTAAAAAGCTTTACGTAGATTATCAAATAATGATAATCTAAAATATCCTGTTTACACACGACCATTATATAATGGTTTACAATACAAATATGTTACATCGAAATCAGTTTCTTGAATGCAGTTTTTATACAATATCATACAAACATGGACTCCAAATCTTGTCCTTATTTTAGTATGCAACAGCGGAAGCTCTTAGTATTCACCTGAGAATAAACATGCTTTAAACGTCAACAAAAATGTTGGTGAGTTATAGGTTTAACCTATATATATATCAAATCGTAACAATAGACCACAAGATTTCATATTTCAATACACATCCCATACATAGAGATAAAAATCATTAATATGGTGAACACCTGGTAACCGACATTAACAAGATGCATATTTAAGAATATCCCCATCATTCCGGGACACCCTTCGGATATGATATAAATTTCGAAGTACTAAAACATCTGGTACTTTGGATGGGGTTTCTTAGGCCCAATAGATCTATCTTTAGGATTCGCGTCAATTAGGTTGTCTGTTTCCTAATTCTTAGATTACCAGACTTAATAAAAAGGGGCATATTCGATCTCGATAATTCAACCATAGAATGTAGTTTCACGTACTTGTGTCTATTTTGTAAATCATTTATAAAACCTGCATGTATTCTCATCCCAAAAATATTAGATTTTAAAAGTGAGACTATAACTCACTTTCACAGATTTTTACTTCGTCGGGAAGTAAGACTTGGCCACTGGTTGATTCACGAACCTATAACAATATATACATATATATCAAAGTATGTTCAAAATATATTTACAACACTTTTAATATATTTTGATGTTTTAAGTTTATTAAGTCAGCTGTCCTCGTTAGTAACCTACAACTAGTTGTCCACAGTTAGATGTACAGAAATAAATCGATAAATATTATCTTGAATCAATCCACGACCCAGTGTATACGTATCTCAGTATTGATCACAACTCAAACTATATATATTTTGGAATCAACCTCAACCCTGTATAGCTAACTCCAACATTCACATATAGAGTGTCTATGGTTGTTCCGAAATACATATAGATGTGTCGACATGATAGGTCGAAACATTGTATACGTTTCCATGGTATCTCAAGATTACATAATATACAATACAAGTTGATTAAGTTATGGTTGGAATAGATTTGTTACCAATTTTCACGTAGCTAAAATGAGAAAAATTATCCAATCTTGTTTTACCCATAACTTCTTCATTTTAAATCCGTTTTGAGTGAATCAAATTGCTATGGTTTCATATTGAACTCTATTTTATGAATCTAAACAGAAAAAGTATAGGTTTATTGTCGGAAAATTAAGTTACAAGTCGTTTTTGTAAAGGTAGTCATTTCAGTCGAAAGAACGACGTCTAGATGACCATTTTAGAAAACATACTTCCACTTTGAGTTTAACCATAATTTTTGGATATAGTTTCATGTTCATAATAAAAATCATTTTCCCAGAATAACAACTTTTAAATCAAAGTTTATCATAGTTTTTAATTAACTAACCCAAAACAGCCCGCGGTGTTACTACGACGGCGTAAATCCGATTTTACGGTATTTTTCATGTTTTCAGGTTTTAAATCATTAAGTTAGCATATCATATAGATATAGAACATGTGTTTAGTTGGTTTTAAAAGTAAAGTTAGAAGGATTAACTTTTATTTGCGAACAAGTTTAGAATTAACTAAACTATGTTCTAGTGATTACAAGTTTAAACCTTCGAATAAGATAGCTTTATATGTATGAATCGAATGATGTTATGAACATCATTACTACCTCAAGTTCCTTGGATAAACCTACTGGAAATGAGAAAAATAGATCTAGCTTCAAAGGATCCTTGGATGGCTTGAAAGTTTTTGAAGCAGAATCATGACACGAAAACAATTTCAAGTAAGATTTCCACTCAAAATAAGATTGTTATAGTTATAGAAATTGAATTAAAGTTTGAAAATGATTATTACCTTGTATTAGAAAGATAACCTACTGTAAGTAACAAAGGTTTCTTGATCTTGGATGATTACTTGGAATGGATTTAGAAAACTTGGAAGTAAACTTGCAATCTTGGAAGTATTCTTGATTTTATAAAACTAGAACTTTTGAAATTTATGAAGAACACTTAGAACTTGAAGATAGAACTTGAGATAGATCAATTAGATGAATAAAATTGAAGAATGAAAGTGTTTGTAGGTGTTTTTGGTCGTTGGTGTATGGATTAGATATAAAGGATATGTAATTTTGTTTTCATGTAAATAAGTCATGAATGATTACTCATATTTTTGTAATTTTATGAGATATTTCATGCTAGTTGCCAAATGATGGTTCCCACATATGTTAGGTGACTCACATGTACTGCTAAGAGCTGATCATTGGAGTGTATATATCAATAGTACATACATCTAAAAGCTGTGTATTGTACGAGTTCGAATACGGGTGCATACGAGTAGAATTGTTGATGAAACTGAACGAGGACGTAATTGTAAGCATTTTTGTTAAGTAGAAGTATTTTGATAAGTGTCTTGAAGTCTTTAAAAAGTGTATAAATACATATTAAAACACTACATGTATATACATTTTAACTGAGTCGTTAAGTCATCGTTAGTCGTTACATGTAAATGTTGTTTTGAAACCTTTAGGTTAACGATCTTGTTGAATGTTGTTAACCCATTGTTTATTATAACAAATAAGATGTTAAATTGTTATATTATCATAATATTATGATATATAATATATCTTAGTATGATATATATAAAGTTAAATGTCGTTACAACGATAATCGTTACATATATGTCTCGTTTCGAAATCATTAAGTTAGTAGTCTTATTTTTACATATGTATTTCATTGTTAATACACTTAATAATATATTTACTTATCATTTAACATAATTAAACAAGTGTATCAATAACTTAATATGATTCATATGTGAAATGTCCCGTTCTTATTGATTAAAAACGTTCCATATTAATTGATTTCGTTGCGAGGTTTTGACCTCTATATGAGACGTTTTTCAAAGACTGCATTTATTTTAAAACAAACCATAACCTTTATTTCATCAATAAAGGTTTAAAAAGCTTTACGTAGATTATCAAATAATGATAATCTAAAATATACTGTTTACACACGACCATTACATAATGGTTTACAATACAAATATGTTACAACAAAATAAGTTTCTTGAATGCAGTTTTTACACAATATCATACAAACATGGATTCCAAATCTCGTCCTTATTTAAGTATGCGACAGCGGAAGCTCTTAATAATCACCTGAGAATAAACATGCTTAAAACGTCAACAAAAATGTTGGTGAGTTATAGGTTTAACCTATATATATATATCAAATCATAATAATAGACCACAAGATTTCATATTTCAATACACATCCCATACATAGAGATAAAAGTCATTCATATGGTGAACACCTGGTAACCGACATTAACAAGATGCATATATAAGAATATCCCCATCATTCCGGGACACCCTTCGGATATGATATAAATTTCGAAGTACTAAAGCATCCGGTACTTTGGATGGGGCTTGTTGGGCCCGATAGGTCTATCTTTAGGATTCGCGTCAATTAGGGTGTCTGTTCCCTAATTCTTAGATTACCAGACTTAATAAAAAGGGGCATATTCGATTTCGATAATTCAACCATAGAATGTAGTTTCACGTACTTGTGTCTATTTTGTAAAACATTTATAAAACCTGCATGTATTCTCATCCCAAAAATATTAGATTTTAAAAGTGGGACTATAACTCACTTTCACAGATTTTTACTTCGTCGGGAAGTAAGACTTGGCCACTGGTTGATTCACGAACCTATAACAATATATACATATATATCAAAGTATGTTCAAAATATATTTACAACACTTTTAATATATTTTGATGTTTTAAGTTTATTAAGTCGGCTGTCCTCGTTAGTAACCTACAACTAGTTGTCCACAATTAGATGTACAGAAATAAATCGATAAATATTACCTTGAATCAATCCACGACCCAGTGTATACGTATCTCAGTATTGATCACAACTCAAACTATATATATTTTGGAATCAACCTCAACCCTGTATAGCTAACTCCAACATTCACATATAGAGTGTCTATGGTTGTTCCGAAATATATATAGATGTGTCGACATGATAGGTCGAATCATTGTATACGTGTCTATGGTATCTCAAGATTACATAATATACAATACAAGTTGATTAAGCTATGGTTGGAATAGATTTGTTACCAATTTTCACGTAGCTAAAATGAGAAAAATTATCCAATCTTGTTTTACCCATAACTTCTTCATTTTAAATCCGTCTTGAGTGAATCAAATTGCTATGGTTTCATATTGAACTCTATTTTATGAATCTAAACAGAAAAAGTATAGGTTTATAGTCGGAAAAATAAGTTACAAGTCGTTTTTGTAAAGGTAGTCATTTCAGTCGAAAGAACGAAGTCTAGATGACCATTTTAGAAAACATACTTCCACTTTGAGTTTAACCATAATTTTTGGATATAGTTTCATGTTCATAATAAAAATCATTTTCTCAGAATAACAACTTTTAAATCAAAGTTTATCATAGTTTTTAATTAACTAACCCAAAACAGCCCGCGGTGTTACTACGACGGCGTAAATCCGGTTTTACGGTGTTTTTCGTGTTTCCAGGTTTTAAATCATTAAGTTAGCATATCATATAGATATAGAACATGTGTTTAGTTGATTTTAAAAGTCAAGTTATAAGGATTAACTTTTGTTTGCGAACAAGTTTAGAATTAACTAAACTATGTTCTAGTGATTACAAGTTTAAACCTTCGAATAAGATAGCTTTATATGTATGAATCGAATGATGTTATGAACATCATTACTACCTTAAGTTCCTTGGATAAACCTACTGGAAAAGAGAAAAATGGATCTAGCTTCAACGGATCCTTGGATGGCTCGAAGTTCTTGAAGCAGAATCATGACACGAAAACAAGTTCAAGTAAGATCATCACTTGAAATAAGATTGTTATAGTTATAGAAATTGAACCAAAGTTTGAATATGATTATTACCTTGTATTAGAATGATAACCTACTGTAAGAAACAAAGATTTCTTGAGGTTGGATGATCACCTTACAAGATTGGAAGTGAGCTAGCAAACTTGAAAGTATTCTTGATTTTATGTAACTAGAACTTGTAGAATTTATGAAGAACACTTAGAACTTGAAGATAGAACTTGAGAGAGATTAATTAGATGAAGAAAATTGAAGAATGAAAGTGTTTGTAGGTGTTTTTGGTCGTTGGTGTATGGATTAGATATAAAGGATATGTAATTTTGTTTTCATGTAAATAAGTCATGAATGATTACTCATATTTTTGTAATTTTATGAGATATTTCATGCTAGTTGCCAAATGATGGTTCCCACATGTGTTAGGTGACTCACATGGGCTGCTAAGAGCTGATCATTGGAGTGTATATACCAATAGTACATACATCTAAAAGCTGTGTATTGTACGAGTACGAATACGGGTGCATACGAGTAGAATTGTTGATGAAACTAAACGAGGATGTAATTGTAAGCATTTTTGTTAAGTAGAAGTATTTTGATAAGTGTATTGAAGTCTTTCAAAAGTGTATAAATACATATTAAAACACTACATGTATATACATTTTAACTGAGTCGTTAAGTCATCGTTAGTCGTTACATGTAAGTGTTGTTTTGAAACCTTTAGGTTAACGATCTTGTTAAATGTTGTTAACCCAATGTTTATAATATCAAATGAGATTTTAAATTATTATATTATCATGATATTATCATGTATGAATATCTCTTAATATGATATATATACATTAAATGTCTTTACAACGATAATCGTTACATATATGTCTCGTTTAAAAATCATTAAGTTAGTAGTCTTGTTTTTACATATGTAGTTCATTGTTAATATACTTAATGATATGTTTACTTATCATAGTATCATGTTAACTATATATATATCCATATATATGTCATCATATAGTTTTTACAAGTTTTAACGTTCGTGAATCACCGGTCAACTTGGGTGGTCAATTGTCTATATGAAACATATTTCAATTAATCAAGTCTTAACAAGTTTGATTGCTTAACATGTTGGAAACATTTAATCATGTAAATATCAATCTCAATTAATATATATAGACATGGAAAAGTTCGGGTCAATACAGTTGTAATGACCCGGACTTTTTCGATCGATCTATACTTATAAGATTAATATTTACATAAATTAAACCTTACCAACATGATAAGCAACCCAAATTGTTGAGACTTATGTTTTTGAAAAGAGATTTACACAACGTTTGACCGTCTAGTTTGACCGATGATATCACGAACTATATAACATATGATAATTATACGTTTGTGTATATATATGTATATATACATATTTAACATGATCTAAGGATGTTTTAATATCTCATTTTGTATTAATAACAATAAGTTATAAGTATATTTTGAAACTACTAACTTAAGTTTTCAAAACGATAACTTTAAGTAACGTTTTTTGTTATAAATACTTATAACCTATAATGTTTATACATATATCGTATATGTAATGTATTTAATCACTTTTTAAGGACTTAAATACATAAAACAATATAAGTATATTCACAAAAGATAACTATATTTGAATCCTCGTTCCGTTTTCACAAGATTTCTATACGTATATCTAGAGTATATGTACTCGTATCATACCTAACTTCTATACGTATTTACTATTGGTATATACACATCAAATCACCACCTAACTAGCCCTTGTTACTGCCCTAAGGTAGAGGTAATTACTTTTGTAAGATAGTATGACTAATTACACAAGATTACAAGCTTGGAAATTTGTCCATGTCCCCCCCCATTCTCGTTTTTAATGGGGGTATTCTCACCTCATTTTGGTTCAACTTCTATCATCATTTCTCTAGCTAAACACACACACTTACTAGCCTCATGTCTCTCTAAGAACTCCAGCAAAAATCCTCTCAAGAATCACCTTAAACACCACCATAACAAGATCAAACAAAAACACTACAAAAATACAACTTTCATTTCAAGTTTATGTCTTAAGTTGCTTCCAATCTTTCATCCAACTCCATCACTCTTTTGGTTCTAGGTTTTTACTCCTCTTTTACAGCAACCTTGTCCAAGTAACTTGAGGTAGTAACTTTGTTCATAACCTTATTCGATTCATATATATATAGTTATCTTATTTTATGGTATACAATTTTAACAACAAGAACATAGTTTGAATGATTTCAAACTTGTTTGCAAACTAAATAGATCCTTCTAACTTAACTTTTAAAATACTTCAAGACCTGTAATATATCATAAATATATTCTAATTTAACAAGGTATAACTTGGTTTTTCAAAGAACACCTTAAAAACTGTTTTTACGACGTCGGAGTGCAACCGGGGGCTGTTTTGGGTTGGATAATTAAAAACTATCTTGAACCTTGAATTGGAGGTTTATTTTCTGGAAAAATGATATTTACTATGAATATGATAACACATAAAAATTTCATGATTTAACTCAAAGTATAAGTACTTTTAGAAAAATAATCATTTAAGGTTGTTTACATGATGGAAAATGATTAACTTCATAAGTTTCACCAAAGTTTGACCTATGACCTGTGATTTCGAATACAAACTAAGGTATTTACAGTTCATATTCTTAAAGAAGGACTCGATCCAAGGAAGTGGCAAGTTGAACCAACGAAAATGGAGTTGTAACGAAGAAACTATGACCAAAACAAAATCGGATATCCAAGACTAGTTTAGCCACGAAAATAATTGGAGAAAAATTAAATAAATCACATCTTTTTAAAATAACATGATATTTTATATATATGTACTCATAATTTAATTTTATATATTTCAGGATCACCCGTAAACAATACGATAAGATTAATTATAAGATCCCATGATTGTACGCAACACGTCATTTGACAACACCGGTACTTTATGTACGCAACACGTCATTTGACAACACCGGTACCGTGGGTCAAGATTAATCCCGACCAATACGAATACGATGGGGTTTTATTTATTTGGAGGGGGGGTTTTATTTATTTATTAAACACCTAAATATGAACCATTAAAATTGAATTGCTAACTACGGACTAAGAAGACATTAAAAGTATTATAAGTATATATATGTGACGATTGTTTAAAATGAAAATATATTGATATATTATATATGGATAGGTTCGTGATATCAATCGGAGACCAAGTCAAAATATATATATCTTCAAGGCAAAAGTGAGTATATAGTCCCACTTTTAAACTTTAAACATTTCGGGATGAGAATACATGTATTTTATGTTTTACGATATGGACACAAGTAACTGAAAAATATATTCTACGTTAAGTTGTACCACTGGCATACTTCCCTGTAGCTTGGTAACTACTATTTACAGCGGTATTGTAAACGCGAATCCTGTTGATAGATCTATCGGGCCTGACAACCCCAACCAGACTGGACGACCAGTATTCAACGGTTGCACAGTACTTCGTTTCGTGACTACACTTGGTACGGTGTAGTAAGATTTCATAATAAAGGGAATATGCGACGTGATTAAATGTTAAGTATGGTTATCAAGTGCTCAACCACTTAGAATATTTTTATTAAAATGTTTATATATGAAATCTTGTGGTCTATATATTTATATCGCTGCCGGCATTAAACCTATATCTCACCAACTTTATGTTGACGTTTTAAACATGTCTATTCTCAGGTGATAACTAAAAGCTTCCGCTGCAACATGTTGAATTTAAACAAGATCTTGAGTATGCATATTTGTGTCAAAAATAAAACAGCATATCGGAGGATTTGTAATGTAAAATATGCTAGAAATCGTATTGTTATCATCACATGTAAAGTTTGTAAGTCTAAGATTATCGCTAAACGATAATCATCTTTTTATTGTCTAAAGCTTGTATTAAAATAAGAGTTATGGTTTGTAATGTAAAATAAATGCAGTTGTTCTTTTAAAAATGTCGCATATAGAGGTCAATACCTCGCAATGAAATCATACGTTATCTAACTCGTTCTTATGGTTAAGGACGGGTTATGACATGTGGTATCAGAGCGGTGGTCTTAGCGAACCAGGTTTGCATTAGTGTGTCTAACTGATAAGTCGTTAGGATACATTAGTAAGTCTGGACTTTGACCGGGTCTGATTTAAAAACCATTGCTTATCATTGTTGGTTAAAATTTATATGTAAATATTATGTAGTACTAATGGGTTAGTTGTTGTGTGATAGATGTCGGGCTCAAAACTTGTTATCACATTCAGCGACTCCGAACCAGAATCTTCAGATGGTGTTCCAGTCATTAACCTATCCGATGACGAAAATAATATCTTTGGGGAAGACTCACAAATTCCGGATGAACCGACTATAGAGAACCCGGAAAGTGAACCCGAGGAGGAAAGTGACCTGAGGAGGAAAGTGAACCCGAGGAGGAAAGTGAACCCGAGGAGGAAAGTGAACCCGAGGAAGAAATACAGGAAATTACAAAAGACAAGTTCGAACTAGGAAAGAAACGAAAGGCTAATGAATTAGAAAATTCAAATCCCGAGTTTAGTAAGGATGATGTGGCACCAACTCCACTAGACACTACCACCCCTATTCCCGCTATTCCTATTCGTTCTATCCCGGCATCCAGTTCTTCAGCCCCACAGCCAAAATATAGGCAGACAGCCAGGATAAGCGTTAAGCGATTCTTTGAACCTAAACGTCCTAGAAAATAGACCAAACGATGCGCTGCCGTATTAAATAATGGGATCATATAATGTTTTGTATAATATTATTAGTGTGGTTTGCTTAATGTTCGATGTAAGATAAGCATATGTAAAATAGTGAAGTATGAAATGCAATAATTTTCCATGGTTAAATATTATTTAGATAGTAGTAATTGGTTCTGTACTAAGCTATTAAGTATGAACATTAACGGGTAGGTACTACCCTAGATATAATTATAAAACGCTAATAAGAAGAAAAGGCTTTTATAATAATACCTGGTTCATATTATTAATAAGCTATAATGTACTGTAAATATACACTACATCTATAATATTCCATGTGAATAATTATTTTCTTTTCATTCTTATAGAAGAATATGGCGCGATTGAATCGAATGACGGAACAAGAAGTCGAGGAATTCATCAACCAGCGAGTAAACGACCGAATGTTATGGGTCGAGGCTGTAAGAGCTGCTGCAGTTAACACAAATCCTCGTGTAGGATGCACCTACAAAACTTTTCAAGCTTGCAAGCCCTCATCATTCAGTGGAACAGAAGGACCGATCGGTTTAACTCGGTGGATAGAAAAGATGGAGACTGTGTTTAAAATCAGTGGTTGTGTTGAAAAGGACATGACCAAGTATGCATCGTGCACTTTACAAGATAGTGCACTCACGTGGTGGAAAAATTATGTGAAGGCTGTAGGAGGAGATGTAGCTTATGATACTCCATGGGAAGAATTCAAAATAATGTTAATCAACGAGTATTGTCCAAGGAATGAGGTTAGGAAGTTGGAAGATGAATTACGAAGCCTGAAGGTTGTTGGTACTGAAATCACCAACTACAATCAGCGATTCATGGAATTAGTTTTGCTATGTCCTGAATTGGTTCCAACCGAAGAACGGAAGATTGAAATGTACAAAGATGGTTTGCCCAAAAAGGTCAAGGCAAATGTTACAGCATCGAAACCTAAGACAATTCATGAAGCTATAACCATGGCAAACGAGCTAATGGATCAGGTCATCATGGATAAGAAAGTATCCAATACTGATATGAAGGAATCAGGTAACAAAAGAAAGTGGAATGTAAATTATGGTCGAGGTAACCAACAACAATCTTTTAAGAAACAAGAAACCACGCAAGGTGCGGGTAGTGGTTCAGGCTTTGGTTACAAAGGACAAAATCCTTTATGTAACCGATGCCACAAACATCACTCTGGCTACTGTAATGTGGTATGCAACAAATGTAATCGAAAGGGTCATCTTGCTGAAGATTGTAGGGCTCTCGTTACAAATACAAATGGTATCAAGACTCCTGCCACCAATGCAAATAGAACTGCTTTGGCTACCATTACTTGTTATGGGTGTGGAAAACAGGGTCATTATAAGAGCCAGTGTCCGAATCCAGAGAAGAATAATGGATCTGCACGAGGAAGAGCATTTGTTATTAATGCTAGAGAGGCGTGTGAAGACCCGGAGCTTGTTACGGGTACGTTTACCATTAATAACTTATCCGCATCTATTATATTTGATACTGGTGCTGATAGAAGTTACGTGTGTAGAGACTTTCACACTAAATTGAATTGTTCATCATTACCTCTAGATGCTAAGTACATGATTGAGTTAGCTAATGGTAAACTAATTAAAGCCGATAAAATTTGTCGTGATTGTAAAATAAATTTAGCCGGAGAAACGTTTAAAATTGACTTAATACCCGTAGAATTAGGAAGTTTTGATGTAATAGTCGGCATGGACTGGATGTCCAAAGTAGGAGCTGAAGTTGTGTGTGCCAAGAAGGCAATTCGCATTCCTGGTAAGGATAAAATGCCGGTGATGATTTATGGAGAGAAGGGTAATTCAAAGCTAAAACTTATTAGCTGTTTGAAAGCCAAGAAGTGTTTAGAAAAGGGATGTTATGCTATTCTAGCACATGTTAATAAAGTCGAAAAGAAAGAAAAAGAGAAGTGCATCAACGACGTGCCTGTGGCAAGAGATTTTCCTGAAGTTTTTCCGGAAGAGTTGCCGGGATTACCTCCATTTAGATCTGTAGAATTTCAAATAGATTTAGTACCAGGAGCTGCACCAGTTGCCCGTGCTCCATATAGACTTGCACCGTCCGAGTTAAAAGAACTTCAGAGTCAGTTAAAAGAATTACTGGATCGTGGATTCATACGACCAATTACTTCACCATGGGGAGCTCCGATTCTATTTGTTAAAAAGAAAGATGGATCTTTTAGGATGTGTATAGATTATCGTGAATTAAATAAGTTAACTATCAAAAATCGGTATCCACTACCGAGAATTGACAACTTATTTGATCAACTCCAAGGATCATGTGTGTACTCAAAAATTAACCTAAGGTCGGGCTATCATCAATTACGTGTCAAAGAAGAGGACATTCAGAAAACTGCTTTTCGGACACGTTATGGTCATTACGAATTTTTGGTCATGCCGTTTGGATTGACGAATGCGCCAGCTGTATTCATGGACCTCATGAATCGAGTTTGTAGTCCATATTTAGATAAGTTTGTTATCGTTTTCATTGATGATATTCTTATCTATTCCAAGAGTGAGCAAGAGCATGAGCAGCATTTAAGGTTGATATTAGAGTTGTTGAGAAAAGAACAGCTATATGCTAAATTTTCTAAATGTGCTTTCTGGTTGAAAGAAGTGCAATTTCTTGGTCACGTTGTTAGTAGCAAAGGAATTCAGGTTGATCCAGCTAAAATTGAGGCCATTGAAAAATGGGAGACTCCTAAAACACCAATGCAGATACGCCAATTTTTGGGTTTAGCCGGTTATTATAGAAGGTTTATTCAAGATTTTTCCCGAATAGCTAAGCCGTTGACAGCATTAACGCAAAAAGGGAAGAAATACAAATGGACCTCGGAACAGGAGAACGCATTTCAATTACTGAAGAAGAAGTTAACTACGGCGCCTATTTTATCGTTACCTGAAGGGAACGATGATTTTGAAATATATTGTGACGCTTCGCGACAAGGTTTTGGTTGTGTTCTTATGCAACGAAAGAAAGTTATTGCATACGCATCCCGACAATTGAAGATTCACGAGCGGAATTATACGACGCATGATCTAGAACTGGGAGCAGTCGTGTTTGCGTTGAAGATATGGAGACACTACTTATATGGGGTTAGATGCACTGTGTTTACTGATCATAAAAGTCTTCAACATATTTTCGATCAGAAACAGCTGAACATGAGGCAACGTAGGTGGGTCGAGCTGATAAACGACTACGATTGTGAGATTCGCTATCATCCCGGGAAAGCGAATGTAGTGGCCGACGCTTTAAGCAGAAAGGAACGAGAACCAATTCGAGTACGAGCAATGAACATAAAAATTCGCATGAATCTCAACTCACAAATCAAAGAGGCTCAACGAGAAGCTCTTACTAAAGAAAACATAGGAAATGAAATAATGAAGAAGTATGGGAAACAACTCATTATGCGGGAAGATGGAATTCGATATTTTGCAAATCGTATTTGGGTACCAAAGTTGGGTGGATTAAGGAAGTTAATATTGAATGAGGCACATAAGACAAGATACTCGATACATCCTGGAGTTGGAAAGATGTATCAAGATCTTAAGACGCATTATTGGTGGCCTAATTTGAAGACAGACGTTGCAACCTATGTTGGGAAATGTTTAACTTGTTCCAAAGTCAAAGCAGAACACCAAAAGCCGTCAGGGTTACTTCAACAACCAGAAATCCCAGAATGGAAATGGGATGGTATTACCATGGATTTCATCACGAAGTTACCAAAGACTGCCTGGGGATACGACACCATTTGGGTAATTGTTGATCGTCTTACCAAATCTGCACATTTCTTGCCTATAAAGGAAACGGATAGAATGAAGAAATTATTACGATTATATATAAAGGAAATAGTTTCAAGGCATGGAATACTTATTTCCATTATATCTGATCGTGATAGTAGATTTACCTCAAAGTTCTGGCAATCACTACAGGAGGCACTAGGAACTCGTTTGGATATGAGTACCGCATATCATCCGCAAACTGACGGGCAGAGTGAAAGAACAATTCAGACTCTTGAAGATATGCTTAGGGCATGTGTGATCGATTTTGGAAACGGATGGGATAAATATTTACCATTAGCAGAATTCTCGTATAATAATAGTTATCATGCGAGCATTAAAGCTGCACCATTCGAAGCACTGTATGGAAGGAAGTGTAGATCCCCTATCTGTTGGAATGAAGTAGGAGATCGACAATTAACTGGACCCGAGATCATCCATGAAACTACTGAGAAGATAGTGCAAATCAAGGAGAAATTGAAAACAGCCCGTAGTCGCCAAAAGAGCTACGCCGATGTCCGAAGGAAACCATTAGAGTTTCAGATCGGTGACATGTTATGTTAAAGGTGTCACCTTGGAAAGGTGTAATACGTTTTGGAAAAAGGGGTAAACTAAACCCAAGGTATGTAGGCCCGTTCAAAATTATCGAACGCATTGGACCGGTAGCTTATCGACTCGAGTTACCGCAACAACTCGCCGGAGTACATAATACATTTCACGTCTCGAACCTTAAAAAGTGTCTTGCAAAGGAAGACCTCACCATTCCTCTTGAAGAAATTCAAGTTGACGAGAAACTACAATTCATAGAAGAACCAATCGAGATCATGGACCGTGAAGTTAAACGGCTCAAGCAGAGCAACATACCGATCGTTAAAGTTTGTTGGAATGCACGAAGAGGTCCCGAGTTTACTTGGGAGCGAGATGATCAAATGAAACAAAAATACCCGCATTTGTTTCCCGATGACGCAAAATAGGTACGATTTTAAAATTTCGGGACGAAATTTATTTAACGGGTAGGTACTGTAATGACCCGGACTTTTTTGATCGATCTATACTTATAAGATTAATATTTACATAAATTAAACCTTACCAACATGATAAGCAACCCAAATTGTTGAGACTTATGTTTTTGAAAAGAGATTTACACAACGTTTGACCGTCTAGTTTGACCGATGATATCACGAACTATATAACATATGATAATTATACGTTTGTGTATATATATGTATATATACATATTTAACATGATCTAAGGATGTTTTAATATCTCATTTTGTATTAATAACAATAAGTTATAAGTATATTTTGAAACTACTAACTTAAGTTTTCAAAACGATAACTTTAAGTAACGTTTTTTGATATAAATACTTATAACCTATAATGTTTATACATATATCGTATATGTAATGTATTTAATCACTTTTTAAGGACTTAAATACATAAAACAATATAAGTATATTCACAAAAGATAACTATATTTGAATCCTCGTTCCGTTTTCACAAGATTTCTATACGTATATCTAGAGTATATGTACTCGTATCATACCTAACTTCTATACGTATTTACTATTGGTATATACACATCAAATCACCACCTAACTAGCCCTTGTTACTGCCCTAAGGTAGAGGTAATTACTTTTGTAAGATAGTATGACTAATTACACAAGATTACAAGCTTGGAAATTTGTCCATGTCCCCCCCCCCCATTCTCGTTTTTAATGGGGGTATTCTCACCTCATTTTGGTTCAACTTCTATCATCATTTCTCTAGCTAAACACACACACTTACTAGCCTCATGTCTCTCTAAGAACTCCAGCAAAAATCCTCTCAAGAATCACCTTAAACACCACCATAACAAGATCAAACAAAAACACTACAAAAATACAACTTTCATTTCAAGTTTATGTCTTAAGTTGCTTCCAATCTTTCATCCAACTCCATCACTCTTTTGGTTCTAGGTTTTTACTCCTCTTTTACAGCAACCTTGTCCAAGTAACTTGAGGTAGTAACTTTGTTCATAACCTTATTCGATTCATATATATATAGTTATCTTATTTTATGGTATACAATTTTAACAACAAGAACATAGTTTGAATGATTTCAAACTTTTTTGCAAACTAAATAGATCCTTCTAACTTAACTTTTAAAATACTTCAAGACCTGTAATATATCATAAATATATTCTAATTTAACAAGGTATAACTTGGTTTTTCAAAGAACACCTTAAAAACTGTTTTTACGACGTCGGAGTGCAACCGGGGGCTGTTTTGGGTTGGATAATTAAAAACTATCTTGAACCTTGAATTGGAGGTTTATTTTATGGAAAAATGATATTTACTATGAATATGATAACACATAAAAATTTCATGATTTAACTCAAAGTATAAGTACTTTTAGAAAAATAATCATTTAAGGTTGTTTACATGATGGAAAATGATTAACTTCATAAGTTTCACCAAAGTTTGACCTATGACCTGTGATTTCGAATACAAACTAAGGTATTTACAGTTCATATTCTTAAAGAAGGACTCGATCCAAGGAAGTGGCAAGTTGAACCAACGAAAACGGAGTTGTAACGAAGAAACTATGACCAAAACAAAATCGGATATCCAAGACTAGTTTAGCCACGAAAATAATTGGAGAAAAATTAAATAAATCACATCTTTTTAAAATAACTTGATATTTTATATATATGTACTCATAATTTAATTTTATATATTTCAGGATCACCCGTAAACAATACGAGAAGATTAATTATAAGATCCCATGATTGTACGCAACACGTCATTTGACAACACCGGTACTTTATGTACGCAACACGTCATTTGACAACACCGGTACCGTGGGTCAAGATTAATCCCGACCAATACGAATACGATGGGGTTTTATTTATTTCGAGGGGGGTTTTATTTATTTATTAAACACCTAAATATGAACCATTAAAATTGAATTGCTAACTACGGACTAAGAAGACATTAAAAGTATTATAAGTATATATATGTGACGATTGTTTAAAATGAAAATATATTGATATATTATATATGGATAGGTTCGTGATATCAATCGGAGACCAAGTCAAAATATATATATCTTCAAGGCAAAAGTGAGTATATAGTCCCACTTTTAAACTTTAAACATTTCGGGATGAGAATACATGTATTTTATGTTTTACGATATGGACACAAGTAACTGAAAAATATATTCTACGTTGAGTTGTACCACTGGCATACTTCCCTGTAGCTTGGTAACTACTATTTACAGCGGTATTGTAAACGCGAATCCTGTTGATAGATCTATCGGGCCTGACAACCCCAACCGGACTGGACGACCAGTATTCAACGGTTGCATAGTACTTCGTTTCGTGACTACACTTGGTACAGTGTAGTAAGATTTCATAATAAAGGGAATATGCGACGTGATTAAATGTTAAGTATGGTTATCAAGTGCTCAACCACTTAGAATATTTTTATTAAAATGTTTATATATGAAATCTTGTGGTCTATATATTTATATCGCTGCCGGCATTAAACCTATATCTCACCAACTTTATGTTGACGTTTTAAACATGTCTATTCTCAGGTGATAACTAAAAGCTTCCGCTGCAACATGTTGAATTTAAACAAGATCTTGAGTATGCATATTTGTGTCAAAAATAAAACTGCATATCGGAGGATTTGTAATGTAAAATATGCTAGAAATCGTATTGTTATCGTCACATGTAAAGTTTGTAAGTCTAAGATTATCGCTAAACGATAATCATCTTTTTATTGTCTAAAGCTTGTATTAAAATAAGAGTTATGGTTTGTAATGTAAAATAAATGCAGTTGTTCTTTTAAAAATGTCGCATATAGAGGTCAATACCTCGCAATGAAATCATACGTTATCTAACTCGTTCTTATGGTTAAGGACGGGTTATGACAACAGTACCTACCCGTTAAATAAATTTCGTCCCGAAATTTTAAGCTGTTGAAGGTGTTGACGAATCTTCTGGAAATAGATGCGGGTATTTCTTCTTCATCTGATCTTCACGCTCCCAGGTGAACTCGGGTCCTCTACGAGCATTCCATCGAACCTTAACAATTGGTATCTTGTTTTGCTTAAGTCTTTTAACCTCACAATCCATTATTTCGACGGGTTCTTCTATGAATTGGAGTTTTTCGTTGATTTGGATTTCATCTAACGGAAGAGTGCGATCTTCTTTAGCAAAAATTTCTTCAAATTCGAGACGTGGAAAGTGTTATATACAGCCGCGAGTTGTTGAGGTAACTCAAGTCGGTAAGCTACTGGTCCGACACGATCAATAATCTTAAATGGTCCAATATACCTTGGATTTAATTTCCCTCGTTTACCAAATCGAACGACGCATTTCCAAGGTGCAACTTTAAGCATGACCATCTCTCCAATTTCAAATTCTATATATTTTCTTTTAATGTCAGCGTAGCTCTTTTGTCGACTTTGGGCGGTTTTCAACCGTTGTTGAATTTGGATGATCTTCTCGGTAGTTTCTTGTATAATCTCCGGACCCATAATCTGTCTATCCCCCACTTCACTCCAACAAATCGGAGACCTGCACTTTCTACCATAAAGTGCTTCAAACGGCACCATCTCAATGCTTGAATGGTAGCTGTTGTTGTAGGAAAATTCTGCTAACGGTAGATGTCGATCCCAACTGTTTCTGAAATCAATAACACATGCTCGTAGCATGTCTTCAAGCATTTGTATCGTCCTTTCGCTCTGCCCATCAGTTTATGGATGATAGGCAGTACTCATGTCTAGACGAGTTCCTAATGCTTGCTGTAATGTCTGCCAGAATCTTGAAATAAATCAGCCATCCCTATCAGAGATAATAGAGATTGGTATTCCATGTCTGGAGACGACTTCCTTCAAATACAGTCGTGCTAACTTCTCCATCTTGTCATCTTCTCTTATTGGCAGGAAGTGTGTTGATTTGGTGAGACGATCAACTATTACCCAAATAGTATCAAAACCACTTACAGTCCTTGGCAATTTAGTGATGAAATCCATGGTAATGTTTTCTCATTTCCATTTCGGGATTTCGGGTTGTTGAAATAGACCTGATGGTTTCTGATGCTCAGCTTTGACCTTAGAACACGTCAAACATTCTCCTACGTATTTAGCAACATCGGCTTTCATACCCGGCCACCAAAAATGTTTCTTGAGATCCTTGTACATCTTCCCCGTTCCAGGATGTATTGATTATCTGGTTTTATGAGCTTCTCTAAGTACCATTTCTCTCATATCTCCAAATTTTGGTACCCAAATCCTTTCAGCCCTATACCGGGTTTTGTCTTCTCGAATATTAAGATGCTTCTCCGATCCTTTGGGTATTTCATCCTTTAAATTTCCCTCTTTTAAAACTCCTTGTTGCGCCTCCTTTATTTGAGTAGTAAGGTTATTATGAATCATTATATTCATAGATTTTACTCGAATGGGTTCTCTGTCCTTCCTGCTCAAGGCATCGGCTACCACATTTGCCTTCCCCGAGTGGTAACGAATCTCAAAGTCGTAATCATTCAATAATTCAATCCACCTACGCTGCCTCATATTCAGTTGTTTCTGATTAAATATGTGTTGAAGACTTTTGTGGTCGGTATATATAATACTTTTGACCCCATATAAGTAGTGCCTCCAAGTCTTTAATGCAAAAACAACCGCTCCTAATTCCAAATCATGCGTCGTATAATTTTGTTCGTGAATCTTCAATTGTCTAGACACATAAGCAATCACCTTCGTTCGTTGCATTAATACACAATCGAGACCTTGCTTTGATGCGTCACAATAAATCACAAAATCATCATTCCCTTCAGGCAATGACAATATAGGTGTTGTAGTTAGCTTTTTCTTCAATAACTAAAACGCTTTCTCTTGTTCATCATTCCATTCAAATTTCTTCCCTTTATGCGTTAATGCAGTTAAGGGTTTTGCTATTCTGGAAAAATCTTGGATGAACCTTCTGTAGTAACCAGCTAGTCCTAAAAACTGGCGTATGTGTTTCGGAGTTTTTGGGGTTTCCCACTTTTCAACAGTTTCTATCTTTGCCGGATCCACCTTAATACCTTCTTTGTTCACTATGTGACCGAGGAATTGAACTTCTTCCAACCAAAATGCACACTTTGAAAACTTAGCGTACAATTCTTCCTTCCTCAATACTTCTAACACCTTTCTCAAATGTTCACCGTGTTCTTGGTCATTCTTTGAGTAAATAAGTATGTCATCAATGAAAACAATGACAAACTTGTCAAGGTATGGTCCACACACTCGGTTCAAAAGGTCCATGAACACAGCTGGTGCATTAGTTAAACCAAACGGCATGACCATAAACTCGTAATGACCGTAACGTGTTCTGAAAGCAGTCTTTGGAATATCATCTTCTTTCACCCGCATTTGATGATACCCGGAACGTAAGTCAATCTTTGAATAAACAGACGAGCCTTGTAGTTGATCAAATAAGTCATCGATTCTCGGTAGTGGGTAGCGGTTCTTGATGGTAAGTTTGTTCAACTCTCGGTAGTCGATACACAACCTGAATGTACCATCTTTCTTCTAGACAAACAAAACAGGAACTCCCCACGGTGATGTGCTTGGTCGAATGAAACCACGCTCTAAAAGTTCTTGTAATTGGCTTTGCAGTTCTTTCATCTCGCTGGGTGCGAGTCTGTAAGGAGCACGAGATATTGGTGCAGCTCCTGGTACAAGATCTATTTGAAATTCAACGGATCGATGTGGGGGTAATCCCGGTAATTCTTTCGGAAATACATCGGGAAATTCTTTTGCAATGGGAACATCATTGATGCTCTTTTCTTCAGTTTGTACTTTCTCGACGTGTGCTAGAACAGCATAGCAACCTTTTCTTATTAGTTTTTGTGCCTTCAAATTACTAATAAGATGTAGCTTCGTGTTGCCCTTTTCTCCGTACACCATTAAGGGTTTTCCTTTTTCTCATATAATGCAAATTGCATTTTTGTAACAAACGATCTCTGCTTTCACTTCTTTCAACCAGTCCATACCGATTATCACATCAAAACTCCCTAACTCTACTGGTATCAAATCAATCTTAAATGTTTCGCTAACCAGTTTAATTTCTCGATTCCGACATATATTATCTGCTGAAATTAATTTACCATTTGCTAATTCGAGTAAAAATTTACTATCCAAAGGCGTCAATGGACAACTTAATTTAGCACAAAAATCTCTACTCAAATAGCTTCTATCCGCACCCGAATCAAATAAAACGTAAGCAGATTTATTGTCAATAAGAAACGTACCCGTAACAAGCTCTGGGTCTTTCTGTGCCTCTGCCGCATTAATATTGAAAACTCTTCCGCGGCCTTGTCCATTCATGTTCTCCTGGTTCGGGCAATTTCTAATAATGTGGCCCGGTTTTCCACATTTATAACAAACTACATTGGCATAACTTGCTCCGACACTACTTGCTCCGCCATTACTCGTTCCGACACCATTTGTTCCTTTCGTTCTATTAACCCCTGGTCCGTAGACCTCACACTTCGCCGCGCTATGACCATTTCTTTTACACTTGTTGCAAAATTTGGTGCAGAACCCCGAGTGATACTTTTTAAACCTTTGGCATAGCTGCTTCTAATTGTTGTTGTTGTTGCGGTTATTATTGTTGTTGGGATGATTGTTGTAGTTGTTGTTGTTGTTGTTGTTGTTGTTGTTGTTGTTGTTGTTGTTGTTGTTGTTGGGCCGTTTGTTGTAGTTGCGATTGATGTTAAGATTGTTGGGATAATTGTTGCGATTATTGTTGTAATTGCTGTTGTTGTTGTATTGGTGATTCTTATCACCGTTTTCCTCCCACTTTCTTTTGACTTGCTTCACATTGGCCTCTTCAGCAGTCTGTTCTTTAATTCTTTCTTCAATCTGGTTCACTAGTTTGTGAGCCATTCTACATGCATGTTGTATAGAGGTGGGCTCGTGTGAACTTATATCTTCTTGGATTCTTTCCGGTAATCCTTTCACAAACGCGTCGATCTTCTCTTCCTCATCTTCGAATGCTCCCGGACACAATAGGCACAATTCTGTGAATCGTCTTTCGTACGTGGTAATATCAAATCCTTGGGTTCGTAACCCTCTAAGTTCTGTCTTGAGCTTATTGACCTCAGTTCTGGGATGGTACTTCTCGTTCATCATGTGCTTGAATGCTGACCACGGTAGTGCGTACGCATCGTCTTGTCCCACTTGCTCTAGATAGGTATTCCACCATGTTAACGCAGAACCTGTGAAGGTATGCATAGCGTACTTCACTTTGTCCTCTTCAGTACACTTACTTATGGCAAACACCGATTCGACCTTCTCGGTCCACCGTTTCAATCCGATCGGTCCTTCGGTTCCATCAAATTCCAAAGGTTTGCAGGCAGTGAATTCTTTGTAGGTGCATCCTACACGATTTTCTGTACTGCTAGATCCAAGGTTATTGTTGGTATGTAGCGCAGCCTGTACTGCGGCTATGTTTGAAGCTAGAAAAGTATGGAATTTCCTCTTCATTCATATTCACGGTGTGTCGAGTAGTCGGTGCCATTTCCTTCAAAATTGTCAAATGGAACAAGTTAATCATACAGAATATTAAGAGTAGTTAATAGTATTTCGTAGCATAATATGAACTCATTTATAAAAGCTTTTTCTTCATATTAGCGTTTTATAAGTTTAAATTCGGGTAGTACCTACCCGTTAAGTTCATACTTAGTAGCTAATATACAATTCAACTACTACAATTCTATATGAAAAACTGATTATAATAATATTTCGCGTTCAAACTTTTACACAATATTTTACAAACTTACAATACCACTTATTTTACATATAGCATGAAATATAGCACACAATAAATTTGATACAAGATGGTTGTGAAGATAATTCTAGCTAGTACACAAGTCGTACAGCAAAGGCAATAAAGACACGTAATTCATATGTCCAGAAACAAGTCATGCATTCTGGTTTTACTAGGATTACTTCCCATCCTTGGTCTTGTGGAACATAATCATTATGGCCGTTGATAAGACAGCGTGTTGTAACGTCGTCAAAGGGACGAGGGTTACGTAATGTCCAACAGTCCCGTAACAATCTAAAAACCTCATTTCTTACCCCAATTACCGAGTCTGTCACTTGTGGGAACGTTTTGTTTAATAGTTGTAGCCCGATGTTCTTGTTCTCACTTTGGTGAGAAGCGAACATTACTAATCCGTAAGCATAACATGCTTCTTTATGTTGCATGTTAGCCGCTTTTTCTAAATCACGAAGTCCAATATTCGGATATATTGAGTCAAAATAATTTCTTAACCCATTGCGTAAAATAGCATTTGGGTTCCCCGCAATATATGCGTCAAAGTAAACACATCGTAACTTATGGAGTTCCCAATGTGATATCCCCCATCTTTCGAACGAAAGCCTTTTATAAACCAAGGCATTCATGGAACGTTCTTCGAATGTCTTACAAACTGATCTCGCCTTAAATAATTGTGCCGAAGAATTCTGACCGACTCTAGACAAGATTTCATCAATCATGTCTCCGGGTAGGTCTCTTAAAATATTGGGTTGTCTATCCATTTTGTGTTTTTATACTGTAAAATAGACAAGAGTTAGATTCATAAAAAAAAATACTTATTAATACAAGCAATTTTTACATATATCATAAAGCATAAGCACACTATATTACGTATATTGCACCACACGAATACAACTATCTTATTCCGACTCGCTTGTTTCTTCTTCTTCGGTTTTGGTTCGTTTTGCCAAGTTTCTAGGGATATATGATGTTCCCCTAATATGAGCCGTCGTTTTCCACATTGGTTTAGAAAAACCTGGTGGTTTAGAGGTTCCCGGGTCATTGTTACAACTTAAGGACTTCGGGGGTTGACGATACATATAATGTTCATCGGGGTTGGAATTAGATTTCTCTATTTTTATGCCCTTTCCCTTATTATTTTCTTTTGCCTTTTTAAATTCAGTTGGGGTAATTTCTATAACATCATCGGAATTCTCGTCGGAATCCGATTCATCGGAGAATTGGTAATCCTCCCAATATTTTGCTTCCTTGGCGGAAACACCATTGACCATAATTAACCTTGGTCGGTTGGTTGAGGATTTTCTTTTACTTAACCGTTTTATTATTTCCCCCACCGGTTCTATTTCTTCATCCGGTTCCGATTCTTCTTCCGGTTCCGATTCTTCTTCCGGTTCCTCTTCGGGAACATGTGAATCAGTCCACGAATCATTCCAATTTACATTTGACTCTTCATTATTATTAGGTGAGTCAATGGGACTTGTTCTAGAGGTAGACATCTATCACATAATATCAAACGCGTTAAGAGATTAATATATCACATAATATTCACATGTTAAAAATATATAGTTTCCAACAAAATTTGTTAAGCAATCATTTTTCAAGTAAACACGGTCGAAGTCCAGACTCACTAATGCATCCTAACAAACTCGATAAGACACATTAATGCAAAATTCTGGTTCTCTAAGACCAACGCTCTAATACCAACTGAAATGTCCCGTTCTTATTGATTAAAAACGTTCCATATTAATTGATTTCGTTGCGAGGTTTTGACCTCTATATGAGACGTTTTTCAAAGACTGCATTCATTTTAAAACAAACCATAACCTTTATTTCATCAATAAAGGTTTAAAAAGCTTTACGTAGATTATCAAATAATGATAATCTAAAATATACTGTTTACACACGACCATTACATAATGGTTTACAATACAAATATGTTACAACAAAATAAGTTTCTTGAATGCAGTTTTTACACAATATCATACAAACATGGACTCCAAATCTCGTCCTTATTTAAGTATGCGACAGCGGAAGCTCTTAATAATCACCTGAGAATAAACATGCTTAAAACGTCAACAAAAATGTTGGTGAGTTATAGGTTTAACCTATATATATCAAATCATAATAATAGACCACAAGATTTCATATTTCAATACACATCCCATACATAGAGATAAAAGTCATTCATATGGTGAACACCTGGTAACCGACATTAACAAGATGCATATATAAGAATATCCCCATCATTCCGGGACACCCTTCGAATATGATATAAATTTCGAAGTACTAAAGCATCCGGTACTTTGGATGGGGCTTGTTGGGCCCGATAGATCTATCTTTAGGATTCGCGTCAATTAGGGTGTCTGTTCCCTAATTCTTAGATTACCAGACTTAATAAAAAGGGGCATATTCGATTTCGATAATTCAACCATAGAATGTAGTTTCACGTACTTGTGTCTATTTTGTAAAACATTTATAAAACCTGCATGTATTCTCATCCCAAAAATATTAGATTTTAAAAGTGGGACTAGAACTCACTTTCACAGATTTTTACTTCGTCGGGAAGTAAGACTTGGCCACTGGTTGATTCACGAACCTATAACAATATATACATATATATCAAAGTATGTTCAAAATATATTTACAACACTTTTAATATATTTTGATGTTTTAAGTTTATTAAGTCGGCTGTCCTCGTTAGTAACCTACAACTAGTTGTCCACAATTAGATGTACAGAAATAAATCGATAAATATTATCTTGAATCAATCCACGACCCAGTGTATACGTATCTCAGTATTGATCACAACTCAAACTATATATATTTTGGAATCAACCTCAACCCTGTATAGCTAACTCCAACATTCACATATAGAGTGTCTATGGTTGTTCCGAAATATATATAGATGTGTCGACATGATAGGTCGAAACATTGTATACGTGTCTATGATATCTCAAGATTACATAATATACAATACAAGTTGATTAAGCTATGGTTGGAATAGATTTGTTACCAATTTTCACGTAGCTAAAATGAGAAAAATTATCCAATCTTGTTTTACCCATAACTTCTTCATTTTAAATCCGTTTTGAGTGAATCAAATTGCTATGGTTTCATATTGAACTCTATTTTATGAATCTAAACAGAAAAAGTATAGGTTTATAGTCGGAAAAATAAGTTACAAGTCGTTTTTGTAAAGGTAGTCATTTCAGTCGAAAGAACGACGTCTAGATGACCATTTTAGAAAACATACTTCCACTTTGAGTTTAACCATAATTTTTGGATATAGTTTCATGTTCATAATAAAAATCATTTTCTCAGAATAACAACTTTTAAATCAAAGTTTATCATAGTTTTTAATTAACTAACCCAAAACAGCCCGCGGTGTTACTACGACGGCGTAAATCCGGCTTTACGGTGTTTTTCGTGTTTCCGGGTTTTAAATCATTAAGTTAGCATATCATATAGATATAGAACATGTGTTTAGTTGATTTTAAAGTCAATTTAGAAGGATTAACTTTTGTTTGCGAACAAGTTTAGAATTAACTAAACTATGTTCTAGTGATTACAAGTTTAAACCTTCGAATAAGATAGCTTTATATGTATGAATCGAATGATGTTATGAACCTCATTACTACCTTAAGTTCCTTGGATAAACCTACTGGAAAAGAGAAAAATGGATCTAGCTTCAACGGATCCTTGGATGGCTCGAAGTTCTTGAAGCAGAATCATGACACGAAAACAAGTTCAAGTAAGATCATCACTTGAAATAAGATTGTTATAGTTATAGAAATTGAACCAAAGTTTGAATATGATTATTACCTTGTATTAGAATGATAACCTACTGTAAGAAACAAAGATTTCTTGAGGTTGGATGATCACCTTACAATATTGGAAGTGAGCTAGCAAACTTGAAAGTATTCTTGATTTTATGTAACTAGAACTTGTAGAATTTATGAAGAACACTTAGAACTTGAAGATAGAACTTGAGAGAGATTAATTAGATGAAGAAAATTGAAGAATGAAAGTGTTTGTAGGTGTTTTTGGTCATTGGTGTATGGATTAGATATAAAGGATATGTAATTTTGTTTTCATGTAAATAAGTCATGAATGATTACTCATATTTTTGTAATTTTATGAGATATTTCATGCTAGTTGCCAAATGATGGTTCCCACATGTGTTAGGTGACTCACATGGGCTGCTAAGAGCTAATCATTGGAGTGTATATACCAATAGTACATACATCTAAAAGCTGTGTATTGTACGAGTACGAATACGGGTGCATACGAGTAGAATTGTTGATGAAACTAAACGAGGATGTAATTGTAAGCATTTTTGTTAAGTAGAAGTATTTTGATAAGTGTATTGAAGTCTTTCAAAAGTGTATAAATACATATTAAAACACTACATGTATATACATTTTAACTGAGTCGTTAAGTCATCGTTAGTCGTTACATGTAAGTGTTGTTTTGAAACCTTTAGGTTAACGATCTTGTTAAATGTTGTTAACCCAATGTTTATAATATCAAATGAGATTTTAAATTATTATATTATCATGATATTATCATGTATGAATATCTCTTAATATGATATATATACATTAAATGTCTTTACAACGATAATCGTTACATATATGTCTCGTTTAAAAATCATTAAGTTAGTAGTCTTGTTTTTACATATGTAGTTCATTGTTAATATACTTAATGATATGTTTACTTATCATAGTATCATGTTAACTATATATATATCCATATATATGTCATCATATAGTTTTTACAAGTTTTAACGTTCGTGAATCACCGGTCAACTTGGGTGGTCAATTGTCTATATGAAACATATTTCAATTAATCAAGTCTTAACAAGTTTGATTGCTTAACATGTTGGAAACATTTAATCATGTAAATATCAATCTCAATTAATATATATAAACATGGAAAATTTCGGGTCACTACAATATGTACCTAGTAAGACGTTGTTATAACGATAATCGTTATATATATCGTTTTCGAGTTTCTTAAATTAATAGTCTCATTTTTATGTATATAACTCATTGTTAAAATACCTAATGAGATATATACTTATAATAAAATCATGTTAACTATATATATAACCATATATATGTCATCGTATAGTTTTTATAAGTTTTAACGTTCGTGAATCACCGGTCAACTTGGGTGGTCAATTCTCTATATGAAACCTATTTCAATTAATCAAGTCTTAACAAGTTTGATTGCTTAACATGTTGGAAACACTTAATCATGTAAATAACAATTTCATTTAATATATATATAAACATGAAAAAGTTCGGGTCACTACAGTACCTACCCGTTAAATAAATTTCGTCCCGAAATTTTAAACAGTTGGAGCTGTTGATGTATCTTCTGGAAATAAATGCGGGTATTTCTTCTTCATCTGATCTTCACGCTCCCAGGTGAACTCGGGTCCTCTACGAGCATTCCATCGAACCTTAACAATCGGTATCTTGTTTTGTTTTAGTCTCTTAACCTCTCGATCCATTATTTCGACGGGTTCTTCAATGAATTGAAGTTTTTCATTGATTTGGATTTCGTCCAACGGAATAGTGAGATCTTCTTTAGCAAAACATTTCTTCAAATTTGAGACGTGGAAAGTGTTATGTACAGCCGCAAGTTGTTGAGGTAGCTCCAGTTGGTAAGCTACTGGTCCGACACGATCTATAATCTTGAATGGTCCAATGTACCTTGGATTTAGTTTCCCCCGTTTACCAAATCGAACAACGCCTTTCCAAGGTGAAACCTTAAGCATGACCATTTCTCCAATTTCAAACTCTATATCTTTTCTTTTACTGTCCGCGTAGCTCTTTTGTCGACTCTGGGCGGTTTTCAATCTTTGTTGAATTTGGATGATTTTCTCGGTAGTTTCTTGTATTATCTCCGGACCCGTAATCTGTCTATCCCCCACTTCACTCCAACAAATCGGAGACCTGCACTTTCTACCATAAAGTGCTTCAAACGGCGCCATCTCAATGCTTGAATGGTAGCTGTTGTTGTAGGAAAATTCTGCTAACGGTAGATGTCGATCCCAACTGTTTCCGAAATCAATAACACAAGCTCGTAGTATGCCTTCAAGCGTTTGTATCGTCCTTTCGATCTGTCCATCAGTTTGTGGATGATAGGCAGTACTCATGTCTAGACGAGTTCCCAATGCTTACTGTAATGTCTGCCAGAATCTTGAAATAAATCTGCCATCCCTATCAGAGATAATAGAGATTGGTATTCCATGTCTGGAGACGACTTCCTTCAAATACAGTCGTGCTAACTTCTCCATCTTGTCATCTTCTCTTATTGGCAGGAAGTGTGCTGACTTGGTGAGACAATCAACTATTACCCAAATAGTATCATAACCACTTGCAGTCCTTGGCAATTTAGTAATGAAATCCATGGTAATGTTTTCCCATTTCCATTCCGGGATTTCAGGTTGTTGTAGTAGACCTGATGGTTTCTGATGTTCAGCTTTGACCTTAGAACACGTCAAATATTCTCCTACATATTTAGCAATATCGGCTTTCATACCGGGCCACCAAAAATGTTTCTTAAGATCCTTGTACATCTTCCCCGTTCCAGGATGTATTGAGTATCTGGTTTTATGAGCTTCTCTAAGTACCATTTCTCTCATATCTCCAAATTTTGGTACCCAAATTCTTTCAACCCTATACCGGGTTCCGTCTTCCCGAATATTAAGATGATTCTCCGATCCTTTGGGTATTTCATCCTTTAAATTTCCCTCTTTTAAAACTCCTTGTTGCGCCTCCTTTATTTGAGTAGTAATGTTAGTGTGAATCATTATATTCATAGATTTTACTCGAATGGGTTCTCTGTCCTTTCTGCTCAAGGCGTCGGCTACCACATTTGCCATCCCCGGGTGGTAACGAATCTCAAAGTCGTAATCATTCAACAATTTAATCCACCTACGCTGCCTCATATTCAGTTGTTTCTGATTAAATATGTGTTGAAGACTTTTGTGGTCGGTATATATAATACTTTTGACCCCATTTAAGTAGTGCCTCCAAGTCTTTAATGCAAAAACAACCGCGCCTAATTCCAAATCATGCGTCGTATAATTTTGCTCGTGAATCTTCAATTGTCTTGACGCATAAGCAATCACCTTCGTTCGTTGCATTAATACACAACCGAGACCTTGCTTTGATGCTTCATAATAAATCACAAAATCATCATTCCCTTCAGGCAATGACAATATAGGTGCCGTAGTTAGCTTTTTCTTTAATAACTGAAACGCCTTCTCTTGTTCATCCTTCCATTCAAATTTCTTCCCTTTATGCGTTAATGCAGTCAAGGGTTTTGCTATTTTGGAGAAATCTTGGATGAATCTTCTGTAGTAACCAGCCAATCCTAAAAATTGACGTATATGCTTCGGAGTTTTTGGGGTTTCCCACTTTTTAATGGTTTCGATCTTTGCCGGGTCCACCTGGATACCTTCTTTGTTCACTATATGATCGAGGAATTGAACTTCTTCCAACCAAAATGCACACTTTGAAAACTTAGCGTACAGTTTTTCTTTCCTCAATACTTCTAGCACTTTTCTCAAATGTTCTTCGTGCTCTTGATCATTCTTTGAGTAAATAAGTATGTCATCGATGAAAACAATGACAAATTTGTCAAGATATGGCCCACACACTCGGTTCATAAGGTCCATGAACACAGCTGGTGCGTTAGTCAATCCAAACGGCATAACCATAAACTCGTAATGACCATAACGCGTCCTAAAAGCAGTTTTTGGAATATCATCCTCCTTTACTCGCATTTGATGATATCTAGAACGTAAATCGATCTTCGAATAAACCGACGAGCCTTTTAGTTGATCAAATAAGTCGTCAATTCTCGACAGTGGATAACGGTTTTTGATGGTAAGTTTGTTCAACTCTCTGTAGTCAATACACAACCTAAATGTACCATCTTTCTTCTTGACAAACAAAACAGGAGCTCCCCATGGTGATGTGCTTGGTCGAATGAAACCACGCATTAATAGTTCTTGCAGTTGGCTTTGCAGTTCTTTCATCTCGCTGGGTGCGAGTCTATAAGGAGCACGAGCTATTGGTGCAGCTCCTGGTACAAGATCTATTTGAAATTCAACAGATCGATGTAGATGTAGTCCTGGTAATTCTTTCAGAAATACATCGGGAAATTCTTTTGCGACGGGAACATCATTGATGCTCTTTTCTTCAGTTTTTACTTTCTCGACGTGTGCTAGAACAGCATAGCAACCTTTTCTTATTAGTTTTTGTGCCTTCAAATTACTAATAAGATGTAGCTTCATGTTGCCCTTTTCTCCGTACACCATTAAGGGTTCTCCTTCTTCTCGTACAATGCGAATTGCATTTTTATAACATACGATCTCTGCTTTCACCTTCTTCAGCCAGTCCATGCCAACTATTACATCAAAACTCCCTAACTCTACTGGTATCAAATCAATCTTAAATATTTCGCTACCCAGTTTAATTTCTCGATTCCGGCATATATAATCTGCTGAAATTAATTTACCGTTTGCTAATTCGAGTAAAAATTTACTATCCAATGGCGTCAATGGACAACTTAATTTAGCACAAAAATCTCTACTCATATAGCTTCCATCCGCACCCGAATCAAATAAAACGAAAGCAGATTTATTGTCAATAAGAAACGTACCCGTAACAAGCTCCGGGTCTTCCTGTGCCTCTGCCGCATTAATATTGAAAACTCTTCCACGGCCTTGTCCATTCGTGTTCTCCTGGTTCGGGCAATTTCTAATAATGTGGCCCGGTTTTCCACATTTATAACAAACTACATTGGCATAAATTGCTCCGACACTACTTGCTCCGCCATTACTCGTTTCGACACCATTTGTTCCTTTCGTTCTGTTAACCCCTGGTCCGTAGACCTCACACTTCGCCGCGCTATGACCATTTCTTTTACACTTGTTGCAAAATTTAGTGCAGAACCCCGAGTGATACTTTTCACACCTTTGGCATAGCTGCTTCTGATTGTTGTTGTTGTTGCGGTTATTATTGTTGTTGGGATGATTGTTGTAGTTGTTGTTGTTGTTGTTGTTGTTGTTGTTGTTGGGCCATTTGTTGTAGTTGCGATTGATGTTGCGATTGCTGGGATAGTTGTTGCGATTATTGTTGTAATTGCTGTTGTTGTTGTATTGGTGATTCTTATCACCGTTTTCCTCCCACTTTCTTTTGACTTGCTTCACATTGGCCTCTTCAGCAGTCTGTTCTTTAATTCTTTCTTCAATCTGGTTCACTAGTTTGTGAGCCATTCTACATGCCTGTTGTATGGAGGCCGGCTCGTGTGAACTTATATCTTCTTGGATTCTGTCCGGTAATTCTTTCACAAACGCGTCGATCTTCTCTTCCTCATCTTCGAACGCTCCCGGACACAATAGGCATAATTCTGTGAATCGTCTTTCGTATGTGGTAATATCAAATCCATGAGTTCGTAACCCTCTAAGTTCTGTCTTGAGCTTATTGACCTCGGTTCTGGGACGGTACTTCTCGTTCATCAAGTGCTTGAATGCTGACCACGGTAGTGTGTAAGCATCATCTTGTCCCACTTGCTCTAGATAGGTATTCCACCATGTTAACGCAGAACCTGTGAAGGTATGCGTAGCGTACTTCACTTTGTCCTCTTCAGTACACTTACTTATGGCAAACACCGATTCGACCTTCTTGGTCCACCGCTTCAATCCGATCGGTCCTTCGGTTCCATCAAATTCTAAAGGTTTGCAGGCAGTGAAATCTTTGTAGGTGCATCCTACACGATTCCCTGTACTGCTAGATCCAAGGTTATTGTTGGTATGTAGGCAGCCTGTACTGCGGCTATGTTTGAAGCTAGAAAAGTACGGAATTCCTCTTCATTCATATTCACGGTGTGTCGAGTAGTCGGTGCCATTTCCTTCAAAATAGTCAAATGGAACAAGTTAATCATACAGAATATTAAGAGTAGTTAATAGTATTTCGTAGCATAATATGAACTCATTTATAAAAGCTTTTTCTTCATATTAGCGTTTTATAAGTTTAAATTCGGGTAGTACCTACCCGTTAACTTCATACTTAGTAGCTAATATACAATTCAACTACTACAATTCTATATGAAAAACTGATTATAATAATATTTCGCGTTCAAACTTTTATACAATATTTTACAAACTTACAATACCGCGTATTTTACATAAAGCATGAAATATAGCACACAATAACTTTGATACAAGATAGTTGTGAATATAATTCTAGCTAGTACACAAGTCGTTCAGCAAAGGCAATAAAGACACGTAATTCATACGTCCAGAAACAAGTCATGCATTCTGGTTTTACTAGGACTACTTGAAATGTCCCGTTCTTATTGATTAAAAACGTTCCATATTAATTGATTTCGTTGCGAGGTTTTGACCTCTATATGAGACGTTTTTCAAAGACTGCATTCATTTTTAAACAAACCATAACCTTTATTTCATCAATAAAGGTTTAAAAAGCTTTACGTAGATTATCAAATAATGATAATCTAAAATATCCTGTTTACACACGACCATTACATAATGGTTTACAATACAAATATGTTACAACAAAATAAGTTTCTTGAATGCAGTTTTTACACAATATCATACAAGCATGGACTCCAAATCTTGTCCTTATTTAAGTATGCGACAGCGGAAGCTCTTAATAATCACCTGAGAATAAACATGCTTAAAACGTCAACAAAAATGTTGGTGAGTTATAGGTTTAACCTATATATATCAAATCGTAACAATAGACCACAAGATTTCATATTTCAATACACATCCCATACATAGAGATAAAAATCATTCATATGGTGAACACCTGGTAACCGACAATAACAAGATGCATATATAAGAATATCCCCATCATTCCGGGACACCCTTCGGATATGATATAAATTTCGAAGTACTAAAGCATCCGGTACTTTGGATGGGGTTTGTTAGGCCCAATAGATCTATCTTTAGGATTCGCGTCAATTAGGGTGTCTGTTCCCTAATTCTTAGATTACCAGACTTAATAAAAAGGGGCATATTCGATTTCGATAATTCAACCATAGAATGTAGTTTCACGTACTTGTGTCTATTTTGTAAATCATTTATAAAACCTGCATGTATTCTCATCCCAAAAATATTAGATTTTAAAAGTGGGACTATAACTCACTTTCACAGATTTTTACTTCGTCGGAAAGTAAGACTTGGCCACTGGTTGATTCACGAACCTATAACAATATATACATATATATCAAAGTATGTTCAAAATATATTTACAACACTTTTAATATATTTTGATGTTTTAAGTTTATTAAGTCAGCTGTCCTCGTTAGTAACCTACAACTAGTTGTCCACAGTTAGATGTACAGAAATAAATCGATAAATATTATCTTGAATCAATCCACGACCCAGTGTATACATATCTCAGTATTGATCACAACTCAAACTATATATATTTTGGAATCAACCTCAACCCTGTATAGCTAACTCCAACATTCACATATAGAGTGTCTATGGTTGTTCCGAAATATATATAGATGTGTCGACATGATAGGTCGAAACATTGTATACGTGTCTATGGTATCTCAAGATTACATAATATATAATACAAGTTGATTAAGTTATGGTTGGAATAGATTTGTTACCAATTTTCACGTAGCTAAAATGAGAAAAATTATCCAATCTTGTTTTACCCATAACTTCTTCATTTTAAATCCGTTTTGAGTGAATCAAATTGCTATGGTTTCATATTGAACTCTATTTTATGAATCTAAACAAAAAAAGTATAGGTTTCTAGTCGGAAAAATAAGTTACAAGTCGTTTTTGTAAAGGTAGTCATTTCAGTCGAAAGAACGACGTCTAGATGACCATTTTAGAAAACATACTTCCACTTTGAGTTTAACCATAATTTTTGGATATAGTTTCATGTTCATAATAAAAATCATTTTCTCAGAATAACAACTTTTAAATCAAAGTTTATCATAGTTTTTAATTAACTAACCCAAAATAGCCCGCGGTGTTACTACGACGGCGTAAATTCGGTTTTACGGTGTTTTTCGTGTTTCCAGGTTTTAAATCATTAAGTTAGCATATCATATAGATATAGAACATGTGTTTAGTTGATTTTAAAAGTCAAGTTAGAAGGATTAACTTTTGTTTGCGAACAAGTTTAGAATTAACTAAACTATGTTCTAGTGATTACAAGTTTAAACCTTCGAATAAGATAGCTTTATATGTATGAATCGAATGATGTTATGAACATCATTACTACCTTAAGTTCCTTGGATGAACCTACTGGAAAAGTGAAAAATGGATCTAGCTTCAATGGATCCTTGGATGGCTCAAAGTTCTTGAAGCAAAATCATGACACGAAAACAAGTTCAAGTAAGATCATCACTTGAAATAAGATTGTTATAGTTATAGAAATTGAACCAAAGTTTGAATATGATTATTACCTTGTATTAGAATGATAACCTACTGTAAGAAACAAAGATTTCTTGAGGTTGGATGATCACCTTACAAGATTGGAAGTGAGCTAGCAAACTTGAAAGTATTCTTGATTTTATGAAACTAGAACTTTTGGAATTTATGAAGAACACTTAGAACTTGAAGATAGAACTTGAGAGAGTTCAATTAGATGAAGAAAATTGAAGAATGAAAGTGTTTGTAGGTGTTTTTGGTCGTTGGTGTATGGATTAGATATAAAGGATATGTAATTTTGTTTTCATGTAAATAAGTCATGAATGATTACTCATATTTTTGTAATCTTATGAGATATTTCATGCTAGTTGCCAAATGATGGTTCCCACATGTGTTAGGTGACTCACATGGGCTGCTAAGAGCTGATCATTGGAGTGTATATACCAATAGTACATACATCTAAAAGCTGTGTATTGTACGAGTACGAATACGGGTGCATACGAGTAGAATTGTTGATGAAACTGAACGAGAATGTAATTGTAAGCATTTTTGTTAAGTAGAAGTATTTTGATAAGTGTATTGAAGTCTTTAAAAAGTGTATAAATACATATTAAAACACTACATGTATATACATTTTAACTGAGTCGTTAAGTCATCGTTAGTCGTTACATGTAAGTGTTGTTTTGAAACCTTTAGGTTAACGATCTTGTTAAATGTTGTTAACCCAATGTTTATAATATCAAAAGAGATTTTAAATTATTATATTATCATGATATTATGATGTACGAATATCTCTTAATATGATATATATACATTAAATGTCGTTCCAACGATAAACGTTACATATATGTCTCGTTTCAAAATCATTAAGTTAGTAGTCTTGTTTTTACATATGTAGTTCATTGTTAATATAATTAATGATATGTTTACTTATCATAATATCATGTTAACTATATATATAACCATATATATGTCATCATATAGTTTTTTACAAGTTTTAACGTTCGTGAATCACCGGTCAACTTGGGTGGTCAATTGTCTATATGAAACCTATTTCAATTAATCAAGTCTTAACAAGTTTGATTGCTTAACATGTTGGAAACATTTAATCATGTAAACATCAATCTCAATTAATATATATAAACATGGAAAAGTTCGGGTCACTACAGTACCTACCCGTTAAATAAATTTCGTCCCGAAATTTTAAGCTGTTGAAGGTGTTGACGAATCTTCTGGAAATAGATGCGGGTATTTCTTCTTCATCTGATCTTCACGCTCCCAGGTGAACTCGGGTCCTCTACGAGCATTCCATCGAACCTTAACAATTGGTATCTTGTTTTGCTTAAGTCTTTTAACCTCACGATCCATTATTTCGACGGGTTCTTCGATGAATTGGAGTTTTTCGTTGATTTGGATTTCATCTAACGGAATAGTGAGATCTTCTTTAGCAAAACATTTCTTCAAATTCGAGACGTGGAAAGTGTTATGTACAGCCGCGAGTTGTTGAGGTAACTCAAGTCGGTAAGCTACTGGTCCGACACGATCAATAATCTTGAATGGTCCAATATACCTTGGATTTAATTTCCCTCGTTTACCAAATCGAACAACGCCTTTCCAAGGTGAAACTTTAAGCATGACCATCTCTCCATTTTCAAATTCTATATCTTTTCTTTTAATGTCAGCGTAGCTCTTTTGTCGACTTTGGGCGGTTTTCAACCGTTGTTGAATTTGGATGATCTTCTCGGTAGTTTCTTGTATAATCACCGGACCCGTAATCTGTCTATCCCCCACCTCACTCCAACAAATCGGAGACCTGCACTTTCTACCATAAAGTGCTTCAAACGGCGCCATCTCAATGCTTGAATGGTAGCTGTTGTTGTAGGAAAATTCTGCTAACGGTAGATGTCGATCCCAACTGTTTCCGAAATCAATAACACATGCTCGTAGCATGTCTTCAAGCGTTTGTATCGTCCTTTCGCTCTGCCCATCAGTTTGTGGATGATAGGCAGTACTCATGTCTAGACGAGTTCCTAATGCTTGCTGTAATGTCTGCCAGAATCTTGAAATAAATCTGCCATCCCTATCAGAGATAATAGAGATTGGTATTCCATGTCTGGAGACGACTTCCTTCAAATACAGTCGTGCTAACTTCTCCATCTTGTCATCTTCTCTTATTGGTAGGAAGTGTGCTGATTTGGTGAGACGATCAACTATTACCCAAATAGTATCAAAACCACTTGCAGTCCTTGGCAATTTAGTGATGAAATCCATGGTAATGTTTTCCCATTTCCATTCCGGGATTTCGGGTTGTTGAAGTAGACCTGATGGTTTCTGATGCTCAGCTTTGACCTTAGAACACGTCAAACATTCTCCTACGTATTTAGCAACATCGGCTTTCATACCCGGCCACCAAAAATGTTTCTTGAGATCCTTGTACATCTTCCCCGTTCCAGGATGTATTGAGTATCTGGTTTTATGAGCTTCTCTAAGTACCATTTCTCTCATATCTCCAAATTCTGGTACCCAAATCCTTTCAGCCCTATACCGGGTTCCGTCTTCCCGAATATTAAGATGCTTCTCCGATCCTTTGGGTATTTCATCCTTTAAATTTCCCTCTTTTAAAACTCCTTGTTGCGCCTCCTTTATTTGAGTAGTAATGTTATTATGAATCATTATATTCATAGATTTTACTCGAATGGGTTCTCTATCCTTCCTGCTCAAGGCATCGGCTACCACATTTGCCTTCCCCGGGTGGTAACGAATCTCAAAATTGTAATCATTCAATAATTCAATCCACCTACGCTGCCTCATATTCAGTTGTTTCTGATTAAATATGTGTTGAAGACTTTTGTGGTCGGTATATATAATACTTTTGACCCCATATAAGTAGTGCCTCCAAGTCTTTAATGCAAAAACAACCGCGCCTAATTCCAAATCATGCGTCGTATAATTTTGTTCGTGAATCTTCAATTGTCTAGACGCATAAGCAATCACCTTCGTTCGTTGCATTAATACACAACCGAGACCTTGCTTTGATGCGTCACAATAAATCACAAAATCATCATTCCCTTCAGGCAATGACAATATAGGTGCCGTAGTTAGCTTTTTCTTCAATAACTGAAACGCTCTCTCTTGTTCATCATTCCATTCAAATTTCTTCCCTTTATGCGTTAATGCAGTCAAGGGTTTTGCTATTCTGGAAAAGTCTTGGATGAACCTTCTGTAGTAACCAGCTAGTCCTAAAAACTGGCGTATGTGTTTCGGAGTTTTCGGGGTTTCCCACTTTTCAACAGTTTCTATCTTTGCCGAATCCACCTTAATACCTTCTTTGTTCACTATGTGACCGAGGAATTGAACTTCTTCCAACCAAAATGCACACTTTGAAAACTTAGCGTACAATTCTTCCTTCCTCAATACTTCTAACACCTTTCTCAAATGTTCACCGTGTTCTTGGTCATTCTTTGAGTAAATAAGTATGTCATCAATGAAAACAATGACAAACTTGTCAAGGTATGGTCCACACACTCGGTTCATAAGGTCCATGAACACAGCTGGTGCATTAGTTAAACCAAACGGCATGACCATAAACTCGTAATGACCGTAACGTGTTCTGAAAGCAGTCTTTGGAATATCATCTTCTTTCACCCGCATTTGATGATACCCGGAACGTAAGTCAATCTTTGAATAAACAGACGAGCCTTGTAGTTGATCAAATAAGTCGTCGATTCTCGGTAGTGGGTAGCGGTTCTTGATGGTAAGTTTGTTCAACTCTCGGTAGTCGATACACAACCTGAATGTACCATCTTTCTTCTTGACAAACAAAACAGGAGCTCCCCACGGTGATGTGCTTGGTCGAATGAAACCACGCTCTAAAAGTTCTTGTAATTGGCTTTGCAGTTCTTTCATCTCGCTGGGTGCGAGTCTGTAAGGAGCACGAGCTATTGGTGCAGCTCCTGGTACAAGATCTATTTGAAATTCAACGGATCGATGTGGGGGTAATCCCGGTAATTCTTTCGGAAATACATCGGGAAATTCTTTTGCAATGGGAACATCATTGATGCTCTTTTCTTCAGTTTGTACTTTCTCGACGTGTGCTAGAACAGCATAGCAACCTTTTCTTATTAGTTTTTGTGCCTTCAAATTACTAATAAGATGTAGCTTCGTGTTGCCCTTTTCTCCGTACACCATTAAGGGTTTTCCTTTTTCTCGTATAATGCGAATTGCATTTTTGTAACAAACGATCTCCGCTTTCACTTCTTTCAACCAGTCCATACCGATTATCACATCAAAACTCCCTAACTCTACTGGTATCAAATCAATCTTAAATGTTTCGCTAACCAGTTTAATTTCTCGATTCCGACATATATTATCTGCTGAAATTAATTTACCATTTGCTAATTCGAGTAAAAATTTACTATCCAAAGGCGTCAATGGACAACTTAATTTAGCACAAAAATCTCTACTCATATAGCTTCTATCCGCACCCGAATCAAATAAAACGTAAGCAGATTTATTGTCAATAAGAAACGTACCCGCAACAAGCTCCGGGTCTTCCTGTGCCTCTACCGTATTAATATTGAAAACTCTTCCACGGCCTTGTCCATTCGTGTTCTCCTGGTTCGGGCAATTTCTAATAATGTGGCCTGGTTTTCCACATTTATAACAAACTACATTGGCATAACTTGCTCCGACACTACTTGCTCCGCCATTACTCGTTCCGACACCATTTGTTCCTTTCGTTCTATTAACCCCTGGTCCGTAGACCTCACACTTCGCCGCGCTATGACCATTTCTTTTATACTTGTTGCAAAATTTGGTGCAGAACCCCGAGTGATTCTTTTCACACCTTTGGCATAGTTGCTTCTGATTGTTGTTGTTGTTGCGGTTATTATTGTTGTTGGGATGATTGTTGTAGTTGCTGTTGTTGTTGTTGTTGTTGTTGTTGTTGTTGTTGGGCCGTTTGTTGTAGTTGCGATTGATGTTGCGATTGTTGGGATAATTGTTGCGATTATTGTTGTAATTGCTGTTGTTGTTGTATTGGTGATTCTTATCACCGTTTTCCTCCCACTTTCTTTTGACTTGCTTCACATTGGCCTCTTCAGCAGTCTGTTCTTTAATTCTTTCTTCAATCTGGTTCACTAGTTTGTGAGCCATTCTACATGCCTGTTGTATGGAGGCGGGCTCGTGTGAACTTATATCTTCTTGGATTCTTTCCGGTAATCCTTTCACAAACGCGTCGATCTTCTCTTCCTCATCTTCGAATGCTCCCGGACACAATAGGCACAATTCTGTGAATCGTCTTTCGTACGTGGTAATATCAAATCCTTGGGTTCGTAACCCTCTAAGTTCTGTCTTGAGCTTATTGACCTCGGTTCTGGGACGGTACTTCTCGTTCATCAAGTGCTTGAATGCTGACCACGGTAGTGCGTACGCATCATCTTGTCCCACTTGCTCTAGATAGGTATTCCACCATGTTAACGCAGAACCTGTGAAGGTATGTGTAGCGTACTTCACTTTGTCCTATTCAGTACACTTACTTATGGCAAACACCGATTCAACCTTCTCGGTCCACCGTTTCAATCCGATCGGTCCTTCGGTTCCATCAAATTCCAAAGGTTTGCAGGCAGTGAATTCTTTGTAGGTGCATCCTACACAATTTCCTGTACTGCTAGATCCAAGGTTATTGTTGGTATGTAGCGCAGCCTGTACTGCGGCTATGTTTGAAGCTAGAAAAGTACGGAATTCCTCTTCATTCATATTCACGGTGTGTCGAGTAGTCGGTGCCATTTCCTTCAAAATAGTTAAATGGAACAAGTTAATCATACAGAATATTAAGAGTAGTTAATAGTATTTCGTAGCATAATATGAACTCATTTATAAAAGCTTTTTCTTCATATTAGCGTTTTATAAGTTTAAATTCAGGTAGTACCTACCCGTTAAGTTCATACTTAGTAGCTAATATACAATTCAACTACTACAATTCTATATGAAAAACTGATTATAATAATATTTCGCGTTCAAACTTTTATACAATATTTTACAAACTTACAATACCGCTTATTTTACATAAAGCATGAAATATAGCACACAATAACTTTGATACAAGATAGTTGTGAAGACAATTCTAGCTAGTACACAAGTCGTTCAGCAAAGGCAATAAAGACACGTAATTCATACGTCCAGAAACAAGTCATGCATTCTGGTTTTACTAGGACTACTTCCCATCCTTGGTCTTGTGCAACATAACCGTTATGGCCGTTGATAAGACAGCGTGTTGTAACGTCATCAAAGGGACGAGGGTTACGTAATGTCCAACAGTCCCGTAATAATCTAAAAACCTCATTTCTTACCCCAATTACCGACTCCTTCACTTGTGGAAACGTTTTGTTTAATAGTTGTAGCCCGATGTTCTTGTTCTCACTTTGGTGAGAAGCGAACATTACTAATCCGTAAGCATAACATGCTTCTTTATGTTGCATGTTAGCCGCTTTTTCTAAATCACGAAGTCCAATATTCGGATATATTGAGTCAAAATAATTTCTTAACCCGTTGCGTAAAATAGCATTTGGGTTCCCCGCAATATATGCGTCAAAGTAAACACATCGTAACTTATGGGTTTCCCAATGTGATATCCCCCATCTTTCAAACGAAAGTCTCTTATAAACCAAGACATTCTTGGAACGTTCTTCGAATGTCTTACAAACTGATCTCGCCTTAAATAGTTGTGCCGAAGAATTCTGGCCGACTCTAGACAAGATTTCATCAATCATGTCTCCGGGTAGGTCTCTTAAAATATTGGGTTGTCTATCCATTTTGTGTTTTTAAACTGTAAAATAGACAAGAGTTAGATTCATAAAAAAAAATACTTATTAATACAAGCAATTTTTACATATATCATAAAGCATAAGAACACTATATTCCATATATTACACCACACGAATACAACTATCTTATTCCGACTCGCTCGTTTCTTCTTCTTCGGTTTTGGTTCGTTTTGCCAAGTTTCTAGGGATATATGATGTTCCCCTAATACGAGCCGTCGTTGTCCACATTGGTTTAGAAAAACCTGGTGGTTTAGAGGTTCCCGGGTCATTGTTACAACTTAAGGACTTCGGGGGTTGACGATACATATAAAGTTCATCGGGGTTGGAATTAGATTTCTCTATTTTTATGCCCTTTCCCTTATTATTTTCTTTTGCCTTTTTAAATTCAGTTGGGGTAATTTCTATAACATCATCGGAATTCTCGTCGGAATCCGATTCATCGGAGAATTGGTAATCCTCCCAATATTTTGCTTCCTTGGCGGAAACACCATTGACCATAATTAACTTTGGTCGGTTGGTTGAGGATTTTCTTTTACTTAACCGTTTTATTATTTCCCCCACCGGTTCTATTTCTTCATCCGGTTCTGATTCTTCTTCCGGTTCCGATTCTTCTTCTGGTTCCGACTCTTCTTCCGGTTCCTCTTCGGGAACTTGTGAATCAGTCCACAAATCATTCCAATTTACATTTGACTCTTCATTATTATTAGGTGAGTCAATGGGACTTGTTCTAGAGGTAGACATCTATCACATAATATCAAACACGTTAAGAGATTAATATATCACATAATATTCATATGTTAAAAATATATAGTTTCCAACAAAAATGTTAAGCAATCATTTTTAAAGAAAACACGGTCGAAGTCCAGACTCACTAATGCATCCTAACAAACTCGATAAGACACACTAATGCAAATTTTCTGGTTCTCTAAGACCAACGCTCGGATACCAACTGAAATGTCCCGTTCTTATTGATTAAAAACGTTCCATATTAATTGATTTCGTTGCGAGGTTTTGACCTCTATATGAGACGTTTTTCAAAGACTGCATTCATTTTTAAACAAACCATAACCTTTATTTCATCAATAAAGGTTTAAAAAGCTTTACGTAGATTATCAAATAATGATAATCTAAAATATCCTGTTTACACACGACCATTACATAATGGTTTACAATACAAATATGTTACAACAAAATAAGTTTCTTGAATGCAGTTTTTACACAATATCATACAAGCATGGACTCCAAATCTTGTCCTTATTTAAGTATGCGACAGCGGAAGCTCTTAATAATCACCTGAGAATAAACATGCTTAAAACGTCAACAAAAATGTTGGTGAGTTATAGGTTTAACCTATATATATCAAATCGTAACAATAGACCACAAGATTTCATATTTCAATACACATCCCATACATAGAGATAAAAATCATTCATATGGTGAACACCTGGTAACCGACAATAACAAGATGCATATATAAGAATATCCCCATCATTCCGGGACACCCTTCGGATATGATATAAATTTCGAAGTACTAAAGCATCCGGTACTTTGGATGGGGTTTGTTAGGCCCAATAGATCTATCTTTAGGATTCGCGTCAATTAGGGTGTCTGTTCCCTAATTCTTAGATTACCAGACTTAATAAAAAGGGGCATATTCGATTTCGATAATTCAACCATAGAATGTAGTTTCACGTACTTGTGTCTATTTTGTAAATCATTTATAAAACCTGCATGTATTCTCATCCCAAAAATATTAGATTTTAAAAGTGGGACTATAACTCACTTTCACAGATTTTTACTTCGTCGGAAAGTAAGACTTGGCCACTGGTTGATTCACGAACCTATAACAATATATACATATATATCAAAGTATGTTCAAAATATATTTACAACACTTTTAATATATTTTGATGTTTTAAGTTTATTAAGTCAGCTGTCCTCGTTAGTAACCTACAACTAGTTGTCCACAGTTAGATGTACAGAAATAAATCGATAAATATTATCTTGAATCAATCCACGACCCAGTGTATACGTATCTCAGTATTGATCACAACTCAAACTATATATATTTTGGAATCAACCTCAACCCTGTATAGCTAACTCCAACATTCACATATAGAGTGTCTATGGTTGTTCCGAAATATATATAGATGTGTCGACATGATAGGTCGAAACATTGTATACGTGTCTATGGTATCTCAAGATTACATAATATATAATACAAGTTGATTAAGTTATGGTTGGAATAGATTTGTTACCAATTTTCACGTAGCTAAAATGAGAAAAATTATCCAATCTTGTTTTACCCATAACTTCTTCATTTTAAATCCGTTTTGAGTGAATCAAATTGCTATGGTTTCATATTGAACTCTATTTTATGAATCTAAACAAAAAAAGTATAGGTTTCTAGTCGGAAAAATAAGTTACAAGTCGTTTTTGTAAAGGTAGTCATTTCAGTCGAAAGAACGACGTCTAGATGACCATTTTAGAAAACATACTTCCACTTTGAGTTTAACCATAATTTTTGGATATAGTTTCATGTTCATAATAAAAATCATTTTCTCAGAATAACAACTTTTAAATCAAAGTTTATCATAGTTTTTAATTAACTAACCCAAAATAGCCCGCGGTGTTACTACGACGGCGTAAATTCGGTTTTACGGTGTTTTTCTTGTTTCCAGGTTTTAAATCATTAAGTTAGCATATCATATAGATATAGAACATGTGTTTAGTTGATTTTAAAAGTCAAGTTAGAAGGATTAACTTTTGTTTGCGAACAAGTTTAGAATTAACTAAACTATGTTCTAGTGATTACAAGTTTAAACCTTCGAATAAGATAGCTTTATATGTATGAATCGAAAGATGTTATGAACATTATTACTACCTTAAGTTCCTTGGATGAACCTACTGGAAAAGTGAAAAATGGATCTAGCTTCAATGGATCCTTGGATGGCTCAAAGTTCTTGAAGCAAAATCATGACACGAAAACAAGTTCAAGTAAGATCATCACTTGAAATAAGATTGTTATAGTTATAGAAATTGAACCAAAGTTTGAATATGATTATTACCTTGTATTAGAATGATAACCTACTGTAAGAAACAAAGATTTCTTGAGGTTGGATGATCACCTTACAAGATTGGAAGTGAGCTAGCAAACTTGAAAGTATTCTTGATTTTATGAAACTAGAACTTTTGGAATTTATGAAGAACACTTAGAACATGAAGATAGAACTTGAGAGAGTTCAATTAGATGAAGAAAATTGAAGAATGAAAGTGTTTGTAGGTGTTTTTGGTCGTTGGTGTATGGATTAGATATAAAGGATATGTAATTTTGTTTTCATGTAAATAAGTCATGAATGATTACTCATATTTTTGTAATCTTATGAGATATTTCATGCTAGTTGCCAAATGATGGTTCCCACATGTGTTAGGTGACTCACATGGGCTGCTAAGAGCTGATCATTGGAGTGTATATACCAATAGTACATACATCTAAAAGCTGTGTATTGTACGAGTACGAATACGGGTGTATACGAGTAGAATTGTTGATGAAACTGAACGAGAATGTAATTATAAGCATTTTTGTTAAGTAGAAGTATTTTGATAAGTGTATTGAAGTCTTTCAAAAGTGTATAAATACATATTAAAACACTACATGTATATACATTTTAACTGAGTCGTTAAGTCATCGTTAGTCGTTACATGTAAGTGTTGTTTTGAAACCTTTAGGTTAACGATCTTGTTAAATGTTGTTAACCCAATGTTTATAATATCAAAAGAGATTTTAAATTATTATATTATCATGATATTATGATGTACGAATATCTCTTAATATGATATATATACATTAAATGTCGTTCCAACGATAAACGTTACATATATGTCTCGTTTCAAAATCATTAAGTTAGTAGTCTTGTTTTTACATATGTAGTTCATTGTTAATATAATTAATGATATGTTTACTTATCATAATATCATGTTAACTATATATATAACCATATATATGTCATCATATAGTTTTTTACAAGTTTTAACGTTCGTGAATCACCGGTCAACTTGGGTGGTCAATTGTCTATATGAAACCTATTTCAATTAATCAAGTCTTAACAAGTTTGATTGCTTAACATGTTGGAAACATTTAATCATGTAAACATCAATCTCAATTAATATATATAAACATGGAAAAGTTCGGGTCACTACACTACTTCCCATCCTTGGTCTTATGGAACGTAACCGTTATGGCCGTTGATAAGACTGCGTGTTGTAACGTCGTCAAAGGGACGAGGGTTACGTAATGACCAACAGTCTAGTAATAACCTAAAAACCACATTTCTTACGCCAATTACCGACTCCGTCACTTGTGGGAACGTTTTGTTTAATAGTTGTAGCCCGGTGTTCTTTTTCTCACTTTGGTGAGAAGCGAACATTACTAACCCGTAAGCATAACATGCTTCTTTATGTTGCATGTTAGCCGCTTTTTCTAAATCACGAAGTCCTATATTCGGATACATTGAGTCAAAATAATTTCTTAACTCGTTGCGTAAAATAGCATTTGGGTTCCCCGCAATATATGCGTCAAAGTAAACACATCGTAACTTATGGGTTTCCCAATGTGATATCCCCCATCTTTCAAACGAAAGTCTCTTATAAACCAAGACATTCTTGGAACGTTCTTCGAATGTCTTACAAACTGATTTCGCCGTAAATAGTTGTGCCGAAGAATTCTGACCGACTTTAGACAATATTTCATCAATCATGTCTCCGGGTAGGTCTCTTAAAATATTGGGTTTTTTATCCATTTTGTGTTTTTATACTGTAAAATAGACAAGAGTTAGATTCATAAAAAAAAATACTTATTAATACAAGCAATTTTTACATATATCATAAAGCATAAGCACACTATATTACATATATTACACCACACGAATACAACTATCCTATTATGACTCGCTCGTTTCTTCTTCTTCGATTTTGGTTCGTTTTGCCAAGTTTCTAGGGATATATGATGCTCCCCTAATACGAGCTGTCGTTTTCCACAACGGTTTAGAAAAACCTGGTGGTTTAGAGGTTCCCGGGTCATTGTTACAACTTAAGGGCTTCGGGGGTTGACGATACATATAAAGTTCATCGGGGTTGGAATTAGATTTCTCTATTTTTATGCCCTTTCCCTTATTATTTTCTTTTGCCTTTTTAAATTCAGTTGGGGTAATTTCTATAACATCATCGGAATTCTCGTCGGAATCCGATTCATCGGAGAATTGGTAATCCTCCCAATATTTTGCTTCCTTGACGGAAACACCATTGACCATAATTAACCTTGGTCGGTTGGTTGAGGATTTTCTTTTACTTAACCGTTTTATTATTTCCCCCACCGGTTCTATTTCCTCCTCCGGTTCCTCCTCTTCCGGTTCTGATTCTTCTTCCTGTTCTGATTATTTTTCCGGTTCTTCTTCGGGAACTTGTAAATCAGTCCAATATATATTCGACTCTTCGTTATTATTAGGTGAGTCAATGGGATTTGTGCTAGACGTAGACATCTATCACACAATATCAAACATGTTAAGAGATTAATATATCACATAATATATACATGTTAATAATATATAGTTTCCAACAAAAATGTTAAGCAATCATTTTTAAAGAAAACACGGTCGAAGTCCAGACTCACTAATGCATCCTAACAAACTCGATAAGAGACACTAATCGAAATTTTCCGGTTCTCTAAGACCAACGCTCGGATACCAACTGAAATGTCCCGTTCTTATTGATTAAAAACGTTCCATATTAATTGATTTCGTTGCGAGGTTTTGACCTCTATATGAGATGTTTTTCAAAGACTGCATTCATTTTTAAAACAAACCATAACCTTTATTTCATAAATAAAGGTTTAAAAAGCTTTACGTAGATTATCAAATAATGATAATCTAAAATATCCTGTTTACACACGACCATTACATAATGGTTTACAATACAAATATGTTACATCGAAATCAGTTTCTTGAATGCAGTTTTTACACAATATCATACAAACATGGACTTCAAATCTTGTCCTTATTTTAGTATGCAACAGCGGAAGCTCTTAGTATTCACCTGAGAATAAACATGCTTTAAACGTCAACAAAAATGTTGGTGAGTTATAGGTTTAACCTATATATATCAAATCGTAACAATAGACCACAAGATTTCATATTTCAATACACATCCCATACATAGAGATAAAAATCATTCATATGGTGAACACCTGGTAATCGACATTAACAAGATGCATATTTAAGTATAGGTTTATATTCGGAAAATTAAGTTACAAGTCGTTTTTGTAAAGGTAGTCATTTCAGTCGAAAGAACGACGTCTAGATGACCATTTTAGAAAACATACTTCCACTTTGAGTTTAACCATAATTTTTGGATATAGTTTCATGTTCATAATAAAAATCATTTTCCCAGAATAACAACTTTTAAATCAAAGTTTATCATAGTTTTTAATTAACTAACCCAAAACAGCCCGCGGTGTTACTACGACGGCGTAAATCCGATTTTACGGTGTTTTTCGTGTTTCCAGATTTTAAATCATTAAGTTAGCATATCATATAGATATAGAACATGTGTTTAGTTGATTTTACAAGTCAAGTTAGAAGTATTAACTTTTATTTGCGAACAAGTTTAGAATTAACTAAACTATATTCTAGTGATTACAAGTTTAAACCTTCGAATAAGATAGCTTTATGTGTATGAATTGAATGATGTTATGAACATCATTACTACCTCAAGTTCCTTAGATATACCTACTGTAAATGATAAAAATAGATCTAGCTTCAAAGGATCCTTGGATGGCTTGAAAGTTCTTGAAGCAGAATCATGACACGAAAACAATTTCAAGTAAGATTTCCACTCGAAATAAGATTTTTATAGTTATAGAAATTGAATTAAAGTTTGAAAATGATTATTACCTTGTATTAGAAAGATAACCTACTGTAATTAACAAAGGTTTCTTGATCTTGGATGATTACTTGGAATGGATTTAGAAAACTTGGAAGTAAACTTGCAATCTTGGAAGTATTCTTGATTTTATGAAACTAGAACTTTTGGAATTTATGAAGAACACTTAGAACTTGAAGATAGAACTTGAGAGAGATCAATTAGATGAAGAAAATTGAAGAATGAAAGTGTTTGTAGGTGTTTTTGGTCGTTGGTGTATGGATTAGATATAAAGGATATGTAATTTTGTTTTCATGTAAATAAGTCATGAATGATTACTCATATTTTTGTAATTTTATGAGATATTTCATGCTAGTTGCCAAATGATGGTTCCCACATGTGTTAGGTGACTCACATGGGCTGCTAAGAGCTGATCATTGGAGTGTATATACCAATAGTACATACATCTAAAAGCTGTGTATTGTACGAGTACGAATACGGGTGCATACGAGTAGAATTGTTGATGAAACTGAACGAGAATGTAATTGTAAGCATTTTTGTTAAGTAGAAGTATTTTGATAAGTGTCTTGAAGTCTTTCAAAAGTGTATGAATACATATTAAAACACTTCATGTATATACATTTTAACTGAGTCGTTAAGTCATCGTTAGTCGTTACATGTAAATGTTGTTTTGAAACCTTTAGGTTAACGATCTTGTTGAATGTTGTTAACCCATTGTTTATTATAACAAATGAGATGTTAAATTGTTATATTATCATGATATTATGATATATAATATATCTTAGTATGATATATATACAGTTAAATGTCGTTACAACGATAATCGTTACATATATGTCTCGTTTCGAAATCATTAAGTTAGTAGTCTTATTTTTACATATGTATTTCATTGTTAATACACTTAATAATATATTTACTTATCATTTAACATAATTAACCAAGTGTATCAATATCTTAATATGATTCATATGTACCTAGTAAGACGTTGTTATAACGATAATCGTTATATATATCGTTTTCGAGTTTCTTAAATTAATAGTCTCATTTTTATGTATATAACTCATTGTTAAAATACCTAATGAGATACATACTTATAATAAAATCATGTTAACTATATATATAACCATATATATGTCATCGTATAGTTTTTACAAGTTTTAACATTCGTGAATCACCGGTCAACTTGGGTGGTCAATTGTCTATATGAAACCTATTTCAATTAATCAAGTCTTAACAAGTTTGATTCCTTAACATGTTGGAAACACTTAATCATGTAAATAACAATTTCATTTAATATATATATAAACATGGAAAAGTTCGGGTCACTACACGTAAAGCTTTTTAAACCTTTATTTATAAAATAAAGGTTATGGTTTGTTTTAAAAATGAATGCAGTCTTTGAAAAACGTCTCATATAGAGGTCAAAACCTCGCAACGAAATCAATTAATATGGAACGTTTTTAATCAATAAGAACGGGACATTTCAGTTGGTATCCGAGCGTTGATCTTAGAGAACCAGAATCTCGCATTAGTGTGTCTTATCGAGTTTGTTAGGATGCATTAGTGAGTCTGGACTTCGACCGTATTTACTTGGAAAAAAAAAAGATTGCTTAACAAATTTTGTTGGAAACTATATATTTTTAACATGTGAATATTATGTGATATATTAATCTCTTAATGTGTTTGATATTATGTGATAGATGTTTACCTCTAGAACTAGTCCCATTGACTCACCTAATAATAATGAAGAGTCAAATGTAAATTGAAATGATTCGTGGACTGATTCACAAGTTCCCGTAGAAGAACAAGAAGAAGAGTCGGAACCGGAAGAAGAATTGAAACCGGAAGAAGAATCGGAACCGAAAGAAGAACCAGTGGGGTAAATAATAAAACGGTTAAGTAGAAGAAAATCCTCAACCAACCGACCAAAGTTAATTATGGTCAACGGTGTTTCCGCCAAGGAAGCAAAATATTGGGAGGATTACCAATTCTCCGATGAATCGGATCCCGACGAGGATTCCGATGATGTTATAGAAATTACTCCAACTGAATTTAAAAAAGCAAAAGAGAACAATAAGGGAAAGGGCATAAAATAGAGAAATCTGATTCTAACCCCGATGAACTTTATATGTATCGTCAACACCCGTATTTCTTAAGTTGTAACAATAACCCGGGAACCTCTAAACCACCAGGTTTTTCTAGACCAATGTGGAAAACGACGGCTCGTATTAGGGGAACATCATATATCCCTAAAAACTTAGCAAAAAGAACCAAGTTCGAAAAAGAAGAAACGAGTGAGTCGGAATAAGATAGTTGTATTTGTGCGGTGTAATATATCTAATATAGTGTGCTTATGCTTTAGGATATATGTAAAAATTGCTTGTATTAATAAGTATCTTTTATGAATCTAACTCTTGTCTATTTTACAGTATAAAAACACAAAATGGATAGACAACCCAATATTTTAGAAGACTTACCCCGGAGACATTGTCTAGAGTCGGTCAGAATTCCTCGGCACAACTATTTATGGCAAAATCAGTTTGTAAGACATTCGAAGAATGTTCCAAGAATGCCTTGGTTTATAAAAGGTTTTCGTTTGAAAGATGGGGGATATCACATTGGGAAACCCATAAGTTACGATGTGTTTACTTTGACGCATATATTGCGGGGAATCCAAATGCTATTTTACGCAACGGCTTAAGAAATTATTTTGACTCAATGTGTCCGAATATAGGACTTCATGATTTAGAAAAAGTGGCTAACATGCAACATAAAGAAGCATGTTTTGCTTATGGGTTAGTAATGTTAGCTTCTCACCAAAGTGAGAAAAAGAACATCGGGCTACAACTATTAAACAAAACGTTCCCACAAGTGACGGAGTCGGTAATTGGGGTAAGAAATGAGGTTTTTAGGTTATTACGAGACTGCTGGTCATTACGTAACCTTCGCCCTTTTGACGACGTTACAACACGTTGTCATACTATCGGTCACAACGGTTACGTTCTGCAAGACCATGGATGGGAAGTGGTATTAGTAAAACCAGAATGCATGACTTGTTTCTGGAAGTATGAATTACGTGTCTTTGTTGCCTTTGCTGAACGCCTTATTTATTAACTAGAATTATCTTCGCAACTACTTTGTATCAAAGTTTTATGTGCTATATTTCATGCTATATGTAAAATAGCGGTATTTTAAGTTTGCAAGTTATTGTATAAAGGTTTGAATATGATATATTTTTTTTTTGTTGTGATTAGTTTTTCATATAGAATTGTAGTAGTTGAAATGGTATGTTAGCTACTAAGTATGAACTTAACGGGTAGGTACTACCCGAATTAAAGAGTATAAAACGCTAATATGAAGAAAGAGCTTATAAGTTCATATTACGCTACGAAATACTATTGACTACTCTTGATATTCTATATGATTAACTCGTTTCATTTGACTATTTTGAAGGAAATGGCACCGACTACTCGACACACCTTTAATATGAGTGAAGAGGAATTTCGTGCCTTTCTTGCTTCAAACATAGCCGCAGTACAGGCTGCGCTACATACCAACAATAACCTTGGATCTAGCAGTACAGAAAATCGTGTAGGATGCACCTACAAAGAATTCACTGCCTGCAAACCTTTGGAATTTGATGGAACCGAAGGACCGATCGGATTGAAACGGTGGAGCGAGAAGGTCGAATCGGTGTTTGCCATAAGTAAGTGTACTGAAGAGGACAAAGTGAAGTACGCTACACATACCTTCACAGGTTCTGCGTTAACATGGTGGAATACCTATCTAGAACAAGTGGGACAAGATGATGCTTACGCACTACCGTGGTCAGCATTCAAGCACTTGATGAACGAGAAGTACCGTCCCAAAACCGAGGTCAATAAGCTCAAGATAGAACTTAGAGGGTTACGAACCCAAGGATTTGATATTACCACGTACGAAAGACGATTCACAGAATTGTGCTTATTATGTCCGGGAGCGTTCAAAGATGAGGAAGAGAAGATCGACGCGTTTGTGAAAGGATTACCGGAAAGAATCCAAGAAGATATAAGTTCACACGAGCCCGCCTCCATACAACAGGCATGTAGAATGGCTCACAAACTAGTGAACCAGATTGAAGAAAGAATTAAAGAACAGACTGCTGAAGAGGCCAATGTGAAGCAAGTCAAAAGAAAGTGGGAGGAAAATGGTGATAAGAATCACCAATACAACAACAACAGCAATTACAACAATAATCGCAACAACTATCCCAACAATCGCAACATCAATCACAACTACAACAAACGGCCCAACAACAACAACAACAACAACAACAACAACAACAACAACAACAACAACAACAACAACAACAACAACAACAACAACAACAACAACAACAACAACAACAACAACAACAATCATCCCAACAACAATAATAACCGCAACAACAGCAATCAGAAGCAGCTATGCCAAAGGTGTGAAAAGTATCACTCAGGGTTCTGCACCAAATTTTGCAACAAGTGTAAAAGAAATGGTCATAGCTCAACGAAGTGTAAGGTCTACGGACCAGGGGTTAACAGAACGAAATGAACAAATGGTGTCGGAATGAGTAATGTCGGAGCACGTAGTGTCGGAGCAAGTTATGCCAATGTAGTTTGTTATAAAAGTGGAAAACCGGGCCACATTATTAGAAATTGCCCGAACCAGGAGAACACGAATGGACAAGTCCGCAGAAGAGTTTTCAATATTAATGCGGCAGAGGCACAGGAAGACCCGGAGCTTGTTACGGGTACGTTTCTTATTGACAATAAATCTGCTTACGTTTTATTTGATTCGGGTGCGGATAGAAGCTATATGAGTAGAGATTTTTGTGCTAAATTAAGTTGCCTATTGACGCCTTTGGATAGTAAATTTTTACTCGAATTAGCAAATGGTAAATTAATTTCAGCAGATAATATATGTCGGAAACGAGAAATTAAACTGGTTAGCGAAACATTTAAGATTGACTTGATACCAGTAGAGTTAGGGAGTTTTGATGTGATAATCGGTATGGACTGGTTGAAAGAAGTGAAAGTAGAGATCGGTTGTTACAAAAATACAATTCGCATTATACGAGAAAAAGGAAAACCCTTAATGGTGTACGGAGAAAAGGGCAACACGAAGCTACATCTTATTAGTAATTTGAAGGAACAAAAACTAATAAGAAAAGGTTGCTAGGCTGTTCTAGCACACGTCGAGAAAGTACAAACTGAAGAAAAGAGCATCAATGATGTTCCCGTCGCAAAAGAATTTCCCGATGTATTTCCGAAAGAATTACCGGGATTACCCCCACATCGATCCTTTGAATTTCAAATAGATCTTGTACCAGGAGCTGCACCAATAGCTCGTGCTCCTTATAGACTCGCACCCAGCGAGATGAAAGAATTGCAAAGTCAATTACAAGAACTTTTAGAACGTGGTTTCATTCGACCAAGCACATCACTGTGGGGAGCTCCTGTTTTGTTTGTCAAGAAGAAAGATGGTACATTCAGGTTGTGTATCGACTATCGAGACTTGATCAAACTTACCATCAAGAATCGCTACCCACTACCGAGAATCGACGACTTATTTGATCAACTACAAGGCTCGTCTGTTTATTCAAAGATTGACTTACGTTCCGGGTATCATCAAATGCGGGTGAAAGAAGATGATATTCCAAAGACTGCTTTTAGGACGCGTTATGGTCATTACGATTTTATGGTTATGCCGTTTGGATTGACTAACGCACCAGCTGTGTTCATGGACCTTATGAACCGAGTGTGTGGACCATACCTTGACAACTTTGTCATTGTTTTCATTGATGACATACTTATTTACTCAAAGAATGACCAAGAACACGGTGAACATTTGAGAAAGGTGTTAGAAGTATTGAGGAAGGAAGAATTGTACGCTAAGTTTTCAAAGTGTGCATTTTGGTTGGAAGAAGTTCAATTCCTCGGTCACATAATGAACAAAGAAGGTATTAAGGTGGATCCGGCAAAGATAGAAACTATTGAAAAGTGGGAAACCCCGAAAACTCCGAAACACATACGCCAGTTTTTAGGACTTGCTGGTTACTACAGAAGGTTCATCCAAGACTTTTTCAGAATAGCAAAACCCTTGACTGCATTAACACATAAAGGGAAGAAATTTGAATGGAAGGATGAACAAGAGAAAGCGTTCCAGTTATTGAAGAAAAAGCTAACTACGGCACCTATATTGTCATTGCCTGAAGGGAATGATGATTTTGTGATTTATTGAGACGCATCAAAGCAAGGTCTCGGTTGTGTATTAATGCAACGAACAAAGGTGATTGCTTATGCGTCTAGACAATTGAAGATTCACGAAAAAAATTATACGACGCATGATTTGGAATTAGGCGCGGTTGTTTTTGCATTAAAGACTTGGAGGCACTACTTATATGGGGTCAAAAGTATTATATATACCGACCACAAAAGTCTTCAACACATATTTAATCAGAAACAACTGAATATGAGGCAGCGTAGGTGGATTAAATTGTTGAATGATTACGACTTTGAGATTCGTTACCACCCGGGGAAGGCAAATGTGGTAGCCGACACCTTGAGCAGGAAGGACAGAGAACCCATTCGAGTAAAATCTATGAATATAATGATTCACAATAACCTTACTACTTAAATAAAGGAGGCGCAATAAGGAGTTTTAAAAAAGGAAAATTTAAAGGATGAAATACCCAAAGGATCGGAGAAGCATCTTAATATTCGGGAAGACGGAACCCGATATAGGGCTGAATGGATTTTGGTACCAAAATTTGGAGATATGAGAGAAATGGTACTTAGAGAAGCTCATAAAACCAGATACTCAATACATCCTGGAACGGGGAAGATGTACAAGGATCTCAAGAAACATTTTTGGTGGCCGGGTATGAAAGCCGATGTTGCTAAATACGTAGGAGAATGTTTGACGTGTTCTAAGATCAAAGCTGAGCATCAGAAACCATCAGGTCTACTTCAACAACCCGAAATCCCGGAATGGAAATGGGAAAACATTACCATGGATTTCATCACTAAATTGCCAAGGACTGCAAGTGGTTTTGTTACTATTTGGGTAATAGTTGATCGTCTCACCAAATCAGCACACTTCCTGCCAATAAGAGAAGATGACAAGATGGAGAAGTTAGAACGACTGTATTTGAAGGAAGTCGTCTCCAGACATGGAATACTAATCTCTATTATCTCTGATAGGGATGGCAGATTTATTTCAAGATTCTGGCAGACATTACAGCAACCATTAGGAACTCGTCTAGACATGAGTACTACCTATCATCCACAAACTGATGGGCAGAGCAAAAGAACGATACAAACGCTTGAAGACATGCTACGAGCATGTGTTATTGATTTTGGAAACAGTTGGGATCGACATCTACCGTTAGCAGAATTTTCCTACAACAACAGCTACCATTCAAGCATTGAGATGACGTCGTTTGAAGCACTTTATGGTCGAAAGTGCAGGTCTCCGATTTGTTGGAGTAAAGTGGGGGATAGACAGATTACGGGTCCGGAGATAATACAAGAAACTACCGAGAAGATCATCCAAATTTAACAACGGTTGAAAACCGCCCAAAGTTGACAAAAGAGCTACGCTGACATTAAAAGAAAAGATATAGAATTTGAAATTGGAGAGATGGTCATGCTTAAAGTTGCACCTTGGAAAGGCGTTGTTTGTAGTGACCCAAACTTTTCCATGTTTATATATATATATATTAAATGAAATTGTTATTTATATGATTAAGTGTTTCCAACATGTTAAGCAATCAAACTTGTTAAGACTTGATTAATTGAAATAGGTTTTATATAGACAATTGAACACCCAAGTTGACCGGTGATTCACGAACGTTAAAACTTGTAAAAACTATACGATGACATATATATGGTTATATATATAGTTAACATGATTTTATTATAAGTATGTATCTCATTAGGTATTTTAACAATGAGTTATATACATAAAAATGAGACTATTAATTTAAGAAACTCGAAAACGATATATATAACGATTATCGTTATAACAACGTCTTACTAGGTACATATGAATCATATTAAGATATTGATACACTTGGTTAATTATGTTAAATGATAAGTAAATATATTATTAAGTGTATTAACAATGAAATACATATGTAAAAATAAGACTACTAACTTAATGATTTCGAAACGAGACATATATGTAACGATTATCGTTGTAACGACATTTAACTGTATATATATCATACTAAGATATATTATATATCATAATATCATGATAATATAACAATTTAATATCTCATTTGTTATAATAAACCATGGGTTAACAACATTCAACAAGATCGTTAACCTAAAGGTTTCAAAACAACATTTACATGTAACGACTAACGATGACTTAACGACTCAGTTAAAATGTATATACATGTAGTCTTTTAATATGTATTCATACACTTTTGAAAGACTTCAAGACACTTATCAAAATACTTCTACTTAACAAAAATGCTTACAATTACATCCTCGTTCAGTTTCATCAACAATTCTACTCGTATGCACCCGTATTCGTACTCGTACAATACACAGCTTTTAGATGTATGTACTATTGGTATATACACTCCAATGATCAGCTCTTAGCAGCCCATGTGAGTCACCTAACACATGTGGGAACCATCATTTGGCAACTAGCATGAAATATCTCATAAAATTACAAAAATATGAGTAATCATTCATGACTTATTTACATGAAAAAAAAATTACATATCCTTTATATCTAATCCATACACCAACGACCAAAAACACCTACAAACACTTTCATTCTTCAATTTTATTCATCTAATTGATCTCTCTCAAGTTCTATCTTCAAGTTCTAAGTGTTCTTCATAAATTCCAAAAGTTCTAGTTTCATAAAATCAAGAATACTTCCAAGATTGCAAGTTTACTTCCAAGTTTTCTAAATCCATTCCAAGTAATCATCCAAGATCAAGAAACCTTTGTTACTTACAGTAGGTTATCTTTCTAATACAAGGTAATAATCATATTCAAACTTTAATTCAATTTCTATAACTATAACAATCTTATTTCGAGTGGAAATCTTACTTGAAATTGTTTTCGTGTCATGATTCTGCTTCAAGAACTTTCAAGCCATCCAAGGATCCTTTGAAGCTAGATCTGTTTTTCTCATTTCCAGTAGGTTTATCCAAGGAACTTGAGATAGTAATGATGTTCATAACATCATTCTATTCATACATATAAAGCTATCTTATTCGAAGGTTTAAACTTGTAATCACTAGAACATAGTTTAGTTAATTCTAAACTTGTTCGCAAATAAAAGTTAATCCTTCTAACTTGAATTTTAAAATCAACTAAACACATTTTCTATATCTATATGATATGCTAACTTAATGATTTAAAACCTGGAAACACGAAAAACACCGTAAAATCGGATTTACGCCGTCGTAGTAACACCACGGGCTGTTTTGGGTTAGTTAATTAAAAACTATGATAAACTTTGATTTGAAAGTTGTTATTCTGGGAAAATGATTTTTATTATGAACATGAAACTATATCAAAAAATTATGGTTAAACTCAAAGTGGAAGTATGTTTTCTAAAATGGTCATCTAGACGTCGTTCTTTCGACTGAAATGACTACCTTTAAAAAATGACTTGTAACTTATTTTTCCGACTATAAACCTATACTTTTTCTGTTTAGATTCATAAAATAGAGTACAATATGAAACCATAGCAATTTTATTCACTCAAAACGGATTTAAAATGAAGAAGTTATGGGTAAAACAAGATTGGATAATTTTTCTCATTTTAGCTACGTGAAAATTGGTAACAAATCTATTCCAACCATAACTTAATCAACTTGTATTATATATTATGTAATCTTGAGATACCTTAGACACGTATACAATGTTTCGACCTATCATGTCGACACATCTATATATATTTCGGAACAACCATAGACACTCTATATGTGAATGTTGGAGTTAGCTATACAGGGTTGAGGTTGATTCCAAAATATATATAGTTTGAGTTGTGATCAATACTGAGATACGTATACACTGGGTCGTGGATTGATTCAAGATAATATTTTTCAATTTATTTATGTACATCTAACTGTGGACAACTAGTTGTAGGTTACTAACGAGGACAGCTGACTTAATAAACTTAAAACATCAAAATATATTAAAAGTGTTGTAAATATATTTTGAACATACTTTGATATATATGTATATATTGTTATAGGTTCGTGAATCAACCAGTGGTCAAGTCTTACTTCCTGACGAAGTAAAAATCTGTAAAAGTGAGTTATAGTCCCACTTTTAAAATCTAATATTTTTGGGATGAGAATACATGCAGGTTTTATAAATGATTTACAAAATAGACACAAGTACGTGAAACTACATTCTATGGTTGAATTATCGAAATCGAATATGCCCCTTTTTATTAAGACTGGTAATCTAAGAATTAGGGAATAGACACCCTAATTGACGCGAATCCTAAATATAGATCTATTGGGCCTAACAAACCCCATCCAAAGTACCGGATGCTTTAGTACTTTGAAATTTATATCATATCCGAAGGGTGTCCCGGAATGATGGGGATATTCTTATATATGCATCTTGTTAATGTCGGTTACCAGGTGTTCACCATATGAATGATTTTTATCTCTATGTATGGGACGTGTATTGAAATATGAAATCTTGTGGTCTATTGTTACGATTTGATATATATAGGTTAAACCTATAACTCACCAACATTTTTGTTGACGTTTAAAGCATGTTTATTCTCAGGTGAATACTAAGAGCTTCCGCTGTTAATACTAAAATAAGAACAAGATTTGGAGTCCATGTTTGTATGATATTGTGTAAAAACTGCATTCAAGAAACTGATTTCGATGTAACATATTTGTATTGTAAACCATTATGTAATGGTCGTATGTAAACAGGATATTTTAGATTATCATTATTTGATAATCTACGTAAAGCTTTTTAAACCTTTATTTATGAAATAAAGGTTATGGTTTGTTTTAAAAATGAATGCAGTCTTTGAAAAACGTCTCATATAGAGGTCAAAACCTCGCAACAAAATCAATTAATATGGAACGTTTTTAATCAATAAGAACGGGACATTTAAGTTGGTATCCGAGCGTTGGTCTTAGAGAACTAGAAAATTTGCATTAGTGTGTCTTATCGAGTTTGTTAGGATGCATTAGTGAGTCTGGACTTCGACCGTGTTTTCTTTAAAAATGATTGCTTAAAATTTTTGTTGGAAACTATATATTATTAACATGTATATATTATGTGATATATTAATCTCTTAACATGTTTGATATTGTGTGATAGATGTCTACCTCTAGCACAAATCCCATTGACTCACCTAATAATAACGAAGAGTTGAATATATATTGGACTGATTCACAAGTTCCCGAAGAAGAACCGGAAGAAGAATCAGAACCGGAAGAAGAATCAGAACCGGAGGAGGAGGAAATAGAACCGGTGGGGGAAATAATAAAACGGTTAAGTAAAAGAAAATTCTCAACCAACCGACCAAGGTTAATTATGGTCAATGGTGTTTCCGCCAAGGAAGAAAAATATTGGGAGGATTACCAATTCTCCGATGAATCGGATTCCGACGAGAATTCCGATGATGTTATAGAAATTACCCCAACTGAATTTAAAAAGGTAAAAGAAAATAACAAGGGAAAGGGCATAAAAATAGAGAAATCTAATTCCAACCCCGATGAACTTTATATGTATCGTCAACCCCCGAAGCCCTTAAGTTGCATCAATGACCCGGGAACCTCTAAACCACCAGGTTTTTCTAAATTGTTGTGGAAAACGACAGCTCGTATTAGGGGAACATCATATATCCCTAGAAACTTGGCAAAACGAACCAAAACTGAAGAAGAAGAAACGAGTGAGTCGGAATAAGATAGTTGTATTCGTGTGGTGTAATATATGTAATATAGTGTGCTTATGCTTTATGATATATGTAAAAATTACTTGTATTAATAAGTATTTTTTTTATAAATCTAACTCTTGTCTATTTTACAGTATAAAAACACAAAATGGATAGACAACCCAATATTTTAAGAGACCTACCCGGAGACTTGATTGATGAAATCTTGTCTAGAGTCGGTCAGAATTCTTCGGCACAACTATTTACGGCGAAATCAGTTTGTAAGACATTCGAAGAACGTTTCAAGAATGTCTTGGTTTATAAGAGACTTTCGTTTGAAAGATGGGGGATATCACATTGGGAAACCCATAAGTTACGATGTGTTTAATTTGACGCATATATTGCGGGGAACCCAAATGCTATTTTACGCAACAGGTTAAGAAATTATTTTGACTCAATGTATCTGAATATAGGACTTCATGATTTAGAAAAAGCGGCTAACATGCAACATAAAGAAGCATGCTTTGCTTACGGGTTAGTAATGTTCGCTTCTCACCAAAGTGAGAAAAAGAACATCGGGCTACAACTATTAAACAAAACGTTCCCACAAGTGACGGAGTCGGTAATTGGGGTAAGAAATGAGGTTTTTAGGTTATTACGAGACTGTTGGTCATTACGTAACCCTCGTCCCTTTGACGACGTTACAACACGCTGTCTTATCAATGGCCATAACGGTTATGTTCCACAAGACCAAGGATGGGAAGTAGTCCTAGTAAAACCAGAATGCATGACTTGTTTCCGGACGTATGAATTACGTGTCTTTATTGCCTTTGCTGAACGACTTGTGTACTAGCTAGAATTATCTTCACAACTATCTTGTATCAAAGTTATTGTGTGCTATATTTCATGCTTTATGTAAAATAAGCGGTATTGTAAGTTTGTAAAATATTGTATAAAATTTTGAACGCGAAATATTATTATAATCAGTTTTTCATATAGAATTGTAGTAGTTGAATTGTATATTAGCTACTAAGTATGAACTTAACGGGTAGGTACTACCCGAATTTAAACTTATAAAACGCTAATATGAAGAAAAAGCTTTTATAAATGAGTTCATATTATGCTACGAAATACTATTAACTACTCTTAATATTCTGTATGATTAACTTGTTCCATTTGACTATTTTGAAGGAAATGGCACCGACTACTCGACACACCGTGAAAATGAATGAAGAGAAATTCCGTACTTTTCTAGCTTCAAATATAGCCGCAGTACAGGTTGAGCTACATACCAACAATAACCTTAGATCTAGCAGTACAGGAAATCGTGTAGGATGCACCTACAAAGAATTCACTGCCTGCAAACCTTTGGAATTTAATGGAACCGAAGGACCGATCGGATTGAAACGGTGGACCGAGAAGGTCGAATCGGTGTTTGCCATAAGTAAGTGTACTGAAGAGGACAAAGTAAAGTACGCTACGCATACCTTCACAGGTTCTGCGTTAACATGGTGGAATACCTATCTAGAGCAAGTGGGACAAGATGATGCGTACGCACTACCGTGGTCAGCAATCAAGCACTTGATGAACGAGAAGTACCGTCCCAGAACCAAGGTCAACAAGCTCAAGACAGAACTTAGAGGGTTACGAACCCAAGGATTTGATATTACCACGTACGAAAGACGATTCACAGAATTATGCCTATTGTGTCCGGGAGCGTTCGAAGATGAGGAAGAGAAGATCGACGCGTTTGTGAAAGGATTACCGGAAAGAATCCAAGAAGATATAAGTTCACACGAGCCCGCCTCCATAAAACAGGCATGTAGAATGGCTCACAAACTAGTGAACCAGATTGAGGAAAGAATTAAAGAACAGACGGCTGAAGAGGCCAATGTGAAGCAAGTCAAAAGAAAGTGGGAGGAAAACGGTGATAAGAATCACCAATACAACAACAACAACAGCAATTACAATAATAATCGCAACAATTATCCCAACAATCGCAACTACAACAAATGGCCCAACAACAACAACAACAAAAACAACAACAACAACAACAACAACAACCGCAACTACAACAATCATCCCAACAACAATAACAAACGCAACAACAACAACAATCAGAAGCAGCTATGCCAAAGGTGTGAAAAGTATCACTCGGGGTTCTGCACCAAATTTTGCAACAAGTAAAAGAAATGGTCATAGCGCGGCGAAGTGTGAGGTCTACGGACCAGGGGTTAACAGAACGAAAGGAACAAATGGTGTCAGAACGAGTAATGGTGGAGCAAGTAGTGTCGGAGCAAGTTATGCCAATGTAGTTTGTTATAAATGTGGAAAACCGGGCCACATTATTAGAAATTGCCCGAACCAGGAGAACACGAATGGACAAGGCCGCGGAAGAGTTTTCAATATTAATGCGGCAGAGGCACAGGAAGACCCGGAGCTTGTTACGGGTACGTTTCTTATTGACAATAAATCTGCTTACGTTTTATTTGATTCGGGTGCGGATAGAAGCAATATGAGTAGAGATTTTTGTGCTAAATTAAGTTGTCCATTGACACCGTTAGATAGTAAATTTTTACTCGAATTAGCAAACGGTAAATTAATTTCAGCAGATAATATATGCCGGAATCGAGAAATTAAACTGGGTAGCTAAATATTTAAGATTGATTTGATACCAGTAGAGTTAAGGAGTTTTGATGTATTGGCATGGACTGGCTGAAGAAGGTGAAAGCCGAGATCGTATGTTATAAAAATGCAATTCGCATTGTACGAGAAGAAGGAGAACCCTTAATGGTGTACGGAGAAAAGGGCAACATGAAGCTACATCTTATTAGTAATTTGAAGGCACAAAAACTAATAAGAAAAGGTTGATATGCTGTTCTAGCACACGTCGAGAAAGTACAAACTGAAGAAAAGAGTATCAATGTGTTCCCGTCGCAAAAGAATTTCCCGATGTATTTCCGAAAGAATTACCGGGACTACCTCCACATCGATCTGTTGAATTTCAAATAGATCTTGTACCAGGAGCTGCACCAATAGCTCGTGCTCCTTATAGACTCGCACCCAGTGAGATGAAAGAACTGCAAAGCCAACTGCAAGAACTATTAGAACGTGGTTTCATTCGACCAAGCACATCACCATGGGGAGCTCCTGTTTTGTTTGTCAAGAAGAAGGATGGTACATTTAGGTTGTGTATTGACTACAGAGAGTTGAACAAACTTATCATCAAAAACCGTTATCCACTGCCGAGAATTGACGACTTATTTGATCAACTACAAGGCTCGTCGGTTTATTCGAAGATCGATTTACGTTCTGGATATCATCAAATGCGAGTAAAGGAGGATGATATTCCAAAAACTGCTTTTAGGACGCGTTATGGTCATTACGAGTTTATGGTTATGCCGTTTGGATTGACTAACGCACCAGCTGTGTTCATGGACCTTATGAACCGAGTGTGTGGGCTATATCTTGACAAGTTTGTCATTGTTTTCATCGATGACATACTTATTTACTCAAAGAATGATTAAGAGCACGAAGAACATTTGAGAAAAGTGCTAGAAGTATTGAGGAAAGAAAAACTGTACGCTAAGTTTTCAAAGTGTGCATTTTGGTTGGAAGAAGTTCAATTCCTCGGTTACATAGTGAACAAAGAAGGTATCCAGATGGACCCGGCAAAGATCGAAACCGTTGAAAAGTGGGAAACCCCAAAAACTCTAAAGCATATACGTCAATTTTTAGGATTGGCTGGTTACTACAGAAGATTCATCCAAGATTTCTCCAAAATAGCAAAACCCTTGACTGCATTAACGCATAAAGGGAAGAAATTTGAATGGAAGGATGAACAAGAGGAGGCGTTTCAATTATTGAAGAAAAAGCTAACTACGGCACCTATATTGTCATTGCCTGAAGGGAATGATGATTTTGTGATTTATTGTGACGCATCAAAGCAAGGTCTCGGTTGTGTATTAATGCAACGAACGAAGGTGATTGCTTATGCGTCTAGACAATTGAAGATTCACGAGCAAAATTATACGTCGCATGATTTGGAATTAGGCGCGGTTGTTTTTACATTAAAGACTTGGAGGCACTACTTATATGGGGTCAAAAGTATTATATATACCGACCACAAAAATCTTCAACACATATTTAATCAGAAACAACTGAATATGAGGCAGCGTAGGTGGATTGAATTGTTGAATGATTATGACTTTGAGATTCGTTACCACCCGGGGAAGGCAAATGTGGTAGCCGACGCCTTGAGCAGAAAGGACAGAGAACCCATTCGAGTAAAATCTATGAATATAATGATTCACACTAACCTTACTACTCAAATAAAGGAGGCGCAACAAGGAGTTTTAAAAGAGGGAAATTTAAAGGATGAAATACCCAAAGGATCGGAGAAGCATCTTAATATTCGGGAAGACGGAACCAGGTATAGGGCTGAAAGAATTTGGGTACCAAAATTTGGAGATATGAGAGAAATGGTACTTAGAGAAGCTCATAAAACCAGATACTCAATACATCCTGGAACGGGGAAGATGTACAAGGATCTTAAGAAACATTTTTGGTGGCCAGGTATGAAAACCGATATTGCTAAATTTGTAGGAGAATGTTTGACGTGTTCTAAGGTCAAAGCTGAACATCAGAAACCATCAGGTCTACTACAACAACCTGAAATCCCGGAATGGAAATGGGAAAACATTACCATGGATTTCATTACTAAATTGCCAAGGACTGCAAGTGGTTATGATACTATTTGGGTAATAGTTGATCGTCTCACCAAGTCAGCAAACTTCCTGCCAATAAGAGAAGATGACAAGATGGAGAAGTTAGCACGACTGTATTTGAAGGAAGTCGTCTCCAGACATGGAATACCAATCTCCATTATCTCTGATAGGGATGGCAGATTTATTTCAAGATTCTGGCAGACATTACAGCAAGCATTGGGAACTCGTCTAGACATGAGTACTGCCTATCATCCACAAACTGATGGGCAGAGCAAAAGGACGATACAAAAGCTTGAATACATGCTACGAGCTTGTGTTATTGATTTCGGAAACAGTTGGGATCGACATCTACTGTTAGCAGAATTTTCCTACAACAATAGCTACCATTCAAGCATTGAGATGGCACCGTTTGAAGCACTTTATGGTAGAAAGTGCAGGTCTCCGATTTGTTGGAGTGAAGTGGGGGATAGACAGATTACGGGTCCGGAGATAATACAAGAAACTACCGAGAAAATCATCCAAATTCAACAAAGATTGAAAACCGCCCAGAGTCGACAAAAGAGCTACGCGGACAGTAAAAGAAAAGATATAGAGTTTGAAATTGGAGAAATGGTCATGCTTAAGGTTTCACCTTGGAAAGGCGTTGTTCGATTTGGTAAACGGGGGAAACTAAATTCAAGGTACATTGGACCATTCAAGATTATAGATTGTGTCGGACCAGTAGCTTACCAACTGGAGCTACCTCAACAACTCGCGGCTGTACATAACACTTTCCACGTCTCAAATTTGAAGAAATGTTTTGCTAAAGAAGATCTCACTATTCCGTTGGACAAAATCCAAATCAATGAAAAACTTCAATTCATTGAAGAACCCGTCGAAATAATGGATCGTGAGGTTAAGAGACTTAAACAAAACAAGATACCGATTGTTAAGGTTCGATGAAATGCTCGTAGAGGACCCGAGTTCACCTGGGAGCGTGAAGATCAGATGAAGAAGAAATACCCGCATTTATTTCCAAAGATACGTCAACACCTCCAACTGCTTAAAATTTCGGGACGAAATTTATTTAACGGGTAGGTACTGTAGTGACCCGAACTTTTCCATGTTTATATATATATTAAATGAAATTGTTATTTACATGATTAAGTGTTTCCAACATGTTAAGCAATCAAACTTGTTAAGACTTGATTAATTGGAATAGGTTTCATATAGACAATTGACCACCCAAGTTGACCGGTGATTCACGAACGTTAAAACTTGTAAAAACTATACGATGACATATATATGGTTATATATATAGTTAACATGATTTTATTATAAGTATGTATCTCATTAGGTATTTTAACAATGAGTTATATACATAAAAATGAGACTATTAATTTAAGAAACTCGAAAACGATATATATAACGATTATCGTTATAACAACGTCTTACTAGGTACATATGAATCATATTAAGATATTGATACACTTGGTTAATTATGTTAAATGATAAATAAATATATTATTAAGTGTATTAACAATGAAATACATATGTAAAAATAAGACTACTAACTTAATGATTTGGAAACGAGACATATATGTAACGATTATCGTTGTAATGACATTTAACTGTATATATATCATACTAAGATATATTATATATCATAATATCATGATAATATAACAATTTAATATCTCATTTGTTATAATAAACAATGGGTTAACAACATTCAACAAGATCGTTAACCTAAAGGTTTCAAAACAACATTTACATGTAACGACTAACGATGACTTAACGACTCAGTTAAAATGTATATACATGTAGTGTTTTAATATGTATTCATACACTTTTGAAAGACTTCAAGACACTTATCAAAATACTTCTACTTAACAAAAATGCTTAGAATTACATTCTCGTTCAGTTTCATCAACAATTCTACTCGTATGCACCCGTATTCGTACTTGTACAATACACAGCTTTTAGATGTATGTACTATTGGTATATACACTCCAATGATCAGCTCTTAGTAGCCCATGTGAGTCACCTAACACATGTGGGAACCATCATTTGGCAACTAGCATGAAATATCTCATAAAATTACAAAAATATGAGTAATCATTCATGACTTATTTACATGAAAACAAAATTACATATCCTTTATATCTAATCCATGCACCAACGACCAAAAACACCTACAAACACTTTCATTCTTCAATTTTCTTCATCTAATTGATCTCTCTCAAGTTCTATCTTCAAGTTCTAAGTGTTCTTCATAAATTCCAAAAGTTCTAGTTTCATAAAATCAAGAATACTTCCAAGATTGCAAGTTTACTTCCAAGTTTTCTAAATCCATTCCAAGTAATCATCCAAGATCAAGAAACCTTTGTTAATTATAGTAGGTTATCTTTCTAATACAAGGTAATAATCATATTCAAACTTTAATTCAATTTCTATAACTATAACAATATTATTTCGAGTGGAAATCTTACTTGAAATTGTTTTCGTGTCATGATTCTGCTTCAAGAACTTTCAAGCCATCCAAGGATCCTTTGAAGCTAGATCCATTTTTTTCATTTCCAGTAGGTTTATCCAAGGAACTTGAGGTAGTAATGATGTTCATAACATCATTCGATTCATACATATAAAGCTATCTTATTCGAAGGTTTAAACTTGTAATCACTAGAACATAGTTTAGTTAATTCTAAACTTGTTCGCAAATAAAAGTTAATCCTTCTAACTTGAATTTTAAAATCAACTAAACACATGTTCTATATCTATATGATATGCTAACTTAATGATTTAAAACCTGGAAACACGAAAAACACTGTAAAATCGGATTTACGCCGTCGTAGTAACACCGCGGGCTGTTTTGGGTTAGTTAATTAAAAACTATGATAAACTTTGATTTAAAAGTTGTTATTCTGGGAAAATTATTTTTATTATGAACGTGAAACTATATCCAAAAATTATGGTTAAACTCAAAGTGGAAGTATGTTTTCTAAAATGGTCATCTAGACGTCGTTCTTTCGACTGAAATGACTACCTTTACAAAAATGACTTGTAACTTATTTTTCTGACAATAAACCTATAATTTTTCTGTTTAGATTCATAAAATAGAGTTCAATATGAAACCATAGCAATTTGATTCACTCAAAACGGATTTAAAATGAAGAAGTTATGGGTAAAACAAGATTGGATAATTTTTCTCATTTTAGCTACTTGAAAATTGGTAACAAATCTATTCCAACCATAACTTAATCAACTTGTATTGTATATTATGTAATCTTGAGATACCATAGACAAGTATACAATGTTTTGACCTATCATTTCGACACATCTATATATATTTCGGAACAACCATAGACACTCTATATGTGAATGTTGGAGTTAGCTATACAGGATTGAGGTTGATTCCAAAATATATATAGTTTGAGTTATGATCAATACTGAGATACGTATACACTGGGTCGTGGATTGATTCAAGATAATATTTATCGATTTATTTCTGTACATCTAACTGTGGACAACTAGTTGTAGGTTACTAACGAGGACAGCTGACTTAATAAACTTAAAACATAAAAATATATTAAAAGTGTTGTAAATATATTTTGAACATACTTTGATATATATGTATATATTGTTATAGGTTCGTGAATCAACCAGTGGCCAAGTCTTACTTCCCGACGAAGTAAAAATCTGTGAAAGTGAGTTATAGTCCCACTTTTAAAATCTAATATTTTTGGGATGAGAATACATGCAGGTTTTATAAATGATTTACAAAATAGACACAAGTACGTGAAACTACATTCTATGGTTGAATTATCGAAATCGAATATGCCCCTTTTTATTAAGTCTGGTAATCTAAGAATTAGGGAACAGACACCCTAACTGACGCGAATCCTAAAGATAGATCTATTGGGCCTAACAAACCCCATCCAAAGTACCGAATGCTTTAGTACTTCAAAATTTATATCATATCCGAAGGGTGTCCCGGAATGATGGGGGATATTCTTATATATGCATCTTGTTAATGTCGGTTACCAGGTGTTCACCATATGAATGATTTTTATCTCTATGTATGGGATGCGTATTGAAATATGAAATCTTGTGGTCTATTGTTACGATTTGATATATATAGGTTAAACCTATAACTCACCAACATTTTTGTTGACGTTTAAAGCATGTTTATTCTCAGGTGAATACTAAGAGCTTCCGCTGTTGCATACTAAAATAAGGATAAGATTTGGAGTCCATGTTTGTATGATATTGTGTAAAAACTGCATTCAAGAAACTGATTTCGATGTAACATATTTGTATTGTAAACCATTATGTAATGGTCGTATGTAAACAGGATATTTTAGATTATCATTATTTGATAATCTACGTAAAGCTTTTTAAACCTTTATTTATGAAATAAAGGTTATGGTTTGTTTTAAAAATGAATGCAGTCTTTGAAAAACGTCTCATATAGAGGTCAAAACCTCGCAACGAAATCAATTAATATGGAACATTTTTAATCAATAAGAATGGGACATTTCATTTTTCGATTTGGTAAACGAGGGAAATTAAATCCAAGGTATATTGGACCATTCAAGATTATTGATCGTGTCGGACCAGTAGCTTACCGACTTGAGTTACCTCAACAACTCGCGGCTGTACATAACACTTTCCACGTCTCGAATTTGAAGAAATGTTTTGCTAAAGAAGATCTCACAATTCCGTTAGATGAAATCCAAATCAACGAAAAACTTCAATTTATCGAAGAACCTGTCGAAATAATGGATCGTGAGGTTAAAAGACTTAAGCAAAACAAGATACCAATTGTTAAGGTTCGATGGAATGCTCGTAGAGGACCCGAGTTCACCTGGGAACGAGAAGATCAGATAAAGAAGAAATTCCCGTACTTATTTCCAGAAGATACGTCAACACCTCCAACTGCTTAAAATTTCGGGACGAAATTTATTTAACGGGTAGGTACTGTAGTGACCCAAACTTTTCCATGTTTATATATATTAAATGAAATTGTTATTTACATGATTAAGTGTTTCCAACATGTTAAGCAATCAAACTTGTTAAGACTTGATTAATTGAAATAGGTTTCATATAGACAATTGACTACCCAAGTTGACCGGTGATTCATGAACGTTAAAACTTGTAAAAACTATATGATGACATATATATGGTTATATATATAGTTAACATGATATTATGATAAGTAAACATATCATTAAGTATATTAACAATGAACTACATATGTAAAAACAAGACTACTAACTTAATGATTTTGAAACGAGACATATATGTAACGATTATCGTTGTAACGACATTTAATGTATATATATCATATTAAGAGATATTCGTACATCATAATATCATGATAATATAATAATTTAAAATCTCTTTTGATATTATAAACATTGGGTTAACAACATTTAACAAGATCGTTAACCTAAAGGTTTCAAAACAACACTTACATGTAACGACTAACGATGACTTAACGACTCAGTTAAAATGTATATACATGTAGTGTTTAAATATGTATTCATACACTTTTGAAAGACTTCAAGACACTTATCAAAATACTTCTACTTAACAAAAATGCTTACAATTACATCATCGTTCAGTTTCATCAACAATTCTACTCGTATGCACCCGTATTCGTACTCGTACAATACACAGCTTTTAGATGTATGTACTATTGGTATATTGATAATGCTAAAAACGAACATATATTTCATAGCATTATTCCTCACGAAAGACAAGCTTTTAGTTGCAATTGTTCTATTTACAAGTGATATTCGTTTAAATAATAAAAGGTGAAGACAAAAGACAGATTCGACGAATTGAAGACGCAAACGACCAAAAAGCTCAAAAGTACAAAAGACAATCAAAGAGGTTACAATTATTGATAAGAAACGTCTCGAAATTACAAGAGTTCAAGATTCAAAACGCAAAGTACAAGATATTAAATTGTACACAAGGACGTTCGAAAATCCGGAACCGGGACCAGAGTCAACTCTCAACGCTCGACGCAACGGACTAAAAATTACAAGTTAACTATGCACATAAATATAATATAATATTTAAATAATTCTTATAATTATTTAAATATATTATATTTATTTAAAACCGTTGGTAAACAAAGAGTCAAACTCCTCTGAGCTGTAATTTCAAACTCCGCGACTCGCGGAGTTTGAAGGCAAAATTGGCCGCGAGTCGCGGACCCCCTAAATGAGAAACTGCCTATAAAGCCAACCGAATTCTGAGCATTTTTCATCATCTTTTTCTTCTTCTCTCATAATACTACGTAAATATTTATATTTATATTTTAATTTTAATTTTAATTTTAATTATAATTCTAATAATAAGGGTATGTTAGCGAATATTGTAAGGGTGTAAGTCGAAATTCTGTCCGTGTAACGCTACGCTATTTTTAATCATTGTAAGTTATGTTCAACCTTTTTATATTAATGTCTCGTAGCTAAGTTATTATTATGCTTATTTAATCCGAAGTAATCATGATGTTGGGCTAATTACTAAAATTGAGTAATTGGGCTTTGTACCATAATTGGGGTTTGGACAAAAGAACGACACTTGTGGAAATTAGACTATGGGCTATTAATGGGCTTTATATTTGTTTAACTAAATGATAGTTTGTTAATGCTAATATAAAGATTTACAATTGGGCGTCCCTATAAATTACCATATACACTCAATCGGACACGATGGGCGGGGTATTTTTATGTACGAATAATCGTTCATTTAACCGGACACGGGAATAGATTAATAGTCACTAGAATAATTAAAACAGGGGTGAAATTATGTACAAGGACACTTGGTATAATTGATAACAAAATATTAAAACCTTGGGTTACACTCAGTCGACATCCTGGTGTAATTATTAAACAAAGTATTAAAATCTTGTTACAGTTTAAGTCCCCAATTAGTGGAATATTTAACTTCGGGTATAAGGATAATTTGACGAGGATACTCGCACTTTATATTTATGACTGATGGACTGTTATGGACAAAAACCAGACGGACATATTAAATAATCCAAGACAAAGGACAATTAACCCGTGGGCATAAAACTAAAATCAACACGTCAAACATCATGATTACGGAAGTTTAAATAAGCATAATTCTTTTATTTCATATTTAATTTCCTTTATTTTATATTTAATTGCACTTCTAATTATCGCATTTTTATTGTTATTGTATTTAATTGCACTTTTAATTATCGTACTTTTTAATTATCGCAAGTTTATTTTATCGCACTTTTATTATTCGCAATTTCATTATCGTTATTTACTTTATGCTTTAATTTAAGTCTTGTATTTATTTTTAATATTTTACATTTGGTTTTAACTGCGACTAAAGTTTTAAAATCGACAAACCGGTCATTAAACGGTAAAAACTCCCCTTTATAATAATAATATTACTTATATATATATATATTTGTATTTTTATAAAAGTAAACTAATATAGCGTTAAGCTTTGTTTAAAGAGATTCTCTGTGGAACGAACCGGACTTACTAAAAACTACACTACTGTACGATTAGGTACACTGCCTATAAGTGTTGTAGCAAGGTTTAAGTATATCCATTCTCTAAATAAATAAATATCTTGTGTAAAATTGTATCGTATTTAATAGTATTTCCTGCTAAAATTAATAGCTATTTTATATACACCTCGCACGACATCAAACTATTTTTGGCTCCGCTGCCGGGGAGTCTCTTAAAAGCCGGAAGCGCAACGCTAATATAAAAAAAAAATTTATGTATTTTTAAGATTTTGTTAAATATTTAAGTTTTATAAAGTTTCTTTATTTTTATATAAGTTTTATTTAAGTATTTTGTTTTTATTTAAAAACATAAAAAAAATATATATATCAATCTAGTTTTAAGATTTTTATTTATAAAATTATAAAGTAATTCTATTTTTATTTAAGTTTTAAATATAAGTTTTTATTATACACATATTTGTTTTTATAAACAGAAAAAATTAAAAACAGAAAATAAAAAAAATTAAATAAAGAAAAACGCGTTGAATTTAAATAAGCTGTCAGTTGAAAACTGGAACCCCGTGACTCGCGGGGTTTGATGCCTTGATTACCGCAACTCGCGGAGTTTCTCTGACACCGACAGAAAACCTAAACTGAAATTAATTACGGGTAATTAATTATTATTATTATTATTAACCCTAATTATTATTATTATTATAATTAGTTTTATTTTAAGTTTTACTTTTTATTTAATTTGTTTAATTTAGTTAAATTAGTTTAATTAAATTGTAAAATTAGTAGTTTTATTAAATAAATAATATAAAAATAATATTTTTATAAAAATTGTACTTTTTACAACTTTTTGTATATTTTTATATTTTGTCCCTTTTTAATCGTTTTAGCGTAATATTTGTATATTTAGCTCATATTTAGTTTTAAACTTAGTTTTTGCCATAGTTATTTTTACTTCTAGATTTTTAGGATTTGCCGTAGAATTCCTTAAGTGCTTTTTCTTTAGACTAAGATTTAGGTACTTTAGAATTTTGTGACGCCTTTTTAAGTTTTAGTTTCTTTTTAAGTTATTTTCATTTGCGATATAGTTTTACTTGTAAGCTTTAATATTTTTAGACGACTTTTACCTATGTATCAATTATCATTCCAATTAGTAATCTCAATTTGCGATTATAATTTTAAGTTAGTTGTAGTAATAAGGTTAGGTTAGTCAAGTATTTTTAAGTTTTATAAGTTTCTTTTATTTTTCCGTCACCTTTTATCTTTCTTTCTTATTTTTCTTTTTCTAGTTTTTTTCCGACGAACTCTTTTTCTTTCTTATTTCTCGCTATTCTTGTTTTAGGACATAGATTTTTATTCTACTTCTTATCTAAATTTCTTAAAATTACGAAAATTTATTTTAAGTGGTTAAATTGATAGACATCAAAATTTTCTGGTTCGTAGTAATAGTTGGATTTGTACGTGGACCGGGTTATTGGAGCCAAACAGTCCTCAATTATATTGAGACCAAACGAATCCTGCCCCTCTGCTGCATCTTTTGGCTATTCGAAACGTGGGCAAAATCAGAAAAGTCTATTGGTTGGATAACTTATTATAATTTTTCTTTCCTTTTAAAAACTAATAGGATATTCAGTGAATGCACCGAGCAAGACGATCACCACCTTTTGTACGTTCACCACCTGTAACTAGATCAAGACATTTAGCAAATATAACCGCCGTTGATTTTTCTTTAGAATCGTCATCCAGTCGACCAAGTACTTCAGTTCAAAATTCCGATAATCCATTTTTTGAACCCGACATCACAATTGAGAATCCGGAGAATATTCAGGAATGGTTCGTAGATCCTGAACCACTAAACTTTCCTCCGGAACCACCAATCATTCAAACAGAGATTCTTGAGGAGCGAACCATTAAATCAGAATCCTCTAGTGATACGATTCAACAAATTCAATTATGGAGAATCTGGAACCTTTAAGTATGGAAGACCGAATGAGAGCTAAACGCACTGGCCAAGGTCACGCAATTACTCATCCAGACATTAATGCGCCAGATTATGAAATCAAAGGACAAATTCTACACATGGTGACTAATCAATGCCAATTTAGTGGTGCGCCGAAGGAAGATCTAAATGAACATCTACGTACCTTTAATAGGATCTGCACACTATTTAAAATCCGAGAAGTGGAGGATGAACAGATATATCTCATGTTATTTCCCTGGAATTTAAAGGGAGAAGCCAAAGATTGGTTGGAATCGTTACCTGAAGGGGCGATTGATACATGGGATGTTTTAGTTGACAAATTTCTTAAACAATTCTTTCCTGCATCTAAAGCCGTAAGACTTCAAGCAGAAATTGTTACGTTCACACAGAAACCGAATGAAACTCTATATGAGGCGTGGACAAGATATGGAAAGTTGTTAAGAGGATGTCCGCAACATGGTTTAGACACCTGTCAAATAGTACAAATATTCTACCAAGGATGCGACATCACTACAAGGAAAGACATAGATATAGCAGCTGGTGGTTCTATTATGAAGAAAACCGAAACTGATGCTTACAAAATTATTGATAACACTGCTTCCCACTCACATGAGTGGCACCAAGAAAAAGACATCGTTAGATCATCTAAAGCAGCTAGAGCCGATTATAGCCATGACTTAGATTCCATTTCCGCAAAGATAGATGCTGTGGAGAGACGAATGGAAAAGATGACTAAAGATATTCACTCAATACGAATTAGTTGTGAGCAGTGTGGAGGACCACATTTGACAAAAGATTGTCTCAGTATTGAATTAACAATGGAACAAAGAGAGAATATTTCATACATAAACCAAAGGCCTGGAAATAATTATCAGAATAATTATCAACCGCCAAGACCGATTTACAATCAAAACCAGAATTATAACCGAAATATTCCATACAACAACCAACAAGGTCCTAGCAATCAACAAGTATCCAATAATACTTACAATCAGCAAAGACCTAATTTTCAAAACAAGCCACCACAACAAACCGATGATAAAAAGCCAAATTTAGAAGATATGATGACGAAGCTAGTTGAAACTCAAACGCAGTTTTTCACATCTCAAAAACAAACTAATGAACAAAATGCTCAAGCATTTAGAAATCAACAAGCTTCTATTCAAAATCTAGAACAATAAGTAAGTAACCTAGCAAGGTTAATAGGTGAAAGAAAACCAGGAAGTCTACCTAGTGATACAAATGCTAACCCCCGAAATGAAATAGCTAAAGCCATTACCACAAGAAGTGGTACAACACTTAAACCACCGGAAATACCTGTAACTTCTGATGAAACTATTCCTACTCCACAAGAACCACAACCTGATCAAGATAAGGAAAAAGAACCGGTATTTGAAAAGGTTAATGAAGATAACACAGTTAAGGCTAAACCTTATGTTAAACCATACCAACCACCACTTCCTTACCCGAGTAAAATGAAGAAAGAGAAACTTGAAGCCGAGCAATCCAAATTCTTGGATATGTTTAAACAGATAAATGTAAATCTTCCTTTCATTGATGTGATTTCAGGAATGCCTAGATATGCTAAATTCTTGAAAGATCTAATTTCAAATAGAAAGAAAATGGAAGAACTCTCGGCTGTTACTATGAATGCTAATTGTTCAGCAGTGCTATTGAATAAGATACCAGAAAAACTATCTGATCCAGGAAGTTTCACAATTCCATGTTTTCTGGGTAGTCTTAGTTCAATAGAAACATTGGCAGACTTAGGTGCTAGTATAAATCTAATGCCGTATTCACTATACGCTAAACTAGACCTTGGAGAATTGAAACCAACAAGAATAAGCATACAACTAGCCGATAGATCAATAAAATATCCTAGAGGGATAATGGAGAACATGCTAGTTAAAGTTGGTACTTTAGTATTTCCAGTAGATTTTGTTGTTCTGGACATGGAAGAAGATTCTCAAGTTCCTCTCATATTAGGAAGACCATTCTTAAACACGGCTAAAGCAATGATAGACGTGTTCGGTAAGAAACTGACCCTAAGTATAGAGGATGAGAGTGTTACCTTTTCAGTTGATAGAGCAATGCAATAACCACAATCTGCAGATGATACATGTTATTATATTCAAACTATAGATGCACATGCAGAATTATTAGAAGAATTTCCAGAATTACAAGGAACAGGAGAATGTTCTTTAGGAGAAGGTAATGAACCAATTGATGAAGCTGAAATGTTAGCTACACTTATAGCTAATGGATATGAACCAACAACAGAAGAAATTTAAATGCTAAAAGAAGAAGACAGATATCGATACAAATCATCGATAGAAGAACCTCCGAAATTAGAGTTAAAGCCACTTCCAAACCATTTGGAATACGCTTATTTACATGGTGAATCTGAATTACCTGTAATAATATCGTCTTCTCTTACTGAAAATGAGAAATCACAACTCATTTCTGTGTTGAAAGCTCATAAACCAGCCATTGCATGGAAGATTCATGATATTAAAGGAATAAGTCCTTCGTATTGCACACATAAAATCCTTATAGAAGAAGGTCATAAAATGTATGTGCAACACCAACGAAGACTAAATCCTAATATGCAAGATGTAGTTAAGAAAGAGATTATTAAACTGCTAGATGCAGGTCTAATTTATCCAATTTCTGATAGTCCATGGGTAAGCCCAGTTCAATGCGTACCTAAGAAGGGTGGCATGACTGTCATTACAAATGAGAAAAATGAGCTTATTCCTACTAGGACTGTAATAGGATGGCGTGTATGTATTGATTATAGAAAATTAAATGACGCCACCAGAAAAGATCACTTTCCCTTACCTTTCATAGATCAAATGTTGGAAAGATTAGCCGGAAATAGTTACTATTGTTTTCTAGATGGATTTTCCGGATATTTTCAAATTCCAATAGCACCAGAAGATCAAGAGAAAACCACATTCACGTGCCCTTATGGTACTTTTGCTTACAAACGCATGCCATTTGGACTTTGCAACGCCCCTGCAACCTTTCAAAGGTGTATGATGGCGATTTTTCACGACATGATAGAAGAATGCATGGAAGTATTCATGGATGACTTTTCAGTCTTCGGTGATACATTTAAATCATGTCTAGTTAATCTGGAACGAATGCTAATTAGATGCGAACAATCAAATCTAGTACTTAATTGGGAGAAATGCCATTTCATGGTTAAAGAAGGCATCGTTCTTGGTCATAAAATTTCAAAAGAAGGAATTGAAGTGGATAGAGCTAAAGTAGATGTAATTGCTAAACTTCCACATCCCACCAATGTTAGAGGAGTTAGTAGTTTTCTAGGGCATGCCGGTTTTTACCGACGTTTCATAAAAGATTTTTCTAAAATTGCCACTCCTATGAATAAACTCCTAGAAAAGGATGCTCCATTCATCTTTTCAGATGAATGTATCAAATCTTTTAATATTCTTAAAGAGAAACTCACTAATGCGCCAATCATGATAACACCAAATTGGAATCTACCATTTGAACTAATGTGCGATGCAAGTGATTTTGCAATGGGAGCCGTTTTAGGACAAAGGATTGAAAAACGATTTCAACCTATATATTATGCTAGTAAGACGTTACAAGGAGCACAAACGAACTATACAACTACTGAAAAAGAACTCCTTGCTATTGTCTTTGCTTTTGACAAATTTCGATCATATCTCGTTCTAGCAAAAACGGTGGTCTATACCGACCATTCTGCTCTTAGATACCTATTTTCAAAACAAGATGCTAAACCAAGATTAATCCGTTAGATCTTACTCTTACAAGAGTTTGATATTGAAATCCGAGATAAAAGAGGAGCAGAAAATCTCGCCGCTGATCATCTTTCTCGTCTTGAAAATCCTGAGTTAGAAGTTCTAAATGAATCGGCCATACAAGACAACTTTCCTAATGAATATCTATTGAAGATAGATTATAAAGAAATTCCATGGTTTGCAGACTATGCAAACTACTTAGTTTGTGGATTCCTTGAAAAAGGATTATCGTACCAAAAACGAAAGAAATTCTTCAGTGATATAAAACACTATTTTTGGGAAGATCCACATCTGTTTAAAAGTTGTCCAGATGGAATAATACGCCGATGTGTATTTGGAGATGAAGCTAGTAAAATTTTAAACCATTGTCACACAGGACCAACTGGAGGGCATTATGGGCCTCAACTAACAGCAAAAAAAGTTTATGATGCTGGATTCTATTGGACTACAATTTACAAAGACGCACACCTTCTTTGCAAATCCTGTGATGCTTGTCAAAGGGCCGGAAAAATAAGTCAACGTGATGAAATGCCACAAAATGTCATCCAAGTATGTGAAGTATTTGACATTTGGGGTATTGACTTTATAGGTCCATTTTCAAAATCACATAATAATCTATATATACTCGTAGCCATTGATTATGTATCTAAATGGGCGGAAGCACAAGCTCTCCCAACTAACGATGCACGAGTTGTAGTCAACTTTTTAAAACGTATTTTTGCAAGGTTTGGAACACCGAAAGCTTTAATAAGTGATCGGGGTACTCATTTCTGTAATAATCAACTTGAGAAAGTTCTTAAAAGATATGGAGTAACTCATAAAATCTCCACAGCATATCATCCACAAACAAGTGGACAAGTTGAAAATACCAACCGAGCCTTAAAACGTATTCTAGAGAAAACCGTAGGATCAAATCCGAAGGAATGGTCCATTAAATTGGAGGATGCACTCTGGGCTTTTAGAACAGCCTACAAAACTCCAATTGGAACCACACCTTTTAGACTTGTTTATGGAAAAGCATGTCATCTTCCAGTAGAAATTGAACACAAAGCATTTTGGGCTTTGAAAACATGTAATCTTGATTTACATGAAGCTGGACGTTTACGATTAAGTCAACTAAATGAATTAGAAGAATTAAGACATGAAGCATATGAAAATTCGTTAATCTATAAAGAAAGAACGAAGAAATGGCATGATAAAAGAATCAGAAGTTCAAAAGAATTTAAAGAAGGAGACAGAGTTCTTCTTTTCAATTCACGATTCAAGCTATTTCCTGGAAAATTGAAATCAAGATGGTCTGGACCATTCATAGTCAAAAGAGTTTTTCCATACGGAACGATAGAATTAATAAATTCAAATGGGATTGAATTTAAAGTTAATGGTCACAGAGATAAACATTACATACATGGTCCGATGGAAGTCGACAACGAAGTTAATCACAATTTCAACACCACAGCTAACTAAGTGTGGGGAGAATCAAGTCTTTAAAGGATAATATGTATTTCTGTTAGAGTTAGATTGTCTGTTTTCGTGTAGTTCTCGAAAATAGAACCCGAATGGTCTTTCCCTAGCAGACCCTAAAGAACTAGTCTTCTCCCCCCATTCTGAATTTTTTATTTTTTTAGGTTTTTACAAAATGAAGACTGCCTGTGAACTAAACCATGGTCTAATGCTACACGCTTTGATCACTAAATGAAATAATGACATACTACCGAGTGAAATAGTATCAGTAATCAGAGAAAGAATGGACGAAGTTAGAAAAGAATCCAGATGCGAAGATAATAAGTTACAATTTGGTAAAGAAAAATCAAAATTCGCAGCGAAAAGAAGAGCACGACACCTAGAAATATGTCACAAATGCGGAAAATGGTCACATGGAGGTAAATGTTCAAATAATCAAACCTATTCAAATACCGAATTTGTTACTTTATGCAGAGACGGACCGTTCATATGTTTAGAAGAAAAGACACTGAATGCTCGAGGTTACGCCTATGTAGCCTTGGAAAACCAATTAAACCGACTATCTTATGAATGGGATAGATCATATAACTAAGAAATCTATTTCACAGGTAAGTCTGTACAGTTTTTATTTTATTTTATTTTTAACCTTTTGATAATAAACGCTAATTTGTTCGCTAAAAAGTATTAAATTGGTATTGAATAAAATTAGGTTTGGCGACCGAAATTATTGATATCATTCAAAAATTTATTATATCACTGCGAAATTTAACGTTTATTCTTAAGGTATAAATATCTTTAATCAATCAACCCAAAATATTTCAAAAATTCGTCATGAGTTAAATTAGGTCTTGGAACCGAAATTACTTTACCGAAAAGAGGGGCGCATATTTTTGATAATATTTGATTGATTAAAGTGGGATAAAAAGCCAAAAAGATTTTTAATTTTATTTTTACCATTTTTTTAAAATTAATATATAAATCTTAAATTAATATTGTAAACTTTGTAAAAACAATATATTTAAAATTGTAATTATTTGAAAAATTAATATAAGTTTGATGTGAATTTATAATATGAATTTTTAAATTAAGTTGGTGTGAATTTTTAATTTTTAAAATATGAATTTTTAATTTTATGTATTTCAAATTTTAAGTTTGGTGTGAATTTTTAATATTAATTTTGAATTTTATAAAACAAAAATTTACTTTATCTCATTAAGTTAAAAATATGATTTTTAAAATTCGTCGTAAGTTGAAGACTAGGTCTTTGAACAGAAATTGCTTTACCCGAGGGAGGGACGAGAACTTTTATTATCATTATTTTTAATCTTATTGAATTAAAATATGCCAAAAACATTGAAAAAAAAACTCAAAAATCTTAGCTTTTAAAACAATCGCTACAAAAAGACAAATTTTAAAATTTTATCGAGGGACGGACTAGGACATCGATCCGAAACGACCTCGTCCTAAATAATAAGGGAAACAAAATTTTAAAATTAAGTACTTAATTGTTTTATAAGTTATTGATTATAAAAAAAAAAAAAAATAGCAAACTCCGCGACTCGCGGAGTTTGGAGGTTTAATCCCCGCGAGTCGCGGGAGGACCAATTTACAGAAAAAAAAATATAACGCAAGAACTGATCAGTCCAACCCACAACACAAAACACATACTGCGAAATACTGCTCGAAAATACACGAAAAACACCCCCAAAAATCACAATTTTTAACCGTTAATCATCAAATCTTTTACTAAAATCATGTTGCGAAGGATGCTATCTAGGAATTACTCAAGAAAAACGATAAATTTCTACACCTAAACACCATTTAATCCGAAATTAGTGTTCTTAAGCAATTTTTTCCCCAATTTGATTTTGATGCTTTTTAGTGTAATTATGCTTAAATTGTTTATGTATTATGCTTGTATAACCTAGATTGATGCTATTTAACATGATTAGAAGCCTTAAACTTCAAAATTTGAGTAATCTAGGGTTTGTGTTCTTGAGCAAATTTGGGGCTTTTTGATATAAACAGGTTATGGCCGATTTTTGTCATGAATTGTTGCTAAATTAAGTAGTGTAACATGTTTAGGTAGTTAAATGATCCAAACTTTGAGCCTAAACATGATTTTGAGAATTAAAGTGGACTTTTTCAAAGTCTAAAATTCATGAACTTGATTTTTGAGAGATAATGCCATTTGAGACTTGTTTAATTGCTAGTAATGATTATTTTGACATGTTATTTGAGTTAAATGCTTATGAACTTGGCGAACATTTTCATATATACTTATTTGAAAAAGTGTAGATTTGATAAAAATGTGAAAATGAGCTTAAGTTTGATATAAATTGATCATGTCATTGTAATTATTTTGATTGATGATTTTGCTGACACTAATGCATATTTGGATGCACAAAAATTGTGTTTGATGTGTTTTGCAGACTGAAAGGGGTGAATCTTCATCCCAAGCTCGCAATGCTCCTGCTGAGAATGCGAAACAACAGGAGGTGGATAACTACTACAAGCAGGATATACCGCATCCAGTCATGACATTTTCTGATATGCACTTGGAAGAGTTGCACCCGAACCTGAGATTTGACAGACTTTGGATAGATTATCCAAAATATCAAAGGGGTTTGCATACTTTTCATTCTAAGGTTGTTGAGGTACCGAGGGTCATAGAATGGGGACCCTTAGAAGCTGTAGAATTGGCCGGACCAATTAGGGAATTACTTGTACAGAGGTATGGTAATTCTACTTTTAATGACTGGGTACGTTTATTCACCATGCGTAGACCTGTATATAAAGTATGGTGTGAAGAATTGTTGTGTAGTATAGAGTTGAATGATCGGGTAGCTAGTTTAACCGATCGTTCTTTTATTAGATTTTTGTTAGGCGGTTCGATGCGCCACATGTCTTTACTAGACATGGCTCAGGCTTTACGTATATATACACCTGAGGAATTAGCATCTGCCGATTGTAGAGGGTTGATACTAAATGGTAGAAAGATAGATGAAAATTTTGATACACACGGTGTGTGAAGTCAAATGACAAGCCATCACCATTTCAAAGGGGGAAATTACTCTTATTTGGATATAGATAGAGCCGAATTAAGAGTAATTCATAGGTTTTTAGCTAATTCGATTACACAAAGGGGTAAGAACAAGGAAAAAGTAAATGAACAGGATTTGTTTTACCATATGTGTATTCGAGACCCGCAAAGCGCTGTAAGTATACCGTATTGTGTAGGTTATTATTTATCAGCTATGGTTCGGGGGATGAGACCGCATAGCATAATAGGAGGTGGTATTTTTATTACTTTGATTGGTGAATATCTCGGTGTGGATATAAGTCGGGGGGGGATTATTAGTAGAAGAACCAGAACCCCGCGATACTATAGGTTTAAATGTATACCATGGTGCGAAAGTTTTGAAGAGGCGAAATAACGCCGCAGTACCATACCATGGTAGACATCTACAGGTTGAGAGAAACCAACAGCAAGGTAATGTAGGAGGGGGAAATGAGATGCAAGAAATGCAAAGGTTTATAGCTTCACAGGAGTACGAAAATGCTAGACAGAGAGCATTTGAAGATTGGCAAGTTCATCAGAACCAAATCATAGCTCATTGCCAACATATAGGTAGAAACTATATTCCTACACCGAAACCCATCTTCCCTCCCTGGTCTATAGAGATGCAACCACCTTATCCTACATATAACCCTGCCGAAGCATTCTATAGCACCTATGGTTATGCTTGGAACCCCTATTGGTACCAGTATCATCCCTAGTATACTTAGTTTTATTTATTTTGTAATTTGTAATGATTGATACGTTTAATACTTTTGTTAATATTGTAATAGTTTTTATAATTGTCTAACTTTTATTCTTAGATTTTAATAATTTTTGAATGTGGGGTAATATACCAAACTTCAAAAATATGTATATATGTTTGCAGTTTATCTTATGTACACAACAGGGTAAAACAACACATTTTCAAAGACTGGCATTAAGTTCAGCAAAAGCAACTAATTTTGACGACAAGATGCAAAATATATGTGAAATAACAACAAGACGGAATGAACAAATGATGTGCACCATTTATCATTCAGTAAACAAACGCCAATATATTTGGAAACTTTGGTAAAAATTTAATCATTTTCACACAAATCACCCTCAATAATTTAAATTATTACTGATTTCTTGCAAATGAGGGCATTGCAAGATCTTAAGTGTGGGAAGAGGTTAAATTCTTTCGAATTTTAAAATTTTTTACTTTATACACTTGGTTACCATTATCAAAATTTTCAATTAAATGAACTCAAAATCATGTTTATACATATTTATGAACGATAAAACTAGGTTTTAACACTGAAATTATTGTTACCTCGGAAAGGACATAAATTGAGAAACAAACTAAAATGTTAAAATTTATTTAAAATGGAATAGAGGACGATAAAAAGGAAAATAAAAGCCAAGTGTGGGATTATTTACCAAGTTATCTTAAACATATGTCACATATATCTGTAACAAATAACTGAAAATACTTTTGCTTTGGACTAAACTAAACTGTTTTACCCGATGAAAGAAAAGAAAGATGGATCTACACGATGAATCAATTCCATCATTAAAAGGAAGTAAAGTCTTCCGAAAAAGACACGCGCTTCTTGATTTAGGTCATGAAGTTGTCGTCCAGACCAGCTGTAGGTTGACGAAAAATCTAGAAAAGTCATCACTAAAATCAGCAGGAAATCCACGGACCTCAACATTAAACAGGGTCGCCAAGTGGTCAGATTTATCCTAACCATGAGAAGGATTTATCTTGTACAATGGGGGGGCACCATGCAAATTAGCCGGATAAGACTAATGAATCAGATCCCCAGAAAGGATAATCTCCTTAAAGATTAAAAATCAGCTTTTAAGACTGATATTACTCAATCCTTGAGATTGACCTTAAAGATTGAGAATTACAAACTCATGGAATTCAATGATATCTAAACTCGAGCTTGAACGAGAAAATATTTTGATCAAAAATTACAAACCGATTTGTTTTCTGAAAACCCTATTTTCAATGCGTTCATTACCATTGAACGTAAAATCCTAGGAATTCACCTGGAATTCATTAGGTCACCTGAACCAAATCGGGTGTCAACCGTAAGAACGGTGGTTGCATAGTGGTCAAAGACAGGACCTTGAACCATACTGAAAAATTATAAGGGTGAGCTTTACTATTGCTCCTACCAAGGATAGTAATTGCGTCCGACACGTTATAGACCATAATTAAAAGCATGTCAGGGGACATTGCCTTAACAGTTGCTTGTTCAACGCTTTCCTTTACAACCGGACGGTAGTTTACCGAAAGGTAATATACGGGACAAGTAAACTGGACGTGTTGCTTTCCAAATACAAGGTTAGCAAGTGGGTGACACAAAACCATAAGTTTTGAGCTACAATTTTCAAATCTGAAACCCACCAAACCCACAAAAATATTTTGCAAACACCGGTAAAGGGTTATTTCGGAAAACTTATCTAGGGAAAAAACTAGATTTAATTTTTAAAAGATCAAATGTTTTCATAAAGATCCAATTTCCTTAATGGATCTAAATTTTTATAGTCATGTGGGACTGTAAACCATATCGTTACTACCATTGTTTATACCACCATATAGAAATCACTGATGTACAAAGTGTGAAGAATAAAGAAGTGATTCTAGTATTTCAAGATGATATTGCTTGAGGACAAGCAACGCTCAAGTGTGGGAATATTTGATAATGCTAAAAACGAACATATATTTCATAGCATTATTCCTCAAGAAAGACAAGCTTTTAGTTGCAATTGTTCTATTTACAAGTGATATTCGTTTAAATAATAAAAGGTGAAGACAAAAGACAGATTCGACGAATTGAAGACGCAAACGACCAAAAAGCTCAAAAGTACAAAAGACAATCAAAGAGGTTCCAATTATTGATAAGAAACGTCTCGAAATTACAAGAGTACAAGATTCAAAACGCAAAGTACAAGATATTAAATTGTACGCAAGGACGTTCGAAAATCCGGAACCAGGACCAGAGTCAACTCTCAACGCTCGACGCAACGGACTAAAAATTACAAGTTAACTATGCACATAAATATAATATAATATTTAAATAATTCTTATAATTATTTAAATATATTATATTTATTTAAAACCGTCGGTAAACAAAGAGCCAAACTCCTCTGAGCTGTAATTTCAAACTCCGCGACTCGCGGAGTTTGAAGGCAAAATTGGCCGCGAGTCGCGGACCCTCAAAATGAGAAACTGCCTATAAAGCCAACCGAATTCTGAGCATTTTTCATCATCTTTTTCTTCTTCTCTCATAATACTACGTAAATATTTATATTTATATATTAATTTTAATTTTAATTTTAATTATAATTCTAATAATAAGGGTATGTTAGCGAATATTGTAAGGGTGTAAGTCGAAATTCTGTATGTGTAACGCTACGCTATTTTTAATCATTGTAAGTTATGTTCAGCCTTTTTATATTAATGTCTCGTAGCTAAGTTATTATTATGCTTATTTAATCCGAAGTAATCATGATGTTGGGTTAATTACTAAAATTGGGTAATTGGGCTTTGTACCATAATTGGGGTTTGGACAAAAGAACGACACTTGTGGAAATTAGACTATGGGCTATTAATGGGCTTTATATTTGTTTAACTAAATGATAATTTGTTAATGTTAATATAAAGATTTACAATTGGGCGTCCCTATAAATTAACATATACACTCAATCGGACACGATGGGCGGGGTATTTTTATGTACGAATAATCGTTCATTTAACCGGACACGGGAATGGATTAATAGTCACTAGAATAATTAAAACAGGGGTGAAATTATGTATAAGGACACTTGGTATAATTGATAACAAAATATTAAAACCTTGGGTTACACTCAGTCGACATCCTGGTGTAATTATTAAACAAAGTATTAAAATCTTGTTACAGTTTAAGTCCCCAATTAGTGGAATATTTAACTTCGGGTATAAGGATAATTTGACGAGGATACTCGCACTTTATATTTATGACTGATGGACTGTTATGGACAAAAACCAGACGGACATATTAAATAATCCAGGACAAAGGACAATTAACCCATGGGCATAAAACTAAAATCAACACGTCAAACATCATGATTACGGAAGTTTAAATAAGCATAATTCTTTTATTTCATATTTAATTTCCTTTATTTTATATTTAATTGCACTTCTAATTATCGCATTTTTATTGTTATTGTATTTAATTGCACTTTTAATTATCGTACTTTTTAATTATCGCAAGTTTATTTTATCGCACTTTTATTATTCGCAATTTCATTATCGTTATTTACTTTATGCTTTAATTTAAGTCTTGTATTTATTTTTAATATTTTACATTTGGTTTTAACTGCGACTAAAGTTTTAAAATCGACAAACCGGTCATTAAACGGTAAAAACCCCCCTTTATAATAATAATATTACTTATATATATATATATTTGTATTTTTATAAAAGTAAACTAATATAGCGTTAAGCTTTGTTTAAAAAGATTCCCTGTGGAACGAACCGGACTTACTAAAAACTACACTACTGTACGATTAGGTACACTGCCTATAAGTGTTGTAGCAAGGTTTAAGTATATCCATTCTCTAAATAAATAAATATCTTGTGTAAAATTGTATCGTATTTAATAGTATTTCCTGCTAAAATTAATAGCTATTTTATATACACCTCGCACGACATCATATATACACTCCAATGATCAGCTCTTAGTAGCCCATGTGAGTCACCTAACATATGTGGGAACCATCATTTGGCAACTAGCATGAAATATCTCATAAAATTACAAAAATATGAGTAATCATTCATGACTTATTTACATGAAAACAAAATTACATATCCTTTATATCTAATCCATACACCAACGACTAAAAACACCTACAAACACTTTCATTATTCAATTTTCTTCATCTAATTAATCTCTCTCAAGTTCTATCTTCAAGTTCTAAGTGTTCTTCATAAATTCTAAAAGTTCTAGTTTCATAAAATCAAGAATACTTCCAAGATTGCAAGTTACTTCTAAGTTTTCTAAATCCATTCCAAGTAATCATCTAAGATCAAGAAACCTTTGTTACTTACAGTACATTATCTTTCTAATACAAGGTAATAATCATATTCAAACTTTAATTCAATTTCTATAACTATAACAATCTTATTTCGAGTGGAAATTTTACTTGAAATTGTTTTCGTGTCATGATTCTGCTTCAAGAACTTTCAAGCCATCCAAGGATCCTTTGAAGCTAGATCCATTTTTTTCATTTCCAGTAGGTTTATTCAAGGAACTTGAGGTAGTAATGATGTTCATAATAACATTCGATTCATACATAAAAAGCTGTCTTATTCAACGTTATAAACTTGTAATCACTAGAACATAGTTTAGTTAATTCTAAACTTGTTCGCAAATAAAGTTAATCCTTCTAACTAGACTTTTAAAATCAACTAAACACATGTTATATATCTATATGATATGATAACTTAATGATTTAAAATCCGGAAACATGATAAACACCATAAAACTGGATATATGCCGTCGTAGTAAAACCGGGGGCTGTTTTGGTTGGGATAATTAAAAGCTAAGAAGAACTTTGATTTAAAAGCTATACTTCTGGAAAAATAATTTTTCTTATGAACATGAAACTATATCCAAAAATCATGCTTAAACTCAAAGTGAAAGTATGTTTTTCAAAATGGTCATCAAGATGTCGTTCTTTCGACGGAAATGACTACCTCTTTCAAAAACGACTTGTAACTTGTATTTCCCACTATAAACTTATACTTTTTCTGTTTAGATTCATAAATTTAAGTTCAATACGAAACCGTGGCCACTGGAATCACTCAAAACGGATTAGAAACGAAGAAATGGCGAGTAAAACAAGATTGATAAAAACTACTCATTTTACCTATGTGAAAGTTAGTAATAAATCTATTCCAACCATAACCTAATCAACTTATATTGTATATTATGTAATCTTGAGATACCATAGACACGTATACAATGTTTCGACCTATCATGTCGACCCATATATATATATATATATATATATATATATATATATATATATATATATATATATATATATATATATATATATATATATATATATATATATATATATATATATATTACGGAACAACCATAGACACTCTATATGTGAATGTTGAGGTTGATTCCAAAATATATATATAGTTTGAGTTGTGATCAATACTGAGATACGTATACACTGGGTCGTGGATTGATTCAAGATAATATTTATCGATTTATTTCTGTACATCTAACTGTGGACAACTAGTTGTAGGTTACTAACGAGGACAGCTGACTTAATAAACTTAAAACATCAAAATGTATTAAAAGTTTTGTAAATATATTTTGAACATACTTTGATATATATGTATATATTGTTATAGGTTTGTGAATCAACCAGTGGCCAAGTCTTACTTCCCGACGAAGTAAAAATCTGTGAAAGTGAGTTATAGTCCCACTTTTAAAATCTAATATTTTTGGGATGAGAATACATGCAGGTTTTATAAATAATTTACAAAATAGACACAAGTACGTGAAACTACATTCTATGGTTGAATTATCGAAATCGAATATGCCCCTTTTTATTAAGTCTGGTAATCTAAGAATTAGGGAACAGACACCCTAATTGACGCGAATCCTAAAGATAGATCTATTGGGCCTAACAAACCCCATCCAAAGTACCGGATGCTTTAGTACTTCGAAATTTATATCATATCCGAAGGGTGTCCCGGAATAATGGGGATATTCTTATATATGCATCTTGTTAATGTCGGTTACCAGGTGTTCACCATATGAATGATTTTTATCTCTATGTATGGGATGTGTATTGAAATATGAAATCTTGTGGTCTATTGTTACGATTTGATATATATAGGTTAAACCTATAACTCACCAACATTTTTGTTGACGTTTAAAGCATGTTTATTCTCAGGTGAATACTAAGAGCTTCCGCTGTAGCATACTAAAATAAGGACAAGATTTGGAGTCCATGTTTGTATGATATTGTGTAAAAACTGCATTCAAGAAATTTAACTCGCGGCGAACGGGAAGATACGGGCTGTGTGAAGATACGGGCTGTCATAGGGGTTGGGGGAGTTTTTTATTTTAATTAAGTAAATTGACGTTTTATCCCCCTAGAGTTCAGGGTAGTTTATGTAAGGTGTGGATAGTTGAAGGGGGTTTTGTGCATTTTTTGGAGTGAAGTTTGGTCAATTGTCGTTTTGACCATTTTTTGGGTGGGGTTGGGGGTCAAACGACCAAAATCTCCACGACTATTAGTATATAGGGGTAATAAGGAACAATGTTTTTGGAACAAAAAATAATAATAAGGTGGACAATATTTTTAAAATAAAAGAAGTATTATATTATCTTGTTATTTTATTTCATTAATATTCTTCTTTTTAAAGAAAATATTATGTATATATTGGATTAGGATTATCTCTAGTAATTTGAATTACCTGATATATAAGGCGACATGATATGTGAGAAAAAAAATTGGAAGATTAATTACTATAATTTTAATTCTTGTTATTTATTTTTCTCATCACTCACAATAATCATACTTAATCAATCAATTAATTTATAATCTGATAGAATCTCAATCTATTAATATTTATAAATTTATATATACATTAAATATAGTAAACAAATAAATATGTGATATCCCAAAAGTTTAACTATTTTACATTCCTAACCCCCAAACAAGGGGTCAAAAGATAAATATATAATTTTAATAAAAAAAACTTAAAATAACTTCACCCAAATTCTAAACGGGACGTATCTTCTCGCTCGCCATACATTAAATTTTTCCTACATCACCATTCAATTCGAAATAATTTTACGAACACAACGTAACTAACTATACGCGAAACGGACTTACTTTAAAAAACGCTAAATATTTCGGGTTTTTCATACATATACACACACGTATAATAAACAACCCAAACTAACTACATCATATCGACGGATGCGTTCCCTTTTTTAAGCAATCTTCCGGAAGTAAAAAACGCGCTAACCATTATGTATACTATGTAAGAACTACGTGTATTCAAATACACCCGTAGTAATGCGTTTTTAAATCTGTAAATACATAACGCTACATTAAACATGAATATGCAGCTCGAAAGACGCCGCTGCATCGCGCGGACAACAATTTCTAGTTACCTTTATATGTAACTAATGACGTACGTCACGCCACGCTATGTCGCGTCACGTGCAACTGATGTTAAAGCGAAGGGGTACGAAATAGTTATTATTATTTTTAATACGAAATACGTTACAAATTACACAAGTTTTTATTATTTATAGATGAGATATACCTAAACCTTGCTACAACACTATAGGCAGTGTACCTAATCGTAGAGTAGTATAGTTTTTAGTAAGTTCGGTTCGTTCTACAGGGAGACGACCTATTTTACACTATATTTTTAAACAATTATATTTGTACAATATATATATAATTATATATAATAATATATAAAAGGGGGTTTTACCGTTTAATGACCGGTTTGTCGATTTTAAAACCTTAGTCGCAGTTAAAACCTAATGTAAAATATTAAAAATAAATATAACTTAATTTAAAGCGTAAAGTAAATAACAATAATGAAATTGCGATAAATAAAGTGCGATAAAATAAAATTTTGATAATTAAAAAGTACGATAATTAAAAGTGCAATTAAATACAATGACAATAAATAAAAATGTGATAATTAGAAGTGCAATTAAATATGAAAATAAAGGAATTATGCTTATTTAAACTTCCGTAATCATGATGTTTGACGCGTTGATTTTAGTTTTATGCCCATGGGTTAATTGTCCTTTGTCTAGGATTATTTAATATGTCCGTCTGGTTTTTGTCCATAACAGTCCATCAGTCATAAATATAAAGTGCGAGTATCCTCGTCAAATTATCCTTATACCCGAAGTCAAATATTCCAACTAATTGGGGACTTAAACTGTAACAAGGTTTTAATACTTTGTTTAATAATTACATCAGGTTATCGACTGTGTGTAACCCAAGGTTTTAATACTTTGTTATCAATTATGCCAAGTGTCCTTGTACATAATTTCACCCCTGTTTTAATAATTACATAGACTATTAATCCATTCCCGTGTCCGGTTAAATGAACGATTATTCGTACATATAAATATCCCGCCCATCGTGTCCGATCGAGTGTATATGGTTATTTATAGGTATGTCCAATTGTAAATCTTTATATTAAAATTAACAAACTATCATTTAGTTAAACAAATATAAAGCCCATTAATAGCCCATAGTCTAATTTCAACAAGTGTCGTTCTTTTGTCCAAATCCCAATTATGGTATAAAGCCCAATTACCCAATTTTAGTATTTAGCCCAACATCATGATTACTTCGGCTCAAATAAGCATAATAATAACTTAAGTACGAGACATTAATTTAAAAAGGAGAACATAGCTTACATTGATTATTTATCGCGTAGTGTTACACGGACAGAGCTTCGACTTTAAAACCCGTAAAATAACCTTTGCATAACCCAAAACTAATCTAATATAAAACTACACTATACTATATATATATATATATATATATATATATATATATATATATATATATATATATATATATATATATATATATATATATATATATATATATATATATATATATATATATATATATATATATATTATTATTATTACAGAGGAGTAATATTATTATTATTATGTTATAGAGTCGAGCAGAAAGGCTGGCTATTTAAAGATGTGGTCTGATCCTGAGGCTCATGCGATCACATGGGTTCTCAGTGTTAATCTCATGCGATCACATGGCCAGCCTGGCCATGCCCAATTGCTTTGTTTGCTAGCTTGTCGACGTTATATTTAATTATATAATATAATATATATAATTTTATATAATTATATATATATTATAATATATTCTTGTGCATAGTAGACTCATAATTTTTGGTCCGTTGCGTCGGGCGTTGATAGTTGGCTCAGGTCTCGGTTCCGGATTTTTGAACGTCCTTTCGTATAATTTAATATCTTGTACTTTTGTCATTTTTAGACGTTTCTCATCAATAAATTGAACCACTTGGATTGTATCTTGTACATTTGAGCTTTTTGGTCATTTGCGTCTTCAAATCGTCGTTTTCGCCTTTTGTCTTCGCACTTATTTAATATAAACGATTACAACTTAAAATAGGACAATTACAACTAAATAATTTACATATTGGGAGGATATTACTACTAAATATATGTTCATTTGGAGCACTATCAAATATCCCCACACTTGAACATTGCTTATCCTCAAGCAATACAGAACTTGAAATTAAATCACACAAATCACTTCTTTATTCTTCACACTTTATACATTAGTGATTTTGATACGGCGGTATAAACAATGATAGTAACGATGTGGTTTACAGTCCCACATGACTATAAAAATTTAGATCCTTAAGGAAATTGGATCTTTATGAAAACATTTGATCTTTTGAAAATTCATTCTAGCTTTTACCCTAGATAAGTTTTCCGGAATACCCCTTCACCGGTGTTTGCAAAATATTTTTGTGGGTTTTGTAGGTTTCAGATTTGAAAATTTTAGCTCAAAACTTATGGTTTTGTGTCACCCACTTGCTAACCTTGTATTGGGAAAGCAACACGTCCAGTATACTTGTCCCGTATATTACCTTTCGGCAAACTACCGTCCGGTTGTAAATGAAAGCGATGAACAAGAAACTGTTAAGGCAATGTCTAATGACATGCATTTGTTCATGGTCTAAAACATGTAGGATGCAATTACTATCCTTTGTAGGAGCAATAGTAAAGATCACCCTATAATTTTTTTTCGGTCTGGCACAAGGTGCTGTCTTCGACCATGCTATGCAACCACCGTTCTTACGGTTGACACCTGAATTGGTTCAGGTGACCTAATGAATTCTAGGTGAATTCCTAGGATTTTACGTTCAATGGTAATGAACGCATTAAAAATGGGTTTTCAGAAAACAAATCGGTTTTAATTTGATCAAAATATTTTCTCGTTCAAGCTCGAGTTTAGATATCATCGAATTTCATGAGTTTGTAATTCTCAATCTTTAAGGTCAATCTCTAGGATTGAGTAATATCAGTCTTAAAAGCTGATTTTTAATCTTTAAGGAGATTATCCTTTCTGAGGATCTGATTCATTAGTCTTATCAAGCTAATTTGCACGGCGCCCTCCCCATTTTACGAGACAGATCCTCTCATGGTTAGGATAAGTCTGACCACTTGGCGACCCTGTTTGATGATGAGGTCCGTGGATTTCCTGGTGATTTTAGAGATGACTTTTCTAGATTTTTCGTCAACCTACAGCTGGTCTGGACGACAACTTCTTGACTAAATCAAGAAGCGCGTGTCTTTTTCGGAAGACTTTACTTCGAGACAATGATGGAATTGATTCATCGTGTAGATCCATCTTTTCTTTTATCTTTATTATAATATTGCGGGTAAAACAGTCAATTTAGTCCAAAACAAAAGCACCTGCAATAACTTTACAAAAACATGTGATAGATAGTTTTTTTTAATTGAATAACTTGGTACATTCTCCCCACACTTAGTTTCTTTCTTTGCCTTTTTATTCTCCTTTATTCCATTTTAAATGAATTCAAGTGTTTTAGGGTGTTTCTCAATTTTATGTCCTTTCCGAGGTAACGATAATTTCGGTATTAACACCTAGTTTTCATCGTTCATAAATATGTATAAAGATGATTTTGAATTCATTTAGTTGAAATTTTTTTAAAATTTTCTTAAAATTTAGAAAATAAACCAAGTGCAAACCCGAGAGAATTTATAACCCTTCCCCACACTTGAGATCATGCAATGCCCTCATTTGCATGAAATCAGACTATAATTATAAATTCATGAGGGTGATTAGTGTAGAAAAGTGATTGAAAATACCCAGTTTGTAATTACAAAACTCGACGAATGATAGATGGTGCACCTCATCGTTCATTCCTTCTTGTTTTATCATACATGTTTTTCTTCAAAAACGGTTGCTTTTCTGAACTGTTTTCTAATCTTTGAAAATGCGTCTTTTACCGTAGCTTATTATGCATGTTTATTAACGAGTTATGCACTAACCCGAACACCGAATTTAACGTTAAGTGGGGTTAGACTTCCCCACACTTAGCTGACGACATTTGAAGTCGGTAGAATAAGTTCCACGAATTAGAATAGTGAGCCAGTTATTTACATCTCGGGTGGTGTATAATATATCAATGGGTTTAAAGTTTAGAACCACTCGATCGTCACTACTTAATTCTTTTTTAAGTGTAGCTTTTAGTAAATGGATACGTCTCTTTTCTGGTTCTTGGTCAAATGGATCGATATACACCGACATACATATTTCTATAGGGTGGACAATTCCTAACATTTCCTTTCGTTCATTCTCGGGATCAAGGTTTTCACCTCTATTACCCAATTGGGTGAAATTCGAGGTGTCAATATCTATTACAGCTTGTAGTTCATCTTTGGTAGATGACTCGTCTATTGAGAATATTGGGTTGGAAGGTTGTGGAATGGTGAATTTCGGGATCGAAGAAAATTCTTCTTCATTAATAGTACTTATTGATCTCACCATTTTGGTCTCGGGGGTAAAATTTTCAACGTTATCGTTTTCCCAAAAGTACCAATTTGTCACCCTTACTTCTTCTTCATTCATTGATTGATCGATGATTTTGTCGATAGAGGCTAATGTGTCGATATGTTGTGAAATTGGTAAAACTGAATAAAAAGTATCATCGGGATAATTGGTGATTTCAGAGCTCTCGAATTCATCAAAATTCGACGATATGAGATTTTCTTGTACATGACTCCTCAGATCAACAGGTGCGTAATCTGATAGAGTTTCAGCTTGCCTATTTACAAACTCTCTCATTTGTTCATTTTGAGCATCAAGTTCTTCGAGTTTGATTTTCATATAATCTAAAGAATTTTCAGACACATAATTTTCCTCATCTTCTGGTTGTGGAGTTTGGAAATATTCTTGGGAATAATCCCAATTTGAATTGTATTCTTCATTATCGTTCCCTTCAGGTTCCATGGGTTCATAATTTTCCATAGGAACGTAATAATAACATTCCCATGTTGAGTGATAATCTCCACAGATTTCACAACCAGTTATTGTTTCGTCATTCGTGATCCAAGATTGACCGAATGAATTTTCATCAACACCCGTTTGAGAGTATTGATTAAATTGATTTCGGATATCATAAAGAGTTTCCAAAATATTCTCGAGATTTTCCATAATGCGCTTATTACCAAATTTTAGCTACAATGTGGTGCATTTACTTAATTATCCTATTAGTTATAAAAATAAAAATTATATAAGTTATCAAATTAATAGACTTTTTTGCTTTTGCCCACGTTTCAAATAGCCAATAGATGCAGCAGGGAGCCAGAACCCTTTAAATCGGAAGCTCACAACTCAGCCACTAACAAATCCAACTATTACTACGAAGCAGGAAATTTGGATGTCTATCAATTTAACCGCTTAAAATAATTTTTCGTTTTTGAAATTTTAGAGAAGAAATAGAAAATTCTATGTCCTAAAAACTAGATCGTCGAGAAATAAGAAAGAAAAAGAAGTGCGTAGAAAAACGTCGAAAAATAAAAATGTCAAAAAATAATAGGCGTCAAAAAATAAAAATAAGAAAGTAGCGCATCGAAACTTAAAAAGGAACTAAAAACTAAGAATTAAAAGTTGCGTCTAAAAATATTAAAGCTTAAAAGGAAAACTATATCCCAAAATGGCAATAATTTAAAAAGGTACTAAAATTTATAAACAGCGTCGCAAAATTCTAAAGCACCTAAGTCTTAGTCTAAAGAAAAAGCACTTCAGGGATTTTACGGCAAAGCCTAAAAATCTAGAAATAAAAATAACTATGGTAAAAACTATATTAAAACTAAATACGAGCAAAAAAAAAAATACAAATATTACACTAAAACAAATAAAAGATACAAAATATAAAAATAAACTTAAAGTTGTAAAAAGTACAATTTTTATATAAATATTATTTTTATATTATTTATTTTATAAAAGTATTAGTTTTATAATTTATTAAAACTAATTAAACTAAAAATACAAATTAATTAAATAAAACTAAAACTAATAATTAAATAAACTAACCTAATTAGGGTTATAATAATAATAATTATAAATTAATTAAAACCCTAAACTGTCGGCTGAGGTTACCAGGCCTGTCAACTCAAGCCATGCGATCGCATGGTTTGGAAGTTAAAATCTCATGCGATCGCATGAGGTAGGGTTTCAGGCCAAGAGCTGGGCTGCTACAGTGTTCGGGCCCGAGAGTTTTTTTTTTTTTATTTTTAAAAGGAGAACATAGCTTACATTGATTATTTATCGCGTAGTGTTACACGGACAGAGCTTCGACTTTAAAACCCGTAAAATAACCTTTGCATAACCCAAAACTAATCTAATATAAAACTACACTATATATATATATATATATATATATATATATATATATATATATATATATATATATATATATATATATATATATATATATATATATATATATATATATATATATATATATATATATATATATATATATATATATATATATATTATTACAGAGGAGTATTATTATTATTATTATGTTATAGAGTCGAGCAGAAAGGCTGGCTATTTAAAGATGTGGTCTGATCCTGAGGCTCATGCGATTGCATGGGTTCTCAGTGTTAATCTCATGGGATCGCATGGCCAGCCTGGCCATGCCCAATTGTTTTGTTTGCTAGCTTGTCGACGTTATATTTAATTATATAATATAATATATATAATTTTATATAATTATATATATATTATAATATATTCTTGTGTATAGTAGACTCATAATTTCTGGTCCGTTGCGTCGGGCGTTGATAGTTGGCTCAGGTCTCGGTTCCGGATGTTTGAACGTCCTTTCGTATAATTTAATATCTTGTACTTTGCGTTCCGCAACTTGTACTTTTGTCATTTTTAGACGTTTCTCATCAATAAATTGAACCACTTAGATTGTATCTTGTACATTTGAGCTTTTTGGTCATTTGTGTCTTCAAATCGTCGTTTTCGCCTTTTGTCTTCGCACTTATTTAATATAAATGATTACAACTTAAAATAGGACAATTACAACTAAATAATTTACATATTGGGAGGATATTGCTACTAAATATATGTTCATTTGGAGCACTATCAGCAACGCATGGCGAATAGCACACGAGCATGCCGGAAACCTAATGCTGTGTCACGTGAAACAACGTGATGCCCGACTAAACGGTTAAGTGTGTGCTTTCAAGTCAAGCCCACGCAATTGGTAGCGTGACGTCCTCACAGGGTTGACTTGGTATTGTTGAACTGGACTATATCCCTACATTTCAGGAACGTGGAGAACGTGGAGTAAGATGTAGGCATGATTAGAAGGTTCTAGTGGCAGTTACAGATCGTAGATGCTATTATAATGGTTATCATGCATAACTTTCAATTATCAATCTATAAATAGCACCCCCAGGCCACATTCGAAGGCTAATCAATCTACTGATCAACTCGCACATACTAATCTTCTTTTGTAGCTTACCTTGGAGGCTCGGCAAAAGACCAACAACACCACTACATCCATATCCCATTTAACCGAAGGAATCTCTTCCAAAGGTTAAATTCTCCTTTTAATTTACTTGCACTCAAACTGAACAATTTTGGTTTGATCATTTGGCGCCATCCGTGGGACCCTTTGATCAACGCTTTCATAACAAGATGACAGAAGGTTCCAACCCACCACCCACTACCAACTCTGGCAAAGAATCATATAACCCTTTGAAACCTAATGACGATAAGACTTATGAAACTCCTAATGATTCCATCAAACGCACCCGTTTACAGTTCGATGGTGACGATGAGGAAACTGATCGACGTGACTCGAAAAAGGCGAAAACCCAAGAAGAGAATGTAAATCAGCTCAAACCCATCAATGGCGAGGAAGCCATACGCTTCCTGGCGAAAGGAGGATTTGTTTTACCCTCACTCATGTCTAAAGGCGGTGAAAGGCCTACCAGCATGTCCAAGGCGCCACACCATAGCTCTACCCGTTCAGTGTCAAAGACTGGCAAGAGTTCCGGAAACACTCGAGAGGAGGCACGTAAGGACTTAATTGAGAACTTGATTCTAGCCGCACCGAAATCTATGAGTGCTCAGGTCAAACAGCCCGGCGTGGCGGATAATATGCTGAATAACTGGTATGCTATGATGGGAGACAATGTCAAACGGTCATTCGAGGTTTCTATAACGTCGGAAAAGTTTACGAGAGAGATAGCTACCCATCCACTGCCTGCCGTCCTCACTACCCCTCGTCACGCGGGAGTGGTTTGCCAGGTTACCCGCGTTAAGTATCACAAGCTTCACGGACCTCATGACCAAGTTCGTGCAACGTTTTCAGAATTTTAAGCGTACAGAGTTGACCCATTTGGATGCGCACAGCGTGAAGATGAGGTCACGCGAGTTTTGATGGGTTTTACCTCTCGCTTCACGGCAGAGTGTCAGAAAATTCCAGATTTTCCGGAGTCACAGCAAATCTCTGCATATATCATGGTGATCTGTCAGGTTAGGAATTTGTACCTGGTAAAAACGATGCGGCGTAAGTTACCGAAAACGTATGTTGAGGCGGTGAAGATGGTGAGAGATTACGTACGGTCAGAGGAGTTCGTCGATGCTGCCATTGGCGAACATAGGACAACGGATCGAAATGACAAAGACGCCAAAGGCAATGGTAAGGGACACGCAAACAGCAGCTATAAAGGTAGCGGCAGTAGTAGTGGCGACAGTTACGGATGTTCCAGTCATAAGTCTGGCGACCACCGCAACTATCGCCCATAGGAACGTTACGGTTCTAAGAGGTTGTCATCTGAGGAGGAAAGTTTAATAAAGTTGCTATCCAAAACTCCGAAGGAAATCTTGGCAACAGAGGAGATAAGTAGAGACTTCCCGCCACCCAAGCCTATGAAACTGCGTTTCGCAGTGGACGAGACGCAGTACTGCATCTTCCACGAAGACAAAGGGCATGATGTTAATGACTACCGAGAACTGAAGAAAATCATTATCGAAAGGCTTAAATTAGGGGAGTTTAACCACTTGAAACCCTCGAACAAAGGAGGATCCACAACTAGGAAGTTCGCGTGGCAGAAAGGAAAAGATAAAGTACCTGAAAAGCACATTCACATGATTCAAATGTGGCATTCAGGTCATGTAAGGAATACTGAAGCCCTGAAAGAATGGGAATGTGCACCAATCACGTTCCCAGCATTTTGGAAAGTCTGCCCAACGGACCTCCGTTAACAATTACCGCAACAATCGGATGCGGTCGGGTATCGCGTATTTATATCGATACGGGTAGCGCTGTGGACGTTATCTACGAACATTGTTTTTTACAGTTACTGCAAGACGTAAGGGATAAGGACAAGCCACTGTTGCACCCCGTGGTGGGATTCACAGGTGAAACAACTTGGCCCTTGGGACGTGTTAATGTTGACATAACGCTAGGAGATGACCACTGTTCCCATACCATGCAATTAACATTTGTAGTGGTTCGTAGCCAATCCAAGTACAATGTAATTCTAGGATGGATGGCGCTGCAAGAATGAGGTGCCATACCTTCTACGGTTCACGGTATGTTGAAATTCCCCACAACGGCAAGCGTAGCAACTTTATTTTCGAACTGTACTGAAGTCTGCGCTGATGTCGGTCAACCGGTCTTATAACCGGCACCTATTAAGTAAGAGGGGGTATCATAATCAATCATGCATTTTCCGAGAAAGTCATTAAGATCGGTAACACCCTTTCGGAGGAAACTAAAAATGCCCTATGCGAACTGCTATCTAACAACACCGATGATTTTGCCTGGCAAGAGTCAGACATGACAGGAGTTCCAAGGGAGATAGCGGAACACCGTTTAAATGCGAATCCAAGCATAACGCCGGTAAGACAGAAAAAGAGAGGAATGGCATCGAAACACAGCGCGTTCCTGCGCAGCGAGGTAGAAAAGCTTATTGACGCCGACATATTGAGAGAGGTTCGCTACCAAACCTGGGTAGCTAATCTGGTACTAGTCAAGAAAGCCAACGGGACATGGCGCATGTGCGTTGATTTCAAAGATATCAACAAAGCATGCCCAAAAGATAACTATCCGTTACCGGAGATTGATTGGAAGGTCGAGTCACTCGCCGGGTACCACATCAAATGCTTCCTTGACGCATATAAAGGGTACCATCAGATTCAAATGGCGGAAGGAGACGAGGACAAGATGGCATTTCACACTGACCATGTCATCTTTTGCTACACTAAGATGCCGTTTGGACTAAAAAATGCTAGAGCAACGTATCAACGAGTGATCGACGCCGCCTTCAAGAACCAGATAGGACGCAACGTTGAAGCTTACATCGATGATATCGTGATCAAAAGCCATACGGAACCGTCTCTCCTTAAAGATATCCAAGAAACGTTCAACTCCTTGAGGAAAATAAATATGAAACTCAACCTGGAGAAATGCAACTTTGGTTTCGAGGAGGGTAACTTTCTTGGTCACGTTGTGACGCCATGTGGCATAAGAGCGAATCCTAAAAAGATTCAGGCTGTAGATGAGATGGTATCGCCACGTACGAAAAAGGAGGTTCAAATTTTGAATGGGAAGCTAGTAGCGTTGTCCAGGTTCCTGTCCAAAGCAGCGGAGCCTTCTCTACCGTTCTTTCAGGTGCTGAAGACAAGTATAGGCAAAAGTTTCAATTGGACACTGGAAGTAGAAAACGCCTTCTAGGAAATGAAAATGTTAATCAAAACCCTACCTACGCTAATAAGTCCGGTACCGGGTAAAGTGTTCGTTCTAGCTAATGACATTAAAGTTACATGCTTGTTTACTAATGTTTCAAAAATTTCAGGAGAAACTTTAACTGTTTACTTAGCAGCGGGCACCGAAGCGATTAGCTCAGTACTAGTGGCGGAACGTGATGGAACCCAGATGTTGGTGTACTTCGTCAGCAAGGTTTTGCAGGATGGCGAAGTCAACTATAATCCAGTTGAGAAGCTCGTTTATGCACTGGTTCACACCGCAAGGAGGTTAAGGCAGTACTTTCAAGTACATCACATTTTTGTGCTAACTGATATACCTATCAAACAAGTACCACGTTATTGGAACGAACACGTATAGCGGAGAACATTTCTAACGTTTTCATGGCAGGTTTTAAGCAAGCCGGAGATCTCCGGCCGAATGGCAAAATGGGCAATTGAATTGGGATAGCATGAGATCAGCTATGCACCGCGTAACGCTATTAAAGGACAAATCATGGCCGATTTCATGTTGGAATTCATCAATTCAGGACCACTACCTGCTGTCAACGAGACGGCACCCCAAACCGTCACGTGGGAACTTTTCACTGACGGAGCGTCAAGCTCAGACGGTGTAGTGACCCGAACTTTTCCATGTTTATATATATTAATTGAGATTGATATTTACATGATTAAATGTTTCCAACATGTTAAGCAATCAAACTTGTTAAGACTTGATTAATTGAAATATGTTTCATATAGACAATTGACCACCCAAGTTGACCGGTGATTCACGAACGTTAAAACTTGTAAAAACTATATGATGACATATATATGTGGATATATATATATATAGTTAACATGATACTATGATAAGTAAACATATCATTAAGTATATTAACAATGAACTACATATGTAAAAACAAGACTACTAACTTAATGATTTTGAAACGAGACATATAAGTAACGATTATCGTTGTAAAGACATTTAATGTATATATATCATATTAAGAGATATTCATACATGATAATATCATGATAATATAATAATTTAAAATCTCATTTGATATTATAAACATTGGGTTAACAACATTTAACAAGATCGTCAACCTAAAGGTTTCAAAACAACACTTACATGTAACGACTAACGATGACTTAACGACTCAGTTAAAATGTATATACATGTAGTGTTTTAATATGTATTTATACACTTTTGAAAGACTTCAATACACTTATCAAAATACTTCTACTTAATAAAAATTCTTACAATTACATCCTCGTTCAGTTTCATCAACAATTCTACTCGTATGCACCCGTATTCGTACTCGTACAATACACAGCTTTTAGATGTATCTACTATTGGTATATACACTCCAATGATCAGCTCTTAGCAGCCCATGTGAGTTACCTAACACATGTGGGAACCATCATTTGGCAACTAGCATGAAATATCTCATAAAATTACAAAAATATGAGTAATCATTCATGACTTATTTACATGAAAACAAAATTACATATCCTTTATATCTAATCCATACACCAATGACCAAAAACACCTACAAACACTTTCATTCTTCAATTTTATTCATCTAATTGATCTCTCTCAAGTTCTATATTCAAGTTCTAAGTGTTCTTCATAAATTCTACAAGTTCTAGTTACATAAAATCAAGAATACTTTCAAGTTTGCTAGCTCACTTCCAATCTTGTAAGGTGATCATCCAACCTCAAGAAATATTTGTTTCTTACAGTAGGTTATCATTCTAATACAAGGTAATAATCATATTCAAACTTTGGTTCAATTTCTATAACTATGACAATCTTATTTCAAGTGATGATCTTACTTGAACTTGTTTTCGTGTCATGATTCTGCTTCAAGAACTTCGAGCCATCCAAGGATCCGTTGAAGCTAGATCCATTTTTCTCTTTTCCAGTAGGTTTATCCAAGGAACTTAAGGTAGTAATGATGTTCATAACATCATTCGATTCATACATATAAAGCTATCTTATTCGAAGGTTTAAACTTGTAATCACTAGAACATAGTTTAGTTAATTCTAAACTTGTTCGCAAACAAAAGTTAATCCTTCTAACTTGACTTTTAAAATCAACTAAACACATGTTATATATCTATATGATATGCTAACTTAATGATTTAAAACCTGGAAACACGAAAAACACCGTAAAATCGGATTTACGCCGTCGTAGTAACACCGCGGGCTGTTTTGGGTTAGTTAATTAAAAACTATGATAAACTTTGATTTAAAAGTTGTTATTCTAAGAAAATGATTTTTATTATGAACATGAAACTATATCCAAAAATTATGGTTAAACTCAAAGTGGAAGTATGTTTTCTAAAATGGTCATCTAGACGTCGTTCTTTCGACTGAAATGACTACCTTTACAAAAACGACTTGTAACCTATTTTTCCGACTATAAACCTATACTTTTCTGTTTAGATTCATAAAATAGAGTTCAATATGAAATCATAGCAATTTGATTCACTCAAAACGGATTTAAAATGAAGAAGTTATGGGTAAAACAAGATTGGATAATTTTTCTCATTTTAGCTACGTGAAAATTGGTAACAAATCTATTCCAACCATAACTTAATCAACTTGTATTGTATATTATGTAATCTTGAGATACCATAGATACGTATACAATGTTTCGACCTATCATGTCGACACATCTATATATATTTCGGAACAACCATAGACACTCTATATGTGAATGTTGGAGTTAGCTATACAGGGTTGAGGTTGATTCCAAAATATATATAGTTTGAGTTGTGATCAATACTGAGATACGTATACACTGGGTCGTGGATTGATTCAAGATAATATTTATCGATTTATTTCTGTACATCTAACTGTGGACAACTAGTTGTAGGTTACTAACGAGGACAGCTGACTTAATAAACTTAAAACATCAAAATATATTAAAAGTGTTGTAAATATATTTTGAACATACTTTGATATATATGTATATATTGTTATAGGTTCGTGAATCAACCAGTGGCCAAGTCTTACTTCCCGACGAAGTAAAAATCTGTGAAAGTGAGTTATAGTCCCACTTTTAAAATCTAATATTTTTGGGATGAGAATACATGCAGGTTTTATAAATGATTTACAAAATAGACACAAGTACGTGAAACTACATTCTATGCTTGAATTATCGAAATCGAATATACCCCTTTTTATTAAGTCTGGTAATCTAAGAATTAGGGAACAAACACCCTAATTGACGCGAATCCTAAAGATAGATCTATTGGGCCTAACAAACCCCATCCAAAGTACCAGATGCTTTAGTACTTCGAAATTTATATCATATCCGAAGGGTGTCCCGGAATGATGGGGATATTCTTATATATGCATCTTGTTAATGTCGGTTACCAGGTGTTCACCATATGAATGATTTTTATCTCTATGTATGGGATGTGTATTGAAATATGAAATCTTGTGGTCTATTATTATGATGTGATATATATAGGTTAAACCTATAACTCACCAACATTTTTGTTGACGTTTTAAGCATGTTTATTCTCAGGTGATTATTAAGAGCTTCCGCTGTCGCATACTTAAATAAGGACGAGATTTGGAGTCCATGCTTGTATGATATTGTGTAAAAACTGCATTCAAGAAACTTATTTTGTTGTAACATATTTGTATTGTAAACCATTATGTAATGGTCGTGTGTAAACAGGATATTTTAGATTATCATTATTTGATAATCTACGTAAAGCTTTTTAAAACCTTTATTGATGAAATAAAGGTTATGGTTTGTTTTAAAATGAATGCAGTCTTTGAAAAACATCTCATATAGAGGTCAAAACCTCACAACGAAATCAATTAATATGGAACGTTTTTAATCAATAAGAACGGGACATTTCAGACGGGGCCGGTGCCGGTCTGATACTTACCAGCCCAGACGGTGAAGAACACACCTACGCCTTACGTTTCGCTTTCCATGTTTCTAACAATGAAGCAGAATATGAAGCGTTACTCTCTGGGTTACGTATTGCAGAACAGATGGGTATTAAGGCATTGAAAGTGGCGGTCGATTCACAGCTGGTAGCAAATCAGTTGAACGGAACGTTCGAAGCCAGAGATCATGCAATGCAAAAATATTTGAAACTGGTGGAAGAATTGGCCAACAAATTTGATTCTTTTTCAATCACGCAAGTGCCACGATCAATGAACAAGAAAGCTGACGCCCCTCAGCAAACTTGCTTCATTGACGTTCAGCCACTTCACTAAGGGTGGAAGTTGTCTGTCAAAAATCCACCGACGTGGTACATGTATCAAGCCGTTGCGCTTATAAAACCTACTTACCGCTAATATTGGCAAAATACGTTCAAGCAACAATTATAACGTGAAGCTTTATAGGTGGCAGCACCGGTTGAGGAGGTGAGTACTTGGATGAATCCAATCGTCAATTACCTCAAAGATGGCACGTTACCAGCTGACAGCGTAGCGGCCAGGAAAATCCGCATGAAAGCTCCCATGTACGTCACACATGACGACATACTTTACAAAAAGTCCTTTTTGGGACCGCTGCTGCGTTGCGTAGGTCCGCAAGAGGCTGAAACCGTGATAAGGGAAGTGCATGAAGGAACTTGTGGGTTGCATTTGGGGTTTCGAACCGTTGTAGGAAAAATTATGCGTTTGGGTTAATACTGGCCGTCCATGTACCGCGACACCAGCGATGTTATCAAAAATTGCATTTCTTGTCAACGTCATGCGCCGCAAATTCATGTGCCGTCCCATGAGTTGATCCCTGTCTCATCAGTTTGGCCATTTTACAAGTGGGCAATCGATTTGGTTGGTCCGTTTCCTGATGGGCGGCACCTTGTTGTGGCGGTTGACTTTTTTACAAAATGGGTGGAGGCTAAGCCCTTGAAAAGCATTACTGGCAGACATATTGTTAATTTCGTTTGGGAAGAGATAGTGTGCCGTTTCAGGGTACCGCATGAGATTGTCAGTGACAACAGGAAACAGTTCGCACATGATCCGTTTCGAGCTTGGTGTGATGGGCTAAATATTAAGCAAAGCTTTAGTTCTGTTGCTCACCCTCAAGCAAATGGACAGGTTGAAGTCACTAACAAGGACATTGTATCCGGCATCAGAGCTAGGTTGGATACAGACCGTAAAGGTTGGGAAGACGAGTTGCCAATGGTTCTGTGGTCGTTCCGGACAACGTCAAAAGGAAGCAATCGCGAGACACCTTTTAGCCTTGTTTACGGTTCCGAAGCGGTCATCTTAGTAGAAATAGCAGTTCCAACACAACGCGTCGCGGAGTTCAATGAGGAAACCAATACTATACAACTGAAGGAAAACCTGAATTTGTTGGAGGAACGCAGGTGCATGGCAGCGAACAATGAAGCAGCCAATAAGCAAAAAATCACAAAGTATTACAACCGGCATGTACGCGAACGTTCGTTCCGTCCCGACGACTACATTTGGCATAATAATAATGCCAGCAGAGTTGAAAACCTTGGCAAGTTGAGACCTAACTGGGAGGGTCCTTAAGAAGTTGTGGACGCCCTTGGTAACAGGGCGTACAACTTGAAAACGCCAGACGGCAAGTTTGTGCCACGTACATGGAACGCAACCAATCTCAAGAAATTCTATGTTTAGAATATTTTATCACGTTGAAACTATGTTTTCCATTTTCAATGTTTCTTTTAATTCTGTGACTGATCATCACAAATTTGTAAGCGCGATGCGCCATGGATTGGTTTGGTTTTGTTTGAATTTAATGCATTTTCCAGTTTCTTTAATGCGTTACGTAACTGTTTATGGCATCACTTCGGTGTTTTTTGAAAAAAATGTAAATATAAGTCCACTCATACGTTACACATGCCTTGAACAAAGAATATTCTAGCTTTCGAACGGCATGAACGGCGCTTCGCGTTGAACCTATGTCGAAGTGGAACCGTAACGGGATGCCTTTGGGTTTCGTACCCTTGCGTCCATCCCGGCACGGTCTAGATACATGCAAGTCATGAAAAATTTATCAAATATAACCTTGAAATGCCACACTACCGTGACGACGATAGCGTGTGGAATATTATCACAATGATACACAACAATGAAAATAATTGCAATAAGACAGACCTGATTACATATTTTCATTTATAACGATAATTGTTTAATTACATCCATCAGCAACTTATAAACAAAAATTACAAATACCCTAAACTACTTGGGAATCATCTGTTCAATCTTGGTTGCATCCAATCCCGGTTGACTTCCAATGGCCTCGATGAATGGGACCTTCACCGCCTTCATTTCAGCAGCAGCCGCGTCATACTTGTCGTACGCATCCATATCCAAACTATCTTCGACTTGTTTTGGTAACAGATTCAGAAGCGTGACATGTTCATTGATCACGGTGTACGTTTCCAACCGCCCCACGCCTTTGGCAGCGTCAAGCAACCTGCCAAAGGGCTCCATGACATGGGGTGACATGATGGCTTTCGTGAAGATGTGAGGAATCATATAACATAACTGTTGGAAATCATCTGTTGCCTTCTTATGGGCAACGGTTAATGAAATGTCCCGTTCTTATTGATTAAAAACGTTCCATATTAATTGATTTCGTTGCGAGGTTTTGACCTCTATATGAGACGTTTTTCAAAGACTGCATTCATTTTAAAACAAACCATAACCTTTATTTCATCAATAAAGGTTTAAAAAGCTTTTACGTAGATTATCAAATAATGATAATCTAAAATATCCTGTTTACACACGACCATTACATAATGGTTTACAATGCAAATATGTTACAACAAAAAGTTTCTTGAATGCAGCTTTTACACAATATCATACAAGCATAGACTCCAAATCTCGTCCTTATTTAAGTATGCGACAGCGGAAGCTCTTAATAATCACCTGAGAATAAACATTCTTAAAACGTCAACAAAAATGTTGGTGAGTTATAGGTTTAACCTATATATATCAAATCATAATAATAGACCACAAGATTTCATATTTCAATACACATCCCATACATAGAGATAAAAATCATTCATATGGTGAACACCTGGTAACCGACATTAACAAGATGCATATATAAGAATATCCCCATCATTCCGGGACACCCTTCGGATATGATATAAATTTCGAAGTACTAAAGCATCCGGTACTTTGGATGGGGTTTGTTAGGCCCAATAGATCTATCTTTAGGATTCGCGTCAATTAGGGTGTCTGTTCCCTAATTCTTAGATTACCAGACTTAATAAAAAGGGGCATATTCGATTTCGATAATTCAACCATAGAATGTAGTTTCACGTACTTGTGTCTATTTTGTAAATCATTTATAAAACCTGCATGTATTCTCATCCCAAAAATATTAGATTTTAAAAGTGGGACTATAACTCACTTTCACAGATTTTTACTTCGTCGGGAAGTAAGACTTGGCCACTGGTTGATTCACGAACCTATAATAATATATACATATATATCAAAGTATGTTCAAAATATATTTACAACACTTTTAATATATTTTGATGTTTTAAGTTTATTAAGTCAGCTGTCCTCGTTAGTAACCTACAACTAGTTGTCCACAGTTAGATGTACAGAAATAAATCGATAAATATTATCTTGAATCAATCCACGACCCAGTGTATACGTATCTCAGTATTGATCATAACTCAAACTATATATATTTTGGAATCAACCTCAACCCTGTATAGCTAACTCCAACATTCACATATAGAGTGTCTATGGTTGTTCCGAAATATATATAGATGTGTCGAAATGATAGGTCGAAACATTGTATACGTGTCTATGGTATCTCAAGATTACATAATATACAATACAAGTTGATTAAGTTATGGTTGGAATAGATTTGTTACCAATTTTCACGTAGCTAAAATGAGAAAAATTATCCAATCTTGTTTTACCCATAACTTCTTCATTTTAAATCCGTTTTGAGTGAATCAAATTGCTATGGTTTCATATTGAACTCTATTTTATGAATCTAAACAGAAAAGTATAGGTTTATAGTCGAAAAAATAAGTTACAAGTCGTTTTTGTAAAGGTAGTCATTTCAGTCGAAAGAACGACGTCTAGATGACCATTTTAGAAAACATACTTTCACTTTGAGTTTAACCATAATTTTTGGATATAGTTTCATGTTCATAATAAAAATCATTTTCTCAGAATAACAACTTTTAAATCAAAGTTTATCATAGTTTTTAATTAACTAACCCAAAACAGCCCGCGGTGTTACTACGACGGCGTAAATCCGGTTTTACGGTGTTTTTCGTGTTTCCAGGTTTTAAATCATTAAGTTAGCATATCATATAGATATAGAACATGTGTTTAGTTGATTTTAAAAGTCAAGTTAGAAGGATTAACTTTTGTTTGCGAACAAGTTTAGAATTAACTAAACTATGTTCTAGTGATTACAAGTTTAAACCTTCGAATAAGATAGCTTTATATGTATGAATCAAATGATGTTATGAACATCATTACTACCTTAAGTTCCTTGGATAAACCTACTGGAAAAGAGAAAAATGGATCTAGCTTCAATGGATCCTTGGATGGCTCGAAGTTCTTGAAGCAACATCATGACACGAAAACAAGTTCAAGTAAGATCATCACTTGAAATAAGATTGTTATAGTTATAGAAATTGAACCAAAGTTTGAATATGATTATTACCTTGTATTAGAATGATAACCTACTGTAATAAACAAAGATTTCTTGAGGTTGGATGATCACCTTACAAGATTGGAAGTGAGCTAGCAAACTTGAAAGTATTCTTCATTTTATGAAACTAGAACTTTTGGAATTTATGAAGAACACTTAGAACTTGAAGATAGAACTTGAGAGAGATCAATTAGATGAAGAAAATTGAAGAATGAAAGTGTTTGTAGGTGTTTTTGGTCGTTGGTGTATGGATTAGATATAAAGGATATGTAATTTTGTTTTCATGTAAATAAGTCATGAATGATTACTCATATTTTTGTAATTTTATGAGATATTTCATGCTAGTTGCCAAATGATGGTTCCCACATGTGTTAGGTGACTCACATGGGCTGCTAAGAGCTGATCATTGGAGTGTATATACCAATAGTACATACATCTAAAAGCTGTGTATTGTACGAGTACGAATACGGGTGCATACGAGTAGAATTGTTGATGAAACTGAACGAGGATGTAATTGTAAGCATTTTTGTTAAGTAGAAGTATTTTGATAAGTGTCTTGAAGTCTTTCAAAAGTGTATGAATAAATATTAAAACACTACATGTATATACATTTTAACTGAGTCGTTAAGTCATCGTTAGTCGTTACATGTAAATGTTGTTTTGAAACCTTTAGGTTAACGATCTTGTTAAATGTTGTTAACCCAATGTTTATAATATCAAAAGAGATTTTAAATTATTATATTATCATGATATTATGATGTACGAATATCTCTTAATATGATATATATACATTAAATGTCGTTACAACGATAATCGTTACATATATGTCTCGTTTCAAAATCATTAAGTTAGTAGTCTTGTTTTTACATATGTAGTTCGTTGTTAATATACTTAATGATATGTTTACTTATCATAATATCATGTTAACTATATATATAACCATATATATGTCATCATATAGTTTTTACAAGTTTTAACGTTCGTGAATCACCGGTCAACTTGGGTGGTCAATTGTCTATATGAAACCTATTTCAATTAATCAAGTCTTAACAAGTTTGATTGTTTAACATGTTGGAAACATTTAATCATGTAAATATCAATCTCAATTAATATATATAAACATGGAAAAGTTCGGGTCACTACAGTACCTACCCGTTAAATAAATTTCGTCCCGAAATTTTAAGCTGTTGAAGGTGTTGACGAATCTTCTGGAAATAGATGCGGGTATTTCTTCTTCATCTGATCTTCATGCTCCCAGGTGAACTCGGGTCCTCTACGAGCATTCCATCGAACCTTAACAATTGGTATCTTGTTTTGCTTAAGTCTTTTAACCTCACGATCCATTATTTCGACGGGTTCTTCGATGAATTGAAGTTTTTCGTTGATTTGAATTTCATCTAACGGAATAGTGAGATCTTCTTTAGCAAAACATTTCTTCAAATTCGAGACGTGGAAAGTGTTATGTACAGCCGCGAGTTGTTGAGGTAACTCAAGTCGGTAAGCTACTGGTCCGACACGATCAATAATCTTGAATGGTCCAATATACCTTGGATTTAATTTCCCTCGTTTACCAAATCGAACAACGCCTTTCCAAGGTGCAACTTTAAGCATGACCATCTCTCCAATTTCAAATTCTATATCTTTTCTTTTAATGTCAGCGTAGCTCTTTTGTCGACTTTGGGCGGTTTTCAACCGTTGTTGAATTTGGATGATCTTCTCGGTAGTTTCTTGTATAATCTCTGGACCCGTAATCTGTCTATCCCCTACTTCACTCCAACAAATCGGAGACCTGCACTTTCTACCATAAAGTGCTTCAAACGGCGCCATCTCAATGCTTGAATGGTAGCTGTTGTTGTAGGAAAATTCTGCTAACGGTAGATGTCGATCCCAACTGTTTCCGAAATCAATAACACATGCTCGTAGCATGTCTTCAAGCGTTTGTATCGTCCTTTCGCTCTGCCCATCAGTTTGTGGATGATAGGCAGTACTCATGTCTAGACGAGTTCCTAATGCTTGTTGTAACGTCTGCCAGAATCTTGAAATAAATCTGCCATCCCTATCAGAGATAATAGAGATTGGTATTCCATGTCTGGAGACGACTTCCTTCAAATACAGTCGTGCTAATTTCTCCATCTTGTCATCTTCTCTTATTGGCAGGAAGTGTGCTGATTTGGTGAGACGATCAACTATTACCCAAATAGTATCAAAACCACTTGCAGTCCTTGGCAATTTAGTGATGAAATCCATGGTAATGTTTTCCCATTTCCATTCCGGGATTTCGGGTTGTTGAAGTAGACCTGATGGTTTCTGATGCTCAGCTTTGACCTTAGAACACGTCAAACATTCTCCTACGTATTTAGCAACATCGGCTTTCATACCCGGCCACCAAAAATGTTTCTTGAGATCCTTGTACATCTTCCCCGTTCCAGGATGTATTGAGTATCTAGTTTTATGAGCTTCTCTAAGTACCATTTCTCTCATATCTCCAAATTTTGGTACCCAAATCCTTTCAGCCCTATACCGGGTTCCGTCTTCCCGAATATTAAGATGCTTCTCCGATCCTTTGGGTATTTCATCCTTTAAATTTCCCTTTTTTAAAACTCCTTGTTGCGCCTCCTTTATTTGAGTAGTAAGGTTATTATGAATCATTATATTCATAGATTTTACTCGAATGGGTTCTCTGTCCTTCCTGCTCAAGGCATCGGCTACCACATTTGCCTTCCCCGGGTGGTAACGAATCTCAAAGTCGTAATCATTCAATAATTCAATCCACCTACGCTGCCTCATATTCAGTTGTTTCTGATTAAATATGTGTTGAAGACTTTTGTGGTCGGTATATATAATACTTTTGACCCCATATAAGTAGTGCCTCCAAGTCTTTAATGCAAAAACAACCGCGCCTAATTCCAAATCATGCGTCGTATAATTTTGTTCGTGAATCTTCAATTGTCTAGACGCATAAGCAATCACCTTCGTTCGTTGCATTAATACACAACCGAGACCTTGCTTTGATGCGTCACAATAAATCACAAAATCATCATTCCCTTCAGGCAATGACAATATAGGTGCCGTAGTTAGCTTTTTCTTCAATAACTGAAACGCTTTCTCTTGTTCATCATTCCATTCAAATTTCTTCCCTTTATGCGTTAATACAGTCAAGGATTTTGCTATTCTGGAAAAGTCTTGGATGAACCTTCTGTAGTAACCAGCTAGTCCTAAAAATTGGCGTATGTGTTTCGGAGTTTTCGGGGTTTCCCACTTTTCAACAGTTTCTATCTTTGCCGGATCCACCTTAATACCTTCTTTGTTCACTATGTGACCGAGGAATTGAACTTCTTCCAACCAAAATGCACACTTTGAAAACTTAGCGTACAATTCTTCCTTCCTCAATACTTCTAACACCTTTCTCAAATGTTCACCGTGTTCTTGGTCATTCTTTGAGTAAATAAGTATGTCATCAATGAAAACAATGACAAACTTGTCAAGGTATGGTCCACACACTCGGTTCATAAGGACCATGAACACAGCTGGTGCATTAGTTAAACCAAACGGCATGACCATAAACTCGTAATGACCGTAACGTGTTCTGAAAGCAGTCTTTGGAATATCATCTTCTTTCACCCGCATTTGATGATACCCGGAACGTAAGTCAATCTTTGAATAAACAGACGAGCCTTGTAGTTGATCAAATAAGTCGTCGATTCTCGGTAGTGGGTAGCGGTTCTTGATGGTAAGTTTGTTCAACTCTTGGTAGTCGATACACAACCTGAATGTACCATCTTTCTTCTTGACAAACAAAACAGGAGCTCCCCACGGTGATGTGCTTGGTCGAATGAAACCACGCTCTAAAAGTTCTTGTAATTGGCTTTGCAGTTCTTTCATCTCGCTGGGTGCGAGTCTGTAAGGAGCACGAGCTATTGGTGCAGCTCCTGGTACAAGATCTATTTGAAATTCAATGGATCGATGTGGGGTAATCCCGGTAATTCTTTCGGAAATACATCGGGAAATTCTTTTGCGACGGGAACATCATTGATGCTCTTTTCATCAGTTTGTACTTTCTCGACGTGTGCTAGAACAGCATAGCAACCTTTTCTCTTAGTTTTTGTGCCTTCAAATTACTAATAAGATGTAGCTTCGTGTTGCCCTTTTCTCCGTACACCATTAAGGGTTTTCCTTTTTCTCGTATAATGCGAATTGCATTTTTGTAACAAACAATCTCTGCTTTCACTTCTTTCAACCAGTCCATACCGATTATCACATCAAAACTCTCTAACTCTACTGGTATCAAGTCAATCTTAAATGTTTCGCTAACCAGTTTAATTTCTCGATTCCGACATATATTATCTGCTGAAATTAATTTACCATTTGCTAATTCTAGTAAAAATTTACTATCCAAAGGCGTCAATGGACAACTTAATTTAGCACAAAAATCTCTACTCATATAGCTTCTATCCGCACCCGAATCAAATAAAACGTAAGCAGATTTATTGTCAATAAGAAACGTACCCGTAACAAGCTCCGGGTCTTCCTGTGCCTCTGCCGCATTAATATTGAAAACTCTTCCGCGGCCTTGTCCATTCGTGTTCTCCTGGTTCGGGCAATTTCTAATAATGTGGCCCGGTTTTCCACATTTATAACAAACTACATTGGCATAACTTGCTCCGACACTACTTGCTCCGCCATTACTCGTTCCGACACCATTTGTTCCTTTCGTTCTATTAACCCCTAGTCCGTAGACCTCACACTTCGCCGCGCTATGACCATTTCTTTTACACTTGTTGCAAAATTTGGTGCAGAACCCCGAGTGATACTTTTCACACCTTTGGCATAGCTGCTTCTGATTGTTGTTGTTGTTGCGGTTATTATTGTTGCTGGGATGATTGTTGTAGTTGCTGTTGTTGTTGTTGTTGTTGTTGTTGTTGGGCCGTTTGTTGTAGTTGCGATTGATGTTGCGATTGTTGGGATAATTGTTGCGATTATTGTTGTTGTTGTATTGGTGATTCTTATCACCGTTTTCCTCCCACTTTCTTTTGACTTGCTTCACATTGGCCTCTTCAGCAGTCTGTTCTTTAATTCTTTCTTCAATCTGGTTCACTAGTTTGTGAGCCATTCTACATGCCTGTTGTATGGAGGCGGGCTCGTGTGAACTTATATCTTCTTGGATTCTTTCCGGTAATCCTTTCACAAACGCGTCGATCTTCTCTTCCTCATCTTCGAACGCTCCCGGACACAATAGGCACAATTCTGTGAATCGTCTTTCGTACGTGGTAATATCAAATCCTTGGGTTCGTAATCCTCTAAGTTCTGTCTTGAGCTTATTGACCTCGGTTCTGGGACGGTACTTCTCGTTCATCAAGTGCTTGAATGCTGACCACGGTAGTGCGTAAGCATCATCTTGTCCCACTTGCTCTAGATAGGTATTCCACCATGTTAACGCAGAACCTGTGAAGGTATGCGTAGCGTACTTCACTTTGTCCTCTTCAGTACACTTACTTATGGCAAACACCGATTCGACCTTCTCGGTCTACCGTTTCAATCCGATCGGTCCTTCGGTTCCATCAAATTCCAAAGGTTTGCAGGCAGTGAATTCTTTGTAGGTGCATCCTACACGATTTCCTGTACTGCTAGATCCAAGGTTATTGTTGGTATGTAGCGCAGCCTGTACTGCGGCTATGTTTGAAGCTAGAAAAGTACGGAATTCCTCTTCATTCATATTCACGGTGTGTCGAGTAGTCGGTGCCATTTCCTTCAAAATAGTCAAATGGAACAAGTTAATCATACAGAATATTAAGAGTAGTTAATAGTATTTCGTAGCTTAATATGAACTCATTTATAAAAGCTTTTTCTTCATATTAGCGTTTTATAAGTTTAAATTCGGGTAGTACCTACCCGTTAAGTTCATACTTAGTAGCTAATATACAATTTAACTACTACAATTCAATATGAAAAACTGATTATAATAATATTTCGCGTTCAAACTTTTATACAATATTTTACAAACTTACAATACCGCTTATTTTACATAAAGCATGAAATATAGCACACAATAACTTTGATACAAGATAGTTGTGAAGATAATTCTAGCTAGTACACAAGTCGTTCAGCAAAGGCAATAAAGACACGTAATTCATACGTCCAGAAACAAGTCATGCATTCTGGTTTTACTAGGACTACTTCCCATCCTTGGTCTTGTGGAACATAACCGTTATGGCCGTTGATAAGACAGCGTGTTGTAACGTCGTCAAAGGGACGAGGGTTACGTAATGTCCAACAGTCCCGTAACAATCTAAAAACCTCATTTCTTACCCCAATTACCGACTCCGTCACTTGTGGAAACGTTTTGTTTAATAGTTGTAGCCCGATGTTCTTGTTCTCACTTTGGTGAGAAGCGAACATTACTAATCCGTAAGCATAACATGCTTCTTTATGTTGCATGTTAGTCGCTTTTTCTAAATCACGAAGTCCAATATTCGGATATATTGAGTCAAAATAATTTCTTAACCCGTTGCGTAAAATAGCATTTGGGTTCCCCGCAATATATGCGTCAAAGTAAACACATCGTAACTTATGGGTTTCCCAATGTGATATCCCCCATCTTTCAAACGAAAGTCTCTTATAAACCAAGACATTCTTGGAACGTTCTTCGAATGTCTTACAAACTGATCTCGCCTTAAATAGTTGTGCCGATGAATTCTTGCCGACTCTAGACAAGATTTCATCAATCATGTCTCCGGGTAGGTCTCTTAAAATATTGGGTTGTCTATCCATTTTGTGTTTTTAAACTGTAAAATAGACAAGAGTTAGATTCATAAAAAAATACTTATTAATACAAGCAATTTTTACATATATCATAAAGCATAAGCACACTATATTACATATATTACACCACACGAATACAACTATCTTATTCCGACTCGCTCGTTTCTTCTTCTTCGGTTTTGGTTCGTTTTGCCAAGTTTCTAGGGATATATGATGTTCCCCTAATACGAGCCGTCGTTGTCCACATTGGTTTAGAAAAACCTGGTGGTTTAGAGGTTCCCGGGTCATTGTTACAACTTAAGGACTTCGGGGGTTGACGATACATATAAAGTTCATCGGGGTTGGAATTAGATTTCTCTATTTTTATGCCCTTTCCCTTATTATTTTCTTTTGCCTTTTTAAATTCAGTTGGGGTAATTTCTATAACATCATCGGAATTCTCGTCGGAATCCGATTCATCGGAGAATTGGTAATCCTCCCAATATTTTGCTTCCTTGGCGGAAACACCATTGACCATAATTAACCTTGGTCGGTTGGTTGAGGATTCTCTTTTACTTAACCGTTTTATTATTTCCCCCACCAGTTCTATTTCTTCTTCCGGTTCCGATTCTTCTTCCGGTTCCGACTCTTCTTCCGGTTCCTCTTCGGGAACTTGTGAATCAGTCCACGAATCATTCCAATTTACATTTGACTCTTCATTATTATTAGGTGAGTCAATGGGACTTGTTCTAGAGGTAGACATCTATCACATAATATCAAACAAGTTAAGAGATTAATATATCACATAATATTCATATGTTAAAAATATATAGTTTCCAACAAAAATGTTAAGAAATCATTTTTAAAGAAAACACGGTCGAAGTCTAGACTCACTAATGCATCCTAACAAACTCGATAAGACACACTAATGCAAATTTTCTGGTTCTCTAAGACCAACGCTCGGATACCAACTGAAATGTCCCGTTCTTATTGATTAAAAACGTTCCATATTAATTGATTTCGTTGCGAGGTTTTGACCTCTATATGAGACGTTTTTCAAAGACTGCATTCATTTTAAAACAAACCATAACCTTTATTTCATCAATAAAGGTTTAAAAAGCTTTACGTAGATTATCAAATAATGATAATCTAAAATATCCTGTTTACACACGACCATTACATAATGGTTTACAATGCAAATATGTTACAACAAAAAGTTTCTTGAATGCAGTTTTTACACAATATCATACAAGCATAGACTCCAAATCTCGTCCTTATTTAAGTATGCGACAGCGGAAGCTCTTAATAATCACCTGAGAATAAACATGCTTAAAACGTCAACAAAAATGTTGGTGAGTTATAGGTTTAACCTATATATATCAAATCATAATAATAGACCACAAGATTTCATATTTCAATACACATCCCATACATAGAGATAAAAATCATTCATATGGTGAACACCTGGTAACCGACATTAACAAGATGCATATATAAGAATATCCCCATCATTCCGGGACACCCTTCGGATATGATATAAATTTCGAAGTACTAAAGCATCCGGTACTTTGGATGGGGTTTGTTAGGCCCAATAGATCTATCTTTAGGATTCGCGTCAATTAGGGTGTCTGTTCCCTAATTCTTAGATTACCAGACTTAATAAAAAGGGGCATATTCGATTTCGATAATTCAACCATAGAATGTAGTTTCACGTACTTGTGTCTATTTTGTAAATCATTTATAAAACCTGCATGTATTCTCATCCCAAAAATATTAGATTTTAAAAGTGGGACTATAACTCACTTTCACAGATTTTTACTTCGTCGGGAAGTAAGACTTGGCCACTAGTTGATTCACGAACCTATAACAATATATACATATATATCAAAGTATGTTCAAAATATATTTACAACACTTTTAATATATTTTGATGTTTTAAGTTTATTAAGTCAGCTGTCCTCGTTAGTAACCTACAACTAGTTGTCCACAGTTAGATGTACAGAAATAAATCGATAAATATTATCTTGAATCAATCCACGACCCAGTGTATACGTATCTCAGTATTGATCACAACTCAAACTATAGATATTTTGGAATCAACCTCAACCCTGTATAGCTAACTCCAACATTCACATATAGAGTGTCTATGGTTGTTCCGAAATATATATAGATGTGTCGACATGATAGGTCGAAACATTGTATACGTGTCTATGGTATCTCAAGATTACATAATATACAATACAAGTTGATTAAGTTATGGTTGGAATAGATTTGTTACCAATTTTCACGTAGCTAAAATGAGAAAAATTATCCAATCTTGTTTTACCCATAACTTCTTCATTTTAAATCCGTTTTGAGTGAATCAAATTGCTATGGTTTCATATTGAACTCTATTTTATGAATCTAAACAGAAAAGTATAGGTTTATAGTCCAAAAAATAAGTTACAAGTCGTTTTTGTAAAGGTAGTCATTTCAGTCGAAAGAACGACGTCTAGATGACCATTTTAGAAAACATACTTCCACTTTGAGTTTAACCATAATTTTTGGATATAGTTTCATGTTCATAATAAAAATCATTTTCTCAGAATAACAACTTTTAAATCAAAGTTTATCATAGTTTTTAATTAACTAACCCAAAACAGCCCGCGGTGTTACTACGACGGCGTAAATCCGGTTTTACGGTGTTTTTCGTGTTTCCAGGTTTTAAATCATTAAGTTAGCATATCATATAGATATAGAACATGTGTTTAGTTGATTTTAAAAGTCAAGTTAGAAGGATTAACTTTTGTTTGCGAACAAGTTTAGAATTAACTAAACTATGTTCTAGTGATTACAAGTTTAAACCTTCGAATAAGATAGCTTTATATTATGAATCGAATGATGTTATGAACATCATTACTACCTTAAGTTCCTTGGATAAACCTACTGGAAAAGAGAAAAATGGATCTAGCTTCAATGGATCCTTGGATGGCTCGAAGTTCTTGAAGCAACATCATGACACGAAAACAAGTTCAAGTAAGATCATCACTTGAAATAAGATTGTTATAGTTATAGAAATTGAACCAAAGTTTGAATATGATTATTACCTTGTATTAGAATGATAACCTACTGTAAGAAACAAAGATTTCTTGAGGTTGGATGATCACCTTACAAGATTGGAAGTGAGCTAGCAAACTTGAAAGTATTCTTGATTTTATGAAACTAGAACTTTTGGAATTTATGAAGAACACTTAGAACTTGAAGATAGAACTTGAGAGAGATCAATTAGATGAAGAAAATTGAAGAATGAAAGTGTTTGTAGGTGTTTTTGGTCGTTGGTGTATGGATTAGATATAAAGGATATGTAATTTTGTTTTCATGTAAATAAGTCATGAATGATTACTCATATTTTTGTAATTTTATGAGATATTTCATGCTAGTTGCCAAATGATGGTTCCCACATGTGTTAGGTGACTCACATGGGCTGCTAAGAGCTGATCATTAGAGTGTATATACCAATAGTACATACATCTAAAAGCTGTGTATTGTACGAGTACGAATACGGGTGCATACGAGTAGAATTGTTGATGAAACTGAACGAGGATGTAATTGTAAGAATTTTTGTTAAGTAGAAGTATTTTGATAAGTGTCTTGAAGTCTTTCAAAAGTGTATGAATACATATTAAAACACTACATGTATATACATTTTAACTGAGTCGTTAAGTCATCGTTAGTCGTTACATGTAAATGTTGTTTTGAAACCTTTAGGTTAACGATCTTGTTAAATGTTGTTAACCCAATGTTTATAATATCAAAAGAGATTTTAAATTATTATATTATCATGATATTATGATGTACGAATATCTCTTAATATGATATATATACATTAAATGTCGTTACAACGATAATCGTTACATATATGTCTCGTTTCAAAATCATTAAGTTAGTAGTCTTGTTTTTACATATGAAGTTCATTGTTAATATACTTAATGATATGTTTACTTATCATAATATCATGTTAACTATATATATAACCATATATATGTCATCATATAGTTTTTACAAGTTTTAACGTTCGTGAATCACCGGTCAACTTGGGTGGTCAATTGTCTATATGAAACCTATTTCAATTAATCAAGTCTTAACAAGTTTGATTGCTTAACATGTTAGAAACATTTAATCATGTAAATATCAATCTCAATTAATATATATAAACATGGAAAAGTTCGGGTCACTTCAGTTAATTCCTGAACCTGTGCAGCAAGAAGCTACTTGCTCACTTTCAACAAGTCGGCGAGGACCTGTTTTTCCTTATCAACAACGATAGCTAAATTCTTGGCAGCCCGTTGTGCCTCCCTTAACGCCACGAGCTTCTCGCACTCCGCCTCCGCCACAACCTTTCTGTGGCCCTCCATCTCGTCCCTCATCGTTTTGGCCTCGTCGCCATCCTCCTTCGCTAATGCCCCTGCCTTCCGACAATGCTGCTCGAGGTTGTCGAGCGAACGATCTCATCACGGGTCAGTGCTAGACCCTGATGAATATGTTGTATACGTGCTCGACGCGCAGCATTTTTCGGCATTTTCTTAAGTTCATCCACCAGAGCAGAGGTGCAAATCCTTTGGAGGTACTCAAATTGTGAGTACGCGTCGCCATGGGACACGTCCCATATGACGTTAAGATGAGAAAACATCGGCTGTTTTCCAAACCCGGGGGAATGAGAAACCTCCCGTGAATCGCTGTGATGGCTGGTTTGTTGTTGGGCAGAGCCGGTGCCAGAGCTTAACAGCGTAACGGCTTTATCCTTATGTTGCATGTGAGAGATATCCTCAATGTTGATGACCGGAGGATTGGCTTGACCCCCCTGAAACAATAACTTTTGTTAGTTTCCGCCATTGTGACCTCGGTGATGTACTAGGATTATTGTCAGGATTATAATAATACCCATCGTGGCTGTGCTCGTGCTGAAAGCTCTCTAAGTTGCTTTCAGCTATCTCCTTGGCTGTCTTGGCTCTTTTATTGCTTCCAGGAGTAACCAAAAATGTGGCAGGGCTGTGGCGCTTCTGCCCGAATGGGGGTCTGGTATGGCAATGAATATTGGATCCGGGTTGGTAAATGGTGTGGATGTCTGTGTCTGCGAGCCACCAGTTACAGTGGCAGCGTTCGATGATGACTCTACGGTAGGTTCCCCCTCCTTCCGGGGATCACCTTCCGGCAGCTTGGATACAGGCACCCTCTTAAATTTTAGCCCTTCGGTACTCGAGCGGTGGATAGCTTGACCAAAATCCATCTCTGCAAGATAAAGCAAATGGTAAATATAAATAAAACAGATGGAATGAGAAAACTTACAAAGAACGCTACGGCAGGAAGAGCATACCTATTTCGTTGTGGATCACCATTGGCACTTTATTATCCCAAGGCCAGTAACATTGAACGTTACCTAGCTTTAGCATCACGTCACAGTAAGGACGCATGTCGAGCTCGGCGTCCTTACAAAAATTAAATTGAAGTTTTTCCTCCTGAGTTAAATTTGGCATCTTAGATAGATCCGGGGAACGCGTGAAACGTCATGGGATCAGATGGGCATGCCCTTCGCCTAGTGCATCCCGGTGAACGAATATGTACATATCCCTCCAGTCGTGAAGGGATGGGGACTTCTTTGAAGTGAAGTTGCACTTCTTCTCAAACGTATACCAGCCTTTGCCGGACGCTGACAACTTGAACATCGCTCACAAGACGTTCAAGAGCGCCAGACGGCCTTGCCCCCTGAAGAACATCTCAAATATAATTACGCGTTGCCACGCGTGAGGGTGAAGCTGTGAAACACCAATTTGATAGTGCTCCAGCACGGATACCACAAAAGGCGTTAGCGGCAAGCGTAAGTTGCCAACCGATATTGCCTTCATTTATAACGTAAAATAATCAGTCGGTGGAGAATAGGAGCGCTGCACATCTGTCGCCACCCGGAAAGCGGGGGATAATGGCTGATGAAGTCCTCAAGTAATTTCGACGTAATGTTACTACGTTCTGTTGAAACACCTGCTTTAGACATGCTGAACTGACCTTTTGAAATGAAGTGATGCTACTTGATGAAAATAGTGGAAAACACGCGAGGAAATTAGCAGCAATTGGTTTAAATGTTAATTTGTAAGCGCAAGGGGTAAGTAAAAATGAGGAGGTAAAAGCCCCTATTTATAGGAAATGCTTTGAATGGGCCTCAAATTTGGGCTTTAATCTTGGGCGTACACGTGTCTTTCCACCATCACTTCATAGCCGTTAGATTCGCGCCGTTCCACTTCTTACAGCTGTAACAATGATGGCGTTTACCTAGGAAACAGCGCGTTTGGTGGCTGATTGGACGTTTTTTGTATCAGAATCACTCATGATGTTATTTAAACATTATACAAATCCGATTGTTCATTTTTATAATGTACAAATATCATCATTTCGCATCACGTACCGCTTATGGTATTTGATTTATGCACTTAGTTTGGTCACGTACAAGTACATTTTGTACCTAACCAAACTGGGGGGACTTAATGATGTACGTCATGCCACGCCATGTCGCGTCACGTGCAAACGGTTAAGCGCGTGCTTTCAAGCCAAGCTTGCTGGAACCTAATGCTGTATCATGTGAAACAACGTGATGCCCAGCTAAACGGTTAAGCGTGTGCTTTCAAGTCAAGCCCACGCGATTGGTAGCGTGACGTCCTCACAGGGTTGACTTGGTATTGATGAACTGGACTATATCCCTACATTTCAGGAACGTGGAGAACGTGGAGTAGGTTGTAGGCATGATTAGAAGTTTCTAGTGGCAGTTGCAGATCGTGGGTGCTATTATAATGGTTATCATGCATAACCGTCAATTATCAATCTATAAATAGCACCCCCAGGCCTCATTCGAAGGCTAATCAATCTACTGATCAACTCGCACATACTAATCTTCTTTTGTAGCTTACCTTGGAGGCTCGACAAAAGACAAACAACACCACCACATCCATATCCCATTTAACCGAAGGAATCCCTTCCAAAGGTTAAATTCTCCTTTTAATTAACTTGCACTCAAACTGAACAATTTTGGTTTGATCAGTAACAATATAATAATAATTAGTAAAAATACAATCGATAGTCAACATGATGATTTAAAAATATTTTATAAATCAAATGTTCTAAAAATGATGTGATAGAGATCCTAAGTTATTATTAACAAAAAGAAAATGTGAAATAATAAAAAAAATGTAAAACCAATATTTAAAAAATTAACTAAGAAACAAAATATATGTAACAAAATTTCTTTACAAAACATTTATATATTGAAAAATTTTCTTAATTACAAATTTTATAGAAATTTTCCCATTAGTTTTTTTCATAAAAAAAGTGAAAAATATTCACACAACCTAATTAAAAAAATAATAATAAAGGAACAAAAGAGTGCTCACGTGCACGTGGTTGGTAATGGGTAATAGTCGATGGGCTATGCTTGCAAAGGTAATGTTGTAATTTCATGTGTTTTGCTTCCATTTGATTGGTTACAAAGAAAAGAAGGAAAGTTTGAAATTATCCAAGAGGACAAAAACTATAGTAACACACTCTTAAGTTTAGTATATAAAGATAATATCAAAATTGCTATTTAATTAATTTATAACAAATACTACGTAGTATCTATATGATAGTGATAAAATGGAGAAAAAATTTCATTGTGAGTGAATGTTGAAAACGTTATTGTGATTGCTCTAGGTTGTTCGATATTATTATAAAGTAGCGAATTCTATAGATATTATGATAATGAAAGTGTTTGTATACTATTCGGCGAGCCAAATCGAAGAGATAAGGTTAGGTAGCTCTAATAACGAAGGTAGATAATAAGAGTCAATATAAAAGTTTATGCTTTGGTTGGTGATTCCTTGAAGGTAGCAAGATGTGACTTATTTTACACAACCAAGAGATAATGTAGAGCATGTGTGTGTGACATGCTAGTGAATTGATCGTGTAATGAGAACATGAAATCTATAGAGTTTATGCCTCCTTTTTGTAGAAGGCCAATACCTACTTTTGAGGCTTAACTAGTTCTCCATGCATTTTGAAAATGTTAGTTGACTTTTCCAATATGAGCTCTTACAAAGTGAAAGCAAAGTTTCCCATTTTCTTAGTTGTATTTGTGGACAGCCGAGCTAGGAATAGTCTTCATACCTTGACTTTTATTTGACCAATGTTATGAGTCACTAGATTCGATGTCATTATAATTTAGAAAGTATGAATGTCTTCGTGACTACTATGTTCAACATTTTCTTCGTGAGTGGTTGTTAACGAAGCAACCATTAATATATTGGAGGTGGCGTACAGTATCAAACCCCCAGTTTAACTTTACGATGCGAAGGTTAAGTGATCTTCATGAAGTTAAACTTCATAAATAAGTTAGGTGTTGATTTGAAAACGTTGATGTAATTAGGTTGAATGAACATTCTATCCTTTTGAGCAATTCCTCATTGTGTCTTTAAATGAATGGTATATCCGTCTTTTGTCAGTGCTATTTTCAAGGGTTGTGTTTGAATTTTGAACTTGATTTGATGATTGCTTCATAGGGTAATAAAGTGTTTTCCTTCTCTCCCATTACTAGCAATTAAACAAGTTTCAAATGGCATTATCTCTCAAAAATCAAGTTCATGAATTTTAGACTTGAAAAAGTCCACTTTAATTCTCAAAATCATGTTTAGGCTCAAAGTTTGGATCATTTAACTACCTAAACATGTTACACTACTTAATTTAGCAACAATTCATGACAAAAATCGGCCATAACCTGTTTATATCAAAAAGCCCCAAATTGCTCAAGAACACAAACCCTAGATTACTCAAAATTTGAAGTTTTGGCTTCTAATCATGTTAAATAGCATCAATCTAGGTTATACAAGCATAATACATAAGCAATTTAAGCATAATTACACTAAAAAGCATCAAAATCAAATTGGGTATAAAATTGCTCAAGAACACTAATTTTCGGATTAAATGGTGTTTAGGTGTAGAAATTTACCGTTTTTCTTGAGTAATTCCTTGATAGCATCCTTCTCAACATGATTTTAGTAAAAGATTTGACGATTAACGGTTAAAAATTGTGATTTTGGGGGTGTTTTCTCGGGTTTTTGCGCAATATTTTCGGGTTTTATTTGTGTTGTGGTGTGCAAATGAACTGCTCTTTACGTTTTTATTTTTTTTCTGTATTTCGGTCCCTCCGTGAGTCGCGGTGTTTGAACCTTCAAACTCCGCGAGTCGCGGAGTTTGTATTTTTTTTTTCCTTATACTAATTAAAACAATTAAGTAATTAATTTTAAAATTTTGTTTCCCTTGTTATTTAGGACGAGGTCGTTTCGGATCGATGTCCTAGTCCGTCCTTCGACAAAATTTTAAAATTTGTCTTTTTGTAGCGATTGTTTTAAAAGCTAAGATTTTTTTTGGGGTTTTTTAATGTTTTTGGCATACTTTAATTCAATAAGATTAAAAATAATGATAATAAAAGTTCTCGTCCCTCCCTTGGGTAAAGCAATTTCGGTTTAAAGACCAAGTCTTCAACTTACGACGAATTTTAAAAATCATATTTTTAACTTAATGAGATAAAGTAAATTTTTGTTTTTAAATTCACACAATTTAAATATAAAATTCACAATTAATATTAAAAATTCACACCAAACTTACAATTTAAAATGCATAAAAATAAAATTCATATTTTAAAAATTAAAAATTCACACTAAACTTAATTTAAAAATTCATATTATAAATTCACACCAAACTTATATTAATTTTTCAAATATTTACAATTTTAAATATATTGATTTTACAAAGTTTACAATATTAATTTAAGATTTATATATTAATTTTAAAAACATGGTAAAAATAAAATTAAAAATCTTTTTGGCTTTTTATCCCACTTTAATCAATCAAATATTATCAAAAATATGCGCTCCTCTTTTCGGTAAAGTAATTTCGGTTCCATGACCTAATTTAACTCATGACGAATTTTTGAAATATTTTGGGTTGATTGATTAAAGATATTTATACCTTAAGAATAAATGTTAAATTTCGCAGTGATGTAATAAATTTTTGAATGATATCAATAATTTCGGTCACCAAACCTAATTTTTTTCAATACCAATTTAATACTTTATAACGAACAAATTAGCGTTTATTATCAAAAGGTTAAAAATAAAAATATAAAAATATAAAAACTGTACAAACATACCTGTGAAATAGATTTCTTAGTTATATGATCTATCCCATTCATAAGATAGTCGGTTTAATTGGTTTTCCATGGCTACATAGGCGTAACCTCGAGCATTCAGTGTTTTTTCTTCTAAACATATGAACGGTCCGTCTCTGCATAAAGTAACAAATTCGGTATTTGAATAGGTTTGATTATTTGAACATTTACCTCCATGTGACCATTTTCCGCATTTGTGACATCTTTCTAGATGTCGTGCTCTTCTTTTCGCTGCGGATTTTGATTTTCCTTTACCAAATTGTAACTTATTATCTTCGCATCTGGATTCTTTTCTTACTCCGTCCAATCTTTCTCTGATTACTGATACTATTTCACTCAGAAGTATGTCATTATTACGTTTAGTGATCAAAGCGTGTAGCATTAGACCATGGTTTAGTTCACAGGCAGTCTTCATTTCCTAAAAAAATAAAAATTCAGAATGGGGGGAGAAGACTAGTTCTTTAGGGTCTGCTAGGGAAAGACCGTTCGGGTTCCATTTTCGAGAACTACACGAAAACAGACAATCTAACTCTAACAGAAATACATAAACCCCCTATACTTAGTTAGCTGTGGTATCGAAATTGTGATTAACTTCATTGTCTTCTTTCATCGGACCATGCATGTAATGTTTAACTCTGTGACCATTAACTTTAAATTCAATCCCATTTGAATTTATTAATTCTATCGTTCCGTATGGGAAAACTCTTTTGACTGTGAATGGTCCAGACCATCTTGATTTCAATTTTCCAGGAAATAGCTTGAATCGTGAATTGAAAAGAAGAACTCTGTCTCCTTCTTTAAATTCTTTTAAACTTCTGATTCTTTTATCATGCCATTTCTTCGTTTTTTCTTTATAGATTAATGAATTTTCGTATGCTTCATGTCTTAACTCTTCTAATTCGTTTAGTTGACTTAATCGTAGACGTCCAGCTTCATGTATATCAAGATTACATGTCTTCAAAGCCCAAAATGCTTTGTGTTCAATTTCTACTGGAAGATGACATGTTTTTCCATAAACAAGTCTAAAAGGTGTGGTTCCAATTGGAGTTTTGTAGGCTGTTCTAAAAGCCCAGAGTGCATCCTCCAATTTAATGGACCATTCCTTCGGATTTGATCCTACGGTTTTCTCTAGAATACGTTTTAAAGCTCGGTTGGTATTTTCAACTTGTCCACTTGTTTGTGGATGATATGTGGTGGAGATTTTATGAGTTACTCCATATCTTTTAAGAACTTTCTCAAGTTGATTATTACAGAAATGAGTACCCCGATCACTTATTAAAGCTTTCGGTGTTCCAAACCTTGCAAAAAGACGTTTTAAAAAGTTGACTACAACTCGTGCATCGTTAGTTGGGAGAGCTTGTGCTTCCGCCCATTTAGATACATAATCAATGGCTACGAGTATATATAGATTATTATGAGATTTTGGAAATGGACCCATAAAGTCAATACCCCAAATGTCAAATACTTCACATACTTGGATGACATTTTGTGGCATTTCATCACGTTGACTTATTTTTCCGGCCCTTTGACAAGCATCACAGGATTTGCAAAGAAGGTGTGCGTCTTTGTAAATTGTAGGCCAATAGAATCCAGCATCATAAACTTTTCTTGCTGTTAATTGAGGCCCATAATGCCCTCCTGTTGGTCCTGTGTGATAATGGTTTAAAATTTTACAAGCTTCATCTCCAAATACACATCGGCGTATTATTCCATCGGGACAACTTTTAAACAGGTGTGGATCTTCCCAAAAATAGTGTTTTATATCACTGAAGAATTTCTTTCGTTTTTGGTACGATAATCCTTTTTCAAGGAATCCACAAACTAAGTAGTTTGCATAGTCTGCAAACCATGGAATTTCTTTATAATCTATCTTCAATAGATATTCATCAGGAAAGTTGTCTTGTATGGCCGATTCATTTAGAACTTCTAATTTGGGATTTTCAAGACGAGAAAGATGATCAGCGGCGAGATTTTCTGCTCCTCTTTTATCTCGGATTTCAATATCAAACTCTTGTAAGAGTAAGATCCAATGGATTAATCTTGGTTTAGCATCTTGTTTCGAAAATAGGTATCTAAGAGCAGAATGGTCGGTATAAACCACCGTTTTTGCTAGAACGAGATATGATCGAAATTTGTCAAAAGCAAAGACAATAGAAAGGAGTTCTTTTTCAGTAGTTGTATAGTTTGTTTGTGCTCCTTGTAACGTCTTACTAGCATAATATATAGGTTGAAATCGTTTTTCAATCCTTTGTCCCAAAACGGCTCCCATTGCAAAATCACTTGCATCGCACATTAGTTCAAATGGTAGATTCCAATTTGGTGTTATCATGATCGGTGTATTAGTGAGTTTCTCTTTAAGAATATTAAAAGATTTGATGCATTCATCTGAAAAGATGAATGGAGCATCCTTTTCTAGGAGTTTATTCATAGGAATGGCAATTTTAAAAAAATCTTTTATGAAACGTCGGTAAAAACCGGCATGCCCTAGAAAGCTCCTAACTCCTCTAACATTGGTGGGATGTGGAAGTTTAGCAATTACATCTACTTTAGCTCTATCCACTTCAATTCCTTCTTTTGAAATTTTATGACCAAGAACGATGCATTCTTTAACCATAAAATGGCATTTCTCCCAATTAAGAACTACATTTGATTGTTCGCATCTAATAAGCATTCGTTCCAGATTAACTAGACATGATTCAAATGTATCACCGAAGACTGAAAAGTCATCCATGAAAACTTCCATGCATTCTTCTATCATGTGGTGAAAAATCGCCATCATATACCTTTGAAAGGTTGCAGGGGCATTACAAAGTCCAAATGGCATGCGTTTGTAAGTAAAAGTACCATAAGGGCACGTGAATGTGGTTTTCTCTTGATCTTCGGGTGCTATTGGAATTTGAAAATATCCGGAAAATCCATCTAGAAAACAATAGTAACTATTTCCGGCTAATCTTTCCAACATTTGATCTATGAAAGGTAAGGGAAAGTGATCTTTTCTGGTGGCGTCATTTAATTTTCTATAATCAATACACACACGCCATCCTGTTACAGTCCTAGTAGGAATAAGCTCATTTTTCTCATTTGTAATGACAGTCATGCCACCCTTCTTAGGCACGCATTGAACTGGGCTTACCCATGGACTATCAGAGATTGGATAAATTAGACCTGCATCTAGCAGTTTAATAATCTCTTTCTTAACTACATCTTGCATATTAGGATTTAGTCTTCGTTGGCGTTGCACATACGTTTTATGACCTTCTTCCATAAGGATTTTATGTATGCAATACGAAGGACTTATTCCTTTAATATCATGAATCTTCCATGCAATGGCTGGTTTATGAGCTTTCAACACAGAAATGAGTTGTGATTTCTCATTTTCAGTAAGAGAAGACGATATTATTACAGGTAATTCAGATTCACCATGTAAATAAGCGTATTCCAAATGGTTTGGAAGTGGCTTTAACTCTAATTTCGGAGGTTCTTCTATCGATGATTTGTATCGATATCTGTCTTCTTCTTTTAGCATTTGAATTTCTTCTGTTGTTGGTTCATATCCATTAGCTATAAGTGTAGCTAACATTTCAGCTTCATCAATTGGTTCATTACCTTCTCCTAAAGAACATTCTCCTGTTCCTTGTAGTTCTGGAAATTCTTCTAATAATTCTGCATGTGCATCTATAGTTTGAATATAATAACATGTATCATCTGCAGATTGTGGTTGTTGCATTGCTCTATCAACTGAAAAGGTAACACTCTCATCCTCTATACTTAGGGTCAATTTCTTACCGAACACCTCTATCATTGCTTTAGCCGTGTTTAAGAATGGTCTTCCTAATATGAGAGGAACTTGATAATCTTCTTCCATGTCCAGAACAACAAAATCTACTGGAAATACTAAAGTACCAACTTTAACTAGCATGTTCTCCATTATCCCTCTAGGATATTTTATTGATCTATCGGCTAGTTGTATGCTTATTCTTGTTGGTTTCAATTCTCCAAGGTCTAGTTTAGCGTATAGTGAATACGGCATTAAATTTATACTAGCACCTAAGTCTGCTAATGCTTCTATTGAACTAAGACTACCCAGAAAACATGGAATTGTGAAACTTCCTGGATCAGATAGTTTTTCTGGTATCTTATTCAACAACACTGCTGAACAATTAGCATTCATGGTAACAGCCGAGAGTTCTTCCATTTTCTTTCTATTTGAGATTAGATCTTTCAAGAATTTAGCATATCTAGGCATTCCTGAAATCACATCAATGAAAGGAAGATTTACATTTATCTGTTTAAACATATCCAAGAATTTGGATTGCTCGGCTTCAAGTTTCTCTTTCTTCATTTTACTCGGGTAAGGAAGTGGTGATTGGTATGGTTTAACATAAGGTTTAGCCTTAACTGTGTTATCTTCATTAACCTTTTCAACTACCGGTTCTTTTTCCTTATCTTGATCAGGTTGTGGTTCTTGTGGAGTAGGAATAGCTTCGTTAGAAGTTACAAGTATTTCAGGTGGTTTAAGTGTTGTACCACTTCTTTTGGTAATGGCTTTAGCTGTTTCATTCCGAGGGTTAGCATTTGTATCACTAGGTAGACTTCCCGGTTTTCTTTCACCTATTAACCTTGCTAGGTTACTTACTTCTTGTTCCAGATTTTGAATAGAAGCTTGTTGATTTCTAAATGCTTGAGCATTTTGTTCATTAGTTTGTTTCTGAGATGTGAAAAACTGCGTTTGAGTTTCAACTAGCTTCGTCATCATATCTTCTAAATTCGGCTTTTTATCATCGGTTTGTTGCGGTGGTTTGTTTTGAAAATTAGGTCTTTGCTGATTGTAAGTATTATTGGATACTTGTTGATTGCTAGGACCTTGTTGGTTGTTGTATGGAATATTTCGGTTATAATTCTAGTTTTGATTGTAAATCGGTCTTGGCGGTTGATAATTATTCTGATAATTATTTCCAGGCCTTTGGTTTATGTATGAAATATTCTCTCTTTGTTCCATTGTTAATTCAATACTGAGACAATCTTTTGTCAAATGTGGTCCTCCACACTGCTCACAACTAATTCGTATTGAGTGAATATCTTTAGTCATCTTTTCCATTCGTCTCTCGACAGCATCTATCTTTGCGGAAATGGAATCTAAGTCATGGCTAGAATCGGCTCTAGCTGCTTTAGATGATCTAACGATATCTTTTTCTTGGTGCCACTCATGAGAGTGGGAAGCAGTGTTATCAATAATTTTGTAAGCATCAGTTTCGGTTTTCTTCATAATAGAACCACCCGCTGCTATATCTATGTCTTTCCTTATAGTGATGTCGCATCCTTGGTAGAATATTTGTACTATTTGACAAGTGTCTAAACCATGTTGTGGACATCCTCTTAATAACTTTCCAAATCTAGTCCACGCCTCATATAGAGTTTCATTCGGCTTCTGTGTGAATGTAACAATTTCTCCTTGAAGTCTTACGGCTTTAGATGCAGGAAAGAATTGTTTAAGAAATTTTTCAACTAAAACGTCCCATGTATCGATCGCCCCTTCAGGTAACGATTCCAACCAATCTTTAGCTTCTCCCTTTAAAGTCTAGGGAAATAACATGAGATATATCTGTTCATCCTCCACTTCTCAGATTTTAAATAGTGTGCAGATCCTATTAAAGGTACGTAGATGTTCATTTGGATCTTCCTTCGGCGCACCACTAAATTGGCATTGATTAGTCACCATGTGTAGAATTTGTCCTTTGATTTCATAATCTGGCGCATTAATGTCTGGATGAGTAATTACGTGACCTTGGCCAGTGCGTTTAGCTCTCATTCAGTCTTCCATACTTAATGGTTCTGTTACGAATCGTCCCTGAATATTCTCCTGATTCTCAATTGTGAGGTCGGGTTCAAAAAATGGATTATCGGAAATTTGAACTGTAGTACTTGGTCGATTGGATGACGATTCTAAAGAAAAATCAACGGCGGTAATATTTGCTAAATTTCTTGATCTAGTTACAGGTGGTGAACCTACAAAAGGTGGTGAACGTCTTGCTCGGTGCATTCACTGAATATCCTATTAGTTTTTAAAAGGAAAGAAAAATTATAATAAGTTATCCAATCAATAGACTTTTCTGATTTTGCCCACGTTTCGAATAGCCAAAAGATGCAGCAGAGGGGCATGATTCGTTTGGTCTCAATATAATTGAGGACTGTTTGGCTCCAATAACCCGGTCCACGTACAAATCCAACTATTACTACGAACCAGAAAATTTTGATGTCTATCAATTTAACCACTTAAAATAAATTTTCGTAATTTTAAGAAATTTAGATAAGAAGTAGAAAAAATTCTAAGTCCTAAAAACTAGAATGACGAGAAATAAGAAAGAAAAAGAGCGCGTCGGAAAAAGGTCGAAAAAGAAAAATGGTTGCAAAATAAAAGGTGACGGAAAAATAAAAGAAACTTATAAAACTTAAAAACACTTTGACTAACCTAACCTTATTACTACAACTAACTTAAAATTATAATCGCAAATTGAGATTACTAATTGAAATGATAATTGATAATAGGTAAAAGTCGTCTAAAAATATTAAAGCTTATAGGAAAAACTAAATCCCAAATAGAAATAACTTAAAAAGAAACTAAAACTTAAAAAGGTGTCGCAAAATTCTAAAGTATCTAAATCTTAGTCTAAAGAAAAACACTTAAGGGATTTTATGGCAAAGCCTAAAAATCTATAAATAAAAATAACTATGGCAAAAACTATGAATTAAAACTAAATACGAGCAAAAAATACAAATATTACGCTAAAACGATTAAAAAGGGACAAAATATAAAAATATACAAAAAGTTGTAAAAAGTACAATTTTTATAAAAATATTATTTTTATATTAATTATTTATTAAAACTATTAATTTTATATTTTATTAAACTAATTAAAACAAAATAAACTAATAAAAACTAAATATTATAATAAATATACCCTAATTAGGGTTTAAGTTTAAATATAATTAATAAAAACCCGTAATTAATGCTGCTACGGCTTCTGTGTACCCGTGTCAGACTGTCTCCGCGAGTCGCGGTATTCGAGGCTGCAAACTCCGCGAGTCGCGGGGTTCCAAAATTCAACTCTGGTACAGTTTTTTTTAATTTGACGTTTTTTTTTTATATTCTGTTTTATATTTTCTGTTTAAATCAAAATATTTATATAATAAAAACTTATATTTAAAAACTAAAATAAAAATAGAACTACTTTATAATTTTAAAAATATCTTAAAAATAGATTTATATATATATTAATTTTTTTTAAATAAAAATATTTAAATAAAACTTATATTTTTATAAAATAAAAATAAAGAAACTTTATAAAACTTAAATATTTGACAAAATCTTAAAAAAATATATATATAAATTTTTGTTTTCTTTTTATATTTTTGAATAATAAAAAAAAACGTATTTTTACAAAAGTGAATTTTAATAAAAGTAAACTAAAAATAAAAATCTTTTTTTTTATGTAGCGTTGCGCTTTCGGCGTTTAAGAGTTTTCCCGGCAGCGGCGCCAAAAATACTTGATAGTTAAAGCTAAGGGGTATAAAATACTATTAATTTTTATAAGGAAATACTATTAAATACGATACAATTTTACACAAGATATTTATTTATTTAGAGAATGGATATACTTAAACCTTGCTACAACACTTATAGGCAGTGTACCTAATCGTACACTAGTGTAGTTTTTAGTAAGTCCGGTTCGTTCCACAGGGAAAATCTTTAAACAAAGCTTAACGCTATATTAGTTTACTTTTATAAAAATACAAATATATATATAAGTAATATTATTATTATAAAGGGGGGGTTTTTACCGTTTAATGACTGGTTTGTCGATTTTAAAACTTTAGTCGCAGTTAAAACCAAATGTAAAATAATAAATAAATACAAGACTTAATTTAAAGCGTAAAGTAAATAATGATAATGAAATTGCGAATAATAAAAGTGCGATAAAATAAACTTGCGATAATTAAAAAGTACGATAATTAAAAGTGCAATTAAATACAATAACAATAAAAATGTGATAATTAGAAGTGCAATTAAATATAAAATAAAAGAAATTAAATATGAAATAAACAAAAATTTTGGGATGTTTTGAGATGACTCCAATTAGCCGTTCGTCAAAATCTATTTTCTATATTTTATGAGAAATATTTCAAAACTGATGCGCGTGCTGAAACTGATTTAGTAAACCATAACTAGACCTCTTCTGATTTCTAACTTGTAGACATTGTATGAGGCTTTAGCCGGACTTTTTTGAATCGATTTAAGTCTAGTTGGGATCTGGAGTTGGTCATAATTTTATGAGTTATGTGCTATGAGCTATAGTTGTACCTTTCTACGATGTACGTAATTTGAAGGCATGCTTTAAACTGCGAATGTGCAATTTGCTAAACTATGAGTTGTAAATTGTTACTTAATCTAGGTTTGACATGTTGACCATTTTTTCATGACTTACTGAGATGTTTGACATTAGTTGACTACTGATAGTTAAAGCTAAGGGGTATAAAATACTATTAATTTTTATAAGGAAATACTATTAAATACGATACAATTTTACACAAGATATTTATTTATTTAGAGAATGGATATACTTAAACCTTGCTACAACACTTATAGGCAGTGTACCTAATCGTACAGTAGTGTAGTTTTTAGTAAGTCCGGTTCGTTCCACAGAGAAAATCTTTAAATAAAGCTTAACTCTATATTAGTTTACTTTTATAAAAATACAAATATATATATAAGTAATATTATTATTATAAAGGGGGGTTTTTACCGTTTAATGACCGGTTTGTCGATTTTAAAACTTTAGTCGCAGTTAAAACCAAATGTAAAATAATAAATAAATACAAGACTTAATTTAAAGAGTAAAGTAAATAACGATAATGAAATTGCGAATAATAAAAGTGCGATAAAATAAACTTGCGATAATTAAAAAGTACGATAATTAAAAGTGCAATTAAATACAATAACAATAAAAATGCGATAATTAGAAGTGCAATTAAATATAAAATAAAAGAAATTAAATATGAAATAAAAGAATTATGCTTATTTAAACTGCCGTAACCATGATGTTTGACGTGTTGATTTTAGTTTTATGCCCATGGGTTAATTGTCCTTTGTCCTGGATTATTTAATATGTCCGTCTGGTTTTTGTCCATAACAGTCCATCGGTCATAAATATAAAGTGCGAGTGTCCTCATCAAATTATCCTTATACCCGAAGTTAAATATTCTAACTAATTGGGGACTTAAACTGTAACAAGGTTTTATTACTTTGTTTAATAATTACACCAGAATGTCGACTGAGTGTAACCCAAGGTTTTAATACTTTGTTATCAATTATGACAAGTGTCCTTGTACATAATTTCACCCCTGTTTTAATTATTCTAGTGGCTATTAATCCATTCCCGTGTCCGGTAAAATGAACGATTATTCGTACATATAAATACCCCGCCCATCGTGTCCGATCGAGTGTATATGGTAATTTATAGGGACGCCCAATTGTAAATCTTTATGTTAACATTAACAAACTATCATTTAGTTAAACAATTATAAAGCCCATTAATAGCCCATAGTCTAATTTCCATAAGTATCGTTCTTTTGTCCAAACCCTAATTATGGTACAAAGCCCAATTACCCAATTTTAGTAATTAGCCCAACATCATGATTACTTCGGATTAAATAAGCATAATAGTAACTTAGCTACGAGACATTAAATTAAAAAGGTTGAACATAACTTACAATGATTAAAAATAGCGTAGCGTTACACGGACAGAATTTTGACTTACACCCTTACAACATTTGCTAACATACCCTTATTATTAGGATTTAAAATTAAAATTAAAATTAAAATATAAATTATATATATATATATATATATATTTACGTATATATTGAGAGAGAGATAGATTATGGATTTAAATTGATCAGAATTCGTTGGGCTTTATAGGGAGTTTCAAAATTTGGGGCTCCGCGACTCGCGACCGATTCCTTCTTCAAACTCCGCGAGTCGCGGAGTTTGTAAATACAGCTCACTCCATTTTGGCTCTTTGTTTACCGACGGTTTATTATATAAATATAATTTATATAATTAATTATATATTATATTATATTTATATACATAGTTAACTTGTAATTTTTAGTCCGTTGCGTCGAGCGTTGAGAGTTGACTCTGGTCCCGGTTCTGGATTTTCGAACGTCCTTGCGTACAATTTAATATCTTGTACTTTGCGTTTTGAATCTTGTACTCTTGTAATTTCGAGACGTTTCTTATCAATAATTGGAACCTCTTTGATTGTCTTTTGTACTTTTGAGCTTTTTGGTCGTTTGCGTCTTCAATTCGTCGAATCTGTCTTTTGTCTTCACCTTTTATTATTTAAACGAATATCACTTGTAAATAGAACAATTACAACTAAAAGCTTGTCTTTCTTGAGGAATAATGCTATGAAATATATGTTCGTTTTTAGCATTATCAACTACCTTGATCGAGTTGACTTTTGGTTTGACTTTGGCTGACTTTTGTTGACTTGCTTGAATTAGTTGACTTTTACTTGTTCATTGAGTCAGTCTGAGCACTAGGACTTTGCGTACACTATGGGTTGACATGGTATGAACTATACGTGTATACTTAAGATGACTTACGTGTTTAGGTTGCATTGTTCGATCGAGATTGTTCAACTACAGTACATTTTGCTAAGATATTTCAAGTGCTTTTGCTAAGGTGAGTCTACAGTCCCTACTATGTTTTTACAGGGATGAGATACATGCTTTTTACAATTATTTTACATATTAGGCACAAGTAACTTAAATATATACATATGAGTTCAGATCAAAAATCCCTTAGCTTGATTATATTAGTTACTTTGTAAGCTCGACTTATAGGGACGGTACCATTAGGTTTGACAAACCTCACCGCAACATAACTGGTGCTTATTTTGTCGTTACTTGTACACTTGATTGGTGTATGCTTAGATAGGGTAAAAGGAAGACGTGTAGCTCGGCTATCCGCAAAGGTTAAAGCTTTATAATCAAGTGCTCATGATAATGTATACTTTTCTTACGATGTTTTACAGAAAATCTTGTGGTCTAACTTACGAAATCCTTTACTAAACTTGTAGATTCACTCAACATTTTCGTTGACGTTTTGCATGTTTTATCTCAGGTTCATAAAGGTAGTGCTTCCGTTAAATAGAAGTTGTCATTGTAGTGACCCAAACTTTTCCATGTTTATTTATATTAATTGAATTTTATAATTACATGATTAAGTGTTTCCAACATGTTAAGCAATCAAAGTTGTTAAGACTTGATTAATTAAAATAAGTTTCATACAGACAATTGACCACCCAAGTTGACCGGTGATTCACGAACGTTAAAACTTGTAAAAACTATATGATGTCATATATATGGATATATATATATATATATATATATATATATATATATATATATATATATATATATATATATATATATATATATATATATATATATAGTTAACATGATATTATGATAAGTAAACATATCATTAAGTATATTAACAATGAACTACATATGTAAAAACAAGACTACTAACTTAATGATTTCGAAACGAGGCATATATGTAACTATTATCGTTGTAACGACATTTAATTGTATATATATATATCATAATAAGATATATTAATACATCATAATATCATGATAATTTAATAATTTAACATCTTATTTGATATAATAAACAATGGGTTAACAACACTTAACATGATCGTTAACCTAAAGGCTTCAAAACAACACTTACATGTAACGACTAACGATGACTTAACGACTCAGTTAAAATGTATATACATGTAGTGTTTTAATATGTATTCATACACTTTTGAAAGACTTCAAGACACTTATCAAAATACTTCTACTTAACAAAAATGCTTACAATTACATCCTCGTTCAGTTTCATCAACAATTCTACTCGTATGCACCCGTATTCGTACTTGTACAATACACAGCTTTTAGATGTATGTACTATTGGTATATACACTCCAATGATTAGCTCTTAGCAGCCCATGTGAGTCACCTAACACATGTGGGAACCATCATTTGGTAACTAGCATGAAATATCTCATAAAATTACAAAAATATTAGTAATCATTCATGACTTATTTACAAGTAAACAAAATTACACATCCTTTATATCTAATCCATATACCAACGACCAAAAACACCTACAAACACTTTCATTCTTTAATTTTATTCATCTAATTGATCTCTCTTAAGTTCTATCTTCAAGTTCTAAGTGCTCTTCATAAATTCTATAAGTTCTAGTTTCATAAAATCAAGAATACTTCCAAGTTTGCTAGCTTACTTCCAGTCTTGTAAAGTGATCATCCAACCTCAAGAAATCTTTCTTATTTATAGTAAGATATCTTTCTAATATAAGGTAATACTCATATCCAAACTTTGATTCAGTTTCTATAACTTTAACAATCTTATTTCGAGTGGAAATCTTACTTGAACTTGTTTTTGTGTCATAATTTTGCTTCAAGAACTTTCAAGCCATCCAAGGATCCTTTGAAGCTAGATCTATTTTTCTCATTTTCAGTAAGTTTATCCACAAAACCTGAGGTAGTAATGATGTTCATAACATCATTCGATTCATATATATAAAACTACCTTATTCGAAGGTTTAAACTTGAAATCACTAGAACATAGTTTAGTTAATTCTAAACTTGTTCGCAAACAAAAGTTAATCCTTCTAACTTGACTTTTAAAATCAACTAAACACATGTTATATATCTATATGATATGCTAACTTAATGATTTAAAACCAGAAAACACGAAAAACACCGTAAAACCGGACATACGCCGCCGTAGTAACACCGCGGGCTGTTTTGGGTTTGATAATTAAAAACTATGATAAACTTTGATTTAAAAGTTGTTCTTCTGGGAAAATGATTTTTTTTATGAACATGAAACTATATCCAAAAATCATGATTAAACTCAAAGTGGAGGTATGTTTTTCAAAATGGTCATCAAGACGTCGTTCTTTCGAATGAAATGACTACCTCTTACAAAAATATCTTGTAACTTATATTTTGGACTATAAACCTATACTTTTTCTGTTTAGATTCATAAAATAGAGTTCAATATGAAACCATAGCAATTTGATTCACTCAAAACGGATTTAAAACGAAGAAGTTATGGGTAAAACAAGATTGGATATTTTTTGATTGTTGTAGCTACGGGAAATATTTTAACAAATCTATATTAATCATATCCTAGCTAACTTATATGGTATAATACATATATTCTAATATATTATGTAATCTTGGGATACCATAGACACGTATGCAAATGTTTTGACATATCATATCGATCCATCTATATATATTATTTGGAACAACCATAGACACTCTATATGCAGTAATGTTGGAGTTAGCTATACAGGGTTGAGGTTGATTCCAAAAATATATATACTTTGAGTTGTGATCTAGCCTGAGACGTGTATACACTGGGTCATGGATTGGGTCAAGATAATATATATCAATTTATTTCTGTACATCTAACTATGGACAACTAGTTGTAGGTTACTAATGAGGACAGCTGACTTAATAAACTTAAAATATTAAAACGTATTAAAAATGTTGTAAATATATTTTGAACATACTTTGATATATATGTACATATTTGTTATAGGTTCGTGATTCGACCAGTGGCCAAGTCTGTAATGACCCGGGAATTTCCGACCAAATTTAAACTTTAATCTTTATATGTTTCCGACATGATAAGCAAAGTCTGTAATGTGAGTCTCAAATTTTTTTTTCTTGAAATATTATATGGAATCATTTAACCTTTGACTATTTCCGACGATTCACGAACAACTAATTGTAAATAGATACATATATATTTTAAGTTGAAATATAATTTAAAATCATATTATACAATTTAGTTGTTAGAATTAATGATGTAAAATAATAAAAATTTGTAATTTAAAAGGAAATTAAATATATATATATAGTAATTTTGAAATATGTAATTATATAGTTTATAAATTTTGATTACATTAATTAGAAATACTTGTTTATTTTTTTTACCAAGATAATAACAAATATATATATATATATATATATATATATATATATATATATATATAATATTTCATTCTGAGTATTTACATGTTAATATTAAGTTGCTATATTATTATTATTATTATTATTAATATTAATTAATTTTATTATTATATTATATATAATATATAGACAGATATTTACATACGCAAATCCCAATTTTACTATATTCTTCATGTATTCTATTTTGTGCTGCTTGTGATCTTTTGTCTTACGCAAATCACAATCGAGAAAATGAACCAACCGCACTTCATCTATGGAAGGGAAGATTTATGCATATAGTATTGCACCTGAAAACTCTCGAAAAATGAGTAAACGTTTAACGCGTAGCTGAACAAATTCCTTTGGCGTTGTTATTATCGAAAATAATTTTACAATCCCTCTCCAAATTAGCCAATTTAGTCACAGCTCCAACAAGACAACTTCAACTTCCATTCGGATTAGCCTTATTATAATCTTGATTATATAAGTTTGCCCTTCATCATCGATACCGGAGAACCGTTTATTTCCCACCACATTAGCAGTAAACTTACCAGCAACTTCATTGATCTTTGGCTTTCTGAAAAGTTATTATATTCATTGAAACCCTATCATCTACTCATCTGCATCTAAAAATGAGAATTGCCGTACCAAATTACCGAGAATCCGCAATCAGTATTTCGAATCTCGCAACGTTCTACATCAACAGTTATATGTATACATATAACCTTTAGAATTATGATCTTCCATTCTGAAATTCGGAAAAGCACTCTAGCCTACGAATAAGTTCTTTGAGTTTTGAAAAAGTTAAATGAAGCAGCAGAAACTGTAGACAACCATAAACGACCTTAACCGTCGAAAGTTTGATGAGAAAGAATAGTATGTCGGCAAAGCTCGGAAAAGTTGGAACAAATAAACGGATTGAGTAAATTATGAAGGAGGCTATGGAAAAATTACAAATACTAAACCTTCCTACAAAGAATCCAAATGATTCAGTGCCTGCTGAAGTTATTATCGAATACCTTGTTCCTGACTCTAAACCTTTACGGGAAAATCTTCTGCATCATCCATCGATATTAGAAATTCTAAGATATCATCGTATCTTTCATTATAAATATCTTCGATATTCCTGAAGATATATTCCCAACTGTTCTTATCTAAAATCATTTATCTCTCCGTAATATATGTGTTACATCATAAAAGAAACTATTTTAGTTTCTAAATTCTGAAACCTTCGAGTTTAAAATAGGAATGTTTTGAAGTAGTGTTGGGAACTGAAGCATGAGTTAGTATAATATAATGACACTTGATCAACGTGATTATATTACAGTAATTCATGCTAAGTTTCTAATGGAATGTGATGATTCACAGTACCATCATCATGTGCCATTTACACGACTCTTACATTCTACCCAATCTCCAACATATTGAGAACATATCTTCTGGATAGTTCTATCTTTTCGAATATTCTGGTAATTTAACCAACCAAGATCGTGCTATAACAATCTCTCTCGTAAAACATTAGTCATGTTCATTAAAAAAAATTCATACCTACGAATTCCGGACCATTATTTGCTTGACTTGAAGTCGGGAAGAGGAGACAAAAGTAGGGAGCCCTTGAATATAAAAGAAAATATAAAGCTCGACAACAACACATAAATTACAAACCGTGCATATCAATACGTATTGCCATGTAAAGGCACGGGAAAATTAATAACACTATAACCCCAAGATAATAGTAGAAGTAAATAAATTCCTCTGGTGGAAGATGAAAGAGAAGAATGACAAATATGAAGGTTAGAAGTCTATCGAGAACCAGAACTGGATGGAGCATATTGACAAATGATTCAAAGTACTAATTAAAGGAGAAAGAATAGAAGGTGTGAGTTGTAAGGAAACAAAGAGGGTGAATTTATAGCGAAATATCAGACAAAGAAATCAAGACAGATGACCACATTTAATTAAAGACGATCCTAATTTTCTTATTTACCGAAAAGTCAAATCTTATAAAGATTTCGAAGATTTTCTTTAAATTCCTTGAATTCCGGAATTCAACAGTGACTACGTCAAAAGTTAAGACGAACCTCTATTTACTTCATTTCACTCTTTGTGACAGCTTCACTCGTACGCTTCACATGATCAAATCTTTTTATCTATATTAATCAATATTGATAAAACTCTATTTATCAACTCATATTCGTCAGGAAAACATTCTTATTGTTAGCCATGACGACCTCACTCAAATTTCGGGACGAAATTTCTTTAACGGGTAGGTATTGTAGTGACCCGGGAATTTCCGACCAAATTTAAACTTAAATCTTTATATGTTTCCGACATGATAAGCAAAGTCTGTAATGTGAGTCTAAAATTTTTTTTTCTTGAACTATTATATGGAATCATTTAACCTTTGACTATTCCCGACGATTCACGAACAACTAATTGTAAATAGATGCATATATATTTTAAGTTGAAATATAATTTAAAATCATATTATACAATTTAGTTGTTAGAATTAATGATGTAAAATAATAAAAATTTGTAATTTAAAAGGAAATTAAATATATATATATAGTAATTTTGAAATATGTAATTATATAGTTTATAAATTTTGATTACATTAATTAGAAATACTTGTTTATTTTTTTTACCAAGATAATATATATATATATATATATATATATATATATATATATATATATATATATATATAATAATACATATAGAATTTATAATATTTCATTCTGAGTATTTACATGTTAATATTAAGTTGCTATATTATTATTACTATTAATATTAATTAATTTTATTATTATATTATATATAATATATAGACAGATATTTACATACACAAATCCCAATTTTACTATCTTCTTTATGTATTCTATTTTGTGCTGCTTGTGATCTTTTGTCTTCCACCATCTTACTACAAGACACATCGATCTCTTCTTTTCTCATTGAATTTAATAGCCATAAATGGAATAGATGATTGATAAATGATTGGTGTGTTTGTATTCTTCTATATGTATCGAATCCATATATCATATATTATTATTTATGTCTACTTGTCAAGATGATTGATCAAGATGATTGATACAAATATACTTTATATATATCTATACCTTACATGTCAAGATTCGTTTAGTAAATCTATAAGGCAATAAACTCACAAGTGATTTCATATTAATACTACACATCAAACCATATCTCTCTTTCTCTTTTCTTTTCTGATTTCCAACCGGAACAACCAACACCCCTATGATCAAATCATCACCAACACGTTTACCTAACATCAACTTCCACTTTCAAGACACCACCTATATTCTTCAAACTCATAACCACCATCAAATTCCATCACGTGAATAACCTCACCAACGGAGATAACTTCAAACCCATCGTGGATTATTATTTCTTGATCCACTAAAACCAATGCTACCACTTGTGGCTAAACTTGCACCTTCGATTATTATTTTATGTTCGACAATCGACTATCTTTAATCTGCTATTCGCTATTGCTGTTAACCAAGAAGCAACACATTAAATAACCACAACACACCACCACCTCGTCCACCTAGTAAACCCTAAAACCACCATGTTTCTTCTTTCTTCTCCTTTCTCTATGTTACTGATACAACTTATTCCGGTTTTGAATCAAATACATCACGAATCATTACTTTGATCACTACCACAACCATAACCGCCAACATCTCTATTTTTTTCTTTTCTTCTCCTTCGTGACCAACAGCAAGTTGCTGTTTCGGTGGAGATTAAAAACGTGAGTGAAATTAGTACATAAGAAGGAACCAAAGATAGATAATATAGATGAAGAGTGATGATAAATAAAAGGAAATCACGTTCCCTTTTCCTTTATTCCTTGTGGCCGACATTCTTGAAGCAAATCACCCACTTATGTTTTTTTTATTTATTTTGCATGCCTTATTTGCTGTTACAATGGCCAGTTAAACCCTACCACTTTTACGATTAGTGAACACCTATGAAATAGCTGGAAATATCACCAAATCCATCACCTTGTATTCGGTTGCAGGCCGGGCCACATAATTATATTGAACTTGTTAAAGCATTGTTGGGCTGCCATGTTGATCTGTTGGGCCGAAATATAAAAGGGCCAGAGTTAAAAAGTTGGGTTAAACAGGTGGTTACCCCTTTCCACGTTACCTGCTATTACTTCGATTTTTTTTTTTTACCGATTAAGATGATGATGGAAAAAGGTGATTAGATGATAATGATATCGTACTAAGATCATAATGATTCGGTGTTGTAAAGAATAAATGAAATGATATTGTTGATGGCATGAGGTATACAATGATGATGATAGTGAAAATAAGATTTCGATGATAGTTAAGAATAGGTGATAATATGATGATGATATTGATGATGAAATTATTCAGAGATGATGATTGTGGAGAAGAACATGATGATGTTTAAAATGGGTTTAGGAAAGAAGAAGTTAACAGAAGTATAAATGGTTAAATATAATTAAAATATGATATTAATCAGATAAACAGAAAAAAAGGAGTCGTATGGGTTGTTTTCAGGTTACCCAGAGGTCACAGGTTCAATCCTGATATGTGCCATTTTTTTTTTAGAAAATGAAGAAAAAGAGGAAGCAACAAATACGGGTTTTATAGATTAAAGTGGTGAGGAAAATTAGTAAAACAATTGCAGAAGAGTGGTTAGGTGTTTGGTCGTTGAGCGAGAGGTCATGGGTTCGAGCCCGGACGATGATATTTTTTTTGAGATTATTACTTTAAAGGTAGTTTCTATTATTTTTTATTGTTATTATTATTATTATTAATTTTATTATTATTATTATATAGTTAATATTATTAGTAGTATTATTATTAGTATTAACATGATTTTTAAGATTATTATTATCATTCTTATTATCATTCTTATTATTATTATTATTATTATTATTATTTTAGTATTATCATAATTATTATTTTAACAAATAAAAGATATTATATAAAAATATAATTATTACATATATCATGAGTATATTTAATTTACTAGTTTAATATAAAAATAACATATATAGATATATATAACATTTAAAATAACAAATACATTATAATAAGTAATATATTATATAAATAAAATATATATAAACTAGTTTGATTATTATTACATGTTAATTATACTCTTTAATATATATAAGATATAGGTTCGTGTATTCGAGGCCAACCCTGCATTGTTCAATTTAGTCATATGTATTTTTACTACAAAATGCAGTAGGTGAGTTCATTTGCTCCCTTTTTACTTATTACATTTTTGGGCTGAGAATACATGCAAATGCTTTATTAACAGTTTTACAATATTTATATGCGTGAGTTTCAATTGCCTTTTTACCCTTTATATTTTTGGGCTAAGAATACATGCGCAATTTTTATAAATGTTTTACGAAATAGACACAAGTAATTGAAACTACATTATATGGTTGAATTATCGAAATCGAATATGCCCCTTTTTATTAAGTCTTGTAATCTAAGAATTAGGGAACAGACACCTTAATTGATGCGAATCCTAAAGATAGATCTATCGGGCTCAACAAGCCCCATCCAAAGTACCGGATGCTTTAGTACTTCGAAATTATATCATGTCTGAAGGAGGATCCCGGAATGATGGGGATATTCTTATATGTATATTGTGAATGTCGGTTACCAGGTGTTCAATCCATATGAATGATATTTTTGTCTCTATGCATGGGACGTACATTTATGAGAACTGGAAATGAAATTCTTGTGGTCTATTAAAATGATGGAAATGATTATTTATGTTAAACTAATGAACTCACCAACCTTTTGGTTGACACTTTAAAGCATGTTTATTCTCATGTATGAAAGAAATCTTCCGCTGTGCATTTGCTCATATTACATGGAGTCGTTCATGGCATATAGAGGTCCGTTCATCGCAATGGTACCATATGTTATTGTGTTCATTCAGGAAGAATTTTGGACGGGGTATGACATGTGGTATCAGAGCGGTGGTCTTAGCGAACCAGGTCTGCATTAGTATGTCTAACTAGTAGTTGTTAGAATGCATTAATGAGTCTGGACTTCGGCCTAGTAGTTGTTAAGATATATTAATAAGTCTGGACTTGAACCTGGTCTGCATGTCAAAAGTTTTGCTTATCATTTCTTGTCAAAAATTATCTGCTTATGATTCTTAGTCTAGACACATCTTACTGCATTGATTACATGAATAGTGTATAGACAAAAATTCATATCTTAGCGTATCTGCTAATTCATATCCTAGCGTATTTGTTACTGTAGACTTTATCTGACACGTTTCCTTAATTCTCTTCGTAATCTACGGGATCTTCTGTACTATACATAGATATTCTATGAAATTAGAATATCATCTGATATCCAAAAATCATTTCATATCAAAAAATCCTTTATTCAATCGTACGCAATGGAACTCACAACTAGTTCAAGTCCCTCGGATTCCGATATGGAGTCCCACTCCAGCTCCGAAAGCCGCGTCACCAGAATGAATCAATCAATCAGCCATCCTCAATTCATCTGATGGGTTTGTAACCTCCTCAATCATTGGAGACAAGAAGAAGGTAACCCCTTCCATCCACCACATTCCTCTCTTGACGAAAAACCTGAAGCACTTACCGGTGAACCTATTAGAAACACCATCTTCACCCTCATTTTTTTCGAATATCTCGCCATGATTATATACTATCTCAATTCCAAAACCTTATTCATCCGCTTGTTCAAACTGCCAATCATCCCGGAATAATATAAGAAGTCAACGAACTTCGCGCTCGAATAATCAATTTGGAAAATATGGTGCAAAATGTACCAGCTTCAGCAACATTACCGGCATAAACAGTACCACCAACAACAACATCCGCATCCCAAGCTTCAATTTCACAATCTGTCCCATGAAGATCAACATCATACACACCATAGTTATCAAGGAATACCAACAGTAATTAACGATAAAGTATTGATCCATAACTTCATTAATATTCTGCGAAGAATATGTGGATCCTAATAGTTTTAGAGATTACTTATTCTAGCTCAAATCGAAAATCAAATGAGTCTAATATTATATTGACTCATTAAATCCATGATTTCATCTGAAGAATATATATATGTATATATGTTTTCATAAAGATTGTAATTAAAAATTCTTTCGTACAAACTATTAATGATGAAAATATTTTAACGGGTAGGTAATACCCGGGGAATATTTAGATTCCACATTAATAAGATACACTGTACATTCTTCGAATCTAATTCAACAGTCATTTACTATCCTACTTACATCCACATATATACGAATCCGTTCACCACAGAATGACCAATTTCATTCAATTTCATATTTAGATTTTGACTTATCAGAATCCAAATCAAGATTTGACAAGTGTCATAATGAAGAAAATAATGAATAAATTAAAATTGATTAGTAACCAATTAATTAACTACTTAAAACTTTAAAACTATATTAACCAAATCCTAGCTAACTGTTCCTATATGACTATTTCCTTAAAATATACTAGTTTTGGTGAAACTATTGAACTATTGAACTATTGGACTATTGGACTACTATTAATGACAATTAAAAAGTATTAAAAGAGTAGAAAATATTAAATACAACACATTTCGACTTAAAAGATCGTAAATAAATTACATCTATTACACTTAAAACTTTTTCCCCAAGTTTGCCACTTGATTTAATCTTAAACATCCTTTGTAACTTGATTTCATCTTAAACCTCATTTGTATCTTGACGATTACAATTTGCGTTCAAACCTTTCATGATTCTTGAAAATACCTCAATCGAGAAGATGAACCAACCGCACTTCATCTATGGAAGGGAAGATTTATGCATATATTATTGCACCTGAAAACTCTAGAAAAATGAGTAAACGTTTAACGCGTAGCTGAACAAATTCCTTTGGCGTTGTTATTATCGAAAATAATTTTACAATCCCTCTCCAAATTATCCAATTTAGTCACAGCTCCAACAAGACAACTTCAACTTCCATTCGGATTAGCCTTATTATAATTTTGATTATATAAGTTTGCCCTTCATCATCGATACCGGAGAACCGTTTATTTCCCACCACATTAGCAGTAAACTTACCAGCAACTTCATTGATCTTTGGCTTTCTGAAAAGTTATTATATTCATTGAAACCCTATCATCTACTCATCTGCATCTGAAAATGAGAATTGCCGTACCAAATTATCGAGAATCCGCAATCAGTATTTCGAATCTCGCAACGTTCTACATCAACAGTTATATGTATACATATAACCTTTAGAATTATGATCTTCCATTCTGAAATTCGGAAAAGCACTCTAGCCTACGAATAAGTTCTTTGAGTTTTGAAAAAGTTGAATGAAGCAGCAGAAACTGTAGACAACCGTAAACGACCTTAACCGTCGAAAGTTTGATGAGAAAGAATAGTATGTCGGCAAAGCTCGGAAAAGTTGGAACAAATAAACGGATTGAGTAAATCATGAAGGAGGCTATGGACAAATTACAAATACTAAACCTTCCTACAAAGAATCCAAATGATTCAGTGCCTGCTGAAGTTATTATCGAATACCTTGTTCCTGACTCTAAACCTTTACGGGAAAATCTTCTGCATCATCCATCGATATTAGAAATTCTAAGATATCATCGTATATTTCATTATAAATATCTTCGATATTCCTGAAGATATATTCCCAACTGTTCTTATCTAAAATCATTTATTTCTCCGTAATATATGCGTTACATCATAAAAGAAACTATTTTAGTTTCTTAATTCTGAAACCTTCGAGTTTAAAATAGGAATGTTTTGAAGTAGTGTTGGGAACTGAAGCATGAGTTAGTATAATATAATGACACTTGATCAACGTGATTATATTACAGTAATTCATGCTGAGTTTCTAATGGAATGTGATGATTCACAGTACCATCATCATGTGCCATTTACACGACTCTTACATTCTACCCAATCTCCAACATATTGAGAACATATCTTCTGGATAGTTCTATCTTTTCGGATATTCTGGTAATTTAACCAACCAAGATCGTGCTATAACAATCTCTCTCGTAAAACATTAGTCATGTTCATTAAAAAAATCCATACCTACGAATTTCGGACCATTATTCGCTTGACTTGAAGTCGGGAAGAGGAGACAAAAGTAAGGAGCCCTTGAATATAAAAGAAAATATAAAGCTTGATAACAACACATAAATTACAAACCGTGCATATCAATACGTATTGCCACGTAAAGGCACGGGAAAATTAATAACACTATAACCCCAAGATAATAGTAGAAGTAAATAAATTCCTCTGGTGGTAGATGAAAGAGAAGAATGACAAATATGAAGGTTAGAAGTATATCGAGAACCAGAACTGGATGGAGCATATTGACAAATGATTCAAAGTACGAATTAAAGGAGAAAGAATAGAAGGTGTGAGTTGTAAGGAAACAAAGAGGGTGAATTTATAGCGAAATATCAGACAAAGCAATCAAGACAGATGACCACATTTAATTAAAGACGATCCTAATTTTCTTATTTACCGAAAAGTCAAATCTTATAAAGATTTCGAAGATTTTCTTTAAATTCCTTGAATTCCGGAATTCAACAGTGACTACGTCAAAAGTTAAGACGAACCTCTATTTACTTCATTTCAATCTTTGTGACAGCTTCACTCGTACGCTTCACATAATCAAATCTTTTTATCTATATTAATCAATATTGATAAAACTCTATTTATCAACTAATATTCGTCAGGAAAACATTCTTATTGTTAGCCATGACGACCTCACTCAAATTTCGGGACGAAATTTCTTTAACGGGTAGGTATTGTAGTGACCCGGGAATTTCCGACCAAATTTAAACTTAAATCTTTATATGTTTCCGACATGATAAGCAAAGTCTGTAATGTGAGTCTCAAAAATTTTTTTCTTGAACTAATATATGGAATCATTTAACCTTTGACTATTCCCGACGATTCACGAACAACTAATTGTAAATAGATACATATATATTTTAAGTTGAAATATAATTTAAAATCATATTATACAATTTAGTTGTTAAAATTAATGATGTAAAATAATAAAAATTTCTAATTTAAAAGGAAATTAAATATATATATAGTAATTTTGAAATATGTAATTATATAGTTTATAAATTTTGATTACATTAATTAGAAATACTTGTTTATTTTTTTACCAAGATAATAACAAATATATATATATATATATATATATATATATATATATATATATATATATATATATATATATATATAATAATACATATAGAATTTATAATATTTCATTCTGAGTATTTGCATGTTAATATTAAGTTGCTATATTATTATTATTATTATTATTAATATTAATTAATTTTATTATTATATTATATATAATATATAGACAGATATTTACATACGCAAATCCCAATTTTACTATCTTCTTTATGTATTCTATTTTGTGCTGCTTGTGATCTTTTGTCTTCCACCATCTTACTACAAGACACATCGATCTCTTCTTTTCTCATTGAATTTAATAGCCATAAATGGAATAGATGATTGATAAATGATTGGTGTGTTTGTATTCTTCTATATGTATCGAATCCATATATCATATATTATTATTTATGTCTACTTGTCAAGATGATTGATCAAGATGATTGATACAAATATACTTTATATATATATCTATACCTTACATGTCAAGATTCGTTTAGTAAATCCATAAGGCAATAAACTCACAAGTGATTTCATATTAATACTACACATCACACCATATCTCTCTTTCTCTTTTCTTTTCTGATTTCCAACCGGAACAACCAACACCCCTATGATCAAATCATCACCACCACGTTTACCTAACATCATCTTCCACTTTCAAGACACCACCTATATTCTTCAAACTCATAACCACCATCAAATTCCATCACGTGAATCACCTCACCAACGGGGACAACTTCAAACCCATCGTGGATTATTATTTCTTGATCCACTAAACCAACGCTACCACTTGTGGCTAAACTTGCACCTTCGATTATTATTTTATGTTCGACAATCGGCTATCTTTAAACTGCTATTCGCTATTGTTGTTAACCAAGAAGCAACACATTAAATCACCACAACACACCACCACCTCATCCACCTAGTAAACCCTAAAACCCATGTTTCTTCTTTCTTCTCCGTTCTCTATGTTACTGATACAACTTATTTCAGTTTCGAATCAAATACATCACGAATCATCACTTTGATCACTACCACAACCATAACCGCCAACATCTCTATTTTTTTTTCTTTTCTTCTCCTTCGTGACCAACAGCAAGTTGCTGTTTCGGTGGAGATTAAAAACGTGAGTGAAATTAGTACATAAGAAGGAACCAAAGATAGATAATATAGATGAAGAGTGATGATAAATAAAAGGAAATCTCGTTCCCTTTTCCTTTATTCCTTGTGGCCGACATTCTTGAAGCAAATCACCCACTTGTGTTTTTTATTTATTTATTTCGCATGCTTTATTTGCTGTTACAATGGCCAGTTAAACCCTACCACTTTTACGATTAGTGAACACCTATGAAACAGCTGGAAATATCACCAAATCCATCACCTTATATTCGGCTGCAGGCCTTTAATATTGTGACGGGCCACATAATTATATTGAACTTGTTAAAGCATTGTTGGGCTGCCATGTTGATCTGTTGGGCCGAAATATAAAAGGGCCAGAGTTAAAAAGTTGGGTTAAACATGTGGTTACCCCTTTCCACGTAACCTGCTATTACTTCGATTTTTTTTTTACCGATTAAGATGATGATGGAAAAAGGTGATTAGATGATAATGATATCGTACTAAGATCATAATGATTCGGTGTTGTAAAGAATAAATGAAATGATATTGTTGATGGCATGAGGTATACGATGATGATGATAGTGAAAATAAGATTTCGATGATAGTTAAGAATAGGTGATAATATGATGATGATATTGATGATGAAATTATTCAGAGATGATGATTGTGGAGAAGAACATGATGATGTTTAAATTGGGTTTAGGAAAGAAGAAGTTAATAGAAGTATAAATGGTTAAATATAATTAAAATCTGATATTAATCAGATAAACAGAAAAAGAGGAGTGGTGTGGGTTGTTTTCAGGTTACCCAGAGGTCACAGTTTCAATCCTGATATGTGCCTTTTTTTTTAGAAAATGAAGAAAAAGAGGAAGCAACAAATACGGGTTTTATAGATTAAAGTGGTAAGGAAAATCAGTAAAACAATTGCAGAAGAGTGGTTAGGTGTTTGGTCGTTGAGCGAGAGGTCATGGGTTCGAGCCCGGTCGATAATATTTTTTTTAGATTATTACTTTAAAGGTAGTTTCTATTATTTTTATTCTTATTATTACTATTATTATTAATTTTATTATTATTATTATGTAGTTAATATTATTAGTAGTATTATTATTAGTATTAACATGATTTTTAAGATTATTATTATCATTCTTATTAGTATTATTATTATTATTATTATTATTATTATTATTATTATTATTATTATTATTATTATTATTATTATTATTATTATTATTATTATTATTATTATTATTATTTTAGTATTATCATAATTATTATTTTAACAAATAAAAGATATTATATAAAAATATAATTATTACATATATCATGAGTATATTTAATTTACCAGTTTCATATAAAAATAATATATATAGATATATATAACATTTGAAATAACAAATACATTATAATAAATAATATATTATATAAATAAAATATATATAAACTAGTTTGATTATTATTACATGTTAATTATACTCTATAATATATATAATTGATATAGGTTCGTGAATCCGAGGCCAACCCTGCATTGTTCAATTTAGTCATATGTATTTTTACTACAAAATACAGTAGGTGAGTTCATTTGCTCCCTTTTTACTCATTACATTTTTGGGCTGAGAATACATGCAAATGCTTTATTAACTGTTTTACAATATTTATATGCGTGAGTTTCAATTGCCTTTTTACCCTTTATATTTTTGGGCTGAGAATACATGCGCAATTTTTATAAATGTTTTACGAAATAGACACAAGTAATTGAAACTACATTATATGGTTGAATTATCGAAATCGAGTATGCCCCTTTTTATTAAGTCTGGTAATCTAAGAATTAGGGAACAGACACCCTAATTGACGCGAATCCTAAAGATAGATCTATCGGGCCCAACAAGCCCCATCCAAAGTACCGGATGCTTTAGTACTTCGAAATTTATATCATGTCCGAAGGAGGATCCCGGAATGATGGGGATATTCTTATATGTATATTGTGAATGTCGGTTACCAGGTGTTCAATCCATATGAATGATATTTTTGTCTCTATGCATGGGACGTATATTTATGAGAACTGGAAATGAAATTCTTGTGGTCTATTAAAATGATGGAAATAATTATTTATGTTAAACTAATGAACTCACCAACCTTTTGGTTGACACTTTAAAGCATGTTTATTCTCAGGTATGAAAGAAATCTTCCGCTATGCATTTGCTCATATTACATGGAGTCGTTCATGGCATATAGAGGTTCGTTCATCGCAATGGTACCATATGTTATTGTGTTTGTTCAGGAAGAATTTTGGACGGGGTATGACAAAGTCTTACTTCCCGACGAAGTAAAAATTTGTGAAAGTGAGTTATAGTCCCACTTTTAAAATCTAATATTTTTGGGATGAGAATACATGCAGCTTTATAAATAATTTACAAAATAGACACAAGTACATGAAACTACTTTCTATGGTTGAACGATCGAAGCCGAATATGCCCCTTTTTCTTGGTAACCTAAGAATTAGTAAACCAGTATACTAATTGACGCGAATCCTAAAGATAGATCTATTGGGCCCAACGAACCTCATCCGTTGTAGTGGATGCTTTAGTACTTCGATGTTGTTTTATCATGTCCGATGGATGTCCCGGAATGATAGGGGATATTCTTATATGCATCTTGTTAATGTCGGTTACCAGGTGTTCACCGTATGAATGATTTTTATCTCTATGTATGGGATGTATTGAAATATGAAATCTTGTGGTCTATTATTATGATTTGATAATATATAGGTTAAACCTATAACTCACCAACATTTTTGTTGATGGTTTAAGCATGTTTATTCTCAGGTGATTATTAAGAGCTTCTGCTGTTGCATACTAAAATAAGGACAAGATTTGGAGTCCATGCTTGTATGATATTGTGTAATACCTACATTCAAGAAACTTATTTTTGATGTAATATATTCTTATTGTAAACCATTATGTAATGGTCGTGTGTAATCGGTATATTTTAGATTATCATTATTTGATAATCTACGTAATGCTTTAAATCTGTATCGATAAAATAAAGGTTATGGTTGTTTTAAAAATGAATGCAGTCTTTGAAAAACGTCTCATATAGAGGTCAAAACCTCGCGACAAAATCAATTAATATGGAACGTTTATAATCAATATGAATGGGACATTTCAGTCATGCTGTCTGCTGCTAGAACTGGACGGTGTCCAGCATATTTTATCGTCTTTATTTCAAGAACAAATATTCGCATTTAAACTATTTACTTTTGAGATGTTTTTGGGTTCATTCATGATAGTCATTTATGTCAAATACTTTTCAGTTACGTTTTATTAAATAAATGACTTTGCTTTAATAATTAATGCGAATAGTTTTCGGAAAAATCTCATATAGAGGGCGTGACCGCTAAACTGTGGGACCAGAGTTAATACGCCGTTAGTGGATTCTGACGGGGTATTACATCAACATAATTACCTTCCCCTAACCCAAACTAATATCTTGGTCAACATTTCCTTGATATGCATACTCTAGATATCCTTCCATTTTATTTACTTTTCCGCATTTTGGACTATTATTTTAAAACAATCACTATCTTTTACTTAGGTAATTTAACTAAAGACAATTATCCACTTGATCTTCAATTCGTTAAACCATTCAAAACACGACCCTAGGTTAACTTACACCTTCTACCATTAGAAAGTTAAAAGTAAATTTAGGCCCCGCAAAATATAAATAATAAACCACTATTTACTACTCGAATCAGCTGATTCTAACGTCTTGTGACCCAACGCCATCGCACGAATAAACCGTCTGTTTCAGTCATATCATTGTAGACATATCAAAGCTATTGATGAAAAAGTTGGTGATTATGCTGATTCTGGTGAGAAAGCTAGTGACATCTGATGATACGGATAGTGAGCTGTATCAAAATGACACACTATTAACAACTTTCCGTCTGGAACATAACCGACGTGATCCGTCCCGAGCAAAAAACCTCTTCCCGGCCCCACTTTAGTTATCCGGCTAAAGGATTATTTACGCACACATCCGGGAAGAATCATCCTGGATAGAGGCTGGCCGTGACGCTACCCACCCTATCCCGGACAAGTGTGCAGGCTACCGGCACCACTTAGCCGGGTACAATGCATTGAGTGGCTATGAGCCATATTATCACATAAAGGCCTATTGAACGAAGTACGTCGGTTACCTGACAATCTTCACAAGATCGTTTATGAACCGGTTACAATCTTGCCCGGTCAAAAGAGTACTATGAAGAAGCACTTGAAATAAACATCAGGCAAAGTCCTTTTGCCTAAACAAAAGAAAGACATTCGCCCGTCACTCTATAGATGGATTCATCACACACTCTCAGGGTAGCCATATCTCCCCAAGATGTGTCAAGTCCCGGGATAAACATTTAGTCCCGGAACAGGCATACCGTCCTGGAACAAACACATTGTCCTGGAACAAACACACAGATGGGCTGCACGCCACTTCAGCCCATGAATCTAGGAAAGTTTGTTATGATCTGTTTGTTACTCCAATGAAAATGACAGGTGCCATGTCAGTCCTCAAAATTAGTGAAGTTTTTTATAACTATGAAAGTGACATGTGCCATGTCATCATTCCCTCATAACATCTATAAATACTCGAGCAAAATCATTCATTACACAACACTGGATGCATTAATGTTACTCTGCCCAAATTCATTACGATAACATCTCTCCAACTCAAAACACAACTCTGATAGAGATTTCAGTCAATATCGGTGCTAAACTTCACCTTAAGTTATTAACTTGTTCGATCCAAATCGAATAAGGTTAATCCCATCGATTGTTTTACGCCCTTGGAATCCAGATTCTGATTCGGGGTTTGCACAGTTATTGGAGATAAAACATTCGATCCTCTCTTTGATACAAATCAAGCACTCAAATCTGAAATCCATTCCATCTGTAATGATTTTGGTTTGATCAAATGGCGCTATCTAAGGGTACGAAATTATTCGCTCCTTACCTTAACAAGCTAGACAATACAGAAGCAAACCCAAACAATGCAAAGAAGGCCGACTTTTACATGATCCACTCATGGGCTGCTGGGCAGCGATGGAAAGCAGGGGCATTAGATGAATGGAAGCACGAACCTATCATCTTCCCATCATTATTTAATATCAACCCTTCTTTTGAACCGATCATCATTCGGGCACACATCTGCATTTGCCAAATTGGACGAATATACACCGACACTGGTGCTGGAGCAGAGGTCATGTTCTCACACTGCTTTTTGCAGTTACCAGAAAGCATCCGACGATAAAAAAAAAGTTGCGACCTCACCATTAGCAGGATTCAACAGTGCTGCAACTTGGCTAGTAGGATCTATCACGTTGGAAGTTGTACTAGGAAAATTGCCTATCCAAAGCACCGCAGACATAGAATTTTTTATTGTAAAAATCGACTCACGGTATGACGTTATACTAGGATGTAATGACATGCAAAAATTTGGGGCAATTACATCAACAGTACACGGCATATTGAAATTTTGAACCCCAGCCGGCATAGCAACAATCAGAACACAAGAGCTGGAACTGATTAAATGCTTGCGGATATTCAAAGGCACCGATGATATTGTAATGGATGATGATGGTTACGTATCACCTAATCCTAAATATCAGGTGCAACGGATCCAGGTTGGCACCATTCTGAGCGCTAACACCAAAGTCACGCTCTGCAAACTTTTAGTAGCAAATATTGACGTCTTCGCTTGGGAGCCATCCGACATGACCGGCATCCCACGAAAGATTGCACATCACCGGCTAAATGTGAACCCGAATGTCACACCCGTCATCCAGAAGAAGCGAGCAATGGCTTTCGAACGAAGCAAATTTCAAGATGATGAAGTACAAAGGCTGGTTGATGCAGGAATAATGAAGGAGGTGAAATATCAAACATGGGTTGCCAACCCAGTAATGGTAAAAAAGGTAGACGGCTCATGGCGTATGTGCGTTGACTACAAAGACATCAATAAAGCCTACCCAAAAGACAACTACCCCTTGCCGGAGATCGACTGTAAAGTTAAATCCCTCGCGGGTTTCAGATTCAAAAACTTCCCAGATGCGTATAGAGGTTACCAACAAATACCAATGGCAGAAATTGATGAAAAAAAAAATCGCTTTCTCACAAACAAAGGCATCTTTTGTTATACTAAAATGCCATTCAGTTTAAAGAATGCAGGAGCAACATATCAAAAGACGAGGCATTCCAGGATCAGATTGGACGGAACATTGAAGCGTACCTAGACGACATCGTCATCAAAAGCGACTCGAAATAGCAGATGATTTTAGATATCGTCGAAACATTCGAGTCACTACGTAAAATCAAAATGAAGCTAAATCCGTCAAAATGATCCTTTGGGATGGAAGAAGGTCGATTCTTGGGGTTCACGGCTACCCCAAGAGGAATCAAGGCAAATCCGAAGAAAATTCAGGCAAGTGAAAACATACAATCACCTAGGAGTAAAAGAGACGTGCAGAGTCTAAACGGAAAGCTGGCGGCATTGACAAGATTCCTGTCGCGGGCTGCCGACAGATCTTTACCTTTATTCCAAACGTTAAAGGGTGTTTAAACAAAAAAGACTTCATTTTGGACGGAAGATGCCAAGAAAGCCTTCCAGAATATGAAGGCATTCCCAAAGGAACTACGTACACTCATGGCACCAATTCAGGGAGAAACTCATACGGTATACCTCGCTACTTCCTCGGAGGCAATCAGCTCGGTCTTAATTGCCGACGGAGGTAAAACCCAAATGCCGGTATACTTCGTAAGTAAGGTACTCCAAAACGGTAAAGTGAACTACCCGGCAATGGAAAAGCTAGTTTATGCCCTGGTGCACACGGCAAGGCGGTTACGACCATATTTTCAAGCACATCCGATACAGGTCCTCATGGAACAACCAATTAAACACGTACTGGAAAGGCCGAAGATATCTGGGAGGATGGCTAAGTGGGCAATTGAGCTTGGCGAACATGAAATCAGTTTTCTCCCGATAAATTCCGTTAATGGCCAGGTGATAGCTGACTTCCTGGTGTAGCTCCCCTCTGACATAATCAAACACGGTGAAATTCCCGTCACAAGAAGGGACGAAGACGAGTTCTGGGAATTATACACCGATGGGGCGTCCAGTGAAGAAGGAGCCAGCATTTGTTTGCTTCTAGTATCCTCGGATGGAGAAAAAATAACCTACGCCATCCGACTGAAATTCGCTGCCTCAAACAACGAGGCCGAGTATGAAGCTTTGTTAGCTGGGTTACGCCTAGCAAAAATCCTCGATGTACAATGGCTCACGGCCTACGTTGACTCGCAACTGGTGGCAAGTCAGCTAACCGGTAGTTTTGAAGTACGGGATGTATCAATGCAAAAATACCTACAGCTCGCAAAAGTGCTAGTCAAAAACTTTGCAACATTCGAAATCAAACAAATACCTCGCAACCGTAACAAAAAGGAAGACGACTTAAGCAAACTCACCTCCCTGCTATATTACCACTTCACCAAGAAGGTCATGGTTGAGGTATTGGAAACAAAGTCAACGGACAAAGACACTCTCATGGCAACAATAATAGAAGAGGAAGATTGTTGGATGACACCATTTATACAATACCTTACCGAGGGTATCCTCCCGGAAGACAAGTTAAAACCTCGAAGGATCCGAATGCGAGCACCGATGTACCATTCCCAAGACGACATCATATACAGAATATCGTTCACAGAGCCATATTTGAGGTGCATCGGACCAACACAGACTAAAAAAATCATACAATAGATGTACGAAGGAGCTTGCTCGACACACTCCGGCTACCGAACGATAGTTAGCAGGATCAAAAGAATGGGTTATTTCTGGCCGCACATATACCGGGATATATATGATATAATTGTGAACAGCGAAGCATGTCAAATACACGCTCCCGTCAACAGATCTCCCCAGTGTAACATGATACCAATACACGGTGCTTGGCCATTTTGCAAATGGGGAATCGACATCGTCGGTCCATTCCCAAGGGGTGTCAGAAATGTTAAATTCTTAGTCGTTGCAACCGACTACTTCACGAAATGGATTGAAGCAAAACCGTTAAGAACAATCACTGGAAGGAAGATCCTAACCTTCGTATGGGAAGACATCGTTTGTCGTTTTGCCTTACCACGCGAAATAGTCAGTGATATCGGAACACAATTTGTGCATAATCCGTTCATGGACTGGTACACAAACATGGACATTCAATAATCATTCACCTCCGGACTGGTGCACAGACATGGACATTCAATAATCATTCACCTTCGTGGCATACCCACAGGCAGTGTTGTAAATCTCCCGAGATCTCCCCGAGATCCCCCCCGAGATCTCGTTTTTAGAAGGCAACCGAGACGAGATGTTCATCTCCCGAGATTTCTCGGTCAACGGGGTTAAACTTAGTCAATGCCACAATTTCTCGGATTTTCTTGTTAATTTGTAAGATTTTCTTATAAAATTCGTAATTTCTAAGATTTTCTCGCTTACTTCTCGGGATATTTTTTAAAATCTCGTAAAAACGTATATAAATATACATATATTTATGTTTTTACGTATATTTTTATTAAAAAAACTATAAAGTCAACGTAAGTCAACGTCCGAGATCTCCCCGAGATTATTCCGAGATGCCGAGATCTCCCTAAAAAAGTCCAAACGAGATCTCCCCGAGATCCGAATTCTCCAACCACAGGCAAACTGGCAGGTCGAAGTCAACAACAGGGACATTGTTGTCCGAATAAAATCCAGACTCGGTAAACATCGAGAGGGATGAGTAGATGAACTTCAACACGTACTATGGACACACCGGACAACACCGAAAGAGAGTACGAACGAAACCCCGTTCAGCCTGGTATACAGTACCGAGGCTGTTATCCTGGCTGAGGTACTTATCCTGACCACACGTATAACGGCGTTCGATGAACAATAAAATGACGAAGCATTACGAGAAAACCTAGACGTCCTCGAAGAATGACGAACAATAGCACACATCCGGGAAGCCGAGAAAAAGCAAAAAATTGCAAATCACTATAACAAGAAAGTCAAAACACTGGACTTTCAGCCACACGACCTACTATTACGAAGTAACGAAGCTAGTCGGCAGCAGGATGTCGGAAAACTGGGTCCACGTTGGGAGGGACCTTATAGGGTTGTCGGCATAATCGACTACGATGCATACCACCTGGAAACACCAGACGGAATCCCGTTACAACGCCCTTGGCACGCCTTCCCTTTAAAGAAATACCACGTGTAATTTACGTTTAACCGGGAGGACTGATCACCCACTCGGATAACAGGAATACCACATAACTTTGTACCAAAATTATTTTTAATTATGAGTTCTCAATATAATTACAATTTATATTCTTGCAATATCAGGAGTGTCTGCAGTTGCAGGTACACTATCAAGAGTTTCAACAGGGACATATGGGCCATTGTTTGCAATGCAATGCATAAGTGGGTCAATAGACTCAAAGTGAAACATAGACCTTTTTCTCCAAGTTTCATATTCATCTTCATAAACTTGGGTCTATTGGAAGAAACATTTTCAAGATAAGTTGTGTTACTGTATGCATCCATTAAAAAATTTGGATTCAAGATATGAAATTATTAACACTGAAGCTCTTATACCAGTTGTTGGTCCCTAATTAACAACAGGAAATTCGTAGAGGGGGGTGAATACAATTATTTTTGTTAATACATATTGATTAATCAGTTGAGTATAATTAACAAGCAATTAAATCAGAGTCACAAGTAATTTTCAACGATTATTCTTTTATTGATATAATCTTAAAGAATCACGGTTATCCTTGGAGGAAGTGATAACCGGTTGATACAATTACACCTAATAGCTTTTAACAAATTAAGCATACAGGTTGGACTCTCTAGATTTAATACTCACACCACTAGTTTATACAATTTGTGGTATCATCTATTTGTAGGATCCCTAAACTCCGTGTAATTGATCTATTGTATGCTGGTACAAAGGATGTTTTTACTAGGCCAAAAACTGTGCCAGGAAGCACATGGTCTTCCTTTCCTTCTTTGATAGCTAATTGCAAGGAAACCCGTTTGGACATTCGTTTTGATTAAACAAATAGAATGTTGGGTTCTCTAGGCGTTCACTTTTCATCCGCCGACTCGTGTCTTTCTCTGTTCAAATTAGTCTTCGATGTAAGTTGAATAGTGCCAATTGATGTAGACATCACAGGAAATGATCATGCTTGTAATGGAGAATGATTTGTCTAAGTGCTATGTGATGCTCCAGCCTCCTGCTAGTTCTTCAATTACTGGTTCTTCTTAAGTGGCTTGTGCTGGTTCTGCATAAATCCTATTCTGGTCAGAAGAAACCTTGAAACTTGAACTATTTTGTGTTGATAGTGAAGGCAGTATACTAAACACTTAGACACAACAAATAATGTTGTTGAACAAATAAATAAACTTATGTTGGCCTGCACATTACAACTTACAGCTAGTGTTTACAAGTATGTTTTGTCATAATTAAATCCTTAATACTGTAGGAAACTCAACATAAACTCTAAAAATTATATAATTCGGAGTTAATTTGTGGTTATCCCTAAAATTGAATGTATAATTAAAACTGCGAAATTCGACCTCTATTTATAGTTTTTTTTCACTTTTCGGCAGCTCTATTTGGTTTAGCTGGCGGCTACCGACTCTAATAACCCCAACCGGACGATTTTCTTTGACTTCGAGCACAAGTAATTCCGTTTTAACTTCCAAAGCCTATTGATTTAAATGATCTACCCGGTGGTTCTGCGTCTAAATGTAGTGACCCGAACTTTTCCATGTTTATATATATCAAATGAAGTTGATATTTACATGATTAAATGTTTCCAACATGTTAAGCAATCAAACTTGTTAAGACTTGATTAATTGAAATAAGTTTCATGTAGACAATTGACCACCCAAGTTGACCGGCGATTCACGAACGTTAAAACTTGTAAAAACTATATGATGATATATATATGGATATGTATATAGCTAACATGATATTATGAAAAGTAAGTATCTCCTAGGTATATTAACAATGAGTTATATACATAAAATGAGACTATTGAATTATGAAACTCGAAACGATATATATAACGATTATCGTTATAGCAACGCCTTACTAAATACATATGTATCATATTGTGATATATTCATTGTTGGTGATTTGTGTCACCAATATGATTTAAGTGTAATGGGATTAATTTGTTAACCAAAATAACCTTGATAAATATCGAACAAGTTTGGGAAAGTGTGGAGTGCACACTTGTTTGAACTTACCTTGATTATGATGGGGGTTCGAGGGCAGCGCCCCTGATAGCAGGGTCCAAGGGGTGACAACCCCTGGCGGGGTCCAAGGGGCAGAGCCCCTGGTTGGGATCGAGCTGCCAGGTCAGCTCGGAAATTTTTTTGTTTGGGTTAATATTGCTTTATTAAAAATGTGTTAAAATTTGATTTAAAGCTTTCAACAACATTAAATGAGATCGTTAACTTAAAGCTTTCAAAAACAACACTTACATGTAACGACTAACGATGATTTAACGACTCAGTTAAAATGAATATACATGTAGTGTATTAAGATGTATTAGTACACTTTTGAAAGACTTCAAGACACATATCAAAGTAATTCTACTTAGCAAAAATGCTTACAATTACATTTCCATTCATTTTCATCAACAATTCTACTCGTAGTCATTCAGTATTCGTATCCGTATTATAAACAGCTTCTAGACGTACTTACTATGAGTATATACCAATAGGAACTAGCATGGGATTCCACTCTTGATTATGTCATGCATGACTAATCAAATTTAGCTTCTACCATGAACTAGTCAACTAACTAGAACTCCTTTTAACCCCAATCACCACTCATCATTCACCACTCACCAATCAATCCATTTCACTTCCAATTCTCTTTCTAATTCTCTCTCAACACCTACACACACTTATGAACAAATTTTCTAGTAAATTAATCATCACCTTCATCAAAAATTACTTCAAGAATCAAGCTATAATCATCATAGGAAGAACACTTCAAAAATCCTTTCAACTTTACTAGTTTACTTCCAAGCTTTCTAATCCATTCCAAGTAAGCATCTAATATCAAGAAACCTTTGTTATTTACAGTAGGTTATCTTTCTAATTCAAGGTAATATTCATATTCAAACTTTGATTCGATTTCTATAACTATAAACTATCTTAATTCGAGTAAAAATCTTACTTGAACTTGTTTTTGTGTCATGATCCTACTTCAAGAACTTTCAAGCCATCCAAGATCCTTTGAAGCTAGATCATTTTTTGTCACTTCCAGTAGGTTTACCTACTAAACTTTAGGTATTAATTATGTTCATAACATCATTCGATTCATATATATATATATACATATATATATACATATATATATATACATATATATATACATATATATATATATACATATATATATATACATATATATATATATACATATATATATATACATATATATATACATATATATATATATATACATATATATATATATATATATATATATATATATAACTATCTTATTCGAAGATTTAAACTTGTAATCACTAGAACATAATTTAGTATATTCTAAGCTTGTTCGCAAACAAAGTTAATCCTTCTAACTTAACTTTTAAAATCAACTAAACACATGTTCTATATCTATATGATATGCTAACTTAATGATTTAAAACCTGGAAACACGAAGAACACCGTAAAACCGGATATACGCCGTCGTAGTAAAACCGGGGGCTGTTTTGGTTTGGATAATTAAAAACTATGATAAACTTTGATTTAAAAGCTATTCTTCTGGGAAAATTATTTTTATTATGAACATGAAACTATATCCAAAAATCATGGTTAAACTCAAAGTGGAAGTATGTTTTCCAAAATGGTCATCTAGACGTCGTTCTTTCGACTGAAATTACTACCTTTATAAAAACGACTTGTAACCTATATTTCTGACTATAAACTTATACTTTTTCTATTTAGATTCATAAACTTAAGTTCAATATGAAACCATAGCAACTTGAATCACTCAAAACGGATTTAAAACGAAGAAGTTATGGGTAAAACAAGATTGGATAATTTTGCTTGTTGTAGCTACGTGAAATTTGTAACAAATCTATACAAATCATAACTTAACCAACTTATATTGTATTATACAAGTATTCTAACATATATTATGTAATCTTGGGATACCATAGACACGTATACAATGTTTTGACATATCATATCGACCCATCTATATATATTATTTGGAACAACTATAGACACTCTATATGCAGTAATATTTGAGTTAGCTATACAGGGTTGAGGTTGATTCCAAAATAATATATATACTTTGAGTTGTGATCGAGTCTGAGACTTGTAGACACTGGGTCGTGGATTGATTCGAGATAATATATAAATTGATTTATTTCTGTACATCTAACTGTGGACAACTAGTTGTAGGTTACTAACGAGGACTGCTGACTTAATAAACTTAAATCGTTAAAACGTAATAAAAATGTTGTGAATGTATTTTGATCATACTTTGATATATATGTACATATTTGTTATAGGTTAGTGAATCGACCCGTGGCCAAATCTTATTTTCCGACGAAGCGAAAATCTGTGAAAGTGAGTTATAGTCCCACTTTTAAAATCTAATATTTTTGAGATGAGAATATATGCAGTTTTATAAATGTTTTACAAAATAGACACAAGTACGTGAAACTACATTCTGTGGTTGAATTTATTAAACCAAATATGCCCATTTTTAGTCTGGTAATCTAAGAATTAGGGAACAGACACCCTAATTGACGCGAATCCTAAAGATAGATCTATGGGCACTAACACGCCCCAGTCAGAGAATTTGAACTGCTTTAGTACTTCGATTTTATAATGTCCGAAGGGAGTCCCGAAATGATGGGGATATTCTATATGCATCTTGTTAATGTCGGTTACCAGGTGTTCACCATATGAATGATTTTTATCTCTATGTATGGGCTGATGTTTATCAAAAATGGAAATATGAAATCTTGTGGTCTATTATTACGATTTGATAAATATAAAGGTTAAATCTATAACTCACCAACATTTTTGTTGACGTTTAAAGCATGTTTATTCTCAGGTGATTATTAAGAGCTTCCGCTATTGCATGCTAATTTATGGATAAGAGTTGGAGTCAGCATGCTTGTATAATATTGTTTAAAAACTGCATTCGAAGACTTAAATTGATGTGTAATATTATTGTAAACCATTATGTAATAACCGTGTGAAAATGCTGTATTTTAGATTATCATTATTTAATAATCGTCGTAATATTTTTAAACCTTTATCGATAAAATAAAGGTTATGGTTTGTTTTAAAATCGAATGCAGTCTTTGAAAAACGTCTCATATAGAGGTCAAAACCTCGCAACGAAATCAATTAATATGGAACGTTTATAATCGATATGAATGGGACATTTCAGTTGGTATCCGAGCGTTGGTCTTAGAGAACCAGAAATTTGCATTAGTGTGTCTTACCGAGTTTGTTAGGATGCATTAGTGAGTCTGGACTTCGACCGTGTTTTCTTCAAAAACGATTGCTTAACACTTTTTGTTGGAAACTATATATTATTAACATGTGAATATTATGTGATATATTAATCTCTTAACGTGTTTGATATTGTTTGATAGATGTCTACCTCTAATACAAATTCCATCGACTCACCTAATAATAATGAAGAGTCGAATATATTTTGGGAAGATTCACAAATTCCCGAGGAGGAACCGGAAGAGGAGGAACCGGAAGAGGAGGAATCGGAAGAAGAGGAACCGAAAGAAGAAGAGGTTCCGGAGGAAGAAATATTAATAACTACAGAAAAACGGTTAAATTAAAGAAAATCCTCAACCAATGGACCAAAGTTAAAAATGGTCAATGGTGTTTCCGTTGAATCGGATCCCGATGATGTTATAGAAATTACCCCGACCCAATTTGAAAAGGCGAAAGAAAATAATAAGGGAAAAGGCATCAAAATAGAGAAACCTAATTCCAACCCCGATGACCTCTATGTTAACATGAAATATCCCGATGGGAAATACCGTCAACACCCGTATTTCTTAAGTTTTAGCTATAACCCGGGAACATCTAAGCCACCAGGTTTTTCTAGACCATTTGAGAAAAGAACAGCTCGTATTAGGGGAGCACCATATATCCCTAGGAAATTAGCGAAACGAACCAAGTTCAAAGAAGAAGAAACAAGTGAGTTGGAATAAAGAGTTGTAATCATGTGATGTAATATATGTAATATAGTGTGCTTATGCTTTTATGATATATGTAAAAATTGCTTGTATTGTTTGTTAAGTATCTTTTATGAATCTAACCGTCGTCTATTTTTACAGTATAAAAACACAAAATGGATGTTAAGGATAGACAATCAAAAATTTTAGAAGACCTACCCGGGGACATGATTGATGAAATCTTGTCTAGAGTCGGTCAGAATTCGTCGGCACAATTATTTACAGCAAAATTAGTTTGTAGAACATTTGAAGAACGTTCCAGGCATGCCTTAGTTTATAAAAGGCTTTCTTTTGAAAGATGGGGTATATCAAATTGGGGAGACCTTAAGTTACGCCGTGTTTTCTTTAAAGCGTTAAATGCGGGGAACCCAAGTACAATTTTATGCTACGGGTTAAGAACCTATTTTGACTCAACATATCCCAACATAGGACTTCGTGCTTTAGAAATAGCTTCTAACATGCAACATAAAGAAGCACATTATGCTTACGGGTTAGTGATGTTCGCTTCTCACAAAAGTGAGAAAAAGAACATCGGACTATAACTTTTAAATAAAACTTTCTCACAAGTGACGGATTCGGTAGTTGGGGTAAGAAAAAAGGTTTTTAGATTGTTACGGGGCTGTTGGGCATTACGAAACCCTCTTCCTTTTGACGACGTTACAACATGCTACCTAGCTAACGGTCACAATGGTTATCTGCCACATAACCAAGGATGGGAAATAATATTAGTACAACCAGAATGCATGACTTGTTTCTGGACTTATGAATTACGTGTCTTTATTTCCTTTGTTGAATGACTTGCGTATTAACTAGGATTGTCTTCGAAACTACTTTGTATCAAAGTTATTGTGTGTTATATTTTATGCTATATGTAAAATAGTGGTATTGTAAATTTGTAAAATATTGTATAAAAGTTTGAACGTGAAATTTATTGTAATCAGTTTTTCATATAGAATTGTAGTAGTTGAATTGTATGTTAGCTACTAAGTATGAACTTAACGGGTAGGTACTACCCGAATTAAAACTTATAAAATACTAATATGAAGAAAAAGCTTTTATAAATAAGTTCATATTATGCTACGAAACACTATTGACTACTCTTAAATTCTATATGATTAACTCAATACTTTTGGCTATTTTGAAGGAAATGGCACCGACGACTCGTCAGAACTTGAACATGAGTGAGAAAGACTTTCGTGTTTTCCTTGCTGCTAACATAGCCGCAGTATAGGCTGCAATGCAAAATAACAACAACAACAACAACAACAACTCTGGTTCTAGCAGTGGAACTAATTCCACAAGAAATCGTGTAGGGTGCTCCTACAAAGAATTCACTACCTGTAAACCTTTGAAATTCGATGGAACTGAGGGTCCAATCGGATTGAAACGGTGGACCGAAAAGGTTGAATCGGTGTTTACCATAAGTAAATGTAGTGAAGAAGAAAAAGAAAAGTACGCTACGCATACCTTCACAGGTACTGCGTTAACATGGTGGAATACCTATCTCGAGCAAGTGGGACAAGATGCTGCTTATACATTACCGTGGTCAGCATTCAAACACCTGATGACTGAGCAGTACCATCCTAGAAATGAGGTCAATAAGCTCAAAGAAGAGCTTAAAGAATTACGGACACAAGGATTCGACATTACCACCTACGAATGACGATTCATAGAGTTGTGCCTATTGTGTCCAAGAGCGTTCGAAGATGAAGAAGAGAAGATCGACGCGTTTGTGAAAGGCTTACCAGAAAGGATTCAAGAAGATGTGAGTTCACACGAACCCGCCTCCATACAAAAGGCAAGTCGAATGGCTCATAAACTCATAAATCTAATTGAGGAAAGAATTAAAGAACAGGCGGCCGAAGAAGCCAACACGAAACAAGTCAAGAGAAAGTGGGAAGAAACCAGTGACAAGGGTCACCAATATAACAAAAACAATAATTACAACCACAATCGCAACAACTATCCCAACAACCGCAACATCAACCGCAACAACAAACGTCCCAACAACAACTACAACAATCGTCCCAACAATAATAACAATCGCAACAACAACCATTTCAATAACAACAAACAGCAGAAACAGCCTTGCCAAAGGTGTTCAGAGTACCATCCGAATGTGTTCTGCACAACATTTTACACCAAGTGTAAGAGAAATGGTCATAGCGCGGCAAAGTGTGAGGTTTACGGACCGAAGAACAACATAATTAAAGGAACAAATAATGTCGGAACAAATAATGCCACCGTAGTTGTTATAAATGTGGAAAACCGGATCACATTATTAGAAATTGCCCAAACCAAGGGAATACAAATGAGCAAGGCCGTGGAAGAGTTTTCAATATTAATGCGGCAGAAGCGCAGGAAGACCCGGAGCTTGTTACGGGTACGTTTCTTATTGACAATACATCTGCTTATGTTTTATTTGATTCGGGTGCGGATAGAAGTTATATGAGTAGAGATTTTTGTGCTAAATTAAGTTATCCACTGACGCCTTTGGATAATAAATTTTTACTCGAATTAGCAAACGGTAAATTAATTACAGCAGATAATTTATGTCGGAATCGAGAAATTAAACTGGTTATTGAAACATTTAAGATTGATTTGATACCAGTAGAGTTAGGAAGTTTTGATGTGATAATTGGCATGCACTGGTTGAAAAAGGAGAGAGCAGAGATCATATGTTACAAAAATACAATTCGCATTGTACGGGAAAAAGGAAAACCCTTAATGGTGAACGGAGAAAAGAGCAACGCGAAGCTAAATCTTATTAGTAATTTGAAGGAGCAAAAGCTAATAAGAAAAGGTTGCTATGCTGTTTTTAGCACATGTCGAGAATGTACAAATCGAAGAAAAGAACATCAATGATGTTCCCGTCGCAAAATAATTTCCCGATGTATTTCTGAAAGAATTACCGGGACTACCTCCACACCGATCCGTTGAATTTCAAATAGAACTTGTACCAGGAGCTGCACCAATAGCTCGTGCTCCATACAGACTCACACCCAGTGAAATGAAGGAACTCCAAAGCTAATTACAAGAACTTTTAGAGCATGGTTTCATTAGATCAAGCACATCATCGTGGGGAGCTCCTGTTTTGTTTGTCAAAAAGAAGGATGGTACATTCAAATTGTGTATCGACTACCGAGAGTTGAACAAACTTACCATCAAGAACTGTTATCCATTACCGAGAATCGAAGACTTATTTGATCAACCACAAGGCTCGTCGGTTTATTCGAAGATTGATTTACGTTCTGGGTATCATCAAATGCTGGTGAAGGAGGATGATATTTCAAAGACTGCTTATAGGACGCGTTACGGTCATTATGAATTTATGGTTATGCCATTTGGATTGACTAACGCACCAGCTACGTTCATGGACGTCATGAACTGAGTGTGTGGGCCATATCTTGACAAATTTGTCATTGTCTTCATCGATGACATACTTATTTAATCAAAGAATGATCAAGAGCACGGTGAGCATTTGAGAAAGGTGTTAGAATTATTGAGGAAGGAAAAATTGTACGCTATGTTTTCAAAGTGTGCATTTTGGTTGAAAGAAGTTCAATTCCTCGGCCACATAGTGAACAAAGAAGGTATTCAGGTGGATCCGGCAAAAGTGAGAAACCCCGAAAACTCTGAAGCATATACGCCAATTTTTAGGACTGGCTGGTTACTACAGAAGGTTCATCCAAGATTTTTCCAAAATTGCAAAACCCTTGACTGCATTAACGCATAAAGGGAAGAAATTTGAATGGAAGGATGAGCAGGAGAAAGCGTTTCAATTGTTGAAGGAAAAGTTAACTACGGCACCTATATTGTCATTGCCTGAAGGGAATGATGATTTTGTGATATATTGTGACGCCTCAAAGCAAGGCCTCGGTTGTGTATTAATGCAACGAACGAAGGTAATTGCTTATGCATCCAGACAATTAAAGATTCACGAGCATAATTATACTACTCATGATTTGGAATTGGGCGCTGTTGTTTTTACATTAAAGACTTGGAGGTACTACTTATATGGGGTCAAAAGTATTATATATACCGACCACAAAAGTCTCCAACATATATTTAATCAGAAACAACTGAACATGAGGCAGCGTAGGTGGATTGAATTGTTAAATGATTACGATTTTAAGATTCGTTACCACCCGGGAAAGGTAAATGTGGTAGCCGACGTTTTGAGTAGAAAGGACAGAGAACCTATGCGGGTAAAAGCTATGAATATAATTATTCGTACTAACCTTACTACTCAAATAAAGGAGGCGCAACAAGGAGTTTTAAAAGAGGGAAATTTGAAGAATGAAATACCCAAAGGTTCGAAGAAACATCTTAATATTAGGGAAGACGGAACCCGGTATAGGGCTGAAAGAATTTGGGTACCAAAGTTTGGAGATGTGAGAAAAATGGTACTTAAGGAAGCACATAAAACTAGATACTCAATACATCCCGGAGTGGGAAAGATGTACAAAGATCTCAAGAAACACTTTTGGTGGCCGGGTATGAAAGCCGATATTGCTAGATATGTAGGCGAATGTTTGACGTGTTCTAAGGTCAAAGCTGAACATCAGAAACCATCAGGTCTACTTCAACAACCCGAAATCCCAGAATGGAAATGGGAAAACATTACCATGGATTTCATTACTAAATTGGCAAGGACTGCAAGTGGTTATGATACTATTTGGGTAGTAGTTGATCGTCTCACCAAGTCAGCACACTTTCTGCCAATGAGAGAAGATGATAAAATGGAGAAGTTAGCGCGATTATACTTGAAGGAAGTTGTCTCCAAACATGGAATACCAGTCTCTATTATCTCTGATAGGGATGGCAGATTTGTTTCAAGGTTTTGGCAGACATTACAACAAGCATTAGGAACTCGTCTAGACATGAGTACTGCCTATCATCCACAAACTGATGGGCAGGGTGAAAGGATGATACAGACACTTAAAGACAAACTGATAGACAGATTACGGGTCCAGAAATCATCCAGAAACCACAGAGAAAATCATCCAAATTCAACAACGGTTGAAAACCGCCCAAAGTCGACAAAAGAGCTACGCGGACATTAAAAGAAAAGATATAGAATTTGAAATTGGATAGATGGTCATGCTTAAGGTTTTACCTTGGAAAGGTGTTGTTCAATTTTGTAAACGGGGAAAACTAAATCCAAGGTACATTGGACCATTCAAGATAATAGATCGTGTCGGACCAGTAGCTTACCGACTTGACTTACCTCAACAACTCGCCAGGGTACATAATACTTTTCATGTCTCGAATCTGAAGAAATGTTTTGCTAAAGAAGATCTCACTATTTCGTTAGACGAAATCCAAACCAATGAAAAACTTCAATTCATCGAAGAACTCGTCAAAATAATGGATCGTGAGGTTAAAAGACTTAAGCAAAATAAAATACCAATCGTTAAGGTTCGATGGAATGCTCGTAGAGGACCCAAGTTCACCTGGGAATGTGAAGATCAGATGAAAAAGAAATACCCTCACCTATTTCCAGAAGATGCGTCAACACCTCCAACTGCTTAAAAATTTCGGGACGAAATTTATTTAACGGGTAGGTACTGTAGTGACCCGAACTTTTCCATGTTTATATATATTAACGGGAGTTTTGTAGGCTATTCTAAAAGCCCATAGTGCATCCTTCAATTTCATGGACCATTCCTTCGAATTTGATCATACGGTTTTCTCTAGAATACGTTTTAAAGCTCGGTTGGTATTTTCAACTTGTCCACTTTTCTGTGGATGATATGCGATGGAGATTTTATGAGTTACTCCATATCTTTTGAGAACTTTCTCAAGTAGATTATTACAAAAATGAGTACCCCGATCACTTATTAAAGCTTTCAGTGTTCCAAACATAGCAAAAAGACGTTTTAAGAAGTTGACTACAACTCATGCATCGTTAGTTGGGAGAGCTTGTGCTTCCGCCAATTTAGATACATAATCAATGGCAATGAGAATGTAGAGATTATTATATGATTTTAGAAATGGACCCATAAAGTCAATACCCCAAATGTCAAATACTTCACATACTTGAATGACATTTTGTGGCATTTCATCACGTTGACTTATTTTTCTGGCCCTTTGACAAGCATCACAGGATTTGCAAAGAAGGTGTGCGTCTTTGAAAATTGTAGGCCAATAGAATCCAGCATCGTAAACTTTTCGTGCTGTAAGTTGAGGCCCATAATGCCCTCCTGTTGGTCCTGTGTGACAATGGTTTAAGATTTGACTAGCTTCATCTCCGAATACACATCGACGTATTATTCCATCGGGACAACTTTTAAACAAATGTGGATCTTCCCAGAAATAGTGTTTTATATCACTAAAGAATTTCTTTCGTTTTTGGAACGATAATCCTTTTTCAAGGAATCCACATACTAAATAGTTTGCATAGTCTGCAAACCATGGAATTTCATTATAATCTATCTTCAATAGATATTCATTAGGAAAGTTGTCTGGTATGGCTGATTCATTCAGAACTTCTAATTCAGGATTTTCAATACGAGAAAGATGATCAGCGGCGAGATTTTCTGCTCCCTTTTTATCTCGGATTTCAATATCGAACTCTTGTAAGAGTAAGATCCAACGGATTAATCTTGTTTTAGCATCTTGTTTCGAAAATAGGTATCTAAGAGCAGAATGGTCGGTATAGACCACCGTTTTAGCTAGAACGAGATATGAATGAAATTTGTCAAAAGCAAAGACAATAGCAAGGAGTTCTTTTTTAGTAGTTGTGTAATTCGTTTGTGTTCCTTGTAACGTCTTACTAGCATAATAAATAGGTTGAAATCATTTTTCAATCCTTTGTCCTAAAACGGCTCCTATTGCAAAATCACTTGCATCGCACATTAGTTCAAACGGTAAATTCCAATTTGGAGTTATCATAATCGACGCATTAGTGAGTTTTTCTTTAAGAATATTAAAAGATTTGATACATTCATCTGAAAAGATGAATGGAGCATCCTTTTCTAGGAGTTTATTCATAGGAGTGGCAATTTTAGAAAAATCTTTTATGAAACGTCGGTAAAAACCGGCATGCCCTAGAAAACTCCTAACTCCTCTAACATTGGTGGGATGTGGAAGTTTAGCAATTACATCTACTTTAGCTCTATCCACTTCAATTCCTTCCTTTGAAATTTTATGACCAAGAACGATGCCTTCTTTAACCATGAAATGGCATTTCTCCCAATTAAGTACTAGATTTGATTGTTCGCATCTAATAAGCATTCGTTCAAGATTAACTAGACATGATTCAAATGTATCACCGAAGACTGAAAAGTCATCCATGAAAACCTCCATGCATACTTCTATCATGTCGTGAAAAATCGCCATCATGCACCTTTGAAAGGTTACAGGGGCATTGCAAAGTCCAAATGGCATGCGTTTGTAAGCAAAAGTACCATAGGGGCACGTAAATGTGGTTTTCTCTTGGTCCTCGGGTGCTATTGGAATTTGAAAATATCCGGAAAAACCATCAAGAAAACAATAGTAACTATTTCCGGCTAATCTTTCCAACATTTGATCAATGAAAGGTAAGGGAAAGTGATCTTTTCTGGTGGCGTCATTTAATTTTCTATAATCAATACAAACACACCATCCTGTTACAATCCTAGTAGGAATAAGCTCATTTTTCTCATTTGTGATGACAGTCATGCCACCCTTCTTAGGCACGCATTGAACTGGGCTTACCCATGGACTATCAGAGATTGGATATATTAAACCTGCATCCAGCAGTTTAATAATTTCTTTCTTAACAACATCTTGCATATTAGGATTTAGTCTTCTTTGGCGTTGTACATACGTTTTATGACCTTCTTCCATAAGGATTTTATGTGTGCAATACGAAGGACTTATTCCTTTAATATCATGAATTTTCCATGCAATGGCTTGTTTATGAGCTTTTAACACAGAAATGAGTTGAGATTTTTCATTTTCAGTAAGAGAAGACGATATTATTACAGGTAATTCAGACACACCATGTAAATAAGCGTATTCCAAATGGTTTGGAAGTGGCTTTAACTCTAATGTTGGTGGTTCTTCTATTGATGATTTGTATCGATATCTGTCTTCTTCTTTTAGCATTTGAATTTCTTCTGTTGTTGGTTCATATCCATTAGCCATAAGTGTAGCTATCATTTCAGTTTCATCAATTAGTTCAGTTCCTTCTCCTAAAGAACATTCTCCTGTTCCTTGTAATTCTGGAAATTCTTCTAACAATTCTGCATGTGATTCTATAGTTTGAATATAATAACATGTATCATCTACAGATTGCGGTTGTTGCATGGCTCTATCAACTGAAAAGGTAACACTCTCATCCTTTATACTTAGGGTCAGTTTCTTACCGAACACGTCTATCATTGCTTTAGCCGTGTTTAAGAAATGGTCTTCCTAATATGAGAGGAACTTGAGAATCTTCTTCCATATCCAAAATAACAAAATCTACTGGAAATACTAAAGTACCAACTTTAACTAGCATGTTCTCCATTATCCCTCTAGGATATTTTACTGATCGATCGGCTAGTTGTATACTTATTCTTGTTGGTTTCAATTCTCCAAGGTCTAGTTTAGTGTATAATGAATACGGCATTAAATTTATACTAGCACCTAAGTCTGCTAATGCTTCCATTGAACTAAGACTACCCAGAAAACATGGAATTGTGAAACTTCCTGGATCAGATAGTTTTTCTGGTATCTTATTCAACAGCATTGCAGAACAATTAGCATTCATAGTAACAGCTGAGAGTTCTTCCATTTACTTTCTATTTGTGATTAGATCTTTCAGAAATTTAGCATATCTAGGCATTCCTGAAATCACATCAATGAAAGGAAGATTGACATTTATCTGTTTAAACATATCCAAGAATTTGGATTGCTCGGCTTCAAGTCTCTCTTTTCTCATTTTACTCGGGTAAGGAAGTGGTGGTTGGTATGGTTTAACATAAGGTTTAGCCTTAATTGTGTTATCTTCATTAACCTTTTCAACTACCGGTTCTTTTTCCTTATCTTGATCAGATTGTGGTTCTTGTGGAGTAGGAATAGCTTCATCAGAAATTTCAGGTATTTCAGGTGGTTTAAGTGTAATACCACTTCTTGTGGTAATGGCTTTAGCTGTTTCATTTCGGGGGTTAGCATTTGTATCACTAGGTAGACTTCCTAGTTTTCTTTCACCTATTAACCTTGCTAGGTTGCTTACTTCTTGTTCCAGATTTTGAATAGAAGCTTGTTGATTTCTAAATGCTTGAGCATTTTGTTCATTGTTTTGTTTCTGAGATGTGAAAAACTGTGTTTGAGATTCAACTAGCTTCGACATCATATCTTCAAAATTTGGCTTTTTATCATCGGTTTGTGGTGGTATATTTTGAAAATTAGGTCTTTGCTGATTGTAAGTATTGTTGGATACTTGTTGATTGCTAAGACCTTGTTGGTTGTTGTATGGAACATTTCGGTTATAATTCTGGTTTTGATTGTAGATTGGTCTTGGCGGTTGATAATTATTCTGATAATTATTTCCAGGCCTTTGGTTTATGTATGAAACATTCTCTCTTTGTTCCATTGTTAGTTCAATACTGAGACAATATTTTGTCATATGTGGTCCTCCACACTGCTCACAACTAATTCTTATTGAGTGAATATCTTTAGTCATCTTTTCCATTCGTCTCTCGACAGCATCTATCTTTGCAGAAATGGAATCTAAGTCATGGCTAGAATCGGCTCTAGCTGCTTTAGATGATCTAACGATATCTTTTTCTTGGTGCCACTCATGTGAGTGGGAAGCAGTGTTATCAATAATTTTGTAAGCATCAGTTGCGGTTTTCTTCATAATAGAACCACCAGCTGCTATATCGATGTCTTTCCTTGTAGTGATGTCGCATCCTTGGTAGAATATTTGTACTATTTGACAAGTATCTAAACCATGTTGCGGACATCCTCTTAATAACTTTCCAAATCTTGTCCATGCCTCATATAAAGTTTCGTTTGGCTTTTGTGTGAATGTAACAATTTCTCCTTGAAGTCTCACGGCTTTAGATGCTGGAAAGAATTGTTTAAGAAATTTTTCAACTAAAACATCCCATCGCCCCTTCAGGTAACGATTCTAACCAATCTTTGGCTTCTCCCTTTAAAGTCCAGGGAAATAACATGAGATATATCTGTTCATCCTCCACTTCTCTTATTTTAAATAGTGTGCAGATCCTATTAAAGGTACGAAGATGTTCATTTGGATCTTCCTTCGGCGCACCACTAAATTGGCATTGATTAGTTACCATGTGTAGGATTTGTCCCTTGATTTCATAATCTGGCGCATTAATGTCAGGTTGAGTAATTGCGTGACCTTGGCCAGTGCGTTTAGCTCTCATTCGGTCTTCCATATTTAGAGGTTCCAGATTTTCCATGATTGAATTTGTTGAATCTGAATCACTATAGGATTATGATTTAATGGTTGGTTCCTCGACAATATCTGTTTGAATGATTGGTGGTTCCGGAGGAGAAATTAATGGTTCAGGATCTCGAAATAGTCCCTGAATATTCTCCGGATTCTCAATTGTGAGGTCGGGTTCAAAAAATGGATTATCGGAAATTTGAATTGGAGTACTTGGTTGACTGGATGACGATTCTAAAGAAAAATCAACGGCGACAATATTTGCTAGATGTCTTGATCGAGTTACAGGTGGTGAACGTACAAAAGGTGGTGAACGTTTTGCTCGGTGCATTCTGTCATACCCCGTCCAAAATCTTCCGAACGAATACAATAACACATGGTACCATTGCGGTGAACTGACGTCTAAGTGCCATGAACGACTCCATGTAATATGAGCAAATGCACAGTGGAAGGTTTCTTTCATACCTGAGAATAAACATGCTTTCAAGTGTCAACCAAAAGGTTGGTGAGTTCATAAGTTTATTGTAAACAGTAAAAATTCATCATTTTGATAGACCACAAGATTTAAATCCTACATGGTACAAATGGGCTCGAATCCTATACCCACCTGTAATGTACATGCTATATCTTTTAAATACAGTACATCTTTCTCGTGTACGAAATCATTTTCATAAATCATAGCAACCGTACACATATCTTGTGCACAAAATAACATACACATAACCTGTGTATAAAATCATTCTCTCGATATATAACATTTATATCAACTGGTGGCAATTATCATGTCCACATAATTCAATGGTGGCAATTATCATGTCCACATAATTCAATGGTGGCAATTATCATGTCCACATAATTCAATAATAATCCGCAGAACTTCTGTCTGCATAATAATTCATTCGAGGAATGTTTTGCTTTTATCTATCTCGTCAAACATTTATAAAAGCATTTCATGTATTTGCAGTTCAAAATATATTTCAAAAGCAATTAATAAAGCAGTTGTAAAAACAGCGCATGTATTCTCAGTCCCAAAAATGTAAAGAGTAAAAGGGAATCAAATGAACTCACCATAGTGTATTTTGTAGTAAAAATACATATAATGACATTGAACAACTGAACAATGCAGGGTTAGCCTCGGATTCACGAACCTATATCATGTATATATATTAACACATTATAAATCAAGTAAGTTTATATATATATATTTTTTGTTATGTATTAAGATTCATATTCTTATATATAATTTCATTACTACTTATAATGTGTTATGATACTTATTTGATATTTAATTAATGTTACATCAATAATCAATAATATTAGCTAAAATAAAATTTTACGTAATATTAGTATACTTCATATATTTTTTATATAAATATCTCTCGTTTGCAAAATTAATAATTTGTAGTAATACTAGTTTAAGGATAATGATATTAATGATAGTAATAATAGTAATAATAAAATTGTTAATTCTAAAAATGTTAGTTTTAATAAGGATAATAACTTTCATATTAATATTATATGATAGTTTTAATAATAGAAATGATACAATGATAATAATACTACCAAAATAATAATAATTATTATAATGTTGATAATAATAATAATAATAATAATAATAATAATAATAATAATAATAATAATAATAATAATAATAATAATAATAATAATAATAATAATAATAATAATAATAGAAATTAAATTAAAAGTGTTTACCCATTTAGAATCTTTTCTAAAAAGAATTGCCCCGGACGAGACTCGAACTCAAGACCTCTCGAAAAACCAATACAACACCTTAACCATCTGACTGATTCTGTTTATCTATATTATTTCCAGACTCCAATTTACTTAACCCGTCGCCCATCATCTGACCCAGCTTCCTTTTGGCCCAACTCCCCTATCTAGCCCAACATCAAACACTAGTCTCGGCCCAACATCAAATGGCAGCCCAATAATATTACGGCCCAAGGAAGTTTTCAGTTTGTAATTAAAAAGAAAAACGGAACAGAAGCTAATAGACAGGAATAATAGCAAACTGCAGTTTATGTTTATTTTCATCATCATCGTATACATACTATGATCATTGTTCCATCTTCCTCATCAGATTATCATCAACGTTATCATCTATTGTTATCTAATCTCTTCTTAATCTCGTTATCACCATAACCATCATTATCTAATCCTTTATCACTAATCACACGTTTTTATTCATCGTCATAGTCAAACCGTTCGTGCAGCAGTAGAAACAAGATGTATACTGCAGCAGTGTATAATTTAGCCTATGTATATACTTCGGCCCTTATGGGAAACCTACATGGCTCTTGTCCCAATTACATAACACGAGTTTCCCATCCCTAAGACAAATTATAGAACTAGTGACCCAACAAATCCATTCACTATCCCGTTAATCCAAATAGCATGATTGTGGTCTGGACCCTTTGATTATTACTTTATGTTAAGTTTTTTTTTTTTTTTTTTTTTTTAAACAACGTCCACCTTGAAAAAGTTGGTATAAACTTATCATGCTAATTCAATTGCAAGCCTAAAAAGTCTAAATGGGTCCATGTATCATTCGGTTAAAAAAAATAGAAACATGGGGAGCTGTAGTAGTCACAAATGACCACTCCCATCATTTGGTTATTTATCATCATCCTTCAACTCTTTATTAAAGCAAGTGGTTGGAATTTGTCTGCCATAATGAAGAAAAAGAGCACTCCTTAATAATATAACCTAATAACCTCATGTGCTTTACACATTACATACTAGTAACGTCCGCATACATCATCCCATAAATAAAGGATAATCAGATTGTTGCCCATGCGTGAAAACCAAAAGGATAAACCATGTATTTACTCGATGTGTTTGGTTATATTATATCGAAATGTTGGACCCCCTAAAATCAAGGGTTTTTGAATAAAATAACACGACAATTAATACTAGTATTGTGGCTCCTAATTCTTGCAAGCCCACTAAACAAAAGTGTATGATATTTGTTTAACTAAACAACCTCCCATGCATGACTTTAACTTTAACTCTTTTCATTGCTACCCATTGGCGAAAAAAATTTGTAAGTGGGGTAATCCCACTTGATAAATGTCGACCTAAATGAGCAGGGAAGATATATATAAAAACCGCTATTTATTCATTAGTTTACTTTATGGAAGTTCAATATTATTTGTTACCTTGATGATTGTTTTGAGCTGTTTTGTCTCGGTAATAAACCATCAAGACACGCATTCAAGTAGCCATAATGGGCGATGGTGATTCAAAGAGGGTTTTGTTGTTGTTTACAGTGTAGTGGCAAAGGTAGCGATTTTTAAAAGGGTTTCAGATGGTTTGATAGTTGTTTGATCCAAAACAGAAGAAAGTATAAGAGAAATAGAGACGTAGAGAGAGAGAGTGAAGATGACGGTTGTAGTGGTGGTGCTTCGGCTCGTTGGTGGTGTTGGTATTATGAGGGATAGAGGTTAAACAGAAAAAGAATTCGGTCTTGTGGTGTAGTTGGTTGAAGTTCCTGAGTGGTAAGATTGTTGTGGGTTTTATCAAAGGAGGTAATGAAATCGTTTGAAGTGTTTAACAGCTACGTTGATCGTTTCATGAGATGTTGATATTCTTTTTAATCAGACAAAAATAAGAAAATGGAATGTCAAAGTAAATATCTATGAAATCGACTTTAACAGATTTCGTTTTGTAATTTGATTAATTGGATTGGAATCAATTTGTACCTGTTACAGACATCAATCAATTTATGAAAAAGTTTGATAGTTACATTAAACAGAATTTCGATCCTTTACCTTAATTTTACATATATATATATATATATATATATATATATATATATATATATATATATATATATATATATATATATAATTTATTAATAATTAATAAATATAATTATATAAATAATAATAATACTTTCAATATTATTAGTAGTAATAATATTAATATCAAATAATACTAGTAATATCCATAATGATGGTAACAATAATAAGAATCATAATAGTTGATAATTTAAATTAATACATAGTAATAATAATAATAATCATAAAAAATAACTAACATAAATTTAACTTTCAATATTTATCCATTAGAATATACATGTTATATTAATTATGGTTAAGAATCATATATATCTATATATATATTTACATAGATCTTTATTACCTAATATTTTATACTATTTAATTCTAATGTTTCAGTTGTATTTTATTACTTCACATTATTAGATATAATTATATTTATATATATTTATAAACAATTGTTCGTGAATCGTCGATAATGGTCGAAGGGTAATTGATTACATGAATATAAATTTCAAAGTTTTCGGGACTCAACATTACAGACTTTGCTTATCGTGTTGGAATCATATAAGAATAAAGTTTAAATTTGGTCAGAAATTGCAGGGTCGTCACAGTACCTACTCGTTAAAGAAATTTCGTCCCGAAATTTGAGTGAGGTGGTCATGGTTAACCATAAAAAATGTTTTCCTCACGAATATGAGCTGATAAATAGAGTTTTATCATTATTGAATAATATAGATAAAATAATTCGATTATTCGAAGAGCACGAATGAAGTTAACACAAAAGGGTGAGATGAGGAAAGTCAAGGTTGCCTTAACTTTTGACGTAGTCACTGTTGTATTTAGAAAGTAAGGTTCATCTTAACTTTTAACGTTGTCTCGATTGAATTCAGAGAATAAGGTTTGTCTTAACTTTTGAGAGAGTCAAGGTTGAATTCCAAAATTCAAGGGATTTAAAGAAGATCTTCGGAATCTAAAAGATTTGATTCTTCGGCGAATAAGTAAATTAAGATTTCTATAATTAATTGCGATGATCTGCCTCGATTACTCGGTCCGCTATTTCCACTTTAAATGAACTTCTTCCGTTCCCTTATTTCTCACCACTCCCATTTTCTATATTTTAATTCATACTTTCAAATTATCAGTTAATTTGCTTCATCCAGTTTTAATTCTGGATATATTCCTGACTTTCGTATCTGTCATCCTTCTTTTTAATCTTCCACCAGAAGAATCTTTTTACTTCTACTATTGCCTTGGGGTGATACTATTCCTAATTATACCGTGTCTTTATATTGCTATTCGTATTAATATTCACAGTTTGTAACTTCTGGGTTGTTGTTGAGTTTTATATCTTCCCTTATATTTCGATGTCTCTACTTCTGTCTTTCTGTAATCATTAACACCCACAGTTAATACTCTCTCCAATTTACTGTGATTTATACTCTCATTGATATTTTGAAGCTTCATGCTTTTATTTTCTCTTCCCGACTTTAAGTCAAGCGAGATATGGTCCAGAATTTGTAGATATGAATTTCGGAATGAACATGATTAATGTTCCAGGAAGAAAATTATAATGGCACGATCTTGATTTGTCAAATTACCAAAATCACTGAGAATAGAACTATCAAGAATATACTTTCTTGATGTGTTCAGAAGTTATGCAGAATGAAAGAGTTATGTAACATGGCACATGATGACATTATGATCTGTGAATCATCACGTCCCATTAGAAACTCAGCATGACTTACTGTAATATAATCACGTTGATCAAGTGTCATTATATTATACTAACTCATGCTTCAGTTCCCAACACTACTTCAAAATCATTCATAATTTAAACTTGAAGGTTTACAGAATATAGAAACTAACAGTTTCTATCTGATGTAACACTGATAGCATGAAGAGATTAATGATTTTAGATAAGATTAGTTATGAAAATATATTCAGAAATATCGAGGATATTTATAATGAAAGATACGATAATATCTCGAAATATCTAAGATCAGAGGATGATAGAAACTATTGTCCGCAAGGGTTTGGAGTCAGAAGCAAGGTATTCGCTAAAAATTTTATCAGTAACAGAATCATCAGGATTCTTAATGTACAAGTTTAGTCCTTGTGTTTTGTTCAGAGACTCCTTCGTAGTTTGCTCAATCAGTTTTTCAGTTTAAAACTTTTTCTGAGCTTTGCCAACATACAATTCTTTATCGACACCTTTTGGCTGTTGAGGTCGTTTACAGTTTTTGTTGCTTCATTCAACTATTCAAAATTCAGAGTATTAATTCGCAGACTGGGTGCTTTTCAGAATTTCAGAATGAAAGATCGTATTTCTAAGAGATAAATGTTATATGGATACATATAGCTATTGGTGTAGAAACGTTGCGAGACTCACAATACAGATTTGCTAATTCCCGGTAATTGGTATGACAATTCTTGTTACAAAATGTGGATGAGTACATGATGAGACTTCAATAGATAAATTTAGTGATTTGTCGGGGAGAATTAAACCAAGGAGCGACGAGGTTATTGGTACATCTGCTGGTAATATGGTGGAATTTAATAAAAAAAATTCTGGTAATAATAAAAGAGCACACATATAAATCAAGGTTATAATACGGTTGTTTCGAACGAAAAGTCAAAGTTGACTTGCTGGAGCTGTGACAAAATTTGCTATTTTGAAAAAGAGTTGCAATGTTATTTTCGGTAATAACAATGCCAAAGGAGCTAGCACAGATATGTGTTAAACGTTTGCTCAGGTTCTGAGTGTTTTTAGGTGCATTACTATACGCATCAATCTTTTCTTTCCGTAGATGAAGTGTGGTTGGTTCATCCTCTCGATTGAGGTGTTTTCAAGAATTATGTAATGTTTGAACGCAGATTGGAATCGTCAAGATACAAAAGAGGTTTAAGATGAAATCAAGTGGCAAACTTGAAGATTTGTTTAGTTTCATATGTTATAATCAATATTTTAATTCATTTTAATTGTCCAATGTTGGTAGTCCTCGATTGATAGTCCACAGCTAGCAATTCAACAATTCATATATAATTTAATATATAATATTCAAATTAATCAATACGTATCGTGACCCGTATTCGTCTCAGACTCGATCACAACTCAAACTATATTTATTATTGTAGAATCAACCTCAACCCTGTATAGAGAACTCGATCATTACTGCATATAGAGTGTCTATGGTGATTCCAAATAATATATATAGATGCGTCGATATGATATGTCAAAACCTTGTATACGTGTCCCGATATTTAAAGTGCGTAAAAATAAATAACAGGAATTAAATGACGAAAAATAAAGTGCGTAAAGTAAATAACAGAAATTAAATGACGATAAATAAAATTGCGAGAATGTAAATTGCGATAAATAAAATGTAATCAGTTAGCTAGGAACAATTAGCTAGGAACAGTTAGCGTGGATTCTTAACAAATTTCCTCATAGTTAATTTGTTTGTTTGTAACAAATTTTATTTTGTCAAATGTTTTCTTTATTATGCCACTTGTTGGATTCTGATAAATCAAAATCCAAATATGAAATGGGATGAATATGGTTATGCTGTGGTGAACGGATTTGTATATCGGTGGATGTAAGTAGGATAATAAACGACTGTTGAATCAGCTTCAAAGAATGTACATTGTAACTTATTAATGTGAAATCTGAATATTCCTCGGGTATTACCTACCCGTTAAAATATTTTTCACAATTAACACTTTGTACGAAAGAATTTTTTATTACAATATTTATGAAAACAAATATATATATATATATATATATATATATATATATATATATATATATATATATATATATATATATATATATATTTATATATTTGCTTCAGATGTAATCATGGATTTAATGAGTTAATATGATATTAAACTCATTTGATTTTCGATTGGAACTAAAATGAATATTCTCTAAAACTTTAGAGATTACATAATCGCCATGTCGAACGAAAATAAAAGAGGTAGAACGATACGTAGAATGAAGATCATACTCGAAGTACAGATGGTGATATTGAGGCTTATTTTATTGGTGGTACTGGTGCCGATGTTGGTGGTACTGTTGGTGCCAGTGATGTTGCTGAAGCTGGTAAGTTTTGCACCTTATTCTCCAAATTTATTACTCGAGCGTGGAGCTCGTTGACTTCTTCCATTATTCTGGAATGATTGTCGGTTGGAACGAGCGGATGAATAAGGTTCAGAATTGTGGATAGAATATAATCTTGTTGAAAGGACCCGTTCATATACATTATAAACAATTCACAATAGTTGATTACATTGCGAGGTATTTGACCTCTATATGATACATTTTACAAACATTGCATTCGTTTTTAAAAGAGAATCTTTCTTTACATAAAAAATTGACAGGCATGCATACCATTTCATAATATCCACTATCCAACTATAAATTGATTTAATAATAATCTTTGATGAACTCAATAACTCGAATGCAACGTTCTTCGAAATATGCTATGAAAGACTCCAAGTAATATCTTTAAAATGAGCAAATGCACAGCGGAAGATTTCTTTAACACCTGAGAATAAACATGCTTTAAAGTGTCAACCAAAAGGTTGGTGAGTTCATTAGTTTATCATAATCATTTATTTCCATCATTTTAATAGACCACAAGAATTTCATTTCCAGTTCTCATAAATATACGTCCCATGCATAGAGACAAAAAAATAATCATTCATATGGTGAACACCTGGTAACCGACATTAACTAGATACATATAAGAATATCCCCTATCATTCCGGTATCCTCCTTCGGACATGATATAATTTCGAAGTACTAAAGCATCCGGTACTTTGGATGGGGTTTGTTAGGCCCAATAGATCTATCTTTAGGATTCGCGTCAATTAGGGTGTCTGTTCCCTAATTCTTAGATTACCAGACTTTAATAAAAAGGGGCATATTCGATTTCGATAATTCAACCATAGAATGTAGTTTCAATTACTTGTGTCTATTTCGTCAAACATTTATAAAAGCTCATGTATTCTCAGTCCCAAAAATATAAAGGGTAAAAAGGTAAATGAAACTCACCATACTGTATTTCGTAGTAAAAATACATATAACGTCATTGAACAAGTGCAAGGTTGGCCTCGGATTCACGAACCTAAATTAATTATATATATTTATGTGTTGGTCAATATTTGTCTAACAAATTAGGTCAAGTCATAGTGTACCACAATCCTAATGCTCGAGACTAATATGCAAAAGTCAACAAAAGTAAATTTGACTCAAAATAATTTCCAAAAATCTATACATGATTAATATATAGTTTAAATATCGTCGTTTTATATTTTTAAATATTTTTAATAGATTTATTAAAGTAAATAATATAATTTATTTATTAATAAATAAAATTTTATATTATATTTATATAATAAAATATACTTTTATATATATTAAGTAATAAAATTTATAGGGTTCATTTAATATTATAAAGATAATATGATAGGTATTATTAAAGTAAGTTATTACACGTAGTAAAATATGTTTGTATCAAATATTTATTTGATAAAATAATATCTATAATGATAGTAAGTAAAAGTTGTATTATTTTTGTAATAATAATTATTATTATAAAAATATCAATATTTATAATTACTAAGATGACATTATGATAAAACGATAATTCTAATTATGATAACTTTAATATTTACGATAATTTTTAATATTATCTTTAAAATAATAATTCTATTTAAAATAATAATAATAATAATAATGATATTTTATAGTAACAATGACATTTCTATTAAAATGATAATTTTTGTTAAAATGATAGTGTTAATACTAATGATAATTTTAATAATAATAGTAATGATAAAATTAATAAGAACGATAATTTTATCTAAATCAATATCTTATAATATTTTAATTTCATCATGATACTCTTACCCATTATTTCCTAATCATTTCGTTTAATAGCTTTTAATCGTCATTTATATCGTATTCGTAATAATGATAATAATAGTAATCAAAATAATTAGGTGTTACAAATATTTGTTTTAATTACACTAATATTAATAATGATAGTTACTATAACATTATTAACGATAATACTAATAATTATCTTAATGATAATATAGTAATAATAATAATAACAATAACAATAACCATTTTTAAATAATGATATATATATTAATAATGATAATAATAATAATAATAATAATACCAATAATAATAATAATAATAATAATAATTGGATAATAATAATAATACTAATTATAACTTTAACGATAATAACGATAGTAATAATAAAAAAAAAATTAACAATTTTTAATGATAAATCCTTTTATTGATAAAGATAATAATAATAATAATAATAATAATAATAATAATAATAAGATAAAACTAGAACGACGATAATAACGACGATAATAATGATCATTTTTAATAATAATACAAAAATTCGATGGACTATAACTTCAAATCCGTTCATCGAAATCATTCGATATCTAAATGAAAAGTTCTTAATTTTTCTCTAGCTTTCCAACAACGTGCATATCTTATACCTTATCTCAGTGGCATATATAACTACTAATTCAGGATTCAACATAACCTAACTAAAGGCAATATCAAAAGTACAAACATGCATAATCCTATATACTCGAGCACTAGTCAGGGATACACTATTAGTATGTAAAAGTTAAATTATGAGTACTCACGTATCAATATTGAGATTCAATATTGCAGGAAAGGTACGTAGACGCAACAGAGATGATAAACACTATATTGATCTCACGAGCATACCCATGAACCATACCCAATCACCTCCATAGCTATAACCCATAATTTCCTTAATCCAATCCCACTCGAAAAACAATTTCGAAATCACTCGGACAGCACTCTGACGTAATATTTTATGTATACTAATAATATCTTGAAATAATACGGAGTAAATATATATATGTAAATCGATTGAGAGAGTTTAGAGAAAAATATTTTCAAGTTTCTTATGAAATAATGAAACCTATTGAATTCTATTTATAATAGATTTTTAAATTATTAAAGTGAATTATTAAAGTATGAATTATTAAAGTGAATTATTAAAGTATGAATTATTAAAGTGAATTATTAAAGTATGAATTATTAAAGTGAATTATTAAAGTATGAATTATTAAAGTGAATTATTAAAGTTAAAGTAAAGTAAAAATAAAGTAAAGGTAAAGTTTAAGTATAGTAAAAGTATAAAATTATGTACGTATAATACGCGTATAAATATATATAATATTAATTTAAATCATTATATATATTTAATAAAATAAAATATAAATATCGTTATCTTTATCATACTGGTTAAGTAATGAGTTGTCAAAAGTGGTTCTAGATATTTATAAAAGTTATATACGTTTTAATAATAAAGTTCTTTTTAAACTGAAAACGTTTTTGTACGTTTGAAACTAAATCAAATAAATATAATAATTTTTTTTTTCCAAAACCAAATATATTTTTAAGAATCATTTTGTTTAAAGGTTAAAATAATGGAAATCGTTATATCATAAAATGTTTTAGAAAAGTATAATCATATATATTCATAATAGGTTTCAAGTTTTTAAATTACAGTTTGTTGGTGAAGCATGGGATAAAGTTCAAAGGTTAAATAAATGTATGAAATCATCTTAATGAAAAATGTTGAGTTACATAACTTGTCGATATCCAACATCTAAGTTATTTACACTTCACGTTCTTACTTATAAATCACTTTACCATTTTCCGAATGTTGTCAAAAAGAATAGATTTCTTAAATCACAGTGGACCTCATAACATAGACCCGTAATCATATCATAATGTATCTGATAAATCAATCATTTGATATTATCTTCTAATTCCATCGATAAACATATTGAAACAAATACGTTCATGTAAAGTATTATACGTTTAATACTTTAATAATATTCTCAAGTTATAATATATATATACATATATATACATATTTATTTATATATAACGGTTCGTGAATTGTCAGAATTTGGTCGAGGTTATAATGAATGTATGAACACAATTTAAAATTCTTGAGATTTAACTTAACAAACTTTGCTTATCGTGTCGGAATAATATAAAGATAAAGTTTAAATTTGGTTGAAATTTTCGGGTTGTCACACTTGTCGAGTTACCCTGGAAATGAGACTGAAAATGGTGTCTCGAACAGGTTCGCCGGTAAACGCTTCAGGTTCATTGTCAAGAAGTGAATTCGATTGGTGGAAGGGATTGTCTTCCGCGCGTCTCCATTAATTAAGTCGACTACGAACCCATCAGATGAATTGTTAATGGCTGATTGGTTGATTCATGCCGATGACACTGCTTTCGGAGCTTAGGTGAACATCTATGTCGAAATAGTTGTCGGAATAACTATCGGAATAGCTATCGGAATTTAAGGGACTCGAACTGGTTGCAGGATTCATCTCGTATGATCAGATGAAGGATTTTCGATAAGAAATAGATTATAGGATGTAGATTAGTACCCTGCAATACATAATTTACATATGCATATATAATACTAAAATCCCATAAGTGACGGAGGAATCTACGTGAAATATCCCGTTCTTATTGATTATAAACGTTCCATATTAATTGATTTCGTTGCGAGGTTTTGACCTCTATATGAGATGTTTTTCAAAGACTGCATTCATTTTTAAAACAAACCATAACCTTTATTTCATAAATAAAGGTTTAAAAAGCTTTACGTAGATTATCAAATAATGATAATCTAAAATCTCCTGTTTACACACGACCATTACATAATGGTTTACAATACAAATATGTTACATCGAAATCAGTTTCTTGAATGCAGTTTTTACACAATATCATACAAACATGAACTCCAAATCTTGTCCTTATTTTAGTATGCAACAGCGGAAGCTCTTAGTATTCACCTGAGAATAAACATGCTTTAAACGTCAACAAAAAATGTTGGTGAGTTATAGGTTTAACCTATATATATCAAATCATAACAATAGACCACAAGATTTCATATTTCAATACATATCCCATACATAGAGATAAAAATCATTCATATGGTGAACACCTGGTAACCGACATTAACAAGATGCATATATAAGAATATCCCCATCATTCCGGGACACCCTTCGGATATGATATAAATTTCGAAGTACTCAAGCATCCGGTACTTTGGATGGGGTTTGTTAGGCCCAATAGATCTATCTTTAGGATTCGCTTCAATTAGGGTGTCTGTTCCCTAATTCTTAGATTACCACACTTAATAAAAAGGGGCATATTCTATTTCGATAATTCAATCATAGAATGTAGTTTCACGTACTTGTGTCTATTTTGTAAATCATTTATAAAACCTGCATGTATTCTCATCCCAAAAATATTAGATTTTAAAAGTGGGACTATAACTCACTTTCACAGATTTTAACTTCGTCGGGAAGTAAGACTTGGCCACTGGTTGATTCACGAACCTATAACAATATATACATATATATCAAAGTATGTTCAAAATATATTTACAACACTTTTAATATATTTTGATGTTTTAAGTTTATTAAGTCAGCTGTCCTCGTTAGTAACCTACAACTAGTTGTCCACAGTTAGATATACAGAAATAAATCGATAAATATTATCTTGAATCAATCCACGACCCAGTGTATACGTATCTCAGTATTGATCACAACTCAAACTATATATATTTTGGAATCAACCTCAACCCTGTATAGCTAACTCCAACATTCACATATAGAGTGTCTATGGTTGTTCCGAAATATATATAGATGTGTCGACATGATAGGTCAAAATATTGTATACGTGTCTATGGTATCTCAAGATTACATAATATACAATACAAGTTGATTAAGTTATTGTTGGAATAGATTTGTTACCAATTTTCACGTAGCTAAAATGAGAAAAATTATCCAATCTTGTTTTACCCATAACTTCTTCATTTTAAATCCGTTTTGAGTGAATCAAATTGCTATGGTTTCATATTGAACTCTATTTTATGAATCTAAACAGAAAAAGTATATGTTTATAGTCGGAAAAATAAGTTACAAGTCGTTTTTGTAAAGGTAGTCATTTCAGTCGAAAGAACGACGTCTAGATGACCATTTTAGAAAACATACTTCCACTTTGAGTTTAACCATAATTTTTGGATATAGTTTCATGTTCATAATAAAAATCATTTTCTCAGAATAACAACTTTTAAATCAAAGTTTATCACAGTTTTTAATTAACTAACCCAAAACAGCCCGCGGTGTTACTACGACGGCGTAAATTCGGTTTTACGGTGTTTTTCGTGTTTCCAGGTTTTAAATCATTAAGTTAGCATATCATATAGATATAGAACATGTGTTTAGTTGATTTTAAAAGTCAAGTTAGAAGGATTAACTTTTGTTTGCGAACAAGTTTAGAATTAACTAAACTATGTTCTAGTGATTACAAGTTTAAACCTTCGAATAAGATAGCTTTATATGTATGAATCAAATGATGTTATGAACATCATTACTACCTTAAGTTCCTTGGATAAACCTACTGGAAAATAGAAAAATGGATCTAGCTTCAACGGATCCTTGGATGGCTCGAAGTTCTTGAAGCAGAATCATGACACGAAAACAAGTTCAAGTAAGATCATCACTTGAAATAAGATTGTTATAGTTATAGAAATTGAACCAAAGTTTGAATATGATTATTACCTTGTATTATAATGATAACCTACTGTAAGAAACAAAGATTTCTTGAGGTTGGATGATCACCTTACAAGATTGGAAGTGAGCTACCAAACTTGAAAGTATTCTTGATTTTATGTAACTAGAACTTGTAGAATATATGAAGAACACTTAGAACTTGAAGATAGAACTTGAGAGAGATCAATTAGATGAAGAAAATTGAAGAATGAAAGTGTTTGTAGGTGTTTTTGGTCATTGGTGTATGGATTAGATATAAAGGATATGTAATTTTGTTTTCATGTAAATAAGTCATGAATGATTACTCATATTTTTTGTAATTTTATGAGATATTTCATGCTAGTTGCCAAATGATGGTTCCCACATGTGTTAGGTGACTCACATGGGCTGCTAAGAGCTGATCATTGGAGTGTATATACCAATAGTACATACATCTAAAAGCTGTGTATTGTACGAGTACGAATACGGGTGCATACGAGTAGAATTGTTGATGAAACTGAACGAGGATGTAATTGTAAGCATTTTTGTTAAGTAGAAGTATTTTGATAAGTGTATTGAGTCTTTAAAAAGTGTATAAATACATATTAAAATACTACATGTATATACATTTTAACTGAGTCGTTAAGTCATCGTTAGTCGTTACATGTAAGTGTTGTTTTGAAACCTTTAGGTTAATGATATTGTTAAATGTTGTTAACCCAATGTTTATAATATCAAATGAGATTTTAAATTATTATATTATCATGATATTATCATGTATGAATATCTCTTAATATGATATATATACATTAAATGTCTTTACAACGATAATCGTTACATATATGTCTCGTTTAAAAATCATTAAGTTAGTAGTCTTGTTTTTACATATGTAGGTCATTGTTAATATACTTAATGATATGTTTACTTATCATAGTATCATGTTAACTATATATATATATATATATATATATATATATATATATATATATATATATATATATATATATATATATATCCATATATATGTCATCATATAGTTTTTACAAGTTTTAACGTTCGTGAATCACCGGTCAGCTTGGGTGGTCAATTGTCTATATGAAACATATTTCAATTAATCAAGTCTTAACAAGTTTGATTGCTTAACATGTTGGAAACATTTAATCATGTAAATATCAATCTCAATTAATATATATAAACATGGAAAAGTTCGGGTCACTACACTACGAAAGTTGTCAGGCAAAGTTACAGTAACAGTTACGCTAAGATATGAAGTAGCAGATACGCTAAAATATGAATTTTATCTATGCACTGTCTATGCAATAGAGGCAGTAAGACGTGTCTAGACTTTAAGGATGATAAGCAAATAATTTTCGACACGAAATGATAAGTAAAACTTTTGACATGCAGACACGGTCGAAGTCCAGACCTACTAATGCATCTAGACAACTATCTGTTAGACACACTAATGCAAGACCTGGTTCGCTAAGACCATCGCTCTGATACCACATGTCATACCCCGTCCAAAATCTTCCGAACGAATACAATAACACATGTACCATTACGGTGAACTGACGTCTAAGTTCCATGAACGACTCCATGTAATATGAGCAAATGCACAGCGGAAGGTTTCTTTCATACCTGAGAATAAACATGCTTTCAAGTGTCAACCAAAAGGTTAGTGAGTTCATAAGTTTATTGTAAACAGTAAAAATTCATCATTTTGATAGACCACAAGATTTAAATCCTGTATGGTACAAATGGGCTCGAATCCTATACCCACCTGTAATGTACATGCTATATCTTTTAAATACAGTACATCTTTCTCGTGTACGAAATCATTTTCATAAATCATAGCAACCGTACACATATCTTGTGCACAAAATAACATACACATAACCTGTGTATAAAATCATTCTCTCGATATATAACATTCATATCAACTGGTGGCAATTATCATGTCCACATAATTCAATGGTGGCAATTATCATGTCCACATAATTCAATGGTGGCAATTATCATGTCCACATAATTCAATAATAATCCGCAGAACTTCTGTCTGCATAATAATTCATTCGAGGAATGTTTTGCTTGTGTCTATCTCGTCAAACATTTATAAAAGCATTTCATGTATTCGAAGTTCAAAATATATTTCAAAAGCAATTAATAAAGCAGTTGTAAAAACAGCGCATGTATTCTCAGTCCCAAAAATGTAAAGAGTAAAAGGGAATCAAATGAACTTACCATAGTGTATTTTGTAGTAAAAATACATATAATGACATTGAACAACTGAACAATGTAGGGTTGGCCTCGGATTCACGAACCTATATCATGTATATATATTAACACATTATAAATCGAGTAAGTTTATATATATATATATATATATATATATATATATATATATATATATATATATATATATATATATATATATATATATATATATATATATATATATATATATATTTTGTTATGTATTAAGATTCATATTCTTATATATAATTTCATTACTACTTATAATGTGTTATGATACTTATTTGATATTTAATTAATGTTACATCAATAATCAATATTATTAGTTAAAACAAAATTTTACGTAATATTAGTATACTTCATATATTTTTATATAAATATCTCTCGTTTGCAAAATTAATAATTTGTAGTAATACTAGTTTCAGGATAATGATATTAATGATAGTAATAATAGTAATAATAAAACTGTTAATCCTAAAAATGTTAGTTTTAATAAGGATAATAACTTTCATATTAATATTATATGATAGTTTTAATAATAGAAATGATACAATGATAATAATACTACCAAAATAATAATAATAATTATAATGTTGATAATAATAATAATAATAATAATAATACTAATACTAATACTAATACTAATACTAATACTAATAATAATAATAATAATAATAATAATAATAATAATAATAATAATAATAATAATAATAATAATAATAATAATAATAATAATTAATAATAATAATAATAATAATAATAATAATAATAATAATAATAATAATAGAAATTAAATTAAAAGTGTTTACCCATTTAGAATCTTTTCTAAAAAGAATTGCCCCGGACGAGACTCGAACTCAAGACCTCTAGAAAAACCAATACAACACCTTAACCATCTGACTGATTCTGTTTATCTATATTATTTCCAGACTCCAATTTACTTAACACGTTGCCCATCATCTGACCCAGCTTCCTTTTGGCCCAACTCCCCTATCTAGCCCAACATCAAACACTAGTCTCGGCCCAACATCAAATGGCAGCCCAATAATATTACGGCCCGAGGAAGTTTTCAGTTTGTAATTAAAAAGAAAAACGGAACAGAAGCTAGTAGATAGGAATAATAGCAAACTGCAGTTTATGTTTATTTTCATCATCATCGTATACATACTATGATCATTGTTCCATCTTCCTCATCAGATTATCATCAACGTTATCATCTATTGTTATCTAATCTCTTCTTAATCTCGTTATCACCATAACCATCATTATCTAATCCTTTATCACTAATCACACGTTTTCATTCATCGTCATAGTCAAACCGTTCGTGCAGCAGTAGAAACAAGATGTATACTGCAGCAGTGTATAATTTAGCCTATGTATATACTTCGGCCCTTATGGGAAACCTACATGGCTCTTGTCCCAATTACATAACACGAGTTTCCCATCCCTAAGACAAATTATAGAACTAGTGACCCAACAAATCCATTCACTATCCCTTTAATCCAAATAGCATGATTGTGGTCTGGACCCTTTGATTATTACTTTATGTTAAGTTTTTTTTTTTTTTTTTAAACAACGTCCACCTTGAAAAAAGTTGGTATAAACTTATCATGCTAATTCAATTGCAAGCCTAAAAAGTCTAAATGGGTCCATGTATCATTCGGTTAAAAAAAAAATAGAAACATGGTGAGCTGTAGTAGTCACAAATGACCACTCCCATCATTTGGTTATTTATCATCATCCTTCAACTCTTTATTAAAGCAAGTGGTTGGAATTTGTCTGCCATAATGAAGAAAAAGAGCACTCCTTAATAATATAACCTAATAACCACATGTGCTTTACACATTACATACTAGTAACGTCCGCATACATCATCCCATAAATAAAGGATAATCAGATTGTTGCCCATGCGTGAAAACCAAAAGGATAAACCATGTATTTACTCGATGTGTTTGGTTATATTATATCGGAATGTTGGACCCCCTAAAATCATGGGTTTTTGAATAAAATAACACGACAATTAATACTAGTATTGTGGCTCCTAATTCGTGCAAGGCCACTAAACAAAAGTGTATGATATTCGTTTAACTAAACAACCTCCCATGCATGACTTTAACTTTAACTCTTTTCATTGCTACCCATTGGCGAAAAAATTTTGTAAGTGGGGTAATCCCACTTGATAAATGTCGGCCTAAATGAGCAGGGAAGATATATATAAAAACCGCTATTTATTCCTTAGTTTACTTTATGGAAGCTTAATATTATTTGTTACCTTGATGATTGTTTTGAGCTGTTTTGTCTCGGTAATAAACCATCAAGAAACGCATTCAAGTAGCCATAATGGGCAATGGTGATTCAAAGAGGGTTTTGTTGTTGTTTACAGTGTAGTGGCAAAGGTAGCGATTTTTAAAAGGGTTTCAGATGGTTTGATAGTTGTTTGATCCAAAACAGAAGAAAGTATAAGAGAAATAGAGACGTAGAGAGAGAGAGTGAAGATGAGGGTTGTAGTGGTGGTGCTTCGGCTCGTTGGTGGTGTTGGTATTATGAGGGATAGAGGTTAAACAGAAAAAGAATTCGGTCTTGTGGTGTAGCTGGTTGAAGTTCCTGAGTGGTAAGATTGTTGTGGGTTTTATCAAAGGAGGTAATGAAGAATGAAAATCGTTTGAAGTGTTTAACAGCTACGTTGATCGTTTCATGAGATGTTGATAGGCTTTTTAATCAGACAAAAATAAGAAAATGGAATGTCAAAGTAAATATCTATGAAATCGACTTTAACAGATTTCGTTTTGTAATTTGATTAATTGGATTGGAATCAATTTGTACCTGTTACAGACAGTAATCAATTTATGAAAAAGTATGATAGTTACATTAAACAGAATTTCGATCCTTTACCTTAATTTTACATATATATATAAAATATATAATTTATTAATAATTAATAAATATAATTATATAAATAATAATAATACTTTCAATATTATTAGTAGTAATAATATTAATATCAAATAATACTAGTAATATCCATAATGATGGTAACAATATTAAGAATCATAATAGTTGATAATTTAAATTAATACATAGTAATAATAATAATAATCATAAAAAATAACTAACATAAATTTAACTTTCAATATTTATCCATTAGAATATACATGTTATATTAATTATGATAAAGAATCATATATATCTATATATATATTTACATAGATTTTTATTACCTAATATTTTATACTATTTAATTCTAATGTTTCAGTTGTATTTTATTACTTCACATTATTAGATATAATTATATTTATATATATTTACAAACAATTGTTCGTGAATCATCGATAATGGTCGAAGGGTAATTGATTACATGAATATAAATTTCAAAGTTTTCGAGACTCAACATTACAGACTTTGCTTATCGTGTTGGAATCATATAAGAATAAAGTTTACATTTGGTCAGAAATTGCGAGGTCGTCACACATTCACTGAATATCCTATTAGTTTTTAAAAAGAAAGAAAAATTATATAAGTTATCCAATTAATAGACATTTCTGATTTTGCTCACGTTTCGAATAGCCAAAAGATGCAGCAGAGGGGCAGGATTCGTTTGGTCTCAATATAATTGAGTACTGTTTAGTTCCAATAACCCGGTCTACGTACAAATCCAACTATTACTACGAACCAGAAAATGGATGTCTATCAATTTAACCACTTAAAATAATTTTTCGTTTTAATTTAAAGAAATTTTAGAGAAGAAATAGAAAAAAATCTAAGTCCTAAAAACTAGAGCGTTGAGAAATAAGAAAGAAAAAGATTGCGTCGGAAAATGGCGAAAAATAAAAGGCGTCGAAAAATAAAAATAAGAAAGTAGCGCGTCGAAACTAAAAAAGGAACTAAAATCTAAGAACTAAAAGTTGCGTCTAAATATATTAAAGCTTAACAGAAAAATTATATCCCAAATGGCAATAACTTAAAAAGGTACTAAATTTTTAAAAACGGTGTCGCAAAATTCTAAAGCACCTAAATCTTAGTCTAAAGAAAAAGTACTTAAGAGATTTTACGGCAAAGCCTAGAAATCTAGAAATAAAAATAACTATGGCAAAAACTATGTTTTAGAATTAAATACGAGCGAAAAATACAAATATTATGCTAAAACAAATAAAAAGATACAAAATATAAAAATAAACTTAAAGTTGCAAAAAGTACAATTTTATAAAAATATTATTTTTATATTATTTATTTTATAAAACTATTAATTTTATAATTTATTAAAACTAATTAAACTAAATAAAACAAATTAATAAAATTAAAACTAAATAATATAATAATAATACCCTAATTAGGGTTTAATTAATAATAATAATAATTACCCGTAATTAATGCAGTACGAGAATCAATTAGGGCGTGTCAGAGTACTTCATGCGATCGCATGAAGTTTTGCCTTCGGGCTCATGCGATCGCATGAGCTAGGGTTTCGGGCCAGTAAATGGGCTGCTACAGTACGGGTCGAGTCTTTTATATTTATTTTTTTTTCTGTTTTCTGATTTAGATATTTATATAATATATTTATATAAATTAAATAAAACTTATATTTTTATAAAATAAAGATAAATAAACTTTATAGAACTTATATATTTAACAAACTCTTAAAAATACTTAAATTTTGTTTTTTTTCTTTTTATATTTTTGTATTTTTAAAATTAAAAACGCATATTTTTACAACAAAATAACTAAAACTTACTAAAAATCTTTTTTTTTATATAGCATTGCGCTTCCTGCGTTTAAGCAAGAATGTCCCCGGCAGCGGCGCCAAAAATACTTGATGTGTGCGAGGTGTACTACGAAATAGTATTATTTTTACAACGAAATACTATTAATTACGATACAATTTTACACAAGATATTTATTTATTTATAGAACAGATATACCTAAACCTTGCTACAACACTTATAGGCAGTGTACCTAATCGTACAGTAGTGTAGTTTTTAGTAAGTCCGGTTCGTTCTACAGGGAAAATTAAACAAGCTTAACGCTATATTTTTAACTTATAATTGTAAAAATACAAAAATATATATAAGTAGTATTATTATTATAAAAGGGAGTTTTTACCGTTTAATGACCGGTTTGTCGATTTTTAAAACTTTAGTCGCAGTTAAAACCTAATGTAAAATATTAAAAATAAATATAACTTAATTTAAAGCGTAAAGTAAATAACGATAATGAAATTGCGATAAATAAAAGTGCGATAAAATAAAATTGCGATAATTAAAGAGTACGATAATTAAAAGTACAATTAAATACAATGATAATAAATAAAAGTGCGATAATTAAAAGTGCAATTAAATATGAAATAAAAGAATTATGCTTATTTAAACTTCCATAATCATGATGTTTGACGTGTTGATTTTAGTTTATTCCCATGGGTTAATTGTCCTTTGTCCTGAATTATTCGATATGGGGATTTGTCCATAATAGTCCATCAGTCATAAGTATAAAGTGCGAAATTCTTCGTCAAATTATTCTTATTCCCGAAGTTAAATATTCCAACTAATTGGGGATTCGAATTGTAACAAGGTCTTAATACTTTGTTTAATGAATACACCAGGTTATCGACTGTGTGTAAACCAAGATTTTACTACTTTGTTAATAATTACACCAATTACCCTTGAATGTAATCCACCCCTGTTTCAACAAGTCTATTAACTATTAATCCAGTTTCGTGTCCGGTAAAATGAACAATTATTGGTATTTATAGATATCCCGCCCACCGTACCCAGTTAAGCGTATGTGGTTATATATAAATACGTCAAATTATAAGTCTATATATTAAATTAACGAGGAATCATTTAATTAATATAAAGCCCATTAATAGCCCATAGTCTAATTTCCACAAGTGTCGTTATTTTATCCAAACCCAAATTATGGTACAAAGCCCAACTACCCAATTTTAATATTTAGTCCAACATCACGATTACTTCGGTATTAAATAAGCATAATAATAACTTAGCTATGAGACATTAATATAAAAATAACATTAACCATAACTTACAGTGATTAAAAATAGCGTAGCGTTACAAGGACAGAATTTCGACTTACACCCTTACAACATTCGCTAACATACCCTTATTATTAGAATTAAAATTAAAATTAAAATTATAATATAAATATATATATATTTTTACGTATGAATGAGAAGAGAAAAAGATGTGTAAAAGATCGCTCAAAACTGCGAAATTTATAGGACCAGACCTGTCACCTACTGCCATGCGATCGCATGGCTTTTTGCCTTCCAAGCCATGCGATCGCATGGCCCCTTTTTCCAGCTCACATGTTGTTGTTTGCATTCTGCCGACGGATTTAATAAATAAATATAATATATAAATAATTATTAGAATTATTTAAATATTATATTATATTTATGTACATAGTTGACTTGTAATTTTTAGTCCGTTGCGTCGAGCGTTGAGAGTTGACTTTGGTCCCTGTTTCGGTTTTTTGAACGTCCTTACGTACAATTTAATATATTGTCTTTTGCGTTTCGCGTCTTGTACTCTTGTAATTTTAAGACGTTTCTTATCAATAATTGGAACCACTTTGATTGTACTTTGTACTTTTGAGCTTTTTGGTCGTTTGCGTCTTCAATTTGTCGAATCTGTCTTTTGTCTTTACCTTTTATTATTTAAACGAATATCACTTGTAAATAGAACAATTGCAACTAAAAGCTTGTCTTTATTGAGGGATAATGCTATGAAATATATGTTCGTTTTTAGCATTATCAAATATTCCCACACTTGAGCGTTGCTTGTCCTCAAGCAATATAGTCTTGAAATACAAATAATAGAATCACTTCTTTATTCTTCACACTCTGTACATCAGTGATTTCTATACGGCGGTATAAACAATGATAGTAACGATGTGGTTTACAGTCCCACATGACTATAAAAATTTAGATCCTTAAGGAAATTGGATCTTTATGAAAACATTTGATCTTTTGAAAATTAAATCTAGCTTTCATCCTAGATATGTTTTGAAAATTAAACATTTGCAAATTATTTTTGTGAGTTTGGTGGGTTTCAGATTTGAAAATTTTAGCTCAAAACTTGTGGTTTTGTGTCACCCACTTGCTAACCTTATATTGGGAAAGCAACACGTCCAGTATACTTGCTCCGTATATTACCTTTCGGTAAACTACCGTCCGGTTGTAAAGGAAAGCGTTGAACAAGTAACTGTTAAGGCAATGTCCCCTGACATGCTTTTAATTATAGTCTATAACGTGTCGGATGCAATTACTATCCTTTGTAGGAGCAATAGTAAAGCTTACCCTTATAATTTTTCTTCGATCTGGCACAAGGTCCTGTCTTTGACCATGCTATGCAACCACCGTTCTTACGGTTGAAACTCGATTTGGTTCAGGTAACCTAATGAACTCCAGGTGAATTCCTAGGATTTAACGTTCAATGGTAATGAACGCATTGAAAATGGATTTTCAGAAAACAAATCGGTTTGTAATTTTGATCAAAATATTTTCTCGTTCAAGCTCGAGTTTAGATATCATTGAATTCCATGAGTTTGAATTCTCAATCTTTCAAGTCAATCTCAAGGATTGAGTAATATCAGGCTTAAAAGCTGATTTTTGATCTTTTAAGGAGATTATCCTTTCTGGGGATCTGATTCATTAGTCTTATCCAGCTAATTTGCACGGCGTCCTCCCCATTTTACAAGACAGATCCTCTCATGGTTAGGATAAGTCTGACCACTTGGCGACCCTGTTTGATGCTGAGGTCCGTGGATTTCCTGCTAATTTTAGAGATGACTTTTCTAGGTTTTTCGTCAACCTACAGCTGGTCTGGATGACAACTTCATGACCTAAATCAAGAAGCGCGTTTCTTTTTCGGAAGACTTTACTTCCTTTTAATGATGGAATTGATTCATCGTGTAGATCCATTTTTCTTTCAAATATATTACAGTAAATTGGGTAAAACTGTTTAGATTAGTCTAAAACAAAAGCATCTTCAGTTATTTGTACAAAAATATGTGATATATGTTAAAAATAACTTGGTAATTTTTTTTTTCACACTTGGCTTTTATTTTCCTTTATTTGCCTTTTTATCGTCCTCTATTCCATTTTAAATGAATTCTAACATTTTGTTTTGTTTCTCAATTTATGTCCTTTTCGAGGTAACAATAATTTCGGTGTTAACACCTAGTTTTATCGTTCATAAATATGTATAAACATGATTTTTAATTCATTTAATTGAAATTTTTGAAAATTTTACTAGAATTGGGTAGTCAGTATATAAGACTAGGGCTGTTCTTTATTATCAGAGAGCACTAGATTCTAATACAACTACTGCTTTACTAGTATTTTTAATGGTAACCAAGTGTATAAGGTAAAAATTTTAAAAAATCTGAAACAATTTAACCCCTTCCCACACTTAAGATCTTGCAATGCCCTCATTTGCAAGAAATCAGTAACAATTTAAATTATTGAGGGTGTTTAGCATAGAAAAATGATTAAATTTTACCAAAGTTTCCAAACATTTTGGCGTTTGTTTGCTGAATTATAAATGGTGCACATCATTTGTTCATTCCATCTTAATGTTACATCACATTTGTTTTTCGTTTTGTCGTCAAAAATACTAGCTTTTGCTGAACTTAATGCTAGTCTTTGAAAATGCGCTGTTTTACCCTGTTTTGTACAATCGACAATATACATACAATACAAATATAAACATGCATGGTAATTTGAAATGGGACTTAAAATCCCACTTTCAAATCAAATATGAAACATTAGTACAACATAATAAAAATATTAAATATTACAATAAAAGTATCATAATATAATGTGTTTAAACATAAATAAACAGAAATAATAAAAATTAAAAATCATATAAATTACCAACCGGAACTAAATCAATCTGGATAGGGGTTCCAGTTCATGTCATCGTCCGGGTTCCATGGTTGGTGATAGGTGTACTGGTATGCCTGGTTAGGGTCGTAGAGAGTAAATGGCGGTCTCATCTCGGGCTGGTGTGGAGGATAGTAAGCGGGTCGGGTTGGAACGTAGTGATCCTGAGGTGATAGCCGGCTCATAATCTGACGCTGATGATAGTCCCATCTATCATGCCGTCGTTGCCTGGAATGCTGGTAATCATTCCGGGCTTGCCACTGCTCCATCCGACGAAATCTCTCCGCGTTTGTCATATCTACCTCCTCTACACACTGGTAGACATCAGTCATAGCCTCCCGAATGACATCCCTAATGTCATCTGCTTCCTACATTTCCTCGTCTGAGCCTCTCTCTACCTGAGGATGACTACCTTCATAGGGTATTGCCTGGTTGCGTCTACTCTTTAATACCTTAGCACCCGCATAAACCCTCAATCCTAAAAGCTCAACCTGTTCCCTACATTCCAAAAGTGGACCCCCTTGGTCCTTATCTACACCTAAATACTCTCCAATGAGAGTAACAAAAATACCTCCTCCAATTATCCCCCCTTCCTGTATTCCTTCAACCATCTTAGATAAATAAAAACCAACACAGTAGGGGATATTAACAAAGCCTCTTAGGTCTCGAATACACTTTAAGTAAAATAAATCATGTAAGGTCAATTTTTCCTTGTTGTGACCTCTCTGTGTAATCGAGTTAGCCAAAAATCTATGAATTATACGAAGCTCGGCTCTGTTAATATGTAAGTAGGTATGTGTTCCTCCCCGCCCAAAAACATTATAATCAGACATACGCCTCCAGACGGCGTTCGCATCAAAATTCCTATCTACCCTTTCACCATGATAAATCAAATTCATACAATCGGGTAGTAGTAATTCAGCGGGCGTATATATCTGCAAAGCCCTGGCCATGTCCAGCATGGACATTCTGTACATCCTACGGCCAAGTATAAATATAAGAAAACTTCTTTCATCTAATCTATCTACATCTACATTTAATGCTATAGTACTCATCAGCTCAACACACTATTCCTTATATACAGGTCTACGAATGGTGAATAAGCGTTCCCAATCAGTAAAAGAAGAACTGCCATACCTTTGGATCAAATGCTCCCTAACACGGTCAGTAAGTTGGACCCTTTCCAAAGGATTCCAATCAATTACCCTAGGCACCTCTACATCTTTCATTACTAATTTGAATTTATTACTTTGATATGCCGGGTAATCTCTCCAGCTTCTATCGAATCTCAGATTAGGATGCAATGTATGTTCAGGAATCGTTGGGTATTCTACTGGCGGATGCATCGGAATTACTATGAATTCATTAGCAAACTGTAGCGGATCATAATAAGGTACATGTTGGTCAGGCTGATGTTGTTGTTCCTGTTGTGGTTCTTGTTCGGGTTCTTGCTCGTATTGCGGTTCATATTCTGGTTCAGGTTCTTGTTGTGGTTGTCTAGATGACGATGAAGCACCAGCAGTATCGGTTTTCTGCAAAACACATTAAACACAAAATTTGTGCATCCAAATATGCATTAGTGTTAGGAAAATAACAACTTAAATTAACCACAATAACATGTTCAATCAAAATTAAACTTATACACATTTTCACATTTTTTTACAATTCTACACTTTTTCAAATAAGCACATATGAAAATGTATACAAAATTCATAAGCATTTAACTCAAATAACATGTCAAAATAGTCATTACTAGCAATTAAACAAGTCTCAAATGGCAATTATATCAAATTAATCAAGTTCATGAATTTTAGACTTAAAAAGTCTACTTTAATCTCCAAAAATCATGTTTAGGATCAATGTTTGGATCATTTAGCTACCTAAACATGTTACACTACTTAATATAGCAATAATTCATGACAAAAATCGGCCATAACCTGTTTATATCAAAAAGCCCCAAATTGCTCAAGAACACAAACCCTAGATTTCTAAATTTTTTGAAGTTTTTGGGTTCAAATCATGTTAAATAGCATCAATCTAGGTTATACATGCATAAAATACTAACAATTTAACACTAATTACACTAGAAATTAACAAAATTGCATTAGGTAAAATATTGGTAATTATCACAAAAACTAGGAAATTTTAGAGTTTAGGGGTGTAATTTTTACCTTTTTGTTGAAGAATCCGAATCTAGGCATGATTAGAGCAAGAAATTTGACGAATTACGGTGAAAAAATGCGAATTTTTGAGAGGGTTTTGAGTGAATTTCGGGTGTTTTGTGTGTGTGTTTGTGGTGAAGACAGACTGCTCGACTGCCTTTTATTCCTGAGCAATTTTTCAGCTCCATGCGATCGCATGGGGTTGAAGTTCAAAACCCATGCGATGCGCATGGGTCTGATAAATTTTTTTTTTTTTTTTTTTTTTATAAAAACCTTATACTTTAATAAAACATAAAATTAATAAAATTTTAAAAATTTGTTTCTTTTTAGGATGAGGGCATTTCGGATCGTTGTCCTAGTCTGTCCCTCGATAAAATTTTAAAATTTGTCAATTCAAAGTGCGGTTTTAAAAGTAAAGATTTTTGGGTTTTTTTAATGTTTTTGGCATACTTTAGTTCAATAAGATTAAAAATAATGATAATAAAAGTTCTCGTCCTTCCCTTGGGTAGAGCAATTTCAGTTCAACGACCTAGTCTTCAACTCACGACGAATTTTAAAAATCAAATTTTTAACTTAACGAAATAAAGTAAATTTTTGTTTTTAAATTCACACCAAACTTAAATTTAAAATGAATAAAATTAAAAATTCATATTATTAAAATTTTAAAAAAAATCACACCAAATTTATATTATAATTTTGTTTTTTTACATACAAACTTATATTAAAAAATATTAATTTTTCAAATATTTACAAACTTAAATATATTGATTTTAAAAAGTTTACAATAATATTTTAATATTAATTTTAAAAACAAAGTAAAAATAAAATTAAAAATCTTTTTGGTCTTTTATCCCACTTTAATCAATCAAATATTATCAAAAATATACGCCCCTCTTTTCGGTAAAGTAATTTCGGCTATATTACTTAGTTTTACTCCTGACAAATTTTTGAAATATTTTGGGTTGATTAATTAAAGATATTTATACCTTAAAAATAAACGGTAAATTTCGCAGTGATGTAATAAATTTTTGTATGATATCAATAATTTCGGTCGCAAAACCTAATTTTATTGAATACCAATTTAATACTTTATAGCGAACAATTTAGCGTTTATTATCAAAAGGTTCAAAGCAATAAAAATAAAAATAAAAACTGTACATACTTACCTGTGAAATAGAATTCTTAGTGACCTGCTTTAGCCCACTCATAAGATAGTCGGACTAATTGGTTTTCCATAGCTACATAGGCGTAACCTCGAGCATTCAACGTTTTTTCTTCGAAACATATGAACGGTCCATCTCTGCATAAAGTAACGAATTCGGGATTGGAATATGTCTGATTCGTCGAGCATTTTCCTTCGTGTGACCATTTTCCGCATTTGTGACATATTTCAAGGTGTCGTGCTCTTCTTTTCACTACGGATTTTGATTTTCCTTTACCAAACTGTAACTTATTATTTTCGTTCCTGGATTCTTTTCTTACTCCCTCCAATTTACCTCTGATTAATGATACTATTTCACTTGGAAGGGTGTCATTATTACGTTTAGTGATTAAAGCGTGTAGCATTAGATCATGGTTTAATTCACAGGAAGTCTTCATCTCATAAAACCTAAAAAAAATAAAAAATTCAGAATGGGGGGAGAAGACTAGTTCTTTAGGGTCTGCTAGGGAAAGACCATTCGGATTCCATTCTCGAGAACTACACGAAAACAGAAAATCTAACTCTAACAGAAATACATATTACCCTAAAAAGATTCGAACCTCCCCACACTTAGTTGAAATTGTGATTAACGTTATTTTCAATTGGATCATCAAAAACTTGTATATCTTTGACTTTTACTTCAATCCATTTGTTGATTTCCTTCGTAACTTTCACAAGTTCAACTAACATCGCCTTTTCTTTTGGCGATAAATTGGATATTAATCGGTTACATAACTTAAAGTTTCCCTTAATCCTAGCATCGTGAATCCGTTTATAAAGTTTCTTCGTTGAACTGCTAAAAACGGGTTCATCTAATTTCTTATCATCAACGGGGTTCTTTGTGATCGGATCATCATTAAGTGTTTCTTCATCTTCCCCATACTTATGCGTTTTTATTGGTTTAACAGTTTTGGTTGGTGGAGATCTAAACTTTCGGTTCACAAAGGTGATCGATTTATCACCATCCCTAAGTGTCATTCTTCCTTCTCTTACATCAATGAATGCCTCCGTGGTTGCTAAAAATGGGCGACCTAAAATTAGAGGAATATCAACGTTTTCCTCCATATTGATCACTATGAAGTTTGCAACAAAGGTCAAACTTCCCACGTTAACAAGTAAATTATTTTCTATTCCAACCGGGTGTTTAATGGTTAGGTCAAATGATTGAACTCCTATTTTGGTTGGTTTTAATTTGCCCATACCTAATCTTTTGTATAAGGAAAGAGGCATAATATTTGCACTTGCTCCTAAATCTGCGAGTCCATTATATACAGCACCATCATTAAGCAAGCAAGAAATGATAAATTCACCCGGGTCTCCTGCTTTAGTAAGTCGAGTTGGTTTGTAAACCTTTTGTGTGTGTTCTTTTCTTGGTTCTTCCACTTCTATTTGAACTTCTTGTTCACATTTTTCTTCGTTTCTTAGAATGGGAGGTTTGTATAAGAATTCTTCTTCATCACTCCAATTTGAATCCTCCCTATTTTCCAATTTTGATTTTTCATATGTTGTTGATAACATATTTATGTTTTCATTTTGAAGGTTTTATTGGGTGGTGAAATTATGATTGACTTCATTGTCAACTTCCATCGGACCATGTATGTAATGTTTAACTCTGTGACCATTACCTTTAAATTCAATCCCATTTGAATTTATTAACTCTATTGTTCCGTATGGGAAAACTCTTTTGACTATGAATGGTCCAGACCATCTTGATTTCAATTTTCCAGAAAATAGCTTGAATCGTGAATTAAAAAGAAGAACTCTATCTCCTTCTTTAAATTCTTTTGAACTTCTGGTTCTTTTATCATGCCATTTCTTTGTTCTTTCCTTATAGATTAACGAATTTTTGTATGCTTCATGTCTTAATTCTTCTAATTCGTTTAGTTGACTTAATCGTAGACGTCTGGCTTCATGTAAATCAAGATTACATGTCTTCAAAGCCCAAAATGCTTTGTGTTCAATTTCTACTGGAAGATGACATGCTTTTCCGTAAACGAGTTTAAAAGGTGTGGTTCCAATTAGAGTTTTGTAGGCTATTCTAAAAGCCCAGAGTGCATCCTCCAATTTCATGAACCATTCCTTCAGATTTGATCCTACGGTTTTCTCTAGAATACGTTTTAAAGCTCGGTTGGTATTTTCAACTTGTCCACTTGTCTGTGGATGATATGCGGTGGAGATTTTATGAGTTACTCCATATCTTTTGAGAACTTTCTCAAGTTGATTATTACAAAAATGAGTACCCCGATCACTTATTAAAGCTTTCGGTGTTCCAAACCTAGCAAAAAGATATTTTAAGAAGTTGACTACAACTCGTGCATCGTTAGTTGGGAGAGCTTGTGCTTCCGCCCATTTAGATACATAATCAATGGCAATGAGAATGTAGAGATTATTATATGATTTTGGAAATGGACCCATAAAGTCAATAACCCAAATGTCAAATACTTCACATACTTGAATGACATTTTGTGGCATTTCATCACGTTGACTTATTTTTCCGGCCCTTTGACAAGCATCACAGGATTTGCAAAGAAGGTGTGCGTCTTTGAAAATTGTAGGCCAATAGAATCCAGCATCGTAAACTTTTCGTGCTGTAAGTTGAGGCCCATAATGCCCTCCTGTTGGTCATGTGTGACAATGGTTTAAGATTTGACTAGCTTCATCTCCGAATACACATCGGCGTATTATTACATCGGGACAACTTTTAAACAAATGTGGATCTTCCCAGAAATAGTGTTTTATATCACTAAAGAATTTCTTTCGTTTTTGGTACGATAATCTTTTTTCAAGGAATCCACATACTAAATAGTTTGCATAGTCTTGCAAACCATGGAATTTCATTATAATCTATCTTCAATAGATATTCATCAAGAAAGTTGTCTTGTATGGCTGATTCATTCAGAACTTCTAATTCAGGATTTTCAAGACGAGAAAGATGATCAGCGGCGAGATTTTCTGCTCCCTTTTTATCTCGGATTTCAATATCGAACTCTTGTAAGAGTAAGATCCAACGGATTAATCTTGGTTTAGCATCTTGTTTCGAAAATAGGTATCTAAGAGCAGAATGGTCGGTATAGACCACCGGTTTAGCTAGAACGAGATATGAACGAAATTTGTCAAAAGCAAAGACAATAGCAAGGAGTTCTTTTTAAGTAGTTGTGTAATTCGTTTGTGCTCCTTGTAACGTCTTACTAGCATAATAAATAGGTTGAAATCGTTTTTCAATCCTTTGTCCTAAAACGGATCCCATTGCAAAATCACTTGCATCGCACATTAGTTCAAACGGTAAATTCCAATTTGGAGTTATCATAATCGGCGCATTAGTGAGTTTTTCTTTAAGAATATTAAAAGATTTGATACATTCATCTGAAAAGATGAATGGAGCATCCTTTTCTAGGAGTTTATTCATAGGAGTGGCAATTTTAGAAAAATCTTTTATGAAACGTCGGTAAAACCGGCATGCCCTAGAAAACTCCTAACTCCTCTAACATTGGTGGGATGTGAAATTTTAGCAATTACATCTACTTTAGCTCTATCCACTTCAATTCCTTCCTTTGAAATTTTATGACCCAGAACGATGCCTTCTTTAACCATGAAATGGCATTTCTCCCAATTAAGTACTAGATTTGATTGTTCGCATCTAATAAGCATTCGTTCAAGATTAACTAGACATGATTCAAATGTATCATCCATGAAAACTTCCATGCATTCTTCTATCATGTCGTGAAAAATCGCCATCATGCACCTTTGAAAGGTTGCAGGGGCGTTGCAAAGTCCAAATGGCATGCGTTTGTAAGCAAAAGTACCATAGGGGCAGGTAAATGTGGTTTTCTCTTGGTCCTCGGGTGTTATTGGAATTTGAAAATATCCGGAAAAACCATCAAGAAAACAATAGTAACTATTTCCGGCTAATCTTTCCAACATTTGATCAATGAAAGGTAAGGGAAAGTGATATTTTCTGGTGGCGTCATTTAATTTTCTATAATCAATACAAACATGCCATCCTGTTACAGTCCTAGTAGGAATAAGCTCATTTTTCTCATTTGTGATGACAGTCATGCCACCCTTCTTAGGCACGCATTGAACTGGGCTTACCCATGGACTATCAGAGATTTGATATATTAAACATGCATCCAGTAGTTTAATAATTTCTTTCTTAATAACATCTTGCATATTAGGATTTAGTCTTCTTTGGCATTGTACATACATTTTATGACCTTCTTCCATAAGGATTTTATGTGTGCAATACGAAGGACTTATTCCTTTAATATCATGAATTTTCCATGCAATGGCTGGTTTATGAGCTTTTAGCACAGAAATGAGTTGAGATTTTTCATTTTCAGTAAGAGAAGACGATATTATTACAGGTAATTCAGACTCACCATGTAAATAAGCGTATTCCAAATGGTTTGGAAGTGGCTTTAACTCTAATGTCGGTGGTTCTTCTATCAATGATTTGTATCGATATCTGTCTTCCTCTTTTAGCATTTGAATTTCTTCTGTTGTTGGTTCATATCCATTAGCCATAAGTGTAGCTATCATTTCAGTTTCATCAATTGGTTCAGTTCCTTCTCCTAAAGAACATTCTCCTGTTCCTTGTAATTCTGGAAATTCTTCTAACAATTTTGCATGTGATTCTATAGTTTGAATATAATAACATGTATCATCTGCAGATTGCGGTTGTTGTATGGCTCTATCAACTGAAAAGGTAACACTCTCGTCCTCTATACTTAGGGTCAGTTTCTTACCGAACACGTCTATCATTGCTTTAGCCGTGTTTAAGAATGGTCTTCCTAATATGAGAGGAACTTGAGAATCTTCTTCCATATCCAAAATAAAAAAATCTACTGGAAATACTAAAGTACCAACTTTAACTAGCATGTTCTCCATTATCCCTCTAGGATATTTTACTAATCGATCGACTAGTTGTATACTTATTCTTGTTGGTTTCAATTCTCCAAGGTCTAGTTTAGTGTATAATGAATACCGCATTAAATTTATACTAGCACCTAAGTCTGCCAATGCTTCTATTGAACTAAGACTATCCAAAAACATGGAATTGTGAAACTTCCTGGATCAGATAGTTTTTCTGGTATCTTATTCAACAGCACTGCAGAACAATTAGCATTCATAGTAACAGCCGAGAGTTCTTCCATTTTCTTTCTATTTGTGATTAGATCTTTCAGAAATTTAGCATATCTAGGCATTCCTGAAATCACATCAATGAAAGGAAGATTGACATTTATCTGTTTAAACATATCCAAGAATTTGGATTGCTCGGCTTCAAGTCTCTCTTTTCTCATTTTACTCTGGTAAGGAAGTGGTGGTTGGTATGGTTTAACATAAGGTTTAGCCTTAACTATGTTATCTTCATTAACCTTTTCAACTACCGGTTCTTTTTCCTTATCTTGATTAGATTGTGGTTCTTGTGGAGTAGGAATAGCTTCATCAGAAATTTCAGGTATTTCAGGTGGTTTAAGTGTAATACCACTTCTTGTGGTAATGGCTTTAGCTGTTTCATTTCGGGGGTTAGCATTTTTATTACTAGGTAGACTTCCCGATTTTATTTCAACTATTAATCTTGCTAGGTTGCTTACTTCTTGTTCCAGATTTTGAATAGAAGCTTGTTGATTTCTAAATGCTTGAGCATTTTGTTCATTGGTTTGTTTCTGAGATGTGAAAAACTGTGTTTGAGATTCAACTAGCTTCGATATCATATCTTCTAAATTTGGCTTTTTATCATCGGTTTGTGGTGGTTTATTTTGAAAATTAGGTCTTTGCTGATTGTAAGTATTGTTGGATACTTGTTGATTGCTAGGACCTTGTTGGTTGTTGTATGGAACATTTCAGTTATAATTCTGGTTTTGATTATAGATTGATCTTGGCGGTTGATAATTATTCTGATAATTATTTCCAGACCTTTGGTTTATGTATGAAACATTCTCTCTTTGTTTCATTGTTAGTTCAATACTGAGACAATCTTTTGTCAAATGTGGTCCTCCACACTGCTCACAACTAATTCTTATTGAGTGAATATCTTTAGTCATCTTTTCCATTCGTCTCTCGACAGCATCTATCTTTGCAGAAATGGAATCTAAGTCATGGCTAGAATCGGCTCTAGCTGCTTTAGATGATCTAACGATATCTTTTTCTTGGTGCCACTCATGTGAGTGGGAAGCAGTGTTATCAATAATTTTGTAAGCATCAGTTGCGGTTTTCTTCATAATAGAACCACCAGCTGCTATATCGATGTCTTTCCTTGTAGTGATGTCGCATCCTTGGTAGAATATTTGTACTATTTGACAAGTATCTAAACCATGTTGCGGACATCCTCTTAATAACTTTTCAAATCTTGTCCATGCCTCATATAAAGTTTCGTTTGGCTTTTGTGTGAATGTAACAATTTCTCCTTGAAGTCTCACGGCTTTAGATGCTGGAAAGAATTGTTTAAGAAATTTTTCAACTAAAACATCTCATGTATCAATCGCCCCTTCAGGTAACGATTCTAACCAATCTTTGGCTTCTCCCTTTAAAGTCCAGGGAAATAACATGAGATATATCTGTTCATCCTCCACTTCTCTTATTTTAAATAGTGTGTAGATCCTATTAAAGGTACGAAGATGTTCATTTGGATCTTCCTTCAGCGCACCGCTAAATTGGCATTGATTAGTTACCATGTGTAGGATTTGTCCCTTGATTTCATAATCTGGCGCATTAATGTCAGGTTGAGTAATTGCGTGAAATTGTCCAGTGCGTTTAGCTCTCATTCGGTCTTCCATACTTAGAGGTTCCAGATTTTCCATGATTGAATTTGTTGAATCTGAATCACTATAGGATTCTGATTTAATGGTTGGTTCCTCGACAATCTCTGTTTGAATGATTGGTGGTTCCGGAGGAGAAATTAATGGTTCAGGATCTCGAAATCGTCCCTGAATATTCTCCGGATTCTCAATTGTGAGGTCGGGTTCAAAAAATGGATTATCGGAAATTTGAATTGGAGTACTTGGTTGACTGGATGACGATTCTAAAGAAAAATCAACGGCGACAATATTTGCTAGATGTCTTGATCGAGTTACAGGTGGTGAACATACAAAAGGTGGTGAACGTTTTGCTCGGTGCATTCACTGAATATCCTATTAGTTTTTAAAAAGAAAGAAAAATTATATAAGTTATCCAATTAATAGACTTTTCTGATTTTGCCCACGTTTCGAATAGCCAAAAGATGCAGCAGAGGGGCAGGATTCGTTTGGTCTCAATATAATTGAGTACTGTTTGGCTCCAATAACCCGGTCCACGTACAAATCCAACTATTACTACGAACCAGAAAATGGATGTCTATCAATTTAACCACTTAAAATAATTTTTCGTTTTAATTTAAAGAAATTTTAGAGAAGAAATAGAAAAAAAATCTAAGTCCTAAAAACTAGAGCGTCTAGAAATAAGAAAGAAAAAGATTGCGTCGGAAAATGGCGAAAAATAAAAGGCGTCGAAAAATAAAAATAAGAAAGTAGCGCGTCGAAACTTAAAAAGGAACTAAAATCTAAGAACTAAAAGTTGCGTCTAAAAATATTAAAGCTTAACAGAAAAATTATATCCCAAATGACAATAACTTAAAAAGGTACTAAATTTTTAAAAACGGCGTCGCAAAATTCTAAAGCACCTAAATCTTAGTCTAAAGAAAAAGTACTTAAAGGATTTTACGGCAAAGCCTAGAAATCTAAAAATAAAAATAACTATGGCAAAAACTATGTTTTAGAATTAAATACGAGCGAAAAATACAAATATTATGCTAAAACAAATAAAAAGATACAAAATATAAAAATAAACTTAAAGTTTCAAAAAGTACAATTTTATAAAAATATTGTTTTTATATTATTTATTTTATAAAACTATTAATTTTATAATTTATTAAAACTAATTAAACTAAATAAAATAAATTAATAAAATTAAAACTAAATAATATAATATTAATACCCTAATTAGGGTTTAATTAATAATAATAATAATTACCCGTAATTAATGCAGTACGAGAATCAATTAGGGCGTGTCAGAGTACTTCATGCGATCGCATGAAGTTTTGCCTTCGGGCTCATGTGATCGTATGAGCTAGGGTTTCGGGCCAGTAAATGGGCTGCTACAGTACGGGTCGAGTCTTTTATATTTTTTTTTCTGTTTTCTGATTTAGATATTTGTATAATATATTTATATAAATTAAATAAAACTTATATTTTTATAAAATAAAGATAAATAAACTTTATAGAACTTATATATTTAACAAACTCTTAAAAATACTTAAATTTTGTTTTTTTTCTTTTTATATTTTTGTATTTTTAAAATTAAAAACGCATATTTTTACAACAAAATAACTAAAACTTACTAAAAATCTTTTTTTTTATATAGCGTTGCGCTTCCGGCGTTTAAGCAAGAATGTCCCCGGCAGCGGCGCCAAAAATACTTGATGTGTGCGAGGTGTACTAGGAAATAGTATTATTTTTACAACGAAATACTATTAAATACGATACAATTTTACACAAGATATTTATTTATTTATAGAATGGATATACCTAAACCTTGCTACAACACTTATAGGCAGTGTACCTAATCGTACAGTAGTGTAGTTTTTAGTAAGTCCGGTTCGTTCCACAGGGAAAATTAAACAAGCTTAACGCTATATTTTTTAACTTATAATTGTAAAAATACAAAAATATATATAAGTAATATTATTATTATTATAATAGGGGGTTTTTACTGTTTAATGACCGGTTTGTCAATTTTTAAAACTTTAGTCGTAGTTAAAACCTAATGTAAAATATTAAAAATAAATATAACTTAATTTAAAGCGTAAAGTAATAACGATAATGAAATTGCGATAAATAAAAGTGCGATAAAATAAAATTGCGATAATTAAAGAGTACGATAATTAAAAGTGCAATTAAATACAATGACAATAAATAAAAGTGCGATAATTAAAAGTGCAATTAAATATGAAATAAAAGAATTATGCTTATTTAAACTTCCATAATCATGATGTTTGACGTGTTGATTTTAGTTTATTCACATGGGTTAATTGTACTTTGTCCTGAATTATTCGATATGTCCATACGGATTTGTCCATAATAGTCCATCAGTCATAAATATAAAGTGCAAAAGTCTTCGTCAAATTATTCTTATTCCCGAAGTCAAATATTCCAACTAATTGGGGATTCGAATTGTAACAAGGTCTTAATACTTTGTTTAATGAATACACCAGGTTATCGACTGCGTGTAAACCAAGGTTTTACTACTTTGTTAATAATTACACCAATTACCCTTGAATGTAATCCACCCCTGTTTCAACAAGTCTATTAACTATTAATCCAGTTTCGTGTCCAGTAAAATGAACAATTATTGGTATTTATAGATATCCCGCCCACCGTACCCAGTTAAGCGTATGTGGTTATATATAAATACGTCAAATTATAAGTCTATATATTAAATTAACGAGGTATCATTTAATTAATATAAAGCCCATTAATAGCCCATAGCCTAATTTCCACAAGTGTCGTTCTTTTATCCAAACCCCAATTATGGTACAAAGCCCAATTACCCAATTTTAATATTTAGTCCAACATCACGATTACTTCGGTATTAAATAAGCATAATAATAACTTAGCTACGAGACATTAATATAAAAATAACATTAACCATAACTTACAGTGATTAAAAATAGCGTAGCGTTACACAGACAGAATTTCGACTTACACCCTTACAACATTCGCTAACATACCCTTATTATTAGAAATAAAATTAAAATTAAAATTATAATATAAATATATATATATTTTTACGTATGAATGAGAAGAGAAAAAGATGTGTAAAATATCGCTCAAAACTGCGAAATTTATAGGACAAGAACTGTCACCTACTGCCATGCGATCGCATGGCTTTTTGCCTTCCAGGCCATGCGATCGCATGGCCCCTTTTTCCAGCTCACATGTTGTTTGCATTCTGCCGACGGATTTAATAAATAAATATAATATATAAATAATTATTAGAATTATTTAAATACTATATTATATTTATGTGCATAGTTGACTTGTAATTTTTAGTCCGTTGCGTCGAGCGTTGAGAGTTGACTTTGGTCCCAGTTCCGGTTTTTCGAACGTCCTTACGTACAATTTAATATCTTGTATTTTGTGTTTCGCGTCTTGTACTCTTGTAATTTTAAGACGTTTCTATCAATAATTGGAACCACTTTGATTGTACTTTGTACTTTTGAGCTTTTTGGTCGTTTGCGTCTTCAATTTGTCGAATCTGTCTTTTGTCTTCACCTTTTATTATTTAAACGAATATCACTTGTAAATAGAACAATTGCAACTAAAAGCTTGTCTTTCTTGAGGGATAATGCTATGAAATATATGTTCGTTTTTAGCATTATCAGCTTTCAACAGCAGTAAATGAGATCGTTAACTTAAAGCTTTCAAAAACAACACTTACATGTAACGACTAACGATGATTTAACGACTCAGTTAAAATGAATATACATGTAGTGTATTAAGATGTATTAGTACACTTTTGAAAGACTTCAAGACACATATCAAAGTAATTCTACTTAGCAAAAATGCTTACAATTACATTTCCATTCATTTTCATCAACAATTCTACTCGTAGTCATTCAGTATTCGTATCTGTATTATACACAGCTTCTAGACGTACTTACTATGAGTATATACCAATAGGAACTAGCATGGGATTTCACTCTTGATTATGTCATGCATGACTAATCAAATTTAACTTCTATCATGAACTAGTCAACTAACTAGAACTCCTTTTAACCCTACTCACCACTCATCATTCACCACTCACCAATCAATCTATTTTACTTCCAATTCTCTTTCTAATTCTCTCTCAACACCTACACACACTTATGAACGAATTTTTCCAGTAAACTAATCATCATCTTCATCAAAAATTACTTCAAGAATTAAGCTATAATCATCATAGGAAGAACACTTCAAGAACACTTCAAAAATCTTTTCAAGTTTACTAGTTTACTTCCAAGCTTTCTAATCCATTCCAAGTAATCATCTAAGATCAAGAAACCTTTATTATTTACAGTAGGTTATCTTTCTAATTCAAGGTAATATTCATATTTAAACTTTGATTCGATTTCTATAACTATAAACTATCTTAATTCGAGTAAAAATCTTACTTGAACTTGTTTTTGTGTCATGATCCTACTTCAAGAACTTTCAAGCCATCCAAGATCCTTTGAAGCAAGATCATTTCTTGTCACTTCCAGTAGGTTTACCTACTAAACTTTAGGTATTAATAATGTTCATAACATCATTCGATTTATATATATATATATATATATATATATATATATATATATATATATATATATATATATATATATATATATATATATATATATATATAACTATCTTATTCGAAGATTTAAACTTGTAATCACTAGAACATAGTTTAGTATATTCTAAACTTGTTCGCAAACAAAGTTAATCCTTCTAACTTAACTTTTAAAATTAACTAAACACATGTTCTATATCTATATGATATGCTAACTTAATGATTTAAAACCTGGAAACACGAAGAACACCGTAAAACCGGATATACGCCGTCGTAGTAAAATCGGGGGCTGTTTTGGTTTGGATAATTAAAAACTATGATAAAATTTGATTTAAAAGCTATTCTTCAGGGAAAATTATTTTTATTATGAACATGAAACTATATCCAAAAATCATGGTTAAACTCAAAGTGGAAGTATGTTTTCCAAAATGGTCATCTAAACGTCGTTCGTTCGACTGAAATGACTACCTTTACAAAAATAACTTGTAACCTATATTTTCGACTATAAACTTATACTTTTTCTGTTTAGATTCATAAAGTTAAGTTCAATATGAAACCATAGCAACTTGAATCACTCAAAACGGATTTAAAACGAATAAGTTATGGGTAAAACAGGATTGGATAATTTTGCTTGTTGTAGCTACGTGAAATTTGTAGCAAATCTATACAAATCATAACTTAACCAACTTATATTGTATTATACAAGTATTCTAACATATATTATGTAATCTTGGGATACCATAGACACGTATACAATGTTTTGACATATCATATCGACCCATCTATATATATATTATTTGGAACAACCATAGACACTCTATATGCAGTAATATTTGAGTTAGCTATACAGGGTTGAGGTTGATTCCAAAATAATATATATACTTTGAGTTGTGATCGAGTCTGAGACTTGTAGACACTGGGTCGTGGATTGATTCGAGATAATATATATATTGATTTATTTCTGTACATCTAACTGTGGACAACTAGTTGTAGGTTACTAACGAGGACTGCTGACTTAATAAACTTAAATCGTTAAAAAGTAATAAAAATGTTGTGAATGTATGTTGATCATACTTTGATATATATGTACATATTTGTTATAGGTTCGTGAATCGACCCGTGGCCAAATCTTATTTTCCGACGAAGTGAAAATCTGTGAAAGTGAGTTATAGTCCCACTTTTAAAATCTAATATTTTTGAGATGAGAATACATGCAGTTTTATAAATGTTTTACAAAATAGTCACAAGTACGTGAAACTACATTCTATGGTTGAATTTATTAAACCGAATATGCCCCTTTTTAGTCTGGTAATCTAAGAATTAGGGAACAGACATCCTAATTGACGCGAATCCTAAAGATAGATCTATGGGCACTAACAAGCCCCAGTCAGAGAATTTGAACTGCTTTAGTACTTCGATTTTATCATGTCCGAAGGGAGTCCCGGAATGATGGGGATATTCTATATGCATCTTGTTAATGTCGGTTACCAGGTGTTCACCATATGAATGATTTTTATCTCTATGTATGGGATGATGTTTATCAAAAATGGAAATATGAAATCTTGTGGTCTATTATTACGATTTGATAAATATATACGTTAAACCTATAACTCACCAACATTTTTGTTGACGTTTAAAGCATGTTTATTCTCAGGTGATTATTAAGAGCTTCCGCTATTGCATGCTAATTTATGGATAAGAGTTGGAGTCATCATGCTTGTATAATATTGTTTAAAAACTGCATTCGAAGACTTAAATTGATGTGTAATATTATTGTAAACCATTATGTAATAACCGTGTGAAAACGCTATATTTTAGATTATCATTATTTGATAATCGTCGTAATATTTTTAAACCTTTATCGATAAAATAAAGGTTATGGTTTGTTTTAAAATCGAATGCAGTCTTTGAAAAACGTCTCATATAGAGGACAAAATCTCGCAACGAAATCAATTAATATGGAACGCTTATAATCGATATGAACGGGACATTTCACTAAAATCCGAGACGAATTTAGTTTCCTTAATAATCTCGACTTGAGCTTCACGTACAAGAAACAGATCTTCTTAGCCGACGGATTCTTTTACTTCAGCCAGCGGCTCTTGATGTTCTTACTTGATCTCCAAGTTTCTTTGATTTCTGGCTCAAGAGACGTGGAGACGCGGAGCTTATTTAAGTTGTATATTATTATTTAGTCTAATCCTTAGGAAAGAATTATAAGTATTTATTATTATTATAGATTATAATTATATTTTGATAAGACTATGTTAGGAAAGATAGAGTATGAGTTGATCTTAATTTAAATATATTTAAAAGAGTGGTTATTCGGACTTTCGAGTCATAAGAGATTTCACTTAGTTAGAACAAAATAACAATTATTGACCGATTTTTATCGTTTACTAAGAAGTTAAAACTAATTATCACATAAAGATAACATATTAGGACTTAAACACATATTAAGTTATAGTGCAAAACTAATATCCTAACTTACAACATTCATATAACTGCATGATAAATACTGTATTATCTAAATCTTGTGGAAAGGATAAAGAAATAATTCAATTAGAAAAGCTAATAAACCTGATTAGATTAACTTTTAGGGATGTTCTAATTATTAATTTTAGATTCTCATGCAATTGACAAATGAACTCTCATAAACTAGGGTTCTTTTGAATAATCTTGACAAAGTGATTTTAATATATAAGTGCAATTAATGTTCATCCATTTATTACTACCAACAATTCTTATCTAGATTTCATGCAATCTAAACAATTTGTCCAATATGGTTAATCTTAAAAGTTGGATAAATCGACTAAACAAATACTTAAAATTGATTACTAGTCAATCCTAGCTTCTATTCGACTAATCATTAAGCTTGGTAAATAAGATCCAAATCATTGCAGAAATAAACAGAATAAACACAATCACAGAAACAATAATTACACAGTTCTTGTCAGATCCTGAAACTGTGCAAATTCAACATCAAAGTTGTCGGCTTTGTGGGAGTCCAGCCGGCGGCTGTAACCCCTTTAGCCGGCGGCTTCATTTTAAAATCACAGATTCCTTAGTTTTCATCCAAATAACCACTATGAACGTTTAGTTCATAGTTGGAGACGAACTGAACCAATTAACAATAAAGATAGATATAAATAAAATAGATGAAATAAATTAAAAGTAAATATACCTTAATAAATCAAGTAAAGAAGAAGAACTTTGAATAAACTTGAATAAAACTTGAATCCAATGTAAAGAAATAACTTTAACTTTACAGTAAATCTCTAAAAACTAAATAATTTGAAATTAATTCGTGGCTAACCCTGAAACTGAATGTATGTCTAAAACTGCAAACTTTTACTTCTATTTATAGTTTTTTTTTTCACTTAGTCGGTGACTCTATTTGGTTTAACCGGCGGCTACTAACTTCACCCCAACCGGATGGTTTTTCTTTGTCTTCAAGCACAAGTAATTTCGTTTTTAGCTTCTAAGGCCGGCAGCTTTAAATGATTTAGTTGACGACTCTGTGTCTAGAATCTGACTCAGATTTAGTTTCCTTAATAATCTTGACTTGAGCTTCACATAAAAGAAACAGATCTTCTTAGCAGGTGGCTTCATATACGTCAGCCGGCGTCGCCGGCGTCTCTTGACGTTTTTACTTGACCTTCAAGTTTCTTTGATTTCTGGCTCAATTCTGGAACTTTCTGGAAATTCCTGCCCTAGCCAACGGCTAAACTGCTTCCCAGCCGGCGACTTTGATTACTTCTCTTCTTTTTCCCGTTTTAATCCTGTAAATCACATTTTCCATAAAAACACATTAAATAAACCTTTTTATAAGAAATAGTAACTTTTGATTATAAAAGTACTTAAAATAATGTTTAAATACGGAGATAATGCTTTAAAATGTTTATTAAAATATCTATAATTTAAGCGTTATCAAGAACCAATGCAACCCGAAGCTCATGGGCAGAGTGACGAGTACGATGAGGTAGATATAGAAATAGAATTGGAGAATCCGAATTGGAGAATTTATCCAGAAGACTTGGTGTCACAAGGAGTGAAAGTACACACCAACTCTCGTTAGTGATTTTATTTCTATTCAAACTGACGTGGGGGAGAGTATTTCGCAACTTGTTGCCAATGTATGTATTGCTAAAAATATTTTGGATAATTTATTCTCTGATCTTATATACTACGTTTCTATTTTAGAGGATCCTTATGTAAGTGAATCTATCCCGCAACTTTTTGTGGATAGTTGTATCCCACTATTCTTGAGGATCCAAAGACCCATGTAGTCGATACTAACGTTGTTACAAGTTTAGAGACTTTAGTGGACATTATCCCACCTCCAGTCCCTAAGTACAATGTTTCTATTGACCAACCGACAGTCCAAAGCAAGGTGCGTTTTGCATCGAAGGAGCGTTATAAACCATCACTCCGCCACATAAAACAATAAAATGTTGAAGACCCCTTTGATAAACCCTTAACCCCTAAGAAGGTCGAAGAAGTTAAGAACCTGTTTCTACCTCAAGTAGAAGAATTTATTTACTTTGACTTCTCTTCTTATCTTACTGGACATATCCTGATTTATGTCTACTACAATCTCGTTGCTATGTACCAATTTTACCACTTGTGTCTATTGATGAATGCATGGAAGCCGCATGTGTTTCCTGAGAAATGACACTAGAGTCAAGCTAGAGAATTGAACAAAATCAAGCGCTTCTCGAGAGGAAAACCATGTTTAAAGTAGCTTTGATATTAAGTAGTAGTTAATTTAGGATAATTAAAAAAACACTTTATAAGTAGGAAATAAAACCCTAAAACGTAAGATCAATGTTTCTTAAAAAATAACTAAGAGGATACTTTGTAAAAAGACTTGAAACTTAAATGCTTATAAATTATAGCCGTTTGTTATGATTTTCCTTAATCTTTCTTGCTTGTCTGAACTTCATTGAAATAATTGTTGCAACATTTAAAAGTTTCTAATCATCCTAAAAGTATGAGATTATGCCTTAAGTCGTACATTGATTTGTTGCATTTTCAATTACTATCATTTTTATTTAAAACTTTTAAGATTTTAAAAATATCATTTTTCTACCAAAACTTTTATGATTTTAAAACCATCATTTTTTATATAAAAAAAAACCCATTATTTCTTATGATTTTTTTTCTTTCAAAATCATCATTTCGGCTCTATATTTGAGTCAATAGCAAGCGTCGATTATTGGCGTTTTGATTGCCGTTTAGAGCCTTAATTGAATTCCATGCAGGATTTAAAACACATGAAAATTTGATTTTACCATTTCATGGCGTCTCAATTTTATTTTTAATTTTATTTACTGATTTTTTTTTAAAAAAATTCTACTTATTGGCCGGAGGTCCACTCGGAAGCAATCTCTTTATCCGTCGAATAGAGAGAGGGATGACTTTCTCTACTTTTGAGAGTGTTTCAATCTGGGTGGAGAAATGACTTGTTTTTATTCTCGGATAACGGAATGATTGCCAACATCTCACCTCTCTCATACACCACTCATGTGGTATTGGTTTTTGTTGTTGTTGTTGTTGTTGTTGTCAAATCTGCCATTTTCAAAACCATCATATTTCAAAATCATCGTCTTTTAAAACCATCATTTTCATAAACCAAATTTTTTTTTAAAACTTTTATTTTTCAAAACCTTCATTTAAAAAATATTTTTTTATTAAAAACGCAAATCAGTGAGCGTATTACCTAAAGTGTAATTGCTTGTCTGTTAAATTGTGTTTATTTGCTATATTACATATATGTGCGAATGCCTAATAAGACAGGTACTGTTGCTGATGAATGGAAAATTTTGTAATAATGAGACGACAAGGCGAGATAATAGTTCGGAATAATCGGGAACCAACTAATCAATCGCTACCGGGGAAGAAGTACGTTTTTAGGATGCAAAATTGAGTATTTTTATAGTCACTAAGGAATAAATCATCTAGTAAAGGATTTCAAGGTCCGCCATTTAAACCCAAATAATCCATGAGCTACCCTAAACCTTTAAACTCCACACCAAATATTCTTTAAACCACCCGCAAAACGTTTCATGAAAACCAAAACATCATTACCATCACTTTCACCATAATCATATCCTATCATACATAACATCACCACCACCATCGGGGATCATTTATTCGTCAAGGTTAATGGGAAAAAGGTTGATCTAGGATCAGATCGAGGATAGAGACGGATTTTAGGTTTTAATCTGACAAGAACAACATCACATTCGTCACCAGTTCATCGGAGAAGATCATGGAAACTAGATTAGGTTTATCTTACGGTACAATTTGGAGGATTCTGCTTACATCTTGATAACACTATCTCTTCTTCAAGGGAAATAAACATTTGCTAGGGGATATTATCTTTTAATATTTACTGCTTTCAAATAAGTGAGGAACGTCTTCGCCTATCACACCTGAATACTCACATCAAAAGGCCTGTCATTTTCACCCAAATCTAGCAAATGGATGGTCTTAATGATATAGGGAATATAATTAACAGATTATCATACTTGTTCACCCTCACAAGATGTTCAAATCACGAAAGTGAAGATGGATAATGGTGTTTATAAAAATGTAGATGAAGATTAAACCCATATGAGATTGAGTACACTCCATGAAGGTTGAATGATTCAACCTACTAGATCCGCAACTCATAAATGGGCACACCCAAGAAACTGGAGAACTCAATATTTGACTAAGGAATGCATCACTAATGCTTTTCGTCGTAAGCAAACAACAAATAAAGCCTATGGTAGCACACTCCATTCGCAACAGCTTCTTCAGTAATAATGTCAATAATCCGCTGGAGTATGTGTCTAACCTAAATTTTTACGTTATTTCTAAGTTATTAATAAACTATGCTATATCCCAAGTTATTAATACTAAGTGTGGGAATCCAGCCCAGAATACAATTAGAAACATTGTCCAAAAATATTTTTAAACTCTAAGTGTGGAATCGTCACCATTGGTGCACCACAAACATTGAGGACAATGTTATTCTAAGTGTGGGATATAGGCATACGCCTTGACTAGATTCAAACACCTAAACTAAGTTCTTTAAACTTAGAATATTGTTTCTTTTAAAAGCAAAAAGAAACCAATTTAGCTAAAAGTAGATAAGTGACATAAATGGAAAAGGAATAGTTTAAAAAAGCAGTCAAAACATGTCTACTTCTTGAGAAATTCTTGCCATTTCGAATAATACGAATGCCAGAATCTTTTCCTCCTATCGAAAAGCACTCGAGAGAAAGAAATAGAGAAGTCAGTATCCTTAAATATTCTGAAAAAATACGAGATCCCCTCACTCCACCAAATTCATCCTTTCCATTTCCATTTCCACGATATCACTCAAAAAATTACCATTCACCATCACTCAGCACTAAAAATTAAACGAGTACAATACAATGAAGGAAAAAGATCATAGCCAATCAGTGTACATGAGCTCTACTAGCAGAAGAAAAAGCTTTAAAAAGAAAATAAAGGCGAAGTTATCAAATGTGTTGTGCTAGAAAATTATAAAATGGAAGAAAAGTTCCAAAAAGCACGAAAAAAAGAAAAAATAAAATAAAATAAAGAAGATTCAAATAATCTCAATACCGACAAAGACGATGAAAAACAGAAGCCGACTGAAAAAAGAAGAATAATCGCTCAAAAGAATGTACGAATTCAACATGATCTCAAATTCATTCGAAAAGCAAACACCTTCCAAAACACCTTCACAAAAATTATTCACTCCCAAATAAACCATTGAGCAAAACATAGATTTTACCAAACTCACTCTCCTAAAAAATCGATATTTCCATATGTGTGGAATTGAAACTAGCGCTATTCTTAAAAAGAGTCAAAGTAGAAGGGAATACAGTAAAGTTGTTAGTGCATTTTGCATGAGTCCCTAGACATCTACCTCACGTTTATGATTAGTACTTCAGTTATTGGGTTACCATGATCGCTCGTTATTAACCTATCTATGTTTGCATGCGTTTACAGGTACTGCAGGAACAAGATATGGAAGTTTGACCTAGTTAGACTCAGTCAGACGTACGAATGAAGCCTCACTCATACGAATGAAAAGCTCATACGCACGGTTGTGCTGAGCTGAGTTCTAAACCTAATTTGATGACACTTACATGAGTGAGTGATCAACCGTACGAATGAGTTTGTTCACTCGTACGAGTGATACGTGAGTCATGCGGTTGACTTAACAGCTGAGGTATATATAGTGTTATGTTCTTCATTTTAGGTTAAGCCTCTCATTTGTTTCACTCAGATCTGGTAACATTGTTCGATTCTCTCTCTTTGCTTCAAGTCCAAATCCTTGCAAAAGGTGAATAATAGCTCTAGGTGTTGATCTAATCACATAAATCTTGTTGTAGTTTGACTAAATCAATCACAAAAAGCATACCATATTCACTAGAGGGTTTGATTCACTAACTCCGCCTTTGTGTGTGTCAAATTTGTTTGGATTCAAAGATTCAAATCATGTTTTATCATTGGTATCACAAAAGTGCCTAGAATCAGTTTAGAAACTTGCATTTTAATAGACAGCACATTCCTGCCTACTACATAGGAGTACCTTCTATATACCTAAAATGGGTACCGGAATCGATACCCACCACGGGTACCGGAATCGATACCCACCACGGGTATCGAAACCGATTCCTTGGCACTGGTCGTATCAAGCACAAGGTGTAGGAACCGACACCCACAACGGGTTTCGGGACCGAAAGGCATCAGAAACCTGAGGGTTGCGCCCCTCGGTACGGGTCAAAAATCTGAAATCGATACCTACAAGTTTCGGTACCGACCCCATTTGACCACATTCTTGGGGATATTTTCCAAGATGCAATTTTAATTATCGTTTTCAGCCCGTGACTTGGGTGCATATAGGTATTCCGACATCTCCATCATGTATTGAATTGCAATTATCTGGATGGACCTTTTGTGCAATTTTGAAGACTTCAACTCATATAAATATCTCCAACCTCAACCATTTTCAACACACCTTTCTCATCCATTACCACTCCAATTTACTTCAAATTAACTTTCATTTCTTTTTTTTTATTTTCTTTGCTTCTTCTCTCTATTTAATTTAGGGAGATGAAAGTATGAAATAATTATTAGCGCTAGTTTGGCGGTGTAACACTTTGGATATTCTGAAGAAATAAAAATTTTATTTTGCCTCCATTATTCGGTACTATCTATCATTTCATTTATGTTTGGAATATGCTAATATTAGAAATATTTAATTATTAGTAATTGATTGTATGTTTGCCATGACTTAGACAATTATTGTTTTGGATACTATTTAATTACATTGCGTAATTGTTTATATGCAATTAGATTTAATTCACGGTACCCTTTCCAGTTATACTCGTAGCCATAACCCATCGTTAGGACTTAATAAATACTAATAGGGGTAAGTAGTTATCTGTGTTCGTCATAAGACTTAGTGCGCTAGTACTGTAACTTACAAAAAGATATGGCCCACGTCAGAAGTATATCTTAAGATATTGTCATATGATCCGGTGTTTTATAACTGTATTGTAAAGGATAGTTTAATTCATATAAACCAGCCACTCACTTAGATATTTTAAAAGATATATTAAGTTGTTAGGAACGGTTAGATTTAGAATGGAATCATATATTCCTATATTGGCTATTCTACTCTATTCGAGTGTCTAAGATCTGTAATACAAACTAGTAAAGGTATGCATGTCGCTCTAGCAAAGGCCACTACTATACTTAAGGAGAATTAAGGGTATGTTGAGAGCTAGGCATGATAATTCTAATCAGAATCACTAAAACCTAGTTCTCAGTGACATATCATTTTAGAAAGCGCGCTAAATTGACAGGCTTCTAGAGTTTACCCCTAGGTCTATCTAATTAATCCGAGCGTGCCTACATTATTTAAATCATGGTAAACCTCATCCACCTTATCCTTAGTTGTTCCTTGCATGCCATCAAGTATAATTTAAATTAATTTTTTATTTTATTTTATAAAACCTCATTTCTAGCTAGACTTGGTTGTTGGATTTTCCGAAAGGTTATATACAGAAAGGATCCTGTCTCTCCACTACATCTACCTGGCTAGTGTTTTTGGGAAATAATTGTGTAAATTCAACTATCTTGATTTCTATATTATCTGAATAAGCCCCTTTTCAAATTCGATCGTTCATAAAATGACCCTAGTCATATACTTTCCACCATTAACCTTAGGATTAATATAGAGAGAGTTTTAGGACCTAACATAATAAATATTAAACCCTACTTGATATGCCTTAGATTTCATTTACCTTTAATGATACACAAAAACTTGTCTTATCGAAAGCGTAACAGACTGCTTCAGTCATCTATGCTAAGCTTTATGTGGTTTCACCATTTCTTCGATTTGGTGTAGTCCGATTAGCCCATAGTACCAGGGGAAGCTCATCAACCCATCCTTTATGGCATCTCCTTAATCATGTTTTCAAGCCCTTTTATGATGTCTCAATTGTTGACTTCAACTTGTCCATTCTCTTGTAGATGGTATACGGAGGTGAAAGTTTGTTGAATTTTTAACCTTTCACAAAATGTTGGAAACATGTATTCGACGATTAGTTTCCTGTTGTCAGAGACAATCTCCCGGGGGATTCTAAACCTGCATACGATATATTCCCATACAAATTTCTCAATGTGTTTACCTATGATCATTGCTAGAGGCCTTGCTTTGGCCCACTTTATGAAGTAGTCGATTGCTACAAGTAAGAATCTAACTTTTTCCGAAGCTTTAGTAGTGGTCCCTGATATCGTTCAAAAAGTCACGTTTTTACGCTCGATATTAGGCCCAAAAATAGTAAAGATCCAAACATTATCAAAGAAATAGGCATTTATTTGCTTTATTTTGTAGTTTAGTAATTGCAAAGGCAATGCAAAAAGAATCAAAGAAAATGGACTCAAAACGAAGAATCTAGAGTAAAAACGATGAATTCAAGTTACGACCCTGGAAACAAGAAAAACACGGGCTACTAGCAAGGCTACACGGGCTGCCAAATGGCTTGGCACAGGCTGCCATTGGTCCCCACGGGATGCCACTTGATCAAGTACACGGACACTCTCCATGGCCACAAGAATCAAACAAGAACTCTCCAGGAGCCACCAAGGCATTTAGACGAGCACTCCCCACGGGCTGCTCATATTTCCACGGCCATTTGCCACGGGCTGCCTGGCCCAAATTTACCTATAAATAAGCCCATCTGTATCTCATTTCAACTCATCTTCCAACAATTAAATTATCAAATTCATATTATTTCAAGTTAGTTTTTTAGTTTTTTAGTTAGTTAGTAGTTAGAAGCTAGTTTTACGGAGGATACTTGTAGTGACCCGGAAAATTTTGACTAATTTTAAACTAAACTCTTGATACGATTTAATATTTTTGACACGATAAGCAAAGTATGTAATGTTGAATCTCAAAATTTTTGAACTGTTTCATATATGCAATTACCCTTTAACTATCTCCGACGATTCACGAACCACTATCTGTAAATAAATACATATATATTTAAATATATATATTAATTTGAAATAGAAACTTATATGATTTAATTTGTGTAAATAAAAATAATATATGATATATATATATATATATATATATATATATGATTTAGAATTTATTTAATAAATGCTCGTAGCACTCGTTTGTCATCTTGATAGATATTAATCAAAGTAAAAACGAACTTATGTGATTTTAAAATAAACGGTGATCCGAAAATGAGTTCTATAAATTTTAGGCAAAAACGTATTTAGGATTTAGTTTTTAAATTTTAAAACTTTTATATTTTACCCAAAATTGAGAGGGACAGTTGATTTAATTTTTATTTAACAAATTAAGGATTGAATTTTATACCATAATGACCAAAATAAATAATTATATTTAATTTAAAAATATGAGATTTTTTTGAAGACTTTTTTTATCAGCCAATGATTAACAACGGAGTACGAAATCCAGTCCGTGAAAGGAATAGTAGACGACGGCTAACAATTCACACGTTTTAATTTCATTAGATTAAATAATTAATACTTTATATCGGTTACTGTTTCTGATTGATTAAATATCAATCTATAATTTTGCATAAGTTCACCGAATTCGTTTAAATTGATTATTATATATTATAATAATAATTATTATTATATTATTATTAATTATTAAATTCACCTTACAGTGATATATATACATATATGTTAGATAAATATGAATATGAATGGAAATCCCAAGATCACCATCCATCACTTGCATGACTTCTTCTTTTTCTGTTTTTGGATGTACTACCTAATCTTTATCTATGTACATATACATATATTTACTTACAGAGATCCATTTTTCAAACACATCTTTTTTCTTATTTCCTTCTTCATAAACCCACAAATGATTTTTCGTTTTCTGTTTTCTACTTGATCATAACCAGTTTCTACTTCCATTCTACGATTACCAAGCACCCAATACTATTTTTCTTTCCTGTCATGAACAACCCACTTCATGTTATTCGATTACTATTCTTGTTTTGAACTTCCTCACCTAAACTATTTAACTATCTCAATATATACATGCATATACATTCTTATATATGAAACCATCTATATTGTTTTAAAACCGAGACCCTTGTGTTATTGCTACTCTTTCATCATCTTTGTTCACCTCTCTTCAATCTCTACACCCTCCACCACTTCAAACCCGTTAACCCATCGTCACCACCACCTAAACCCGTCATCACCCTACATGAACTACCACCGTCGACCACCTTCTTAATCACCACCACTACTACTTCCAAATTTATTATCTTCCTCTTCTATTTATCACACTTATCACCACCGAGAACACCATCACTTCTTATAACCCATCACCTTGGATCATCATATCCATTACTCACCATGAGACCCACTATCATCATCATCCTTATATTACTACAACTGTTTTCGATTGTAACACTAGGAACCACAAAAACCCACTTCACAAACCAACCACCATTAAATTGCTGCTACGATCCTCTTAATGTTTTCCCTTCCGGTTCAGGTCAACACCATCGTTTCCACAACCCGCCATAATCACTTTCATCGAAAACCCCTCTACAACCACCATCGTTATTTTCTTTCTCTTCTCTCTTCTTTCTGCAGTTCGGTTATTTCTGTTTCTATTATATTCGAAAACCACCTCTTTTTCCATCTATATATATGTACGTGAATATGACCACCTTCACCACCGTTGATAACCCCCACCCAAGCGATGTTTCTATTTCTGTTTTTAGTCGAACAACCTACCAACGATTACCATCATCATTGTTGCTGCTACTCGCTGTCGTGTTACTATTTCTGTTTTACTTCATGAACCCCACCATCAAAACCCATTTCCTTTTGATGTTGTTAAACGTTTCTGTTTAATAGAAAACCTTTAAACCACCCACCATCCACCACCTTAGCAACCATCACCACCACAAACTGCTGCAGCTAACTGCAGCTACTACTCGATGTTTTTGTTGAGCTGAAACGATAAAAGAAGACGATGACGAGTAAGGAAGATGATGAATAGTGGTGGGTGTTGACGATGATACACTAAGGATGATGATACGGTGACCATTCCTTCGTATTTTTTGTTTCTAATCGAATGAAGATAAGGATTATGTATGATGCTTAAATGATGATGATGGTGATAATGAAGAATGATGAAGAATGAAGGTGATGCACGAATGATGATGATTGATGATGCAATGATGATGAAGATGAATAGTGAGATGATTTGGAGATCGTGATGTTGATGATGATGTACGTACGATGATGGTTATAATCATGATGATGAGATGATGTGATATTAGATGATGATTTTGATAAGAAAGAATAGTTCTGGGTTTTGATTTAATGAAGGAGAAGAAGAAATAGATTTGGTTAAATAAACATTTAGTTACGAATTAATAACAGAAATGTGAGATATATTGAATGGTTTAAGGTGTGTGTTGCTTACCGAGAGGTCGTGGGTTCGAAACAAGGAAGCTGCAAAATATTTTTTTCCAATAAAAACTACCTTAAGAGTGTGGGTCTGTTGGGCGAAGTTCCTGTTGGGCCGTCGAGATCCAGTTTTCTGTTGGGCCGAGATATAAGTTACTCTTGGACCTTTCTAATGTTGGGCTTTGCTTAAGTTTATAAAGTAGAGGAAATAGATACAGAAAAACTGAATTGGTGGAATGGTTAGGTGAGTTTGCGAGTATGCGAGAGGTCGCAGGTTCAAGCCCGGGTAGCGGTGTTTATTTTCTTTTTAAGAGTTCATTACTTGGAGGTAGTATTATTATCCTATTTGTTATTATTAACATTATTTTATTTATTTATTATTATTATGAATATTAATTATTATGATATAAAAGAAAATATAAATTAAGAAATGTTAAGATGAAAGTAGATATGGTTATGATTACGCTTAATGATACAATTAAAACACTAAGTATTAAGAACGATGTTATATAGATATGATAAAAAGGAATGTTATATGTTATAATCATCAAACTTAATCAAGTATTATTTTATTATCCTTATTAATATTATTAACATTATTATTATTAATATAAATAAAATGACAAACGTTAGTAACAAAATTATTATTTTCAATATCATTACTAAATATAATTATTACTATTAATATTATTAATTTAGTACTATTATAGTTATTAATATTACAAACAAAAGATTTATATAAAAACATAGTTATTACATAACAACTCTATTAGTATTTTTATAATTATATATGTAAAATATATAAAATAAATATATTTAAGTAATTAATGAACACATAATCTATCAAGATAATATTATTATCACTAATAATATATAAATTTGTTTGATTACCATTATATGTGTTAATATACACATAAATGATATAGGTTCGTGAATCCGAGGCCAATCCTGCATTGTTCAGTATTGTTGTATGAATATTTTTACTACAAAATATTGTATGGTGAGTTCATTTGATTCCCTTTTACTCTTTACATTTTTAGGACTGAGAATACATGCGCTACTTTTACAACTACTTTATTAAATGCTTTTGAAATACATTTTGAACTGCGAATACATGAAATGCTTTTATAAATGTTTGACGAGATAGACACAAGCAAAACATTCCTCGAATGAATTATGTGGACGTGATAATTGCCACCATTGAATTATGTGGACGTGATAATTGCCACAATTGATATGAATATTTTTCCCCTGATTATTATTGCTTGGTAACCTAAGAATTAGGGAACATCACTAATTTTGAGAATTAGTGCATGCCTAATTGACGCGAATCCTAAAGGTAGCTACCGGGTTTAATTCCCCCACCCAGAATGTTTACTAGACAGAAGGGCTAGTGGGCGTGGTGTTTAGTACTTCGAAGTTTATATGAATATTATACAGACGAGATGTTCTGTTTTGGGGATATTATTATGCGCATTATATGTTAAGGTCGGTTACCAGGCCAAGCTATGAAAGCAATGAAAAGTGAATGTTATGTATCAAGAGAATGATTTTATACACAGGTTATGTGTATGTTATTTTTGTGCACGAGATATGTGTACGGTTACTAAGATTTATGAAAGATGATTTCGTACACGAGAAAAGTGTACTGTATTTAAAAGATATTGCATGTACATTACAAGTGGGTATAGGATTCGAGCCCATTTGTACCATGCAACATTTAAATCTTGTGGTCTATCAAAATGATGAATTTTATTGTTTTATGATAAACCTATGAACTCACCAACCTTTTGGTTGACACTTGAAAGCATGTTTATTCTCAGGTATGAAAGAAATCTTCCGCTGTGCATTTGCTCATTTTAGAGATATTACTTGGAGTCATTCATGACATATTTCTAAAGACGTTGCATTCGAGTCGTTGAGTTCATCAAGGATTAAGTCATTTATAGTTGGATAGATTATGAAATGGTATGCATGCCGTCAACTTTCGATGTAATGAAAGTTTATCTTTTAAAAACGAATGCAATGTTTGTAAAATGTATCATATAGAGGTCAAGTACCTCGCGATGTACTCAACTATTGTGAATCGTTTATAATGTATATGAACGGGTCCTTTCAGTTGGTATAAGAGCGGTGGTCTTAGCGAACCAGGTCTTGCATTAGTGTGTCTAACTGATAGTTGTTTAGATGCATTAGTGAGTCTGGACTTCGACCGTGTCTGCATGTTAAAAGTTTTGCTTATCAATTCTTGTCGAAAATTACCTGCTTATCATTCATAGGGAATCATTTGCTTATCATTCTTAGTCCAGACACATCTTACTGCATCGATTGCATGAATAGTGTATAGACAAAAATTCATATCTTAGCGTATCCGTTACTATAAACTTTGCCTGACATATTCCGTAGATTCCTCCGTAACTTATGGGATTTTAGTATTATATATGCATATATAAATTATGTATTGCAGGGTACTAATGTACATCCTATAATCTATTTCTTATGAAAAATCCTTCATCTGATCGTACGAGATGAATCCCTCAACCAGTTCGAGTCCCTCAGATTTCGATAGCTATTCCGATAGTTATTCCGACAGCTATTGCGACATGGATGTTCACCTAACTCCGGAAGCAGCATCACCAGAATGAATCAACCAATCAACCATCCCCAATTCATCTGATGGTTTCGTAGTTGACTTAATCAATAGAGATGTGAAGAAGGCGATCCTTTCCATCAACCGAATTCATCTCTTGACGGTGAACCTGAAGCAATTACCGGCGAACCTGTCCATAATACCGTTTCCTATCTCATTTCCAGAGTATCTCATCACGATTATATTCTATATAAAATTTTGAACCTTATTCATCCGTTCGTTCCGACCGACAATCATCCCGGAATAATAGAAGAAGTCAACGAACTTCGTGCCCGAGTAATCAATTTGGAGAATATGGTGCAAAATTTACCAGCTTCAGCAACATCACCGGCACCAACAGTACCATCAATAATAGCACCAGTACCATCAACAATCCATGCCTCAACATCTCATTCTGTACCTCGAGTATAATCATCGTTCTACGTATCGTTCTACGTATCGTTCTACGTATCGTTCTACATCAATTATCTTCATTCTTCATGGCGATTATGTAATCTCTAATGTTTTAGAGATTAGGTATTCTAGTTCTAACGATAAATCAAATGAGATTAATATTATATTAACTCATTAAATTCATGATTACATCTGAAGAAAATATATATGTATATATGTTTTCATAAAGATTGTAATTAAAAATTCTTTTGTACAAACTGTTAATGATGTGAGTATTTTAACGGGTAGGTAATACCCGAGAAATATTTAGATTTCACCTTAATAAGTTACACTGTACATTCGTCGAAGCTGATTCAACAGTCATTACTACCCTCCTTACATCCACAGATATACGAATCCGTTCACCACAGAATAACCATTTTCATTCAATTTCATATTTAGATTTTGATCTATCAGAATCCAACAAGTGGCATAATGAAGAAAACATTGGACAAAAATAAAATTTGTTAGAAACAAACAATTTAACTATGAGAAGAATTTTGATAAGAATCCACGCTAACTGTTCCTAGCTAACTGTTCCTAGCTAACTGATTAATTCCGTATTACATTTAATTATCGCAATTTATTTATCGCAATTTAAATTCTCGCAATTTTATTTATCGTCATTTAATTTCTGTTATTTATTTTACGCACTTTAAATATCGGGACACGTATACAAGGTTTTGACATATCATATCGATGCATCTATATATATTATTTGGAATAACCAGACACTCCATATGCAGTAATGTTTGAGTTAGCTATACAGGGTTGAGGTTGATTCTACAATAATATATACTTTGAGTTGCGATCGAGTCTGAGACATGTATACAATGGGTCACGATACGTATTAATTAATTCGAATATTATATATTAAACTATATATGAATTATTGGACTGTCAACTGTGGACTATCGACTGTGGACTAATAACATTGGACAATTAAAATGAATTAAAATATTGATTATAACATATGAAACTAAACAATTCTTCAAGTTTGCCACTTGATTTCATCTTAAACCTCATTTGTATCTTGATGATTCCAATTTGCGTTCAAACCTTTCAAATTTCTTGAAAACACCTCAATCGAGAGAATGAACCAACTGCATCTCATCTACGGAAGAAAATATTTATGCATATAGTTATGCACCTGAAAAACTCTTGGAACCTGAGTAAAGGTTTAACACGTATCTGTGCTAGCTCCTTTGGCATTGTTATTACAGAAAATAACATTGCAATTCTTTTTCACAATAGTCGGTTTTGTCACAGTTCCAGCAAGTCAACTTCGACTTTTGTTTGAAACAACTTTATTATAACCTTGATATATATATGTGTGCTCTTTTATTGTTACCGGGGAACCTTTTATATTCCACCATATTACCAACAGACGTACCAGCAACCTCGTTGCTCCTTGGCTTAAATCTCTCCGATAAATCACTATATTTATCTATTGAAGTCTTATCATGAACTCATCGGCATCTTGTAATGATAATTACCATACCAAATATCGGGAGGCATAAATCGATAATCTCAAAGAATTCAGGACTAAACCTACCTTCAAAGAATCCAAATGATTCAGTATCTGCTGAAGACATTAACGAATACCTTGCTCCTGACTCTAAACCTTTATGGATAAATCTTCTTCATCATCCATCGATATTAGAATTTCTAAGATATCATCGTATCTTCCACTATAAATATCCTCGATATTTCTGAAGATATTTTCATAAATATTCTTATCTGAAATTATTTATCTCTTTGTGCTATCTGTGTTACATCATAAAGGAAACTATTTTAGTTTCTAAATTTATGAAACCTTCGAGTTTAAATTATGAATGATTTCCTAGAGAAGTGTTGGGAATTGAAGCATGAGTTAGTATAATATAATGACGGTAGACCAACGTGATTATATTACAGTAAGTCATGCTGAATTTCTAATGGAACGTGATGATGGTTCACAGACCATACCCTCATCATGTGCCATGTTACATAACTCTTTCATTCTACTTAATCTCTAAGTATATCACGGAAATATTTCCTTGATATTTCCGTTCTTTCGTAATTCCAACAGTTTACTAATAAATCGTGCTATTTCATTTTCATTCTGATTAGAAGATTTCTTTAAATTTCTTAAATTCTGGAAATTCACCGTGACTACGTCAAAAGTTAAATTTCTATCTCAATCTTTTATGACAGCTTCACTCGTACGCTTCACATAATCAAATCATTTTATCTATATTAATCAATAATGGTAAAACACTATTTATCAACTCCTTTTCATCATGAAAACATTTTTATTGTTAACCATGACGACCTCACTCAAATTTCAGGGCAAAATTTCTTTAACGGGTAGGTACTGTAGTGACCCAGAAAATTTCGACTAATTTTAAACGAAACTCTCGATACGATTTAATATTTTTGACACGATAAGCAAAGTTTGTAATGTTGAGTCTCAAAATTTTTGAACTGTTTCATATATGCAATTACCCTTTAACTATCTCCGACGATTCACGAACCACTATCTGTAAATAAATACATATATATTTAAATATATATTAATTTGAAATAGAAACTTATATGATTTAATTTGTGTAAATAAAAATAATATATGATATTACTATAAATCTATATCTATATATATATATATGGAAAGTATATATATATATATATATATATATATATATATATATATATATATATATATATATATATATATATATATATATATATATATGATTTAGAATTTATTTAATAAACGCTCGTAGCACTCGTTTGTCATCTTGATAGATATTAATCAAAGTAAAAACTAACATATGTGATTTTAAAATAAACGGTGATCCAAAAATGAGTTCTATAAATTTAAAAACGTATTTAGGATTTAGTTTTTAAATTTCAAAACTTTTATATTTTACCCAAAATTGAGAGGGACAATTGATGTAATTTTTATTTAACAAATTAAGGATTGAATTTTATACCATAATGACCAAAATAAATAATTATATATAATTTAAAAATATGAGATTTTTTTGAAGACTTTTTTTATCCGCCAATGATTAACAACGGAGTATGAAATCCAGTCCGTGAAAGGAATAGTAGACGACGGCTAACAATTCACATGTTTTAATTTCATTAGATTAAATAATTAATACTTTATATCGGTTACTGTTTCTGATTGATTAAATATCAATCTATAATTTTGCATAAGTTCACTGAATTCGTTTAAATTGATTATTATATATTATAATTATTATTATATTATTATTATTAATTATTAAATTCACCTAATAGTGATATATATACATATATGTTAGATAAATATGAATATGAATGGAAATCCCAAGATCACCATCCACCACTTGCATGACTTCTTCTTTTTCTATTTTTGGATGTACTACCTAATATTTATCTATGTACATATACATATATTTACTTACAGAGATCCATTTTTCAAACATATCTTGTTTCTTATTTCCTTCTTCATAAACCCACAAATGATTTCTCGTTTTCTGTTTTCTACTTGATCATAACCAGTTTCTACTTCCATTCTACGATTACCAAGCACCCAATACTATTTTTCTTTCCTGTCATGAACCACCCACTTCATGTTATTCGATTACTATTCTTGTTTTGAACTTCCTCACCTAAACTATTTAACTATCTCAATATATACATGCATATACATTCTTATATATGAAACCATCTATATTGTTTTAAAACTGAGACCCTTGTGTTATTTCTACTCTTTCATCATGTTTGTTCACCTCTCTTCAATCTCTACACCCTCCACCACTTCAAACCCGTTAACCCATCGTCACCACCACCTAAACCCGTCATCACCCTACATGAACTACCACTGTCGACCACCTTCTTAATCACCACCACTACTACTTCCAAATTTATTATCTTCCTCTTCTATTTATCACACTTATCACCACCGAGAACACCATCACTTCTTACAACCCATCACCTTGGATCATCATATCCATTACTCACCATGAGACCCACTATCATCATCATCCTTATATTACTACAACTGTTTTCGATTGTAACACTAGGAACCACAAAAACCCACTTCACAAACCAACCACCATTAAATTGCTGCTATGACCCTCTTAATGTTTTCCCTTTCGGTTCAGGCCAACACCATTGTTTCCACAACCCACCATAATCACTTTCATCAAAAACCCTCTACAACCACCATCGTTATTTTCTTTCTCTTCTCTCTTCTTTCTGTAGTTCGGTTATTTTTGTTTCTATTATATTCGAAAACCACCTCTTTTTCCATCTATATATATGTACGTGAATATGACCACATTCACCACCGTTGATAACCCCCACCCAAGCGATGTTTCTGTTTCTGTTTTTAGTCGAACAACCTACCAACGATTACCATCATCATTGTTACTGCTACTCGCTGTCGTGTTACTATTTCTATTTTACTTCTTGAATCCCACCATCAAAACCCATTTCTTTTTGATGTTGTTCAATGTTTCTGTTTAATTGAAAACCTTTAAACTACCCACCATCCACCACCGTAGCAACCATCACCACCACAAACTGCTGTAACTAACTGCAGCTACTACTCGCTGTTTTTGTTGAGCTGAAACGATAAAAGAAGACGATGACGAGTAAGGAAGATGATGAATAGTGGTGGGTGTTGACGATGATACACTAAGGATGATGATAGGGTAACCATTCCTTCGTATTTTCTGTTTCTAATCGAATGAAGATAAGGATGATGTATGATGCTTAAATGATGATGATGGTGACAATGAAGAATGATGAAGAACGAAGGTGATGCACGAATGATGATGATTGATGATGCAATGATGATGACAATGAATAGTGAGATGATTTGGAGATCGTGATGTTGATGATGATGTATGTACGATGATGATTATAATCATGATGATGAGATGATGTGATATTAGATGATGATTTTGATAAGAAAGAATAGTTCTGGGTTTTGATTTAATGAAGGAGAAGAAGAAATAGGTTCGGTTAAATAAACATTTAGTTACAAATTAATAACAGAAACGTGAGATAGATTGAATGGTTTGAGGTGTGTGTTGCTTACCAAGAGGTCGTGGGTTCGAAACCAGGAAGCTGCAAAATATTTTTTTCCCAATAAAAACTACCTTAAGAGTGTGGGTCTGTTGGGCCAAGTTCCTGTTGGGCCGTCGAGATCCAGTTTCCTGTTGGGCCAAGATATAAGTTACTCTTAGACCTTTCTAATGTTGGGCTTTGCTTAAGTTTATAAAGTAGAGGAAATAGATGCAGAAAAACTGAATTGGTGGAATGGTTAGGCGAGTTTGCGAGTATGCGAGAGGTCGTGGGTTCAAGCCCGGGCAGCGGTGTTTATTTTCTTTTTAAGAGCTCATTACTTGGAGGTAGTATTATTATCCTATTTGTTATTATTAACATTATTTTTATTTATTTATTATTATTATGAATATTAATTATTATGATATAAAAGAAAATATAAATTAAGAAATGTTAAGATGAAAGTAGATATGGTTATGATTACGCTTAATGATACAATTAAAACACTAAGTATTAAGAACGATGTTATATAGATATGGTAAAAAGGAATGTTATATGTTATAATCATCAAACTTAATCAAGTATTATTTTATTATCCTTATTAATATTATTAACATTATTATTATTAATACAAATAAAATGACAAACGTTAGTAACAAAATTATTATTTTCAATATCATTACTAAATATAATTATTACTATTAATATTATAAATTTAGTACTATTATAGTTATTAATAATACAAACAAAAGATTTATATAAAAAAATAGTTATTACATAACAACTCTATTAGTATTTTTATAATTATTTATGTAAAATATATAAAATAAATATATTTAAGTTATTAATGAACACATAATCTATCAAGATAATATTATTATCACTAATAATATATAAATTTGTTTGATTACCATTATATGTGTTAATATATACATAAATGATATAGGTTCGTGAATCCGAGGCCAACCCTGCATTGTTCAGTATTGTTGTATGAATATTTTTACTACAAAATATTGTATGGTGAGTTCATTTGATTCCCTTTTACTCTTTACATTTTTGGGACTGAGAATACATGCGCTACTTTTACAACTGCTTTATTAAATACTTTTGAAATACATTTTGAACTGCGAATAAATGAAATGCTTTTATAAATGTTTGACGAGATAGACACAAGCAAAACATTCCTCGAATGAATTATGTGGATGCGATAATTGCCACCATTGAATTATGTGGACGTGATAATTGCCACAATTGATATGAATATTTTTTCCCTGATTATTATTGCTTGGTAACCTAAGAATTAGGGAACATCACTAATTTTGAGAATTAGTGCACGCCTAATTGACGCGAATCCTAAAGGTAGCTACCGGGTTTAACACCCCCACCCAGAATGTTCACTAGACGGAAGGGATAGTGGGCGTGGTATTTAGTACTTTGAAGTTTATATGAATATTATACAGACGAGATGTTCTGTTTTGGGGATATTTTTATGCGCATTATATGTTAAGGTCGGTTACCAAGCCAAGCTATGAAAGCAATGAAAAGTGAATGTTATGTATCGAGAGAATGATTTTATACACAGGTTATGTGTATGTTATTTTTGTGCATGAGATATGCGGTTACTAAGATTTATGAAATATGATTTCGTACACGAGAAACGTGTACTGTATTTAAAAGATATCACATGTACATTACAGGTGGGTATAGGATTCGGGCCCATTTGTACCATGCAGCATTTAAATCTTGTGGTCTATCAAAATGATGAATTTTATTGTTTTATGATAAACCTATGAACTCACCAACCTTTTGGTTGACACTTGAAAGCATATTTATTCTCAGGTATGAAAGAAATCTTCCATTGTGCATTTGCTCATTTTAGAGATATTACTTGGAGTCATTCATGACATATTTCAAAAGACGTTGCATTCAAGTCGTTGAGTTCATCAAGGATTAAGTCATTTATAGTTGGATAGATTATGAAATGGTATGCATGCCGTCAACTTTCGATGTAATGAAAGTTTATCTTTTAAAAACGAATGCAATATTTGTAAAATATATCATATATAGGTCAAGTACCTCGCGATGTAATCAACTATTGTGAATCGTTTATAATGTATATGAACGGGTCCTTTCAATACTCTCGTGTCCCTGCGATATCGGGCGAATATTTCTGAAGCACCACTCTTTAGGTTACAATCTAAATGTTCTTTTTATTTAAACATGTACTGTTACTATCTATGTTGGATATGCATTTTGATATTACTATGTGTGCGTAAACTATTCGTATGTTGCCATAATAGAAACTTGGGCTAGTGTAGTTATGTAAATATAGTACGATTACTGTTGTTATGCTGAATCTGTGACCCCGATAAGTTTGTATACTAGAATCTTAAGGATTAACCAACCTAAGTTGTGATCGAGACTTGTCCAACTATATGAAATTAGCTACTTCATAGGATTAAGACCCTCGTTTATACTGTATCTGAAGATTCTATGAAATCGGTACAGTTGATGTTCTAGAGAGGTATCCAATACACATTTAGGACACGAAATCAAGGAATTGAGACATGAATGACCTAGTATGCATAATAATTGACCCCAAGAGAACTCTTAGGATCTGTTATGACCAGTTTAGCTACACTCAATGACATGACTCAACCATATTGCTTGTACTTGTCTGATATTTCATAGGATTGCTAGTACTAAATATTGTATGCACTCTGCATTATCTGTTTCATATTAATCTTAACACTGTAATTCCGTATAATAGTTAGGGTATTCTAATCTATTATAATATGATGACAGGTTTGTTGGTACTTATATTTATTTTGTCAACTTAACCCGGCAGGCCTCTGTTGCTAGTGACTGTGTTTACTCAACATAGTACGATATTATTCCGTTCCCCTGAACAGATAACTACGGTTAGGATTAGAACTTAACTACCGACAACACCTGGTATGTTACTGAGGATAACCTCTGAAATATAGACACAATCCGTTAGTGTAATCTGAGTGACATATTTGTCTTTCCTCAATGAGATCTCTGAGAGATCAAAGACCTATAAGATAACATGATTGGCTCATTTGATTAGATCATCATTTTCCTAACTACAGGTTTAATTACCGCATAACTACATTTTGCTAGCCTAAGCCTATATCTTCGTCAACATTACCTTGATCTGCATACTCCGGATATCTCTCCAACGCATTTACTTTTCCACAAACATGACCATTAATTCTAAAACAACTACTATCTTTTATCCAGTCATTTTAATCCAGACCAATTATACATTTAAAATTCAATTCGTTAAACCATTCAAAAACACAACCCTAGGTCAAATTACACTTTCTACCCTTGGAAAGTTAAAAATGGATTTAGGCCCAGCTTTTACAATCAAAAAATCATCTGTCATTGCCTACTGAGACTCATTCGAACAACCTCGTTATATGACAAACGTAACCATCCATTTCAGCGATATCAGTCCCACTATATATTTTACTCATTTTGTAAATCGCCATGCTGACAATACAGAGACTAACATTTGCCTTGGTTGCCTGGGGATGTTCTAGTGAAACTGGCAGGATTCAGATTAGAATTACGACCATATCTTGATGCATCGTTTACCAATAGTATCTTGTTTTCCGAATCTTGGCTACCACTGACCTCGGGTCGTAGTGAAGACCACATATGCCTTCGTGCATTTCTTGGATGTTGCTCGAAGCTTGTTTTGGTCCACTGCATTGAAGCCAATGTGTTAAAAATGATCTTCAATACAAACCTCCATTCATCAGCTTGTACGACAGAGCTTCCATCCAAAGTTTCCTAGCTTCGCTCTTATCTTCTGATAGAATCCCAAACTCCAAGTTTTCCTTAGGGGTTTCATTCATGTGTTTTTTCATCTTCTACTACTAATTCGTTGACCTCCTTTTCTTGGATGGACCTATTTTCAAGTACTTCGAACATGACTTCTTTGGCTAAGTGTTCGAAGGTAATCAAATCAAGTTTGTTTAGTGCATCAGCTTTCTTATTCTGGCTTCTTCTGTGACAATCCGGAATTTTCCGACCAAATTTAAACTTTATCTTTATATTATTTAGACACGATAAGCAAAGTTTGTTAAGATAAATCTCAAGAATTTTAAACTGTGTTCATACATTCATTTAACCTTGACCGGTTTTCAACGATTCACGAACCATTATTTAATTAGATATGAATATGTATATGTACGTATATGTATATATTATAATTTAAGATTATTAACAAAGTATTAAACGTATAATACTTTACATGAACGTATTGGTTTCAATATGTTTATCGATGGAATTAGAAGATAAGATCAAATGATTGATTTATCAGATACGTTGTATGATTATGAGTCTCTGTTGAGAGGTCCACTTTGATTTAGGAAACCTTTCCTTTTTAACGGTATTCGAAAAATGGTAAAGTGAATTACAAGTAAGAACAAATGTGTCAATTAACGGGAACTAGACAAGGTTTAGTGGAGATTCCTAATTCATACCTTACAATAATTTCCTCGTGACTCTGGATAAGTTAAATCATTTAACTTTCATAAGATTTAAATTATGTAGAGTAAATTATTGAGTTAATGGTTGCCGATAAGATAAACTCATTTGACAAGTTATATTAAGATGATTTCGTATGTTTATTTATTCATTGGACTTTATATGTAAATCTACTTTCCTATAACGTTTTATAAATTAACAATGTTTATTTATTACAACCTTTAAAATAAGTCAAATATAATTAGTTTTGAAAAAGTAAAATTTATAATAATTATTTAATTTAGTTCCAAACTTATGAAAATGATTTCTGTAACTAAGTTATTAAAACCTGTTGTTATTAAAGATAAATTGTTTTATAGAATTAAAAGAATTTAAGATATATATATATATATATATATATATATATATATATATATATATATATTTTTCTTTTAAAAACGTAAACGTGATACGACATAATATTTTTCTATTATTTAAATGATTATAAATGAACGTTGAAATATAATTACTTTTGAAAAACTAAATACTATTAAATGAATAATTAGAATTTATATTTTGAAATAAAAATATATTTTACAAAGTAATAAGATATAATAATAACATAAGTTATAAAACGTTTTGTTTTAAAATAATATATTTTGGTAAACAATGAAACATTGATTTATAAAAGCTAATGACCAAAACCCTCTAACATTCAAGTCACACTTTGAATGATTTAGTTATTGATAAGTTAAGTCTATATTTTTGTTAAAGGTACACATCATGAAATGTAAAACGTTAGTTTTCTAAGCGTACGAAAATGAGTTCGAGAAACCGGAAACGAGACATTAGTCGAGTGAAAACGTACGCGTCATCGGAACAAAAATTACAAACTAACTATACATGTAAATATTATATAATATATAAATAATTATATAAATTAAATATATATAAATTAATATATAAAACTGTCGGTAGAGTAAAACAAAGAGATGTGAGCTATTACCCCTAGCCATGCGATCGCATGACTTTTTCTCTTCAACCCCATGCAATCGCATGGGGTGAAAATTCTGAAATGTTATATAAAGTCTCGACGAATTCGGATTACACAACACACACATACACTACACTGATATCTCTCCCTCTAATATTTATATTTATATTATTAATTATTATTAATATTAAGATTATTATTATTAATCTTATTATTATTAGTATTAATATTCTTAGGTAGTATTATTACTAGTATACATAAAATACTACGACGAGGTTCTGCTCGCATGATTTCAAAACTTGTTTTCGAGAGGGATAGAGTTAAGGAAATTATGGGTTATAGCTATGGAGGTTATGGGTAATATTCGGGGGTATGCTCGTGAGGTCAATCTAGTGTTTATCATCTCCATCGCGTCTACGTACCTTCCTGCAATATTGAATCTCAATATTGATACGTGAGCACTCATAACTTAACTTTCATATATTAATAATGTATCCCTGACTAGTGCTCGAGTATTTATGATTATGCATGCTTGTATGTTTAATTTCGTCGTTAAATAGTTTATGATATATCATGAATTTAATACATATGCTACTGAGATAAGGTATATGATATGCATGTCGTTGGAAAGCTGGCGAAAAATTAATAACTTTTCATTTAGAAAGCGTATGATTTCGATGAACGGTTTAAAAGATATAGTCAACTGAATTATCATTAATTTTAGTATTATTGTTAAAATGATGATTATTATTATTATCGTTATCGTTATCGTTATCGTCGTTATTATCGTCATTATTATTATTATTATCTAGTAATCAATATATTATTATTATTATTATTATTATTATTATTATTATTATTATTATTATTATTATTATTATTATTATTATTAAAATAATTAATATTTTTATCAAGACTATCATTTTATTATTTTTATCGTTATTATTATTATTAAAAGTATCATTAATATTAAAACTATCATTTTTATTAAAATTATGATTTTAATAGAAATATCATTGTTATTAGTAAATATCATTATTATTATTATCATTTTAGTATTATTATTATTAAAAATTATCATTTTGAATAGAATTATTATTTTCATAAAATATTATTATTAGTACAGTTAATAATAAAAAGTATCGTTATTATTAAAATTATCATGATAGAACAATCATTATCATTAGTAAATATAAATATTGTTATTGTTATTATTAATAGAATAATAATAATTATTATTATTATTACAAAATAAAACAACTTTTACTCATTATTATTATTATCAATATTATTTTATCAAATAAATATGTAATACAAAGATATTTTTACCACGCGTAATATAATTACATTAATAATACATACCAATATATTTTTATGATATTAAGTGAATTTTATAAATTTTATTACTTAAGATATATAAAAGTATATGATAGGTCAGATCATGTTGAGATTGAGAGAAACGATAAGATAGAATGAGATTCGGTAGGTGAGAAGGAGATTCAGTAAGAGAGAGAGAATCGGTACAAATTACATTCCATAGCTTCTAGAACTCAGTTAAAATGCAATGACTATCTAATTAGGACTACTTAGGTTCCTTATATAGCCCTCTTCTAAGGAACCTTCATTTAAGCTTATTTCACATTAACACTATACAACTTCGGGGTCCTAACAATCTCCCCCTTAGTGTTAAATGTGAACTTTACAATATAATCCTATTAAAACATCTAAAGGAACTTTGTTCCTCTGAAGTGAACTTTGGATTTGAATCCCTTGAGATTCTCATATCTTCGTATGTTCACTCTTGTCTTTAGATGACTTTTTAATCTTGTGAGAATGTATTTGACAATCTCATTATCTTCAGTTAAATACCAGTTATTGATCAGTCTCCATCTCAAATATTTGAAAGCATACATCAACGTTCCGTCTGAGTATCTTCTGAAGTCTGAGACTCTGATAAAAATCTTTATATAGTGAGAATTGACAAACACAAACCCATAAGGACTGTCACTTACTTCAAGTAAGGACATAAATCTTAGCTCTTCGATTACTTGATTTGGCGGTTTGATTCCGAGCTTTTTGTGTCCAGATTCTAACCCCATTTGAAAATCGTGAACGGGCATCCATCTCATCGAGTCAAGAATAAATCTGTAGACTACCTTCATCGCGGTAGCATGATAAATTGTTGCAGATTCATTCAAGTTAATTAAGTGGTTGTAAATGAAAATAATGTCGTCCATTTTCAATCTATCAAAATCTGCCTCAGAGAATTGATAATCTTCATCATCCATTCTTGTTCCTGAAACAATGGCATCTTCACTACATCCTTGTTAATCATCAAAATCTTATTTATGCTTTTGATCCCTGAATTTCACTGAACTTGAAGTTTCTCTTCATTCTTCAATTTATATTTTTCACGAACACTCAGATAAGCTTTGAGATATTCTGGTTTCTTATGATATTTCCATGCACCCAGAACATTCATTGTTGCAGAAAGGATGAGATCAGAATCACCATAGATTCTATATGCTTGTTGTTCAATGAATGGTGAACGAAGAATCATCTTTTCTTCCTCACTTAATTGGAAAACAACATCACGCTCAAGAACAATCTCTGCAATTTGAAATGGAACATTCAGATCAGGAGGAGTCATAGTATCTTCCTTGCCATTAGAGAAAATCTCCTTCTCAAAGTGTATCCCAAATTCATCAGTTGGAGATGACAAGTTAACAAATTGATGATCGTTGAATTCATTAGCGACACTCGACGACCCCTTCAAAATATCTTCAATATTATCGAAGTTTTGATTGTCCTCTTGAGCTGACTTATTCTCTGCTTGATCAGCTGAATCCATAATCATAAGCATCCCTGAGTCACCCTCTCTCTGACCTTTCGATTCATCTAGAAAACTTTCACACTGAATTTTCTCAATTTCATCGCTTTCAGAATCAGATATGTCAACAACATCTTGATCCTTATGTTGACTAGATGTACCAGCTTCATACGTTGACCTTTGAAAACCACTAGACCGATAACCACCTAGTCTATTCTCCCCCTCATGAAGATTGTCAGGATCAAAATCATCATGATCAGGCATGTGAATTGGTCTAGGTGACTTGCATGGAGATAAAGGATATACTACTCTTACTTGCTCAAGATAAATCATCATAGTCTCGTGAACTTCATCAAGATTAGGTCGTTTTTTCAAACATAGCAAGATATAGTTCCTCCACCTCATTGTCAGAGAGATATTGTAATCCATATCTATTCGAGCTCTGAGAAAGTGACCCAGTTCGTGAAACAACAGTGTAACCACGAACAACATCAGCATCAGCAGCAACTGTTGGAGGCGATGTCGGTGGAAGTTTGTGAGTTACCGTGAGGGCAGGTAAGGATGTTTGTGCGGTATTATTCTTATATGTAGGACTGTACATACTACTAGTCAGATTCGTGATATCCCATTCTGATGGAGGTTGGGCAACAACCGGAGTTGTCGCCAGCGAAGTTTCTTTCGAAGCATCCGCCTCCATGACTTTAGTCTCATGGGACTCTGACAAAGTAGTAGAACTACCCGTCGGTTTTGATCTCGCAGAGATATTGCAATCTCCGACTCCTAAAATCATTGATATACCATGAGGTGGTACATCTCTTTCAGTTAACGACTCATCCTCTAGACCCCGAGTTTCAGAATTCGAAAGAAAAGTGGTTTGAACCAATGGATCACTTTCATGAACCAAAGGATCAGTCTGCTGGAAGTCTGATAAATATCCCGAAGGATTGTCATGTTGACTCGTTTCCATGAGACGCGACAGATCTCCCTCATCAAGATAAGTCGGACCTCGAGACCCTGTTGTACGTTGAGGCACAGGAGGATTTCCAATCGATATGCAGGGTACCTTTTCAAGATTTTTGGCTCCCCTTCGTCCGTTCTGGACTTCAATGATTGAGTTTCTTCAATCCATTGAGTCAACGCAGACTTTAGTGCAGAGGAAGACTTTACTTCCTTAGATGCCGAAGCATCTTGCTGTGTAGGATTTATTATTAAGTCCTATTTAGATTGGATAGGCTTAGTGGTCTTTTTACCATCCTTGCATTTAGATCTCTTGCCTACCGAATCTTGCGCTTCATTTAGCATAGGGCTTACTGTTATTATTGGATGTGATACGGAGATGGGTGAGGGTGACCTAATTGGTTCTAGGTCTTGGTCCGTATCACCAACGGTTGGAGTAACTATTTGGTGGACGATGGGTGTCGAAGTCCTCAATCTAGTTACTCGTTGGGTTGGCGGAGTCTGAATCATCTCATCAGGTATAAATTGAGTTCTCTTAGGAGAAGGCTCAGGAGATGACTCAGTTGCTGAAGAATCAGTGTCACTGCTCACTTCGGGTGTTGTTGAAAGGGTTGGTTCAATCCTAGGTGAACTAGGCTCCCTGATCCTCACGGGTTGAGCGTAGTGTGCTACCCTAGAATGTTTGAGGTTCACCCTAAGTGGAGGATTAGCTGGTCCGGGTGGTTGTACTAAAGGTTCCTCTAGAACCTCTGGGGCCGGAACCACGGCGGGTTCAACTTGTTCTTGTTGTGCCGGGTTTAGAAGAGGTATTCCTACAGCCTAAAAATAAGAGCGCATTCGAGCGTCTTGGGGTATAGCTAGCCCCACAAGCCAATTTGGAATCGGCGCAGTGAATTGATTGTCAGAAATCACCGGGGTATTCATCTTCAACTCCACAATTCTTTTCATTTTTTATCCATGAGTACCTGGTACAAAAATATTTGCATTTCTGCAAGCAGTGATAGCATCATGGATAAAGATACAGAAAAACCTTTCACAAGGGATGTATGAACCCCTTGGCTTATCAACTTGTGCCAGAACTGTAGTGACCCGAACTTTTCCATGTTTATATATATTAATTGAGATTGATGTTTACATGATTAAATGTTTCCAACATGTTAAGCAATCAAACTTGTTAAGACTTGATTAATTGAAATAGGTTTCATATAGACAATTGACCACCCAAGTTGACCGGTGATTCACGAACGTTAAAACTTGTAAAAAAACTATATGATGACATATATATGGTTATATATATAGTTAACATGATATTATGATAAGTAAACATATCATTAATTATATTAACAATGAACTACATATGTAAAAACAAGACTACTAACTTAATGATTTTGAAACGAGACATATATGTAACGTTTATCGTTGTAACGACATTTAATGTATATATATCATATTAAGAGATATTCGTACATCATAATATCATGATAATATAATAATTTAAAATCTCTTTTGTTATTATAAACATTGGGTTAACAACATTTAACAAGATCGTTAACCTAAAGGTTTCAAAACAACACTTACATGTAACGACTAACGATGACTTAACGACTCAGTTAAAATGTATATACATGTAGTGTTTTAATATGTATTTATACACTTTTGAAAGACTTCAATACACTTATCAAAATACTTCTACTTAACAAAAATGCTTACAATTACATTCTCGTTCAGTTTCATCAACAATTCTACTCGTATGCACCCGTATTCGTACTCGTACAATACACAGCTTTTAGATGTATGTACTATTGGTATATACACTCCAATGATCAGCTCTTAGCAGCCCATGTGAGTCACCTAACACATGTGGGAACCATCATTTGGCAACTAGCATGAAATATCTCATAAGATTACAAAAATATGAGTAATCATTCATGACTTATTTACATGAAAACAAAATTACATATCCTTTATATCTAATCCATACACCAACGACCAAAAACACCTACAAACACTTTCATTCTTCAATTTTCTTCATCTAATTGAACTCTCTCAAGTTCTATCTTCAAGTTCTAAGTGTTCTTCATAAATTCCAAAAGTTCTAGTTTCATAAAATCAAGAATACTTTCAAGTTTGCTAGCTCACTTCCAATCTTGTAAGGTGATCATCCAACCTCAAGAAATCTTTGTTTCTTACAGTAGGTTATCATTCTAATACAAGGTAATAATCATATTCAAACTTTGGTTCAATTTCTATAACTATAACAATCTTATTTCAAGTGATGATCTTACTTGAACTTGTTTTCGTGTCATGATTTTGCTTCAAGAACTTTGAGCCATCCAAGGATCCATTGAAGCTAGATCCATTTTTCTCTTTTCCAGTAGGTTCATCCAAGGAACTTAAGGTAGTAATGATGTTCATAACATCATTCGATTCATACATATAAAGCTATCTTATTCGAAAGTTTAAACTTGTAATCACTAGAACATAGTTTAGTTAATTCTAAACTTGTTCGCAAACAAAAGTTAATCCTTCTAACTTGACTTTTAAAATCAACTAAACACATGTTCTATATCTATATGATATGCTAACTTAATGATTTAAAACCTGGAAACACGAAAAACACCGTAAAACCGGATTTACGCCGTCGTAGTAACACCGCGGGCTGTTTTGGGTTAGTTAATTAAAAACTATGATAAACTTTGATTTAAAAGTTGTTATTCTGAGAAAATGATTTTTATTATGAACATGAAACTATATCCAAAAATTATGGTTAAACTCAAAGTGGAAGTATGTTTTCTAAAATGGTCATCTAGACGTCGTTCTTTCGACTGAAATGACTACCTTTACAAAAACGACTTGTAACTTATTTTTCCGACTAGAAACCTATACTTTTTTTGTTTGGATTCATAAAATAGAGTTCAATATGAAACCATAGCAATTTGATTCACTCAAAACGGATTTAAAATGAAGAAGTTATGGGTAAAACAAGATTGGATAATTTTTCTCATTTTAGCTACGTGAAAATTGGTAACAAATCTATTCCAACCATAACTTAATCAACTTGTAATATATATTATGTAATCTTGAGATACCATAGACACGTATACAATGTTTCGACCTATCATGTCGACACATCTATATATATTTCGGAACAACCATAGACACTCTATATGTGAATGTTGGAGTTAGCTATACAGGGTTGAGGTTGATTCCAAAATATATATAGTTTGAGTTGTGATCAATACTGAGATACGTATACACTGGGTCGTGGATTGATTCAAGATAATATTTATCGATTTATTTCTGTACATCTAACTGTGGACAACTAGTTGTAGGTTACTAACGAGGACAGCTGACTTAATAAACTTAAAACATCAAAATATATTAAAAGTGTTGTAAATATATTTTGAACATACTTTGATATATATGTATATATTGTTATAGGTTCGTGAATCAACCAGTGGCCAAGTCTTACTTCCCGACGAAGTAAAAATCTGTGAAAGTGAGTTATAGTCCCACTTTTAAAATCTAATATTTTTGGGATGAGAATACATGCAGGTTTTATAAATGATTTACAAAATAGACACAAGTACGTGAAACTACATTCTATGGTTGAATTATCGAAATCGAATATGCCCCTTTTTATTAAGTCTGGTAATCTAAGAATTAGGGAACAGACACCCTAATTGACGCGAATCCTAAAGATAGATCTATTGGGCCTAACAAACCCCATCCAAAGTACCGGATGCTTTAGTACTTCGAAATTTATATCATATCCGAAGGGTGTCCCGGAATGATGGGGATATTCTTATATATGCATCTTGTTATTGTCGGTTACCAGGTGTTCACCATATGAATGATTTTTATCTCTATGTATGGGATGTGTATTGAAATATGAAATCTTGTGGTCTATTGTTACGATTTGATATATATAGGTTAAACCTATAACTCACCAACATTTTTGTTGACGTTTTAAGCATGTTTATTCTCAGGTGATTATTAAGAGCTTCCGCTGTCGCATACTTAAATAAGGACAAGATTTGGAGTCCATGCTTGTATGATATTGTGTAAAAACTGCATTCAAGAAACTTATTTTGTTGTAACATATTTGTATTGTAAACCATTATGTAATGGTCGTGTGTAAACAGGATATTTTAGATTATCATTATTTGATAATCTACGTAAAGCTTTTTAAACCTTTATTGATGAAATAAAGGTTATGGTTTGTTTAAAAATGAATGCAGTCTTTGAAAAACGTCTCATATAGAGGTCAAAACCTCGCAACGAAATCAATTAATATGGAACGTTTTTAATCAATAAGAACGGGACATTTCAGTTGGTATCCGAGCGTTGGTCTTAGAGAACCAGAAAATTTGCATTAGTGTGTCTTATGGAGTTTGTTAGGATGCATTAGTGAGTCTGGACTTCGACCGTGTTTTCTTTAAAAATGATTGCTTAACATTTTTGTTGGAAACTATATATTTTTAACATATGAATATTATGTGATATATTAATCTCTTAACGTGTTTGATATTATGTGATAGATGTCTACCTCTAGAACAAGTCCCATTGACTCACCTAATAATAATGAAGAGTCAAATGTAAATTGGAATGATTTGTGGACTGATTCACAAGTTCCCGAAGAGGAACCGGAAGAAGAGTCGGAACCGGAAGAAGAATCGGAACCGGAAGAAGAATCGGAACCGGATGAAGAAATAGAACCGGTGGGGGAAATAATAAAACGGTTAAGTAAAAGAAAATCCTCAACCAACCGACCAAAGTTAATTATGGTCAATGGTGTTTCCGCCAAGGAAGCAAAATATTGGGAGGATTACCAATTCTCCGATGAATCGGATTCCGACGAGAATTCCGATGATGTTATAGAAATTACCCCAACTGAATTTAAAAAGGCAAAAGAAAATAATAAGGGAAAGGGCATAAAAATAGAGAAATCTAATTCCAACCTCGATGAACTTTATATGTATCGTCAACCCCCGAAGTCCTTAAGTTGTAACAATGACCCGGGAACCTCTAAACCACCAGGTTTTTCTAAACCAATGTGGACAACGACGGCTCGTATTAGGGGAACATCATATATCCCTAGAAACTTGGCAAAATGAACCAAAACCGAAGAAGAAGAAACGAGCGAGTCAGAATAAGATAGTTGTATTCGTGTGGTGTAATATATGGAATATAGTGTTCTTATGCTTTATGATATATGTAAAAATTGCTTGTATTAATAAGTATTTTTTTTATGAATCTAACTCTTGTCTATTTTACAGTTTAAAAACACAAAATGGATAGACAACCCAATATTTTAAGAGACCTACCCGAAGACATGATTGATGAAATCTTGTCTAGAGTCGGCCAGAATTCTTCGGCACAACTATTTAAGGCGAGATCAGTTTGTAAGACATTCGAAGAACGTTCCAAGAATGTCTTGGTTTATAAGAGACTTTCGTTTGAAAGATGGGGGATATCACATTGGGAAACCCATAAGTTACGATGTGTTTACTTTGACGCATATATTGTGGGGAACCCAAATGCTATTTTACGCAACGGGTTAAGAAATTATTTTGACTCAATATATCCGAATATTGGACTTCGTGATTTAGAAAAAGCGGCTAACATGCAACATAAAGAAGCATGTTATGCTTACGGATTAGTAATGTTCGCTTCTCACCAAAGTGAGAACAAGAACATCGGGCTACAACTATTAAACAAAACATTTCCACAAGTGACGGAGTCGGTAATTGGGGTAAGAAATGAGGTTTTTAGATTATTACGGGACTGTTGGACATTACGTAACCCTCGTCCCTTTGATGACATTACAACACGCTGTCTTATCAACGGCCATAACGGTTATGTTGCACAAGACTAAGGATGGGAAGTAGTCCTAGTAAAACCAGAATGCATGACTTGTTTCTGGACGTATGAATTACGTGTCTTTATTGCCTTTGCTGAACGACTTGTGTACTAGCTAGAATTGTCTTCACAACTATCTTGTATCAAAGTTATTGTGTGCTATATTTCATGCTTTATGTAAAATAAGCGGTATTGTAAGTTTGTAAAATATTGTATAAAAGTTTGAACGCGAAATATTATTATAATCAGTTTTTCATATAGAATTGTAGTAGTTGAATTGTATATTAGCTACTAAGTATGAACTTAACGGGTAGGTACTACCCGAATTTAAACTTATAAAACGCTAATATGAAGAAAAAGCTTTTATAAATGAGTTCATATTATGCTACGAAATACTATTAACTACTCTTAATATTCTGTATGATTAACTTGTTCCATTTAACTATTTTGAAGGAAATGGCACCGACTACTCGACACACCGTGAATATGAATGAAGAGGAATTCCGTACTTTTCTAGCTTCAAACATAGCCGCAGTACAGGCTGCGCTACATATCAACAATAACCTTGGATCTAGCAGTACAGGAAATCGTGTAGGATGCACCTACAAAGAATTCACTGCCTGCAAACCTTTGGAATTTGATGGAACCGAAGGACCGATCGGATTGAAACGGTGGACCGAGAAGGTTGAATCGGTGTTTGCCATAAGTAAGTGTACTGAAGAGGACAAAGTGAAGTACGCTACGCATACCTTCACAGGTTCTGCGTTAACATGGTGGAATACCTATCTAGAGCAAGTGGGACAAGATGATGCGTACGCACTACCGTGGTCAGCATTCAAGCACTTGATGAACGAGAAGTACCGTCCCAGAACCGAGGTCAATAAGCTCAAGACAGAACTTAGAGGGTTACGAACCCAAGGATTTGATATTACCACGTACGAAAGACGATTCACAGAATTGTGCCTATTGTGTCCGGGAGCATTCGAAGATGAGGAAGAGAAGATCGACGCGTTTGTGAAAGGATTACCGGAAAGAATCCAAGAAGATATAAGTTCACACGAGCCCGCCTCCATACAACAGGCATGTAGAATGGCTCACAAACTAGTGAACCAGATTGAAGAAAGAATTAAAGAACAGACTGCTGAAGAGGCCAATGTGAAGCAAGTCAAAAGAAAGTGGGAGGAAAACGGTGATAAGAATCACCAATACAACAACAACAGCAATTACAACAATAATCGCAACAATTATCCCAACAATCGCAACATCAATCGCAACTACAACAAACGGCCCAACAACAACAACAACAACAAAAACAACAACAGCAACTACAACAATCATCCCAACAACAATAATAACCGCAACAACAACAACAATCAGAAGCAACTATGCCAAAGGTGTGAAAAGAATCACTCGGGGTTCTGCACCAAATTTTGCAACAAGTGTAAAAGAAATGGTCATAGCGCGGCGAAGTGTGAGGTCTACGGACCAGGGGTTAATAGAACGAAAGGAACAAATGGTGTCGGAACGAGTAATGGCGGAGCAAGTAGTGTCGGAGAAAGTTATGCCAATGTAGTTTGTTATAAATGTGGAAAACCAGGCCACATTATTAGAAATTGCCCGAACCAGGAGAACACGAATGGACAAGGCCGTGGAAGAGTTTTCAATATTAATGCGGTAGAGGCACAGGAAGACCCGGAGCTTGTTACGGGTACGTTTCTTATTGACAATAAATCTGCTTACGTTTTATTTGATTCGGGTGCGGATAGAAGCTATATGAGTAGAGATTTTTGTGCTAAATTAAGTTGTCCATTGACGCCTTTGGATAGTAAATTTTTACTCGAATTAGCAAATGGTAAATTAATTTCAGCAGATAATATATGTCGGAATCGAGAAATTAAACTGGTTAGCAAAACATTTAAGATTGATTTGATACCAGTAGAGTTAGGGAGTTTTGATGTGATAATCGGTATGGACTGGTTGAAAGAAGTGAAAGCGGAGATCGTTTGTTACAAAAATGCAATTCGCATTATACGAGAAAAAGGAAAACCCTTAATGGTGTACGAAGAAAAGGGCAACACGAAGCTACATCTTATTAGTAATTTGAAGGCACAAAAACTAATAAGAAAAGGTTGCTATGCTGTTCTAGCACACGTCGAGAAAGTACAAACTGAAGAAAAGAGCATCAATGATGTTCCCATTGCAAAAGAATTTCCCGATGTATTTCCGAAAGAATTACCGGGATTACCCCCACATCGATCCGTTGAATTTCAAATAGATCTTGTACCAGGAGCTGCACCAATAGCTCGTGCTCCTTACAGACTCGCACCCAGCGAGATGAAAGAACTGCAAAGCCAATTACAAGAACTTTTAGAGCGTGGTTTCATTCGACCAAGCACATCACCGTGGGGAGCTCCTGTTTTGTTTGTCAAGAAGAAAGATGGTACATTCAGGTTGTGTATCGACTACCGAGAGTTGAACAAACTTACCATCAAGAACCGCTACCCACTACCGAGAATCGACGACTTATTTGATCAACTACAAGGCTCGTCTGTTTATTCAAAGATTGACTTACGTTCCGGGTATCATCAAATGCAGGTGAAAGAAGATGATATTCCAAAGACTGCTTTCAGAACACGTTACGGTCATTACGAGTTTATGGTCATGCCGTTTGGTTTAACTAATGCACCAGCTGTGTTCATGGACCTTATGAACCGAGTGTGTGGACCATACCTTGACAAGTTTGTCATTGTTTTCATTGATGACATACTTATTTACTCAAAGAATGACCAAGAACACGGTGAACATTTGAGAAAGGTGTTAGAAGTATTGAGGAAGGAAGAATTGTACGCTAAGTTTTCAAAGTGTGCATTTTGGTTGGAAGAAGTTCAATTCCTCGGTCACATAGTGAACAAAGAAGGTATTAAGGTGGATCCGGCAAAGATAGAAACTGTTGAAAAGTGGGAAACCCCGAAAACTCCGAAACACATACGCCAGTTTTTAGGACTAGCTGGTTACTACAGAAGGTTCATCCAAGACTTTTCTAGAATAGCAAAACCCTTGACTGCATTAACGCATAAAGGGAAGAAATTTGAATGGAATGATGAACAAGAGAAAGCGTTTCAGTTATTGAAGAAAAAGCTAACTACGGCACCTATATTGTCATTGCCTGAAGGGAATGATGATTTTGTGATTTATTGTGACGCATCAAAGCAAGGTCTCGGTTGTGTATTAATGCAACGAACGAAGGTGATTGCTTATGCGTCTAGACAATTGAAGATTCACGAACAAAATTATACGACGCATGATTTGGAATTAGGCGCGGTTGTTTTTGCATTAAAGACTTGGAGGCACTACTTATATGGGGTCAAAAGTATTATATATACCGACCACAAAAGTCTTCAACACATATTTAATCAGAAACAACTGAATATGAGGCAGTGTAGGTGGATTGAATTATTGAATGATTACGATTTTGAGATTCGTTACCACCCGGGGAAGGCAAATGTGGTAGCCGATGCCTTGAGCAGGAAGGATAGAGAACCCATTCGAGTAAAATCTATGAATATAATGATTCATAATAACATTACTACTCAAATAAAGGAGGCGCAACAAGGAGTTTTAAAAGAGGGATATTTAAAGGATGAAATACCCAAAGGATCGGAGAAGCATCTTAATATTCGGGAAGACGGAACCCGGTATAGGGCTGAAAGGATTTGGGTACTAAAATTTGGAGATATGAGAGAAATGGTACTTAGAGAAGCTCATAAAACCAGATACTCAATACATCCTGGAACGGGGAAGATGTACAAGGATCTCAAGAAACATTTTTGGTGGCCGGGTATGAAAGCCGATGTTGCTAAATACGTAGGAGAATGTTTGACGTGTTCTAAGGTCAAAGCTGAGCATCAGAAACCATCAGGTCTACTTCAACAACCCGAAATCCCGGAATGGAAATGGGAAAACATTACCATGGATTTCATCACTAAATTGCCAAGGACTGCAAGTGGTTTTGATACTATTTGGGTAATAGTTGATCGTCTCACCAAATCAGCACACTTCCTACCAATAAGAGAAGATGACAATATGGAGAAGTTAGCACGACTGTATTTGAAGGAAGTCGTCTCCAGACATGGAATACCAATCTCTATTATCTCTGATAGGGATGGCAGATTTATTTCAAGATTCTGGCAGACATTACAGCAAGCATTAGGAACTCGTCTAGACATGAGTACTGCCTATCATCCACAAACTGATGGGCAGAGCGAAAGGACGATACAAACGCTTGAAGACATGCTACGAGCATGTGTTATTGATTTCGGAAACAGTTGGGATCGACATCTACCGTTAGCAGAATTTTCCTACAACAACAGCTACCATTCAAGCATTGAGATGGCGCCGTTTGAAGCACTTTATGGTAGAAAGTGCAGGTCTCCGATTTGTTGGAGTGAGGTGGGGGATAGACAGATTACGGGTCCGGAGATTATACAAGAAACTACCGAGAAGATCATCCAAATTCAACAACGGTTGAAAACCGCCCAAAGTCGACAAAAGAGCTACGCTGACATTAAAAGAAAAGATATAGAATTTGAAATTGGAGAGATGGTCATGCTTAAAGTTTCACCTTGGAAAGGCGTTGTTCGATTTGGTAAACGAGGGAAATTAAATCCAAGGTATATTGGACCATTCAAGATTATTGATCGTGTCGGACCAGTAGCTTACCGACTTGAGTTACCTCAACAACTCGCGGCTGTACATAACACTTTCCACGTCTCTAATTTGAAGAAATGTTTTGCTAAAGAAGATCTCACTATTCCGTTAGATGAAATCCAAATCAACGAAAAACTCCAATTCATCGAAGAACCCGTCGAAATAATGGATCGTGAGGTTAAAAGACTTAAGCAAAACAAGATACCAATTGTTAAGGTTCGATGGAATGCTCGTAGAGGACCCGAGTTCACCTGGGAGCGTGAAGATCAGATGAAGAAGAAATACCCGCATCTATTTCCAGAAGATTCGTCAACACCTTCAACAGCTTAAAATTTCAGGACGAAATTTATTTAACGGGTAGGTATTGTAGTGACCCGAACTTTTCCATGTTTATATATATTAATTGAGATTGATGTTTACATGATTAAATGTTTCCAACATGTTAAGCAATCAAACTTGTTAAGACTTGATTAATTGAAATAAGTTTCATATAGACAATTGACCACCCAAGTTGACCGGTGATTCACGAACGTTAAAACTTGTAAAAAAACTATATGATGACATATATATGGTTATATATATAGTTAACATGATATTATGATAAGTAAACATATCATTAATTATATTAACAATGAACTACATATGTAAAAACAAGACTACTAACTTAATGATTTTGAAACGAGACATATATGTAACGTTTATCGTTGTAACGACATTTAATGTATATATATCATATTAAGAGATATTCGTACATCATAATATCATGATAATATAATAATTTAAAATCTCTTTTGTTATTATAAACATTGGGTTAACAACATTTAACAAGATCGTTAACCTAAAGGTTTCAAAACAACACTTACATGTAACGACTAACGATGACTTAACGACTCAGTTAAAATGTATATACATGTAGTGTTTTAATATGTATTTATACACTTTTGAAAGACTTCAATACACTTATCAAAATACTTCTACTTAACAAAAATGCTTACAATTACATTCTCGTTCAGTTTCATCAACAATTCTACTCGTATGCACCCGTATTCGTACTCGTACAATACACAGCTTTTAGATGTATGTACTATTGGTATATACACTCCAATGATCAGCTCTTAGCAGCCCATGTGAGTCACCTAACACATGTGGGAACCATCATTTGGCAACTAGCATGAAATATCTCATAAGATTACAAAAATATGAGTAATCATTCATGACTTATTTACATGAAAACAAAATTACATATCCTTTATATCTAATCCATACACCAACGACCAAAAACACCTACAAACACTTTCATTCTTCAATTTTCTTCATCTAATTGAACTCTCTCAAGTTCTATCTTCAAGTTCTAAGTGTTCTTCATAAATTCCAAAAGTTCTAGTTTCATAAAATCAAGAATACTTTCAAGTTTGCTAGCTCACTTCCAATCTTGTAAGGTGATCATCCAACCTCAAGAAATCTTTGTTTCTTACAGTAGGTTATCATTCTAATACAAGGTAATAATCATATTCAAACTTTGGTTCAATTTCTATAACTATAACAATCTTATTTCAAGTGATGATCTTACTTGAACTTGTTTTCGTGTCATGATTTTGCTTCAAGAACTTTGAGCCATCCAAGGATCCATTGAAGCTAGATCCATTTTTCTCTTTTCCAGTAGGTTCATCCAAGGAACTTAAGGTAGTAATGATGTTCATAACATCATTCGATTCATACATATAAAGCTATCTTATTCGAAGGTTTAAACTTGTAATCACTAGAACATAGTTTAGTTAATTCTAAACTTGTTCGCAAACAAAAGTTAATCCTTCTAACTTGACTTTTAAAATCAACTAAACACATGTTCTATATCTATATGATATGCTAACTTAATGATTTAAAACCTGGAAACACGAAAAACACCGTAAAACCGGATTTACGCCGTCGTAGTAACACCGCGGGCTGTTTTGGGTTAGTTAATTAAAAACTATGATAAACTTTGATTTAAAAGTTGTTATTCTGAGAAAATGATTTTTATTATGAACATGAAACTATATCCAAAAATTATGGTTAAACTCAAAGTAGAAGTATGTTTTCTAAAATGGTCATCTAGACGTCGTTCTTTCGACTGAAATGACTACCTTTACAAAAACGACTTGTAACTTATTTTTCCGACTAGAAACCTATACTTTTTTGTTTGGATTCATAAAATAGAGTTCAATATGAAACCATAGCAATTTGATTCACTCAAAACGGATTTAAAATGAAGAAGTTATGGGTAAAACAAGATTGGATAATTTTTCTCATTTTAGCTACGTGAAAATTGGTAACAAATCTATTCCAACCATAACTTAATCAACTTGTAATATATATTATGTAATCTTGAGATACCATAGACACGTATACAATGTTTCGACCTATCATGTCGACACATCTATATATATTTCGGAACAACCATAGACACTCTATATGTGAATGTTGGAGTTAGCTATACAGGGTTGAGGTTGATTCCAAAATATATATAGTTTGAGTTGTGATCAATACTGAGATACGTATACACTGGGTCGTGGATTGATTCAAGATAATATTTATCGATTTATTTCTGTACATCTAACTGTGGACAACTAGTTGTAGGTTACTAACGAGGACAGCTTAAAACATCAAAATATATTAAAAGTGTTGTAAATATATTTTGAACATACTTTGATATATATGTATATATTGTTATAGGTTCGTGAATCAACCAGTGGCCAAGTCTTACTTCCCGACGAAGTAAAAATCTGTGAAAGTGAGTTATAGTCCCACTTTTAAAATCTAATATTTTTGGGATGAGAATACATGCAGGTTTTATAAATGATTTACAAAATAGACACAAGTACGTGAAACTACATTCTATGGTTGAATTATCGAAATCGAATATGCCCCTTTTTATTAAGTCTGGTAATCTAAGAATTAGGGAACAGACACCCTAATTGACGCGAATCCTAAAGATAGATCTATTGGGCCTAACAAACCCCATCCAAAGTACCGGATGCTTTAGTACTTCGAAATTTATATCATATCCGAAGGGTGTCCCGGAATGATGGGGATATTCTTATATATGCATCTTGTTATTGTCGGTTACCAGGTGTTCACCATATGAATGATTTTTATCTCTATGTATGGGATGTGTATTGAAATATGAAATCTTGTGGTCTATTGTTACGATTTGATATATATAGGTTAAACCTATAACTCACCAACATTTTTGTTGACGTTTTAAGCATGTTTATTCTCAGGTGATTATTAAGAGCTTCCGCTGTCGCATACTTAAATAAGGACAAGATTTGGAGTCCATGCTTGTATGATATTGTGTAAAAACTGCATTCAAGAAACTTATTTTGTTGTAACATATTTGTATTGTAAACCATTATGTAATGGTCGTGTGTAAACTGGATATTTTAGATTATCATTATTTGATAATCTACGTAAAGCTTTTTAAACCTTTATTGATGAAATAAAGGTTATGGTTTGTTTAAAAATGAATGCAGTCTTTGAAAAACGTCTCATATAGAGGTCAAAACCTCGCAACGAAATCAATTAATATGGAACGTTTTTAATCAATAAGAACGGGACATTTCAAGAACCAGTTCCCATAAAAGCTCAGCATAGTCAGGAGCCTCTACTCTTATGAAAGAGTAGAACAACTTCAGCATTGGCACGGTAAGGCTGTCGGATCCACTCCTTGTCATCAGCAAGCATCTGTTGATGATTAAGAAGATCACATACCACCTTGAGTGCAGATATTTCTTCTGAAACTTAGCTGGTGGAACATTGGTAGTTCCAACATAACCAAGATCGAAGACTGCATTCATCATTTGCTGAGTAGCAGAAAAAGCATGAGCATTCTGTACAAGAGGAAGTATGAAGATCCTCCTTAAATCAGCCTTAGTGATACTCCTCATCCCTTGAACTCCCCTTAGTTGAAATTCGAAGCGAGCTTGTGTTCCCTCTGGATTTTCAGTAGTAGGTTGTGTAGATTCCATAAACCTAATAGTTCAATTAAGTAGCTCCAGATCTGTCATTGCCACACTGGCAGTAGTACTGAGAGCAGGCCATAATGTGTGCCTCTCCAGTATTGCAGTCCAGTAGTTGCAGGGAATGTTGGTTTCAGAGTTGATGAAGTGATTGTTCACCATTTAGCTGTATGAATAAGAAATAGAAGACCACAAGATATTTAACATAAATCACATATCTCTATTCTTATTTGCCTTTGAAATCCTTTGTACTTTTCAAATTTTATAATTTTTATGGTTTTTCTAAGTTAAAAACACCATTTATTCTAAATATGCACAAGTAACTGACAAACATGACATTCATATGATATTCATTACAGTATAAAGTAATCATGCAAAGTCAATTATATAACACAAAGAATCAGAACAACACTTAGTCAATTTTAAACACAATTAAGCAGATTCGGTATACCAAAAATTTTAAGATTTGGAAACCAAATGAGTTTTGAGTTTTCAATTCAAAAAGATCCCGAATAAACATGTTAAGTGTTCGAAGATAAAAAATCAGAAAGTTTCGAGGTACCAAATGTCAGACTCGGTATCAAGACAAGAACAGATTCGGTATCTTCAAAATTAACAGAAAGTCACTCAAACATGCATATTCTATCACATATCATGCATGAACACAACCAAAATCAATTAACCACTCAATTAAAGCATAACCACATGTTAATTGTTTGAACAGACTCTGTACTGTAGATCGAACACATTCGGTATATACAGAATCCATCAAATAAGCAATTAACCATGTAATCAGAATGATATAATGATAAATCAATCAAATTTAACTCAGATTAGACAAGATTTCATGTTAATTATCCAAATCAATTGACTTTAATCAAAGATTAAAAGAGTACGACTCAGATTCGGTATAATCAACAATATTTCAAAATTGAAAGTTATAATCCAGTTATTTTGATCTTTTCTGGTTGATAAACACTTAATTATCTCAGATCTACAATTACGTATCTTAAACATCGATTAAAATGAAAATATACCAAAGATTTGAAGAAAGAGAAGGACGGACTCGGTAGATTAGGCAGATTCGATATGTTCAGTCAGACTCGGTAGGTAATCAAGAACAGTAAGAGAGTTAGTTTGACTTTGGCCCACCTTTTATAGACACCAAAGATAAAATACTGAATGGGCTTTACCGAATGGGCCTATTATACCGAATACATTCCACTTTTCAAAACTTTATCAATTTAACTTCAAATCTTAACAAATTGACTTTTCCTCTCAATATTCATTTCAATCTTTTCATGAAAAATATTTCTGAGACAATTATTGAAAATTTTGAACTTACCGAATCTGCACTGTTGGTTGTCAGATTCGGTATAATGCTAAAATTAGCATTTATTCAGTAAAATTCAAATATTTTTGGATTTTATCTTTTCCAATTTTTATGAATTTTATCAAAACAAGATTTGTACTTAGAAAATATTGAATTATGTACAAAGTACAAATCTTTAGTGATACCAATTGTTAAAACGGGTTGCATACTGAGATGTATACAAGCCTTAGTGAATTATTTCAGATAAAAATAAAGAATTTATGAAATTCACTATTGAAAAACAGTTTTCTTTTCATTTTCTCCCTTTTTCTCCCCCTCAAAATGTGATATACAAGAAAGTAAATCACCATTTTGATATATTCCCAAGAAAATGAGTTAACTCCCCCTTGAAATACGATATCAATGAGTTACCTCCCCCTTTCGTAACCATTGAAATATAATCCCATAAATTTAACAGAATTCTAAAAGTAAGGCTCCCCCTTGAAAGATGTTATCTAAAGCAAAAGAAGTAGTTGCTCCCCCTAGAATGTATCTACTCCCCCTAAACACAAGATCCTAAGTATAAGTCCTAACAGATCTAAGGAATGTTAAGCACTATACTCTACCATGCCAATTTCTTTGATCAAGAACTTTAGCCTAAGTTCATATAAGGGCTTAGTGAACATGTCAGCTAATTGCACTTTGGTAGGCACAAAGTATAATTCTACATCCCCTTTTTCTACATGGTCCTTAATGAAATGATAACGAATATCAATGTGTTTAGTCTTAGAATGCTGGAACGGGTTGCTCATAATTGCAATAGCACTTTGTGAATCACAGTAAATTGGGGTCTTAGAAATCTTAAAGTCATAGTCCAAAAGTTGAATTTGCATCCACAAAACTTGTGAACAACAGTGAGCTGCAGCAATGTACTTAGACTCAGCTGTTGACAAAGACACACAGTTCTGCTTTTTGGATGACCAACCAACTAGCCTATTCCCCAACATCTAAATTGATCCAGATGTGCTTTTTCTATCAACATGACAACCGCCATGATCCGCATCAGTATAAGCAGTGAGATTGAAATCGGATCCATGAGGATACCAGATCCCATGGTTAGATGTACCTTTAAGGTACTGAAAAATCCTAACAACCGCTTTGGAGTGAGATTTCTTAGGGTTGGACTGAAAGCGGGCACAGAAAGTTACAGCAAGTGTAATGTATGGTCGACTTACAGTCAGATACATTAAAGAACCAACCATGCTTCGATAAAGCATAACGTCAAAGGATTCCCCATTAGCATCAGTATCCAGTAAAGTCCTCATTGGGGTTGTCATTGGTTTTAAATCAGTCATTTTAAAACGTTTTAGCATATCATTGATATACTTTGTTTGACTAATAAAAATCTCATTTGGTAATTATTTTACTTGTAACCCCAAGCAGAAATTAAGCTGGTCAAGCATGCTCATTTCGAATTTGTTGGCCATAAGGTCACCAAATTCTTTGCATAAGGCCGGGGATGTGGAACCAAAAATAATATCATCAACGTAAATTTGAACCAAGAGAATGTGACTTTGGTTTTTACGGATGAATAGCGTTGTATCAATCGTTCCACGAGAGAAGCCGTTATCCAACAAATACTTTGTCAAGGTCTCATACCATGCACGCGGTGCTTGCTTCAGACCATATAAAGGTTTCTCCAAGTAGTAGACGTGGTTTAGATGAAAGGGATCAACAAAGCCTTCTGGTTGATCAACATAAACTTTCTCTTGAAGATGACCATTCAGAAAAGCAGTTTTTACGTCCATTTGAAACACCGTGAACTTCATATGAGAAGCAAATGCAAGGAAAAGATGAATAGCCGCAATCCTAGCAACCGGAGCAAACGTTTCGTCACAATCAATAACCTCTTGTTGTCGATATCCCTTGGCCACAAGACGTGCCTTATTTCGAACCACGATTCCATCATAGTCCTTCTTATTCTTAAAAATTCACTTAACCCCTATTGGTCGTTGACCCGTTGGTCTTGGAACTAATCGCCATACTTTCAAACGAACAAATTGACTTATCTCTTCTTGCATTTGTAACAACCCGACTTCATAAACCCAAAACGCGTACCAAAAAAAAAAAATTTTAAGGCAGTGCATCTGGACGGCGTCCTGAATCCTGGACGGCGTCCAGCTCAGAAAGGTGGGACGGCGTCCAACGTTTGGGACGGCGTCCAGCTCAAACAACTGGGAAGGCGTCCAAGTAGTTGGGACGGCGTCCCAATGGTCTTCCAGCTACTGATCACGGGTCCAACTCACACGAACGGAAAAACCCGCTTCCCGACACTTTCAAACGAAAACCTTTTTACCACAAGTCAATATAAGTGAAACTAAGAGATTTTCATCATCAAATCAAGTTTTACATCAACGGGCCCACATCGCTCATTTTACGAGTTTCGTTCAAAAATAAAAGTTTCGACCAAATATAAGTTTAAGTTCCAAACGACACTAGAGCATGGTGTTTGGGGTTAAACTACCCAATCTCGGTCGAACTCCAAAAGCTAACACCTAAAAGCATCCCTTAACAAAACAAGCGGGAGATCACTAATCCAATTGAACGCTCTTACCCTTGTCAACGCCCGAGCCTATAAAAAATAAACAACGAGAGGGTAAGCAAAGCTTAGTGAATGCAATAATTATACGAATACATATATAATTATACCTACTTGCATACACTTACACAACCGCAAACATGCTAGCAAACAACATTAGCTTATCGTCGCAATAACAAGCTATAATTCACCAATACCCCCAAGCTAGCATAACATCCGCATATAAATATAACTCGAATAATATAATATGCTTACAACACAAATAACCATGGTTAACCAATAGTACAAGGGAACGGCGCTCGCGAAAACGCCATCGGTGTTCATAACATCCGTTAGGGCACTTAACACCTCGCACCACTAACCCCTAGGGTGGCACCTTAACACCTCGGCACATCACCCCGAGTGGCATCTTAACACCTCGATGCAACACTCATTATTTTACGGAGTGGTGTCTTAACACCTCGACACTACACTCCTAGGTGGCATCTTAACACCTCGATGCTACACCCGAGTGGCATCTTAACACCTCGATGCTACACTCTTCACGTGAAACATGGTGTCTTAGCACCTCGACACTACACATTTCACGCTACAACAAATAGATACATTATATACCTACACATATAATTATTCCACTCACCTCAAAGTCTTCGTGTAAGATAACCGAACTTGCAACGTCAATGTAACGTACCTATTACATTTTAGCACATAATCAATTCACAACTCAAGTCGGTCAAGCAACTCACTTAACAATCTAGAGTCTTTTGACCCTAAGTGCAATCCCGACTCATTTTGCACCTTTAACCCTAATAATGGGTTAACTTCACCAAAAACCCTAATTCTAGCCATTTAAGGTCTTAATACATATTTAAACATCAAGTTGACTTATTTTCACGCATGCAAGACAACCTAGGTCATCAAAGACCCATTTGACCCATTTCAAAGTCAACATACCCATTTGGGTCACCCACAACCCAAATGACTCCCACTAACACTAACTATAGGTGTACTAGTGATCTATTAGGCCTTTGAGACCCATTTACACATTTCAACATTTCAAAACCCTAAGTTAGTCACCATTTGGGTCTTCATGACCCAAACTTACCCAAAACCCCCAAATCACTCATACATGGGTTTTATGTACAACATTAACCCAAACCCTAACCCTTAAACATATTTACTAGAGAAATCAATTTTAGGGCTTACCACCACAATCAAAATGAAGCTAACGAGGAGATGAACAACTTCAATGCTCAAGCTAGAACCCAAAACAAGCTTCTTCCTCTCCTATTTGAGCTTTCTCACACTTAAGAGTACTCTCTCTTTAGAATTGAAGTAGATGATGTTTGGTGGTTGTGAATGGAGTAATGAGACTCCCAAAACTGATCTAGGGCTTTAAAATTCGTCCAAGAAGTGAAATTACCAAAATACCCATCTAAAATAATTAATAGCAAAAAGACATGCCTGCCAGCCATTCTGGACGGCATCCCAAAATATTGGACGACGTCCAGGTCTTCAAACTGGGACGGCGTCCCAAATGTTTGGACGGCGTCCAAACCCAAAAAAAGAAAATAGGATCTTACAGCATTGCTACTACCCAGTTCGGATCTAGTAAAGCTTGAGCAACTATTGTTGGTTCAATCTTACTAAGAAAGGCAGTGTATAAACACATATTACAAGTAGCCCTTCGAGTTGAGACAGGAGTAGATGCATCACCAATGATAAGATCAATTGGATGACTTTTAGTCCATCGGTTGTTATGTGGAAGAGGTTGTACATCAGTGGTATCCGTTGGAACATCAACCGTTGTTGACGTTGAGCCTTGATCTGCTTGATCTGATGTAACACAATCTAATGGATTCAATTGAGTATCTGGAGAAATAACTGGAGTTGTATCAACTGATGAATCTTGAATTGGTTTAAGATTATCTGTATCTGGAGGTGGGAGGAAGACTGAAGAAGCAACGGGTGAATCAGTTGGTGTTGTATCTTCATCAAAAATACTTGATTGAGTCTCCACAGTAGTTGACTGTGATGGTGTAACCGGTACGGTTTGAACATTTGTATTTCGTTGAGGAGCATAAAGACTATCAAACAAGATATCCAGTTCCTCTGTTGTAACCGTAGGAACACCCTTCTTCAAGAGAAATTGAGTTTTGCGCAGAAGAAGTAATAGCCAGGTTAGGATCGGGTTTTGAACTGAGTTGTTCAAAAGCCATTCCCGATAATTCATCGAACCTTACATTAATGCTTTCCTTGATCGTCTTTATCCGTTTGTGATAAACACGATAGGCAACTTTGTTCGAAGAATAACCAAGAAATATGGCCTGATCACCATGAGGATCAAACTTTCCGAGGCTGTCAAAATCGTTAAGCATATAGCATATACAACCAAAGACACTGAAATATTTGACATTCGGGCGTCTACCATATAGTAACTCATAAGGAGTTTTATCAAAACGTTTATTAATAATGCAGCGATTTTGTGTATAGCACGCAGTACAAATGGCTTCCCCCCACAGTTTCGGAGGTAGTTTGGAGTAAGCAAGCATTGTTCTTGCTGCTTCGCACAACGTACGATTACGTTGTTTGACTACTCCATTCTGTTGAGGGGTTCGTGCAGCAGAGAAATGATGTTCAATGCCTTGGGCCTTCAAATAACTATCAAGCAGGTCATTCTTAAATTTCGTCCCATTATCAGTTCGAATACTCTTAACATGTTTGTTAAAAGAGCGTTGAGTCTTTTTAATGAACTCAATGATAATGACGGGGGTTTCTGACTTAGTCCGGAGAAGGAAAATCGATGTAAATCGGGTATAGTCATTAACAATGACAAGCACATATTTCCGGCCACCAAGACTAGAAATCTTCATGGGTCCACATAAGTCCATATGCAATAATTGCAATGACGACGAAGTACTTGGGTGTTGCTTAGTCGGATGAGAAGTCCGTTTCAGCTTACCCATTTCTCATGATGGACACACATGATGCTTATCATATTGAAAGCTTGGAATATCATCAACTAAGTCTTTAGAGACTAGTCGATTAATACCCTTGTAATTCAGGTGAGACATCCGATGATGCCATAACCATGAATTCTCCTTCATTGACCGAGTAACCAAGCACATGGTTCCATATGATGGTGCATCATTGAGGTCAATAGTATAAAGTGAAGCACAACGTTTACCAACAAGGATATCGTTTCCATCGGTGGATTGCACCGAGCATTGACGACGTTCAAACAAAACTTTGAGATCTCCATCACAAAACTGGCTAACACTAAATAAACTGCACCCCAAACCCTCAACATATGAGACCCGTTTGATCGTTATGCCATTCTTCACAAAATTTCCATAACCCATTATTGCTGCAATCTCATCATTTCGAAAAGTAACCGTTCCTAGGAATTTGTCAATGAAATTGACAAGCAAGGATTTATCGCCCGTCATGTGTCGAGAACAACTGGAATTGATATACCAAACACAGACGTCGAAACCCTGTAAACGTTAATTTCATAGAGTTTAGGTACCCAAAGTTTCTTGGGTCCTTTTCGGTTAGTACCAACAATAAACTTTGGATCAACAATGAGATAATCACGTAAAGCATCATGCAATTTAGACAACAAAGCATCATTTAAAACCACATTACATGAAGCATCATATGCAATATCAAGTTTTACATCGTTATCAGAAGTCTTAGCACACAACTTATTCCAAGTAGATGTTTTGTTCACAGGCAAAAATCGAAAAACATGAGATGATTTCCTAGGTCGACTAGCAGATTTCTTTGGTTTAGTTGCTACTTTCTTAGTCGTGGACTTAGGAACCCATATAGACTTGTAAGTCAAATTTGGATTATAACCTGTGACACGAAAAACACCTCTGTTAGTTAGACGTCTGTAACGACCCGGATTTTTACGATAATATATAGAAGATTAATATTTACATAATTAATGTTTCTAACATGTTAAGCAATCAAACTCATTAAGATTTGGTTATTTGAAATGAATTTTATACAAATGTTTGGCCACCCAGTTTGTCTGACGATTCATGAACGTCATAACTCGAAATAATTATATAATGATGTATATGTGGATATATATATACTTATGATTTTATAAAATGATATTTAAGTATCTCATTACATATAATAACAATTGGTTAAATACATAAAATGAGATTACTAACTTAAAGACTTCAAGACTATATACATATATATAACGATTATCGTTATAACAACGTCTTACTAAATACATATGAATCATATTAAGATATTGATACATAATGTCTAACATGATAAATGACAACAATGAACTACATATGTAAAAACAAGACTACTAACTTAAGGATTTTGAAACGATACATATATGTAACGATTATCATTGTAACGATATTTTAATGTATATATATCATATTAAGATATATTCATACATCATAATATCATGATAATATAATAATTTAACATCTCATTAGATATAATAAATATTGGGTTAACTACATTAAATGAGATCGTTAACTTAAAGGTTTCAAACAACACTTACATGTAACGACTAACGGTGACTTAACGATTCAGTTAAATTGTATATACATGTAGTATTTTAAGATGTATTCATACACTTTTGAAAGACTTCAAGACACATATCAAAGTACTTCTACTGATCAAAAATTCTTACAATTACAATCTCATTCATTTTCATCAACAATTCTACTCGTATGCAACCGTATTTGTACTCGTATAATACACAACTTCTAAATTATTTACTATTGGTACATACCAATAGTAAAATCCAATGATCAGCCATGAATGAGTCATAAGCCATGATCATGACTTGTTTTAACTTATACTTGATATTTATGCATAAAAACAAAAACTAGTAACCTTATATTGACTAAGCATTAGGCATTTTTTTTCAAACAACACACACATCACATTTCCTTGATTTTCTAATCCAAATTTTCTCCATCCTAACTCTCTCTACACTCAAGAACGTCTATACTTCAGTAATATTTATCATCTAGGTCAATCTAGCTTCAATTACAATCAAGAAATATCAATATTCAAGAACACATCAAGAACACTTCACAAATACTTTCAAGTTTACTAGCTTACTTCCAACCTTACAATCCAACTCCACCACTCTTTAGGATCAAGAATTATACTTCCTTTCCAGTACCTTTTCATTTTTTAATCAAGGTAAGAATCATATATAAGCTTTGCTTCAATTTATATACTTATAACTATCTTAATTCAAGATAGAATTCTTATTCAAACTTTTGTTCATTCCTTAGATTATTTCCTATCTTTTCTAGTAGCTTTATCCAAGTAACTTGAGGTAGTAACCTTATTTATAATTTTATTCGATTCATATTCTTATAGCTATCTTATTTTGAGTTATAACTAATAACAACAAGAACATAGTTTAGATTATTTCTAAACTTGTTTGCAAATAAACTTAATCCTTCCAAATTGACTTTTAAAATACTTCAACACATGTATTATGACTATATGTCAAGCTAACATAAGGATATAAAACTTGTAAACACGAAGAACACCTTAAAATCGAATATACCGTCTTAGTCGAACGGGGGCTGTTTTGGGTTTAATTTTAAAAACCTATCTTAAACTTTGAATTAAAAGATTTCCTTTTTTGAAAAATCTTATTTTATATGGATATGAAATATATCCAAAATCCATGGTTAAACTCAAAGTGGAATTATGTTTTTCAAAAGGGTCATCAAGATGTCGTTCTTACGACGGATATGACTATCTTCTCTTATTTGACACCTAAGCTGTATTTTCGACTATAAACCTATACTTTTTTTGTTATGATTAATAATGTTGAATTCTATACGAAACCATGGCAACTCGAATCACTCAAAACGGATTTGTAACGAAGAAATTATGGGTAAAACAAAGTTGGATATTTTTCTTAATTTTTAGCTACGGACATGATTCATAAAAATGGATGCTAACCTTATCCTAGCTAACTTACCTTGTATCCTACATATATTTATGCATGTATTGTTCCCGAACTTATGAAAATACAATTTATAATAGTCGTGATTAAGTTCTACGACAATATATTATTGTCTTAATAAAGATCGTAAGGCACCATATATATATGACTTGATCACCGTAGATCCATATACAGCGTTTTGACATATAATTTTGATTTCTTCTATATATATTATTGGAACGAACTATAAGACACCATTGGCAGTAATTTCGAGTTAGCTGTGGGTCGCAGTGGATTCCAAAATATTATATACTTTGAGTTGTGATCGAGCCCGGGACATGTATACAATGGGTCGCGGATTGCTTCAGACAATATACATATTATGTGTCTTATTATATTAAGACAATATATTATAGTGTTAGTGAATTCTAACACAATATACGCATTTATATTTATATATATATATTCAGACTGTTGGACTATTGGACAATTGGACTACGAACATTGGACTACTAACAATGGACAATTAAAATTATCACAAGTTTCATAAGTATGGAATATTAATTATATATATATATATATATATATATATATATATATATATATATATATATATATATATATATATATATATATATATATATATATATATATATATATATATATATATATATATATATATATATCTTGACACAAGAATATTATTATTAGGTTCGTGAATTTGTCAAAGGCCAAGTCTTATCACCATCTATTCCGAAATCATCACAAGTGAGTTATAGTCCCATTCTTACTATCTAAATTATTTTGGGATGAGAATACATGCAAAATTTATAAATGTTTTACAAAATAAGCACAAGTTCATGGAACTACATTCTACGATTGTTTTGTTATACCGGATATCTGTACTTATTATTATTATGCTTGGTAACCTAAGAATTAGTGAAAAACACTAATTGACGCGAATCCTAAAGGTAGATCTACGGGCACCAACCACCCCCATTTTCGAATAGTGGAAATGCTTTAGTACTTCGAAGGGTCCTTGTCATACATTTGAATAGTGGAATGTATGATGCCAGATATCTTAAGCGCTCTATGTTAAGTTCGGTTACCAGGCGACTCATCGTATGAATGATTTTTGTAGTTGTAATGATCCTGCGCATTTAATTAAATGAAATCTTGTGGCTTATTAAATATTATGATTATTATATAGAAATTAAACCTATGACTCACCAACATTTTTGTACGTTTTAAGCATGTTTATTCTCAGGTGAATATTAAAAACGCTTCCGCTGTCGTATGCCAACCCAAGGTCAAGATTTGGAGTCGGCATAATTGTTTATATTGTTTAAACTTGCATTCGGAGTATTTGTTGTAATATATTTGATCATATTGTAATGGGTTGTGTAAAAACTTGTTTATTTGAGGAGATTGTCTTTGATAGACAATCTAAATTATGTCATTAAGACCTTTATTCAATAATAAAGGTTATGATTATTTTTAAAAACGAATGCAAGATTTGAAAAACGTCTCATATAGAGGTCAAAACCTCGCAAAGAAACCAATTAATATGAAACGTTTATAATTAATATGAACGGGGCATTTCAGTTGGTATCTGAGCGTTGGTCTTAGAGAATCAGAAAATTTTTCATTAGTGTGTCTAACTGATTTTTGATGCATTAGTGAATCTGGACTTCGACCGTAATTGTTTTAAAAATGATTGCTTAATATAATTGTTGGAAACATAAGATTATTAATATATAAATATTATAAGATATATCATTCTCTTAACGTGCCTGCTATTATCTGATAGATGACTTCATCCGATCATATATTCATTTCTAGTGATTCGGATTTCATTTACTTATCAAGTGATTCGGAGGCTGAGTCATAGCACACTACTTATGAGCCAACGAAAAAGTTAACTTTTGGTGCTACCATTAAAGTGGAAAATTGTTGGGAAAATTGGGAAGATTCACAATTTCCAGTAGAGGTTCCAGAAGAGGATCCAGAAGAAGATCCCGAAGAAGAACCTGAAGAAGAGGATCCTAAAGAAGTTGTGGAAATTACCGAACCACAACGTGATTTGGGAAAATCTTTAGCTGTTATACCTGATCCCAAACCCGATGAACCTATTATGACCCAAAATGTTTGTGATCATCCACCTGAACCACCTAAGAGACCAGTTTATAAAATGACCGCTCGTATAACGACTGTTGGTTTTGCTCCCAAACAATTAGCCGAAAGAACCAATTGGGAGGAATTGGAAAAAGAACTATCCAAACAAAAATCCAAACGTTTGGTCGAGAAAGAAACAACATCAACATCTAAGAAATCTCGCCGTTCTTGAACCATCGGCAGCTATCCTGTATTCCATGCATTGTGAAATATGTATTATATTGTGTGTTTAAGTTTGTAAGAAAATCCGCAATGTAATTTTCCTTATGATTGTATAATAATAAGAATAAGCATGGAAGGTTTATTATTATTATTACAACTTATTATTATGTAGTAACGTAATAACTTACCATAGTTTTTCATATTAGAATTTTAGTAGTTAATTTGTGTGTTAGCTGCTAAGTATGAACATTATTACAGTTATAAAACGCTAATATGAAGAAAAGGCTTTTATAATAATAAGTTCATATTAAGCTACAAAATACTTTTTGGCTACTTCTAAAAATTCTATATGATTAACTCATTCGGCTATTTTTGAAGGAAATGGCTCCTCCAGCTACTAGAAAACAACAATTGAACACATAAGAACTTCAAGCTTTCACTGCAAATGTGGCTGCAGTGGTGAATGCAATGAACAACAATAACCAATCGGGTTCCAGCACTGGAGGAAACAGTGGCAACCGGATAGGATGTTCCTACAAAGCTTTTATGGCCTACAAACCTAATGAGTTTGAAGGAACCGAAGGACCCGTTGGACTAAAGCGGTGGACAGAGAAGGTTGAAGCTGTGTTCGCAATCAGCAACTACGCAGAAGAGGATAAAGTTAAGTATGCCACACATACTTTCAGTGGTACTGCTTTGACATGGTGGAATACCTACATGGATTACGTAGGACAGAATACTGCCTACGCATTTCCATGGTCCGCTTTCAAGCACATGATGACGGAAGAGTACCGTCCCAGAGCCGAAATCAACAAGCTCAAGGCAGAGCTTAAAGCACTGACAACCCAAGGGTTAGATTTCACTACCTACGAGTGACGTTTCAATGAACTGGCTTTAATGTGTCCTGGAGCATTTGATGACGAAGAAGCAAAAATTGAAGCATTCATAAAAGGGTTGCCGGAATGAATCCAAGAGCATGTAGGTGCTAACGACCCTGTAACAATGCAGAAAGCGAGCCGTATAGCCCACAAATTGATAGGCCAAATTACAGGAAGGATAAAGAAAGAAGCGGCCTAGGAGGCCATAATGAAACAGGGGAAAAGAAAGTGGGAGGAAAGCGGTGATCAGGGTCACCAGTACAACAACAACAATCAAAACAACAATTACAACAACAATCGCAACCACCCCAACAACAACAATAATCGCAACAACAACCGCAACAATAATCGCAACAACCATCCCAATAATAATAACAATAACAACAATCCCAATCACAACAATAACAACAACAAACATCTCAACAACAATAACCCTAACAACAACAACAATGACAACAAAAAGCAAAGGACTATATGCCCAAGGTGTGATACGTTTCATCCGGAATGGTTTTGTAGAGAATTATGTACCAAGTGCAATAGGAATGGCCATATTGCGGCAAAGTGTGAAGTCTACGGACCAAATAGAAATAAAGGAGTAAATAATACTGGAACAAATAATAACGGCGTTGTTTGCTATGGATTTGGAAAACTGGGCCATACCATAAACTAGTGCCGGAATGGAAATAGGCAAGGCCGTGGGAGAGCCTTCAACATTAATGGGGAGAAAGCACATGAAGACCCAGAGCTTGTTACGGGTACGTTTCTTATCAACAATACACCTTCTTATGTTTTATTTGATTCGGGTGCCGATAGAAGTTATATGAGTAGAGAACTTTGTGCCAAATTAAATTGCTCGTTAACGCCTTTGGATAAAAAGTGTATAGTTGAAGTAGCAAACGATAAACTAATTAAGGTTGATAAAATTTTCTGAAATCAAAAAATTAGTTTAATTAGCGAAACGTTTGCAATTGATTTAATACCGGTGGAATTGGGAAGCTTCGACGTAATTATTGGAATGGACTGGATGTCCAAGGTAAAATCCGAAGTTGTTTGTCATGAGAAGGTGATTCGCATTCCGAGAGAAGACGGGTTACCCTTAATGGTGTACGGAGAAAAGGGTAATACGAAATTAAATCTTATCAGTAGTTTGAAGGCGCGCAAACTAATAAGAAAAGGTTGCTATGCCGTACTAGCACACGTAGAGAAGGTTGAAAAAGTAAAAAAGAAAATCGATGACGTTCCCGTTGCAAGAGAATTTCCTGAAGTGTTTCCGGACGAATTACCGGGACTACCTCCACACCGATTCGTTGAATTCCAAATAGATCTTGTACCCGGAGCCGCACCAATAGCTCGTGCTCCATATAGACTTGCGCCCACCGAAATAAAAGAATTACAAAGTCAGCTACAAGAATTATTAGAACGTGGTTTTATCCGACCGAGTACGTCACCATGGGGATCTCCAATTGTGTTCGTTAAAAAGAAAGATGGGTCTTTTCGCATGTGTATCGATTACCGTGAGCTGAATAAAGTAACCATTAAAAACCGATACCCTTTACCCTGAATCGACGATCTATTTGATCAACTCCAAGGTTCGAGCGTATACTCCAAAATCGAATTAAGGTCGGGTTATCATCAACTGAGGGTTAAAGAAGCCGATATACCAAAAACATCCTTCAGAACTCGTTATGGCCATTACGAATTCATGGTTATGCCATTCGATCTAACCAATGCACCCGCAGTTTTCATGGATCTCATGCACCGAGTATGTAGTCCATATTTAGATAAGTTTGTTATTGTCTTTATTGTAGTGACCCGAACTTTTTCATGTTTATATATATTAATTGAGATTGATATTTACATAACTAAATGTTTCCAACGTGTTAAGCAATCAAACTTGTTAAGACTTGATTAAATGAAATAAGTTTCATATAGACAATTGATCACCCAAGTTGACCGGCGATTCACGAACGTTACAAATTTGTAAAAACTACATCTTGTGGTATATATAGACATATATATATGGTTGACATGAGATTATGATGAGTAAGTATCTCACTAAGTATATTAACAATGTGTGATATACATAAGAAATGAGATTACTAAGTTAAGAAACTCGAAATGATATATATAACGATTATCGTTATGATAACGTCTACTAAATACATATGTATCATATTAAGATATTGATACACTATATTTAACATGATAAAATGATATTTAAATATATCAATAAGTGTGTTAACAATGAACTACATATGTAAAAACAAGACTACTAACTCAAGAATTACGAAACGAGACTTATATGTAACGATTATCGTTGTAACGATATTTTAATGTATATATCATATTAAGAGATATTCATACATCATAATATCATGATAACATAATAATTTAACATCTCATTTGATATAATAAACATTGGGTTAACAACATTAATTGAGATCGTTAACTTAAAGGTTTCAAAACAACACTTACATGTAACGACTAACGAAGACTTAACGACTCCATTAGAATGTATATACATGTTGTGTTTTGATATGTATTCTTACACTTTTGAAAGACTTCAAGACACATATCAAAGTACTTCTACTTAACAAAAATGCTTACAATTACATCATCGTTCAGTTTCATCAACAATTCTACTCGTATGCACCCGTATTCGTACTCGTACAATACACAGCTTTTAGATGAATGTACTATTGGTATATACACTCCAATGATCAGCTATTAGTAGCCCATGTGAGTCATCTAACACATGTGGAAACCATCATTTGGCAACTATCATGAAATATCTCATAAAATTACAAAAATATTAGTAATCATTCATGACTTATTTACATGAAAACAAAATTACATATCCTTTATATCTAATCCATATACCAACGATCAAAAACACCTACAAACACTTTCATTCTTCAATTTGTTTCATCTAATTGATCTCTCTAAAGTTCCATCTTCAAGTTCTAAGTGTTCTTCATAAATTCCATAAGTATAGTTTCATAAAAATCAAGAATACTTCCAAATTTGCAAGTCTACTTCCAAGCTTTCTAATCCATTCCAAGTAATCATCTAAGATCAAGGAACCTTTGTTATTTAAAGTAGGTTATCTTTCTAATTCAAGGTAATATTCATATTCAAACTTTGATTCAATTTCTACAACTATAACAATCTTATTTCGAGTGAAAATCTTACTTGAACTGTTTTCGTGTCATGATTCTGCTTCAAGAACTTTCAAGCCATCCAAGGATCCTTTGAAGCTAGATCCATTTTCCTCATTTCCATTAGTTTTATCCAGAAAACTTTAGGTAGTAATGATGTTCATAACATCAATCGATTCATACATATAAAGCTATCTTATTCGAAGGTTTAAACTTGTAATCACTAGAACATAGTTTAGTTAATTTTAAACTTGTTCGCAAACAAAAGTTAATCCTTCTAACTTGACTTTTAAAATCAACTAAACACATGTTCTATATCTATATGATATGCTAACTTAATGATTTAAAACCTGGAAACACGATGAACACCATAAAATCGGATATACGCCGTCGTAGTGAAACCGGGGGCTGTTTTGGTTTGGATAATTAAACACTATGATAAACTTTGATTTAAAAGTTGTTCTTCTAGGAAAATGACTTTTCATATGAACATGAAACTATATCCAAAAATCTTGGTTAAACTCAAAGTGAAAGTATGTTTTTCAAAATGGTCATCAAGATGTCGTTCTTTCAACGGAAATGACTACCTCTTTAGTAATTGACATGTAACTTAAATTTCTGACTATAAACCTATACTTTTTCTGTTTGGATTCTTAAATTAGAGTTCAATATTAAACCATAGCAATTTGATTCACTCAAAATGGATTTAAAATGAAGAAGTTATGGGTAAAACAAGTTTGGATATTTTTGATCTTTTTAGCTACGGGAAATGTTTAACAAATCTATACAAATCATATCCTAGCTAACTTATATTGTATTATACATGTATTCTAATATATTATGTAATATTGGGATACCATAGACACGCATGCAAATATTTTGACATATCATATCGACCCATGTAAATATATTATTTGAAACAACCATAGACACTCTATATGCAGTAATGTTGGAGTTAGCTATACAGGGTTGAGGTTGATTTCAAAAATATATATACTTTGAGTTGTGATCAAGCCTGAGACGTATATACACTAGGTCGTGGATTGATTCAAGATAATATATATCAATTTATTTCTTTACATCTAACTGTGGACAACTAGTTGTAGGTTATTAACGAGGACATCTGACTTAATACACTCAAATCTTTAAAACATAATAAAAATGGTTGTAATTATATTTTGATCATACTTTGATATATATGTACATATTTGTATAGGTTCGTGAATCGATCCGTGGCCAAGTCTTATTTCCGAGGAAGGAAATATCTGTGAAAGTGAGTTATAGTCCCACTTTTAAAATCTAATATTTTTGGGATGAGAATACATGCAGTTTTTATAAATGATTTACAAAATAGACACAAGTACGTGAAACTACATTCTATGGTTGAATTATCGAAATTGAATATGCCCCTTTTTATTAAGTCTGGTAATCTAAGAATTAGGGAACAGACACCCTAATTGACGCGAATCCTAAAGATAGATCTATTGGGCCTAACAAACCCCATCCAAAGTACCGGATGCTTTAGTACTTCGAAATTTATATCATATCCGAAGGGTGTCCCGGAATGATGGGGATATTCTTATATATGCATCTTGTTAATGTCGGTTACCAGGTGTTCACCATATGAATGATTTTTATCTCTATGTATGGGATATGTATTGATATATGAAATCTTGTGGTCTATTGTTATGATTTGATATATATAGGTTAAACCTATAACTCACCAACATTTTTATTGACGTTTAAAGCATGTTTATTCTCAGGTGAATACTAAGAGCTTCCGCTATTTCATACTAAAATAAGGACACGATTTGGAGTCCATATTTGTATGATATTGTGTAAAAATGGCATTCAAGAAACATATGTCGATGTAATATATTTCTATTGTAAACCATTATGTAATGGTCATGTGTAAACAGTATATTTTAAATTATCATTATTTGATAATCTATGTAATGCTTTTAAAACCTTTATTGATAAAATAAAGGTTATGGTTGTTTTAAAAATGAATGCAGTCTTTGAAAAATGTCTCATATAGAGGTCAAAACCATGCAACGAAATCAATTAATATGGAACGTTTATAATCAATATGAACGGGACATTTTAGTTGGTATCCGAGCGTTGGTCTTAGAGAACCAGAAAATTTGCATTAGTGTGTCTTATCGAGTTTGTTAGGATGTATTAGTGAGTCTGGACTTCGACCATGTTTTCTTTAAAAATGATTGCTTAACATTTTTGTTGGAAACTATATATTATTAACATGTAAATATTATGTGATATATTAATCTCTTAATATGTTTGATATTGTGTGATAGATGTCTACCTCTAGCACAAATCCCATTGACTCACCTAATAATAACGAATAGTCGAATATATATTGGCAAGATTCACAAGTTCCCGAAGAACCGGAAGAAGAGGAAACGAAACCGGAAGAAGAGGAACCGGAAGAAGAGGAACCAGAAGAAGAGGAACTGGAAGAAGAAGAGGTTCCGAAGAAGGAATAGTAGGAACCACATAAAACCGGTCAAATAAAAGAAAATTCTCAACCAATGGACCAAAGTTAATAATGGTCAATGGTGTTTCCGCTAAGGAAGCAAAATATTAGGAAAATTACCAATTTTATGAATCGGATCCTGATGAGGATTCCGATGATGTTATAGAAATTTCCCGACCCAATTTAATGAGGCAAAAGAAAATAATAAGGGAAAAGGCATCAAAATAGAGAAATCTGATTCCGTCCCCGATGAACTTTATATGTACCGTCAACACCCGTATTTTCAATATCGTGACAATAACCCGGGAACCTCTAAACCATCAGGTTTTTCTAAACCAATGTGGAAAACGATGGCTCGTATTAGAGGAACATCATATATCCCTAGAAAATTAGAAAAAAGAACCAAGTCCGAAGAAGAAGAAACCAGTGATTCAGATTAGAGGGGTGTGAGCATGTTGTGTAATAAATGTATTGTAGTGTACTTGTACTTTTATGTTCAATGTAAAAATTGCTTGTATTGTTTGTTATTAAGAATCTAATCCTTGTCTATTTTACAGTATAAAAACAAAATGGACGTTAAGGGTAGACAACCGAATATTTTAGAAGACCTACCAGAGGATATGATTGAGGAAATCTTGTCTAGAGTCGGTCAGAATTCATCAGCACATTTAGTTATGGCAAAATTAACTTGTCAAACATTTGAAAGACTTTCCAGAAATGCCTTAGTTTATAAAAGGCTTTCCTTTGATAGGTGGGGTATATCACATTGGGGAGACTTTAAGTTACGCCGTGTTTTCTTTAAAGCATTAAATGCGGGGAACCCAAATGCAATTTTACGCTACGGGTTAAGAAACTATTTTGACTCAACATATTCCAACATAGGATTTCGTGAATTAGAAAGAGCTTCTAACATGCAACATAAAGAAGCATGTTATGCTTACGGTTTAGTGATGTTCGCTTCTTACCAAAGTGAGAAAAAGAACATCGGATTACAGCTTTTAAATAAAACTTTCCCACAAGTGACGGATTCAGTAGTTGGGGTGAGAAACAAGGTTTTTAGATTATTACGGGGCTGTTGGACATTACAAAACCCTCGTCCTTTTGACGACATTACAACATGCTGCCTAGCCAATGGTCATAACGGTTATTTTCCACAAGACCAAGGATGGGAAGTCGTCTTAGTAAAACCAGAATGCATGACTTGTTTCTGGACTTATGAATTACGTGTCTTTATTTCCTTTGCTGAACAACTTGCGCATTAACTAGATTTATCTTCAAAACTGTCCTGTATCATAGTGTACTATATTTCATGTTATATGTAATATAGTGAAGTTGTAAGTTTGAAGAATATTTGTATGTGATATATTATTATAATCAGTTTTTCATATGGAATTGCAGTAGTTGAATTGTATATTAGCTACTAAGTATGAATTTAACGGGTAGGTAGTGCCCGAATTTAAACTTAAAACGCTAATATGAAGAAAAAGCTTTTATGAATGAGTTCATATTATGCTACGAGATACTATTGACTACTCTTAATATTCTGTATGATTAACTTGTTTCATTTGACTATTTTGAAGGAAATGGCACCGACTACTCGACACACCTTGAATATGAGCGAAGAGGAATTTTGTGCCTTTCTTGCTTCAAACATAGCCACAGTATAGGTCGCGCTACATACCAACAATAACTCTGAATCTAGCAATACAGCTAACGGCGCAAGAAATCGTGTAGGATGCTCCTACAAAAATTCACTTCCTGCAAACCTTCAAAATTTGATGGGACCGAAGGACCAATCGAATTGAAACGGTAGACCGAGAAAGTTGAATCGGTGTTTGTCATAAGTAAGTGTGCTGAAGGAGACAAAGTGAAGTACGCTACACATACCTTCACAGGTATTGCGTTAACATAGTGGAATACCTATCTAGAGTAAGTGGGATAAGATGCTGCTTACGCGCTACCGTGGTCAGCATTCAAGCACTTGATGAACGAGAAGTACCGACCCAGAACTGAGGTCAATAAGCTCAAATCAGAACTTAGAGGGTTACAAACACAGGGATTCGATATTACTTCATACGAAAGACGATTCATAGAATTGTGCCTATTGTGTCCGAGAGCGTTCGAAGATGAGGAAGAGAAAATCGACGCGTTTGTGAAAGGGTTACCGGAGAGAATCCAAGAAGATATAAGTTCACACGAGCCTGCCTCCATACAAAAGGCATGTAGAATGGCTCACAAACTAGTGAACCAGATTGAGGGAAGAATTAATGAACAGGCGGCCGAAGAGGCCAACGTGAAGCTAGTCAAAAGAAAGTGGGAGAAAAACGGTGATAAGAGTCACCAATACAACAACAACTATCCCAACAATCGCGACATCAATCGCAACTACAACAAACGGCACAACAACAACAACAACAACAACAACAACAACTACAACAATCATCCCAACAACAATAACAACCGCAACAACAACAACAACAACAATAATCAGAAGCAGCTATGCCAAAGGTGTGAAAAGTATCACTCAGGGTTCTGCACCAAATTTTGCAACAAGTGTACAAGAAATGGTCATAGCGCGGCGAAGTGTGAGGTCTACAGACCAGGGGTTAACAGAACGAAAGGAACAAATGGTGTCGGAACGAGTAATGGCGGAGCAAGTAGTGTCGGAGCAAGTTATGCCAATATAGTTTGTTATAAATGTGGAAAACCGGGCCACATTATTAGAAATTGCCCGAACCAGGAGAACACGAATGGACAAGGCCGCGGAAGAGTTTTCAATATTAATGCGGCAGAGGCACAGGAAGACCCGGAACTTGTTACGGGTACGTTTCTTATTGACAATAAATCTGCTTATGTTTTATTTGATTCGAGTGCGGATAGAAGCTATATGAGTAGAGATTTTTGTGCTAAATTAAATTGTCCATTGACGCCGTTGGATAGTAAATTTTTACTCTAATTAGCAAACGGTAAATTAATTACAGCAGATTATATATGCCGGAATCGAGAAATTAAACTGGGTAGCGAAATATTTAAGATTGATTTGATACCAGTAGAGTTAGGGAGTTTTGATGTAATAGTTGGCATGGACTGGCTGAAGGAGATGAAAGCAGAGATCGTATATTACAAAAATGCAATTCGCATTGTACGAGAAGAAGGAGAACCCTTAATGGTGTACGGAGAAAAGGGCAACACGAAGCTACATCTTATTAGTAATTTGAAGGCACAAAAACTAATAAGAAAAGGTTGCTATGCTATTCTAACACATGTCGAGAAAGTACAAACTGAAGAAAAGAGCATCAATGATGTTCCCGTCGCAAAAGAATTTCCCGATGTATTTCCGAAAGAATTACCGGGACTACCTCCACATCGATCTGTTGAATTTCAAATAGATCTTGTACTAGGAGCTGCACCAGTAGCTTGTGCTCCTTACTGACTCGCACCCAGCGAGATGAAAGAACTGCAAAGCCAACTACAAGAACTATTAGAACGTGGTTTCATTCGACCAAGCACATCACCATGGGGAGCTCCTGTTTTGTTTGTCAAGAAGAAGGATAGTACATTTAGGTTGTGTATTGACTACAGAGAGTTGAATAAACTTACCATAAAAAACCGTTATCCACTACCGAGAATTGACGACTTATTTGATCAACTACAAGGCTCGTCGGTTTATTCAAAAATCGATTTACGTTCTGGATATCATCAAATGCGAGTAATGGAGGATGATATTCCAAAAACTGCTTTTAGGACGTGTTATGGTCATTACGAGTTTATGGTTATGCCGTTTGGATTGACTAACGCACCAGCTATGTTCATGGACCTTATGAACTGAGTGTGTGGGCCATATCTTGATAAGTTTGACATTGTTTTCATCGATGACATACTTATTTACTCAAAGAATGATCAAGAGCACGAAGTAACATTTGAGAAAAGTGCTAGAAGTATTGAGGAAAGAAAAACTGTACGCTAAGTTTTCAAAGTGTGCATTTTGGTTGGAAGAAGTTCAATTCCTCGGTCACATAGTGAACAAAGAAGGTATCCAGGTGGACCCGGCAAAGATCGAACCCGTTGAAAAGTGGGAAACCCCAAAAACTCCGAAGCATATACGTCAATTTTTCGGATTGGCTGGTTACTACAGAAGATTCATCCAAGATTTCTCCAAAATAGCAAAACCCTTGACTGCATTAACGCATAAAGGGAAGAAATTTAAATGGAAGGATGAACAAGAGAAGGCGTTTCAGTTATTGAAGAAAAAGCTAACTACGGCACCTATATTGTCATTTCCTAAAGGGAATGATGATTTTGTGATTTATTGTGATGCATCAAAGCAAGGTCTTGGTTGTGTATTAATGCAACGAACGAAGGTGATTGCTTATGCGTCTAGACAATTGAAGATTCACGATCAAAATTATACGACTCACGATTTGGAATTGGGTGCTGTTGTTTTTGCATTAAAGACTTGGAGGCATTATTTATATGGGGTCAAAAGTATTATATATACCGACCACAAAAGTCTCCAACATATATTTAATCAGAAGCAACTGAATATGAGACAACGCAGGTGGATGGAACTGTTGAATGATTATGATTTTGAGATTCGATACCACCCGGGGAAGGTGAATGTGGTAGCTGACACTTTGAGTAGAAATGACAGAGAACCTATACGGGTAAAAGCTATAAATATAATTATTCGTACTAACCTTACTACTCAAATAAAGGAGGCGTAACAGGGGGTTGTAAAAGAAGGAAAGTTGAAGAATGAGATACCCAAAGGATCAGAGAAACATCTTAATATTCGGGAAGACGGAACCCGATATAGGGCTGATAGAATTTGGGTACCAAGGTTTGGAGATGTGAGAGAAATGGTACTTAAGGAAGCACATAAAACCAGATATTCAATACATCCCGGAGCGGGGAAGATGTATAAAGATCTCAAGAAACACTTTTGGTGGCCGGGTATGAAAGCCGATATTGCTAAATATGTAGGAGAATGTTTGACGTGTTCTAAGGTCAAAGCTGAACATCAGAAACCATCAGGTCTACTACAACAACCTGAAATCCCAGAATGGAAATGGGAAAACATTACCATGGATTTCATTACTAAATTGCCAAGGACTGCAAGTGGTTATGATACTATTTGGGTAATAGTTGATCGTCTCACCAAGTCAGCACACTTCCTGCCAATGAGAGAAGATGACAAAATGGAGAAGTTGGTTCGATTGTATTTGAAGGAGGTTGTCTCCAGACATGGAATACCCGTCTCTATTATCTCTGATAGGGATGGTAGATTTGTTTCAAGGTTCTAGCAGACGTTGCAACAAGCATTGGGGACTCGTCTAGACATGAGTACTGCCTATCATCCACAAACTGATGGGCAGAGCGAAAGAACGATACAAACGCTTGAAGACATGCTACGAGCATGTGTTATTGGTTTCGGAAACAGTTGGGATCGACACCTACCGTTAGCAGAATTTTCCTACAACAACAGTTATCATTCTAGTATTGAGATGGCGCCGTTTGAGGCACTTTATGATAGAAAGTGCAGGTCTCCGATTTGTTGGAATGAAGTGGGGGAAAGACAGATTACGGGTCCAGAGATAATACAAGAAACTACCGAGAAAATCATCCAAATTCAACAACGATTGAAAATCGCCCAAAGTAGACAAAAGAGCTACGCGGATAGTAAAAGAAAAGATATAGAGTTTGAAATTAGAGAAATGGTCATGCTTAAGGTTTCACCTTGGAAAGGCGTTGTTCGATTTGGTAAACGGGGGAAACTAAATCCAAGGTACATTGGACCATTCAAGATTATAGATCGTGTCGGGCCAGTAGCTTACCAACTGGAGCTACCTCAACAACTCGCTGCTATACATAACACTTTCCAAGTCTCGAATTTGAAGAAATGTTTTGCTAAAGAAGATCTCACTATTCCGTTAGACGAAATCCATATCAATGAAAAACTTCAGTTCATTGAAGAACCCATCGAAATAATGGATAGTGTGGTTAAGAGACTTAAGCAAAACAAGATACCGATTGTTAAGGTTCGATGGAATGCTCGTAGAGGACCTGAGTTCATCTGGGAGCGTGAAGATCAGATGAAGAAGAAATACCCACATCTATTTCCAGAAGATTCGTCAACACCTTCAACAGCTTAAAATTTCGGGACGAAATTTATTTAACGGGTAGGTACTGTAGTGTCCCGAACATTTCCATGTTTATATATATTAATTGAGATTGATATTTACATGAATAAATGTTTCCAATGTGTTAAGCAATCAAACTTTTTAAGACTTAATTAAATTAAATAAGTTTCATATAGACAATTGATCACCCAAGTTGACCGGCGATTCACGAACGTTACAAATTTGTAAAAACTACATGTTGTGGTATATATAGACATATATATATGGTTGACATGAGATTATGATGAGTAAGTATCTCACTAAGTATATTAACAATGTGTGATATACATAAGAAATGAGATTACTAAGTTAAGAAACTCGAAATGATATATTTAACGATTATCGTTATGATAACGTCTACTAAATACATATGTATCATATTAAGATATTGATACACTATATTTAACATGATAAAATGATATTTAAATATATCATTAAGTGTGTTAACAATGAACTACATATGTAAAAACAAGACTACTAACTCAAGAATTACGAAACGAGACTTATATGTAACGATTATCGTTGTAATGATATTTTAATGTATATATCATATTAAGAGATATTCATACATCATAATATCATGATAACATAATAATTTAACATCTCATTTGATATAATAAACATTGGGTTAACAACATTAATTGAGATCGTTAACTTAAAGGTTTCAAAACAACACTTAAATGTAACGACTAACGAAGACTTAACGACTCCATTAGAATGTATATACATGTTGTGTTTTGATATGTATTCTTACACTTTTGAAAGACTTCAAGACACATATCAAAGTACTTCTACTTAACAAAAATACTTACAATTACATCCTCGTTCAGTTTCATCAACAATTCTACTCGTATGCACCCGTATTCGTACTCGTACAATACACAGCTTTTAGATGTATGTACTATTGGTATATACACTCCAATGATCAGCTCTTAGTAGCCCATGTGATTCACCTAACACATGTGGGAACCATCATTTGGCAACTAGTATGAAATATCTCATAAAATTACAAAAATATTAGTAATCATTCATGACTTATTTACATGAAAACAAAATTACATATCCTTTATATCTAATCCATATACCAACGACCAAAAACACCTACAAACACTTTCATTCTTTAATTTTATTCATCTAATTGATCTCTCTAAAGTTCCATCTTCAAGCTCTAAGTGTTCTTCATAAATTCCATAAGTATAGTTTCATAAAAATCAAGAATACTTCCAAGTTTGCAAGTCTACTTCCAAGCTTTCTAATCCATTCCAAGTAATCATCTAAGATCAAGGAACCTTTGTTATTTATAGTAGGTTATCTTTATAATTCAAGGTAATATTCATATTCAAACTTTGATTCAATTTCTACAACTATAACAATCTTATTTCGAGTGAAAATCTTACTTAAACTGTTTTCGTGTCATGATTCTGCTTCAAGAACTTTCAAGCCATCCAAGGATCCTTTGAAGCTAGATCCATTTTTCTCATTTACATTAGTTTTTTCCAGAAAACTTGAGGTAGTAATGATGTTCATAACATCATCCGATTCATACATATAAAGCTATCTTATTCGAAGTTTTAAACTTGTAATCACTAGAACATAGTTTAGTTAATTCTAATCTTGTTCGCAAACAAAAGTTAATCCTTCTAACTTGACTTTTAAACTCAACCAAACACATTTTCTATATCTATATGATATGCTAACTTAATGATTTAAAACCTGGAAACACGATGAACACCATAAAATTGGATATACGCCGTCGTAGTGAAACCGGGGGCTGTTTTGGTTTGGATAATTAAAAACTATGATAAACTTTGATTTAAAAGTTGTTCTTCTGGGAAAATGATTTTTCATATGAACATGAAACTATATCCAAAAATCTTGGTTAAACTCAAAGTGAAAGTATGTTTTTTAAAATGGTCATCAAGATGTCGTTCTTTCGACGGAAATGACTACCTCATTAGTAATTTACATGTAACTTAAATTTCTGACTATAAACCAATACTTTTTCTATTTGGATTCTTAAATTAGAGTTCAATATGAAACCATAGCAATTTTATTCACTCAAAACGGATTTAAAATGAAGAAGTTATGGGTAAAACAAGATTGGATATTTTTGATCTTTTTAGCTACGGCAAATGTTTAACAAATCTATACAAATCATATCCTAGCTAACTTATATTGTATTATATATGTATTCTAATATATTATGTAATCTTGGGATACCATAGACACGTATGCAAATGTTTTGACATATCATATCGACCCATGTATATATATTATTTGAAACAACCATAGACACTCTATATGCAGTAATGTTGGAGTTAGCTATACAGGGTTGAGGTTGATTCCAAAAATATATATACTTTGAGTTGTGATCTAGCCTGAGACATGTATACACTGGGTCTTGGATTGATTCAAGATAATATATATCGATTTATTTCTGTACATCTAACTGTGGACAACTAGTTGTAGGTTATTAACGAGGACAGCTGACTTAATACACTCAAATCTTTAAAACATAATAAAAATGGTTGTAATTATATTTTGATCATACTTTGATATATATGTACATATTTGTATAGGTTCGTGAATCGATCCGTAGCCAAGTCTTATTTCCGAGGAAGGAAATATCTGTGAAAGTGAGTTATAGTCCCACTTTTAAAATCTAATATTTTTGGGATGAGAATACATGCAGGTTTTATAAATGATTTACAAAATAGACACAAGTACATGAAACTACATTCTATGGTTGAATTATCGAAATCGAATATGCCCCTTTTTATTAAGTCTGGTAATCTAAGAATTAGGGAACAGACACCCTAATTGATGCGAATCCTAAAGATAGATCTATTGGGCCTAACAAACCCCATCCAAAGTACCAGATGCTTTAGTACTTCGAAATTTATATCATATCCGAAGGGTGTACCGGAATGATGGGGATATTATTATATATGCATCTTGTTAATGTCGGTTACCAGGTGTTCACCATATGAATGATTTTTATCTCTATGTATGGGATGTGTATTGAAATATGAAATCTTGTGGTCTATTATTACGATTTGATATATATAGGTTAAACCTATAACTCACCAACATTTTTGTTGACGTTTAAAGCATGTTTATTCTCAGGTGAATACTAAGAGCTTCCGCTGTTGCATACTAAAATAAGGACAAGATTTGGAGTCCATGTTTGTATGATATTGTGTAAAAACTGCATTCAAGAAACATATGTCGATGTAATATATTTCTGTTGTAAACCATTATGTAATGGTCATGTGTAAACAGTATATTTTAGATTATCATTATTTGATAATCTACGTAATGCTTTTAAAACCTTTATTGATAAAATAAAGGTTATTGTCGCTTTAAAAATGAATGCAGTCTTTGAAAAACGTCTCATATAGAGGTCAAAACCTCGCAACGAAATCAATTAATATGGAACGTTTATAATCAATATGAACGGGACATTTTATTTATTGATGACATTCTTATCTATTCGAAGAATAACCAAGAACAAGAACAACACTTGAGACTTGTGTTAGAATTGTTAAGAAAAGAACAGCTTTATGCAAAATTCTCTAAGTGCGCTTTTTGGTTAAATGAAGTACAATTTCTTGACCACGTAGTCAGTAGTAATGGAATCAAAGTTGATCCCGCCAAGATCGAAGCCATCAAAAATTGGGAAACCCCAAAAACTCCAATGCAAATACGTCAATTTTTGGGTTTAGCCTGTTATTATAGAAGATTTATTCAAGATTTCTCCCGAGTAGCCAAACCTTTAACTGCTTTGACACATAAGGGGAAGAAGTATGAATGGACTTCCGAACAAGAGGGTGCCTTCCAATTGTTGAAAAAGAAGTTGACTACGGCACCTATTTTATCGTTACCTGATGGAATGGAAGATTTTTTTATTTACTGTGACGCATCAAGAATGGGTTTTGGGTGTGTTCTTATGCAATGGAAGAAGGTGATTGCATATGCTTCTCGACAACTCAAAATTCATGAACAAAACTACACTACACATGATCTGGAATTGGGCGATGTTGTTTTTGCATTAAAGATGTGGAGTCATTATCTATATGGGGTCAAGTTTATCGTATACTCCGACCAAAAAAGTCTCCAACATATTTTAAATCAAAAGCAACTAAACATGAGGCAGCGTAGATGGGTTGAGCTGCTAAATGATTATGATTGTGAAATCCGTTACCACCTGGGGAAAGCGAATGTGGTAGCCGATGCCTTGAGTCGAAAGGAAAGAGAACCTATTCGAGTAAAAGCTATGAACATGATTATTCATACTAATCTTACTACTCGAATAAAAGAGGCACAACAGGAGGTTTTGAAGGAAGGAATTTTTCGAAGGGAAATACCCAAAGGATTAGAAAAACAGCTTAATATTCGGGAAGACGAAACCAGGTATTTAGTTGAAAGAATTTGGGTACCAAAGAATGGAGATTTGAGGAAAGTGGTACTAGATGAAGCACATAAAACCAGATATTCAATACATCCTGGAGCGGGGAAAATGTACCAAGACCTTAAGAGAAACTTTTGGTGGCCAGGAATGAAGGCCGATATAGCCACATATGTAGGAGCATGTTTGACTTGTTCTAAAGTCAAAGCTGAACATCAGAAACCATCGAGCCTACTCCAATAACCTGAAATCCCAGAATGGAAATGGGAAAACATTACCATGGATTTCATTGCTAAGTTACCAAGAACCGTAGGTGGTTATGATATGATTTGGGTATAGTCGATCGTCTTACTAAGTCAACACACTTTCTGCCAATAAAAGAAGAGGATGGTATAGAGAAATTAGCACGATTATACCTGAAAGAAGTTGTTTCTAGACATGGTATACCAATCTCTATTATCTCTGATCGTTATAGCAGATTTACTTCCAGATTCTGGCAGGAATTACACGAAGCGTTGGGAACTCGTCTAGATTTACGTACTGCCTATCATCCACAAACTGATGGGCAGAGTGAAAGGACGATTCAAACACTCGAAGACATGCTACGAGCATGTGTTATTGATTTTAGAAGCAGTTGGGATCGACATCTACCGTTAGCTGAGTTTTCCTATAACAACAGCTATCATTCTAGTATTGAGGCGGCACCATTCGAGGCACTTTATGGTAGGAAATGCAGGTCTCCGATTTGTTGAAGTGATGTGGGGGATAAATAGATTACAGGTCCAGAAATTATCCAAGAAACCACCGATAAAATCATTCAGATTCAGCAACGATTGAAACAGCCCGGAGTCGACAAAAGAGCTATGCGGATGTTAGAAGAAAACCTTTAGAATTTGAGGAAGGTGATATGGTTATGCTTAACGTATCACCTTGGAAAGGTGTTATTCGTTTTGGAAAGCGGGGGAAATTGAGCTCAAGTTACATTGGGCCATTCAAGATTGAAAAACGCATTGGGCCGGTGGCCTATCGACTTGAGCTACCTCCACAATTAGAAAATCTTCACAACACCTTTCATGTTTCAAACCTGAAGAAATGCCTAGCTGCCGAAGATCTCATTATTCCTTTAGACGAGATTAAAATTGACGAGAAACTAAATTTCGTCGAAGAACCCGTCGAAATTATGGATCGTGAGGTCAAACGACTCAAACAAAGTAAGATACCAATCGTTAAGGTTCGATGGAATGCTAGTAGAGGACCTGAATTTTCTTGGGAATGAGAAGACCAAATGAAGCCGAAGTACCCACATTTGTTTTACATCGTTATCAGAAGTCTTAGCACACAACTTATTCCAAGTAGATGTATTGTTCACAGACGAAAATCGAAAAACATGAGATGATTTCCTAGGTCGAATAGCAGATTTATTTGGTTTAGTTGCTACTTTCTTAGTCGTGGACTTAGGAACCCATACAGACTTGTAAGTCAAATTTGGATTATAACCTATGACACGAAAAACACCTCTGTTCGTTAGACGTCTGTAACGACCCAGATTTTTCCGATAATATATAGAAGATTAATATTTACATAATTAATGTTTTCAACATGTTAAGAAATCAAACTCATTAAGATTTGGTTATTTGAAATGAATTTTACACAAATGTTTGGCCACCCAGTTTGTCTGACGATTCACGAACGTCATAACTCGAAATAATTATATAATGATGTATATATGGATATATATATACTTATGATTTAATAAAATGATATTTAAGTATCTCATTACATATAATAACAATTGGTTATATACATAAAATGAGATTACTAACTTAAAGACTTCAAGACTATGTACATAAATATAACGATTATCGTTATAACAACGTCTTACTAAATACATATGAATCATATTAAGATATTGATACACAATGTTTAACATGATAAATGACAATTAAACATATCACTAAGTGTATTAACAATGAAATACATATGTAAAAACAAGACTACCAACTTAAGGATTTTGAAACGAGACATATATGTAACGATTATCGTTGTAACGATATTTTAATGTATATATATCATATTAAGATATATTCATACATCATAATATCATGATAATATAATAATTTAACATCTCATTAGATATAATAAATATTAGGTTAACTACATTAAATGAGATCGTTAACTTAAAGGTTTCAAACAACACTTACATGTAATGACTAACGGTGACTTAACGATTCAGTTAAAATGTATATACATGTAGTATTTTAAGATGTATTCATGCACTTTTGAAAGACTTCAAGACACATATCAAAGTACTTCTACTTATCAAAAATGCTTACAATTACATTCTCGTTCATTTTCATCAACAATTCTACTCGTATGCAACCGTATTTGTACTCGTACAATACACAGCTTCTAGATTATTTACTATTGGTACATACCAATAGTAAACTCCAATGATCAGCCATGAATGAGTCATAAACCATGATCATGACTTTTTTTAACTTATACTTGATATTTATGCATAAAAACAAAAACTAGTAACCTTATATTGACTAAGCATTAGGCATTTTTTTCAAACAACACACACATCACATTTCCTTGATTTTCTAATCCAAATTTTCTCCATCCTAACTCTCTCTATACTCAAGAATGTCTCTACTTCAGTAATATTGATCATCTAGGTCAATCTAGCTTCAATTACAATCAAGAAACATCAATATTCAAGAACACATCAAGAACACTTCACAAATACTTTCAAGTTTACTAGCTTACTTCCAACCTTTCAATCCAACTCCACCACTCTTTAGGATCAAGAATTATACTTTCTTTCCAGTAGCTTTTCATCTTTTAATCAAGGTAAGAATCATATACAAGCTTTGCTTCAATTTATATACTTATAACTATCTTAATTCAAGATAGAATTCTTATTCAAACTTTTGTTCATTCCATGTTCATACTTCAAGAGTTTCAAAGCCATCAAAGATACTTTTGATTCCAAGATTATTTCCTATATTTTCCAGTAGCTTTATCCAAGTAACTTGAGGTAGTAACCTTATTCATAATTTTATTCGATTCATATTCTTATAGCTATCTTATTTTGAGTTATAACTAATAACAACAAGAACATAGTTTAGATTATTTCTAAACTTGTTTGCAAATAAACTTAATCCTTCCAACTTGACTTTTAAAATAATTCAACACATGTATTATGACTATATGTCAAGCTAACATAAGGATATAAAACTTGTAAACACGAAGAACACCTTAAAATCGAATATACGCCGTCTTAGTCGAACGGGGGCTGTTTTAGGTTTAATTTTAAAAACCTATCTTAAACTTTGAATTAAAAGATTTTCTTTGGTGAAAAATCTTATTTTATATGGATATGAAATATATCCAAAATCCATGGTTAAACTCTAAGTGAAAGTATGTTTTTCAAAAGGGTCATCAAGATGTCGTTCTTACGACGGATATGACTATCTTCTCTTATTTGACACCTAAGCTGTATTTTCGACTATAAACCTATACTTTTTCTGTTAAGATTAATAATGTTGAGTTCGATACGAAACCATGGCAACTCGAATCACTCAAAACGGATTTGTAACGAAGAAATTATGGGTAAAACAAAATTGGATATTTTTCTTAATTTTTAGCTACGGACATGATTCATAAAAATGGATGCTAACCTTATCCTAGCTAACTTACCTTGTATCCTACATGTATTTATACAGGTCTTGTTCCCGAACTTATGGAAATACAATTTATAATAGTCGTGATTAAGTTCTACGAAAATATATTATAGTCTTAATAAAGATCGTAAGGCACCATATATATATATGACTTGATCACCGTGGATCTGTATACAGCGTTTTGACATATCATTTTAATTTCTTCTATATATATTATTGGAACGAACTATAAGACACCATTGACAGTAATTTCGAGTTAGCTGTGGGTCGCAGTAGATTCTAAAATATTATATACTTTGAGTTGTGATCTAGCCTGAGACATGTATACAATGGGTCGCGGATTGATTCAGACAATATACATATTATGTGTCTTATTATATTAAGACAATATATTATAGTGTTAGTGAATTCTAACACAATATACGCATTTATATTTATATATATATATTCATACTGTTGGACTATTGGACTATTGGACTACGAACATTGGACTACTAACAATGGACAATTAAAATTATCACAAGTATCATAAGTATGGAATATTAATTATATATATATATATATATATATATATATATATATATATATATATATATATATATATATATATATATATATATCTTGACACAAGAATATTATTATTAGGTTCATGAATTTGTCAAAGGCCAAGTCTTACCACCATCTATTCCGAAATCATCACAAGTGAGTTATAGTCCCATTTTTACTATCTAAATTATTTTGGAATGAGAATACATGCAAAATTTATAAATGTTTTACAAAATAAGCACAAGTTCATGGAACTACATTTTAAGATTGTTTTGTTATACCGAATATCTGTACTTATTATTATTATGCTTGGTAACCTAAGAATTAGTGAAAAACACTAATTGACGCGAATCCTAAAGGTAGATCTACGGGCACCAACCACCCCCATTTTCGAATAGTGGAAATGCTTTAGTATTTCGAAGGGTCCTTGTCATACATTTGAATAGTGGAATGTATGATTCCAGATATCTTAAGCGCTCTATGTTAAGGTCGGTTACCAGGTGACTCATCGTATGAATGATTTTTGCAGTTGTAATGATCCTGCGCATTTAATTAAATGAAATCTTGTGGCTTATTAAATATTATGATTATTATATAGAAATTAAACCTATGACTCACCAACATTTTTGTTGACGTTTTAAGCATGTTTATTCTCAGGTGAATATTAAAAACGCTTCCGCTGTCGTATGCCAACCCAAGGTCAAGATTTGGAGTCGGCATAATTGTTTATATTGTTTAAACTTGCATTCGGAGTATTTGTTGTAATATATTTGATCATATTGTAATGGGTTGTGTAAAAACTTATTTATTTGAGGAGATTGTCTTTGATAGACAATCTAAATTATGTCATTAAGACCTTTGTTCAATAATAAAGGTTATGGTTGTTTTTAGAAACGAATGCAAGATTTGAAAAACGTCTCATATAGAGGTCAAAACCTCGCAAAGATACCAATTAATATGAAACGTTTATAATTAATATGAACGGGGCATTTCAACGTCCAAACTTTTCAGTTGACACATGAGATGATTGATTTTGCAAAATTTCCAATTTGATTTTACGTTCCTTTGCATCATACTCACTCAAATCAGGTTTTGGACTCTTGTGTTGTGTTGACTTGACTAATTTTTGTAAAAGACTTTCCTTTGATTGATTTGACATTGGAATCATAGGAATCTTTTCAGTTAACATAGAACCATTTTGAGTATGAACTTTCTTGACAACAAATTGTGTTGAAGGTGCAACATTTGAAACACGGTTTCCAAATTGAGAACATAGTGGGTTTTTAAGAATAGTAATGGGTTTTACATCCTTAGATGTTATTATCCCCTTCCCCTTCTTAGTCATCCCACCAACACTTGTAGACACAATGGTTTCAACAATAGATGATTGCTTAAGTGTGTTAGCCTGTTTCAGTTGAATTATTTTTTTATTTTAAGCTCTTAATCTCAAGACATAATTCCTCTGCAGAAACTATCACTTCACCTTCCTTAAAATCATAAGTACATTCTTTCTTAGGAAGTGGAGGCAATTTATCACACAAAGCAAGCATTTGTTCTAATGATTGACACTTAAGTTGCAAATCAACGTTTTCCTGTTCAACTTCACCTAGTATACGTTTCAAGTTTTGTACAATAGGTAAGTTCACATAAAATTCATTCAAAGGATCAATTGGTTTGTCAAAGTCTATCAGGTTTACACGAGTTAGTTCATCTCGAGGTTCTACCTTTACATCTAAATCAGTTTGACCTAGGGATTCTGTCTCAAAGAAGACAGTTAATTCATGTGCTAGGTCTTCACGGAAAACATTATCAAAACATGCACGCAAAGCTGGTAGAATTGGTTTCACATCAAAATTTGGTTCATCAAACACCTCATCTATGGCAATAATGCTAGAACTAGATTTTTTAAACACTTCATTCTCAAGCATTAAAATGTATTTCTCTAGCATGAGTGTTGGGATATAAACTGAAATGCCCCGTTCATATTAATTATAAACGTTTCATATTAATTGGTTTCTTTGCGAGGTTTTGACCTCTATATGAGACGTTTTTCAAATCTTGCATTCGTTTTTAAAAAACAACCATAACCTTTATTATTGAATAAAGGTCTTAATGACATAATTTAGATTGTCTATCAAAGACAATCTCCTCAAATAAATAAGTTTTTACACAACCCATTACAATATGATCAAATATATTACAACAAATACTCCGAATGCAAGTTTAAACAATATAAACAATTATGCCGACTCCAAATCTTGACCTTGGGTAGGCATATGACAGCGGAAGCATTTTTAATATTCACCTGAGAATAAACATGCTTAAAACGTCAACAAAAATGTTGGTGAGTCATAGGTTTAATTTCTATATAATAATAATCATAATATTTAATAAGCCACAAGATTTCATTTAATTAAATGCGCATGATCATTACAACTGCAAAAATCATTCATACGATGAGTCACCTGGTAACCGACCTTAACATAGAGCGCTTAAGATATCTGGCATCATAAATTCCACTATTCAAATGTATGACAAGGACCCTTTGAAGTACTAAAGCATTTCCACTATTCGAAAATGGGGGTGGTTGGTGCCCGTAGATCTACCTTTAGGATTCGCGTCAATTAGTGTTTTTCACTAATTCTTAGGTTACCAAGCATAATAATAATAAGTAAAGATATCCGATATAACAAAACAATCGTAGAATGTAGTTCCATGAACTTGTGCTTATTTTGTAAAGCATTTATAAATTTTTCATGTATTATCATCCCAAAATAATTTAGATAGTAAAAATGGGACTATAACTCACTTGTGATGATTTCAGAATAGATGGTGGTAAGACTTGGCCTTTGACAAATTCACGAACCTCAAGTTACTTGGATAAAGCTACTGGAAAAGATAAGAAATAATCTTGGAATCAAAAGTATCTTTGATGGCTTGGAAACTCTTGATTAAAAGATTCAAAGCTACTGGAAAGGAAGTATAATTCTTGATCCTAAAGAGTGGTGGAGTTGGATTTAAAGTTTGGAAGTAAGCTAGTAAACTTGAAAGTATTTGTGAAGTGTTCTTGATGTGTTCTTGAATATTGATGTTTCTTGATTGTAATTGAAGCTAGATTGACCTAGATGATCAATATTACTGAAGTAGAGATGTTCTTGAGTGTAGAGAGAGTTTGGATGGAGAAAATTTGGATCAGAAAATCATGGAAATGTGATGTGTGTGTTGTTTGAAAAAAATGCCTAATGCTTAGTCAATATAAGGTTACTAGTTTTTGTTTTTATGCATAAATATCAAGTATAAGTTAAAACAAGTCATGATCATGGTTTATGACTCATTCATGGCTGATCATTAGAGTTTACTATTGGTATGTACCAATAGTAAATAATCTAGAAGCTGTGTATTGTACGAGTACAAATACGGTTGCATACGAGTAGAATTGTTGATGAAAATGATCGAGAATGTAATTGTAAGCATTTTTGATAAGTAGAAGTACTTTGATATGTGTCTTGAAGTCTTTCAAAAGTGTATGAATACATCTTAAAATACTACATGTATATACAATTTAACTGAATCGTTAAGTCACCGTTAGTCGTTACATATAAGTGTTGTTTGAAACCTTTAAGTTAACGATCTCATTTAATGCAGTTAACCCAATATTTATTATATCTAATGAGATGTTAAATTATTATATTATCATGATATTATGATGTATGAATATATCTTAATATGATAAATATACATTAAAATATCGTTACAACGATAATCGTTACATATATGTCTCGTTTCGAAATCCTTAAGTTAGTAGTCTTGTTTTTACATATGTAGTTCATTGTTAATACACTTAGTGATATGTTTAATTGTCATTTATCATGTTAAACATTGTGTATCAATATCTTAATATGATTCATATGTATTTAGTAAGACGTTGTTATAACAATAATCGTTATATATATGTATATAGTCTTGAAGTCTTTAAGTTAGTAATCTCATTTTATGTATATAACCAATTGTTATTATATGTAATGAGATACTTAAATATCATTTTATAAAATCATAAGTATATATATATCCATATATACATCATTATATAATTATTTCGAGTTATGACGTTCGTGAATCGTCAGACAAACTGGGTGGCCAAACATTTGTATAAAATTCATTTCAAATAACCAAATCTTAATGAGTTTGATTGCTTAACATGTTGGAAACATTAATTATGTAAATATTAATCTTCTATATATTATCAGAAAAATCCGGGTCGTTACATAAACCAGTCTACGCTTAGGCACATAATTTTCATGTTGCATATTCTTTTCAGTTTCAACAAGTTCCTTCAAGAAATCAGGATTTGATTTACCCAATTTAGCATTAATTTTCTTATACATTAAGCTAATTTGATGGTATTTTCTAGATTTGTGATTAACAATAATATCATCAAAATTAGTATCAGAAACATGCACAAAATGATATGGTAAACCAGCTTGAAAGTAATCAGAATGATATAATCCTGGAATCTTTTTGGAAACATTGTCTAAGATCTTAGGATCTTCATAACCCAACCCCCACTTGTCACCATGAATTGTTTTTGGTCTATTCATGAAAATTGTTTGTTTTGAAAGTTCCATATTCATGATAGCTTTGGATTGATCTGTTCGATAGATTTTTTCCTCATTTCGAGCAAGTTGTGCTTTCATTTCAAAAGACTCTTTTAACAACGAAGAGATTTCAGAGTCCTTTTCAATGATGTTGTTTTCTAATTGAATAATTTTCTTGTTTAGCTTTGAAAGTGTGGGTTTATGTTGAGTTTTCAAATCAGAAAGATCTTTTTCTAGAAATTGAACTTTTTCTGCAAGTCGTTCAGATTTTAGACGATAATCTGTCCTTTCGACCTTAATCGGATGAACTAATTTTTTAAGATCTTCCAACTCAGTTTCCGTGGAGCTGAGTTGGACAGTCAATCATTGCAGTTCTGATTGTAATTTAGATGAAGATGGTTTGGTCTCAAAAAGTTTAATTTTATCTTTTAAAACCTTGTTTTCAGATTTTAAACCTTTGACTTCTTTGGACATTGAGACCAAATTCTTCATCATGTCATTTTGCACTTTGATAAAATCAGGTGGAATTTCAGATGATTGTACCTCATCATCATTAGATGCTGAGTCAGAATTCTCCATTGCTTCCGTAGCTTTGATGAGCTTAGTCACCTTGCAAACATTTGCATGTTCAACTTCTGAATTTGAATCGTCAGTCCAGTTAAACCAAGTATCATCAACCGGTTTCAGCTCTCCCCCATTTTCTACAATCTTAGCCAACATAATTTTCTTCTTGTAGTAAGCTGCATCCTTCTTCTTAGGCATTTTGCATTCATGAGAGTAATGACCAGCTTTGCCACAATTGAAACAGATTGAATCATCCTTCTTGGAATCATCAACACGTTGTTGTTGTTTTGATTGATCAGCTTTCTTGTAGTACGAGGAAGATGATGAATTCTTGCATTGATTACTTGATTTGCCTTGGTGAACATGGCTGCCATCTTGACTAATTCAAGGTGAGAATCATCAACATCAGACAGATTCAATTCTTCAGAATCAGTTGAATCTTCAACAAACACTTTCTTGGACAAGCTTTTAGATGTCGTAAATGATTTGCTCTTCTTTTTGGCAATGAGAGCATGAGGATCACTTGGAGATGACTATTTCCTTCGTTCTTGAAGTTTAGACACTTCAGGTTGGTAATGCATAAGAACTCCAACAAGCTCATGAATAGTCATCTTGTCAATCTCTTTGGTTGATCGAACAATGGTTCCATAAGGAAGCCAATCAGCATTGAGCTTTTTGAGAAATTTCATGTTGACTTCAGTATTTACTTTTATGATTTTGCACCTTTTCAAATCATTGAGAACACCATTGAAATGACGGTAGGTATCCTTGAGTGGTTCATCAGGTTCCTGCTTGAAGTCTTCATAAAATCCCAGAGCCTTATTCAGTTTAGTAACATCTGACATGTCATAACCTTCTTGCTGTCGTTTGATCTCATCCCATATATCTTTTGCTGTTGTGTTGCTATCAACATTTTCAAACAATTCATACTGGATAGCTTGCATAACAATGTTCTTTGCCTCTATGTCACCCTGAGCTATCTCACGTTTATCACCAGAAAGTTCATAGACTGGAATTGGCATACCAGTATCCGGATGATAATCTACAACTGGACCATCTCTCAGAGAAGCCCATATGTACTTTGCTTTCTCACCCTTATAGTCTATGTACTGAGTGATACGGTGAAGCCTCTGAGTGTACTTGCCATCAAACAATACTGGAGGACGGGAATTTAATCCAATGATCAAAGTATCTTGAGTAGACATCTTGAAAAAGAGGTAGATTCGGTAAAGATTCGGTATTACACAAATCTAGGATGAAAAATCACAACAATCTAACAAGAATGTCAGATTCGGTAATAGATTCGGTACTGTAGCTGATTCGGTACAGATTCTGTACTGTAGCAGATTCGGTAAACCAGATTCTGTAACAGAAACTGATCAGAAATACAAGTAACACACCCAGATTCTGTATAGATTCGGTAACCACAAGACTTGAAGCCTGAGAACACTTAAACCAATGAATTAAGTGATACAGAGATTCAAATTCGGTATCTAACTCGGTAGTCAGATTCTGTATGAATATGAAGTTCAAACACAATTCAATCCCTTTGAATTAGATTCTGTAACCTTGTTGCACAAGGAAACACGTTAGTATCACACAAAATAACAAAGATACTGAATGTATAGAATACCGAATGTCAACTGTAGCAGTTGACAATACCGAGTGTAAGTATGAAAACTTAGAATTTCAAACAAATCCTTTTCCAAATCACATCAACTAGCTGCGTATGAACAAACCGAATGTGATAGAATCACAAACACACCACAATCTGCAACACTGAATGAGAATTATTAACTTGAAGTAGATTCGGTATGGCAGTTACGATACCGAATGTGTATCAAATCTTCAAAACTTGAAGAATTAGTGAAATTAAACTGTCAGAATCAAGCTAGAAATGATGAATACCGAGAGTTTTAGCCACAAACTCTAAAAATTAACTTGATTCTCCATAATTGATGTTAAAAAGCTGTAAAGATGATCAAAACTCTTTCTAATCAACCTAATACACCTTCGCTGAACTTATCACAAGAATCTAAACGTCAGATTATCAGATTCGAGTATACCGAGTCTGATTCAAAATACCGAGAGTGTTCAGATTCTGTAATCTTCAATCTCTGGATCGATCTAGTGATGTAATATCACTCCCTAGAAGCTCTGATACCAAATGATAGGTCAGATCATGTTGAGATTGAGAGAAACGATAAGATAGAATGAGATTCGGTAAGAGAGAGAATCAGTACAAATTACATTCCACAGCTGTAGTGACCCGAACTTTTCCATGTTTATATATATATTAAATGAAATTGTTATTTACATGATTAAGTGTTTCCAACATGTTAAGCAATCAAACTTGTTAAGACTTGATTAATTGAAATAGGTTTCATATAGACAATTGACCACCCAAGTTGACCGGTGATTCACGAACGTTAAAACTTGTAAAAACTATACGATGACATATATATGGTTATATATATAGTTAACATGATTTTATTATAAGTATGTATCTCATTAGGTATTTTAACAATGAGTTATATAAATAAAAATGAGACTATTAATTTAAGAAACTCTAAAACGATATATATAACGATTATCGTTATAACAACGTCTTACTAGGTACATATGAATCATATTAAGATATTGATACACTTGGTTAATTATGTTAAATGATAAGTAAATATATTATTAAGTGTATTAACAAAGAAATACATATGTAAAAATAAGACTACTAACTTAATGATTTCGAAACGAGACATATATGTAACGATTATCGTTGTAACGATATTTAACTGTATATATATCATACTAAGATATATTATATATCATAATATCATGATAATATAACAATTTAACATCTCATTTGTTATAATAAATAATGAGTTAACAACATTCAACAAGATCGTTAACCTAAAGGTTTCAAAACAACATTTACATGTAACGACTAACGATGACTTAACGACTCAGTTAAAATGTATATACATGTAGTGTTTTAATATGTATTCATACACTTTTGAAAGACTTCAAGACACTTATCAAAATACTTCTACTTAACAAAAATGCTTACAATTACATCCTCGTTCAGTTTCATCAACAATTCTACTCGTATGCACCCGTATTCGTACTCGTACAATACACAGCTTTTAGATGTATGTACTATTGGTATATACACTCCAATGATCAGCTCTTAGCAGCCCATGTGAGTCACCTAACACATGTGGGAACCATCATTTGGCAACTAGCATGAAATATCTCATAAAATTACAAAAATATGAGTAATCATTCATGACTTATTTACATGAAAATAAAATTACATATCCTTTATATCTAATCCATACACCAACGAACAAAAACACCTACAAACACTTTCATTCTTCAATTTTCTTCATCTAATTAATCTGTCTCAAGTTCTATCTTCAAGTTCTAAGTGTTCTTCATAAATTCCAAAAGTTCTAGTTTCATAAAATCAAGAATACTTCCAAGATTGCAAGTTAATTCCAAGTTTTCTAAATCCATTCCAAGTAATCATCCAAGATCAAGAAACCTTTGTTACTTATAGTAGGTTATCTTTCTAATACAAGGTAATAATAATATTCAAACTTTAATTCAATTTCTATAACTATAACAATCTTATTTCGAGTGGAAATCTTACTTGAAATTGTTTTCGTGTCATGATTCTGCTTCAAGAACTTTCAAGCCATCCAAGGATCCTTTGAAGCTAGATCTATTTTTCTCATTTCCAGTAGGTTTATCCAAGGAACTTGAGGTAGTAATGATGTTCATAACATCATTCTATTCATACATATAAAGCTATCTTATTCGAAGGTTTAAACTTGTAATCACTAGAACATAGTTTAGTTAATTCTAAACTTGTTCGTAAATAAAAGTTAATCCTTCTAACTTAACTTTTAAAATCAACTAAACACATGTTCTATATCTATATGATATGCTAACTTAATGATTTAAAACCTGGAAACACAAAATACACCGTAAAATTGGATTTACGCCGTCGTAGTAACACCGCGGGCTGTTTTGGGTTAGTTAATTAAAAACTATGATAAACTTTGATTTAAAATTTGTTATTCTGGGAAAATGATTTTTATTATGAACATGAAACTATATCCAAAAATCATGGTTAAACTCAAAGTGGAAGTATGTTTTCTAAAATAGTCATCTAGACGTCGTTCTTTCGACTGAAATGACTACCTTTACAAAAACGACTTGTAACTTATTTTTCCGACTATAAACTTATAATTTTTCTGTTTAGATTCATAAAATAAAGTTCAATATGAAACCATAGCAATTTGATTCACTCAAAACGGATTTAAAATGAAGAAGTTATGGGTAAAACAAGATTGGATAATTTTTCTCATTTTAGCTACGTGAAAATTGGTAACAAATCTATTCCAACCATAACTTAATCAACTTGTATTGTATATTATGTAATCTTGAGATACCATAGACACGTATACAATGTTTCAACCTATCATGTCGACACATCTATATATATTTCGGAACAACCATAGACACTCTATATGTGAATGTTGGAGTTAGATATACAGGGTTGAGGTTGATTCCAAAATATATATAGTTTGAGTTGTGATCAATACTGAGATACGTATACACTGGGTCGTGGATTGATTCAAGATAATATTTATCGATTTATTTCTGTACATCTAACTGTGGACAACTAGTTGTAGGTTACTAACGAGGACAACTGACTTAATAAACTTAAAACATCAAAATATATTAAAAGTGTTGTAAATATATTTTGAACATACTTTGATATATATGTATATATTGTTATAGGTTCGTGAATCAACCAGTGGCCAAGTCTTACTTCCCGACGAAGTAAAAATCTGTGAAAGTGAGTTATAGTCCCACTTTTAAAATCTAATATTTTTGGGATGAGAATACATGCAGGTTTTATAAATGATTTACAAAATAGACACAAGTACGTGAAACTACATTCTATGGTTGAATTATCGAAATCGAATATGCCCCTTTTTATTAAGTCTGGTAATCTAAGAATTAGGGAACAGACACCCTAATTGACGCGAATCCTAAAGATAGATCTATTGGGCCTAACAAACCCCATCCAAAGTACCGGATGCTTTAGTACTTCGAAATTTATATCATATCCGAAGGGTGTCCCAGAATGATGGGGATATTCTTATATATGCATCTTGTTAATGTCGATTACCAGGTGTTCATCATATGAATGATTTTTATCTCTATGTATGGGATGTGTATTGAAATATGAAATGTTGTGGTCTATTGTTACGATTTGATATATATAGGTTAAACCTATAACTCACCAACATTTTTGTTGACATTTAAAGCATGTTTATTCTCAGGTGAATACTAAGAGCTTCCGCTATTGCATACTAAAATAAGGACAAGATTTGGAGTCCATGTTTGTATGATATTGTGTAAAAACTGCATTCAAGAAACTGATTTCGATGTAACATATTTGTATTGTAAACCATTATGTAATGGTCGTGTGTAAACAGGATATTTTAGATTATCATTATTTGATAATCTACGTAAAGCTTTTTAAACCTTTATTTATGAAATAAAGGTTATGGTTTGTTTTAAAAATGAATGCAGTCTTTGAAAAATGTCTCATATAGAGGTCAAAACCTCGCAATGAAATCAATTAATATGGAACGTTTTTAATCAATAAGAACGGGACATTTCAGTTGGTATCCGAGCGTTGGTCTTAGAGAACCAGAAAATTTGCATTAGTGTGTCTTATCGAGTTTGTTAGGATGCATTAGTGAGTCTGGACTTCGACCGTGTTTTCTTTAAAAATGATTGCTTAACATTTTTGTTGGAAACTATATATTATTAACATGTATATATTATGTGATATATTAATCTTTTAACATGTTTGATATTGTGTGATAGATGTCTACCTCTAGCACAAATCCCATTGACTCACCTAATAATAACGAAGAGTCGAATATATATTGGACTGATTCACAAGTTCCCGAAGAAGAACCGGAAGAAGAATCAGAACCGGAAGAAGAATCAGAACCGGAAGAGGAGGAACCGGAGGAGGAAATAGAACCGGTGGGGGAAATAATAAAACGGTTAAGTAAAAGAAAATCCTCAACCAACCGACCAAGGTTAATTATGGTCAATGGTGTTTCCACCAAGGAAGCAAAATATTGGGAGGATTACCAATTCTCCGATGAATCGGATTCCGACGAGAATTCCGATGATGTTATAGAAATTACCCCAACTGAATTTAAAAAGGCAAAAGAAAATAATAAGGGAAAGGGCATAAAAATAGAGAAATCTAATTCCAACCCCGGTGAACTTTATATGTATCGTCAACCCCCGAAGCCCTTAAGTTGTAACAATGACCCGGGAACCTCTAAACCACCAGGTTTTTCTAAACCATTGTGGAAAACGACAGCTCGTATTAGGGGAACATCATATATCCCTAGAAACTTGGCAAAACGAACCAAAACCGAAGAAGAAGAAATGAGCGAGTCAGAATAAGATAGTTGTATTCGTGTGGTGTAATATATGTAATATAGTGTGCTTATGCTTTATGATATATGTAAAAATTGCTTGCATTAATAAGTATTTTTTTTATGAATCTAACTCTTGTCTATTTTATAGTATAAAAACACAAAATGGATAGACAACCCAATATTTTAAGAGACCTACCCGGAGACATGATTGATGAAATATTGTCTAGAGTCGGTCAGAATTCTTCGGCACAACTATTTACGGCGAAATCAGGTTGTAAGACATTCGAAGAACGTTCCAAGAATGTCTTGGTTTATAAGAGACTTTCGTTTGAAAGATGGGGGATATCACATTGGGAAACCCATAAGTTACGATGTGTTTACTTTGACGCATATATTGCGGGGAACCCAAATGCTATTTTACGCAACGGGTTAAGAAATTATTTTGACTCAATGTATCCGAATATAGGACTTAATGATTTAGAAAAAGCGGCTAACATGCAACATAAAGACGCATGCTATGCTTACGGGTTAGTAATGTTCGCTTCTCACCAAAGTGAGAAAAAGAACATCGGGCTACAACTATTAAACAAAACGTTCCCACAAGTGATGGAGTCGGTAATTGGGGTAAGAAATGAGGTTTTTAGGTTATTACGAGATTGTTGGTCATTACGTAACCCTCGTCCCTTTGACGACGTTACAACACGCTATCTTATCAACGGCCATAACGGTTATGTTCCACAAGACCAAGGATGGGAAGTAGTCCTAGTAAAACCAGAATGCATGACTTGTTTCTGGACGTATGAATTACGTGTCTTTATTGCCTTTGCTGAACGACTTGTGTACTAGCTAGAATTATCTTGACAACTATCTTGTATCAAAGTTATTGTGTGCTATATTTCATGCTTTATGTAAAATAAGCGGTATTGTAAGTTTGTAAAATATTGTATAAAAGTTTGAACGCGAAATATTATTATAATCAGTTTTTCATATAGAATTGTAGTAGTTGAATTGTATATTAGCTACTAAGTATGAACTTAACGGGTAGGTACTACCCGAATTTAAACTTATAAAACGCTAATATGAAGAAAAAGCTTTTATAAATGAGTTCATATTATGCTACGAAATACTATTAACTACTCTTAATATTCTGTATGATTAACTTGTTCCATTTGACTATTTTGAAAGAAATGGCACCGACTACTCGACACACCGTGAATATGAATGAAGAGGAATTCCGTACTTTTCTAGCTTCAAACATAGCCGCAGTACAGGCTGCGCTACATACCAACAATAACCTTGGATCTAGCAGTACAGGAAATCGTGTAGGATGCACCTACAAAGGATTCACTGCCTGCAAACCTTTGGAATTTGATGGAACCGAAGGACCGATCGGATTGAAACGGTGGACCGAGAAGGTCGAATCGGTGTTTGCCGTAAGTAAGTGTACTGAAGAGGAAAAATTGAAGTATGCTACGCATACCTTCACAGGTTCTGTGTTAACATGGTTGAATACCTATCTAGAGCAAGTGGGACAAGATGATGCGTACGCACTACCGTGGTCAGCATTCAAGCACTTGATGAACGAGAAGTACCGTCCTAGAACCGAGGTCAATAAGCTCAAGACAGAACTTAGAGGGTTACGAACCCAAGGATTGGATATTACCACGTACGAAAGACGATTCACAGAATTGTGCCTATTGTGTCCAGGAGCGTTCGAAGATGAGGAAGAGAAGATCGACGCGTTTGTAAAAGGATTACCGGAAAGAATCCAAGAAGATATAAGTTCACACGAGCCCGCCTCCATACAACAGGCATATAGAATGGCTCACAAACTAGTGAACCAGATTGAGGAAAGAATTAAAGAACAGACGGCTGAAGAGCCCAATGTGAAGCAAGTCAAAAGAAAGTGGGAGGAAAACGGTGATAAGAATCACCAATACAACAACAACAACAACAGTAATTACAATAATAATCGCAACAATTATCCCAACAATCGCAACATCAATCGCAACTACAACAAATGGCCCAACAACAATAACAACAACAACAACAACAGCAACAACAACAATCATCCCAACAACAATAACAACCACAACAACAACAACAATCAGAAGCAGTTATGCCAAAGGTGTGAAAAGTATCACTCGGGGTTCTACACCAAATTTTGCAACAAGTGTAAAAGAAATGCTCATAGCGCGGTGAAGTGTGAGGTCTACGGACCAGGGATTAACAGAACGAAAGGAACAAATGGTGTCGGAATAAGTAATGGCAGAGCAAGTAGTGTCGGAGCAAGTTATGCCAATGTAGTTTGTTATAAATGTGGAAAACCGGGCCACATTATTAGAAATTGCCCGAACCAGGAGAACACGAATGGACAAGGCCGCGGAAGAGTTTTCAATATTAATGCGGCAGAGGCACAGGAAGACCCGGAGCTTGTTACGGGCACGTTTCTTATTGACAATAAATCTGCTTACGTTTTATTTGATTCGGGTGCGGATAGAAGCTATATTAGTAGAGATTTATGTGCTAAATTAAGTTGTCCATTGACGTCGTTGGATAGTAAATTTTTACTCGAATTAGCAAACGGTAAATTAATTTCAGCAGATAATATATGCCGGAATCGAGAAATTAAACTGGGTAGCGAAATATTTAAGATTGATTTGATACCAGTAGAGTTAGGGAGTTTTGATGTAATAGTTGGCATGGACTGGCAGAAGAAGGTGAAAGCAGAGATCGTATGTTATAAAAATGCAATTCGCATTGTACGAAAAGAAGGAGAACCCTTAATGGTGTACGGAGAAAAGGGCAACATGAAGCTACATCTTATTAGTAATTTGAAGGCACAAAAACTAATAAGAAAAGGTTGCTATGTTATTCTAGCACACGTCGAGAAAGTACAAACTGAAGAAAAGAGCATCAATGATGTTCCCGTCGCAAAAGAATTTTCCGATGTATTTCCGAAAGAATTACCGGGACTACCTCCACATCGATCTGTTGAATTTCAAATAGATCTTGTACCAGGAGCTGCACCAATAGCTCGTGCTCCTTATAGACTCGCACCCAGCGAGATGAAAGAACTGCAAAGCCAACTGCAAGAACTATTAGAACGTGGTTTCATTCGACCAAGCACATCACCATGGGGAGCTCCTGTTTTGTTTGTCAAGAAGAAGGATGGTACATTTAGGTTGTGTATTGACTACAGAGAGTTGAACAAACTTACCATCAAAAACCGTTATCCACTGCCGAGAATTGACGACTTATTTGATCAACTACAAGGCTCGTCGGTTTATTCGAAGATCAATTTACGTTCTGGATATCATAAAATGCGAGTAAAGGAGGATGATATTCCAAAAACTGCTTTTAGGACGCGTTATGGTCATTATGAATTTATGGTTATGCCGTTTGGATTGACTAACGCACCAGCTGTGTTCATGGACCTTATGAACCGAGTGTGTGGGCCATATCTTGACAAGTTTGTCATTGTTTTCATCGATGACATACTTATTTACTCAAAGAATGATCAAGAGCACGAAGAACATTTGAGAAAAGTGCTAGAAATATTGAGGAAAGAAAAACTGTACGCTAAGTTTTCAAAGTGTGCATTTTGGTTGGAAGAAGTTCAATTCCTCGGTCACATAGTGAACAAATAAGGTATCCAGGTGGACCCGGCAAAGATCGAAACCGTTGAAAAGTGGGAAACCCCAAAAACTCCGAAGCATATACGTCAATTTTTAGGATTGGCTGGTTACTACAGAAGATTCATCCAAGATTTCTCCAAAATAGCAAAACCCTTGACTGCATTAACGCATAAAGGAAAGAAATTTGAATGGAAGGATGAACAAGAGAAGGCGTTTCAATTATTGAAGAAAAAGCTAACTACGGCACCTATATTGTCACTGCCTGAAGGGAATGATGATTTTGTGATTTATTGTGACGCATCAAAGCAAGGTCTCGGTTGTGTATTAATGCAACGGACGAAGGTGATTGCTTATGCGTCTAGACAATTGAAGATTCACGAGCAAAATTATGCGATGCATGATTTGGAATTAGGTGCGGTTGTTTTTGCATTAAAGACTTGGAGGCACTACTTATATGGGGTCAAAAGTATTATATATACCGACCACAAAAGTCTTCAACACATATTTAATCAGAAACAACTGAATATGAGGCAGCATAGGAGGATTGAATTGTTGAATGATTACGACTTTGAGATTCGTTACCACCCGGGGAAGGCAAATGTGGTAGCCGACTCCTTGAGCAGAAAGGACAGAGAACCCATTCGAGTAAAATCTATGAATATAATGATTCACACTAACCTTACTACTCAAATAAAGGAGGCGCAACAAGGAGTTTTAAAAGAGGGAAATTTAAAGGATGAAATACCCAAAGGATCGGAGAAGCATCTTAATATTCGGGAAGACGGAACCCGGTATAGGGCTGAAAGAATTTGGGTACCAAAATTTGGAGATATGAGAGAAACGGTACTTAGAGAATCTCATAAAATCAGATACTCAATACATCCTGGAACGGGGAAGATGTACAAGGATCTTAAGAAACATTTTGGTGGCCAGGTATGAAAGCTGATATTGCTAAATATGTAGGAGAATCTTTGACGTGTTCTAAGGTCAAAGCTGAACATCAGAAACCATCAGGTCTACTACAACAACCTGAAATCCAGGAATGGAAATGGGAAAACATTACCATGGATTTCATTACTAAATTGCCAAGGACTGCAAGTGGTTATGATATTATTTGGGTAATAGTTGATCGTCTCACCAAGTCAGCACACTTCCTGCCAATAAGAGAAGATGACAAGATGGAGAAGTTAGCACGACTGTATTTGAAGGAAGTCGTCTCCAGACATGGAATACCAATCTCTATTATCTCTGATAGGGATGGCAGATTTATTTCAAGATTCTGGCAGACATTACAGCAAGCATTGGGAACTCGTCTAGACATGAGTACTACCTATCATCCACAAACTGATGGGCAGAGCGAAAGGACGATACAAACGATTGAAGACATGCTACGAGCTTGTGTTATTGATTTTGGAAACAGTTGGGATCGACATCTACCGTTAGCAGAATTTTCCTACAACAACAGCTACCATTCAAGCAATATGATGGCGCCGTTTGAAGCACTTTATGGTAGAAAGTGTAGGTCTCCGATTTGTTAGAGTGAAGTGGAGGATAGACAGATTACGGGTCCGGAGATAATACAAGAAACTACCGAGAAAATCATCCAAATTCAACAAAGATTGAAAACCGCCCAGAGTCGACAAAAGAGCTACGCGGACAGTAAAAGAAAAGATATAGAGTTTGAAATTGGAGAAATGGTCATGCTTAAGGTTTCACCTTGGAAAGGCATTGTTCGATTTGGTAAACGGGGAAAACTAAATCCAAGGTACATTGGACCATTCAAGATTATAGATCGTGTCGGACCAGTAGCTTACCAACTGGAGCTACCTCAACAACTCGCGTCTGTACATAACACTTTCCAAGTCTCAAATTTGAAGAAATGTTTTGCTAAAGAAGTTCTCACTATTCCGTTGGACGAAATCCAAATCAACGAAAAACTTCAATTCATCGAAGAACCCGTCGAAATAATGGATCGTGAGGTTAAAAGACTTAAGCAAAACAAGATACCAATTGTTAAGGTTCGATGGAATGCTCGTAGAGGACCCGAGTTCACCTGGGAACGAGAAGATCAGATGAAGAAGAAATACCCGCATTTATTTCCAGAAGATACGTCAACACCTCCAACTGCTTAAAATTTCGGGACGAAATTTATTTAACGGGTAGGTACTGTAGTGACCCGAACTTTTCCATGTTTATATATATATATATATATTAAATGAAATTTTTATTTACATGATTAAGTGTTTCCAACATGTTAAGCAATCAAACTTGTTAAGACTTGATTAATTGAAATAGGTTTCATATAGACAATTGACCACCCAAGTTGACCGGTGATTCACGAACGTTAAAACTTGTAAAAACTATACGATGACATATATATATGGTTATATATATAGTTAAAATGATTTTATTATAAGTATGTATCTCATTAGGTATTTTAACAATGAGTTATATACATAAAAATGAGACTATTAATTTAAGAAACTCGAAAACGATATATACAACGATTATCGTTATAACAACGTCTTACTAGGTACATATGAATCATATTAAGATATTGATACACTTGGTTAATTATGTTAAATGATAAGTAAATATATTATTAAGTGTATTAACAATGAAATATATATGTAAAAATAAGACTACTAACTTAATGATTTCGAAACGAGACATATATGTAACGATTATCGTTGTAACGACATTTAACTGTATATATATCATACTAAGATATATTATATATCATAATATCATGATAATATAATAATTTAACATCTCATTTATTATAATAAACAATGGGTTAACAACATTCAACAAGATCGTTAACCTAAAGGTTTCAAAACAACATTTACATGTAACGACTAACGATGACTTAACGACTCAGTTAAAATGTATATACATGTAGTGCTTTAATATGTATTCATACACTTTTGAAAGACTTCAAGACACTTATCAAAATACTTCTACTTAACAAAAATGCTTACAATTACATCCTCGTTCAGTTTCATCAACAATTCTACTCGTATGCACCCGTATTCGTACTCGTACAATACACAGCTTTTAGATGTATGTACTATTGGTATATACACTCCAATGATCAGCTCTTAGCAGCCCATGTGAGTCACCTAACACATGTGGGAACCATCATTTGGCAACTAGCATGAAATATCTCATAAAATTACAAAAATATGAGTAATCATTCATGACTTATTTACATGAAAACAAAATTACATATCCTTTATATCTAATCCATACACCAACGACCAAAAACACCTACAAACACTTTCATTCTTCAATTTTATTCATCTAATTGATCTCTCTCAAGTTCTATCTTCAAGTTCTAAGTGTTCTTCATAAATTCCAAAAGTTCTAGTTTCATAAAATCAAGAATACTTCCAAGATTGCAAGTTTACTTCCAAGTTTTCTAAATCCATTCCAAGTAATCATTCAAGATCAAGAAACCTTTGTTACTTATAGTAGGTTATCTTTCTAATACAAGGTAATAATAATATTCAAACTTTAATTCAATTTCTATAACTATAACAATCTTATTTCGAGTGGAAATCTTACTTGAAATTGTTTTCGTGTCATGATTCTGCTTCAAGAACTTTCAAGCCATCCAAGGATCCTTTGAAGCTAGATCTATTTTTCTCATTTCCAGTAGGCTTATCCAAGGAACTTGAGTTAGTAATTATGTTCATAACATCATTCTATTCATACATATAAAGCTATCTTATTCGAAGGTTTAAACTTGTAATCACTAGAACATAGTTTAGTTAATTCTAAACTTGTTTGCAAATAAAAGTTAATCCTTCTAACTTGACTTTTAAAATCAACTAAACACATGTTCTATATCTATATGATATGCTAACTTAATGATTTAAAACCTGGAAACACAAAAAACACCGTAAAATCGGATTTACGCCGTCGTAGTAACACCGCGGGCTGTTTTGGGTTAGTTAATTAAAAACTATGATGAACTTTGATTTAAAAGTTGTTATTCTAGGAAAATGATTTTTATTATGAACATGAAACTATATCCAAAAATCATGGTTAAACTCAAAGTGGAAGTATGTTTTCTAAAATGGTCATCTAGACGTCGTTCTTTCGACTGAAATGACTACCTTTACAAAAATGACTTGTAACTTATTTTTCCGACTATAAACCTATAATTTTTCTGTTTAGATTCATAAAATAGAGTTCAATATGAAACCATAGCAATTTGATTCACTCAAAACGGATTTAAAATGAAGAAGTTATGGGTAAAACAAGATTGGATAATTTTTCTCATTTTAGCTACGTGAAAATTGGTAACAAATCTATTCCAACCATAACTTAATCAACTTGTATTGTATATTATGTAATCTTGAGATACCATAGACACGTATACAATGTTTCGACCTATCATGTCGACACATCTATATATATTTCGGAACAACCATAGACACTCTATATGTGAATGTTGGAGTTAGCTATACAGGGTTGAGGTTGATTCCAAAATATATATAGTTTGAGTTGTGATCAATACTGAGATACGTATACACTGGGTCGTGGATTGATTCAAGATAATATTTATCGATTTATTTCTGTACATCTAACTGTGGACAACTAGTTGTAGGTTACTAACGAGGACAGCTGACTTAATAAACTTAAAACATCAAAATATATTAAAAGTGTTGTAAATATATTTTGAACATACTTTGATATATATGTATATATTGTTATAGGTTCGTGAATCAACCAGTGGCCAAGTCTTACTTCCCGACGAAGTAAAAATCTGTGAAAGTGAGTTATAGTCCCACTTTTAAAATCTAATATTTTTGGGATGAGAATACATGCAGGTTTTATAAATGATTTACAAAATAGACACAAGTACGTGAAACTACATTCTATGGTTGAATTATCAAAATCGAATATGTCCCTTTTTATTAAGTCTGGTAATCTAAGAATTAGGGAACAGACACCCTAATTGACGCGAATCCTAAAGATAGATCTATTGGGCCTAACAAACCCCATCCAAAGTACCGGATGCTTTAGTACTTCGAAATTTATATCATATCCGAAGGGTGTCCCGGAATGATAGGGATATTCTTATATATGCATCTTGTTAATGTCGATTACCAGGTGTTTATCATATGAATGATTTTTATCTCTATGTATGGGATGTGTATTGAAATATGAAATCTTGTGGTCTATTGTTACGATTTGATATATATAGGTTAAACCTATAACTCACCAACATTTTTGTTGACGTTTAAAGCATGTTTATTCTCAGGTGAATACTAAGAGCTTCCGCTGTTGCATACTAAAATAAGGACAAGATTTGGAGTCCATGTTTGTATGATATTGTGTAAAAACTGCATTCAAGAAACTGATTTCGATGTAACATATTTGTATTGTAAACCATTATGTAATGGTCGTGTGTAAACAGGATATTTTAGATTATCATTATTTGATAATCTACGTAAAGCTTTTTAAACCTTTATTTATGAAATAAAGGTTATGGTTTGTTTTAAAAATGAATGCAGTATTTGAAAAAGGTCTTATATAGAGGTCAAAACCTCGCAACGAAATCAATTAATATGGAACGTGTTTAATCAATAAGAACGGGACATTTCAACAGCTTCTAGAACTCAGTTACAATGCAATGGCTATCTAATTAGGACTACTTAGGTTCCTTATATAGCCCTCTTCTAAGGAACCTTCATTTAAGCTTATTTCACATTAACACTATACAACTTCGGGGTCTTAACAGTATATTTTTTTATCATATATATATTTTCATAAATGACTTTTATTATTTATTTTAATAAAATCTGATAAATATATTTATATATAAAACGACTATATTTAAGTTATATAATAAACACATATAGATTTTGTAAATTGTTTTGGGTCAAATTGACTTTTGTTGACTTTTGCATGATAATCTCGAGCATTAGGATTGTGATACACTATGACCTGACCTAAATTGTTAGACAGTTATTGACCAACCTATAAATATATATAATTAATATAGGTTCGTGAATCCAAGGTCAACCTTGCATAGTTCAATGTCGTCATATGTTTTTTTACTACAAAATACAGTATTGTGAGTTTCATTTGATCCCTTTTACTCTTTACATTTTTGGGACTGAGAATACATGCACTTTTATAAATGTTTGATGAAATAGACACAAGTAATTGAAACTACATTCTATGGTTGAATTTTTATACCGGATATCGCCCTTGTTGAACTTGGTATCCTAAGAATTAGTGTTTATTATAATTGCCACCAATTGACGCGAATCTTAAAGATAGATCTATGGGCTTTGACATGCCCCAGTCAGAGAATTTGAAATTCTTTAGTACTTCAATTTTTCTCTACAGACGAGTGGTTCTATTTTGGGGATATTCTAGACGCATTTTGTTAATGTCGGTTACCAAGGGTTCAATCCATATGAATGATTTTTATGCAGATGCATGATGTTTATGAGAAATGAAAATGAAAATCTTGTGGTCTATTAAATTAATGGAAATGATTATTTATGACAAACTAATGAACTCACCAACCTTTTAGTTGACGCTTGAAAGCATGTTTATTCTCACATATTAAAGAAATCTTCTGCTGTGCATTTTCTCATTTTAAAGATATAACTTGGAGTCATTCATGGTATATTTCAAAAGATGTTGCATTCAAGTCGTAGAGTTCAATAAATATTATTATTAAGTAAATGACAGATTAAGTCATTATAGTTTGGATATATTATGAATTAGTATGCATACCTGTCAACTTTCGATGAAATGAAAGTTTATCTTTTAAAAACGAATGCAATGTTTGTAAAATGTATCATATAGAGGTCAAATGTCTTGCAATGTATTCATATGTTATTGTATTCATCATTATGGATTAGGAAGGGTCGTCTCATGTGGTATCAGAGCGGTGGTCTTAGCGAACCAAATCTTGCATTAGTGTGTCTAACTGATAGTTGTTAGGATACATTAGTGAGTATGGACTTCGACCTTAGCTGCATGTCAAAAAGTTTTGCTTATCATTTCTTGTCGAAAATTACATGTTTATCATTCTTAGTCTAGACACATCTTACTGCATTGATTGCATGAATAGTGTATAGACAAAATTCATATCTTAGCGTATCTGCTAACTCATATATTAGCATATCTGTTAATGTAAACTTTGCCTGACATATTCCACAAATTCCTCCGTAATCTACAAAATCTTTTATATATATATAGATATTCTATATAATTAGAATACCACCCGAAAGCCGAAAATGATTTCATATAGAAAAATTCTTTATTCAATCGTACGAAATGGAACTCGCCACTAGTTCAAGTCCCTCGGATTCCGATATGGATTTTCACTCGAGCTCTGAAAGCAGTGTGACCGGAATGGATCAACCAATAAGCCAACATCTATTATGGATGAATTGAGGATGGGTTCGTAGCCTACTTAATCATTGGAGACAAGAAGAAGTCGATCCCTTCCATCCACCACATTGCCCTCTTGGCGAAGAACCTGAAGCACTTATCGGCAAACCTGTTCGAGACACCATTTTCTCTCTCATTTCCAGAGTATCTCGGCATGATTACATACTATCTCAAATTCTAGATCTTATTCACCCGCTCGTCCAAACCGACAATCACCCTGGTGTAATAGAAGAAGTCAACGAGCTTCACGATCGGGTAGTGGCTTTAGAGAATATGGTATGAAGGTTACAAGCACCAGCAGCAACACCGGCATCAATAGTACCACCATCATCAACACCAACAATACCATTACCACAACCAACAATAACATCCATATCCCATGCTTCAACATCACAAACTACCCCATAAACATCAACGTCATATGCACCATAGATATCAAGGAGTACCAACAATAATAACCGATGAAGTATTGATTCATAACTTCATTGGAGAAACATTCTACGACAATTATGTAATCTCTAAAGCCTTAGAGATTATCTATTCCAACCTTAATCATAAACTAGATAAGTGGGCAAATAGAAATGATGAAATGAAACCCTGTCCGGAATGGTACACGATTTACAAGCTAGACTTGTTTTACCAGTAGTATCAACAGTACCATCAGCATCACCAGCACCGTTAGTGCCGTCATCATCGTCAATATCAGCAGCATCTACCACATCACAAGCACGCCAGATTCATAATCACCGCAAACATTATCACCAATCAACAACAAGTATGTTATATCAACGAGTTATAAAGTATTAACTCATTTACACTGAAGAATTTATATGTATATCTTATATATATAAGTTTTGGAAACCATAGCATATCTTTTCATACTAAGCTATTATGTATGATTTGAAAAAGGGGTAGATACTACTCGGTTAATCCATATACATATGACTAATATGCTATAATGTACATCCTACGTTAGCAACTTAACCATCATTAACTACAACCTCTGTTTCAATGAACTCCTTTTCCTAATAAACTAAGTGTATTACTCAATTACATATTTGACTTTACACCTTCGATATACTCGAAACTTTCTAGACAACATCATTCGTATTTTGCGAAGTTCGCAAGAATTCCACGAGCACCAACATCATTCACCGAAGAAATATCAATAAAAATGAATAATGAAGTATTGATTCATGATTTCATTTACGTTGAAGAAATAATTCGCGAAGATTACGTAATTTCTAAAGTTTTAGGAATTATTCAATTCTAGTTCCAACCGTAAATCAATTGAGTTTAACTTAATATTAATTCATTAAATCTATATTACATTTGAAGAAAATATACATATATTTTCATAAAGATTGTAATAGAAATTCTCTTGTACAAAATATTACTTGTGAAACTTTTAAATGGTAGGTAATGCCCGAGAAATATATAAATTCACAATTAATATGATACACTATACATTCTTCAATTCTAAATCAAAAGTCATCAACTATATTCACTATTTTTACAGCGATACACATTCATTCATAAAATCAGTACAACCATTTTCATAAATTACATATCCTGATTTTGAACAGATCAGAAATCCAAGTCAAGATTTAGCAGAAGATATCACTCTTAAATCTCTACATCTTTCAAAGCTATATTTTGACTTCAAAACTGTGCTAGAACATCATTGCTACTCATAGAACCTAGGAAATTATTTGTATCATTCAAAAATTCCAGAACATCATATGTATATTAACAATTACAATCTGTATTTAAACCCTTCGAAATTCCTGAAGACACTTCAAATAATGAACAATTGAGATGATGATCCAACCACATGTTACCCACAGTCTTGCACCTGAAAAACTCTCGAAACCAAAGTCATAGTTTAACACGTATCCATGTCAGACCCTTTGGCATTTATTAGCAAAAATAACTTTGCGATTCCTTTTCAAATTAGCCAGTTTTGTCACAGCTCCAGCAAGTTAACTTCGACTTTTCAGTTGAAACAATCTTATTATAACCTCGATATATACCTTGCCCTTTCATCATCATTACCAGAGAACCTTTTATATCTCGCCACATTAGCAGTAAACTTACCAAGAACTTCATTGATCTTTAAGCTTCTCCGAAACCTCACTATACTTATTCATTGAAACCCTATCATGTATTCATCTGCATCTTATAATGGAAGTTACCATACCAGAAAGCTTGCATCATTTTTCTCAAATTTCACAGTAATTTTACGCCAACAGTTATATATACATATAACGTCTATTTCCAAGACGTACATACTTCGAATGTGAAGTTTCTGAAAAACACCCTAAACTGTGAACTAGTTCTCCGAATTTTTTAAAAAATGCTAATGAAGCAGCAAAAACTCTAAACGATCTTAACAGTCGAAAGTTTGATGATAAAGAATAGTGGGTTGGCAAAGCTCAGAAAAAGAAAAGGTTTGGTACTAGAAAACGGATTGAGCAGATTATGAAGGAGGCTGTGGACAAATCACAAACACTAAACCTGCCTTCAAAGAATCCAAATGATTCAGTATCTGCTGAAGTCATTAACGAATACCTTGCTCCTGACTCTAAACTCTTGCAGACAATATTCTTCATCATCCTCTGATATCAGAAATTCTAAGATATCATCATATCTTTCATTATAAATATCTTCAATGTTCCTAAAGATATATTCATACCGATTGTTATTCGAAATCATTTACCTCTTCGCACTATCAGTGTAATATCATAAAAGAAACTATTTTAGTTTCTAAATTCTAAAACCTTTGAGTTTAAAATATGAATGTTTTTGAAGTAGTGTTGGGAACTGAAGCATGAGTTAGTATAATATAATGACACTTGATCAACGTGATTATATTACAGTAAGTCATGCTGAGTTTCTAAATGGAACGTGATGATTCACAGATCATAACGTCATCATGTGCTATGTTACATGACTCTTACATTCTATCTAATATATAAATATATAAAGAACATAATTTCTTGATAGTTCTATCTTTTCTCTTGAATTCTGGTAATTTAACCAATCAAGATTGTGCCATTACAACTTCTCTCTTAGAACATTAGCCATGTTCATTCGAAACTCCATACCTACGAATTCTGGACCATTACTTGATGTGCTTAATGGATAGAGGAGAAAACAGAGCATAAAGCTTTGAAGTGTAAATGGAGGTATAAAATGCAGCAAATAGGAGAGAGCATTAACTGTGGATGACAATGATTATAGGAGACAGAAGCAGGGACATCGAAATATAAGGGAAGATATAAAACCCAACAACAACGCAGAAATTAGAAATTGTATATATCGATGCATATAGCAATATAAAGACACGGGAGAACTAAAAACACTATAAAACCCAGAGTATAGTAGAAGTAAATAGATTCTTCCAGCGGCAGGTGAAAAAAAAGAACGACAGATATGAAAGTTATAAGTATATCGAGAACTAGAACTGGATGGAGCATATTGACGAATGATTCAAAGTATGAATTAAAGGAGAAAGAATAGAAGGTGTGAATTGTAAGGAAACCAAGGGGGTGAATTTATAGTAAAATATCCAACAGAGCAATCAAAACAGATGATCGTACTTAAAGCGGATCCTAATTTCCTTGATAACCGATGAATCAAATCTTATTACAAAGATTTTCTCCAAATTCCTTGAACTCTGGAAAACAATCCTATCTACGTCAAAAGATATGACGAATCTACACTTACTCATTTCACTCTTTTGTGATCACTTCACACGTACTCTTCACAAAATCGAATTGTTTTATCTATATTACTCAATGATGATAAAACTCTAATTTTCAACTAATATTCGTCATAATAACATTCTTATTGTTAGCCATGACAACCTCGATCAAATTTAGGGAACGAAATTTCTTTAACGGGTAGGTACTGTGACATCCCGGAAATTTCCGACCAAATTTAAACTTTATCTTTATATTATTCCGACACGATAAGCAAAGTTTGTTAAGATAAATCTCTAGAATTTTAAACTGTGTTCATACATTCATTTAACCTTGATCGGTTTTCGACGATTTACGAACCATTATTTAATTAGATATGAACGTATATGTATATATTATAATTTGAGAATATTAACAAAGTATTAAACGTATAATACTTTATATGAACGTATTGGTTTCAATATGTTTATCGATGGAATTAGAAGATAAGATCAAATGATTGATTTATTAGATACATTGTATGATTACGAGTCTCTGTTGAGAGGTCCACTTTGATTTAGGAAATCTTTCCTTTTTAACGGTATTCAGAAAATGGTAAAGTGAATTACAAGTAAGAACAAATGTGTCAATTAACAGGAACTAGACAAGGTTTAGTGGAGATTCCTAATTCATACCTTACAATAATTTCCTCGTGACTCTGGATAAGTTAAATCATTTAACTTTCATAAGATTTAAATTATGTAGAGTAAATTATTGAGTTAATGGTTGCCGACAAGATAAACACATTTGACAAGTTACATTTAGATGATTTCATATGTTTATTTATTCATTGGACTTTATATGTAAATCTACTTTCCTATAACGTTTTATAAATTAACAATGTTTATTTATTACAACCTTTAAAATAAGTCAAATATAATTAATTTTGAAAAACTAAAATTTATAATAATTATTTAATTTAGTTCCAAACTTGTGAAACGATTTCTGTAACTGAGTTATTAAAACCTGTTGTTATTAAAGATAAATTGTTTTATAGAATTAAAAGAATTTTTGAAATAATATATATATATATATATATATATATATATATATATATATATATATATATATATTATTTCAAAAACGTAAACGTGATACGACATAATATTTTTCTATTATTTAAATGATTATAAATGAACGTTGAAATATAATTACTTTTGAAAAACTAAATACTATTAATTGAATATTTAAAATTTATATTTTGAAATAAAAATATATTTTACAAAGTAATAAGATATAATAATAACATAAGTTATAAAACGTTTTGTTTTAAAATAATATATTTTGGTAAACAACGAAACATTGATTTATAAAAGCTAATGACCAAAACACTCTAACATTGAAGTTACACTTTGAATGATTTAGTTATTGATAAGTTAAGTCTATATTTTTGTTAAAGGTACACATCACGAAATGTAAAACGTTAGTTTTCCAAGCGTACGAAAATGAGTTCGATAAACCAAAAACGAGACATTAGTCGAGTGACAACATACGCATCATCGGAACAAAAATTACAAACTAACTATACATGTAAATATTATATAATATATAAATTATTATATAAATTATATATATATATAAATTAATATATAAAACTGTCGGCAGAGTAAAACAAAGAGATGTGAGCTGGTACCCCTAGCCATGCGATTGCATGACTTTTTCTCTTCAACCCCATGCGATCGCATGGGGTGAAAATTCTGAAATGTTCTATAAAGTCTCGATGAATTCGGATTACACAACACACACATACACTACACTGATATCTCTCCCTCTAATATTTATATTTATATTATTAATTATTATTATTATTAATCTTATTATTATTAGTATTAATATTATTAGTTAGTATTATTACTAGTATACATAAAATACTACGACGAGGTTCTGCTCGCATGATTTCAAAACTGGTTTTCGAGAGGGATAGAGTTAAGGAAGTTATGGGTTATAGCTATGGAGGTTATGGGTAATGTTCGGGGGTATGCTCATGAGGTCAATCTAGTGTTTATCATCTCCGTCGCGTCTACGTACCTTACTGCAATATTGAATCTCAATATTGATATGTGAGCACTCATAACTTAACTTTCATATATTAATAATGTATCCCTGACTACTGCTCGAGTATTTATGATTATGCATGCTTGTATGTTTAATTTCATCTTTAAATAGTTTATGATAGATCATGAATTTAATACATATACTACTGAGATAAGGTATATGATATGCATGTCGTTGGAAAGCTGGCGAAAAATTAATAACTTTTCATTTAGAAAGCGTATGATTTTGATGAACGGTTTAAAAGATATAGTCAACTGAATTATCATTAATTTTAGTATTATTGTTAAAATGATTATTATTATTATTATTATTATTATTATCGTTATCGTTATCGTTATCGTTATCGTTATCGTCGTTATTATCGTCATTTTTATTATTATCTAATAATCAATATATTATTATTATTATTATTATTATTATTATTATTATTATTATTATTATTATTATTATTATTAAAATAATTAATATTTTTATCAAGACTATCATTTTATTATTTTTATCGTTATTATTATTATTAAAAATATCATTAATATTAAAACTATCATTTTTATTAAAATTATGATTTTAATAGAAATATCATTGTTATTAGTAAATATCATTATTATTATCATTATAGTATTATTATTATTAAAAATTATCATTTTAAATAGAATTATTATTTTCGTAAAATATTATTATTAATACAGTTAATAATAAAAAGTATCATTATTATTAAAATTATCATGATCGAACAATCATTTTATTATAATCATCATTAGTAAATATAAATATTGTTATTGTTATTGTTATTATTAATAGAATAATAATAATTATTATTATTATTACAAAATAAAACAACTTTTACTCATTATTATTATTATTATCAATATTATTTTATCAAATAAATATGTAATACAAAGATAGTTTTACCACACGTAATATAATTACATTAATAATACATACCACTATATTTTTATGATATTAAGTGAACTTTATAAATTTTATTACTTAAGATATATAAAAGTATATTTTTTATCATATATGTATTTTAATAAATGACTTTTATTATTTACTTTAATAAAATCTGATAAATATATTTATATATAAAATGACTATATTTAAGTTATATAATAAACACATACAGATTTTGTAAATTGTTTTGGGTCAAATTGACTTTTGCATGATAATCTCGAGCATTAGGATTGTGATACACTATGACCTGACCTAAATTGTTAGACAGTTATTGACCAACATATAAATATATATAATTAATATAGGTTCGTGAATCCAAGGCCAACCTTGCATTGTTCAATGTCGTCATATGTATTTTTACTACAAAATACAGTATTGTGAGTTTCATTTGATCCCTTTTACTCTTTACATTTTTGGGACTGAGAATACATGCACTTTTATAAATGTTTAATGAAATAGACACAAGTAATCAAAACTACATTCTATGGTTGAATTTTTATACCGGATATCGCCCTTGTTGAACTTGGTAGCGTAAGAATTGGTGTTTATTATAATTGCCACCAATTGACGCGAATCCTAAAGATAGATCTATGGGCTTTGACACGCCCCAGTCAGAGAATTTGAACTGCTTTAGTACTTCAACTTTCTCTACAGATGAGTGGTTCTATTTTGGAGATATTCTAGATGCATTTTGTTAATGTCGGTTACCAAGGGTTCAATCCATATGAATGATTTTTATGCAGATGCATGATGTTTATGAGAAATGAAAATGAAAATCTTGTGGTCTATTAATTTAATGGAAATGATTATTTATGACAAACTAATGAACTCACCAACCTTTTGGTTGACGCTTGAAAGCATGTGTATTCTCAGGTATTAAAGAAATCTTCCGCTGTGCATTTGCTCATTTTAAAGATATTACTTGGAGTCATTCATGGCATATTTCAAAAGACGTTGCATTCAAGTCGTAGAGTTCAATAAAGATTATTATTAAGTAAATGACATATTAAGTCATTATAGTTTGGATATATTATGAATTAGTATGCATACCTGTCAACTTTCGATGAAATGAAAGTTTGTCTTTTAAAAACGAATGCAATGTTTGTAAAATGTATCATATAGAGGTCAAATGCCTAGCAATGTATTCATATGTTATTGTATTCATCGTTATGGAATAGGACGGGTCGTCTCATCTTCACACATGTTCGATGGTGAAACTCCTCAAGTTTTCTATCAGTTCTCGATCTTTCGACAGATAGAGTTGTATGGATGGATGTATGGAATCAAAGTGCCCAAAACTTGGTTAGCAAGTAGTTGTGAATTGGCAAAAGCGTGAAGGTGTTGTATGTTGATTTCCTTTTCCATCCTTAGGCCAACAAGAAGGGCTTCATATTCTGTTTCGCTATTGGTAGTTATGAATTCGAATCAAAGGGAGATGCAAATTCTTTTCCTTTATGGTTAACCAACATTAACCCTACTCTTGATCTATCAAAGCTAGATTTTTTGTTGGTGTACAACTTCCACTCCTCTTTTTCAACAATTGGGATGATGACTTGTGTCGAAGTTGTAATGCCTTCTTCGTCTTTCCTTGTTGGCTCAGTAATGAAGTCAGCAAAAACTTGTCCCTGGATGGAGTGCCTTACTTGGAAGTCAATGTCATGTTCTCCCAGTGCTATGGCTCATGTTAAGGTGAGCTTTTTGAGCTCCGGATAGTTCACTTTGGCTCCTTAGAGAAACATGACTCATGAACTCTATCAAAATTTGCCTTCAGTTTTGCTCAGTTATTATGCACTGATATATTCTTTGGAGGTAGCCAAGTACACATATAGTGTTTCTCCTTGCACATGCAATGTCAAGGTAGGAAGGTTGGCAATGTATGCCTTAATTTCTGTAAAGGCTTTTTCTGCTTCTTCAGTCCAGACTATCTTCTCTTTATCCAAACTAACTTTTAGTATCTTGAAGAAAGGAAAATGTTTCTCCGCACACCGAGATAGGAAGTGACTTAGTGATGCTAGCTTTCCATTGAGACATTGCATTTCTTTTATGCTAATTAGAGTTTTAAGCTGCTTAAGCTTATCTACCTTCTCCGGATTTGCTCGTGTTCCTTTTTTAGTGATGTAATAACCCAAGAATTTCCCTTCTTCTACCCCGAAGGACCATTTCTTTGGGTTAAGCTTCATATTAATGGACCAGATAGTATCGAAGGTTTCCTGAATGTCTCCTAAAATATCCATTTCTTCACGAATTTTGATAAACATGTCATCGACATAAGCTTCTAGATTTCTACCCAACTGTTTGTGGAATGCCTTATCTACGAGTCTTGGAATGTCGTGTTTTTCAATTCGAAGGGCATATTTTGATAATATAAAATCCCCTTGCTTGTAAAGAAAGACATTTTTTCTTCGTCTTCCTCCACCATCAAGATCAAATGTAGCCCTTGTATGCATCTAAAAACACTTGAACTAGTACCCTTTCTAGGATTCTACCTTCTAAATTCCAATCAATCTCTGGTAGAGGATATCAATCCTTAATGTTCGTAAAGTCCACGCACATCTTCCAGCCTCCATTTGCTTTTTTGACCATAAAGGGATTCGCTGGCCGGGATAGATATTTTTCTTCTCGAATGATGCATGCTTTGAATAGCTCATCTAGTTCTTTGTTGGCTACTTTGTCTATTTATGTAGCTAGGTTGTGTTTCTTCTGGTGTACAGATTTTTGGTGATTATGCTCATTAAGTCTGTGTTCGATTGAAAAATATGAACCTCGTATGTTTATGGATTGAGGGATCCCTGTATTGTGTCTGTATTCCCAGGCGAAGACATATATATTGGCTTGTAGCAGTTTACGAAGCTTTCGCTTCATATCCGGAGATAGATGATGCTTGATGGAGATTTGTTGCTCTAGATTCAGGGGATTGATAGATACCTTTTCTTCTTGAGGTTCCCCTTCGGATGCTTCCATGATTCATTCATCCGGCTTTTCCTTTGTCTTCTTAATATCAAGGATCATTTTGTTCTTGTCATATGTCGAAGTGAGTGTTCCTATACCTTCGGAGTTATGCAATTTAACAAGTTGGTGTATAGTTCACACTATGATCCCCATCTTTCTCATCGCAACTCTTCCAAGTAAAATGTTATCTGGAGAAGTAGACCAAACTACGAAAAAGTCTATGGTTTCTGTTCTTACCATCGATGGTTTTCCGATGCAGAAATTAAGATCAATTTCTCTGATACGACAACATCTTTTTCCTGAGAATCCTACCAATGACAAACCATCACTGGATAGCCAAGTAGTTGGGGCCCTGAGTTCCTTGCAAGAGGTCTCAAGTTCGAATCCCGTCTGGGAAGAATATTTAGTGGTGACCAGGGAAGGATTGGAAACAGCCAGCGAGTAATCCTGTTGAGCTACGTACATCAGAGTATGGGGCAGGATTACTCGCCCTCCCAGGTATCCCGATGTAACAACCCTGGTATTTCTATTAAGTTTCGTTAATTGTCCGTTAAATTATTTAACGGTACTTACTTGAGTTTTCTGTATTTAATTTAATTAAATGCATACTTGGTCCTTTGATGACTACTATAATTAATATGGGAATATATTAATAGAAAAACTTATTTTGGATTTCGAAATACGAAGAAAACTATACGGTTTTAATAACTGCAAAGGATGCATTTCGGGACTGCGAATCACTCGGTTTTTAAATAAATAATTATTTTTAATAATTATTAACTTTGAGAAAAACATATCTAATTTATTATATATTTAATGAATTAAACTTGCTGGGATGCGTTTTAACGACCGGTAGACGTTCTGGGAACTCGGTACGGTTAACGGCAACTGGAAACGAACCACACTTAGTGGACTAGAAAATAAAAACGTAACATAAATAACTTTTAATAATTATAGTATATAATTATTATGTTCTTAAGATATTTTCAACTTATTAGAATTTTTATATATTAAAAACGCGAGAAATTAATGTTTAGCGATACGGTTTGCGTTTTCGGCAAACGACAATTAATGGGGACCCTTTAGAAACGTTTCTAGCAACAGTTGAGAGCCCAATGACTCTTTTTCAGCCCTTGGTCCAAATGTACAGGGGGATGGCCTTCTTTGATTTATTTTGGGCTAGTTGTTATTTGAGTCCATGTAAATTAGGCCCTTACTAGCTTATCACTAAACCTAATTTAATCAAAATAAAAGATGTCATTCATTCCCTACCTCATAACCACCAACATGATTAGCCCCCAACACCCTCTAAATGTCGACATCTTCATCATCCTGAATCACCATCAATTTTTACTTGTTTGCTCGTGCAATCTACACGAAAGTGATAGCCTTGATCATTCTCTACACGTTGGTGTTAATTAATTGTGCTCTAGAGGTAAAAATCACCAACCCTAATTTTATGAATCTGATTTTTATTAGATTACCTAGTGTATATTGGTGTAGTGCTCAATCATAGGTGTGTATGCATGATATTAGTCGTTAATTTGCTAGGTTTTTGTGTTTTGATTGAATCCTGAATTTAAAAGGCATGCTAATGATATTATAAACATATTTTTTGTAAATAATATGTATCTAGATAGATATCTATTGAAAAGTTAATAACTTTGCTCGCAAGAATTGCTTGATTTCGTTATGTTATGCTCTAGTTATGACTATTTGAATTTTCGACATGTTTATATGCACTAAATAGAACTTTACAAATGTTTTGTTATGAACTGGAGTATGAAATGAGTACTATTAGAAAGATAATTTAAAAACACTCAATTTGGACTAGGATATCATGTCGTTTAGATTTGTAAAACTCGTTTTATGCTCAATTGATTGTTCATGGTAAAATTTGTTAATCGGTGACTTGAAACAGATAAAAACCACTATTTAACTTGATTTATAGAAAACACGCTTTTGAGATTTCGGAAGTTCATAATTAACAATTCACTTTTCATATAGATCATGTATGCTAATTGTTCCTAGATGTCCGGATAATTACGTCCGAAAATGACTACCTGAACCGAGTTTAAACTGTCTCGTATGCACAAAAATTGGTCTAGCATGAATTAGAAATTTATTGGGAACTTATACTTCTGATATATTGGTATTTGTATGTTAAGAAACATATCTCATTTTAATTTGAACATCTGAAAGCCTTATATGTTATGTGCTATATGTGCTCCAAAATGGTATGTCTGGATTCTGTCCAATCAGAAAGTCCGACTTGAAATGCAAAACTGTACAAATTAGCTACATGAAAATCTTTGAAAATTTTATAGATTAAACTTTGAGATGTTTATGACCATCTCCCATACACTTTTCTTTATTAGGATGAGATAACATATAACAACCCTCACTTTTCCATTTTGAATTTACCAATTTGCCCTAGGATTTCATTGTCTGATCTTGTGTATTGTCATTAGGGTTGTTATCCAGATATATTAAATGCTTATTATTTAATGATCGTAATTGAAAACCTTAAACCCTAACCCTAATATTATATTTATAATATAACCCCTAATATGAAAGGACCCGTCCTAATCCATCCGGACGAAGTCCATATCGATTATAAACGAATCACAACAGTTGATTACATCGCGAGGTACTTGACCTCTATATGATACATTTTACAAACATTGCATTCGTTTTTGAAAAGACAATATTTCATTACATCAAAAGTGGACGTCATGCATACCATTTTATAATATCTAACTATAATTGACGTAATAATAATCTTGATGAATTCAACGACTCGAATGCAACGTCTTTTGAAATATGTCATGAATGACTCCGAGTAATATCTGTAAAATGAGCAATTGCACAGCGGAAGATTTCATTCATACCTGAGAATAAACATGCTTTCAAGTGTCAACCAAAAGGTTGGTGAGTTCATTAGTTTAACATAAATAATCATTTCAATATTTTAGTAGACCACAAGATTTCATATTTCCGTTTTTCATAAACATACGTCCCATGCATAGAGACAAAAATATCATTCATATGGATTGAACACCTGGTAACCGACATTCGCAAAATGCATATAAGAATATCCCCATCATTCCGGGATCCTCCATCGGACATGATATAAATTTCGAAGTACTAAAGCATCCGGTACTTTGGATGGGGCTTGTTGGGCCCGATAGATCTATCGTTAGGATTCGCGTCAATTAGGGTGTCTGTTCCCTAATTCTTAGATTACCAGACTAATTAGGGTGATATTCGATTTGATAATCCAACCATAGAATGTAGTTTCGATCACTTTTGTCTATTTCGTAAAGCATTTATAAAAGCAGCGCATGTATTCTCAGTCCCAAAAATATATGTTGCAAAAGTATTTAAAAAGGGAATAATGAAACTCACAATACGATATTTGTAGTAAAATATGCATACGACGGAACTGAACAATGCAGGGTCGGCCTCGGATTCACGAACCTATATCATTTATATATATATATATATATTAAAACATATACTTATAATCGAACAATTATATATATTATTATTAGAGATATAATTTTTATATTATTAATTTATATATTTCATATTTACTATATACAATATAATTTTTGTTATGTTATATGTATTAAATATTTTATATATATATATATATATATATATATATATATATATATATATATATATATATATATATATATATATTTCATTTGTTTGTTAAAATAGTAATTATATTAAAATAATATTAGTAGTATTTAAAATAAAGATGATGATAATACTAGTGTTAATGATAATGATAATAATATTAATGATAGTTTTAAATGATAAATCTGGTAATAATGATAATAACAGTAGTTTTTAATAAATGAAAAGTTTATTAATAATAATAATGAATATAATAATTTTGATAATAATACATGATACTTAATAATAATTATTATAACAATTTTATTACTAATGATAATCTTAATAATAATACTTTTGTTAATAATGATAATAAGTCTACGATCATACTAATACTAATATTAATCGTAATAATAATAGTTTGTATTATTTTCATAATAACACTAATAATAGTAATCCTAATCATAATCATAATAATAGTTGTATTGATATTAATAATTAATGATACTAATATTAACAATACTTATGAAAATACTAATGTTAATAACATTTCCAATACTTATAAATATAAGTATGATATTATTACTAATAATAATTATAATACTAACAATAACAATAATAATAATAATAACAATAATAATAATCATAATAATAATGGAAATATGAACAAAAGAGTATACCCTCCTAAAAAGAGATGCTCCAAATGGAACTCGAACCCGAGATCTCTCGCTCACCCATAACACCCCTTAACCATAGCTCCAATTCTATTTTTCCTAATTAATATTGGATTTTGATTTATTTAACCCATTAGTTTTCATCTCGGCCCAACACCAAACATTACGGCCCAACACCAAATACAAGCCCAATCCATAAGCCCACTTCTCATGACAGCTTTTTTTAAAAAAAAAATACTTGCAGTCGCCTGGTTTCGAACCCCAGACCTCCTGTTAAACACAAACACCCTTGACCAGTACACCATCATATACTTTTCTAATTTATATTAGAGATAATTTTTATATAAATCGTTTTATATAACTATTTATTTTCCTTCTTCTAAGACACAATTAACTAAACCAACGGCCCAACCCAAAAATCAGTTTTAATGATTTCAACATTTAGGCCAATAAGGGTTTCGGTTTAAAAAAAAATAATAACAGCCGACGTTTATATGCCAAAAGGGATGATTTCGAGTAGGAACGCCATCATCAACTCACGATTATCATCATCATAATCATAATACGATTATCATCATCATAATACGATTATCATCATCATAATCATAATCGTAACCATCCTTATCATCATACATCGTCCCATCAGGTTCATCATCATCATGTTCAATATTTACATAACATCTTCAACACTAATTCGTTACAGTTTAGGACAGAAAGGACACGCAGCACAATAGCAGCGAACAGGAAAGAAAGGAGGAAAAAAAATATAAGTGGGTTTGTGATTTGTTATAGGGTAAGTTACGGTGGTGGTTCGTTGAGGTGTTTGAAGGTGACTGTGAAATGGTGTTCGATTGCAGCAGCAACAGGAACATATATAGCAGCCACTACAGAGATAGTGAGGTGGGGTTGGACTTTGTTGGTCGAACGAAATAGAAAGTAGGAGTAGTTTGTAGGTGGTTCAAAAGGTGGTAGACGAAAATGGTGGATTGTGGTTGACGATGGTGATGTCTGATGGTTGAAGGAGAGGAACAATATGTTGAGGTGATCATGGTTGTCGGATGGTGGCAGAAACTATAAGGAGCAGGTGGGGTTGTTTGGTGTTAATGATTAATCAAGGTGGTGAAAAGTGTGAGGTGGTTTTGTGAAGGAGGTTGTAGGTTCACGATAATGGAGGGGAGACAAGGTGGAGAAGATTGTGGGTGTCATACGAGTAGTGTGGTGTCGGGTGATTTATTGTCATCGAATAACAAACAACCGAGTATGTTATTAGCGAATTTCGTTTGAATAGAATCAACAAAATGATCAATAGGTGGGTTTGTTGTGATTATTTCTAATAGAGATGATAGTGTTCTTCGAATAGCAATAACAAACTAGTGATCATGATGGTTCGATGTTTGGTTATGATGGATGTTGAAAGGATCCGAAACTAATCATCCGGACATCGTCCATATAGATTAAAAACGAATTACAATAGTTGATAACATCGCGAGGTACTTGACCTCTATATGATACATTTTACAAACGTTGCATTTATTTCTTAAAGGCAATCTATTATTACATCGAGAGTTGACATATTAGCCTAACATTTTATAACAACCAAATGATCTAATCTGCCATTTTCATAACAATAGTCTTTAATGAACTTCAATGACTCGAATGCAACGTCCTTGTATCATAGCTTAAATGGTCCCAAGTAGTATCCTTAACATGAGCTAATGCACAGCGGAAGACTTAATTCGTACCTGAGAATAACATGCTTTAAAACGTCAACATAAAGTTGGTGAGATATATAGGTTTGATGCTAGCAGCGTTATAACAATGGACCACAAGATTTCGTATATAATCATTTCAATAAAAATATTCTAAGTGGTTGAGCACTTGGTAACCATACTTAACATTTAATCACGTCGCATATTCCCTTTAATATGAAATCTTACTACACCGTACCAAGGTGTAGTCGCAAAACGAAGTACTGTGCAACCGTTGAATACTGGTCGTCCAGTCCGATTGGGGTTGTCAGGCCCGATAGATCTATCAACAGGATTCGCGTTTACAATACCGCTGTAAATATTAGTTACCAAGCTACAGGGAAGTATGCCAGTGGTACAACTCAACGTAGAATATATTTTTCAGTTACTTGTGTCCATAACGTAAATCATTTATAAAACAGCGCATGTATTCTCATCCCAAAAATATTTAAAGTTCAAAAAGGGACTATATACTCACTGTTGTCTCGAAGATATATATATTTTTGACTTGGTCTTCCGGTTGATATCACGAACCTATCCATATATAATATATCAATATATTTTCATTTTAAACAAACGTCTCGTATATATATTTATAATACTTTTAATACTTTGAATAATTCCTTAGTCCGTAGTTAGCGTTTCGATGTTAGTAATTCAATTTTAATGGTTCATTTTTAGATGTTTAATATACCCGCAATAAACAAAACCCCCAACGAAATAAATAAAACCCCATCGTATATGTATTGGTCGAGATTAATCTTGACCCATGGTACCGGTGTTGTCAAATGACGTGTTGCGTACATAAAGTACCGGTGTTGTCAAATGACGTGTTGCGTACAAACACGGGATCTTATGATTAATCTTCTCGTATTGTTTACGGGTGATCCTGAACCATATGAAATTGAATTATAAGTACATATATATAAAATATCATGTTATCTTAGAAATATGTGATTTATATCATTTTTTTCCAATTGATCCCGTAGTTGAAATGATCTAGGATAACCAATTTTGTTTCGGTCATAGTTTCTTCGTTACAAATCCGTTTTCGTTGATTCAAATTGCCATCTTCTTGGATCGAGTTCTTCTTTAAGACTATGAACTGTAAATACCTTGGTTTGTATTCAAAATCATACGGCATAGGTGAGACTTTAGTGAAACATATGAAGTTAAACATTTTTGCTACAACAAAATCATTTAATGACCATTTTTCTAAAAATACTTATACTTTGAAAAACCAAGTTTTACCTTGTTAAATTAGCATATACATAAGTTATATTACAGGTCTTGAAGTATTTTAAAAGTTAAGTTAGAAGGATCTATTTAGTTTGCAAACAAGTTTGAAAACATTCAAACTATGTTCTTGTTGTTAAACTTTTGTACCACAAAATAAGATAGCTATATATATATGAATCGAACAAGGTTATGAACATAGATTCTACCTCAAGTTCCTTGGATAAGTTTGCTGTAAAAGAGGAGTAAGAAGCTAGAATCAAAAGGGTGATGGAAGTGGATGAAAGATTGGAAGTAAGTTGGTGTTCTTGGAGGGTTTTCTTGAAGTATTTTTGTATGGTTTTCTTATGGTGTTTAAGTAAGGTTTTTGAAGCTAGATCTTTATGGAATTTTGCTGGGTTGTTATGGAGTTTAGAGAGTAAGAAAGAGTGTGTGTTTTTAGTTAAGAGATTGAAGTAAAAATGAATCAAAAATGATGATACATATATACTCCTAAAAATGTGATCTTTAAGGATAACATGACAAAATTCTAGTTTGTATTTTTGTAATTAGTCTTGCAATGATTCAAAAGTAATTACCTAGCTCTAAGGGCATGAATAATGGCTGGTTAGGTGGTGATTTTGATGTGTATTTACTATTAGTAAATACGTATAGGAGCTAGGTATGATACGAGTACAAATACTCTAAATATACGTATAGAAATTTTGTGAAAAATGGAATGAGGATTCAAATATAGCTATCTTTTGTGAATACACTTATATGGTTTTATGTATTTAAGTCTTTAAAAGTGATTAAATACATTACTTATACAATATATGTATAACATTATAAGTCTTAAGTATTTATGTCAAATAACGTTACGTATAGTTATCGTTTTGAAAACTTAAGTTAGTAGTTTCAAAATATACTTGTAACTTATTGTTATTAATACAAAATGAGATATTAAAACATTCATTAATCATGTTAAATATGTATATATACATATATATACGCAAACGTATAATTATCATATATTGTATAGTTCGTGATATCGTCGGTCAAACTAGACGGTCAAACGTTGTGTAAAACTCTTTTCGGAAATATAAATCTCGACAATTTGGATTACTTATCATGTTGGTAAGTTTTAATTTATGTAAATATTAATCTTATAAGTATAGAACGATCGAAAAAAAATGCGGGTCAACTTTAGGGTTTTTGCTTATCGTGTCGGAACCATATAGAGATTAGAGTTTAAATTTGGTCGGAAATTTCCGGGTCGTTACAGTACCCATCCGTTAAAGAAATTTCGTCCTCGAAATTTGGTAGAGGTTGTCATAAATAACCATAGGAATGTTTTCATGACGAATATGAGGTAATAATGAAATTTTATCATTATTGAAAGATTTAGATAAAACGATTTGGTTATGTGAGACGCACGAGCGAAGCTATCACAAAAAAAAAAAAAAATGAAATGAGTAAATATGGAATCGTTTTTAATCGATGACGTGGTTTAGAATTGATTTCCGGGATTTAAGGGATTTAGGAAAAATCTTACGTAATAAGATTTGGTTATTCGGCGATCAGAATCTTCTTTGATTTAATGCGGTAATCTGTTTCGATTTCTCTGTCGGATATTTCACTATAAATCCACCCCTTCGTTTCCTTATTTTTCACAACTCGCATCTTCTACTCTTTCTCCTTAATTCCTACTTTAAGGTATCCTTTGAAATGCTTCATCCCGTTCTGATTTTTGTTATACTTCTAACTTTTATATCTTTCATTCTTCTCTTCCATCTACCGCCAGAAGAATCTATTCACTTTTATGATTTTCTTGGAATTATAATGTTTCTAATTCTCCCGTGTCTTTACGTCGCCATACGTATTGATATACACGGTTTGTAGTTTCTGGGTGGTTGTTGGGTTTGATATCTTTCCTTATACTTCGATGCTCCTGCTTCTGTTTTCCATAATCATTGTCATCCATAGTTAATATTCTCTCCTATTTGCTGTGATCTATACCCCAATTTCTATTTTGGGACTTTGTCCCTTCGTTTCTTCTTCCCGTCCTTGAGTCAAGCGATCAATAGTTCGGAATTCGTAGGTATAAAATTTGGAATGAACCTAGCTATTGGTTTTAGAATAAAATTGTAATGGCACGATCTTGATTCGTTAAATTACTCGAATATTCCGGAAAATAGAACTATCAAGGTGATACGTTCTAATATGTTTGGAGACTTGATAGAATGTAAGAGCCGTGTAACATGGCACATGATGACGGTACTGTGAATCATCACATTCCATTAGAAACTTAACATGACTTACTGTAATATAATGAAGTTGATCAAGTTTCATTATATTATACTAATTCATGTATCAGTTCTCAACACTACTTCAAAACATTCCTATTTTAAACTTGAAGGTTTTAGAACTTAGAAACTAACACAGTTTCTTTTATATTGTAACGCAGATATTACGGAGAAATACATGATTTTGGATAAGAACAGTTGTGAGAATATCTCCAGAAATATGGAGGATATGTATAACGAAAGATATGAAGATATCTTATAATATCTAAGATAAGATGATGATGAAGAATATCATCGGGAAAGGTTTAGGATAAGGGGTAGTTTTTTTTTTTTTACTAATGGTTTCAGCAAGCACTGAATCGTTTGAATCCTTTGAAAGCAGATTCAGTTCTTGTGATTTATCTACATCCTCCTTCATACTTTGCTCAATCCGTTTTCCAGTTCCAACTCTCCTCTTTTTTTAAGCTTTACCAATACAATGTACTTCATCATTAAACTTTTGACTGTTAAAGTCGTTTACAGTTTTTTTTTTTTTCTGCTTCTTCAGCATTTCAAGAACTACTTCATAGTCCAGGATGTTTTTCAGAACTTCACATTCGAAAAATGTAATTCTTAGGGATAGTCGTTCTCGGTATAACTGGGAGAATTTCTACGAGATTTTCAAAATACTGATTGCGGGTTTCGCCAAAGAGATAACGAGTTGCTGGTACGTCTGCTGATGATGTTGTGAAAAAGGTTCTCCGGTAACAACGTCGAAAGGACAAAGTATAAATATCGAGATTATAATAGGAGTAGTCTCACTGAGAAGTCGAAGTGGAGCTGTGACAAAATTAGCTTCTTGAAAAGGAATCGTATGATTGTTTTTGATAATGAATGATAAGGAATTCGACGCGGATACGTTTTAACTATAACTTCGGTTTCGAAAATTTTTCAGGTGCATCACTGTATGCATAAATCTTTCTTCCGTAAACGAGGTGCGGCTGGTTCAACTTCTCGATCGAGGTGTTTTCAAGAATCATGAAAAGATTTGAATGAGGATTATAATTGTCGAAGTACAAATGAGGTTTAGGATGAAATCAAGTGGCAAAATTGAAGAATTGTTTAGTTTCATATGTTATAATCAACATTTTATTTCATTTTAATTGTCCAATGTTTCTTCTTTATGCCACTTGTTGGATTTGGATAGGTAAAAAAAAATTCAAATATGAAATTTAAATGGAAATGGTTATTCTGGGGTGAACGGATACGTATATCGATGGTTGTAAGTAAAATAACAAATGACCGTTGAATCAGATTCAAGAATGTACAATATAACTTATTAATGTGAATTCTAAATATTCCTCGGGTACTACCCACCCGTTAAAATATTTTCATCATTATTAGTTTGTACGAAGGAATTTTTAATTACTATCTTTATGAAAATATACTTGCATATATATTTTCTTCAGAGATAATCATAGATTTAATGAGTCAATAAGATAATAAACTCATTTGATTTATCGTTAATTCTAGATTACATAATCTCTAAGACTTTAGAAATTACATAATCGTCATACGATACGTAAAGCGAAGATAATCGATGTAGAACGATATATAGAACGAAGATCATACTCGAAGTACAGATATTGAGTCGTGTGATGTTGATATTCGAGATACAGATTGTGATGTTGAGATTTTGGGGGTGACAAGAGTACTGTCGGCGTTGATGATGGTGGTATAGATTATGCTGCTGGTGCTGCTGCTGGTGTTTGTAACCTTCGCACCGTATTTTCTAAAGCCACTACCCGAGCGCGAAGCTCGTTGACTTCTTCTATTATACCGGGATGATTGACGGTTGGAACGAGCGAATGAACAAGATTCGAAATATGGGATAGTATGTAATCATGACGAGATACTCTAGAAATGAGCGAGAAAATGGTGTTTCGAATAGGTTCGCCGGTAAGTGCTTCAGGTTCATCGTTAAGAGGACAATTTGGTGGATGGAATGGATCACCTTCTTCTTGCCTCCAGAGATTTAGTATATTACGAACCCATCCCCAATTCATCCAAAATAGATGATGGGAAATCGGTTGATCCATTCCGGTAACGCTGTTCTCGGAGCTCGAATGGAAATCCATATCGGCGAAGCTATCGAAGTCGGAGGAATTTGAGCTGGATGAAGAATCCATCTTGTATGGTCGGAGAAATGAATTTTTGGTTTGGAATAGATTATAGGAGTTGGGTTTGGTACTCTTCAATACATAATTTACATATGTATATATATAATATCAAAATCCCATGAATTACGGAGAATCTTTGAAATACGTCAGGCAATGTCTAGAGTAACAGATACGCTAGGATATGAATTTTTGTCTATACACTATCGATGCACTTAAATGCAATAAGACGTGTCTAGACTTAAGAATGATAAGCAGACAGTTCTCTAAGAATGATAAGCAGATGATTTCCGACTAGGATTGATAAGCAAAACTTTTGACAGGCAGACACGGTCAAAGTCCAGACTTACTTAATGTATCCTAACAACTACTAGTTAGACACACTAATGCAAGGCCTGGTTCGCTAAGACCAACGCTCTGATACCAACTGAAAGGATCCGAAACTAATCATCCGGACATCGTCCATATAGATTAAAAACGAATTACAATAGTTGATAACATCGCGAGGTACTTGACCTCTATATGATACATTTTACAAACGTTGCATTTATTTCTTAAAGGCAATCTATTATTACATCGAGAGTTGACATATTAGCCTAACATTTTATAACAACCAAATGATCTAATCTGCCATTTTCATAACAATAGTCTTTAATGAACTTCAATGACTCGAATGCAACGTCCTTGTATCATAGCTTAAATGGTCCCAAGTAGTATCCTTAACATGAGCTAATGCACAGCGGAAGACTTAATTCGTACCTGAGAATAACATGCTTTAAAACGTCAACATAAAGTTGGTGAGATATATAGGTTTGATGCTAGCAGCGTTATAACAATGGACCACAAGATTTCGTATATAATCATTTCAATAAAAATATTCTAAGTGGTTGAGCACTTGGTAACCATACTTAACATTTAATCACGTCGCATATTCCCTTTAATATGAAATCTTACTACACCGTACCAAGGTGTAGTCGCAAAACGAAGTACTGTGCAACCGTTGAATACTGGTCGTCCAGTCCGATTGGGGTTGTCAGGCCCGATAGATCTATCAACAGGATTCGCGTTTACAATACCGCTGTAAATATTAGTTACCAAGCTACAGGGAAGTATGCCAGTGGTACAACTCAACGTAGAATATATTTTTCAGTTACTTGTGTCCATAACGTAAATCATTTATAAAACAGCGCATGTATTCTCATCCCAAAAATATTTAAAGTTCAAAAAGGGACTATATACTCACTGTTGTCTCGAAGATATATATATTTTTGACTTGGTCTTCCGGTTGATATCACGAACCTATCCATATATAATATATCAATATATTTTCATTTTAAACAAACGTCTCGTATATATATTTATAATACTTTTAATACTTTGAATAATTCCTTAGTCCGTAGTTAGCGTTTCGATGTTATTAATTCAATTTTAATGGTTCATTTTTAGATGTTTAATATACCCGCAATAAACAAAACCCCCAACGAAATAAATAAAACCCCATCGTATATGTATTGGTCGAGATTAATCTTGACCCATGGTACCGGTGTTGTCAAATGACGTGTTGCGTACATAAAGTACCGGTGTTGTCAAATGACGTGTTGCGTACAAACACGGGATCTTATGATTAATCTTCTCGTATTGTTTACGGGTGATCCTGAACCATATGAAATTGAATTATAAGTACATATATATAAAATATCATGTTATCTTAGAAATATGTGATTTATATCATTTTTTTCCAATTGATCCCGTAGTTGAAATGATCTAGGATAACCAATTTTGTTTCGGTCATAGTTTCTTCGTTACAAATCCGTTTTCGTTGATTCAAATTGCCATCTTCTTGGATCGAGTTCTTCTTTAAGACTATGAACTGTAAATACCTTGGTTTGTATTCAAAATCATACGGCATAGGTGAGACTTTAGTGAAACATATGAAGTTAAACATTTTTGCTACAACAAAATCATTTAATGACCATTTTTCTAAAAATACTTATACTTTGAAAAACCAAGTTTTACCTTGTTAAATTAGCATATACATAAGTTATATTACAGGTCTTGAAGTATTTTAAAAGTTAAGTTAGAAGGATCTATTTAGTTTGCAAACAAGTTTGAAAACATTCAAACTATGTTCTTGTTGTTAAACTTTTGTACCACAAAATAAGATAGCTATATATATGAATCGAACAAGGTTATGAACATAGATTCTACCTCAAGTTCCTTGGATAAGTTTGCTGTAAAAGAGGAGTAAGAAGCTAGAATCAAAAGGGTGATGGAAGTGGATGAAAGATTGGAAGTAAGTTGGTGTTCTTGGAGGGTTTTCTTGAAGTATTTTTGTATGGTTTTCTTATGGTGTTTAAGTAAGGTTTTTGAAGCTAGATCTTTATGGAATTTTGCTGGGTTGTTATGGAGTTTAGAGAGTAAGAAAGAGTGTGTGTTTTTAGTTAAGAGATTGAAGTAAAAATGAATCAAAAATGATGATACATATATACTCCTAAAAATGTGATCTTTAAGGATAACATGACAAAATTCTAGTTTGTATTTTTGTAATTAGTCTTGCAATGATTCAAAAGTAATTACCTAGCTCTAAGGGCATGAATAATGGCTGGTTAGGTGGTGATTTTGATGTGTATTTACTATTAGTAAATACGTATAGGAGCTAGGTATGATACGAGTACAAATACTCTAAATATACGTATAGAAATTTTGTGAAAAATGGAATGAGGATTCAAATATAGCTATCTTTTGTGAATACACTTATATGGTTTTATGTATTTAAGTCTTTAAAAGTGATTAAATACATTACTTATACAATATATGTATAACATTATAAGTCTTAAGTATTTATGTCAAATAACGTTACGTATAGTTATCGTTTTGAAAACTTAAGTTAGTAGTTTCAAAATATACTTGTAACTTATTGTTATTAATACAAAATGAGATATTAAAACATTCATTAATCATGTTAAATATGTATATATACATATATATACGCAAACGTATAATTATCATATATTGTATAGTTCGTGATATCGTCGGTCAAACTAGACGGTCAAACGTTGTGTAAAACTCTTTTCGGAAATATAAATCTCGACAATTTGGATTACTTATCATGTTGGTAAGTTTTAATTTATGTAAATATTAATCTTATAAGTATAGAACGATCGAAAAAAAATGCGGGTCAACTTTAGGGTTTTTGCTTATCGTGTCGGAACCATATAGAGATTAGAGTTTAAATTTGGTCGGAAATTTCCGGGTCGTTACAGATGTTCACGATAACTATCAATAGTAAACATGAAGCAAATAAGTCGAACAATAATGATTGAAGGTGTTCATGGTTTGGTGAGATGTTGGTTTTTGAAGTAGAACCATGGGTTCCAATGAAGATAGTGATGATATTGCTTCTAATAATTGTGTTTTAGTAGTAGGAAAAGAAAAAGTGGTAGTGTTATGCATATATGCGTGTGATTAAGTCAACAAAAGGGAGTATTGTATATATAAATATATATGTACTCTTGTGTCAAGTTGTTAATCATATATCATATATTAATATATAAATTATCACATGTGTGAAAAAAGAAGCAGCCTTTAAATTTTAGCTGCCGACAATTTTCTACGGAAAGTGATATATCGTGCTCCGTTGATAATTAAGTGGATAATAAAATACTCGGAAAAATCCCAAAATTTTACAGTGAATATATTTATTTATTTCAGTCATTATGGTATAAAATTCGGTCAATAACTATTAAATAAAAAAATTACATCAACTGTCCCTCTCATTTATGGGTGAAATATAAAAACTGTTAAAACTTAACAAATAGTTCTTAAATACATTTTTAATAAGCCTAAAATTTATAGAACTCATTTTCGTATCGCCGTTTATTTTAAAATTACATAAGTTTGAATTTAACTTGCTTAATAACAATCGAAACATCAAACGAGTATTACAATCATTTAATATTTATTTTTAATATAATTTATTTATATATAGAGATATATTTTAAATAATAAATATTATAATATCTCATTTTTATTTTATTAATTTTTAATAACAACAACATATAATACGTCAAATTATAATTCGAATTATTATTTATATATATACATACACACATGTCAAATTACAATTAATTATTCGTGAATCGTTGGGAATGGTCGAAGGTTAAATGATTCCATTTAAATAGTTCAAAACTTTTAAGACTCAACATTACAGACTTTGCTTATCGTGTCGGAAACATATAAAGATTAAGTTTAAATTTGATTGAAAATTCCCGGGTCATCACAGTACCTACCCGTTAAAGAAATTTCGTCCCGAAATTTGAGTGAGGTCGTCATGGCTAACAATAAAAATGTTTTCCTGACGAATATGGTTGGTAAATAGAGTTTTATCGTTACCGAGTAATATAGATTAAACGATTCGATTACTTGAAGCGTATGAGTGAAGCTATCGCAAAAGATTGAAATAGGAAAAGTAAAGATTCTTCTTAACTTTTGACAGAGTCAGAGTTGAATTTGGATAATAAGGTGAGTCTTAACTTTTGACGTTATCTTGGTTGAATTCCGGAATTCAAGGAATTTGAAGAAAATCTTCGAAATGTAAAAGATTTGATTCTTCGGCGAGTAAGGAAATTAAGATCTCTATAATTAATGCGGAAATCTGCCTTGATTTCTTTGTCTGGTATTTTCACTATAAATGAACTTCTTTCGTTCCATTACTTTCACCATTCCTATAGTTTCTTCCTCTATTCCTACTTCTAAAATATTGTGGAAATGCTCCATCCAGTTCTGATTCTTGATATTTTTCTATCTATGTATCTGTCATCCTTCTTTTCAATCTTCCACCATAAAATCTGTTTACTTCTACTATTGCCTTGGGGGAATACTATTCTTAATTATACCGTGTCTTTATATTGCTATTCGTATTAATATCCACGGTTTGTAACTTCTGTGTTGTTATTGGGTTTTATATCTTCCCTTATATTTCAATGTCCCTGCTTCTGTCTCCTATAATTATTGTCATCCACAGTTAATGCGCTCTCTTATTTGCTGCAATTTATGCCCCCTTTCTATTTCGGAGCTTCATACTTTTGTTTACTTTTCGCAAGTAACGGTCCAGAATTCATAGGCATGGAGTTTCGAATTATCATAATATATAAGGTAGAAAGGAAAGATAGTAGTACGATTTGTTTTGTCAAATTACCTGAATCACTGAGAATTGAACTATCAAGAATATATTTTCTTGATATGTTCAAAAGTTAAGCAGAATGAAAGAGTTATGTAACATGGCACATGATGACGTTATAATCTGTGAATCATCATGTCCCATTTAGAAACTCAGCATGACTTACTGTAATATAATCACGTTGATCAAGTGTCATTATATTATACTAACTCATGCATCAGTTCCCAACATTACTTCAATAACATTCATATTATAAGCTCAAAAGTTTACAAAATATAGAAACTAACAGTTTCTATATGATGTAACACTGATATCAGGAAGAGATTAATGATTTCAGATAAGAATAGTTATGAAAATATCTTCAGAAATATGGAGGATATTTATAATGAAAGATACGATGATATCTTGGAATTTCTAATATCGATGGATGATGAAGAAGATTTATCTGTAAGGGTTTAGATTCGGAAGCAATGTATTCGCTAAAGACTTCATCAGAAACAGAATCATTTGGATTCTTTGAAGTCAAACTTATTCTTTGTGATTTGTCCACGGCTTCCTTTATAGTTTCGCATAATCCGCTTTTCGGTACTAAATTTTCTATTGAATGTTTCCAATATAATGATACACAGGAAGCACGAGGAGGTATATAATTTCGGACGAGAATATTTATGAAAATATCCTCAGAAATATCGAAGATATTGATGATGATATTTTGGAATTTCTAAGTTCGATGGTTGATGGGGAAAGATTTTCCGCAAGATTTTAACATGAGTACAAAGCAAGATATTCATTGAAGGTTTTATCGGATCCAGAATTACCTGGATTCTTTGAATATATGGTATGGTCCTTGTATTTGTCCTTGGTCTCCTTTGTGGTTAGCTCAATCCGTTTTTCAGTTCCAACTTTTCCGAGCTTTTCCAACATACTATTCTTTATTATCAAACTTTCGATGATTAAGGTCGTTTACGGTTGTCTATGGTTTCTGCTGCTTCATTCAGCTTTTTCAACATTCAGAGTATTGATTTGTGACTGAGTGCTTTTCAAAATTTCAGAATGAGAGATCATAATTCTAAGAGATAAATGTCATACATATAACTGTTGATGTAGATATGCTGTGAGTTTTCAAAGTACTGATTGCCGATTCCTCTACATTTACTGCTACCATATTTGAATCATTGGTTATCGATCCGAGGTGATTTCAAGAGAATTGTGTTTTTAGATGATTAAACGCTGACGGTAATATGGTGGAATATAAAAGGTTCCCCGGTAACAATAAAAGAGCATACATATAAATCAAGGTGATAATAAGGTTGTTTCGAACGAAAATTCGAAGTTGATTTGCTGAAGCTGTGACAAAATTTGCTACTTTGAAAAGGAATCGCAAAGTTATTTTTGATAATAAATGCCAAAGGATCTGACGCGGCTACGTATTAAACTTTTACTCAGTTGCCGAGAGTTTCTCAGGTGCATAACTATGTGCATACATCTTTCCTTCTGTAGATAAAGTGCGGTTGTTTCATCCTATCGATTGAGATGTTTTCAAGAATCATGAAAGGTTTGAACACAGATTGTAATCGTCAAGATACAAATGGGGTTTAAGATGAAATCAAGTGGCAAACTTGAAGAATTGTTTAGTTTTCATATGTTATAATCAATATTTTAATTCATTTTAATTGTCTAATGTCGGCAGTCCACAGTTGATAGTCCACAGTTGACAGTCCAATATTTCATATATAGTTTAATATATAATATTCAAATTATTTAATACGTATCATGACCCAATATTTAAAGTACGTAAAATAAATAACAGAATTTAAATGACGATAAATTAAATTGCGATAATTAAATTGCGATAAATAAACTGCGATAAATAAAATGTAATCAGTTAGCTAGGAACAGTTAGCATGGATTCTTAACAAAATTCCTCATAGTTAATTTGTTTGTTTCTAACAAGTTTTATTTTGTCAAATGTTTTCTTCGTTATGCCACTTGTTGGATTCTGATAAATCAAAATCCAAATATGAAATTTGATGAATATGGTTATTCTGTGGTGAACGGATTTGTATATCGGTGGATGTAAGTAGGATAGTATATGACTGTTGAAACAGATTCGAAGAACGTACAATGTAACTTATTAATGTGAAATTTAAATAGTCCTCGGGTATTACCTACCTGTTAAAATATTTTCACCATTAACAGTTTGTACAAGAGAATTTTTAATTACAATCTTTATGAAAACATATATACATATATATTTTCTTCAGATGTATTCATGGATTTAATGAGTTAATATAATATTAAACTCATTTTCTTTTCGGTTGGAACTAGAATAAATAATCTTTAAAACTTTAGAGATTACATATTCGACATGTCGAACGAAGATCATACTCAAAGTACAGATGATGATATTGAAGCATGGATTGTTGATGGTACTGGTGCTGTTATTGATTGTACTGTTGGTGCCGGTGATGTTGCAGAAGCTGGTACATTTTGCACCATATTCTCCGAATTGATTATTCAAGCGCGAAGTTTGTTGACTTATTACTCCAGGATGATTGTCGGTCGAAATGAGCGGATGAATAAGGTTCAGAATTGTGGATAGAATATAATCTTGTCAAGTTACCCCGGAAATGAGACTGAAAATGGTGTCTCGAACAGGTTCGCCGGTAAACGCTTCAGGTTCATTGTCAAGAGTTGAATTCGGTTGGTGGAAGGGATTGCCTTCTGCGTGTTTCCATTAATTAAGTCGACTACGAACCCATCAGATGAATTGAAAATGGCTGATTGGTTGATTCATGCCGATGACGCTGTTTTCGGAGCTTAGGTGAACATCTATGTCGGAATAGCTGTCGGAATAACTACCGGAATAGCTATCGGAATCTGAGGGACTCGAACTAGTATAGGGATTCATCCCGTACGATCAGATGAAGTATTTTCGATAAGAAATAGATTATAGGATGTAGATTAGTACCCTGCAATACATAATTTACATATGCATATATAATACTAAAATCCCATAAGTTACGGAGGAATCTACGGAATCTGTCAGGAAAAGGTAACAATAACAGGTACGCTAAAATATGAATTATCAGATACGCTAAGATATGAAGTTTGTCTATACACTATTCATGCAATCATTGCAGTAAGATGTGTCTAGACTAAGAATGATAAGCAGGTAAAGTTTCTAAGGATGATAAACAGATGATTTTCGACAAAAAAAGATAAGCAAAACTTTTGACATACAGACACGGTCGAAGTCCAGACTCACTAATGCATCCTAACGACTATCAGTTAGACACACTAATGCAAGACCTGGTTCGCTAAGACCACCGCTCTGATACCAACTGAAAGGACCCGTCCTAATCCATCCGGACGAAGTCCATATCGATTATAAACAAATCACAACAGTTGATTACATCGCGAGGTACTTGACCTCTATATGATACATTTTACAAACATTGCATTCGTTTTTGAAAAGACAATATTTCATTACATCGAAAGTGGACGTCATGCATACCATTTTATAATATCTAACTATAATTGACGTAATAATAATCTTGATGAATTCAACGACTCGAATGCAACGTCTTTTGAAATATGTCATGAATGACTCCGAGTAATATCTGTAAAATGAGCAATTGCACAGCGGAAGATTTCTTTCATACCTGAGAATAAACATGCTTTCAAGTGTCAACCAAAAGGTTGGTGAGTTCATTAGTTTAACATAAATAATCATTTCAATATTTTAGTAGACCACAAGATTTCATATTTCCGTTTTTCATAAACATACGTCCCATGCATAGAGACAAAAATATCATTCATATGGATTGAACACCTGGTAACCGACATTCACAAAATGCATATAAGAATATCCCCATCATTCCGGGATCCTCCATCGGAGATATAAATTTCGAAGTACTAAAGCATCCGGTACTTTGGATGGGGCTTGTTGGGCCTGATAGATCTATCGTTAGGATTCGCGTCAATTAGGGTGTCTGTTCCCTAATTCTTAGATTACCAGACTAATTAGGGTGATATTCGATTTGATAATCCAACCATAGAATGTAGTTTCGATCATTTGTGTCTATTTCGTAAAGCATTTATAAAAGCAGCGCATGTATTCTCAGTCCCAAAAATATATGTTGCAAAAGTATTTAAAAATGGAATAATGAAACTCACAATACGATATTTGTAGTAAAATATGCATACGACGGAACTGAACAATGCAGGGTCGGCCTCGGATTCACGAACCTATATCATATATATATATATATATATATATATATTAAAACATATACTTATAATCGAACAATTATATATATTATTATTAGTGATATAATTTTTATATTATTAATTTATATATTTCATATTTACTATATACAATATAATTTTTGTTATGTTATATGTATCAAATATTTTATATATATATATATATATATATATATATATATATATATATATATATATATATATATATATATATATATATATATATATATATATATATATATATATATTTCATTTGTTTGTTAAAATAGTAATTATATTAAAATAATATTAGTAGTATTTAAAATAAAGATGATGATAATACTAGTGTTAATGATAATGATAATAATATTAATGATAGTTTTAAATGATAAATCTGGTAATAATGATAATAACAGTAGTTTTTAATAAATGAAAAGTTTATTAATAATAATAATGAATATAATAATTTTGATAATAATACATGATACTTAATAATAATTATTATAACAATTTTATTACTAATGATAATCTTAATAATAATACTTTTGTTAATAATGATAATAAGTCTACGATCATACTAATACTAATATTAATCGTAATAATAATAGTTTGTATTATTTTCATAATAACACTAATAATAGTAATCCTAATCATAATCATAATAATAGTTGTATTGATATTAATAATTAATGATACTAATATTAACAATACTTATGAAAATACTAATGTTAATAACATTTCCAATACTTATAAATATAAGTATGATATTATTACTAATAATAATTATAATACTAACAATAACAATAATAATAATAATAACAATAATAGTAATCATAATAATAATGGAAATATGAACAAAAGAGTATACCCTCCTAAAAAGAGATGCTCCAAATGGAACTCGAACCCGAGATCTCTCGCTCACCCATAACACCCCTTAACCATAGCTCCAATTCTATTTTTCCTAATTAATATTGGATTTTGATTTATTTAACCCATTAGTTTTCATCTCGGCCCAACACCAAACATTACGGCCCAACACCAAATACAAGCCCAATCCATAAGCCCACTTCTCATGACAGCTTTTTTTTTTAAAAAAAAATACTTGCAGTCGCCTGGTTTCGAACCCCAGACCTCCTGTTAAACACAAACACCCTTGACCAGTACAGCGTCATATACTTTTCTAATTTATATTAGAGATAATTTTTATATAAATCGTTTTATATAACTATTTATTTTCCTTCTTCTAAGACCCAATTAATTAAACTAACGGCCCAACCCAAAAATCAGTTTTAATGATTTCAACATTTAGGCCAATAAGGGTTTCGGTTTTAAAAAAAAATAATAACAGCCGACGTTTATATGCCAAAAGGGATGATTTCGAGTAGGAACGCCATCATCAACTCACGATTATCATCATCATAATCATAATATGATTATCATCATCACATAATCATAATCGTAACCATCCTTATCATCATACATCGTCCCATCAGGTTCATCATCATCATGTTCAATATTTACATAACATCTTCAACACTAATTCGTTACAGTTTAGGACAGAAAGGACACGCAGCACAATAGCAGCGAACAGGAAAGAAAGGAGGAAAAAAAATATAAGTGGGTTTGTGATTTGTTATAGGGTAAGTTACGGTGGTGGTTCGTTGAGGTGTTTGAAGGTGACTGTGAAATGGTGTTCGATTGCAGCAGCAACAGGAACATATATAGCAGCCACTACAGAGATAGTGAGGTGGGGTTGGACTTTGTTGGTCGAACGAAACAGAAAGTAGGAGTAGTTTGTAGGTGGTTCAAAAGGTGGTAGACGAAAATGGTGGATTGTGGTTGACGATGGTGATGTCTGATGGTTGAAGGAGAGGGACAATATGTTGAGGTGATCATGGTTGTCGGATGGTGGCAGAAACTATAAGGAGCAGGTGGGGTTATTTGGTGTTAATGATTAATCAAGGTGGTGAAAAGTGTGAGGTGGTTTTGTGAAGGAGGTTGTAGGTTCACGATAATGGAGGGGAGACAAGGTGGAGAAGATTGTGGGTGTCATACGAGTAGTGTGGTGTCGGGTGATTTATTGTCATCGAATAACAAACAACCGAGTATGTTATTAGTGAATTTCGTTTGAATAGAATCAACAAAATGATCAATAGGTGGGTTTGTTGTGATGATTTCTAATAGAGATGATAGTGTTCTTCGAATAGCAATAACAAACTAGTGATCATGATGGTTCGATGTTTGGTTATGATGGATGTTCACGATAACTATCAATAGTAAACATGAAGCAAATAAGTCGAACAATAATGATTGAAGGTGTTCATGGTTTGGTGAGATGTTGGTTTTTGAAGTAGAACCATGGGTTCCAATGAAGATAGTGATGATATTGCTTCTAATAATTGTGTTTTAGTAGTAGGAAAAGAAAAAGTGGTAGTGTTATGCATATATGCGTGTGATTAAGTCAACAAAAGGGAGTATTGTATATATAAATATATATGTACTCTTGTGTCAAGTTGTTAATCATATATCATATATTAATATATAAATTATCACATGTGTGAAAAAAGAAGCAGCCTTTAAATTTTAGCTGCCGACAATTTTCTACGGAAAGTGATATATCGTGCTCCGTTGATAATTAAGTGGAAAATAAAATACTCGGAAAAATCCCAAAATTTTACAGTGAATATATTTATTTATTTTAGTCATTATGGTATAAAATTCGGTCAATAACTATTAAATAAAAAAATTACATCAACTGTCCCTCTCATTTATGGGTGAAATATAAAAATTGTTAAAACTTAACAAATAGTTCTTAAATACATTTTTAATAAGCCTAAAATTTATAGAACTCATTTTCGTATCGTCGTTTATTTTAAAATTATATAAGTTTGAATTTAACTTGCTTAATAACAATCGAAACATCAAACGAGTATTACAATCATTTAATATTTATTTTTAATATAATTTATTTATATATAGAGATATATTTTAAATAATAAATATTATAATATCTCATTTTTATTTTATTAATTTTTAATAACAACAACATATAATACGTCAAATTATAATTCGAATTATTATTTATATATATACATACACACATGTCAAATTACAATTAATTATTCGTGAATCGTTGGGAATGGTCGAAGGTTAAATGATTCCATTTAAATAGTTCAAAACTTTTAAGACTCAACATTACAGACTTTGCTTATCGTGTCGGAAACATATAAAGATTAAGTTTAAATTTGATTGAAAATTCCTGGGTCATCACATAATATTATAAACCTTAACTCTAATCAAATTATTATGTGTGTATATAAATACATATAGCGCTGTAACAAAATTATATACAGTTATATAAATAGATTTATAATTAAAATATAAGTACTAAACTATAAGTAAATAATAAAATGTGTTATTTTTATAAACTATAAAACTATTAGGAAACAATTAAAAATTAAAGAAAGTAGTAGAATTAATTTAATAAAATTAATGATACTTATAAAAAAATAAAATATATATAAGTATCATATTAGCCAAAAAATAAATAAATATGTATATATAAATTTTAGCCAAGATTGATAAATAAATAATAATGATAATTTAAATTAAATGTAATCCTAATTCTAGAATAATTTACTAAACACTCTTAGTCACTCTCAAATGCTTAAACTCTATCCATGAAACAAAAGTGTCCTAATACACATCAAAGTTCCATAAGCTTCCAATGGGTTATCCATTTAAACTTAGATTCCTAATCAAATTCTAACTAATGGCCTATATAAACACCCATTGATCACCTCATTAATCATTCATTCACAAGCTAAAAACCAATCACAAACTCTCTCCTCTCCTCTCTAAAACTCGCCACCCTTTTCCCCACCTTCGACCACCATCTAGTTGAACACCACCACCTTTTTTGTTGTTTCTACAGTCCATACAACAACCATCTGCTGCTGCATTTTAGCAGCCCAAACTGCCACCCCTTTGCAGCCTTTTTGCTACTGTAAACCGCCCATCCAACACCACCATTTACTGCAGTTTTCTAAAGTCTAAATCGCCCCAAAACACCACTTTTCTGCAGCTTACTGCTGCTGTTTCTGTCCGCCATTCCGCAGCTTATTTGCTTTTGTTTTCGGTCACTAAACTCCTCCTAAACATCCCGCAAAACCCCCCCACTGTAGCTGTGTTTTGTTGCTACTGTCTGCCGCCAACCGTCACTAAAAACGCCACTTTTGACCACTGTTTTGCTGCTGTACCTGCTGCTGCTGTTCGGCCTCTTTACCACCATCAAAACACCACTTTTCCGTGCTAAAATACTCCTAAGGTATATCATAAACCCAAGTTTTAATTATACACTTTATATATTTATATTCCTCAAGTATTATGCTTATGATATTATGAAAAGAATGATGTTTATGTATAATAATAATAAGTGTAACTTGAAGAGTTAAAAATAATGAATATTAATATAAGTATATATTATGAATAAAAGAATGGTGTTATAAATATGTTTAAAAGATTGTTGAAGATTGATAAAAAGTAGATATATGCATGTATTATGTATGCGTGTGTATATGTATATATATGACTATATATATATATGAATCATAAATACACAAATAAAAATAATTAGGATGATTGAATATTAAGATATATGTATTATGTTATGATTAAGTTAACATAATGATTTTTAAAAGTTAAGTATGATGACATATGTAAGATATTAAGGTTAAAAATTTAATCATGATTCTATAAATTAGTAACATGTAAATATGATTAAAGGTTATGTTATATGTATCATGTTAAGATAATAGTTATGATGATGAAAGTATTATGATTAAGATATAAATATGATATTATGATGATAAGATGTAAATGATGATTTTAAATTAATAAGGCTACAATTTAGATTAGATAAGGGATAAGATAGAAGTTGGAAAAATTTATAAGAGTTAAAACTTATCTAAATTATTTAAAGATAATGATAAGGTAATATTGATAAGTTTGAAAACACACAAGTTACTAATTAGATAAGATAAAGGATTAAAGACTTAGAACTTATCTAGGTTACTTAAAATATAATAAAATAATAATTAAAGTGATAAGACTTAATGATTTAATAAATAATGATAATAAAACATATAAACTATTATACAAAAACATTTTAATTATTTTATTATACTAATTAATAAAACTATAAAGTATAATAATACATAAATAATACTAAATGTGTCGTATTCCTATACGTACATAAAACGTGAAAACTATAATCATACTGATAGCGTATGGCTTATACAACCTTCACCGCTACTCACGGTGTAAGTGATTGATGTCTAGGTTTCCATTTATGGGGATAGCTTGTGGATCTCGAATGCCATGACTTAGATTCTGGTCAAGAGTCCTGGGCCCCCAGTTACATTTGGTCATTCTGGACTTATTTGATAGCATCGAGGTTTGCATAAATTGTACAAGGTCTAAACTTGATTATGGTGGACACACAAACACTTGTAAAACAACTCTTAAGCTCACTTAGTATATTAATTTGTCATATGGACAAATTTCTAATTTAAGTCAGTATATCTCTAGGTTGGAGACCTGGTCATATACTCTCGTTCATTTTGTTCGTAGAATTATCTTCATCTTTCGCCGTGCTATTCTAAGGTGAACTTCATAGCCCCTCTTTTACATATTTTAATGTATTTCATAAATTTTGGGGTGAGACACATGCTTGCTTTTAAATGATTTACAATTTAGACACAAGTGCCTAAACTTTTTGATATGCAACTGATAATGCTAAAAACGAACATATATTTCATAGCATTATCCTTCAAAAAATACAAGCTTTTAGTTGCAATTGTTCTATTTACAAGTGATATTCGTTTAAATAATAAAAGGTGAAGACAAAAGACAGATTCGACGATTTGAAGACGCAAACGACCAAAAAGCTAAAATGTGCAAAATACAATTCAAGTGGTTCAAATTATTGATGAGAAACGTCTAAAAATGGCAAGAGTACAAGCCGCAAAAAGCAAAGTACAAGATATTAAATTATACGAAAAGGCGTTCGAAAATCCGGAACTGGGACAAGAACCAACTATCAACGCACGACGCAAGGAGCTAAAATTACAAGTCAACGGAGTACAAGAATATAATATAATATATATAATTATATAAAATTATATATATTATATTATATATTAAATAAATACGAGCAACCCACGTTTAAAATGCAATGTGACCATGCGATCACATGGCCTGGTAGCCTTAAAACCATGTGATCGCAAGGCTTACTGTAGCTGGCCAGGTTCTATAAATTCAGCGTATTTCGGATGAATTTTACACATCTTTTTCTATCTCTTACTCTCTCAATATATATTTATATTTATTTTATAATTTTAATATTAAGTTAATAATAATAAGGTTATAGTGGTGAATGTTGTAAGTTTGTAAGTTGAAATTCTGTCCGTGTAACACTACGATATTAATACTCATTGTAAGTTATGTTCAACCTTTTTAAATTAATGTCTCGTAGCTAAGTTATTATTATGATTATTTAAATCAAAGTAATCATGATGTTGGGTTAAATATTAAAGACGGGGTAATTGGGCTTTGTACCATAATTGGGGTTTGGACAAAAGACCGACACTTGTGGAAATTGGACTATGGACTATTAATGGGCTTTATATTTGTTTAACTGAATGATAGTTCGTTAATTTAATATAAAGATTTACAATTTGACGTATCTATAAATAACCATATACACTCGATCGGACACGATGGGCGGGATATTTATAAATACTAATAATCGTTCATTTAACCGAACATAAGAATGGATTAATAATCAATGGACTCATTAAAACAGGGGTGGATTACATACAAGGACACTTGGTGTAATTGATAATAAAGTATTAAAACCTTGGATTGCACACAGTCGATAACCTGGTGTAATCATTAAGAATGAATTAAAACTTTATTACAGTTTAAGTCCCCAATTAGTTGGAATATTTGACTTCGGGTATAAGGATAATTTGACGAGGACACTCGCACTTTATATTTATAACTGATGGACTGTTATGGACAAAAACCGTATGGACATGTTGAATAATCCAGGACAAAGGACAATTAACCCATGGTAATAAACTAAAATCAACACGTCGAACATCATGATTACGGAAGTTTAAATAAGCATAATTCCTTTATTTTATATCTTATCGCATTTTAAATTATCGTACTTTTAATTATCGCAATTTTATTTACTGTCATTTTAATTATTGCACTTTTAATAATCGTACTTTTAACTATCGCTTTTTTATTTATCGTCATTTACATTACGCCTTAAATTAAGTTATATTTATTTTTAATATTTTACATTAGGTTTTAATTGTGACTTAAGACATAAAATCGACAAACCGGTCATTAAACGGTAAAAACCCAATTTTATAATAATAATAATATTGCTTATATATATATATATATATATATATATATATATATATATATATATATATATATATATATATATATATATATATATACATATATATATATATACATATATATATATATACATATATATATATATATATATATATTTATACAAATATAGTTTAAAAAAATATAGCGTTAAACTGACTAGCTCCCTGCAGAACGAACCGGACTTACTAAGAACTACACTACTGTACGATTAGGTACACTGCCTATAGTGTTGTAGCAAGGTTTAGATATATCCACTCTATAAATAAATAAATAACTTGTGTAAAATTTGTATCGTATTTAATGGTATTTCGTAACAAAAATATAACTATTTCGTATACACCTCGCATAACATCAAGTATTTTTGGCGCCGCTGCCGGGGAACTTCTTAAACGCCGAAGCGAAACGCTATAAAAAATTAGTTTTAAAGATATTTTTGTAAAAATATAATATTTCTTATTTTGTAAAAAATATTTTGTTAAAAATACAAAAATATAAAAACATAAAAAAAGAAAGAAAAAAAAAAAATATATATATATATATATATATATATATATATATATATATATATATATATATATATATATATATATATATATATATATATATATATATATATATATATATATATATATATATATATATATTTAAGTGTGTAAAAAGAAAATATATTTTATAAAGTATAAAATTATTTTTCTTTAGTTTTTAAAAAAAGAAATTTATAAATATTACTTATATAAATTTAGTAAAGAATATAAAGTAAAAAGTAAAAAAAAAATAATATAATACAAACTAATCGGGCCAAGGTACTGTAGCAGCCCAACTTCTGGCCTGGTTTCCGGATCCATACGGTCGTATGATCGAAACAAAGGAACCTCATACTGTCGCATGTGGTGATTTGACAGCCCTGGTACCTTAGCCGATAGAATTAGGGTTACGGTTATTAATATTATTATTAATTAATTATTAATTAGGGTTTTAGTTATTAATTAATTTTTAATTCTAGTTTTAATAATTAATTTGTAATATTAAGTTTTAATTAGTTTTATTAATATATAAATTAATACTTTTATAAAATAATAATATAAAAATAATATTTCTATAAAAATAAGTAATTTTGTCACTTTTTATATCTAGTTATAAATTGTATATTTTTTATCGTTTAATTCGTAATTTGTATTTTTTTCTTTTTCGTTCGTAATTAGTTCGTAACTTAGTATTTTTCCGTAATTATTTTATATCTCTAGAGTCTTAGGCATTGCCGTAAAATCCCTTAAGTGCGTTTTCTTTAGATTAAGATTTAGACGCTTTAAATTTTTACGACGTCGCTTATCGTTTTAGTTTTAATAGATTTTAGTGCCTATTAAGTTATTGCCGTTTTGGATATAGAATTCCTTTTAAGCTTTAATACCTTTAGATGCAACTTTTAATATTTAATTTTTAGACTTTTAAATTTCGACGCTTTATATTCTTATTTTTATTTCTCGACTGTTTGTTTTTCGACGCTTATTTTTCAACCTTTTATTTTTCAACGTTTTTCGATGCACTCTTTTTCTATGTTTGTTTTTCGATGCTTATTTTCAACCTTTTATTTTTCTACGTTTTTCGACGCACTCTTTTTCTTTCTTATTTCTCGACGCTCTAGTTTTTAGGACATAGAATTTTTTTTATTTTCTTTAAATTTCGACAAAAATTATTTTAAGCAGTTAAATTGATAGACATCCAAAATTTTCTGGTTCGTAATAATAGTTGGATTTGTTAGTGGTGAGTTATGGGCTTCTAATTTAAAGGGTCCTGGCTACCTGCTGCATCTATTGGCTATTCGAAACGTGGGCAAAATCAGAAAAGTCTATTAATTTGATAACTTATATAATTTTTATTTTTTATAACTAATAGGATATTCAGTGAATGCACCGAGCAAAACGTTCACCACCTTTCATACGTTCACCACCCGTAACTCGATCAAGAAATCTAGCCAATATTGTCGCCGTTGATTTTTCTTTAGAATCGTCATCTAGTCGACCAAGTACTCCAATTTAAATTTCCGATAATCTATTTTTTGAACCCGACCTCACAATTGAGAATCCGAAGGATATTCAGGGACAATTCAGAGATCCTGAACCACTAATCATTCCTCCTGAACCACAAATCACTCATCCAAAGATTGTCGAGGAAGAAACCATTAAATCAGAATCTTCTAGTGATTCAGATTCAACAAATTCAATCATGGAAAATCTGGAATCTCTAAGTATGGAAGACCGAATGAGAGCTAAACATACTGGCCAAGGTCATACAATTACTCAACCAGACATTAATGCGCCAGATTATGAAATCAAAGGACAAATCCTACACATGGTAACTAATCAATGCCAATTTAGTGGTGCGCCGAAGGAAGATCCAAATGAACATCTTCGTACCTTTAATAGGATCTGCACTCTATTCAAAATAACAGAAGTAGAGGATGAACAGATCTATCTCATATTATTTCCCTGGACTTTAAAGGGAGAAGCCAAAGATTGGTTAGAATCATTACCTGAAGTGGCGATTGATACATGGGATGTTTTAGTTGAAAAATTTCTTAAACAATTCTTTCCGGCATCTAAAGCCGTGAGACTTCAAGGAGAAATAGTTATGTTCACAAAAGCCAAATGAAACACTATATGAGGCGTGGACAAGATTTGGAAAGTTGTTAAGAGGATGTCCGCAACATGGTTTAGACACTTATCAAATAGTACAAATATGCTATCAAGGATGCGACATCACTACAAGAAAAGACATCGATATAGCAGCTGATGGTTCCATTATGAAGAAAACCGCAAATGAAGCTTACAAAATTATTGATAACACTTCTTCCCACTCACATGATTGGCACCAAGAAAAAGATATCGTTAGATCATCTAAAGCGGCTAGAGCCAATTCTAGCCATGACTTTGATTCCATTTCTACAAAGATAGATGCTTTCGAAAGATGAATGGAAAAGATGACTAAAGATATTCACGCAATACGAATTAGTTATGACCAGTGTGGAGGACCACATTTGACAAAAGACTGTCTCAGTATTGAACAAATAATGGAACAAAGAGAGAATGTTTCATATATGAACCAAAGGCCTAGAAATAATTATCAAGGTAATTATCAACCGCCAAGACCAAACTACAATCAGAATTATAACCGAAATGTTCCATACCACAACCAACAAGGTCCTAGCAATCAACAAGTATCTAATAATACTTACAATCAGCAAAGACCTATTTTTATAATTAAACCACCACAAACCGATGATAAAAAGACAAATTTAGAAGACATGATGTCGAAGCTAGTTGAATCTCAAATGCAGTTTTTCACATCTCAGAAACAAACTAATGAACAAAATGCTTAAGCATTTAGAAATCAACAAGCTTCTATTCAAAATCTGGAACAAGAAGTAAGTAACCTAGCAAGGTTGATAGGTGAAAGAAAATTGGGGAGTCTACCTAGCGATACAAATGCTAATCTCCGGAATGAAACAGCTAAAGCTATTACCACAAGAAGTGGTATTACACTTAAACCACCTGAAATTCCTCTAAATTCTGAGGACTCTATTCCTACTACACAGGCACCACAGCCTGAGCAAGATAAGGAAACAGAACCGGTAGTTGAAAAGGTTAATGAAGATAACACAGTTAAGGCTAAACCTTATGTTAAACTATACCAACCACCGCTTCCTTACCCGAGTAAAATGAGAAAAGAAAGACTTGAAGCCTAGCAATCCAAATTTCTGGATATGTTTAAACAAATAAATGTCAATCTTCCTTTCATTGATGTGATATCAGGAATGCCAAGATATGCCAAATTCTTGAAAGATCTAATCACAAATAGAAAGAAAATAGAAGAACTCTCGGCTATTACTATGAATGCTAATTGTTCTGCAGTACTGTTGAATAAGATACCAGAAAAATTATCAGATCCAGGAAGTTTCACAATTCCATATTTTCTGGGTAGTCTTAGTTCAATAGAAGCATTGGCAGACTTAGGTGCTAGTATAAATTTAATGCCATATTCACTATACGCTAAACTAGACCTTGGAGAATTGAAACCAACACGAATAAGCATACAACTAGCCGATCGATCAGTAAAATATCCTAGAGGGATAATGGAGAACATGCTAGTTATAGTTGGTACTTTAGTATTTCCAGTAGATTTTGTTATTCTTGACATGGAAGAAGATTCTCGAGTTCCTCTTATATTAGGAAGACAATTCTTAAACAAGGCTAAAGCAATAATAGACGTGCTTGGTAAGAAACTGACCCTAAGTATAGAGGACGAGAGTGTTACCTTTTCTGTTGATAGAGCCATGCAACAACTGCAATCTACAGATGATACATGTTATTATATTCAAACTATAGATTCAAATGCAGAATTGTTAGAAGAATTTCCAGAATTACAAGGAACATGAGAATGTTCTTTAGGAGAAGGAACTAAACCAATTGATGAAGCTGAAATGTTAGCTACACTCATGGCTAATGAATACGAACCAACAACAGAAGAACTTCAAATGTTAAAAGAAGAAGACAGATATCGATACAAATCATCGATAGAAGAACCACCGATATTAGAGTTAAAGCCACTTCCAAACCATTTGGAATACGCTTATTTACATGGTGAATCTGAATTACCTGTAATAATATCGTCTTCTCTTATGGAAAATAAAAAATCTCAACTCATTTCTGTGCTAAAAGCTCATAAACCAGCTATTGCAAGGAAGATTCATTACATTAAAGGCATAAGTCCTTCGTATTACACACATAAAATCCTTATGGAAGAAGGTCATAAAACGTATGTGCAATGCCAACTAAGACTAAATCCAAATATGCAAGATGTTGTTAAGAAAGAAATTATTAAACTGCTAGATGCAGGTTTAATTTATCCAATTTCTGATAGTCCATGGGTAAGCCCAGTTCAATGCGTACCTAAGAAAGGTGGCATGACTGTCATCACAAATGAAAAAAATGAGCTTATTCCTACTAGGACTGTAACAGGATGGCGTGTTTGTATTGATTATAGAAAATTAAATGACGCCACCAGAAAAGATCACTTTCTCTTACCTTTCATTGATCAAATGTTGGAAAGGTTAGCTGGAAACAGTTACTATTGTTTTCTTGATGGTTTTTCTGGATATTTTCAAATTCCAATAGCACCCAAGGACCAAGAGAAAACCACATTCACGTGCCCTTATGGTACTTTTGCTTACAAACGCATGCCATTTGGACTTTGCAACGCCCCTGCAACCTTTCAAAGGTGCATGATGGCAATTTTTCATGACATGATAGAAGAATGCATGTAAGTTTTCATGGATGACTTTTCAGTCTTCGGTGATACTTTTGAAACATGTCTAGTTAATCTTGAACGAATGCTTATTAGATGCGAACAATCAAATCTAGTACTTAATTGGGAGAAATGCCATTTCATGGTTAAAGAAGGCATCGTTCTTGGTCATAAAATTTCAAATGAAGGAATTGAAGTGGATAGAGCTAAAGTAGATGTAATTGCTAAACTTTCACATCCCACCAATGTTAGAGGAGTTAGGAGTTTTCTAGGGCATGCCGTTTTTACTGACGTTTCATAAAAGATTTTTCTAAAATTGCCACTCCTATGAATAAACTCCTAGAAAAGGATGCTCCATTTATCTTTTTAGATGAATGCATCAAATCTTTTAATATTCTTAAAGAAAAACTCACTAATGCGCTGATCATGATAACTCCAAATTGGAATTTACCATTTAAACTTATGTGCGATGCAAGTGATTTTGCAATGGGAGCCGTTTTAGGACAAAGGATTGAAAAACGATTTCAACCTATTTATTACGCTAGTAAGACGTTACAAGGAGCACAAACGAATTACAAAACTACTGAAAAAGAACTCTTTGCTATTGTCTTTGCTTTTGACAAATTTCGTTCATATCTCGTTCTACCAAAAACGGTGGTCTATACTGACCATTCTGCTCTTAGATACCTATTTTCAAAACAAGATGGCAAACCACGATTAATTCGTTGGATCTTACTCTTACAAGAGTTCGATATTGAAATCCGAGACAAAAAGGGAGCAGAAAATCTCGTCGCTGATCATCTTTCTCGTCTTGAAAATCCTGAATTAGAAGTTCTAAATGAATCGACTATACAAGATAACTTTCCTGATGAATATCTATTGAGAATCGATTATAATGAAATTCCATGGTTTGCAGACTATGCTAACTACTTAGTATGTGGATTCCTTGAAAAATGGTTGTCGTACCAAAATTGAAAGAAATTCTTTAGTGATATAAAACACTATTTTTGGGAGGATCCACATTTGTTTAAAAGTTATCCCGATGGAATAATACGCCGATGTGTATTCGGGGATGAAGCTAGTCAAATCTTAAACCATTGTCACACAGGACCAACAGGAGGGCATTATGGGCCTCAACTTACAGCAAGAAAAGTCTACGATGCTGGATTTTATTGGCCTACAATTTTCAAAGACGCACACCATCTTTGTAAATCCTGTGATGCTTGTCAAAGGGCCGGAAAAATAAGTCAACGTGATGAAATGCCACAAAATGTCATTAAAGTATGTGAAGTAATTGACGTTTGGGGTATTGACTTTATAGGTCCATTTCCAAAATCTCATAATAATCTCTACATTCTCATTGCCATTGATTATGTATCTAAATGGGCGGAAGCACAAGCTCTCCCAACTAATGATGCACGGGTTGTAGTCAACTTTTTAAAACGTCTTTTTGCAAGGTTCGAAACACCGAAAGCTTTAATAAGTGATCGGGGTACTCATTTTTGTAATAATCAACTTGAGAAAGTTCTCAAAAGATATGGAGTAACTTATAAAATCTCAACCGCTTATCATCCACAAACAAGTGGACAAGTTAAAAATACCAACCGAGCTTTAAAACGTATTCTTGAGAAAACTGTAGGATCAAATCCGAAGGAATGGTCCATGAAATTGAAGGATGCACTCTGGGCTTTTAGAATAGCCTACAAAACTCCAATTGGAACCACACCTTTTAAACTCGTTTATGGAAAAACATGTCACCTTCCAGTAGAAATTGAGCACAAAGCATTTTGGGCTTTGAAGACATGTAATCATGATTTACATGAAGCCGGACGTCTACGGTTAAGTCAATTAAACGAATTAGAAGAGTTAAGACATGATGCATATGAAAATTCCTTAATCTATAAAGAAAGAACGAAGAAATGGCATGATAAAAGAATCAGAAGTTCAAAAGAATTTAAAGAAGGAGACAGAGTTCTTCTTTTCAATTCACGATTCAAGCTATTTCCTGGAAAATTGAAATCAAGATGGTCTGAACCATTCATAGTCAAAAGAGTTTTCCCGTACGGAACAGTAGAATTAATAAATTCAAATGGGATTGAATTTAAGGTTAATGGTCACAGAGTTAAACATTACATAGATAATCCAATGGAATTGAAGACGAAGTTAATCGCAATTTCGACACCACAGCTAACTAAGTGTGGGAAGATTCGAATCTTTTAAGGGTAATATGTATTTCTATTAGAGTTAGATATTCTGTTCTCGTGTAGTTTCCGAGAATGGAATCAGAATGGTCTTTCCCTAGCAGACCCTAAAGAACTAGTCTTCTCCCTCCATTCTGAATTTTTATTTCTTTTAGGTTTTACGAGATGAAGAATTCCTTTGATCTGAACCATGGTCTGCTACTACACGCTATGATTACTAAACGTAATAATAACACTTTCTCGAGTGAACTGGTATCATTCATAAGAAGCAAAATGGACGAAGTGAGGAAAGAACTCAGGAAAGATCATCATAAAACACATTTTGGTAAAGGAAAATCAAAATCCGCAACAAAAAGAAGAGCACGACACCTTGAAAGATGTCATAAATGCAGAAAATGGTCGCACGAAGGTAAATGTTCGAACAATCAAATATATTCAAATACCAAATTTGTTACTCTATACAGAGAAGGACCGTTTATATGTTTAGAAGAAAAGTTATTGAAGAATCGAGGTTACGCTTATGTATCTATGGAAAACCAAATCACACGACTCTCCTATGAGTCAGCTAAAGCAGGTCTCTGAGAATTCTTTCTCACAGGTAAGTATGTACAGTTTTTATTTTATTTTTATTGTTTTTAACCTTTTGATAATAAACGCTAAATCGTTCGCTATAAAGTATTAAATTGATATTCAATAAAATTAGGTATGCGAAACCGAAAATTATTGATATCATACAAAAATTTATTACATCACTGCGAAATTTACCGTTTATTCTTAAGGTATAAATATCTTTAATCAATCAATCTAAAATATTTTAAAAATTCGTCAGGAGTAAAACTAGGTAATATAGCCGAAATTACTTTACCCAAAAGAGGGGCGTATATTTTTGATAATATTTGATTGATTAAAGTGGGATAAAAGACCAAAAAGATTTTTAATTTTAATTTTTACCTTGTTTTTAAATTAATATTAAATTATTATTGTAAATTTTTAAAACCAATATATTTAAGTTTTTTAAATATTTTAAAAATTAATATTTTTAATATAAGTTTGTAAAATTAATGTATAAAAATATTAATAATACTAATATGAATTTTTAATTTTATGCATTTTAAATTTAAGTTTGGTGTGAATTTAAAGACAAAAATTTACTTTATTTCATTAAGTTAAAAATTTGATATTTAAAATTCGTCGTGAGTTGAAGACTAGGTCGTTGAACCGAAATTGCTTTATCCAAGGGAGGGATGAGAAATTTTATTATCATTATTTTTAATCTCATTGATCTAAAGTATGCAAAAACATTAAAAAACCCAAAAATCTTTGCTTTTAAAACAATGCTTTAAAGTGACAAAATTTAAAATTTTGTCGAGAGACGAACTAGGACAAAGATCCGAAACGCCCTCATTCTAAAAGAAAACAAAATTTTAAAATTAATTAAGTATTTTATAAGTAAAAGGTTTTTAAAAAAAAAAGAAAAAAAAGAAAACCCTGGTTTCCATGCGATCGCATGAGAATTGCACGGGGTAGCCATGCGATCGCATGGCACTTAAAATCTGGACAGAATGATAAAACCCATCGACTGGTTCTGCTTCTCACAAATAACACACACATACACACAAAATCACCAAAAATCATCAATTTTCAACCAAATTTCACGAAATTCATCCAATAATCCGCTATAATCATGTCTTTTCTCAGATGGGGAAGCAGGAAGGTAAAAATTTTACCCCTAAATTTCCTAATTTTTGTGATAATTACAACTATTTTACCTAATTTGATATTGTTAATTTCTAGTGTAATTAGAGTTAAATTGTTAGTATATTATGCATGTATAACCTAGATTGATGCTCTTTAATATGATTTGAAGCCAAAAACTTCAAAAATTTTAGAAATCTACGGTTTGTGTTCTTAAGCAATTTGGGGCTTTTTGATATAAACATGTTATGGCCGATTTTTGTCATGAATTATTGCTAAATTAAGTAGTGTAACATGTTTAGGTAGCTTAATTATCCAAACTTTGATCCTAAACATAATTTTTGAGAATTAAAGTGGACTTTTTAAGTCTAAAATTCATGAAATTGATTAAATTGATGTAAATGCCATTTGAAACTTGTTTAATTGCTAGTAATGGTTATTTTAACATGTTATTTGAGTTGAATGCTTATGAACTTTGTAAACATTTTCATATATGCTTATTTGAAAAAGTGTAGAATTGATAAAAATATGAAAATGAGTATATGTTTAATATGGATTAAACATGTTATTGTAATTGTTTTAATTTGTTACTTTGCTAACACTAATGCATATTTGGATGCACAAATTTAGTGTTTAATGTGTCTTGCAGAGAAATACCGATACTGATGGTGCATCATTATCATCTATGCAACCTGATCCGGAACCACAGCCAGAGATGCAATATCACGAAACGGAACACCAACCTGAACAACAACAACATTATGATCAACACGTACCATACTATAAGCCGGAGCCACAATTTTTTATTGCCTAAGTAGTATTTCTCGTTCACCATATAATAGAACACCCAACAATTCATTAAGAACAGTTGCATCCCAATTTAAGGATTGATAGAAGTTGGAGAGATTACCCGACGTACCAAAGTAACAAATTTAAGCTTTGGACCAAAAATGTAGAAGTACCAAGGGTAATAGATTGGGAGCCTTTGGAAAGGGTCCACCTAGCTAACCCAGTTAGGCAGCATCTAATCTAAAGGTATGGCAGCTCTTCTTTTACTGATTGGGAACGTTTATTTACCACTCGTAGGCCTGTATATAAAGAGTGGTGTGTTGAGCTAATGAGTACTATAGCTTTTAATAAGGATGTAGATAGGTTAGACGATAAGAGTTTTCTTAGATTTTTACTTGGTCGTAGGATGTACAGGATGTCCATGCTGGACATGGCCAGGGCTTTACAGATTTACACTCCCGCTGAATTACTATCACCTGTTTGCACAAATTTGATTTATCATGGTGAGCGGGTAGATAGAAATTTTGACGCTAACGCCAACTGGAGGCGTATGTCAAATTTTAATGTGTTTACGCGGGGAGGAAGACACTCCTATTTAGATATTAATAAATCAGAGCTTCGTATAATATATAGATTCTTAGCAAACTCGATTACACAAAGAGGTGACAACAAGGAGAAAATGACCTTACACGATTTATTTTACCTTAAGTGCATTCGAAACACTAGAAGCTTTGTTAATATCCCCTACTGTGTTGGTTTTTATCTGTCCAAAATGGTGGAAGGTATACAGGAAGGGCGAATAATAGGAGGAGGTATTTTTGTTACTCTCATTGGAGAGTATTTAGGTGTAGATTGGGATCAAGGGGGTCCGATGATGGTATGTAGGGAACAGGATGAGACTTTAGGTTTGCAAGTCTATCAAGGTACAAAGGTATTGACTAGGAGACGCAATCAGGCAGTACAATATCAGGGCCGCCATCAACCGGTAGAGAGGGGTTCGGATGATGAAATGGAGGAAGCGGATGACATTAGGGATGTCATTAGGGATAGTGCTACTGACGTTTTCCAGCGTATAGATGAGGTAGAAATGACTAACGAGGATAGGCATCGTCGGTATGAGCAGTGGAAAGCCGCGAATGAGTATGAGACTTCCAGGTGACGCCAACACGATAGCTGGCAAGATCATCAGCACCAAATCATGAGCCAGCTATCATATCAGGTACCAAATAACTACATCCCAACTCGGCCTGCTTACTATCCACTGCATCAGCCTGACATGCGACCATTCTTTGACCTGTACGACCCAAATCAAGCATACCAGAACACCTATCACCAACCATGAAACCCGAACGACGATATGAACTGGAACCCCTATCCAAATCAATAGTGTTCCATTGGTGATGTCTTCCCTTTTATTATTTTTATCTATTTATGTTAAACATTTAACATTTTGATACTTTAATGTAATGTTTAATATTTTTATTATTTTGTACTAATATTTCATTTTTGTAATTTGAAAGTGGGATATTAAGTCCCATTTCAAATTACCATGCATGTTTATATTTGTATTGTATGTATTTTATCTCATGTACACAACAGGGTAAAACAGCGCATTTTCAAAGACTGGCATTAAGTTCAGCAAAAGCTATTAATTTTGACGACAAAACGAAAAACAACTGTGATGTAACAACAGATGGAATGAACAAATGATATGCACCATTTATCATTCAACACAAACAACAATATGTTTGGAAACTTTGGTAAAATTTAATCATTTTTCTACGCTAATCACCCTCAATAATTTAAATAGTTACTGATTTCTTAAAAATGAGGGCATTGCAAGATCTTAAGTGTGGGAAGGGGTTAAATTCTTTCGGGTTTTAAAATTTTAATTTAAAAACTTGGTTACCATTAAAAATACTAGTAACGCAGTAGTTGTATTAGAATCTAGTGCTCTCTGATAATAAAGAACATCCCTAGTCTTATATACTGACTACCCACTTCTAGTAAAAAAATTTAAATTTTCAAATAAATGAATTCAAAATCATGTTTATACATATTTATGAACCATAAAACTAGATGTTAACACCGAAATTATTGTTACCTCGGAAAGGACATAAATTGAGAAACAACCCAAAATGCTTGAATTCATTTAAAATGGAATAGAGGAGAATAAAAAGGCAAAGAAAGGAAAATAAAAGCCAAGTGTGGGAAAAATTTACCAAGTTATTTAGAACATATATCACATATTTTTGTACAAATAATTGAAAATACTTTTGTTTTGGACGATATTAATCAGTTTTACCCAGTTTATTGTAATATAAATAGAATTTAAAAGGAAGTAAAGTCTTTCGAGAAAAAGAGACGCACTTATTGATTTAGGTCAGGAAGTTGTCGTCCAGACCAGTTGTAGAGTCTACTAAAAACCTTGAAAAGTTTTCTCGAAAATCACCTGGAAATCCACGGACCTCAATATCAAACAGGGTCACCAAGTGGTCAGACTTATCCTAACTATGAGAGGATCTGTCTCGTACAATGGGGGGCACCGTGCAAATTAGCTTATAAGACTAATGAATCAGATCCCAGAAAGGATAATCTCCTTAAAGATCAAAAATCAGCTTTTAAGACTGATATTACTCAATCCTTGAGATTGACCTTAAAGATTGAGAATTACAAACTCATGGAATTCAACGATATCTAAACTCGAGCTTGAACGAGAAAATATTTTGATCAAATTACAAACCGATTTGTTTTCTAAAAACCCTATTTTCAATGCGTTCATTACCATTGAACGTAAAATCCTAAGAATTCACCGGAATTCATTAGGTCACCTGAACTAAATCGGGGGTCAACCGTAAGAACGGTGGTTGCATAGCATGGTCAAAGACAGAACCTTGTGCCAGACTGAAAAACTATAGGGTGATCTTTACTATTGCTCCTACAAAGGATAGTATTGCATCTGACACGTTGTGGACCATGAACATCTGCATGTCATTCGACATTGCCTTAACAGTTGCTTGTTCAACGCTTTCCTTTACAACCGGACGGTAGTTTATCGAAAGGTAATATACGGAGCAAGTAAACTGGACGTGTTGCTTTCCTAATACAAGGTTAGCAAGTGGGTGACACAAAACCATAAGTTTTGAGCTAAAATTTTCAAATCTGAAACCCACAAAACCCACAAAAACATTTCGCAAACACCGGTGAAGGGTTATTCCGGAAAACTTATCTAGGGTAAAAGCTAGATTATATTTTCAAAAGATCAAATGTTTTCATAAAGATCCAATTTCTTAAAGGATCTAAATTTTTATAGTCATGTGGGACTGTAAACCACATCGTTACTATCATTGTTCATAACGTCGTATTAAAATCACTGATGTACAAAGTGTGAAAAATAAAGAAGTGATTTTAGTAAAGCTATATTCAAGTTCTATATTGCTTGAGGACAAGCAACGCTTAAGTGTGGGAATATTTGATAATGCTAAAAACGAACATATATTTCATAGCATTATCCTTCAAATAAGACAAGCTTTTAGTTGCAATTGTTCTATTTACAAGTGATATTCATTTAAATAATAAAAGGTGAAGACAAAAGACAGATTCAACGATTTGAAGACGCAAACTACCAAAAAGCTAAAATGTGCAAAATACAATTCAAGTGGTTCAAATTATTGATGAGAAACGTCTAAAATGGCAAGATTACAAGCCGCAAAAAGCAAAGTACAAGATATTAATTTATACGAAAAGGCGTTCGAAAATCCGAAACTGGGACATGAACCAACTATCAACGCACGACGCAACGGAGCTAAAATTACGAGTCAACGGAGTACAAGTATATATATAATTATATAAAATTATATATATTATATTATATATTAAATAAATACGAGCAGCCCACATTTAAAATGCAATGTGACCAGGAAATGGCTGCCATGCGATCGCATGGCCTGGTAGCCTTAAAACCATGCGATCGCATGGCTTACTGTAGCTGGATAGGTTCTATAAATTTAGCGTATTTCGGACGAATTTTACACATCTTTTTCTATCTCTTAATCTCTCAATATATATTTATATTTATTTTATAATTTTAATATTAAGTTAATAATAATAAGGTTATAGTGGCGAATGTTGTAAGTTTGTAAGTTGAAATTCTGTCCGTGTAACACTACGCGATTAATACTCATTGTAAGTTATGTTCAACCTTTTTAAATTAATGTCTTGTAGCTAAGTTATTATTACGCTTATTTAAATCAAAGTAATCATGATGTTGGGCTAAATATTAAAGACGGGGTAATTGGGCTTTGTACCATAATTGGGGTTTGGACAAAAGACCGACACTTGTGAAAATTGGACTATGGACTATTAATGGGCTTTATATTTGTTTAACTGAATGATAGTTCATTAATTTAATATAAAGATTTACAATTTGACGTATCTATAAATAACCATATACACTCGATCGGACATGATGAGCTGGATATTTATAAATACTAATAATCGTTCATTTAACCGGACACGGGAATGGATTAATACTTGGTGTAATTAATAATAAAGTATTAAAACCTTGGATTGCATACAGTCGATAACCTGGTGTAATCATTAACAATGTATTAAAACCTTATTACAGTTTAAGTCCCCAATTAGTTGGAATATTTGACTTCGGGTATAAGGATAATTTGACGAGGACACTCGCACTTTATATTTATGACTGATGGACTGTTATGGATAAAAACCGTATGGACATATTGAATAATCCAGTACAAAGGACAATTAACCCATGGTAATAAACTAAAATCAACACGTCAAACATCATGATTACGGAAGTTTAAATAAGCATAATTCCTTTATTTTATATCTTAACGCATTTTAAATTATCGTACTTTTAATTATTGCAATTTTATTTACTGTCATTTTAATTATTGCACTTTTAATTATCGTACTTTTAATTATCGCATTTTAATTTATCGTCATTTACATTACGCCTTAAATTAAGTTATATTTATTTTTAATATTTTACATTAGGTTTTAATTGTGACTTAAGACATAAAATTGACAAACCGGTCATTAAACAGTAAAAACCCCCTTTTATAATTATAATAATAATAATATTACTTATATATATATATATATATATATATATATATATATATATATATATATATATATATATACAAATATAGTTTAAAAAAATATAGCGTTAAACTTGGCTAGCTCCCTGCAGAACGAACCGGACTTACTAAGAACTACACTACTGTACGATTAGGTACACTGCCTATAGTGTTGTAGCAAGGTTTAGGTATATCCACTCTATAAATAAATAAATAACTTGTGTAAAATTTGTATCGTATTTAATGGTATTTCGTAACAAAAATATAACTATTTCGTATACAACTCGCATAACATCAGCAACTTCGTGAGACTATTGTTAACTTGTATTGATTGTATCTTTACATGCAAATCCCCACCATAATATCGTTAATTGCTGGAATTAAAATGTTACAAGCTTAATTATTGTGAGTAGGCCTATTGAGAGCGACGTCTCTACCCATTGACCGATTGTGACGCCCCGTACAAAATCAACGTGTACGGATCATCAACAACATGATCATTACAAGGTCAAACAATATATGCTATTTTAAAAGAAGTTTTGCATTCATAAGAAAATGTGATGTCTTAACCAACATCAAATGTTTTACAATGAAAGTATGCTTCTATGAATAGAAGCAATTAATGATAGTACGTGACACAATGGTCGTTACGAATACATTGTTCAAAAGTAATAAAGTTTGTGAATGCAAGATAAACGTTTCATGCGAAGACATCTCTAACACAAGCAGCGGGTGTCTACAGCAAGACTACAACAGCGGAAGCAAACAAACCTCTTACGAACCTGAGAAAAACATGCTTAAAAATGTCAACACAAAGGTTGGTGAGCTATAGTTTAATGTAACAGTAATGTAAGGTAGGGCACGAGATTTCAGTGTTTCAAAACAGTATGAAAAGTATATGTATAACCGTGGGCACTTGGTAACTAACTTAACGTAAATAACACTCCCTAAAAGTACACTTGGCGAGTGCGTAAATTTACGAAGTATTAAACACCCATTAAATGCTAGCGCAACTAGCCCGAGTGGGGATTGCAAACCCTATGGATCCATATCTAAGATTCGCGTTCACCGGTTCAAAAACCAATGACTAAACGTTACCGAGCTGAGGGGAAAGTTTATGCCGTTGTATAACCCACACATATGTAAAGTTTAAGTACTCCTGCCTAGTATGTAAAACGTAAAATGCACAAGTATTCTCAGTCCCAAAATAGTTAAAGTAAAAAGGGATGCTATAACTCACAGTGAAAAGTAGTAAAGTTGATTCGGGAAAGTAAGCAAGTAGTTTGTCCAAAAGGTCCTCAACCTAAGTCAAAAGTTACTAAGTCAGTAAATCGTTCCCAAAGGTTTAAAAGTATGTAAATTAGGTCTTAAGTATCATCATCATTCATCATTAATCAAAAAGTGTAAAGTAAGTTTCAATCAAGAATAGAGTTTGAAATAAAGTCTGATTTCGTTCAGTCGTCACGACCTCTATAAAAACTGAAATGAGGTGAGACCACTGGTCATGGCTCCATATATGAGTCCCCTAGTGGTTGACCAATTTCCAGAACTAAACTCGTCTTTGTTTAACTGGGGCGATGGTTTAAGTGAGAGTAGGTCATAAATTTCAGCACAACGTTAAAACGGTGTAGTGACTTTTGGAAGGCCATAAATCCTAAACCGTAACTCGGATTAAGACAAGTCCTAAACGGAAAATCATCTACTCAAACCGAACTAGCTGGAAATAAAATTTCCCAGTAGCCCAGGTTAATGATCAGACCCAGAAAACAGTAGGTAAAGTGCTCCAGTGGGTTCTTAGTGCTTGATGCTCATCACGGTTCTCATCCTTGATGCTTATAGCTTCAAGCGTACAACTCGTTGATGTGTTTGCATCATCTTTACCAAGTTTTGACCATCATAACACTAATGTATGTCTAAAATATGTAGCACAACTCATTTAAGGGTTGTAAGTAGTTTGATGAACCAAAGTTACATCAAGATCTTAGATCCAACACATACATGAGTTCTAATAGTAATATTAAGTTACAAACTTAAAAGTAAACTAAGTAAACAAGATCTTAAGTTGTATAACTTAGTTCTTAGTTAGATCTTGAAGATCCTAAACCAAAAAGTCTAGATATAGTGTTCTTAAGTTAAACCCTAAGTTATAGAACTTGGATCTTAACTTTAATGAAACCATAAGTCATGAAACTTAGGTTTTAATCTTGTAGAATGTATGTAAGCTTATAAGCTCTTATTTACAACAAAATTAGAAGACCATAAGCTATAGAAACTTAGTTCTAACATAAGTGTACAAAGTTATAACTAGAAAGTTATACTTCCATGTTCTTGAACTTACAAATTTAACTTTAGTTTCAAGAAATATGAGATCAAGTTTAACTAGTAATACTTGACCAAATTAACAACATCACAACTTTAAAGTACTTACAAAAGAAAGAAATAAACTAAAGTTACAAGTATTATGTTCATGTTTGTTTCATAATTAAGAAGATTCAAATCAAAGTTTGGATCTTAGGAAAGTAAACTTTAAGTCTACAAAACATGAACACAAGTAAGCTCTCAAGGCTTATGAGTTTTATATCTTTAAAACATTTAAGTGTAGAACCATAAGTTATAGAAACTTAGATCATTGTTCTTGTTTTCTCATCAAACAAAGATGGAAGTAACAATATTTATGAAGATACAAGTTAGAGAACTTGATCTTTAACAACAATAAACAATAACTAACAAGTAAATGAAGATGATATGTTTCGGTTTTCTTCAAAGGAAAAAGGAAGGAAGAAAAGATATAATGCTTACAAATTTTAGAGAGAAAGTTGAGAGGAAATGAGTGTAAGTATGTGTGTGTAAAAGTGAGGTTCAATACTAGTGTATATGTAGAAAAAATTGAAAAAAAAAGAACTCCTCATTACCTGGCCTAAAGCCGTCAGTTTCAAGGGCTCAAAGGGGAAGGTCAAGTTACTATTTTCAAGTATTGGGAGATGGTGTAAGCTCAAACTGGATTAAAGTTAAATTGCATGGGAAAGAGGTGTAAGCATGCTTGTGACAAGTCTCCTCATTCACTAATTAATCTAGTTTAAGTCTTAATAATTCACTAGCTTAATGATGGGCTAACTAGTCCATTAAGAAAGTAGGGTGGGCTTCCAAGTCCATGTCCATTGATAAAGGCCCAAGTCCAAGTATGTAACAATTAAATAAATAAGGCCCAAGTAATTAACTACTTGCATTAGTTAATTAAAAATAATTAATAATAATTAATTATGAATGTAAATAATATTCGAAATATTATTCGTGAAAAGTACTTGTGTCACAAAGACAAGTCGAGACATGTAAAGTCAAATACGGTAACAAGTAAATGTATAATAATACATTTATTAACATGCAAGTATTAATAATAAAAATTAATAAATATAAGTCGGAAAATCCAGGGTCGTTACATAACCCACCTATTAAAGAAAATTTCGTCCCGAAATTAGTAGGTGAGGGAGATGGAGGAGTTGGGAAAAGGTGAGGATACTTCTGCGTCATTTGATCCTCTCGTTCCTGAAATGTCCCGTTCATATTGATTATAAACATTCCATATTAATTGATTTCGTCGCGGGGTTTTGACCTCTATATGAGACATTTTTCAAAGACTGCATTCATTTTTTAAAACAAGCATAACCTTTATTTTATCGATAAAGGTTTAAAAAGCATTACGTAGATTATCAAATAATGATAATCTAAAATATACTATTTACACACGACCATTACATAATGGTTTACAATAAGAATATATTACATCAAAAATAAGTTTCTTGAATGCAGTTTTTACACAATATCATACAAGCATGGACTCCAAATCTTGTCCTTATTTTAGTATGCAACAGCAGAAGCTCTTAATAATTATCTGAGAATAAACATCCTTAAAACGTCAACAAAAATGTTGGTGAGTTATAGGTTTAACCTATATATTTATCAAATCGCAATAATAGACCACAAGATTTCATATTTCAATATACATCCCATACATAGAGATAAAAATCATTCATATGGTGAACACCTGGTAACCGACATTAACAAGATGCATATATGAATATCCCCTATCATTCCGAGAAATCCTTCGGACATGATATAAACGAATTCGAAGTACTAAAGCATCCGGTACTTTGGATGGGGTTCGTTAGGCCTAATAGATCCATCTTTAGGATTCTCGTCAATTAGTAGATTGGTTTACTAATTCTTAGGTTACCAAGCAAAAGGGGCATATTCGGCTTCGATCATTCAACCATATAATGTAGTTTCATTTACTTGTGTCTATTTCTTAAAACATTTATAAAACTGCATGTATTCTCATCCCAAAATATTAGATTTTAAAAGTGGGACTATAACTCACTTTCACATATTTTTACTTCGTCGGGAAGTAAGACTTGGCCACTGGTCGATTCACGAACCTATACAAATATGTACATATATATCAAAGTATGCTCAAAATATATTTACAACATTTTTTAATACGTTATAATGTTTTAAGCTTATTAAGTCAGCTGTCCTCGTTAATAACCTACAACTAGTTGTCCATAGTTAGATGTACAGAAATAAATATAAATTATCTTGGATCAATCCATGATCCAGTGTATACAAGCCTCAGGCTAGATCACAACTCAAACTATATATATTATTTTGGAATCAACCTCAACCCTGTATAGCTAACTCCAACATTACTGCATATAGAGTGTCTATGGTTGTTCCAAAATATATTATATAGATGGGTCGATATGATATGTCAAAACATTGTATACGTGTCTATGGTATCCCAAGATTACATAATATATATTAGAATACATGAATAATACAATATAAGTTTGTTAAGTTATGATTTGTATAGAATTGTTACAATATTTCCCGTAGCTACAACAATCAAAAAATATCCAATCTTGTTTTACCCATAACTTCTTCGTTTTAAATCCGTTTTGAGTGAATCAAATTGCTATGGTTTCATATTGAACTCTATTTTATGAATCTATACAGAAAAAGTATAGGTTTATAGTCAGAAATATAAGTTACAAGTTGTTTTTGTAAGAGGTAGTCATTTCAGTCGAAAGAACGACGTCTTGATGACCATTTTGAAAAACATACTTCCACTTTGAGTTTAACCATGATTTTTGGATATAGTTTCATGTTCATAATAAAAATCATTTTCCCATAAGAACAACTTTTAAATCAAAGTTTATCATAGTTTTTAATTATCAAACCCAAAACAGCCCGCGGTGTTACTACGACGGCGTATGTCCGGTTTTACGGTATTTTTCGTGTTTCCAGGCTTTAAATCATTAAGTTAGCATATCATATAGATATAGAACATGTGTTTAGTTGATTTTAAAAGTCAATTTAGAAGGATTAACTTTATTTGCGAACAAGTTTAGAATTAACTAAACTATGTTCTAGTGATTACAAGTTTAAATCTTCAAATAAGATAGTTTTATATGTATGAATCGAATGATGTTATGAACATCATTACTACCTTAAGTTTAGTAGGTAAACCTACTGGAAGTGACAAGAAATGATCTAGCTTCAAAGGATCTTGGTTGGCTTGAAAGTTCTTGAAGTAGGATCATGACACAAAAACAAGTTCAAGTAAGATTTTTACTCGAATTAAGATAGTTTATAGTTATAGAAATTGAATCAAAGTTTGAATATGATTATTACCTTAAATAAGAAAGATAACCTACTATAAATAACAAAGGTTTCTTGATCTTATATGATTACTTGGAATGGATTAGGAAGCTTGGATGTAAACTAGTAAACTTGAAAGGATTTTCGAAGTGTTCTTGAGGTGTTCTTTATAAGATGATTATAGCTTGATTCTTGAAGTAATTTTTGATGAAGATGATGATTAGCTACTGGAAAAATTCGTTCATAAGTGAGTGTGTGTGTGTGTGTTGAGAGAGAATTAGAAAGAGAATTGAAAGTGAAATAGAGTGAATGATGAGTGGTAAGTGGTGAGTGGTGAGTGGGGTTAAAAGGAGTTCTAGTTAGTTGACTAGTTCATGGTAGAAGTTAAAATTGATTAGTCATACATGACATAATCAAGAGTGGAAACCCATGCTAGTTCCTATTGGTATATACCCACAGTAAGTACGTCTAGAAGCTGTGTATAATAAGGGTATGAATACGACTAGAATTCTTGATGAAAAAAGAATGGGAATGTAACTGTACCCATTTTTGTTAAGTATTAGTGTTTTGATATATGTCTTGAAGTCTTCTAAAAGTATATTAATACATCTAAATACACTACATGTATATACATTTTAACTGAGTCGTTAAGTCATCGTTAGTCGTTACATGTAAGTGTTGTTTTGAAACCTTTAAGTTAACAATCTCATTTAATGTTGTTAACCCATTGTTTATTATATCTAATGAGATGTTAAATTATTATCTTATCATGATATTATGATATATTAATATATCTTAATATGATATATATATATATATACATTTAAATGTCGTTACAATGATAATCGTTACATATATGTCTCGTTTCGAAATCCTTAAGTTAGTAGTCTTGTTTTTATGTATATAACTCATTGTTAATATACTTATGGAGATACTCACTTATCATAATCTCATGTTAACTATATGTATATCCATATATATATATCGTCATGTTGTTTTTACAAGTTTTAACGTTCGTGAATCGCCGGTCAACTTGGGTGGTCAATTGTCTACATGAAACTCATTTCAAATAATCAAGTCTTAACAAGTTTGATTGCTTAACATGTTGGAAACATTTAATCATGTAAAAATAAATTTCATTTAATATATATAAACATGGAAAAGTTCGGGTCACTACAGTACCTACCCGTTAAATAAATTTCGTCCCGAAATTTTAAGCAGTTGGAGGTGTTATCGTATCTTCTGGAAATAAGTGCAGGTATTTCTTCTTCATCTGATCTTCTCGTTCCTAGGTGAACTCGGGTCCTCTATGAGCATTCCATCAAACCTTAATAATTGGTATCTTGTTTTGCTTAAGTCTTTTAACCTCACGATCCATTATTTCGACGGGTTCCTAAATGAATTGAAGTTTTTCGTTGATTTGAATTTCGTCTAACGGAATAGTGAGATCTTCTTTAGCAAAATATTTCTTCAAATTCGAGACGTGGAAAGTGTTATGTACAGTCGCGAGTTGTTAAGGTAACTCAAGTGGGTAAGCTACTGGTCCGACACGATCAATAATCTTCAATGGTCCAATATACATTGGATTTAATTTCTCTCGTTTACCAAATCGAACAACGCCTTTCCAAGGTGCAACCTTAAGCATGACCATCTCTCCAATTTCAAATTCTATATCTTTTCTTTTAATGTCGGCGTAGCTCTTTTATTGACTTTGGGCGGTTTTCAACCGTTTTTGAATTTGGATAATCTTCTCGGTAGTTTCTTGTATTATCTCCGGACCCGTAATCTGTCTATCCCCCACTTCACTCCAAAAAATCGGAGACCTGCACTTTCTACCATAAAGTGCTTCAAACGGCGCCATCTCAATGCTTGAATGGTAGCTATTGTTGTAGGAAAATTCTGCTAATGGTAGATGTCGATCCCAACTATTTCCGAAATCAATAACACATGCTCGTAGCATGTCTTCAAGCGTTTGTATCGTCCTTTCACTCTGCCCATCAGTTTGTGGATGATAGGCAGTACTCATGTCTAGACGAGTTCCTAATGCTTGTTGTAATGTCTGCCAGAATCTTGAAATAAACCTGCCATCCCTATCAGAGATAATAGAGATTGGTATTCCATGTCTGGAGACGACTTCCTTCAAATACAGTCGTGCTAACTTCTCCATCTTGTCATCTTCTCTTATTGGCAGGAAGTGTGTTGATTTGGTGAGACGATCAACTATTACCCAAATAGTATCAAAACCACTTGCAGTCCTTGGCAATTTAGTGATGAAATCCATGGTAATGTTTTCCCATTTCCATTCCGGGAATTCGGGTTGTTGAAGTAGACCTGATGGTTTCTGATGCTCAGCTTTGACCTTAGAACACGTCAAACATTCTCCTACGTATTTAGCAACGTCGGTTTTCATACCTGGCCACCAAAAATGTTTCTTGAGATCCTTGTACGTCTTCCCCGTTCCAGGATGTATTGAGTATCTGGTTTTATGAGCTTCTCTAAGTACCATTTCTCTCATATCTCCAAATTTTGGTACCCAAATTCTTTCAGCCCTATACCGGGTTTCGTCTTCCCGAATATTAAGATGTTTCTTCGATCCTTTGGGTATTTCATCCTTTAAGTTTCCCTCTTTTAAAACTCCTTGTTGCGCCTCCTTTATTTGAGTAGCAAGGTTAGTGTGAATCATTATATTCATAGATTTTACACGAATGGGTTCTCTGTCCTTTCTGCTCAAGGCGTCGGCTACCACATTTGCCTTCCCTGGGTGGTAACGAATCTCAAAGTCGTAATCATTCAACAATTCAATCCACCTGCGCTGCCTCATGTTCAGTTGTTTCTGATTAAATATGTGTTGAAGACTTTTGTGGTCGGTATATATAATACTTTTGACCCCATATAAGTAGTGCCTCCAAGTCTTTAATGCAAAAACAACCGCGTATAATTCCAAATCATGCGTCATATAATTCTATTCGTGAATCTTCAATTGTCTAGACGCATAAGCAATTACTTTCGTTCCTTGCATTAATACACAACCGAGACCTTGCTTTGAGGCATCACAATATATCACAAAATCATCATTCCCTTCAGGTAATGACAATATAGGTGCCGTAGTTAACTTTTTCTTCAACAATTGAAACGCTTTTTCTTGTTCATCCTTCCATTCAAATTTTCTCCCTTTATGCGTTAATGCAGTTAAGGGTTTTGCTATTCTGGAAAAGTCTTGGATGAACCTTCTGTAGTAACCAGCTAGTCCTAAAAACTGGCGTATGTGTTTTGGAGTTTTCGGGGTTTCCCACTTTTCACCGGTTTCAATCTTTGCTGGATCCACCTGAATACCTTCTTTGTTCACTATGTGACCGAGGAATTGAACTTCTTCCAACTAAAATGCACACTTTGAAAACTTAGCGTACAGTTTTTTCTATCTTAACAACTCTAGCACTTTTCTTAAATGTTCTCCGTGCTCTTAGTCATTCTTTGAGTAAATAAGTATGTCATCGATGAAAACAATGACAAACTTGTCAAGGTATGGCCCACACACTCGGTTCATGAGGTCCATGAACACAACTGGTGCGTTAGTTAAACCAAACGGCATAACCATAAACTCATAATGACCGTAACGCGTCCTAAAAGCAGTCTTCGGAATATCATCCTCCTTCACCCGCATTTGATGATACCCGGAATGTAAATCGATCTTTGAATAAACCGACGAGCCTTGTAGCTGATCAAATAAGTCGTCGATTCTCGGTAGTGGGTAGCAGTTCTTAATAGTAAGTTTGTTCAACTCTCAGTAGTCGATACACAACCTAAATGTACCATCCTTCTTCTTGACAACCAAAACAGGAGCTCCCCACGGTGATGTGCTTGGTTGAATGAAACCACGCTCTAAAAGTTCTTGTAATTGGCTTTGGAGTTCCTTCATCTCACTGGGTGAAATTCTGTATGGAGCACGAGCTATTGGTGCAGCTCCTGGTACAAGATCTATCTAAAATTCAACAGATCGGTGCGGAGGTAGTCCCGGTAATTCTTTTGGAAATACATTGGGAAATTCTTTTGCGACAGGAACATCATTGATGTTCTTTTCTTCAGGTTTAACTTCCTCGATGTGTGCTAGAATGACGTAACAACCTTTTCTTATTAGTTTTTGTGCCTTCAAACTACTAATAAGATTTAACTTCGCGTTACTCTTTTCTCCGTACACCATTAAAGGTTTTCCTTTTTCACGCATAATGCGATTCGCATTTTTGTAACAAACGATCTCTGATCTCACCTTTTTCAACCAGTTCATGCCAATTATTACATCAAAACTCCCTAACTCGACTGGTATTAAATCAATTTTAAACGTTTCATCCCCCAGTTTAATTTCTCTCTCCCGACATATATTATCTGCTGAAATTAATTTACCGTTTGCTAATTCGAGTAAAAATTTACTATCCAAAGGTGTCAATGGGCAACTTAATTTAGCACAAAATTCTCTACTCATATAGCTTTTATCCGCACCCGAATCAAATAAAACATAAGCAGATTTATCGTTAATAAGAAACGTACCCGTAACAAGCTGCGGGTCTTCCTGTGCTTCTGCCGCATTAATATTGAAAACTCTTCCACGGCCCTGCCCATTAGTATTCCCCTGATTCAGGCAATTTCTAATAATGTGGCCCGGTTTTCCACATTTATAACAAACAGCGTTGGTATTACTTGCTCCGACACTAATCGTTTCGGCATTACTTGTTCTGACATTATTTGTTCCTTTAGTTCTGTTAAACTTTGGTCCGTAGACCTCACACTTTGTCGCGCTATACCCATTTCTTTTACACCTGTTGCAAAATGTCGTGCAAAACCCGTGATGATTTTCTTCACACCTATGACATGGTTATTTTTGGTTTTTGTTGCCGTTGTTGTTATTGAGGTTGTTGTTGGGATTGTTATTGTTGTTGAAACGGTTGTTGTAGTTGTTGTTGTTGTTGGGATGTTTGTTGTACTTATTGTTAGGATTGCGGTTATTGTGGCAATTGTTGTTGCAGTTGTTGGGATAGTTGTTACGATTATTGTTGTAATTGTTGTTATTGTTGTACTGGTGACTCTTGTCACCGTTTTCCTCCCACTTCCTCTTGAGTTGTTTCATGTTAGCTTCTTCGGCCACCTGCTCTTTAATTCTTCCCTCAATCTGATTTATGAGTTTATGAGCCATTCGACTTGCCTTCTGTATAGAAGCGGGCTCGTGTGAACTCACATCTTCTTGAATCCTTACTGGTAACCCTTTTACAAACGCGTCGATCTTCTCTTCTTCATCTTCGAATGCTCCCGGACACAATAGGCACAACTCTGTGAATCATCGTTCATATGTGGTAACATCGAACCCTTGTGTTCGTAACTCTCTAAGTTCTGCCTTGAGTTTATTGACTTCGTTTCTAGGACGGTACTGCTCGTTCATCAATTGCTTGAATGGCGACCACGGTAGTGCGTAAGCAGCATTTTGTCCTACCTGTTCAAGATAGGTGTTCCACCAAGTTAACGCAGTACCTGTGAAGGTATGCGTAGCGTACTTAACTTTGTCCTCTTCAGTACACTTACTTATGGCAAACACCTATTTGACTTTCTCGGTCCACCGTTTCAATCCAATTGGTCCTTCGGTTCCATAAAATTCCAAAGGTTTGCAGGCAGTGAATTCTTTGTAGGTGCATCCTACACGATTTCTTACGCCGTTAGCTGCATTGCTAGATTCAGAGTTATTGTTGGTATGTAGCGCAGCTTGTACTGCAGCTATGTTTGCAGCAAGAAAAGTACGAAATTCCTCTTCGCTCATATTCATGGTTTGTCGAGTAGTCGGTGCCATTTCCTTCAAAATAGCCAACTGAATCGAGTTAATCATACAGAATATTAAGAGTAGTCAATAGTATTTCGTAGCATAATATGAACTTATTTATAAAAGTTTTTTCTTCATATTAGCGTTTTATAAGTTTAAATTCGGGTACTACCTACCCGTTAAGTTCATACTTAGTAGCTAATATAAAATTCAACTACTACAATTCCATATGAAAAACTGATTATAATAATATATCACATACAAATATTCTTCAAACTTACAACTTCGCTATATTACATATAACATGAAATATATTACACTTTGATACATGACAATTTTGAAGATAAATCTAGTTAATACGCAAGTTGTTCAGCAAAGGAAATAAAGACACGTAATTCATAAGTCCGGAAACAAGTCATGCATTCTGGTTTTACTAAGACGACTTCCCATCCTTGGTCTTGTGGAAAATAACCGTTATGACCATTGGCTAGGCAGCATGTTGTAATGTCGTCAAAAAGACGAGGGTTTCGTAATGTCCAACTGCCCCGTAATAATATAAAAACCTTATTTCTCACCCCAACTACTGAATCCGTCACTTGTGGAAAGGTTTTATTTAAAAGTTGTAACCTGATATTCTTTTTCTCACTTTGGTAAGAAGCGAACATCACTAACCCATAAGTATAACATGCTTCTTTATGTTGCATGTTAGAAGCTCTTTCTAACTCGCGAAATCCTATGTTGGGATATGTTGAGTCAAAATAGGTTCTTAACCCGTAGCGTAAAATTGCATTTGCGTTCCCCGCATTTAATGCTTTAAAGAAAACACGGCATAACTTACGGTCTCCCCAATGTGATATACCCCACCTATCAAAGGAAAGCCTTTTATAAACTAAGGCATTTTTGGAAAGTCTTTCAAATGTTTGACAAGTTAATTTCGCCATAACTAAATGTGCTGATGAACTCTGACCGACTCTAGACAAGATTTCCTTAATCATATCCTCTGGTAGGTCTTCTAAAATATTCGGTTGTCTACCCTTAACGTCCATTTTGTTTTTATACTGTAAAATAGACAAGAATTAGATTCATAAAAGATAATTAACAAACAATACAAGCAATTTTTACATAGAACATAAAAGTACAAGCACACTATAATACATATAATACACAACATGATTACAACTCCCTAATCTGAATCACTGGTTTCTTCTTCTTCGGACTTGGTTCGCTTTCCTAATTTTCCAGGGATATATGGTGTTCCTCTAATACGAGGCATCGTTTTCCACAATAGTTTAGAAAAACCTAGTGGTTTAGAGGTTCCCGGGTTATTGTTACACTTTAGGAAATACGGATGTTGCCGATACATATAAAGCTCATCGGGGTTGGAATCGGGTTTCTCTATTTTTATACCTTTTCCCTTATTATTTTCTTTTGCTATATTAAATTGGGTCGAGGTGATTTCTATAACATCATCAGAATCCTCATCGGGATCCGATTCATCGGAAAATTGGTAATCTTCCCAATATTTTGCTTCCTCGGCAGAAACACCATTGACCATTTTTAACTTTGGTCCGTTGGTTGAGGATTTTCTTTTATTTAAACGATTTACTGTAGGTATCACTATTTCTTCCTCCGGAACCTCTTCTTCTTCTGGTTCCTCCTCTTCCGATTCATCCTCTTCTGGTTCCTCTTCTTCCGGTTCCTCCTCTTCCGGTTCCTCTTCGGGAATTTGTGAATCTTCCCAAAATATATTCGACTCTTCATTATTATTAGGTGAATCAATGGGATTTGTACTAGAGGTAGACATCTATCACACAATATCAAACACATTAAGAAGTTAATATATCACATAATATTTACATGTTAATAATATATAGTTTCCAACAAAAGTGTTAAGCAATCGTTTTTTTTTTAAAGAAAACACGGTCGAAGTCCTGACTCACTAATGTATCCTAACAAACTCGATAAGACACACTAATGCAAATTTCTGGTTCTCTGAGACCAACGCTCGGATACCAACTGAAATGTCCCGTTCATATTGATTATAAACGTTCCATATTAATTGATTTCGTCGCGAGGTTTTGACCTCTATATGAGACGTTTTTCAAAGACTGCATTCATTTTTTAAAACAAGCATAACCTTTATTTTATCGATAAAGGTTTAAAAAGCATTACGTAGATTATCAAATAATGATAATCTAAAATATACTGTTTACACACGACCATTACATAATGGTTTACAATAAGAATATATTACATCAAAAATAAGTTTCTTGAATGCAGTTTTTACACAATATCATACAAGCATGGACTCCAAATCTTGTCCTTATTTTAGTATGCAATAACAGAAGCTCTTAATAATCACCTGAGAATAAACATGCTTAAAACATCAACAAAAATGTTGGTGAGTTATAGGTTTAACCTATATATTTATCAAATCGCAATAATAGACCACAAGATTTCATATTTCAATATACATCCCATACATAGAGATAAAAATCATTCATATGGTGAACACCTGGTAACCGACATTAACAAGATGCATATAAGAATATCCCCTATCATTCCGAGAAATCCTTCGGACATGATATAAACCAATTCGAAGTACTAAAGCATCCGGTACTTTGGATGGGGTTCGTTAGGCCCAATAGATCTATCTTTAGGATTCGCGTCAATTAGTAGATCGGTTAACTAATTCTTAGGTTACCAAGCAAAAGGGGCATATTCGGCTTCGATCATTCAACCATATAATGTAGTTTCATTTACTTGTGTCTATTTCGTAAAATATGTATAAAACTGCATGTATTATCATCCCAAAATATTAGATTTTAAAAGTGGGACTATAACTCACTTTCACAGATTTTTACTTCGTCGGGAAGTAAGACTTGGCCACTGGTCGATTCACGAACCTATACAAATATGTACATATATATCAAAGTATGCTCAAAATATATTTACAACATTTTTTAATACGTTATAATGTTTTAAGCTTATTAAGTCAGCTGTCCTCGTTAATAACCTACAACTAGTTGTCCATAGTTAGATGTACAGAAATAAATATAAATTATCTTGGATCAATCCACGACCCAGTGTATACAAGCCTCAGGCTAGATCACAACTCAAACTATATATATTATTTTGGAATCAACCTCAACCCTGTATAGCTAACTCCAACATTACTGCATATAGAGTGTCTATGGTTGTTCCAAAATATATTATATAGATGGGTCGATATGATATGTCAAAATATTGTATACGTGTCTATGGTATCCCAAGATTACATAATATATATTAGAATACATGAATAATACAATATAAGTTTGTTAAGTTATGATTTGTATAGAATTGTTACAATATTTCCCGTAGCTACAACAATCAAAAAATATCCAATCTTGTTTTACCCATAACTTCTTCGTGTTAAATCCATTTTGAGTGAATCAAATTACTATGGTTTCATATTGAACTCTATTTTATGAATATATACATAAAATGTATAGGTTTATAGTCGTAAATATAAGTTACAAGTCATTTTTGTAAAAGGTAGTCATTTCAGTCGAAAGAACGACATCTTGATGACCATTTTGAAAAACATACTTACACTTTGATTTTAACCATGATTTTTGGATATAGTTTCATGTTCATAAGAAAAATTATTTTCCCATAAGAACAACTTTTAAATCAAAGTTTATCATAGTTTTTAATTATCAAACCCAAAACAGCCCGCGGTGTTACTACGACGGCGTACGTCCGGTTTTACGCTATTTTTCGTGTTTCCAGGTTTTAAATCATTAAGTTAGCATATCATATAGATATAGAACATGTGTTTAGTTGATTTTAAAAGTCAAGTTAGAAGCATTAACTTTATTTACGAACAAGTTTAGAATTAACTAAACTATGTTCTAGTGATTACAAGTTTAAATCTTCAAATAAGATAGTTTTATATGTATGAATTGAATTATGTTATGAACATCATTACTACCTTAAGTTTAGTAGGTAAACCTACTGGAAGTGACAAGAAATGATCTAGCTTCAAAGGATCTTGGATGGCTTGAAAGTTCTTGAAGTAGGATCATGACACAAAACCAAGTTCAAGTAAGATTTTTACTCGAATTAAGATAGTTTATAGTTATAGAAATTGAATCAAAGTTTGAATATGATTATTACCTTGAATAAGAAAGATAACCTACTGTAAATAACAAAGGTTTCTTGATCTTAGATGATTACTTGGAATGGATTAGAAAGCTTGGATGTAAACTAGTAAACTTGAAAGGATTTTCGAAGTGTTCTTGAAGTGTTCTTCCTAAGATGATTATAGCTTGATTCTTGAAGTAATTTTTGATGAAGATGATGATTAGCTACTGGAAAAATTCGTTCATAAGTGTGTGTGTGTGTGTGTGTGTGTGTGTGTGTTGAGAGAGAATTAGAAAGAGAATTGGAAGTGAAATGGAGTGAATGATGAGTGGTAAGTGGTGAGTGGTGAGTGGGGTTAAAAGGAGTTCTAGTTAGTTGACTAGTTCATGGTAGAAGTTAAAATTGATTAGTCATACATAACATAATCAAGAGTGGAATCCCATGCTAGTTCCTATTGGTATATACCCACGGTAAGTATGTCTAGAAGCTGTGTATAATACGGGTATGAATACGACTAGAATTCTTGATGAAAAAAGAATGGGAATGTAACTGTACCCATTTTCATTAAGTATTAGTGTTTTGATATATGTCTTGAAGTCTTCTAAAAGTATATTAATACATCTAAATACACTACATATATATACATTTTAATTGAGTCGTTAAGTCATCGTTAGTCGTTACATGTAAGTGTTGTTTTGAAACCTTTAAGTTAACAATCTCATTTAATGTTGTTAACCCATTGTTTATTATATCTAATGAGATGTTAAATTATTATCTTATCATGATATTATGATATATTAATATATCTTAATATGATATATATACATTTAAATGTCGTTACAACGATAATCGTTACATATATATCTCGTTTCGAAATCCTTAAGTTAGTAGTCTTATTTTTATGTATATAACTCATTGTTAATATACTTATGGAGATACTCACTTATCATAATCTCATGTTAACTATATGTATATCCATATATATATATATATATATATATATATATATATATATCGTCATGTTGTTTTTACAAGTTTTAACGTTCGTGAATCGCCGGTCAACTTGGGTGGTCAATTGTCTACATGAAACTCATTTCAAATAATCAAGTCTTAACAAGTTTGATTGCTTAACATGTTGGAAATATTTAATCATGTAAAAATCAATTTCATTTAATATATATAAACATGGAAAAGTTCGGGTCGCTACAGTTCCCAGGTAAACTCAGGTCCTCGTTTGGAATTCCATCGGACTCGAACGATCGAAATTCTGTTGTGTTTCAAAGTTTTGACCTCACGGTCCATAATTTTGACAGGCTCTTCCACGAAGTAGAGTTTGTCATCAATTGTAAGTTCCTCCAATGGTATGACATATTCCGGTACAGCAAGACACTTCTTCAAATTCGATACATGAAAGGTTGGATGAACTGAGCTCAATTGAGTTGGAAGATCCAAACGATAAGCAACGGGTCCAACACGCTCCAAGATTTCAAAAGGACCAATGTATCGCGAGTTGAGCTTCCCACATTTTCCAAAACGAATTACACCTTTCCAAGGTGCAACTTTCAACATTACATGGTCACCCACGTTGAATTCGAAGTCTTTACGTTTAAGGTCTGCATAACTCTTTTGGCGATCACGGGCCGTCTTGAGTCTCGCTTGAATTTGGACAATATTCTCAGTTGTTTCATGGACTATCTCGGGTCCGGTGATTTGATTTTCGCCTACTTCAGCCCAACAAATAGGAGATTGGCATTTGCGGCCATACAACGCTTCAAAAGGTGCGGCATTAATACTCGAATGATAACTGTTGTTGTAAGAGAATTCGGCTAGCAGCAAATTCCTTTCCCAAGCCTTTCCAAAATCAATGACACATGCACGCAACATGTCCTCCAAAGTCTGAATCGTGCGTTCGCTTTGTCCGTCGGTCTGCGGGTGATACGCAGTACTCATGTCGAGACGAGTCCCCAAGGCTTCTTGCAAAGAACGCCAAAATCTGGAAGCAAAACGGGGATCGAAATCTGAGATGATTGATAAGGGCACACCATGATGAGATACAAACTCTTTTATGTATAGTTGAGCGAGTCTCTCCATCGTATCAGTTTCCTTCATGGCCAAAAAGTGTGCAGATTTGGTAAGTGTAACGACCCGCACTTTTTCGATCATACTATACTTATAAGATTAATATTTACATAAATTAAACCTTGCCAACATGATAAGCAATCCAAATTGTCGAGATTTATATTTCCGAAAAGAGTTTTACACAACGTTTGACCGTCTAGTTTGACCGATGATATCACGAACTATACAATATATGATAATTATACGTTTGTGTATATATATGTATATATACATATTTAACATGATTAATAAATGTTTTAATATCTCATTTTGTATTAATAACAACAAGTTATATGTGTATTTTGAAACTACTAACTTAAGTTTTCAAAACGATAACTATACGTAACGTTATTTGACATAAATACTTAAGACATATAATGTTTATACATATATTGTATAAGTAATGTATTTAATCACTTTTAAAGACTTAAATACATAAAACCATATAAGTGTATTCACAAAAGATAGCTATATTTGAATCCTCATTCCATTTTTCACAAAATTTCTATACGTATACCTAGAGTATTTGTACTCGTATCATACCAAGCTTCTATACGTATTTACTATTGGTATATACACATCAAATCACCACCTAACCAGCCCTTATTCATGCCTTATGTATAAGGTAATTACTTTTGAATCATTGCAAGACTAATTACAAAAATACAAACTAGAATTTTGTCATGTTATCCTTAAAGATCACATTTTTAGGAGTATATATGTATCATCATTTTTGATTCATTTTTACTTCAATCTCTTAACTAAAAACACACACTCTTTCTTACTCTCTAAACTCCATAACAATCCAGCAAAGTTCCATAAAGATCTAGCTTCAAAAACCATACTAAAACACCATAAGAAAACCATACAAAAACATTTCAAGAAAACCCTCCAAGAACACCAACTTACTTCCAATCTTTCATCCACTTCTATCACCCTTTTGATTCTAGCTTCTTACTCCTCTTTTACAGCAAACTTATCCAAGGAACTTGAGGTAGAATCTATGTTCATAACCTTATTCAATTCATATATATATAGCTATCATATTTTGTGGTTTACAAGTTTAACAACAAGAACATAGTTTGAATGTTTTCAAACTTGTTTGCAAACTAAATAGATCCTTCTAACTTAACTTTTAAAATACTTCAAGACCTGTAATATAACTTATGTATATGCTAATTTAACAAGGTAAAACTTGGTTTTTCAAAGTATAAGTATTTTTAGAAAAATGGTCATTAAATGATTTTGTTGTAACAAAAATGTTTAACTTCATATGTTTCACTAATGTTTCACTTATGCCGTATGATTTTAAATACAAACCAAGGTATTTACAGTTCATAGTCTTAAAGAAGAACTCGATCCAAGAAGATGGCAATTTGAATCAACGAAAACGGATTTGTAACGAAGAAACTATGACCGAAACAAAATTGGTTATCCTAGATCATTTCAACTACGGGATCAATTGGAAAAAATGATATAAATCACATATTTCTAAGATAACATGATATTTTATATATATGTACTTATAATTCAATTTTATATGGTTCAGGATCACCCGTAAACAATACGAGAAGATTAATCATAAGATCCCATGATTGTACGCAACACGTCATTTGACAACACCGGTACTTTATGTACGCAACACGTCATTTGACAACACCGGTACCATGGGTCAAGATTAATCTCGACCAATACATATATGATGGGGTTTTATTGATTTCGTTGGGGGTTTTATTTATTCCATTGCGGGTATATTAAACATCTAAAAATGAACCATTAAAATTGAATTACTAACAACGAACTGCTAACTACGGACTAAGGAAATATTCAAAATATTAAAAGTATAACAAGTATATATATATATAACGTTTGTTTTAAAATGAAAACATATTGATATATTATATGGATAGGTTCGTGATATCAACCGGAAGACCGAGTCAAATTATTTATATCATCAAGACAAGAGTGAGTATATAGTCCCACTTTTAAACTCTAAATATTTCGGGATGAGAATACATGTATTTTATGTTTTACGTTATGGACACAAGTAACTGAAAAATATATTCTACGTTGAGTTGTACCACTGGCATACTTCCCTGTAGCTTGGTAACTAATATTTACAGCGGTATTGTAAACGCGAATCCTGTTGATAGATCTATCGGGCCTGACAACCCCAACCGGACTGGACGACCAGTATTCAACGGTTGCACAGTACTTCGTTTTGTAACTACACTTGGTACGGTGTAGTAAGATTTCATATTAAAGGGAATATGCGACGTGATTGAATGTTAAGTATGGTTACCAAGTGCTCAACCACTTAGAATATTTTTATTGAAATGTTTATATACGAAATCTTGTGGTCTATATATATATATTGCTGCGCACTAAACCTATATCTCACCAACTTTATGTTGACGTTTTTAAACATGTTTATTCTCAGGTGATAATTAAAGCTTCCGCTGCATTATGTTGAATCTAAGCAGGATCATGCGTACTCATATTTGTGTCAAAAATAAAACTGCATATCCGAGGACGTGTGTTGTAAAATATGCTAGAAATCGTGTTGTTATTATCATTTGTAAAGTTTGTAAGTCGAAGATTATCGTTAAACGATAATCATCTTTTTATTGTCTAAAGCTTGTACAAAAATAATGGTTTGGTTTGTAATGTATAATATATGCAGTTTTCCTTTTTAAAAATGTCGCATATAGAGGTCAATACCTCGCAATGAAATCATACGTTATCTAACACGTTCTTATGGTTAAGGACGGGTTATGACATGTGGTATCAGAGCGTTGGTCTTAGCGAACCAGGTTTGCATTAGTGTGTCTAACCGAGAAGTCGTTAGGATACATTAGTAAAGTCTGGACTTTGACCGGGTCTGATTTAAAAAAAAAAAAAAACCATTGCTTATCACTGTTGGTTAAAATTTATATGTAAATATTATGTAGTACTAATGGGTTAGTTGTTGTGTGATAGATGTCGGGCTCGAAACTTATTATCACATTCAGCGACTCCGAACCAGAATCTTCAGATTGTGTTTCAGTCATTAACATATCCGATGACGAAAGTGGTATTTTTGGGGAAGACTCACAATTTCCGGATGAACCAACTATAGAAATATCGGAAAGTGAACCCGAGGAGGAAAGTGAACCCGAAGAGGAAAGTGAACCCGAAGAAGAAAGTGAACCCGAGGAAGAAATACTAGAAATTACGAAAGAAAAATTCGATCAAGGAAAGAAACGAAAAGCGAATGAATTAGAAAATTCAAATCCCGAACTTAGTGAGAATGACGTAGCACCAATTCCACTCAACACTACCACCCCTATTCCCGCTATTCCTATTAGTGCTATCCCCGCATCTAGTTCTTCGGCTCCTCAGCCAAAACGTAGGCAGACAGCTAGGATAAGCGTTAGGCCATTCATTGGAACTAAACGCCCTAGAAAATAGACCGAACGATGCACTGCCGTATTAAGCCATGGAATCATATAATGTTTTGTATAATATTATTAGTGTGGTTTGCTTAAAGTTTGATGTAAGATAAGCATATGTAAAATAGCGAAGTATGAAATGCAATAATTTTCCATGGTTAAGTATTATTTAGATTGTAGTAATTGATTCTGTACTAAGCTATTAAGTATGAACATTAACGGGTAGGTACTACCCAAGATATAATTATAAAACGCTAATAAGAAGAAAAGGCTTTTATAATAATACCTGGTTCATATTATTAACAAGCTATAAATGTACTATAAATACACACTACATCTATAATATTCCATGTGAATAATTATTTTCTTCCATTAGGAAATGGCGCGATTGAATCGAATGACGGAACAAGAACTCGAGGAACTCATCAACCAGCGAGTGAACGATAGAATGCTATGGGTCGAAGCTGCAAGAGCTGCTGCAGTTAACCCAAATCCTCGTGTAGGATGCTCCTACAAGACGTTTCAAGCTTGCAAGCCATCATCATTCAGTGGAACGGAAGGACCTATCGGTTTAACCCGATGGATAGAAAAGATGGAGACGGTGTTCAAAATCAGCGGTTGTGATGAAAAAGACATGACCAAGTTTGCATCGTGCACTTTACAAGATAGTGCACTCACATGGTGGAAGAATTATGTGAAGGCGGTAGGAGGAGATGTAGCTTATGATACTCCATGGGAAGAATTCAAAGCAATGATAATCACCGAGTATTGTCCAAGGAATGAGGTTATTAAGTTAGAAGATGAGTTACGAAGTTTGAAGGTGGTTGGTACTGAAATCACCAACTACAACCAGCGATTCATGGAATTAGTTTTGCTATGTCCTGAATTGGTTCCAACCGAAGAACGGAAGATTGAAATGTACAAAGCTGGTTTGCCCAAAAAGGTCAAGGCAAATGTTACAGCATCGAAACCTAAGACAATTCATGAAGCTATAACCATGGCAAACGAGCTAATGGATCAGGTCATCATGGATAAGAAAGTATCCAATACTGATGTGAAGGTATCAGGTAACAAAAGAAAGTGGAATGGAAATTATGATCGAGGTAACCAACAACAATCTTTTAAGAAACAAGAAAACACGCAAGGTACGGGTAGTGGTTTAAGTTTTGGTTACAAAGGACAAAATCCTTTATGCAACCGATGTAACAAACATCACTTTGGTTACTGTAGTGTGGTATGCAACAAATGTAATCGACAGGGTCATCTTGCTGAAGATTGTAGGGCTCTCGTTACGAATACAAATGGTGCCAAGACTCCTGCCACCAACGCAAATAGAACTGCTTTGGCTACCATTACTTGTTTTGGGTGTGGAAAACAAGGCCACTATAAGAGCCAGTGCCCGAATCCAGAGAAGAATATCGGACCTGCACGTGGAAGAGCGTTTGTTATTAATGCTAGAGAGGCACGAGAAGACCCGGAACTTGTTACGGGTACGTTTACCATTAATAACTTATCAGCATCTATTTTATTTGATACTGGCGCCGATAGAAGTTACGTGTGTATAAATTTTTACACTAAATTGAATTGTTCATCATTACCTCTAGATGCTAAGTACTTGATTGAGTTAGCTAATGGTAAGCTAATTAAAGCCGATAAAATTTGTCGTGATTGTGAAATAAATCTAGCTGGAGAAACGTTTAAAATCGACTTAATACCCGTAGAATTAGGAGGTTTTGATGTAATAGTCGGCATGGACTGGATGTCCAAAATAGGAGCGGAAGTTGTTTGTGCCAAGAAGGCAATTCGTATTCCTGGTAAGGATAAAATGCCAGTGATGATTTATGGAGAGAAGGGTAATTCAAAGCTAAAACTCATTAGCTGTTTGAAAGCCAAGAAGTGTTTAGAAAAGGGATGTTACGCTATTTTAGCACATGTTAATAAAGTCGAAAAGAAAGAAAAGTGCATCAACGACGTGCCTGTGGCAAGAGATTTTCCTGAAGTTTTTCCGGAAGAATTGCCGGGATTACCTCCATTTAGATCGGTAGAATTTCAAATAGATTTAGTACCAGGAGCTGCACCAGTGGCTCGTGCTCCATATAGACTTGCACCGTCTGAGTTAAAAGAACTTCAAAGTCAGTTAAAAAAATTACTGGACCGTGGATTCATACGACCGAGTACTTCACCGTGGGGAGCTCCAATTTTGTTTGTTAAGAAGAAAGATGGATCTTTTAGGATGTGTATAGACTATCGTGAATTAAATAAGTTAACTATCAAGAATCGGTATCCACTACCGAGAATTGATGACTTATTTGATCAATTGCAAGGATCATGTGTTTATTCAAAAATCGACTTAAGATCGGGCTATCATCAACTACGCGTCAAAGAAGAGGACATTCCGAAAACTGCTTTTCGGACACGTTATGGTCATTACGAATTTTTGGTCATGCCGTTTGGGTTGACAAATGCGCCAGCTGTATTCATGGACCTCATGAATCGAGTTTGTAGTCCGTATTTGGATAAGTTTGTTATCGTTTTCATTGATGATATTCTTATCTATTCCAAAAGTGAGCAAGAGCATGAAGAGCATTTAAGGTTGATACTGGAGTTGTTGAGAAAAGAACAACTTTATGCTAAATTTTCTAAGTGTGCTTTCTGGTTGAAAGAAGTGCAATTCCTTGGTCACGTTGTTAATAGCAAAGGAATTCAGGTTGATCCAGCAAAAACTGAAGCTATTGAAAAATGGGAGACTCCTAAGACACCAACACAGATACGCCAATTTTTGGGTTTAGCCGGTTATTATAGAAGGTTTATTCAAGATTTTTCCCGAATAGCTAAGCCGTTGACAGCATTAACACAAAAAGGGAAGAAATACGAATGGACCTCGGAGCAGGAGAACGCATTTCAAATACTGAAGAAGAAGTTAACTACGGCACCTATATTATCGTTACCAGAAGGGAACGATGATTTCGAAATATATTGTGACGCTTCGCGACAAGGTTTTGGTTGTGTTCTTATGCAACGGAAGAAAGTTATTGCATTTGCATCCCGACAATTGAAGATTCACGAGCGAAATTATACGACGCATGATCTAGAATTAGGAGCAGTCGTGTTTGCATTGAAGATGTGGAGACACTACTTGTATGGGGTTAAATTCACTGTGTTTACTGATCATAAAAGTCTCCAACATATTTTTGATCAGAAACAGCTGAACATGAGGCAACGTAGGTGGGTCGAGTTAATAAACGACTATGATTGTGAAATTCGTTATCATCCCGGAAAGGCGAACGTGGTGGCCGATGCTTTAAGCAGAAAGGAACGAGAACCAATTCGAGTTCGAGCAATGAATATAAAAATTCGCATGAATCTCAACTCACAAATCAAAGAAGTTCAACGAGAAGCACTCAATAAAGAAAACATAAAGAATGAAATAATGAAGAAGTATGAGAAGCAACTCGTTATACGGGAAGATGGAATTCGATATTTTGCAAATCGTATTTGGGTACCGAAGTTGGGTGGATTAAGGAAGTTGATATTGAACGAGGCACATAAGACAAGATATTCGATACATCCTGGAGTTGGAAAGATGTACCAAGATCTTAAGACGCATTATTGGTGGCCTAATTTGAAGACAGACGTTGCAACATATGTTGGGGAGTGTTTAACTTGTTCTAAGGTCAAAGCAGAACACCAGAAGCCGTCAGGGTTACTTCAACAACCAGAAATCCCAGAATGGAAATGGGATGGTATTACCATGGATTTCATCACAAAGTTACCAAAGACTGCCTGGGGATACGACACCATTTGGGTGATTGTTGATCGTCTTACCAAATCTGCACATTTCTTGCCTATAAAGGAAACAGATAGAATGGAGAAATTATTACGATTATATATAAAGGAAATAGTTTCAAGGCATGGAATACCTATTTCCATTATATCCGATCGTGATAGTAGATTTACTTCAAAATTTTGGCAATCACTACAGGAGGCACTAGGAACTCGGTTGGATATGAGTACCGCATATCATCCACAAACCGATGGACAGAGTGAGAGAACGATTCAGACTCTCGAAGACATGCTCAGGGCATGTGTGATCGATTTTGGAAACGGATGGGATAAATATCTACCGTTAGCAGAATTCTCGTATAATAATAGTTATCATGCGAGCATTGGAGCTGCGCCATTCGAAGCATTGTACGGAAGGAAGTGTAGATCTCCTATCTGTTGGAATGAAGTAGGAGATCGACATTTAACTGGTCCCGAGATCATACATGAAACGACTGAGAAGATAGTGCAAATCAAGGAGAGATTGAAAACAGCCCGTAGTCGCCAAAAGAGCTACGCCGATGTTCGAAGGAAACCATTAGAGTTTCAGGTCGGGGACATGGTTATGCTAAAGGTGTCACCTTGGAAAGGTGTAATACGTTTCGGCAAAAGGGGTAAACTGAACCCAAGGTACGTAGGCCCGTTCAAGATCATCGAACGCATTGGACCAGTAGCTTATCGACTCGAGTTACCGCAACAACTCGCCGGAGTACATAATACCTTTCACGTCTCAAACCTGAAGAAGTGTCTTGCAAAGGAAGACCTCACCATTCCTCTTGAAGAAATCCATGTCGACGAGAAACTACAATTCGTCGAAGAACCAATCGAAATCATGGACCGTGAAGTTAAAAAGCTCAAACAGAGCAATATACCGATTGTTAAGGTTCGTTGGAATGCTAGAAGAGGTCCCGAGTTTACTTGGGAACGAGAGGATCAGATGAAGCAAAAGTATCCACACTTGTTTCTCGATGACGCAAAATAGGTACAATTTTAAAATTTCGGGACGAAATTTATTTAACGGGGAGGTAATGTAACGACCCGCACTTTTTCGATCATACTATACTTATAAGATTAATATTTACATAAATTAAACCTTGCCAACATGATAAGCAATCCAAATTGTCGAGATTTATATTTCCGAAAAGAGTTTTACACAACGTTTGACCGTCTAGTTTGACCGATGATATCACGAACTATACAATATATGATAATTATACGTTTGTGTATATATATATGTATATATACATATTTAACATGATTAATAAATGTTTTAATATCTCATTTTGTATTAATAACAACAAGTTATATGTGTATTTTGAAACTACTAACTTAAGTTTTCAAAACGATAACTATACGTAACGTTATTTGACATAAATACTTAAGACATATAATGTTTATACATATATTGTATAAGTAATGTATTTAATCACTTTTAAAGACTTAAATACATAAAACCATATAAGTGTATTCACAAAAGATAGCTATATTTGAATCCTCATTCCATTTTTCACAAAATTTCTATACGTATACCTAGAGTATTTGTACTCGTATCATACCAAGCTTCTATACGTATTTACTATTGGTATATACACATCAAATCACCACCTAACCAGCCCTTATTCATGCCTTATGTATAAGGTAATTACTTTTGAATCATTGCAAGACTAATTACAAAAATACAAACTAGAATTTTGTCATGTTATCCTTAAAGATCACATTTTTAGGAGTATATATGTATCATCATTTTTGATTCATTTTTACTTCAATCTCTTAACTAAAAACACACACTCTTTCTTACTCTCTAAACTCCATAACAATCCAGCAAAGTTCCATAAAGATCTAGCTTCAAAAACCATACTAAAACACCATAAGAAAACCATACAAAAACATTTCAAGAAAACCCTCCAAGAACACCAACTTACTTCCAATCTTTCATCCACTTCTATCACCCTTTTGATTCTAGCTTCTTACTCCTCTTTTACAGAAAACTTATCCAAGGAACTTGAGGTAGAATCTATGTTCATAACCTTATTTAATTCATATATATATAGCTATCATATTTTGTGGTTTACAAGTTTAACAACAAGAACATAGTTTGAATGTTTTCAAACTTGTTTGCAAACTAAATAGATCCTTCTAACTTAACTTTTAAAATACTTCAAGACCTGTAATATAACTTATGTATATGCTAATTTAACAAGGTAAAACTTGGTTTTTCAAAGTATAAGTATTTTTAGAAAAATGGTCATTAAATGATTTTGTTGTAACAAAAATGTTTAACTTCATATGTTTCACTAATGTTTCACTTATGCCGTATGATTTTAAATACAAACCAAGGTATTTACAGTTCATAGTCTTAAAGAAGAACTCGATCCAAGAAGATGGCAATTTGAATCAACGAAAACGGATTTGTAACGAAGAAACTATGACCGAAACAAAATTGGTTATCCTAGATCATTTCAACTACGGGATCAATTGGAAAAAATGATATAAATCACATATTTCTAAGATAACATGATATTTTATATATATGTACTTATAATTCAATTTTATATGGTTCAGGATCACCCGTAAACAATACGAGAAGATTAATCATAAGATCCCATGATTGTACGCAACACGTCATTTGACAACACCGGTACTTTATGTACGCAACACGTCATTTGACAACACCGGTACCATGGGTCAAGATTAATCTCGACCAATACATATATGATGGGGTTTTATTGATTTCGTTGGGGGTTTTATTTATTCCATTGCGGGTATATTAAACATCTAAAAATGAACCATTAAAATTGAATTACTAACAACGAACTGCTAACTACGGACTAAGGAAATATTCAAAATATTAAAAGTATAACAAGTATATATATATATAACGTTTGTTTTAAAATGAAAACATATTGATATATTATATGGATAGGTTCGTGATATCAACCGGAAGACCGAGTCAAATTATTTATATCATCAAGACAAGAGTGAGTATATAGTCCCACTTTTAAACTCTAAATATTTCGGGATGAGAATACATGTATTTTATGTTTTACGTTATGGACACAAGTAACTGAAAAATATATTCTACGTTGAGTTGTACCACTGGCATACTTCCCTGTAGCTTGGTAACTAATATTTACAGCGGTATTGTAAACGCGAATCCTGTTGATAGATCTATCGGGCCTGACAACCCCAACCGGACTGGACGACCAGTATTCAACGGTTGCACAGTACTTCGTTTTGTAACTACACTTGGTACGGTGTAGTAAGATTTCATATTAAAGGGAATATGCGACGTGATTGAATGTTAAGTATGGTTACCAAGTGCTCAACCACTTAGAATATTTTTATTGAAATGTTTATATACGAAATCTTGTGGTCTATATATATATATATTACTGCGCACTAAACCTATATCTCACCAACTTTATGTTGACGTTTTTAAACATGTTTATTCTCAGGTGATAATTAAAGCTTCCGCTGCATTATGTTGAATCTAAGCAGGATCATGCGTACTCATATTTGTGTCAAAAATAAAACTGCATATCCGAGGACGTGTGTTGTAAAATATGCTAGAAATCGTGTTGTTATTATCATTTGTAAAGTTTGTAAGTCGAAGATTATCGTTAAACGATAATCATCTTTTTATTGTCTAAAGCTTGTACAAAAATAATGGTTTGGTTTGTAATGTATAATATATGCAGTTTTCCTTTTTAAAAATGTCGCATATAGAGGTCAATACCTCGCAATGAAATCATACGTTATCTAACACGTTCTTATGGTTAAGGACGGGTTATGACAGTAAGACGATCAACGATAACCCAGATGGTATCGTATCCGCCCACCGTCTTTGGTAGCTTTGTAATGAAATCCATTGTTATCCTTTCCCACTTCCATTGCGGGATTTCCGGTTGTTGAAATAATCTGGAGGGCTTCTGATGTTCGGCCTTAACTTTCGAGCAAGTCAAACACTTCCCAACATAAGTTGCAACGTCCTTATTAAGATTAGGCCACCAGTACTGTTCCTTGAGATCGTGGTACATTTTACCAGCTCCTGGATGAATTGAATATCTCGACTTGTGGGCTTCATCTAATATAAGACTCCTTAGATCCCCATAACGAGGTACCCAAATCCTTCCGGCATAGCCTCGGAGTCCACTCTCCTTAACCTAGAATCGAGAAATGAGAATGTTCAAGTATTCATAAGATATATTCTTCTCCTTGAGAGCCTCATCTTGGGCGGCTCGGGTCTGGCTATTGAGGTTCGAATGAATGGTGATGTTCAGAGCCCGAACACGAAGAGGTGCCATCCTCTCCTTTCGGCTCAAAGCATCAGCTACAACATTTGCCTTGCCAGGGTGATAACGAAGTTCACAATCATAGTCGTTCAGCGTCTTGATCCATCGATGCTGTCTCATATTCAGTTGCTTCTGATCAAAGATGTGTTGGAGGCTTTTATGATCGGTGAAAATAGTGCTCTTTGTTCCATAAAGGTAGTGTCTCCACAATTTTAATGCAAAGACAACGGCTCCAAGCTCGAGATTGTGCGTTGTGTAATTTTGCTCGTGAATCTTCAGTTGTCGGGAGGCGTAAGCGATAACCTTTGTGCGTTGCATCAGTACACAACCAAAACCACTTTTCGAAGCATCCCAATAAAATACGAAATCTTCACTGCCTTCAGGAAGTGATAAGATAGGTGCGGTGGTTAACTTCTTTTTCAAGGTTTGAAATGCAGATTCTTGTTTGGGTTCCCAAATGAACTTCTTCCCTTTGTGAGTCAGCACGGTCAAAGGATGCGCAATCAGAGAGAAACCTTCAATAAATCTTCGTTAGTAACCGGCGAGGCCTAAAAATTGGAGGATGTGAGTAGGAGTAGTGGGGGTTTCCCACTTGCTGATAGCTTCGATCTTTGCGGGATCAACTTTGATACCTTGATCGCTCACAATATGACCCAGAAATTGGACTTCCTTCAACCAAAACTCACACTTGAAGAATTTTGCATAAAGTTGCTCTTGTCTCAAGAGTTCCAACACTAGACGAAGATGTTGCTCATGTTCTTCTTTGCTTTTAGAGTAGATGAGGATATCATCTATGAAGACGATAATGAACTTATCCAGGTATGGCTTGCAGACACGATTCATGAGATCCATAAATACGGCAGGTGCATTGGTTAAACCGAATGGCATCACGAGAAACTCATAATGGCCATAATGAGTTCTGAATGCAGTCTTCATCACGTCGCTCTCTTTCACCCTCAACTGGTGATAACCGGATCGCAAATCGATCTTAGAGTAAACGCTCGATCTTTGTAGTTGATCAAAAAGATCGTCAATTCGGGGAAGAGAATACCGATTCTTGATCGTCAATTTTTTGAGTTCACGGTAGTCGATACACATACAGAATGATCCGTCCTTCTTCTTCACAAATAAAACAGGTGCTCCCCAAGGCGAGAAACTTGGTTGGATAAATCCACGGTCTAACAGTTCTTGTAATTGGCTCTGCAACTCTTGCATTTCAGAAGGTGCGAGTCGATAAGGTGCGCGAGCTACAGGTGCAGCCCCGGGCACTAAATTGATCTGAAACTCCACTGCTCTCGGTGGCGGTAATCCAGGCAATTCTTTCGGAAAGACATCGAAAAATTCGTTCACAATTCGTACGTCATCCATGCTCTTCACCTCAGTTTCTAACATTTTCACATGTGCTAAAACAGCAAGACGTCCTTTCTTCATGATCTTTTGTGCTTTCATGTAACTAATGAGATTTAGTTTCGAGCTACATCTCTCTCCGTAAATAATCAGTGGCTCACCATCTCCGTGTGGTATACGAAGAGCTTTATCTCCACAGATAATGCCAGCCCTTATCTTGGTCAACCAGTCCATATCGACAATAAGATCAAAGCTTCCCAACTTAATGGGTATCAAGTCAATCTCGAAATCCACACCAGCTATATTGATAATAGCTCCTCAGCTAATTTGGTCAGCTTTCTCATGTTTACCATTAGCTACCTCAACAAGCATACTCTCTTTCAAAGAAACTAACGACCAATTCATCTTAGAGCAAAAGTGTCAACATACATAACTTCTATCAGCACCAGTATCAAACAGAACAGAAGCTAATAGATTGTTGATAGTGAATATACCTGTAACCAAGTCGGGGTTTTCACGGGAATCTCTTGCGTTTACATTGAAAGCTCTGCCACGCGGTTGTCCGCCATCCTTTCGCTTGTTGGGACACTCATTTTTGAAGTGGCCCAGTTGTCAACACTCATAACACTTTCTCGGTCCAGTAGGATTTGTCTTCCCCGCTAGGGTGGTGATCTCGCAGTCTTTGCCAATATGCCCGGTCCTTTTACATTTTTCACAGACCACGTTACAGTACCCAGTATGATGCTTGTAGCATCTCTTGCACTGCAGCAGACTACCCTTGTAGTTAGAGTTTGAGCTACTATTTGGATTGGGGTTCCTTCTGTCGTTGTGCCTCTTAGCTGGGTTTTGATCAAAGACCCTCTCCTTGTTGTTGTCCCACTTACACTTCTCACTACTACCCGATTCGGATTTAGCCTTTTCTGGTTCTTTGCTGGTAATTTGGTTCATCAGGGTGTGCACCATGCGCATAGCTTCCGGGACGTCAGCTGGTTTTGAAGTGGTGACATTTCCTTGGATGGACTTGGGAAGTCCCCACAAATACCGTTGCATGCACTTAAATTTCGGGGTAACCATCGTGGGACACATTAAAGCTAGTTCCAAGTACCTTCAGTTATAACCATCAAGATCGGTTCCCACAACCTTCAAATCCCAGAACAGCCTCCATTTTCTGTATCTCAGTTCTAGGGCAATACTCCTCGATCATGGCCCCTTTGAATTCCTCCCACTGGGTAGCATATTCCTAGTCGATACCCTTAGCCTGAGCAAGTGTGTTCCACCAGGTTAAGGCGCCGTCCGACAGCGTACATGAGGCATACTTGGTTTTGTTCGTCTCTGAGCAGTTACTTACAAGGAAAACAGCTTCCAATTTCTCAAACCACCTTGTAAGTCCAACTGGCCCCTCAGTACCACTAAAATTGTGGGGCTTGCAGCTTTAGAATTCCTTGTATGTGCACCCGTTATGATTGTGCTGGATAACCGGTGGAGCTTGGGGGTTCATTTCCGCTATAGCTGCGGCTACCCTTTCGGCTATCATTTCTTCAATCTGTGCTGCTGTGGGCGTTGATCTTCCATTGGCCATTGATCTTCTAAACAAAATTTTTGACTCAAGTCAAAATCCAGCATTCAAATAAAAATAATACAGTATATGGTAACTAACATGGAATCAACACAACACATGTTAATTAAGTAATGCAACTAGATACAGATACCACAAAATCATCATACAGTAACGTAAATAGAACATCGTACAAAGATTAAACAACACTAAGTTCCATTCATTAAATAAGAAAGTGACATACATCCGCATACGGTTCGTACAATACATGAGTAAAACATGAAACTACAACCGGAAATACATAATGAAATCTAATACAATAGCCCTATGGTGATGGTGGGTAAAGGATGTCCATTATGTAGGACATCTGGTCCTCGAGCTCAGTTACTCGATCACGGAGGGTATCTACCTCCCTCGTCAGTTCCTCGACAGGCGGTGCTGATGGTGCAGGTGGTGCCGGTGGTGCAGATGATGCTGGTGGAACTGGTGGTGCAGATGATGCTGGTGGAGCTGGTGGTGCAGACGGTCCAGCACCAGAAGTAGATGCTACGTATCGGGAAGCCTTACGCACGAATGGATCGGCAGGGTAAGGCACAACCCGCTTACGGGAGGTGACCCTAACCTTCAGTCCATGTGCGTTAACGAACAACCTACCTCCGTTAACCCCTGGAATAACAGTACCATCAAAATGATACTGCTTCTTCGGTGGGGTAGAGGGCGGCTGCACGGGCGTCTCCTCAGGATCCTCGTTGGAATCCTTGTCGAAATTCTCCTCACTGTAGTCATCGAATGATGAGTCATCTGAACTATCTGAGGGTGGATCTGCTCGACCGGTGGTCATTAGTCGGTATCTGCAAGGCGGGATCGGTAGGACACGTTCATCAGGAAGGCGTCTGACCCAATGGTTACGCTCATTACGGAAAGGACCCTCCCCATTTTCCACAGAACTCACAGCACCACTGGAATGGTGCTGTGGCTCCGAAGGCCCTGGGATAAGTGGAGCTGGAATCTCCGGTAAATCCTCGTGTCCGTCTGAGATGATCACTGGGTCGGGTGCATGACTATTGTCCCCAGAGGATGAAGCTCCAGAGTCGCTGGAGGGTAAAGAGGACGGGATCTGTGTATCGGCAGCAGTAGCAGGCGAGGTGGTGGATGAGTCTAAGTCACTCTCCAAAATGATAACGGGCGGGACATCTGACATCTGAACAAGGAAAAATAACTTTTTCCATGTCAGTAAGTCATATAGCAAGCACGTATTAGGCAAAGTAACTACGACAGTCTAGATCATCTATAACAGTAAATAGCATGGCAATAATAATGAATCCTACAGAAGTATCATGCAATCAAAAGCAGATGGTAGCATGCAGTAGTGAAATCATGTAGTAGGATACGGAATATAACAGTAAAAGTAAGCAGCAGCATGCAGCAAGTTTCGCAGAAACAAGTAAACTAGCAAGTTGTAGATTAGTCCTATTAGTGAATCCTACTCATTCCGGTCTAGACTCACTAATGCAACCTAATTCCCTACAACCAATGCTCTGATACCAAATGTAACGCCCCGTACAAAATCAACGTGTACGGATCATCAACGACAGGATCATTACAAGGTCAAACACTATATGCTGTTTTAAAAGAAGTTTTGCATTCATAAGAAAAGGTGATGTCTTAACCAACATCAAATGTTTTACAACGAAAGTATGCTTCTATGAATAGAAGCAATTAATGATAGTACGTGACCCAATGGTCGCTACGAATACATTGTTCAAAAGTAATAAAGTTTGTGAATGCAAGATAAACGTTTCATGCGAAGACATCTCTAACACAATTAGCGGGTGTCTACAGCAAGACTACAACAGCGGAAGCAAACAAACCTCTTAAGCACCTGAGAAAAACATGCTTAAAAATGTCAACACAAAGGTTGGTGAGCTATAGTTTAATGTAACAGTAATGTAAGGTAGGCCACGAGATTTCAGTGTTTCAAAACAGTATGAAAAGTATATGTATAACCGTGGGCACTTGGTAACTAACTTAACATAAATAACACCCCCTAAAAGTACACTTGGCGAGTGCGTAAATTTACGAAGTATTAAACACCCGTTAAATGCTAGCGCGACTAGCCCGAGTGGGGATGTCAAACCCTATGGATCCATATCTAAGATTCGCGTTCACCGGTTCAAAAACCAATGACTAACGTTACCGAGCTAAGGGGAAAGTTTATGCCGTTATATAACCCACACATATATAAAGTTTAAGTACTCATACCTAGTATGTAAAACGTAAAATGCGCAAGTATTCTCAGTCCCAAAATAGTTAAAGTAAAAAGGTATGCTATAACTCAAAGTGAAAAGTAGTAAAGTTGATTCGGGAAAGTAAGCAAGTAGTTTGTCCAAAAGGTCCTCAACCTAAGTCAAAAGTTACTAAGTCAGTAAATCGTTCCCAAAGGTTTAAAGGTATGTTAATTAGGGCTTAAGTATCATCATCATTAATCAAAAAGTGTAAAGTAAGTTTCAATCAAGAATAGAGTTTGAAATAAAGGCTGACTTCGTTCAGTCGCCACGACCTCTATATAAACTGAATGAGGTGAGACCACTGGACATGGCTCCGTATATGAGTCCCCTAGAGGCTGACCAATTTCCAGAACCAAACTCATCTTCATTTGACCGTGGCGACGGTTTAAGTGCGAGTAGGTCAGAAATTTCAGCACAACGTTAAAAGGGTGTAGTGACTTTCGGAAGGCCATAAATCATAAACCGTAACTCGGATTAAGACGAGGCCTAAATGGAAAATCATCTACTCGAACCGAAATAGCTGGAAATCAAATTTTACAGTAGCCCAGGTTAATTATCAGACCCAGAAAACAGTAGGTAAGGTTCTCCGGTGGGTTCTTGGTGCTTGATGCTCATCACAGTTCTCATCCTAGATGCTTATAGCTTCAAGTGTACAACTCATTGATGTGTTTGCATCATATTTACCAAGTTTTGACCATCATAAAACTAATGTATGTCTAAAATATGTAGCACAACTCATTTAAGGGTTGTAAGTAGTTTGATGAACCAAAGTTACATCAAGATCTTAGATCCGACACATACATGAGTTCTAATAGTAATATTAAGTTACAAACTTGAAAGTAAACTAAGTAAACAAGATCTTAAGTTGTAAAACTTAGTTCTTAGTTAGATCTTGAAGATCCTAGACCAAAAAGTCTAGATCTAGTGTTCTTAAGTTAAACCCTAAGTTATAGAACTTGGATCTTAACTTTAATGAAACCATAAGTCATGAAACTTAGGTTTTAATCTTATAGAATGTATGTAAGCTTATAAGCTCTTATTTACAACAAAATTAGAAGACCATAAGCTATAGAAACTTAGATCTAACATAATTGTACAAAGTTTTAACTAGAAAGTTATACTTCCATGTTCTTGAACTTACAAAGTTTAACTTTAGTTTCAAGAAATATGAGATCAAGTTTAACTAGTAATACTTGACTAAATTAACAACATCACAACTTTAAAGTACTTACAAAAGAAAGAAATAAACTAAAGTTACAAGTATTATGTTCATGTTTTTTTCATACTTAAGAAGATTCAAATCAAAGTTTGGATCTTAGGAAAGTAAACTTTAAGTCTACAAAACATGAACACAAGTAAGCTCTCAAGGCTTATGAGTTTTAGATCTTTAAAACATTTAAGTGTAGAACTATAAGTTATAGAAACTTAGATCCTTGTTCTTGTTTTCTCATCAAACAAAGATGGAAGTAACAAGATTTATGAAGATACAAGCTAGAGAACTTGATCTTTAACAACAACAAATAATAAGTAACAAGTAAATGATGATGATATGTTTCGGTTTTCTTTAAAGGAAAAAGGAAGAAAGAAAAGATATAATGCTTACAAATTTTAGAGAGAAAGTTGAGAGGAAATGAGTGTAAGTATGTGTGTGTAACAGTGAGGTTCAATACTAGTGTATATGTAACAAAAATTGAAAAAAAAAAGAACTCCCCATCACCTAGCCAAAAGCCGTCGGTTTCAAGGGCTCAAAGGGGAAGGTCAAGTTGCTAGTGTTAAGTATTGGGAGATGGTGTAAGCTCAAAATGGATTAAAGTTAAATTGCATGGGAAAGAGGTGTAAGCATGCTTGTGACAAGTCTCCTCATTCACTAATTAATCTAGTTTAAGTCTTAATAATTCACTAGCTTAATGATGGTCTAACTAGTCTATTAAGAAAGTAGGGTGGGCTTCCAAGTCCATGTCCATTGATAAAGGCCCAAGTCCAAGTATGTAACAATTAAATAAATAAGGCCCAAGTAATTAACTACTTGCATTAGTTAATTAAAAATAATTAATAATAATTAATTATGAATGTAAATAATATTCGAAATATTATTCGTGAAAAGTACGTGTGTCACAAAGATAAGTCGGGACATGTAAAGTCAAATACGGTAACAAGTAAATGTATAAAAATACATTTATTAACACGCAAGTATTAATAATAAAAATTAATAAATATAAGTCGGAAAATCCAGGGTCATTACACCGATTGTCAAGGGGTACATAATAATGATTACCGACACCCGTACAGTGTCAGGGGTTAATGTTTAGCTCGATATTATAACTCATGGCATATTGAATATTTTGATGTTTTGAAATAAATCTTGTGGTCTAAACTTATTAATTATTAAACCTCGGATGTTCACTCAACCATAGTGTTGACATTTTAAGCATGTTTGTCTCAGGTGAAGAATAGCTTATGTGCTGCCCTATGTTGCTTGCTTACTGTTGCATTGGAGTCCACATTATTTATATTTTAGCATATGTTAAACATTTATTACATTTGGGTTTACCATGTAAAACATTTCGTCTTCCGCTGTAAATTAAATTATTGATTTTGTTAAACGTCTCATTTAGAGTCGTTCTCGTTTATATAACTGTGTGATGATAATGAAAAGTCATATTTACCCCCGGCCCTATTTGGGGAGTATGACAGATTGGTACCAGAGCCATGTTGTTATAGAGAACCAGGATTGCATTTTATGTGTGCCTTATGTGTTAGTTAGGGTGTCTTAGCGATCTTTAGGTCTATAACCTTTTCTGCCTTAGTTTTAAGCGCTTTCCCTTAATCTTTATACTGCCATTTTATCTTACTTCCTACTTTTACGTCTTCTAATATCACTACAAGAAAAGTGAACACTCCGACGACACTTTTCCCGACAACATGTGTCGTCGGGATTAATACCGCAAAACGACAAAAAATTCACTTCTTTGTCAGACTTTTCGTAGTTTTTTGTTGACCGACCTATCCCGACGACATGTTGTCGGAGAGTCGTCGCTATTAATTTACCTATTTCTTTTTCACTTTTATGTCTTGGCGGCAAACATAAAAAAATTTCCCGCCAACCATTCCAGACGACATGTCGTCGAGAATGCCTACCATTTTTAATTTTTCCTTTTTATGTTTTGGCGCTTAATAGGAAAATAATTCCCGCCCAACTTACCGACGACATGTCGTCGGCATTGAGCCAATTCATTTTTTCCTTTTTAATAAAGATAAATTAATTTAAAATAACATTTAGAAAAAAGAAATTTGGTTACGGAACATAAGATGTTCGGATAATTGCATGTTCGCCACATCCGCAGTAGTTCACCATTATGAATTAAGAATATTAAGTAGATGTAAATGGTGAGGGTTGTAGTTGTATAAATAGATCAAATTTGTTGGATTTTGGCTTCAGAAAATCCCGCCATTTGTTTCCCTCCAAAAATATTCGCGCCAAGAATATTCAACCAAAGATTTCCAACCAAAAGTTAACCGTAAAAGGATACTAATCTCGATGAAAGGTAATGTCAAAATGTAATCGTGTAATGTAATGATAGAAGTTACATGTCGAATTTAACGATGCAATGTAACGCTGTAATGTAATGGTAGAATGTGACAGCGTAATGTAATGGTATAGTGTGACGGTGTAATATAATAGTGGAATGTAACGGTGTAATGTAATGGTAGAAAGTGAAGGTGTAATGCATTGGTAGGAAGTTACGGTGTTATGTAATGGTAGAATGTCCACGTTGTAATGTAATGGTGGTATGTGATGGTGTAATGTAACAATGCACCCTAACCTTAAACCCAATGTAATGTATTGTAATGATAGAGTATTAATGTAGGAGTGTAATTGTAATAACCCTACTTTTTCTGTTACCTTCGTTATTTGACTGTTAATTATTTAACGGTGTTTATATGAAACCTTACGTATTTAATGTATTTAAATTCATACTTGATCTTCAGTGGATTACTTGAATTAATATGATATATTAATTGATGAACTTAATTCGGTTGACGAATTACTTAGAAACGACCCGGTTACGATAACCGCTAAGAAATCCGTCGAACCACGGAACACCTGATCTTGCGTAAATAATTATTTTTAATAATTATTGACTTTATGAAAAACTTATTTAATTTATTATGTATTTAATGAATTAAACCCGGTGGATTGCGTTTCAACGACCGGTTAACGTTCCGGGGACCCGTTACGGTTAACGGCACTCGAAACGGACCACGCGTGTACAAGCTTTTAGATGAAACAAGCCCAGAAACACCAATGGGCCATATGGTCATGACCCTTCCCATAGAACCCTAAGTGGACTTAATGTGGTTGCTAGTTGCTTGTTGGGTTAGTGGATTACGCCCTAACTTGAACCTTAACCTAGTTAAATTAAAAAAAATACGTGGACTACTCCCTCCCTTCCCTCCTGATCGTCGATTGCAGCCCCCATACACACACAAGTTGCCTACCTTCAATCCTTCAATTCTCCATCAAGTTTTGTGATTCAGCTCTTGCTCGTTTAATCAAAGTTGTTGCTTACATCGTTCTCTATCTAGTAGTACCTGTTGATTGCACTAGTAAGGTATATCATTAATAAGCCTAATCTATTTAGATCTGATTTCAATCAATTACTTAGTGTATTATAGTCTAGTGCTTGTGTCTTTGCATTTGATCGTTGTTTTATGCGTTGATTTGCTCGATTGGTGTGATTACCATGAAAACTGAAATTGATTGCGATGATTCTGATAAAATTGGTTTGTTTACTAATTATACAATGTATCAAGATGGATTGGTGTCGAAAAACTATTAAGTTTGCTCTTTTGAATCACATGTTTTCGTTATGTATAGCTCGACTTATAGGGATGGATCCATTAGGTTTGACAAACCTCGTCCCAACGAACGGGATGTCTATACTGTTGTAACTTGTACACTTAGTCAGTGTATGCTATATAGGGTAAAGGAAGACGCGTAGCGCATGAGTTATTCGCAGGTTTTACCCTTATATTCAAGTGCTCATAATATACACTAGGATATGGTATCGTCAACATCGAACTTTAACCCTCATCAAAACAAACAATATACTCTAGGATATGGTATCATCAACATCGAACTTTAATCCATACCCCACAAGCAAATAAATCATATACATACATATATAATTATTCCACTAACCTTATCGACTAGGCGATGAACTAAACAATTCCGCAAGCTTCAAAACAAAGTACCTAATACATTAAGTACACAATCAACATGCAAGCTAGTTAGACTAAACACCAACAATTAACTATTGTGCATTAAATGACCCGATTGCATTTATTGACCCATTTACACCAAAACCGTCCATTTAATGTCAAGACTTATCATTAATCTCTAAAAGCTAGTGATTCAAGTCCAACAACACCTACTAACATAATATGGGCATTTCACGCCCATCATGCCCAACTAGGTCAACCATTACTCATTTGACCCATTTTAAAGTCAAGACCCGCCATTTGGTCAAACTTGAACTTATTAACAAAACCTTCACTAACACATAAGTGTGTTAGTGATTCAACAACACCAATAGCCCTACCAATTCCAAATCACAAGGCTAAACCCTAGATTACAAACCTTAGAGTTTCCATACATCAAGTTCACCCAAAATCCGCCCATTTTGACCCTTAACAAAGTCAAATTCTCACATTTGCTAGTTTTGACTCCAAAACGCCATTAACTCGATTTTGTACTTTAACTTAACTCATTTTAAGTTTACAAACCTTACACAATCGAAAATCGTCCATTATCCCCAACAAACCCTAATTTTGACTCTATTCAAAATTAGTCAATTAAATGAGCACAAAAGGCTTCCATCACTTCAATAATCACTAAATACTAGTGATTTCACTCATTTGCAAGTCTCACATGAGTTAAACTTGCTCACCAAACTCAAAACCCGCATTCATCACTTATAAACCCGAATCTTGGTGTTAACCTTCCATTAACAACTAATGGGGTTTCATTATGAACTCACAATCAAAAACCCTAAATATGAACATGAATCACAAGGACGAAATTCGGATAGAAGACTTACCACTAGTATCAAATCGTAGCTAAGAACTGGGAGAACAAGGTTGCCTCTTACGCTCTCGATCGAATCCCGCTTCTTCCTTTCAAATCCCTTTTGAATGATTTGAAGTATTTATGTTTTGAGAGAAAAGTGAGAGAGAAAAAGGAAATGAAAATGAAAACAATGAATGAGTGGACCAGATTTGGGGATAAAATCTGTCCAATACGCGAAATGACCAAAACGCCCTCACTTTCCCTTTAAAATTACTGAAATTCGTACCATGACTGCAGGCAGGCCGCGCCGCGGCCTTCTTCCTCCATGCTGCAAGGTTAGTCATGGTCTGGTGGTTTGTTGTCGTGCCTCCTGATCCTGGATCACTTGGTTATCCGCACCGCGATTCCCTCGGTCGCGCCGCGACCTTGGGCGTGTTTCGTCAAGTTTTTAACTCGTCAAACACTTACCCATGCATACACACATGTGCCATTCATCCATGCAACGTACATCATAAATTCACGTCACAACTCGAAATAATATCTCGTTAAGTCCATCGTACGCCCTATATATATATTCGTTATACGTCGTACGTGCTCTTCGTATATACATCGTACGAATAAACGGGTCTTACATAGCATAATATATAATTGTATAATTTTAAATATAATTAGTTTAAAATAATTTTAAAAATAATTAATTTATATTTATATATTATTTATATTTTATACGGAGTATATCTTTAATTCATATTATTTAAAATTAATTTATAATTAGTTAGCTCTATATATACCGCCGACATGTCGTCGGGATAGATGGAACAATAAATTTTCATTTCCCTCCAGCTAATTTTCGTTTCCCTCCGGATGAAAATTTAATTCATTAAATATTTTATCCAGACGACATGTCGTCGGGAAAGGGTCGTCTGGAAAAGAACTGGAATCAAATCCCCTTCAGTGCCTTGTGCTACTTCACTTTTTAGAAACTAAATCCCACAAAATTCCTCTCAAGCACACCGACGATTTTCAACAAAATTAGATGATTTCTTCATTGTTTAGCTTTCCCAACCAATTTCTCCTCAAACCCGCTCAAAGGTATGATTTATCTATCTCTTTCTTTTCTTTTCCTTTTTTATTTTCGAGATATTGTTACTCAATCTGATTTTTTTTGGATTTAAGGTTTTAATCCGGATGCTTTAACTCTTTTCTTGCGATTTTGTGATGATTTATGAAGCTAGGGTTTGAGTCTAGTTAATTTATTAAAGATTAAAGTTAAGGTTTGTGTTTAATTGTTAGATTTATGATGTTAGGTTTTTATTTAGTTAATTTATTAAAGATTAAAGTTAGGGTTTGGTGTTTAATTGTTAGATTTATGAAGTTAGGGTTTGTGTTTAGTTAATTTGTTAAAAGTGTTAGTTAATTTGATAAAAGATTGTTAGTTAGTATTTGTTAAAATATTAGTAGTTGTCATATGAACATTCAATTAAGTAATTATCATCATCATTATCATCATGTTAGGAATTCATAAAGCTTCTGCTCAGGGTAAAATGGGATTGGATATGCCTTCGAAAGGAACTCAAAATCAACTTCTTGAAAGACAGGTACATTCTTCTTTGCTTTGTAGACTTCACAAATATGTCTTATTTGGTTTGAAAATTTCTTGTTCATATTAGATTAGAATGTAATATTGTTAGATTTGCTGTATCTATGATTGTCTAAAGTCCAAACCTATCGTCTAACTTTTTTATAGATTCCCTTTAGTTATTCTTTGACACATGTTGTTTACTAAGATATATCAAGAGTAGCAATGTCGACTATTCTGAAGGGGATATAATCTAGCAAATATGGCAATGTTGACTATATACTTAAGAACACAATGACTTTGATAATTGTTTATATCCAGTCATTTAAATGTTAAGTATAAAAACATAGCTAAAAAAAATAAATGGTGAATCTATAACTCATTTTGCCATTTTTCTCAACTCGTGGTTAGAGAGACGACTTCTCTTATATTCTAGGGTAGAGGAAGTATTGTCTACATCTCACATCGCCCATACCTCGCATGTGCGACATTGGGTATTGTTGTTGTTGTTGTTGTATTGGTAGTTGTCATATGAATGATGTAGTATTTGAAAACGCTGCTGTTGACAGTAGAGGTGTGTTGATCGTATGACTTCATTATCGACTTCTTTATTTATGAATATAACCAAGTAACTTGGGACGTTGTAAAAAATTTAGTTTAACAATAATATAGGAACGAGAGAAGTAACATTTTTGTATAAAATAATGAGTTTGACAACAAGGTCAAGTGTTTGGGCATAACTGTTTTTCCCATTTCCACCATTCACGTGGAAAATTTTCTCAACATCCATTGTATTTGTGGGTTTGATATTTGGAGTTATCACCTCTTCCCCTTTTATAATTACTTTGAGTGCTTGATGCCCTTACTCATTTCTAAATACGTTGCTCAATTAAGAAGACTCGGAAAAGGACATGGTAAACATGTTAATAACTTGATTATGTTAATAACTTGATTGTTAATTATTATGTTTTCGAGTTCATAAATATAAAATAGATATGCTTTGTTTTGATCGTTTTTAATGTTTATTCATTTGTTGCAGGGAGATGCAGTTACAATAATGATGTTTATACAATAGTTTGACTAAGATGGTTATTAGTTACACTAATAGTAAATAAAGATGGGGCTTGTTAGTTTGTACTCTTGAAATAGAATGCTATAAAGATGCAACTTATTAGCTACACTAAATGTTATTGTTTAGGATTTTATTAGAATTTTGAACGATTTGTAATCTTTTGAATGATGTTAATATTTGTGATGTTATATTAAATGTTTATCATTTATTTATTTATATTTATTATATTATGGTATGTGGGCAGAAATTATATTTTGTGTGACCAATTCGGCTGGACAGCAGCTGTTTTGAAGCTGCTGTAAAAAATTTTAATACAGGCTTTCCAGACGACATGTCGTCGCAAAAGGTGACTTTGACCAAAAATGTCAAAATCAGTCAACAATTGACTTTTTCATGTCTGACGACATGTCGTCGCAAAAAGTCGTCTCGAAAGGAGCCACTTAATCTTTGACTGTGTCAGTCAAAGTGGGTCCCACAGTCGTCGGGATAGACACAAAATAGGCGTCGGGAAAACCTTTTTGTGACGAGGCTTTAGGGACGACACAAAAACGACGACATGTCGTCGGGATACGGCTTTCCAGACGACATGTCGTCGCAAAATGTCGTCTGGAAAGGGCTTATTTGTTGTAGTGTATTCTGTATCCTTTCCTAAGGATGTCAAGCCAAAATCCTATCATCTTGCCTGATCCCGACTCTGAAGGATCAGTTAGTATGTGATTGTTATCATATCCATACATATCTTTATGCCCTGACTCCGCCATTGTGATTCAAAGTATTCTTTGACTCTCGCGAGTATTTTTATTAGACCACCTCGGTTAGTGAAACCGAGGGATGTCACTCATGACTCAACATTTCAACGTCAACTATCTAAGTTTGATCACTGATGTGTGCGAGGTGTAGTACGAAATAGATTATATTTTTAATACGAAATACGACGATATTAAATACGATACAATTTACACAAGTTTTATTTATGTATTTATAGAATGTGATATACCTAAACCTTGCTACAACACTATAGGCAGTGTACCTAATCGTAGAGTAGTGTAGTTTTTAATAAGATCGGTTCGTTCCACAGGGAGCTGGTTGAGTTTAACGCTATATTTTTTACAACTATATTTATATAAAATATATATAATTATATATAGTAATATTATTATAAAAGGGGGTTTTTACCGTTTAATGACCGGTTTGTCGATTTTATATTTTAAGCATAAAGATAAATGACGATAATATAAATGACAGAATTTAAATTGCGATAAAGTAAATTGCAGTAATTAAAATGACAGTAAATAAAGGTACGATGAAATATGAAATGAAAGTATTATGCTTATTTAAACTTCCGTAATCATGATATTTGACGTTTTGATTAATTGTTACCCGGGTTAATTGTCCTTTGTCCTGGTTTATTTGATACCTATCTGGTTTTTTTCCATAATAGTCCATCGGTCATAATTATAAAATGCTCGTCAAATTAACCTTATTCCCGAAGTCAAATATTCCAACTAATTAGGGATTCGAACTGTAACAAGGTTTTAATACTTTGTTAATAATTACACCAGGTTATCGACTGCGTGTAATCCAAGGTTTTAATACTTTGTTAACAATTACACCAATTATCCTTGTATGTAATCCACCCCTTGTTTTAATTAGTCCATGATACATTAATTTATTCACTTGACCATAATGAATAATAAATTACCCAATCCAATTGATTAATTAAATGATTGTAAACGATGTCGTATAAACGTCACTAAATAGAACATGCATAATCATTTAATAATTATTAGATTAACTAATTTGAAGATAGGTTCGACAGATTCCAATGAGTTGTCTCGCAATTAGACAATATCCCCCATCTATTAATAGTCCATAGTCCAATGTCCACAAGTGTCAGTCTTTTGTCCAAACCCGAGTTATGGTACAAAATCCAATAACCTCATCTTAATATTTAGCCCAACATCACGATTACTTCGGCTCAAATAAGCATAATAATAACTTAGTTACGAGACATTAATTTAAAAAGGAAGAACATAGCTTACAGTGATTATTTATCGCTTAGCGTTACACGGACAGAGTTCCGACTTAAAACCCGTAAAACATTCTTACAATAACCTTATTATTATTAACTTAAAATTAAAATTATATTATAAATATATATATATATATATATATATATATATATATATTTACGTTACATAGAAAGGAAAATAAAAAGATGTGTTATTGCTCGATCAGAACCCGGCTTTTTATAAGCTATATTCGAGTTCCTGTTCACCATGCGATCGCATGGGGATATAGCACAGAAGCCATGCGATCGCATGGCCCCTCTGGCCAGCTCACAATCCTTTATTTTTTAGTTTGTCGACATATTATTTAAATATATATATAATATATATAATATATATTAATTATATATACATATATATATATTATATTATATTCTTGTGCATAGTTGACTCGTAATTTTAGGACCGTTGACTCGCGAGTTGATGCTCGGTTTATGTCTCGATTCCGAATTTTCGAACGTCCTTTCGTACATGTAGATATCTTGTACTTTGCGTTTCGCAATTTGTAATTTGCACAAAAAATTATTTTCCTTAACTCCCAAAATCCGCGCAAGTCTTTTAACTCACTTTTTAGGACGCTTTTGAGTGCACTATGGCTTTAAGGACCCTTTTCCAGTTTTAGTGGCACTTTTTCTTTAATTCTTTAATCTTCGTGCTTCGTCTTCGCATTTATTTATTTAAACGATTACAACTTAAAAATAGATCAATTGTAACTAGAAGCTTTACATATTGGAATGATATTGTGCCTAATTATATGTTCATTTATAGCACTATCAAATATCCCCACACTTGAGCGTTGCTTGTCCTCAAGCAATACAGAACTTGAAATTAAAATCACACTTCACTCGAATCACTTTTTTTTATTCTCACACTATATACATCAGCGATTTTGATACAGTGGTATAAACAATGATAGTAACAATGTGGTTTACAGTCCCACATGACTTATAAAATTTAGATCCTTTAAGGAAATTGGATCTTTATGAAAATATTTGATCTTTTGAAAATTCAAGCTAGATTTTACCCTAGATAAGTTTTCCGAAATAACCCTTTACCGGTGTCTGCAAAATATTTTTATGGGTTTTGTGGGTTTCATATTTTCAAATTTTAGCTCAAAACTTATGGTTTTGTGTCACCCACTTGCTAATCCTTGTATTAGGAAAGCACACGTCCAGTATACTTGCTCCGTATATTATCTTTCGGTAAACTACCGTCCGGTTGTAAAGGAAAGCATTGAACAAGCAACCGTTAAGGCAATGTCTAATGACATGCATTTGTTCATGGTCCAAAAACGTGTAGGATGCAATTACTATCCTTTGTAGGAGAAATAGTAAAGATCACCCTATAATTTTTCGGTCTTGCACAAGGTCCTGTCTCGACCATGCTATGCAACCACCGTTCTTACGGTTGACACCCGATTTGGTTCAGGTGACCTAATGAATTCTAGGTGAATTCCTAGGATTTTACGTTCAATGGTAATGAACGCATTGAAAATAGGTTTCAGAAAACAAATCGGTTTTAATTTTGATCAAAATATTTTCTCGTTCAAGCTCGAGTTTAGATATCATTGAATTCCATGAGTTTGTAATTCTCAATCTTTAAAGTCAATCTCAAGGATTGAGTAATATCAGTCTTATAAGTTGATTTTTAATCTTTAAGGAGATTATCCTTTCTGGGGGTCTAATTCATTAGTCTTATCAAGCTAATTTGCACGGCGCCCTCCCCATTTTACGAGATAGATCCTCTAATGGTTAGGATAAGTCTGACCACTTGACGACCCTGTTTGATGCTGAGGTCCGTGAATTTCCTGCTGATTTTAGAGATGACTTTTCTAGATTTTTCGTCAACCTACAGCTGGTCTGGACGACAACTTCCTGACCTAAATCAAGAAGCGCGTGTCTTTTTCGGAAGACTTTACTTCATTTTAATGATGGAATTGATTCATCGTGTAGATCCATCTTTCTTTCAAATATATTACAGTAAATCGGGTAAAACTGATTAGTTTAGTCCAAAGCAAAAGTACCTGCAATAATCTGTACCAAATATGTGATATGTGTTTTAAAGAACTTGGTAAATTCTTCCCACACTTAGCTTTTATTTATTCTTTTTTTTGCCTTTTTATTCTCTTCTACTCCATTTTAAATGAATTCAAGCGTTTTGGGTTGTTTCTCCATTTATGTTCTCTCCGAGGTAACAATAATTTCGGCATTAATACCTAGTTTTATCGTTCATAAATATGTATAAACATGATTTTGAATTCATTTAGTTGAAAATTTTTTCAAATTTTCACAAAATTTGGCAATTAAACTAAGTGTAAACCCGAGAGAATTTATAACCCTTCCCCACACTTGAGATCGTGCAATGCCCTCATTTGCATGAAATCAGACTATAATTATAAATTTATGAGGGTGATTAGTGTAGAAAAGTGATTAAAATACCGAGTTTGCAAACATATTATTTTATATCACATTTGATATTTTGCGTCTTGTTGTCAAAATTAGTAGCTTTTGCTGAACTTAATGTCAGTCTTTGAAAGTGCGCTGTTTTACCCTGTTTTGTACATAAGATAAACTACAAACATACATAATATTTTTATTATATTTTTTATATAAAACCTTTATTTATTAAAACAATTTAAATGAATAATTTTTTAAAATTTTGTTTCCTTTTACTTTAGGTAGTTTCGGTATGTTTACCTAGTCCGTCCCTCGACAAAATTTAAAATTTGTCGTTTTTAAAACGATTGTTTTAAAAGCAAAGATTTTTGGGTTTTTTAATTTTTTTGGTATATTTTAGATCAACAAAATTAAAAATAATGATAACAAAATTTTTCGCTCCGCCTTCGGGTAAAGCAATTTCGATTTTATGACCTAGTCTTTAACTCACGACGAATTTTAGATATCATTTTTTAAATTTAATGAAATAAAGTAAATTTTGTTTTTAAATTCACACAAAACTTAAATTTAAAAATGCATATTAATTTAATATAAAACCTACAAAACAAAAAAAATTCAGAATGAGGGGAGAAAACTAGTTCTTTAGTGTCTGCTAGTGTAAAAGACCAATCGGATTCCATTCTCGGAACTACACGAAAACAGAACAACTAACTCTAGATAACATTTTCTTTTAGAACATTTGAATCTCCCCACACTTAGGTAGCTATGATGTCGAAATTGTGATTAACTTCATTGTCAATTTCTCTTGGACCATAATCAACTTGCATATCTGTGACTTTTGCTTTAAGCCATTGGTCGGATTCCTGTGTAATATCTACAAATTCAGATAGTTTCGCCTTTTCTTTAGGCAATAGATTGGATACTAACCGGTTACATAACTTAAAGTTCCCCTTAATTCTAGCATCACGAATCCGTTTAATAAGTTTCTTTATTGAACTGTTAATAATGGAGTCATTTAATTTCGTATCAACAACGGGGTTCTTTGTTATCAGGTCATCATTAGGTTTTACTTCATCTTCCCCACAATTAGACGTTTTATTATTGTTAAGCACTACCGTTGGAGTTGGTAAAACAATATGGTTCTTACCAATCATTTTTGTTGGTTCAACGGTTTTGGTTGGTGGAGATTTAGCCTTACGACTCACAAAGGTGACCAATTTGTCACCATCTCTAAGTGTCATTCTACCCTCTCTTACATCAAATAACGCCCTGGTGGATGCTAAGAATGGTCGACATAAAATTAAAGGAATGTTTGAGTCCTCTTCTATGTCAATGACAATAAATTTGACTAGAAAGGTTAAATTACCCACTTGAACGAGTAGGTTGTCAGTGATTCCAACTGGGTGCCTAATGGTTTGATCAAATAGTCGAACACTCATTTTTGTTGGACTTAACTCACCTACTCCTAATCTCTTATATAATGAAAGAGGCATAACACTTATACTCGCACCTAAATCTGCTAGTGCATCATACATGACACAATCACTAAGTAGACAAGGAACAATAAATTCACCCGGATCACCCAACCTGGGTGGAGGTTTTGGTGGAACTGTCTTCACCGGGTTTATCTTTACAGTTTTTGTTTCTTGTACTTTCTTATTCTTCTTCTTCTTTCCAGAGGTATCACACACTTTATTACCTATCACTTGCTCATACTCAACTCCTTTTCTTGGAAACGGGATGGGTGGTCTGTATGGTACAACTACTGGCTTTACATACTCGGGTGGTGGTGGTGTTGTAACTTCTTCATTGTTACTCACATCTAAAACCTTCCCATCATCTGGTGCTGATTTTTCAGAATTTGTTGACACCATATTAACATTCTCATTCCGAGGATTTACTTCAGTATTACTCGGTAGCTTTTCTTGCTCCCTCTCACCCATCATGCTAGCAAGAGTACCTACGTGTTTTTCTAGATTTAAAATGAAAGCTTGTTGAGTTCTTAATGATTGATCAAACCTCTCATTTGTTTGGGTTTGAGATGTAATAAATTGTGTTTGAGATTCCATTAGCTTTGCCATCATTTCTTCTAGATTTGACTTTTTCTCTTCGGTTTGTTGCGGTGGTTTATACAAGCTAGGTCTTTGTTGATTGAAAGTGTTGTTTTGAGTTGGTTGGTTATTCGGACCTTGTTGGTTGTACGAGTTATTGTTGAGTCCATTTGGATTGTAAAGAATGTTTTGATTTCGATTAAAATTTGGCCTTGGCGGTTGATAATTATTTTGATAATTATTTTCCGGCCTTTGGTTCATGTAGGAAACTGATAATGCTAAAAACGAACATATATTTCATAGCATTATCCCTCAAGAAAGACAAGCTTTTAGTTGCAATTGTTCCATTTACAAGTAATATTCGTTTAAATAATAAAAGGTGAAGACAAAAGGTAGATTCGACGATTTGAAGACGCAAACGACCAAAAAGCTCAAAAGTACAAAGTACGATCCAAGAGGTTCAATTTATTGATGAGAAGCGTCTAGAAATGACAAAAGTACAAGTTACAAAATGCAAAGTACAAGATATTAAATTGTACGCAAGGACGTTCGAAAATCCGGAACCGGGACCTAAGTCAACATTCAACGCACGATGCAACGGAGTGAAAATTACAAGTCAACTATGCATATAATTATAATATAATATATAAATAATTCTTAAAATTATATATATATTATATTTTATTTATTTATTAAAAAATCCGTCGGCAAGCTAGGAGCCAAACTTGGATGAGCTGTAATCCACCACTCCGCGATCACGGAGCTGTGAAGGAGAAACCCTTCGAGATCGCGGAGCACACCAAAACTGAAATGGGGCCTATAAAAGGCAACGCATTCGATTGATATTTTTACACCTTCTTTCCATTTCATATACGTAAAAGATATATATATATATATATATATATATATATATATATATATATATATATATATATATTTATAAATTATAATTTTAATTTAAGATTAATAATAATAAGGTTATGTTAGCGAATGTTTTAAGGTTTTAAGTCGAAATTCTGTCCGTGTAACTCTACGCTATTTTTAATCATTGTAAGTTATGTTCAACCTTTTTAAATTAATGTCTCGAAGCTAAGTTACAATTATGCTTATTTAATGCCGAAATAATCGTGATGTTGGGCTAAATATTAAAATTGGTTAATTGAGCTTAGGACCATAATTGGGGTTTGGATAAAAGAACGACACTTGTGAAAATTAGACTATGGACTATTAATGGGTTTTATATTAACTTAAAGATACCTCGTTAATTTAATATAAAGGTTATAATTTGACGTATCTATAAATAACCACATACGCTTAATCGGGTACGGTGGGCGGGATATCTATAAATACCAATAATTGTACATTTTACCGGACACGGAACTGGATTAATAGTTAATAGACTAGTTGAAACATGGGTGGATTACATTCAAGGGTAATTGGTGTAATTGTTAACAAAGTAATAAAACCTTGGATTACACGAAGTCGATAACCTAGTGTATTTATTAAACAAAGTATTAAGACCTTGTTACAATTCGAATCCCCAATTAGTTGGAATATTTGACTTCGGAAATAAGAATAATTTGACGAAGACTTCCGCATTTCATGATTATGACTGATGGACTATTATGGACAAATCCGTATGGACATATCAAATAATCCAGGACAAAGGACAATTAACCCATGGTACTAAACTAAAAACAACACGTCGAACATCATGATTATGGAAGTTTAAATAAGCATAATTCCTTTATTTCATATTTAATTTCCTTTATTTCATATTTAATTGCACTTTTAATTATCGTACTCTTTAATTATCGCAATTTTATTTTATCGCACTTTTAATTATCGCAATTTCATTATCGTTATTTAATTTACGCTTTAATTTAAGTTATATTTATTTTTAATATTTTACATTAGGTTTTAACTGCGACTAAAGTTTTAAAATCGACAAACCGGTCATTAAACGGTAAAAATCCCCCTTTTATAATAATAATATTATTTATATATTTTTGTAATTTTACAATTATAAGTTAAAACTAATATAGCATTAAACTTGGCTAAGTCTCCCTGTGGAACGAACCGGACTTACTAAAAACTACACTACTGTACGATTAGGTACACTGCCTATAAGTGTTGTAGCAAGGTTTAGGTATATCCATTCTATAAATAAATAAATATCTTGTATAAAATTGTATCGTATTTAATAGTTTTTCTACGCACATCAAGTATTTTTGGCGCCGCTGCCGGGGAAGACATAAACGCCGAAAGCGCAACGCTATATATAAAAAATTTTAGTTTACTTTTGTAAAAATACGCTTTTGTAAAAATACGTTTTAAATATTGAAAATATAAAAATATAAAAATAAAAGAAAAACAAAAAAATTATATATTTTTAATAGTTTGTTAAATATATATAAAATTATAAAGTTTTTATTTTATTTAAAAATTAAGTTTTTATTTAATTTTTACATATATTTTATATATATATTAAAACAGAAAATTAAAACAGAAAAAAAAATTAATAATAAAAGTAATCGGCCCGGTACTGTAGCAGCCCAGGTTCTGGCCCGAATTCGCAGACCATGCGACCGCATGGTATTACAACGGTCAGGCCATGCGATCGCATGACCTGATTTGACAAGTCTAAAACCTCAGCCGACCAGTTAGGGTTTAAATTATTAATAATTATTATTATTAAACCCTAATTAGGGTTATATTTAATAATAATTTGTTTTAGTTTTTATTTAATTTGTATTTTTAGTTTAATTAGTTTCATAAATATATAAAAGTAATAGTTTTATAAAATAAATAATATAAAAATAATATTTTTATAAAAATTGTGTTTTTACAACTTTAAGTTTATTTTTTTATATTTTGTATCTTTTTATTTGTTTTAGCGTAATATTTGTATTTTTCGTTCGTATTTAGTTTTAAGTCATAGTTTTTGCCATAGTTATTTTTATTTCTAGATTTATAGGCTTTGCCGTAAAATCCCTTAAGTACTTTTTCTTTAGACTAAGATTTAGGTGCTTTAGAATTTTGCGACGCCGTTTTTATATTTTAGTACTTTTTTAATTTATTGCCGTTTTAGGATATAGAATTTCTTTTAAACTTTAATATCTTTAGACGTAAGTTTTAATTTTTAGTTTTTAGACTTTTAAGTTTCGATGCGCTACTTTCTTATTTTTATTTTTCGACGCCTATTATTTTTCGATCTTTTATTTTTTGACGTTTTTCGACGCGCTCTTTTTCATTCTTATTTTTTCGCCACTCTAGTTTTTAGGACATAGAATTTTCTATTTCTTCTCTCTAATTTCTTTAAATTTCAACGAAAAATTATTTTAAGCGGTTAAATTAATAGACATCCAAAATTTTCTGGTTCGTAGTAATAGTTGGATTTATTAATGGCGAGTTGTGGGCTTCCGATTTAAAGGGTCCTGGCTACCTGCTGCATCTTTTGGCTATTCGAAACGTGGGCAAAAGCAGAAAAGTCTATTAATTTGATAACTTATATAATTTTTATTTTTTTATAACTAATAGGATATTCAGTGAATGCATCGAGCAAAACGTTCACCACCTTTTGTACGTTCACCACGTGTAACTCGATCAAGACATCTAGCCAATATTGTCGCCGTTGATTTTTCTTTAGAATCGTCATCCAGTCGACCAAGTACTCCAATTCAAATTTCCGATAATCCATTTTTTGAAACCGACCTCACAATTGAGAATCCGGAGGATATTCAGGGACAATTCAGAGATCCTGAACCACTAATCTTTTCTCCGGAACCACCAATCATTCAAACAGAAATTGTCGAGGAACAACCCATTAAATCAGAATCCTATAGTGATTCAGATTCAACAAATTCAATCATGGAAAATCTAGAACCTCTAATTATGAAAGACCGAATGCGAGCTAAACGCACTGACCAAGGTCACGCAATTACTCAACCTGACATAAATGCGCCAGATTATGAAATCAAAGGACAAATTCTACACATGGTAACTAATCAATGCCAATTTAGTGGTGCGCCGAAGGAAGATCCAAACGAACATTTTCGTACCTTTAATAGGATCTGTACTTTATTTAAAATCCGAGAAGTTGAGGATGAACAGATATATCTCATGTTATTTCCCTAGACTTTAAAGGGAGAAGCCAATGATTGGTTAGAATCGTTACCTGAAGGGGCGATTGATACATGGGACGTTTTAGTTGAAAAATTTCTTAAACAATTCTTTCCGGCATCTAAAGCCGTAAGACTTCAAGGAGAAATTGTTACGTTCACACAAAAGCCAAATGAAACTTTATATGAAGCGTGGACCAGATTTAGAAAGTTATTGAGAGGATGTCCGCAACATGGTTTAGACACTTGTCAAATAGTACAAATATTCTACAAAGGATGCGACATCACTACAAGAAAAGACATAGATATAGCAGCTGGTGGTTCTATTATGAAGAAAACCGCAACTGACGCTTACAAAATTATTGATAACACTGCTTCCCACTCACATGAGTGGCATCAAGAAAAAGATATCGTTAGATCATCTAAAGCAGCTAGAGCCGATTCTAGTCATGACTTCGATTCCATTTCTGCAAAGATAGATGATGTCGAAAGACGAATGGAAAAGATGACTAAAGATATTCACTCAATAAGAATTAGTTGTGAGCAGTGTGGAGGACCACATTTGACAAAATCAGAATTATAACCGAAATGTTCCATACAACAACCAATAAGGTCCTAGCAATCAACAAGTATCCAATAATACTTACAATCAGCAAAGACCTATTTTTCAAAACAAACCACCACAACCGATGATAAAAAGCCAAATTTAGAAGACATGATGATGAAGCTAGTTGAATCTCAAACGCAGTTTTTCACATCTCAGAAACAAACCAATGAACAAAATGCTCAAGAATTTAGAAATCAACAAGCTTCTATTCAAAATTTGGAACAAGAAGTGAGCAACCTAGCAAGGTTGATAGGTGAAAGAAAACCGGGAAGTCTACCTAGCGATACAAATGCTAACCCCGGAATGAAACAGCTAAAGCCATTACCACAAGAAGTGGTATTACACTTAAACCACCTGAAATGCCTGTAATTTCTGATGAAGCTATTCCTACTCCAAAAGAACCAGAATCTGAGCAAGATAAGGAAAAAGAACCGGTAGTTGAAAAGGTTAATGAAGATAACACAGTTAAGGCTAAACCTTATGTTAAACCATACCAACCACCACTTCCTTACCCGAGTAAAATGAGAAAAGAGAGACTTGAAGCCGAGCAATCCAAATTTTTGGATATGTTTAAACAGATAAATGTCAATCTTCCTTTCATTGATGTAATTTCAGGAATGCCTAGATATGCTAAATTTTTGAAAGATCTAATCACAAATAGAAAGAAAATGGAAGAACTCTCGGCTGTTACAATGAATGCTAATTGTTCTGCAGTACTGTTGAATAAGATACCAGAAAAATTATCAGATCCAGGAAGTTTCACAATTCCATGCTTTCTGGGTAGTCTTAGTTCAATAGAAGCATTGGCAAATTTAGGTGCTAGTATAAATCTAATGCCGTATTCACTATACGCTAAACTAGACCTTGGAGAATTGAAACCAACACGAATAAGCATACAACTAGCAGATCGATCAGTAAAATATCCTAGAGGGATAATGGAGAACATGCTAGTTAAAGTTGGTACTTTAGTATTTCTAGTAGATTTTGTTATTTTGGACATGGAAGAAGATTCCCGAGTTCCTCTCATATTAGGAAGACCATTCTTAAACACGGCCAAAGCAATAATAGACGTGTTTGGTAAGAAACTGACCCTAAGTATAGAGGACAAGAGTGTTACCTTTTCAGTTGATAGAGCCATGCAACAACCGCAATCTGCAGATGATACATGTTATTATATTCAAACTATAGATTCACATGCAGAATTGTTAGAAGAATTTCCAGAATTACAAGGAACATGAGAATGTTCTTTAGAAGAAGGAACTGAACCAATTGATGAAGTTGAAATGTTAGCTACACTTATGGCTAATGGATATGAACCAACAACAGAAGAAATTCAAATGCTAAAAGAAGAATACAGATATCGATATAAATCATCGATAGAAGAACCACCGACATTAGAGTTAAAGCCACATCCAAACCATTTGGAATATGCTTATTTACATGGTGAATCTGAATTACCTGTAATAATATCGACTTCTCTTACGGAAAATGAAAAATCTTAACTCATTTCTGTGCTAAAAGCTCATAAACCAGCTAATGCATGGAAAATTCATGATATTAAAGGAATAAGTCCTTCGTATTGCACACATAAAATCCTTATGGAAGAAGGTCATAAAATGTATGTGCAATGCCAACGAAGACTAAACCCTAATATGCAAGATGTTGTTAAGAAAGAAATTATTAAACTGCTAGATGCAGGTTTAATTTATCCAATTTCTGATAGTCCATGGGTAAGCCCAGTTCAATGTGTACCTAAGAAAGGTGGCATGACTGTCATCACAAATGAGAAAAATGAGCTTATTTCTACTAGGACTGTAATAGGATGGCGTGTTTGTATAGATTATAGAAAATTAAATGATGCTACCAGAAAAGATCACTTTCCCTTAGCTTTCATTGATCAAATGTTGGAAAGATTAGCTGGAAATAGTTACTATTGTTTTCATGACGGTTTCTCCGGATATTTTCAAATTCCAATAGCACCCGAGGACCAAGAGAAAACCACATTCGCGTGCCCTTATGGTACTTTTACTTATAAACGCATGCCATTTGGACTTTGCAACGCCCCTGCAACCTTTCAAAGGTGCATGATGGCGATTTTTCACGACATGATAGAAGAATGCATGGAAGTTTTCATGGATGACTTTTAAGTCTTCGGTGATACTTTTGAATCATGTCTAGTTAATCTTGAACGAATGCTTATTAGATGCAAACAATCAAATCTAGTACTTAATTGGGAGAAATGCCATTTCATGGTTAAAGAAGACATCGTTCTTGGTCATAAAATTTCAAAGGAAGGAATTGAAGTGGATAGAGCTAAAGTAGATGTAATTGCTAAACTTCCACATCCCACCAATGTTAGAGTAGTTAGGAGTTTTCTAGGGCATGCCGGTTTTTACCGACGTTTCATAAAAGATTTTTCTAAAATTGCCACTCCTATGAATAAACTCCTAGAAAAGGATGCTCCATTCATCTTTTCAGATGAATGCATCAAATCTTTTAATATTCTTAAAGAAAAACTTACTAATGCACCGATCATGATAACTCCAAATTGGAATCTACCGTTTGAACTTATGTGCGATGCAAGTGATTTTGCAATGGGAGCCGTTTTAGGACAAAGGATTGAAAAACGATTTCAACCTATTTATTATGCTAGTAAGACATTACAAGGAGTACAAACGAACTACACAACTACTGAAAAATAACTCCTTGCTATTGTCTTTTCTTTTGATAAATTTCGTTCATATCTCGTTCTAGCTAAAACGGTGGTCTATACCGACCATTCTGCTCTTAGATACCTATTTTTGAAACAAGATGCTAAACCAAGATTAATCCGTTGGATCTTACTCTTATAAGAGTTCGATATTGAAATCCGAGACAAAAAGGGAGCAGAAAATCTCGCCGCTGATCATCTTTCTCGTCTTGAAAATTCTGAATTAGAAGTTCTAAATGAATCAGCCATACAAGATAACTTTCCTGATGAATATCTATTGAATATAAATTATCGTGAAATTCCATGGTTTGCAGACTATGCAAACTACTTAGTATGTGGATTCCTTGAAAAAGGGTTGTCGTACCAAAAACGAAAGAAATTCTTTAGTGATATAAAATACTATTTCGGGGAAGATCCACATTTGTTTAAAAGTTGTCCCGATGGAATAATACGCCGATGTGTATTTGGAGATGAAGCTAGTCAAATCTTAAACCATTGTCACACAGGACCAACATGAGGGCATTATGGGCCTCAGCTCACAGCAAGAAAAGTTTACGATGCTGGATTCTATTGGCCTACAATTTTCAAAGACGCACACTTTCTTTGCAAATCTTGTGATGCTTGTCAAAGGGACGGAAAAATAAGTCAACGTGATGAAATGCCACAAAATGTCATTCAAGTATGTGAAGTATTTGACATTTGGGGTATTGACTTTATGGGTCCATTTCCAAAATCTCATAATAATCTCTACATTCTCATTGCCATTGATTATGTATCTAAATGGGCGGAAGCACAAGCTCTCCCGACTAACGATGCACGAGTTATAGTCAACTTTTTAAAACGTCTTTTTGCAAGGTTTGGAACACCGAAAGCTTTAATAAGTGATCGGGGTACTCATTTTTGTAATAATCAACTTGAGAAAGTTCTCAAAAGATATGGAGTAACTCATAAAATCTCCACTGCTTATCATCCACAAACAAGTGGACAAGTTGAAAATACCAACCGAGCATTAAAACGTATTCTAGAGAAAACCGTAGGATCAAATTAAAGGACCCGTCCTAATCCATCCGGACGAATACATTACATTTGGTTACATCGCGAGGTACTTGACCTATATATGATACATTTTACAAACATTGCATTCGTTTTTAAATGACAAACTTTCATTTCATCAAAAGTTGACGGCATGCATACTATTCCCTAATATATATCCAACTATGAATGACTTGATAATAATCTTGATGAACTCAATGACTCGAATGCAACATCTTTTGAAATATGTCATGAATGACTCCAAGTAATATCTCTAAAATGAGCAAATGGACAGCGGAAGATTTCTTTCATACCTGAGAATAAACATGCTTTCAAGTGTCAACCAAAAGGTTGGTGAGTTCATAAGTTTATCATAAAAATAATAAAATTCATCATTTTGATAGACCACAAGATTTAAATGCTGCATGCTACAAATGGGCCCGAATCTTATACCCACCTGTAATGTACATGCAATATCTTTTAAATACAGTACACCTTTCTCGTGTACGAAATCGTTTTAACAAATCTTTGTAACCGTACACATATCTCGTGTACAAAATATCATACACATAACCTGTGTATAAAATCATTCTCTCGATATATAACATTCACTTCAATTGGTGGCAATTATCATGTCCACATAATTCAATGGTGGCAATTATCATGTCCACATAATTCAACGGTGGCAATTATCATGTCCACATAATTCAACGGTGGTAATTATCATGTCCACATAATTCAACACTAATCCGCAGAACTTCTGTCTGCATAATAATTCATTCGAGGAATGTTTTGCATGTGTCTATCTCGTCAAACATTTATAAAAGTATTTCATGTATTCGCAGTTCAAAATATATTTCAAAAGCATTTAATAAAGCAGTTGTAAAAATAGCGCATGTATTCTCAGTCCCAAAAATGTAAAGAGTAAAAGGGAATCAAATGAACTCACCTAATGTATTTTGTAGTAAAAATACATATGATGACATTGAACAAGTATAGGGTTGGCCTCGGATTCACGAACCTATATCAATTTTATATATTAACACATATAATTGAAGTCAAATATATTTATGTATTATTATTATTAATATAATTATTATTTTTAGTAATTCATGTGTTTCATTAATAACTTAAATATATCTACTTTATATACTTTAAGTAAGTAATTTATAAAATGTAGTTTTATTAAGTATATATTTATATAACAACTTTTATTGTAATAATAATATTAATAGTAATATTGATGATAATAATAATAATAATATAGTTGTAATAATAATAATGGTAAAAGTAATAATAATGATAGTAATAATATTGAAAATGATAAAAATATTAATAATAATGTTAGTATAAAAAAATATATATTATTTTTACAATACAATTTATAATTTTTGATCCTAACACTTAATACTAATAATACCTATTAATAGTAATTGCTAGTAATTAATGTAAATAATAATAATAATAATAATAATAATAATAATAATAATAATAATAATAATAATAATAATAATAATAATAATAATAATAATAATAATAATAATAATAATAATAATAATAATAATAATAATAATAATAATAATAGGTAATAGGTAAACTACCTCATGAAGTAGTCTTTAAAAAAATATTGCCTCATCTCAGGCTCGAACTCGAGACCTCTCGCCCACCCATAACGACACTAAACCATTCAGCTAAAACTATCTTTCTGATTTAAACCAAACCAAAATTAATATAACCCGTATTATTTTTCAAGCCCAACAAAGCTCACAAGTATCCTGTGGCCCAACAGTCCCAATGTTTATTGATAAAAATAATAAGCTGTAGCCTAGGTTCGAACTCAGGACCTCTAGGTTAACCCCAACACTCCTAACCCTTGCTCTGCTTGTTCATTTCTGAAATGCTCCCAGGTCGACTTCTTTTAACTTGAATTATTTTTGTTTGTCTCTCTTCTTAACTTATAAACCCAATAATCATCATCATAAGATTATCCTTTATCATACCATTATTATTTTGATCGTCTCATCCTTATAACCTGATCGTAATCATCATCATCATCATCATCTTTTCTATCGTAATCCAAAACTAACCATATTTATCTTAACATCCTAATTTTCATCCTCAACATTATTATCATATTATTATCATCAAACAAGTGATATCATCTTTGATATCACCATCGACTATCATCATTCTTGCTACCCTTATCATCATAACCTCACTATCTTCATCATCATTATTTTATCGACACCATCATCATTATCATCAAACAACATCATCCATCGTTCATCGATTCATGTAAGGGATCCCATCCCATTCAACAAATACACGTTCTAACAAATATACATATCGGCCAAATTGATTAATCAAGTAAAAAGGGTCCGTTCCTTTTTTCTACTTAATAGAAGTTGGGACGATTTTCAAAAAAAAAATTGACAGGGACACTCATAACTTTGGATACCATCTTGACCCCTCTTCATGATAGTCCATTTTAAAAAGTATCAATTCTATGTATTTGCTTTTCTTATTTGAAACAGTGGGCACCCAAAAAATAAAAGGAACAACTAAATTGCCATGATTAAGTTTAACTTTAATACCTTTCCTTGTCCATATTAACGAAAAGGATTAGTAAGTGGGGTAATCCCACTTGAATGTCGACCAACATCATAAAGAGAGAGAAAAATTTGCATGCGATATCCACATGCTTCTATGCCCTTTAGTCTCTTTTTCTTTTATACCGTAAATAATTATAAAAGGAAATTTAGTGGTGGTGAGTTTGAGTGGTGAGGTGGTGATGATTTTACGAAGGAAAACGGAAACAGGTGCTGGTGGTCGCAGGTGAATCAAGGTGGACGTTTTAAAGATGGTGGGTTGATGAGAGTTGTGATGATTGCCGGTTGTAGGGTGTGCTACCTCGGACAACAACAAAGAAAGTGGTATGGTGATTGGTGGCGGATAACGATGGTGGTGGCCGGTGGTTGGAGAGAAAGTGGTGTCTATAGGTTGGTTTTCAAAGTTTACAAGAAAGAAAGAAAAAAAATGTAGAGAGATGGCATGGTTGTAGTTTCTTCCATTTTTAATTTAACAAATTCCAAATGGTAAAAACCAAATTACTATTAGCTGGATTGATGCTGTAACCAGACTCCATCGAATTTGTATCTTAGTGATTATTAATCGACAAGAAAATAAACCGTACGCATTAGATGAAGAAAAAGAAAAAAAATTGATACCGACGTTCAACAGAAATTGGAATTTTGTTTATGGATTGAAGTTGACAGGAAATATTATTCTTCAGTACATAAAAGAAAAAAAAATAGAAAGTGAAGTAGGTAGCTCATGATATTTGGAATTACTCTTGTGACTTAACACAGATTGGTACGACTTAATTGAACAAGAATCAATCACCTACAGTTTTGAAGTCGATGGAAAACAGATTACTAATTTCCTATATTTGTATACTTATAAGTTATCGTATATATATATATATATATATATATATATATATATATATATATATATATATATATATATATATATATATATATATATATATATATATATATATATATATATATATATATATATATATATATAATTGTACCAGTATATATATATATATAATTATATTTATCAGTATTTGTATCTGTATATATATATATATATATATATATATATATATATATATATATATATATCTACATTTAACTGCTTTTATATATATCTGTATGTATATATATATATATGTATCTATAATGTCAATTTATATTTAATCTTGTTAATTAATAATAATGCTTTTAATATTATCTTAATAGGAATTTATAATAGTATAATAGTATTAATGATGATGATAACTATAAAAGTGATAACAATAATATTTTTAATGGTAATAATAATCTCTACAATAATAAAAATACTATAACCTAAACATATCAAAAAAAAATTATTATATATATATTTTATATATGAAGTAATAATATTACAAATATTAATATTAATATTAATAACAATAATAATAATGAAAGTAATGACAATTATATTCAAAATTGTAATTTAATATAATACCATTTATTATTTATGTAATATTATATTATATGATGCCATTTACTGGTTAATCAATATTTATATATTTTATTTATTTATCTAATAGAAATCTTATATAGACTTATAATAACGTATATATATTTATATATTTATATATTTATTTTAACAGTAACTTAATTATCTTAATTATTACACTCCAATTAATTAAAGTATTCTTTATTAAATTATAATATTATATATTCTTATATTTATATTTATATAATATATATACATATTTATTTACAAGCAATGATTCGTGAATCGTCGGGAATAGTCAAAGGTTAAATGTATCCATGTAAACAGTTCAAAAATTTCTGAGACTCAGGTTATCGTGTTGGAAACATATAAAGATAAAGTTTAAATTTGGTCGAAAATTCTCGGGTCGTCACAGTACCTACCCGTTAAAGAAATTTCGTCCCAAAATTTGAGTGAGGTGGTCATGGATAACAATAAAAATGTTTTCATGACGGATATGAGTTGATAAATAGAGTTTTGTAATCATTGAGTAATATGGATAAAATGATTCGATTAATCGAAGCGTATGAATGAAGCTATCACAAAAGATCGAGATGAAGAAATAGAGATTTTTTCATAACTTTTGACGTAGTCGCGATTGAATTCCGGAATTCAAGGGATTTAAAGAAAATCTTCGAAATCTAAAAGATTTGATTCTTCGGAGAGTAAGGAAATTAAGATCTCTATAATTAAATATGGTGATTTGCCTCGATTACTCTGTCTGATATTTCCATTATAAATTAAACTCTTCCGTTCCATTATTCACACAATTCCTATACTTTCCTTCTTGTTTCATACATCCAAAAGATTCTGAAAATGCTTAATCCAGTTCTGATCCTTGTCCTCATCCTGACTATTGCAACAATCATTCTCCTTTTCCAACTTCCACCGAAGGAATCTGTTTTCTTTTACTTCGCCCTTTAGGGTTATAGTGTTTTTAATTCTCCCATATCTTTATATTGCGATAAACATTAATTTACACGGTCTGTAATTTCCGTGTTGTTATTGGGTTTTATATCTCCCCTTATATTTCAATGTCCTTATTTCTGTTTCCTATAATCATTGTTATCAACAGTTAATACTCCCTCCTATTTGCTGCGATTTATACTCCACTTTCTATTTCGGAGCTTTATCCCTTCTTTTCTTCTTCTTGCGATTGAGCATCTCTTGTAATGGTCCAGAATTCGTGGATATAAGTTTTAGAATGAACATTGTTAATGTTCTAAGAAGGGAATGGTAATGGCACGATCTCGATTTGTTAAATTATCAGAATACCCTGGAAAAGACCGAATCATCAAGGAATATTTTCTTGATATTTTAGATGTTTAAATAGAATACAAGAGTTGTGTAACATGGCACATGATGACATTAGAGTCTGTGAATCATCACGTTTCATTAGAACTCAGCATGACTTACTGTAATATAATCACGTTGATCAAGTGTCATTATATTATACTAACTCATGCTTCAGTTCCCAAAACTACTTCAAAAGCATTCATATTTTAAATTCGAAGGTTCGCATAATATAGAACTAAAACAGTTTCCTTTTATGATATAATACGGATAGCGCAGAGAGATAATTAATATCGAATGAGAATATTTATGAAGATATCTTCAGAAATATTGAGGATATTAATAAGGAAAGGTACGATGATATCTTAGGATTTCAGAATTAAATTGTGATGAAGAAATTCATTCACGATGATTTGGAGTGGTTAAGGAGTAAAATATTCGCTAAAGATTTCAGCAGGTATTGAATCATTTGGATTCTTTGAAGTCAAACTTATTCTTTGTGATTTGTCCACGGCTTCCTTCATAGTTTCTCATAATCCGCTTTTCGGTATTAAATTTTCTATCTAGCATTCCCAACACACCATTCTTTATCATCAAACTCTTGGCCATTTAGGCCATCTACAATTTTACTGTTTCCTCTGCATTTAATGCAACCATATCTGAATCGTTGGTTATCAATCCGAGGTGGTTTCAAGAGAACTGTGTTTTTAGATGATTAAACGCTGATGGTAATATGGTGGAATATAAAAGGTTCCCTGGTAACAATAAAAGAGCACGCGTATATATCAACGTTATAATAAGGTTGTTTCGTACGAAAAGTCGAAGTTGTCTTGCTGGAGCTGTGACAAAACTGGCTATCTCGAACAGCAGATGCAAAGTTATTTTAGGTAATAATAACGTTAAAGGAATTAGCACAGCTACGTGTTAAACGTTTACTCAGGTTCCGAGTGTTTTCAGGTGCATAACTATATGCATCAATCTTTTCTCCCGTAAATGAAGTGCGGTTGGTTCATCCTCTCGATTGAGGTGTTTTCAAGAATCATGAAAGGTTTGAACGCAGATTGTAATCAACAAGATACAAATGAGGTTTAAGATGAAATCAAATGGCAAACTTGAAGAATTGTTTAGTTTCATATATTATAGTCAATATTTTAATTCATTTTAATTGTCCAATGTTATTAGTCCACAGTCGATAGTCCACAGTTGATAGTCCAATAATTCATATATAGTTTAATATATAATATTCGAATTAATTAATACATATCTTGACCCGTGTACATGTCTCAGACTCGATCACAACTCAAAGTATATATATTATTTGAGAATCAACCTCAACCCTGTATAGAGAACTCGATCATTACTGCATATAGAGTGTCTATGGTGATTCCAAATAATATATATAGATGTGTCGATATGATATGTCAAAACCTTGTATATATGTCCCGATGTTTAAAGTGCGTAAAATAAATACAGAAATTAAATGACAATAAATAAAATTGCGAGAATGTAAATTGCGATAATTAAATTGCGATTAATAAAATGTAATCAGTTAGCTAGGAACAGTTAGCGTGGATTCTTAACACAATTTCTCATAGTTAATTAGTCTGTTTCAAATAAATTTTATTTTGTCATATGTTTTCTTCATTATGCCACTTGTTGGATTCTGATAAATCAAAATCCAAATATGAAATTGGATGAATATGGTTATTCTGTGGTGAACGGATACATATATTGGTAGTTGTAAATAGAATAGTAAATGACCGTTGAATCAGATTCGAAGAATGTACAGTATAACTTATTAATGTGAAATCTAAATATTCCTCGGGTATTACCTACCCGTTAAAATATTTTCACCATTAACAGTTTGTACGAAAGAATTTTTAATTACAATCTTTATGAAAGCATATATACATATATATCTTCTTCAGATGTAATCATGGATTTAATGAGTCAATGTGATATTAAACTCATCAGATTTACGGCTAGAACTGGAGTACATAATTTCTAAAACATTAGAGATTACATAATCGCCATGAAGGACGAAGATAGTTTATGTAGAATGATTCGTAGAATGATGATTATGCTTGAGGTATAGACTGCGAGATTGAGACTTGTGACGATGTTGTTGTGGTTGGTACTGGTTATGCTGCTGGTGCTGCTGATGGTGGTACTGTTGATGTCGGTGCTACAAGTGTTGTTGGTGCTGAGGTTGGTGATGATGTTGGTGTAGTAAATATAGCTTGTAGATCACGCACCATTCTTGTCAGGTTTTCTATTCTACCCTCTATCATTTCTATCCATCCACTCATCTAATTCGATAGATCTTGATTATCAATTCGAAGTTCCCTAACTTCTTCTAATATTCCCCTTCGATTGGTATTCGGAAGTAGAGGTTGAATATTTTCTGAGATTGAAGTAATGCGACATTCGAGGCGGAATATTTTAGCAAGAAGGGTGAATACAGTGTTGCGCATAGGTTCATCGGTGAGTACATCATTTTCTCTGATGTTAGGAGGTAAGTTTGGTTCGCGGTGGGGCTCGCCTTCTTCATTTCTCCATCGAGTGAGTAAATCTCGGACCCACCCCCATCTCCTCCAGAAAGGAAAATAACTAAATGGTTGAGGCACTTCTGGTTCATTGACTTCGGTGTCTGCTTCAATATACATCTCGAAATCGCTTCCAGAACTAATGGAATCCAAGCTAGGTGTAGGATCCATCTCTCACGATCAGATAAAGGGTTTTGATATGAAATGATTTTCGAATATCGAATGATATCCTAATTATATATAGAATATCTATACATACTTCCAAAGATCCCGTGAATTACGGAGAAAATTAAGGAAACGTGTCAGATAAAGTCTACGGTAACAGATACGCTAAGATATGAATTTTGTCTATAAACTATTCATGCAGTCAATGCAGTAAAAGGTGTCTAGACTAAGAATGATGAGCAGGTAATTTCCTAAGGATGATAAGCAAGTGATTTTCGACAAAAACGATAAGTAAAACTTTTGACATGCAGACACGGTCGAAGTCCAGACTCACTAATGCATAATAACGACTATCAGTTAGACACACTAATTCAAGACCTGGTTCACTACGACCACCACTCTGATACCAACTGAAAGGACCCGTCCTAATCCATCCGGACGAATACATTACATTTGGTTACATCGCGAGGTACTTGACCTCTATATGATACATTTTACAAACATTGCATTCGTTTTTAAATGACAAACTTTCATTTCATCAAAAGTTGACGGCATGCATACTATTCCCTAATATATATCCAACTATGAATGACTTGATAATAATCTTGATGAACTCAATGACTCGAATGCAACGTCTTTTGAAATATGTCATGAATGACTCCAAGTAATATCTCTAAAATGAGCAAATGCACAGCGGAAGATTTCTTTCATACCTGAGAATAAACATGCTTTCAAGTGTCAACCAAAAGGTTGGTGAGTTTATAAGTTTATCATAAAAACAATAAAATTCATCATTTTGATAGACCACAAGATTTAAATGTTGCATGCTACAAATGGGCCCGAATCCTATACCCACCTGTAATGTACATGGAATATCTTTTAAATACAGTACACCTTTCTCGTGTACGAAATCATTTTAACAAATCTTTGTAACCGTACACATATCTCGTGTACAAAATATCATACACATAACCTATGTATAAAATCATTCTCTCGATATATAGCATTCACTTCAATTGGTGGCAATTATCATGTCCACATAATTCAATGGTGGCAATTATCATGTCCACATAATTCAACGGTGGCAATTATCATGTCCACATAATTCAACGGTGGCAATTATCATGTCCACATAATTCAACAATAATCCGCAGAACTTCTGTCTGCATAATAATTCATTCGAGGAATGTTTTGCATGTGTCTATCTCGTCAAACATTTATAAAAGTATTTCATGTATTCGCAGTTCAAAATATATTTCAAAAGCATTTAATAAAGCAGTTGTAAAAATAGCGCATGTATTCTCAGTCCTAAAAATGTAAAGAGTAAAAGGGAATCAAATGAACTCACCTAATGTATTTTGTAGTAAACATACATATGATGACATTGAACAAGTATAGGGTTGGCCTCGGATTCACGAACCTATATCAATTATATATATTAACACATATAATTGAAGTCAAATATATTTATGTATTATTATTATTAATATAATTATTATTTTTAGTAATTCATGTGTTTCATTAATAACTTAAATATATCTACTTTATATACTTTAAGTAAGTAATTTATAAAATGTAGTTTTATTAAGTATATATTTATATAACAAATTTTATTGTAATAATAATATTAATAGTAATATTGATGATAATAATAATAATATAGTTGTAATAATAATAATGGTAAAAGTAATAATAATGATAGTAATAATATTGAAAATGATAAAAATATTAATAATAATGTTAGTATAAAAAAATATATATTATTTTTACAATACAATTTATAATTTTTGATCCTAACTCTTAATACTAATAATACCTATTAATAGTAATTGCTAGTAATTAATGTAAATAATAATAATAATAATAATGATAATAATAATAATAATAATAATAATAATAATAATAATAATATAATAATAATAATAATAATAATAATAATAATAATAATAATAATAATAATAATAATAATAATAATAATAATAATAATAATAATAATAATAATAATAATAATAATAATAATAATAGGTAATAGGTAAACTACCTCATGAAGTAGTCTTTAAAAAAATATTGCCTCATCTCAGGCTCGAACTCGAGACCTCTCGCCCACCCATAACGACACTAAACCATTCAGCTAAAACTATCTTTCTGATTTAAACCCAACCAAAATTAATATAATCCGTATTATTTTTCAAGCCCAACAAAGCTCACAAGTATCCTGTGGCCCAACAGTCCCAATGTTTATTGATAAAAATAATAAGCTGTAGCCTAGGTTCGAACTCAGGACCTCTAGGTTAACCCCAACACTCCTAACCCTTGCTCTGCTTGTTCATTTCTGAAATGCTCCCAGGTCGACTTCTTTTAACTTGAATTATTTTTGTTTGTCTCTCTTCTTAACTTATAAACCCAATAATCATCATCATAAGATTATCCTTTATCATACCATTATTATTTTGATCGTCTCATCCTTATAACCTGATCGTAATCATCATCATCATCTTTTCTATCGTAATCCAAAACTAACCATATTTATCTTAACATCCTAATTTTCATCCTCAACATTATTATCATATTATTATCATCAAACAAGTGATATCATCTTTGATATCACCATCGACTATCATCATTCTTGCTACCCTTATCATCATAACCTCACCATCTTCATCATCATTATTTTATCGACTCCATCATCATTATCATCAAACAACATCATCCATCATTCATCGATTCATGTAAGGGATCCCATCCCATTCAACAAATACACGTTCTAACAAATATACATATCGGCCAAATTGATTAATCAAGTAAAAAGGGTCCGTTCCTTTTTTCTACTTAATAGAAGTTGGGACGGTTTTCAAAAAAAAAAAAATTGACAGGGACACTCATAACTTTGGATACCATCTTGACCCCTCTTCATGATAGTCCATTTTAAAAAGTATTGATTCTATGTATTTGCTTTTCTTATTTGAAACAGTGGGCACCAAAAAAATAAAAGGAACAACTAAATTGCCATGATCGAGTTTAACTTTAATACCTTTCCTTGTCCATATTAACAAAAAGGATTAGTAAGTGGGGTAATCCCACTTGAATGTCGACCAACATCATAAAGAGAAAAAAAAATTTACATGCGATATCCACATACTTCTATGCCCTTTAGTCTCTTTTTCTTTTATACCGTAAATAATTATAAAAGGAAATTTAGTGGTGGTGAGTTTGAGTGGTGAGGTGGTGATGATTTTACGAAGGAAAACGGAAACAGGTGCTGGTGGTCGCAGGTGAATCAAGGTGGACGTTTTAAAGATGGTGGGTTGATGAGAGTTGTGATGATTGCCGGTTGTAGGGTGTGCTACCTCGGACAACAACAAAGAAAGTGGTATGGTGATTGGTGGCGGATAACGATGGTGGTGGCCGGTGGTTGGAAAGAAAGTGGTGTCTATAGGTTGGTTTTCAAAGTTTACAAGAAAGAAAGAAAAAAATGTAGAGAGATGGCATGGTTGTAGTTTCTTCCATTTTTAATTTAACAAATTCCAAATGGTAAAAACCAAATTACTATTAGCTGGATTGATGCTGTAACCAGACTCCATTGAATTTGTATCTTAGTGATTATTAATCGACAAGAAAATAAACCGTACGCATTAGATGAAGAAAAAGAAAAAAAATTGATACCGACGTTCAACAGAAATTGGAATTTTGTTTATGGATTGAAGTTGACAGGAAATATTATTCTTCAGTACATAAAAAAAATAGAAAGTGAAGTAGGTAGCTCATGATATTTGGAATTACTCTTGTGACTTAACACAGATTGGTACGACTTAATTGAACAAGAATCAATCACCTACAGTTTTGAAGTCGATGGAAAACAGATTACTAATTTCCTATATTTGTATACTTATAAGTTATCGTATATATATATATATATATATATATATATATATATATATATATATATATATATATAATTGTACCAGTATATATATATATATAATTATATTTATCAGTATTTGTATCTGTATATATATATATATATATATATATATATATATATATATATATATATATATATATATCTACATTTAACTGCTTTTATATATATCTGTATGTATATATATATATATATATATATATATATATATATGTATCTATAATGTCAATTTATATTTAATCTTGTTAATTAATAATAATGCTTTTAATATTATCTTAATAGGAATTTATAATAGTATTAATGATGATGATAACTATAAAAGTGATAACAATAATATTTTTAATGGTAATAATAATCTCTACGATAATAAAAATACTATAACCTAAACATATCAAAAAAAATTATTATATATATATTTTATATATGAAGTAATAATATTACAAATATTAATATTAATATTAATAACAATAATAATAATGAAAGTAATGACAATTATATTCAAAATTGTAATTTAATATAATACCATTTATTATTTATGTAATATTATATTATATGATGCCATTCACTGGTTAATCAATATTTATATATTTTATTTATTTATCTAATAGAAATCTTATATAGACTTATAATAACGTATATATATTTATATATTTATATATTTATTTTAACAGTAACTTAATTATCTTAATTATTACACTCCAATTAATTAAAGTATTCTTTATTAAATTATAATATTATATATTCCTATATTTATATTTATATAATATATATACATATTTATTTACAAGCAATGGTTCGTGAATCGTCGAGAATAGTCAAAGGTTAAATGTATCCATGTAAAAAGTTCAAAAGTTTCTGAGACTCAGGTTATCGTGTTGGAAACATATAAAGATAAAGTTTAAATTTGGTCGAAAATTCCCGGGTCGTCACATCAAATCCGAAGGAATGGTCCATGAAATTGGAGGATATACTCTGGGCTTTTAGAACAGCCTACAAAACTCCAATTGGAACCACACCTTTTAAACTCATTTATGGAAAAGCATGTCATCTTCCAGTAGAAATTGAACACAAAGCATTTTGGGCTTTGAAGACATGTAATCTTGATTTACATGAAGCCGGACGACTACGATTAAGTCAACTAAACGAATTAGAAGAATTAAGACTTGAGGCATATGAAAATTCCTTAATCTATAAGGAAAGAACGAAGAAATGGCATGATAAAAGAATCAGAAGTTCAAAAGAATTTAAAGAATGAGACAGAGTTCTTCTTTTCAATTCACGATTCAAGCTATTTCCTGGAAAATTGAAATCAAAATGGTCTGGACCATTTATAGTCAAAAGAGTTTTCCCTTACGGAACAATAGAGTTAATAAATTCAAATGGGATTGAATTTAAATTTAATGGTCATAGAGTTAAACATTACATACATGGTCTGATGGAAGTTGACAATGAAGTTAATCATAATTTCGACACCACAGCTAACTAAGTGTGGGGAGGTTCGAATCTTTTTAGGGTAATATGTATTTCTGTTAGAGTTAGATATTCTGTTTTCGAGTAGTTCTCGAGAATGGAATCCAAATGGTCTTTCCCTAGTAGACCCTAAAGAACTAGTCTTCTCCCCCCATTCTGAATTTTTATTTTTTTTAGGTTTTACGAGATGAAGAATTCCTGTGAACTAAAACATGGTCTAATGCTACACGCTTTGATCACTAAACGTAATAATGAGACACTCCCGAGTGACCTGGTATCAGTAATAAGAGCCAAATTGGACGGAGTAAGAAAAGAACTCAGAAACGATCATAATAAGTTACATTTTGGTAAAGGAAAATCAAAATCCACAGCGAAAAGAAGAGCACGACACCTTGAAAGATGTCACAAATGCGGAAAATGGTCACACGAAGGAAAATGCTCGACGAATCAGACATATTCCAATACCGAGTTCGTTACTTTATGCAGAGAAGGACCGTTCATATGTTTCAAAGAAAAATCATTGAATGCTCGAGGTTATGCCTATGTAGCTATGAAAAACTAATTAGTCCGACTATCTTATGAGTGGGCTAAAGCAGGTCACTGAGAATTCTATCTCACAGGTAAGTATGTACAGTTTTTATTTTTATTTTTATTTCTTTTAACCTTTTGATAACAAACGCTAAATTATTTGCTATAAAGTATTAAATTGGTATTCAATAAAATTAGGTATGCATAACCGAAATTATTGATATCATACAAAAATTTATTACATCACTGCGAAATTTACCGTTTATTCTTAAGGTATAAATATATTTAATCAATCAACCCAAAATATTTCAGAAATTCGTCAGGAGTAAAACTAGGTAATATAGCCGAAATTACTTTATCGAAAAGAGAGGCGTATATTTTTGATAATATTTGATTGATTAAAGTGGGATAAAAGACCAAAAAGATTATTAATTTTAATTTTTACCTTATTTTTAAAATTAATATATAAATATTAAATTGATATTTTAAACCTTTTAAAATCAATATATTTAAGTTTTTAAGTATTTTAAAAAAAATTAATATTTTTAATATAAGTTTGTAAAATTAATGTACAAAAATATTAATAATATTAATATGAAATTTTATGCATTTTAAATTTAAGTTTGGTGTGAATTTAAAAACAAAAATTTACTTTATTTCATTAAGTTAAAAATTTGATATTTAAAATTCGCCGTGAGTTGAAAACTAGGTCTTTGAACCGAAATTGCTTTACCCGAGGGAGGGACGAGAAATTTTATTATCATTATTTTGAATCTTATTGAATTAAAGTATGCCAAAAACAATAAAAAAAAACCAAAAATCTTTGCTTTTAAAACAAACGCCAATATGTTTGGAAACTTTGGTAAAATTTAATCAATTTTCTACGCTAATCACCCTCAATAATTTAAATTGTTACTGATTTATTGCAAATGAGGGCATTGCAAGATCTTAAGTGTGGGAAGAGGTTAAATTCTTTCGGATTTTTAAAATTTTAAACTTAAACACTTGGTTACCATTAAAAAATACTAGTAACGCAGTAGTTGTATTAGAATCTAGTGCTCTCTGATAATAAAGAACAACCCTAGTCTTATATACTGACTACCCAATTCTAGTAAAATTTTTCAAAATTTTCAAATAAATGAATTCAAAATCATGTTTATACAAATTTATGAACGATAAAACTAGGTGTTAACACCGAAATTATTGTTACCTCGGAAAGGACATAAATTGAAAAACAACCCAAAATGTTAGAATTCATTTAAAATGGAATAGAGGACAATAAAAAGGCAAAGAAAGGAAAATAAAAGCCAAGTGTGGGAAAAATTTACCAAGTTATTTAGAACATATGTCACATTATTTTGTACAAATAATTGAAGATACTTTTGTTTTGGACAATTTTATCAGTTTTACCCAATCTCTTATAATATATTTGAAAGAAAAGATGGATCTACACGACGAATCAATTCCATCATTAAAAGGAAGTAAAGTCTTCCGAAAAAGAAACGCGCTTCTTGATTTAGATCAGGAAGTTGTCGTCTAGACCAGTTGTAGAGTCTACGAAAAAACTTGAAAAGTTTTCTCGAAAATCAACTGGAAATCCACGGACCTCAGCATAAAACAGGGTTGCCAAGTGGTCAGACTTATCCTAACCATGAGAGGATCTGTCTCGTATAATGGGGGCACCGTGCAAATTAGCTTATAAGACTAATGAATCAGATCTTCAGAAAGGATAATCTCCTTAAAGATCAAAAATTAGCTTTTAAGACTGATATTACTCAATCCTTGAGATTGACTTTTAAAGATTGAGGATTACAAACTCATGGAATTCGATGATATCTAAACTCGAGCTTGAATGAGAAAATATTTTGATCAAATTACAAACCGATTTGTTTTCTGAAAACCCATTTTCAATGCGTTCATTACCATTGAACGTAAAATCCTAAGAATTCACCTGGAATTCATTAGGTCACCTGAACCAAATCGGGTGTCAACCGTAAGAACGGTGGTTGCATAGCATGGTTGAGAACAGGACCTTATGCCAGACCGAAAAACTATAGGGTGATCTTTACTATTGCTCCTACAAAGGATAGTAATTGCATCCGACACGATATAGACCATAATCAAAAGCATATCGCGGGACATTACCTTAACAGTTGCTTGTTCAACGTTTTCCTTTACAACCGGACGGTAGTTTACCGAAAGGTAATATACGGAGAAAGTAAACTGGACGTGTTGCTTTCCTAATACAAGGTTAGCAAGTGGGTGACACAAAACCATAAGTTTTGAGCTAAAATTTTCAAATCTGAAACCCACAAAACCCACAAAAACAATTTGCAACACCGGTGAAGGGTTATTCCGGAAAACTTTTCTAGGGTAAAATCTAGCTTAAATTTTCAAAAGATCAAAAGTTTATATAATGATCCAATTTCCTAAAGGATCTAAATTTTTATAGTCATGTGGGACTGTAAACCCTAATGTTACTATCATTGTTCATACCACCGTATAGAAATCACTAATGTACAAAGTGTGAAGAATAAAGAAGTGATTCTAGTGTTTTAATTTCAAGACTATATTGCTTGAGGACAAGCAACGCTCAAGTGTGGGAATATTTGATAATGCTAAAAACGAACATGTATTCATAGCATTATCCCTCAAGAAAGACAAGCTTTTAGTTGCAATTGTTCTATTTACAAGTAATATTCGTTTAAATAATAAAAGGTGAAGACAAAAGGAAGATTCGACGATTTGAAGACGCAAACGACCAAAAAGCTCAAAAGTACAAAGTACGATCCAAGAGGTTCAATTTATTGATGAGAAGCATCTAGAAATGACAAAAGTATAAGTTACAAAACGCAGAGTACAAGATATTAAATTGTACGCAAGGACGTTCGAAAATCCGGAACCGGGACCTAAGTCAACTTTCAACGCACGATGCAACGGAGCGAAAATTACAAGTCAACTATGCATATAAATATAATATAATATATAAATAATTCTTAAAATTATATATATATTATATTATATTTATTTATTAAAAAATCCGTCGGCAAGCTAGGAGCCAAACTTGGATGAGCTGTAATCCACCACTCCGCGATCGCGGAGCTGTGAAGGAGAAACCCTTCAAGATCGCGGAGCACACCAAAACTGAAATGGGGCCTATAAAAGGCAACGCATTCGATCGATATTTTTACACCTTCTTTCCATTTCATATACGTAAAAGATATATATATATATATATATATATATATATATATATTTATAATTTATAATTTTAATTTAAGATTAATAATAATAAGGTTATGTTAGCGAATGTTTTAAGGTTTTAAGTCGAAATTCTGTCCGTGTAACGCTACGCTATTTTTAATCATTGTAAGTTATGTTCAACCTTTTTAAATTAATGTCTCGTAGCTAAGTTACTATTATGCTTATTTAATGCCGAAATAATCGTGATGTTGGGCTAAATATTAAAATTGGATAATTGAGCTTAGGACCATAATTGGGGTTTGGATAAAAGAACGACACTTGTGGAAATTAGACTATGGGCTATTAATGAGTTTTTTATTAACTTAACGATACCTCGTTAATTTAATATAAAGGTTATAATTTGACGTATCTATAAATAACCACATACGCTTAATCGGGTACGGTGGACGGGATATCTATAAATACCAATAATTGTACATTTTACCGGACACGGAACTGGATTAATAGTTAATAGACTAATTGAAACAGGGGTGGATTACATTCAAGGGTAATTGGTGTAATTGTTAACAAAGTAATAAAACCTTGGATTACACGCAGTCGATAACCTGGTGTATTCATTAAACAAAGTATTAAGACCTTGTTACAATTCGAATCCCCAATTAGTTGGAATATTTGACTTCGAGGATAAGAATAATTTGACGAAGACTTCCGCATTTTATGATTATGACTGATGGACTATTATGGATAAATCTGTATGGACATATCAAATAATCCTGGACAAAGGACAATTAACCCATGGTACTAAACTAAAAACAACACGTCGAACATCATGATTACGGAAGTTTAAATAAGCATAATTCCTTTATTTCATATTTAATTTCCTTTATTTCATATTTAATTGCACTTTTAATTATCGTACTCTTTAATTATCGCAATTTTATTTTATCGCACTTTTAATTATCACAATTTCATTATCGTTATTTAATTTACTCTTTAATTTAAGTTATATTTATTTTTAATATTTTACATTAGGTTTTAACTGCGACTAAAGTTTTAAAATCGACAAACCGGTCATTAAACGGTAAAAATCCCCCTTTTATAATAATAATAATATTATTTATATATTTTTGTATTTTTACAATTATAAGTTAAAACTAATATAGCGTTAAACTTGGCTAAGTCTCCCTGTGGAACGAACCGGACTTACTAAAAACTACACTACTGTACGATTAGGTACACTGCCTATAAGTGTTGTAGCAAGGTTTAGGTATATCCATTCTATAAATAAATAAATATCTTGTGTAAAATTGTATCGTATTTAATAGTATTTTCTTGCAAAAATATAACTATTTTGTATACACCTCTACGCACATCAGAAACATTCTCTCGTTGTTCCATGGTTTGTTCAATGTGACAATCTTTTGTTAAGTGTGGTCCACCGCATTGCTCACAACTGATTTGTATTGCGTGAATATCTTCATTCATCTTTTCCATTCGTCTCTCGAAAGCATCTATTTTTTTCGGAAACGAAATCAAAGTCATGGCTAGAATCGGCTCTAGCCGCTTTAGAACGAAAAATATCTTTTTCTTGATGTCACTCATGTGAGTGGGATGCTATGTTATCAATAATTTTGTAAGCTTCAGCTGCGGTTTTCTTCATAATGGAACCACCAGCTGTTATGTCGATGTCTTTTCGTGTAGTAATGTCGCATCCTTGGTAGAATATTTGTACTATTTAATAAGTGTCTAAGCCGTGTTGAGGACATCCTCTCAACAACTTTCCGAATCTTGTCCACGCCTCATATAATATTTCTTTTGGCTTTTGTGTGAACGAAACAATTTCTCCTTGAAGTCTCACGGCTTTAGATGCCGGAAAGAATCTTTTAAGAAATTTCTCAACTAAGACATCTCATGTGTCAATCGCCCGTTCAGGTAACGATTCTAACCAATCTTTGGCTTCTCCCTTTAAAGTACAGGGAAATAACATGAGATAGATCTATTTATCCTCAACTTCTCTGATTTTGAATAGAGTACAGATCCTATTAAAGGTTCGAAGATGTTCGTTTGGATCTTCTTTTGTCGTACCACTATATTGGCTCTGATTAATTACCATGTGTAGGATTTGTCCTTTGATTTCATAATCTGGCGCATTAATGTCTGGCTTAATAATGGCGTGACCTTGGCCCGTGCGTGTGGCTCTCATTCGATCTTCCATACTTAGAGGTTCCGTTATTTCCATATTTGAAATTGTTTAATACGAATCACTAGAGGATTCTGATTTAACGGTTTATAGTTCAGGAGGATTAATTAGTGGTTTAGGATCTCTGAATTGTCCTTGAATATCCTCCGGGTTCTCAATTGTGAGGTCGGGTTCAAAAAATGGATTATCGGAAATTGCAACGAAGTACCTGGTCGACTTGATGACGATTCTAAAGAAAAATCAACGGCGACAATATTGGCTAGATGTCTTGATCGAGTTACAGGTGGTGAACGTATGAAAGGTGGTGAACGTTTTGCTCGGTGCATTCACTGAATATCCTATTAGTTATAAAAATAAAAATTATATAATTTATCAAATTAATAGACTTTTCTGCTTTTGCCCACGTTTCGAATAGCTAAAAGATGCAGCAGGGAGCCAGGATCCTTTAAGTAGGAAAATCCACAACTCAGCCACTAACAAATCCAAATATTACTACGAAGCAGAAAATTTTGGATGTCTATCAATTTAACCGCTTAAAATAATTTTTTCGTCGAAGTTTAAAGAAAATAAAGAAAATTCTATGTCCTAAAAACTAGAGCGTAGAAATGAGAAAGAAAAAACGCGTCGAAAAATAAGAGGTCGAAAAACAATCGTCGAAAAACAAAAAGTCGAAAAACAAAAATAAGAAAGTAAAGCGTCGAAACTTAAAAGTCTAAAAACTAAATATTAAAACTTGCATCTAAAGGTATTAAAGCTTAAAAGGAATTCTAAATCAAAAACGGCAATTACTTAAAAGGCACTAAAATTTATTTAAAACTAGACGTCGTAAGATTCTAAAGCGCCTAAATCTTAATCTAAAGAAAAAGCACTTAAGGGAATTTATGGCAAAGCCTAAAAATCTAGAAGTATAAAATAACTACGAGAAAAACTAAGTTTAAAACTAGTTACGAACGATAAATTACAAATTACGAATTAAACGTTAAAAATATACAAAGTAAAAATAAAACTAAAGTTGTAAAAAAAACAATTTATATAAAAATATTATTTTTATATTATTATTTTATAAAAATATTAATCTATATATGTAAATAATAAATACTAAAACTTAAAATACAAAAAACTAGATTTAAATATATTAATTAATAAAAACCCTAATTAGGTTAAATATTAATAATAATAAATAATAAAACCCTACTCCGTATTAAATGATGTACTAGGTTCTGGCGTGTCAGACTTACTCATGCGATCGCATGAGTTTTAAGTCTTGGATCCATGCGGTTGCATGGGCCTGGCTTCCAGAAATGGTTTTGGGCTTCGACGGGTTCGGCCCAATTTTTTATCTTAATTATTATTATTATTATTTTTTTTGTAGTTTTACAAAATTAATATATAGGTTATATTTAAAATTATATTTTTTTAAAAATACTTTTATGCTTTAAATAAAAAATATAAACTTTTTAATTTAAACACTTAAATAGATAAATATATATATATATATATATATATATATATATATTTGTATGTAATACTTATTACAAAAACAAAATATTTTTACGAAATTAAAATTAAAATTAAAAATTATATATTTTTAATATAGCGTGTTTCACCGAGTCCCCAGCAGCGGCGCCAAAAACTTGATGTGTGCGAGGTGTAGTACGAAATAGATTATATTTTTAATACGAAATACGACGATATTAAATACGATACAATTTACACAAGTTTTATTTATTTATTTATAGAACGGGATATACCTAAACCTTGCTACAACACTATAGGCAGTGTACCTAATCGTAGAGTAGTGTAGTTTTTAATAAGTCAGGTTCGTTCCACAGGGAGCTGGTTGAGTTTAACGCTATATTTTTTACAACTATATTTATATAAAATATATATAATTATATATAGTAATATTATTATAAAAGGGGGTTTTTACCGTTTAATGACCGGTTTGTCGATTTTATATTTTAAGCATAAAGATAAATGACGATAATATAAATGACAGAATTTAAATTGCGATAAAGTAAATTGCAGTAATTAAAATGACAGTAAATAAAGGTACGATGAAATATGAAATAAAATTATTATGCTTATTTAAACTTCCGTAATCATGATATTTGACGTTTTGATTAATTGTTACCCGGGTTAATTGTCATTTGTCCTGGTTTATTTGATACCTATCTGGTTTTTGTCCATAATAGTCCATCGGTCATAATTATAAAATGCTCGTCAAACTAACCTTATTCCCGAAGTCAAATATTCCAACTAATTAGGGATTCGAACTGTAACAAGGTTTTAATACTTTGTTAATAATTACACCAGGTTATCGACTACGTGTAATCCAAAGTTTTAATACTTTATTAACAATTACACTAATTATCCTTGTATGTAATCCACCCCTGTTTTAATTAGTCCATGATACATTAATTTATTCACTTGACCATAATGAATAATCAATTACCGAATCCAATTGATTAATTAAATGATTGTAAATGATGTCGTATAAACGTCACTAAATAGGACATGCATAATCATTTAATAATTATTAGATTAACTAATTTGAAGATAGGTTCGACAAATTCTAATGAGTTGTTGCTCAATTAGACAATACCCCTCATCTATTAATAGTCCATAGTCCAATGTCCACAAGTGTCGGTCTTTTGTCCAAACTCGAATTATGGTACAAAATCCAATAACCCCATCTTAATATTTAGCCCAACATCACGATTACTTCGGCTCAAATAAGAATAATAATAACTTAGTTATGAGACATTAATTTAAAAAGGAAGAACATAGCTTACAGTGATTATTTATCGCGTAGCGTTACACGGACAGAGTTCCGACTTAAAACCCGTAAAACATTCTTACAATAACCTTATTATTATTAACTTAAAATTAAAATTATATTATAAATATATATATATATATATATATATGTATGTATATATATATATATATATATATATATATATATATATATATATATATATATATTTACGTTACATAGAAAGTAAAAGAAAAAGATGTGTTATTGCTCGATCAGAACCCGGCTTTTTATAGGCTATATTCGAGTTCCTGTTCACCATGCGATCGCATGGGGATATAGTACAGAAGCCATGCGATCGCATGGCCCCTTTGGCCAGCTCACAATCCTTTGTTTTTTAGTTTGTCGACATATTATTTAAATATATATATAATATATATAATTTATATTAATTATATCTATTATATTATATTCTTGTGCATAGTTGACTCGTAATTTTAGGACCGTTGACTCGAGCATTGTTAGTACATATTTCTCTATTAGAGAGTAGGTAAATACAAACTAGTGCAAGGTAGAATGAACCATGTGAGGAGTAGTTTACCGATTGACGTTTACTCTCGGGATAAATCCCTGCAGACGCGAATCATGGTCTAAAACCATGGCATGGCTTAAGTCAATCTTAACGTATGTTCTTCCTGTATCCTGAGTGATAAAATATATTGCTGAGTCATATATGAGAAAATATGATGTGTACTGTCCAACGACATGAGATGTGTAGTGTGCTTTGGAGCTGGGCGGCCTTGGAGCTGGGCGGCCTTGAAGTTGGGCGGTTGAAGTCATGTGCCATGGAGCTGAGTGGCTGAGGTCATGTGCCTTGGAGCTGGGAGGATGAGGTCATGTGCCATGGAGTTGGGCGGATGGCAGATGGAATCTAGAGAGAGAAAGTGTGTGTGAGAGAGAAAGTGGAGTGTCTGAGCTCTCCTCTGATGTCTAAATGAGGTGGGGAACTCCTCTATTTATAGGCAAATCTTGGGCTGGTAAGGAAGCTTCATGGGCTACTTCTTGGGCCTGATTAATTCTAAAAACCCAGCAACTTACGTGTCTTCACTAATTTGGGCATAACTTTGTCATACGAAGTCGGATTTAAGTGATTCAAAAGCCAAAACGTTCGTAACTCAGAGCTCCACAATTTTCATTTTATGCGTGTAGACCATAGGATACACCATTAAGTCCCCCCAGTTTGATGTGTTTATTTTTGTAAAAAATAAACACATTAAACTTAAAAAGAAAACAAGTACTCTTTCTGCCTTGGGATCATAATTATGCTGTTATTTGATTAAATGTACATTCGGGAACTTGTATCACATTATGATTGATTAACTTCTGTTGGTGCGATTTTCTGTGTAGCAAAATAACTTCTTAGCGCTGACTGTATGATGCCGACTGATGTTTGCCCTCGAGAAATAATCTCTGCAGACCCGGAACACGGATGGAAGATCTGTGGGGTGGCCTCAATCAGTCTTTGGATCAATCTGTAATTGATCTGTCTAGCGTTCTGCTGCTAATTAGCTAATGTGTTTTTAGAGTGAGAAAGAACCGTGTGAGAGAAAAAGTGTACTTCTCTCTGACTGGAGTTCAGATGTCAAATATGGTAACCCAAGAGGTCTTTTTATAGGCGTAGAATGTCCAAAATTTTCAGAATACACGTGTCAATCACTGATTAATTCTGTTGTGCGAAATATCTAGAACCGACTTTGGTGTGGCTGACGTGGCCGCGTGCTGCTCACGCGCCTAGTAAAAGGGCTTAAGCATAGAAGCTGCCTGCTGTACGCTGGACGGCAAATGATAGAAACCGTCAAATATTGTTATCTTTTGTGCTCTTTGACCCATTTTTCTGTATAAAAATGATGTTTTTATGCGTGTATTTCTTAGGATACACCATTAACTTCATAAGAAGATCATGTGACTATCTTTGTGTTGTACGCTGACATAATATGTTTATTCTTTATGTTTTATGTTTAAGGGCTTAAGCATAGAAAGCTGCCTTTAGGGCTTACGCAAAACGTTAGGCGGCCTGATTTATGTCTGAGATTTTTGTTCTAGTCGGAGAACTCTAAACCGCTATATACTGAAATTTGCCTTTGTTCCTTTTCATTGTGTGTTTTGCGCTAATGTATTGTGCGGCTTAAGAGTAGTACTTTGAATTGTTGCCAAAGATTTATTTGCTCGACTTTAACTCGAAGGAACTAGTTCCGTTTTGTGTTGTCGACATTTCGTAGGTTCTAAATCTACGATCAATTTGCCAGCTATGTTACGGTTGTTAAACCGTGCCTTTCAACCTTTTGCTTATGATTGAACTTCTGCCACCGAGACTAGATATCTCTTATGAGGGCAGGGATGACACACAGCGTTGCGTCACCTGATTAAAAAATCCTCGGCCGGATAAAAATATGAATATTTTGCCGTAAGAATAATTGTTTTATTTTTTACTTTTAAAGAAATTTTTACGTTTACGACCGTATCTCATGTTCTAGATAGTTGATCGGGCTATCTGAACATAGAGTACTACGCATAAAATTTCTTTAAGTTTATTGCCTTTCAAAGTCTTCTCAGTTTTTCTCCGGTTGGCGTTGAGAGAATATATAATCCATTATCATTTGCCTTTACTGTTCGATATGATCTTTCCCATCACGGTCTTAAACTTGAATTTTTAGCGAATAGCATGCATATAATGTGATGGGCTTACGCAAATGCGGCCATAAATATATAATGATGTGCCGTGGACCAACGAATGTGGCCATGGGCTTATAATGTTTCTTCCCTCAAATGATGTCAATGTCAATCATAAAAATGTTCTTGTATCAAATAATATATGAAGTTTTAAAACTGTTCCTAACACTTGAGATATTTGTATGATGATCCTTGTTGTATAATGCATATTGTTTATGGTTGGTGTGTATAAATGTTGCCTGTTTCCTCGTGCTCTTTCTGAAATCCGGAGTAAATCTTGAGACGTCGTGTGTCATGAGCTTCTTTATATTTTTCTTTGCTCCTTATTTGTCTTAAATGTTGCTCTAAGAAACTTTGTTCGTTTCTTTTTAATTGAAAGTGAAATGATGATGAGCTCATGTGAGGATTACTCCACGAAACATAATACAATGTATTACACTTCACAATTTATGTACAGTGAAGTGTAATTTGTAAATATCAATGTTCTTTGGGGACCAAAGTGTAATTTTGTATGTAAACTGATCCTTCTCTTCCTTTCCTATTACAATATATGTGAGCATCTGCTTTGCTTGTCCCCCTTCTTTTGTCTGCTAGGCGGTGAACACAATTCAGTAACTATCTGAGTTTTGTGATTGGTCATCAAAAGTGTCACGGATACTGCTTGCTTCAATCTTTATTTATCAAACTAAGCATGACAACAAAGCACGAAACTTGACGATCGGATCCCGATATTAAACCTAGATCTTGAAAATGTTAAACTTATAACGGTGTAGGGATCTGATGACGGAAAACGAAATCTGATGACGGCAAAGTGAGTCGAACCAAGTTCAAATGTTCTTTAATACGGAATCCGGAATACACATTTATAAATGTTTTAACCAATCTTGTAGACGAAAAGTGGAACCAAGAATCGCAAATGGAAATCTGAAGATGACGGTTCATGAAATAATTCATCAAGGTTCTTTTGTAAACAAAACTCCAAACTTGCAATGATGAAACTTGAATAATCAATTTATACGGAATATATCCTGAACTGTTTGAATGTTCGATCATTTCTGATATCCATAGTTGATCTTGTGAAGCAACTTTAGTGTTCACTTATGCAGGTGCTTTCAAAATATTCTTTCACGTTGATCACGTATGCGTGTTCAATGATGCCATTCTGGGGGCATGAGCACGGAAGTCGGAGACTAACTTAAGAACAAGAATCTGATACATGTCCCTTCTTAAATTTGAAAAGAAATTTCGATGAAGGCTACCGGAAATTGTTGATGGAAAACGGAATACGATGTCGGTAAGCAGAATGTCATGACGAAAAATGAAATTTCTCGATGATATCTCTATTTCTCATAATATTCAAAAGTGTATCAAATGGTGAAGCTTGCCAGTACTGTTTGCTAAATCAGAGTGACATGTGTTAGTCCGGTGACACTTGAAAGCTAAATATGCTTAACGATATTTGGTAAACAGTATGTAGATGTATTCTTTGATTTGGCTGCTAAACTTTTTCGAACTTCAGAGTACGGATGTCTGTACAATTCATCCTGCAATTTCAACTTAAACTTTGGAAGATGATTATGATGTTTGGTGGTGGCGTGCCGAAATTCAGGATTGTTGACGAAGATAATATATAATTCTACACAAATGTTGTAACCGGACACCGAATATATATGTTGTAGTCGTTTGCCGGTTTGCACCAAAAAATTGTCTTGTAGCTCAGAACTTATGCTTTAGCACCAGATTCTTGTAGTGATTTTGAGCTTCGATGTCAAACTGAGATATCATTCTAAGTCGTAATCCGGCATACTCTTATTTTGTTCTTGAATGCCTCAGTATAATCTTGCTTTTGATTTGTAGACGCTGAGAGAGGATCTTAGAATCAACCTAACACGATCTAGAGGCGGAATAACACTAGAAAGAGCTTAAACGAATATCTATGGGTTTTCGGGTTCGTACAAGTCAAACCAAGATTAGATCTTGATAAACACGAAGCCTAGACTGACATTCTGTGGTATTTGGACATGAAGATTGAGAGAGACTCGACCCAGAACTGTTTTCGTGTGTGTGTAATGTACAGAGTTGTTTTTTAAATTAATGAAGATTAATTAGGCTTAAATACCTCAGTTCCTATGTCGGTCGACAGTGGATGACAGTCGGTCGACTGACCATGTCAGTCGGCCGACTGTCGAGTAATATTACGAATTATATTTAAACGTTTACAAATATAAAATAACACATCGACAATCAACGTTTAACAATATTACAGGTTACAACATGATCGAATAAAACGTTAAAGTTCATGGAACTAGGGATTACAAAATATGCACTAACAAACTCCCCCTAAGACCTAGTTCCTCACAAGTCTTCGATCTGCTTCAATCTCTGTACGGATCTGTAACCATATTATTCAAATAGCAAACCTTTGCAACACGAATGTACTGTTGTGCTTGAACTCTATTTTCTGGCCTGTACAGCATCCGATTGTAGTACAATGTGAAGATGTCAGCTTCACAGCAATTTCTCAACCAAACGGGATCTAAAACCCGTATCGAGTCTGTCTCATCTTCCTTCAATTTGTCCAAAACGATGGCTGCCTCCTCTGAGCGTTCATCGTAGTACCACCAGCGAAAACGTGGGCTAAAGTTCTGCGGCATTTTCATCACAGGAACCTTTCTCATATAATTTACTGGCTTGTATTTGACAATCTTTCTTCGTTCGCCCGTTTTCTTGTTTGTTCGATAAGTGATCGTGGGAAATTGAGGGCTGAATCCCTCAAAGTTCTTTGACAAGTACGAGTGTCTTATCTTCTTGCAAACAATATTAGGAATTCCGTCATAATCCCTATATAACATTTTGAGCCTAGCCACCTGCATAAATTCAAAGTACGGTAGAGACGTGAACTCGTATCCATGTTTGATGTAATCCACTCCGTACTCCTTCTTTATTGCGTATATATTCAACTCTTTAATGTAGACCCACGCAATTATTTTTCCTTTAGCCAAAAGATTCGCCGGTCTATTAATGTAATTCATCCATTCAGGTTCCAGCGCTGGCTTCTCACAATATTTTCTGATCCTCAACAGGATCTTCCACTCAGCTTCTAGAACTTCTATCTTTTCTTTATTTATCTTGACCGGTAAAAACCCTGGAGGCAAATCTTTGGTCTTTTCTTTTTCTTCGCATTTTCGGTTTAGAAGCTCTTCATTCATTTGAAGTAGTCTTGAAATGTAGGTAGATCTTTATCGTTATTACATTCGTACTCTTGAAAATCACCTATTGGTTCATCTTCAATAATTACTTCATCAAAATCGTTGTCGTTTTCATTACTTACGACAATTTCCTCAAAATCATCACTAGAATCGTAACGATTCTCAAAAGATGAGCTAGCAGTTGCGTCAGCTGAAGTACTTGCTTGTTGCTCTTGACGCACTAGCTCGGCCTGCTCCTCAGCGCTTAGATCTGGCGGGATCTCCCCTTCTTAGTGGGTTCTCGCTTGTGCCTTTAGCAATATCCAAACCTAGCTCATCCTCGCCTTGATCGTTAAAATTACCAAAGTCTATATCCTCCTCGAGATCAACAGCCTCAATATCGAAATTATTTTCCCACTCAAGCACCTTCGACAGTGCCTTGTTCACTGTAGTCTCAGCCTTTACAATCAGCAAATTCTGAGCATCAAACTTAGTTTGTAACTTCTTCAATTCAACCTGTTGATCTTCAACCTGCTTGGTCAGTTTGGCAATCTCAGCATCCTTTCTTCTCTCTCGTTCATCAGCTTTTTCTTTAAACTTTTCAAATTCAGAAGCCATATTGACAACCTTCTCACTTAATATAGAAACCGCAGCATCTTGTGTAATAGCAGTCGTGGATGCAGCAGCATGAACTCCTGTATCAGTTTCAGCACGTGTTTCTTGAGTAGCAGTAGCTGAAGGTTGTCGTTGTGGTTGTGATTGCTGTGATTGTCGTTGTTCAGTAGCTGAGGACGACTCAGTCCTTTTTGCCTTCTTAATGAATCTTATGCGCCTCTGCTTCGGCTTTGTCGTAACCGAAGGACCCTCAGATTGTTTTCGCTTTCTCAGCTCGAATTGATCAGGGTCAAAGTCATCTCCTTCATCGTCTTCATCAACCAGTATCTGTTCACTTGTAACAACTGGCGGTGGCTGATTAACCTCTTGATCGTCTTCACCAACTGCGACGATATCATCTTCATTACCAGACGTAATGTTCTCATGACGACAGGCAGCACCTGGTGGACATACATAGTTTTCATTTGCGAGGTGGCCAACCAATCTCTTGAATGGTTCATCCGGACCTCTCTTTTGCTTGACTCGATTGAAAGTCAAATCATTCAGATGATTCAGCTTAATCTCATCCTCCCAAACCTTATTCAATCCTTGTACTTGCTTTTCAATCATCACCTGCAAGAACCTAGGAAACATTAAGTGGCTCTTCTTTTTCACGTTCACCAACATGCTTCTGAAAATTACTTCGGAGAAATTGAAGTCCGCATGAAGAACTAGTGCTGCAAACATTGAGCTATAAGTCTCATTCAGCTCATCAAAACCGCCTACCATTGGACTCATGCATCTTAACAACACCAAAGTTAGGTATTTGTATTGATGACAGAATCGAGTTCTCTTAACAGCACCTTTCATTGGATCACCAGAGTATCCACATCTTACTAGACACCTTCGGACCTTAGTTCTATTCAGTGTGACTGGCATAGAATCATTATCTAGAAAACCTAAGTCTTCACGAACTGTCTGTGCCGAGATCTTTACAATTGTACCACCAACGCTGCTTCGTATCACCTTTCTTCCTTGTTCAGTGACAATAGAAGCATTGTTCCAGAATTCTCGTTGGTGTGAGTAGTATGTCTTGCATTCTAGAGTTATTGCAGTATGAATCCTGGACCTTTTTAAGAATTTGATAATATCAACGAAGCCTTCCTTTGCTTCAGGTCCTTCCTCGTTTAGACATGCCTCTAGATTGGCATTTTCGCTTGCCGTCAGGCCTGGAAGATTCTTGGACAGAATCACCTCTTCCTCATGTACGTCTTCGTTCACTGGACTACCTAGTTGAGCCATTTATTCTGCTATACAAACATATATACAATAATCGAAAAGCGTGAAATCGAAAACCATAAAAAGAATACAGGAAACAACAGTCGGTCGACATACTATGTAATTCGGTCGATTTTCAAGGACAGTCGACCGACATTTATACAAATCGATCGACTTATAAAGTCGCCCGACATAGGGTAAATCGGTCGACTTAGGAAGTCAATCGGTCGATTTATCTAACAAAGCAAAAATGCAGATCCAAACTCAAATCCACCGATTTTATGGTGTTTTGTTTCAATCAAAGACTAATAAAGATCCAGAGAAAGCCGATATACATGATCTAGTATTCAACTAACTCTAACAGATCCTAATTCGCACCAATTTAATCGAAAATGAAAAATAAACAAGAAAACTTCAATAACTTTCGATTGAAAAAGAATTACCTTGATTGGTTAACGGCGCTGGAATCACAATTCAAAGATGTATACGAAAAACACGATCAAAAGCTCTTCCTTGCAAAGTTCGAATTTTTTGGTAAATCAACACAATCGTACGAAATAAAGAAAATCGGCCGTCTGAGGCCTTTTTATACCCAGCTCGACAATCGGTCGACTTTGGTGTTATGTCGGTCGACATATGTGACAATCGGTTGACATACTTGATAAACGGTCGACATTATAACAAACGAGTAAGTCGGTCGACTTTTTTCAACATCGACCGACTTATGTTATAAATCGGTCGACTGTCTCCTCCCTTTATAAAATAGTTTTGCGTTTTAGAAACCCCAATAATTCCTTCTATTCACTTCCACTGGCTGATTTTACACGCAAAATATTTTCATTTTGAAGACTTTAACAGGTTTATGATTTGAGATGTGTAGTTCGTTTCTTTTTGACGTCGAGACACAATTTGTAACTTCAAGGAAATATACACATATTCACATAAGCAAACAAATAAAATGTTTTTGTATTTTTCAAAATAAATATCAACACACTGAAAAATCTTTTTGTAGTTTTTAGGATTTTAAAACTTTTCACAATAACAATGCAAATGAAGTACAATTCATGTCAGAAAGTCAATGATCAAGGTTAAGAAAGATCCAAGATTGTATGGCATAAAATATGTTATTTACAGGAAGCAGTTTCAGTAAGTCATAAACCTAAGGAAGCTAAATTATCAAAATGTATACATGTTCAATTAACATTCAGACAACAGTATGTACACAAAATTTCACAAGTAAAAGCAAACAATAACAGAGAAAAGATTTTAACATGGTTTCTATTTTCATCAACCTTTTACAGACTTTCCTCTTAGACATTTTGATGATCAAGTTAATTAATTACATTAACATATTGCTATGTTAGATTCAATCACAGACTCGGTCATCAATGTGAGATCGCACGATTTTTTAGGTAGTCAATTGAGCACAAGTCTATTGACGCTTTCCGTTACCACAAACACATACGTTAGGTCCAATTGAACAGGAAGATTCTCATAGTAATTTTAGAATATCCCTGTCAGCCTTTAGCTTCTATCGTAAAGTATACTTTTCAATTCATATGATTCTGATGGATCTCATAGTATATTCAATATTCTATCAATCATGCAATCAACCAACTGCTATCAATCTCATTCCTTCTTTATTATTAAAGTTATTGGAGGAAACGGAATGAAAGACGTAGCTTTCTTAATAAGTGAGTATTCAGAATATCTCTCTGAAAACATCTTTCACTGTCTAGGCCTTAATGGGTACAGTCCCATATCACAGACAATGATAATAAGTCCAATAGAATGGTTTTGTTGAAGTATGAATGATTTAAGTTCTTCTTGGTAATCTTCACACTCATTTGTATTCTTGCAAAGACTTCTCTTCTCGATTTCATCATTATCTTGACCTTGATATTTTCGTCTTCCATGATTTCACTTCTGTTTTCATGATATAATAACTTGATATGCAATGTGCCATTTTTTTTTTTTTTTTTAAACAACACATTGCAGTCTTGACTTTGATTTAGTTCTCGAATTGACTTCCTTGCGATGAAGATCTCTTTTCTTCATTTGTGTATCAATTAACTTAAATCATTCATTCATGGACTGTCTGTAATATAGAACCACACTTTTCAACCCGTTCACAGGAAAGACACTCTTATTGAGATAAACTTACAATTTTGGAGTTTAGGTACGATTCAAGAATTAAAGTTTGATAGAAGTGGGTATGCATAGTCAATTAGAACATTTTCAACGCTTATTGATCGCTTGAATATTCCAATTAGTCGTGAGACTCAATGGTGCAGCAATTTTGAATTTGCTTGGGGATATTCTACATCATGTGTTTCTAGATTATACGTCATGATAGGGGATACCCTCACCTTTTGTTGATTTCCTCAACAATTTTCTTTAAAGTATGCACCTGTGGTAATTAAGTGACTACCCTCAACCGCTGTAAACCTTTCCATGAGTTCCTTATCAATATATTTACATGATTGTGATTATGATCATCTCATTCTATGATTAAGTCCGTATCCAATTTTTATATAGATCAAACTCGTTTTTTTATTTTCTGAATATCTGATGTTGCATTCATTACTCCCCCTAAAATACTAAAAATCTAAAATCTTTTTGGTTTTTAGATTTTAAACACACAGAAACAATCAGAAAGAAAAGAAATATAACCACACAATATATACAGCTATGCAAGCAGAACACATAAAATGAAGTTACTCGTTGGTCTCTTCGTCAGGAACGACATCTGACAATATTTTGACACTTAAATCAGTTAACAAGAAATCAAAACGTGGTTTATCAAAAGCTTTTGTGAAAAGATCAGCCCTTTGCATAGTTGTGCCAATTTGGATAACATCAATTAGCCTTTTCTCATAACAGTCTCGAATAAAATGATATTTAATCCCTATGTGTTTGGTCTTAGAATGATTCACAAGATTTTTCGTAATAGCTATGGCAGCAGAATTATCAACAAAAATAGGAGTGTTAGAAATATTCAAACCGTAGTCACGAAGCTGCTGTTGTATCCACACAACCTGAGATGCACAGCTTGCTGCAGCAATGTATTCAGCTTCACAAGTGGACAAGGCCACTGCTGTCTGCTTCTTGCACTGCCATGTAACTAGTCTGATTCCAAGGAATTGACAACCTCCTGATGTTGACTTAAAATCTTTCTTGCATCCACCATAGTCGGAATCACTATAAGCCGTCAGTACAAAATCATTATCACAGGGATACCATAGGCCCAAATTCGGAGTTTGCTTTAAATAACGCATAATCTTTTTCACCACAAGAAAATGATGTACATTCGGATTTGCTTGATAGCGAGCACATAAACAAACTGCGAACATGATATCAGGGCGAGACGCTGTTAGATACATCAACGAACCAATGATGGCTCTATATAAGGTTTGATCAACCTTATCACCTTCCTTATCCGGTGTAATCTCGTGATTCACCGATAGCGGCGTCCTTGCAGGACGTTCATCTTCCATTTTGAATCTTTTCAGAATATCTGATACATATTTTGTCTGATGTAAAAAGATACCCTGATTTGTTTGTACAACCTGAATACCAAGGAAGAATTTGATAGTTCCCATTGAACTCATCTTGAACCGTTTCTGCATTACCTCCTCAAAATCATCCACCATCGTCTTATCTGTAGATCCAAAGATAATATCATCCACGTACACCTGTACTAGCATTATATGCTTGCCCTTTTCTTTGATGAAAAGTGTCTGATCGATGACACCTCTTCTGAAACCATTATCAATCATATAGTTGGACAACGTACCATACCACGCTCTTGGAGCTTGATGAAGCCCATACAGTGCTTTTTCTAGACGATATACCTTTTCTGGAGAGTGTGGATCTGTAAAACCCGGTGGTTGCTTAACAAACACGGTCTCATTGAGAGTCCCGTACAAAAAGGCGCTTTTGACATCCATTTGATAGACCTTGAAGCCTTTAAAAGATGCGAATGCCAAAAATATTCGAATTGCCTCAAGTCTAGCCACTGGTGCAAATACTTCATCATAATCTATATCAGGGATCTGTTGATATCCCTTCACAACCAGTCTAGCTTTATTTCGAATTACAATACCTTGCTCATCTTTTTTATTCTTCCATACCCATCGAAGCCCATAAGGTTTGCAACCATGAGGCGGAGTCACTAGTTTCCATACTCCTAAATGCTTGAATTGCAAAAGCTCTTCTTGCATGGCATTTACCCAATCATCATAAAGAAGAGCTTCCTCAACAGAATTTGGTTCAATTTGACACACAAAGCATGAATATGCATGTAAGAAGAGTTTGTCTGACCTATTTAGTGAAGAATAGAAAGCTTGCATAACATTCTCAGTTGAAGCTTTCTGATTTTCAGACGTTGAGGCATCATTTGATGGTGCTCCAGAAACTCCTTTCGAATCAACAATAAAATCATCTAAGTGTCGAGGTAGGACAACTGTTCGTGATGATCTACGAACACCTTCAGGTTCTGGTTGTTCTTCCTGAACTTCTACAATTTGTGGCAGATTATGAAAACTTTCGCCACTGTCTATTGGTTGTGACTCCTCTTCAGAATCAGATCCATCATAAGATGGATCATCTTGATAATCACCTGATTCTTCATCATCTTGAACAAGTTGTTGTTGCGGCACTGGGTGATGTTGTGGTGCCGTTTGAGATTTCGGAACCATTTGTGATGGAGACGTCTGCATTTCATTCAGTAATCTTGCAATAACTTCATCATCAGTAGCAACAGACGGAAGACCAAAAGAATCAAACAAATCTTCATAATCAAACTGCCATGAAAAACCTTTCCCAGCAGGAATAGTAGCATTTCTTTGAACATCTACTTCGAAATGTTCTTCAACACGTTTAGATACAGTGTTGAAAACTCTTTTGTTTGGATTCCCATAACCAAGAAATATACCAGGAACAGCCTTAGGATTAAATTTTCCTCCAGTATCTCGTATCATGATTGAACACGGTGCACCAAAGGGTTCGAAATGTTTAATGTTAGGCTTCCTTTTATGTAGCAATTCATAGCAAGTCTTTCCATGTCTCTTGACTACTAACAATCGGTTCATTGTATAACATGCTGTAGCCACAGCTTCACTCCAGAAGTTAACCGGTAAACTTGAATCGGCTAACATAGTTCTCGCAGTTTCAATTAACGTTCTGTTACGTCTTTCAGCAACACCATTTGATTGTGGAGTATAAGCTGGACTGAACTATTGTATAATGCCTTTCTCGTTGCAGAAACTCTCCATCTGCTGATTCTTGAATTCAGTACCATTATCTGTTCGAGTCTTCCTAACCTTTAACTTGTACAAAGATTCCAGCTTCAAAAACAACAACTTAATATTTTCAAATGTGTCAGACTTCTTCTTTAACATCACTACCCAAGAGTATCGTGAGTATTCATCAGTCACTACTAAACAATATGAATCTCCAGAGATGCTTGTTCGATTAATCGGACCAAAAAGATCCATATGTAACAACTCTAGAGGAACAACAATTGAATGATGTTTCTTTGTTGCATGTGACTTTTTAGTCTGTTTGCCTTTCTTACACGAAAGACATCCTTCAGGAATTTGAAAACTCTTAACATTTACTCCCCCAATCAGATTATTATGAACAAGATTGTTCATCTTTCTCAAGCTCAAATGACCCATACGCTTGTGCCATGAAATTGATTCTTGTTCTGTAGCTTTGGATATGAAAGCTTGAAGACCTGTTGCAGCTTTAACATGGGCTATTGACATATCCAAAATATACAAATCTTTATTTCTGGGAGCTGTCATAAGAATCATCTCTTCCGGTATTACATACTCTTTCTTCAAAATGTAGCATCTTTGATCATCAAAAGCAACCTTATGCTTTTTATCTGCTACTTGCGAAACTGACAGCAGATTATTTGACATCTGCTTCACAAAATTCACTTTATCAAAACTAACATTAGCATTAGCAATCACACCCTGAGCTGTAATAAAACCTCCTTCATCTCCTGCAAAAGAAACAGATCCTCCATTTACTGATTTGACATTAGAAAGTAAGGACATGTTTCCTGTCATGTGCCGGGACGCCCCACTATCAACAATCCAGGTATTTCTACTCTGATCGTAGGCGACCTGCACAATAAGAAAAGAAGTTAGTTTGTGATGGACACCCATGCCCGAATGGCAGTGGGTTTCCCATCGACACCAATAACTTGCGCATCCATCCATTGACCCTTTGATCCTGATGGATCATTGGACTTGTCAACAACCTTTGTCTCGGTTTAAGGCTTCCAAACGGTACGTTTACCAACAGATTTCTCATAATAGTCATTCGTTTGAAAAACTTTATTCACACCTGACTGTACCCTTGTGGATGAATTAGCAATAGAATTTGACTTTGGTTTATAAAAACCTTTTGAACTATTACTTGAAGTACCTATGGAACTGGAACTAGAAGCATAGTGTGTAGTTTTCGTTTCAGTGTCAGATTTTCTTTTTGGTGTTTTCCAACGCTGTTGACAGTTAACAGCACAATGACCCTTTTTCCCACATCTATTACAGTTTTGAGTTTCTTTTGTACGTGTTTTTGAACTCAGATGCTTATTGGGAAAAGACTGTTTCATGGGTGACATAGGCTTCTCAACATGATGTTTCAAGCCTGGTCGACGGTTAGGATGCACATATTTAGGCACATTGTTAGTATTAGGGCTCCTTTTATTAAATAGTTCTTCAGGTGCTTGTGTAAGAACATATTCTTTATCTAGGTTGAGTCCCTGCTGATACTTGACAGGTGTCTGAAATATTTTCTTTCCATTAGCGTTCCTAGAGTTTACTTGTTTTCTAGGTGTGGGTTGTCCGCTTTCACTAGCCTTACTAGCATTCAATGGATTTTTCAGGATAGTAATTGGTTTGGATTTTGGTGTCACAAACTCTGAAACTTTTTCATACTCTGAATCAGATTTACTGTCCTCAGCTAAGTCTTCAACAACCGGCTTAGTGCTGTCTGATTTTTCATTCTCTACAGGTTTAACACTTAGGATTTCATTAAGGCAAGAATCAGAAGGTTTATTAATGTACTCATTCCTAAGAGGAGGAGGACACTCTTTATAACCTAAACCCTTTTTACCATCATTCTTGTTATAGACAGTATAGTCAATGACATATGACATTCGCTGCCAAGTGTCATTTCTAGCCTTTTCTGACTCATACTTAATCTTAAACTCTTCCTTTTCTCTCTTAGCACATTCAAGTTGATTTAAGTACATCATTATGGCCTTTTGGTCACCTGAAATTGTAGCTCTTAAATCATGAACTTGATTTTCTAGAGTTTTGATTGTCTCCCTGAATTCCTTTTTATTGTTAAACTGAGTTAAATTAGTCTCGTATAGGCCTTTTACCTCAAGATAAGCTGCTTTAACAATCCTAAGTTCCTGTTTTACTTCAGGACAGTAGATACATCCTAAGGGGATATCATTCAATTTAGAAACTATGGATTCAAGTTTAGCAATTTCTAACTTATGATCAGCACAATCGTTACATACCAAAGGAAATTCAGTTTGTACCTTAGAGTCACTTGATGTGTTTGCCATGAACGCATATTCCTTTTCTTCAGTCTCTGATTCAGGTTCAGATTCTGAACTAGAACTGGAACAGTCAGAATTATTCAACTCAACTGAAGTCTTGACATCATCTACTACAATAGTTTCTCCATCTGATGAAGACGAACTACTGTAATCCGTCCATACATCGCCATCATTGTGCATTGCGTACTTGAACTTCTCATACACTCTCTTGTTAAGAACACCTCTTCTAACATATCTGATCATTGCATAAGTTCGCTCAATTCTTGCTTCCATCTTGCAGATGTAACACATGCATTCATTCGCAGTACCAACACAACCAGCTTTCTCTCTCTCTTGTTTCTCACTTTCAGTTTCTTCTTCGGTCTTAGGCATTCTAACAACGTTAGCATGATTTTCATCATCAGCAAATACTGTCCAATCACAACCTTCGTCTGAATATGTTGCAATTAAGCCTTTTGCTTTATCATTTCTGATAGTATCACTGCTCGTTGTTTCAATTGGCACATTAACCTTTGTCTTATTATACTGATTGTGAAATGGGTTGTGAAAACCAGTTTTCTGTGGCCTGGTACATGTTCTTTTGAAGTGTCCTAACTCATTGCAATTAAAACATCTCACTTTTGACATATCAAAACCTAACTTAGTATCTCTAGTAACACCTAAGCTCTGTTGACCTGTCCTTTTCAGAAATTTCTTTGCTCGTCTAATCACACTACCCATAGCCCAGAGGATATCCATCTTTTCAAGTTCATCCTCATCAATCTGCTCATAATCTTCTGCTTCTAAATGAGCATTACCAATTTGACCACCAACCATTTCATTATAAGAATTAACTACCAAAGCAACTAAAGCCATATCTTCCTCTACAACTGAAAGAGGCCTAGTTCTTAAATTCTCAGTGTTGAGAACTACAATTTTTGGCTCCTGTCTAATGGTGGACTGATTTGTACTACTAGGCTTATTTACATGGGTTAGAAACATCACATTTTGAGTAGGTTGTGATCTATTTACAGCACTATCATTAGAAACAAACGCTGTTTGTAAGGGAGCATGAACATTGCTCAATCCAGAAGTACCAGCTTTGTAAATTATAGGACTCTGCTGACCCTCAAGACGTTTCTTCTTGGTTTCCATATCCAAGTCCTTTACCATCAATTTTGATGTGAATTTATCTAGGGTCAGTGATTCACCAGCAGACGAAGCTCTGTCTTCTATCTGTTCAATAAACGCATCCCACTTGTGTGGTAAACCATCTGTTAATTGTTTGATAGCTTTCTGTTCTGTAACTTCTACACCTAAGTTACCCAATTCAGAGACAAGATGACGATAACGAATGATTGTCTCTTCTAACGTTTCATGACTTAGAGCAGCAAACCTTTTCCATTCACTTTTGATTACTTTAGCTTTCTTTTCACGATACGCCTTATTTCCTTCGACACCTATCTTAATAGCATTCCAAAGAGAATATGAAGTTAAGTGCATTTGATATTGATGATAAATATCACCATCTAAACCCTGGGTCAATTGAGCATAACATCTACATTCTAAGGCATATGTTTCTTTTTCTGTCACGCTATAATCTTCATACTTTTTACTATTACCATCAGTACCTAAAGGCTCTTTATATTCATGTTGTATCAAATCCCACATTCTAGGATCAAGGCCTCTAATGTAATTCATGAACCTAGCCCTCCATCTAATGTAATCATTTGTATTATCAAGTCTAGGAGCACGATTGGCACTGCCTGATTCACTATCAGATAGTAAAATGTTTTGAACGCCGGAAGTAATTGCCATTGCCTGATCAGACATTTTAAAATTTAATTAAGGTTGAATCTGATCCTAAGTCGGTCGACTGTTGGTGACAGTCGGTCGATGAACAGCTACAGTCGGTCGATGAACAGCTACAGTCGGTCGACTGTCAATGGTTAATTGGTCGAAGTTCTGTTTACATTTAGTCAAATGGTAGTACTTTTTTCAATCGGTCGATGTTCCTTCAATCGGTCGGTTTAGTACTTAAGTCGGTCGGTTTACAACTTAAGTCGGTCGGTTTAGCATATGTCGGTCGGTTTAAAGACAATCGGTCGAACTAATGACAATCGGTCGAAATACACGAAAATCGGCCGATTGTCTCCTAAGTCGGTCGACTGTACTTTCTTTCAGAGCTAGAATCCAAAAAACAAATCAGGTTTTTGACTTCTAAACGATTTCAAGCTCAATTTTCGAACTAAAACTACTGACCAACACCTTAAGCAACTTAGAATGACTTCTGTAAACACTCTAAAGCAATTAAAACCAAAGGTTTAACGTAAAAGTATACAAAATTCAATCCAAAACCAATTTTTTTACCCAAAAATATACCAAGACCTCGTTTAAAACAATTGATTCAGCAAGCCAATGCTCTGATACCGCTTTGTAGACGCTGAGAGAGGATCTTAGAATCAACCTAACACGATCTAGAGGCGGAATAACACTAGAAAGAGCTTAAACGAATATCTATGGGTTTTCGGGTTCGTACAAGTCAAACCAAGATTAGATCTTGATAAACACGAAGCCTAGACTGACATTCTGTGGTATTTGGACATGAAGATTGAGAGAGACTCGACCCAGAACTGTTTTCGTGTGTGTGTAATGTACAGAGTTGTTTTTTAAATTAATGAAGATTAATTAGGCTTAAATACCTCAGTTCCTATGTCGGTCGACAGTGGATGACAGTCGGTCGACTGACCATGTCAGTCGGCCGACTGTCGAGTAATATTACGAATTATATTTAAACGTTTACAAATATAAAATAACACATCGACAATCAACGTTTAACAATATTACAGGTTACAACATGATCGAATAAAACGTTAAAGTTCATGGAACTAGGGATTACAAAATATGCACTAACATGATTATATGATAATTGAGTTGCTATTACTGTAATGTGATCCTTCTTAAATTATTGGAACCGGATAAATGACGACGGAAGACATTTCAATTCGGTGACCTGTTGCCGATAATATGAGGGTGGCGGTGTTGGTGCTAATACCTCAAACGATCATGTCATCTTGATTGAATCCATGATACTTTGTAACAATTCAGAACTATCTTTGAGTATGCTATACATATGTATATATTATTGTTGTCGCGTCCTGGTGTAGTTAACTCTTAACGGTATACGGAACACGGGATGCGATGTCGTCAAGGAGAACGTTAGGCAAGATATGTTTATTTATGAACCCATTGTTAGTTTCACGCCATACGATCACGGTAACTTTGATTCCCAAAAACGGATATGTTTTTTTTTTATAGACACAAATCTTGTTGATCCCTTCAGTGATGTTTTAACCTCAACTGATCATAATGCGTGATGTTTGGTGTATATCTTGTCAAAAGAAATCTTTCCCCCAATTACTTCATATCAGCTACTGCTACACCTTCTTTATTGTTATCATATTCCTTTATGGTCTTCTGGTTTTAACTTCTTGTATGTAGTACACGTTCATACCAATTTATAAAATAAAATGTTTTTTCGAACTTTGAATTAGCATCATAGATTGTGTCGGAAGGCGGAACCCGAATGTTTGATGTCGGTGTACATAATTTTACTTGAGTAGATGGTTGATCCGAGGCCGGAGGACCGAAAATAGAGATTGGTGATCCATCTATTGTAACTTCAGAGTTGTACTAATTTTGCGCTCACTGTTGATTAGTTTAATATAGCCGGTGCTGGTGGACGGTAAGTGGCGAACGGCGCAGAAATTTAATAACTTTGAACTTATGACGGAACCCAGAGTCTAAATGACGGTAAACAAAATCTGATGATGAAAATCCATGGCGAATAATGAAAAACGATATCTGTTGACGGCAATTAAAAGCTAATAATGGCAAGCGGCAACTGATGACGGAAGACGGTATTGGATGACCACATCAGCCCAAAATTATCTGTGTTGCTCATAGTTTATTTAACCATCTATCTATTGAGTGTTCATTGTAGCTGTAAATGTTCAGACTTTATTCAGATATATGAGTGCATGTAACTTTGAAACGTCAAGGCAAATGAGTAAGACGGAGGACGGATGATATAATGATCATCAAAAAATACGGCTAATTGTAACTGTAGTTCCTTTCTTTCAAATGTTTGTTCAAATGATAACGTTCTATCCCGTCTACTAGATCTGATAACATGCCTTAGGCTCTTGACGAAGTACGGAGGATGCATTAATTATGTAACACCAATATATATGTTTCTTTGATCCTTTCCACGTAGAACGGATGACAATAGTCAGAATATAGCAACTTTTGAAATCTGGATTACAGATAGCGACTAGCGGTTAGCATATGCGTGTATATGATCATCGTTGCCCAGGTAATTTACCTCGCTACCATTGATGTTGTGTGTTGCATAAAGAACTGATATGAGGTTGGCGGAGGACGGTAACCAGCTAAATAAGCTTAACAAAAGTTGTATCGGAAGCCAGTTTAAGAAGTCAGACGGCGGTTTTTGTAGTGTGTTTGGGAATTCCACAATATATGATAGTGATAGTGTTGAACAGATATTTTCTTAGATACAGTGTGACAGATGGCTAATGTCAAGGTCACCTATTTTGTATTAAAAATTCGTTGTATAACTTGTGCTGGCAACTAGGCTTCGGAGAGGTGGTAGTGAGGTTTTGATTAAAATTTGACAAGAAGTGATGAGGTGTAAGGGTATGGCACGTATGACATTTATTTTTATAGTTTCACTTCACTGACACGTATAACCATGTGGATAAAATCATTTGTACGGGTGAACATGAATGTGATTTTTTCAAATACTGAATCACGCTGTCCGGATGACGGAAACGTTAACGTCTTTTTGTATAAAAGGTGCAGGTAATATTTTGTTGTTGTACGGATGATGCTGTACGGACCACGAAAGCTCCATGTCTTTTGTTTTAACTAACTCAAAATTAGTGATGTCAATAGGTAACCAGCTGGAAGAAGTCTGAAGTTGTTTTAAGTAGGTAACCGAAATATGGATGGCGGAGTACTTTCTATAAGTCAGAATGTAACATTTTTGTAGTCCGGATGACGAACAACTATATTGTGTATTCTGACCTTTTTGTTCTAGTCATAGAATCGGATGACGCCATATGTTAGTACGTATTTCTCTATTAGAAAGTAGGTAAATACATACTAGTGCAAGGTAGAATGAACCATGTGAGGAGTAGTTTGCCGATTGACGTTTACTCTCGGGACGAATCCCTGCAGACGCGAATCATGGTCTAAAACCATGGTGTGGCTTAAGTCAATCTTAAAATAGGGCTTACGTATGTTCTGCCTGTATCCTGAGTGATAAAATATATTGCTGAGTCATATATGAGAAAATATGATGTGTACTGTCCAACGACATGAGATGTGTAGTGTGCTTTGGAGCTGGGCGGCCTTGAAGCTGGGCGGCTTTGGAGCTGGGCGGTTGAAGTCATGTGCCATGGAGCTGGGCGGCTGAGGTCATGTGCCTTGGAGCTGGGAGGATGAGGTCATGCGCCATGGAGTTGGGCGGATGGCAGATGGAATCTAGAGAGAGAAAGTGTGTGTGAGAGAGAAAGTGGAGCGTCTGAGCTCTCCTCTGATGTCTAAATGAGTTGGGGAACTCCTCTATTTATAGGCAAATCTTGGGCTGGTAAGGAAGCTTCATGGGCTACTTCTTGGGCCTGATTAATTCTAAAAACCCAGCAACTTACGTGTCTTCACTAATTTGGGCATAACTTTGTCATATGAAGTCGGATTTAAGTGATTCAAAAGCCAAAACGTTCGTAACTCAGAGCTCCACAACTTTCATTTTATGCGTGTAGACCATAGGAAATCTTGTATGCGTAGATATCTTGTACTTTGCGTTTCGCAATTTGTAATTTGCACAAAAAATTATTTTCCTTAACTCCCAAAATCCGCGCAAGTCTTTTAACTCACTTTTTAGGACGCTTTTGAGTGCACTATGGCTTTAAGGACCCTTTTCCAGTTTTAGTGGCACTTTTTCTTCAATTCTTTAATCTTCGTGCTTCGTCTTCGCATTTATTTATTTAAACGATTACAACTTAAAAATAGATCAATTGTAACTAAAAGCTTTACATATTGGAATGATATTGCGCCTAATTATATGTTCATTTGGAGCACTATCAATCACGTATCCTGACCTTATGGGGTGATATTGGAGTGGAAAAATGAATTAGTGAAATATAATGACGTCTGGCCAACGTATTTATATTACAGTAATTCATATAGAAATTCTAATATCATGACATATGGAATAGAAAGTGAATCAAAGAAAAATTCCTAAGCCATTCATTCGAAAATCTCAATGTTATTACATGAAGGGTAATCTCTCCTATATCGTAAACGTTGTGAACTTTGCATTCATTCTTTCTTAAACAACCTACCTCTTTATCGTTAACGCATAATTATCACGCTTAATCACTACCATATCCTCGCTGGAAGGTAGGATGCATATTCTTAAATGACATGTAGTGGCACCCCAGAAATTTCTTCAAAGAACGCCTCATGTTATCTTTAATTACGCTCCTGGTGTAGATTATCATAAATCCATTAGGAAACCCGTCAAAGATAAGCGACAACCACTCGCAAGGATTTCATTTGAATTTTCAAACAACGATATTATAAACACCACCTGAAATTTTTCCATTTTCTAGTGGGCTGCGGTTTGAGCTAAACTCACCCTAATCCCATCTGAAAACTACCATAGCAATTAAAAGAACCTCATCATATGTAGTGACCCGAACTTTTCCATGTTTATATATATTAAATAAAATTGATATTTACATGATTAAGTGTTTCCAACATGTTAAGCAATCAAACTTGTTAAGACTTGATTAATTGGAATAGGTTTCATATAGACAAGTGACCACCCAAGTTGACCGGTGATTCACGAACGTTAAAACTTGTAAAAATTATATGATGACATATATATGATTATATATATAGTTAACATGATATTATGATAAGTAAGTATCTCATTAGGTATTTTAACAATGAGTTATGTACATAAAATTGTGTTTATTGAATTAAGAAACTTGAAACAATATATATAACGAATATCGTTATAACAATGTCTTACTAGGTACATATGAATCATATTAAGATATTGATACACTTGATTAATTATGTTAAATGATAAGTAAATGTATCATTAAGTGTATTAACAATGAACTACATATGTAAAAATAAGACTACTAACTTAATGATTTCGAAACGAGACATATATGTAACGATTATCATTGTAACGACATTTAACTGTATATATATCATACTAAGATATATTATATATCATAATATCATGATAATGTAACAATTTAACATCTCATTTGATATAATAAACAATGGGTTAACAACATTAAACAAGATCGTTAACCTAAAGGTTTCAAAACAACATTTACATGTAACGACTAACGATAACTTAACGACTCAGTTAAAATGTATATACATGTAGTGTTTTAATATGTATTCATACACTTTTGAAAGACTTCAAGACACTTATCAAAATACTTCTACTTAACAAAAATGCTTACAATTACATCCTCGTTCAGTTTCATCAACAATTCTACTCGTATGCACCTGTATTCGTACTCGTACAATACACAGCTTTTAGATGTATGTACTATTGGTATATACACTCCAATGATCAGCTCTTAGCATCCCATGTGAGTCACCTAACACATGTGAGAACCATCATTTGGCAACTAGCATGAAATATCTCATAAAATTACATAAATATGAGTAATCATTCATGACTTATTTACATGAAAACAAAATTACATATCCTTTATATCTAATCCATATACCAACGACCAAAAACACCTAAAAAAACTTTTATTCTTCAATTTTCTTCATCTAATTAATCTCTCTCAAGTTCCATCTTCAAGTTCTAAGTGTTCTTCATAAATTCCATAAGTATAGTTTCATAAAAATCAAGAATACTTCCAAGTTTGCAAGTCTACTTCCAAGCTTTCTAATCCATTCCAAGTAATCATCTAAGATCAAGGAACCTTTGTTATTTATAGTAGGTTATCTTTCCAATTCAAGGTAATATTCATATTCAAACTTTGATTCAATTTCTACAACTATAACAATCTTATTTCGAGTGAAAATCTTACTTGAACTGTTTTCGTGTCATGATTCTGCTTCAAGAACTTTCAAGCCATCCAAGGATCCTTTGAAGCTAGATTTATTTTTCTCATTTCCAGTAGCTTTATCCAGAAAACTTGAGGTAGTAATGATATTCATAACATCATTCAATTCATACATATAAAGCTATCTTATTCGAAGGTTTAAACTTGTAATCACTAGAACATAGTTTAGTTAATTCTAAACTTGTTCGCAAACAAAATTTAATCCTTCTAACTTGACTTTTAAAATCAACTAAACACATGTTCTATATCTATATGATATGCTAACTTAATGATTTAAAACCTGGAAACACGAAGAACACCGTAAAATCGGACATACGCCGTCGTAGTAACACCGCGGGCTGTTTTGGGTTAGTTAATTAAAAACTATGATAAAATTTGATTTAAAAGTTATTCTTCTGGAAAAATGATTTTTCTTATGAACATGAAACTATATCCAAAAATTATGGTTAAACTCAAAGTGAAAGTATGTTTTCCAAAATGGTCATCAAGATGTCGTTTTTTCGACGGAAATGACTACCTCTTTAGTAATTGATATGTAACTTAAATTTCCGACTATAAACCTATACTTTTTATTTTTAGATTCTTAAATTATAGTTCAATATTAAACCATAGCAATTTGATTCATTCAAAACGGATCTAAAATGAAGAAGTTATGGGTAAAACAAGATTGGATATTTTTTGATTATTTTAGCTACGGGAAATGTTTAACAAATCTATACAAATCATATCCTAGCTAACTTATATTGTATTATACATGTATTCTAATATATTATGTAATCTTGGGATACCATAGACACGTATGCAAATGTTTTGACATATCATATCGACCCATGTATATATATTATTTGGAACAACCATAGACACTCTATATGCAGTAATGTGGGAGTTAGCTATACAGGGTTGAGGTTGATTCCAAAAATATATATACTTTGAGTTGTGATCTAGCCTGAGACGTGTATACACTGGGTCGTGGATTGATTCAAGATAATATATATTGATTTATTTCTGTACATCTAATTGTGGACAACTAGTTATAGGTTACTAACGAGGACAGCTGACTTAATAAATTTAAAACAGTAAAACGTATTAAAAATGTTGTAATTATATTTTGAACATACTTTGATATATATGTACATATTTGTTATAGGTTCGTGAATCGACCAGTGGCCAAGTCTTACTTCCCGACGAATTAAAAATCTATGAAAGTGAGTTATAGTCCCACTTTTAAAATCTAATATTTTTGGGATGAGAATACATGCAGGTTTTATAAATGATTTACAAAATAGACACAAGTACGTGAAACTACATTCTATGGTTGAATTATCGAAATCGAATATGCCCCTTTTTATTAAGTTTGGTAATCTAAGAATTAGGGAACAGACACCCTAATTGACGCGAATCCTAAAGATAGATCTATTGGGCCTAACAAACCCCATCCAAAGTACCGGATGCTTTAGTACTTCAAAATTTATATCATATCCGAAGGGTGTCCCGGAATGATGGGAATATTCTTATATATGCATCTAGTTAATGTCGGTTACTAGGTGTTCACCATATGAATGATTTTTATCTCTATGTATGGGATGTGTATTGAAATATGAAATCTTGTGGTCTATTGTTACGATTTGATATATATAGGTTAAACCTATAACTCACCAACATTTTTGTTGACGTTTAAAGCATGTTTATTCTCAGGTGAATACTAAGAGCTTCCGCTGTTGCATACTAAAATAAGGACAAGATTTGGAGTCCATGTTTGTATGATATTGTATAAAAACTGCATTCAAGAAACATATGTCGATGTAATATATTTCTATTGTAAACCATTATGTAATGGTCATGTGTAAACAGTATATTTTAGATTATCATTATTTGATAATCTACGTAATATTTTTAAAACTTTTATTGATAAAATAAAGGTTATGGTTGTTTTAAAAATGAATGCAGTCTTTGAAAAACGTCTCATATAGAGGTCAAAACCTCGCAACGAAATCAATTAATATAGAACGTTTATAATCAATATGAACGGGACATTTCATCATACTCTAGCGTATCCACATTTCGGGCCAGTTAAGGCTGTAGTATATATATATATATATATATATATATATATATATATATATATATATATATATATATATATATATATATATATATATATATATATTTCCTTCACAATATTGAAAAAAAAAACATGTGATCCCTCACACACTCCATATGATCAAAGGTAGCATTGATATGATTATCATTACGTTACTTAAGGTCAAACATCGCGTAATTTGTTGTACCTAAACAATAAGTCATGACCTTTGAAGCGTTAACCGTTTACCTGAAAAATCTTACGATTTCGTTTCGGTGTTAAAAGCACGTTAGTTGTATCATTAAATGATCATATAGTAATGGTTTAACAATAGGCAAGTGACACCATGTCCTTACATCGCCCTTACTCATTTTGGAAATTCATACAATCCCGACAATAATCACAGATTTAGCAAGGACTTGATAAATTGATTTTCATTGATCATCACATAGTCGAAAGTCACTGCATTAGAGTGTCTTCATACCTGTCTATGTGAACCTGGGATTATTCATGCTCAAGTTAATATGAAATCTTTGTGAATGATGGACTCAATCCATGAGTATATAATAAGGGCGCTTACAGCCAGCCTTCCGACTCCTATATTAGTCATGACTTGTTGGCATTTCAAAGTCAACAGGGGATTAACTTCATGTTCTCATACTCCACCATTCATATCTCACTTGACAGCAACAGTTTCACACATGAACATTTTGAATTCCAAGAACTTATAATAGTCATCAACCACACTTAAATACAATAGTTTTCATTACCTCGTAACATTGTTGCTTAAATACACTACAACAAAAGTGTACATATAGGACACCCAAATTGGTCCTATAATGTCACTTTATAGGACCTTTTCGTCTGATAGGACTAACAGGAGATGTGTACCAACTAAGGCGGTCGTATAAAGTATAGACGCAAAAAAAGTGTCCTAAAAGGTAATAAGATTATGAAACCAATTATCGAGTCCTATAATATAATTAACGACCACACACAATAGTCCTTACAAGTACATATCAAGTGACTTTTATTTAGATTGAGACATACAAAAGGGTCCCAAAACTAAAAATAATTTATATTAGTACCAACAAAAGAGTCCTATTTAAATTTTATATTTCGTAAGGACTAATAAAAATGGTCTCATATTTATTTTAGTACCCAAATAAAAGTCTTATTATAAATAAATACTACATTAGTACCAATAAAAAGGGTTCTAATATAACGATATATTAAAAGGTCATAATATGCGCAAATGTTATTTTAGTACCCCAAAAAAAGTCCTAAATTAACAAGTCAAAATAGGTCCTAATATAATGATGTTATATCAAGTTTATTACGACATAATTATACGGCGTCCTATAAGGTCATAGTAGTTCCGAATCAATATTCGAAATATGGTTCGGATATTCAGTTCCGGTTCGGATTCGGTTCCGATTCGGGTATTCGGATCCACTTCGAATATTCGAATCCGGTTCAGATATTAGAATCCGATTTGATTTTCTAATTTTGGGCGGTTTTATTGGATCCGAATTTTATTTAATATGAAAATAGACACCTAATTAATAATTAATAATTTATATTAAAAAAGAAAATATGAAATAAAACATAATTATATTTCAATAAATTATTCTCATAACATGAAAAACACTAAACATAAAAAATTTCATAAATAATGTAACATATAAAGACTTCAAATAACATTTGACAAACAAAGTAAAGACAGTGAAAAGCAACACAAAACGTCTTGAATCAGCATGTATCTTTATCAATCATCACGTACCACCTACAAATAAATCATCCATATATAAACATAAAGGTGCACGTTATAAAAGATTAATCTTAACTACAACAAAAGTGGATTTATAAGGGTTCTATAATGTGACTTTATATGACCTTTGAGCGAATAGATAACTATTGGGATCATCATACCCTGCTACATCAGAAAACACAAAAAATTCATTTCATATAAATTACATTAACCTAACAAATTTAAAACTTTAACATAAAAAAACTAGAATACTTGAAGAGCATCGAGTACTTGACCTTATTAGTAATGTTGAAGACATGGTCAGGAAAATTTGGTCTATTAGGGTGTCTAGCTATATTAACTAATTGTATTGGTGTCAGGTGCGTACACAGCTCTTAAAGAGCCTACAAAAAAAAACATAAATAGTTAGCAGCAATGACAAGTCATCATCGTCATAATCAAGGTTGAAAAAGACGCGAGGCGGGGTCGAAACGGTAGCGACCTCAAAACGTCGCAACGGAAAAAAACGGGGTCGAGACGGGTTCGAAACGGATGTTGACTAATGTTGACTTTTATATATATAAATATATATTTACACATATTTTAGAGCTAAAAAATCTTTGTTGACAAGTTTGTACCTATAATTGCTATTAGCGTTAATATAATACAAAATGGAATACTAAACTAAGTCAATTTTGATTGATTTGACCGACTTATGACCGATTTTAACAGAATTTCTGACTTTTGACCGGCGTTGACCCAATTATTCCTTCAGTTGACCTGACTTTTGACCGTTGACCGGCTTATAAGAAAACGGGACGGGGTTGAAACAGTTTAGTCACCAAAACGCCGCAACGGGCGTCGCAACGGACGCCGTTTACAACAGTGGTCATAATAGACATACGGCGGCTATAAATAAGCCAAGTTTAAGTGAGACAAAAAGCATGCAACTACAAGTATCATAATCATATAATCGGTTCATAATCGGTTCAAACTAAAAATGAAGTAACCATAATTTCACCTGCTGGTATTTGTTTTTTAAAGAGATGATTTGATCGCTGAAATCCAAACCAATTTCATTAGCCATCTTTTGCACCTGCATACATATAAAAATATATATATCAAACATCTGCCACACACCATAACAAATTGATCATATCAAAGCCGGATTAGAAAGCTTACATCAATAATTTTCTTGTGTATATTTTTATGTAACATTTAAAAAGCAAACTAATGAACATTTTTTTTCCTAAGTTTTTCCTTTACCACACTACCAAAGTAATTACAAACAAGTAAGAAGAGTCTATATACATACTACATGGCTAGAAAACAACAAATCATAATATAAAAATCACCACTTAGAGGAAAATAAAAAAGAATGCCATTACGCATTTACTGGAGACTGCAAGTCCACAACTACTTAGCCAACTAGACCTATGGCATTGAAAAATATGACAACATTTTTCTGATATTTCATAGAAATGAACACATGAACATTAAGCTTGGGATCAACAAGAACAATGTATAAAACATGCACTCGAATATTTTAATAAGAAAGAATGTTCACTATGTTCGGATGTGACTGCAAAACACATTCCAAGGCAACATGAGATGCTTTCTGACCCATGGTGCGAAGAAAATAATTGTACTGTATAGAAGACAATTATTTAATACTCCCTCCGTCCCGGATTAATTGTCCAGTATTCCTTTTTAAGACGTACCAAATTAATTGTCCACTTCCAAATATGGAAAATAAATTTGATAAAGTTTACAATATTGTCCCTAATGAATTAATTAAATTACAAAGGTGAGAGAGATTTCTAATTAATTAGTTGAGGGTAAAACAGTAAAGTAAGAAAAAAGTACATTGTGATAATGACATTTCTTAAACTGTGTGTTTTTTGTCTGGGGACAATTAATCTGGGACGGAGGGAGTATGTGTCAAATTTTTATATTCAAGCTGATAGGAAATGGGTCAAAAGTCGCACAATATGTATATACATAAGGTGCCATTAAATCGACTACAATGAACTACATGATTATTGTAGTGATATGTTTTATTTTATTATCATATTAAAAACAAAAATTATTTCAACAAACTCTTTACAAATAATAAAGTAAAGTGTATATTTTAACCCATTACCCAACTCATTTTACCATCTCTATAAGCAATACATATACTTTATGCCAGGACTGTGCTAAAAAGGTATTTAAGAAGAAAGATGAATTAATAGACACTTTCAAAAACTTTTGACCTGTATCTTTACAAATCATTTTTTTTAGTTGTTTGATTGTTTTAAGCTAACTAAAGCGTAACCTAAATACATCCACTCATTAGTAAACGAGTTGACATTTTCACCTTTGATTAATAAGATTACCTGTGGGCAAGTATTCATAACCTGTGGAGATGTATTAGTGCAAATTGGAATGCATTGTCAATGGTGAGCTTAGTAATTATCACAAAAACCGCAATACTAACTTTGACTCATTTGGTGTCATAGTCTCCTCGCTGTCTGATCAAAAATCATTATCAACAAATCTAAAGTTAATACAATAGAGCTAATAATAGATCAAGGAAAAAATGTTTTGTCTTATAGAAAAATACCTCATGCTTAACATTAATAAAAATCATCAAATTTGTATTGAGTCAGCCAAAAAGAAGTCAACCTCCATAACTCCAGATGCGATAATATGCGGTCGCTACTCAACCCATTTGCAGTTCTGTAAATTGAAAAATACATACATATTATTAACATAAATCTCGATGAAAATCATCCCCCTTTCAGATGAATCATCATCATCATAATGATTATAAAGTGAAGTTTAATTAACACAAAATAAACCAATAATAGATCACAATATATATATATATATATATATATATATATATATATATATATATATATATATATATATATATATATATATATATATATATATAGCGGTAGGATCAAGAGAGAAGTAACCATTCGGGGGGAAGCGGGGGGAAGCAAATTTTTTTTTTTCGTTTTTTGAAAAAACTTTGTTCACGAACATTATAGATGAGATGAAAATATGAACATTTAGTAGAGACACTTTGTGATAAATGTTTTTATTTTGGCGGAAAAACGCTCGAAGAAGTAATATATAACAATTATCGTGTTTTTCGAGCGTATTTTGAGGTTTTAGCTATTGGGGTTTAGATATTAGGGTTTATAGGGTTTAGATATTAGGGTTTAGAAATTTAGGGTTTAGATTTAGGGTTTAGATTGAGTTTTTAACACGAACAGTTTAGAGTTTAGGGTTTAGGGTTTAGGGTTTAGGGTTTGGTGTTTTGGGTTTATGGAATAAAACCAAAACACCAAACCCTAAACCCTAAACTCTAAATCGGGCTAAATTTTACTTCACAAAACATGGAAAAAAAACGTTCATATTCTTCACGAACAATATTATCTTGAATGTTATTTTTGTCGATCGTTTTACCGCCTAAATAATAATATTAATCACGAAGTGTCTCTTCTAAATGTTCATATTTTCGTGTGATCTTGATGACTGGAAAAAAAAAATTCAAAAAAAATGAAAAAAAAAAAATTTTGCTTCCCCCCGCTTCCCCCCGATTGGTTACTTCCCCATTGATCCTGACCCTATTTTATATATATATATATATATATATATATATATATATATATATATATATATATATATATATATACACACACACACACACACACACAATCAAGGTTTCTCAACGCAACTGTAATTGAAAGAACAAAATAGGGTTAACATAAAACAAAAATACATGTTCGCTAGGGTTAGCGATCCTATTTCCTTTGAGATCACAGAGAAAAACTGAATCAGTATTTAAGCTGTATTGGTGGAGATACTTTCAGCCGTAATTAGGCCAGATTTCGTTAGGTTTAGGGTTAGGGTTGTGCTACAACAAACTGAGGCGAAATTTTTAATGAAAAAGGCTAATTGTGGCTGCAATTAGAGGAACGTACCAGTCACTTTTCTCGATTTCCATCTGCGAAGAGGCATGAATGAATGAACAATTTAGGGCTGAAGGTCGCATAACATTGAAGATGAAAGGAATATTTCGTGAACTCAAACTCAATAATAATGAAATTGGAATTTTAGGGACGATTGCTAATTTTTTGGAAAAAAAGCTGATGTTTGAAATTTGGGGAAGAATTTAGGGGTTTTGAAATTCATGAATTATTTTAGCGGGATGTCATCTTTTCGGTTTAATTAAATTAAATTACTTATATTTTTCTGCAAAATATCAAAAATTAATTCAAACTCGCAATGGGAAAAAATCCTTAACTCACGGAGCGAGTAAATTCATTAAAACATACTTTCGGGTATGGATCAGGTAAAATTTTATATTTGTTATCGGGTTACGGACGGATCGCGAGTATATCATACCTGTCGTAGGTAAAAATTGACAGGTGAATCCGTGATACCCGTTTGAGTTACCCACAGGTATACCCGTTTACCCGAATCTATATACTTAATTACATACTAAACCAACCGGACCAACCGAACCAACAAAACCAACAAAACCAACACTGGCCTCCAAACCAACTGAGTATTAAATCGATGTTTGTGTCATAAAAGAAAATTATAATTAAATTAATGATATAATACTTAGACCACTCCCTACCGTTCATTACCCGCTCATTACCCGTTCATTACCCGTAACTAACCATAGGCACGAGCTAGTTACCCGCTTTAGTTACCCGCATCCATCATGAATTTAACGGAAGTTTTAAGTTTAGTTATAGGAATTGTGGGTCCAGTGGCTTTTTATTGTTGGACTTGATGCTTTACTGTTTGTACGTTGTATATTAAGAGGATTATTCTTTTAGCCATTATAGGGAGTGTTTAATTATGAGTTAGTTATAGGATATTGGTGTTGATGTGACGCTGATGTGAAAGGTTAAGAGGATGAATAGTTTAGTTACGATAGGGAGTGGCCTTACAATTTAGTAAACAATATGTTTTGAATGAGAAGATAACAATAGTTTAGGGAGTATACTCTATGTATAGTATGGGCTTGTGAAAGAAAAAAGAAAAGATGCAAAATAAAGTATATAATTCCAAAAATTTACTAATAATTGTGGTTAGTTTATTGAAAATGAAAGTGTTGTGTACTTACGTAAATATTCAAAAGTCTATTATTCCTAAACTTTATGTTTTAGTAGAGGTTAAAATAAAATATAATGTCATAAACATTTCTGCCGATAATATATTTCTTTTTTATCCCCTAAAATAATGAAACTATAACAAAAAAAAATATACATCAAAGCTGAATAATCCGAACAAAGATACAACGGAATAACATACGGACTCAAAACTAAAAAAACAAGCCAATAATAGTATTTATGACCATTTTTAATGGTGATTGCGTGATAAGGTGTGATGTTTTTTTGTGAGGTATAATACTGATGTGAAAACTATGATGGTGTAATGGCACGACAGAGTTTGTAAGAGTAATGGGTTGATGGAGTGCGATAAAGGGTAGGTCGCACTATTTTATTTTCTTTTTCAATTTTTTCTTTGAGTTAAGTTGTGACCATGATAACTCAATAAATTTATTTCAAGAAAAATTTAAAACATTAAGCAAATTAGAAGATCAACTGGTCCGGACCGGCCCGCGCGTTGCGGCGGGTGCTTTCGACCTGCGTATTCATATTTAACGTAGCGTTGTGTATTTACAGAGGGGAACACGGCCCATGTGTTAAGCGCCGTTTTAGATGTCGTTGTGTTAAGCGTTTTTTAAAAAGTATCCGTTTCTAACGTAGTTAGTTTTGTTTTGTTCAATAAATTTTTTTGAGTGTAACGGTGCTGTCGGAAAAATTTAACTCCCGGCGAACAGAAAAATACGGGCTGTCATTGTGTTTAGCGTTTTTTAAAAAGTGTCTATTTCGAACGTGGTTAGTTTCGTTTTGTTCATAAAATTATTTCGAGTCTGACGCTGCCGTCGAAAAAATTTAACTCGTGGCGAGCGGGAAGATACGGGTTGTCGTTGTGTTTAGCGTTTTTTTGAAAAGTGTCCGTTTTGCGTATAGTTAGTCCCGTTGGGTTCGTAAGATTTTTTCGAGTTGAACGGTGGTCTCTGAAAAATTTAACTCACACCGAGCGAGAAGATAGAGCCCGTTATAAATTCAGGTGGAATTAGTTTCTTTTATTTCAATAAAATTATATATTTACACTTTTTACCCTTTTGAGGGGCCGTTGTGTAAATATAGTCGAAGTTGAGGGACCACTTGTAATGTGAACGCAAACTCAAAATGACAATACGATATAACTGAAACGACGACATTTGGAATTAGTTTTTTTACTTTAATAAAATTATATATTTACATTTTTTACCCCTAAAAGTGTAAACTTGAGGGGACGTTGTGTAAATGTAGTAGAAGTTGAGGGACTGTTTGTAATGTGAACGCAAACTCAAAACGACAATTCGATATAACTGAAACGACGACATTCACAACCACTTTTAGTATATAAGTGTTAGTGTTAATGAGATCCAAAACGAGTCATAGCTAAACAAACAACTAGAAACAAACAGTCTTAATAGTATATATCATAGCATTTAGTTGCACTCAACTAGCTTCGTGCTAATTCCCCTCCATCTCCTCCCTGCAAGTCATTAGCTTTTGTAGATGTCACTTTTTGAGGAGAAGACGAGGGTGAAGATGTTATTTTGACAAGACTTAACTATGATGTTTTCTTACTTTGTTTTAAAACTAGTTGTGACCAGAGTTAGTTATGATAACATTAACAATGAACTGTGTCCTTTTGTAAATAGTAACACGGATATGTCTTTTCCAGTCAAAACTGTATTTGGTTGTAAGGTCACGTGGCACCGAATGTAATGATGTAACGTTAGTTGCAAGTTACATTGGGTTTGACAATTATAGAATTGATTTTAATGAAAATGGTTTAATTAATACAATGCTTCGCAATACTAAAAAAAATGGTGGTGTCACAAGTTGGTGTGAGAAAACATGTTTAGCTAAGTAATAAAATAAGGCTAAAATATAAAATATGTATACAAATAATATCAACTACAATAAACCACGAACAAACAAACAACGACAGTGACCAAAGTACATCGACCGCAACCGCAAAACGAATTATCTACGTTATGTCGGTATGCTGTCGGAAAATCAGTCGGAACACACGTCTTGATATTTAGACCTCAACATCTAGACGTGTTTATATGGGACACGTCTACATAACAGTTCTAACACGAAAATGTAACAAGTTTTTTTGTTACACATCTAATAACATGATTTAACATGATTTTAGCGGAGCAAGTTTTTTGTTCAGCCAAAAATATGGAACACGTCTACATAATACTCTGTATTTGTTTAACAAGTCTAAATAGGTTTTCACTTTTTTAACACGTTTAGCAGGGTTTTGTTCGCTAAAAACTTAGGACTTTAACACGTCTAAAGGGGTGTTTGACTTAGCGATTTGAATGTAATTATTTGATTATTACTATTTCAAATCGTAAATAATCAATTAGCAAATTCCTTTTTAAAATCAATTAATTGCGTTTTGAAACATTGAAAATGTGAAAATGAAAAAGCAGATCACCCCTTACTGCAGCAATCGGTGATTTTCAGATTATCTGATTATTTCCTTTTCTACTTATTTTTCTTCCTAATTGTTTCTTAATTTATCAAATAATCTAATTTACCAAACGCTTACAAAATTTGATTATTATATTATTGTGTTATCAAATATCATAATCAAATTCAAATACAGTTAATTTATACCACATTTATACTACAGCAATTTTTTTAATTATAATTATCTAAAATGTATAATCATTTTCAAAACGTAAATTTAAACACCCTAAAATAAAGCCAAATCACAAATAAAAAACATTTCACTATCTAAAAACTCATGGAGCCATTCTTCCTGCTATTTCTCTCAATTTTTTGACCTTCTCTAGTTATTTCTAGTGATTCATCGTCTGAGTTATGCATCAGTGATGCGATGATCGATCCTCAATCCAAATACAACCTTTAATGTAATTCTTCAATCCCCAATTGAATTTCTTTTCCTGAACCCTAAATATGGCTAAATTGTAATTTTAACACGTCATGAATGTTTAAGTGTTTAACACGAAAGACTCTTAACCATCGATGGTTGCTAAAGGTTAGTCTCTCAATTCGTTACTGTGAATAATCAGCCATCTATATTGTTTGCTTCACACATCCTCAAATTTTTTATTACTGTCAAATTCAGTTTTATATGGGTTCTGATTAAACTTTGATTATCGTTTACTTTGAATTGATTGTTTGCAAAGCTTGCAACTCCAATTCTTCTTAAAGCGTTTCTACACCATTCTGATTATAAGCTTAAGGTATTTCCCATATATTTATGTCATTATCTACTTTAATTTTTGTACTGTATGTATCTCAAAAATTTTATTTCTATTACAGAGACATTCTTTAACTTTGTTATCTGTTTTGTTCTCTGTGTTTTGAATTGTTATCCTTAGGGGTGGTCATTTTAGCCCGTTCACTCAGGAATGGGTCGGGTTGGTTATTGTTAATCTTCTGCACGTGTTATTGGCTATAAACGGTGTTATTTTTGTAAATCCTTTTTATAAGCATTTGAATAATTGTTCCTATATGTTCACTCTGTTATTCTGTTTAGTGTCTAAATTTGTTTGAAATTAGCTAAGGGCCAGCAATTGTTTTTGGTCTATCTTGTATCCTGGTACTAAGAACATGGAGGGGTAATGTTTATGGAGTTAGAATTCCTATGGTATATTTTTGGGGAAGATTGCCTTTCTTCGGTCAAATTGAAAGTCGAAATCCCTGATCTTGGAAAATGATTTGTATGATATTTAGTTGGGATTTAGTTGGAATTTTTTTTTTTGTTTATGTTAGAAGAACTTATCAAATGATTGATGTTTGTGAAGAAAAGGATTGATAATAGTAATAAGGGCAATATGGAGTTAGCTTCTTTTACATATTATATTAGTTCAAGGGAGTTTTGCAGTACTTATAGTGATCTTTACTATATGTATCTATTATGTCAGCAAATTGTTATGTTAAAAGGTTTTTGTTTCATGTGTGGTTTTTATGGAAATATTACAAGACAAAACCATCATCCATAAAAAAATTTGTTAATATCTTTTCATGCATCAACTTGTTCCAGAAAAACTCAAATATTATCAAATGTGTTTTCGAACTACCGTGCAACGCACGGGCTCAAGTTGACTCTAGCTTGAGCACTTGAGTTACCCGAGTTAAATACTTAGCTCAAGAACCTAATCAAACTTGTTTTCTTTTACATTGTACCATGTATATTGACACATATCACCATACTTTTTGATGAATTTGAATTGAGTCGAGAAATGAATGTATCGAGTCCAGTCTGAGTCATGCTTGAAAGTATTGATTCGTGTAACATAAAGTATAACTTTTTTTTACTATTTTCATATATACTAATAGTAACAAAAGTTTCTTAGTTTTAAATTCAAAGTCAATGCGTAATTGGAAAAAAATTCAAGACTCATTTGCTAACTGTTTCGTTTTAGTGAACAAATTCTATAATCATAATATCTTTACTTCCTTATCATTTTAATGACTTAGCTTCTGCATGTTCAGCTGCAAATGTTTCGACATTTGCTACATCCGGTTTTCCACAGCCACCGAACACACTTCTTGTTGTGGCATCTATGCCGTCTATATCGTCTACAGCCACGACTTGTCTAACAGGTGATTTCTTTTTGAAATATTGTATACTTTTTAATATAAATGATCAGAAGTATCAAAACAGAGAAGTTATTTTTTTTACTTGAAGCAATATATGTTATATTTTTTCATTTGAAAGGTTATATGCAATTACTTGAATACTTTTAATCTATAAACACAGCCCAAATTTACATATCAGTACCTGAATGGATGATACTTTAGATTTTGGACTCATTGAATATCGGTGCGTTTTTAGCCTATCCCTTGCATCAAATTTATACCTGGTGCGCGAGATAGGTGATATGTGAAAACTCTTACGCTCCTTCGTAATTTATCCTTCCGTTTGACTTGACAGGTATGTACATGGTCTGCTCGAATTTTCTCATCACCGACTATATGTTCTTGCAAGGATGACCGTTTTGTGGCAGCCAAACTTCTGGGTTGCGACGCGTGAATATGCATCTATGTAGTGTTGATTAATTGTTGCCTAGCATGAGTGGTCTAAATAGGTCCAAAAACTTTGAGATTGGGGAGTTTTCTACTCGGGTTAAGAGAACTCGTAATGTTGAAGATTGTGTTTCCGGTAACGTCTCACAAAGCAGGCTAACAGGCGTTACTACCTGAGGGATAGTAATCGTCTAGACCATTTGCTTCATGGTGGTTTTACCAATGTTATTTTAGAATCTGTTATACCCGTTGACCCATCTGTTTTACCACTCGTTGGTTCTCACGTAGTTGATACTGTTCCGTTGTGTGGCCTTCTTGAAAGTATGTTCTCTTGCCTACTCATTTATGGACATCACATGTAGTTTGTACATTTACGATACACACTTTGTACATGTTATTTTGTCCTTAGATGATTGCTAAAGGTCACTCTCTTCAGCTGCAATTCCACGTGGGCTCTCAGGCGAACAATCGGGTTTGTTCCTAGTTTCAATCTCTATGTAATTATTCATTTGCTGCTAGCTTTTAACGTAACACGATATTTTAGTACTAACCTGCTTTGCCTTTAAGTTTAGTAACAAGCGACTAAAATTTGTAGCTAATATTGTTATCTCTTATTCAGTTACTTGCTTTGCAATATTGTTATCTCTGATTCAGTTACTCACTTTATGTGCACAGCAACCGCACATGACGACACCGCCCACTGGCACTTTCACATGTTTCTAGCAGGAAATGATTTTGTTGAAACAACCTGTTAAACAGTCGTAGGAGAAATAGGTCACAAAAGTGCGTATCAACTACCAGACATCATCCGAGCAAGTTAAAACAATAAATGCATCCTCCAATACAACATGTCCAAAAAAACAGCCCCTGAATTCTTCGTTGAAAACACATTCAACATCACAACAAACACAAGCACTCCAGCCACCCATACAGGTAAAAAGACGCTGTTCACCCACCTTTACTTTCAAACTTTCATGTCCATTAGAAAAAATTACCAGCAAATAACCTGCAGGTACAAGCTCACAAATCACCGAACTGCAAACCCCACATAACGTAGACCAACGCCGGCAGGAAAAAAAGACAGCCGCCTAACACCCCAACCTCCCGAAGAATACTATTCGAAACCGAAGGTAAATATCACCAACATATATACTATTCTCATTATACAACAACCAACTCACAAGTCTCTGGTTAAAACAGATTCAGAAGGCACAAAAGCAAAAAAGAAACGCGAACGTGCGAAGAACACCTACACCACTCTGTTGAACGGCCTGATGCACCCTTTTGTTAACAACCATGTTGAAGTCTAAACTCTATGTAACCCTTAATAGATACAAACCTTTTGTTGTTGGTAGTAGCAACACCGTATGTATGCTTATGTCAATGAGACCCTTTTGTTGTAAGTGTTAGTTAACTAGACATTACCATTGCACACTCTTTCGTGACAACTAACAGTGGACAACATGAAATCTATTGTAGCAACTATCATTTTATATATTACCGATCAACCGCAAAAAACAGCTCTGCAGCGAAGCGCGATCAAATCTCCCTCGTTAGTTCAAAGTTCATTTTCTATACATGTAATATTCTTTGCTAACTGCAATATATGCTTATATAAGTGGATTATGTTATTGAATAAAAACTTGCTACTTTTACATGTATAGAAAATGAACTTTGAACTAACAACTAGGAAGATTATGTGATATATGCTCATATATTGTCAGTTCAAACTTACTTTAGATGTTTCAATAGATTTATTAAATGATAAAAGTAACCAATGAGCATATATCACATATACTTGCGTATCAAATGTCTTACTATGTTTCGATGTAATACAACTAGGACAAACAAATGTCCTATGATAGTATATTTAATATGACTTTTATATAAGGTTTCATATTAAATTAACACGTAATGTGACACCAAACCGTTAAATGCCTTATAAAATCTCATTTAATGAGTCACGATTAAAGTGTCATGTGAAAGCATATGATAATTAAGACCCAAAAAAAAAAACTAAAAGTGTACTAATATTTACAATGATACAATATAAGTATGACATGTCCTATTAGCTTAAGATATGATACGATCAGGACAAATAAATGTCATATGATACTATATTTAATATGACTTTTATATAAGGTGTCTTATAAAATTAACAGATAATACGATACTAAACTGTTAAATGTCTTATAAAGTCCCATTTTATGATTCACAATTAAAGTGTTATATGAAATTATATGATAATTATGACCCAAAAAACTAAAAGTGTCCTAAAATTTAACAATGATACGACATAAGTATTACATGTCCTATTAGCTAAATATATAATATGACTAGGACAAATAATGTCCTATTATAGTTTATTTCATATGACTTTAATATAAAGTGTCCTATTAAATTAACACATAATGCGACACTAAACCGTTAAATGACTTATAAAGTACCATTCTATGATTCACAATTAAAGTGTCCTATAAAATCATATGATAATTATGACCCCAAAAACTAAAAGTGTTCTAAAAATTGACAATGATACGACATAAGTATTACATGTCCTATCAGTTAAATATATAATACGACTTGGACAAATAAATGTCCTATGATAGTTTATTTCATATGACTTTTATATAAAGTGTCATATTTAATTAACACATAATGCGACACTAAACCGTTACATGTCTTATAATGAAATATATTGTGATTCATAATTAAAGTGTCTTATGAAATCATATGATAATTATGACCTCAAAAACTAAAAGTGTTCTATTAAAGAATTTAAGTGTCCTATTATATCTACTATAATATGACTGACACAAATAAATGTTTTATAAAGAGTAACTTTCATATGACTGTCATATCATGTGTCATATTACTCTACCAAATAATAAGACGCACACATTTAAATGTCTTATAAAATCCCTTTATATTATACACAATTTAAATGTCCTATTATATCATATTAACTATTATAATAATTAGGACCCCAATAACTAATTTGTCCTAATAACATACATTTATAGGACATATGTACAAATGTCCTATTATGCTACAATATAATATGACTATCGTAATAAATGGCCTTTAAACGTATATTTCATATGACGTTCATAACAAGTGTCCTATTACATAAACACATAATGAGACACTAACGAATAAAGGTCATATAAGCTCCTCTATTAGGATCCACTTTCTAAGAGTCCTATGAAAATATTTGATAATAGGACACAAAAAATAATGTGTCCTAGAAAAGAGCTCTTTAGGACCCCACTCTAAAAGAGTATACCATAATGGTACCCTAAATATCGTCTGGTCCTATCTAAGTAGCTTTTACGACCTTATTTTACTAGGTCCCAGGAAAAAAGGTCCTATAAGTGCACTTTTGTTGTAGTGATATCACCCGAAATTTTCAAATATCAATCACTTGATCGTCATCAATCATTTTTCAATTCGTAACCTCCGAAATATGAAAATTCTTTTTACCAAATTTTACACACACTATTTTATTGTGCGATCCTCTCGAAACTTTATAAAATAAATTTATTTATTTTGACTAGTACATATCAAATCATACCTACACTTTTACAAATCAATTCTTTTACATATGAATTCAAAGGTTATTTTTCTTAAAACAGTACACGTTGCACATAACTCCAGTTTTACTAAGAACTTCGTGTCATTATCAAAATGTCTCAACTTTTTCAAAATTACTTTGACTTATTATATAATATTTTTCGCATTACTCCACAATATGATTGGATCATAGTTCCTCTTATCCTCTGAGCAAGAACAAAACATACCGCTTGCGCTCATCAACTATTCATTTTAGGGATTGGCTGTAGCATAAATGCGGGCTGTGAAATCAGTGTCTGAGATATGCACAGTGGTCACACCTATTCTTAAGGGAGACACTGTGTGGGAATTCAACCCCAACCATATTTCAAATTGGTATCAATTCTAACTGTTATTACACTAGTATCACGGATAAAGATTCACTAAGCTCGTCTGAGAAGTTTCTACCTCCGATATTGCACGGCTAAATCACAACATCCTCGTAAACATCAATTCTATGATTTAATATCTTTTTGGCACGAGAAAGCATTTTTCGAAGATTTCCTCACCTGTTGGAAATAATTCTTTATAGCCAATGATTTACATCTGCACTTAAACTCATAAGTGAATGATAGATTGACTCACCATCTGTGCGAGAACGTCTTTCTCATTAAGAGATCACACCTTTTCGTGCGGTTTTCTATCAGAAATATAATTTAAAATCCTCGCTATCCTTTCTAAAGGAGTTACCTTAAAAGTTTATGGCATTTATGTGGTTACTCTAAACATTTCTTCCTTCGTGGGTTGCAACTGGATGTTATCCTAGTCAAGTTTCGATCTCTGATTTGACATGAAACTGAAATCATGAACATAAAGTTACATTCTACAACGTGCTATCAAAAACTATTTCCAAGGATAAGTTCGCATGTATTATAATACACTGAATGATATCATTCATTAATCACTCATACCATCCTGAGGGCATCTTAGTAATTATGGCAAACTTGCATATAAGCCTGATTAGTAACTCCTCAGCTGACATCTCCTTTCATCGATTCACATTAGGAATTTCTTGAAAACCAAAGGTATAATGTCTATGGTTATCTTCCGGAATTTGAAGTTGGTACCATCTCTAACAAACACAAGCCATGCATCAAACTTCATGGTTGTGATCGCCACAAACTCCTATCTGTTTGTCTACCCTAGTGTTGTGAAATTTCATGAGCTTAGTAATGTTTCTAAAATTTCATGTATCCGAATTACTGAAATTCATGAATAGCATTATCATCTTCTCCTTTGGATGATATCCGCATTGATGATAAAATGCACTTCGTTGAAGAACCGATAGAGGTTATGGATCGTGAGATCAAGCATTTAAAGCAAAGTAATATTCCTATTGTTAAGATCCGTTGGAATTCGCGGAGAGGCCCCGAGTATACCTGGGAACGTGAAGACCAGATTAAGCGGAAATATCCTCATCTCTTCTCAACCGCTGATGCATCCGAGAAGTCCATCTGAAACTTCGGGATGAAGTTTAAATTAACAGGGAGGTACTATAACAACCCTCACTTTTCCATTTTGAATTTACCAATTTGCCCTAGGGTTTCATTGTCTGATCCTGTGTATTGTCATTAGAGTTGTTATCCAGATATATTAAATGCTTATTATTTAATGCTCGTAATTGAAAACCTTAAACCCTAACCCTAATATTAAATTAATAATATAAACCCTAATATTATAAACCCTAACTCTAATCAAATTATTATGTGTGTATATAAATACATATAACGCTGTAACAAAACTATTACAGTTATATAAATAGCTTTATAATTAAAATATAAGTACTAAACTATAAGTAAATAATAAAATGTATTATTTTTATAAACTATAAAATAATTGGGAAACAATTAAAAATTAAATAAAGTAGTAGAATTAATTTAATAAAATTAATGATACTTATAAAAAAATAAAATATATATAAGTATCATATTAGCCAAAATAAATAAATAAATAAATATGTATATATAAATTTCGGCCAAGATTAATAAATAAATAATAATGTTAATTTAAATTAAATGTAATCCTAATTCTAGAATAATTTACTAAACACTTCTAGTCACTCTCAAATGCTTAAACTCTATCCATGAAACAAAAGAGTCCTAATACACATCAAAGTTCCATAAGCTTCTAATGGGTTATCCATTTAAACTTAGACACCTAATCAAATTCTAACTAATGGCCTATATAAACACCCATTGATCACCTCATTAATCATTCATTCACAAGCTAAAAGCCAACTCACAAACTCTCTCCTCTCCTCTCTAAAACTCACCACCCTTTCCCCCACCTTGGGCCACCATCTAGCCTAACACCACCACCACCACCGTTTTGCTGTTTCTGCAGTCCCTACAACAACCATCTGCTGCTGCATTTTAGCAGCCGAAACCGCCACCCCTTTGCAGCCTTTTTGCTGCTGTAAACCGCCGTCTGCAGCTTACTGCTGCTGTTTCTGTCTGCCATTCTGCAGCTTATTTGCTTTTGTTTTCGGTCACCGAACGCCTCCTAAACAGCCCCCAAAACCGCCCCACTGCAGCTGCGTTTTGTTGCTGCTGTCTGCCGCCAACCGTCACCAAAAAATGCCACTTTTGACCACTGTTTTGCTGCTGTACCTGCTGCTGCTGTTTGGCCTCTTTACCACCATCAAAACACCACTTTTTCGTGCTAAAACACTCCTAAGGTATATCATAAACCCAAGTTTTAATTATACACTTTATATATTTAAATTCTTCAAGTATTATGCTTATGATATTATGCTTAAAAGAATGATGTTTATGTATAATAATAATAAGTGTAACTTGAAGAGTTACAAATAATGAATATTAATATAAGTATATATTATGAATAAAAGAATGGTGTTATGAATATGTTTAAAAGATTGTTGAAGATTGATAAAAAGTAGATATATGCATGTATTATGTATGCGTGTGTATATATGAGTATATATATGAATCATAAATACACATATAAAAATAATTAGGATGATTGAAAATTCAGATATATGTATTATGTTATGATTAATTTAACATAATGATTTTTAAAAGTTAAGCATGATGATATATGTAAGATATTGTGGTTAAAACTTTAATCATGATTCTATAAATTAGTAACATGTAAATATGATTAAAGGTTATGTTATATGTATCATGTTAAGATAATAGTTATGATGATGAAAGTATTATGATTAAGATATTAATATTATATTATGATGATAAGATGAAAATGATGATTTTAAATTAATAAGGCTACAATTTAGATTAGATAAGGGATAAGATAGAAGTTGGAAAAATTTAAAAGAGTTAAAACTTATCTAAATTATTTAAAGATAATGATAAGGTAATATTGATAAGTTTAAAAACACACAAGTTATTAATTAGATAAGATAAAGGATTAAAGACTTAGAACTTATCTAGGTTACTTAAAATAAAATAAAATGATAATTAAAGTGATAAGACTTAATGATTTAATAAATAATGATAATAAAACATATAAACTATTATACAAAAACATTTTAATTATTTTATTATACTAATTAATAAAACTATAAAGTATAATAATACATAAATAATACTAAGTGTGTCGTATTCATATACGTACATAAAACGTGAAAACTATAATCATACTGATAGCGTATGGCTTATACGACCTTCACCGCTACTCACGGCGTAAATGATTGATGTCTAGGTTTCCATTTATGGGGATAGCTTGTGGATCTCGAATGCCATGACTTAGATTCTGATCAAGAGTCTTGGGCCCCCGGTTACATCTGGTCATTCCGGACTTATTTGATAGCATCGAGGTTTGCATAAATTGTACAAGGTCTAAACTTGATTATGGTGGACACACAAACACTTGTAAAACAACTCTTAAGCTCACTTAGGATATTAATTTGTCATATGGACAAATTTCTGATTTAAGTCAGTATATCTCTAGGTTAGAGACCTGGTCATATACTCTCGTTCATTTCATTCGTGGAATTATCTTCATCTTTCGCCGTGCTATTCTAAGGTGAACTTCATAGCCCCGCTTTTACATATTTTAATGTATTTCATAAATTTTAGGGTGAGACACATGCTTGCTTTTAAATGATTTACAATTTATACACAAGTGGCTAAACTTTTTTATATGAAACTTCGTGAGACTATTGTTAACTTGTATTGATTGTATCTTTACAAGTAAATCCCCACCATAATATCGTTAATTGCTGGAATTAAAATGTTGCAAGCTTAATTATTGTAAGTAGGCCTATTGAGAGCGTCGTCTCTACCCATTGATCAATCGTCAAGGGGGTACATAATAATGATTACCGACACCCGTACAGTGTCAGGGGTTAATGTTTAGCTCGATATTATAACTCATGGCATATTGAATATTTTGATGTTTTGAAATAAATATAATGGTCTAAACTTATTAATTATTAAACCTCGGATGACATTTTAAGCATGTTTGTCTTAGCTGAAGAATAGCTTATGTGTTGCCCTATGTTTCTTGCTTGCTGTTGCATTGGAGTCCACATTATTTGTATTTAAGCATATGTTAAACATTTATTACATTTGGGTTTACCATGTAAAACATTTCGTCTTCCGCTGCAAATGAAATTATAGATTTTGTTAAACGTCTCATTTAGAGTCATTCTCGTTTATATAACTGTGTGATGATAATGAAAGGTCATATTTACCCCCTACCCTATTTGGGAGGTATGACATAACATGTTGTTTTAAACTGCTTTACAAATTATATACGAGTACTTAAACTGATATACATATGAGTTTGATCAAAAAGCTCTTAGCTTGAATATTTTAATTACATACGTAAGCTCGAATAATAGGGACGGATCCGTTAGGTCTGACAGCCTCACCCAACGAACGGGTGATTATTACTTCGTAACTTATACACTTGATAGGTGTATACTATCATAGGGTAAAGGATAAGTCATGTAACGCTTAGCTATTTGCGGGTTAAATCTTTATATTCAAGTACTCATAACAGATGTATATACTTTTTACAACACTTGGGTTGTACGTAGAAAATCTCGTGATCTAAAACAAAGAATCATTACTCTGAATACTATTTTTCAGACTCTGCTTTATGTTACTTAAACCTGTGGTTTACCAACAAGAGAAACAAAACATTTATGTTGTCTTATACAAACATTTGAAGCTTGACATGGAATTGTCTACCAACTTTTGATATGAAACTTTCGTGGTCTCATACGTTACATTTGGCTACTTAAACTTGTGTTTTACAAGCAAGAGAAATAATTTTTTTTTGATGTCATACACAGTTGAAACTTGACATCATTGTTTACAAACAGTTTAAAAATTGACATTGCTGTCTTCAAACTTTTCATATTAAATCTTGGTAGTCTTGTGCTGATAAACGTTTTGGTGAAAATTGTTTCTTAAACAAACTGTATTGTTTACTTAAACCTGTAGATTCACTCAACATTAATGTTGACCCATTTTGCATGTTTTATCTCAGGTATTAATGCTTCCGATGTAGAACTTTACTGTTACATAGAAGTTAAGCCATGCATTGAGACCAGAGTTAACATCACCGTTAATGGATTTTGACGGGGTGTTAAAACCGAACAGGAAAAAATCTTCTACCCTACCCTACCAATGACACTCAGGGAGGTGTCCGACGATCCCTAATAGCAGGGCTAAGTTGAGCGATGTAATGCTCGTACATTACATCGCATGTGCCTCCTCCATATAGGTAGATCCCATGTACTTCTCTTTTGAAGATCAGTCCATTAATGGTAACAGGCAGATCTGAGGGAGTAATTGTGTCGAGGGAAGGAAAGGAAACTTCTCCCCATTCTATTGCTTCGTACGTTCTTTCCTTCTTTTTGTAAGGTTTTTGCGAGTCAATTGCGAGGATTTCCCTTTTTGCGTTCCGTTTCTTATCTTCGGGCCCTCGATTGGCGGGTTTAGTTACCTTTTTACTTATTCCCTTAATCAGGTTAGACAGATTTCCTGACCGAATTGCGTCTTCTAGGGGGACCTCAAGTGTCGTCTGTTTCATGCCCATAGTCATTGTGGAAATTACATAATTTACTCATGTCTTTCTGTTTTCCTTTGTTGGATATATTGCACGGGGCTTTGAAATTATGGGCACTTTTTCTGTTGTGAGATTTTCCTTCGGGGACTTTATCAATGTCCCGAGGATTCCGATGCTAGGTTCCCTTCGATAGGGGGCAAACCTATTTATGTCATCCCTTCTCCCATGTTTCTTTCTTGCTAGTCTGATTTTTTCCTTCGTTTAATTATTGGGGGATCTTCATGAGTGAATGTACCAACTATTTCTTTAGCATCTAGCCATATATAAGCTTTGTCAAGGAGAGCTTCGTAAATAGTTGGGAGACCACGAATGAGGTGTTCGATAAGGGGACGGACTCTGAATCCGTACAGGAGTCCAGATATCCTTTGTGATTTCGGGAGATCTGGGATCTGTTGAGACTCGTTGGTGTATCGACTGAGAAAGGCTCCCGAACCTTCGTTGTCTCTTTGCTTAATACTATGTGTTGCCACGTGGTTTTTCTTATGGCATTTTTGTTGGCTGAATTTTCGACCTAAATTGGCGAAGCTAAAAACAGAGTCTTTGCGAAGAGAATCGAACCAGACTCTCGCATCTCCTTTCAACATGTAGGATAAACCATGGCAAGACACGGGTATGTCCCATTTTGACATTCTTGATGAGCCCTCAAATACGTTTAGGAAGTCATTAGGGTCGTCTTTTCCTTCGTAGTATCCTAGGTGAGCTGGTATTTTCATTCCGTCTAGGAACGGACCACATTGGATTCCTAGCACGAAGGGAGGTTTTTGGTTTCTCCAAAAGTTGTAGGTATCTGGCGTGATAAGGATGTGTGTATTCCCACCGAAGCTGTGTTGGACATAGGGGATTCCTTCCTGATTCTGGTTGGGTGGATAGGTCCAGGAAGTTTGCGTTGCATTTAAGGGCATGTTTCATGTTTGGTAATGATAGGAGTGAGTTCCCGAATTTAAGGGAATACGCTGCAGAGTCGTTACTGGTATTTGTTGAAAGTGATTCTGATGTGTTGGTCCACCCCAACCTTGGTACGGAGGTGGGATATGACCTTTTGGCATTTGGGGCAGCGAAGGAGTGGCTGTAGTAACTACATTATAAGTATATAGCGGTGCAGTGGGACCTTTGAAGGTGACACGCGGCTGATACATGTTCGTGACTACGGTTTGATGTGTCGTAGTTTGAACCAGAAGATTGGTTAGCTGAGTTTTTGGGGGAAGGCTTCGGTTGGATGGAGCCTCCATTTCCCTTTCCTCATCATATTTTTCACTTTCATAAGTTAATGTTCGTCGACTTTGAAGATGGCCCGCTGCTCGTAGATCTCTGATAACTGACCTAATGTGATCGTAATTATTTATACGAACGTTTTGTCAATCAGTTGCGGTGGTTCTGTCGAATTTGAGCCATGACACTTTGTAAAGATGAATACAACTAGGGTGAACGGTGTTTGAATGACAGTCCCAACCGTTTCGAATTTTGGTTGAGTTTGACTTGAGATGGGTGTCCCCATCGGTGAGGTGACCCAAGGTGGTACGTAATTGGAATCAACCATGGCGTCAGTTTATCACTTTTTCTAAACAAAATATGTATTTTTTGTATATCTCATGGATGGCGCCAATTGTTTGTACATTTTCCGCCGAGCCTTATCGAAGAGATAAGGTTAAGTAGCTCTAATCACGAAGGTAGATTATGCTTTTGTTGGCATTTCTTGAAAGGTAGCAAGAAGTGATTTAATTTACGGTACCAAGAGATAATGTAAAGCATGTATGTGTGACATGTTAGTGAATTGATTGTGTAATGAGAACATGCCATCTCTAGAGTTTATGTCTCCTTATTTGTAGAAGAGCAATACCACCTATCGAGGCTTAACTAATTTCCCATGCATTTTATAAAGATTAGTTGACTTTCTCAAAATGAGTTCTTACAAAGGGAAAGCAAAGTTGTCACTTTCCTTAGTTGTATTTGTGAGCAACCGAGCTAGATATTATCTTCCTACTTTGACTTTTATTCGAGGTAATGAGACATTAGATTCGATATCATTTGCTTTTGGCAAGTATGAATGTCCTCGTAACCCCTATGTTGGACATTTGCTTCGTGAGTGGTTGTTGACGAAATTGTCATTAATATGTGGAAGATTGGGTACACTATCAGAGAGTAAATTGCATTGTAGATAAAAGTTATTTTCTGATGTGATTTAACTTATCATAAGAAGTTTTGTATTTATAAGAAAAAAATAAACAATCTTACGTGGGTTTGTCTTTTTAAATAAAATAAAAAATGTAAGGTTAGCATCTCTTTGGCTACAGCTTTAAAAAAAAAAAAAAAATGAAATGACGTCTCACGGGAAATACTAGAACACCACCGGAAACATCCACCTAAATATCGTATATATAGTAGACCGTGTTTTATTAAAGTTCTCTGCTATATCTCAACCTAATTCCGTCAACCAAACGTTGATGCTATATCTCAACCTTTGTCACTAAAGTTCTCTGCCAATTATGCTTAAGTTTTTAATTACATTACACACTACTCCATAACAATTACTCAATTACTCTTAAATTTATTATCTTCAAACAAAAATCACAAAAATTAAACATATTATTATACTGTAGAATCTTGTGTACGTTTTGTTTTTTTTTTTTTTTTTTTTTTTCCATGCTACTTTTACACATTACTTCTTACGTATCATTTTATCTTTTATACATATTTTAAGAGTATAAAAGATTTTTATCTTTTATCTGTTTTATTTGTGAAAGTAAATAATTAATTTGAACATCGCAAAATAAAATAATAGATAATAGATTTAAAACGGGCTGAGACTCTACAAAAAATATGAGTTTTTGTACGGGGATATTGATCACTAATAACACTAAATTTATCACTAAATCAATTTAGGTTTATTACTTCTCGTCACTATAGATCTGTCACAAAAAGTTATTAGAGATCAAAATACTAAAAATTGGTCAATATAGAAACTATTTGTTTTATTACTAATATCATATAGTAGTCTAAATTTAGTGATAACTTTTTTAATGATAACTAAATAGCATTATTTATGATTAAATAATAAACTATCACTAAAAAATTCTCACAAATAATCATTTAAATGATCATTGTAAGAGGGAGAGTACAAATAAAGTTTAATGTAGTCTTTGAGGATATGATATAATGGAGTAGTATGTTGACTTGGCATTACATGAACTTATCCAAGTTGCTTTGTGGGCGACACCAAAGTTGGATCCTCGTCACACGCATAAATTAAATCTTCTGTGGTCCATCAGGCCTTACCTAATATCCCTAACGTCCTAGACTTGGTTAGACCGATCTCAACCATGACTTCTTTCTCAACACTTTCTCAGCGTCACGTCAGCTTTCTCTCTCATCATTTCTCACTATTTCCTCTCATAACACATCATTGCCAACCATGACATACTTCCTCAAATTTTATTATTTTTTATTATTATAATAATCATAAATATTATTACTATTATTTATTTTTTATTATTAATATTAAAATTAATATTATTTTTAACTAACAAATAAATAATTATTTTTGAACATCACATTTATTAAACAACAAACATTTACATTTTTTTGAAAAAAAAAAGCGACATAAACTTGAACATAGTTTAAAAATTACATAAACTTAAACATTAATAAAAAACTAGCAAACTACTCATCATCTTCATCACAATCGTCGTCCTCGTCTTCTTCTTCGTTTTCTTCGTCGTCTTCGTCTTGCTCATCGTTGGCGGTGGTACCGGAAGGTCCCACTTCTGGTACGTGTCGAATACGAAAATTCGCAGGAAGATTCCAAATGTGTTCGATGAGCTTTTGTCGTAGAAGATGATGAATGTTCGAATCTCACAATTCTTTATTAGCGCGAATCTGCGCTCGAACCTTTTCCTCAATGGATCTTCTTGGACGACGCGCGCCTATAATTTTTTTTCAAGGACTCACATTGCCCTTACGTTGTCCTCGGTGATCATATTGAGTAATATAACACAAGTGTGCATAATTTGTAACAACCTGAATTTTAATACATCAGAAAGTATCGCCAGAAAGTGTCACCAGGAAGTGTCCTCAGAAAGTGTCAGGAAAAGTCTACCTATACTTATGCATTTTCAGATTTTACAACAGAATCAGAATCTGACAGTTTCAGTCCCTAAACTATAAAAACTTAAGAATTGCTGAACCAGTTAGAATCGCGATCGCATTGGCTCCTATTGCGGTCGCGAGATGTGGACAGTTAAACAACAAGTTTTGATTCGAAGTATCGCGGTCGCGATTTTAGGCCTCGCGGTCGCGAGGTTGTTGCAGACTGGACGTTTTTGACCCTCTTTGTGGGGTTTTAATGGGGGTGTTTTAGTCTTTGCACTTGAGGGTCGGTTTGGGGTCACTAAAACTGATCCAAACTCAGTCTTGGACCTCATTTAACCCACACAAAAAACTCCCAACATATCCTAGAGAGAGAGAGAGGGAGATTTTAGAGTGAGAAAGCTTCGACCTAGGAGGAAGAAGGTCGATTCGGGTGAAAGCTCATGAGTTAAAGTTGTTCACCTCGTTCACGGCTACGTTGTGGTTGTTGTGGTAAGTTCTAACTCCGAGTTTCAATTGTTTGATTTGATGTTCATGTTAGGGTTTGAACTTAAGGTTCTTGAGAAAACCCACCTAGCTCTTTAATGGAAGTTAGGAGCTAGTAATCGGGTTTAATGTTGTTGTTGGTGGGTTTTGGGTTGGAAACTGACTTGGCCATGTTTAGGGCTTGTAAATTGGGTATAATCACTAGTGTTAGTGATTATGAAAGTGTTGGAACCCATTTGGGTGTATATGAAAGATAATTTTGAAATGGGTCAAAATTAGGGTTTATGGGTCAAATTGGGGAAGACAAGTATTTATTACTTGTGTTTTGGTTTAATTGGCGTTATAGGACCATTTTCACTTGCGTTGAGTGATTATTGGTTAGTTTAGGCGTTGTTTGTGCTTGAAAGTGCAATTGGGTCAAAATTGCACTAAGTGTCGATTTGGGTTGGTTTGTAATCCACCCTAATTGTGTTGTTTATTATGTGATAAATGGAATAGGTACCTTCCATTGGCGGTTGCGGATTATTTGGTTTGCATTCATCGAGGCGCTAATGTAGTGACCCGAACTTTTTCGAACTTTTCCGAACCTTTCTATGATTATATGTTTAATGAAAACTATATTTACATGATTAAATGTTTCCAACATGTTAAGCAATCAAACTTGTTAAGACTTGGTTAATTGAAACGGAAATTTTGTAAACGTCTGATTACCCAGTTTGACCAATGATTCACGAACGCTATAAGTTGTATATGACATGATGATACATAAATAAATATATATATATGTTTAACATGATATAATGATCATCAAGTATCTCATTAAAAATAGTAACAATAAGTTATATACTTAAAAAGGAGACTATTGACGTATGAAACTCGAAACGATACATATAACGATTATCGTTATAACCACGTCTTACTAAATATATATAAAGCATATTAATACATTGTTATATTATATATAACATGATAATATGATAATTAAATATATCATTAAGTGTATTAACAATGAACTACATAAGTAAAAACAAGACTACTAACTTAAGGATTTCGAAACGAGACATATATGTAACGATTATCTTTGTAACGACATTTAAATGTATATATCATATTAAGATATATTAATATATCATAATATCATGATAATATAATAATTTAAAATCTCATTTGATATTATAAACTTTGGGTTAACAACATTTAACAAGATCGTTAACATAAAGGTCTCAAAACAACACTTACATGTAACGACTAACGATGACTTAACGACCCAGTTAAAATGTATATACATGTAGTGTTTTAATATGTATTCATACACTTTTGAAAGACTTCAAGACACTTATCAAAATACTTCTACTTAACAAAAATGCTTACAATTACATCCTCGTTCAGTTTCATCAACAACTCTACTCGTATGCACCCGTATTCGTACTCGTACAATACACAACTTTTAGATGTATGTACTATTGGTATATACACTCCAATGATCAACTCTTAGCAGCCCATGTGAGTCACCTAACACATGTGAGAACCATCATTTGGCAACTAGCATGAAATATCTCATAAAATTACAAAAATATGAGTAATCATTCATGACTTATTTACATGAAAACAAAATTACATATCCTTTATATCTAATCCATACACCAACGACCAAAAACACCTACAAACACTTTCATTCTTCAATTTTCTTCATATAATTGATCTCTCTCAAGATCTAACTTCAAGTTCTAAGTGTTCTTCATAAATTCCAAAAGTTCTAGTTTCAAAAAATCAAGAATACTTCCAAGATTGCAAGTTTACTTCCAAGTTTTCTAAATCCATTCCAAGTAATCATCCAAGATCAAGAAACCTTTGTTACTTACAGTAGGTTATCTTTCTAATACAAGGTAATAATCATATTCAAACTTTAATTCAATTTCTATAACTATAACAATCTTATTTCGAGTGGAAATCTTACTTGAAATTGTTTTCATGTCATGATTCTGCTTCAAGAACTTTCAAGCCATCCAAGGATCCTTTGAAGCTAGATCCATTTTTCTCATTTCCAGTAGGTTTATCCAAGGAACTTGAGGTAGTAATGATGTTCATAACATCATTCGATTCATACATAAAAAGCTGTCTTATTCAACGTTATAAACTTGTAATCACTAGAACATAGTTTAGTTAATTCTAAACTTGTTCGCAAATAAAGTTAATCCTTCTAACTACACTTTTAAAATTAACTATACACATGATCTATATCTATATGATATGCTAACTTAATGATTTAAAACCCGGAAACACGATAAACACCATAAAACCGGATTTACGCCGTCGTAGTTACAACCGGGGGCTGTTTTGGTTTGGATAATTAAAAACTATGAAAAACTTTGATTTAAAAGATATACTTCTGGGAAAATGATTTTTCTTATGAACATGAAACCATATCCAAAAATCATGGTTAAACTCAAAGTGAAAGTATGTTTTTCAAAACAGTCATCAAGATGTCGTTCTTTCGACAGAAATGACTACCTCTTTCAAAAATGACTTGTAACTTGTATTTACGACTATAAACCTATACCTTTTCTGTTTAGTTTCATAAAGTCAAGTTCAATACGAAACCGTGGCCCCTTAAATCACTCAAAACGGATTAGAAACGAAGAAATGGCGAGCAAAACAAAATTATTAAAAACTACTCATTTTAGCTACGTGAAAATTGGTAACAAATCTATTCCAACCATAACTTAATCAACTTGTATTGTATATTATGTAATCTTGAGATACCATAGACACGTATACAATGTTTCAACCTATCATGTCGACACATCTATATATATTTCAGAACAACCATAGACACTCTATATGTGAATGTTGGAGTTAGCTATACAGGGTTGAGGTTGATTCCAATATATATATAGTTTGAGTTGTGATCAATACTGAGATATGTATACACTGGGTCGTGAATTTATTCAAGATAATATATATCGATTTATTTCTGTACATCTAACTGTGGACAACTAGTTGTAGGTTACTAACGAGGACAGCTGACTTAATAAACTTAAAACATCAAAATGTATTAAAATTGTTGTAAATATATTTTGAACATATTTTGATATATATGTACATATTTGTTATAGGTTCGTGAATCGACCAGTGGCCATGTCTTACTTCCCGACGAAGTAAAAAATCTGTGAAAGTGAGTTATAGTTCCACTTTTAAAATCTTATATTTTTGGGATGAGAATACATGCAGGTTTTATAAATGATTTACAAAATAGACACAAGTACGTGAAACTACATTCTATGGTTGAATTATCGAAATCGAATATGCCCCTTTTTATTAAGTCTGGTAATCTAAGAATTAGGGAACAGACACCCTAATTGATGCGAATCCTAAAGATAGATCTATCGGGCCTAACAAACCCCATCCAAAGTACCGGATGCTTTAGTACTTCGAAATTTATATCATATCCGAAGGGTGTCCCGGAATGATGGGGATATTCTTAAATATGCATCTTGTTAATGTCGGTTACCAGGTGTTCACCATATGAATGATTTTTATCTCTATGTATGGGATGTGTATTGAAATATGAAATCTTGTGGTCTATTATTATGATTTGATATATATAGGTTTGTAAGACCCCAATATTTATTTTTACACAGAGTTTTAAATGATGTACGTATCGTAGGTGAAGCGTGGTATGGAATAGAAGCTCAGAACCTGTTCAGAGGGTTGTGCGCACCGCGCACCTGGAGGTGAGCGCGCCGCGCACCTGGTCTGCGACAGAAATCTGACTTTTTCAAATTAGAGTTTAATGAGGGGCTTTTTGGTCTTTTCACTTGAGGCCGAATTTGAGAGTTTATCAGTTGGTTTGGATCCAATTTTGGATCATTTTCACATCCACAAACACACACTAAATTATCTAGAGAGAGGGGGAGATTTCTAGAGAGAGATTTGGGGTTTTGGAGAAGAAGGAGCTTGAATTGATCAAAGTCTCGGGTTTTAAAGTTGTTCACCTCGTTCCTAGCTACGTTTTGGTAAGTTCTAACTCCGAATTTCATTGTTTGATTTTGATAATCAAGTTAGGGTTTGAACTTAAATTGATGAGAAACCCATTTAAACTCTTGGAGTGAGTTTAGTGATTCTAGTAATCGGGTTTGTTGTTATTGTTGGTGGATTTTGGGTTGGTGAACTAATTGGCCATGATTGGGACTTGAAATTGGGTTTAATCACTTAAGTTAGTGATTATGGAAGTATTGAAACCCATTTAGGGTTATTTGGTTGACTAGTTTTGACTTTGGGTCAAAATTAGGGTTTATGGGCAATTTGGAGATTTGTAAGTGTTTAACACTTGTGTTCGGGTTTAATTGGCGTGTTAGGACCATTCTCACTTGTGTTAGTGATTATTGGTTAATTTTGGGCGCGGTTTGTACTTGGAAGTGCATTTGGGTCGAATTTGCACTAAGTGTCAAATTGGGTTGGTTTGTAAATCCAATCTAAGTGTGTTGTTGAATTTGTGATAATGGAATAGGTACTTTCCATTGGCGAGTTGCGGTTTACTTGGAAGCATTCATCAAGGCGACAAGGTGAGTGTTAATATCCTATGTGCATATGTATGTGTAGGATGGGTGCGGGTCGGGTGAAGTGATTCTCGGCTATAGAGCTCACTTCACATATAGATGGATTTGATGGACTTTTGTATGAGTCCAATTGGCACGGTTGTGCGTTTTGGTTGACCATCTTTGGCGAAGTACGCGTTCGCGTGTACATTATCACACGTGGTTGTGATGTGGTTGATATAACCCCAATGGCGAAGGGTTTAATGTTGAGAAGTGAATCGCGTGTGTATTCGGATTCACGATGACTCGTGTAGTTCGGTCATCTTATTGAGATAGTAATCTCGTGTGGTTTCGGATTACTAAGGCTCGTGTAGTTCGGCCAACCTCGATGTTGTGAAGATAGTAATCTCGTGTGGTTTCGGATTACTAAGGCTCGTGTAGTTCGGCCAATCTTCATTGTGGTATTTGGTTCTCGATATTGGGTTAAGGTGTTAACCTTGTTCATTTATATTGTTATATATTAATGTATTGTTGTGTTGTAGCTAACCCTCCGGGTGTAGCTATTTGGCGTGGTTCACATCGTCGTTGGTGAACTTATATTTTTGTTGTTGTATCTTAGCTCGTGCTTAGTGTTTGTACGGTACGCCTAGACTAGCTTGCCTTTATGCTTGGTTGTTCGGTATGCGGTATTTGATATTTGTGTGGCGTATTCATTTTATACATATATATGTATGTAGTATATTATCATTCACTAAGCGTTAGCTTACCCTCTCGTTGTTGACTCTTTTTATAGATTGCATGCGGATGGTGGCTCGGGTAAGCGCGAGGATTAGAGGACTTGCATAGTTGCTTTAGAAGATCTTGCTTTTGGATTGATTAGGATTGAGTAGCGTATCCCCAATCGCCATGCTCGGTTTTTATTTTGTGTTAAAAATCATGTGGTTGAAAACTTGTATTTTGTACGAAAGTCGTAAAACGGCCGATGTGGGCCCGGTGTCGTAAAACTCATTTTATTATTGGAACGTGTTAATTTTAACTAATATAAATTGTTGTGAAAAGCGTTTGGTCTAAAAGTGTCGGGAAGTCGAAGATCTTTTCGCGAAAAATGGACATTTTGATCAGAACTGTCTCAGGCCTTGTGCGCGCCGCGCACAGGCAGTGGTGCGCGCCGCGCACCCTCCAGATCAGTTTTAAAATTTTTTTATTCCGCGTTTTTGGTTGGTTAACGGGTTGGGTTGTTACAAGTGGTATCAGAGCATGGTCTAAGGGATTTAGGTGACTTGAGATAGGTGCCTAGACTTAGACTTTTGTGTGTGCTTAATTTGTTGCGGGACTTGTAGGATTACAGGTCGGAATGGGTTATAGTTAGTGCCTTGTTTGTAGGTGGACTAACGTTTATATTAGTAATGCGGATATTATTAATATATTATTGTGTTGTGGTGTAATTCTCGCGCGTGTTTATATCGCTTAGAATTTTGTTTGTGTTTGTTTATATCATCGAGCGAAGCGGTCGTTGTACTAACGAGTTGATACGGCGTGTGTGCGTAATAAGGACTTGCAAACCTTATTACGGGTGCAAATCGTGTCAAACAAGTGATGTACGACGAGTGTTTAGCAAGATGGGGCGGTGTGGTGCGTATGGTTTTATACGTTCATGGACTAATCGTTATGCATTCTTTAGAATGGCGATGCGAAACGAGATCGAGATGAATGACGAGGAGTTTAATACTAGAGTTGCGGCCGCCGTTGCGGAGCAAATGGGTGCGTTGGAAGAAAGAATGGAAAGGAGGTATTTCGAACTTCAAGGTAGTAGTTAAATGGAGCGTTATCTTAAGAGCTTCATGAGGACTAAACCCCCGATGTATGACGGGAAACCGGATCCTCTGGTAAGTACAACTTGGATTTCGGACGTCGAAGGGTGTTTCCGTACTATTGATTGCCCTCCCGAGAGAAAGACGAGACTCGCTACGAGTTTGTTGCGGGGTTGGGCAAGGGATTGGTTGGATGGTAAGATTGATCTTGTCGGTGGCGAGACGTTTATGGCTTTATCGTGGGACGACTTTAAGGAGGAATTCTTCGAGGAGTTCCGGACTTCGGCCGATTTGTGGGAATTGCGTAATGAGTTGCGAAATTTGCGACAAGGATCTATGGATTTGAGTACTCTCAAGACGACCTTTATGGCGAAGGCTCGTTTTTGTCCGGAGTATTTGGGGAATGATCGTTTGTTGATGGGGGATTTCTATCAGACCTTGAATGATGACTTGAAAAGTAAAATTAGTCGGGGTCAAGCGAAATCGTTTTCGGAATTACTCGACTTGGCTAGAGGTTTCGAGTCGTATTCACGATCGAAAAAGGGTGAACCTTCAAGTGAGCAAAGGGTCGTTTCTTATGGTGCTCCGAGTAAGAGGGCTAAGGGTCCGAGTGTGAGCACGGGTGGTACGCGAATGGGTATGTCGGATTCTAGTGCGGCTAGATGTTACAATTATGGCGTGAGGGGTCACAAGTCTTGGGAATGTTCGGTACCAAAGGGTGATGGTATGGTGTGCTTCAATTGCCAAAAAGAAGGACATCGTAAGTCGGAATGTCCCAAGTTAGCGGGGACGGGTGCGGCAAGGAGACGTTAAGGTACGTTTCAATTTAATAAGTATGTCTTTTGATTATTTATTAAGTGCCGTTTGAGTTTGTGTAGTATGCCTTTTGTTGTGCATGTTATTGTTGTGGGTGACGTTCCTAAACGAAGTACCATATGTTGATGTTTGATTGACGGGCAAAGAGCGTAAGACTTGGTGCAACCAAGCATTCCTTAGTATTTGGGAAACGTTTCTACCAAGCCACGGAAATGGTTTTGGTGTTTGGTTGTTAAGCGCGTGTTCGCTTTTATGATGAAGTGATGAATCATGAGGTTCGTCGGTTGGTTGGAACCCTTGAGATCGAGTGTTTTAAATCTCGATGTGTGTTGGTAATGGAGTCTTTATGACGCGACATTAGGTGCCTATTTTATACCTACTAGCGTGGTGTTCGACTCCGATTGGGTTGTGGTTACATTGTACTTAGGGTACCTGGAGAAACCCTTAGGTACATGAGTGACTAGGTGAAATTTGACAAACTAAAGCAATTGGATGATTGCGAGGGTATGGTTTGTGAAATCGTAGTACACTTTTCGTTCGAAGTGTTTAAGGATGGTTTGAAATCCATCGTGTGCTCAAGGTTGGAGCAAGATGTGGTGATGGGTCGTGTGTACCCAATTGTTGGTAAAGTCTACCTTGGTAGCATTATACGGGTGTACAAGTTGTGATATTAGAACGTGGTTCCAAGTGGGGGAGTTACACTCCCGCACGAGGAAGTTTTAGTGTGAGATTTCGGATGATGTTTTTGGTAGATCCGGAAATTTTGTCGAGACCTAGTTCTGGTCGATTTGTGGTAGAGTACGATTTCGGATAAATTGTGCTTATGGTTTGGATTGGAAATTTCCACCGAGGTGGTAATGTGGTAAATCTCGTTGAGAGATAATTGACGTGTGTGGCGAGCAAGGTGAAATCCTTCGGTTAAGGGAGGTGTGTGTCGGGTTCTCTTTTGGAGAATTATTGTTCGGTACCTATGTTTGATATAGGTGGTTCTTGCTCGATTGTATTGGCGTTGTGTACGGGTAAGTATGGTGAATGGTTAGTGGTATCCGTTAGGATTCACTATGGCGTAGCAGAGCGCGATGTTACGCTACTCGTCGTTCGAGGCCAAAAGGGCGTTGATTGATGAAGCATGACTTTCGGAGTCCGCTGACTTCATCATGGTATTGGTGATTGATGAAGCATGACCTTTAGGGTCCGCTGACTTCATCATGAGCGAGGTGTTATATCGGTGAAGTATGACTTTCGGAGTCCGCTGACTTCATCCGATGTTGAGATTGGTGAAGCATGACCTTCGGGGTCCGCTGACTTCATCATGGGATTATTGATTGGTGAAGCATGATCTTCGGGTCCGCTGACTTCATCAAGGTAGTGAATCGCGTGTGGTTTCGGATTCACGATGACGCGTGTGGTTTCGGTCATCTTATTGTGGAAGTGAGTCGCGTGTAGTTCGGATTCACAAATGACTCGTGTGGTTTCGGTCATTGTATTGAGGAGTGAGTCTCGTGTAGTTCGGATTCACAAATGACTCATGTAGTTCGGTCATTCCTCTGGGATAGTGACTCTCATGTAGTTCGGATTCACTATGGCGCGTGTAGTTTGGCCATTCCCGATTGTTGTTGTAGTGAAGGTAGTGAGTCGCGTGTAGTTCGGATTCACTAAGGCGCGTGTGTTTTCGGCCAGCCTTCGTGTCGTGTGATCTATTGGTTGTTTGATACACCAATGGTAGGGTCGTGAGGACCATGTTGCGGGAACTATCGGTCGTTTTATACGTCGATGGTGGGGTCGTGAGGACCATGTTGTGGGATTAGTGAGGCAATAGCCGTGTTTCGCTCACATGTTGTTACGGGTGTGACGATCGTCGATTTTTGTACACCTTGGGATCTAGCGTTGCCATGATCATTTTGAGCGCTATCGGTTTTAACCGTTTGTTATGATTTTACGGTAGTTGCGTATGGGTCGTATTGCGCACTACAAGGGATGTTTAGTGATTGGTGTTATCCGTAAGGATTCGTTTGGTTCGGTCTTCATCGTTCGGGTTGTTGACCTTAGGTTGAGACTTGGTTGCTTTTAGTGTTGTACTTGGTAAGGGTACGCTAAGGGATTGATATCTCGGTACGAGATTGGTTGATTTTTCCCGATGTTAGGGAATGAGCATGGTTTTAGTGCTCGGATTGTGGATTTGATAAATCGCGGGTGACGATTTCGTTGTTAATGGTGATTCATTCGGAAGACTTGCCTAGGGAAAGTCGGTTTAGGACTTATGTTGGAGGACCGTGGAGTGTGGTCCGTTTGGTTAAGTGACAAGGATCACGAGGACGTGATCGATTATAAGTGGGGGAGTGTTGTAAGACCCCAATATTTATTTTTACACAGAGTTTTAAATGATGTACGTATCGTAGGTGAAGCGTGGTATGGAATAGAAGCTCAGAACCTGTTCAGAGGGTTGTGCGCGCCGCGCACCTGGAGGTGAGCGCGCGGCGCACCTGGTCTGCGACAGAAATCTGACTTTTTCAAATTAGGGTTTAATGAGGGGCTTTTTGGTCTTTTCACTTGAGGCCAGATTTGAGAGTTTATCAGTTGGTTTGGATCCAATTTTGGATCATTTTCACATCTACAAACACACACTAAACTATCTAGAGAGAGGGGGAGATTTCTAGAGAGAGATTTGGGGTTTTGGAAAAGAAGGAGCTTGAATTGATCAAAGTCTCGGGTTTTAAAGTTGTTCAGCTCGTTCCTAGCTACGTTTTGGTGGTTGTGGTAAGTTCTAACTCCGAATTTCATTGTTTGATTTTGATAATCAAGTTAGGGTTTGAACTTAAATTGATGAGAAACCCATTTAAACTCTTGGAGTGAGTTTAGTGATGCTAGTAATCGGGTTTGTTGTTATTGTTGGTGGATTTTGGGTTGGTGAACTAATTGGCCATGATTAGGACTTGAAATTGGGTTTAATCACTTAAGTTAGTGATTATGGAAGTATTGAAACCCATTTAGGGTTATTTGGTTGACTAGTTTTGACTTTGGGTCAAAATTAGGGTTTATGGGCAATTTGGAGATTTGTAAGTGTTTAACACTTGTGTTCGGGTTTAATTGGCATGTTAGGACCATTCTCACTTGTGTTAGTGATTATTGGTTAATTTTGTGCGCGGTTTGTACTTGGAAGTGCATTTGGGTCGAATTTGCACTAAGTGTCAAATTGGGTTGGTTTGTAAATCCAATCTAAGTGTGTTGTTGAATTTGTGATAATGGAATAGGTACTTTCCATTGGCGAGTTGCGGTTTACTTGGAAGCATTCATCAAGGCGACAAGGTGAGTGTTAATATCCTATGTGCATATGTATGTGTAGGATGGGTGCGGGTCGGGTGAAGTGATTCTCGGCTATAGAGCTCACTTCACATATAGATGGATTTGATGGACTTTTGTATGAGTCCAATTGGCACGGTTGTGCGTTTTGGTTGACCATCTTTGGCGAAGTACGCGTTCGCGTGTACATTATCACACGTGGTTGTGATGTGGTTGATATAACCCCAATGGCAAAGGGTTTAATGTTGAGAAGTGAATCGCGTGTGTATTCGGATTCACGATGACTCGTGTAGTTCGGTCATCTTATTGAGGTAGTAATCTCGTGTGGTTTCGGATTACTAAGGCTCGTGTAGTTCGGCCAACCTCGATGTTGTGAAGATAGTAATCTCGTGTGGTTTCGGATTACTAAGGCTCGTGTAGTTCGGCCAATCTTCATTGTGGTATTTGGTTCTCGGTATTGGGTTAAGGTGTTAACCTTGTTCGTTTATATTGTTATATATTAATGTATTGTTGTGTTGTAGCTAATCCTCCGGGTGTAGCTATTTGGCGTGGTTCACATCGTCGTTGGTGAACTTATATTTTTGTTGTTGTATCTTAGCTCGTGCTTAGTGTTTGTACGGTACGCCTAGACTAGCTTGCCTTTATGCTTGGTTGTTCGGTATGCGGTATTTGATATTTGTGTGGCGTATTCATTTTATACATATATATGTATGTAGTATATTATCATTCACTAAGCGTTAGCTTACCCTCTCGTTGTTGACTCTTTTTATAGATTGCATGCGGATGGTGGCTCGGGTAAGCGCGAGGATTAGAGGACTTGCATAGTTGCTTTAGAAGATCTTGCTTTTGGATTGATTAGGATTGGGTAGCGTATCCCCAATCGCCATGCTCGGTCTTTATTTTGTGTTAAAAATCATGTGGTCCAAAACTTGTATTTTGTACGAAAGTCGTAAAACGGCCGATGTGAGCCCAGTCTTGTAAAACTCATTTTATTATTGGAACGTGTTAGTTTTAACTAATATAAATTGTTGTGAAAAGCGTTTGGTCTAAAAGTGTCGGGAAGTCGAAGATCTTTTCGTAAAAAATGGAAATTTTGATCAGAACTGTCTCAGGCCTTGTGCGCGCCGCGCACAGGCAGTGGTGCGCGCCGCGCACCCTCCAGACCAGTTTTAAATTTTTTTTTATTCCGCGTTTTTGGTTGGTTAACGGGTTGGGTTGTTACAAGGTTAAATCTATAACTCACCAACATTTATGTTGACGTTTAAAGCATGTTTATTCTCAGGTGAATACTAAGAGCTTCCGCTGTTGCATACTAAAATAAGGACAAGATTTGGAGTCCATGTTTGTATGATATTTTGTAAAAACTGCATTCAAGAAACTGATTTCGATGTAACATATTTGTATTGTAAACCATTATGTAATGGTCGTGTGTAAACAGGATATTTTAGATTATCATTATTTGATAATCTACGTAAAGCTTTTTAAACCTTTATTTATGAAATAAAGGTTATGGTTTGTTTTAAAAATGAATGCAGTCTTTGAAAAAATGTCTCATATAGAGGTCAAAACCTCGCAATGAAATCAATTAATATGGAACGTTTTTAATCAATAAGAACGGGACATTTCAGTTGGTATCCGAGCGTTGATCTTAGAGAACCAGAATTTTGCATTAGTGTGTCTTATCGAGTTTGTTAGGATGCATTAGTGAGTCTGGACTTCGACCGTGTTTACTTGAAAAATGATTGCTTAACAAATTTTGTTGGAAACTATATATTTTTAACATGTGAATATTATGTGTTATATTAATCTCTTAACGCGTTTGATATTATGTGATAGATGTCTACCTCTAGAACAAGTCCCATTGACTCACCTAATAATAATGAAGAGTCAAATGTAAATTGGAATGATTCGTGGACTGATTTACAAGTTCCCGAAGAGGAACTGGAAGAAGAGTCAGAACCGGAAGAAGAGTCGGAACCGGAAGAAGAATCGGAACCGGAAGAAGAATCGGAACCGGAAGAAGAAATAGAACCAGTGGGAGAAATAATAAAATGGTTAAGTAGAAGAAAATCCTCAACCAACCGACCAAAGTTAATTATGGTCAATGGTGTTTCCGCCAAGGAAGCAAAGTATTGGGAGGATTAACAATTCTCTAATGAATCGGATCCCGACAAGGATTCCGATGATGTTATAGAAATTACCCCAACACAATTTAATAAGGCAAAAGAGAACAATAAGAGAAAGGGCATAATAATAGAGAAATTTGATTCCAAACCCGATGAACTTTATATGTATCGTCAACACCCGTATTTCTTAAGTTGTGACAATAACCCGGGAACCTCTAAACCACCAGGTTTTTCTAAACCAACGTGGAAAACGACGGCTCGTATTAGGGGAACATCATATATCCCTAGAAACTTGGCAAAATGAACCAAAACTGAAGAAGAAGAAACGAGCGAGTCGGAATAAGATAGTTGTATTCGTGTGGTGTAATATATGTAATATAGTGTGCTTATGCTTTATGATATATGTAAAAATTGCTTGTATTAATAAGTATTTTTTTTTATGAATCTAACTCTTGTCTATTTTACAGTATAAAAACACAAAATGGATAGATAACCCAATATTTTAAGAGACCTACCCGGAGACATGATTGATGAAATCTTGTCTAGAGTCGGTCAGAATTCCTCGGCACATCTATTTAAGGCGAGATCAGTTTGTAAGACATTCGAAGAACGTTCCAAGAATGCCTTGGCTTATAAAAGGCTTTAGTTCGAAAGATGGGAGATATCACATTGGAAAATCCATAAGTTACGATGTGTTTACTTTGACGCATATATTGCGCGGAACCCAAATGCTATTTTACGCAACGGGTTAAGAAATTATTTTGACTCAATATATCCGAATATAGGACTTCGTGATTTAGAAAAAGCGGCTAACATGCAACATAAAGAAGCATGTTATGCTTACGGGTTAGTAATGTTCGCTTCACACCAAAGTGAGAACAAGAACATCGGGCTACAACTTTTAAACAAAACGTTCCCACAAGTGACGGAGTCGGTAATTGGGGTAAGAAATGAGGTTTTTAGATTGTTACAGGACTGTTGGACATTACGTAACCCTCGTCCCTTTGACGACATTACAACACGCTGTCTTATCAATGGCCATAACGGTTATGTTCCACAAGACCAAGGATGGGAAGTAGTCCTAGTAAAACCAGAATGCATGACTTGTTTCTGGACGTATGAATTACGTGTCTTTATTGCCTTTGCTGAATGACTTGTGTACTAGCTAGAATTATCTTCACAACCATCTTGTATCAAATTTATTGTGTGCTATATTTCATGCTATATGTAAAATAAGCGGTATTGTAAGTTTGTAAAATATTGTGTAAAAGTTTGAACGCGAAATATTATTATAATCAGTTTTTCATATAGAATTGTAGTAGTTGAATTGTATATTAGCTACTAAGTATGAACTTAACGGGTAGGTACTACCCGAATTTAAACTTATATAACGCTAATATGAAGAAAAAGCTTTTATAAATGAGTTCATATTATGCTACGAGATACAATTGACTACTCTTAATATTCTGTATGATTAACTTGTTTCATTTGACTATTTTGAAGGAAATGGCACCAACTACTCGACACACCTTGAATATGAGCGAAGAGGAATTTCGTGCCTTTCTTGCTTTAAACATAGCCGTAGTACAGGCTGCGCTACATACCAACAATAACCTTGGATCTAGCAGTACAGGAAATCGTGTAGGATGCACCTACAAAGAATTCACTGCCTGCAAACCTTTGGAATTTGATGGAACCGAAGGACCGATCAGATTAAAATGGTGGACCGAGAAGGTTGAATCGGTGTTTGCCATAAGTAAGTGTACTGAAGAGGACAAAGTGAAGTACGCTACGCATACCTTCACAGGTTCTGCGTTAACATGGTGGAATACCTATCTAGAGCAAGTGGGACAAGATGATGCTTACGCACTACCGTGGTCAGCATTCAAGCACTTGATGAACGAGAAGTACCGTCCCAGAACCGAGGTCAATAAGCTCAAGACAGAACTTAGAGGGTTACGAACCCAAGGATTTGATATTACCACGTACGAAAGACTATTCACAGAATTATGCCTATTATGTCCGAGAGCGTTCGAAGATGAGGAAGAGAAGATCGACGCGTTTGTGAAAGGATTACCGGAAAGAATCCAAGAAGATATAAGTTCACATGAGCCCGCCTCCATACAACAGGCATGTAGAATGGCTCACAAACTAGTGAACCAGATTGAGGAAAGAATTAAAGAACAGACTGCTGAAGAGGCCAATGTGAAGCAAGTCAAAAGAAAGTGGGAGGAAAACGGTGATAAGAATCACCAATACAACAACAACAGAAATTACTACAATAATCGCAACAACTATCCCAACAATCGCAACATCAATCGCAACTATAACAAACGGGCCAACAACAACAACAACAACAACAACAACAACAACAACAACAACAACAACAATCATCCCAACAACAATAATAACCGCAACAACAACAATAATTAGAAGCAGCTATGCCAAAGGTGTGAAAAGTATCACTCGGGGTTCTGCACCAAATTTTGCAACAAGTGTAAAAGAAATGGTCATAGCGCGACGAAGTGTGAGGTCTACGGACCAGGGGTTAACAAAACGAAAGGAACAAATGGTGTTGGAACGAGTAATGGCGGAGCAAGTAGTGTCGGAGCAAGTTATGCCAATGTAGTTTGTTATAAATGTGGAAAACCGGGCCACATTATTAGAAATTGCCCGAACCAGGAGAACACGAATGGATAAGGCCGCGGAAGAGTTTTCAATGTTAATGCGGCAGAGGCACAGAAAGACCCGGAGCTTGTTACAGGTACGTTTCTTATTGACAATAAATCTGCTTACGTTTTATTTGATTCGGGTGCGGATAGAAGCTATATGAGTAGATATTTTTGTGCTAAATTAAGTTGTCCATTGACGCCGTTGGATAGTAAATTTTTACTCGAATTAGCAAACGGTAAATTAATTTCAGCAGATTATATATTCCGGAATCGAGAAATTAAACTGGGTAGCGAAATATTTAAGATTGATTTGATACCAGTAGAGTTAGGGAGTTTTGATGTAATAGTTGGCATGGACTGGCTAAAGAAGGTGAAAGCAGAGATCGTATGTTATAAAAATGCAATTCGCATTGTACGAGAAGAAGGAGAACCCTTAATGGTGTTCGGAGAAAAGGGCAACACGAAGCTACATCTTATTAGTGATTTGAAGGCACAAAAACTAATAAAAAAAGGTTGCTATGCTGTTCTAGCACATGTCGAGAAAGTACAAACTGAAGAAAAGAGCATCAATGATGTTTTTGTCGCAAAAAAATTTCCCGATGTATTTCCGAAAGAATTACCGGGACTACCTCCACATCGATCTGTTGAATTTCTAATAGATCTTGTACCAGGAGCTGCACCAATAGCTCGTGCTCCTTAAAGACTCGCACCCAGCGAGATGAAGGAACTGCAAAGTCAACTGCAAGAGCTATTAGAACGTGGTTTCATTCGACCAAGCACATTACCATGGGGAGCTCCTGTTTTGTTTGTCAAGAAGAAAGATGGTACATTTAGGTTGTGTATTGACTACAGAGAGTTGAACAAACTTACCATCAAAAACCGTTATCCACTGCTGAGAATTGACGACTTATTTGATCAACTACAAGGCTCGTCGGTTTATTCGAAGATCGATTTACGTTCTGGATATCATCAAATGCGAGTAAAGGAGGATGATATTCCAAAAACTGCTTTTAGGACGCGTTATGGTCATTACGAGTTTATAGTTATGCCGTTTGGATTGACTAACGCACCAGCTGTGTTCATGGACCTTATGAACCGAGTGTGTGGGCCATATCTTGACAAGTTTGTCATTGTTTTCATCGATGACATACTTATTTACTTAAAGAATGATCAAGAGCACGAAGAACATTTGAGAAAAGTGCTAGAAGTATTGAGGAAAGAAAAACTGTACGCTAAGTTTTCAAAGTGTGCATTTTGGTTGGAAGAAGTTCAATTCCTCGGTCACATAGTGAACAAAGAAGGTATCCAGGTGGACCCGGCAAAGATCGAAACCGTTGAAAAGTGGGAAACCCCAAAAACTCCGAAGCATATACGTCAATTTTTAGGATTGGCTGGTTACTAAAGAAGATTCATCCAAGATTTCTCCAAAATAGCAAAACCCTTGACTGCATTAACGCATAAAGGGAAGAAATTTGAATGGAAGGATGAACAAGAGAAGGCGTTTCCGTTATTGAAGAAAAAGCTAACTACGGCACCTATATTGTCATTGCCTGAAGGGAATGATGATTTTGTGATATATTGTGACGCCTCAAAGCAAGGTCTCGGTTGTGTATTAATGCAACGAACGAAGGTAATTGCTTATTCGTCTAGACAATTGAAGATTCACGAGCAAAATTATACGACGCATGATTTGGAATTAGGCGCGGTTGTTTTTGCATTAAAGACTTGGAGGCACTACTTATATGGGGTCAAAAGTATTATATATACCCACCAAAAAAGTCTTCAACACATATTTAATCAGAAACAACTGAACATAAGGCAGCGTAGGTGGCTTGAATTGTAGAATGATTACGATTTTGAGATTCGTTACCACCCGGGGAAGGCAAATGTGGTAGCCGACGCCTTGAGTAGAAAGGACAGAGAACCCATTCGAGTAAAATCTATGAATATAATGATTCACAATAACCTTACTACTCAAATAAAGGAGGCGCAACAAGGAGTTTTAAAAGAGGGAAATTTAAAGAATGAAATACCCAAAGGATCGGAGAAGCATCTTAATATTCGGGAAGATGGAACCCGGTATAGGGCTGAAAGGATTTGGGTACCAAAATTTGGAGATATGAGAGAAATGGTACTTAGAGAAGCTCATAAAACCAGATACTCAATACATCCTGGAACGGGGAAGATGTACAAGGATCTCAAGAAACATTTTTGGTGGCCAGGTATGAAAGCCGATGTTGCTAAATATGTAGGGGAATGTTTGACGTGTTCTAAGGTCAAAGCGGAGCATCAGAAACCATCAGGTCTACTTCAATAACCCGAAATCCCGGAATGGAAATGGGAAAACATTACCATGGATTTCATCACTAAATTGCCAAGGACTGCAAGTGGTTTTGATACTATTTGGGTAATAGTTGATCTTCTCACCAAATCAGCACACTTCCTGCCAATAAGAGAAGATGACAAGATGGATAAGTTAGCACGACTGTATTTGAAGGAAGTCGTCTCCAGACATGGAATACCAATCTCTATTATCTCTGATAGGGATGGCAGATTTATTTCAAGATTCTGGCAGACATTACAGCAAGCATTAGGAACTCGTCTAGACATGAGTACTGCCTATCATCCACAAACTGATGGGCAGAGTGAAAGGACGATACAAACGATTGAAGACATGCTACGAGCATGTGTTATTGATTTCGGAAACAGTTGGGATCGACACCTACCGTTAGCAGAATTTTCCTACAACAACAGTTATCATTCTAGTATTGAGATGGCGCCGTTTGAAGCACTTTATGGTAGAAAGTGCAGGTCTCCGATTTGTTGGAATGAAGTGGGGGATAGACAGATTACGGGTCAGGAGATAATACAAGAAACTACCGAGAAAATCATCCAAATTCAACAAAGATTGAAAACCGCCCAGAGTCGACAAAAGAGCTACGCGGACAGTAAAAGAAAAGATATAGAGTTTGAAATTGGAGAAATGGTCATGCTTAAGGTTTCACCTTGGAAAGGTGTTGTTCGATTTGGTAAACGAGGGAAATTAAATCCAAGGTATATTGGACCATTCAAGATTATAGATCGTGTCGGACCAGTAGCTTACCGACTTGAGTTACCTCAATAACTCGCGGCTGTACATAACACTTTCCACGTCTCGAATTTGAAGAAATGTTTTGCTAAAGAAGATCTCACTATTCCGTTGGACGAAATCCAAATCAATGAAAAACTTCAATTCATTGAAGAACCCGTTGAAATAATGGATCGTGAGGTTAAGAGGCTTAAACAAAACAAGATACTGATTGTTAAGGTTCGATGGAATGCTCGTAGAGGACTCAAGTTCACCTGGGAATGAGAAGATCAGATGAAGAAGAAGTACCTGCACTTATTTCCAGAAGATGAGCCAACACCTCCAATCGCTTAAAATTTCGGGACAAAATTTATTTAACGGGTAGGTACTGTAGTGACCCAAACTTTTCAGAACCTTTATATGATTATATGTTTAATGAAAACTATATTTACATGATTAAATGTTTCCAACATGTTAAGCAATCAAACTTGTTAAGACTTGGTTAATTGAAACGGAAATTTTGTAAACGTCTGATTACCCAGTTTGACCAATGATTCACGAACGCTATAAGTTGTATATGACATGATGATACATAAATAAATAAATATATATGTTTAACATGATATAATGATCATCAAGTATCTCATTAAAAATAGTAACAATAAGTTATATACTTAAAAAGGAGACTATTGACGTATGAAACTCGAAACGATACATATAACGATTATCGTTATAACCACGTCTTACTAAATATATATGAAGCATATTAATACATTGTTATATTATATATAACACGATAATATGATAATTAAATATATCATTAAGTGTATTAACAATGAACTACATAAGTAAAAAGAAGACTACTAACTTAAGGATTTCGAAATGAGACATATATGTAACGATTATCGTTGTAACGACATTTAAATGTATATATAATATTAAGATATATTAATATATCATAATATCAGGATAATATAATAATTTAAAATCTCATTTTATATTATAAACTTTGGGTTAACAACATTTAACAAGATCGTTAACCTAAAGGTCTCAAAACAACACTTACATGTAACGACTAACGATGACTTAACGACTCAGTTAAAATGTATATACATGTAGTGTTTTAATATGTATTCATACACTTTTGAAAGACTTCAAGACACTTATCAAAATACTTCTACTTAACAAAAATGCTTACAATTACATCCTCGTTCAGTTTCATCAACAATTCTACTCGTATGCACCCGTATTCGTACTTGTACAATACACAGCTTTTAGATGTATGTACTATTGGTATATACACTCCAATGATCAGCTCTTAGCAGCCCATGTGAGTTACCTAACACATGTAGGAACCATCATTTGGAAACTAGCATGAAATATCTCATAAAATTACAAAAATATGAGTAATCATTCATGACTTATTTACATGAAAACAAAATTACATATCCTTTATATCTAATCCATACATCAACGACCAAAAACACCTACAAACACTTTCATTATTCAATTTTTTTCATCTAATTGATCTCTCTCAAGTTCTAACTTCAAGTTCTAAGTGTTCTTCATAAATTCCAAAAGTTCTAGTTTCAAAAAATCAAGAATACTTCCAAGATTGCAAGTTTACTTCGACGTTTTCTAAATCCATTCCAAGTAATCATCCAAGATCAAGAAACCTTTGTTACTTACAGTAGGTTATCTTTCTTATAAAAGGTAATAATCATATTCAAACTTTAATTCAATTTCTATAACTATAACAATCTTATTTCGAGTGAAAATCTTACTTGAAATTGTTTTCGTGTCATGATTCTGCTTCAAGAACTTTCAAGCCATCCAAGGATCCTTTGAAGCTAGATCCATTTTTCTCATTTCCATTAGGTTTATCCAAGGAACTTGAGGTAGTAATGATGTTCATAACATCATTCGATTCATACATAAAAAGCTGTCTTATTCAACGTTATAAACTTGTAATCACTAGAACATAGTTTAGTTAATTCTAAACTTGTTCGCAAATAAAGTTAATCCTTCTAAATAAACTTTTAAAATCAACTATACACATGATCTATATCTATATGATATTCTAACTTAATGATTTAAAACCCGAAAACACGATAAACACCATAAAACCGGATTTACGCCGTCGTAGTTACAACCGGGGGCTGTTTTGGTTTAGATAATTAAAAACTATGAAAAACTTTGATTTAAAAGCTATACTTCTGGGAAAATTATTTTTCTTATGAACATTAAACCATATCCAAAAATCATGGTTAAACTCAAAGTGAAAGTATGTTTTTCAAAACAGTCATCAAGATGTCGTTCTTTCGACAGAAATGACTACCTCTTTCAAAAATGACTTGTAACTTGTATTTCCGACTATAAACCTATACCTTTTCTGTTTAGTTTCATAAAGTCAAGTTCAATACGAAACCGTGGCCGCTTAAATCACTCAAAACGGATTAGAAACGAAGAAATGGCGAGCAAAACAAAATTGGTAAAAACTACTCATTTTAGCTACGTGAAAATTGGTAACAAATCTATTCCATCCATAACTTAATCAACTTGTATTGTATATTATGTAATCTTGAGATACCATAGACACGTATACAATGTTTCGACCTATCATGTCGACACATCTATATATATTTCGGAACAACCATAGACACTCTATATGTGAATGTTGGAGTTAGCTATACAGGGTTGAGGTTGATTCTAAAATATATATAGTTTGAGTTGTGATCAAAACTGAGATATGCATACACTGGGTCGTGGATTGATTCAAGATAATATATATCGATTTATTTCTGTACATCTAACTGTGGACAACTAGTTGTACGTTACTAACGAGGACAGCTGACTTAATAAACTTAAAACATCAAAATGTATTAAAATTGTTGTAAATATATTTTGAACATACTTTGATATATATGTACATATTTGTTATAGGTTCGTGAATCGACCAGTGGCCAAGTCTTACTTCCCGACGAAGTAAAAAATCTGTGAAAGTGAGTTATAGTCCCACTTTTAAAATCTAATATTTTTGGGATGAGAATACATGCAGGTTTTATAAATGATTTACAAAATAGACACAAGTACGTGAAACTACATTCTATGGTTGAATTATCGAAATCGAATATGCCCCTTTTTATTAAGTCTGGTAATCTAAGAATTAGGGAACAGACACCATAATTGACGCGAATCCTAAAGATAGATCTATCGGGCCTAACAAACCCCATCCAAAGTACCGGATGCTTTAGTACTTCGAAATTTATATCATATCCGAAGGGTGTCCCGGAATGATGGGGATATTCTTAAATATGCATCTTGTTAATGTCGGTTACCAGGTGTTCACCATATGAATGATTTTTATCTCTATGTATGGGATGTGTATTGAAATATGAAATCTTGTGGTCTATTATTATGATTTGATATATATAGGTTAAACCTATAACTCACCAACATTTTTGTTGACGTTTAAAGCATGTTTATTCTCAGGTGAATACTAAGAGCTTCCGCTGTTGCATACTAAAATAAGGACAAGATTTGGAGTCCATGTTTGTATGATATTTTGTAAAAACTGCATTCAAGAAACTGATTTCGATGTAACATATTTGTATTGTAAACCATTATGTAATGGTCGTGTGTAAATAGGATATTTTAGATTATCATTATTTGATAATCTACGTAAAGCTTTTTAAACCTTTATTTATGAAATAAAGGTTATGGTTTGTTTTAAAAATGAATGCAGTCTTTGAAAAAACGTCTCATATAGAGGTCAAAACATCGCAACGAAATCAATTAATATGGAACGTTTTTAATCAATAAGAACGGGACATTTCAGCTAAGGTGAGTGTAGATATAGTATACGCGTATGTATGCATAGGATGGGTACGGGTGGAGTAGAGTGATCCTTGTGCATTCGGGTTCACTTTATGTGTGTATGGGATGATGGACTCTATGAATTTTGGGTCCATGTGGCACGTTTGTGCGTTTTGGGTTACCACCCTTGGTTTAGTGAATCTCGTGAGTTTGGGATTCACATTGAGCAGTAGGTCAACCCCGTTGATGTTATTGAGGTGATTTGGGTAGTGATTCTCGTGGAGTTCGGCTTCACTAGTGAATCTCGTGTAGTTCGGATTCACAATGTAGCGTGTAGTTCAGACGTTCCCATTGTTATTGTTGCGGCCTAGGGTAGTGATTCTCGTCTAGTTCTGCTTCACTAGTGAATCTCGTGTAGTTCGGATTCACAATGTCTCGTGTAGTTCGGACATCCCTATTGTCGTTGAAATGGAGGTAGTGAATTGTGTGTGGTTTGAGATTCACTTAGGCACTTTGGCTTTTTGGCAAAGTTGTTGTTGCTTTATTGGGGGGCTTCCCATTTTATTTTGTTGTTACCCGACTTATCCTTGGCTTTAGGTGCCGGCACTACAATTTCGTCCACCGTTTCTATTAATTTGCGGGCCATGTTCAAAGCATCTTGATGATTATTGGGTTTGGATGACATTACTCCGTGTTTGATGCTCTTTGGAAGACCGTCCATGTAAAGTTCAACCCTTAAAGATTCGTGGTTCACAAGGTTTGGGCACATCAAGGCTAGTTCGGAAAATCGTTGATTGTAGGCCTTGAGATTGTTTCCGACCGCCTTTAAAGTTCTTAGCTCTTGTTCGAGCCTTCGGGTTTATTCATGAGGAAAGTATTCGATGATCATCTTTTCCCTTAAATTGGCCCAAGAGAGGGCGTGGGCTTCATCGGTACCCACCGATTGCACATAGGTGTTCCACCAAGTGAGAGCGACACCGGCGAAAGTGTGATTGGAGTACTTGACCTTGTCTTGGTCCCGACAACCGCTTATGCTAAAGACGGCTTCCGTTTGCTCAAACCATCGGGTGAGCACAACCGGTCCTCCAGTTCTATCGAAAGTATGAGGTTTGCACCCCATGAAAGCTTTATAGGAGCATCCCTCATTTGAATTACCGGCTCCATTGTTGTTGTTGTTGTTGTTATTGTTGTTGTTGTTGGATGAATGTCCGGCCATGGCCGCATCCACGGCGGTGGCTATCATTCGTTGTAGAGCTTGTTCGGGTGTTTCGTGGCGTGGTACACGGCGAAGAGGCATTGTTCCTTCAAAACACAAGAATACCGTTGATTAGTATTTTCAATAATACTAACCATGATATGGAATAAGGATAGAGAGAAAATTTTCCTTGACTTGCCTTAAATTCTATATGTCATAATGTCGGAATGTTCATATGAGTCACCGTAATATAATCCCGGAAATTATATTACCCTAATTCATATGTGCATTCGACATTATTTCATATAGTCAAGGTGGCGTGTCAATCAAATTAAACAACTTGAGATTAAGATGGAATAGAAGTTAGATATGAATATAAGGGTTCGAGTATAAATGCACAAGTAGTCAAGTAATTCCTACTTCAAGTCTATATGCCGGTTGTAGTCTAGACTCACTAATGTACCCTATGACTCGGGGTTGACACCAATGAACTCTAAATCCCTACAACCAACGCTCTGATACCATCTGTAGTGACCCGACAAAATCGTCATTGACTGTGCCGTCTACTTAGGTCCTGTCACGTGGTCATAAGTCTATAAAACAACGTTTGACCAAAATATGCCGCATTCATTTCAATTATAAAGATGTTTTAAGGTTTACAAAGTAGGTTCGACGACCAAACATGTTACAATGTTAAGTACAATTGAAACCTATGCGACACAAATTAAGTTAAGTCAAAAGACGCTCCACGTATGCATGTATAATCGACATCCAAGCAAGTATTAAAAGTAATGAGCAGAAGCATGTATCACAAAACGTTCAAGGACCTGAGAAAAACATAGAAATCTGTTAACGAAAACGTTGGTGAAATCATAGGTTTAAGTAAGTACGTACAAATGAACCACAAGATCTATATCATTGAAATAATAGTAAACCATTCTAAAATTTGTTATCACGAGCACCCAATTATCAAGGTTTAACTTTCCATCCATAGAACCCCATCACAATAGTGTTAGAACATACACTGTTTCTCGAAAATATATTTCATCCGAATAACGGTAGCGAACCATCCGAATGAGGGTTTGTCAAACCCATATGGCCATATAACATAAGTTCTCGCTTACACCCGGCAAGTGTAACTAATGATAATCGAATTGAGGATTTTGTTCAAACTCGTATGTAGAATGTTTGTTTTCCTGTACTTGTGTTCACTTAGTAAAAAGAAACGTTTATGTTTTCTCATCCCAAATGTAAGTACAAAAGAGTAAGAGTGGGACTATGATCTCACCTTGAGTGCAAGCGTATAAAAGTACTTCGCAAGTAAACGTGTGTAAGAACGAATGCTAGTCTTGATCTAAACAAGTAGGTCGTATCAATAACGGTAAAAACGATTGGTCAAAGTGTTCAATTAGTCCTATGGCTCGTTACGACTCGATGATATAGCATGTGAGTCACGTTGTCAAGTTTCATGCAAGATACAAGTATGAAAGCACGTTAAAACGATTGCATAAGTATTTGGTTAAGTTTGATCAAAAGTCAACTTTGGTCGGGTCAAAGTCAACAAAAAAGTCAACACGTTCGGGTCGGGTCCTGAACTATTTTTCTGAGGATTTTAATCATATATAAGAATGTTAGAACAAGTTACATGTGAATCGGAGGTGCGTAGTATACTTAGAATTAAACGAAAAATGACCAACCAAATCAGAACCTGACAGTTCATCTGGACGGCGTCCCAATATGCTGGACGGCGTCCAGTATTGAAGGACTGGACGGCGTCCCAATATCTGGACGGCTTCTAAATTAGTATCCAGGTCCTGTTTGCTAAAACTCTCAAGTGCATGAACCAAAACCCAAATAATCCCATTTTATGACCGCAAACAATCAAAACATGTATCTTATATCATCGGAAAGGTATTTTGACGAGGAAAACAACTAAGCATATTTCATCAATCAATCTACCACTTATAACAACCAAAACCGCATTAAATGCTCATCCTTAATTGCATTCAAGTTCATAAATCTCATTTCATGATTCGGGCAACCAATTTACATGTATGATATGTCGTTTCGAAGGTAATCAAGCATACAATCCAACAAAACACTTACCAACAACAATTCATGGCATTCAATGCATCAAATATTCACATTTAGTTCTATCAAACCCTAACCAACATCACCAAAATCAATAATCAAGTTTATGAAGTTTTCTAAAGCAACATACACATCAAATTGAAGCTAGTGATACTAGTAACACAATTAAAACATGAACTTTTAACATCTAACAATTTTTAAGCAACTAAATCTCAAGAACAACATACCAAAATTCAAGTTCATGCTAGTAAATTCAAAACAACAAGATCGAGTATACAAATCATATATTCATGTTAGACTTGAGCCATAGACACTAATTAACACTTTTATAAGTTAAAAACATCAAGAACACAAAATCTTGTGATTTTAGAAAGTTACCCAAATATAATGAAATCGGTATGGAATCGAAGAGGAAGATGCAAGGATTCCAAATATGTAATTTGTTTTGTAAAACACATGCTAAATCGGGTTTGGATGAAGATTCTTTGGATTGAATGTTTGAGAGAAAGTTGAAGTAGTAAAAAGAGAAAGAGGAGAAATGAATGGATGAGAGTGAAGGGTTGACCCTCTGACCTAGTCAAAGGATTGGTCCCTTGGCGAGTTTGGTCACTCAAGTTTCATTCGGGTGCGTGAATTACCTAAACGAGTTAATTTAAAACGCGTATCAACGGGAGATGTTATAATTATATAACGGACTTTAAAATATTTAAACGGAAAGTAAACGGAAAAAGACGGGATGTTACAAAAAATATTTCGCATGCATTTCAAATGTAATGATTGTTTCAAAGTTTACAAGAATATTTCAACCACAAGTTACGTTATAACGTTATAAGTACAAATGAAACCTATGCGACACAATTTAAAGGTAGCCAAAAGACGCTCCATGTATGCATATATACTCGACATCCAATGCAAGTATCAAAATAATGAGCGGAAGCATGTATCACAAAACGTTCAAGGACCTGAGAAAAACATAGAAATCTGTCAACGAAAACATTGGTGAAATCATAGGTTTAAGTAAGTATGTAAGTATAAATGAACCACAAGATTTATATCCTTGAAATAATAGTAAACCATTCTAAAATTTGTTATCACGAGCACCCAATTATCAAGGCTTAACTTTCCATCCATAGAACCCCATCACAATAGTGTTAGAACATACACTGTTTCTCGAAAATATATTTCATCCGAATAACGGTAGCGAACCGTCCGAATGAGGGTTTGTCAAACCCATATGGCCATACAACATAAGTTCTCGCTTACACCCGGCAAGTGTAACTAATGATAATCGAATTGAGGATTTTGTTCTAACTCGTATGTAGAATGTTTGTTTTCGTACTTGTGTTCACTTTTTAAAATGAAACGTTTATGTTTTCTCATCCCAAATGTAAGTTTAAAAGAGTAAAGGTGGGACTATGATCTCACCTTGAGTGCACGAGTAATAAAGTACTTCACAATTAAACGTGTGCAAGGACAATTGCTAGTCTTGACCTAAACAAGTAGGTTGTATCAATAACGGTAAACACGATGGGTCAAAGTTGTTCAATTAGTCCTATGGCTCGTTACGACTCGATTACATATAGCATGTGAACCACGTTGCCAAGTTTCATGCATGATTCAAATATAAAAGCATGTTAGGATGATTGCATAAGTATTTGGTTAGGTTTGACTAAAAGTCAAACTTGGTTAATGTCAAAATCTAAGTCAACGGGGTCGGGTCGGGTATCCGACAATTTTCCCATGATGAGGAATCATATATGAGCATGTTAACCAAATTTCATGTTAATAGGAGTTGCGGTTAAGCGGGAAAGATTTTGTGAACAATAAAGCACAAGTAAAAGTGGTCTGGGGACTGCGCGGTGCGCACAAGAGTGCGCGGCGCGTACTACAATGTGGAACCAGATCAGATACCAGTCCAGGGGTTAAGCACTTTCACTTCACCATGTGCGCGGCACGCGAAAGGATGCACGGCGCGCGTTCCTGGAAAGAGTGCTGGTTGCAGTTATTTTGTTAAGTCTCGAACCAAAACTCAATTTATCATAACTCATGAACCGAAAACATTCAAAATGCATGCCTACATCGTTGGAAAGCTAATTTAATGAGGAACACAACTAAACACCTTTTATCAATTAAAAACATCATTGAAATAATCGAATTTCCAAATTGAATGCTCAATTAATGCACATTATTAATACTCCAAGTTCATAAATACACATTTATGATTCGGGAATTAAATGCATATATATAATAAACCGTTTTGTAGGTAATTATGCATATAATACCACTAAACACTTACAAACCACATTGCAAAGCATTTAATGCATCAAAAATCCATTTTTACTTCTATCATACCCTAGCTCAAAATCACCAATTTAACAATTTTGTTTATGAAGCTAATCCATGCCAACTTACAAACCAAATTGAAGCTAGTGATGCTAGGAACACATTTAATACATGCACTTTTAACATCTAACAACATTTAAGCAACCAAATCTCAAAATCAAACACCCATTTCAAGTTTAAGCTAGTTACATAAAAATAACAAGATCGAGCATATAAATCACATATTTATGTTAGACTTGAGCCATAGACACTAATTAACACTTTTATAAGTCAAAATTATCAAGAACACAAAATCTAGTGTTTTTAGAAAGTTACCTAAATGCGATGAAATCGTTATGGAATCGAAGAGGAAGATGCAAGGATTCCAAATATGTAATTTATTTTGTGAAACACTTGCTAGGTCGGAAATAGATGACGATTCTTTGTTTTTGGTGTTTGAGAGAAAAAGGTTGAAGTATCAAAAGAGAGAAAGAGTGAATGAATGGAGGAGGTGAGGTTGACCACTTTGACCTAGTCAAAACTTTGGTCATTTGGCAACTTTGGTCCCTCAAGTTTGAAGCGGGTGCGTGAATTTCCTAAACGAGATAATTTAAAATCGCATATTAACGGAAGGTGTTATAATTATATAATGGACTTTAGAATAAATAAACGGAAAATAACGGGAAAAAGACGGGATGTTGCATTACCTACTCCTTAAAAGAAATTTCGTCCCGAAATTTAAGTAGGCGTAGTAGTCGTTGTTTCTTCCTCGAGATCTTGCGTTTCCAAATTCACGAATAAATGAGGGTACTTCTTTTGCATTTGATCTTTCCTTTCCCAAGTAAACTCGGGCCCCCTTTTGGCATTCCAACGAACTTTAACAATCGGAATTCTACTTTGTTTTAGCGTCTTGACGGAGGTGTCCACAATTTCAACCGGTTCCTCCACAAAATGAAGTTTGTCATCAATAGTAAGCTCCTCGAGAGGGATGACGACATCGGGTACGGCAAGGCACTTCTTCAAGTTGGATACATAGAAAGTAGGATGAACGGAGCTCAATTGAGGCGGAAGATCTAAATGATAAGTAACGGTTCCAACATGCTCCAAGATTTCAAAAGGACCAATATACCATGGATTTAGCTTCCGCGTTTCCTGAAACGGATTACACCTTTCCAAGGAGCGACTTTTAACATTACACGGTCACCGACTTGAAATTCGAGGTCGTTGCGTCTTTTGTCAGTATAGCTCTTTTGACGATTTCGGACCATCCTAAGTCTATCTCGGATTTGAACGATCTTCTCGGTTGTTTCATGAATGAGTTCGGGTCCGGTGATTTGTGTGTCGCCTACTTCGGCCCAACAAAGAGGTGAACGACATTTTCGGCCATATAATGCTTTAAATGGTGCGGCGTAAATACTCGCGTGATAACTATTGTTGTAAGAGAATTCGGCGAGAGGCAAGTGCTTGTCCTAAGCTTTTCTGAAGTCGATAACGCAAGCTCGTAGTATGTCTTCCAAGGTTTGAATTGTGCGTTCGCTTTGTCCGTCGGTTTGGGGATGGTATGCGGTGCTCATATCTAAACATGTTCCCAACGCTTCTTGTAAAGTACGCCAAAATCTAGAAACAAAACGACCATCTTGGTCGGAAATAATCGATAAGGATACACCGTGACGGGCTATGATTTCTTTAATATAAAGTTGTGCGAGTTTCTCCATGTGGTCTGTTTCCTTCATGGCCAGGAAGTGCGCGGATTAGGTGAGACGGTCAACAATAACCCAAATAGTATCATAACCGCCAACCATTTTTGGTAGTTTGGTGATAAAATCCATCGTTATTCTTTCCCACTTCCATTGCGGGATTTCGGGTTGTTGAAGTAGTCCGGACGGTCTTTGATGTTCGGCTTTGACTTTGGAACAAGTTAGGCATTTTCCGATATAAGTAGCGACGTCCCTTTTAATGTTCGGCCACCAATATTGTTCCTTAAGGTCGTGGTACATCTTATTGGCACCGGGGTGAATCAAATACCTTTACTTATGGGCTTCATCTAAAATAAGGCTTCGTAGGTCCCCATAACTAGGTACCCAAATTCTTTCGGCGAAATATCGGAGTCCGGTTTCTTTAACTTTGAATCAAGAGGTGAGGACGTTCAAGTGTTCGAGTGAGATGTTTTCATCCTTGAGAGCCTCGTCTTGGGCTACACAAATTTGACTATTGAGATTGGTGTGAATAGTGATGTTTAAAGCTCGGACTCGAAAAGGCAACATTCTTTCTTTTCGACTTAAGACATCGGCTACTACGTTTGCCTTCCCGGGATGGTAACGAAGCTCACAATCATAATCGTTTAAAGTTTCAATCCACCGTCGTTGTCTCATGTTTAGTTATTTTTGATCAAAGATGTGTTGGAGGCTTTTGTGATCGGTGAAGATGGTACTTTTGGTTCCATAAAGATAGTGTCTCCATATTTTAAGTGCAAAGACAACGGCTCCGAGTTCGAGATCATGTGTCGTGTAGTTCCGTTCATGAATTTTTAGTTGTCGAGAGGCATAAGCAATGACCTTCTTTCGTTGCATTAATACACACCCAAAACCATGTTTCGAGGCATCGCAATATACAACAAAATCATCATTGCCTGCGGGAAGTGACAAGATAGGAGCGGTGGTTAGCTTTATTTTCAAGACTTGAAACGAGAATTCTTGCTCGGTTGCCCAAATGAATTTCTTTCCCTTGTGAGTTAACGCGGTTAGAGGACGTGTAACCAAGGAGAAGTTTTCGATGAATCTACGATAGTACCCGGCAAGACCCAAGAATTGACGAATGTGAGTAGGAGTAGTAGGAGTCTCCCACTTACAAATGGCTTCGATCTTTGCGGGATCGACTTTAATACCTTGATCACTTACAACATGACCAAGAAATTGAACTTCCTTCAACCAAAATTCACACTTGGAGAATTTGGCATAGAGTCGTTCTTGTCTTAAAAGTTCACGCACAAGTCGGAGATGTTCCTCGTGCTCTTCTTCGCTCTTAGAATAGACTAAAATATCATCGATGAACACGATAACGAATTTGTTGAGGTATGGTTTGCACACGCGGTTCATGAGGTCCATGAATACCGCCGGTGTATTAGTGAGACCAAATGGCATTACAAGAAATTCATAACTACCATAACGAGTCCAAAAAGCGGTTTTGGAGACATCTTCCCCCTTAACCCTAATTTGATGATAACCTGAGCGGAGATCAATTTTTGAATATACACGAGATCCTTGTAGTTGATCAAATAGGTCATCGATGTGAGGAAGAGGATATCAGTTCTTAACCGTAAATTTATTTAGTTCACGATAGTCGATACACATTCGTAGGGATCCATCTTTCTTTTTAACAAACAAAATCAGAGCGCCCCATGGTGAATGGCTTGGTTGGATAAAACCACGGTCAAGTAGTTCTTGGATTTGACTTTGCAATTCTTGCATTTCGGAGGGAGCAAGTCTATACGGTGCACGTGCTACGGGTGCGGCTCTCGGAATATGATCGATTTGGAATTCTACCGGTTGATGAGGAGGAAGACCCGGCAATTCATCGGGAAATACATCGGAAAAGTCACGAACAATTGGCACATCATTGATATGCTTCTCATCGGACTCGACTTTCTTACGGTGGGCAAGGATAGCAAAACAACCCTTACGAAGTAGTTTTCTAACTTTAAGGCACGAGACGAGGTTGAGTACGGTGCAACTCTTATCGCCATAAACAATCAAAGGTTCACCATTCTCGATAGGAATTCGGATTACGTTAAGATCACAAAGGATGTGAGATTTTGTTTATGTTAACCAATTCATACCAATTATTACATCGAAGCTCCCTAGTTCCATAGGTATCAAGTCAATTTCAAATTCCTTACCCAATAAGTTTAACGTACACCCCCGATAATATTTGTTGGGACTCAATAGTTTCCCGTTGGCCACTTCAATGGTATAAGTGGTATCTAGTGGAAGTGGTGGAGTGCTAAAAGAATGAGTCAAAGTCTTAGATACAAAACTTTTATTGGCACCCGAATCGAATAAACAAGAAACATAAGAATTGTTGAGAAGAAACGTACCCGTGACTAGTTCATTGTCATCTCGGGCTTCCTCGGTGTTAATGTTGAAAGCTCGGCCGCGCGTATTGGGGTTATCTTTCTTCTTTGGGCATGCATTTCTATAATGACCCGTTTGTCCACATTCGTAACAAGTGACCGTCTTTGGTGCGTTGGGCCCCTTTCGAGCAACGGGGGCGGCACTTTTACATTTGTTGGCCTTATTACCAATTCCTTGGCACCGGTGGCAAATTAGCTTGCCACATTCACCAATGTGATGCTTGTTGCATTTGTTGCAAAGAGGTAGGTTTCCGGCATAACCCTTCTTGCCGTCGGAGGTGAAAGGCTTCTTGGCATAGTTGTTGTTACTTGATTGAGGGGCTTCCCATTTTCTTTTGTTGTTACCCGACTTATCCACGGCTTTAGGTGCCGGCACTATAATTTCGTCCACCGTTTCTATCAATTTGCGGGCCATGTTCAAAGCTTCTTGATGATTATTGGGTTTGGATGACATTACTCAGTGTTTGATGCTCTTTGGAAGACTGTCCATGTAAAGTTCAACCCTTAAAGATTTGGGGTTCACAAGGTTTGGGCACATCAAGGCTAGTTCGAAAAATCGTTGATTGTAAGTCTTGAGATCGTTTCCGACCGCCTTTAAAGTTCTTAGCTCTTGTTCGAGCCTTCAGGTTTCTTCACGAGGAAAGTATTCGATGATCATCTTTTCCCTTAAATCGGCCCAAGAGATGGCGTGGGCTTTATCGGTACCCACCGATTGCACATAGGTGTTCCAGTAAGTGAGACCAACACCGGCGAAAGTGTGAGTGGAGTACTTGACCTTGTCTTGGTCCCGACAACCGCTTATGCTAAAGACGGATTCTGTTTGCTCAAACCATTAGGTGCGCATAACCAGTCCTCCGGTTCCATCGAAAGTGTGATGCTTGCACCCCATGAAAGCTTTATAGGAGCATCCCTCGTTTGAATTACAAGCTCCATTGTTGTTGTTGTTGTTGTTGTTGTTGTTGTTGTTGGATGAATGTCCGGCCATGGCCGCATCCACGATGGTGGCTATCATTCGTTGTAGAGCTTGTTCGGGTGTTTCGTGGCATGGTACACGACGAGGAGGTATTGTTCCTTCAAAATACAAGAATACCGTTGATTAGTATTTTCAATAATACTAACCATGATATGGAATAAGGATAGAAAGAAAATTTTCCTTGACTTGCCTTAAATTCTTTATGTCATAATGTTGGAACATTCATATAAGTCACCGTAATATAATCCCGGAAATTATATTACCCTGATTCATATGTGCATTCGACATTATTTCATATAGTCAAGGTGGCGTGTCAATCAAATTAAACAACGTGAGATTAAGATGGAATAGAAGTTAGATATGAATAGAAGGTTTCGAGTATAAATGCACAAGTAGTCAAGTAATTTGTACTTCAAGTCTATATGCCGGTTGTAGTCTAGATTCACTAATGTACCCTATGACTCGAAGTTGACAACAATGAACTCTAAATCCCTACAACCAACGCTCTGATACCATCTGCAGCGACCCGACAAAATCGTCATTGACGGCGTCGTCTACTTAGGTCCCGTCACGTGGTCATAAGTCTTTAAAACAACATTTGACCAAAATTATAAAGATGTTTTAAGGTTTACAAAGTAGGTTCGACGACCAAACATGTTACAATGTTAAGTACAATTGAAACCTATGCGACACAAATTAAGTTAAGTTAAAAGATGCTCCGTGTATGCATGTATACTCGACATCCAAGCAAGTATCAAAAGTAATGAGTGGAAGCATGTATCACAAAACATTCAAGGACCTGAGAAAAAGATAGAAATCTGTCAACGAAAACGTTGGTGAAATCATAGGTTTAAGTAAGTAAGTACAAATGAACCACAAGATTTATATCATTGAAATAATAGTAAACCATTCTAAAATTTGTTATCACGAGCACCCAATTATCAAGGCTTAACTTTCCATCCATAAAACCCCATCACAATATTGTTAGAACATACAATGTTTCTCGAAAATATATTTCATCCGAATAATGGTAGCGAACCTCCGAATGAGGGTTTGTCAAACCCATATGGCCATATAACATAAGTTCTCGCTTACACCCGACAAGTGTAAATAATGATAATCAAATTGAGGATTTTTGTTCAAACTCGTATGTAGAATGTTTGTTTTCCTGTACTTGTGTTCACTTAGTAAAAAGAAACGTTTATGTTTTCTCATCCCAAATGTAAGTTCAAAAGAGTAAGAGTGGGACTATGATCTCACCTTGAGTGCAAGCGTATAAAAGTACTTCGCAAGTAAACGTGTGCAAGAATGAATGCTAGTCTTAACCTAAACAAGTAGGTCGTATCAATAACGGTAAACATTATTGGTCAAAGTGTTCAATTAGTCCTATGGCTCGTTACGACTCGATTATATAGCATGTGAGTCACGTTGTCAAGTTTAATGCAAGATACAAGTATGAAAGCATGTTAGAACAAATGCATAAGTATTTGGTTAAGTTTGATCAAAAGTCAACTTTGGTCGGGTCAAAGTCAATGAAAAAGTGAACACGTTCGGGTCGGGTCCCGAACAATTTTTCTGAGGTTTTTAATCATATATAAGCATGTTAGAACAAGTTACATGTGAATCGAAAGTGCGTAGCACACTTAGAATTAAACGAAAAATGACCAACCAAATCAGAACCTGACAGTTCATCTGGACGGCGTGCGGCGTCCCAATATCTGGACGGCGTCCAAATTAGTATCCAGGTCCTGTTTGCTGAAACTCTCAAGTGCACGAACCAAAACCCAAACAATCCCAATTTATAACCCGCAAACAATCAAAACATGTATCATATATCATCGGAAAGGTATTTTGACGAGGAAAATAACTAAGCATATTTCATCAATCAATCTACCACTTACAACAACCAAAACTGCATTAAATGCTCATCTTTAATTGTATCCAAGTTCATAATTCTCATTTCATGATTCGGGCAACCAATTTACATGTATGATATGCCGTTTCGAAGGTAATCAAGCATACAATCCATCCAAACACTTACCAACAACAATTCAGGGCATTCAATGCATCAAATGTTCACATTTAGTTCTATCAAACCCTAACCAACATCACCAAAATCAATAATCAAGTTTATGAAGTTTTCTAAAGCAACCTACACATCAAATTGAAGCTAGTGATACTAGTAACACAATTAAAACATGAACTTTTAACATCTAACAATTTTTAAGCAACTAAATCTCAAGAACAACACACCAAAATTCAAGTTCATGCTAGTTACTTCAAAACAACAAGATCGAGCATACAAATCATATATTCATGTTAGACTTGAGCCATAGACACTAATTAACACTTTTATAAGTTAAAAACATCAAGAACACAAAATCAAGTGATTTTAGAAAGTTACGCAAATGTAATGAAATCGGTATGGAATTGAAGAGGAAGATGCAAGGATTCCAAATATGTAATTTGTTTTGTAAAACACTTGCTAAATCGGGTTTGGATAATGATTCTTTGGATTGAATGTTTGAGAGAAAGTTGAAGTAGTAAAAAGAGAAAGAGGAGAAATGAATGGATGAGAGTGAAGGGTTGACCCTTTGACCTAGTCAAAGGTTTGGTCCCTTGGCGAGTTTGGTCCCTCAAGTTTCATTCGGGTGCGTGAATTACCTAAATGAGTTAATTTAAAACGCGTATCAATGGGAGATGTTATAATTATATAACGGACTTTAAAATATTTAAACGGAAAGTAAACGGAAAAAGGCAGGATGTTACAAAAAATAAGTCGCATTCATTTCAAATGTAAAGATTGTTTCAAAGTTTACAAGAATATTTCAACCATAAGTTACGTTACAACGTTATAAGTACAAATGAAACCTATGCGACACAAATTAAAGGTAGCCAAAAGACACTCCATGTATGCATATATATTCGACATCCAATGCAAGTATCAAAATAATGAGCGGAAGCATGTATCATAAAACGTTCAAGGACCTGAGAAAAACATAGAAATCTGTCAACGAAAACGTTGGTGAAATCATAGGTTTAAGTAAGTAAGTAAGTACAAATGAACCATAAGATTTATATCATTGTAATAATAGTAAACCATTCTAAAATTTGTTATCACGAGCACCCAATTATCAAGGCTTAACTTTCCATCCATAAAACCCCATCACAATAGTGTTAGAACATACACTGTTTCTCGAAAATATATTTCATCCGAATAATGGTAGCGAACCGTCCAAATGAGGGTTTGTCATTCTCATATGGCCATACAACATAAGTTCTCGCTTACACCCGGCAAGTGTAACTAATGATAATTGAATTAAGGATTTTGTTCTAACTCGTATGTAGAATGTTTGTTTTCGTACTTGTGTTCACTTTTTAAAATGAAACATTTATGTTTTCTCATCCCAAATGTATGTTTAAAAGAGTAAAGGTGGGACTATGATCTCACACCTTGAGTGCACGAGTAATAAAGTACTTCATAAGTAAACGTGTGCAAGGACAATTGCTAGTCTTGACCTAAACAAGTAGGTTATATCAATAACAGTAAACACGATGGGTCAAAGTTGTTCAATTAGTCCTGTGGCTTGTTATGACTCAATTACAAATAGCATGTGAACCACGTTGCCAAGTTTCATGCATGATTCAAATATAAAAGCATGTTAGGATGATTGCATAAGTATTTGGTTAGGTTTGACTAAAAGTCAAACTTGGCTAAAGTCAAAGTCTAAGTCAACGGGGTCGGGTCGGGTATTCGAAAATTTTCCCATGATGAGGAATCATATATGAGCATGTTAACCAAATTTCATGTTAATCGGAGTTGCGGTTAAGCGGGAAAGATTTTGTGAACAATAAAGCACAAGTAAAAGTGGTCTGGGACTCCGCGGTGCGCACAAGAGTGCGCGGCGCGCACTACAACGTGGAACCAGATCAGATACCAGTCCAGGGGTTAAGCACTTTCACTTCACCATGTGCGCAGCGTGCAAAAGGATGCGCGGCGCGCGTTCCTCGAAAAAGTGCTGGTTGCAGTTATTTTGTTAAGTCTCGAATCAAAACTCAATTTATCATAACTCATTAACCGAAAACATTCAAAACGCATGCCATACATTGTTGGAAAGGTAATTTAGCGAGGAACATAACTAAACACCTTTTATCAATTAAAAAACATCATTGAAATAATCAAATTTCCAAATTGAATGCTCAATTAATGCACATTATTAATACTCCAAGTTAATAAATTCACATTTATGATTCGAGAATTAAATGCATATATATAATATGCCGTTTTGTAGGTAATTATGCATATAATACCACTAAACACTTAAAAACCACATTGCAAAGCATTTAATGCATCAAAAATCCATTTTTACTTCTATCAAACCCTAACTCAAAATCACCAATTTAACAATTTTGTTTATGAAGCTAATCGATGCCAACTTACATACCAAATTAAAGCTAGTGATGCTAGGAACACATTTAATACATGCACTTCTAACATCTAACAACAGTTAAGCAACCAAATCTTAAAATCAAACACACCCATCTCAAGTTTAAGCTAGTTACATCAAAATAACAAGATCGAGCATATAAATTACATATTCATGTTAGACTTGAGCCATAGACACTAATTAACACTTTTATAAGTCAAAATTATCAAGAACACAAAATCTAGTGTTTTTAGAAAGTTACCCAAATGCGATGAAATCGGTATGGAATCGAAGAGGAAGATGCAAGGATTCCAAATATGTAATTTGTTTTGTGAAACATTTGCTAGATCAGAAATAGATGATGATTCTTTGTTTTTGGTGTTTGAGAGAAAAAGGTTGAAGTATCAAAACAGAGAAAGAGTGAATGAATGGAGGAGGTGAGGTTGACTACTTTGACCTAGTTAAAACTTTGGTCATTTGGCAACATTGGTCCCTCAAGTTTAAAGCAGGTGCGTGAATTACCTAAACGAGATAATTTAAAAACGCGTATTAACGGAAGGTGTTATAATTATATAACGGACTTTAGTATAAATAAATGGGAAATAAAGGGAAAAAGACGGGATGTTGCATTACCTACTCCTTAAAAGAAATTTCGTCCCGAAATTTAAGTAGGCGTAGTAGTCGTTGTTTCTTCCTCGAGATCTTGCGTTTCCAAATTCGCGAATAAATGAGGGTACTTCTTTTGCATTTGATCTTGCCTTTCCCAAGTAAACTCGGGCCCCCTTTTGGTATTCCAACGAACTTTAACAATCGGAATTCTACTTTGCTTTAGCGTCTTGACGGAGGTGTCCACAATTTCAACCGGTTCCTCCACAAAATGAAGTTTGTCATCAATAGTAAGCTCCTCGAGAGGGATGACCATTTAGGGCTCGGCTCAACACTTCTTCAAATTTGATACATGTAAAGTAGGATGAACGGAGCTCAGTTAAGGCAGAAGATCTAAACGATAAGCAACGGTTCCAACACGCTCCAATATTTCGAAAGGACCAATATACCGCAGATTTAGCTTCCCGCGCTTCCCAAAATGGATTACACCTTTCCAAGGCGCGAATTTTAACATTACACAGTCGCCGACTTGAAATTCGAGGTCGTTGCGTCTTTTATCGGAATAGCTCTTTTGACGACTTCGGGCCGTCCTAAGCCTATCTCGGATTTGAATGATCTTCTCGGTTATTTCATGAATGAGTTCGGGTCCGGTGATTTATGTGTCGCCTACTTCGGCCCAACAAAGAGGAGAACGACATTTTCGGCCATACAAAGCTTCGAAAGGTGAAGCATTGATACTCGCGTGGTAACTATTGTTGTAAGAGAATTCGGCGAGAGGCAAGTGCTTGTCCCAAGCTTTTCCGAAATCGATAACACAAGCTCGTAGCATGTCTTCCAAGGTTTGAATTATGCATTCGCTTTGTCCGTCGGTTTGTGGATGATATGCGGTGCTCATGTCTAAACGCGTTCCCAATGCTTCTTGTAAAGGGGCCAAAATCTAGAAACAAAACGGCCATCTCGGTCGAAAATAATCAATAAAGGTACACCATGACGGGCAAAAATGTCTTTAATGTAAAGTTGTTCAAGTTTCTCCATTTTGTCGGTTTCCTTCATGGCTAAAAAGTGGGCAGATTTGGTGAGACGGTCAACAATAACCCAAATACTATCATAACCGCCCACCGTCTTTGGTAGTTTGGTAGTCCGGACGGTCTTTGATGTTCGACTTTGACTTTGGAGAAAGTTAGGCACCTTCTAACATAAGTAGTAACGTCCCTTTTAATGTTTAGCCACCAATATTGTTCTTTGAGGTCGTGGTATATCTTATTGGCACCGGGGTGAATCGAATATCTTGACTTATGGGCTTCGTCTAAAATAAGGCTTCGTAAGTCCCCATAACTAGGCACCCAAATTCTTCCGGCGAAATATCGGAGTCTGGTCTCCTTAACTTCGAACGTGAGGTGAGGATGTTCAAGCGGTCAAGAGATATGTTTTCATCCTTAAGAGCCTCATCTTGGGCTACCCGAATTTGATTATTGAGATTGGTGTGGATGGTGATGTTTAAAGCTCGGACACGAAGAGGCACCGCTCTTTCCTTTTGACTTAAGGCATCAGTTACTAAGTTTGCCTTTCCCGGATGGTAACGAAGCTCATAATCGTAATCGTTCAAAGTTTCAATCCACCGTCGTTGTCTCATGTTTAGTTGCTTTTGGTCGTAGATGTGTTGGAGGCTTTTGTGATCGGTGAAGATAGTACTCTTGGTTCCATAAAGATAGTGTCTCCACATTTTAAGTGCAAAGACAATGGCTCCGAGTTTGAGATCATGTGTCGTATAGTTCCGTTTATGAATTTTCAATTGTCAAGGGGCATAAGCAATGACTTTCTTTTGTTGCATCAATACACACATAAAACCATGTTTCGAGGCATCGCAATATACAACAAATTCATCATTGCCTTTGGGAAGAGACAAGATAGGAGCAGTGGTTAGCTTTGTCTTCAAGATTTGAAATGCGGATTCTTGTTCGGTTGCCCAAATGAATTTCTTTCCCTTGTGAGTTAACACGGTTAGAGGACGAGCAACCAAGGAGAAATCTTTGATTAATCTACGATAGTATCCGGCGAGACCCAAGAATTGATGAATGTGAGTAGGAGTAGTAGGAGTTTCCCATTTGCTAATGGCTTCAATTTTAAATGGATCGACCTTAATACCTTGATCACTTACGACATGACCAAGAAATTGAACTTCCTTCAACTAAAATTCACACTTGGAGAATTTGGCATAGGGTCATTCTTGTCTCAAGAGTTCAAGCACAAGTGATAGTGCTCCAAATGAACAGATATTTAGTAGCAATATCCTCCCAATATGTAAATTATTTAGTTGTAATTGCCCTATTTTAAGTTGTAATCGTTTATATTAAATAAGTGCGAAGACAAAAGGCGAAAACGACGATTTGAAGACGCAAATGACCAAAAAGCTCAAATGTACAAGATACAATCCAAGTGGTTCAAATTATTGATGAAGAACGTCTAAAAAAGATAAGAGTACAAGTTACAAAACGCAAAGTACAAGATATTAAATTGTACGCAAGGACGTTCGAAAATCCGGAACCAGGACATGAGTCAACTATCAACGCCCGACGCAACGGACTAAAAATTACAAGTCTACTATGCACAAGAATATAATATAATATATAAATAATTATATTAATTATTTATATTTTATATTTATATATATAAAACGTCGGCAAAGAAGATCCAAAGGGGTGTGAGCTGTATTCCATATCCCCGCGACTCGCGAAGTTCTCAGGCACAAAGTGCCGCGACTCGCGGAGCACAGAAATTTCAGAATCCCTATAAAAGGTCGCGAATTCTGCCGAGTTTAACAACATAATAATAATAATACTCCCTAGTATAATATAAATATATATATATAATATAGATTAGTGTTATATTAGATTAGTTTGGGTTATGTAAAGGTTATTTTACGGGTTTTTGAAGTCGAAATTCTGTCCGTGTAACACTACGCGATAAATACTCAATGTAAGTTATGTTCTCCTTTTTAAATTAATGTCTCGTACTTAAGTTATTATTATGCTTATTTGAGCCAAAGTAATCATGATGTTGGACTAAATATTAAAGACGGGGTAATTGGGTTTTGTACCATAATTGGGGTTTGGACAAAAGAACGACACTTGTGGAAATTAGACTATGGGCTATTAATGGGCTTTATATTAAATTAACGATACCTCGTTAATTTAATATAAAGGTTATGATTTGACGTATCTATATATAACCACATACGCTTAATCGGACACGATGGGCGGGATATTTATAAGTACGAATTATTGTTCATTTGACCGGACACGGGGATGGATTAATAGTCAATGGACTCATTAAAACAGGGGTGGATTACATTCAAGGGTAATTGGTGTAATTGTTAACAAAATATTAAAACTTTGGTTTACACACAGTCGATAACCTGGTGTATTCATTAAGCAAAGTATTAAGACCTTGTTACAGTTCGAATTCCCAGTTAGTTGGAATATTTGACTTCGGGTATAAGGTTAAATTTGTCGAGCAGTTTATAATTATGATTGATGAACTATTATGGACAAAAACCATATAGGTTTCAAATACATCCAGGACAAAGGACAATTAACCCAGGACAATAAATTAAAATCAAAACGTCAAACATCATGGTTACGGAAGTTTAAATAAGCATAATATATTTTATTTCATTTTTCCTTTTACTTTTATTTATTGTCATTTCAATTATTGTTATTTATTTTATATTGTTATTTAAATATCATCATTTACTATACGCTTCGCTTAAAATATAAATCGACAAACCGGTCATTAAACGGTAAACCCCCTTTTATATATTATTATATATAATTATATATATTTTGTACAAATATAGTTGTTTAAAAATATAGCGTGCAATAAGCCCGCTCCCTGTGGAACGAACCGGACTTACTAAAAACTATACTACTCTACGATTAGGTACACTGCCTATAGTGTTGTAGCAAGGTTTAGGTATATCCCATTTGTAAATAAATAATTAAAACTTGTGTAGTTTGTATCACTTTTCGTATCAAAAATATATAGTATTTCACGTACCCCGCTGCACACATCAAGTTTTTGGCGCCGCTGCCGGGGAGTTGGCAAAACTCTATATTTTAATTCATTTTTGTATAAATATATATTATTTTTAGAAAAACAATATAAAATCCTAAAAAAAAAAAAAAAAAAAAAACTTCGAATTTCAAACTGTACCAGAGTTGAATTCTGGAACCCCGCGACTCGCGGGGTTTGCAGCTTCGGGAACCGCGACTCGCGAAGCCGTCTGACACAAACCTGGTCCAGCAATTAATACGATTTAGGTTTTAATTATTTATTATTATTATTATTAAACCTAATTAGGTTTTATATATAATATTATTTAGTTTAAGTTTTTAATTAATTTGTAATATTAAATTTTAATTAGTTTTATTTATATATAAAAATTAATACTATTATAAAATAAATAATATAAAAATAATATTTTTATAAAAATTGTATTTTTTTACAACTTTTTGTATATTTTTATATTTTGTCCCTTTTTAATCGTTTTAGCGTAATATTTGTATTTTTCGCTCATATTTAGTTTTAAACTTAGTTTTTGCCATAGTTATTTTTACTTCTAGATTTTTAGACTTTGCCGTAAAATCCCTTAAGTACTTTTTCTTTAGACTAAGATTTAGGTGCTTTAGAATTTTGCGACGCCGTTTTTATATTTTAGTATCTTTTTAAGTTATTACCATTTGGGATATAGTTTTTCTTTTAAGCTTTAATATTTTTAGACGCAACTTTTAATTCTTAGTTTTTAATTCCTTTTTAAGTTACGACGCGCTATTTTCTTATTTTTATTTTTCGACGCGCATTCTTTTTCTTTCTTATTTCTTGACGCTTTAGTTTTTAGGACTTAGAAATTTTCTCTATTTCTTATCTAATATCTCAAACAGAAAGAAAAATTATTTAAGTGGTTAAATTAATGGACGTTGACAATTTTCTGCTTCGTAGTAATAGTTGGATTTGTTAGTGGCTGAGTTGTGAGCTTCCGATTTAAAGGGTTCTGGCTCCCTGCTGCATCTTTTGGCTGTTCGAAACGTGGGCAAAAGCAGAAAAGTCTATTAATTGGACAACTTATATAAGTTTTTCTATTTTTATAACTAATAGGATAATTAGTAAATGCACCACATTGTAGCTAAAATTTGGCCATCGCAATAAAATGGAAAATTTTGAAAACAAGGCTATGGAAACTCTTTTTGATATCCAAAATCAATTAAATCAATACTCTCAAACGAGTGTTGATGACAATTCGTTCGGTCAATCTTGGATCAAGAATGACGAAACAATAACTGGTTGTGAAATCTGTGGAGATTATCACTCAACATGGGAATGTTATTATTACGTTCCTATGAAAAATTACGCACCCACGGAACCTGAATGGAATGATTATGAAGAATACAATTCAAATTGGGATTATTCCCAAGAATATATCCAAACTCAACAACCAGTAGACGAGGAAAATTACGTGTCTGAAAATTTATTAGACAATATGAAAATCAAACTCGAAGAACTCAATGCTCAAAATGAACAAATGAGAGAGTTTGTAAACCGGCAAGCTGAAACTCTATCAGACTACACACCTGTTGATCTGAGGAGTCGTGTGCAAAAAAATCTCATATCATCGAATTTTGATGAATTCGAGAGCTCCGAAATCACCAACTATCCCGATGATACTTTTTATTCAGTCTTACCAATTTCACAACATATCGACACATTAGCCTCTACCGATGAAATCATCGATCCATCAATGGATAAAGAAGAAGTAAGGGTAACAAATTGGTACTCTTGGGAATACGATAACGTTGAAAATTTTACCCCCAAGGCCAAACCGAACTTCACCATTCCACAACCTTCCAACCCAATATTCTCAATAGACGAGTCATCAACCGGAAATGAACTACGAGCTGTAACAGATAATGACACCTCGAATTTCACCCAATTGGGTAATAGAGGTGAAAACTTTGACGTCAAGAATAAAAGGAAGGAAACGTTAGAAATTGTCCACCCTATATGTATGTCGGTGTATATCGATCCATTTGACCAAGAACTAGAAAAGAGAAATATCCATTTACTGAAAGCTACACTTAAAAAAGAATTAAGTAGTGACGATCTGGTGAGTCTAAACTTTAAACCCATTGATATATTATACACCACCCGAAATGTAAATAACTGGCTCACTACTCTAATTCGTGGAACTCATTCTAACGACTTCACATGTCGTCAGCTAAGTGTGGGGAAGTCTAACCCCACTTAACGTTAAATTAGGGGTTCGGGTTAGTGCATAACTCGTTAATAAAAATGCACAATTAGGGTAAAAGACGCATTTTCAAATATTAGCAAACAGTTCAGAAAAGCAACCATTTTTGAAGAAAAACATGTGTGAAATAACAAAAGAAGGAATGAACGATGAGGCGCGCCATCTATCATTCGACGAGCTTTGTAATTACAAACTGGGTATTTTCAATCACTTTTCTACACTAATCACCCTCATGAATTTATAATTATAGTCTGATTTCATGCAAATGAGGGCATTGCATGATCTCAAGTGTGGGGAAGGGTTATAAATTCTCTCGGGTTTATACTTGGTTTATTTGCCAAATTTTATGAAAATTTGAAAAATTTTCAACTAAATGAATTTAAAATCATGTTTATATATATTTATGAATGGTGAAAACTAGATGTTAATACCGAAATTATCGTTACCTCGGAAAGGACATAAATTGAGAAACACCCTAAAACGATTGAATTCATTTAAAATAGAATAAAGGAGAATAAAAAGGCAAAGAAAGAAACTAAGTGTGGGGAGAATGTACCAAGTTATTCAATTAAAAACTATCTATCACATGTTTCTGTAAAGTTTATTGCAAGTGCTTTTGTTTTGGACTAAATTAACTGTTTTACCCGATTTACTGTAATGAAAGATGGATCTACACGATGAATCAATTCCATCATTTAAAGGAAGTAAAGTCTTCCGAAAAAGAAACGCGCTTCTTGATTTAGGTCAAGAAGTTGTCGTTCAGACCAGCTGTAGGTTGACGAAAAATCTAGAAAAGTCAACACTAAAATCAGCAGGAAATCCACGGACCTCAGCATAAAATAGGGTCGCCAGGTGGTCAGATTTATCCTAACCATGAGAAGGATTTATCTCGTACAATGGGGGGGCACCGTGCAAATTAGCTTGATAAGACTAATGAATCAGATCCCCAGAAAGGATAATCTCCTTAAAGATTAAAAATCAGCTCTTAAGCCTGATATTACTCAATCCTTGAGATTGACCTTAAAGATTGAGAATTACAAACTCATGGAATTCAATGATATCTAAACTCGAGCTTGAACGAGAAAATATTTTGATCAAATTATAAACCGATTTGTTTTCTGAAAACCCATTTTCAATGCGTTCATTACCATTGAACGTAAAATTCTAGGAATTCACCTGGAATTCGTTAGGTCACCTGAACCAAATCGGGTGTCAACCGTAAGAACGGTGGTTGCATAGCATGGTCGAAGACAGGACCTTGTGCCAGACCGAAAAATTATAAGGGTAAGCTTTACTATTGCTCCTACAAAGGATAGTAATTGCGTCCAACACGTTATAGACCATAATTAAAAGCATGTCAGGGGACATTGCCTTAACAGTTGCTTGTTCAACGCTTTCCTTTACAACCGGACGGTAGTTTACCGAAAGGTAATATACGGAGCAAGTAAACTGGACGTGTTACTTTCCTAATACAAGGTTAGCAAGTGGGTGACACAAAACCATAAGTTTTGAGCTAAAATTTTCAAATCTGAAACCCACAAAACCCACAAAAATATTTTGCAAACACCGGTGAAGGGTTATTCCGGAAAACTTATCTAGGGTAAAAGCTAGATTGAATTTTCAAAAGATCAAATGTTTTCATAAAGATCCAATTCCCTTAAGGATCTACATTTTCATAGTCATGTGGGACTGTAAACCGCCTTTCAAATGTGCACTTTGCTTTGGAAACCGAAAGTAAATCAGCTATTTGATTGCAAGTGTCGTTGACCTAAACCCGAGGCAACTGTGGATGACACACCCACCTTTAACCATGGTTCTATCGTTACTATCATTGTTTATACCACCATATCAAAATCACTAATGTACAAAGTGTGATGAATAAAAAAGTAATTCATGTATATTTTTATTTCAAGTTCTGTATTGCTTGAGGACAAGCAACGTTCAAGTGTGGGGATATTTGATAGTGCTCCAAATGAACATATATTTAGTAGCAATATCCTCCCAATATGTAAATTATTTAGTTGTAATTGCCCTATTTTAAGTTGTAATCGTTTATATTAAATAAGTGCGAAGACAAAAGGCGAAAACGACGATTTGAAGACGCAAATGACCAAAAAGCTCAAATGTACAAGATACAATCCAAGTGGTTCAAATTATTGATGAAGAACGTCTAAAAAAGATAAGAGTACAAGTTACAAAACGCAAAGTACAAGATATTAAATTGTACGCAAGGACGTTCAAAAATCCGGAACCAGGACCTGAGTCAACTATCAACGCCCGACGCAACGGACTAAAAATTACAAGTCTACTATGCACAAGAATATAATATAATATATAAATAATTATATTAATTATTTATATTTTATATTTATATATATAAAACGTCGGCAAAGAAGATCCAAAGGGGTGTGAGCTGTATTCCATATCCCCGCGACTCGCGGAGTTCTCAGGCACAAAGTGCCGCGACTCGCGGAGCACAGAAATTTCAGAATCCCTATAAAAGGTCGCGAATTCTGCCCGAGTTTAACAACATAATAATAATAATACTCCCTAGTATAATATAAATATATATATATATATATATATAATATAGATTAGTGTTATATTAGATTAGTTTGGGTTATGTAAAGGTTATTTTACGGGTTTTTGAAGTCGAAATTCTGTCCGTGTAACACTACGCGATAAATACTCAATGTAAGTTATGTTCTCCTTTTTAAATTAATGTCTCGTACTTAAGTTATTATTATGCTTATTTGAGCCAAAGTAATCATGATGTTGGACTAAATATTAAAGACGGGGTAATTGGGTTTTGTACCATAATTGGGGTTTGGACAAAAGAACGACACTTGTGGAAATTAGACTATGGGCTATTAATGGGCTTTATATTAAATTAACGATACCTCGTTAGTTTAATATAAAGGTTATGATTTGACGTATCTATATATAACCACATACGCTTAATCAGACACGATGGGCGGGATATTTATAAGTACGAATTATTGTTCATTTGACCGGACACGGGGATGGATTAATAGTCAATGGACTCATTAAAACAGGGGTGGATTACATTCAAGGGTAATTGGTGTAATTGTTAACAAAATATTAAAACCTTGGTTTACACACAGTCGATAACCTGGTGTATTCATTAAGCAAAGTATTAAGACCTTGTTACAGTTCGAATTCCCAGTTAGTTGGAATATTTGACTTCGGGTATAAGGTTAAATTTGCCGAGCAGTTTATAATTATGATCGATGAACTATTATGGACAAAAACCAGATAGGTTTCAAATACATCCAGGACAAAGGACAATTAACCCAGGACAATAAATTAAAATCAAAACGTCAAACATCATGGTTACGGAAGTTTAAATAAGCATAATATATTTTATTTCATTTTTCCTTTTACTTTTATTTATTGTCATTTCAATTATTGTTATTTATTTTATATTGTTATTTAAATATCGTCATTTACTATACGCTTCGCTTAAAATATAAATCGACAAACCGGTCATTAAACGGTAAACCCCCTTTTATATATTATTATATATAATTATATATATTTTGTACAAATATAGTTGTTTAAAAATATAGCGTGCAATAAGCCCGCTCCCTGTGGAACGAACCGGACTTACTAAAAACTATACTACTCTACGATTAGGTACACTTCCTATAGTGTTGTAGCAAGGTTTAGGTATATCCCATTTGTAAATAAATAATTAAAACTTGTGTAGTTTGTATCACTTTTCGTATCAAAAATATATAGTATTTCACGTACCCCGCTGCACACATCAACAAGTCAGAGATGTTGTTCGTGCTCTTCTTCGCTTTAGAATAGACCAAAATATCATCGATGAAAACAATAACGAATTTGTCGAGGTATGGTTTGCACACGCGGTTCATAAGATCCATGAACACCGCCGGTGTGTTAGTGAGACCAAATGGCATTACAAGAAATTCATAACTACCATAATGAGTCCGGAAAGCAGTTTTGGAGACATCTTCCCTCTTAACCCTTAATTGATGATAACCCGAGCGGAGATCGATTTTCGAATATACACGAGATCCTTGTAGTTGATCAAAGAGTTCGTCGATGCACAGAAGAGGATATCGGTTCTTAACTGTCAATTTGTTTAGTTTACGATAATCAATGTACATTCATAGGGATCCATCTTTCTTCTTAACAAACAAAATCGAAGCGCCCCATGGTGAATGGCTAGGTTGGATAAAACCACGGTTAAGTAGTTCTTGGATTTGACTTTGCAATTCTTGCATTTCGGATGGAGCAAGTCTATACGATGCACGTGCTACGGGTGCGGCTCCCGGAATAAGATCGATTTGGAATTCTATCGGTCGATGAGGTGGAAGACCTGGCAATTAGTCGGGAAATACATTGAAAAAGTCACTAATAATTGGCACATCATTGATATTCTTCTCGTCGATCTCGACTTTTTTTAACATGGGCTAGAATTGCGAAACAACCTTTATGAAGGTATTTTTCAACTTTAAGGCACGAGACGAGGTTGAGTCCGGTGCAACTCTTATCTCCATAGACAATCAAGGGTTCACCATTCTCGATAGGAACTTGAATCACTTTAAGATAGCAAAGAATGTGAGATTTCGTTTTGGCTAGCCAATTCATACCAATGATTACATGAAAGCTCCCTACTTCTATAGGTATCAAGTCAATTTCAAACTCTTTACCCATTAAGTTTAACGTACACCCCCGATAAAATTTGTCAGCACTCAATAGTTTCTCGTTGGCCACTTCAATGGTATAAGTAGTATCTAGTGGGAGTGGTGGAGTACTAAAAGAATGAGTCAAAGTCTTGGATACAAAACTCTTATCGGCACCCGAATCGAATAAGCAAGAGACATAAGAATTGTTGAGAAGAAACGTACCCGTGACTAGTTCATTGTCATCTCGGGCTTCCTCGGTGTTAATGTTGAAAGCTCGGCCGCGCGTATTGGGGTTATCTTTATTTTTTGGGCATGCATTTCTATAATGACCCATTTGTCCACATTCTTAACAAGTGACCGTCTTTGTTGCATTGGGCCCCTTTCGAGCGATGGGGGCGGCACTTTTACAATTGTTGGCCTTATAACCAATTCCTTGGCACTGATGGCAAATTAGCTTGCCACATTCACCAATGTGATGCTTGTTGCATTTGTTGCAAAGAGGTAGGTTTTCGACATAACCCTTCTTACCATCGGAGATGAAAGGCTTCTTGACAAAGTTGTTGTTGCTTGATTGGGGGCTTCCCATTTTCTTTTGTTGCTACCCGACTTATCCACGGCTTTAGGTGCCGGTACTACGATTTCGTCCACCGTTTCTATCAATTTGCGGGCCATCTTTAAAGCTTCTTTATGATTAGCGGGTTTGGATGACATTACCCCGTGTTTGATGCTCTTTGAAAGACCATCCATGTAAAGTTCAACCCTTAAAGACTCGGGGCCTTAGCTTTGGTAACTAGTAACTGCCGGTTATAAGAACTGGTGGGCGCGAGTAGTAATATATGGATCCATAGTGCTTGACATCCCCGTCTGTTTATTCACAAGGTTTGGGCACATCAAGGCTAGTTTAGAAAATCGTTGATTTTAGGCCTTGAGATCGTTTTCGACCGCTTTTAAAGTTCTTCGCTCTTGTTCGAGCCTTCGGGTTTCTTCATGAGGGAAATATTCGATGATCATCTTTTTATTTAAATTAGCCCAAGAGAGGGCGTGGGCTTCATCGGTACCCACCGATTGTACATAGGTGTTCCACCACATAAGAACGACATCGACGAAAGTGTGAGTGGAGTATTTGACCTTATCTTGGTCCCAACAACCGCTTATGCTAAAGACAGCTTCCGTTTTCTTAAACCATCGGGTGAGCACAACCAGTCCCCCGGTTTCATCGAAGGTGTGAGGTTTGCACCCCATGAAAGCTTTATAGGAGCATCCCTCGTTTGAATTACTGGCTCCATTGTTGTTGTTGTTGTTGTTGTTGTTGTTGTTGTTGTTGTTATTGTTGTTGTTATGGTTGTTGTTATTGTTATTGTTGTTGGATGAGTGGCCGGCCATGGCCGCATCCACGGCGGTGGCTATCATTCGTTGTAGAGCTTGTTCGGGTGTTTCATGACGTGGTACACTAGGAGGAGGCATTGTTCCTTTAAAACACAAGAATATCGTTGATTAGTATTCTCAATAATACTAACCGTGATATGGAATGAGGATAAAGAGAAAATTTTCCCTGACCCGCCTTAAATTCTTTATGTCATAATGTCAGAACGTTCATATGAGTCACCGTAATATATTTCCGGAAATTATATTACCCTAATTCATATGTGCATTCGACATAATTTCATGAAGTCAAGGTGGCGTGTCAATCAAATTAAACAACGTGAGATTAAGATGGAATAAAAGTTAGATATGAATAGAAGAGTTCAAGTATAAATGCACAAGTAGTCAAGTAATTCCTACTTCAAGTCTATATGTCGGTTGTAGTCTAGACTCACTAATGTACCCTATGACTCGGGGTTGACACCAATGAACTCTAAATCCCTACAACTAACGCTCTGATACCATCTGTAGCGATGTGACAAAATCGTCATTGACGGCGCCGTCTACTTAGGTCCCGTTACGTGGTCATAAGTATTTAAAACAAAGTTTGACCAAAAATATGTCGCATTCATTTCAAATGTAAAGATTATTTCAAAGTTTACAAGAATATTTCAACCACAAGTTACGTTATAACGTTATAAGTACAAATGAAACCTATGCGACACAATTTAAAGGCAGCCAAAAGACGCTCCATGTATGCATATATACTCGACATCCAATGCAAGTATCAAAATAATGAGCGGAAGCATGTATCACAAAACGTTCAAGGACCTGAGAAAAACATAGAAATCTGTCATCGAAAACGTTGGTGAAATCATAGGTTTAAGTAAGTAAGTAAGTACAAATGAACCACAAGATTTATATCATTGAAATAATAGTAAACCATTCTAAAATTTGTTATCACGAGCACCCAATTATCAAGGCTTAACTTTCCATCCATAGAACCCCATCACAATAGTGTTAGAACATACACTGTTTCTTGAAAATATATTTCATCCGAATAACGGTAGCGAACCTTCCGAATGAGGGTTTGTCAAACCCATATGGCCATACAACATAAGTTCTCGCTTACACCAGCAAGTGTAACTAATTAACACTTGCTATAAGTCAAAATTATCAAGAACACAAAATCTAGTATTTTTAGAAAGTTACCCAAATGCGATGAAATCGGTATGGAATCGAAGAAGAAGATGCAAGGATTCCAAATATGTAATTTGTTTTGTGAAACACTTACTAGATCGGAAATAGATTATGATTCTTTGTTTTTGTTATTTGAGAGAAAAAGGTTGGAGTATCAAAAGAGAGAAAGAGTGAATGAATGGAGGAGGTGAGGTTGACCACTTTGACCTAGTCAAAACTTTGGTCATTTGGCAACATTGGTCCCTCAAGTTTAAAGCGGGTGCGTGAATTGCCTAAACGAGATAATTTAAAAACGCGTATTAACGGAAGGTGTTATAATTATATAACGGACTTTAGAATAAATAAACGGAAAGTAAACGGAAAAAGACGGGATGTTACATTTATTACTTGTGTTGGTGATACGTATTCATTTATGCATATGTATGTATATAGTATGTTTATCCTCGCTAACTTTATAGCTTACCCTCTCGTTGTTTATATTTTTATAGATTCGCGTGGAAGAGGTGGCAAGCGTACGAGCATGGATTAGTGGACTATTGCGGGTTGCTTTAGAAGACTTTGCTTATGGATTCGATTTAGGATTCGGTAGTGTTTTCCCAATCACCATGCTCGGTCTTTTGTTGAAGTTAAACGCTTTAGGTCGAAAGTGTCTTTTGGTCGTGTTAAATGGGTCGTGGGTTGTTATGCCCATTTTGGCACTGAAACTTGTGTAATGTATAATTTAAGGTCGTTTGAACTTGTCGAGTATTGAAAATGTTTTGTGAACATAACTATGGTGTCGTTGTTATCGATATTAATGCGTTAAATAAAATAAAAAATTTCTTGATCGGTATAATAACGGGTTGGGTTGTTTCAAGTGGTATCAGAGCATGGTCTAAGGGATTTAGGAGACTTGAGATAGGTGCCTAGACTTAGACTTTTGTGCGTGCTTATTTGTTGCGGGACTTGTATGAGTACGGGTCGAACGGGGATTTGGTTAGTGCCTTAGCGTGTAGGTAAACTAACTAGGATTGTGGCTTGTATCATGATATTATTCTTGCGTGTGTTTATATCGCATAGAGTTTGTGTTTGTGTTTGTGTATATCTTCGAGCAAGATAGTCATTGTACTAATGAGTTGAGACGGAGTGTACACGTAATAATGACTAGCTACCATTGTTACGAGTGAAAATCGTGTCTAACAAGTGATGTACGATGGGTGTTAAGTAAGATGGGGCGGTGTTATGTGTGTTTTATTTGCGTTTTGTTAACTGATCGATTTGTATTCTTTAGAATGACGACGAGAAGCGAGACTTCGAATGGAGAATGAAGTGACAATGATGAGATGACGGCTAGGATTGAAGCCGCGGTTAAGGAGCGAATGAATGCGCCCCGAGAAGATTTCGAAAGGGGGTTTCTCAAACCTCGAGATGGTGAAAAGGAGTTTAGTTACAAGAACTTTAGAGTGACTAAACCTCCCATGTACTACGGAGATCTCGATTCGTTAGTGAGTACCGGTTGGATCTCGGATGTCGAAGGGTGTTTTCGTACAAGTGAATGTCCTCTGAACAAGAATACAAGACTCGCTACTAGTTTGTTGCGGGTTAATGCGAAGAATTGGTTGGATGGTAAAATTGATATCGTTGATGAAGAACCATTCATGGGGTTATCGTGGGACGATTTTAAGAAGGAATTCTTTGAGGAGTTCTGGACAGAAGCCGATTTGACGCGAATGCGATGAGTTGCGAAGTTTGCGACAAGGGTCTACGGACCTAAATACTCTTAGGGCTAGCTTTTTGTCTCAGGCTCGATATTTCCCCGAGTATATTAATAACGACAGGATGTTGATGGAGGATTTTCATAATACTTTGAATGATGATTTGCGTGGGAAGATTAGCATTGGACAAGTGGACTCTTTTGCTAAGTTATTTGCTGTGGCTAAGGGTTTCGAGTCGTATACTCCTACGATGGTTAGTGATACTTCGGATGAGAGAAGGGTTAGCTCGTTTGGCGCTCCGAGCAAGAAAGCCAAAAGTGCATTTGTGAGCACGAGTAGTGTGGGGAAAGAAGTGTCGGGCGCTAGTGCGTCTAGGTGTTTCAGTTGTGGTGAAAGAGGGCACAAGTTTTGGGAGTGCCCGGTATCGAGGAGTAGTGGTGTTGTGTGTTTCAACTTCCGGGAAGAAGGACATCGAAGGGCGGAGTGTCCTGAGCTAGCGGTGGCGGGCGTCGCGAGAAGACGTACAGGTACTTTTAGTGTGGTATTTGTATGTTGTTCGTTTGTAATAACATGCAGTGTATATGCAGGCCTTAGCTAAACTTTATTCTCCGTTGGAGATAATTTGTAGCGGGGGTCGGCTTACGTTTATGGTTTCAGGTTGCACTCGGTAGAGTGTATAATTAGTGCATTGTGCCTTGACTCTATGATGTGAGTCTTTTGTTGCTTAGGCATTTGGGGGTATTAGGGTCGTTAAACTTGCTGGAGTGAGATCCGTAGGACATTGGTTGTGATAATGTCCTAGTGAGTACGATGATTATGCTTATATGTATAAGATTTTTTGTTCGCAGTGGTATGGTATTATCCGTTAGGATTCACTATAGTGTATTCGGGCGCGATGTTACACTACTCGTTGCGATCGAGGCCAAAAGAGCGTGTGTTGGTGGATAGTGTTATCCGTTAGGATTCACTATAGTGTAGCAAGGTGTGATGTTTCACTATTCATTGCAAACTAGGCCAAAAGAGCGTGTGTTGGTGGTTAGTGTTATCTGTCATGATTCACTATAGTGTAGCAGGGAGCGATGTTACACTACTCACTGAGTAATCGAGGCCGAAAGGGCGTGATAGGTGGGTTTAAGTTCGCGAGTTTGATACCACCTAGGGGTTAGTGTTACAAGTCATATGTACACTTTCGGTCATTGTGCGAGTACCGTTCCCTTGTGTGCGTGTGTTATTGGGTTAGTGTGTACCGGGTGTTTTATCACCATGTGAGAGTACGTGACGTGTGATCGTCGTATCTAGAGTGTTGTGTCTTGATGCTCGTTGTGAGTGAGGTGGCGAGTGACATCTTGGCATAAGGATTCGCTCTTCGTTGGCCACTTGATGTAGTGTGGTGAGTGATCTCGTGAGATTTCACTCTTCGTTGACCACGATTGCGGTTTAATGTGCGTGTGGCGAGTGTTGTTCACTCATCGTCGGCCACTTTTGCGTGTGAGTTATCTGGTGAGTGTTGTTCACTCTTTGTCGACCACTTTTTTGTGTGTGTATGCGTGGTAGTGCCATTTTGGGAGGCGCTCTCGTCGGCCACGTACGTGTGCGAGTAGGGTCTTGGTTGATGACTAGCATTAAGATGAGAAGGTAACCGTGTTAATGGTTATGACGAAGTTGGAAGGGTGTAAGCCTTGGTTTTTCCAAGTATCTCCTTATTGATGATTTGAAAGGTAAATAGGCTAGCTGTGCGGCCTAGGTGGATGGTGACTAGCGGGTGTCGCTAGAAAGTTGTGGGCATTGAGCCGTAAGGTTAGCTGGATTTGTGAGACTTTGAGTAGTCATGTGACGTGTGACACTGGGAGTAGACCCCGTAAGGGTTGAGTTCTTGAGACTCGGTTGTAGTGATAGGAGTTGCATAACACTGTGTCAGTTGCCTCCTTATACTTGCTAGTGAAATGCTTCACTCTGATGGTGTGGTTACATTGTACTTGGGTACCGGTGAGAAACCCGAAGATACATTTATGGTTTATTGTGATGTTTAGCGGGTGTTAATGACTTGACTGATTTGGAATGTCAAGGTTCAAGTACCTCGTTGTAAGTCCGCGAAGAATTGTTGAGTATGACCAACGTCGAGACCGGTCATGTGCGTTTGTGGAATATTGAATTCCGCGGGATGTTATCTTCTTGGCGGTGAAAGTGTGGGGTTAAGACCCTAAGTTGGGGAGTATGTGCCCGGAGGGTATGGTGTTGTCTCGGTTTGGTAGCCGTGTTCGAGTGATTTGTCGGAAGTCTTCCAATTGGTGAGCGAACTACGGACGTAGGTTGTCAACTTTGATTGTCTCATGTAGAGGTAGGTGGGTGTTGAGCGTGTTGAGAATGAATTCTCTATACTATTGAGAACTTATACGTGCGGAAGTGTTAAGACTATCCTTTAACAGATGGTCAAAGTAAAAGTTCACATAGGAAAGGTGGATGAGTGGTGAGTTGAAGGATCATTATGTGGATAGAACATTACGTTCCAAAGAAGTGGGACTTAGAGGATGCAATGGCGGCATCGAAGGGTCCAGGGTTGTGTGAGAACTCGAAAAGTTGAGGAAGGCGTACTTTCCTTATTCGCGATGAGGTTTAGATCGCGAGGACGCAATCCAGTTTAAGTGGTGGAGAGTTGTAACACCCTGAATTTTAATACATCAGAAAGTGTCACCGGAAAGTGTCACCAGGAAATGTCCTCAGAAAGTGTCAGGAAAAGTCTACCTAATCTTATGCATTTCAGATTTTACATTAGAATCAGAATCTGACAGTTTCAGTCTCTGAACTACAAAAACTGAAGAATTGTTGATCCATTCAGAATCGTGGTTGCATTGGCTCTTCTTGCGGTCGCAAGATGTGGATAGTCAAACAGCAAGTTTTGATTTGAATTATCACGGTCGCGATTTTAGGCCTCGCGGTCGCGAGGTTGCTGCAGACTGGACGTTTTTGACCCTCTTTTTGGGGTTTTAATGGGTGTGTTTTAGTCTTTTCACTTGAGGGTCGGTTTGGGGTCACTAAAACTAATCCAAACTCAGTCTTGGATCTCATTTAACCCACACAAAACACTCCCAACATATCTGATATCAGCCAAAAAATCATATTTTTACCCCCAATATTAAGCCTAGAACAATAAAGATTCAAACTTTGTCGGCAAAATTATCGCTTTTCGGTTTATTTTGTAGATTAAGTAATTACAAAGGCGATGCAAAAAGAATCAAGTAAAACGGAGCTAAAACGAAGATTCTAGAGCGAAAATGGTGAAAGACAAGAAATCAAGTTATGATCCAGTGAAATCAGCTGACTAGGTAGACCAAACGGCTTGCCAAATGGCCTGCCAAACGGCCTGTCTGGCTTACAAAAGGCCTACCAAACGGCCACAGCAAAGGGGCACCTTAAATGGCTTGACTTGCCAAACGGTCCCTGCAAACGGCCTGCCAAACGGCTTGCCAAACGGCCTGCCAGCCGTTTGCAGGCAAAAATCAAGTCTATTTAATGGGCTTTCTTCATCCATTTCAACACCCACTCAATTTGTAATTCACTTTATATTTTCAATCTTTTAGTTAGTTTTTAGTAGTAGTTAGCTTAGCTTTTATCTTCCGGAGGATATCCCGGCGAGTCCCTGCGATCTCGGGCAGATTTCTTCGGCCTTTTCAGGTTTTTATCCGAAACGCTTGTATTTTGTATTAAACATGTGTTCTTACTTTTTACATTTAATAATGCATTCCGATATTACCATGATAGCTTAATTAATCTGTATGTTTCCATGATATAAGTTTGGGTTAGCATAATTATGTTAATTTAGTACGATTACTATTATAATACTGAACTAGGAAGTCTGATAGATTTGTATGCTAGCATCTTAAGGATTGACCAACCTAGGTTGTGATCAGGACTTGTCCACCTATATGAAATTAGCTACTTCATAGGATTAAGACCCCTGGTTATACTGTATCTGAAGATTCTATGAACTCGGTATGGCCGGAGTTCCCGAGAGGCATTTAATGCGCTTTTAGGACACGGAACTTAGGAATTGAGACATGAATGACCTAGTATGCCTATTGATTGTTCCAAAGAGACCTCTTAGGAGCTGTTAAGATCTAGTTAGTGCCTTTACTGTGTGACCCAAGCCTATTGCATGTTCTTGTTTGATTGTTGCCTTAGGACTTAGTCATATCAACTGTTTAGGTACTCATTAGGTTTCTATCTGCTTTACTATCAGTATATCAACTGTAATGTTGTATAATGTTTGAATTGATATGATCTCATTAGTATGATGGAATGGTTGTTAGTTTTCACTTAAAGTTTTGCCAACTTAAACCGACGGATTCCCTCCGTTTGTGATCAGTGTTCAATCAACACGGCACATTGTTATTCAGTTAACTAAACTGATAACGAGGGTTACGATTAGAGCTCAACTCACAAATAAACCTAGCACTTTACTGAGGATAACCTCCGAGGTATAGCTACCTTTCAATTATACGACCAAGTGACATACTTCTCACTGCTCAAAGAGAACTCCGAGAGTTCAGAGACAAGTAGGTCTGTGTAATTGGCTCATCCAACCAGATCTACATCACAAGCATAGTTTTAACATAAGCATAATTACCTTTCCCTAACCCAACACCGATATCTTGGTCAACATTTTCCTGATCTGCATACTCCGGATATCCTTCCACTTATTTACTTTTCCGCACTTAGGACTTTTAGCTTAAACCAACTACTATCCTTTATCTAGGTAATTTAACTAAAAGACAATTATCCACTTGATCTTCAATTCGTTAATCCATAAAAAAACATGACACTAGGTTAACTTAAACCTTCTACACTTTAGAAAGTAAAAGTAAATTTAGACCCCGCACAATATAAATAAACAAAACCACTGTGTGCTACTTTGTTCCACCGTAGCGGAAGTTCTGTGGCCTAACGACACCGCACGAATAAAACCGTCCGTTAGTAGCATATCAATATCCTAGAGAGAGAGAGGGTGATTTTAGAGTGAGAAAGCTTCGATCTAGGAGGAAGAAGGTCGCTTCGGGTGAAAGCTCAAGAGTTAAAGTTGTTCACCTCGTTCACAGCTATGTTGTGGTTGTTATGGTAAGTTCTAACTCCGAGTTTCAATTGTTTGATTTGATATTCATGTTAGGGTTTGAGCTTAAGGTTCTTGAGAAAACCCACCTAGCTCTTTAATGGAAGTTAGGAGCTAGTAATCGGGTTTAATGTTGTTGTTGGTGGGTTTTGAGTTGTAACCGACTTGGCCATGTTTAGGGCTTGTAAATTGGGTATAATCACTAGTATTTGTGATTATAGAAGTGTTGGAACCCATTTGGGTGTATTTGAAAGACTAATTTTGAAATGGGTCAAAATTAGGGTTTATGGGTCAAATTGGGGAAGACAAGTAAATATTACTTGTGTTTCGGTTTAATTGGCGTTATAGGACCATTTTCACTAGCGTTGAGTGATTATTGGTTAGTTTGGGCATTGTTTGTGCTTGTAAGTGCAATTGGGTCAAAATTGCACTAAGCGTCGATTTAGGTTGGTTTATAATCCACCCTAATTGTGTTGTTTATTATGTGATAAATGGAATATGTACTTTCCATTGGCGGTTGCGGATTATTTGGTTTGCATTCATCGAGGCGCTAAGGTGAATGTAAATATTATATGCGTATGTATGCATAGGATGGGTGCGGGTGGGGTAGAGTGATCCTTGTGCGTTCGGGTTTACTTTACATGTGTATGGGATGATGGACTCTATAAGTTTTGGGTCCATGTGGCATGTTTGTGCGTTTTGGGTTACCACCCTTGGGGTAGTGAATCTCGTGAGTTTGGGATTCACATTGACAAGTAGATCAACCCCGTTGATGTTGTTGAGGTGATTTGGGTAGTGATTCTCGTGTAGTTCAGCTTCACTAGTGAATCTCATGTAGTTCGGATTCACAATTTTGTGTGTAGTTCGAACGTTCCCATTGTTGTTGTTGCGGCCTACGGTAGTGATTCTCGTGTAGTTTGGCTTCACTAGTGAATCTCGTGTAGTTCGGATTCACTTAGGCACGTGTAGTTCGGACAACCTTCATGTGTTTAAGGTTAAGGGGTTAACCTCGGGATTTTGGGTAGACGTATATATATATATATATATATATATATATATATATATATATATATATATATATATATATATATATATATATATATATATATATATATATATATATATATTGTTGTGTTATAGCTAATCTTGCGAATTTGGCATGGTGGTACGTAATGTATAGCTTGCTAGTTATACTTGGATGCGGTATGTGTTTATTACTTATGTTGGTGATACGTATGCATTTTATGCATATGTATGTATATAGTATGTTTATCCTCACTAAGCTTTATAGCTTACCCTCTCATTGTTTATATTTTTATAGATTCGCGTGGAAGAGGTGGCAAGGGTAAGCGGGTCGATTAGTGGACTATCGCGGGTTGCTTTAGAAGACTTTGCTTATGGATTCGATTTAGGGATTGGGTAGCGTTTTCCTAATCACCATGCTTAGTCTTATGTTGAAGTTAAACGCTTTGGGTCGAAAGTGTCTTTTGGTCGTGTTAAACAGGTCGTGGGTTGTTATGCCTATTTTGACACTGAAACTTGTGTAATGTATAATTTAAGGTTGTTTGAACTTGTCGAGTATTGGAAATGTTTTGTGTAATGACCCAACCCGTTAGTTAATGCAAACCATTTTTTTTCTAAAAAGGGCTGATCAGACCTGTCAGCATTAACTCTTAAAGAGGTGCTAGGAGGTAGAAACACGAAAGATTGGACCCGATCTAGCAAAAACCCACTTCAAAGACTCCATAAATCTACTTTCTCTCTCTAATTTCTCACTACTTTAAGATGAAGATGATAAGGTTGGTGAATGGGGTTAATGAGCCCCATTAGCCCTTTTGGTAGTCTTAAACCCGACCTCAAGTGAAAAGTCCAAAATACCCTTGCTAGCTTTTAAATTAAAACGAGAAATCACCATCTGCGCGTAGCTACGCCGCGCCCCCACCAGCCGCGCCGCGGCCTAAGGCTGAAACTGATGCCCGCCAGCTTTTAAATATATGCAATATGTACATTCCAAAACTCGGGTCTTACAACTCTCCCCCACTTGATATGGAGCACGTCCTCGTGATCCAAGCCACATGACAAGCAAGAAGATACACCAAAACAAATCTCTCGGATTCCCACATAAACTCGGAACCCTTCCGATGTCGCCATTGGACTTTAAAAGTCCTCACCTCTTTGTTACACAACATTTTGACATTTTCATCAAGGATAGCCACCGGTTCCTCGACATACTCTAACTTGGTTTTCAAGGAAATCTCATCCAATGGTACCTACGTCGAGTCATCCGCAAGACACTTATGGAGGTGGGAAATATGGAAAGTGTTATGAATTCCCGCAAGCTCTTCGGGTAACTCTAGCATATAAGCTACCTCACCAACACGAGCCAAAAATTTGAAAGACGCAATGAACCGAGGAGCTAACTTTCCCCGATTTCGAAACCGAATAATACATTTCCATGGCGAGACTTTAAGCATCACCATGTCACCTTCTTGGAACTCAATCGGTCACCTCCGTTTATAGGCATAAGATTTTTGTCTATCTTGCGTCGCCTTTAGTCGAGCCCGAATCATCTCAATTTTGCTATTAGTCTCTAAAACTAAATCGGTACTCTCGATTTACTTTTGTCCCACTTCACCCCAACAAACCGGACTTCGACACCTTCACCCATAAAGCATCTCATAAGGTGGCATCCCTATACTAGTATGATAACTATTTTTGTACGAGAATTCCACCAAAGGTAAGTGCTCATCCCAACTACCGCATATCCTCCAACGTTTGATTCATACTTTCGGTTTGACCATTCGTTTGAGGATGATACACTGTGCTCATCTTCAATTGTGTACACATATCTTCATGAAACTTATTCCAAAATCGAGATGTGAAACGAGTATCCCGATCCAAAATAATAGATATAGGAACCCCTTACTCGATATCACTTCCTTGATAAATAACTTTGATAAAGTCTCCGACGATATCGTCTCCCGGATGGGAAGAAACAATGCACTCTTCGTCAACCGATCAACTCTCACCCAAATTGTATCAAATTGAGTTCTCGCCATCTTCGGTAACTTTGTAATGAAATCCATGGTAATGTGCTTCCACTTTCACTTCCACTTCTGGATTTCTAATGGTTGCAACATACCATACGGCGTTTGATGCTCGACCTTAACTTGCAAGCACGTAACGCATTGTTCAACATACTTAACCACGTCACGTTTCATCCCGGGCCACCAATACTCTTTCTTCAAATCAAGGTACATCTTTGTCGCACCCGGATGAATGGAATACTTTGACTTACGTGTTCATCAAGTAGCACTCGTCGGCAACCACCCATTTTGGGCACCCACACTCTACCTTGGAAAGACAACAAACTATGTGGGCCTAAGGTAATAGACTCCGTTTGTCCCATAATGTAATACCCCGTCAGAATCGACTAACGTCGTATTAACTCTGGTCCCACAGTTAACGGTCACGCCCTCTATATGAGACGTTTTCGAAAAAAGCGTTCGCAATAAAGTTGAATAAACCATGTCATTAAGTAAATGTAGTTCAAAATAGTTTAACGGAAATAACCAATGTAAATGACCTTCAAACACTATTTAAATAAACAAAAAAGTTTCATAATGCGAATGTATATTATTCTTGAAAACATTAGTAATCATGCTGGACTTCACTCCAGTAATAGCAATAAGCAATCATAATGACATCAGCTAGTGGAAGCAAACCTCTAAGGACCTGAGATAAAAGCATGCGAAAAGTCAACAAAATTGTTGAGTGAAGCTACAGGTTTAGTAAAACATTTATCGTAAGTTAAGCCATGAGATTTCTTTGAAAGCATCGTAAAAGTCATACATTTATCATGAGCACTTCATTATAAGACTTTAACATGCGGATAGCTCATTCGCTACATGTCTTCCTTTTACCGTTTCTAAGCATACACCAATCAAGTGTACAAGTTAAACTACATAAGCACCCTTGTGTGCTGGGGCGAGGTTTGCCAAACCTAACGGTACCATCCCTATAAGTCAAGCTTACGTAAAGTAATTAATATAATCATGCTAAGGGTTTTTGATCAAACTCATATGTATATCGTTTAGTTACTCGTGACTAATATGTAAAACATTTGAAATAGCATGTTATCTCGTCCCACATGATAAGTAGTAGGGACTGTAGACTCACCTTTGAAAAGCACAGTAGGAGCTTAGTAAAACAGTAAGATAGCCGGACGATCACAACCGTAAAATGCAACCTAATCAATTAGATTACCTTAATTAAATACATAAGTCACACTTTGTCAACTCATAGTGTACGCGTAGTCCTAGTGCTCAGACTGACTCAACATGTAAGGAAAAGTCAACTAGTTCATGCAAGTTAACAAAAGTCAACCAAAGTCAAACCAAAAGTCAAAGTTGGTCAAAGTGGTCAAATTAAGTCAACCATATCAGTAGGTCATGCAATCTTAGTAAACATGTCAATCCTAAGTCAACTAACATGTTTTAGCTCACAGTTTGTCAAGTACACGTTCACAATTTATTGTATAGCATACAATTTACGCACACCTTGCAAACAACGAATGTAAATCACAACACATAAGTCATGGTAACATGGAAAACTCCAGATCATAACTAGACTCATAAATGTTTCTAAAAATTGTAGCCATGCCCTCATACGATGTCTACAAGTCATGTTTCAGATAAGGTTCATATAAGGTTTACCAAATCAGTTACAGCTCGCGCAACAGTTTTAGAAACATTCTCATTTATTATAAAAAATAGTAATTAATGAATAGCCAATTGGAGGTGACTTTAGACACTCCAAATTTTCAGTGGTAAAATAATAAAAGAAATTCAAGTAGCCATTTTGTAGAGTTTTGCATAACTCTACAGACCTTCTGTTTTGGACAACATCTAGACATGTCATTTGGTGACGCATATAACACATAGCAAACAATGGTTTTAGAAGCTATCATACAAATTAAATATGTTTATGAACATTTAAATGACAATATACCAGAAGATCAAAGTTTCAATTAATTTCTAGTTCATGTGAGGTCATTTAGAGTGCATATGAAACCAGTTTCCGAGCAATACAAGTCACCATTTTTCGTTTAATCATACCGAGAGCTATACATAATCTTTTAACATAATCTTAAGTCTAACTTGAGTAATTTTTAACAAAGAATCCAATGGTTATCAGATCAATAATTCGTTCATAAAGCATAAACAACAGAAAATTCGTGTTACATGCAAAACCCTAGCAAAAACTTCAATCAATCATAATTAACACATCCGGTAACGAAATCATGCAATTCCAAAGTATAAATTTATTAATTTTTAGAGAACTATCCATCTAGATACATTACATTAACAGTAGATGTACTCATCTCATCAGATTTATAGCAAATCAATTCGTGGTTCAATCAAAACACATCAATCGAGCAAAATAACGACTAATAACATATGCAATCACAATCAATTGGGCACTAGACCCTTGTATACTACATAATTGATCAAAATTAGATCTAATAAGATTAGGGTTAGTGGTTTTATACCTCAAAAACACAAATTGAAAGTAGATACATGTAGAGGATGAAACAAGCAACAACTTTAATGCACGAGACTTGTTCTAATTTTGAGTTGATGATGGTGTTATGGTGGTGGCTATGGTTGATGAACACAAGATGTAGGGAGAGGGAGAGTGTCGACTAAGGTATGAGGATTATGAGAGTCCAGATAAATTTTTTCTAGTTATATTACCATTTAGGGCCTAATTAAGTCAAATACTAGCAAGCAAGAGCCCAAAATACAAAAACAAGGGAGGCTTGGGGGTAGTCGGCCGAATGGCCCACTAGGGGTATTCCTAGGCTCGTTTTGTCTAAAAGATTGTATGCACGTGGTCCGCTTCGAGTACCGTTAACCGTACCGGGTCTCCGGAACGTTAACCGGTTGTTGAAACGCAATCCACTGGGTTTAATTCATTAAATACTTAATAAATTAAATAAGTTTTTCATAAAGTTAATAATTATTAAAAATATTTATTTATTCAAGTTTCTGAGTTCCGTAAACTGAAAGATTTTCTATGCGGTTATCGTAACCATGTCGTTTTCTAGGTATTTCGTTATCAATTAATATCAAAATATTAATTCAAGTAATCCATTAGGATCAAATATGCATTTAAATCAGTTACACACATAAAGTTCTATGTAACCATCATTAAATATTAACAGACAAGTAACGATAGTAACGGGAAAAGTAGGGTTGTTACACATAATTCGCTCTTCACGCCTGTGATTAATAAAAGCTTCAATTTGAATCTCACCAAGCTTCTCAAGGAAATTGTTAGAAATAGTCATGCGCAACGATCCCACTCGTATTGCCGGATATTGACTCTTTCGACTCAATGCATTCGCAACTACGTTCACCTTACCCAGATGGTAAAGTAGCTCACAATCGTAATCTTTCAACAAATCGATCCATCTACGTTGACGATTGTTCAAATCTCGTTGATCAAAGAGATATTTCAAACTTTTATGATCCGAATAAATCGTACACTTGACACCATACAAGTAGTGGTGCCAAATTTTCAACGCATGAACCACCGCCGCCAATTTAAGGTCATAAGTCGGATATCTCTTTTCGTGTTCCTTTAATTTTCTAGAGGCATAAGCGATGACTTTACCCCGTTGCATTAGAACGCACCCGAGCCCATTTATTGAGGCATCACAATAAACCGTCATATCTTCGATTCCTTCCGGTAACACCAACACTGGAGCTTGACACAATATCTCCTTTAACAATTGGAAAGCAATTTCTTGCTCATTTTCCCAATTAAATCTCACGTTCTTCCTCGTCAACCTTGTCAATGGAATATCGATGTTAGAAAAGTCTTGGATAAACTGACGATAATAACCGACCAATCCGAGTAAACTTCGAACTTCCGTCGGTGTAGTCGGTTGTCCCCAACCCTTTACCGCCTCTATTTTCCGCAGATCTACTTGAATACCTTCTTCATTCACAATATGGCCAAGGAATTGAACTTCTCTTAGCAAGAATTCGCGCTTGGAGAACTTAGCATACAACATCTCTTTTCACAACATCTTCAACATTTCCCGCAAATGATGTTCATGTTCCTTCATACTCTTAGAATAAACGAGTATCTCGTCAATGAACACAATTACCGACTTGTCCAACATATTTTGGCACACTCGATTCATAAGTTCCATGAATGCCGCAGGTGCATTCGTAAGACCAAAAGGCATTACTACAAATTCAAAAATGCCCGTAACGGGTTCAAAAGGCCGTCTTCTCAATATCCTCCTCACGGCCCTGCATTTGGTGATAAGCGGACCGTAAGTCAATTTTAGAAAAGTAAGTCGCGCCTTGGAGTTAATCAAACAAATCGTCAATCCGAGGCAATGGGTAACGATTCTTTATCGTCACCTTGTTCAACACCCGATAATCGATGCACATCTGCATGCTTTCTTCTTTACGAATAAAACCGGAGCACCCCACGACGAAGCACTCGGTTGGATAAAACCCTTTTCAAGAAACTCTTGGGTTTGATTCAACAACTCTTGCATTTCCATTGGTACTAAACGATAAGGAGTTTTAGCAATGGGAGTAGCCCTCGGAACCAACTCAATGCGAAATTCAACTTGTCTTTCCGCCAGAACATCCAGTAACTCATCTGGAAAAATGTCTTCGAATTCATTAACCACCGGAATATCATGAATGGATGGATGCTCTTCACATGTATCAACTACATGTGCAAGAAAAGCCATGCCACCGCCACTAAGAAAACAACGTGCCCGTGCATAAGTGCATAAGGGTACAAGCCTCCTCCGCTTATCACCATCAATAATTAACTCTCCCCCACTTGGGGTCTTTACACGAATAAACTTGTCATCACATGAAATATCGACTCTATAACGATCGAGCCAATCCATACCAACAATGATATCAAACTCACCCAAAGTCATCGGGATAAGATCGATTTTAAAGGTTTTGGCACCAAACACAACATTATAATTTTTACATACACCCACCCCTAGCACCGTCTTACCATCCGCTATTTCAACTTTTACCGGTTGACTTAACTTAGCTAGCGGTTTATTAATCTTAGGTACAAACTTTGGAGACACAAACGATAAATTAGCACCGCTATCAAATAGTATCCTTTCCGGATTAGAGTTAATCATGAAAGTACCTGAGACAACTTCATTGGATTGTTTGGCTTCATCATTAGTCAACAAATAGTTTCGTCCCTAGCCATACCCGCCGCTTTCTCTAGCTTCTTAACTTGATCACCCTGTAAGTCGGGACACTCCGACTTTCGGTGCCCTTCTTTTTGACAATTAAAACAAATGAGCTTGTTTGTTGAAGATGGGTTCGGGTAATCACGAGCCATATGACCTTTTTTCCCACAATTGTAACACACAAATGAAAAACCCCCGGAAGCACTTTTATTTACGCTTCCAACACTCTCGGTCGCACTTTTAATCTTCTTGTTGGAATGGCTAGTAGCTTCAAACTTTCTTTTGCTAAAAGTGAAGTCACTCTTTTTTGGGATAAGTGACTCAAAACCTTTAACCACGATAAACAACTCATCAAAAGATTTCATCGAACCCCTACTAATCTTCTCTTGATAGTTGTCATTTAAGGTTCGTTGAAAGTCTTCCATCAACATATGATCATTACCGGTATACTCAGGGAAAACTTGGGTCTTTGGTAAGAAAGTGGACTTGAGAGTGTTCAAATCCATCGACCCTTGCCTCAAAGCATGCAACTCATCTTTTAGCCTCGAGAGATAGGCCATAGTTCGGTACTCCTTGAAGAATTCTACCTTGAACTCATCTCACATCAAACTCATACTTTGCTCCTCACCATAAACTCAAATTTTCGCATCCCACCAAAGTTTGGCATCACCCCTCAGCTTGCTACTTTCGTACCTCGTCTTCTTATCGGGAGGACATTCACTAGTGCGAAAAGCCCCCTCTAAATCGTAAATCCAACGGGTACTCTTGAGTGGGTCCCTCTCGCCATCAAACGTGGGAGGTTGAAAAACCTTAAAATTTTTGTAGAGGAAGTCCCTGCTTCCCACATCACCCATATCATTCTCAACATATACTCCTTAAGGTTTAGCGAACCTCTTATCGAACTCTTCTTGGATGACAGCACCCATTTGCTCCTTTATCATGTCGGTCACTTGCTCATCGACCGATTCTTGAAAGACCTTTTTGACGTTTGCGAGAAATTCCGCATTTTGACTTTTCAAGATGGCCTCAACCTTGGCCGTGAAGTCATTCCCTTTGCTCGTACTTCCATTATCGTGACCGTTTCTCATCTTCATGCTATAAAATGGAATAGTTTAAACAACGAAAGGCATGGAAACAACATATATATAACACACCGCCCCATCTTGCTCAACACTAGTCGTACATCGCTTGTTTGACACGATTTGAACCCGTAACAATGGTAGCTAGTCATTGTTATGCGAGCACATCGCATCAACTCACTAGTACAATGTCTATCTCAATTGATGATTGCAAACACAATACAATACAATTATCACATAGTAAGTTAACCTATGCTAAGGTACTAACCAATCCCGGTCTGACCCGCATCCTAAAAGTCCCGCATAAAACACATACACAATAAAGTCTAAGTCTAGGCACCTATCTCAAGTGGCCTAAATTCCTTAGACCATGTTCTGATACCACTTGTAACGACCCAACCCGTTAAATAATGCAAACCATTTTTTTTAAAAGGGCTGATCAGACCTGTCAGCATTAACCCGCGGCGCGCCTTGCCAGCCGCGGTGCGGCTTACTGTAACGACCCGACTTTTTTGACTTATATTTATACTTTATACTTTCACGAATCTGCGTATATGTCCGTACTGAGCTAGATAACATTTTGGAGTCATTATCCATGTTAATTACTTTCATTAATATCTTAAAACGTGTTATTAAGTGCTTAATCACTTAACTTGATCCTCGAATTCTTTTATGACCGTTAGTGTCACTAGTCGTTTAGTGCGTATATGTGCGTACTGAGCTAGATAACATTCTGCAGTCATTATCCATGTTAATTACTTTCATTAATATCTTAAAATGTGTTATTAAGTGCTTAATCACTTAACTTGATCCTCGAATGCTTTTATGACCGTTAGTGTCACTAGTCGTTTAGAACGAGATACGTACTGGGTACACGTTAAACTTTTGTCATAATTGGAGTGTTATGACTACTTAATCCTAATTGTTATTTCTAAATGACAATTACTTAGCTTAACGGTTGTTTAATTATGCTTAGTGTTTTATTAATGCACACTAGTTAGTCTTAATGGACTTATCACCTTAATGGACTTAGTTTATCAAAGGCCCACCCTACTCTAGCGATGGACTAGTATGTTAGCCCATCTTAATGGACTTATGTTTAGTGACCCGAACTTTTCCATGCTTATATATATTAATTGATATTGATATTTACATGACTAAATGTTTCCAACATGTTAAGCAATCAAACTTGTTAAGACTTGATTAAATGAAATAAGTTTCATATAGACAATTAATCACCCAAGTTGACCGGCGATTCACGAACGTTACAAATTTGTAAAAACTACATGTTGTGGTATATATAGACATATATATATGGTTGACATGAGATTATGTGATATACATAAGAAATGAGATTACTAAGTTAAAAAACTCGAAATGATAAATATAACGATTATCGTTATGATAACGTCTACTAAATACATATGTATCATATTAATATATTGATACACTATATTTAACATGATAAAATGAAATTTAAATATATCATTAAGTGTGTTAACAATGAACTACATATGTAAAAACAAGACTACTAACTCAAGAATTACGAAACGAGACTTATATGTAATGATTATCGTTGTAACGATATTTTAATGTATATATCATATTAAGAGATATTCATACATCATAATATCATGATAATATAATAATTTAACATCTCATTTTATATATTAAACATTGAGTTAACAACATTAATTGAGATCGTTAACTTAAAGGTTTCAAAACAACACTTACATGTAACGACTAACGAAGAATTAACGACTCCATTAGAATGTATATACATGTTGTGTTTTGATATGTATTCTTACACTTTTGAAAGACTTCAAGACACATATCATAGTACCTCTACTTAACAAAAAATACTTACAATTACATCCTCGTTCAGTTTCATCAACAATTCTACTCGTATGCACCCGTATTCGTACTCGTACAATACACAGCTTTTAGATGTATGTACTATTGGTATATACACTCCAATGATCAGCTCTTAGTAGCCCATGTGAGTTACCTAACACATATGGGAACCATCATTTGGCAACTAGCATGAAATATCTCATAAAATTACAAAAATATTAGTAACCATTCATGACTTATTTACATGGAAATAAAATTACATATCCTTTATATCTAATCCATATACCAACGACCAAAAACACCTACAAACACTTTAATTCTTCAATTTTCTTCATCTAATTGATCTCTCTCAAGTTCCATCTTCAAGTTCTAAGTGTTCTTCATAAATTCCATAAGTATAGTTTCATAAAAATCAAGAATACTTCCAAGTTTGCAAGTTTACTTCCAAGCTTTCTAATCCATTCCAAGTAATCATCTAAGATCAAGGAACCTTTGTTATTTACATTAGGTTATCTTTATAATTCAAGATAATATATATCAATTTATTTCTGTACATCTAACTGTGAACAACTAGTTGTAGGTTACTAACGAGGACAGCTGACTTAATACACTCAAATCTTTAAAACATAATAAAAGTGGTTGTAATTATATTTTGATCATACTTTGATATATATGTACATATTTGTATAGGTTCGTGAATCGATCCGTGGCCAAGTCTAATATTTTTGGGATGAGAATAAATGCAGGTTTTATAAATGATTTATAAAATAGACACAAGTACGTGAAACTACATTCTATGGTTGAATTATCGAAATTGAATATGCCCCTTTTTATTAAGTCTGGTAATCTAAGAATTAGGGAACAGATACCCTAATTGACGCGAATCCTAAAGATAGATCTATTGGGCCTAACAAACCCCATCCAAAGTACCAGATGCTTTAGTACTTCAAAATTTATATCATATCCGAAGGGTGTCCCGGAATGATGGGGATATTCTTATATATGCATCTTGTTAATGTCGGTTACCAGGTGTTCACCATATGAATGATTTTTATCTCTATGTATGGGATGTGTATTGAAATATGAAATCTTGTGGTCTATTGTTACGATTTGATATATATAGGTTAAACCTATAACTCACCAACATTTTTGTTGACGTTTAAAGCATGTTTATTCTCAGGTGAATACTAAGAGCTTCCGCTGTTGCATACTAAAATAAGGACAAGATTTGGAGTCCATGTTTGTATGATATTGTGTAAAAACTGCATTCAAGAAACATATGTCGATGTAATATATTTCTATTGTAAACCATTATGTAATGATCGTGTGTAAACAGTATATTTTAGATTATCATTATTTGATAATCTACGTAATGCTTTTGAAACCTTTATTGATAAAATAAAGGTTATGGTTGTTTTAAAAATGAATGCAGTCTTTGAAAAACGTCTCATATAGAGGTCAAAACCTCGCAACGAAATCAATTAATATGGAACGTTTATAATCAATATGAACGGGACATTTCAGTTGGTATCCGAGCGTTGGTCTTAGAGAACCAGAAAATTTGCATTAGTGTGTCTTATCGAGTTTGTTAGGATGCATTAGTGAGTCTGGACTTCGACCGTTTTTCTTTAAAAATGATTGCTTAACATTTTTGTTGGAAACTATATATTATTAACATGTAAATATTATGTGGTATATTAATCTCTTAACATGTTTGATATTGTGTGATAGATGTCTACCTCTAGCACAAATCTCATTGACTCACCTAATAATAACGAAGAGTCGAATATATATTGGCAAGATTCACAAGTTCCCGAAGAACTGGAAGAAGAGGAAACGGAACCGGAAGAAGAGGAACCGGAAGAAGAGGAACCAGAAGAAGAGGAACCAGAAGAAGAAGACGTTCCGGAGGGGGGAATAGTAGGAACTACAGAAAACCGGTCAAATAAAAGAAAATCCTCAACCAATGGACCAAAGTTAATGATGGTCAATGGTGTTTCCGCTAAGGAAGCAAAATATTGGGAAAATTACCAATTTTCCGATGAATCGGATCCTGATGAGGATTCTGATGATGTTATAGAAATTACCCCGACCCAATTTAATGAGGCAAAAGAAAATAATAAGGGAAAAGGCATCAAAATAGAGAAATCTGATTCCGACCCCGATGAACTTTATATGTACCGTCAACACCCGTAATTTTCAATATCGTGACAATAACCCGGGAACATCTAAACCACCAGGTTTTTCTAAACTAATGTGGAAAACGACGGCTCGTATTAGAGGAACATCATATATCCCTAGAAAATTAGGAAAAAGAACCAAGTCCGAAGAAGAAGAAACCAGTGATTCAGATTAGAGGGGTGTGAGCATGTTGTGTAATAAATGTATTGTAGTGTGCTTGTACTTTTATGTTCTATGTAAAAATTGCTTGTATTGTTTGTTATTACGAATCTAATCCTTGTCTATTTTACAGTATAAAAACAAAATGGACGTTAAGGGTAGACAACCGAATATTTTAGAAGACCTACCAGAGGATATGATTGAGGAAATCTTGTCTAGAGTCGGTCAGAATTCATCAGCACATTTAGTTATGGCAAAATTAACTTGTCAAACATTTGAAAGACTTTCCAGAAATGCCTTAGTTTATAAAAGGCTTTCCTTTGATAGGTGGGGTATATCACATTGGGGAGACTTTAAGTTACGCCGTGTTTTCTTTAAAGCGTTAAATGCGGGGAACCCAAATGCAATTTTACGCTACGGGTGATGAACCTATTTTGACTCAACATATCCCAACATAGGATTTCGTGAATTAGAAAGATCTTCTAACATGCAACATAAAGAAGCATTTTATGCTTACGGGTTAGTTATGTTCGATTCTTACCTAAGTGAGAAAAAGAACATCGGATTGCAGCTTTTAAATAAAACTTTCCCACAAGTGACGGATTCAGTAGTTGGGGTGAGAAACAAGGTTTTTAGATTATTACGGGGCTGTTGGACATTACGAAACCCTCGTCCTTTTGACGACATTACAACATGCTGCCTAGCCAATGGTCATAATGGTTATTTTCCACAAGACCAAGGATGGGAAGTCGTCTTAGTAAAACCAGAATACATGACTTGTTTCTGGACTTATGAATTACGTGTCTTTATTTCCTTTGCTGAACAACTTGCGTATTAACTAGATTTATCTTCAAAACTGTCATGTATCATAGTGTACTATATTTCATGTTATATGTAATATAGCGAAGTTGTAAGTTTGAAGAATATTTGTATGTGATATATTATTATAATCAGTTTTTCATATGGAATTGTAGTAGTTGAATTGTATATTAGCTACTAAGTATGAACTTAACGGGTAGGTAATACTCGAATTTAAACTTATAAAACGCTAATATGAAGAAAAAGCTTTTATAAATGAGTTCATATTATGCTACGAGATACTATTGACTACTCTTAATATTCTGTATGATTAACTTGTTTCATTTGACTATTTTGATGGAAATGGTACCGACTACTCGACACACCTTGAATATGAGCGAAGAGGAATTTCGTGCCTTTCTTGCTTCAAACATAGCCGCAGTACAGGCCGCGCTACATACCAACAATAACTCTGAATCTAGCAATACAGCTAACGGCGCAAGAAATCGTGTAGGATGCTCCTACAAGGAATTCACTGCCTGCAAACCTTCAGAATTTGATGGGATCGAAGGACCAATCGAATTGAAACGGTGGACCGAGAAAGTTGAATTGGTGTTTGCCATAAGTAAGTGTGCTGAAGGAGATAAAGTGAAGTACGTTACGCATACCTTCACAGGTATTGCATTAACATAGTGGAATACCTATCTAGAGAAAGTGGGACAAGATGCTGCTTACGCGCTACCGTGGTCAGCATTCAAGCACATGATAAACAAGAAGTACCGTCCCAGAACAGAGGTTAATAAGCTCAAGTCAGAACTTAGAGGGTTACGAACACATGGATTCGATATTACTTCGTACGAAAGATGATTCACAGAATTGTGCCTATTGTGTCTGAGAGCTTACGAAGATGAGGAAGAGAAGATCGACGCGTTTGTGAAAGGGTTACCGGAGAGAATCCAAGAAGATATAAGTTCACACAAGCCTGCCTCCATACAAAAGGCATGTAGAATGGCTCACAAACTAGTGAACCAGATTGAGGGAAGAATTAAAGAACAGGCGGCCGAAGAGGCCAACGTGAAGCTAGTCAAAAGAAAGTGGGAGGAAAACGGTGATAAGAGTCACCAATACAATAACAACTATCCCAACAATTGCAACATCAATCGCAATTAAAACAAACGGTACAACAACAACAACAACAACAACTACAACAATCATCCCAACAACAATAACAACCGCAACAACAACAACAACAACAATCAGAAGCAGCTATGCCAAAGGTGTGAAAAGTATCACTCAGGGTTCTGCACCAAATTTTGCAGCAAGTGTAAAAGAAATGGTCATAGCGCGGCGAAGTATGAGGTCTATGGACCAGGGGTTAACAAAACGAAAGGAACAAATGGTGTTGGAACGAGTAATGGCGGAGCAAGTAGTGTCGGAGCAAGTTATGCCAATGTAGTTTGTTATAAATGTGGAAAACCGGGCCACATTATTAGAAATTGCCCGAACCAGGAGAACACGAATGGACAAGGTCGCGGAAGAGTTTTCAATATTAATGCGGCAGAGGCACAGGAAGACCCGGAGCTTGTTACGGGTACGTTTCTTATTGACAATAAATCTTCTTACGTTTTATTTGATTCGGGTGCGGATAGAAGCTATATGAGTAGATATTTTTGTGCTAAATTAAGTTGTCCATTGACGCCGTTGGATAGTAAATTTTTACTCGAATTAGCAAACGGTAAATTAATTTCAGCAGATTAGATATGCCGGAATCGAGAAATTAAACTGGGTAGTGAAATATTTAAGATTGATTTGATACCAGTAGAGTTAGGGAGTTTTGATGTAATAGTTGGCATGGACTGGCTGAAGGAGATGAAAGCAGAGATCGTATGTTACAAAAATGCAATTCGCATTGTACGAGAAGAAGGAGAACCCTTAATGGTGTACGGAGAAAAGGGAAACATGAAGCTACATCTTATTAGTAATTTGAAGGCACAAAAACTAATAAGAAAAAGTTGCTATGCTATTCTAGCACACGTCGAGAAAGTACAAACTGAAGAAAAGAGCATCAATGATTTTCTCGTCGCAAAAGAATTTCCCAATGTATTTCTGAAAGAATTACCGAGACTACCTCCACATCGATCTGTTGTATTTCAAATAGATCTTGTACCAGGAGCTGCACCAATAGCTCGTGCTCCTTACAGACTCGTACCCAGCGAGATGAAAGAACTGCAAAGCCAACTGCAAGAACTATTAGAATGTGGTTTCATTCGACCAAGCACATCACCATGGGGAGCTCCTGTTTTGTTTGTCAAGAAGAAATATGGTACATTTAGGTTGTGTATTGACTACAGAGAGTTGAATAAACTTACCATCAAAAACCGTTATCCACTGCCGAGAATTAACGACTTATTTGATCAACTACAAGGCTCGTCGATTTATTCGAAAATCGATTTACGTTCTGGATATCATCAAATGCGAGTAAAGGAGGATGATATTCCAAAAACTGCTTTTAGGACGCGTTATGGTCATTACGAGTTTATGGTTATGCCGTTTGGATTGACTAACGCACCAGCTGTGTTCATGGACCTTATGAACCGAGTGTGTGGGCCATATCTTGACAAGTTTTTCATTGTTTTCATTGATGACATACTTATTTACTCAAAGAATGATCAAGAGCACGAATAACATTTGAGAAAAGTGCTAGAAGTATTGAGGAAAGAAAAACTGTACGCTAAGTTTTCAAAGTGTGCATTTTGGTTGGAAGAACTTCAATTCCTCGGTCACATAGTGAACAAAGAAGGTATCCACGTGGACCCGGCAAAGATCGAAACCGTTGAAAAGTGGGAAACCCCAAAAACTCCGAAGCATATACGTCAATTTTTAGGATTGGCTGGTTACTACAGAAGATTCATCCAAGATTTCTCCAAAATAGCAAAACCCTTGACTGCATTAACGCATAAAGGGAAGAAATTTGAATGGAAGGATGAACAAGAGAAGGCGTTTTAGTTATTGAATAAAAAGCTAACTACGGCACCTAAATTGTCATTGCCTGAAGGGAATGATGATTTTGTGATTTATTGTGATGCATCAAAACAAGGTCTCGGTTGTGTATTAATGCAACGAACGAGGGTGATTGCTTATGCGTCTAGACAATTCAAGATTCACGAGCAAAACTATACGACTCACAATTTGGAATTGGGTGCTGTTGTTTTTGCATTAAAGACTTGGAGGCATTATTTATATGGAGTCAAAAGTATTATATATACCGACCACAAAAGTCTCCAACATATATTTAATCAGAAGCAACTGAATATGAGACAACGCAGGTGGATTGAACTGTTGAATGATTATGATTTTGAGATTCGATACCACCCGGGGAAGGCGAATGTGGTAGCCGATGCTTTGAGTAGAAAGGACAAAGAACCTATACGGGTAAAAGCTATGAATATAATTATTCGTACTAACCTTACTACTCAAATAAAGGAGGTGCAACAAGGGGTTGTAAAAGAAGGAAAGTTGAAGAATGAGATACCCAAAGGATCAGAGAAACATCTTAATATTCGGGAAGACGGAACCCGATATAGGGCTGATAGAATTTGGGTACCAAGATTTAGAGATGTGAGAGAAATGGTACTTAAGGAAGCACATAAAACCAGATATTCAATACATCCCAGAGCGGGGAAGATTTATAAAGATCTCAAGAAACACTTTTGGTGGCCGGGTATGAAGGCCGATATTGCTAAATATGTAGGAGAATGTTTGACGTGTTCTAAGGTCAAAGCTGAACATCAGAAACCATCAGGTCTACTACAACAACCTGAAATCCCGAAATGGAAATGGGAAAACATTACCATGGATTTCATTACTAAATTGCCAAGGACTGCAAGTGGTTATGATACTATTTGGGTAATAGTTGATTGTCTCACCAAGTCAGCACACTTCCTGCCAATGAGAGAAGATGACAAAATGGAGAAGTTGGCGCGATTGTATTTGAAGGAGGTTATCTCCAGACATGGAATACCCGTCTCTATTATCTCTGATAGGGATGGTAGATTTGTTTCAAGGTTCTGGCAGACGTTGCAACAAGCATTGGGGACTCGTCTAGACATGAGTACTGCCTATCATCTACAAACTGATGGGCAGAGCGAAAGGACGATATAAACGCTTGAAGACATGCTACGAGCATGTGTTATTGATTTCGGAAACAGTTGGGATCGACACCTACCGTTAGCAGAATTTTCCTACAACAACAGTTATCATTCTAGTATTGAGATGGCGTCGTTTGAGGCACTTTATGGTAGAAAGTGCAGGTCTCCGATTTGTTGGAATGAAGTGGGGGATAGACAGATTATGGGTCCGGAGATAATACAAGAAACTACCGAGAAAATCATCCAAATTCAACAACGACTGAAAACCGCCCATAGTCGACAAAAGAGCTACGCGGACAGTAAAAGAAAAGATATAGAGTTTGAAATTGGAGAAATGGTCATGCTTAAGGTTTCACCTTGGAAAGGCGTTGTTCGATTTGGTAAACGGGGGAAACTAAATCCAAGGTACATTGGACCATTCAAGATTATAGATCGTGTCGGACCAGTAGCTTACCAATTGGAGCTACCTCAACAACTCGCGGCTGTACATAACACTTTTCATGTCTCGAATTTGAAGAAATGTTTTGCTAAAGAAGATCTCACTATTCCGTTGGACGAAATCCAAATCAATGAAAAACTTCAATTCATTGAAGAACCCGTCGAAATAATGGATCGTGAGGTTAAGAGACTTAAGCAAAACAAGATACCGATTGTTAAGGTTTGATGGAATGCTCATAGAGGACTCGAGTTCACTTGGGAGTGTTAAGATCAGATGAAGAAGAAATACCCGCATCTATTTCCAGAAGATTTGTCAACAGCTTAAAATTTCGGGACGAAATTTATTTAACGGGTAGGTACTGTATTGACCCGAACTTTTCCATGTTTATATATATTAATTTAGATTGATATTTACATGACTAAATGTTTCCAACATGTTAAGCAATCAAACTTGTTAAGACTTGATTAAATAAAATAAGTTTCATATAGACAATTGATCACCCAAGTTGACCGGCGATTCACGAACGTTACAAATTTGTAAAAACTACATGTTGTGGTATATATAGACATATATATATATGGTTGAAATGAGATTATGATGAGTAAGTATCTCACTAAGTATATTAACAATGTGTGATATACATAAGAAATGAGATTACTAAGTTAAGAAACTCGAAATGATATATATAACGATTATCGTTATGATAACGTCTACTAAATACATATGTATCATATTAAGATATTGATACACTATATTTAACATGATAAAATGATATTTAAATATATCATTAAGTGTGTTAACAATGAACTACATATGTAAAAACAAGACTACTAACTCAAGAATTACGAAACGAGACTTATATGTAACGATTATCGTTGTAATGATATTTTAATGTATATATCATATTAAGAGATATTCATACATCATAATATCATGATAATATAATAATTTAACATCTCATTTGATATAATAAACATTGGGTTAACAACATTAATTGAGATCGTTAACTTAAATGTTTCAAAACAACACTTACATGTAACTACTAACGAAGACTTAACGACTCCATTAGAATGTATATACATGTTGTGTTTTGATATGTATTTTTACACTTTTGAAAGACTTCAAGACACATATCAAAGTACTTCTACTTAACAAAAGTGCTTACAATTACATCCTCGTTCAGTTTCATCAACAATTCTACTCGTATGCACCCGTATTCGTACTCGTACAATACACAGCTTTTAGATGTATGTACTATTGGTATATACACTTCAATGATCAGCTCTTAGCATCCCATGTGAGTCATCTAACACATGTGGGAACCATCATTTGGCAACTATCATGAAATATCTCATAAAATTACAAAAAATATTAGTAATCATTCATGACTTATTTACATGAAAACAAAATTACATATCCTTTATATCTAATCCATATACCAACGAACAAAAACACCTAAAAACACTTTCATTCTTCAATTTTCTTCATCTAATTGATCTCTCTCAAGTTCCATCTTCAAGTTCTAAGTGTTCTTCATAAATTCCATAAGTATAGTTTCATAAAAATCAAGAATACTTCCAAGTTTGAAAGTCTACTTCCAAGCTTTCTAATCCATTCCAAGTAATCATCTAAGATCAAGGAACCTTTGTTATTTATAGTAGGTTATCTTTCTAATTCAAGATAATATATATCGATTTATTTCTTTACATCTAACTTTGGACAACTAGTTGTAGGTTACTAACGAGGACAGCTGACTTAATACACTCAAATCTTTAAAACATAATAAAAATGGTTGTAATTATATTTTGATCATACTTTGATATATATGTACATATTTGTATAGGTTCGTGAATCGATCCGTGGCTAAGTCTTATTTTCGAGGAAGAAAATATCTGTGAAAGTGAGTTATAGTCCCACTTTTAAAATCTAATATTTTTGGGATGAGAATACATGCAGGTTTTATAAATAATTTATAAAATAGACACAAGTACGTGAAACTACATTTTATGGTTGAATTATCGAAATCGAATATGCCCCTTTTTATTAAGTCTGGTAATCTAAGAATTAGGGAACAGACACCCTAATTGACGCGAATCCTAAAGATAGATCTATTGGGCCTAACAAACCCCATCCAAAGTACTGGATGCTTTAGTACTTCGAAATTTATATCATATCCGAAAGGTGTCCCGGAATGATGGGGATATTCTTATATATGCATCTTGTTAATGTTGGTTACCAGGTGTTCACCATATGAATGATTTTTATCTCTATGTATGGGATGTGTATTGAAATATCAAAACTTGTGGTCTATTGTTATGATTTGATATATATAGGTTAAACCTATAACTCACCAACATTTTTGTTGATGTTTAAAGCATGTTTATTCTCAGGTGAATACTAAGAGCTTCCGTTGTTGCATACTAAAATAAGGACATGATTTGGAGTCCATGTTTGTATAATATTGTGTAAAAACTGCATTCAAGAAACATATATCGATGTAATATATTTCTATTGTAAACCATTATGTAATGATCGTGTGTAAACAGTATATTTTAGATTATCATTATTTGATAATCTACGTAATGATTTTGAAACCTTTATTGATAAAATAAAGGTTATGGTTGTTTTAAAAATGAATGCAGTCTTTGAAAAACGTCTCATATAGAGGTCAAAACCTCACAACGAAATCAATTAATATGGAACGTTTATAATCAATATGAACGGGACATTTCATTATGATCCATTAAGACATAAAACAAGACCCATTAAGATATAAGACAAGATTACTAGCATGCTTATGTACCATGCACACATCACTTTGTACCACCACCCATGCCAAGCCAAATGGTCCCCCCCATGCTTGAACCGTCGGCCTATAATCCCACCACCACCACCTTCATTTTTTTCAAACTTCATTTCATTTCTCAAAACACACACAATTCTCTCTAGTTTTCTCTCTAGTTTCTTACTCTAAAAAGCTTAAGAAAACTTGTAAGTTTTCTTGAATTTATTTTCTTCTTTTTCTTTCATAATCGAAATCCTCATCATTATTCTTCAAAGATTCAAGTTTTGTAACTTGAATCTTCATATATCTTGTAACTTCAAACTTTAGTTGAAGAAGATGCAAGTACATGGAGGATTCAAGCTCTTTAGCTTTGAATCTTCATTACTTTTGTTAGATCTAAGCTCATAGCTTAAGATCTCTTTATTTTTGTTAAAGGATCAAAACTTATGTTTATGATCTTCATGTAACTTGTAGATCTAGCTTTTTGCTTTAAGGATCTTCAATAACATTAGAGATCCAAGCTTTCTAGCTTGAGGTTTCTATAAAAAGTTTGTTAAAAGATCAAGTTTATTAACTTATGATCTTCTTTAATTTGTTTTACTTCAATTTTGTAACTTGTGTTTTAATTAAATAAAGATACAAGCTTTCTAGCTTGAAGTCTCATAAGTATTGTTAAGAGATCCAATCTTTCTAGCTTAGGGTTTCATCATTTTGTTTGATCCAAGTTATGTAACTTATGGTCATCCAACTTGTTAAAACAAAAGCTCACTAGCTTATATTTTTTGTAAAAATCTAAGTTTTATAATTTAAGGTTTTGTAAAAGTTGAAAGTCTAAGTTCTATAACTTAGGGTTTCACCTAGAACATAAGATCTAGACTTTCTAGTCTAAGTTCTTCAATATTTAGCTAAGATCTAAGTTCTATAACTTAAAGTCTTGCTTGTTTGGTTTGAATCCAAGTTTGTAGCTTTAAATTTCAAATAGAACTTGTACTTGTGTCGAAACAAAGAACTTGATGTAACTTTGGTTCATCATCCTTCTAAAACTCTTAAATGAGTTGTAAATCTATTCTTAGTCTTGATATTTTGTGTTGATGGTTAAAACTTGGTCAAAATGATGCTAAAACATCAAAGAGTTGTACACTTAAGGCTTATATGCATCAAGGATGAGAACCGTGATAAGCATTAAACACCAAGAAACCCACCGGAGCACTTGTATCTGTTTTTCAGGGTCTGATCTGACTCCTGGAGCTTCTGGAAAATTTATTTTCAGAAAGTTCGGGATGTGTAGATGACTTTTCGTTTAAGACTCGCCTAAATCCGATATACGGTTTAGGATTTATAGTCTTCCGAAATTCACTACGCCTTCGTAACGACGTGCTGAAATTTATGACCTACTCGCGCTTTGATCTTCGCCACGGTCAAACGACATCGAGTTAGGATCTGAATTTCGGATAGTGGTAAGAGGACTCACAAACAGAGCTTTGCCCCTGGCCGCGCATCATTTCTGTTTGTGTAGAGGTCGTAGCGGTTGTTCGAATTCAGCTTTTTGATTCAACCTCTATTCTTGTTGAAAACTTACTCTATCTTTTACGTATGATGATAATGATTATACTTAAGACTTAACTTACTTACTTTTAAACTTTTTGGGATGATTTACTGACTTAGTAACCTTTGACTTAGGTTGAGTTCCTTTTATATCGACTTACTACTTGCTTACATTTTCGTATCGACTTTACCTTACATCCACTGTGAGTTATAGCTCCCGTTTTACTTTAACTATTTTTGGGACTGAGAATACATGCGCTTTTTATGTTTTACGTTCTAGACACGAGTACTTTAACTTTATATATGTGTGGGTGACATAACGGCACAAATTTTCCCCTTAGCTCGGTAACGTTTAACTATTGGTTTATGAACCGGTAGACGCGAATCTTAGATATGGATCTATAGGGTTTGATATCCCCACTCGGGCTAGTCGCGCTAGCATTTAATGGGTGTTTAATACTTTATATGTTTTAACACACTCGTCAAGTGTACTTTTAGGGGGTGATATATTATATTTCTTTGTTAAGTTAGTTACCAAGCGACCACAATTAAGCATATACTTTTCATACTGTTTTGAATACAAAATCTCGTGGTATACATTACATTATTGTTTACAATAAAACTATAGCTCACCAACATTCGTGTTGAATTGTTAAAGCATGTTATTTCTCAGGTGCTTAGACGAAATTGCTTCCGCTATAATAGACTTGTTGTGTTAGACTTCCGCTGTACTCTGCATTGTTAGAGATGTCTACTAGTCATGGACTTTTTATTTTGCATTCACTACTTATGTTATATTCGAACCATGGTTTGTAATGACCTAAGTGTCACGTACTATTGTTAATTCTTTCTATTCGTAGAAGCACGTTACTTTTGTAAAACATTCGTCGTTGGGAAAATGTTATCTTTTTATGAATGCAAAACCTTGTTTTAAAACAGCATATAGTGTTATACCGTGTAATGGACATATTGTTGATGATCCGTACCATGATGGTTTTGGACGGGGCATCACATTTGGTATCAGAGCATTGGTTGTAGGGAATGAGTATGCATTAGTGTGTCTTGACCGAGTCGATTAGGATTCACTAATAGGACTAATCTACAACTTGATCGTTTACTTGTTTCTGCGGAACTACTTGAAATGTCCCGTTCATATTGATTATAAACGTTCCATATTAATTGATTTCGTTGCGAGGTTTTGACCTCTATATGAGACGTTTTTCAAAGACTGCATTCATTTTTAAAACAACCATAACCTTTATTTTATCAATAAAGGTTTTAAAAGCATTACGTAGATTATCAAATAATGATAATCTAAAATATACTGTTTACACATGACCATTACATAATGGTTTACAATAGAAATATATTACATCGACATATGTTTCTTGAATGCAGTTTTTACACAATATCATAAAAACATGGACTCCAAATCTTGTCCTTATTTTAGTATGCAACAGCGGAAGCTCTTAGTATTCACCTGAGAATAAACATGCTTTAAACGTCAACAAAAATGTTGGTGAGTTATAGGTTTAACCTATATATATTAAATCGTAACAATAGACCACAAGATTTTATATTTCAATACACATCCCATACATAGAGATAAAAATCATTCATATGGTGAACACCTGGTAACCGACATTAACAAGATGCATATATAAGAATATCCCCATCATTCCGGGACACCCTTCGGATATGATATAAATTTCGAAGTACTAAAGCATCCGGTACTTTGGATGGGGTTTGTTAGGCCCAATAGATCTATCTTTAGGATTCGCGTCAATTAGGGTCTCTGTTCCCTAATTCTTAGATTACCAGACTTAATAAAAAGGGGCATATTCGATTTCGATAATTCAACCATAGAATGTAGTTTCACGTACTTGTGTCTATTTTGTAAATCATTTATAAAACCTGCATGTATTCTCATCCCAAAAATATTAGATTTTAAAAGTGGGACTATAACTCACTTTCACGGATATTTCCTTCCTCGGAAATAAGACTTGGCACGGATGGATTCACGAACCTATACAAATATGTACATATATATATCAAAGTATGATCAAAATATAATTACAACCATTTTTATTATGTTTTAAAGATATGAGTGTATTAAGTCAGCTGTCCTCGTTAGTAACCTACAACTAGTTGTCCACAGTTAGATGTACAGAAATAAATCGATATATATTATCTTGAATCAATCCACGACCCAGTGTATACACGTCTCAGGCTAGATCACAACTCAAAGTATATATATATTTTTGGAATCAACCTCAACCATGTATAGCTAACTCCAACATTACTGCATATAGAGTGTCTATGGTTGTTCCAAATAATATATATACATGGGTCGATATGATATGTCAAAACATTTGCATACGTGTCTATGGTATCCCAAGATTACATAATATATTAGAATACATGTATAATACAATATAAGTTAGCTAGGATATGATTTGTATAGATTTGTTAAACATTTCCCGTAGATAAAAAGATCAAAAATATCCAATCTTGTTTTACCCATAACTTCTTCATTTTAAATCCGTTTTGAGTGAATCAAATTGCTATGGTTTCATATTGAACTCTAATTTAAGAATCAAAACAGAAAAAGTATAGGTTTATAGTAGGAAATTTAAGTTATATGTCAATTACTAAAGAGGTAGTCATTTCCGTCGAAAGAACGACATCTTGATGACCATTTTGAAAAACATACTTTCACTTTGAGTTTAACCAAGATTTTTGGATATAGTTTCATGTTCATATGAAAAATCATTTTCCCAGAAGAACAACTTTTAAATCAAAGTTTATCATAGTTTTTAATTATCCAAACCAAAACAGCCCCCGGTTTCACTACGACGGCGTATATCCGATTTTATGGTGTTCATCGTGTTTCCAGGTTTTAAATCATTAAGTTAGCATATCATATAGATATAGAACATGTGTTTAGTTGATTTTAAAAGTCAAGTTAGAAGGATTAACTTTTGTTTGCGAACAAGTTTAGAATTAACTAAACTATGTTCTAGTGATTACAAGTTTAAACCTTCGAATAAGATAGCTTTATATGTATGAATTGAATGATGTTATGAACATCATTACTACCTCAAGTTTTCTGGATAAAACTACTGGAAATGAGAAAAATGGATCTAGCTTCAAAGGATCCTTGGATGGCTTGAAAGTTCTTGAAGCAGAATCATGACACGAAAACAGTTCAAGTAAGATTTTCACTCGAAATAAGATTGTTATAGTTGTAGAAATTGAATCAAAGTTTGAATATGAATATTACCTTGAATTATAAAGATAACCTACTGTAAATAAAAAAGGTTCCTTGATCTTAGATGATTACTTGGAATGGATTAGAAAGCTTGGAAGTAAACTTGCAAACTTGGTAGTATTCTTGATTTTTATGAAACTATACTTATGGAATTTATGAAGAACACTTAGAACTTGAAGATGGAACTTGAGAGAGATCAATTAGATGAAGAAAATTGAAGAATGAAAGTGTTTGTAGGTGTTTTTGGTCATTGGTATATGGATTAGATATAAAGGATATGTAATTTTGTTTTCATGTAAATAAGTCATGAATGATTGCTAATATTTTTGTAATTTTATGAGATATTTCATGCTAGTTGCCAAATGATGGTTCCCACATGTGTTAGGTGACTCACATGGGATTCTAAGAGCTGATAATTGGAGTGTATGTACCAATAGTACATACATCTAAAAGCTGTGTATTGTACGAGTACGAATACGGGTGCATACGAGTAGAATTGTTGATGAAACTAAACGAGGATGTAATTGTAAGAATTTTTGTTAAGTAGAAGTACTTTGTTATGTGTCTTGAAGTATTTCAAAAGTGTAAGAATACATATCAAAACACAACATGTATATACATTCTAATGGAGTCGTTAAGTCTTCGTTAGTCATTACATGTAAGTGTTGTTTTGAAACCTTTAAGTTAACGATCTCAATTAATGTTGTTAACCCAATGTTTATTATATCAAATGAGATGTTAAATTATTATATTATCATGATATTATGATGTATGAATATCTCTTAATATGATATATACATTAAAATATCGTTACAACGATAATCGTTACATATAAGTCTCGTTTCGTAATTCTTGAGTTAGTAGTCTTGTTTTTACATATGTAGTTCATTGTTAACACACTTAATGATATATTTAAATATCATTTTATCATGTTAAATATAGTGTATCAATATCTTAATATGATACATATGTATTTAGTAGACGTTATCATAACGATAATCGTTATATATATCATTTCGAGTTTCTTAACTTAGTAATCTCATTTCTTATGTATATCACACATTGTTAATATATTTAGTGAGATACTTACTCATCATAATCTTATGTTAGCCATATATATATATGTCTATATATACCACAACATGTAGTTTTTACAATTTTGTAACGTTCGTGAATCGCCGGTCAACTTGGGTGATCAATTGTCTATATGAAACTTATTTCATTTAATCAAGTCTTAACAAGTTTGATTGCTTAACACGTTGGAAACATTTAGTCATGTAAATATCAATCTCAATTAATATATATAAACATGGAAAATTTCGGGTCACTACAGTACCTACCCGTTAAATAAATTTCGTCCCGAAATTTTAAGCTGTTGAAGGTGTTGATGAATCTTCTGGAAATAGATGCTGGTATTTCTTCTTCATCTGATCTTCACACTCCCAGGTGAACTCGGGTCCTCTACAAGCATTCCATTGAACCTTAACAATCAGTATCTTGTTTTGCTTAAGTCTCTTAACCTCACGATCAATTATTTCGACGGGTTCTTCAATGAATTGAAGTTTTTCATTGATTTGGATTTCGTCCAATGGAATAGTGAGATCTTCTTTAGCAAAACATTTCTTCAAATTCGAGACGTGGAAAGTGTTATGTACAGCCACGAGTTGTTGAGGTAGCTCCAGTTGGTAAGCTACTGGTCCGACACGATTTATAATCTTGAATGGTCCAATGTACCTTGGATTTAGTTTCCCCTGTTTACCAAATCGAACAACGCCTTTCCAAGGTGAAACCTTAAGCATGACCATTTCTCCAATTTCAAACTCTATATCTTTTATTTTATTGTACGTGTAGCTCTTTTGTCGACTCTGGGCGGTTTTCAATCGTTGTTGAATTTGGATGATTTTCTCGGTAGTTTCTTGTATTATCTCCGGACCCGTAATCTGTCTATCCCCCACTTCATTCCAACAAATCGGAGACCTGCACTTTCTACCATAAAGTGCCTCAAACGGCGCCAACTCAATACTAGAATGATAACTGTTGTTGTAGAAAAATTCTGCTAACGGTAGGTGTCGATCCCAACTGTTTTCGAAATCAATAACACATGCTCGTAGCATGTCTTCAAGCGTTTGTATCGTCCTTTCGCTCTGCCCATCAGTTTGTGGATGATAGGCAGTACTCATGTCTAGACGAGTCCCCAATGCTTGTTGCAACGTCTGCCAGAACCTTGAAACAAATCTACCATCTCTATCAGAGATAATAGAGATGGGTATTCCATATCTGGAGACAACCTCCTTCAAATACAATCGCGCCAACTTCTCCATTTTTTCATCTTCTCTCATTGGCAGGAAGTGTGCTGACTTGGTGAGACGATCAACTATTACCCAAATAGTATCATAACCACTTGCAATCCTTGGCAATTTAGTAATGAAATCCATGGTAATGTTTTTACATTTCCATTCCGGGATTTCAGGTTATTGTAGTAGACCTGATGGTTTCTGATGTTCAGCTTTGACCTTAGAACACGTCAAACATTCTCCCACATATTTAGCAATATCGGCTTTCATACCCGGCCACCAAAAGTGTTTCTTGAAATATTTATACATCTTCCCCGCTCCGGGATGTATTGAATATCTGATTTTATGTGCTTCTTTAAGTACCATTTCTCTCACATCTCCAAACCTTGGTACCCAAATTCTATCAGCCCTATATCGGGTTCTGTCTTCCCGAATATTAAGATGTTTTTCTGATCCTTTGGGTATCTCATTCTTCAACTTTCCTTCTTTTACAACCCCCTGTTGTGCCTCCTTTATTTGAGTAGTAAGGTTAGTACGAATAATTATATTCATAGCTTTTACACGTATAGGTTCTCTATCCTTTCTACTCAAAGCGTCGGCTACCACATTCGCCTTCCCCAGGTGGTATCGAATCTCAAAATCATAATCATTCAATAGTTCAATCCACATGCGTTGTCTCATATTCAGTTGCTTCTGATTAAATATAAGTTGGAGACTTTTGTGGTCGATATATATAATACTTTTGACCCCATATAAATAATGCCTCCAAGTCTTTAATGCAAAAACAACAGCACCCAATTCCAAATCGTGAGTTGTATAATTTTGCTCGTGAATCTTCAATTGTCTAGACACATAAGCAATCACCTTCGTTCGTTGCATTAATACACAACTGAGACCTTGCTTTGATGCATCACAATAAATCACAAAATCATCATTCCCTTCAGGCAATGAAAATATATGTGTCGTAGTTAGCTTTTTCTTCAATAACTGAAACGCCTTCTCTTGTTCATCCTTAAATTCAAATTTCTTCCCTTTATGCGTTAATGCAGTAAAGGGTTTTGCTATTTTGGTGAAATCTTGGATGAATCTTCTGTAGTAACCAGCCAATCCTAAAAATTGACGTATATGCTTCGGAGTTTTTGGGGTTTCCCACTTTTCAACGATTTCGATCTTTGCTGGGTCCACCTGGATACCTTCTTTGTTCACTATGTGACCGAGGAATTGAACTTCTTCCAACCAAAATGCACACTTTGAAAACTTAGCGTACAGTTTTTCTTTCCTCAATACTTCTAGCACTTTTCTCAAATGTTCTTCGTGCTCTTGATCATTCTTTGAGTAAATAAGTATGTCATCGATGAAAACAATGACAAACTTGTCAAAATATGGCCCACACACTCGGTTCATAAGGTCCATAAACACAGCTGGTGCGTTAGTCAATCCAAACGGCATAACCATAAACTCGTAATGACCATAACGCATCCTAAAAGCAGTTTTTGGAATATCATACTCCTTTACTCGCATTTGATGATATCCATAACGTAAATTGATTTTCGAATAAACTGACGAGCCTTGTAGTTGATCAAATAAGTCGTCAATTCTCGGCAGTGGATAATGGTTTTTGATGGTAAGTTTATTCAACTCTCTGTAGTCAATACACAACCTAAATGTACCATCCTTCTTCTTGACAAAAAAAACAGGAGCTCCCCATGGTGATGTGCTTGGTCGAATGAAACCACGTTCTAATAGTTCTTGCAGTTGGCTTTGCAGTTCTTTCATCTCGCTGGGTGAGAGTCTGTAAGGAGCACGAGCTATTGGTGCAGCTCCTGGTACAAGATCTATTTGAAATTCAACAGATCGATGTGGAGGTAGTCTCGGTAATTCTTTCGAAAATACATCGGGAAATTCTTTTGCGACTCGAACATCATTGATGCTCTTTTCTTCAGTTTGTACTTTCTCGATGTGTACTACAACAGCATTGCAACCTTTTCTTATTAGTTTTTGTGCCTTCAAATTACTAATAAGATGTAGCTTCATGTTTCCCTTTTCTCCGTACACCATTAAGGGTTCTCCTTCTTCTCGTACAATGCGAATTGCATTTTTGTAACATACGATCTCTGCTTTCATCTCCTTCAGCCAGTCCATGCCAACTATTACATCAAAACTCCCTAATTCTACTGGTATCAAATCAATCTTAAATATTTCGCTACCCAGTTTAATTTCTCGATTCCGGCATATATAATCTGCTGAAATTAATTTACCGTTTGCTAATTCGAGTAAAAATTTACTATCCAACGGCGTCAATGGACAACTTAATTTAGCAAAAAAATATCTACTCATATAGCTTCTATCCGCACCCGAATCAAATAAAACGTAAGCAGATTTATTGTCAATAAGAAACGTACCCGTAACAAGCTCCGGGTCTTCCTGTGCCTCTGCCGCATTAATATTGAAAACTCTTCCGTGGCCTTGTCCATTCGTGTTCTCCTGGTTCGGGAAATTTCTAATAATGTGGTCCAGTTTTCCACATTTATAACAAACTACATTGGCATAACTTGCTCCGACACTACTTGCTCCGCCATTACTCTTTCCAACACCATTTGTTCCTGTCGTTCTGTTAACCCCTGGTCCGTAGACCTCACACTTCGCCGCGCTATGACCATTTCTTTTACACTTGTTTCAAAATTTGGTGCAAAACCCCGAGTGATACTTTTCACACATTTGGCATAGCTGCTTCTGATTGTTGTTGTTGTTGCGGTTGTTATTGTTGTTGGGATGATTGTTGTAGTTGTTGTTATTGTTGTTGTGCCATTTGTTGTAGTTGTGATTGATGTTGCGATTGTTGGGATAGTTGTTGTTGTTTTGGTGACTCTTATCACCGTTTTCCTCCCTCTTTCTTTTGACTAGCTTCCCGTTGGCCTCTTCGGCCGCCTGTTCTTTAATTCTTCCCTCAATCTGGTTCACTAGTTTGTGAGCCATTCTACATGCCTTTTGTATGGAGGTAGACTCGTGTGAACTTATATCTTCTTGGATTCTATCCGGTAACCCTTTCACAAACGCGTCGATCTTCTCTTCCTCATCTTCGAACGCTCTCGGACACAATAGGCACAATTCTGTGAATCGTCTTTCGTACGAAGTAATATCGAATCCCTGTGTTCATAACCCTCTAAGTTCTGACTTGAGCTTATTGACCTCGGTTCTGGGACGATACTTCTCGTTCATCAAGTGCTTGAATGCTGACCACGGTAGCGTGTAAGTAGCATCTTGTCCCACTTGCTCTAGATAGGTATTCCACCATGTTAACGCAATACCTGTGAAGGTATGCGTAGCGTACTTCACTTTGTCTCCTTCAGCACACTTACTTATGGCAAACACCGATTCAACTTTTTTGGTCCACTTTTTCAATCCGATTGGTCCTTCGATCCCATCAAATTCTGAAGGTTTGCAGGCAGTGAATTCCTTGTAGGAGCATCCTACACGATTTCTTGCGCCATTAGCTGTATTGCTAGATTCAGAGTTATTGTTGGTATGTAGCGCGGCCTGTACTGCGGCTATGTTTGAAGCAAGAAAGGCACGAAATTCCTCTTCGCTCATATTTAAGGTGTGTCGAGTAGTCGGTGCCATTTCCTTCAAAATAGTCAAATGAAACAAGTTAATCATACAGAATATTAAGAGTAGTCAATAGTATCTCATAGCATAATATGAACTCATTTATAAAAGCTTTTTCTTCATATTAGCATTTTATAAGTTTAAATTCGGGTACTGCCTACCCGTTAAGTTCATACTTAGTAGCTAATATACAATTCAACTACTACAATTCCATATGAAAAACTGATTATAATAATATATCACATACAAATATTCTTCAAACTTACAACTTCGCTATATTACATATAACATGAAATATAGTACACTATGATACATGACAGTTTTGAAGATAAATCTAGTTAATACGCAAGTTGTTCAGCAAAGGAAATAAAGACACGTAATTCATAAGTCCAGAAACAAGTCATGCATTCTGGTTTTACTAAGACGACTTCCCATCCTTAGTCTTGTGGAAAATAACTGTTATGACCATTGGCTAGGCAGCATGTTGTAATGTCGTCAAAAGGACGAGGGTTTCGTAATGTCCAACAGCCCCGTAATAATCTAAAAACCTTGTTTCTCACCCCAACTACTGAATCCGTCACTTGTGGGAAGGTTTTATTTAAAAGCTACAATCCGATGTTCTTTTTCTCACTTTGGTAAGAAGCGAACATCACTAACCCGTAAGCATAACATGCTTCTTTATGTTGCATGTTAGAAGCTCTTTCTAATTCACGAAATCCTATGTTGGGATATGTTGAGTCAAAATAGGTTCTTAACCCGTAGCATAAAATTGCATTTGGATTCCACGCATTTAACGCTTTAAAGTTAACACGGCGTAACTTACGGTCTCTCCAATGTGATATACCCCACCTATCAAAGGAAAGCCTTTTATAAATTAAGGCATTTTTGGAAAGTCTTTCAAATGTTTGACAAGTTAATTTCGCCATAACTAAATGTGCTGATGAATTCTGACCGACTCTAGACAAGATTTCCTCAATCATATCCTCTGGTAGGTCTTCTAAAATATTCGGTTGTCTACCCTTAACATCCATTTTGTTTTTATACTGTAAAATAGACAAGGATTAGATTCGTAATAACAAACAATACAAGAAATTTTTACATAGAACATAAAAGTACAAGCACACTACAATACATTTATTACACAACATGCTCACACCCCTCTAATCTGAATCACTGGTTTCTTCTTCTTCAGACTTGGTTCTTTTTTCTAATCTTATAGGGATATATGATGTTCCTCTAATACGAGTCGTCGTTTTCCACATTGGTTTAGAAAAACCCGGTGGTTTAGAGGTTCCCGGGTTATTGTCACGATATTGAAAATACGGGTGTTGACGGTACATATAAAGTTCATCGGGGTCGGAATCAGATTTCTCTATTTTGATGCATTTTCCCTTATTATTTTCTTTTGCCTCATTAAATTGGGTCGGGGTAATTTCTATAACATCATCGGAATCCTCATCAGGATCCGATTCATCGGAAAATTGGTAATTTTCCCAATATTTTGCTTCCTTAGCGGAAACACCATTGACCATTATTAAATTTGGTCCATTGGTTGAGGATTTTCTTTTATTTGACCGGTTTTCTGTGGTTCCTACTATTTCCCCCTCCGGAACCTCTTCTTCTTCCGGTTCCTCTTCTTCCTGTTCCTCTTCTTCCGGTTCCGTTTCTTCTTCTTCCGGTTCTTCGGGAACTTGTGAATCTTGCCAATATATATTCGACTCTTCGTTATTATTAGGTGAGTCAATGGGATTTGTGCTAGAGGTACACATCTATCACAAAATATCAAACATGTTAAGAGATTAATATATCACATAATATTTACATGTTAATAATATATAGTTTCCAACAAAAATGTTAAGCAATCAATTTTAAAGAAAACACGGTCGAAGTCCAGACACACTAATGCATCCTAACAAACTCGATAAGACACACTAATGTAAATTTTCTGGTTCTCTAAGAGCAACGCTCGGATATCAACTGAAATGTCCCATTCATATTGATTATAAACGTTCCATATTAATTGATTTCGTTGCGAGGTTTTGACCTCTATATGAGACGGTTTTCAAAGACTGCATTCATTTTTAAAACAACCATAACCTTTATTTTATCAATAAAGGTTTTAAAAGCATTACGTAGATTATCAAATAATGATAATCTAAAATATACTGTTTACACATGACCATTACATAATGGTTTACAATAGAAATATATTACATCGACATATGTTTCTTGAATGCAGTTTTTACACAATATCATAAAAACATGGACTCAAAATCTTGTCCTTATTTTAGTATGCAACAGCGGAAGCTCTTAGTATTCACCTGAGAATAAACATGCTTTAAACGTTAACAAAAATGTTGGTGAGTTATAGGTTTAACCTATATATATTAAATCATAACAATAGACCACAAGATTTTATATTTCAATTCACATCCCATACATAGAGATAAAAATCATTCATATGGTGAACACCTGGTAACCGACATTAACAAGATGCATATATAAGAATATCCCCATCATTCCGGGACACCCTTCGGATATGATATAAATTTCGAAGTACTAAAGCATCCGGTACTTTGGATGGGATTTGTTAGGCCCAATAGATCTATCTTTAGGATTCGCGTCAATTAGGGTCTCCGTTCCCTAATTCTTAGATTACCAGACTTAATAAAAAGGGGCATATTCGATTTTGATAATTCAACCATAGAATGTAGTTTCACGTACTTGTGTCTATTTTGTAAATCATTTATAAAACCTGCATGTATTCTCATCCCAAAAATATTAGATTTTAAAAGTGGGACTATAACTCACTTTCACGGATATTTCCTTCCTCGGAAATAAGACTTGGCACGGATGGATTCACGAACCTATACAAATATGTACATATATATCAAAGTATGATCAAAATATAATTACAACCATTTTTATTATGTTTTAAAGATTTGAGTGTATTAAGTCAGCTGTCCTCGTTGGTAACCTACAACTAGTTGTCCACAGTTAGATGTACAGAAATAAATCGATATATATTATCTTGAATCAATCCACGACCCAGTGTATACACGTCTCAGGCTAGATCACAACTCAAAGTATATATATATTTTTGGAATCAACCTCAACCATGTATAGCTAACTCCAACATTACTGCATATAGAGTGTCTATGGTTGTTCCAAATAATATATATACATGGGTCGATATGATATGTCAAAACATTTGCATACGTGTCTATGGTATCCCAAGATTACATAATATATTAGAATACATGTATAATACAATATAAGTTAGCTAGGATATGATTTGTATAGATTTGTTAAACATTTCCCGTAGCTAAAAAGATCAAAAATATCCAATCTTGTTTTACCCATAACTTCTTCATTTTAAATCAGTTTTGAGTGAATCAAATTGCTATGGTTTCATATTGAACTCTAATTTAAGAATCCAAACAGAAAAAGTATAGGTTTATAGTTGGAAATTTAAGTTACATGTCAATTACTAAAGAGGTAGTCATTTTCGTCGAAAAAACGACATCTTGATGACCATTTTGAAAAACATACTTTCACTTTGAGTTTAATCAAGATTTTTGGATATAGTTTCATGTTCATATGAAAAATCATTTTCCCAGAAGAACAACTTTTAAATCAAAGTTTATCATAGTTTTTAATTATCCAAACCAAAACAGCCCCCGGTTTCACTACGACGGCGTATATCCGATTTTATGGTGATCATCGTGTTTCCAGGTTTTAAATCATTAAGTTAGCATATCATATAGATATAGAACATGTGTTTAGTTGATTTTAAAAGTCAAGTTAGAAGGATTAACTTTTGTTTGTGAACAAGTTTAGAATTAACTAAACTATGTTCTAGTGATTACAAGTTTAAACCTTCGAATAAGATAGCTTTATATGTATGAATCGAATGATGTTATGAACATCATTACTACCTCAATTTTTCTGGATAAAACTACTGGAAATTAGAAAAATGGATCTAGCTACAAAGGATCCATGGATGGCTTGAAAGTTCTTGAAGCAGAATCATGACACGAAAACAGTTCAAGTAAGATTTTCACTCGAAATAAGATTGTTATAGTTGTAGAAATTGAATCAAAGTTTGAATATGAATATTACCTTGAATTAGAAAGATAACCTACTGTAAATAACAAAGGTTCCTTGATCTTAGATGATAACTTGGAATGGATTAGAAAGCTTGGAAGTAAACTTGCAAACTTGGTAGTATTCTTGATTTTTATGAAACTATACTTATGGAATTTATGAAGAACACTTAGAACTTGAAGATGGAACTTGAGAGAGATCAATTAGATGAAGAAAATTGAAGAATGAAAGTGTTTGTAGGTGTTTTTTGGTCGTTGGTATATGGATTAGATATAAAGGATATGTAATTTTGTTTTCATGTAAATAAGTCATGAATGATTACTAATATTTTTGTAATTTTATGAGATATTTCATGCTAGTTGCCAATTGATGGTTCCCACATGTGTTAGGTGACTCACATGGGCTGCTAAGATCTGATCATTGGAGTGTATATACCAATAGTACATACATCTAAAAGCTGTGTAATGTACGAGTACGAATACGTGTACATACGAGTAGAATTGTGGATGAAACTAAACGAGGATGTAATTGTAAGCATTTTTGTTAAGTAGAAGTACTTTGATATGTGTCTTGAAGTCTTTAAAAAGTGTAAGAATACATATCAAAACACAACATGTATATACATTCTAATGGAGTCGTTAAGTCTTCGTTCGTCGTTACATGTAAGTTTTGTTTTGAAACCTTTAAGTTAACGATCTCAATTAATGTTGTTAACCCAATGTTTATTATATCAAATGAGATGTTAAATTATTATATTATCATGATATTATGATGTATGAATATCTATTAATATGATATATACATTAAAATATCGTTACAACGATAATCGTTACATATAAGTCTCGTTTCGTAATTCTTGAGTTAGTAGTCTTATTTTTACATATGTAGTTCATTGTTAACACACTTAATGATATATTTAAATATCATTGTATCATGTTAAATATAGTGTATCAATATCTTAATATGATACATATGTATTTAGTAGACGTTATCATAACGATAATCGTTATATATATCATTTCGAGTTTCTTAACTTAGTAATCTCATTTCTTATGTATATCACACATTGTTAATATATTTAGTGAGATACTTACTCATCATAATCTTATGTCAACCATATATATATATATATATATATATGTCTATATATACCACAACATGTAGTTTTTACAATTTTGTAACGTTCGTGAATCGCCGGTCAACTTGGGTGATCAATTGTCTATATGAAACTTATTTCATTTAATCAAGTCTTAACAAGTTTGATTGCTTAAGACGTTGGAAACATTTAGTCATGTAAATATCAATCTCAATTAATATATATAAACATGGAAAAGTTCGGGTCACTACACTACTGCATGCTACTGCTTACTATTACTGCTATATGTTATTACCGTATGCTACTGTTTATTTCCACTACTGCATGCTACTACTATCTGATTTTGATTGCATGATACTGCTGTATGATACTATTATTGCCATGCTATATACTGCTATAGATGATCTAGGCTGTTGTTGTTATTATGCCTGATTACATGCTTGCTATATATCTTACTGACATGGAAAAAGTTATTTTTCCTTATTCAGATGTCGGACATACCGCCTATGATTATTGACTTGGAGAGTGATTCGGACTCGACTGCCACTTCGCCGACTGTTGTTGCTGACTCACCTATTCCATCACCACTACCCTCCGACGACTCTGATTACTCGTCTTCTGGGGAGAGCAGTCACTCGCCTGACCTGATGGTCATCTCTGACAGTGATGAGGATCTCGAGGAGAACTCAGCTCCACCCAGCCCTAGTTTCCCGAGCCCACAGTATCATTCCGATGGTACCGTGGTCCCTGGGATAAACGGGGGCCATCCATTTCTTAACGAACGTGGACATTAGGTCAGATAAACCGCCGACGGGAGGGTTGTGTCGATTCCACTTGGCAGACATCGGATCATGACCACCGGCCAGACATATTCTCTCACACGTGATGTACCTGCACCACCTGCACCACTTGCCCCACCGGCACCTTCCACCATCGAGGAGCTGATGAGGGAAGTGCGTGCCCTACGTGCCCGGGTGACTGAGCTCGAGGACCAAGTGTCCCACCTGATGGACGTCATTTATCCTCCATCTCCATAGGACTTATGTATTAGACTTCATTTTGTATTTCCATTAGTAGTTTCATGTTTTCATTCGAGTATTGTACAAAAATTTATGGAGTTGAATGCAACTTTTTCTTATAATGAATGGAACTTAATGTTGTTTGATTAATTGTATGATGTTTTCTTTAAGATATCGTATAATGGTTTCATGATATCTGTAACTAGTTTTCCATACTTAGTTAACATGTATTGTGTTGATTGTATAATTGATTACCATACTATGACATTATGAATTATTGAATATTGGATTTTGACTTAAGTTGAAATTTTGTTGGAAGATCAATGGCATCAAGGAGAGTTCCAAGAGGAATACCCACTGCAGTGCAGATTGAGGAAATGGTGGCTGCTCGAGTGGCCATAGTGTAACATCCCAGGTAACACGTTCCCCGTAGCATGATATTGTCCGCTTTGCCCGTAGGCTCACGGATTTTTCTTGGCGACCAAACACGATAAGCACTTTTCCAGGAGGTCACCCATCCTGGTAGTGCTCTCGCCTGAGCACGCTTAACTACAGAGTTCTCATGGGATCTGCTGCGCTTGTGGTCCCAAAACGCGTCATGCTAGGAAAGGTCTCCACACCCTTATAAGGCATGCTTCGTTCCCTTCTCCAACCGATGTGGGACGGATGTAACACGAATGTTACAATCCTCCCCCTAATGGGACACAGCATCCTCGCTGTGCACATTTGGTCCGGGGCCTAGCTCTGATACCATCTGTAACATCCCAGGTAACAGGTTCCCCGTAGCATGATATTGTCCGCTTTGCCCGTAGGCGCACGGATTTTTCTTGGCAACCAAACACGATAAGCACTTTCCCAGGAGGTCACCCATCCTGGTAGTGCTCTCACCTGAGCATGCTTAACTGCAAAGTTCTCATGGGATCTGCTGCGCTTGTGGTCCCAAAACGCGTCATGCTAGGAAAGGTCTCCACACCCTTATAAGGCATGCTTCGTTCCCCTCTCCAACCGATGTGGGACGGATGTAACACGAATGTTACAATCCTCCCCCTAATGGGACACAGCGTCCTCGCTGTGGACATTTGGTCCAGGGCCTGGCTCTGATACCATCTGTAACATCCCAGGTAACACGTTTCCCGTAGCATGATATTGTCCGCTTTGCCCGTAGGTGCACGGATTTTTCTTGGCGACCAAACACGATAAGCACTTTCCCAGGAGGTCACCCATCCTGGTAGTGCTCTCGCCTGAGTACGCTTAACTGCAGAGTTCTCATGGGATCTGCTGCGCTTGTGGTCCCAAAATGCGTCATGCTAGGAAAGGTCTCCACACCCTTATAAGGCATGCTTCGTTCCCCTCTCCAACCGATGTGAGACGGATGTAACACGAATGTTACACATAGCTATGGCGAATGCCAGCCCTGCACAAGCCCCGAGGGAAAACCAAAATGTTCAGAATGGGTGCACTTACAAAGAATTTCAAGGTTGCAAGCCACAAACTTTCAGTGGAACGGAAGGACCAGTTGGGTTAACAAGATGGTTTGAAAAGTTAGAATAGGTATTTTGGATTAGCAACTGCTCCGATGCGAACAGGACTAAGTACGCATCTTGCACGCTGTCAGATGGCCCTTTGACATGGTGAAACACGTTTGCCCAAGCTCAGGGAATTGACGAAGCATATGCAACACCATGGGAAGAGTTCAAGAGGGCGATGATAGAGGAATATTTCCCTAGAACCGAAATTCAGAAGATGGAGACGGAATTTTGGGAATTGAAGGTCTTAGGAACTGACCTTGATGGTTATGATCGGAGATTCTTGGAGTTAGCCTTAATGTGCCCCGCAATGTTTACTCCTGAGTACAAACAGTTGGAGCGGTATCTGTGGGGACTTCCCAAAGACATTCAGGGAAATGTCACTTCTTCAAAACCAGGGACTGTCCAAGAAGCTATGCGCATGGAGCACACCTTGATGGATAAGATTATCTGCTAAGAACCAGAGAAGGTGCAATCATGGTCTGGAGCAAGTAATGGGAAGCGCAAATGGGATGGAAACAAGGGTAAAGGTATTGATCAGAATCCAGTCAAGAGGCATGAGAACTTTAGGGGAAACAATGAGGAGAGGAACCCTAACTACAAAGGTAACATTCCTCAATGAAAGAGATGCTATAAGCATCATACTGGGTACTGCAATGTGGTGTGTGAGAAATGTAAGAGGACGGGACACATCGGCAAGGATTGTAGGATCAACACTCCAGCTGTGAAAGCGAATCCGAATGCGCCAAGGAAGTGCTTCGAGTGCGGCCAACAGAGTCATTTTAAGACTGAATGTCCTAACAAGAAGAAGGATGGCGAGCCTACACGTGGAAGAGTCTTTAACATCAACGCCAGAGATGCCCGTGAGGATCCTGACTTGGTTACAGGTACATTCACTGTCAATAAACTATTAGCTTCTGTTGTTTCATACTGGTGCCGATAGGAGTTATATGCGTAGACATTTTTGCTCTAAGTTAGATTGGTCATTAGTTCCTTTGGATGAGAAATATCTCGTTGAAGTGGCTAATGGGAAATTTGAGAAAGCTTATCAAATTTGTCGTGGAAGTATAATAAACTTAGCTGGTGTGGATTTTAAGATTGATTTGATACCCATTAAGTTGGGGAGCTTTGACGTGAAAGTCGGCATGGACTGGCTGTCTAAGGTAAAAGCAGAAGTTGTCAGTGGAGAGAAGATTATTTGTATACCTCGCGAGAATCGTGTGCCATTAATAGTTTACGGGGAGAGATGTAGCCCAAAGCTTAACCTTATTAGTTGTATGAAGGCATAGAAGGTCATGAGAAAAGGGCATTTTGCTATTTTGGCGCATGTAAAGAAGTTGGAAACTGAGGAGAAAAGCGTGAAGGATGTACCGATTGTAAACGAATTCCTCGAAGTTATTCAAGAAGAGTTGCTGAGATTACCAGTGGAGTTTCAGATCGATCTAGTGCCGAGAGCTGCACCTGTAGCTCGCGCACCTTATCGACTTGCACCAATTGAATGCAAGAGTTGCAGAGTCAACTACAAGAATTGCTAGACCGTGGATTTAGTCAACCAAGTTCTTCGCCTTGGGACGCTCCAGTTTTGTTCGTAAAGAAGAAGGACGGATATTTCCGTATGTGCATCGATTATCGCGAACTAAACAAGTTGACAATCAAGAACCGGTATCCCCTTCCCAGGATTGATGATCTATTCGATCAGCTGCAAGGATCAAGCGTTTACTCCAAAATTGATTTGCGATCAGGTTATCACCAGTTGAGGGTGAAGGAGGGCGATGTCCCTAAGATTGCGTTCCGAACTCGTTATGGTCATTATGAGTTTCTTGTGATGTCATTTGGTTTGAATAATGCACCTGCGGTGTTTATGGATCTTATGAACCGCGTGTGCAAGCCGTATCTAGATAAATTCGTTATCGTATTCATAGATGATATCTTAATCTATTCAAAAAGCGAAGAAGAACACGAACAACACCTTCGACTCGTGCTTGAACTCTTGAGACAAGAATAACTCTATGCCAAATTCTCCAAGTGTGAATTTTGGTTAAAGGAAGTTCAATTTCTTGGTCATGTTGTAAGCGATCAAGGTATTAAAGTCGATCCCACGAAAATCGAAGCCATTAGCAAGTGGGAAACCCCCACTACTCCTACTCATATTCGTCAATTTTTAGGCCTCGCTGGTTATTATCGTAGATTCATCGAAGGTTTCTCTTTGATTGCACGTCCTTTAACCGCGTTAACTCACAAAGGAAAGAAATTTGTTTGGGCGGCCGAACAAGAGACAGCGTTTCAAACCTTAAAGAAAAAGTTAACCACCGTTCCTATCTTATCTCTTCCCGAAGGCAATGATGACTTTATCGTATATTGCGATGCCTCAAAACATGGTTTTAGGTGTGTATTGATGCAACGAAAGAAAGTTATTGCTTATGCCTCTCGACAATTGAAAATTCACGAACGAACCTACACAACACATGATCTCGAACTTGGAGCCGTTGTCTTTGCACTCAAATTGTGGAGACACTATCTTTACGGAACGAAAAGTACCATCTTCACCGACCATAAAAGCCTCCAACACATTTTCGATCAAAAACAACTGAATATGCAGCAACGACGGTGGATCAAAACATTGAACGATTACAATTGTGAACTTCGTTACCATCCCGGGAAGGCAAATGTAGTAGCCGATGCCTTGAGCCGAACGGAAAGAATGGTACATCTTCATGTCCGAGCCTTAAACATCACCATCCACATAAATCTCAATAGCCAAATCCGTGTAGCCCAAGATGAGGCTCTCAAAGATGAAAATATTTCTCACGAACGCTTGAACGTTCTCGTCTCTCGATTCGAAGTCAAAGAGACCAGACTCCGATATTTTGCCGGAAGAATTTGGGTGCCTAGTTATGGGGATTTACGAAGCCTTATTTTAGACGAAGCCCATAAGTCAAGGTATTCGATTCATCCCAGAGCCGGTAAGATGTACCACGATCTCAAAGAACAATATTGGTGGTCGAACATTAAAAAGGACATTGCTAATTATGTTGGAAAGTGTTTAACTTATTCCAAGGTCAAAGCTGAACATCAAAGGCCATCCGGGTTAATTCAACAACCCAAAATCCCGCAATGGAAGTGGGAAAGAATAACAATGGACTTAATCATGAAACTACCAAAAACGGTAGGCGGTTATGATACCATTTGGGTTATTATTGACCGTCTCACCAAATATGCTCACTTCCTAGCCATGAAAGAAACCGATACAATGGACAAACTTGTACAACTGTACATAAAGGAAATTGTATCCCGTCACGGTGTACCCTTATCGATTATTTTCGACCTAGATGCCCGTTTCGCTTCTAGATTTTGGCGTTCCTTACAAGAAGCCTTGGGAACACGTTTAGACATGAGTACCGCATATCACCCACAAATCGACGAACAAAGTGAACGCACGATTCAAACCATGGAATACATGTTACGAGCTTGTGTTATTGATTTCGGAAAAGCTTGGAAAAAGCATTTGCCTCTAGCCGAATTCTTACAACAATAGTTATCACTCGAGTATTAACGCCGCACCTTTTGAAGCTTTATATGGCCGCAAATGTCGTTCTCCTATTTGTTGGGCCGAAGTGGGTGATAAGCAAATCACCAGACCCGAACTCATCCACGAAACAACCGAGAAGATTGTTCAAGTCCAAGAAAGGCTCAAGACGGCCCGTAATCGCCAAAAGAGCTATGCCGACATTAGATGTAAGGATCTCGAATTCCAAGTGGGTGACAGCATAATGTTAAAAGTCGCACCTTGGAAAGGTGTAATCCGTTTCAAAAAGCGTGGAAAGCTAAATCCGCGATATATTGGTCCTTTTGAAATCTTGGAGCGTGTTGGACCCGTTGCTTACCGTCAAGATCTTCCAACTCAATTAAGTTCTGCTCATCCCACTTTCCACGTATCGAACCTGAATAAGTGCCTTGCCGAACCAGAACTTGTCATACCCCTCGATGAGTTTACGATTGATGACAAACTCCACTTCGTGGAAGAATCTGTTGAGGTCATGAACCGTGAGGTCAAGACCTAGAAGCAAAGCAAGATTCCAATCGTCCGAGTCCGTTGGAATGCTAAACAAGGACCCGAGTTTACTTGGGAATGAGAGGATCAGATGATGCAGAAATATCCTCACCTCTTTCCACCCCTGCCGTCTACCTCAACTTGAAATTTCAAGACGAAATTTTCTTTAACAGGTGGGTAATGTAACGACCCGAATTTTTCGACTTATATTTATACTTTATACTTTCACGAATCTGCGTATATGTGCGTACTGAGTTAGATAACATTCTGGAGTCATTATCCATGTTAATTACTTTCGTTAATATCTTAAAACGTGTTATTAAGTGCTTAATCACTTAACTTGATCCTCGAATGCTTTTATGACCGTTAGTGTCACTAGTCGTTTAGAACGAGATACGTACTTGGTACACGTTAAAATTTTGTCATAATTGGAGTGTTATGACTACTTAATCCTAACTGTTATTTCTAAATGACAATTACTTAGCTTGACAGTTGCTTAATTACGCTTATTGTTTTATTAATGCACACTAGTTAGTCTTTATGGACTTATCACCTTAATGGACTTAGTTTATCAAAGGCCCACCCTACTCTAGCTAATGGACTAGTATGTTAGCCCATCTTAATGGACTTATGATCCATTACGACATAAAACAAGACCCATTAAGATATAAGACAAGATTACTAGCATGCTTATGTACCATTACTTACAAATTTTAACCTCTTGCTCCATGCTAGCCAACATGCACACATCACTTTGTACCACCACCCATGCCAAGCCAAATGGTCCCCCCAATGCTTGAACCGTCGGCCTATAATCCCACCACCACCACCTTCATTTTTTTCAAACTTCATTTCATTTCTCAAAACATACACACAATTCTCTCTAGTTTTCTCTCTAGTTTCTTACTGAAACAACCCGTCCATATTACTATAATTGCAGTACATTATTCATTGGTCCCATAGCGAGGTATTTGACCTCTATATGATACGTTTTAGAAAAATATTGCATTCATTTCATAAAAAGCACACCATTATTATACATAATGCATGTTTTAAACAAGTGGACGATTATTTAAGAAATAATCCCCATGATACATCGGTTTCCAAATACTACACACGTGACATAACAATCGAATATAATACATGACAAAGGTTTTATTGAATGCAACATTTCATTTAAACAAAAGCATGAGACTCCATGCACAACTTGCTCAGATAATGCAACAGTGGAAGACTTTCTTAAGGACCTGAGAATAAACATGCTTAAACAGTCAACACAAAGGTTGGTGAGATATATAGGTTTAGCATCGATATAAATATAGACCACAAATTTTTCATAGTTATAAATATATGTACACTCGCAAGTGTATAAAAGTATTCTATAAGTTGTTGAGCGCTTCGGTAACCATACTTAACCATTAATGTGGTATATTCCCTTTATTATGAAATCTCCCTACACTGTACCAAGTGTAGTAAAAACGAAGTACTATGCAACCGTTTACGATACTAGAGCGACTAGCCCGGTTTGGGTTGTCAAACCCGATAGATCTATCAATAGGATTCGCGCTTACATGTTCTTACAACATGTAAATATTAGTTACCAAGCTATTAGGGAAGATATGCAAGGTGGTACAACTCAACGTAGAATATATTTTAAGTACTTGTGTCCATTGCATAAAACATAAAATGCATGTATTCTCATCCCAAAATATTTGTAGAGTTTAAAAATGAGACTATATACTCACGGTAGTAAAAGTATATTAATAATAAGTTTTCAACTTATTAAAAATATGGCCGTCGTCCTTAGATTCACGAAACTATAATAATAATAACGATTCAGATAATAATACATGTGAACAAAATTAACATAGCAAGTTCATATCATATATTCAATCACATGTGATTGTTTAAGTTTATATTTTCAATCACATGTGATTATTTAAGTTTATATTTTCAATCACATGTGATTATTTAAGTTGTCAAGTTAGTAGCCCAAAATAGTCCGAAAAGTCCAACAGTCCAGTAATCGGTGTGTGTGTGTGTGTGTGTGTGTGTATATATATATATATATATATATATATATATATATATATATAATCTTAGAATTACCCCACGGCGTATTGTGTACGTATTGTGTTGCATCAATCCAGAGATGTATTGTATACATATTGTCTTAGAATTAACTAAAACGTATTGTGTACGTATTGTCTTAGGATTTATCAAAACGTATTGTGCACGTATTGTCATGGAACGTACCAAGATTATTATATATATATACAATCTCGAAATTAATCAAGATTATAATATTTTGTTATACTAATGATAACATGTCCAAATATATATAGGATATAGGAAAAGTTAACAAGAATATAGTTAATATAATTTTTATAATATAAATTTCGTCCATACCACGTTAATTTTAGCAGGTTTTATTTTGCTCGCCAAATATTCATTACAACTCCGTTTAAAGTGAATCAAATTGCTATGGATTCCTTAAGAAGTAAATTTTACAAAACCAATTCGAAAATTTCATCCTAAGTAGTAATTTTTAGAGCTTTACAGTCTTTTTGTGTCGGTGGACAGATTTGGAAAAATCCCGGCATCCACCCAATATATGATTTTTGATAAAATACTTTCACTTTGTCTAAAATCATGAAAAAAATACTGGAAGTATTATTTACATATATTAACATATTTCCAAAGTCTTATCCTCGAACTCAAAGTCTAAGATCAGTTTTTAATTCCCAACCCAAAACAGCCCGCTTTTTACTGAATGGAGATTAAAGGATATATGTTAAGTTTCAAGGTGTTCTTCATATGTACAAGTTATAAGTTCTTATATTAACTTAATATAACATCATAATACATTTAAATAAGTGTTATTAGAGTTAAGTTAGAAAGATTAGATTAGTTTTTCAAACAAGTTTAGAATCAACTTAACTATGTTCTAGTTTATAAACTCTTATATAGATAGCTATAAACATATGAATTGAACAAAAGTTTAGGCAATGTTAATACCTTGATTTTGAAGCTTGAACTTGTTAGAAATAGATGAAGAACAAAGAAAGGGATACTAGAACTAGAGATAGTATGTGTGTGTAAATAAACTTGAAGTAAAAATTAGAAAATGGAATGGTAAATATTTGATCACATATGGTGTCTTTATATACTAGTTGTAATTTGTCATTTTGTGAAAAATATCTAGTATAAGTTAAAAACCATTAGGTCATCCATGACATAATAAGATTGATGATGTCATGCATGACATAATACATCAATCATGCAAATTACTATTGGTATATACGAATAGTAAATACTTTATGTTGTCTTTTTATGACTAATATCTAGTATAAGTTAAATTAATAATGTCATGCATGACATAATACTCCACTAATACATTATAAAGTGTATTCTATACTTTTAAGGATGTATTTATACTCATAATACATTGTATGTAAATACACTTTAACATAAGTTAATTACGTCGTTTAAATAGTAACATATATATTGTTTGAAAATTCTTTAAATTAGTAGTATGAAAATATATATACATATATATATATATATATATATATATATATATATATATATATATAATACTTTGTTAGTATACTTAATGAGATATTTAATTATCATATTTTCAAGTTAAATATATATAATTCCATATATATACACAATAATTAAACAATTAAACAATTAAATCAAGTTATGACGTTCGTGAATCATCGGAATAAAAGGGTGAACAAAAGCTTGTGTAAAACTCTTTTCGGAGGTTCAAGATTTATTAAAATTCATTGCTTATCAAGTCGGAATTATATAAAGATTAATTTTAAATTTGGTCGGAAATTTCCGGGTCGTCACAGTACCTACCCGTTAAAGAAATTTCGTCCCGAAATTTGATCGAGGTCATCATGGCTAACAATAAGAATGTTATTATGACGAATATAAGTTGATTCATAGGGTCTTATCATGATTGAGAAATATGGATAAAATAATTCGATTACTCGAAACGTATGATTGAAGCTATCGTAAAAGAGTGAAATGAGAAAATAGGGATTCGTCTTATGTTTTGACGTCATCACGGTTGATCTTCGAATTAAAGAAAATCTTTGTAATCTATATAAGATTTGATTCTTTGGCGATTAAGGAAATTATGATCCTCTTCGATTTAATGCAATAATCTGTCTCGATTTCTCTGTCGGATATTTCACTATAAATCCACCTCCTTCGTTTCCTTTTAATTCACACCTTCTATTCTTTCTCCCTCAATTCATACTTTAAAATTATTCGTCAATATGCTTCATCCAGTGCTGATTCTCGATATACTCCTCACTTTCATATCTGTCATTCTTCTTTTTCATCTACCTCCGGAAGAATCTATTTACTTCTACTATACTCTTGGTTTTGTAGTGTTTTTAGTTCTCCCGTATCTTTATATTGCTATATGCATCGATATATATGGGTTTATAGTTTCTGGATTGTTGTTGGGTTTTATATCTTCCCTTATATTTCGATGTCCATGCTTCTGTCTTCTATAATTAGTGTCATCCCCAATTAATGTTCTCTTTTATTTGCTGCGATTTATACCCCAATTTCTATTTCGAAGTTTTGTCCTTTCGTTTCTTCTTCTTGCGATTAAGCACCGCTTGTAATGGTCCAGAATTCGCATATATGAATTTCGGAATGAACATTGTTAATTTTCTAAGAAGGAAATTATAATGGCACGATCTTGACTTGTCAAATTACTAGAATACCTCGGAAAAGGCCGAATCATCAAGAAATATTTTATTGATATTTTAGAGGTTAAAGAGAATACAAGAGTCGTGTAACATAGCACATGATGACGTTATGATCTGTGAATCATCACGTTCCATTTAGAAACTCAGCATGACGTATTGTAATATAATCACGTTGATCAAGTGTCATTATATTATACTAGTTCATGCTTCAGTTCCCAACACTACTTCAAAAATATTCCTATTTTAAATTCGAAAGTTTCAGAATTTAGAAACTAAAATAGTTTCTTTTATGATGTAATACAGTCAGCGCGAAGAGGTAAATGATTTCAGATAAGAATAATTATGGAAATATCTTCAGAAATATGGAGGATATTTATAATGAAAGATGCGATGATATCTTAGAATTTCTAATATTATAGGATGATGAAGAATATTGTCCGTAAGGGTTTAGAGTCAGGAGCAAGGTATTCGATGATGACTTCAGCAGACATGGAATCATTTGGATTCTTTGAAGGTAGATTTCGTCCTTGTGATTTATCCACAGCCTTCTTCATGGTTTGCTCAATCCATATTTTTCAGTACCAAATCTTCTCTTTTTCTGAGCTTTGCCAACACACTACTCTTTATCATCAAACTTTTTACTGTTAAGGTCGTTTATAGTTTTTACTGCTTCATCAGCATTTTGAGAACTAGTTCGCAGTTTAGGGTGTTTTTCAGAAACTTCACATTCAAAGTATATAAGTCCAGAAGATAGACACATATAATTGTTGGCGTAGACATGCTGCGAGATTTCAAAATACTGATTGATAATTTTCGATGATTCGTATGGCAATTCTTGTTACAAGATGCATATGAGTAAATGATGGAGTTTTGATAAATATAAAGATTTTTCAGAAAGTCAAAGATCAATGAAGTTGTTAATAAGTTTACTGCTAATGTGGCTAGATATGAAAGGTTCCCCGGTAATAATGATGAAGGGGTAATCATTATAATAAGGCTTATTCGAATGAACAATTGAAGTTGGTTTGCTGGAGCTGTGACAAAACCGTCTATTTTTAGAAGGGATTGAAAAGTTATTTTAGCTAGTAAATGCCAAAAGGTCTGACATGGATACATGTTAAATTATGACTTTGGTTTCAAGAGTTTTTCAGGTACGTAACTGTGGATAACATGTAGTTGGATCATCAACTCGATTGTTCATTATTTGAAGTGTCTTCAGGTATTTCAAAGGGCTTGAACACAGATTATAATCGTTAATATACATACGATGTTCTAGCGCAGTTTTGAAGTCAAAGTATAGCTTTGAAAGATGTAAGAATCTAAGAGTAATGATACCGGTTATATCTTGAATTGAATTCGGCGATTTCTAAATCAGAATATGTAATTAGATTTTTGAATGAGTATGGTTGTTTTGATTTCTATAAAAGAATGTATATTGTTGTGAAAGTAGGGAGTATAATGAATGATTTGATGAATCAGATTCGAAGAATGTAACATATTAATTGTGAATTTATATATCTCTCGGGTATTACCTACCCGTTAAAAAAAATGTCACAATTAATATTTTGTACAAAAGAATTTTATTACAGTCTTTATGGAAATATATGTGTATATTTCTTCAGATGTAATATAGATTTAATGAGTTAATATTAAATTAAACTCATTTGATTTATGGTTAAGGCTAGGATAGATAATTTCTAAACTTTAGAAATTACATAATCGTCGTAGAATGTTTTCCCAATGAAGTTATGAATCAATACTTCATCGTTATGGTATTCCTTAGTATCTACAGGGCGTATGACATCGATGCTCATGGGACAGATTGTGAAGTTGAGGTTTGCGATGCGGTTGTTGTTGGTGGTGGTAATGGTACTGTTGATGTTGTTGATGGTGGTACTGGTTATGTTGCTGGTGCTGCTGCTGGTGTTTGTAACCTTTGCACCATATTCTCCAAAGCCACTACCCGAGCGCGAAGCTCGTTGACTTCTTCTATTACACCGGAGTGATTATTGGTTCGGACGAGCGGATAAATAAAATCTAGAATTTGGTGTAGTATATAATCGTGACGAGATACTCTAGAAATGACAGAGAAAATGGTGTTTCGGATAGGTTCGCTTGTAAGTGCTTCAGGTTCTTCACCAAGAGGGCAATGTGGTGGATGGAAAGGATCGCCTTCTTCTTGTCTCCAATGATTAAGGAGGCTACGAACCCATCCCCAATTCATCCAGAATAGATGATGGCTGATTGGTTGATCCATTTCAGTCACACTTCTTTCGAAGCTTGAGTGGGATTCCATTTCGGAATCCGAGGAACTTGAACTGATGACGAATTCCATTTCGTACGATTTGATAAAGGATTTTTCGATACGAAATGATTTTCTGGCTATCGGGTGGTATTCTAACTACATAGAATATCTATATATATATAGATCAAAAGATTTCATAGATTACGGAGGAATTTACGGAATATTTCAGGCAAAGTTTACGGTAATAGATACGATAAGATATGATTTAGCAGATACGCTAAGATATGAATTTTGTCTATACACTATTCATGCAATCAATGTAGCAAGACGTGTCTAGACAAATAATGATAAGCAGGTAATTTCCTAAGTATGATAAGTAGGTAATTTTTGACACAAATGATAAGCAAAACTTTTGACATGCAGACACGGTCGAAGTCCAAACTCACTAATGCATCCTAACAACTTATCAGTTAGACACACTAATGCATACCTGGTTCGCTAAGACCACTGCTCTGATACCAACTGAAATGACCCGTCCATATTACTATAAATGCAGTACGTTATTCATTGGTCCCATAGCGAGGTATTTGACCTCTATATGATACGTTTTAGAAAAATATTGCATTCATTTCATAAAAAGCACACCCTTATTATACATAATGCATGTTTTAAACAAGTGGGCAATTATTTAAGAAATAATTCTCATGATACATCGGTTTCCAAATACTACACACGTGACATAACAATCGAATATAATACATGACAAAGGTTTTATTGAATGCAACACTTCATTTAAACAAAAGCATGAGACTCCATGCACAGCTTGCTCAGATAATGCAACAGCGGAAGACTTTCTTAAGGACCTGAGAATAAACATGCTTAAACAGTCAACACAAAGGTTGGTGAGATATATAGGTTTAGCATCGATATAAATATAGACCACAAGATTTTCATAGTTATATATATATGTACACTCGCAAGTGTATAAAAGTATTCTATAAGTTGTTGAGCGCTTCGGTAACCATACTTAACCATTAATGTGGCATATTCCCTTTATTATGAAATCTCCTTACACTGTACCAAGTGTAGTAAAAACGAAGTACTATGCAACCGTTTACGATACTAGAGCGACTAGCCCGGTTGGGGTTGTCAAACCCGATAGATCTATCAATAGGATTCGCGCTTACATGTTCTTACAACATGTAAATATTAGTTACCAAGCTATTAGGGAAGATATGCAAGGTGGTACAACTCAACGTAGAATATATTTTAAGTACTTGTGTCCATGGCGTAAAACATAAAATGCATGTATTCTCATCCTAAAATATTTGTAGAGTTTAAAAATGGGACTATATACTCACGGTAGTAAAAGTATATTAATAATAAGTTTTCAACTTATTAATAATATGGCCGTCGTCCTTGGATTCACGAACAATAATAATAATGATTCAGATAATAATAATACATGTGAACAAAATTAATATAGCAAGTTCATATCATATATTCAATCACATGTGATTGTTTAAGTTTATATTTTCAATCACATGTGATTATTTAAATTTATATTTTCAATCACATGTGATTATTTAAGTTTATATTTTCAATCACATGTGATTATTTAAGTTTATATTTTCAATCACATGTGATAATTTAAGCTGTCAAGTTAGTAGTCCAAAATAGTCCGAAAAATCCAACAGTCCAACAGTCCCATAATCGATATATATATATATATATATATATATATATATATATATATATATATATATATATATATATATATATATATATATATATATATATATAATCTTAGAATTACCCCACGGCATATTGTGTACGTATTGTCTTGCATCAATCCAGAGACGTATTATATACGTATTATCTTAGAATTAATTAAGACGTATTGTGTACGTATTGTCTTATGATTTATCAAAACGTATTGTGCACGTATTGTCATGGAACGTACCAAGATTATTATATATATACAATCTTGAAATTAATCAAGATTATAATATTTTGTTATACTAATGATAACATGTCCAAATATATATAGGATATAGGAAAAGTTAACAAGGATATAGTTAATATAATTTTTATAATATAAATTTCGTCCATACCACGTTAATTTTAGCAGGTTTTGTTTTGCTCGCCAAATATACATTACAACTCCGTTTAAAGTGAATCAAATTGCTATCGATTCCTTAAGAAGTAAATTTTACAAAACCAATTCAAAAAGTTTATCCCAAGTAGTAATTTTTAGAGCTTTACCCTCTTTTTGTGTCGGTGGAAAAATTTGGAAAAATCCCGGCATCCACCCAATATATGATTTTTGATAAAATACTTCCACTTTGTCTAAAATCATGAAAAAAATACTGGAAGTCTTATTTACACATATTAACATATTTCCAAAGTCTTAGCCTCGAACTCAAAGTCTAAGATAGGTTTTTAATTCCCAACTCAAAACAGCCTGCTTTTTACTGAATGGAGATTAAAGGATATATGTTAAGTTTCAAGGTGTTCTTCATATATACAAGTTATAAGTTCTTATATTAACTTAATATAACATCATAATACATATAAATAAGTGTTATTAGAGTTAAGTTAGAAAGATTAGATTAGTTTTTCAAACAAGTTTAGAATCAACTAAACTATGTTCTAGTTTATAAACTTATATAGATAGCTATAAACATATGAATTGAACAAAAGTGTAGGCAATGTTAATATCTTGATTTTGAAGCTTGAACTTGTTAGAAATAGATGAAGAACAAATAAAGGGATACTAGAACTAGAGAGAGTATGTGTGTGTAAATAAACTTGAAGTAAAAATTAGAAAATGGAATGGTAAATATTTGATCACATATGGTGTCTTTATATACTAGTTGTAATTTGTCATTTTGTGAAAAATATCTAGTATAAGTTAAAAACCATTAGGTCATCCATGACATAATAAGATTGATGATGTCATGCATGACATAATACATCAATCATGCAAATTACTATTGGTATATACGAATAGTAAATACTTTATGTTGTCTTTTTTTGACTAATATCTAGTATAAGTTAAATTGATGATGTCATGCATGACATAATACTCCACTAATACATTATAAATTGTATTCCATACTTTTAAGGATGTATTTATACTCATAATACATTGTATGTAAATACACTTTAACATAAGTTAATTACGTCGTTTAAATAGTAACATATATATTGTTTGAAAATTCTTTAAATTAGTAGTATGAAAATATATATATAATACTTTGTTAGTATACTTAATGAGATATTTAATTATCATATTTTCAAGTTAAATATATATAAATCCATATATATACACAATAATTAAACAATTAAACAATTAAATCAAGTTATGACGTTCGTGAATCGTCGGAATAAAAGGGTGAACAAAAGCTTGTGTAAAACTCTTTCTGGAGGTTCAAGATTTATTAAAATTCATTGCTTATCAAGTCGGAATTATATAAAGATTAAGTTTAAATTTGGTCAAAAATTTCCGGGTCGTCACACTTACTCTAAAAAGCTTAAGAAAACTTATAAGTTTTCTTGAATTTCTTTTTTTTTTCTCTTTCATAATCGAAATCATCAACATTATTCTTCAAAGATTCAAGTTTTGTGACTTGAATCTTCATATGTCTTGTAACTTCAAACTTTAGTTGAAAAAGATGTAAGAGCATGGAGGATTCAAGCTCTTTAGCTTTGAATCTTCATTACTTTTGTTAGATCTAAGCTCATAGCTTAAGATCTCTTTATTTTTGTTAAAGGATCAAAACTTATGTTTATGATCTTCATGTAACTTGTAGATCTAGCTTTTTGCTCTAAGAATCTTCAAGAACATTAGAGATCCAAGCTTTCTAGCTTGAGGTTTCTACAAAAATTTTGTTAAAAGATCAAGTTTATTAACTTTTGATCTTCTTTAATTTGTTTTACTTCAATTTTGTAACTTGTGTTTTCATTAAACAAAGATACAAGCTTTCTAGCTTGAAGTCTCATAAGTATTGTTAAGATCCAAGCTTTCTAGCTTAGGGTTTCATCATTTTGTTTGATTCAAGTTATGTAACTTATGATCATCCAACTTGTTAAACCAAAAGCTCACTAGCTTATATTTATTGTAAAAATCTAAGTTTTATAACTTACGATTTTGTAAAAGTTGAAAGTCTAAGTTCTATAACTTAGGGTTTCACCTAGAACATAAGATCTAGACTTTCTAGTCTAAGTTCTTCAATATTTAGCTAAGATCTAAGTTCTATAACTTAAGGTCTTGCTTGTTTGGTTTGAATCCAAGTTTGTAGCTTTAAATTTCAAATAGAACTTGTACTTGTGTCGAAACTAAGAACTTGATGTAACTTTGGTTCATCATCCTTCTAAAACTCTTAAGTGAGTTGTAAATCTTTTCTTAGTCTTGACATTGTGTTTTGAAGGTTAAAACTTGGTCAAAATGATGCTAAAACATCAAAGAGTTGTACACTTGACGCTTATACGCATCAAGGATGAGAACCGTGATAAGCATCAAACATCAAGAAACCCACCGGAGCACGTGTATCTATTTTTCAGGGTCTGATCTTACTCCTGGAGCTTCTGGAAAATTGATTTCCAGAAATTTCGGGATGTGTAGATAACTTTTCGTTTAAGACTCGCCTAAATCTAATATACGGTTTAGGATTTATAGTCTTCCAAAATTCACTACACCTTCGTAACGACGCGCTGAAATTTCTGACCTACTCGCGCTTTGACCGTCGCCACGGTCAAACGACATCGAGTTAGGATCTTAATGTTGGATAGCAGTAAGAGGACTCAGAAACGGAGCCTTGGCCACTGGCTGCGCGTCATTTCAGTTTGTGTAGAGGTCGTAGGGGCTGTTCGAATTTAGCTTTTCGTTTCGACCTTTATTCTTGTTGAAAACTTACTTTATCTATTACGTATAATGATAATGATGATACTTAAGACTTAACTTACTTACTTTTAAACTTTTTGGGACGATTTACTAACTTAGTAACCTTTGACTTAGGTTAAGGACCTTTTGGACCGACTTACTACTTGCTTACATTTTCGTATCGACTTTACCGTACATCCAATGTGAGTTATAGCTCCCTTTTTACTTTAACCATTTTTAGGACTGAGAATACATGCGCTTTTTATGTTTTACGTACTAGACACGAGTACTTTAACTTTATTTTTGTGTGGGTAACATAACGGCACAAATTTTCCTCTTAGCTCGGTAACGTTTAACTATTGGTTTATGAACCGGTAGACGCGAATCTTAGATATGGATCCATAGGGTTTGACATCCCCACTCGGGCTAGTCGCGCTAGCATTTAACGTGTGTTTAATACTTTGTATGTTTTAAAGCACTCGCCAAGTGTACTTTTAGGGGGTGATATATTATATTTCTTTGTTAAGTTAGTTACCAAGCGCCCATGGTTAAGCATATACTTTTCATACTGTTTTGAATACAAAATATGGTGGTCTACATTACATTATTGTTTACAATAAATCCATAGCTCACCAACATTCGTGTTGACTTTTTAAAGCATGTTATTTCTCAGGTGCTTAGACAAAATTGCTTCCGCTATAATAGACTTGCTGTTTTAGACTTCCGCTGTACTCTGCATTGTTAGAGATGTCTACTAGTCATGGACTTTTTATTTTGCATTCACTACTTATGTTATATTCTAACCATGGTTTGTAATGACCTAAGTGTCACGTACTATTGTTAATGCTTTCTATTCATAGAAGCACGTTACTTTTGTAAAACATTCGTCGTTGGGAAAACGTTATTTTCTATGAATGCAAAACCTTGTTTTAAAACAGCATATAGTGTTATACCGTGTAATGGACCTGTTGTTGATGATCCGTACCATGATGGTTTTGGACGGGGCATCACACTTACAACATGAGCTGATGGTCAGGAACTAAAATGCTCTCGGGACCCATTTTACTCTTTAACCCGTGGTGCGGCCCCTTGGCCCACGACGCGACTTATAACAAGAACAAGTGCTGTCGTTTTTACTCAACATGAATGGCCCAAATTTCACAACTCTTTCACAATATCAAACCACAAAACTTCCCACAAGGTATTTAAGGAAGATTACATGTTTAAAACCACAATTCGAGTATTTTAGCAACGGTGTCACATTCGCCCATTTACAACCCAAAAATACAAGTTTCGACCCGACAAGTTTAAATGCTAAACAAAAACTCGAGCATGGCATTTGGGGTTAAACTACCCAACCTAGGTCGAACTTCAAAAGTAATCCTCTAGCATAATCAAATGGGGAGTTCGCTAGTCCAAACGTATACCCTTTCCTTTATCCACGCCAGAGCCTAAAAAGAGTAAACAACGAGATGATAAGCAAAACTCTTAGTGAATTCAATTATTATACACATACATATATAATATACCTATTTACAAACACTTACACACATACCGCATACATGCTAGCAATTTAATTAGCATACCATCTCAAAGTATAAGGCTAATAACCTTCGATACCGCAACTAGCATATCCAATAGCATATAGTCGAAACAATATAATATGCTACACTACAACACATAACCATGGTTAACCAATCATACAAGGGAATGGTTCTCGTGAAAGACCATCGGTGTTCACAACATCCATTAGCGTAGTTAACACCGCGTACCACTAACCCCCGAGTGGTGTCTTAACACCGCGACTAGCCCACCCATCAAACTTCCTGGAGTGGTGTCTTAACACAGCGACTAATCCACTTGTCACGTGAAATGTAGTGTCTTAACACCGCGACTAACCCACATTTCACGCCACACAAATAAATACATTATATACGTACACGCATAATTATTCCACTCACCTTTTAGTCGAAAATGGAAGTAAGCAAAATAAGCTCCACAACCGTCAATGAAATTTACCTATTACATTAACATAAAATCAACACACATCTAAATAGAGCTTTTGACCCGCCTAATTAGACACTTGGTGCAAATGTTCACCATTTGCACCCATGACACCAATCTTAGGCCTAAACCATCAATAATCACTAAAGCTAGTGACCATGGCTTTAAATCACCCAACTACACATCACTATGTCATTAAGTTCGTGCTAGTGCTCTTTTGACCCAAAAACCTATTTTGACCCAACAAGGGGTCAAACACCAAACTTGCAAGTTTCACAACCTAATTCACTAGCTAATCGATTTTATTAGTAAACTTTAACCAATGTTAACTCATAACACTAACAATTTCATCAACTAACTCTAAATTACTAATATTAGGTTTCTTACACTCTCACCCAAACCACAAACCCCCAAGATCACAAAGATCTAGGGTTTACTTATTTGCAAGACCCAAATATGAACACTAGCATAATTTACTCACAAAATTCTTTTTAGAGACTTACCACCACTCTTAAAGAGGTGCTAGGAGGTAGAAACACGAAGGATTGGACCCGATCTAACAAAAACCCACTTCAAAGACTCCACAAATCTACTTTCTCTCTCTAATCTCTCTCTACTTTAAGATGAAGATGATATGGTTGGTGAGTGGGATTAATGAGCCCCATCAGCCCTTTTGGTAGTCTTAAACCTAGCCTCAAGTGAAAAGTCCAAAACACCCTTGCTAGCTTTTAAATTAAAAGGAGATATCACCATCTGCGCGTAGCCGCGCCGCGCCCCCACCAGCCGCGCCGCGGCCTAAGGCTGATATGATGCCCGCCAGCTTTTAAATATATGCAATATGTACATTCCAAAACTCGGGTCTTACATTTTGTGAACATAACTATGGTGTCGTTGTTATCGATATTAATGCGTTAAATAATAGAAAAAAATTTCCTGGTCGGTATAATAATGGGTTGGGTTATTTCATAATTTTTCGAATTCTTTCAACATAGAATTGTCAAGAAGGGTTTTTAATTATTGCCCAACGACCTTGAAGCACTCAGAAGGCCCGTTCAATATCTTCTCGGGCAACTTCTTGAAACCTCTTAAATTTTGCTGCCTCAGGTGTAGATGGACTTTTGAAAGACTTAACCAATGTCGCCCATTCAGGATATATTCCATCAGTTAAATAATAACCTTTATTGATCGTCTCTTGTATAATGACCTTTTTATCTATATGGGCAATTTTTCCAAGCCCAATGCTTGCAATCTAGACTACCCAACATGCCCGAAAAACCGTGTATTTCAGCATGCGCGGTTATAAGACGTTGTACGTCTTGTGGAGTCGGTTTTCACAAATATTCATTAGCGTACACATGAAATACACTTTTACAAAAATTATTCAAACAATCGTATGACGTATGTTGACCCATATGCAAGTACTCATCAAAAGCATCAGGTGCAATATCATACGCTAATTGTCGTATTGCGGATGTGCATTTTTGAAAAACATTGAAACCAAGCAACACGGTAGTATCCCGCCTTTGACGAAAATATAAAAAATAATCCGTAATAGGTTCTTGAGAATAATTAATTATACCTTGGCATATGCGTATGAATAGTGGACGACTGATTCTATAACGTCTGTGAAAAATAATCCCCGAGAAAAATGGGATTATCGGAAAAATAATCATTCCATGACTGCATACCAGTTCCCTCTCGGTCTCTTAATAAAAAATCTTCTAGGCGCTCTTCGGATCGGTTGGACAATTTTTTCTTCTTCTTCTTAATCTATCATATCGAGCAGATCGAGTGCGACAGTACCAAAATCCGAACTCGTAGCATCTATTGCAAATTTTGTGAGACTATCCAATTTTGGAGGCATTGGTGACTGTCGAGTAGTATTGAGGGTTTAAAAGTTTGATATATGTTGGTATGAGATGAGAGTTAAAATATGATTTATGTTGATATGGGATAGGTTATATACACTACAAGAAAAAAGGGCTTTAGTGACGAGGGCTTTTTGGTCACTAATCATACAAAAATGGTCACTAAGTCAAATTAGTGGCCAAAATTAGTTGGTCACTCTTCATCACTATAGGTCCATCACAAAATTTATTTAGTGACCAAAATATCACATTGGTCACTATAGTGACCAGTATACATTGGTCGCTTTTTATGGTCACTATTATTAGTGACCAAATAATGGTCACTTACATTGGCCGCTTGTGACTAAAAAGTGGTCACTCACATTAATCATAGTGACCAAAAAGTGGTCACTCATATTGATCGTTTGTGAACGAAAAGTGGTCACTCATATTAATCGTTTGTGACTAAAAAATGGTCACTCATGCTAACTGTTTGTGACCAGAAAGTGGTCATTCACGCTAACCGTTTGTGACCAAAAAGTGGTCACTCACGCTAACCGGTTGTGACAAACAAATGGTCACTCAGACTGACCGTTTGTGAAAAAAATGGTCACTACCTTTGTGACAACTATGTTTTACGGGATCGATAATAAAATATATAACCACGAATTTCCATACAAAATTCATATTCACTAAAAAATAGCAACAAATAGTTGTTCAACTTGCAGTTACATAATTCAAAAATAATAGCCAATATGCAACAATAAACATAACACTATTCTAAACTTTTAAGTATTCAAAACCTATTTTCAGAAATAAAGTAAGATGATAATTACATCATACGATTCATACTGGTAATGATTTTTGGCACCAAACAAACCTGCAAGAAAAAAGGAAGTCCTTTAATGACAGGAACATATATATAAGCTCCACTTTACACACACACACACACACACACAAAAAAAGAAGAATAAAAAAAACTAGAAAACAGTCATGTAAGATGAAAAGGAAATGAATCGATGTATTATGCTGATAGCTTTTCACCATCAAAAGAAAATGCTATCATGATGCATGGACTGTCTAACACCCAACACACCTATAAAAAGAAAATTGTCATGTTATTTCAGAAAGCTAAAATGAATGCTACTCGAAACTGAAACACCTCAAACCTGATTACTAAATCAATATGTATATCATGGAACCACAGACAAATGAGAAAGATATCTATACTTGGCTTGTGAGTCACCAAGTTGAGCAAAAGCAGCTGAATTTGGGTCAAAGTTTTACAAAGTGGAGAATGTGAAGTTCATTTTCAATAGTAGTTACTAAAATTCGCTAACTTTATCACAATTTAAGCTATAGACTATGAGTTAACCTTACTATTTTGTTCCTTGGCCGATTTAAACTCACCTACAATAGAATTTAGGCCAAATTGGAACTTCAACATGGTTAGAAAACACAATACTGTATAATATTACTTGAAAACTTTAACCCATCACAACTAATTTAACTAGCTAAAAAAGTAAATTCATGCCTTCTTCATATTAATTTCTACTTACAAAGTTAATTGATGTTGTTAAGCTGAGGTAGAAGCTGCTGTAGAGAGCAGAACCCGTGTAGCATCTTCTGGTCCAGAGGCCAGTAAGCATATGGCTCAAGCTTCCCCTTTCTTCAAATCTTCACTTTTCTTCTTGCTAGAATATTCAGAATCCAAACCAATCAACTTAAGCCACATCAGTTTCTGTTGCAGAATCCCATAAGTTTTTTTATATATAGAAAGAGAAAACAAAAAAGTTGAAAAGAGTATTGGTTACATACATCCGAGTGATATTCACGAACCCATGTATAAAAATCAACGATTATATGAGATTACTGTTTGACTCGAATAGAAATTATAGCAAAATTGAACGAATTGAACCATCACATGTTTGAGAAACTAAAAGTGTTGATTTGCTTACCATTTCTAGAGGATATATGTGTTTTGTTACACTTATTCCAACATTTATCATTGGCTTGTATAGACTTTCGATCCTGAGCTAAGTTTAAGTTTGCAAGTAGAGGATGGCAGAGAATACCACCTCATAAAACCAATTATCAAGTCATCAAGATATTGACGATTATAAGTTCAATAAGGCGGATACCTTAGTGAAAAATTCATTTATTGATAGCGTGTCTGATAGTAGGGACGTGCCAACCAAATCCGCCTATTCCTTACCCCACCAAAGGATAACAAACAAAAATGAGAAAAATAATCAGTTTAATATTAAAAAGAAAACTAGTGTCCATCAAAAGAGGATAAAAATAGAACATAAGATATATATATATATATATATATATATATATATATACATATACATATACATATACATATACATATATATATATATATATACATATACATATATATATATATATATATATATAGTATAGTAAAAAATAAGATACGCCATATGAGAAAGAACATAAACATAGGAGGTATTTTATTGATACTCCTCTATTGTGTTTGGAGGTGAACTTTCATACCTATACATTCTGTCATTAATTGTAACAACCGATTAGTAAACAAACTGCTTAAAACAATAGTAAGATGCATAAAAGCTCATATGTCAAATTGATTAAATGATATGTTGAGCATATATCCAAGTTGTGTCCATTCTTTATAGTCACATATTGATTGATTTAAAGCAACTAAGAAGTACCAAGTACCACATTTAATTAAATGATATACAGAATTAAAGAAATTTTAAGAGGCTTCACTATACAACTCAAGCACATTAAGTGTAAAATTCAAGCACTGTAGAAACATATTAACACAATAATTGGCTGAATTTCGATAATAATTAACCTAAATACAACAAAATTGAACGAACGAGCACCTGCATTATGGCATGAATTAAAACTATCACAAAATTGAAAAAAACATTTACCTGTTTTTGTGAATCGTGTTCGATGTGGATCAAAACGAAAACATGTATCATATTAACATCTAAACGAGATTACCTATCTGACTCGGATAGAAATTATCACAGAATTGAAGGATTACCTATTTGAGAAATTGTAAATAAGATCGCGATATCGTCTAATTAGGGCTTCATGGACGAACATATTCATATTTGAGTTTGATTCATAGAAATCGACGGATTAGATCTTGAATTGTGTACGTGAAGATTTGGAGTTTAATTAAATATTTAGTCTCTCGTGCGAATTCATCAATGGCGAACACCGAGACATTGGCATTTCAAGCTGAAATTAAGCAGTTGTTGAGTCTCATCATCAACACATTCTACAATACGGAGATATATCTTCGCTAACATACAAATGAAAGTTTCATAGCTGCAGATCTCCGTTGAAGATCCGTATCTCTCTTGAAGAACTGAATCCAAACAACAAATTTAAGAAAAATGAATCTAAGATCGCCATCTCCTAACGCAAAAGGCTTAACTGTCAAATAATTTCAGTCGATTGATTAGAGAAGTAGATTGAAGATGATATGAATGGATGAAGATGAGGCGATTGATTGGTGCAGGAGTTAGATCTAAGGTTTTTAACTTTTTGGTATCTAGAGCTCTGTAAGATTATTTATATTCCTTTTATGCACATTAACCTTTTATGTGACGACCCGAAAATTTTCGACCAAATTTAAACTTAATCTTTATATGATTTCGACACGATAAACAAAGTCTGTAATGTTGAGTCTCAAAAATTTTAAACTATTTTCATGAATTCATTTACCCTTCGACTGTTCTTGATGATTCACGAACAATTAATTGTAAATAGATATGTGTGAGTATATATATATATATATATATATATATATATATATATATATATATATATATATATATATATATATATATATATATATATATATCTATGTGTGAGTATATATATATATATATATATATAAATATATAAATGGTAATTGGAAATATAATTTGAATTATTATATGTTATTGTTATTAATTATGTAAAATAAAATAAAAATATGATATTATGATAATTATTATTTAAAACACATCTATATAAATAAAGTATCTTAAATATATATTTTGTGATTTCGAATTTATTTAGTAAACGACAGTAACACTCGTTTGACATTCGATTGTGATCAAACAAATTTAAAAAAACGATCATATGAGAAGTTAAAAAATAAACGTCGGGACGTAATATCAAAGTTAAGTTTTCTAAAAATATATTTAAATACCATGAATTGGGATTTAAAACTATGTACATCTTATTTGGGATTGAGCTCTAATTACAGGTCCACATTTTAAGATTTATTTTACACATTTAGTGACCAGATTAAATAAAAATATTTAATTTAAAAGTATGAGATTTTTTTAAGAACTTTTTATCTTCCATTGATTATCAACGGAGCACGAATTTCAGTCAGTGAATGAAATAGTAAATGACGGCTAATAATTTACACGTTTATAATTCTTTGATTATTATTATATTAATTATTATTATTATTATTATATTATATGATTACTTTACATTGTTGAATTAACCAGTGAATGAATAAATATCAATAAAAAATTACTGTGTCTGATTTGTGTTGATTGACTAATATCTTATTCATGTAATATATATATATATATATATATATATATATATATATATATATATATATATATATATATATATATATATATATATATATATACACATATTACATATATGCATAAACATATCACTTAACATAAACCATCTTCTTTCTTCTTGTTTCTCTTTCTTTTTGTTTAACAGAACAATCCACAAACTAGAGCACTTAATTTGTTTTTTTTTTTGTTCATGTGTACGTGACTCACTCCCTGCACCACCTTCTAAACACCACGAACCCGCCACCATCACCTTCATCACCTTTCACCACCATCAACGAACACACCATCATCAACTGTTATTAGAACAGCCACTTGTTGTCGCTTCCAGCTTCTTTCACGATTAAACCCACTTCATCATACTATAATCAAAACTGCAACTGTCGTTAATCCGTTCATTTTAAAACCAAAACCCAAGATTTGTTTCTTGTTTTTCTTTTCGTGAACCACTCATAACCATCCCAACACCACGCCACCATGGTCATCTCTTCCGGCCATCGTGGCCATTACCGAAGCACCACCACCCTTCTCTCTCTCTCTCTATCTTCTTCCTCTCTCCATCTCTCTACGTAAAACGCCATCAACAACCACTCAAACAACTGAATTCCATCACCTCACCTCCCTACGTGAACCACCATTAAACCCACCTTCGATCTAAACTCCAAAATCATAATTGTGAATCACCATCTACTAAAATCTGATTATGATCGAAATCATAATTGTCTATCTGTTTTTCTGTTGCAATCAAACCACGAACCACCCCCTCAGACCACCTTCTGCTGTGTTACTCGTTTATTACTACTAAAATTGATGTGATATATGATGATGACGATTGGAAGATATTACGCCAAGAAGATGATGAATAGTAATAACAATGTTTATGTAACGAGTATGATATACGATGGCTGCGTTTTGTTTTCTTCTGTTTCTTTTGTTCAGCCGACAACCATCACCACTCAAACTCTCATAACCTGCTACCTGAGCTACTGCAGCTGCTACAGTAGCGGGGTCTCTAATATTGCTACGCTATGGTTACTATTATGGTATTCATGTATACTCGAACCCTATAACCGCCACATGTTGATTGTTTTTCTTGTTCCTATTACTGCTGCTGTACGAACCCTTTTTCTGTTTCTATTATTTTTTTTCTTTCAACTGCTACTTCTGCTGAAATTCCTTTTGTTTCTGTTGAAGTCGAACAACAAACCACCACGACCCTCATCATTTAACTGCAGCCTTTCTATTCCATCATAATCCTCGATCAACAAATAATTGATTCTAATGCTTAAGATTTGATTAACCAGGAACACAACCCACAACTAAAAACGACCTGCAAATCGTTACTAAATTTCAGTTTCATTCTATTGCTATTTATTGCTACCGGGATATAATCATAAAAAAGAGATGATGAATTTATTATGATGATTATGAAGTGCGTAACTTTCTTGTGTCTGTCGGTTAAAAAGAAGATAGAAGAAAAAGAACCGAACACCTTTTTGTAAAGATGATAATTGACGTGGCAAAACCTAAATCTAATCGGGCTTGTAAAAATTCTTCTTGAACCGCATACTTATAAATACTACTTTCTCAAATGGGCTAAACAATCCTTTGGTGGACTCCTTGATTAATTGGGCATGTTGGGCTGAAAAGATAATGGAGATCAAATTAATAAGATGAAACAGAACCAAAAATCGGGTTATAGATATATTTTTGAGTTATAAAACTGAAAAACGGAAATGGAGGGATGGTTTGAGGTGTTTGCGGGTGAACGAGAGGTTTGGGTTCGAGCCTGGGCAAGGACATTTTTATTTAAGCTTGTTGTCTTCAAAGGTTGTAATCTAAAATTTATTATTATTATTATTATTATTATTATTATTATTATTATTATTATTATTATTATTATTATTATTATTATTATTATTATTTCTATAACTATTAATAATATTATTATTAACATTATCATTAATAAAATAAGTATTAGTATTATTATTATCATTATAGTTATTAATATAAATATTAGTATCATTATTATTATTAGTAAAATTATTATTTTTATAGTTATTATTATTAGTATTCATTATTATTAAAAAAAACATTTTTGTTAAAAGTATCATTTTTATTAAAGTTATTATTTTTGTCATTATTATTAAAGGTATCATTTTTATAAAAACTATCATTTTTATTATTATTACTATTATTATTATAAAATAAAACAACTTTTATTTATTATTATCAATATTATTTTATCAAATAACTGTTAGTTATATAAAACTATATTTACTATATCTAACATAACTATATTAACATTTTATATTAACTAATAATATATAAATTTGTTCGATTACCATTATATGTGTTAATATATATATAAATGATATAGGTTCGTGAATTCGAGGCCAACCCTGCATTGTTCAGTACCGTCGTATGCATATTTTTACTACAAAATATCGTATTGTGAGTTTCATTTGCTCCCTTTTTCAATGCTTTTGCAATATATAATTTTGGGACTGAGAATACATGCGCTGCTTTTATAAATGTTTTACGAAATAGACACAAGTATTTGAAACTACATTCTATGGTTGAATTATCGAAATTGAATATCACCCTTTTAGCTTGGTAGCCTAAGAATTAGGGAACAGACCCCCTAATTGACGCGAATCCTAAAGATAGATCTATGGGCCTAGCAAACCCCATCCAAGTTATGGATTCTTTAGTACTTCAATTTTATATACAAATGAGTGTACCTGTATATTTGGGGATATTCTATATGCATTTATTAATGTCGGTTACCAGGTGTTCACCATATGAATGGATTTTTATACAGATGAGTGTTCCTGTATTATAATTTTTGTAGATGAGTGTTCCTGCAGTTAACTATGAAAATTAAATCTTGTGGTCTATTGAAATTATTGAAATGATTGTTTAAGATAAATCTATGAACTCACCAACCTTTTAGTTGACACTTTAAAGCATGTTTATTCTCAGGTATGAAAGAAATCTTTCGATGTGCATTTGCTCATTTTAAAGATATTACTTGGAGTCGTTCATGACATATTTCAAAAGACGTAGCATTCGAGTCGTTGAGTTCATCAAGATTATTATTAAGCCAATTATAGTTGGATGTATTATGAAATGGTATGCATGCCGTCAACTTTTGATGTAAAGAAAGTTTGTCTTTTAAAAACGAATGCAATGTTTGTAAACTGTATCATATAGAGGTCAAATACCTCGCAATGAAATCAACTATTGTGAATCGTTTATAATCGGTATGAACGGGTTCTTTCAGTTGGTATCAGAGCGGTGGTCTTAGCGAACCATGTCTGCATTAGTGTGTCTAACTGATAGTCATTAGGAAGCATTAGTGAGTCTGGACTTCGACCTTAGTTGCATGTCAAAAAGTTTGCTTATCATTTCTGGTCGGAAATTACATGCTTATCATTCTTAGTCTAGACACATTTTACTGCATTGATTACATGAATAGTGTATAGACAAAATTCATATCTTAGCGTATCTGTTACTTTAAACTTTGCCTGACATATTTCGTAAATTCCTCCGTAATCTACGAAATCTTTTGTTATATATATATATATATATATATATATATATATATATATATATATATATATATATATATATATATATATATATATATATATATATATATATATATATATATATATATATATATATATATATTCTATGTAATTAGAATACCATCCGATAGCCGAAAATCATTTCATATCAAAAAATCCTTTATTCAATTGTATGAAATGGAATTCGCCACTAGTTCAAGTCCCTCGGATTCCGATATGGATTTCCACTCAAGCTCCGAAAGCAGTGTGACCGGAATGGATCAACCAATTAGCCATCATCTATTATGGATGAATTGGGAATGGGTTCGTAGTCTACTAAATCATTGGAGACAAGAAGAAGGTGATCCCTTCCATCCACCGCATTGCCCTCTTGGCGATGAACCTGAAGCACTTACCGGCGAACCTGTCCGAAACACCATATTCACCCTCATTGCCAGGATATTTCATAATAATTATATGATATCCCAAACTCTGAACCTTATTCATCTGCTTGTTCCAACCGCCAACCATTCTAGAGTAATAAGTCAACAAGCTTCGCGCCCGAGTTGTAGCCTTGGAAAATATGGTGCAAAACGTACCAGCTTCAGCAACATCACCGGCACCAACAGTACCACCAACATCAATACCAGTACCACCAACAACCCAAGTTTCAACATCACACGCCTCAACATCTCATTATGCACCTCGAGCATAATCATCGTTCCACGAATCGTTCTACATCATTTATCTTCGTTCTACATGACGATTAGATAATTTCTAATGTTTTAGAGATTATGTATTCTAGTTCTAATGATAAATCAAATGAGATTAATATCATATTAACTCATTAAATTCATGATTACATTTGAAGAAAATATATATGTATATATGTTTTCATAAAGATTGTAATTAAAATTTCTTTTGTACAAACTGTTAATGGTGAAAATATCTTAACGGGTAGGTAATACCCGAGGAGTATTTAGATTTCACATTAATAAGTTACACTGTACATTCTTCGAATCTGATTCAACAGTCATTTACTATCCTACTTACATCCACCGATATACGTATCCTTTCACCGCAAAATAACCATTTTCATTCAATTTCATATTTGGATTTTGACCTATCAGAATCCAACAAGTGGCATAATGAAGAAAACATTGGACAAAATAAAATTTGTTAGAAACAAACAAATTAACTATGAGAAACTCTGTTAAAAATCCACGCTAACAAAATCCTAGCTAACAGTTCCTAGCTAAATGTTAATTCCTTATTACATTTATTTATTGCAATTTAGTTATCACAATTTTAATTCTTGCAATTTTATTTATCGTCATTTAATTTCTGTTATTTATTTTACGCACTTTAAATATCGTGGTATAGTTTGACATATCATATCGACGTCATCTATATATATAATTTGGAATAACCATAGACACTCTATATGCGGTAATGCTCGAGTTAGCTATACAGAGTTGAGGTTGATTATAAATAATATATATACTTTGAGTTGTGATCGAGTCTGAGACATGTATGTAATGGGTCACGATACGTATTAATTAATTCGAATATTATATATTAAACTATATATGAATTATTGGGCTACTAACTGTGGACTACTAACATTGGATAATTAAAATGAATTAAAATATTGATTATAACATACGAAACTAAACATTTCTTCAAGTTTGCCACTTGATTTCATCTTAAACCTCATTTGTATCTTGACGATTACAATCTGCGTTCAAACCTTTCATGATTCTTGAAAATATCTCAATCGAGAGGATGAACCAATCGCACTTCATCAACGGAAGAAAAGATTGATGCATATAGTTATGCACATGAAAACACTCGGAACCTGAGTAAACGTTTAACACGTATCTGTGCTAGCTCCTTTGGCATTGTTATTACAGAAAATAACATTGCAATTCTTTTTCAAATTAGCCAATTTTGTCACAGCTCCAGCAAGTCAACTTCGACTTTTCAGTCGGACTAGCCTTATTATAACCATGATATATACGTTGTCTTTTCGCCTTCGTTACCGGGAAACCTTTTATATTCTGCAATATTACCAACAGACGTACCAGTTGTAGTGACCCGAACTTTTCCATGTTTATATATATTAATTGAGATTGATATTTACATGATTAAATGTTTCCAACATGTTAAGCAATCAAACTTGTTAAGACTTGATTAATTGAAATGTGTTTCATATAGACAATTGACCACCCAAGTTGACCGGTGATTCACGAACGTTAAAACTTGTAAAAACTATATGATGACATATATATGGATATATATATATAGTTAACATGATACTATGATAAGTAAACATATCATTAAGTATATTAACAATGAACTACATATGTAAAAACAAGACTACTAACTTAATGATTTTTAAACGAGACATATATGTAACGATTATCGTTGTAAAGACATTTAATGTATATATATCATATTAAGAGATATTCATACATGATAATATCATGATAATATAATAATTTAAAATATCATTTTATATTATAAACATTGGGTTAACAACATTTAACAAGATCGTTAACCTAAAGGTTTCAAAACAACACTTACATGTAACGACTAACGATGACTTAACGACTTAGTTAAAATGTATATACATGTAGTGTTTTAATATGTATTTATACACTTTTGAAAGACTTCAATACACTTATAAAAATACTTCTACTTAACAAAAATGCTTACAATTACATCCTCGTTCAGTTTCATCAACAATTCTACTCGTATGCACCCGTATTCGTACTCGTACAATACACAGCTTTTAGATGTATGTACTATTGGTATATACACTCCAATGATCAGCTCTTAGCAGCCCATGTGAGTCACCTAACACATGTGGGAACCATCATTTGGCAACTAGCATGAAATATCTCATAAAATTACAAAAATATGAGTAATCATTCATGACTTATTTACATGAAAACAAAATTACATATCCTTTATATCTAATCCATACACCAACGACCAAAAACACCTACAAACACTTTCATTCTTCAATTTTCTTCATCTAATTGATCTCTCTCAAGTTCTATCTTCAAGTTCTAAGTGTTCTTCATAAATTCCAAAAGTTCTAGTTTCATAAAATCAAGAATACTTTCAAGTTTGCTAGCTCACTTCCAATCTTGTAAGGTGATCATCCAACCTCAAGAAATCTTTGTTTCTTACAGTAGGTTATCATTCTAATACAAGGTAATAATCATATTCAAACTTTGGTTCAATTTCTATAACTATAACAATCTTATTTCAAGTGATGATCTTACTTGAACTTGTTTTCGTGTCATGATTTTGCTTCAAGAACTTTGAGCCATCCAAGGATCCATTGAAGCTAGATCCATTTTTCTCTTTTCCAGTAGGTTCATCCAAGGAACTTAAGGTAGTAATGATGTTCATAACATCATTCGATTCATACATATAAAGCTATCTTATTCGAAGGTTTAAACTTGTAATCACTAGAACATAGTTTAGTTAATTCTAAACTTTTCGCAAACAAAAGTTAATCCTTCTAACTTGACTTTTAAAATCAACTAAACACATGTTCTATATCTATATTATATGCTAACTTAATGATTTAAAACCTGGAAACACGAAAAACACCGTAAAACCGGATTTACGCCGTCGTAGTAACACCGCGGGCTGTTTTGGGTTAGTTAATTAAAAACTATGATAAACTTTGATTTAAAAGTTGTTATTCTGAGAAAATGATTTTTATTATGAACATGAAACTATATCCAAAAATTATGGTTAAACTCAAAGTGGAAGTATGTTTTCTAAAATGGTCATCTAGACGTCGTTCTTTCGACTGAAATGACTACCTTTACAAAAACGACTTGTAACTTATTTTTCCGACTAGAAACCTATACTTTTTTTGTTTAGATTCATAAAATAGAGTTCAATATGAAACCATAGCAATTTGATTCACTCAAAACGGATTTAAAATGAAGAAGTTATGGGTAAAACAAGATTGGATAATTTTTCTCATTTTAGCTACGTGAAAATTGGTAACAAATCTATTCCAACCATAACTTAATCAACTTGTATTATATATTATGTAATCTTGAGATACCATAGACACGTATACAATGTTTCGACCTATCATGTCGACACATCTATATATATTTCGGAACAACCATAGACACTCTATATGTGAATGTTGGAGTTAGCTATACAGGGTTGAGGTTGATTCCAAAATATATATAGTTTGAGTTGTGATCAATACTGAGATACGTATACACTGGGTCGTGGATTGATTCAAGATAATATTTATTGATTTATTTCTGTACATCTAACTGTGGACAACTAGTTGTAGGTTACTAACGAGGACATCTGACTTAATAAACTTAAAACATCAAAATATATTAAAAGTGTTGTAAATATATTTTGAACATACTTTGATATATATGTATATATTGTTATAGGTTCGTGAATCAACCAGTGGCCAAGTCTTACTTCCCGACAAAGTAAAAATCTGTGAAAGTGAGTTATAGTCCCACTTTTAAAATCTAATATTTTTGGGATGAGAATACATGCAGGTTTTATAAATGATTTACAAAATAGACACAAGTACGTGAAACTACATTCTATGGTTGAATTATCGAAATCGAATATGCCCCTTTTTATTAAGTCTGGTAATCTAAGAATTAGGGAACAGACACCCTAATTGACGCGAATCCTAAAGATAGATCTATTGGGCCTAACAAACCCCATCCAAAGTACCGGATGCTTTAGTACTTCGAAATTTATATCATATCCGAAGGGTGTCCCGGAATGATGGGGATATTCTTATATATGCATCTTGTTATTGTCGGTTACCAGGTGTTCACCATATGAATGATTTTTATCTCTATGTATGGGATGTGTATTGAAATATGAAATCTTGTGGTCTATTGTTACGATTTGATATATATATAGGTTAAACCTATAACTCACCAACATTTTTGTTGACATTTAAAGCATGTTTATTCTCAGGTGAATATTAAGAGCTTCCGCTGTTGCATACTAAAATAAGGACAAGATTTGGAGTCCATGTTTGTATGATATTGTGTAAAAACTGCATTCAAGAAACTGATTTCGATGTAACATATTTGTATTGTAAACCATTATGTAATGGTCGTGTGTAAACAGGATATTTTAGATTATCATTATTTGATAATCTACGTAAAGCTTTTTAAACCTTTATTTATGAAATAAAGGTTATGGTTTGTTTTAAAAATGAATGCAGTCTTTGAAAAACGTCTCATATAGAGGTCAAAACCTCGCAACGAAATCAATTAATATGGAACGTTTTTAATCAATAAGAACGGGACATTTCAGTTGGTATCCGAGCGTTGGTCTTAGAGAACCAGAAAATTTGCATTAGTGTGTCTTATCGAGTTTGTTAGGATGCATTAGTGAGTCTGGACTTCGACCGTGTTTTCTTTAAAAATGATTGCTTAACATTTTTGTTGGAAACTATATATTTTTAACATATGAATATTATGTGATATATTAATCTCTTAACGTGTTTGATATTATGTGATAGATGTCTACCTCTAGAACAAGTCCCATTGACTCACCTAATAATAATGAAGAGTCAAATGTAAATTGGAATGATTCGTGGACTGATTCACAAGTTCCCGAAGAGGAACCGGAAGAAGAGTCGGAACCGGAAGAAGAATCGGAACCGGAAGAAGAATCGGAACCGGATGAAGAAATAGAACCGGTGGGGGAAATAATAAAACGGTTAAGTAAAAGAAAATCCTCAACCAACCGACCAAGGTTAATTATGGTCAATGGTGTTTCCGCCAAGGAAGCAAAATATTGGGAGGATTACCAATTCTCCGATGAATCGGATTCCGACGAGAATTCCGATGATGTTATAGAAATTACCCCAACTGAATTTAAAAAGGCAAAAGAAAATAATTAGGGAAAGGGCATAAAAATAGAGAAATCTAATTCCAACCCCGATGAACTTTATATGTATCGTCAACGCCCGAAGTCCTTAAGTTGTAACAATGACCCGGGAACCTCTAAACCACCAGGTTTTTCTAAACCAATGTGGACAACGACGGCTAGTATTAGGGGAACATCATATATCCCTAGAAACTTGGCAAAACGAACCAAAACCGAAGAAGAAGAAACGAGCGAGTCGGAATAAGATAGTTGTATTCGTGTGGTGTAATATATGTAATATAGTGTTCTTATGCTTTATGATATATGTAAAAATTGCTTGTATTAATAAGTATTTTTTTATGAATCTAACTCTTGTCTATTTTACAGTTTAAAAACACAAAATGGATAGACAACCCAATATTTTAAGAGACCTACCCGGAGACATGATTGATGAAATCTTGTCTAGAGTCGGCCAGAATTCTTCGGCACAACTATTTAAGGCGAGATCAGTTTGTAAGACATTCGAAGAACGTTCCAAGAATGTCTTGGTTTATAAGAGACTTTCGTTTGAAAGATGGGGGATATCACATTGGGAAACCCATAAGTTACGATGTGTTTACTTTGACGCATATATTGCGGGGAACCCAAATGCTATTTTACGCAACGGGTTAAGAAATTATTTTGACTCAATATATCCGAATATTGGACTTCGTGATTTAGAAAAAGCGGCTAACATGCAACATAAAGAAGCATATTATGCTTACGGATTAGTAATGTTCGCTTCTCACCAAAGTGAGAACAAGAACATCGGGCTACAACTATTAAACAAAACGTTTCCACAAGTGACGGAGTCGGTAATTGGGGTAAGAAATGAGGTTTTTAGATTATTACGGGACTGTTGGACATTACGTAACCCTCGTCCCTTTGACGACGTTACAACACGCTGTCTTATCAACGGCCATAACGGTTACGTTGCACAAGACCAAGGTTGGGAAGTAGTCCTAGTAAAACCAGAATGCATGACTTGTTTCTGGACGTATGAATTACGTGTCTTTATTGCCTTTGCTGAACGACTTGTGTACTAGCTAGAATTATCTTCACAACTATCTTGTATCAAAGTTATTGTGTGCTATATTTCATGCTTTATGTAAAATAAGCGGTATTGTAAGTTTGTAAAATATTGTATAAAAGTTTGAACGCGAAATATTATTATAATCAGTTTTTCATATAGAATTGTAGTAGTTGAATTGTATATTAGCTACTAAGTATGAACTTAACGGGTAGGTACTACCCGAATTTAAACTTATAAAACGCTAATATGAAGAAAAAGCTTTTATAAATGAGTTCATATTATGCTACGAAATACTATTAACTACTCTTAATATTCTGTATGATTAACTTGTTCCATTTAACTATTTTGAAGGAAATGGCACCGACTACTCGACACACCGTGAATATGAATGAAGAGGAATTCCGTACTTTTCTAGCTTCAAACATAGCCGCAGTACAGGCTGCGCTACATACCAACAATAACCTTGGATCTAGCAGTACAGGAAATCGTGTAGGATGCACCTACAAAGAATTCACTGCCTGCAAACCTTTGGAATTTGATGGAACCGAAGGACCGATCGGATTGAAACGGTGGACCGAGAAGGTCGAATCGGTGTTTGCCATAAGTAAGTGTACTGAAGAGGACAAAGTGAAGTACGCTACGCATACCTTCACAGGTTCTGCGTTAACATGGTGGAATACCTATCTAGAGCAAGTGGGACAAGATGATGCGTACGCACTACCGTGGTCAGCATTCAAGCACTTGATGAACGAGAAGTACCGTCCCAGAACCGAGGTCAATAAGCTCAAGACAGAACTTAGAGGGTTACGAACCCAAGGATTTGATATTACCACGTACGAAAGACGATTCACAGAATTGTGCCTATTGTGTCCGGGAGCATTCGAAGATGAGGAAGAGAAGATCGACGCGTTTGTGAAAGGATTACCGGAAAGAATCCAAGAAGATATAAGTTCACACGAGCCCGCCTCCATACAACAGGCATGTAGAATGGCTCACAAACTAGTGAACTAGATTGAAGAAAGAATTAAAGAACAGACTGCTGAAGAGGCCAATGTGAAGCAAGTCAAAAGAAAGTGGGAGGAAAACGGTGATAAGAATCACCAATACAACAACAACAGTAATTACAACAATAATCGCAACAATTATCCCAACAATCGCAACATCAATCGCAACTACAACAAACGGACCAACAACAACAACAACAACAACAACAACAGCAACTACAACAATCATCCCAACAACAATAATAACCGCAACAACAACAACAATCAGAAGCAACTATGCCAAAGGTGTGAAAAGAATCACTCGGGGTTCTGCACCAAATTTTGCAACAAATGTAAAAGAAATGGTCATAGCGCGGCGAAGTGTGAGGTCTACGGACCAGGGGTTAATAGAACGAAAGGAACAAATGGTGTCGGAACGAGTAATGGCGGAGCAAGTAGTGTCGGAGCAAGTTATGCCAATGTAGTTTGTTATAAATGTGGAAAACCGGGCCACATTATTAGAAATTGCCCGAACCAGGAGAACACGAATGGACAAGGCCGTGGAAGAGTTTTCAATATTAATGCGGCAGAGGCACAGGAAGACCCGGAGCTTGTTACGGGTACGTTTCTTATTGACAATAAATCTGCTTACGTTTTATTTGATTCGGGTGCGGATAGAAGCTATATGAGTAGAGATTTTTGTGCTAAATTAAGTTGTCCATTGACGCCTTTGGATAGTAAATTTTTACTCGAATTAGCAAATGGTAAATTAATTTCAGCAGATAATATATGTCGGAATCGAGAAATTAAACTTGTTAGCGAAACATTTAAGATTGATTTGATACCAGTAGAGTTAGGGAGTTTTGATGTGATAATCGGTATGGACTGGTTGAAAGAAGTGAAAGCGGAGATCGTTTGTTACAAAAATGCAATTCGCATTATACGAGAAAAAGGAAAACCCTTAATGGTGTACGGAGAAAAGGGCAACACGAAGCTACATCTTATTAGTAATTTGAAGGCACAAAAACTAATAAGAAAAGGTTGCTATGCTGTTCTAGCACACGTCGAGAAAGTACAAACTAAAGAAAAGAGCATCAATGATGTTCCCGTCGCAAAAGAATTTCCTGATGTATTTCCGAAAGAATTACCGGGATTACCCCCACATCGATCCGTTGAATTTCAAATAGATCTTGTACCAGGAGCTGCACCAATAGCTCGTGCTACTTACAGACTCGCACCCAGCGAGATGAAAGAACTACAAAGCCAATTACAAGAACTTTTAGAGCGTGGTTTCATTCGACCAAGCACATCACCGTGGGGAGCTCCTGTTTTGTTTGTCAAGAAGAAAGATGGTACATTCAGGTTGTGTATCGACTACCGAGAGTTGAATAAACTTACCATCAAGAACCGCTACCCACTACCGAGAATCGATGACTTATTTGATCAACTACAAGGCTCGTCTGTTTATTCAAAGATTGACTTACGTTCCGGGTATCATCAAATGCGGGTGAAAGAAGATGATATTCCAAAGACTGCTTTCAGAACACGTTACGGTCATTACGAGTTTATGGTCATGCCGTTTGGTTTAACTAATGCACCAGCTGTGTTCATGGACCTTATGAACCGAGTGTGTGGACCATACCTTGACAAGTTTGTCATTGTTTTCATTGATGACATACTTATTTACTCAAAGAATGACCAAGAACAAAGTGAACATTTGAGAAAGGTGTTAGAAGTATTGAGGAAGGAAGAATTGTACGCTAAGTTTTCAAAGTGTGCATTTTGGTTGGAAGAAGTTCAATTCCTCGGTCACATAGTGAACAAAGAAGGTATTAAGGTGGATCCGGCAAAGATAGAAACTGTTGAAAAGTGGGAAACCCCGAAAACTCCGAAACACATACGCCAGTTTTTAGGACTAGCTGGTTACTACAGAAGGTTCATCCAAGACTTTTCCAGAATAGCAAAACCCTTGACTGCATTAACGCATAAAGGGAAGAAATTTGAATGGAATGATGAACAAGAGAAAGCGTTTCAGTTATTGAAGAAAAAGCTAACTACGGCACCTATATTGTCATTGCCTGAAGGGAATGATGATTTTGTGATTTATTGTGATGCATCAAAGCAAGGTCTCGGTTGTGTATTAATGCAACGAACAAAGGTGATTGCTTATGCGTCTAGACAATTGAAGATTCGCGAACAAAATTATACGACGCATGATTTGGAATTAGGCGCGGTTGTTTTTGCATTAAAGACTTGGAGGCACTACTTATATGGGGTCAAAAGTATTATATATACCGACCACAAAAGTCTTCAACACATATTTAATCAGAAACAACTGAATATGAGGCAGCGTAGGTGGATTGAATTATTGAATGATTACGACTTTGAGATTCGTTACCACCCGGGGAAGGCAAATGTGGTAGCCGATGCCTTGAGCAGGAAGGACAGAGAACCCATTCGAGTAAAATCTATGAATATAATGATTCATAATAACATTACTACTCAAATAAAGGAGGCGCAACAAGGAGTTTTAAAAGAGGGAAATTTAAAGGATGAAATACCCAAAGGATCGGAGAAGCATCTTAATATTCGGGAAGACGGAACCCGGTATAGGGCTGAAAGGATTTGGGTACCAAAATTTGGAGATATGAGAGAAATGGTACTTAGAGAAGCTCATAAAACCAGATACTCAATACATCCTGGAACGGGGAAGATGTACAAGGATCTCAAGAAAAATTTTTGGTGGCCGGGTATGAAAGCCGATGTTGCTAAATACGTCGGAGAATGTTTGACGTGTTCTAAGGTCAAAGCTGAGCATCAGAAACCATCAGGTCTACTTCAACAACCCGAAATCCCGGAATGGAAATGGGAAAACATTACCATGGATTTCATCACTAAATTGCCAAGGACTGCAAGTGGTTTTGATACTATTTGGGTAATAGTTGACCGTCTCACCAAATCAGCACACTTCTTGCCAATAAGAGAAGATGACAAGATGGAGAAGTTAGCACGACTGTATTTGAAGGAAGTCATCTCCAGACATGGAATACCAATCTCTATTATCTCTGATAGGGATGGCAGATTTAATTCAAGATTCTGGCAGACATTACAGCAAGCATTAGGAACTCGTCTAGACATGAGTACTGCCTATCATCCACAAACTGATGGGCAGAGCGAAAGGACGATACAAACGCTTGAAGACATGCTACGAGCATGTGTTATTGATTTCGGAAACAGTTGGGATCGACATCTACCGTTAGCAGAATTTTCCTACAACAACAGCTACCATTCAAGCATTAAGATGGCGCCGTTTGAAGCACTTTATGGTAGAAAGTGCAGGTCTCCGATTTGTTGGAGTAAAGTGGGGGATAGACAGATTACGGGTCCGGAGATTATACAAGAAACTACCGAGAAGATCATCCAAATTCAACAACGGTTGAAAACCACCCAAAGTCGACAAAAGAGCTACGCTGACATTAAAAGAAAAGATATAGAATTTGAAATTGGAGAGATGGTCATGCTTAAAGTTGCACCTTGGAAAGGCGTTGTTCGATTTGGTAAACGAGGGAAATTAAATCCAAGGTATATTGGACCATTCAAGATTATTGATCGTATCGGACCAGTAGCTTACCGACTAGAGTTACCTCAACAACTCGCGGCTGTACATAACACTTTCCACGTCTCGAATTTAAAGAAATGTTTTGCTAAAGAAGATCTCACTATTCCGTTAGATGAAATCCAAATCAACGAAAAACTTCAATTCATCGAAGAACCCGTCGAAATAATGGATCGTGAGGTTAAAAGACTTAAGCAAAACAAGATACCAATTGTTAAGGTTCGATGGAATGCTCGTAGAGGACCCGAGTTCACCTGGGAGCGTGAAGATCAGATGAAGAAGAAATACCCGCATCTATTTCCAGAAGATTCGTCAACACCTTCAACAGCTTAAAATTTCGGGACGAAATTTATTTAACGGGTAGGTACTGTAGTGACCCGAACTTTTCCATGTTTATATATATTAATTGAGATTGATATTTACATGATTAAATGTTTCCAACATGTTAAGCAATCAAACTTGTTAAGACTTGATTAATTGAAATGTGTTTCATATAGACAATTGACCACCCAAGTTGACCGGTGATTCACGAACGTTAAAACTTGTAAAAACTATATGATGACATATATATGGATATATATATATAGTTAACATGATACTATGATAAGTAAACATATCATTAAGTATATTAACAATGAACTACATATGTAAAAACAAGACTACTAACTTAATGATTTTTAAACGAGACATATATGTAACGATTATCGTTGTAAAGACATTTAATGTATATATATCATATTAAGAGATATTCATACATGATAATATCATGATAATATAATAATTTAAAATATCATTTTATATTATAAACATTGGGTTAACAACATTTAACAAGATCGTTAACCTAAAGGTTTCAAAACAACACTTACATGTAACGACTAACGATGACTTAACGACTTAGTTAAAATGTATATACATGTAGTGTTTTAATATGTATTTATACACTTTTGAAAGACTTCAATACACTTATAAAAATACTTCTACTTAACAAAAATGCTTACAATTACATCCTCGTTCAGTTTCATCAACAATTCTACTCGTATGCACCCGTATTCGTACTCGTACAATACACAGCTTTTAGATGTATGTACTATTGGTATATACACTCCAATGATCAGCTCTTAGCAGCCCATGTGAGTCACCTAACACATGTGGGAACCATCATTTGGCAACTAGCATGAAATATCTCATAAAATTACAAAAATATGAGTAATCATTCATGACTTATTTACATGAAAACAAAATTACATATCCTTTATATCTAATCCATACACCAACGACCAAAAACACCTACAAACACTTTCATTCTTCAATTTTCTTCATCTAATTGATCTCTCTCAAGTTCTATCTTCAAGTTCTAAGTGTTCTTCATAAATTCCAAAAGTTCTAGTTTCATAAAATCAAGAATACTTTCAAGTTTGCTAGCTCACTTCCAATCTTGTAAGGTGATCATCCAACCTCAAGAAATCTTTGTTTCTTACAGTAGGTTATCATTCTAATACAAGGTAATAATCATATTCAAACTTTGGTTCAATTTCTATAACTATAACAATCTTATTTCAAGTGATGATCTTACTTGAACTTGTTTTCGTGTCATGATTTTGCTTCAAGAACTTTGAGCCATCCAAGGATCCATTGAAGCTAGATCCATTTTTCTCTTTTCCAGTAGGTTCATCCAAGGAACTTAAGGTAGTAATGATTTTCATAACATCATTCGATTCATACATATAAAGCTATCTTATTCGAAGGTTTAAACTTGTAATCACTAGAACATAGTTTAGTTAATTCTAAACTTTTCGCAAACAAAAGTTAATCCTTCTAACTTGACTTTTAAAATCAACTAAACACATGTTCTATATCTATATTATATGCTAACTTAATGATTTAAAACCTGGAAACACGAAAAACACCGTAAAACCGGATTTACGCCGTCGTAGTAACACCGCGGGCTGTTTTGGGTTAGTTAATTAAAAACTATGATAAACTTTGATTTAAAAGTTGTTATTCTGAGAAAATGATTTTTATTATGAACATGAAACTATATCCAAAAATTATGGTTAAACTCAAAGTGGAAGTATGTTTTCTAAAATGGTCATCTAGACGTCGTTCTTTCGACTGAAATGACTACCTTTACAAAAACGACTTGTAACTTATTTTTCCGACTAGAAACCTATACTTTTTTTGTTTAGATTCATAAAATAGAGTTCAATATGAAACCATAGCAATTTGATTCACTCAAAACGGATTTAAAATGAAGAAGTTATGGGTAAAACAAGATTGGATAATTTTTCTCATTTTAGCTACGTGAAAATTGGTAACAAATCTATTCCAACCATAACTTAATCAACTTGTATTGTATATTATGTAATCTTGAGATACCATAGACACGTATACAATGTTTCGACCTATCATGTCGATACATCTTTATATATTTCGGAACAACCATAGACACTCTATATGTGAATGTTGGAGTTAGCTATACAGGGTTGAGGTTGATTCCAAAATATATATAGTTTGAGTTGTGATCAATACTGAGATACGTATACACTGGGTCGTGGATTGATTCAAGATAATATTTATTGATTTATTTCTGTACATCTAACTGTGGACAACTAGTTGTAGGTTACTAACGAGGACAGCTGACTTAATAAACTTAAAACATCAAAATATATTAAAAGTGTTGTAAATATATTTTGAACATACTTTGATATATATGTATATATTGTTATAGGTTCGTGAATCAACCAGTGGCCAAGTCTTACTTCCCGACAAAGTAAAAATCTGTGAAAGTGAGTTATAGTCCCACTTTTAAAATCTAATATTTTTGGGATGAGAATACATGCAGGTTTTATAAATGATTTACAAAATAGACACAAGTACGTGAAACTACATTCTATGGTTGAATTATCGAAATCGAATATGCCCCTTTTTATTAAGTCTGGTAATCTAAGAATTAGGGAACAGACACCCTAATTGACGCGAATCCTAAAGATAGATCTATTGGGCCTAACAAACCCCATCCAAAGTACCGGATGCTTTAGTACTTCGAAATTTATATCATATCCGAAGGGTGTCCCGGAATGATGGGGATATTCTTATATATGCATCTTGTTATTGTCGGTTACCAGGTGTTCACCATATGAATGATTTTTATCTCTATGTATGGGATGTGTATTGAAATATGAAATCTTGTGGTCTATTGTTACGATTTGATATATATATAGGTTAAACCTATAACTCACCAACATTTTTGTTGACATTTAAAGCATGTTTATTCTCAGGTGAATATTAAGAGCTTCCGCTGTTGCATACTAAAATAAGGACAAGATTTGGAGTCCATGTTTGTATGATATTGTGTAAAAACTGCATTCAAGAAACTGATTTCGATGTAACATATTTGTATTGTAAACCATTATGTAATGGTCGTGTGTAAACAGGATATTTTAGATTATCATTATTTGATAATCTACGTAAAGCTTTTTAAACCTTTATTTATGAAATAAAGGTTATGGTTTGTTTTAAAAATGAATGCAGTCTTTGAAAAACGTCTCATATAGAGGTCAAAACCTCGCAACGAAATCAATTAATATGGAACGTTTTTAATCAATAAGAACGGGACATTTCACCAGCAACCTCGTTGCTCCTTGGCTTAAATCTCTCCGACAAATCACTATATTTATCTATTGAAGTCTTATCATGAACTCATCAGCATCTGGTAACGATAATTACCATACCAAATATCGAGAAGCATCAATCGATAATCTCGAATTTCTCAGCGATTCTACGACAACAATTATATATATATATATATATATATATATATATATATATATATATATATATATATATATATATATATATATATATATATATATAACTTCTATCTCCTGGATTTACGAACTTCAATTCTGAATTTCTGAAAAGGGCTTTAGCCTACGATTCGGTTTTCCGAGTTTTGAAAAAGCTAATGAAGCAGTGAAAACTGAAGACGGCCTTAACAGTAAAAAGTTTGATTATAAAGAAAAGAGTGTTGAAAAAGCTCAAAGATTTTGATACTAAGAAATGAATTGAGCAAACCATGAAGGAGACTCTGAACAAATCACAAGGACTAAACTTGTACATAAAGAATCCTGATGATTATGTTCTGATGAAATCTTCAACGAATACTTCGCTCCTTAATTATTCTAAGTCATTGTGAATTAATTTCTTCATCACAAAGTTGATTCTAAAATCATAAGATATCATCGTATCTTTCATTATAAATATCCTTAATATTTCTGAAGATATCTTCATAAATATTCTTGTTCGATATTAATTATCTCTCCGCGCTATCTGTGTTATATCATAAAAGACAGCTATTTTAGTTTCTAAATCTCTAAAAACTTAGAGCTTGAATTATGAATGATTTTGAAGTAGTGTTGGAAATTGATGCATGAGTTAGTATAATATAATGACACTTGATCAACGCGATTATATTACAGTAAGTCATTCTGAGTTTCTAATGAAACATGATGATTCACAGACTATAACGTCATCATGTGCCATGTTACACGACTCTTACATTCTACCTAAATCTCCAAACATATCGAGAACATATCTTCCGGATAGTTTTATCTTTTTCTCGTAACTTCTAGTAATTTGACAGGTCGGATCATGCTATTACAATCTCTCTCTTAGAACATTAGTTATGTTCATTCAAAACTTCATACTTACAAATTCTGGACCATTATTCGCTTGACTTAAAGTCGGGAAGAGAAAACAAAAGTATGAAACTCCAAAATATAAAGGAAACTATTTATTTTCTATATTATGTGAATCTTCGAATTTAAATTATGAATGTATTAGAAGTATGAATTGGGAAAGAAAGAATAAAAGATGGAAGTGTGGAAATAAGGAAATGAAGAAGGTGGATTTATAGTGAACTATCTGACAGAGCAATCAAAACAGATCATCGCATTTAACAAAGAGGATTCTAATTTCCTTAATTACCGAAGAATCAAATCTTATATAGATTACGAAGATTTTCTTTAAATCCCTTGAATTTCGAAATTCAACCCTCACTCTATCAAAAGCTATGACGAATCTTTACTTCTTTATTTCACTCTTTTGTGATAACTTCACTCGTACTCTTCGAGTAATCGAATTATCTTATCCATATTACTCAACAGTAATAAAACTCTATTTATCAGCTCATATTCGCCAGGAAAACATTCTTATTGTCAGCCATGACCATCTTGATCAAATTTCGGGACAAAATTTCTTTAACGGGTAGGTACTGTGACGACCCGAAAATTTCCGACCAAATTTAAACTTAATCTTTATATGATTTCAACACGATAAACAAAGTCTGTAATGTTGAGTCTCAAAAATTTTGAACTATTTTTATGAATTCATTTACCCTTCGACCGTTCTCGATGATTCACGAACAACTAATTATAAATAGATATGTGTGTGTGTGTGTATATATATATATATATATATATATATATATATATATATATATATATATATATATATATGGTAATTGGAAATATATTTTGAATTATTTTATGTTATTGTTATTGATTATGTAAAATAAAATTAAAATATGATATTATGATAATTATTATTTAAAACACATCTATATAAATAAAGTATATTAAATATATATTTTGTGATTTCGAATTTATTTAGTAAACGACAGTAACACTCGTTTGACATTCGATTGTGATCAAACAAATTTAAAAAAACGATTATATGAGAAGTTAAAAATAAACGTCGGGACGTAATATCAAAGTTAAGTTTTCTAAAAATATATTTAAATACCATGAATTGAGTTTTAAAACTCTGTACATCTTATTTAGGATTGAGCTCTAATTACAGGTGATGTGCGAGCGGAGGTGTACGAAATACTGTTATATTTTACTACGAAATACGAGGAAATATTGCACAAGTTTTATATAATTTATTTACAGATGGGATATACCTAAACTCTGCTACAACACAAACTCTGCTACAACACTATAGGCAGTGTACCTAATCGTAGAGTAGTATAGTTTTTAGTAAGTCTGGTTCATTCCACAGGGAGACGACTTATTTTACACTATATTTTAAACAACTATATTTGTACAAAATATATATAATTATTATTAGTAATAATATATAAAAGGGGGATTACCGTTTAATGACCGGTTTGTCGATTTTATATTTTAAGTCAAGCGTAAAGTAAATGACGATATTTAAAGTGCGTAAAATAAATAACGATATTTAAAGTGCGTAAAATAAATAACGATATTTAAATGACGATATATAAAAATTGCGATAAGAAATAAAATAAAATAATTATGCTTATTTAAACTTCCGTAATCATGATGTTTGACGTTTTGATTTTAATTTATTACCCTGGGTTAGGTGTCCTTTGTCCTGGATTATTTGATAAGTCCATCTGGTTTTGTCCATAATAGTCCAACGGTCATAATTATAAAGTGCAATGGTCTTCGCCAAATTAACCTTATACCCGAAGTCAAATATTCCAACTAATCGGGGATTTAAACCGTAATAAGGTCTTAACACATTGTTAATGATTACACCAGGTTATCGACTGCGTGTAATCCAAGGTTTTAATACTTTATTAACAATTACACCAATTATCCTTGAATGTAATTCACCCCTGTTTTAATGAGTCCATTGACTATTAATCCATCACCGTGTCCGGTCAAATGAACAATTATTAGTATTTATAGATATCCCGCCTACCGTACCCGATCAAACATATGTGGTTATATATAAATACGTCAAGTTGTAAATCTATACATTAAATTAACAAGATATCATTTAGTTAATCAAATATAAAGCCTATTAATAGCCCATAGTCCAATTTCCACAAGTGTCGGTCTTTTGTTCAAACCCCAATTATGGTCCAAAGCCCAATAACCCCGTCTTAATATTTAGCCCAACATTCACGATTACTTCAGCTCAAATAAGCATAATAATAACTTAAATACGAGACATTAATTTAAAAAGGAAAATTTAGCTTACAGTGATCATTAATCGCATAATGTTACAGGGACAGAGTTCCGACTTTAAAACCCATAAAATAACCGTTACATAACCCAAACTAACAAATATAAAACTAAACTATATTATACTATATAAATATATATATATATATATATATATATATATATATATATATATATATATATATATATATATATCCATTTTTCTCTCCCTCAATGATATATATATATATATATATATATATATATATATATATATATATATATATATATATATATATATATTCTGTTTTTTCGTCGAGCAGAAGCCTGGTATTTATAGGCATAATTCCTGATTCTGATGCCCATGCGAGTGCATGGGGTTTTAGTGCAAATCTCATGCACTCGCATGGGCTCATGCACTCGCATGGGTTTTATGCCTATTTCCCATGCGATCGCATGGCTGTCAGATCCAGCTCACATATTTTTTTGTTTTCTTGCTTGTCGACATATTATTATATAATATATATATATATATATATATAATTTATATTAATTATATATTATATTATATTCTTGTGCATAGTTGACTTGTAATTTTCACTCCGTTGTCTCATACATTTAAGCCCGGTTTATGTCTCGGTTATGGTTTCTCGAACGACTTTTCGTATGCTTTAATATCTTGTACTTTACGTTCCGCAACTTGTACTCTTGTCAATATTTAGATGTTGATTATCAATAAATTGAACCACTTGGAGTTTAACATGTACGTTTGAGCATTTTGGACGTTTGCGTCTTCAAGTCTTCGTTTTCTTCTTTTGTCTTCGCACTTATTTATTTAAACGATTATTACATAAAAATAGAACAATTGCAACTAAAAACTTTACATATTGGAAGGATATTGCGCCTAAATATATGTTCATTTGGAGCACTATCAAATATCCACACACTTGAGCGTTGCTTGTCCTCAAGCAATACATAACTTGAAATAAAATCACACTTCACTCGAATCACTTTTTTATTCTCACACTTTATACATCAGTGATTTTGATACAGTGGTATAAACAACGATAGTAACATTGTGGTTTACAGTCCCACATGACTATGAAAATTTAGATCCTTTAAGGAAATTGGATCTTTATGAAAACATTTGATCTTTTGAAAATTCATTCTAGATTTTACCCTATTCAAGTTTTCCGGAATAACGCTTCACCGGTGTTTGCAGAATGTTTTTGTGAGTTTTGTGGGTTTCAGATTTGAAAATTTTAGCTCAAAACTTCGTTGTTTTGTGTCACCCACTTGCTAACCATGTATTAGGAAAGAAACACGTCCAGTATACTTGCTCCGTATATTACCTTCCGGTAAACTACCGTCCGGTTGTAAAGGAAAGCTTTGAACAAGCAACTGTTAAGGCAATGTCTAATGACATGCAGATGTTCATGGTCTACAACGTGTCGGATGCAATTACTATTCTTTGTAGGAGCAATAGTAAAGATCACCCTATAATTTTTCAGTCTGGCACAAGGTCCTGTCTTCGACCATGCTATGCAACCACCGTTCTTACGGTTGACACCCAATTTAGTTCAGGTGACCTAATGAATTCCAGGTGAATTCTCAGGATTTTACGTTCAATGGTAATGAACGCATTGAAAATAGGTTTTTAGAAAACAAATCGGTTTTAATTTGATCAAAATATTTTCTCGTTCAAGCTCGAGTTTAGATATCATTGAATTCCATGAGTTTGAATTCTCAATCTTTAAGGTCAATCTCAAGGATTGAGTAATATCAGGCTTAAAAGCTGATTTTTAATCTTTACGGAGATTATCCTTTCTGGGGGTCTGATTCATTAGTCTTATCAAGCTAATTTGTACGGCGCCCTCCCCATTTTACGAGACAGATCCTCTCATGGTTAGGATAAGTCTGACCACTTGGCGACCCTGTTTGATGCTGAGGTCCGTGGATTTTCTGCTGATTTTAGAGATGACTTTTCTAGATTTTTCGTCAACCTACAGCTGGTCTGGACGACAATTTCCTGACCTAAATCAAGAAGCGCGTGTCTTTTTTGGAAGACTTGACTTCCTTTTAATGATGGAATTGATTCATCGTGTAGATCCATCTTTCTTTCATCTTTATTACAATAAACCGGGTAAAATAGTTAATTTAGTCCAAAACAAAAGCACCTGCAATAACTTTATAGAAACATGTGATAGATAGTTTTTAATTGAATAACTTGGTACATTCTCCCCACACTTGGCTTTTTTCATGTGTCTTTTTATTTCTAATAAATAAATTCAAGCGATTTAGTTGTTTCTCAATTTATGTCCTTTCCGAGGTAACGACAATTTCGGCATTAACACTTAGTTTTATCGTTCATAAATATGTATAAACATGATTTTGAATTCATTTAGTTGAAATTTTTTCAAATTTTCATGAAATTTAGAAAATAAACTAAGTATAAACCTGAGAGAATTTATAACCCTTCCCCACACTTGAGATCATGCAATGCCCTCATTTGCATGAAATCAGACTATAATTATAAGTTCATGAGGGTGATTAGTATAGTAAAGTGATTAAAAATACCCAGTTTAGATTTGCAAAGCTAGTTGAATGATAGATGACGTCTCATCGTTCATTACTTTCGTTATTTTATCACACATGTTTTTCTTCAAAAATGATTGCTTTTCTGAACTGTTTGCTAAACTTTGAAAATGCGACTTTTACCCTAATTTTTCATGCATTTTTATTAACGAGTTATGCACTAACCCGAACACCTAATTTAACGTTAAGTGGGGTTAGACTTCCCCACACGTAGCTGATGACATGTGAAGTCGGTAGAATAAGTTCCACGAATTAAAATAGTGAGCCAGTTATTTACATCTCGGGTGGTGTATAATATATCAATGGGTTTAAAGTTTAGACTCACCCGATCGTCACTACTTAATTATTTTTTAAGTGTAGCTTTTAGTAAATGGATATGTCTCTTTTCTGGTTCTTGGTCAAATGGATCAATATACACTGACATATATATTTCTATAGGGTGGACAATTCCTAACATTTCCTTCCGTTTATTCTCGGGATCAAAGTTTTCACCTCTTTTACCCAATTGGGTGAAATCCGAGGTGTCATTATCTATTACAACTCGTAGTTTATCTTCGGTAGATGACTCATCTATTGAGAATATTGGGTTGGAAAGTTGTGGAATTGTGAATTTCGGGATCGAAGCAAATTCTTCTTCTTTAACGGTCTTTATCGGTCCCACCACTCTGGTCTCGGGGGTCAAATTTTCAACGTTATCGTTTTCCCAAGAGTACCAATTTGTCACCCTTACTTCTTCTTCATCCATTGATGGATCGATGATTTCGTCGGTAGAGGCTAATTTGTCGATATGTTGTGAAATTGGTAAAACTGAATAAAAAGTATCATCGAGATAATTGGTGATTTCGGAGCTCTCAAATTCAACAAAATTTGATGATATGAGATTTTCTTTCACAATACTCCTCAGATCAACAGGTGTGTAGTCTGATATAGTTTCAGCTTGCCTAATTGCAAACTCTCTCATTTGTTCATGTTGAGCGTCAAATTCTTCAAGTTTGAATTTCATATAATCTAAACAATTTTCAGACACATAATTATCCTCGTCCTCTGGTTGTTGAGTTTGGATATATTCTTGGAAATAATCTCAATTTAAATCTTCATAATCGTTCCATTCAGGTTCTATGGGTGCATAATTTTTCATATGAACGTAATAATAACATTCCCATGTTGAGTGATAATCTCCACAGATTTCACAACCAGTTATTGTTTCATCATTCGTGATCCAAGATTGACCGAACGAATTGTCATCAACACCCGTTTGAGAGTATTGATGAAATTGATTTCGTATGTCAGAGAATGTTTCCAAAATATTTTTGAAATTTTCCATAATGCGCTTATTACCAAATTTTAGCTACAATGTGGTGCATTTATTAATTATTCTTATTAGTTTCAAAACAAAAAATTATATAAGTTATCAAATTAATAGACTTTTCTGCTTTTGCCCACATTTCGAATAGCCAATAGATGCAGCAGGTAGCCAGGACCCTTTAAATCAGAAGTCCACAACTCGCCACTAACAAATCCAACTATTACTACGAACCAGAAAATTTGGATGTCTATCAATTTAATTGCTTAAAATAATTTTTCGTCGAAATTTAAAGAAAATAAAGAAAATTATATGTCCTAAAAACTAGAGTGTAAAAATTAAAAAGAAAAAGCGCGTCGAAAAACGTCAAAAAATAAAAATAAGAAAGAAAAATGTCGAAACTTAAAAGTCTAAAAATTAAATCTAAAAAGTTGCGTCTAAAGGTATTAATGCTTAAAAGAATTCTATATCCAAAACGGCAATAACTTAATTAGTACTAAAATTTATAAACTGCGTCACAAAATTCTAAAGCGCCTAAATCTTAATCTAAAGAAAAGCACTTAAGGGATTTTACGGCGAAGCCTAAAAATCTAGAAATATAAAATAACTACGGCAAAACTAAATTTAAAACTAATTACGAACGATAAATATACAAAATAAACAATAAAAATACAAATTATTAATAAAATGATAAAAATACAAATTTTATAAAAATATTATTTTTATATTATATTTTATAAAAGTATTAAACTATAAATATAAACACTTAATTAAAACTAAATTTATTAAAACTAATACAAATTATTATTAAATTAAAACCCTAATTAATAATAAATAATAATAATAAACCATACTCCGTAATTAATGCTAGGGTTTCAGCATGTCAGACTGCACCATGCGACAGCATGGTTTTAAGACAACCAGCTCATGAGATCGCATGGGCCTGGATTCCAGAAATGATTTTGGGCTTCGACGGGTTCGGCCCAATTTTTAATTTTAATTATTATTATTTTTTCTACTAATTTATATAAAATATTTATATAATATAAAAAAACTTATATTTTAAAAACTAAAATAGAAATAGAAATACTTTATAATTTTATATATTTTAAACAAACTCTTAAAAATATATATTTTTTTCTTTTTAATGTTTTATATTTTTTTTCTTTTTTTATTAATTATATTTATAAAAAAATATAGCGTTTCGCCGAGTCCCCGGCAGCGGCGCCAAAAACTTGATGTGCGAGCGGAGGTGTACGAAATACTGTTATATTTTACTACAAAATACGAGGAAATATTACACAAGTTTTATATAATTTATTTACAGATGGGATATACCTAAACTCTGCTACAACACTATAGGCAGTGTACCTAATCATAGAGTAGTATAGTTTTTAGTAAGTCCGGTTCGTTCCACAGGGAGACGACTTATTTTACACTATATTTTAAACAACTATATTTGTACAAAATATATATAATTATTATTAGTAATAATATATAAAAGGGGGTTTACCGTTTAATGACTGGTTTGTCGATTTTAAATTTTAAGTCAAGCGTAAATAAATGACGATATTTAAAGTGCGTAAAATAAATAACGATATTTAAATGACGATATATAAAAATTGCAATAAGAAATAAAATAAAATAATTATGCTTATTTAAACTTCCGTAATCATGATGTTTGACGTTTTTGTAACACCCCGTTTTTCCCCGTACATGATTTATAAGTGTATTGTGTATGTACGATTGGCGTATGAAGGGTTCGGGACATGATCGGGTGTTAAAGTCTTATACGCGAGAGAAGGGCTCAGGTCGAGCTTTGTGTCGCGGCGCGACAAAGGAGGCCGCGGCGTGGCAATGAACTGAAGTTGAGATCAGAAGTACGACAAAGAATGATCCCAGACCCAGTTATAGGTCGCGGCGCGACAAAGAGGGCCGCGGCGCGGCGTTTCGAAGAAATCCAGACCAGAAGTTCGTTTAAAAGTGATCCCAGTTCAAGGCAATCGTCGCGGCGCGGCAAATGGTGCGAACTGGCACCAGATTCTTGTAAATTTAAATGAAGTTCAAGGGCAAATTGGTCATTTCACAATTGAGCCAGATGGGGATCTAAAATCTGGTCCACCCATTTCATTTCTTATTTTCTTTTTCCTTTTCTTTCATTTTCTCTCAAGAAACTCAAATACCCCAAGTGTTTCAAGTGGGATTTTGGAAAGGAAGAAGCGGGTTTTGATCTTTGGCGTAGTTGACAAGTGTGTTCTCCTCGTTCTTAGCTACACGGTGATACTAGTGGTAAGCTCTAACTCCGAAATTCATTTTCGTATTCATCATTCAAGTTTAGGGCTTTTGATTGTATGATTCATAGGTGAAACCCATTTAGTTGTTAATTGAAGGTTAACACCAAGATTCGGGTTTATTGTTGTTAATGTCGGGTTTTGGGTTTGGTGTGCAAGTTTATGCTTGTAAGACTTGTAAAATATGGTGTTAGAACATAATCACTAGTTGATTGTGATTATGGGTGTTTTGGGCGAGATTTGACTTAGTCAAATTGGAAGTAAGTGCAAATGGGTTAATATTGCACTTATTGGTGTTTTGGGTATAAGCTAGAATGTTTAGCTTATTTGTTTGTAAATTACTTAGGTGATTTGCATTTGGACGATTTGGAGCTCAAGCGGGATTGCTTTTCAAGTAATCGAAGTGAGTGGAATATTTATACGCCTATGTATATAATTTGGTTGCTTGCGTGCGACGTGGTAAGTGACATCCGTTAGGATTCACTTTTCGTGGACCACATTTGAGTTGGGAAAATATAGTGAGTGATATCCGTGTGGATAGCTCTTCGTTGACTATATTCGTTTTGTGTACGTGGCGAGTGATAAATGTTTGACCTATCGCTCTTTGTCGGCCACGTGTGTATGTGTGTGTTTGGAATGTGGGGAGTGATTTCTGTAAGGAATGACTCTTTGTCGACCACAAATGGAGGTGAGGCATGTGACGAGTGATAAATGTTTGACCTATCGCTCTTCGTCGGTTACATGTTAGTATTGGTTATGTAGCGAGTGATTAATGTTTGATCTATCACTCTTCGTCGGCTACATGTGTGCGTTTGGATATGTGACGAGTGGTTAATGTTTGACCTATCACTCTTCGTCGGTCACATGTGTATATTTTGTTTTGTGGCGAGTGATTAACGTTTGACCTATCGCTCTTCGTCGGCCACATGTGTGTATGGGTAAGTGGTGAGTGTTATCCGTTTAGGGATTCGCTCTTCGTTGGCCACTTATCGTGGGATGGTAAGCGGTTTCGCTTTTCGTCAGCCATCCTTGTGATTGAGGTAAGTGTTAACGTTTCGGTTGCACTTTTCGTCGGCCTCATGGTGCGTAGTGGTGAGTGGTTAACGTATTTGACCTACCGCTCTTCGTCGACCACGTACGTGTTGCGATGGGTGGTGAGTGGTTAACGTATTTGACCTACCGCTCTTCGTCGGCCACCATCGAGTCGAATGTCGACATTGTGTATATTGGGTTGTGTATGTTCTACTAGCATTGTACGTATGATTATTCGTGTATTCGTTTATTCGTTTATTCGTTTATTGTGGTATGCTAATGATATTGTGTTGTTGTGTAGGTGTATGCAAGTAATTGGATTATGTATGTATGCGTATAAGTATTGCATTCACTAAGCATTAGCTTACCCTCTCGTTGTTTACATTTTTATAGGTTCGCATGCTTGGCGGCTCGGGTAAGCTTGGGGATTAGAGATCTTGGCTAGGTTGCTTTAGAAGATCTTGCTTTTGGACTCGATTAGGATTTGGGTAGCATAGTCCCAAATCACCATGCTCGGGTTATGTTTTAAATAACATATTATTGTATTAAGGAGTTTAAATTATTAATGTATGTTTTAAGTTCGTTGAACTTACTTCGGTAACAAATATGTTTTGAAATTGTGTACTGGGACCTAAAGTATTATTTAACGCGTATTAAAAGGAAAAATTTTTATGGGCAGGTTTTAATACGGGTTGGGTTGTTTCAAGTGGTATCAGAGCATGGTCTAAGGGATTTAGGTGACTTGAGATAGGCGCCTAGACTTAGACTTTTTATGTGTGCTATTATGCGGGACTTGTAGGATTACGGGTCGGTTCGGGTTTTAGTTAGTGCCTTAAAGAATAGGTGAACTAACTATGTATTGATTATGTTGTTACTAATCATGTTGTTTTGTGTTGAACGTCTAGCGAGATAGTTGTTGTATTCATGAGCTCGGCATGACGTGTGAGCGTAATAATGCTTCGCGACCATTATTACGGTTGCAAGCCAAGTCAAGTAAGTGATGTACAACAAGTATTGAACCAGATGGGATGTGCGAACGGTAGCGTATTTACTTGATTGTGATTAGTGTTCGCGACGGTGTATATAATTTATTCGTGTTGCGTTCCTAACCGAGTTCATTTCTTAGAATGAAGACGAGGAACGGACATGATAATGGTGATCAAGGCGAGGACTCCGAGTTCACGGCTAAGGTTGAGGCCATCTTCGAACGTCACAAAGCGGGGTTTCTAGAGGACGTTAAAAAGATGTGTAAGACCCGAATAATTGTAATGTACATATGTGTATATAAGTGTATTGAACGATATTTGAAACGGGGTTTTATTGTATATATTAAGAAGACAAAAGAAGCTGAACTGGCAGGGTTGCGCGCCGCGCGGCTAGGTGGCGCGCCGCGCCATCTGACTGTGACAGATTCTCCATTTTTTTAAATTAGATATTTGGAGGGTATTTTGGTAAAATCAATTGGAGGCCGGATTTAATGCTTGGGATCAGATGTTAGAGTATCATTTACTCAAAAACTCACCAACCTTATCCCTTTCAATTCAAGTTTAGAGAGAGAGTGATTGTAGAGTGAGAAAGCTCACTTTGAAGGAGAAGAAGCTCGTTTCGGGTTTAATCGCAAGCTTTAAAGTTGTGCATCTCGTCATTTGCTACATTTCGATAGTTGTGGTATGCCTTAACTTTCTTTTCTTAATTTGATTTTGTGTATGGGTTAGGGTTTGTGTTAAAGATGAACATTAAGACCCATTTTAAGTAAATTGGGTGTTCTTGGGTAATTTGGGTCATGTAGACTCAATTATGTGTAAGCTAGGGTTTTAAATGTATAAATTGTTGTTATGAAACCCTAATTGGCTAGTAATTTGTTAGAACACCTTGAGGAAGTGTAAATGGGTGTGATTTGGGCATAAATGACCCAAAATGGGTGTGTTGACTTTTATCGAGTCAAATGGGTCAAAATGGACCAAGATGGGTCAATATTAGTGTTTTGTGCTAAAACCTAGTGTTCTAATGTGCGTGAAGGCCATGAGTGCCAAGTGTTAGGGTTTTTGGTGAAAACGACCCAATTTAGGGTTAGTTGTCAAAATGGGTCAAGATGACCTAGGATGGTGTGTGTTATGAGATTAGACCAAGTTGATTGATTAATTATGCTTGTGAAATAGGTACGTTACCTTGGAATTCAAGCTTGGTTTAATAATCACCGAAGGCATAAGGTGAGTGGAATAATTATGCGTATGTGTATATAATGTATTTATTTGTGTTGCACGAATGTGGTATTGTCGCGGTGTTTAAGACACCACATTCTAAGTAACGAGTAGCATTGTCGCGGTGTTTAAGACACTACTCATGGTATGATTGACTTGTGGTATTGTCGCGGTGTTTAAGACACCACAATGTCATGGGAGTGGAAGTGTCGCGGTGATTAAGACACCACTCATTGTATTGAATGAAGTGTGGATTCGTCGCGGTGTTTAAGACGCCACATTGTTGTAAGGGTGAGTTAGTCGCGGTGTTTAAGACATCACCCGGGGACTAGTGATTACGCGGTGTGTAAGTAACACTAGTGGACGTTATGAACTCCAACGGTCTTGTAAGTACCGCTTCCCGTGTTCGAATTGGTTAACCAAGGTTATGTGAATTATGTATTGGAAGTATTAATTTATGAATCGTATGCTATTGTACTAGTAGCTATTTGTGGGATTGTGAATTATTGGTATATGCTTATTAATGTAGCATGCTTGATGAATTGTTAAACTCGAATATGATGTGGTGTAAGTGATGCGAGTAAGTAGATTATATATGTGTATGTATAATTATTGTGCTCACTAAGCTTTGCATACCCTCTCGTTGTTTACCTTTTTATAGGTTCGTGTGTGGATAAGGGTAAGGGCATTACCTTGGATTGAGTTTCCCGCTTCGATGATTAGGAAGCACTTTTGGGTTATGGCTTGGAGTTTGACCGAGACTTGGGTAGTTTAACCCCAAACACCATGCTCGTTGTGTCGTTTGGCAATTAAACTTTTTGTGGTCGAAACTCTAATTTGTATTAAACATTGTATTTTAAACTTAGTGGCGTTTTGGGCACGTGTGGGCCCCACCTTGTAAAACTTGTTCATACCTTAGTTATGTGCTAGTTTTACATATATGAATGTATGGTTAAAAGCGTTTTGGTTAAATATGCCGGGAACACGTTCATCTTTTTCGCATTTAAACTTTCCGGTAACAGCAGGGGTTTGGCGCGGCGCGCGGCCCTTTTGGCGCGGCGCGCCGATGGCCTGGAACAACAAATTTTTTTTTTTGTTTGAAATTTCGTCGTGTTTGGTCGGTTACGGTTTGGGTTGTTACAAGTGGTATCAGAGCATGGTCTAAGGGATTTAGGTGACTTGAGATAGGCGCCTAGACTTAGACTTTTGTGTGCGTATTGTGCGGGACTTGTAGGACTTTGGGTCGGACCGGGTCTTGGTTAGCGCATAGGTTTATATGAACTAATCATGCGTTATTGTTTGTATTATATAGCAATCATCAAGCGGAACGGACGTTGTACTAGCAAGTTACGCGACGTGCTCGCGTAGTAATGATTAGCTACCCTTACTACGGGTGCAAATCGTGTCAAACGAGCGATGTACGACGATCGTCGAGCGAGATGGGGTGGTATGGTGTATATGTATACGTATTGTTATGTCTTTCGTTTCGTTATTTAATCTCTTCCGTTTTATAGAATGAAGACGCGAAACGGACACGACACCGAACTTGATAATGGGGGCTCAAGCGAGGACCCCGAGTTCACGGCCAAGGTTGAGGCCATCTTTCAACGCCAAAAGGCGGAGTTTCGCGAAGATGTTAAGAAGATGTTTCTCGAGACGATTGACGAACAAGTCGTCACTTTGGTTAAGGAGCAAATTAAGATTGCTCTTCAAGAAGAAAATGGGGGAAGGCGTGACTTTTTCTTCAAGAACTTTAAGGATGCTCAACCTCCTACTTTTGAGGGCGATCGGGACCCACTCAAGAGTGCCCGATTCATCTCCGATATGGAGGGGGCCTTCCGTACTTGTGAGTGTCCACCCGACAAGAAGACTAGGTATGGTTGTAGCATGTTAAGGGGTGACGCGAAATTGTGGTGGGATGCTAAGATCCAACTCTATGGTGAAGAACAATGTATGGACTTCACTTGGGAGGAATTTAAAGCGGAGTTCTTCGATGAGTACCGAACTTCGGCCGATCTTACAAGACTTAAGGACGAGCTACGTACCTTGAGGCAAGGGTCGATGGACTTGAACACTCTCAAATCCGTGTTCTTGTCCAAGACGCAATTTTGCCCGGAGTATGTCGGGAATGATAAAATGTTGAAAGAAGATTTCTATCGAACCTTGAATGATAGTTATCAAGAAAAGATTAGCGTAAACGTGGTGAAGAGCTTCGATGAGTTGTTTAATATGGCGAAAGGGTTTGAAGCGATTGTGTTGAGGAAGAGAAAGTATGAAGGTTCGAGTTACTCAAATTTTTCAAGCAAGAAGTCAAAGAAAGGCCCAACCGAGAGTGTGGGGAGTGTGAAGAAAGGTGCCTCGGGGGATTTCCCCTATACTTGTCATAATTGTGGGCGAAGGGGGCATATGGCTCGTGATTGTACCAAACCATCTTCTACTACAAAATTCACTTGCTACAATTGTGGGAAGGAGGGACACAAGAAACCCGAGTGTCCCGAGTTGCGTAATGATAATGCTAAGCGGATAGAGAAGGCAGCGGGTACGGCTAGGGGTCGTAACTACTTGATGTCTAATGAAGAAGCTAAACAATCCAATGAAGTCGTTTCAGGTACTTTCATGGTTAATTCTAATCCGGCTCGGATACTTTTTGATAGTGGTGCTAATTTGTCTTTCGTATCTCCAAGATTTGTGCCTAAGTTAAATAAACCGCTAGTAAAGTTGAGTCGTCCGGTAGAAGTTGAAATAGCGGATGGCAAGACGGCGCTAGTGGTTGATGTGTGTAAAAATTGCAATGTTGTGTTTGGCGCCGAAAGTTTCGAAATTGATCTTATTCCGATGACTTTGGGTGATTTTGATGTTGTCGTTGGTATGGATTGGCTCGATCGTTATAGAGCCGATATTGCATGCCACGACAAGTTTATTCGTGTAAAGACCCCAAGTGGGGGAGAGATGATTATTCATGGTGACAAACGAAGGAGATCGGTGCCGATATGCACTTTTGCTCGGGCACGACGTCACGTTGTTACCGGTGGTATGGCTTTCCTTGCTCATGTTGTCGACACTCGTAATGAGCCACCACCAATTCGTGAAATTCCGGTAGTTAATGAGTTTGAAGATGTCTTTCCGGATGAGTTACCGGGTGTCCCGGCGGAAAGACAAGTCGAATTTCGCATCGAGTTGGTTCCGGGGGCTACCCCCATTGCTAAAACTCCTTATCGTTTAGCACCAACGGAGATGCAAGAGTTATTGAATCAAATTCAAGAATTGCTCGGGAAGGGTTTTATCCGACCAAGTGCGTCGCCATGGGGCGCTCCGGTTTTATTTGTAAAGAAGAAAGACGGTAGTATGCGTATGTGCATCGATTACCGTGAGTTGAATAAAGTGACGATCAAGAATCGTTATCCGTTACCTAGGATCGACGATTTGTTTGATCAACTTCAAGGTGCGACGTATTTCTCTAAGATCGACCTACGGTCCGGCTATCATCAAATGCGGGTCCGTGAGGAAGACATTGAGAAAACGGCTTTCCGAACGCGTTATGGGCATTTTGAGTTTGTGGTGATGCCTTTTGGTCTTACGAATGCACCGGCGGCATTCATGGATCTTATGAACCGGGTGTGCCAACCTATGTTGGACAAGTCGGTTATTGTGTTCATTGACGACATACTAGTCTACTCGAAAAGTATGCACGAACATGAACGTCACTTGCGCGAAGTTTTGAAGACGCTGAGGAAGGAGAAGTTGTATGCTAAGTTCTCTAAGTGTGAATTTTGGCTAAGAGAGGTTCAATTTCTTGGTCACATTGTGAACGAAAGCGGTATCCAAGTGGATCCGGGGAACATTGAGACGGTGAAGAGTTGGGGACGACCGACTACGCCCACGGAGATCCGAAGTTTTCTCGGATTGGCCGGTTATTATCGTCGGTTTATCCAAGACTTTTCTAAGATTGCTTCTCCATTAACGAAGTTGACAAGGAAGAGTGCTAAGTTCAATTGGGAAAACGAGCAAGAAATTGCTTTTCAATTATTGAAAGAGAAGTTGTGTCAAGCTCCGGTGTTAGTGTTACCGGAAGGTGTCGAAGACATGGTGGTTTATTGTGATGCTTCTTTAAATGGGCTCGGGTACGTTCTTATGCAAAGGGGTAAAGTCATTGCTTATGCCTCTCGACAATTAAAGGAACACGAAACGAGGTACCCGACTCATGATCTTGAAATGGCGGCGGTTGTGCATGCGTTGAAAATTTGGCGCCACTACTTATATGGTGTCAAGTGTACGATATATTCGGATCATAAGAATTTGAAACACCTTTTTACTCAAAGGGATTTGAATTATCGTCAACGTAGATGGATGGATGTGGTGAAAGATTATGATTGTGAGATACTTTACCATCCGGGTAAGGCGAATGTGGTCGCGGATGCGTTAAGTCGAAAGACTCAACATCCGGCGATACGTATAACATCGTTACGTTTGATTAACGACTTTCTTGAAAAGATGGGTGAAGACCAAATAGAGGCTTATGTTCACGATAAGCACGCGGAACGAATTGTGGGCCAATCGGAGTTTATTACTATGGGTCCGCGGGGTTTGTTGTCCTTTCAAGGAAGGGTGTGGGTGCCTAAGGCGGGTGATTACCGACGGGTGCTACTCGATGAAGCACATAAGTCGAAATATTCCATTCATCCGGGCGCGACGAAAATGTATCATGACTTGAAGAAAGATTATTGGTGGCCGGGCATGAAACGCGATGTTGTAAAATACGTCGAACGATGTGTTACTTGTTTGCAAGTTAAAGCCGAGCATCAAAAGCCGTATGGTAAGTTGCAACCGTTAGAAATCCCGAAGTGGAAATGGGAGCACATTACCATGGATTTTATCACTAAGTTACCTAAGACGGCGAGAACTCAATATGATTCGATTTGGGTGATCGTGGACCGGTTGACGAAAAGTGCCTTGTTTCTTCCCATTAAAGAAGCAATATTGTCGGAGGCCTTGGCTAAGTTGTTTATCAAGGAAGTGGTCTCGTGACATGGCGTTCCTATATCTATTATTTCGGATCGAGATACCCGTTTTACATCTCGATTTTGGGAAAAGTTTCATGAAGATATGGGTACACAATTAAAGTTGAGCACGGCGTATCATCCTCAAACGGACGGTCAAACCGAGCGTACGAATCAAACTTTGGAAGATATGCTACGGGCGTGCATCATTGATTTTGGTGGTAGTTGGGATGAGCATTTACCTTTGGTGGAATTCTCATACAATAATAGTTTTCATACTAGTATCGGGATGCCACCTTACGAGATGCTTTATGGCCGAAGGTGTCGAACTCCCATTTGTTGGGGAGAAATGGGTCAAAGAGAAATCGGAAGTACCGATTTGGTTTTAGAGACGAATAACAAGATTGATATTATTCGGGAGCATTTGAAGAAGGCTCAAGATAGGCAAAAGTCGTATGCCGATAAACGTAGACGAACGATCGAATTCCAAGAGGGCGACATGGTTATGCTTAAGGTTTCGCCATGGAAGGGTATTATTCGATTTCGAAAACGGGGAAAGTTAGGTCCTCGGTTTATTGGACCGTTTAAAGTTTTAGCTCGTGTTGGTGAAGTTGCATATCGATTGGAATTGCCCGAAGAGCTTGCGGGGATCCATAACACGTTTCATGTTTCTCACCTCCGTAAGTGCCTTGCGGATGATTCTTCATGGATGCCTTTAGATGAAATTGAGCTAAACAATAAGTTGGAGTATGTTGAAGAGCCAATTGCAATACTTGATGAAAAGGTCAAACGGTTGAGACATAAAGAGGTTAGGACCTATAAGGTTCAATGGCGACGGAATAAAGGTTCCGAGTTTACATGGGAACCCGAAGAGTTCGTGTTAGTCTATCTTCCTGCTTGTCATGCGGCTTGGATTGCGAGGACGCAATCCGAATGAGTGGGGGAGAGTTGTAAGACCCGAATAATTGTAATGTACATATGTGTATATAAGTGTATTGAACGATATTTGAAATGGGGTTTTATTGTATATATTAAGAAGACAAAAGAAGCTGAACTGGAAGGGTTGCGCGCCGCGCGGCTAGGTGGCGCGCCGCGCCATCTGACTGTGACAGATTCTCCATTTTTTTAAATTAGATATTTGGAGGGTATTTTGGTAAAATCAATTGGAGGCCGGATTTAATGCTTGGGATCAGATGTTAGAGTATCATTTACTCAAAAACTCACCAACCTTATCCCTTTCAATTCAAGTTTAGAGAGAGAGTGATTGTAGAGTGAGAAAGCTCACTTTGAAGGAGAAGAAGCTCGTTTCGGGTTTAATCGCAAGCTTTAAAGTTGTGCATCTCGTCATTTGCTACATTTCGATAGTTGTGGTATGCCTTAACTTTCTTTTCTTAATTTGATTTTGTGTATGGGTTAGGGTTTGTGTTAAAGATGAACATTAAGACCTATTTTAAGTAAATTGGGTGTTCTTGGGTAATTTGGGTCATGTAGACTCAATTATGTGTAAGCTAGGGTTTTAAATTTATAAATTGTTGTTATGAAACCCTAATTGGCTAGTAATTTGTTTGAACACCTTGAGGAAGTGTAAATGGGTGTGATTTGGGCATAAATGACCCAAAATGGGTGTGTTGACTTTTATCGAGTCAAATGGGTCAAAATGGACCAAGATGGGTCAATATTAGTGTTTTGTGCTAAAACCTAGTGTTCTAATGTGCGTGAAGGCCATGAGTGCCAAGTGTTAGGATTTTTGGTGAAAACGACCCAATTTAGGGTTAGTTGTCAAAATGGGTCAAGATGACCTAGGATGGTGTGTGTTATGAGATTAGACCAAGTTGATTGATTAATTATGCTTGTGAAATAGGTACGTTACCTTGGAATTCAAGCTTGGTTTAATAATCACCGAAGGCATAAGGTGAGTGGAATAATTATGCGTATGTGTATATAATGTATTTATTTGTGTTGCACGAATGTGGTATTGTCGCGGTGTTTAAGACACCACATTCTAAGTAACGAGTAGCATTGTCGCGGTATTTAAGACACTACTCATGGTATGATTGACTTGTGGTATTTTCGCGGTGTTTAAGACACCACAATGTCATGGGAGTGGAAGTGTCGCGGTGATTAAGACACCACTCATTGTATTGAATGAAGTGTGGATTCGTCGCGGTGTTTAAGACGCCACATTGTTGTAAGGGTGAGTTAGTCGCGGTGTTTAAGACATCACCCGGGGACTAGTGATTATGCGGTGTGTAAGTAACACTAGTGGACGTTATGAACTCCAACGGTCTTGTAAGTACCGCTTCCCGTGTTCGAATTGGTTAACCAAGGTTATGTGAATTATGTATTGGAAGTATTAATTTATGAATCGTATGCTATTGTACTAGTAGCTATTTGTGGGATTGTGAATTATTGGTATATGCTTATTAATGTAGCATGCTTGATGAATTGTTAAACTCGAATATGATGTGGTGTAAGTGATGCGAGTAAGTAGATTATATATGTGTATGTATAATTATTGTGCTCACTAAGCTTTGCTTACCCTCTCGTTGTTTACCTTTTTATAGGTTTGTGTGTGGATAAGGGTAAGGGCATTACCTTGGATTGAGTTTCCCGCTTCGATGATTAGGAAGCACTTTTGGGTTATGGCTTGGAGTTTGACCGAGACTTGGGTAGTTTAACCCCAAACACCATGCTCGTTGTGTCGTTTGGCAATTAAACTTTTTGTGGTCGAAACTCTAATTTGTATTAAACATTGTATTTTAAACTTAGTGGCGTTTTGGGCACGTGTGGGCCCCACCTTGTAAAACTTGTTCATACCTTAGTTATGTGCTAGTTTTACATATATGAATGTATGGTTAAAAGCGTTTTGGTTAAATATGCCGGGAACACGTTCATCTTTTTCGCATTTAAACTTTCCGGTAACAGCAGGGGTTTGGCGCGGCGCGCGGCCCTTTTGGCGCGGCGCGCCGATGGCCTGGAACAACAAATTTTTTTTTTTGTTTGAAATTTCGTCGTGTTTGGTCGGTTACGGTTTGGGTTGTTACAAGATGTTCTTAGATACGATTGACGAGCAAGTAGTCAATCTAGTCAAGGAACAAGTTAAGATTGTTCTTCACGAAGATAATATGGTAAGGCGCGACTTCTACTACAAAAACTTCAAGGATGCTCAACCTCCCACTTTCGAGGGTGAGCGAGATCCACTTAAGAGTGCTCGATGGATCTCCGATATGGAGGGGGCCTTTCGTACTAGTGAGTGCCCTCTCGATAAGAAGACGAGGTATGGTAGTAGTATGCTAAGGGGTGACGCCAAGTTGTGGTGGGATGCGAAAATTCAACTCTATGGTGAGGAACAATGTATGGAGTTCAATTGGGACGAGTTCAAAGCGGAATTTTTTAAGGAGTGCCGAACTTCGGCCGATCTTTCTAAGCTTAAAGACGAGTTGCGTGCTTTGAGGCAAGGGTCATTGGATTTAAACACTCTCAAATCCGTATTCTTATCAAAGACCCAATTTTGCCCGGAGTATGTCGGTAATGACAAAATGTTGAAGGAAGACTTCTATCGAATCTTGAACGATAGTTATCAAGAGAAGATTAGCGTAAACGTGGTGAAAACTTTTGACGAGTTGTTTGACATGGCGAAAGGTTTTGAGACGCTTGTCCTAAAGAAGAGTGGTTCCGATGTTAGTAAGCGGAAGTCCGAGACTACGATGCATTCGAACAAGAAAAGTAAGAGTACTTCCGAGGGCGGCGGAAGCGTGAAGAAGAGTGGTACGGGCGGTTTTGTACCCACGTGTTATAATTGCGGAGAACGGGGTCATTTGTCGCGTGAATGTACGAATGCGAAGTCTAACAAGGTTATGTGTTTTAATTGTCGAAAGGAGGGACACCGAAAGTCGGTGTGTCCAGATTTGGTTGGTAATGCATGAACCTGACGACGATGTTCAGGTACCTTTCGATTATCTTATTGAAACGTACTTATGACTTTGTTTAAATGCATTTTGTGTTAGTGCATAGTGTGATGAGGGGCAGCGTTCCTTATGGAAGTACCCTATGACGATGGTCGGATTGACGAGCTAAGGGCGTAAGACTTGGTGATTCCAAGCATTCCTTAGTGTTGGGCGAAAGATTTTACCAAGCCATGAGAACGGGCTTTGGTGTTGTTTTGGTAGCGCGTAGTCGCTTTTGTGTCGTAATTGATGAAACATAAGTTTCGTCAGGTACGGATGACTTAAGGTCACTTTAGTGTTGTGATGGGTGACATCGGATGAATGGAACCCTCGAGGTCGAGCTTTTCAGTCTCGATGAATGTTGATAGTGGAGTCTATGTGACGCGATGTCAGGTGCCTCTTTCATACCTGCAAGCGTAACGTTCGACTCCGACGGTATTGTGGTTACATTGTACTTAGGGTACCGGAGAGAAACCCTTAGGTACATGAGTGACTAGGTGGAACTTTAACAAGTTGTGGCAATCGTGGGATTGCAAGAATAAAGTTGTGTAATTTGTGATGAACTCTTCGTTCGAAGTGTTTAAGGGTATGTTAAGATCCTTAGTGTGACGACCCGAAAATTTCCGACCAAATTTAAACTTTAATCTTTATATTATTCCGACACGATAAGCAAAGTTTGTTAAGTTAAATCTCAAGAATTTTAAACTGTGTTCATACATTCATTATAACCTCGACCAAATTCTGACGATTCACGAACCATTATATGTAAATAGATATGTATATGTATATATATATTATAACTTGAGAATATTAATAAAGTATTAAACGTATAATACCTTACACGAACGTATTTGTTTCAATATGATTTTCGATGAAATTAAAAAAATATATTAAATGATTGAATTATCAGAAACATTGAATTATGATTACAAGTCTCTGTTGAGAGGTCCACTATGATTTGAGAAAATCTATTCCTCTTAACGATATTCAGAATAATTTGTAAAGCTATTTATAAATAAAAACAAAAAGTGTCATTTACGAAAGTTAGACAAAAGTTAGTGGAGAATTGGTTTCCATAATATTCTATTAATTTAGTTTCAAAAGTACAAAAAACGTTTTCAGTTTAAAAAGAACTTTATTATTAAAACGTATATATATTTTATAAATATTTAGAACCACTTTTAACAACTCATTACTTAACCAGTATGATAAAGATAACGATATTTATATTTTATTTTATTAAATATATATAACGATTTAAATTAATATTATATATACTTATACGCATTTTATACGTATATTGTTTTATACTTTTACTATACTTTAACTTTACCTTTACTTTACTTTTATTTTACTTTAACTTTAATAATTCATACTTTAATAATTAAATTTAATAATTCATACTTTAATAATTCACTTTAATAATTCATACTTTAATAATTCACTTTAATAATTCATACTTTAATAATTCACTTTAATAATTCACTTTAATAATTCATACTTTAATAATTCACTTTAAAAATTCACTTTAATAATTTATACTTTAATAATCCATACTTTAATAATTCACTTTAATAATTCATATTTTAATAATTCACTTTAATAATTCAAAAATCTATTATAAATAGAATTCAACAGGTTTCATTATTTCATAGAAACTTGAAAATATATTTCTCTAAACTCTCTCAATCGAATTACATATATATATTTTCTTTGTATTATTTCAAGATATTATTAGTATACATAAAATATTACAACGGAGTGCTGTCCGAGTGATTTTAAAATAGTTTTTTTGAATGAGTCGAAGCTAAGGAAATTATGGGTTATAGCTATGGAGGTGATGTGTATGGTTCATGGGTATGCTCGTGAGGTCAATCTAGTGTTTATCATCTCCGTTGCGTCTGCGTACTTTCCTGCAATATTGAATCTCAATATTGATACGTTCGTGAATCCGAGTCCAACCTTGCACTTGTTAAATGACGTTATATGTATTTTTACTACGAAATACAGTATTGTGAGTTTCATTTGCTCCCTTTTATATATATTTTTGGGACTGAGAATACATGCGCTGTTTTTATAAATGTTTTACGAAATAGGCACAAGTACTAAAACTAATTCTATGTGGGTTTAAACCAGAAATATACCCTTAGCTTGGTAACATTAAACTACTTGTCTATGTACGGTAGGCGCGAATCCTGAAGATAGATCTATTGGGTCTGACAAACCCCATCCTGACTATGGGATGCTTTAGTACTTCGAGGTTATTTTAAACACACCTGATCTGGTGTACTTCAGAGGGTAAAACATGAACGTTAAGGCTTGTTACCGGGTGCCTACAACTTATAGAATACTTTTATACACTTTCAAGTGTACATATATTTATAAACGAAAATCTTGTGGTCTATTAATATATTGAAATGATTGTTATGATAAACCTATGAACTCACCAACCTTTTGGTTGACACTTTAAAGCATGTTTATTCTCAGGTATTAAAGAAATCTTCCGCTGTGCATTAGCTCATTTTAAGGATATTACTTGGAGTCATTCATGGCATCTTTTGAAAGACGTTGCATTCTAGTCATTGAGTTCATCAAGATTATTATTAAGCCAATTATAGTTGGATGTATTATGAAATGGTGTGCATGCCGTCAACTTTCGTTGTAAAGAAAGTTTGTCTTTTAAAAACGAATGCAATGTTTGTAAAATGTATCATATAGAGGTCAAATACCTTGCGATGTAATCAACTATTGTGAATCGTTTATAATGTATATGAACGGGTCCTTTCAGTTGGTATCAGAGCGGTGGTCTTAGCGAACCAGGTCTGCATTAGTGTGTCTAACTGATAGTCATTATGATGCATTAGTGAGTCTGGACTTCGACCGTGTCTGCATGTCAAAAGTTTTGCTCATTATTTTTGTCGGAAATTACCTGCTTATCATTCTTAGTCTAGACACATCTTATTGCATTGATTGCATGAATAGTGTATAGACAAAATTCATATCTTAGCGTATCTGCTAATTCATATCTTAGCGTATCTGTTACTGTAAACTTTGCCTGACATATTCCGTAAATTCCTCCGTAATCTATGAAACCTTTTGCTCTATATAATTAGAATACCACCCGATAGCTGGAAAATCATTTCATATCAAAAAATTCTTTATTCAATCGTACGAAATGGAATTCGTCATTAGTTCAAGTCCCTCGAATTTCGAAATGGAATCCCACTCAAGTTCCGAAAGCAGTGTGACCGGAATGGATCAACCAATTAGTCATCATCTATTCTGGATGAATTGGGGATGGGTTCGTAGCCTCCTAAATCATTGGAGACAAGAAGAAGGTGATCCCTTCCATCCACCACATTACCCTCTTGGCGAAGAACCTGAAGCACTTACCGGCGAACCTATCCGAAACACCATTTTCTCTCTTATTTCTAGAGTATCTCGTCACGATTACATACTACACCAAATTCTAGATTTTATTTATCCGCTCGTCCGAACCGACAATCACCCCGGTGTAATAGAAGAAGTCAACGAGCTTCGCGCTCGAGTAGTGGCTTTGGAGAATATGGTGCAAAGGTTACAAACACCAGCAGCAGCAACAGCAGCATAAACAGTACCACCATCAGCAACACCAACAGTACCATCACCACCACCAACAACAACATCCACATCCCACACTGCAACATCACAATCTGTATCTCAAACATCAACGTCATACGCCCTGTAAATATCTAGGAATATCAACAACAACAAACGATGAAGTATTAATTCATAAACTTCGTTGAAGAGATATCTCTGCGGCAGTTATGTAATCTCCAAAATCTTAGAGATTATTTAATTCTGACCGTAAATCGGATGAGTGAATGGAGATGGTAGAGTAGAAACTTTGATCGAAAATAGTGTACGATTTACAAGCTAGAATTGTTTTACCAACAGCATCAACAGGACCGTAGCATCATCAACACAGTCAGTGCCGTCAGTATCGTCAGAATCAACAGCACCTGTAACATCACAAACTCTGTCAGTTCAAGAATCATTGTGGACATCATTACGAATCAACAACAAATATATTGTATCAACGAGTTATGAAGTATTAACTCATTTCCAATCGAAAGATTTATATGTATATTTTATATGTATAAATTTTTAAACCATAATAAATCTTCCCGTACTAAGCTATTATGTGTGAATCTTAACTACTCAGTTAATTCATATTACAAATATGCAATGATGTACGTCCTTCCTCCGCAACTTAACCATCGTTAATTATAATCTCTGTCTCAATTCAATAAAAATCCAATTCATAATAAATCAAGTGTATTATTTGAATATATGTTTGATTTTACACTTTCATCATCGATGTACTCGAAACTTTTCAAATAACATCATTCGTACCTTGCGAAGTTCACAAGAATTTCACGAAAACCAACAAATAACAAAGTAATGATTCATAATTTCAATATTATTGAAGAAATACTTATGCAATTTATAAAGTTTTAGGGATTACTCAATTCTAGTTCCAACCATAAAACAAATGAGTTTAATTTAATATTAACTCATTAAATCTATATTACATCTAAAGAAAATATACACATATATTTTCATAAAGACTGTAATAAACTTCTTTTGTACAAAATATTAATTGTGAAATTTTTTTTAACGGGTAGGTAATACCCAAGAGATATATAAATTCACAATTAATAGATTACATTTTTCGAAACTGATTCAGCAATCATCAACTATACTCCATACTTTCACAACAATATCCATTCTTTCATATAAATCAAAACAATCATACTCATTCAAATTCAATTACATATTCTGATTTTGAAATCGCATAATTCAATTCGAAATATAACCAGTATCATCACTCTTAGATTCCTATATCTTTCTAAGCTATTTTTTGACTTCAAAACTGTGTTAGAACATCATATGTATTAACGATTACAATATGTGCTCAAACCCTTCGAAATTCCTGAAGACACTTCAACTAAGGACCAATCGAGATGATGATCCAACCACATGTTACCCACAGTTATACACCTGAAAAACTCTCAAAACCCAAGTCATAGTTCGACACGTATCCGTGTTAGACCCTTTGGCATTTACTAGCTAAAATAACTTTTCAATTCCGTTTCAAAATAGACAGTTTTGTCACAGCTCCAGCAAGTCAACTTCGACTTCTCAATCAAAACAGTCTTATTATAACCTCGATAGATACGTTGCCCTTTCGCCAACGTTACCGAGGAATCATTTATATTCACCACATTAGCAATAAACTTACAAACAACTACACTGATCTTTGACTTTCCAAAAAAAAAAAAAATTATTATAATTATCGAAACCCTATCATATACTCATTCGTACCTTATAACAAGAATTGTCATACCAATTATTGAGAATCAGCAATCAGTATTTTGAAACCTCGCAGCATGTCTACATCAATAATTACATATACACACAACGTCTACCTCCTAGACTTACATTCTTTGAATGAGAAATTTCTGAAAAACACCCTAAATTGCGAACCAGTTCTCGAAATTTTGAAAAAATGCTGATGAAGCAGCAAAAACTGTAAACGACCTTAACAGTAAAAAGTTGGATGATAAAGGATAGTATATTGGCAAAGCTCAGAAAAAGAGAAGCTTTGGAACTGAAAAACGGATTGAGCAAAGTATGAAGGAGGCTGTGGACAAATCACAAAGGCTGAACCTGCCTTCAAAGAATCCAAATGATTCAGTACTTGCTGAATTCATTAACGAATACCTTGCTCCTGACTCTAAACCCATGCGGACAATATCCTTCATCATCCTCTGATATTACACATTTTAAGATATCATCGTATCTTTCATTATAAATATCCTCCATATTTCTGAAGATATTTCCATAATTATTCTTATCTGAAATCAGTTACCTCTTCGTGCTGTCTGTATTACATCATAAAAGAAACTATTTTAGTTTCTAAATTCTGAAACTTTCGAATTTAAAATAGGAATATTTTTGAAGTAGTGTTGTGAACTGAAGCATGAACTAGTATAATATAATGACACTTGATCAACGTGATTATATTACAGTAAGTCATGCTGAGTTTCTAAATGGAACGTGATGATTCACAGATCATAACGTCATCATGTGCTATGTTATACGACTCTTGTATTCTCTTTAACCTCTAAAATATCAAGAAAATATTTCTTGATGATACCGCCTTTTTCGAGGTATTCTAGTAATTTGACAAGTCAAGATCGTGCCATTACAATTTCCTTCTTAGAACATTAACAATGTTCATTCCGAAATTCATATATGCGAATTCTGGACCATTACAAGCGGTGCTTAATCGCAAGAAGAAGAAACGAAAGGACAAAACTCCGAAATAGAAATTGGGGTATAAATCGCAGCAAATAAAAGAGAGCATTAATTGGGGATGACAATGATTATAGAAGAAGCAAGGACTTTGAAATATAAGGGAAGATATAAAACCCAACAACAACCCAGAAATCACAAACCGTATATATCAATGCATATAGCAATATAAAGACACGGGAGAACTAAAAACACTATAAAACCAAGAGTATAGTAGAAGTAAATAGATTCTTTCGAAGGCAGATGAAAAAGAAGAGCGACAGATATGAAAGTGAGGAGTATATCAAGAATCAGCACTGGATGAAGCATATTGACAAATACTTTAAAATATGAGTTGAGAAGGTGTGAGTTGTAAGAAAACAAATGAGGTGGATTTATAGTGAAATATCCGACAGAGAAATCAAAATGGATTATCGCATTAATTCGAAGAGGATCATAATTTCCTTAATCGCCGAATAATCAAATCCAATATAGATTACAAAGATTTTCTTTTCGGAGATCAATCGTGATGACGTCAAAAGATACGATGAATCAATATTATCTTATTTCATTCATTTACGATAACTTCACTCACACGTTTTTATTAATCGAATTATTTTATCCATTCTTCTTGAACATGATAAAACTCTATAATCGTTATAATAACATTCTCATTGTTAGTCATGACGACCTCTATCAAATTTCGGGGACGAAATTTCTTTAACGGGTAGGTACTGTGACGACCCGAAAATTTCTGACCAAATTTAAACTTTAATCTTTATATTATTCCGACACGATAAGCAAAGTTTGTTAAGTTAAATCTCAAGAATTTTAAACTGTGTTCATACATTCATTATAACCTCGACCAAATTCTGACGATTCACGAACCATTATATGTAAATAGATATGTATATGTATATATATATTATAACTTGAGAATATTAATAAAGTATTAAACGTATAATACCTTACACGAACGTATTTGTTTCAATATGATTTTCGATGAAATTAAAAAAATATATTAAATGATTGAATTATCAGAAACATTGAATTATGATTACAAGTCTCTGTTGAGAGGTCCACTATGATTTGAGAAAATCTATTCCTCTTAACGATATTCAGAATAATTTGTAAAGCTATTTATAAATAAAAACAAAAAGTGTCATTTACGAAAGTTAGACAAAAGTTAGTGGAGAATTGGTTTCCATAATATTCTATTAATTTAGTTTCAAAAGTACAAAAAACGTTTTCAGTTTAAAAAGAACTTTATTATTAAAACGTATATATATTTTATAAATATTTAGAACCACTTTTAACAACTCATTACTTAACTAGTATGATAAAGATAACGATATTTATATTTTATTTTATTAAATATATATAACGATTTAAATTAATATTATATATACTTATACGCATTTTATACGTATATTGTTTTATACTTTTACTATACTTTAACTTTACCTTTACTTTACTTTTATTTTACTTTAACTTTAATAATTCATACTTTAATAATTAAATTTAATAATTCACTTTAATAATTCATACTTTAATAATTCACTTTAATAATTCATACTTTAATAATTCACTTTAATAATTCACTTTAATAATTCATACTTTAATAATTCACTTTAAAAATTCACTTTAATAATTTATACTTTAATAATCCATACTTTAATAATTCACTTTAATAATTCATATTTTAATAATTCACTTTAATAATTCAAAAATCTATTATAAATAGAATTCAATAGGTTTCATTATTTCATAGAAACTTGAAAATATATTTCTCTAAACTCTCTCAATCGAATTACATATATATATTTTCTTTGTATTATTTCAAGATATTATTAGTATACATAAAATATTACAACGGAGTGCTGTCCGAGTGATTTTAAAATAGTTTTTTTGAATGAGTCGAAGCTAAGGAAATTATGGGTTATAGCTATGGAGGTGATGTGTATGGTTCATGGGTATGCTCGTGAGGTCAATCTAGTGTTTATCATCTCCGTTGCGTCTGCGTACTTTCCTGCAATATTGAATCTCAATATTGATACGTTCGTGAATCCGAGTCCAACCTTGCACTTGTTAAATGACGTTATATGTATTTTTACTACGAAATACAGTATTGTGAGTTTCATTTGCTCCCTTTTATATATATTTTTGGGACTGAGAATACATGCGCTGTTTTTATAAATGTTTTACGAAATAGGCACAAGTACTAAAACTAATTCTATGTGGGTTTAAACCAGAAATATACCCTTAGCTTGGTAACATTAAACTACTTGTCTATGTACGGTAGGCGCGAATCCTGAAGATAGATCTATTGGGTCTGACAAACCCCATCCTGACTATGGGATGCTTTAGTACTTCGAGGTTATTTTAAACACACCTGATCTGGTGTACTTCAGAGGGTAAAACATGAACGTTAAGGCTTGTTACCGGGTGCCTACAACTTATAGAATACTTTTATACACTTTCAAGTGTACATATATTTATAAACGAAAATCTTGTGGTCTATTAATATATTGAAATGATTGTTATGATAAACCTATGAACTCACCAACCTTTTGGTTGACACTTTAAAGCATGTTTATTCTCAGGTATTAAAGAAATCTTCCGCTGTGCATTAGCTCATTTTAAGGATATTACTTGGAGTCATTCATGGCATCTTTTGAAAGACGTTGCATTCTAGTCATTGAGTTCATCAAGATTATTATTAAGCCAATTATAGTTGGATGTATTATGAAATGGTGTGCATGCCGTCAACTTTCATTGTAAAGAAAGTTTGTCTTTTAAAAACGAATGCAATGTTTGTAAAATGTATCATATAGAGGTCAAATACCTTGCGATGTAATCAACTATTGTGAATCGTTTATAATGTATATGAACGGGTCCTTTCACTTAGTATGCTCAAGGTTGGAGCAAGATATGGTGATGAGTCGTGTGAACCCAATTGTTGGTAAAGTCTACCTTTGGTAGCATTGTACGGTTGTGCAAGATGCAGTTATGGAACGTAGTTCCAAGTGGGGGAGTTACACTCCCGCACGAGGAGGTTTTGGTGTGAAAATTTCGGATAATGCTCATGATTAGATCCGGAGTTGGTGTCGAGGCCTAGATTGGTCGATTTGTGGTGGAATACAATTTTGGTTGAATTGTATTTATTGATTTGGATGTGAATTACTACTCGAGGTGGTAATGTGGGAAATCTCGTTGAGAGATAATGGACGTGTTTGACGAGCAAGGAAATCCCCGGTTAAGGAGTGTGCGTGTCGAATTCTCTTCTAGAGGATTATTGTTTTGTGCCTATGTGCGCTATAGGTAGTTCTTGCTCGATTGTGTTAAGCAATGTTCGCGGGTGCGGACATTTCGTGTGCGGAAATTCCAGACGGTATGGAATGATTCTAAGTATGCGCATATACTTAGTTTGTTTGTATGTATTGTGGTAAGTGTTATCCATTGTGAGGATTCACTTTTCGTTGGCCACGGTTTGAGTGTGATAAGTAGTAAGTGTTATCCGTTAGGATTCGCTTTTCGTTGGCTACTTATTGGTGTGTGGCATGCGTTTTCCGTTAGGAATCGCTTTTGTTTAGCCATGTGTGAGGAGAGGTAAGTGTGATCCGTAAGAATGCGCTTTTTGTCGGCCTCTTGTTGCGTAGTGGTAAGTGGTTAACGTTTGATCTACCGCTTTTCGTCGGCCACGTACGCGTGAGGATATGGGGCAAGTGGTATCCAATCGTGAGGATTCACTTTTCGTTGGCTCCATTGTATTGTTTGTTGGCCATATTATTGGTGTGTTGTTACTTTAGCGATGTACATGATAAGGGTATGCTAAAGGGATTGCTAACTCGGTACGAAATTTGGAATGTTAGCATGTGTTTGTCATGCGGTCGAGACATGAGTTCGTTCCGGTTTGGGGACGAAACGAGATTCTAGTGCTCGGCTTGGTAGATTTGGTAAATCACGGATGATGATTTAAATCGGGAGGGTAACTTTTGTGTAAAGTCGCCTAAAGGAGTTGAGCGAAATCTTCGGATTTGTGGGAATTGTTGTGGACATCGAATTTGAGACTTATGTTGAGGACCATAGCGTGTGGATTCGGATCGGTTAAGTGACGAGGATCACGAGGACGTGATCGAGTCTAAGTGGGGGAGAGTTGTAACACCCCGTTTTTCCCCGTACATGATTTATAAGTGTATTGTGTATGTACGATAGGCGTATGAAGGGTTCGGGACATGTTCGGGTGTTAAAGTCTTATACGCGAGAGAAGGGCTCAGGTCGAGCTTTGTGTCGCGGCGCGACAAAGGAGGCCGCGGCGCGGCAATGAACTGAAGTTGAGATCAGAAGTACGACAAAGAATGATCCCAGACCCAGTTATAGGTCGCGGCACGACAAAGAGGGCCGCGGCGCGGCGTTTCGAAGAAATCCAGACCAGAAGTTCGTTTAAAAGTGATCCCAGTTCAAGGCAATCGTCGCGGCGCGACGAATTAGGCCGCGGCGCGGCAAATGGTGCGAACTGGCACCAGATTCTTGTAAATTTAAATGAAGTTCAAGGGCAAATTGGTCATTTCACGATTGAGCCAGATGGGGATCTAAAATCTGGTCCACCCATTTCATTTCTTATTTTCTTTTTCCTTTTCTTTCATTTTCTCTCAAGAAACTCAAATACCCCAAGTGTTTCAAGTGGGATTTTGGAAAGGAAGAAGCGGGTTTTGATCTTTGGCGTAGTTGACAAGTGTGTTCTCCTCGTTCTTAGCTACACGGTGATACTAATGGTAAGCTCTAACTCCGAAATTCATTTTCGTGTTCATCATTCAAGTTTAGGGCTTTTGATTGTATGATTCATAGGTGAAACCCATTTAGTTGTTAATTGAAGGTTAACACCAAGATTCGGGTTTATTGTTGTTAATGTCGGGTTTTGGGTTTGGTGTGCAAGTTTATGCTTGTAAGACTTGTAAAATATGGTGTTAGAACATAATCACTAGTTGATTGTGATTATGGGTGTTTTGGGCGAGATTTGACTTAGTCAAATTGGAAGTAAGTGCAAATGGGTTAATATTGCACTTATTGGTGTTTTGGGTATAAGCTAGAATGTTTAGCTTATTTGTTTGTAAATTACTTAGGTGATTTGCATTTGGACGATTTGGAGCTCAAGCGGGATTGCTTTTCAAGTAATCGAAGTGAGTGGAATATTTATACGCCTATGTATATAATTTGGTTGCTTGCGTGCGACGTGGTAAGTGACATCCGTTAGGATTCACTTTTCGTGGACCACATTTGAGTTGGGAAAATATAGTGAGTGATATCCGTGTGGATAGCTCTTCGTTGGCTATATTCGTTTTGTGTACGTGGCGAGTGATAAATGTTTGACCTATCGCTCTTTGTCGACCACGTGTGTATGTGTGTGTTTGGAATGTGGGGAGTGATTTCCGTAAGGAATGACTCTTTGTCGACCACAAATGGAGGTGAGGCATGTGACGAGTGATAAATGTTTGACCTATCGCTCTTCGTCGGTTACATGTTAGTATTGGTTATGTAGCGAGTGATTAATGTTTGATCTATCACTCTTCGTCGGCTACATGTGTGCGTTTGGATATTTGACGAGTGGTTAATGTTTGACCTATCACTCTTCGTCGGTCACATGTGTATATTTTGTTTTGTGGCGAGTGATTAACGTTTGACCTATCGCTCTTCGTCGGCCACATGTGTGTATGGGTAAGTGGTGAGTGTTATCCGTTTAGGGATTCGCTCTTCGTTGGCCACTTATCGTGGGATGGTAAGCGGTTTCGCTTTTCGTCGGCCATCCTTGTGATTGAGGTAAGTGTTAACGTTTCGGTTGCACTTTTCGTCGGCCTCATGGTGCGTAGTGGTGAGTGGTTAACGTATTTGACCTACCGCTCTTCGTCGACCACGTACGTGTTGCGATGGGTGGTGAGTGGTTAACGTATTTGACCTACCGCTCTTCGTCGGCCACCATCGAGTCGAATGTCGACATTGTGTATATTGGGTTGTGTATGTTCTACTAGCATTGTACGTATGATTATTCGTGTATTCGTTTATTCGTTTATTGTGGTATGCTAATGATATTGTGTTGTTGTGTAGGTGTATGCAAGTAATTGGATTATGTATGTATGCGTATAAGTATTGCATTCACTAAGCATTAGCTTACCCTCTCGTTGTTTACATTTTTATAGGTTCGCATGCTTGGCGGCTCGGGTAAGCTTGGGGATTAGAGATCTTGGCTAGGTTGCTTTAGAAGATCTTGCTTTTGGACTCGATTAGGATTTGGGTAGCATAGTCCCAAATCACCATGCTCGGGTTATGTTTTAAATAACATATTATTGTATTAAGGAGTTTAAATTATTAATGTATGTTTTAAGTTCGTTGAACTTACTTCGGTAACAAATATGTTTTGGAAATTGTGTATTGGGACCTAAAGTATTATTTAACGCGTATTAAAAGGAAAAATTTTTATGGGCCGGTTTTAATACGGGTTGGGTTGTTTCAGTTTTGATTTTAATTTATTACCCTGGGTTAATCGTCCTTTGTCCTGGATTATTTGATAAGTCCATCTGGTTTTGTCTATAATAGTCCAACGGTCATAATTATAAAGTGCGATGGTCTTCGCCAAAATAATCTTATACCCGAAGTCAAATATTCCAACTAATTGGGGATTTAAACCCTAATAAGGTCTTAACACATTGTTAATGATTACACCAGGTTATCGACTGCGTGTAATCCAAGGTTTTAATACTTTATTAACAATTACACCAATTATCCTTGAATGTAATCCACCCCTGTTTTAATGAGTCCATTGACTATTAATCCATCCCCGTGTCCGGTCAAATGAACAATTATTAGTATTTATAGATATCCCGCCTACCGTACCCGATCAAGCGTATGTGGTTATATATAAATACGTCAAGTTGTAAATCTCTACATTAATTTAATGAGATATCATTTAGTTAATCAAATATAAAGCCCATTAATAGCCCATAGTCCAATTTCCACAAGTGTCGGTCTTTTGTTCAAACCCCAATTATGGTCCAAAGCCCAATAACCACGTCTTAATATTTAGCCCAACATTCACGATTACTTCAGCTCAAATAAGCATAATAATAACTTAAATACGAGACATTAATTTAAAAAGGAGAATTTAGCTTACAGTGATCATTAATCGCGTAATGTTACTGGGACAGAGTTCCGACTTTAAAACCCGTAAAATAACCGTTACATAACTCAAACTAACTAATATAAAACTAAACTATATTATATATATATATATATATATATATATATATATATATATATATATATATATATATATATATATATCATTGAGGGAGAGAAAGATGGATATATATATTCTGTTTTTCCGTTAAGCAGAAGCCTGGTATTTATAGGCATAATTCTTGATTCTGATGCCCATGCGAGTGCATGGGGTTTTAGTGCAAATATCATGCACTCGCATGGGCTCATGCACTCGCATGGGTTTTATGCCTATTTCCCATGCGATCGCATGGCCGTCAGATCCAGCTCACATATTTTTTTGTTTTCTTGCTTGTCGACATATTATTATATATATATAATTTATATTAATTATATATATATATATATATATATATATAAATATATATATATATATATATATATATATATATATTATATTCTTGTGCATAGTTGACTTGTAATTTTCGCTCCGTTGTCTCATACATTTACGCCCGATTTATGTCTCGGTTCTGGTTTCTCGAACGTCTTTTCGTATGCTTTAATATCTTGTACTTTACGTTCCGCAACTTGTACTCTTGTCAATATTTAGATGTTGATCATCAATAAATTGAACCACTTGGAGTTTAACTTGTACGTTTGAGCATTTTGGACGTTTGTGTCTTCAAATCTTCGTTTTCTTCTTTTGTCTTCGCACTTATTTATTTAAACGATTATTACATAAAAATAGAACAATTGCAACTAAAAACTTTACATATTGGAAGGATATTGCGACTAAATATATGTTGATTTGGAGCATTATCAATAGGTCCACATTTTAAGATTTATTTTACACATTTAGTGACCAGATTAAATAAAAATATTTAATTTAAAAGTATGGGATTTTTCTTGAGAACTTTTTATCCGCCACTGATTATCAACGGAGCACGAATTTCAGTCCGTGAATGAAATAGTAAACGACGACTAATAATTTACACGTTTATAATTCTTTGATTATTATTATATTAATTATTATTATTATTATTATTATTATTATTATATTATATGATTACTTTACATTGTTGAATTAACCCGTGAATGAATAAATATCAATCAAAAATTACTGTGTCTGATTTGTGTTGATTGACTAATATCTTATTCATGTAATATATATATACATATTAAATATATGCATAAACATAACACTTAACATAAACCAACTTCTTTCTTCTTGTTTCTCTTTCTTTTTGTTTAACAGAACAATCCACAAACTAGAGCACTTAGTGCATGTGTACGTGACTCAACTCCCTGCACCACCTTCTAAACACCACGAACCCGCCACCATCACCTTCATCACCTTTCACCACCATCAACGAACACACCATCATCAACTGTTATTAGAACAACCACTTGTTGTCGCTTCCAGCTTCTTTCACGATTAAACCGACTTCATCATACTATAATCAAAACTTCAACTGTCGTTAATCCGTTCATTTTAAAACCAAAACCCAAGATTTGTTTCTTGTTTTTCTTTTCGTGAACCACTCATAACCATCCCAACACCACACCACCATGGTCATCTCTTCCGGCCATCGTGGCCATTACCGAAGCACCACCACCCTTCTCTCTCTCTCTCTTCTTCCTCTCTCCATCTCTCTACGTAAAACGCCATCAACAACCACTCAAACAACTGAATTCCATCACCTCACCTCCCTACGTGAACCACCATTAAACCCACCTTCGATCTAAACTCCAAAATCATAATTGTGAATCATCATCTACTAAAATCCGATTATGATCGAAATCATAATTGTCTATCTGTTTTTCTGTTGCAATCAAACCACGAACCACCCCCTCAGACCACCTGCTGCTGTGTTACTCGTTTATTACTACTAAAATTGATGTGATATATGATTATGACGATTGGAAGATATTACGCCAAGAAGATGATGAATAGTAATAACAATGTTTATGTAACGAGTATGATATACGATGGCTGCGTTTTGTTTTCTTCTGTTTCTTTTGTTCAGCCGACAACCATCACCACTCAAACTCTCAAAACCTGCTACCTGAGCTACTACAGCTGCTACAGTAGCTGGGTCTCTAATATTGCTACGCTATGGTTACTATTATGGTATTCCTGTACACTCGAACCCTACAACCGCCACATGTTGATTGTTTTTCTTATTCCTATTACTACTGCTGTACGAACCCTTTTTCTATTTCTATTATTTTTTTTTTCTATCGACTGCTACTTCTGCTGCAAATTCCTTTTGTTTATGTTGAAGTCGAACAACAAACCACCACGACCCGCATCATTTAACTGCAGCCTTTCTATTCCATCATAATCCTCGATCAACAATCAATTGATTCTAATGCTTACGATTCGATTAACCAGGAACACAACCCACAACTGAAAACGACCTGCAAATTGTTACTAAATTTCAGTTTCATTCTATTGCTATTTATTGCTACCGGGATATAATCAGAAAAAAGAGATGATGAATTTATTATGATGATTATGAAGTGCGTAACTTTCTTGTGTCTATCGGTTAAAAAGAAGATAGAAGAAAAAGAACCGAACACCTTTTTGTAAAGATGATAATTGACGTGGCAAAACCTAAATCTAATCGGGCTTGTAAAAATTCTTCTTGAACCGCATACTTATAAATACTACTTTCTCAAATGGGCTAAACAATCCTTTGGTGGACTCCTTGATTAATTGGGCCTGTTGGCCCGAAAAGATAATGGAGATGAAATTAATAAGATGAAACAGAACCAAAAATCGGGTTATAGATATATTTTTGGGTTATAAAACAGAAAAACAGAAATGGAGGGATGGTTTGAGGTGTTTGCGGGTGAACGAGAGGTTGTGGGTTCGATCCTGGGCAAGGACATTTTTATTTAAGCTTGTTGTCTTCAAAGGTTGTAATCTAAAATTTATTTCTATTATTATTATTATTATTATTATTATTATTATTATTATTATTATTATTATTATTATTATTATTATTATTTCTATAACTATTAATAATATTATTATTAACATTATCATTAATAACATAAGTATTAGTATTATTATTATTATTATCATTATAGTTATTAATATAAATAACAGTATCATTATTATTATTATTAGTAAAATTATTATTTTTATAGTTATTGTTATTAGTATTCATTATTATTAAAAATAACATTTTTATTAAAAGTATCATTTTTATTAAAGTTATTATTTTTGTCATTATTATTAAAGGTATCATTTTTATAAAAACTATCATTTTTATTATTATTACTATTATTATTATAAAATAAAACAACTTTTATTTATTATTATCAATATTATTTTATCAAATAACTGTTAGTTATATAAAACTATATTTACTATATCTAACATAACTATATTAACATTTTATATTAACAAATATAATTAATTAGGTTATTAATGAAACACATAATTAAAATAACAATTAAATCACTAATAATATATAAATTTGTTCGATTACCATTCTATGTGTTAATATATATATATATATATATATATATATATATATATATATATATATATATATATATATATATATATATATATATATATATATATATATATATATATATATATATATATATATATATATATATATATATATATATATATATATATATATAGGTTCGTGAATCCGAGGCCAACCCTGCATTGTTCAGTACCGTCGTATGCATATTTTTACTACAAAATATCGTATTGTGAGTTTCATTTACTCCCTTTTTCAATGCTTTTGCAATATATATTTTTGGGACTGAGAATACATGCGCTGCTTTTTTAAATGTTTTACGAAATAGGCACAAGTATTTGAAACTACATTCTATGGTTGAATTATCGAAATTGAATATCACCCTTTTTAGCTTGGTAGCCTAAGAATTAGGGAACAGACCCCCTAATTGACGCGAATCCTGAAGATAGATCTATGGGCCTAACAAACTCCATCCAGGTTATGGATGCTTTAGTACTTCGATTTTATATACAGATGAGTGTACCTGTATATTTGGGGATATTCTATATGCATTGTCGGTTACCATGTGTTCACCATATGAATGGATTTTTATACAGATGAGTGTTCCTGTATTATAATTTTTGTAGATGAGTGTTCCTGTAGTTAACTATGAAAATTAAATCTTGTGGTCTATTGAAATTATTGAAATGATTGTTTAAGATAAATCTATGAACTCACCAACCTTTTGGTTGACACTTTAAAGCATGTTTATTCTCGGGTATGAAAGAAATCTTCCGCTGTGCATTTGCTCATTTTAAAGATATTACTTGGAGTCATTCATGACATATTTCAAAAGACGTTGTATTCGAGTCGTTGAGTTCATCAAGATTATTATTAATCCAATTATAGTTGGATGTATTATGAAATGATATGCATGCCGTCAACTTTATATGTAAAGAAAGTTTGTCTTTTAAAAACGAATGCAATGTTTGTAAAATGTATCATATAGAGGTCAAATACCTCGCAATGAAATCAACTATTGTGAATCGTTTATAATCGGTATGAACGGGTCCTTTCATTTTATTCCTTTTAATTAAAGCCCATTATTATTTGTTGATTATTATTATATAATTATAATATAAAATATAAATTAACAAAGTATATTTAATTTCTGATATTTGTATATCGGAATATCCAAACATTTTAAAAATGTCTCCGGATTCGAATCCGAAAAATCAGTTATCTGATTTTTGGGGATCCGAATATCCCATTTTACGGATATTTCCGGTAGCTTTCAAACAGTACAACTGGGTATGCATTCGCATGTTAAGTTTAATATAAAAACTAGAAAAATAAATATTAGAAAAATTAAACTTTCACTCACTAACGCACATGAGTTTAAAAGAAACTTACCGCTAAGTTTTCTCTGAATTAAGTTACCACACTACAAGACTAAAAGGGTTTTTATTCTTTTTTTTTTTTTTCTACACTTAAAAATCCCTCACTTTTTTTTTTACACTTCCAAACGTTAAATTTAGATATCATCCATTCAGTCCAACGAACATCATATACAATAGCCTTTTAAATCAATATATATACTCTTTGATGTCTTTATTTAATTTAGTGACCATTTTTTGGTCACCAACTATCTACTTTTGAGTAACTTTCTTTTGGTATTTAATTTTTTAAATGAGTGATCACTTTTTGGTCACTATTTACAAATCTTAGTGACAAATATTTTGGTCACTAATATTTTATAGTGACCAAACTTTAGTGACGACTTTTTTAGTGGTAATTAAATAGGCATTATTAGTGACTAAAAAATTAATCGTCACTAAAAATTAGTCACTAATGACCATTTTTCGTGTAGTGCTTATTTAACAAATGGCACTTATTTAACAAAAACGAAACTAAACTTCTATGGATTAGACTATTAGCTATTTGTGACATTTTTTTTTATGTGGCAAAAACTAAACTTATTCAACAAAATGAGCACATCATCAAAAAAACGAAGATGAAAATACGAAGAATCGAAACGAGCTCAACCCACAACGAATAACAACAAACTCGAGCAACAAGAACTATCAAACGAAAAACAAGCAAACCAAACAAAGAGCAAAACAACCAACCTGTACAAGCAAAACAACCGACAAGGAGTAAAAACCGGTACATATTCTAGCCAACGAGACAAGAACAGGAACCATCTTCATAACAAGCCGTCTAAATAAACTACAACAAACACACAGCTCTACAAACTCTGAATGTCTTTCACAATCTCTCTTAATTTTCACATTTTATATACGGTTCTTTTTTTTTTTTTAATATTATTAAAGTAACTACTACTCCGTAGTAAAACTACTGTGATACTAATGATATACTCCGTATAAGACCAATCCCAACAATACGTCATACATGGTGGCATCAAATCCATCATCCGAGGGCGCCGATGATAATGTCCCCGGCCTCGGTCGCCCTCGGCCGCCCTCAACCCACTCGTGCTGGCCGGTTTTGGTCATGTCGTAGCATATGCGAGGACGAGTTTGTTTGGTGTTTGGTGCAATTTTGGTATTTACTAGTTTATATCCCGCGCAATCGCGGGTATTTTATCATACAAGATATTAATAATATATTCTTAATTAAAACCTCCATTGGCCTCGTATTTCGTTCGAAACCCATTTAAACCCGATTAAACGAACCAACCCACCCGTTTTGCCACTAACTAAGATAATCCATTGTTATACCGAAAATCATATTTAACTAAGCATACGTAAAACATCATATATGAAATTTCCTACTCCATATTATTGTATTAAATTACTCCAGCATTAGTATCGATTGAAATATTTTTTTTGGTATGCGACAGAGGTATTAAAGTAATTGTTATACGGATGGTCGATGATCAAGCATAGAATAATCGGGTCGGGTTCGGTCCATGCTTGACATCATTGAGAGGGGATTTAAGGGTCAATTGAGTTTAACTCTCCGATCCGGAGTACCGTGAATAACCCCTCGCGAGATGAGGATCTCAACAGGGGTGGTTAAACGTAGACCCACCATCGGCGGGTAGTCCGGACATTGATGGCTCGCGTTGATGATAGGATTTATGTTCATGGAACGTTACCTGTATATCAAGGATGTCTAGTGTAATGATATGAGTCCGGTAGCGCGGGTATAATTGCGCTATGCGCTGCTGTTCTTAGAGTATATGTGTGTGAAAGTGAATTCCCGGGACCCGTTGTTCTGTGGACGAAGTCTTGTATTTATAGGATAACCTTTCTTGTCTTTTATCGCCACGTAATAAGGTTAAAAGGATCGTGGCCTGCAAATAGTACGTCTTCAAGCAAGCTGATCCGACAAAAGTAAAAAGTGTTCTTGTCGGCTCTGACCTTTTGTCTGCCAGGTGTCTTCTGCCAGCTACAGCATCGCCTGACATGTGGATGCTGCCAATGCGCGCGGATGGAACTGGCGCCAAGGTTATGAGTATAGCGCTCTATGCCTTAGCGCGCACCCTTGTAAATCCTTGTGGCGAAGTTGTTTGATGCGCTACACGATCTGATCAGGTATGTGTATCATTAAGTCCCCCCGGTTCAATGGTATGCGCAGGTACGGCGCATGGGGTTGAACTCAACTCGTAACTATCGTTCAATGGTATGTGCAGGTTTTGCGCGTGGCGTTGAACTCAACTCGTAACTACCGTTCAATGGTGTGCGCAGGTTTTGCGCGTGGCGTTGAACTCAACTCGTAACTAGCGTTCAATGGTGTGCGCAGGTTTTGCGCGTGGCGTTGAACTCAACTCGTAACTACCGTTCAATGGTGTGCGCAGGTTTTGCGCGTGGCGTTGAACTCAACTCGTAACTACCATTCAATGGTGTGCGCAGGTTTTGCGCGTGGTGTTGAACTCAACTCGTAACTATCGTTCAATGGTGTGCGCAGGTTTTGCGCGTGGCGTTAAACTCAACTCATAACTACCGTTTAGCTATTCTTCTCCACGCGCCTCCACTTTCTTCTACCTATATTTCAAAAATATTTTGTCCTGCTCTATTAAATGTAGAGAAATCGAAGCGACGTTTTGTCAGTTGCTACAGTTGTCATTCCGCCGTTTTCGCCGCCTTTACTTACCTCGTACTCTTCCCCTTCCATCTTTCGACACGTGGCTCCATCTCCGCCTTTCATATTTTAACCGCCCTTTTTCAACTTCTCTTGAGGCCCCTTCCCATGTTTTTACTCCCCTATAAATACCTCATAACCATCTTTCTCAGTTTTTACTTCAGATGTGCTCTCTAATTCTGCGCAAATCTTATCGGCTTATTACTTCGACTTTGCTTCTTTAGCTTTTTCAGGTTAGGGCGCGCTTAGTTTCTTTTCTTACGATCTATTGAATTACTTGTTAATAGATGGCGTCTTCTTCGTACTTCTGAGCCTCCAAACTGCGAGGTTATTAGGTCTATTATGACCAAGCGCAAAATCGCACTGTTGGTGGATTGGTACCCACCTTTGGCCGATTTGAATCCTATAGCGCCCTTGTCTGACCAGCGCGCGAATGACGTTATTGACGGTAAGGTTACCGCTTATCGACAATTAATGGTAGAAGAGAATGTTCGCTATCCTCCCACTTCTTTCTTCATGGAGGTCCTTAGCCATTTTAATATTGGTATTGGCCAGTTGCACCCTTATATCGCGTGTCGCGTTACCCTCTTCGAGATGATTTGCTGCTACTATCAATTTCTTCCATCGCTGGATTTGTTTAAGAACGTATTTTCGTACCGTAAAAACCAACAAAGTTGGTATTCTTTCAATGACCGGATTAACTTTGTAAAGTGCCTTAAGGCCGGTGTGCACAAGAAGTGGAAGAACTCATTCTTCTTTATCGATAATTCTTTTATCCCTCTTGCGTATAGAAATATTTGCGCATAGCACACGGATGCTACGAATGCGAAGTTAAATGTCAGGCCTCCCCTTTCCGTAAACGATCAGCAGATACTTGGGCATTTCTACAACCGCGAGCTCCCTATCCGCCAATATAGCTCAGACATTTTACGGATTGCTAATATGTGCCCTTATCCGCCTGCCCTGCCAGTTATCAAAGACGTCGATGATAATGGTAGGCGGCAGATGGGCTTTATTTTTGTACTTGTTCTCCTTTCGTTACTTTTGTCTAACTTAGCTTGTTGAATTTGCAGAGATGCGTCTAGACAGACTTCTTGTTTCACGCGATATCGAGGGCTTTCATACTGAGACGCCCGAAGTGGAGAATCAGGGTGATCCGGGTACGAACATTGACAAGCAAGTTTATGGCGACACTACTGTTGACGCTAGTGGATCTGGTAGCGCCAGCCAGCGCGAGAATCGTACAGGTGATGTGTGACGCCCCGTACTAAATCATCATGTACGGACCATCAACAACAGGATCATTACAAGGTTAAGTACTATATGCGTTTTCAAAACAGAGTTTACATTCATAAATAAAAGTGACGTCATAACATACGTCAATTGTTTTACAAATCAAAAGTATGCTTCGCTAAGTAGAAGCATTAAATAAGTGTACGTGACCATAATGGTCGTTACATAACATAAGTTCATAAGTAAAAAGTTTGAATGCAACATAAGTAGTCATGCGATAACAACTCTAGGCAGCGGGTTCTACAGCACGACTAGTAAGATAGCGGAAGCGACTTCAAGCACCTGAGAAAATACATGCTTAAAAAGGTCAACACAAAGGTTGGTGAGCTATAGTTTAAGTATAACAGTAATGTAAGTAGGCCACGAGATTTCAGTGCTACAACGAGCGTTTCAAAAGTATGTAAAAGTATATGCTTAACCGTGGGCACCCGGTAACTAACTTAACGTTTAAATGTACCCCCTTAAAGTGCACTTGGCAAGTGCGTATAACCTCGAAGTATTAAACACTCGTTAAATGCTAGCGCTACTAGCCCGAGTGGGGATGTCAAACCCTATGGATCCATATCTAAGATTCGCGTTCACGGTTCAAAAACCAATGATTAAACGTTACCGAGCTAAAGGGAATGTTTCTGCCGTTATATAACCCACACATATATAAAGTTTAAGTACTCGTGCCTAGTATGTAAAACATAAAAATCCGCATGTATTCTCAGTTCCCAAAATAAGTTAAAGTAAAAAGGGAATGCTATAACTCACAATGATTAGTAGTAACGGTAAGGTAGTAGTCGGAAAGTGGTGTGCAAGTAACGGTCCAAACGTCCTCAACCTAAGTCAAATAGCACTAAGTCAATAAGTCGTCTCAAAAGGTGTACAATTACGTAATTAAGGTCATAAGGGTCATCGTCAATCATCATTAAACAAAAGGTAACAAGTAAGACTCGTTTATGAAAGTCGTTTAAAACAAAGGCTGACTTCGGTCAGTCACCACGGCCTCTACCCTTACTGAATTAAGGTGAGACCAGTGGTCATGGCTCCGTCTATGAGTCCCTTAAGTGTGGTAAAATTTACAGAAGCAAACTCGTCTTGGTTTGACCGTGGCGACGGTCTAAGTGCGAGTAGGTCAGAAATTTCTGCACAACGTTAAAGGACATGGTAACGATCGGAGGGCCATAAATCCTAAACCGTAACTCGGATTAAGACGAGTCCTATATGAAAAGTTATCTACTCGAAAAGTTCTATCCAAAAATCAAGGTTAGAACAGCCCAGGTCTACTGGTCTGTTCCAGAAGCATCAGGTCAGTAGGTTTTGGACAGAACAGTGGGTTTTGGAGAGTTCCGGTTGTCTCGGTGCTTGATGTTCATCACGGTTCTCATCCTTGATGCGTATAGCTTCAAGTGTACAACTCGTTGATGTGTTAACATCATTTTGACCAAGGTTTGTCCATCATAACTCAAGTGCAAGTGTTGTAAGTGTTTGATGAACCAAGGTTACATGTAAGTTTATGAACAAGTTCATGAACACTAAGAAAGATCACAACCAAGTGTTGGATCCATGATACTTGCACCAAAGTGTAAGCTCTTGTTGGTTTCATGTCCTTGTTCAAATGTTTAGTAAGCAACTTAACAATAAGAAATAAAGAAAATGAAAGATAAGCCTAAACCAACCATGAAGGTGGTATTCTAGTAACATACAACAAACAAGAACACAAGTAACAAAAATTAAAGATTATCAACTTTAAATCTTTGAAATAAATAAAGTAGAAAGCTAATCTAAACAAGAAGATGATTCATAGTTGCTCTTACTTTTAAAGATTCAACCAAGTTGATCTTTAAGTGAAGTAACTTCAAAGTTACTTCAAGAACTACAAGTAAAGAGTTTATACAACTATGAACTTCAATTCTTTGAAACAAAATATGTAGAACATAACTAGAGAGATTATGTTCTTGATGTTCTTGTTAAATACAAGATATACATGAAGAAATCAAACTAAAAAGTTTGCTTCTTGAAAGCTTGAAAGTAAGTAACAAGTAACTAGAAATCAACACTTGTAAACAAAGATTAAAACAACAAATCATGATGATGATCAAAGGGCTCAAGGCCCACGGTTTTGTTTAGACAAAGAAGAAAGAAAAAAAAGTCTTTAACTTACTTGCAAGAACAAAGAACTTGAGAGAGAAAAGAAAGAGGGATAATTGCTAGTAATGTGTGTGTGTTTTTGAGAGAGTGTTGTATGTAAGTTGTGAATAAAAAATGGAAACCAAAACACCCCATATGGGCATCAAAATCTCGGCATTCAGCTGAATAGAGAGGGGGAGAGGTTAAGTTTAATGGTTATTAGCATGTAAAGTTCATAAAGGTGGATATAAGAGTTGATTTCATGGGGATTATAAGGCAACTAGATTCCTTAAGCAAGTAACTAGTTAGTTTATGTTTAAATGATACTTACAAGTATGCAAGAGTGGGCTTAATGTCCATTAAAAGAAGTAGGGTGGGCTTGTGAGTCTTATTCAAGAGTCCATTACACTAATTAAAGCCCAAGTTGCAAATAATCCAAATAAGTCCAACTTAAGCCCAAGTAATTAACTAACCATCTTAGTTAATTAAAATGATTAATAAAATTAATCATGAATGTAAATAATACCTTAAAATATTATTCGTGCAAGTTCCGGGTGTCACAAAGACGTTTCGGGCATTTAAAGTTCAAGTACGGGCAATTAAAGCAACATGTAAATGTAATAACATACATTCGTTTAATCAAGCGTATTAATAATAATAATTATTAATAAATAACGTTGGTAAAACTAGGGTCGTTACATTACCCACCTGTTAAAGAAAATTTCGTCCCGAAATTTAAGCTGAGGTAGATGGAGGAGTCGGGAAAAGGTGAGGATACTTTCGCATCATTTGATCCTCTCGTTCCCAAGTAAACTCAGGTCCTCGTTTGGCATTCCATCGTACTCGTACAATCGGAATCTTGTTGCGTTTCAAAGTTTTGATCTCACGATCCATAATCTCAACAGGTTCCTCCACAAAGTGGAGTTTGTCATCAATAGTAAGTTCTTCCAAAGGTATGATGAGTTCGGGTGCAGCAAGACACTTCTTCAAGTTTGACACATGGAAGGTAGGATGAACTGAGCTCAATTGTGCTGGTAGATCCAAACGGTAAGCAACTGGTCCAACACGTTCCAAGATCTCGAAAGGACCAATGTATCGTGGGTTCAACTTTCCACGTTTTCCAAAACGGATCACACCTTTCCAAGGTGCAACCTTCAACATTACACGATCACCAACATTAAATTCAAAGTCTTTCCGTTTAAGATCGGCATAGCTCTTTTGGCGATCACGGGCAGTCTTAAGTCTAGCTTGGATCTGAGCAATCTTCTCCGTGGTTTCGTGAACTACCTCGGGTCCGGTGATTTGCTTTTCGCCTACTTCGGCCCAACAAATAGGAGATCGGCACTTACGACCATACAATGCTTCAAAAGGTGCAGCATTAATGCTTGAGTGATAACTGTTGTTGTACGAGAATTCGGCGAGTGGCAAATGCCTTTCCCAGGCCTTTCCAAAATCAATGACACATGCACGCAGCATGTCCTCCAAGGTCTGAATCGTTCGTTCACTTTGCCCGTCAGTCTGAGGATGATAAGCAGTACTCATGTCAAGACGAGTTCCCATGGCTTCTTGCAAAGAACGCCAAAATCTGGAAGCAAAACGGGGATCGCGATCGGAGATGATTGATAAGGGTACACCATGACGAGATACAACCTCTTTGATGTACAGCTGAGCAAGTCTTTCCATTGTATCAGTTTCCTTCATCGCTAGGAAGTGTGCAGATTTGGTGAGGCGGTCAACAATAACCCAAATAGTATCGCATCCGCCCACCGTCTTCGGCAGCTTAGTAATGAAATCCATTGTGATCCTTTCCCACTTCCATTGTGGGATTTCCGGCTGTTGAAGTAACCCAGAAGGTCTCTGATGTTCGGCTTTAACCTTCGAGCAAGTCAAACACTTACCAACATAAGTCGCAACGTCCTTCTTAAGATTTGGCCACCAATACTGTTCTTTAAGGTCGTGGTACATCTTACCTGCACCGGGGTGAATCGAATATCTCGATTTGTGTGCTTCATCAAGTATCAGGCTTCGTAGATCTCCATAGTAAGGTACCCAAATTCTTCCGGCATAACATCGGAGTCCAGACTCTCTAACCTCGAATCGAGAGACAAGTATGTTCAAATGCTCGTGAGATATGTTCTCCTCCTTGAGAGCCTCAACTTGGGCTACTCTGATCTGGTTGTTGAGGTTCGAATGGATGGTGATGTTCAGAGCCCTAACACGGAGAGGTGCCATCCTCTCCTTTCGGCTTAAAGCGTCAGCTACAACATTGGCCTTGCCAGGGTGATAACGGAGTTCACAATCGTAGTCGTTGAGCGTCTCGATCCATCGACGCTGTCTCATATTCAATTGCTTCTGATCGAAGATGTGCTGGAGACTCTTGTGATCGGTGAAGATAGTGCTCTTAGTTCCATACAAATAATGTCTCCACAATTTGAGTGCAAAGACAACGGCTCCAAGTTCAAGATCATGTGTAGTGTAGTTCTGCTCGTGAATCTTCAATTGGCAGGAGGCATAGGCAATAACCTTTGATCGTTGCATCAGTACACAACCAAAACCACTCTTCGATGCATCGCAATAAACAACAAAGTCGTCACTGCCTTCAGGGAGTGATAGGATAGGTGCGGAGGTTAACTTCTTCTTCAAAGTTTGGAATGCTGATTCGTGTGTGGGCTCCCAAATGAACTTCTTGCCCTTGTGAGTCAGTGCGGTCAAAGGACGCGCAATCAGAGAAAATCCTTCGATAAACCTTCGATAATAACCGGCGAGACCTAGAAATTGGCGAATATGCGTTGGAGTAGTGGGGGTCTCCCACTTGCTGATGGCTTCAATCTTGGCGGGATCAACTTTGATACCCTGGTCGCTCACAACATGACCCAAAAACTGTACTTCCTTCAACCAAAATTCGCACTTGGAGAATTTGGCGTAAAGTTGCTCTTGTCTTAAGAGTTCAAGCACTAGCCGAAGGTGTTGCTCATGTTCTTCTTCGCTCTTAGAGTAGATGAGGATATCATCTATGAAGACGATAACAAACTTATCCAAGTAAGGCTTGCAGACACGATTCATGAGATCCATGAACACGGCAGGGGCATTTGTCAAACCGAATGGCATCACGAGGAACTCATAATGACCATAACGGGTCCTGAATGCAGTTTTCATCACGTCACTTTCCTTCACCCTCAGTTGGTGATATCCGGATCGCAAATCGATCTTTGAATAAACGCTCGATCCTTGTAGTTGATCAAAAAGATCATCAATTCGTGGAAGAGGATATCGATTCTTGATAGTCAATTTGTTGAGTTCACGGTAGTCGATACACATACGGAAGGATCCATCCTTCTTCTTCACAAACAGAACAGGTGCGCCCCAAGGCGAGAAACTTGGTTGGATAAACCCTCGATCTAATAGCTCTTGTAGTTGACTCTGTAATTCTTGCATCTCAGAAGGTGCGAGTCTATAAGGTGCGCGAGCTACAGGTGCAGCTCCTGGCACTAAGTCAATCTGAAACTCTACTGCTCTCTGCGGTGGTAATCCAGGCAATTCCTCTGGGAAGACATCAGAAAATTCGTTCACAATTCGAACGTCGTTCACGCTCTTCACTTCAGTTTCTACCGCTTTCACATGTGCTAGGACAGCAAAGCGTCCCTTCTTCATAATCTTTTGCGCTTTCACGCAACTAATGAGGTTCAACTTCGAGGTACATCTCTCTCCATAGATAACCAGTGGTTCGCCATCTCCTTGTGGTATGCGAAGTGCTTTATCTCCACAGATAACATCGGCCTTTATCTTGCTCAACCAATCCATACCGACGATCGCGTCAAAACTTCCCAGTTTGATAGGTATCAAATCAATTTCGAAATCTGCACCAGCTATGTTGATAATAGCTCCACGACTAATATGGTCAACCTTTTCAAGTTTTCCATTGGCGACCTCGACAAGCATACTTTCCTTCAAAGGAACTAACGACCAATCTAACTTATCACAAAAATGTCTACACACATAGCTCCTATCGGCACCAGTATCAAATAGGACAGAAGCTAAAAGATTGTTGATCTTGAATATACCTGTCACCAAGTCGGGGTTGTCGCGAGCGTCCCTTGCATTAACATTGAAGGCTCTAGCACGTGGTGGTCCGCCATCCTTACGCTTGTTAGGACACTCGTTTCTGAAATGGCCCGTCTTTCCACATTCATAACACTTCTTGGGCCCATTGTTGTTGTGGTTTGGCTTCACATTCAAAGTGGTAACCTTGCAATCCTTGCCAACATGTCCAGATCGTTGGCACTTCTCACAGATAACATTGCAATACCCAGTGTGGTGCTTGTAGCACCTATTGCATTGTGGTAAGGTTCCTTTGTAGTTCGGATTGGTGCGGTTGTTGTTGTTGGGGTTGGTGTTGTTGTTGTGCATGTTGTTGTTTTGCCTGAACCCTTCATGTCGTTTTGCCGGGTTTTGATCATAGTTCCTACCCCTGTTGTTGTTGTGGTTGTTGTCCCATTTCCTCTTTTCACCACTAACAGTTTCGAACTTAGCCTTCTCCGGCTCGTCAAGGATGATTTGATTCAAGAGAGTATGCGCCATGCGCATTGCTTCGGGAACACTTGGTGGCTTGGATGAGGTAACATTACCCTTGATGGACTTAGGAAGTCCCGAGAAGTATTTCTCCAAACGCTTAAATTCGGGGGTGACCATGGTTGGACACATAAGAGCCAATTCCAAAAACCTACGGTTGTAGTTGTTAAGGTCGTTCCCTACGGTTTTCAATTGCATAAATTCGATTTCCATCTTTTGAATCTCGGTTCTCGGACAGTATTCCTCGATCATAGCACATTTAAATTCTTCCCAAGGCGTAGCATACGCCTCATCAATTCCTTTCGCTTGGGCCATGGTATTCCACCATGTGAGCGCGCCATCAGACAGCGTGCAAGATGCAAATTTCGTTTTGTTAGCCTCAGAACAATTGCTAACCCTGAATACCGATTCCAACTTTTCGAACCATCTGGTGAGACCGACGGGTCCCTCAGTGCCACTGAAGTAGTGTGGCTTGCAGTTTTGGAATTCCTTGTAAGTACACCCATCTCGGACGACAGGTGGATTGACAGGCGGTGGTGGTGGAACTTGGGGTTGTCTTTCAGCTAGTGCAGCAGCGACTCGCTCGTTAATCATTTCCTCAATTTGTGCCGCGGTGGGGATAGATCTCCCGTTGGCCATGATGTTCTATACAGACATTTTGACTCAAGTCAAAATCCATTATGCAAATAATAATAATATAGTATATAACAACCAACATGAAAGCAGCACAACACATGTTGATTAAGTAATGCAAGCATATATAAGTACCACAAAACCATGATATGATAATGTAAATAGAACACTTGCGCACAAAGTAACAACACAAATTCCATTCATTATTGATAATAAGTTCATACATTACAATAAGTTCGTACATTACATAAGTGAAATATGAAATTACAAAAGAGATTACAATACAGAATCTAGTACAAAGTCCTACGGCGATGGTGGGTACAAGATGTCCAAAACATGAGTCATCTGCTCCTCGAGCTCAGTAACTCGAGTCTGGAGAATCTCAATCTCCCGCCTCATTTCCTCATTAGAGGAAGATGGTGGGGCAGGTGGTGCTGGCGGTGCAGGTGGAGCCGGTGGTGCTGAAGTGGATGGTCCGGCTCTGGGTGGAGACGGTAATATCAGTGGGTCGGCGGGGTACGGCACCAGCCGTTTACGAGCAGTGATCCTACGACGCCGACCATAAGCGTCAGTGATAGTACGACCAGGAATTATGCCAGCGAAGCGATACCGCTTCTTCGGCGGGGTAGAAGGTGCCTGAATCGGTCGGTCAGCGGGATCCTCCTCATCACTGGAGTCGTCAGATGAGGTGTCGTCTGAAGAAGCATCGGTGGAAGAACCGTCGTCTGAATCATGCGGTGGTGGCGCGGGTGGCTCAACATATCCGAAAGCGGCCAACATCTGTCGGTGTCGGCCTGGCGTAATCACGGCTAAGCGGCCGTCGGCAGTGCGTCGGCAAGGTGTGCCCCAGTGATTGCGGAAGGGACCTTCCCCGAACTCCGCGGGGATCTCCATGCCACCAATGCGAGCCAGTTGCCTCAGGGGTCTGGAAGAAGACGCCGGGATAGGCACACTAGAGCTAGCTCCAGAACTAGAGGCGCCGGGGTCGCCAGTGGGTGTCGGGGCCGGAATGTCAGCAGCAGCAGCAGCAGCAGCAACAGGTGCAGCAGTGGGAGGAACAACGGGGCCTGAGCCGCTCGGGATGTCAGTAGGTGGAACGTCCGACATCTGAACAAGGAAAAATAAATTTTCCATGTCAGTATGTCATAAAGCAAGCAAATAATAGGCCAACAGTTTAAATCATGTATAACAATAAGTAGCATGGCAATATCAGTAATCGTACGAAACTAGCATGCAATCGAAAGCAAGTAATAGCATGCAGTAGTGAAATCACGCAGTAGCATACGGCATATAGCAGTAACAGTAAGCAGCAGCATGCAGTAAGTTCAGCGGAAACAAGTAAACTAACAAGTTGTAGATTAGCCCTATTAGTGAATCCTACTCGGGTCGGTCTTAGACTCACTAATGCATCCTAATTCCCTACAACCAACGCTCTGATACCAAATGTGACGCCCCGTACTAAATCATCATGTACGGACCATCAACAACAGGATCATTACAAGGTTAAGTACTATATGCGTTTTCAAAACAGAGTTTACATTCATAAATAAAAGTGACGTCATAACATACGTCAATTGTTTTACAAATCAAAAGTATGCTTCGCTAAGTAGAAGCATTAAATAAGTGTACGTGACCATAATGGTCGTTACATAACATAAGTTCATAAGTAAAAAGTTTGAATGCAACATAAGTAGTCATGCGATAACAACTCTAGGCAGCGGGTTCTACAGCACGACTAGTAAGATAGCGGAAGCGACTTCAAGCACCTAAGAAAATACATGCTTAAAAAGGTCAACACAAAGGTTGGTGAGCTATAGTTTAAGTATAACAGTAATGTAAGTAGGCCACGAGATTTCAGTGCTACAACGAGCGTTTCAAAAGTATGTAAAAGTATATGCTTAACCGTGGGCACCCGGTAACTAACTTAACGTTTAAATGTACCCCCTTAAAGTGCACTTGGCAAGTGCGTATAACCTCGAAGTATTAAACACTCGTTAAATGCTAGCGCTACTAGCCCGAGTGGGGATGTCAAACCCTATGGATCCATATCTAAGATTCGCGTTCACGGTTCAAAAACCAATGATTAAACGTTACCGAGCTAAAGGGAATGTTTCTGCCGTTATATAACCCACACATATATAAAGTTTAAGTACTCGTGCCTAGTATGTAAAACATAAAAATCCGCATGTATTCTCAGTTCCCAAAATAAGTTAAAGTAAAAAGGGAATGCTATAACTCACAATGATTAGTAGTAACGGTAAGGTAGTAGTCGGAAAGTGGTGTGCAAGTAACGGTCCAAACGTCCTCAACCTAAGTCAAATAGCACTAAGTCAATAAGTCGTCTCAAAAGGTGTACAATTACGTAATTAAGGTCATAAGGGTCATCGTCAATCATCATTAAACAAAAGGTAACAAGTAAGACTCGTTTATGAAAGTCGTTTAAAACAAAGGCTGACTTCGGTCAGTCACCACGGCCTCTACCCTTACTGAATTAAGGTGAGACCAGTGGTCATGGCTCCGTCTATGAGTCCCTTAAGTGTGGTAAAATTTACAGAAGCAAACTCGTCTTGGTTTGACCGTGGCGACGGTCTAAGTGCGAGTAGGTCAGAAATTTCTGCACAACGTTAAAGGACATGGTAACGATCGGAGGGCCATAAATCCTAAACCGTAACTCGGATTAAGACGAGTCCTATATGAAAAGTTATCTACTCGAAAAGTTCTATCCAAAAATCAAGGTTAGAACAGCCCAGGTCTACTGGTCTGTTCCAGAAGCATCAGGTCAGTAGGTTTTGGACAGAACAGTGGGTTTTGGAGAGTTCCGGTTGTCTCGGTGCTTGATGTTCATCACGGTTCTCATCCTTGATGCGTATAGCTTCAAGTGTACAACTCGTTGATGTGTTAACATCATTTTGACCAAGGTTTGTCCATCATAACTCAAGTGCAAGTGTTGTAAGTGTTTGATGAACCAAGGTTACATGTAAGTTTATGAACAAGTTCATGAACACTAAGAAAGATCACAACCAAGTGTTGGATCCATGATACTTGCACCAAAGTGTAAGCTCTTGTTGGTTTCATGTCCTTGTTCAAATGTTTAGTAAGCAACTTAACAATAAGAAATAAAGAAAATGAAAGATAAGCCTAAACCAACCATGAAGGTGGTATTCTAGTAACATACAACAAACAAGAACACAAGTAACAAAAATTAAAGATTATCAACTTTAAATCTTTGAAATAAATAAAGTAGAAAGCTAATCTAAACAAGAAGATGATTCATAGTTGCTCTTACTTTTAAAGATTCAACCAAGTTGATCTTTAAGTGAAGTAACTTCAAAGTTACTTCAAGAACTACAAGTAAAGAGTTTATACAACTATGAACTTCAATTCTTTGAAACAAAATATGTAGAACATAACTAGAGAGATTATGTTCTTGATGTTCTTGTTAAATACAAGATATACATGAAGAAATCAAACTAAAAAGTTTGCTTCTTGAAAGCTTGAAAGTAAGTAACAAGTAACTAGAAATCAACACTTGTAAACAAAGATTAAAACAACAAATCATGATGATGATCAAAGGGCTCAAGGCCCACGGTTTTGTTTAGACAAAGAAGAAAGAAAAAAAAGTCTTTAACTTACTTGCAAGAACAAAGAACTTGAGAGAGAAAAGAAAGAGGGATAATTGCTAGTAATGTGTGTGTGTTTTTGAGAGAGTGTTGTATGTAAGTTGTGAATGAAAAATGGAAACCAAAACACCCCATATGGGCATCAAAATCTCGGCATTCAGCTGAATAGAGAGGGGGAGAGGTTAAGTTTAATGGTTATTAGCATGTAAAGTTCATAAAGGTGGATATAAGAGTTGATTTCATGGGGATTATAAGGCAACTAGATTCCTTAAGCAAGTAACTAGTTAGTTTATGTTTAAATGATACTTACAAGTATGCAAGAGTGGGCTTAATGTCCATTAAAAGAAGTAGGGTGGGCTTGTGAGTCTTATTCAAGAGTCCATTACACTAATTAAAGCCCAAGTTGCAAATAATCCAAATAAGTCCAACTTAAGCCCAAGTAATTAACTAACCATCTTAGTTAATTAAAATGATTAATAAAATTAATCATGAATGTAAATAATACCTTAAAATATTATTCGTGCAAGTTCCGGGTGTCACAAAGACGTTTCGGGCATTTAAAGTTCAAGTACGGGCAATTAAAGCAACATGTAAATGTAATAACATACATTCGTTTAATCAAGCGTATTAATAATAATAATTATTAATAAATAACGTTGGTAAAACCAGGGTCGTTACATGATGACTCTCATCAAACAGACGTTGAAGGGGGCAAGGCGAGTGAGCCCCCAATCGAGAGTGGGAGTAAGCGCAAGCGCGCTAAAAATGGAAAAGGTAATTTTACTTTCCTCAAGTGCTGGGACATTGCGCTACCTTTTTGTTGCTAACCAGTTGTATTCTTATTTGCAGAGGCTCGCCTGCAGTTCTTCGGTATGAACGATTTGCTGTCGATACCTGTCACGACCCTACTTTTTCTGTTATCTTTTACCGTTTATTATTTAACGTCCGTTAATTGTTATTCGTGCCACATCATTTCTATGATCTATATTATTATTTTTGTAATAATATATTAATTATTATGTGTTATGTGAATATTTGTATTCATATTTTAAGTTGTACGTTTCTACGTATCGTGGATTTCTATCCGGCGAATTTTTTCGGTTTTCAAACCAACGTTCAAACTTTTGGGATTTTTAAATCCAAATTATATTAAATATGATATTTTGATGTAATATGATCATATATAGTGTTTATATATTTTATTTGTCGCGTATATGTTATCTCTCCGAAATTTTAATCGCGTAACGGTGTTTTCGTGTTTCGGGCTTCCTTCGGGCATTCGGGCCACAAGACTTCTTTCATTTATCAAATTTGGGCTAAAAATGGGCCCACATCATCAAAATTTTGGCCAAAATGGGAGCCCCCTCCCCATTTTTCATTTTCTCATTTTCAATTTCACTTCCTCATTTTTTTTTTCTCCCTAAACCTAACCCTAGCAAACATCCTCCCTAAACCTAAACCTAACCCTAGCAAACAGCTAAATCGGCCAACAACATGAAACAATCAATTGTTCATCATTTCTCAAGATCATCTACATAATCGGATTCACCGTTTCGAGTTCTACATCATCCTTCTTCTTGATTTTTGATTTGGGTATAATCATGAACCCTAACTTTTCAATTCTTATTTATTTTGATCTTATATTGATGCTATAGTGCTTATATGTTATTTTGATCATATATATGTTATATGTTATTCTTTTGACCCTTTTGGGTTTACTGTGAAGGACTTTCCGAAGGGGACCACCATCCTACGGTGTAACAGCACCGGTGATCTTTATCCTCTCCACTCTTCCATGCTGCAACAACTTTCATCTCCATCAACTTTTATTGCTTTCAGCCAAGATTTATGGCGTCATCGTCTTGGACATCCGGGTCGTGATGTTTTAAAATCTTTTAAGAATAATGCTTCAATTGAATGTAATTTGAATTCTAGTAATAAAGTTTGTCAATCATGTATTTTTGGCAAACACATTAAATTACCTTTTTACGCATCTTCTTCTTTTACCTGTTCTCCTTTTGATATAATCCATAGCGATTTATGGACTTCGCCTATTGTGAGTAGTAGTGGTCACAAATATTACGTTTTATTTCTTGATAACTTTACAAACTTTCTCTATTAAAAATGCACTTTATTAAATTGGAAACATAAGGCCTATAATGGAGCCCGATGTAAATCATGTTTTAAGATTCTGGAAAATTGTTATTTCTATACTGGTTAATTATAAGAATTAAAGTTTAAAAAATAAAGATAACAGAAATAGATAAACACTTAAATATATTACATAATTCGAGGATGAACATTGACATATACATACGGGTACGAACAATAACACATAAACAAAGATACCAGTATTGATAGGAAAATATACAAACACATTCATAAATACGACAAAAACTTCTTAATAAACGGAAATCCTAAAACACAATCAAGAAGTTTTTAACTTCTCATTTCTTCCACAAGCTTCGGTATCGATCTTCGAAGATGCAAGACTTTTTGCCGCCTTTGAAGACGCGGTTGAAGACTCCAAATCAATGGAATCAGGTGGGCTTTCAGACTTACGTTTGGCCTTATCATTGCCATGTGTAAACTCAATATCATTATTTGGGGCAGAAACATCAACAATTATAGCTGGAACCTGAACATAATTACAACATCAGAATGTAATCAATCCATCCATTACTAAGTTGATTAATAACATATTAATGATAGGTAAAGTAATTGAAATTAACATGTTCAACCTTTCAAATAATGAGCAAGTAAATTCATGTATCTTGGATTTTGGTGTTGTTTCCTCAGCTACACTTTCATTCACATTCACATCAACTTGATAAACCTTCAATTATCTGGACTGTATATGATTTGTAGCTAAAATAGCTGATTCGATAATAGTACATACCTGTTTAAAATTTGTTTTCGATATATTTACGTATACATAAACCTTCCGATGAACAGTCGATACCGGATTGCTATAATAAATCACCTTCATAATCTCCTTCTTTTTGAAGTTATACCAATCGATTCGAAATTATCAACGCCTGGTTTTCATGGTTTGAGTATCCAAGCTTTGACTTAATTTGTTAGTAAGCACATTCATAATAAGTGATGACCCATTTGAAGCATATGGGAAGTATTTGGGAAAACGCAGTAAGTTGTATATTCAAGAACTTTTGTGAAACTGGCTTAACAACTCTATTTGCATACATTGATGTTTACACCCTATTTGGTATATTTACAACCTTTTTGTTATATTATTTGATTCAAACTAGTTGTGGAGCCCTCGCTTCGCGCCGGGGGCTCCGTTTTGAATGCGAGTTAAAAAAAAAGTCTTGATCTATTTTGTAAAAAAGAATTTTTTTCGACATAACATTGAAGGGTTGTTCCTTTTGTGAAAGTTGCTTCTTTTAGCGTTCGGGTTTTATTTTAAAAAGAAAAAGTTGGTAAAGTGGGGGTTCGATTTGTATTTTAATAAAAGTTAGTGGGTTAAGTTTGTGAAATTTGAAAAAAATTTACGTATAAAGTGGGGGTTCGATTTGTATTTTAATAAAAGTTAGGGGGTTAAGTTTGTGAAAATTGAATATTAGTAAAAAAAAAAAAAAGTTAGTAAAGTGGGGGTTCGATTTGTATTTTAATAAAAGGTGGGGGGTTAAGCTTGTGAATTTTTGGGAAAAATAAACGTATAAAGTGGGGGGTTCGATTTGTATTTTAATTAAAAGGTAAGGGATTAAGTTTGTTGAAAGTGGGGAAATGAATAGGACTATTCATTTCCACTATACCATTTAGATATAGGTATAATAATAGATTATCAATATACAACTTTTTCATTACCAATTAAAATCAATAATATTTTGCAGTTATAAGTTGTTGTGCAAGAACCTAACTTAATTGAACTCTATTGATCTGCTGGAAGCTGCTTTATCCATTCATTACTCGAGCTGCAAAATTTGTCAAATTACTAGTAGTGATATTCATAATTTCATGATACATTTGAAGCTGACGGGAACTATTTAGCAATTCAAAGATAGTCTGCTAGATGTTGCACCAGTTTATAATGGCTTAGCACATTTCAGATTTGTTAGTTAGAACACACATTGATGTTTAGTAGTATTCAGTACTTTTTTGTGACCAGTATGCATGGTTCCTTTCAAACAATAATACGAAAGTGCTTCTATTTTGATTTAGAATCATGATAATCTAAAAGAGTTCGACAAAGTGAATTACCTTGAGGAGGACTCTGAATGTTTGGATGTGTGAAAAAAGTGAACACATGTGCATCAGAACCGACACTCGTTCACGTTATGGTAGCTGAAGAGTACCAACTTTCAGACACTTTAACGGACTGTAGTCTGAAACGGATGTTCCACACCTAAATTTCTCGAATGTAGGTAATCACAGCATTATATCCTATACATTTGAACCAATTTTTGGGTGGAAATAAATATTTATATTTACTATTCTCATTAAAGCCGCATTGTAAAATTAAAGTAAGGTAGACGGGCAGGACCAATTTTTAATTGGGTTATATGGGTTATTGGGTTGTTGGGCTAATCAGTTAATTTAAAGTGTATCGGTTTATTCAGTATTTAGTAAATGTAATCAAATTAAGTAAATAATTATTTAAACAATGGGCATGAATGTAATTAAAAACTGTAACTGCTGTTTATTTCCCTAAATGATGTCATAAGCATTTTTAATGGCTGAGATTAAAAGATAATATTCTCATCTAAAGGCTAGTATTTTAACAAGTAGGTTTTTTTGAAAAAATATAGCATCATAAAAGTTTTCTTATTAAGTATAAGAGATATACTATACTAGTTTATAATTCGCAAATTCGCGGGGCTAGAAAAATAAAATTCATATTATACATGATACTTACAAAATGTTTGTATTATATTATAAACTACATTCAAAGAACAACTTTTGTGAGATAAATTTAATTGAATATGTGATAAATAATAGTTTTAAACGATTGTTTGTACTATTAGATGGATATTGTGTGTTTGTTGAAACAAAATATCGATGTTAGATGATAGAGATATAGACATTGAAAATTGTAAGTTTAATGTTATAATAATATTTGTATATATGCAAAAAAAGTGTCAATAAATACTACTGAGTATAACATTGCAATAATGAATACTTAACAACAAAAGTAATACAATACAAATCGTATTATGAGGTGTTGAGAACTGCATCAAACACTCAAAATAACCCATTTTGACCCCAACTAACCAACCTATTTTGACACCTCGAGCACATCACTAATGCAAAATTCATGTTGTTATAATAAAAAGATTAATAAGGAGATAAAGAATTTGAGGTATATCACATACCAAGAACTAGGATACATGCAGGTTACAACTTAATTGTTCTTTATGAAGAGCTTCGTGGTGACCCTTCAAATATCTCCTTTAATGGCGCGAACATGACGGAAATTGTGTAGACATGTCTCATAAGATGATTCAATTCCCGTTGACCTATGAAACCCCACTTAGTTTCTAGTTACCACCTCTACGGTTCGATTAACATGGAACCAAGGTTTGAAAATTGCATTTCAAATAAACATCATATCAAACCTACAAATTAAGAAATCAATTAAAACATTTACCTCCCATTTTGATATGACTACAATCACAAAAGAGTACAATCTTCATCAACCAATATCTGAAAATGACTACAATCACAAAAGAGTATGAGATATCTCTTTATTAATTTTGTCCATGGTTGCTATGTGAAAACTATTTGTTAAACATACCTTTGATATTGGGCGTAACCCAAATGGCAAAAACTAAAAGATTATATGATATCTTATATTAGATGTATATGAGGTTTAATAAAGGGTTAAGCCTATTCAAGGGTCATATACTTTTTTTGTCTCGATGTACGCCATATACACAAAAAAATACTATTATAGACCATAAACTTTAGAAAAATGTGTTAATATAAACCAACTTAACTTGTTGACATGATAAATAAGATTGTTCGTTTGACTTTTTTTTTTCCCGAAACATTGACTTCGAAACACGGATTCATTTCTTCGATTTAAGAGCTGTAAATTTACAGATAGTTTCTGATCATATACATACATATGTATATGTATATTTTGAGTGTGAAAGACTACTTAAGGACAAAAACGCGAAACTGATGAACCGCGGGAAATGCTAATGAATGCGGTGAGATTACGCGGAATATTAAAGAGTGCGTAGGGTTCTCGCAGTACTTGTGCGGAATGCCTAAGTGCGCGCACATCTTACTTTCGCGCAGATCTCAAGCCTATAAATAGGGACCTTGGCCTCTCATTTTAGGTTGTTGATTCTGGAAGGATTGCCCTGGCCATATTGATCTCTCTCGTGAGTTTGCCCGAGATTTGATCTTTGTTGGTTAAGGTAATTTACGAAGACCGGGACATGGTTGTTGATCGTTTACCACTTAACGAAATATGACAATAAGGTCCCAAAACCATAATCGACATCCATTATACCCCCTCATTGCACTCAATCCTTGATTAGCCTTTATTGGATAATCTAGGATTGATCAATTGGCACCATCCGTGGGACACGAATAGAATTGAAATGAGAAATTCGCGTTCGTTTTAATCGAGCTATTAAACTCATTTTTCAATTCTAATCGTGTTAATTTTCTTTCAGGAAAGTGTTTTCGATTCTAAAGGCGTAAAAACTCGAAGGTGTTCTTGAGTAAATATGACTACGGGTAACAAAAAGAAGAGTACAAGCACTATAAGTGCATTTGACCCAAAAAAATGCTTCGAATTTCGACTTTCAAGCAAGTCATGAAGTTATCCAACAAACTAAAGAGTTACTTCTAAAAGCATCCGTGAATGCCAAAGTAACCGAGGAAACGCAATCAAGTGTTATGGTAGAAAAAATGAACGCGGCAAAGCGAAATTTTCAGCAAGCGCGTGAAGAGCAAAAGGCAGAAGAATTTAGGTTAAAATCATACTCTGAGAATGCGCAGGCAAATGCGGACAAAGGTTTAGTTAAAGAGAGTAATGTGCGTAATAACATTGAAAGTGCAGTAACGGAAATGCCCAAAAAGACTGCGAAAAAAGTGCTTACGCCCTTAGAGGCAAAACAATTGTTGAGGGAAGGATGTTTTGACTTACGTATCCCAAACAACTATGAATGGCCGCTCAATGATATATCACCAAATACACAAAGGTTAATAATAAATCATGATACAAGTGCGCGAAATGAAAGTCAAGATCAAAACGCTTTTGGTTCGCCAGTATTAATTTTGAAGAAAGCAAAGCGCGCTAATACTTTGTTGCAAAATTCTGATAATTTTGATACTTCTGAAAAATTTGAAAGTGATCACGAGGTGGTTAAAATTCCCAAATTAAAACGCAAAAGGCCTCCCACGCCTTTTCCGCGTAATTATGAAGAAGGAGAAACATCTCAAGCGATTAAAATGCAGAATGTGCAGACATTCTTGGCGGATTTGTTCAAAAAATTGGTACCAAAAGACATGCAACACAAGTTTGAACTGCCGGATGTCATTCAGCAAATGATTGAAAAGTACTGTGCGGAGAATAAGGAAGCGCGGCCGAAGAAAGCAGTTGAAATAACATCCGCAATATACAAGTTTGTGGCGCACATATCTGATTACCCGATTACTAAACCACCCATTGTGCCTGCAACTCTGGGTGTATATTCAGGGTTAACAGATCCACTTGATTTTCTACAGAGATTTGAAGGAGTTGTGAGCACATATGTAACAACCCAACCCGTTAACCAACCAAAAACGCGGAATAAAAAAAAAATTAAAACTGATCTGGAGGGTGCGCGGCGCGCACAAGGCCTGAGTCAGTTCTGATCAAAATGTCCATTTTTCGCGAAAAGATCTTCGACTTCCCGACACTTTTAGACCGAACGCTTTTCACAACAAACTTATATATGTAAAACTAAAACGAATCAAACATAAAAATGATGTTTTACAAGCGGGGCCCACACGACCCTAAATACAAGTTTAATACTAGTTTAGAGTTTCGACCACCAAAAAGTTTAAGTTCCAAACTACACAATGAGCATGGCGTTTGGGATTAAACTACCCAACTACCGGTCAAACTCCAAGAGCTACTAAAGCCAAAAGCGTCCCCTAGCATCAAGCGGGATCTCTAGTCCAATACGATGCCCTTACCCTTGTCCAAAACCGAACCTATAAAATGGTAAACAACGAGAGGGTAAGCAAAGCTTAGTGAATGCAATAATTATACGAATACATATATAATTATACCTACTTGCATACACTTACACAAACCGCAAACATGCTAGCAACACAATTAGCTTATCGTCACATTAACAAGCTATAATCTCCAATACCACAAGCTAGCAACAACCGCATAATAATATAACTCGAAATGATATAATATGCTTACAACACAAGTAACCATGGTCTACCAATAGTACAAGGGAACGGCGCTCGCGAAAACACCATCGGTGTTCATAACATCCATTAGGGCACTTAACACCTCGCACCACTAACCCCTAGGGTGGCACCTTAACACCTCGGCACATCACCCCGAGTGGCATCTTAACACCTCGATGCAATACTCATTATTTTACGGAGTGGTGTCTTAACACCTCGACACTACACTCCTAGGTGGCATCTTAACACCTCGATGCTACACCCGAGTGGCATCTTAACACCTCGATGCTACACCCTTCACGTGAAACGTGGTGTCTTAACACCTTGACACTACACCTTTCATGCTACAACAAATAGATACATTATATACATACGCATATAATTATTCCACTCACCTTAACAATTAGATGACGATTTCAACCTCCACAAGCTTCAAAGCAAAGTACCTAATATAATAAGTACTTGATCAACACACAAGCTAAGTGGACTCAATACTAACACTTACACATGAGCATTTAATGACTTAATGTATTAAATCGCCCATTTATACCAAAACCGCCCAATTAAAGTCAAGACCACCAATAATCACTTAAAAGCTAGTGATTAAGGTCCAACAACACCAACTAATACATAATTAGGGTAATTCATACCCATCTTTCCAAACTAGGTCAATTTATTACCCAAATAACCATTTTAAGACAACACACCCATTTCGGGTCATCCACTAACTAACCAACACCCATTTACTAAATAACTAGGTGTGTTAGCAATTAACTCACCAATTAGGGTTCATAAACATCATTTAATACTTTGAAACCCTAGACTAGTCACCAATTAGTATTCAAGACTCAATTTTACCCAAGAACACCCAAAATCACCAATAATGGGTTTTGTGTTCATCATTTACTCAAACCCTAACCCTTACACTAAATCAAAGTAAGGAAAATAAAATTAGAACATACCACAACTACCACAACGAAGCTAGAGATAAGATGAATGACTTTAATGCTTGAACTTTAACCCAAAACAAGCTCCTTCCTCTTGGATTTAAGCTTTCTCTCTCAAAAATCACAATCTCTCTCTAGAATTAAAGTTAAAGTGATAAGGTTGTTGATAATGGAGTAATGGTGCTCCACAAACTGACCTATCTGTCTTTCACCCGTCCATAAGTGAATTTACCAAAATGGCCATCAAAATATCTGATTTAAAAAGCTGGAACCCGGCTACAGTAAGGGTGCGCGGCGCGCTCCCTTTAGTGTGCGCGGCGCGCACTAGGCTCAGCTCACTCAGTGACTTCTGTTTAACTGCACAACATTACCCACACTCTATGTAACATATTTACACTGCTGTACAAACTGATTAGGGTCTTACAACTCTCCCCCACTTAGATTGGATCACGTCCTCGTGATCTGCACCAAATACTAGAAGTTAAGCACTCTACCTTGAACATTTCCGTCTCCAATGAGGAATTACACTTGTAGCAATTACTCATCAGGGTTCTCACTTCGTACACTAACGCATCATAATACAACAACCGTACTTCACACTTCCATTCGATCAAAATTCTCACCACTCACTCGGAAATACACCGTGAAAACATCATAATATATCTTTCCAAAAGCCATAGCACTCCATCATTTCACGATATCGGGTAATCAACCCACGAGACCCAATAACTACAACCGTTTGCTCTTACGCCGAGTATCCAAACCCGTACCCTACACTCCACAATAGTCCTAAAAGTAGTACAATCCACCGACAATCATTGTCGTCACGCCTATCAATCGTGGAATATTCGGGAATTATCCCGACACTTTTTGAAAATCTCTCGTATCCCTCTATCGGGAACTTCGCCATACCGTCTCACGTCGCTAACTACCTTCGCAATTAACTCCAAAGTCCAACTTGGGACTTTTTCGAAGACCATCGAAGCTTTCCTTTCCTAAATGAGCGACACCCGTTCGCTCATCACGTCTACTAGATAGGAACTTTTCCGCATTCTCCGGCGTTGGTCATACTAAATAATCCTTCCAAGGACTCGCTATAAGATATTCGAACCTCGGTCTTTCAAATCATTTGAGTGTCAACGCTCGCTAAACATCATACTATACCACCGTTGTAAATTCGAGTTTCTCACCGGTACCCAAAATCAAAGCAATCACATCATCGGGGTCAAAAGTTACACTAGTAGGTATAAGGAGGCACCTGACGTTGTGTTATCCAACTCCGATTACTAACACCGAGCCTCCCAGACTCGACCCTTACGGGGTCTACTCCTGATGTGACACGTCACCTAACTACACGCGGTCACACAAATCTAACGAACCTTACATCTCGACACCCATGACTTCCTAGCGGCACCTGCTAGTCACTATCCACCTAGGCCGCATAGCTAGTCTACTTATATTCCATCTCAACACTAAGGAGGCGCTTGGAACACCAAGGCTTACACCTTTCCAACTTGGTCCTAACCATTAACCCGGTTACCTACATACATAAGGATAGTTAACCACCAAGACTCTACTCGCACACGAACGCGATTAACGGAAATGCCTCTAGAAAGGCACACCGCGTACACCCCCAAAATCATAAAAGAAAAGAGTGGCCGTCAAGAGCGTACAACACTCGCCACACAATCACAAAACCGCCATTGAAATCGAATCGTCAATTAATCATTAATTCGAAGATTATTCCAATAACTAAATAAACACTTGCACGCATTCCGAAACGTGCAATACACACAACATCCGAAGTCTATAATGATCACTTAGAATACGCGAAGTCGTCACGTATTCTTCCAACTTCTCTAGGCAATCATTCTCTAAGAGTCAACATTAATAACCAAATTGTCACCCGCAATTTACTAAAGTCCACAATTCCGAGTACAAAGTTTGCTCAATCCCTTATATCGGGAAGAACTTAACCGATCTCGTGCCAAGATATCAATCCCCTAGCGTACCCTTACCAAGTACAATGCTAAAAACCACGAAGTCTCAACCTAATGTCAACAACCCAAAAGATGAAGGCCAAGTAAAAATGAATCCTTACGGATAACACCTTCCACCTAACACCCCTCTTAGTACGCATACACGGCTAATGCGCATCTACCACAAGTATTTGATCAGAACACGGCTATTGTATCACTAGTCACACAACATGGTCCTCATGACCGAACCACCGGCGTATACAACCAGTAGTTTTCAATACTAACAATAAGAAGGTTATTCAATACAAAACTCAAGGTGTACAAAAACGGCTATCGTGATATATCCGTAGTGCGCAAAAACGGCTATTGCAACACTACCAACAATATGTGTGTGAAACACGGCTACCGCACTATTAATACCAATGTGTGAGTAAAACCTACTATTACTCACAACCATGTGCACAAAACGGCTATGTGCACAATTCCTACGGGCAATTAAAATCGTAAATATACAAGTAACGGTTCTTCCCGAGAGCCGCTTGCCATCCATCACAACCAAGGGTGGTAACGAAGAGTTAATCCTTTCGGATATCCCTCATCACCTATCACAAGTCAAACGCGGTCAACAGAGAGATGACCCCAAATACACACATATATCTAATTTCCTCGTAGTACACAAAATGGCTATTTTGTAACTACTAGCCAAAGTATACGACAATGAGGCATCGTACCCTTTCTCAAATCCCATTACGCTTCCTCGGTAGGAATATAAATCCTAATAAAGTCGACGCAATTTCTTTGATGTAACACTACCAACTTCCCAACGTAGAACCTCGTTCCTAAATCAAATTGTCAAGATTACAAAGTCAAACTATTTCGCCATTTACCGTCGTACACGACCATACTTGGCGTCGGTCCCTCTTCCTGAATTCTCGAGAGCTCAATTCGATAATAATAAATACTAACGTCTACCGTCACCCGATTGCGCCACTAAAGTGATGACACAATGTCAACATAACACGTATCCTTTTAGAACGAAATTACCGCTACCCGCAAGGTAGACTTTTCCAACTATCAAATCCTTTCTACCCGTTACCACTACGAAAGCATCCGGTCAACGATACACACATGCTCTCAAGGGTTTCACCCACTTCACTACAAACGCGAACACGCACTCACAACCTAACGCCAAAGTTCGTTCTGATGGCTTAGTGGATTCATTTACCCTATCACTAAGAAATGCTTGATTGCACCAAGTCTTACGCCCTCATCCGTCAATACAAATGTCATCATAGGGTGTTTCCATTAGGAATGTCACCCGCATCAATACTACGTATTACCACTATGCATTCGTCCCCAGGGCGCGTTTCCACGAGTCAACGACTCAGGCGCTACCCTGGTGCACTATCATCAAAACCATCAACAAACCGAATCTTCACCGAGTTCACTTGAGTCTAAATAGATCTCGAAGCAAAGTTTAAGTCCCTAATACATACACGAATCCATCAGCACAAATAAACAATAATAAGGCATATTTGTACCAAAGACGAAAAAACCTGAAACATCATCGTTGGACCCTTGCGCTCCACTGATCATCAGATAGTCATGCTCTTACCTCCTAACCCGATCTACAAATGATTCGGAACATTTTGACTTACGGTGTCCCTTCTTTTGGCAAATAAAGCACTTGATCGTGCTTAAAGGTACACTCGTACAATCCCGTGCAAAATGACCTCGTCCTCCACACCGAAAGCACGTAGGCCCATAACCTGTCTTACTCCTCTTCATCACTTTTTCAACACCTCCGGGCATACTTCTCGCCCTTTTACTAGGAGCACCTCTTGATTCTAACTTTCTCTTACCCAAAGAGTGATCAGCAAATTTTGAAGCATGAGATTCAATCCCCATAGTTGCTCCTTCGTCACCGTCACCTTGAGGTTTAGGAAACCTCTTTTCTAACTCTTCCTTCACGACCTTAGGCACTCGGTCTCGAACCATCTCGGTCACTATTCCCTCGAACGACTCTTGGAGAACTTGCTTAACCTTGTTGGCGAAAATCAAGATATAGCGTTCGAACTCCGCCTCAATCCTTAATGTTAACTCATCCTTCCCCTCATGAATAGGCGCGTCCGTTCCAATTCCATCTTCCGTCTTCATTCTAAAGAATGCATATAGATTAAACAACGAAACGAAAAGGAACGACATACATATACCACACCGCCCCATCTTGGTTGATACTCGTCGTACATTGCTTGTTTGACACGTCTTGAACCCGTAACAATGGTAGCTAATCATTGTTACGCGAGCACGTCGCATTAACTTGCTAGTACAACGTTTATCTCGCTTGATGATTGCTAAAACAACACAAAACGATTAGTGCAAGGTTAGTTCACATAGACCTAAGCACTAACCAAATCCCCGGTCCGACCCGTCTCCTACAAGTCCCGCAAAAAGCTCATACACAGTAAAGTCTAAGTCTAGGCACCTATCTCAAGTCGTCTAAATCCCTTAGACCATGCTCTGATATCACTTGTAACAACCCAACCCGTTAACCAACCAAAAACGCGGAATAAAAAAAAATTTAAAACTGATCTGGAGGGTGCGCGGCGCGCACCACTGCCTGTGCGCGGCGCGCACAAGGCCTGAGACAGTTCTGATCAAAATGTCCATTTTTCGCGAAAAGATCTTCGACTTCCCGACACTTTTAGACCGAACGCTTTTCACAATAAACTTATATATGTAAAACTAACACGAATCAAATATAAAAATGATGTTTTACAAGCGGGGCCCACACGATCCAAAATACAAGTTTAATACAAGTTTAGAGTTTCGACCACCAAAAAGTTTTAAGTTCCAAACTACACAATGAGCATGGCGTTTGTGATTAAACTACCCAACTACCGGTCAAACTCCAAGAGCTACTAAAGCCAAAAGCGTCCCCTAGCATCAAGCAGGATCTCTAGTCCAATACGATGCCCTTACCCTTGTCCAAAACCGAACCTATAAAATGGTAAACAACGAGAGGGTAAGCAAAGCTTAGTGAATGCAATAATTATACGAATACATATATAATTATACCTACTTGCATACACTTACACAAACCGCAAACATGCTAGCAACACAATTAGCTTATCGTCACATTAACAAGCTATAATCTCCAATACCACAAGCTAGCAACAACCGCATAATAATATAACTCGAAATGATATAATATGCTTACAACACAAGTAACCATGGTCGACCAATAGTACAAGGGAACGGCGCTCGCGAAAACGCCATCGGTGTTCATAACATCCATTAGGGCACTTAACACCTCGCACCACTAACCCCTAGGGTGGCACCTTAACACCTCGGCACATCACCCCGAGTGGCATCTTAACACCTCGATGCAACACTCATTATTTTATGGAGTGGTGTCTTAACACCTCGACACTACACTCCTAGGTGGCATCTTAACACCTCGATGCTACACCCGAGTGGCATCTTAACACCTCGATGCTACACCCTTCACGTGAAACGTGGTGTCTTAACACCTCGACACTACACCTTTCACGCTACAACAAATAGATACATTATATACATACGCATATAATTATTCCACTCACCTTAACAATTAGATGACTATTTCAACCTCTACAAGCTTCAAAGCAAAGTACCTAATATAATAAGTACTTGATCAGCACACAAGCTAAGTGGACTCAATACTAACACTTACACATGAGCATTTAATGACTTAATGTATTAAATCGCCCATTTATACCAAAACCGCCCAATTAAAGTCAAGACCACCACTAATCACTTAAAAGCTAGTGATTAAGGTCCAACAACACCAACTAATACATAATTAGGGTAATTCATACCCATCTTTCCAAACTAGGTCAATTTATTACCCAAATAACCATTTTAAGACAACACACCCATTTCGGGTCATCCACTAACTAACCAACACCCATTTACTAAATAACTAGGTGTGTTAGCAATTAACTCACCAATTAGGGTTCATAAACATCATTTAATACTTTGAAACCCTAGACTAGTCACCAATTAGTATTCAAGACTCAATTTTACCCAAGAACACCCAAAATCACCAATAATGGGTTTTGTGTTCATCATTTACTCAAACCCTAACCCTTACACTAAATCAAAGTAAGGAAAATAAAATTAGAACATACCACAACTACCACAACGAAGCTAGAGATAAGATGAACGACTTTAATGCTTTAACTTTAACCCAAAACAAGCTCCTTCCTCTTGGATTTAAGCTTTCTCTCTCAAAAATCACAATCTCTCTCTAGAATTAAAGTTAAAGTGATAAGGTTGTTGATAATGGAGTAATGGTGCTCCACAAACTGACCTATCTATCTTTAACCCGTCCATAAGTGAATTTACCAAAATGCCCATCAAAATATCTGATTTAAAAAGCTGGAACCCGGCTACAGTAAGGGTGCGCGGCGCGCTCCCTTTAGTGTGCGCGGCGCGCACTAGGCTCAGCTCACTCAGTGACTTCTGTTTAACTGCACAACATCACCCACACTCTATGTAACATATTTACACTACTGTACAAACTGATTAGGGTCTTACAACATATAATTGGGATGAGCCGGTTGCGTACCGCGTATTTCCAATGGTGCTACAAGGCTTAGCACGTGAATGGTTCCATAATCTAGGCACACGAAGCATTGTGGGGTTTGTTGATTTGAGAGAAAAATTTCTCTTGTAATTTCAAAATTTGCTTCCGCAGAAAAAGACGCACATTGAGTGCCATGATATTAAACAAGGTTTCAAAGAAACGTTGGGAAGTTTGTTGACACGATATATTTATGAGTGTCAGAAGATCCCGAATCTCAATGAAGATCAGAAAATTTCTGGGTTTGTGCATGTGATAAATCCGCAAAGGCACCCAACGCTTGTGCGGTGTTTGCAAAGAGATGTACCGCGAAATTTTGCTAAAGTCATGCAAGAAACATATGACTATATTCGCTGTGGTGAGGATATCAATATAGTGCAAATTTGCGGGTGGGGCAAAGACAGAAATTGGTGCGATGATAATGACACATACCACGATGGTAACGGTGATGGATTTCGTGATTACAATCGTGGATCTGGACAGCAGCGAAGGAATAATAATGGAGGAAATTGGCGTAATGACCGCCAGCGCAATAAAGGAGATGGTGGCAATCAAGGTTATAATAACCGCGATAGGAATTACATGCAAAAATGGAATAATGATTCCTTTGCAGTAATTCAAACGTTATCAAAAATGCCAAAAGAAATACTTTTGCAAGAGCGTGTTGCTAAGGCATTTCCAGATCCTCTGCAGTTGAGTGATAGTAATAGGCGTGACAAATCTAAATTTTGTATTTTTCATGACGATTACGGGCATGATACAAATAGATGTCGCGACCTTGTTGAGCTAATTGCAGATGTGGTCGCGCAAGGAAAATTGAATCATCTCTTACTTAGCAAGGAAACAAGTACAACAGATGCAATAGTGGTACCCGCATTGGCAGCTACTCCAAAAACACCAAATGTCAATACGGTGGTGCAACAAGAACGCAAAGCGCCCGCGGTTAAAAATCTAGGTGCAAAGGTGGTGGGCAAAAAGGATAGTTTGCAACAAATTCAAGTAATCAACATGGTGACTGTTAACGACAATGCGAAAAAACAGAAACTTGTTGAAGCTTATGCAAAATGGCAGCATGAGCCTATAACTTTCACATCAGAAAAAGATTGCGGATTTTTGGAGGAGCCAATTATGATATCATGTAGGATTGCAGAAGTTGGTATTCAAGTAATGAAAGTACATGTAGACACTGGTAGTAGTGTTGATGTTATGTACAATCAGTGTTTTTGCAAACTGCCAAAAGATATTCAATCCAAGCTCAAGTCAACCGCGATGTCTTTATCAGGTTTTTCAGGGGAATCTGCGTGGCCTATAGGGCAATTGGAGTTAGAAATTGAAATCGTGGATGAGCATAACGCAATGCTTATGCGTAAAGCTTTGTAGAATTTGTATGTCATGAATACTGTATCGCGTTATAATATTCTTCTGGGACGCACAACTGTATGTAAGCTGGGGATTGTTTCTTCACTAATTCATGGTATGGTTAAGTTTGCAACTTCTAAAGGCATTGCAACAGTCACATCCGCGGTTTTGGAACCATTATGTGCATCCGTAATGGTGGATGATAATAATGGAACAGAAGGCCATGTTGTAGTTGTAAATATGGAAGTGATGATGATTAAATGATTTTTCTGGTGAAATATAAAGTTGAGATAAGATACTATAATGCGGATGTGAGTAATGCGGAAGTTGGCACAGATATTATTGTCTAGAATGGATATGGCAAATGCATTCAGCCAGTCGATGTTGTCTTTTAAACAAAGCAATGTGAATAAATAAAGAAAGTGCTTTGGTTTCTGTTAAAGTTTCATTATATGCGAGTAAAACTATGATAGTATCGCATATGTAATATGGCAAATTCTGCGTGCAAAGTTTCATAACCAAGGAAAATATTTATAAAAAAATATAGCATAAAGTGATGGAAATGCCCACTTAATGCAGAATTATATTAACATCCATGATGAAATTAATCTTATGAAAATAATGCTGTTTAAGCTGATAGCTATTGCAAAAACGCATTTGTTGTCTTGTGCGAAGCAAAATGATAATAAAAATGAAAACTTGTGCGAAAGTTGTTGATTGGAAACATTGTATAAGTAACAAACTTGCAATTATTTAAGTGATGGAAAAGCCCACTTGTTGTTTCATATAACTATTTAAAAAGTGTAATGCGAAAAGGCTAATACTTATAATTTTCCCAAGGTATTTAAATTAAGCAATACTTGGATGCTTCGCATAAAACACATATTTGCCTGAGGATCGTTTTGGCGGACTTAGAAGATTCATAATGTGTATAAACACGTGCATACAGGTTTTTTCATAAAAGTAATTGTTTGTTATGTGCACAATAATAAGCAGTGAAATTATAAAGGACAATGCTAGTAATTATGAATATTGAAAAAAGTACTTAAGCGCTATAAAAGTAAACAGTTGTAACTGATATAAACATATCACTATTAATAAGACCGCGTAAGAAGGCGGTCATGTGTTACAAAATAGAACGCAATCTTAATTGCGGGATAATTGCAAATTTACAATTCATGATCTACATGTCTTTAAAAGTGACATTTTCTTGCTGACTGAGTGCGATAAGATCTGGAATGTCAATATGTTCTATTGCTTTGCTGGTTTCTGTATAAATGTCATTAGCAATCTCTATATCGCATACCTCCTTCTCAATAACCTCTGGATATGGCGCGCCAATACCATAAGCGGTTGAGATTAACGATAAAAATTCACAGCGTTCACGGAGTTTAACCGCGTTAAGATATGCTTGGAATTTTTGGGAAACTGGCTTGGAGTCCATAATCTTATGGCCAAGGTCAGGTAGGTATGCGATGAGTTGCTTGAATTGATCGTCTGTGGTTGCGAATTGCTGTTGAGACTCTAGCGCCATAGTAAGCGTAGTAACTTGAGCTTCGGCTGATTGGAGCGCGGTTTGCACAGTCTCAAGCTCTTTTTTCAGCTTTGCATTCTCCTTTTCGAGACCAGAAACTTTCTTGTTAGCCTGCTGAGTTGCCTTGGTTTGGCTGTCAAGCTCGGTGACTAGTCTATCTCTGCAGGGAATAACTAGAAAGCATACTGCAGAATATAAATTCTGCACTCTGGCGCTCTCCATTGTTTCATCATCGATTTTCTCAAACTCCACACGAACATCTTCAGGGACCGCGTAACCAAGTTGTTTAAGTTGGTCCGCGGCCGTTTCTCTTTCAATATCCACATGTTCGCGGAGATGATCAAATCTGACAGACATGATTGGGCTTGCTGGAGCAAAGTTCTTGTCAAAAACATTATCAGGGATCTCTTGTGAGATGTTAAATTGAGGACCCTCTTGAGAGCTTTTAGTAAGATCGATGGGCTCTGTGTAAACATGTTTAAAAGAAATGTTATGAAGAAATCGCAGTATGAATGCACAATAATCGCAGTATGAATGCAGTATATTTAATAGAGTTTCGCAATAAGTATAATTCATGAATAGTGTGTTAGGCGCGTTTCTTTGATGTCGTTGCCGGGATAGGTGCGGTGCTTTTGCGTTTCGTTTTATCATGAATAACAGGAATGATGTTCTCGTTCATTAATGGCTCTTCAATACAGGTAGCTTCATTACCATCATCTAGAGAGCGACGGTATGAAGTGAATCCTCTAATATCCTTCTCGCGCATAAGATTTGCAAGAGTAATCTCTGTGAAAATAAAAAACAAGTGTTGACAGTTATGCGTATGAGAAAAAGCGGGTTAATCATAAATAAAAAGTAAGGCAATAAACGCATACCGTTACCATCTGCGTCTCTAAAGATGCCTATTTGGTTGGACCACGGCCAATGAGTAGAAATCCTGCCTACATGAAGAGGCACAATCCCATATGGGTGGATCTGTAGGCGAGCGTTGGTGATTAATTGCATTGTTTATTTTTGATACTCATCAAGGTCAACACGGTCTTTGCTGTATTTTGAGTATGTGGTTGCCCAAGTATTAACGTTTTGATACTCGCGGAGGGCAGTAGTTTTAATAAAGAAAAAAGATTGTTTCCAATTGCCAACATTTTCTTTAGGAGTATCCATTACTCCATTGCGGCATTTAAGTGTGAACCAGCTGGCGTCATGAGTCAGAATCGTAGAAAACTTGCGGAAGACATCTAGTGAAATGGGCCTGTTGAGTGCGTTGCAATACATCTCAAAGAGAATGAGTTTCGCAACTGCGTTGGGATGAAATTGCCCAGGGCACACTGCGTAGAATTAGCATGCACATAAGAAGAAATCAGTAAACGGGAGCCTAAGGTTACCTAAGTATAGAGAGGTTTCATATATAGCAAAATAATCCTTTGGTGGATTATTAGCCATGACACCCGCGGTAGGTGCAACAGGCTCAAATAACTCAAGCATTGGGTAGTTGAGTTTGATTTGTGTGAGCTTTTCATCCGTAATAAGTAACTCAAAGTCATTCACGGATGGACCAGCAGCAGAAGGAGAAGGTGTCGCAGACATAATGAAGGTATAAGGTGAAGACTTTTGTGTAAGTATGCAAATATAAAGTAACGCAGAAAGTTAGAAAATTATGGTGAAGATAATGAGTATAACTTTGTGAGAGAGAAAAAGCAAGGGAAAGTGAACTTTCAAATATGCGAATATCTTTTCTATTTATACTCTCAAGATTGAAAAGTACCGTTTAAATGTAATCATCACAAATCAACGGCTACTAAAATGCGTAGGGATTGCAACGGTTAAAAATATAGCCGTTAGCGTAAGAAGAACAACGAAGGCGGTTTGTTTGGATGATATGCGAAACTGCGTGCATACGAGTATGGTTTTAAAACCTCATTCCAACTACAATTTTTATTTTTTATTTTTAGAGTTTATTGTATTACATTTTCTGCAAAAATGTAACACAATAAACTGGGGGACTTGATCATATGTATATGTATATTTTGAGTGTGAAAGACCACTTAAGGACAAAAATGTGAAACTGATGAACCGCGGGAAATGCTAATGAATGCGGTGAGATTACGCGGAATATTAAAGAGTGCGTAGGGTTCTCGCAGTACTTGTGCGGAATGCCTAAGTGCGCGCACATCTTACTTCCGCGCAGATCTCAAGCCTATAATTAGGGAGCTTGGCCTCTCATTTTAGGTTGTTGATTCTGGAAGGATTGTCCTGGCCATATTGATCTCTCTCGTGAGTTTGCCCGAGACTTGATCTTTGTTGGTTAAGGTAATTACGAAGACCGGGACATGGTTGTTGATTGTTTAGCACTTAACGAAATATGACAATAAGGTCCCAAAACCATAATCGACATCCATTATACCCCTTCATTGCACTCGATCCTTGATTAGCCTTTATTGGATAATCTAGGATTGATCAGTTTCACGAAGAGATTTCAATCACATTTGTATTTTTACATTTCGCTATAACCTCTCAGATTGAGCTGGTGCTCAAATCGGGCCCGGTTTTCGGTGAAGTATGAACTCGAGATCAAACTCTATGAATTTGTTGTTGATTATCAGTTCTGATGATGTGCGAAACTTCGTTTCATGTTATGATTCACTAATCTGAAGTCAGTTTGTTAAGAGAATCATCCTTGATCGATTTTGTAGATTGAGCTTCAAAAAAAGTATACTTTTTTTGTTCCAATGTAAGCTATATACCAAAAAAATACTAATGTAGGTCACATACTTTCAAAAAGTGTATCGATGTAAACAAAAGGTGACCTGTTTAGCCGGTAACAGGTTACCTTTTGTTTACATCGATACACTTTTTGAAAGTATGTGACCTACATTAGTATCTTTTTGGATATATGGCCTACATCGAGACAAAAAAAAAGTATATGACCCTTGAGTAGCCTTAACCCTTTAATAAAATAGAATATGACATTCATCTAATTAATTCAATTGGTAAATCTTTACCTTTATGATAAAGGTTTACTACTGCAACACTATCTTTTTTTTTTTTAAGGCAAGGCTCCAAAATGAAGTTGGTGGAGATTAAACCTGAGTCTCCTTTGAAGATACCCAAGCACCCAACCACTCAAGGGTCATATACTTTTATGATAAAGAATAAACCATCATGTAATATTTACCTTTATGATAAAGCTTTACCAGTAGTTCCTTAATTCCGGGATCATCAAAAATGACATTGACGGTTTAAACCACCACCATAGCAACGCAGATTGTTGCTAATTCTGTTATTAAAAAAGAGAGTAGATAAATACATGTTTTAAACTTGTGGGAAGTTTAATCACCTTGAATTTATGGTTAAAAAAATTGCAAACCATGGCGCATATTGGTTCCAAACCAATTTCGGAAACGGGTTCTTCTAATCTCCTATTTTGGGATGCATGACAACCAGAGCATGCTGTCTGTAAATCAACATTAATATAATTTACATACATTCAAAGCTTCAACATTTCTCATTTCATGCATTCTACATTTGAAATAATTTTAAATAAGTAACTGTTTATAAATAGGTCCGTTCACACAAATTTCTCGACATCTACCACCAACATGTTAGGCTATAAAAACACAGAAGGTTAAAATTATAAACCAAAATTCTTCTAATAATTATACTGCAACCCACCCGGGCCGCAAAAAAATGTTACCTCAACCAGTGTCTCCTCGAAAGCAACTTGCAGAATCTTATCTAATAAAATATTATACAATTATACAATTACAAATATATTAGAGTATACGTGCAATAACAATTAATGAAGTAAACCAAGTACTAACTAGCCGTCCAACAATCCCAGGAACTTCAGCAACATCAAGAGCATGAGTAAGGATTGATTTATCGCCATCCGAAAGTAAGGTGGTTTGACAAAACACACCTCTCGGAGAAACTTAATCCCCACCAAAAGCTAAAACCAAATTACAAAATTAAGAAACAATTTTATGTAATTAACGTCTTAGCTAAAAAAAACTAATAGACCTTTCCTTCAGCATGCATTTTGTTGTGGAGTTCACTTTTATATAGTAGTTACAAATCAAATTATTCACCTTGATCACAAGGATTAAGGTGTCTAGATATAGAAGGCAAAGAAAATAATTATAATTATAACGAAATTCTAAAATGGGAAAATTCTAAGAAACAAATAGCAATTCACTGAATTGATTCTCTTTAATCTAAATTTTATGTTCACTTTAAGATTAATTGCAGGCATGTTTAAAGTTTTATGTAAAAGCAACAAAATTAGTGTAATTCAAATTTAAAAATTCACCTTTTTTTTTTTGTTACCTTGCCTTCTTTCTTTGAACCTCACTTTCCACCGGATTCTTGTTGAGAATTATCATGAACTTCTAACAAAACTTTCTTAGAAAAATCAATTAGAAGCCTGAAAATATATGCAAATTTAACAACTATTTATAAGTGTAAAAACTGTGATGATCTTCTCATTCATTATGCAATAAATTTATATAGGTATGTAACTCTAGCATATCTTACAATTGGGGAATATGTATCCTACTCAATCTATACCAACAATAGCAATAACCTTTACATAAATATGACTAACAACAATATACGTGTGTAACAAGAATATACAGCTAATAGTCCCCCGCAGTCGAAACATGAGGAAGACGGACGTTGAGACTGTCCCGAAATTCATCAAATAAAACCAATGGCAGTCCTTTGGTGAAGATGTCAGCTGTTTGATGTCGCGATGGAACATGAAGAACTCTTAACTTGTCCACGGGTAACCTTTTCTCGAACAAAGTGAATGTCAAGCTCTATATGTTTAGTACATTGGTGCTGTATAGGATTACTAGATAAAAAAATTGCACGTACATTGTCACAGTATACGATAATTGCTTTATGAATGGGACGATGTAACTCAAGTAGTAAGTTGCGTAGCCAACAAGATTCAGAACAACATTAGCAACTCCACGATATTGTGCCTCGGCACTTGAGCGAAAAATAGTAGGATGGCGTTTTGACGACCAAGAGATGAGACTATCCCCAAAGTACACGCAATAACCAGATGTAGACCTCCTAGTATTCGGACAACCGGCCCCGTCAGCATCAGTATAGGAAACAAGACTAGAAGTCGAGGACTTGTACATGTGCAAGCCGTAGTGAAAGGTACCTTGTAAGTAACATAAGATCTGTTTCAAGGAATTCATGTGGCTGTCATTGGGAACATGCATGTGAAGGCAGACTTGCTGAACTGCATAGGTAATATACGGGCGTATGAACGTCCAATATTGTAGAGCAAGTGCGAGACTTCGAAAGTAAGATGGGTCGGCATATGGTGTGCCATTGGTAGCCCCCTGTTTAGACTTATATCAACCGGAGTTTTAGACAGTTTTCAATAAGTCATTCCTGCTCTTTTGAGTATGTCACGTGCATACTGCATTTGATTAAGAAACAATCCAGTAGGCGTATGTTGAACTACAATACCTAAGGAAAAACTCAACCTGCCAAGATCTTTCATGGCGAATTCTGTGGATAAGTGGTTGAGAAAGGTATGACGTAAGGTGTTCGATGATGCTGTCAAGATTATATCATCAACATACAATAATAAGTAAGCAATGTCACGCCCGTTGCGATAAATGAACAATGAATTATCACAACGCCTATGAATGAATCCAAGGATGGAGACATAATCAGCAAAACGTTGGTACCACGCTCTAGGTGCCTGTTTCAACCCGTATAATGATTTCTTCAAATGACACACATAATCTGGATGAACCGAATCTTGGAATCCCAATTGTTGATGCATGAAGACGGTCTCATTTAAATTACCATGGAGAAATGCATTTTTAACATCAAGTTTGCCTAAGAATTGGACAGAGCTAAACTGAGAACTACCCTAATCGTAGATGATTTAACCACAGGACTAAATGTCTCTGTACAATCAATGCCAACCTGTTGCGATCTGCCATCACCAAACAAACGAGCTTTATATCGCTCAAAAAACCGTCAGAACATAATTTATGTCTAAAAATCCACATAGAACGTATAACATATATATTAGGAGTACGAGGTATAAGTTCCCAAGTCTTATTTTTAATTAAAGCCTGAAACGCATCCGCCATGGCACACTTCTAGTGAGGATCATTAAGAGCCTCGATAGGATTACGCATAATAGGAAAAGGAGTAATAGTGGCGGATAAGTTGAAGGGAACTTTTGGTTTGTGAATGCCTGACATATCACGTGTTGAGATGGTTCGAACAAGAGGAGGTGTGAGAATAAGAGAAGGAATAGGTTGATCTGGCAGAGGCGATTGTACATTAGGTGTAGAAGGTGGCGAAGTGGGAGACTGAGAGAGAAGGATAGAATTATTTGGTTGGGTCGAGGATTGAGTATAGAGTGATTGGGCCGACGTGTCGATGGGAGATGATTGGGCCAGGGATGGTAAGGAAGGGGAGTGGGTCGAAGAGTGAGTCGGGGATGATTGGGCCAAGGAGTTATTTGAAGGAAATTGGGATGAGGATGTGTTAGTAGTATGCCATAGTTGAGGTTGTGGTGGATTCGTAATGTGTGTGGGTGAGGCGACAGAGAGCATAGAACTATGTGGATGCAAGAATTCATAGTTCGCAGGATTGGATGGTTGTGTGTGAGTGAAAGGGAAAACATGTTCATCGAATAACACATGTCGAGAGAGAATAATTTTGCGAGAGTGTAAATCATAACATTTGTATCCTCGGTGAGAATTTGGGTAGCCAAGAATAATGCATGGTGTGGAGCGGGGTTGTAATTTATGTAAGGTGGTGGCAGGAAATAAGGGATAATATAGGCACCCGAAAATGCGAAGATGATCGTATTTTGGTTATCGTTTGTAGAGAATGTGAGTAGGAGTGATGTTGTTCAGAGTTTTGGTAGGAAGGATATTAAGAAGGTAAGTTTCCATAGAGAGAGCATGATGTCAGAAAGTCGGAGGTGTAGAGGAGTGTGAGAGAATGGTGCGAACGATGTTATTGATATCACGGATTTTTCTTTCGGCTTTGCCATTTTATTGGGACGTATGAGGACAAGAAAACGAAAGGCGTGGTACCAACATTTTGCTGATACCATATAAGTGTATAAACTGTGATGATCTTCTCATGTACCAACATTTTGCTGATACCATATAAGTGTATAAACTGTGATGATCTTCTCATTCATTATGCAATGAATTTATACAGGTATGTAATCGTAACATCTCTTACAATTGAAGAATATGTATCCTACTCAATCTATACCAACAATAGCAATATCCTTTACATAAATATGACTAACAACAAATACGTGTGTAACATGAATATACAGCTAATACTATTAAGAAGAGACAATGAATGTTGCAGGATAACATGTAAGGAAGTAGGGAATTTTTTTTTTTTTAACCAGTTGTTGTATATTTTAAACACATGATACATCGTTGTAATTAGTAAGATAAAAATCTTCGAACATAACATTAACCAAACAATATTTTAATTTAAAAACATTATTTAAAGATGAATGCAATTAAGCAATGAATCAAACAACATATATGAACAATAAAATCAAAAAAAAAAAAAAAAAACCCAACAAAAACCCTAATTCATAAAAATAATTACCTTGATTTCTTTAATTAAAGCCGATGAATTCGTTTGGCGTGGATAATCATCTTCTGAACAATAATAGTATTAAACAACTTTGATCGATTTGATTATAGAAATTAGAGCAAGGGTTTTAAATTAGTTTTTCTGATTTCTCTCATCATAATCGAAATCAGATTTGTAAAGCGATATGTTATGGTTTTATCTTAGTGAGCATGTGCGAAGTATGGCTTTCACGTGATCTGTTACTGAATTCAGATGTCAACGAATATAACCGTCTATTTTGTCTTCTAGTGAACAACTTAGCTATAAATAGGAAACCAGTGTATGAGTGAAGTTAGCTATTGATTTGTATTGTGTGTGTAACACATCCTTCTCCCTCTAATCTCTGTAATATCTTGAACTATCATTTGGTTATTATCAATATAGTTCATTTCGATTCAATCTTCAAGACCGATTCTTCCTTCGACGTCTTCAAGTTGTTTCGAGAGCTTCTCCGATTCGTATGAATCCAGGAAGTTCATAACAATTGGTATCAGAGCACTTTCTTGGGCAATTTAGAAAATGAAAATCAAAGAAAAAAAAATTGAAGGTTCTTGAGGACATATTGCTGTGTACACGATTAATTTCTGAAGGAAAAAAAATGGTGACCTCTATGTTGAGTACTGCTACACAAGATGATAGCAACAAAGAAATTGGTGATTTTATCAAGCAAGCTTTTCAAGAACTTGGTGATTCTATTAAGAAACTAAGCGAGAATTTAAATATGAAAATCGATATGATTGAAAAGAATCAAGAATTCTTGATTGGTGAAGCACGAAGTATGCTACATCTAGAATATGGAGGAAATAAAAGAAGACTGCCATATCAATACATGGCAAAAGAAGAAATGCAGGAGGTGGCCAAAGTGAACCAAGGTAAAGAACAAATTATTCAAATTTCTAGTTCTAATATGAATAGTTGGAGTAGAAATATGCGAATGATGAATGATTCAAGACAGTTGTTGGTAAGTGACTTTGTTGAGCAGGAAAAAACTAAGAAAAATAAGAACGCATATAAGGTGTTTGAGGAAATGCCAAGCTTAGAAAATGTCAAACAAAATGGCACCATTCAAGATTACTATGAGGAGTTTAAAACTCTGCTAAGTAAGACCAGGGATAGGGATTTGTCAGAATTTGAAATGGTTAGTTACTTTACAAGAGGGTTACAATCTGAAATTAGGAGTAATGTTACCATGTTCAAACCACGTTCGTTGAAAGATGCATATATTTTGGCTAAAGTACAAGAAGATACAATCGCGGTAATTAAGCGTAGGCAAAAACAAAAAGAGTTGGAAGATTCAGTGCTTTCGTCAAAGGTTGAAGATTCAAGTGTTGGAGAAAGTGAGAAAGATTTAGTCATTGTTGGTGATATGTGCAGAAAGTTTGATAATGATAATGAGAATGAGTCTAGACAGGACTTAGTTGAATAGGACTTTTCGACGCTGGTTAGTGGTGGAATAGTTGTCGTTGAATTCGAACCCAATAAAGAAGTTGTGACAGTAAGTGGTGGCTTACCTCCTGTTCAAGATACCTTGGTACAAGTTGTGAGCAAACCCTTTGAGAATACATTTCCTAGGAGGTCATATCAAATGGAAGAGGTTGCCACTGTTACCAAGCTGCCTTTCATCAATCAACATGGGCTTGAGTTGTACACCGTTCAAAAGAGTGTTGTAAGAAATTATAACTTCAGAAAGTTCGGGAAGCTAACTCGTTTTATCACTGATGCAGAGTATAAATCTCTTCATGAACTCAGTTGGATCCATAACTGTATGAACCGATTCAAAAGGAATTTAATGATGCATTTGTGGCCTAAATGGAAGTCTAAATGGGATTGTGTGTGCCCTAGTTTTTCAGCTCGCTACCAATACAGAAATTGGGAAATAATTGTTGCTACTATCACGTTTGTTTTTGTTCAGGGGAAGTTTTTAGGAGGCTTAATCAAGTTCAGAATTACTTGTTTGCATACAGTGAGCTACGTTAAAGTCATCCGGTACACATGTCAAACTAGGGTCTTGACAAGTGAGGGACTAGGCACCTTAAATGCAATGGAGGTAGAAGTCGAAAGTGATGTGAAAAATGACTACATTAGATGTAATGTGAAAGATGAAATGGATAAAACTGAAATGTCAATCGTTCCAGCCACATTGGTTGGTTGTGATCCTCTTCCGCCGTTGAGTGGAGCTGCTAAAAAGGAGTCAGAAACATCATTTTCGACTACAAATAATGGGGTTGATGTACATTCTGATGACAAACTCCAACATGCTTCTCCTAGTGTTATTTACGAACTAAATTCTGCTAAGCAATACGATACACTCAAGCTTGTTCATGACAGTAACATCGAGTCTCATGAAGATCAGGATGTAGGCGCATATAAGTTTTCTACTGCATTTTGGGGCATGAATGATAAACACCAACCCAACCTCTTGAAGCTGTTGTTTTTCAGTCCGAAGTTTTGGTTGATGAAGTCTCAGTTTCTATTGAGGAATGCAATGAAGAGCCTGAAACACCTACTGGAAACACGTGCTATTTTTCGATTTAGATCCGTGCTCGAAGTCTTTGATGCAATATGGTGCAAGACAGAACCATCTCTTGTTATTATGCTAAAATAGTATATTGGTGATAACATTTTCATGTCTACTGTGAGTTCTTACAAAAAGGACACCAACAAAATCACATTGATAGAAGAGTTATGGGGTGTGAAAAAGTTTCGGATTTTTTTTGAATAGATTCTTGAGGACAAAAATCGTTTCAAGGAGGATGGATTGTTATGGTTTTATCTTAGTGAGCATGTGCGAAGTATGGCTTTCACGTGATCTGTTACTGAATTCGGATGTCAATGAATATAACCGTCTATTTTGTCTTCTAGTGAACAACACCAGTGTATGAGTGAAGTTAGCTATTGATTTGTATTGTGTGTGTAACACATCCTTCTCCCTCTAATCTCTGTAATATCTTGAACTATCATTTGGTTATTATCAATATAGTTCATTTCGATTCAATCTTCAAGACCGATTCTTCCTTCGACGTCTTCAAGTTGTTTCGAGAGCTTCTCCGATTCGTATGAATCCAGGAAGTTCATAACACGATAACAATTGTTTCGGTATTCATGCATTCATCAAATGATTCAAAGATGGTTGATTACAATATTTGACGATTTGGTATCCGGAATGGTTTTTGAAAATAAAATTCATCTGGTATTGAACAATGATTATGGAGTATACCATAAGGGATAGTATGGTAATTTCCTTATTTGAGTGACGTATTCTAGTATGGAGCCACATATGTTTTTTTATTAAGGGCAGAGATTAAAGCATTTTTTTCATCGAAGGAGCTGGATTTTGGTATCTAGAATTTTTTAAATTAGGATGATGTAATTAAAGTTTTGTTATGATAGATAAAAGAGATATTTAAATATTAAAAGCGGCCTGATTTTTATGTCATTTTATCAGGACAAGTTGTTCGTTTTATAATGTTCACTCGTATGGGTTACTTGAATCCACTTCTTTATTATTTTATTTTTTGTCGTTTTGTTCACACGAGTGGGTTGGTTAATGTTGTTCACATGAGTGGGTTGGTTAATATTGTTCACCCGTACAAGTCGACTAGCCTGGTTTCATTTTATTATTTATTTTGAAATAATTTGATCCGACACTAAATATTAATTATCGTTTTGCATCTTTGGTTATGTTGTTTTGTTTATTTTTAATACAAATAAACAAATTGATTTGACGAAATGTCGTTTAGGACATTTGTTTATGGCATTTGGTGATGTTTCTTTTTTCCGTCAATAAAAATAAAAATAATGATGTTAGTTTATTTTCCTAATAAAATGAGTTATTTTTTAAGAAAAAAAAATTTTCTTTCTTTCTAAATTTATTTTATTATAATTTTTTCATTTAATATAAATTCAAATCAATACCAATTAACAACTTGCGTATTATAATTACATATTACTCGAACCGAATTTAATTTAGATGAAAAATCATGTATTGCCACGGAACAAATTTTGTCTGCACAACGATTTTAACAAATTTCTTAGTTTTTTTTTTTTTTTTTTTTTTTGAGGAAGAACATGCTAATATTTGCTGAGTGACAAAGCTTATCAAAATTAAGGAAGCAGCTGAATCTAATTCAGACTAACCTTCATCCGAGGATGAAGAGGTACCTTCTCACTCAGAATCTCAAAATATTTCTCCTGAATTTATTGAAATGCAAAATCAACTGATGAAGAATCTAGTTTCTATGTCATATATTAGTGCAGCTAATATTTATCTGTCCAGTCGAAACCAGCAGGGAGTGCTTCCCAAGCACAAAGAAGTTAAATGTTTAAACAAGAAAACAAAATTTGAAAGAAACAATGACGCCTAAAGAGAAAGAGACTACATCTTCGTCATACTCTAAGTCATACCAACTCAACGTTGAGCTCAACAAGAAAATTTCCTAGTTAGAAAAGACCATTTTACCATTACGAATTGAGAAGAAAGATTTTTGGAGGAAATCTGAATGTCTCGCGGAGAAAGTGGTAAATCTTGAAAAATAAATACACTTTTAAAGTAAAACATGAACTCACTATAAGATCATTGGAAAAGAAAATTGTTACTTTAGAAGAAGAACTTATTCGTAAAAACAAACAGAGTTCTAAATTTAATCAACGAGTACTCAAAATGAAATCATAGTAAATTGATTATGAAGTTAAACTTTACTGAACTGAACAAGTACTAAGACAAATATTAACAAGCAAACATTTTTTAATGAATAAACCTAAAGTCATGTATAGTGAAAAGTGGGGCTTGGGTATACACGTCTAGAGACATTACTGATTTCCGTGAAATCTACTCTTACGTTTTATGTTGGTGACTATGTTAATGTCGGTTTTACTCGACATTTTCTATATCCATCCGATGTTGAAATAGATGAAACTAGAAAATGAGCCCGCGCGATGCTGCGGGGCCTTTGGGTTGCGTATTCATAGTTAACGGAGTGTGTTATAGGCAAGGTTGCCAAAAACGTGAGACGGGGTCGAGACGGTCGGGTCTGAAAAAGGTCTAGACGTTCGAGACGGGGTCGAGACGGGGGTCGAGACGGACGTTGACCAAAGTTGACTTTTAAATATATAAGTATAAAAATGCATATATGTATACATATTTTAAAGCTAAAAACTTTAATTAATTAATTTGTGCCCATAATTGCTATCATCGTTAATTTAATACAAAAAATTCAAACTAAAATACGATATATTTTACGGATTTTGCCGATTTTCTTTTTTTCTAATTTTTGACCGACTTTGACCCGATTTTTTCAACTTTGACCCGAATTTTGACCGTTGACTGTCATATTAGACGGTTTTCTTCAAGACGGGACGGACTAGTCACCAAACCGTCGAGACGGGCGTCGAGACGGCCCGAGACGGGGTGTTTTGCAACAGTGGTTATAGGTGTGTGTATGTGTATTGAATATAGTCCGAAGTATTGAGCTTTTTTTTTAAGTGTCCGTTTCGCATATAGTTAGTCCCGTTGTGTTCGTAAGTTTTTTTTGAGTTGAACGGTGGGCTCGGAAAAATTTAACTCGCACCGAGCGAAAAGATAGGACCCGCTAAAAAAATGGGTGGAGTTAGTTTTTTTTTATTTTAATAAGATTGTATATTTACACTTTTTACCCCAGAAGAAATGTAAATTTGAAGGGTTGTTGTGTAATTTGAGGCAAAGATGAGGGGCCGAATGCAGTGTGAACGCAAACACAAAACTACAACCCAAATGTATTGAAACTACGAAAATTCAACTGGGTGGAGTTAGGTTTTTTTATTTTAATAAGATTGTATATTTACACTTTTTACCCCCCGAAGAAATGTAAATTTGAAGGGTTGTTGTGTAATTTGAGGCAAATATGAGGGGCCGAATGCAGTGTAAACGCAAACACAAAGCTACAACCCAAATGCATTGAAACTACAAAAATTCTAGTGGCTATTAGTATATAGGGGTGGGTGGAGTTAGGTTTTTTTATTTTAATAAGATTGTATATTTACACTTTTTACCCCCCGAAGAAATGTAAATTTGAAGGGTTGTTGTGTAATTTGAGGCAAATATGAGGGGCCGAATGCAGTGTAAACGCAAACACAAAGCTACAACCCAAATGCATTGAAACTACAAAAATTCTAGTGGCTATTAGTATATAGGGGTAATGGTTCCAAAATGTTCTTCACGAAAGTTGCACAAATAGCTTTGATGTATGAAAAGATAAAAGAAAAATATAACAAAGCTATACCTAAATTTTTAAAAGAACTAGTGCAAGAGGAGATGGATATGGAAAGAGAGGATTACGTGCCTGAACGTATATTGGTTTATATTCCGACGCTTCTACTTGAGAAATATATTATTAAATTGGAAATGAAGTATATGGTAATCCTACTAAAGAGATTACTATAATTGAAGTGTTTGTTCAACATGTTTTATGTAATCAACCTGTGCAACTTGTTTTACCTACTACTTCTGCCCAATCTGTGCCTTAACCAGTTCCTCATATTACACTTGGCGAAGACCTAGCCCATGAATTCAATGACCTTATGTAACAACCCAACCCGTTAACCTTCCGAAAATGTGCCTAAAAAAAAAAAAATTCTGGAGCAGTTGATCTGGACGGCGTCCAAAAGCTTGGACGGCGTCCAGCACTTAAGACTGGGACGGCGTCCAGCCATCTGGGACGGCGTCCAGATGTACTAAAACATTCTGATCAGTTTACAAACACACGCGGGCGAAAAACCCGCTTCCCGACACTTTTAAACCAAAACACTTTCACAATAGATTACAATAGTTTAAACTAAGAGTTTTTCACAATAAAAACCGAGTTTTACGACACCGGGCCCACATCGACCCAAAATACCACAAGTGACTATTTCGACCCATTAGTTTATACAAAAACATAGACCGAGCATGGGATTGGGGTCACGCTACCCAATCCTAATCAAATCCAAAAGCAAGTCTTCTAAAGCAACTACGCAAGTTCACTGGTCCCCGCGCTTACCCAAGCCACCACATCCATGCAATCTATAAAAATGTAAACAACGAGAGGGTAAGCTAACGCTTAGTGAGTGAGAATATACTACATACATATATATGCATAAAATGAAATGCGCATCGCTAACACACAAATACGAGTCACATACCGCAATCCAAGCATAACTAAGCAATGTTATACCTAACGTACCACCAAGTCAAACCGCAAGATTAGTTACAACAATATAAGTAAATACGCGTAGATAAATGGGTAACCAAACTACAAGGTTAACCCCTTAACCTCAATCATACGAACATTGGCCGAACAACCCGAGCCTTAGTGAATTCGCACAACCCGAAATTCACTCCTCCACCAATTCAACAACCGAGGTTGGCCGTACCACTCGAGCCTTAATGAATTCGCACAACCCGAAATTCATTAACTCATCAATAAGATGACCGCACAATCCGACTCATCATGAATCCGCACTACCCGAGATTCACTTCTCAATACCAAAATCCACGGTCACGGGATTATAAAATCCACCACATCGGGGTCATCCACATCACAACAATATCAACCCTTCGCCATTGGGGTTATAACATCCAAATCACAACCACGTGTGATAACGTGCACACAAAACGTGCATCACGCCAAAGGTGATCAACCAAAACGCACAACCGTGCCAATTGGACTCATACAAAACCCATCAAGTCCACCTATATGTGAAGTGAGCTCTATAGCCGAGAATCACTTAAACCGACCAGCACCCATCCTACACATATATAGGCACATAGGATATTAACACTCACCTAGTCGTCTTGATGGAAAGTAACTATTCCATTATCAAAAACACAACAACACAATTAGGGTTGACTTACAAACCAACCCAAATGACACCTAGTGCAAATTCGACCCATTTGCACTTCCAAGCACGAAACGCGCCCACACTAACCAATATTCACTAAAACGAGTGAAAATGGTCCTAACACACCGATTAAACCCGAACACAAGTGTTAAACACGTGTCATACCCATTTTGACACCAAAACCCTAATTTTGACCCATTTCAAAATTAGTTAACCAAACTCACCCAAAAAGGGTTCCATCACTTCCATAATCACTAATCCAAGTGATTAAACTCCAAATCAAAGCCTAATCAATGCCAAAGCGTCAACCGACCCAAAACTCGCCAAGTGACAAGAATAAAAAGTCACTATAAACCCATTTCATCATCTAAAAGGGTTTTACAACAAACTAGCTCAAAACCCTAAATTGAATATCAAATCTAAGCAATGAAATTCGGAGTTTGAGCTTACCAATACCACCACAACGTAGCTAAGAGCGAGATGAACAACTTTAGAACCCGAGCTTTTGCGAGAATCCGACTCCTTCTTCTCCAAATCCACCTCTCTCTCTCTAAAACTTTATTCTCTCTCTAGATAAGGTTGAGAGTGTTTTTGGTTGGTGAAATATGATCCAAAGTGATCAATGAATCAGCCTTGAAGGCTCCAAACCGGCACCCAAGTGAAGTTACCATTTTGCCCCTTTTTAATATAATTAAAACAGCTGGCTCGACAGACCGTTTGGACGGCGTCCCGAATCTTGGACGGCGTCCCGTCCTTCTTTGCTGGACGGCGTCCCGATCTACTGCAAAATCAGAAACAGAAACAGGGTCTTACAACTCTCCCCCACTTAAACACGATCGCGTCCTCGTGATCTGCAACACGTAACCGAACAGACCTCACTCAACGGTCCTCAAACATAGCCCCAATCCGACTTTCCTAAGCAATCCTTCCCAATGAATCGCCTTTAACAACTAAATCGCCCGCAATTTATCAAATTCACTAATCCGAGCACTAAAGCCATGCTCATTCCCTAACATCGGGAAAACTCAACCAATCTCGGACCGAGATATCAATCCCCTAGCGTATCCTTACCGAGTACAATGCTAAAAGTAACCAAGTCAACCTAAGGTTAACAACATGAAACGATGGAGACCGAACCAAACGAATCCTTACGGATAACACCAATCACTAAACATCCCTTGTAGTGCGCAATACGACCCATACACAACTACCGTAACATCATAACAAACGGTTAAAACCGATAGCGCCCAAAACGACTATGGCAATGCTAATCCAAAGGTGTGCCAAAATCGACAATTCGTCACACCTGTAACAACATGTGAGCGAAGCACGGTTATCGCATCACTAATCCTACAACATGGTTCTCACGACCCCACCATCGGTGTATAAATCAACCGATAGTTCACACAACATGGTCCTTACGACCCCACCATTGGTGCATAAAACAACCAATAGATCAAACCACACGGTCCTTACGACCCCACCATCGGTGTATAAAACAACCGATAGATCACAACTCAACATGGCCGAAACAACCTGAGCCTGAACACATATGGAGGATGGTCGAAACAACCCGAACCTTAGTGAATTCGCACAACCCGAAATTCACCTACCCAATCCATATATCTCACAACGAAATGACCGCACAACCCGAGTTATCGTGAATACGCACAACCCGATATTCACTACCACCGCCACATAGTATAACTGAGGATGGCCGTACAACCCGAGCCTTAGTGAATCCGAACTACCCGACATTCACTACCTCAAACTATGAGTCCAACCAACAGGGACAATCGTACTACCCGAAATATTGTGAATACGAACAACCCGATATTCACGTCCCACAACACAACTCAGGAATGGTACTCGCATTTCCCACCGGTACTCGCATTTCCCGATAATGTTACACCATACCGACATAACACTACTCCCTTGATGAAGTCAGCGGACCCTGATGGTCATGCTCCACCAATCTCAACACCGGATGAAGTCAGCGGACCTCGAAGGTCATGCTTCACCGATATCACACCTCGCTCATGATGAAGTCAGCGGACCCCGAAGGTCATGCTTCACCAATCGCATACTCCCATGATGAAGTCAGCGGACTCGAAAGTCATGCTCCACCAATCAATAACCATGATGAAGTCAGCGGACCCCGATGGTCATGCTCCACCAATCTCAACACCGAATGAAGTCAGCGGACCCCGAAGGTCATGCTTCACCGATATCACACCTCGCTCATGATGAAGTCAGCGGACTTGAAAGTCATGCTCCACCAATCAATAACTATGATGAAGTCAGCGAACCCCGAAGGTCATGCTTCACCAATCAACGCCCTTTTGGCCTCGAACAACGAGTAGCGTAACATCACGCTCCGCTACACTATAGTGAACCCTAACGGATACCACTAACCATCCACACAATCGAGCAAGAACCACCTATATCAAACATGGGCACAAAACAAAAGTTCTCTAAAAGAGAATCCGATACGCACATCCCTTAACTGAGAGATTTCACCTTGCTCATCAAACACGTCTATTATCTCTCAACGAGATTTACCACATTACCACATCGGTGATAATTCAAACCCAAAATCATAAGTACAATTTAACCGAAATTGTACTCTACCACAAACCGACCAAAACTAGGTCCCAACACAATTTTTGGACCTACTAAAACGTCATCCGAAATCTCACCCTAAGGCTGTAGAGACCTGTCCTAATCCATCTGGACGAAGTCCATATCGATTACAAACATTGCATTCGTTTTTAAAAGATAAACTTGCTTTACATCGAAAGTTGACGACACGCATACCATTTCATAATATATCCAACTATAATTGACTTAATAATATTCTTGATGAACTCAACGACTCGAATGCAACGTCTTTTGAAATATATATCATGAATGACTCCAAGTAATATCTTTAAAATGAGCAAATGCACAGCGGAAGATTTCTTCCGTACCTGAGAATAAACATGCTTTCAAGTGTCAACCAAAAGGTTGGTGAGTTCATTAGTTTAACATAAATAATCATTTCATAATTTTAATAGACCACAAGATTTCATATTTCCATTTCTCGTAAACATACGTCCCATGCATAGAGACAAAAATATCATTCATATGGATTGAACACCTGGTAACCGACATTCAAAATTTGTATATAAGAATATCCCCATCATTCCGGGATCCTCCATCGGACATGATATAAATTTTGAAGTACTAAAGCATCCGATACTTTGGATGGGGCTTGTTGGGCCCGATAGATTTATCTTTAGAGTTCGCGTCAATTAGGGTGTCTGTTCCCTAATTCTTAGATTACCAGACTTAATCAAAAGGGGCATATTCGATTTCGATCATTCAACCATATAATGTAGTTTTGATTACTTGTGTCTATTTCGTAAAAAACATTTATAAAAATTGCGCATGTATTCTCAGCCCAAAAATATAAAGGGTAAAAATGTAAATGAAACTCAAGCATATAAATATTGTAAAACAGTTAATAAAACATTTGCATGTATTCTCAGTCCAAAAACGTAAAGAGTAAAAAGGGAGTAAATGAACTCACGCATATAAATATTGTAAAACGGTTAATAAAGCATTTGCATGTATTCTCAGCCCAAAAATGTAAAGAGTAAAAAGGGCAAATGAAACTCACCTAATGTATTTTGTAGTAAAAATACATATAACATCATTGAACAAGTGTAAGGTTGGCCTCGGATTCACGAACCTATATCATTTGTATATTTATTAATACTTGTAATCGTAATCGAGTAAGTTTTTATTTATTATTATTAATATACTTGTTATATTATATGTTATATAGATATAGATAGTTTAATATATTTGATTTATATATCTTATATAACTATTATTTATCATTCTTTAATATCTTAATAATAAAAATCTATATTAGGGTTTATATAGGATATCGATATACATTTATGTATTAATTTGGTACATTATATATATATATATATATATATATATATATATATATATATATATATATATATATATATATATATATATATATATATATATATATATATATATATATATATATATATATAGTTTAGTTAATATCATTTTAATAATAATAATATAGTGATATATCATATTGATATTATTGCAGTGTATCTTTATATAAAAATATTTACTTGTAATTATACTAAAGACGATAAGAGTGATAGTCATAATATTGATAGTAATATTATTAATAATATTATTAATAATATTATTAATTTTTAATAATGATAATTTTAATAAAAATATTAACCTTAATAATAATGTTAATTTTAGTAAGAATAGTAGTTTTAATAAAAACGATATATTCCCTTAATAATATAATGATAATAATAATAGTAGTAGTAGCAGTGTTAATAATTATAATCAGATTTTTACATAAACTTCGTGTTTAATTTCTAAACCTGTATCTATAGTTCCTATAACTTATAATTATGATCATATTCCTAATTCTTGCCAAATCAACTTTTATAATAAATTTTCTAATATAAATGTTATTAATATGTTCATAATAATGATAATAATAATAATGATCATAGTTGTAATAATAATAATACATATATTAATATTAGTAATAATAATAATAATAATAATAATAATAAGAATACTTAAGTAATGATAATAATATTAGTAATAATAACAATTATAACAATAATATTTAGTAGTAGCAACTAACAATAATAATAATAATGAAAATGATGATAATAATAATAATGAAAATGGAAATAAAAATATACCCTTTTTAAAAGGTCCTCTAAAAAGAAAAGCCCAAGGCGGGACTCGAAACCGCGACCTCCCGCTAAATCGACACAACCCTTAACCAATCAAGCCGTGACATTTTTCTGGTTATAAACACACTCGATTTAATTATAAACTGTGTTCACTCTTCTCCTTCTTCTTCTCAGCATTCCAAATCGACAACAGAACCAGTGTCATGATATCAACGAGTAATTTATTGGGTTTTAGGATTCACAAGTACAACAGAAAATGAATTTATTAAAGTAATTGGGGTTATTTGAAAACGGGGAAAAAATAAAAACAGGTTCCTACTGTGTTCGTGAAAACACATACAACCTCAAAACTTGATTGTGAATTAAAGGCCGTTTCAGCTAAAACTTCCTTCACGAATTAAGTAGTAAAATCTTCATAAAAACTTTCTGGATTGTTAATTACAACAGACACATCTTAGAAACCTCCAATTCGATCATTGAACACCCGTTTGACTTTTTACTCAAGAACTTTGACTCTAAAATTCAACTTTGGTTTTGTGAATTACAAACTGAAACTTTGCAGAAACTTCGTTTAGAGGATTCCTAACCCTTCCACATTTATAGATTTTAAAATTAGCTTCTAATTCGATTTGAAAGAAAATAGAACAAGAACATGGCAGACGCCTGTTGTTCTTGACCCTTTTTTATAATTACGATCAAATTGAGCTGTGAGAATTGATGGAAATTGATGATTTATAGTATGAACTCGACTGGTATCCTTTACCACTGAATATGATTGGGTTTTCTAGTGAATAAAAGTCGATAGGCATTTTAAAGCAGATACAGAATATAGATAAATAAATAAGTTAAAAGAGAAAACAACTCCTAACAGAATTTGGATTTTTCCAGTGATTGGATTGTGTTAGTACGATTTTGTAGACAAATAATCAATTTGAACTGTAGAATGAAAGCTATGTTGAACTAATTCATACGTAATTTGTGATGACCCGGGAATTTCCAACCAAATTTAAACTTTAATCTTTATATGATTCCGACACGATAAGCAAAGTCTGTAATGGTGAGTCTCAAAAATGTTGGAACTATGTTCATATAATCAGTTGACCTTGGCCAAATTCCGACGATTCACGAATAATTATTTGTAAATAAATATGTACCGATGTACACATATATAAATGTAAATAAATATAATAATTGAAAATAATAAAATGTAATCGTTTGAATTAAGAATTATTATTATTATGTATTGACATTAAGAATTATTATTATTATTTTATTAACATTATTATTAAGAATTATCAGTACTATTATAATTCAATATTATTATTAGGAACTAATACCTTTTATTATTAACATTTTTGTTATTTTTTTTATCTTTATCATTATTGAACTCATTAAATATTATCAATATCATCATAATATTATTACCAATATTTTCAAGTTTATCATATTTAGTATATTATCAATAATAACAAAATTATTATTTTTAATATAATTATTAGTAATTAGTATTATTATTATTATTTTTATTATTATTATTAATTATTAATTATTATTATTAACTATTAAAATCAATTATGTAATCCCAAAAGGCAAAAACAGTACGAGTTAGTTACATATATCTATCGACCCTATACCCATCTTTGTTTTTGTCTGCTAAAGCTAATGAATTGAATCTAAATTTTCTACATAGAAACAAAATCAATGTACTTCTAATATATTTTATATTTATTTTTACTTTACTTTTATTCTCACTATTTTTGTAAGTTATCAACACTTTATCAAATATATATTATACAAAAACATACACATGTGGGGGGATTTCAAAACACAACTTCTTTTCTGTATGCTAACCGATGTGTGTGATTGACAAACACCCATTCCCTTTTCTTGTTCTCTTTGTGAAAACCCATCAACACCTAAAACTAAACCCATCACTAACGTGTTTTTATTTTCGTTTCAAGTTCAACCGAGATCATTACCATCGACCACCTTATAACTACAACCACCACATCACCACAATGGAACCACCTTCAACACCACTATCCATCACCACCGGAGTACCATTACACCCTTATCAAGGATCACCTCCCAAACCTCACGGTTACCTCACTCTCTCCTCTCTCTCACCCTTCCTTCTGCTTGTTATTTTGTGAACCCAAGATCAAACCCGTCAAACCACCATCCACCATTAAAACCGATTTATATAATCTTGTTTAAATACTAAACGAAACCCACCTCACAAATTGCCACCCAAAATCACACCCCACTTTTCTTTATATTGCTGTCTTTCTTCTTCCTAAAACCACCAAGAATCGACACCTGCAGTTATAGAAGCCTTCATACTGTAAAACGCCATTTTTTTTTCTTTTCTCATCGAGGTGTTGATGCTACTGCATGCATTCTGTTTACATTTTTTTTTAATAACAATGTTTGCCATTTGATGGGTAATATAATATGGATAAAGAAGGTGACTAGATTCCCACTACAAAAGTATATGTTTTCTGTTTCTGCGGTTCCTGTGTTACAACCGAAACCCCACCTCAATTACATCATGCAATTCAATTTGAAAAGTGTATTGAACCATGAATCTTGTATTAGTTAATTGGGTCGAGTACTTGGTATATTTGTTGGGCTTATTTGAATCAAATTAAGATGATGAGGATAGTATGATAAATTGATGATGATATCGAAGATAATGGAGATTTAATGATGATGGCAGTTAAGTGATGATAATGATACGAAATGATGATAATGGTAGGCATTTTTTTATTTTATTTTGTTCGTTGCAAACAAATTTATCCCTTTTCATAAGTTCAGAGTTCTATACGGGCTTATTAGTAATCATGTTGGGCTTTTAAATGGTGGGCCGAGATTTGCTTAATGGGATTGGGCCGAGATTTAGTTATCTGTTGGGCTGTGTCCTATACTTGTTGGGCCAAGAAACGAGCTATATTAATTTACGTCGGGTTTCATAGTAGAAAAACATTATAGACCAGTTGGTTAGGGAGTTTCTCATAGTTATTATTATTATTATTATTATTATTATTATTATTATTATTATTATTATTATTATTATTATTATTATTATTATTATTATTATTATTTTTATATAACAAATTATTGATTTACAATATAATGCTATATATATATATATATATATATATATATATATATATATATATATATATATATATATATATATATATATATATATATATATATATATATATATATATATATATATGTATTAATATAACTATATGTACAAATATTAATATACAAAGTAAATATATATAACTTAAAATAACAAACATATTAATAGATTTAATAAAGTGGTTTGATGATTATTACATGTTCATTATATGTGTTAATATATATAAATGATATAGGTTCGTGAATCCGAGGCCAACCCTGCATTGTTCAATATCGTCATATGTATTTTTACTACAAAATACATTACTGTGAGTTTCATTTGCTCCCTTTTACTCTTTACGTTTTTGGGCTGAGAATACATGCAAATGCTTTAAATAACTGTTTTACAATATTTATATGCGTGAGTTTTCATTTGCTCCCTTTTTAAATGCTTTTGCAATATATATTTTTAGGGCTGAGAATACATGCGCTGCTTTTATAAATGCTTTACGAAATAGACACAAGTAATCAAAACTACATTCTATGTTTGGATTATTAAACCGAATATGCCCCTTTTTAGTCTGGTAATCTAAGAATTAGGGAACAGACACCCTAATTGACGCGAATCCTAAAGATAGATCTATCGGGCCCAACAAGCCCCATCCAAAGTACCGGATGCTTTAGTACTTTGAAATTTATATCATGTCCGAAGGAGGATCCCGGAATGATGGGGATATTCTTATATGTATATTGTGAATGTCGGTTACCAGGTGTTCAATCCATATGAATGATTATTTTTGTCTCTATGTATGAGACGTATATTTATGAGAACTGAATATGGAAATCTTGTGGTCTATTAAAATTTTAAAATGATTATTTAAGTTAAACTAATGAACTCACCAACCTTTTGGTTGACACTTGAAAGCATGTTTATTCTCAGGTATGAAAGAAATTTTCCACTGTGCATTTGCTCATTTTAAGGATATTACTTGGAGTTGTTCATGACATATTTCAAAAGACGTTGCATTCGAGTCATTGAAGTTTATCAAGATTATTACTAAGTCATTTATAGTTTAGATATATTATGAAATAGTATGCATGCCTGTCAAATTACGATGAAATGAAAGTTTGTCTTTTAAAAACGAATGCAATGTTTGTAAAATTTATCATATAGAGGTCAAGTACCTCGCGATGTAATCAACTGTTGTGAATCGTTTATAATCGATGTGGACTTCGTCCGGATGGATTAGGACGGGTCTTCACAGTTGGTATCAGAGCGGTAGTCTTAGCGAACCATGTCTGCATTAGTGTGTCTAACTGATAAGTTGTTAGGATGCATTAGTGAGTCTGGACTTTGACCGTGTCTGCATGTCAAGAGTTTTGCTTATCATTTTTGTCAGAAATCATCTGCTTATCATCCTTAGGAAATTCCCTACTCATTATTCTTAGTCTAGACACGTTTTATTGCATTGACTGCATGAATAGTGTATAGACAAAATTCATATCTTAGCATATCTACTAATCCATATCTTAGCGTATCTGTCACTGTAGACTTTATCTGACACGTTTCCTTAATTTTCTTCGTAAATCATGGGATCTTTGGAAGTATATATAGATATTCTATATATAATTAGAATATCATTCGATATTCGAAAATTATTTCATATCAAAACCCTTTAACTGATCGTGAGAGATAGATCCTACACCTAGCTTGGATTCCATTAGTTCCGGAAGCGATTTCGAGATGTATATTGAAGCGGACTCCGAAGTCAATGAACCAGAAGTGCCTCAACCATTTAGTTATTTTTCTTTCTGGAGAAGATGGGGGTGGGTCCGAGACTTACTCACTCGATGGAGAAATGAAGAAGGCGAGCCCTACCGCGAATCAAACTTACCTCCTAACATCGGAGAAAACGATGTACTCACCGGTGAACCTATGCGCAATACTGTATTCATCCTTCTTGCTAAAGTTTTCCACCTCGAAGGTCGCGTTACTGCAATCGCAGAAAAAAATTCAACCTCTACTTCCGAATACCAATCGAAGGGGAATATTAGAAGAAGTTAGGGAACTTCGAATTGATAATCAAGATCTATCGAATTAGATGAGTGGATGAATAGAAATGATAGATGGTAGGATAGAAAACCTGACAAGAATAGTGCGTGATTTACAAGCTATACTTACTACACCAACATCATCACCAACCTTAGCACCAACAACACTTGTAACATCGACAACAACAGTACCACCATCATCAGCATAACCAGTACCAACAACAACAACATTACCACACGTCTCAACCTCACAATCTATACCTCAAGCATGATCATCGTTCTACGAATTGTTCTATGAATCATTATACATAAACTATCTTCGTCCTTCGTGGCGATTATGTAATCTCTAATGTTTTAAAGATTATGTACTCTAATTCTAGTCGTAAATCTGATGAGTTTAATATCACATTGACTCATTAAATCCATAATTACGTCTGAAGAAAATATATATGTATATATGTTTTCATAAAGATTGTAATTAAAATTTTTATTGTACAAACTGTTAATGGTGAAAATATTTTAACGGGTAGGAAATACCCGAGGAATATTTAAATTTCACATTAATAAGTTACACTGTACATTCTTCAAATCTGATTCAATAGTCATGTACTATTCTACTTACATCCACCGATATACGTATCCGTTCACCACAGAATAACCATTTTTATTCAATTTCATACTTGAATTTGATCTATCAGAATCCAACAAGTGGCATAATGAAGAAAACATTGAACAAAAATAAAATTTATTAGAAACAAACAAATTAACTATGAGAAATTTTGTTAAGAATCCACGCTAACAAAATCCTAGCTAACTATTCCTAGCTAACTATTAATTCTGTATTACATTTTATTTATCGCAATTTAATTATCGCAATTTATATTCTCGCAATTTTATTTATCGTCATTTAATTTCTGTTATTTACTTTACGCACTTTATTTATCGTCATTTATTTTCTGTTATTCATTTTACGCACTTTAAATATCGGGACACGTATGCAAAGTTTTGACATATCATATCGACACATCTATATATATTATTTGGAATCACCATAGACACTCTATATGCAGTAATGATCGAGTTCTCTATACAGGGTTGAGGTTGATTCTATAATAATATATATACTTTGAGTTGTGATCGAGTCTGAGATGTATACGGGTCACGATACGTATTAATTAATTTGTATATTACATATTAAATTATATATGAATTATTGGACTGTCAACTGTGGACTATCAACTGAGGACTACCAACATTGGACAATTAAAATGAGTTAAAATATTGATTATAACATATAAAACAAAACAATTCTTCAAGTTTGCCACTTGATCTCATCTTAAACCTCATTTGTATCTTGACGATTACAATTTGCGTTCAAACTTTTCATAATCCTTGAAAATACCTCAACCGAGAGGATGAACCAACCGCACTTCATCTACAAAAGAAGAGATTGACGTATATAGTTATGCACCTGAAAAACTCTCGAAAACTGAGTAAACGTTTAACACATAGCTGTGTTAATTCCTTTAGTGTTATTATTACCCAAAATAACTTTGCAATCCCTTTCTAAATTAGCCAAATTCATCACAGCTTCAGCAAGTCAACTTCGACTTTTCATTCGAAGTAGCCTTACTATAATCCTGATATATATACGATTACCCTTTTGATACCGGAGAATTCTTTATATTCCACCATATTACCAGCAAACGTACCAGCAACCTCGTTGCTTCTTGGCTTAGATCTCTCTGACAAGTCATTATATTTATTCATTGAAACCCTATCATATACTCATCCGCATCTTGTAACGAGAACTGTCATACCAATTACCGGGAATCAGCAAATCAGTACTTTGAAAACTCACATCAAATCTACATCAACAGTTATATGTATGACATTTATCTCTTAGAATTATGATCTCTCATTCTGAAATTCTGAAAAACACTCAGTCACAAATCAATACTATGAATGTTGAAAAAGTTGAATGAAGCAGCAGAAACCATAGACAACCATAAACGACCTTAATCATCGGAAGTTGATGATAAAGAATAGTATGTTGGAAAATCTCAGAAAAGTTGGAACTGAAAAACGGATTGAGCTAACCACGAAGGAGACCAAGGACAAATACAAGGACCATGCCATATATTCAAAGAAACCAGGTAATTCTGGATCCGATGAAACCTTCAACAAATATCTTGCTCTGTTCTCATGTTAAAATCTTTCGGAAAATCTTCCTCATCAACCATCGAACTTAGAAATTCCAAAATATCATCATCAATATCTTCGATATTTCTGAGGATATTTTCATAAATATTCTCGTCTGAAATTATATACCTCTTCGTGCTTCCTGTGTATCATTATGTTGGAAACATTCAATGGAAAATTTAGTACCGAAAAGCGGATTATTAGAAACTATGAAGGAAGCCATGAACAAATCACAAAGAATAAGTTTGACTTCAAAGAATCCAAATGATTCCGTTTCTGATGAAATCTTTAGCGAATACCTTGCTTCCGAATCTAAACCCTTACGGATAAATCTTCTTCATCATCCATCGATATTAGAAATTCCAAGATATCATCGTATCTTTCATTATAAATATCCTCCATATTTTTGAAGATATTTTTATAATTATTCTTATCTGAAATCATTAATCGCTTCGTGCTATCAGTATTACATCATATAGAAACTGTTAGTTTCTATATTCTGTAAACTTTCATATTTAAAATATGAATGTTTTGAAGTAGTGTTGGGAACTGATGCATGAGTTAGTATAATATAATGACACTTGATCAACGTGATTATATTACAGTAAGTCATGCTGAGTTTCTAATGGGACGTGATGATTCACAGATCATAACATCATCATATGCCATGTCACATAACTCTTTCATTCTACTTAACTCCTGAACAAATCTAGAAAATGTATTCTTGATGGTTCTATCTTCCTTAATGATTGATAAATTTGAAAATCAAATCGTGCTATCACGTTCCTTCCTGCTTTGAACATTATAATCATTCGAAACTCTATATCTATAAATTCTGGATCATTATTCGCTTGACTTGAAATCGGGAAGAGAAAACAAAAGCATAGAGCTTTGAAATATAAGGGAGAATATAAAGCCCGATAACAACACATAAATTACAAACCGTGTATATCAATGTTTATCGCAACATAAAGACACGGGAGAAATAAAAACATTATAATCCCGAGGGCGAAGTAGAAGAAAACAGATTCCTCTGGTGGAAGTTGGAAAAGGAGAATGATTGTTGCGATAATAAGGATGAGGACAAGGATCAGAACTGGATTAAGCATTCTCAGAATCCTTTGGATATATGAAACAAGAAGGAAAGTATAGGAATGGTGAGAATAATGGAACGGAAGAGTTTAATTTATAATGGAAGTATCAGACAGAGTAATCGAAGCAGATCACCGCATTTAATTCGAGAGATCTTAATTTCCTTATTCGCTGAAGAATCAGATCTTATAGATCTTCAAGATTTTCTTTTAAATCCCTTGAATTCCGGAATTCAAACATGACTACGCCAAAAGTTAAAAAAAAAACAAATCTTTGTTTCTCATTTCATTTTTTTTGTGAATAGCTTCATTCGTACTCCTCGAATAATCGAATTATTTTTACCCATATTCGTCATGAAAACATTTTTATTGTTAGCCATGACCACCTCACTCAAATTTCGAGACGAAATTTCTTTAACGGGTAGGTACTGTGATGACCCGAGAATTTCTAACCAAATTTAAACTTTAATCTTTATATGATTCCGACACGATAAGCAAAGTCTGTAATGGTGAGTCTCGAAAATGTTGGAACTATGTTCATATAATTAGTTGACCTTGACCAAATTCCGACGATTCACGAACAATTATTTGTAAATAAATATGTACCGATGTACACATATATAAATGTAAATAAATATAATAATTGAAAATAATAAAATGTAATCGTTTGAATTAAGAATTATTATTATTATGTATTGACATTAAGAATTATTATTATTATTTTATTAACATTATTATTAAGAATTATCAGTACTATTATAATTCAATATTATTATTAGGAACTAATACATTTTATTATTAACATTTTTGTTATTTTTTTTATCTTTATCATTATTGAACTCATTAAATATTATCAATATCATCATAATATTATTACCAATATTTTCAAGTTTATCATATTTAGTATATTATCAATAATAACAAAATTATTATTTTTAATATAATTATTAGTAATTAGTATTATTATTTTTATTATTATTATTAATTATTAATTATTATTATTAACTATTAAAATCAATTATGTAATCCCAAAAGGCAAAAACAGTACGAGTTAGTTACATATATCTATCGACCCTATACCCATCTTTGTTTTTGTCTACTAAAGCTAATGAATTGAATCTCAATTTTCTACATAGAAACAAAATCAGTGTACTTCTAATATATTTTATATTTATTTTTACTTTACTTTTATTCTCACTATTTTTGTAAGTTATCAACACTTTATCAAATATATATTATACAAAAACATACACATGTGGGGGGATTTCAAAACACAACTTCTTTTCTGTATGCTAACCGATGTGTGTGATTGACAAACACCCATTCCCTTTTCTCGTTCTCTTTGTGAAAACCCATCAACACCTAAAACTAAACCCATCACTAACGTGTTTTTATTTTCGTTTCAAGTTCAACCGAGATCATTACCATCGACCACCTTATAACTACAACCACCACATCACCACAATGGAACCACCTTCAACACCAAGACAACACCACTATCCATCACCACCGGAGTACCATTACACCCTTATCAAGGATCACCTCCCAAACCTCACGGTTACCTCACTCTCTCCTCTCTCTCACCCTTCCTTCTGCTTGTTATTTTGTGAACCCAAGATCAAACCCGTCAAACCACCATCCACCATTAAAACCGATTTATATAATCTTGTTTAATTACTAAACGAAACCCACCTCACAAATTGCCACCCAAAATTGTAGTGACCCGAACTTTTCCATGTTTATATATATTAATTGAGATTGATATTTACATGATTAAATGATTCTAACATGTTAAACAATCAAACTTGTTAAGACTTGATTAATTGAAATATGTTTCATATAGACAATTGACCACCCAAGTTGACCGGTGATTCACGAACGTTAAAACTTGTAAAAACTATATGATGACATATATATGGATATATATATAGTTAACATGATACTATGATAAGTAAACATATCATTAAGTATATTAACAATGAACTACATATGTAAAAACAAGACTACTAACTAAATGATTTTTAAACGAGACATATATGTAACGATTATCGTTGTAAAGACATTTAATGTATATATATCATATTAAGAGATATTCATACATGATAATATCATGATAATATAATAATTTAAAATCTCATTTGATATTATAAACATTGGGTTAACAACATTTAACAAGATCGTTAACCTAAAGGTTTCAAAACAACACTTACATGTAACGACTAACGATGACTTAACGACTCAGTTAAAATGTATATACATGTAGTGTTTTAATATGTATTTATACACTTTTGAAAGACTTCAATACACTTATCAAAATACTTTTACTTAACAAAAATGCTTACAATTACATCCTCGTTCAGTTTCATCAACAATTCTACTCGTATGCACCCGTATTCGTACTCGTACAATACACAGCTTTTAGATGTATGTACTATTGGTATATACACTCCAATGATTAGCTCTTAGCAGCCCATGTGAGTCACCTAACACATGTGGAAACCATCATTTGGAAACTAGCATGAAATATCTCATAAAATTACAAAAATATGAGTAATCATTCATGACTTATTTACATGAAAACAAAATTACATATCCTTTATATCTAATCCATACACCAACGACCAAAAACACCTACAAACACTTTCATTCTTCAATTTTCTTCATCTAATTGATCTCTCTCAAGTTCTATCTTCAAGTTCTAAGTGTTCTTCATATATTCTGCAAGTTCTAGTTACATAAAATCAAGAATACTTTCAAGTTTGCTAGCTCACTTCCAATCTTGTAAAGTGATCATCCAACCTCAAGAAATCTTTGTTTCTTATAGTAGGTTATCATTCTAATACAAGGTAATAATCATATTCAAACTTTGGTTCAATTTCTATAACTATAACAATCTTATTTCAAGTGATGATCTTACTTGAACTTGTTTTCGTGTCATGATTCTGCTTCAAGAACTTCGAGCCATCCAAGGATCCGTTGAAGCTAGATCCATTTTTCTCTTTTCCAGTAGGTTTATCCAAGGAACTTAAGGTAGTAATGATGTTCATTACATCATTCAATTCATACATATAAAGCTATCTTATTCGAAGGTTTAAACTTGTAATCACTAGAACATAGTTTAGTTAATTCTAAACTTGTTCGCAAACAAAAGTTAATCCTTCTAACTTGACTTTTAAAATCAACTAAACACATTTTCTATATCTATATGATATGCTAACTTAATGATTTAAAACCTGGAAACACGAAAAACACCGTAAAACCGGATTTACGCCGTCGTAGTAACACCGCGGGCTGTTTTGGGTTAGTTAATTAAAAACTATGATAAACTTTGATTTAAAATTTGTTATTCTGAGAAAATGATTTTTATTATGAACATGAAACTATATCCAAAAATGATGGTTAAACTCAAAGTGGAAGTATGTTTTCTAAAATGGTCATCTAGACGTCGTTCTTTCGACTGAAATGACTACCTTTACAAAAATGACTTGTAACTTATTTTTCCGACTATAAACCTATACTTTTTCTGTTTAGATTCATAAAATAGAGTTTAATATGAAACCATAGCAATTTGATTCACTCAAAACGGATTTAAAATGAAGAAGTTATGGGTAAAACAAGATTGGATAATTTTTCTCATTTTAGCTACGTGAAAATTGGTAACAAATCTATTCCAACCATAACTTAATCAACTTGTATTGTATATTATGTAATCTTGAGATACCATAGACACGTATACAATGTTTCGACCTATCATGTCGACACATCTATATATATTTCGGAACAACCATAGACACTCTATATGTGAATGTTGGAGTTAGCTATACAGGGTTGAGGTTGATTCCAAAATATATATAGTTTGAGTTGTGATCAATACTGAGATACGTATACACTGGTTCATGGATTGATTCAAGATAATATTTATCGATTTATTTCTGTACATCCAACTGTGGACAATTAGTTGTAGGTTACTAACGAGGACAGCTGACTTAATAAACTTAAAACATCAAAATATATTAAAAGTGTTGTAAATATATTTTGAACATACTTTGATATATATGTATATATTGTTATAGGTTCGTGAATCAACCAGTGGCCAAGTCTTACTTCCCGACGAAGTAAAAATATGTGAAAGTGAGTTATAGTCCCACTTTTAAAATCTAATATTTTTGGGATGAGAATACATGCAGGTTTTATAAATGATTTACAAAATAGACACAAGTACGTGAAACTACATTCTATGGTTGAATTATCGAAATCGAATATGCCCCTTTTTATTAAGTCTGGTAATCTAAGAATTAGGGAATAGACACCCTAATTGACGCGAATCCTAAAGATAGATCTATTGGGCCTAATAAACCCCATCCAAAGTACCGGATGCTTTAGTACTTCGAAATTTATATCATATCCGAAGGGTGTCCCGGAATGATGGGGATATTCTTATATATGCATCTTGTTAATGTCGATTACCTGGTGTTCACCATATGAATGATTTTTATCTCTATGTATGGAATGTGTATTGAAATATGAAATCTTGTGGTCTATTATTATGATTTGATATATATAGGTTAAACCTATAACTCACCAACATTTTTGTTGACGTTTTAAGCATGTTTATTCTCAGGTGATTATTAAGAGCTTCCGCTATCGCATACTTAAATAAGGACGAGATTTGGAGTCCATGCTTGTATGATATGGTGTAAAAACTGCATTCAAGAAACTTATTTTGTTGTAACATATTTGTATTGTAAACCATTATGTAATGGTCGTGTGTAAACAGGATATTTTAGATTATCATTATTTGATAATCTACGTAAAGCTTTTTAAACCTTTATTGATGAAATAAAGGTTATGGTTTGTTTTAAAATGAATGCAGTCTTTGAAAAACGTCTAATATAGATGTCAAAACCTCGCAACGAAATCAATTAATATGGAACGTTTTTAATCAATAAGAACGGGACATTTCAGTTGGTATCCGAGCGTTGGTCTTAGAGAATCAGAATTTTGCATTAGTGTGTCTTATCGAGTTTGTTAGGATGCATTAGTGAGTCTGGACTTCGACCATGTTTACTTGAAAAATGATTGCTTAACAAATTTTGTTGGAAACTATATATTTTTAACATGTGAATATTATGTGATATATTAATCTCTTAACGCGTTTGATATTATGTAATAGATGTCTACCTCTAGAAAAAGTCCCATTGACTCACCTAATAATAATAATGAAGAGTCAAATGTAAATTGGAATGATTCGTGGACTGATTCACAAGTTCCCGAAGAGGAACCGGAAGAAGAGTCGGAACCGGAAGAAGAATCGGAACCGGAAGAAGAATCGGAACCGGATGAAGAAATAGAACCGGTGGGGGAAATAATAAAACGGTTAAGTAAAAGAAAATCCTCAACCAACCGACCAAGGTTAATTATGGTCAATGGTGTTTCCGCCAAGGAAGTAAAATATTGGGAGGATTACCAATTCTCTGATGAATCGGATTCCGACGAGAATTCCGATGATGTTATAGAAATTACCCCAACTGAATTTAAAAAGGCAAAAGAAAATAATAAGGGAAAGGGCATAAAAATAGAGAAATCTAAATCCAACCCCGATGAACTTTATATGTATCGTCAACCCCCGAAGTCCTTAAGTTGTAACAATGACCCGGGAACCTCTAAACCACCAGGTTTTTCTAAACCAATGTGGAAAACGACGGCTCGTATTAGGGGAACATCATATATCCCTAGAAACTTGGCAAAACGAACCAAAACCGAAGAAGAGGAAACAAGCGAGTCGGAATAAGATAGTTGTATTCGTGTGGTGTAATATATGTAATATAGTGTGCTTATGCTTTATGATATATGTAAAAATTGCTTGTATTAATAAGTATTTTTTTTTTATGAATCTAACTCTTGTCTATTTTACAGTATAAAAACACAAAATGGATAGACAACCCAATATTTTAAGAGACCTACCAGGAGACATGATTGATGAAATCTTGTCTAGAGTCGGTCAGAATTCTTCGGCACAACTATTTAAGGCGAGATCAGTTTGTAAGACATTCGAAGAACGTTCCAAGAATGCCTTGGTTTATAAAAGGCTTTCGTTCGAAAGATGGGGGATATCACATTGGGAAATCCATAAGTTACGATGTGTTTACTTTGACGCATATATTTCGGGGAACCCAAATGCTATTTTACGCAATGGGTTAAGAAATTATTTTGGCTCAATATATCCGAATATTGGACTTCGTGATTTAGAAAAAGCGGCTAACATGCAACATAAAGAAGCATGTTATGCTTACGGATTAGTAATGTTCGCTTCTCACCAAAGTGAGAACAAGAACATCGGGCTACAACTATTAAACAAAATGCTCCCACAAGTGACGGAGTCGGTAATTGGCGTAAGAAATGAGGTTGTTAGATTGTTACGGGACTGTTGGACATTACGTAACCCTCGTCCCTTTGACGATGTTACAACACGCTGTCTTATCAACGGCCATAACGGTTATGTTCCACAAGACCAAGGATGGGAAGTAATCCTAGTAAAACCAGAATGCATGACTTGTTTCTGGACGTATGAATTACGTGTCTTTATTGCCTTTGCTGAACGACTTGTGTACTAGCTAGAATTATCTTCACAACCATCTTGTATCAAATTTATTGTGTGCTATATTTCATGCTATATGTAAAATAAGCGGTATTGTAAGTTTGTAAAATATTGTGTAAAAGTTTGAACGCGAAATATTATTATAATCAGTTTTTCATATAGAATTGTAGTAGTTGAATTGTATATTAGCTACTAAGTATGAACTTAACGGGTAGGTACTACCCGAATTTAAACTTATAAAACGCTAATATGAAGAAAAAGCTTTTATAAATGAGTTCATATTATGCTACGAAATACTATTAACTACTGTTAATATTCTGTATGATTAACTTGTTCCATTTGACTATTTTGAAGGAAATGGCACCGACTACTCGACACACCGTGAATATGAATGAAGAGGAATTCCGTACTTTTCTAGCTTCAAACATAGGCGCAGTACAGGCTGCGCTACATACCATCAATAACCTTGGATCTAGCAGTACAGGAAATCGTGTAGGATGCACCTACAAAGAATTCACTGCCTGCAAACCTTTGGAATTTGATGGAACTGAAGGACCGATCGGATTGAAACGGTGGACCGAGAAGGTCGAATCGGTGTTTGCCATAAGTAAGTGTACTGAAGAGGACAAAGTGAAGTACGCTACACATACCTTCACAGGTTCTGCGTTAACATGGTGGAATACCTATCTAGAGCAAGTGGGACAAGACGATGCGTACGCACTACCGTGGTCTGCATTCAAGCATTTGATGAACGAGAAGTACCGTCCCAGAACCGAGGTCAATAAGCTCAAGACAGAACTTAGAGGGTTACGAACCCAAGGATTTGATATTACCACGTACGAAAGACGATTCACAGAATTGTGCCTATTGTGTTCGGGAGCATTCGAAGATGAGGAAGAGAAGATCGACGCGTTTGTGAAAGGATTACCGGAAAGAATCCAAGAAGATATAAGTTCACACGATCCGACCTCCATACAACAGGCATGTAGAATGGCTCACAAACTAGTGAACCAGATTGAAGAAAGAATTAAAGAACAGACTGCTGAAGAGGCCAATGTGAAGCAAGTCAAAAGAAAGTGGGAGGAAAACGGTGATAAGAATCACCAATACAACAACAACAGCAATTACAACAATAATCGCAACAATTATCCCAACAATCGCAACATCAATCGCAACTACAACAAACGGCCCAACAACAACAACAAACGGCCCAACAACAACAACAACAACAACAACAACAACAACAACAACAGCAACTACAACAATCATCCCAACAACAATAATAACCGCAACAACAACAACAATCAGAAGCAGCTATGCCAAAGGTGTGAAAAGTATCACTCGGGGTTCTGCATCAAATTTTGCAACAAGTGTAAAAGAAATGGTCATAGCGCAGCGAAGTGTGAGGTCTACGGACCAGGGGTTAATAGAACGAAAGGAACAAATGGTGTCGGAACGAGTAATGGCGGAGCAAGTAGTGTCGGAGCAAGTTATGCCAATGTAGTTTGTTATAAATGTGGAAAACCTGGCCACATTATTAGAAATTGCCCGAACCAGGAGAACACGAATGGACAAGGCCGCAGAAGAGTTTTCAATATTAATGCGACAGAGGCACATGAAGACCCGGAGCTTGTTACGGGTACGTTTCTTATTGACAATAAATCTGCTTACGTTTTATTTGATTCGGGTGCGGATAGAAGCTATATGAGTAGAGATTTTTGTGCTAAATTAAGTTGTCCATTGACGCCTTTGGATAGTAAATTTTTACTCGAATTAGCAAATGGTAAATTAATTTCAGCAGATAATATATGTCGGAATCGAGAAATTAAACTGGTTAGCGAAACATTTAAGATTGATTTGATACCAGTAGAGTTAGGGAGTTTTGATGTGATAATCGGTATGGACTGGTTGAAAGAAGTGAAAGCAGAGATCGTTTATTACAAAAATGCAATTCGCATTATACGAGAAAAAGGAAAACCCTTAATGGTGTACGGAGAAAAGGGCAACACGAAGCTACATCTTATTAGTAATTTGAAGGCACAAAAACTAATAAGAAAAGGTTGCTATGCTGTTCTAGCACACGTCGAGAAAGTACAAACTGAAGAAAAGAGCATCAATGATGTTTCCATTGCAAAAGAATTTCCCGATGTATTTCCGAAAGAATTATCGGGATTACCCCCACATCGATCCGTTGAATTTCAAATAGATCTTGTACCAGGAGCTGCACCAATAGCTCGTGCTCCTTACAGACTCGCACCCAGCGAGATGAAAGAACTGCAAAGCCAATTACAAGAACTTTTAGAGCGTGGTTTCATTCGACCAAGCACATCACCGTGGGGAGCTCCTGTTTTGTTTGTCAAGAAGAAAGATGGTACATTCAGGTTGTGTATCGACTACCGAGAGTTGAACAAACTTACCATCAAGAACCGCTACCCACTACCGAGAATCGACGACTTATTTAATCAACTACAAGGCTCGTCTGTTTATTCAAAGATTGACTTACGTTCCGGGTATCATCAAATGAGGGTGAAAGAAGATGATATTCCAAAGAGTGCTTTCAGAACACGTTACGGTCATTACGAGTTTATGGTCATGCTGTTTGGTTTAACTAATGCACCAGCTGTGTTCATGGACCTTATGAACAGAGTGTGTGGACCATACCTTGACAAGTTTGTCATTGTTTTCATTGATGACATACTTATTTACTCAAAGAATGACCAAGAACACGGTGAACATTTGAGAAAGGTGTTAGAAGTATTGAGGAAGGAAGAATTGTACACTAAGTTTTCAAAGTGTGCATTTTGGTTGGAAGAAGTTCAATTCCTCGGTCACATAGTGAACAAAGAAGGTATTAAGGTGGATCCGGCAAAGATAGAAACTGTTGAAAAGTGGGAAACCCCGAAAACTCCGAAACACATACGCCAGTTTTTAGGACTAGCTGGTTACTACAGAAGGTTCATCCAAGACTTTTCCAAAATAGCAAAACCCTTGACTGCATTAACGCATAAAGGGAAGAAATTTGAATGGAATGATGAACAAGAGAAAGCGTTTCAGTTATTGAAGAAAAAACTAACTACGGCACCTATATTGTCATTGCCTGAAGGGAATGATGATTTTGTGATTTATTGTGACGCATCAAAGCAAGGTCTTGGTTGTATATTAATGCAACGAACGAAGGTGATTGCTTATGCGTCTAGACAATTGAAGATTCACGAACAAAATTATACAACGCATGATTTGGAATTAGGCGCGGTTATTTTTGCATTAAAGACTTGGAGGCACTACTTATATGGGGTCAAAAGTATTATATATACCGACCACAAAAGTCTTCAACACATATTTAATCAGAAACAACTGAATATGAGGCAGCGTAGGTGGATTGAATTATTGAATGATTACGAATTTGAGATTCGTTACCACCCAGGGAAGGCAAATGTGGTAGCCGATGCCTTGAGCAGGAAGGACAGAGAACCTATTCGAGTAAAATCTATGAATATAATGATTCATAATAACCTTACTACTCAAATAAAGGAGGCGCAACAAGGAGTTTTAAAAGAGGGAAATTTAAAGGATGAAATACCCAAAGGATCGGAGAAGCATCTTAATATTCGGGAAGACAGAACCCGGTATAGGGCTGAAAAGATTTGGGTACCAAAATTTGGAGATATGAGAGAAATGGTACTTAGAGAAGCTCATAAAACCAGATACTCAATACATCCTGGAACGGGGAAGATGTACAAGGATCTCAAGAAACATTTTTGGTGGCCGGGTATGAAAGTCGATGTTGCTAAATACGTAGGAGAATGTTTGACGTGTTCTAAGGTCAAAGCTAAGCATCAGAAACCATCAGGTCTACTTCAACAACCTGAAATCCCGAAATGGAAATGGGAAAACATTACCATGGATTTCATCACTAAATTGCCAAGGACTGCAAGTGGTTTTGATACTATTTGGGTAATAGTTGATCGTCTCACCAAATCAGCACACTTCCTGCCAATAAGAGAAGATGACAAGATGGAGAAGTTAGCACGACTGTATTTGAAGGAAGTCGTCTCCAGACATGGAATATCAATCTCTATTATCTCTGATAGGGATGGCAGATTTATTTCAAGATTCTGGCAGACATTACAGCAAGCATTAGGAACTCGTCTAGACATGAGTACTGCCTATCATCCACAAACTGATGGGCAGAGCGAAAGGACGATACAAACGCTTGAAGACATGCTACGAGCATGTGTTATTGATTTCGGAAACAGTTGGGATTGACATCTACCGTTAGCAGAATTTTCCTACAACAACAGCTACCATTCAAGAATTGAGATGGCACCGTTTGAAGCACTTTATGGTAGAAAGTGCAGGTCTCCGATTTGTTGGAGTGAAGTGGGGGATAGAAAGATTACGGGTCCGGAGATTATACAAGAAACTACCGAGAAGATCATCCAAATTCAACAACAGTTGAAAACCGCCCAAAGTCGACAAAAGAGCTACGCTGACATTAAAAAAAAGATATAGAATTTGAAATTGGAGAGATGGTCATGCTTAAAGTTGCACCTTGGAAAGGCGTTGTTCGATTTGGTAAATGAGGGAAATTAAATCCAAGGTATATTGGACCATTCAAGATTATTGATCGTGTCGGACCAGTAGCTTACCGACTTGAGTTACCTCAACAACTCGCGGCTGTACATAACACTTTCCACGTCTCGAATTTGAAGAAATGTTTTGCTAAAGAAGATCTCACTATTCCGTTAGATGAAATCCAAATCAACGAAAAACTTCAATTCATCGAAGAACCCATCGAAATAATGGATCGTGAGGTTAAAAGACTTAAGCAAAACAAGATACCAATTGTTAAGGTTCGATGGAATGCTCGTAGAGGACCCGAGTTCACCTGGGAGCGTGAAGATCAGATGAAGAAGAAATACCCGCATCTATTTCCAGAAGATTCGTCAATACCTTCAAGAGCTTAAAATTTCGGGACGAAATTTATTTAACGGGTAGGTACTGTAGTGACCCGAACTTTTCCATGTTTATATATATTAATTGAGATTGATATTTACATGATTAAATGTTTCCAACATGTTAAACAATCAAACTTGTTAAGACTTGATTAATTGAAATATGTTTCATATAGACAATTGACCACCCAAGTTGACCGGTGATTCACGAACGTTAAAACTTGTAAAAACTATATGATGACATATATATGGATATATATATAGTTAACATGATACTATGATAAGTAAACATATCATTAAGTATATTAACAATGAACTACATATGTAAAAACAAGACTACTAACTTAATGATTTTTAAACGAGACATATATGTAACGATTATCGTTGTAAAGACATTTAATGTATATATATCATATTAAGAGATATTCATACATGATAATATCATGATAATATAATAATTTAAAATCTCATTTGATATTATAAACAACATTTAACAAGATCGTTAACCTAAAGGTTTCAAAACAACACTTACATGTAACGACTAACGATGACTTAACGACTCAGTTAAAATGTATATACATGTAGTGTTTTAATATGTATTTATACACTTTTGAAAGACTTCAATACACTTATCAAAATACTTTTACTTAATAAAAATGCTTACAATTACATCCTCGTTCAGTTTCATCAACAATTCTACTCGTATGCACCCGTATTCGTACTCGTACAATACACAGCTTTTAGATGTATGTACTATTGGTATATACACTCCAATGATCAGCTCTTAGCAGCCCATGTGAGTCACCTAACACATGTGGGAACCATCATTTGGCAACTAACATGAAATATCTCATAAAATTACAAAAATATGAGTAATCATTCATGACTTATTTACATGAAAACAAAATTACATATCCTTTATATCTAATCCATACACCAACGACCAAAAACACCTACAAATACTTTCATTCTTCAATTTTATTCATCTAATTGATCTCTCTCAAGTTCTATCTTCATGTTCTAAGTGTTCTTCATATATTCTACAAGTTCTAGTTACATAAAATCAAGAATACTTTCAAGTTTGCTAGCTCACTTCCAATCTTGTAAGGTGATCATCCAACCTCAAGAAATATTTGTTTCTTACAGTAGGTTATCATTCTAATACAAGGTAATAATCATATTCAAACTTTGGTTCAATTTCTATAACTATAACAATCTTATTTCAAGTGATGATCTTACTTGAACTTGTTTTCGTGTCATGATTCTGCTTCAAGAACTTCGAGCCATCCAAGGATCCGTTGAAGCTAGATCCATTTTTCTCTTTTCCAGTAGGTTTATCCAAGGAACTTAAGGTAGTAATGATGTTCATAACATCATTCAATTCATACATATAAAGCTATCTTATTCGAAGGTTTAAACTTGTAATCACTAGAACATAGTTTAGTTAATTCTAAACTTGTTCGCAAACAAAAGTTAATCCTTCTAACTTGACTTTTAAAATCAACTAAACACATGTTCTATATCTGTATGATATGCTAACTTAATTATTTAAAACCTGGAAACACGAAAAACACCGTAAAATTGGATTTACGCCGTCGTAGTAACACCGCGGGCTGTTTTGGGTTAGTTAATTAAAAACTATGATAAAATTTGATTTAAAAGTTGTTATTCTGAGAAAATGATTTTTATTATGAACATGAAACTATATCCAAAAATTATGGTTAAACTCAAAGTGGAAGTATGTTTTCTAAAATGGTCATCTAGACTCGTTCTTTCGACTGAAATGACTACCTTTACAAAAATGACTTGTAACTTATTTTTCTAACTATAAACCTATACTTTTTCTGTTTAGATTCATAAAATAGAGTTCAATATGAAACCATAGCAATTTGATTCACTCAAAACGGATTTAAAATGAAGAAGTTATGGGTAAAACAAGATTGGATAATTTTTCTCATTTTAGCTACGTGAAAATTGGTAACAAATCTATTCCAACCATAACTTAATCAACTTGTATTGTATATTATGTAATCTTGAGATACCATAGACACATATACAATGTTTCGACCTATCATGTCGACACATCTATATATATTTCGGAACAACCATAGACACTCTATATGTGAATGTTGGAGTTAGCTATACAGGGTTGAGGTTGATTCCAAAATATATATAGTTTGAGTTGTGATCAATACTGAGATACGTATACACTGGTTCGTGGATTGATTCAAGATAATATTTATCGATTTATTTCTGTACATCTAACTGTGGACAATTAGTTGTAGGTTACTAACGAGGACAGCTGACTTAATAAACTTAAAACATCAAAATATATTAAAAGTGTTGTAAATATATTTTGAACATACTTTGATATATATGTATATATTGTTATAGGTTCGTGAATCAACCAGTGGCCAAGTCTTACTTCCCGACGAAGTAAAAATCTGTGAAAGTGAGTTATAGTCCCACTTTTAAAATCTAATATTTTGGGATGAGAATACATGCAGGTTTTATAAATGATTTACAAAATAGACACAAGTACGTGAAACTACATTCTATGGTTGAATTATCGAAATCGAATATGCCCCTTTTTATTAAGTCTGGTAATCTAAGAATTAGGGAACAGACACCCTAATTGACGCGAATCCTAAAGATAGATCTATTAGGCCTAATAAACCCCATCCAAAGTACCGGATGCTTTAGTACTTCGAAATTTATATCATATCCGAAGGGTGTCCCGGAATGATGGGGATATTCTTATATATGCATCTTGTTAATGTCGGTTACCAGGTGTTCACCATATGAATGATTTTTATCTCTATGTATGGGATGTGTATTGAAATATGAAATCTTGTGGTCTATTATTATGATTTGATATATATAGGTTAAACCTATAACTCACCAACATTTTTGTTGACGTTTTAAGCATGTTTATTCTCAGGTGATTATTAAGAGCTTCCGCTGTCGCATACTTAAATAAGGACGAGATTTGGAGTCCATGCTTGTATGATATTGTGTAAAAACTGCATTCAAGAAACTTATTTTGTTGTAACATATTTGTATTGTAAACCATTATGTAATGGTCGTGTGTAAACAGGATATTTTAGATTATCATTATTTGATAATCTACGTAAAGCTTTTTAAACCTTTATTGATGAAATAAAGGTTATGGTTTGTTTTAAAATGAATGCAGTCTTTGAAAAACGTCTCATATAGAGGTCAAAACCTCGCAACGAAATCAATTAATATGGAACGTTTTTAATCAATAAGAACGGGACATTTCAAAAATCACACACCAGTTTTCTTTATTTTGCTGTCTTTCTTCTTCCTAAAACCACCAAGAATCGACACCTGCAGTTATAGAAGCCTTCATACTGTAAAACGCCATTTTTTTTCTTTTCTCATCGAGGTGTTGATGCTACTGCATGCATTCTGTTTACATTTTTTTTAATAACAATGTTTGCCATTTGATGGGTAATATAATATAGATAAAGAAGGTGACTAGATTCCCACTACAAAAGTATATGTTTTCTGTTTCTGCGGTTCCTGTGTTACAACCGAAACCCCACCTCAATTACATCATGCAATTCAATTTGAAAAGTGTATTGAACCATGAATCTTGTATTAGTTAATTGGGCCGAGTACTTGGTATATTTGTTGGGCTTATTTGAATCGAATTAAGATGATGAGGATAGTATGATAAATTGATGATGATATCGAAGATAATGGAAATTTAATGATGATGGCAGTTAAGTGATGATAATGATACGAAATGATGATAAGGGTAGGCATTTTTTTTTTATTTTGTTCGTTGCAAACAAATTTATCCCTTTTCATAAGTTCAGAGTTCTATACGGGCTTATTAGTAATCATGTTGGGCTTTTAAATGGTGGGCCGAGATTTGCTTAATGGGATTGGGCCGAGATTTAGTTATCTGTTGGGCTGTGTCCTATACTTGTTGGGCCAATAAACGATCTATATTAATTTACGTCGGGTTTCATAGTAGAAAAACATTATAGACCAGTTGGTTAGGGAGTTTTGTGATTAAGCGAGAGATCGCGGGTTCGAGTCCCATCTCGGGCAGTTTAATTCTTTTAATGCTACAAAGGTATACTTAATATTATTATTATTATTATTATTATTATTATTATTATTATTATTATTATTATTATTATTATTATTATTATTATTATTATTATTATTATTATTATTATTATTAGTATTATTTTTTTGTAACAAATTATTGATTTACAATATAATGCTATCTATATATATATATATATGTATGTATTAATATAACTATATGTACAAATATTAATATACAAAGTAAATATATATAACTTTAAAATAACAAATATATTACTAGATTTAATAAAGTGGTTTGATGATTATTACATGTTCATTATATGTGTTAATATATATAAATGATATAGGTTTGTGAATCCGAGGCCAACCCTGCATTGTTCAATATCGTCATATGTATTTTTACTACAAAATACATTACTGTGAGTTTCATTTGCTCCCTTTTACTCTTTACGTTTTTGGGCTGAGAATACATGCAAATGCTTTAAATAACTGTTTTACAATATTTATATGCGTGAGTTTTCATTTGCTCCCTTTTTAAATGCTTTTGCAATATATATTTTTGGGACTGAGAATACATGCGCTGCTTTTATAAATGCTTTACGAAATAGACACAAGTAATCGAAACTACATTCTATGGTTGGATTATTAAACCGAATATGCCCCTTTTTAGTCTGGTAATCTAAGAATTAGGGAACAGACACCCTAATTTATGCGAATCCTAAAGATAGATCTATCGGGCCCAACAAGCCCCATCCAAAGTACCGGATGCTTTAGTACTTCAAAATTTATATCATGTCCGAAGGAGGATCCCGGAATGATGGGGATATTCTTATATGTATATTGTGAATGTCGGTTACCAGGTGTTCAATCCATATGAATGATTATTTTTGTCTCTATGTATGGGACGTATATTTATGAGAACGGAATATGGAAAACTTGTGGTCTATTAAAATTTTAAAATGATTATTTAAGTTAAACTAATGAACTCACCAACCTTTTGGTTGACACTTGAAAGCATGTTTATTCTCAGGTATGAAAGAAATCTTCCGCTGTGCATTTGCTCATTTTAAGGATATTACTTGGAGTTGTTCATGACATATTTCAAAAGACGTTGCATTCGAGTCATTGAAGTTTATCAAGATTATTACTAAGTCATTTATAGTTTAGATATATTATGAAATGGTATGCATGCCTGTCAAATTACGATGAAATGAAAGTTTGTCTTTTAAAAACGAATGCAATGTTTGTAAAATGTATCATATAGAGGTCAAGTACCTCGCGATGTAATCAACTATTGTGAATCGTTTATAATCGATGTGGACTTCGTCCGGATGGATTAGGACGGGTCTTCACATAATTCTCATTGTTTTATTAGTTTATATATTAATTACTATTAATTTAATAAATATATTAATAATATCAATACTAATCAATAATTATTTTACTAATACAGAATTAATATTAGATATACTAATAATGTTAATAATAAAGATATCAATATTATGATAATTGTATTATTTCCTAATTATAACTATAATAATATTAATGATATTAATAATATTAATATTGATATAATAATACAAATAAGAACAATAATTATATGACAATAATAACTTAATAAAAATATTTATAACAATTACAATAAAATTTTAATAACAATATTAGATATGATATTATTAATAGTCGGTGTTATTTTTATGATAATAATATTAATGATAAATAATTTATATTTATAATAATAATAATCCTTAATGAAAATGGTAATAATAATATTTAATAATATTACTAATATTAATCTTATAACTAAAGGTACATTTTTTTTAACAGTGACAATAATAATGATATTAACAATTCAATTATAACAATTTCAGTATTATAACTTTTAATGATATTGATATTAATATTAATAATGATAATGAATGTAATAATAATCATATAATAATTATAATTGAACTTGTAATTACTTTTAATATATTTATATTACAATTTATATCATATATTATATGAGTACCTCCATTGAATATTAATTATTTTTATATTTTATAAATGTTACATTATAATGGTTATTAATAGAAACCTTTTATATATCTTATCATATTGATTGATCATAATATCATATATCTATTTATATATTCATTTTAATAATAACTTAATTATTTTGTTTATTATTTTACATTTTTAATTCTACTGATTCAATAACATTTTTATTGTTTACAATACTTACATTTGTATTTATTCATATATTTATTTATAAACAATAGTTCGTGAATCGTTGGAAATAGTCAATGGTCAAATGAATTCATGAAACAGTTTATACTTTTTGAGACTCAACAATACAGATTTTGCTTATCATGTCGGGAATATATAAAGATTCAAGTTTAAATTTGATCAGAAATTTCCGAGTCGTCACAGTACCTACCCGTTAAAGAAATTTCGTCCCGAAATTTGAGTGAGGTGGTCATGGCTAACAATAAAAATGTTTTCATGACGATTATGAGTTGATAAATAGAGTTTTATCATTATTGTTTAATCTAGATAAAACGATTTGATTATGCGGAGCGTACGAGTGAAACTATTACAAAAGATTGAGATAGAGATTTAACTTTTTGAGGTAGTCACGGTGGATTTTTGGAATTCAAGAAATTTAAAGAAAATCTTCGAAATCTATATATGATTTGATTCTTCGGTGAATAAGGAATTTAGGATCCTCTTTGATTTAAATGCGATAATCTGTTTTGATTTATCTGTCGGATATTTCACTATAAATCCACCTTCTTCGTTTCCTTATTTCCACAGCTCACACCTTCTATTCTTTCTCCTCAATTCATACTTTAAAGTTCCCATCAATATGCTCCATCCCGTTTTGATCCTTAATATACTCCTAACCTTCATATTTGTCATTCTTCTCTTTCATCTATCACCGGAGGATTTTATTTACTTCTACTATACTCTGAGTTTTATAGTGTTCTTAGTTCTCCCGTGTCTTTATATTGCCATATGCATCGATATATATGGTTTGTAACTTCAAAGTCCCTGTTTCTGTCTTCTATAATCATTGTCATCCACAGTTAATGCTCTCTCTTATTTGCTGCGATTTATACTCCAATTTCTATTTCGGAGCTTCATTCTTTCGTTTCCTCTTCTTGCGATTTAACACCGCTTGTAATGGGCCAGAATTCGCAGGTATGGAGTTTCGAATGAACATGGCTAATGTTCTAAAAAGGAACTTGTAATGGTACGATCTTGATTTGTCAAATTGCAGGAATATCCGAAAAGATAGAACTATTAAGAAGATATGTTCTTAATATGTTTGGAGATTGGTTAGAATGTAAGAGTCGTGTAAATGGCACATGATGACGGTATGTTCTGTGAATCATCACATTCCATTAGAAACTCAGCATGAATTACTGTAATATAATCACGTTGATCAAGTGTCATTATATTATACTAACTCATGCATCAGTTTCCAACACTACTTCAAAAAAAAAACATTCATATTTTAAATTCGATAGTTTACAGAATATAGAAACTAACAGTTTCTATATGATGTAACACTGATAGCACGAAGAGATTAATGATTTCAGATAAGAATAGTTATAAAAATATCTTCAGAAATATGGAGGATATTTATAATGAAAGATACTATGATATCTTAGAATTTCTAATATCGAAGGATGGTGAAGAAAATTCGTCCGCAAGAGTTTGGAGTAAGGAGCAAGATATTTGCTAAAGACTTAAGCAGGCATTTAATTATTTGGATTCTTTAAAGTCAAACTTATTCTTTGTGATTTGTCACGACTTCCTTCATAGTTTCGCATAATCCGCTTTACGGTACTAAATTTTCTATTGAGTGTTTTCAATACTCCATTCTTTATCATCAAACTTTTGACGGTTAAGGTCGTGTATAGTTTTTGCCGCTGTATTCAGCTTTTTATGGTATTGATTTGTAGACTAGGTGCTTTTCAGAATTTCAGAATGGAAGATCATAGTTCTAAAAGATAAATGTTATATAGATACATATAACTGTTGATGTGGAAACGTTACGAGATTCACAATACATATTTGCTTATTACCGGTAATTGGCATGGCAATTCTTGTTACAAGATGCGGATGAGTACATAATGAGAGTTTAATAGATAAATATAGTGATTTGTCGGAGAGATTTAAACCAAGGAGTGACGTGGTTGCTGGTACATTTGCTGGTAATATGGTTGAATATAAATGGTTCCCCGGTAACAATAAAAGAGCACGCATATATATCAAGGCTATAATAAGGTTGTTTCGGACGAAAATTCGAAGTTGACTTGCTGAAGCTGTGACAAAATTTACTACTTTGAAAGGAATCACCAAGTTATTTTGGGTAATAATCACACTAAAGGAATTAGCACAGATACATGTTAGACGTTTACTCGGGTTCCGAGTGTTTTCAGGTGCATAACTATATGCATCAATCTTTTCTTCCGTAGATGAAGTACGGTTGGTTCATCCTCTCGATTGAGGTGTTTTCAAGAATCATGAAAGGTTTGAACGCAGATCGTAATCGTCAAGATACAAATGAGGTTTAAGGTGAAATCAAGTGGCAAACTTGAAGAATTGTTTAGTTTCATATGTTATAATCAATATTTTAATTCATTTTAATTGTCCAACGTCATTAGTCCACAGTCGATAGTCCACAATTAACAGTCCAATAATTCATATAAAGTTTAATATATAATATTCGAATTAATTAATACGTATCGTGACCCGTGTACATGTCTCAGACTCGATCACAACTCAAAGTATATATATTATTTGAGAATCAACCTCAACCCTGTATAGAGAACTCGATCATTACTGCATATAGAGTGTCTATGGTGATTCCAAATAATATATATAGATGCGTCGATATGATATGTCAAAACCTTGTATACGTGTCCCGATATTTAAAGTGCGTAAAATAAATAACAGAAATAAATAACGATAAATAAAGTGCGTAAAGTAAGTAACATAAATTAAATGACAATAAATAAAATTGCGAGAATATAAATTGCGATAATTAAATTGTGATAAATAAACTGCGATAATTAAAATGTAATACGGAATTAATAGTTAGCTAGGAATAGTTAGCTAGGATTTTGTTAGCATGGATTCTTAACAAAAATTTTCGTAATTAATTTGTTTGTTTCTATCAAATTTTATTTCGTCAATTGTGTTCTTCATTATGCCACTTGTTGGATTCTGATAAATCAAAATTCCAAATATGAAATTGAATGAAAATGGTTATTCTGTGGTGAACGGATTCGTATATTGGTATATGTAAGTAGAATAGTAAATGACTGTTAAATCAGATTCGAAGAATGTACAGTGTAACTTATTAATGCGAAATCTAAATATTCCTCGGGTATTACCTACCCGTTAAAATATTTTCACCATTAACAGTTTGTACAAAGACTTTTAATTACAATCTTTATGAAAATATATATACCTATATATTTTCTTCAGATGTAATCATGGATTTAATGAGTCAGTATGATATTAAACTCATTTAGTTTACCGTTAGAACTAGAATACATAATCTCTAAAACATTTAGAGATTACTTAATCGCCATGAAGAACGAAGATAATCGATGTAGAACGACACGTAGAACGATGATTATACTCGAGGTACAGATTGCGATGTTGAAGCGTGTGATGTTTAGGCTTATGTTATTGGTGGTACTGGTGTTGCCGGTGCCGTTGCTGAAGCTGGTAAGTTTTGCACCATGTTTTCCAAATTGATTACTCGAGCATGAAGCTCGTTGACTCTTTGATTACTCTGAAATGATTAGCGTTCTGAACGAGCGAATGAATAAGGTTTAGAATTTTAGATAGAATATAATCGTGACTAGATACTCTAGAAATGAGAGAAAATGGTGTCTCGAACAGGTTTACCGGTAAGTGCTTCAGGTTCTTCACCAAGAGTGCAGGTTGGTGAGTGGAAAGGATCGTCTTCTTCTTGTCTCCATTGATTTAGTCGACTACGAAACCATCAGATGAATTGGGGATGGCTGATTGGTTGATTCATTCCGGTGACACTGCTTTCGAAGCTCGAGTGAAACTCTATGTCGTAATAGCTGTCGGAATAACTATCGGATTAGTTATCGGAATCTAAGGGACTCGAACTGGTTGAGGGACTCATCTCGTACGTTTAGGTGAAGGATTTTCGATAAGGAATAGAATAGGATGTTGATTAGTACCCTGCAATACATAATTTACATATGCATATATAATACTAAAATTCCATAAGTTACGGAGGAATCTACGGAATCTGTCAGGCACAGGTAACAATAACAGATACGCTAAGATATGAATCAGCAGATACACTAAGATATGAATTTTTATCTATACACTATTCATGCAATCATTGCAATATGATGTGTCTAGACTAAGAATAATTAGCAGGTAATTTCCTAAGGATGATAAGCAGATGATTTTTGACAAAAATGATAAGCAAAACTTTTGACATGCAGACACGGTCGAAGTCCAGACTCACTAATGTATCCTAACGACTATCAGTTAGACATACTAATGCAAGACCTGGTTCGCTAAGACCACCGCTCTGATACCAAATGTAGAGACCCGTCCTAATCCATCTGGACGAAGTCCATATCGATTATAAACGATTCACAATAGTTGATTACATCGCGAGGTACTTGACCTCTATATGATACATTTTACAAACATTGCATTCATTTTTAAAAGACAAACTTGCTTTATATCGAAAGTTGACGACACGCATACCATTTCATAATATATCCAACTATAATTGACTTAATAATATTCTTGATGAACTCAACGACTCGAATGCAACGTCTTTTGAAATATATATCATGAATGACTCCAAGTAATATCTCTAAAATGAGCAAATGCACAGCGGAAGATTTCTTTCGTACCTGAGAATAAACATGCTTTCAAGTGTCAACCAAAAGGTTGGTGAGTTCATTAGTTTAACATAAATAATCATTTCATAATTTTAATAGACCACAAGATTTCATATTTCCATTTCTCGTAAACATACGTCCCATGCATAGAGACAAAAATATCATTCATATGGATTGAACACCTGGTAACCGACATTCACAATTTGTATATAAGAATATTCCCATCATTCTGGGATCCTCCATCGGACATGATATAAATTTCGAAGTACTAAAGCATCCGGTACTTTGGATGGGGCTTGTTGGGCCCGATAGATCTATCTTTAGAGTTCGCGTCAATTAGGGTGTCTGTTCCCTAATTCTTAGATTACCAGACTTAATCAAAAGGGGCATATTCGATTTCGATCATTCAACCATATAATGTAGTTTTGATTACTTGTGTCTATTTCGTAAAAACATTTATAAAAATTGCGCATGTATTCTCAGCCCAAAAATATAAAGGGTAAAAAGGTAAATGAAACTCAAGCATATAAATATTGTAAAACAGTTAATAAAACATTTGCATGTATTCTCAGCCCAAAAACGTAAAGAGTAAAAAGGGAGTAAATGAACTCACGCATATAAATATTGTAAAACGGTTAATAAAGCATTTGCATGTATTCTCAGCCCAAAAATGTAAAGAGTAAAAAGGGCAAATGAAACTCACCTAATGTATTTTGTAGTAAAAATACATATAACATCATTGAACAAGTGTAAGGTTGGCCTCGGATTCATGAACCTATATCATTTGTATATTTATTAATACTTGTAATCGTAATCGAGTAAGTTTTTATTTATTATTATTAATATACTTGTTATATTATATGTTATATAGATATAGATAGTTTAATATATTTGATTTATATATCTTATATAACTATTATTTATCATTCTTTAATATCTTAATAATAAAAATCTATATTAGGGTTTATATAGGATATCGATATACATTTATGTATTAATTTGGTACATTTTATATATATATATATATATATATATATATATATATATATATATATATATATATATATATATATATATATATATATAGTTTAGTTAATATCATTTTAATAATAATAATATAGTGATATATCATATTGATATTATTGCAGTGCATCTTTATATAAAAATATTTACTTGTAATTATACTAAAGACGATAAGAGTGATAGTCATAATATTGATAGTAATATTAATAATAATATTATTAATTTTTAATAATGATAATTTTAATAAAAATATTAACCTTAATAATAATGTTAATTTTAGTAAGAATAGTAGTTTTAATAAAAACGATATATTCCCTTAATAATATAATGATAATAATAGTAGTAGTAGTAGTAGTGTTAATAATTATAATCAGATTTTTTTCATAAACTTCGTGTTTAATTTCTAAACCTGTATCTATAGTTCCTATAACTTATAATTATGATCATATTCATAATTCTTGCCAAATCAACTTTTATAATAAATTTTCTAATATAAATGTTATTAATATGTTCATAATAATGATAATAATAATAATGATCATAGTTGTAATAATAATAATACATATATTAATATTAGTAATAATAATAATAATAAGAATACTTAAGTAATGATAATAATATTAGTAATAATAACAATTATAACAATAATATTTAGTAGTAGCAACTAACAATAATAATAATAATGAAAATGATGATAATAATAATAATGAAAATGGAAATAAAAATATACCCTTTTTAAAAGGTCCTCTAAAAAGAAAAGCCCAAGGCGGGACTCGAACCCGCGACCTCCCGCTAAATCGACACAACCCTTAACCAATCAAGCCGTGACATTTTTCTAGTTATAAACACACTCGATTTAATTATAAACTGTGTTCACTCTTCTCCTTCTTCTTCTCAGCATTCCAAATCAACAACAGAACCAGTGTCATTATATCAACGAGTAATTTATTGGGTTTTAGGATTCACAAGTACAACAGAAAACGAATTTATTGAAGTAATTGGGGTTATTTGAAAACGGGAAAAAAATAAAAACAGGTTCCTACTGTGTTCGTGAAAACACATACAACCTCAAAACTTGATTGTGAATTAAAGGCCGTTTCAGCTAAAACTTCCTTCACGAATTAAGTAGTAAAATCTTCATAAAAACTTTCTGGATTGTTAATTACAATAGACACATCTTAGAAACCTCCAATTCGATCATTGAACACCCGTTTGACTTTTTACTCAAGAACTTTGACTCTAAAATTCAACTTTGGTTTTGTGAATTACAAACTGAAACTTTGCAGAAACTTCGTTTAGAGGATTCCTAACCCTTCCACATTTATAGATTTTAAAATTAGCTTCTAATTCGATTTGAAAGAAAATAGAATAAGAACATGGCAGACGCCTGTTGTTCTTGATCCTTTTTTATAATTACGATCAAATTGAGCTGTGAGAATTGATGGAAATTGATGATTTATAGTATGAACTCGACTGGAATCCTTTACCACTGAATATGATTGCGTTTTCTAGTGAATAAATGTCGACAGGCATTTTAAAGCAGATACAGAATATAGATAAATAAATAAGTTAAAAGAGAAAACAACTCCTAACAGAATTTGGATTTTTCTAGTGATTGGATTGTGTTAGTACGATTTTGTAGACAAATAATCAATTTGAACTGCAGAATGAAAGCTATGTTGAACTGATTCATACGTAATTCTCCTTGTTTTATTAGTTTATATATTAATTACTATTAATTTAATAAATATATTAATAATATCAATACTAATCAATAATTATTTTACTAATACAGAATTAATATTAGATATACTAATAATGTTAATAATAAAGATATCAATATTATGATAATTGTATTATTTCCTAATTATAACTATAATAGTATTAATGATATTAATAATATTAATATTGATATAATAATACAAATAAGAACAATAATTATATGACAATAATAACTTAATAAAAATATTTATAACAATTACAATAAAATTTTAATAACAATATTAGATATGATATTATTAATAGTCGGTGTTATTTTTATGATAATAATATTAATGATAAATAATTTATATTTATAATAATAATAATCCTTAATGAAAATGGTAATAATAATATTTATTAATATTACTAATATTAATCTTATAACTAAAGGTACATTTTTTTTAACAGTGACAATAATAATGATATTAACAATTCAATTATAACAATTTCAGTATTATAACTTTTAATGATATTGATATTAATATTAATAATGATAATGAATGTAATAATAATCATATAATAATTATAATTGAACTTGTAATTACTTTTAATATATTTATATTACAATTTATATCATATATTATATGAGTACCTCCATTGAATATTAATTATTTATATATTATATAAATGTTACATTATAATGGTTATTAATAGAAACCTTTTATATATCTTATCATATTGATTGATCATAATATCATATATCTATTTATATATTCATTTTAATAATAACTTAATTATTTTGTTTATTATTTTACATTTTTAATTCTACTGATTCAATAACATTTTTATTGTTTACAATACTTACATTTGTATTTATTCATATATTTATTTATAAACAATAGTTCGTGAATCGTTGGAAATAGTCAATGGTCAAATGAATTCATGAAACAGTTTATACTTTTTGAGACTCAACAATACAGATTTTGCTTATCGTGTCGGGAATATATAAAGATTCAAGTTTAAATTTGATCAGAAATTTCCGGGTCGTCACAAAGGCCTCCTCGTGCGGGAGTGTAACTCCCCCACTTGGAACTACGTTCCATCTCCACAACTCGCACAACCGTACAATGCTACCAAATGTAGACTTTACCAACAATTGGGTTCACACGACCCATCACCATTCCTTGCTCCAACCTTAAGCATACGAAGGATTTTAACCTATCCTTAAACACTTCAAATGAAAAGTGTACCACAAATTACACAACTACACTCTCGCAATCATCCAATTGCTATAGCTTGTCAACTTCACCTAGTCACTCATGTACTTAAGGGTTTCATCTTGGTACCCTAAGTACAATGTAACCACAACACAATCGGAGTCGAACACCACACTAGTAGGTATGAAAGATGCACCTAATTTCGCGTCACGTAGACTCCTTTACCACAGACATCGAGATTCAAAACACTCAATCTCAAGGGTTCCAACCACCCGACGAACCTCACGGTTCACCAATATCAACACAAAAGCGTACACGCGCTTATCAACCGAACACCAAAACCCATTTCCATGGTTTGGTAGAAACATTTCCCAAATACTAAGGAATGCTTGGTTACACCAAGTCTTACGCCCTTCGTCCAAAAATCAATCATTACCATAGGGTACTTCCATTAGGAACGTCACCCTTAACAATAACATGCACAACACAATGCAATAACAAATCCGAACTTAAACGCCACATAAATAAATATTCAAATGACATATTTATTAAAATGAAACGTACCTCAACGTCTCCTTGTGGCATTCGCCGCCGCCAACTCGGGACAATCCGGCTTACGATGCCCCTCCTTATGACAATAGTAGCACATCACGTCATCACTTCTCGGTATTGTGCACTCCCATAACTTATGGCCCCTAACACCACAATTGAAACATCTAGGTGCACGAGAATCCATCACGCCTTTTTCCACATTACCCGTACTCGCACTTGCACCCTTATTTTTCTTACTTGGAGCACCATAAGAAACAACCCTTCTCTTACTTGAAGGTTCACACATCTTTGATCGCGTATACGACTCGAAACCTCTAGCCAAGTCGAATAATTCCGCAAACGATTTCGCTTGACCCCAGCTAATTTTACCCTTCAAGTCATCATTCAAGGTCCGATAGAAATCCCCCATCAACAAATGATCATTTTCCAAATACTCCGGGCAAAAACGAGCCTTCGCCATAAAGGTCGTCTTGAGAGTATTTAAATCCATAGATCCTTGTCGCAAATTTCGCAACTCATTACGCAATTCCCACAAATCGGCCGAAGTCCGGAACTCCTCGAAGAATTCCTCTTTAAACTCGTCCCATGATAACACCATAAACAGTTCACCACCGACAAGATCAATCTTACCATCCAACCAATCCCTCGCCCTACCCCGCAACAAACTAGTAGCGAGTCTTGTCCTCTTCCCGGGAGGGCATTCAATAGTACGTAAATACCCTTCAACATCCGAAATCCAAGTTGTGCTTACCAAAGGATCCGGTTTCCCATCATACATCGGGAGTTTAGTCCTCATGAAGCTCTTAAGACAACGCTCCATTTCACTACTACCCCGAAATTCGGAATACTTCCTATCCATTTCTTCTCGAAATGCACTCATTTGCTCCGCAACGACGGCCGCTGTGAAGACCCGTCCTAATCTATCCGGACGAAGTCCATATCGATTATAAACGATTCACAACAGTTGATTACATCGCGAGGTACTTGACCTCTATATGATACATTTTACAAACATTGCATTCGTTTTTGAAAAGACAAACTTTCATTACATCGAAAGTTGACAGGCATGCATACCATTTCATAATATATCCAACTATAATTGACTTGATAATAATCTTGATGAACTCGACGACTCGAATGCAACGTCTTTTGAAATATGCCATGAATGACTCCAAGTAATATCTATAAAATGAGCAAATACACAGCGGAAGATTTCTTTCGTACCTGAGAATAAACATGCTTTAAAGTGTCAACCAAAAGGTTGGTGAGTTCATTAGTTTAACTTAAACAATCGTTTCCATCATTTTAATAGACCACAAGATTTCAGATTTCCATTTCTCATAAACATACGTCCCATGCATAGAGACAAAAATATCATTCATATGGATTGAACACCTGGTAACCGACATTAACAATATGCATATATAAGAATATCCCCATCATTCCGGGATCCTCCTTCGAACATGATATAAATTTCGAAGTACTAAAACATCCAGTACTTTGGATGGGGCTTGTTGGGCCCGATAGATCTATCTTTAGGATTCGCGTCAATTAGGGTGTCTGTTCCCTAATTCTTAGATTACCAGACTTAATAAAAAGGGGCATATTCGACTTCGATAATCCAACCATAGAATGTAGTTTCACGTACTTGTGTCAATTTCGTAAAACAGTTATAAAAGTTGCGCATGTATTCTCAGCCCAAAAATATAAAGGGTAAAAAGGCAAATGAAACTCACGATACTGTATTTTGTAGTAAAAATACATATGACGTCATTGAACAATGCAGGGTTGGCCTCGGATTCACGAACCTATATCAATTGTGTATATATTAATACGTATAATGTAAGTTACAAAATTTCATTTATTAATATGTATTATTTATATATTATAGTTTTGTAGAATTTATTCTAACCTTTATTTTAAAACGTATACTTATATTATATTTTAAGTTATATTTTATATATATATCGATTTTATGTATATATATCTATAATGATTTACGTTTATATAAATAGTGACATTAATATATTTATATACATATATTTGTGGTTAGTATTGTATTTATGAAATTTTATTAGTTTGTTATGTGAATTATTAATACAATCCTAGTATATACCATAAGTGTATATATATAGTGTACAAAAGATTTATTTGTTAAAATAATAATTTAGATAATAATAATTTACTAATAATAATAATAATTTTATTAATAATGATAATACTAATAGCAAAAAAAAAAATGAAAATGATAACTGTTAATGATACTAATAATAATAACTCTAAAATAATATTAATACTAATACCATACTTATGTTAATAATAAGGGTTCTAATATTTATAAAATGATAAATGATAATCATAATAATACTAGTAAATATTAATGATGATACTGATAAATATGATATTATTAATTGTAAATGTACTGATGATACTATTATTTATAAACTGGTACAAATTCTAATATTGATGATAATAATATATTTTTATTTCCTTCATAATAATAATAATGATAATCATAATCATAATCCTAATGATGATAAAATACTAAAATGATAAGTTTATTACTAATAATAATATTATTAATACCTATCATAATAATAATAGTAATGTCTATAGTACTTTCAAATATGATAACAAGTATGATACTAATAATAACAATAACAATAACAATCAAAACAATCACAATAATAATAATAATACTAATAATAATTAATATATAATAACAATAATAAAATTAGAAAAGAAAACTACCTCACATGAAAAGAGTTTCAAAAAAAAAAGAAACTACCGTCCTCTGGACTCGATCTCGTGACCACATGCTCACACGCAAACACTCTCGACCATCCCACCAATTCTGATTCTCTGTACTAATATCGAATTTAAATTTTATATATAAACTATTTTTCTTCTATTCCTCTTCTTCTCCACAAGTCTCATGGATTCAACAAAACATCAATAACCCAAAAAAAAAAAAAAAAAAAAAAAAATCGGGGTTCCCTTTAAAGCTTCAAAACATTACAGAAAAAATAATAATTTGGGTTCTAAAAAAAAAAAAATTACTAAAGGCCTACTGCAGCGTCGGTTCTTGGAACAAAACAAAAAAAATTGATTTCGTAATAGATAACATTATAGATAATGTTTATAACACGAAATAGTTTTCTAAACATGTATAAAAACTACTGGAATCGTCAATTTGATCAGAAACATATACACGAACGCGAATTTGTCTCAAGAACAATTGTTGACTTTTTTTAAACTAAACTTTGACTTCAAAATTCAAGATCGATATAAAGATTTGAGAGTTGAGATTTTGCAGATAGATTCAAAGAAAGATTTCTAACCTTTCTGCATTTTTAGATTTTGAAACTTTATTCGAAATTGAATTAAGAGAAAAAAAAATTGGAGCGTACAGAGAAGAAGAAAAAAAATAATATCGCTGTGCTCTTTAATCCCATTGGATTTCCTTTTTATTTGATTTGCAATTATACATAATCATGTTGTAATAATAGAGATCGGTTGATAAAAAATGGAGAAAATGTCAACACAGGTTCACGAGTTGGGAGCAGGAAAGAAACAAAAAAAATAATAATAATAGAGATAAAGGATACAGAGGTCAAGCGTATAATATAGATCCCTACTATTTTTTTTAATTAATAATAATAATATATAATAACAATACTATTAATATCTAATAATATTAATAAAATTAATAATAATGATAAATATAATATTAATGATAATAATAATTGTAAAAATGATAATAATAATAATAATAATAATAATACCATACTAATTATGATAATATTAATATTTTATCGATAATAATAATATTAGTAATAATAATCTAATTTATACATCCAATTTCATCTTTATATGATATAAAGTGATATTATGAATACAAATATTGATATTTGACGATACAAATAACATTACTACAACAACTATATTTGTATTTAAATTTAATTTATTAATATCATCTATTATTATGTAATATTTAATAATTATGTAATATGTATTGTAACATATACTGAATATTATATATTTATGCATTTTAATATAAATATATTATAATATTTATTTACATACTAATTATATTATACTTATGTATGTAATTATGAAAAATATAAATGTTTTATATATGTAAGTATTATATATATTTATTAAAATAGTACATTATTTCATCATAGATATATTATAAATTTCTACATATACATAATATAATAATTATGTATAAAATCATATATATATAGTTATATTTATGTATATATGTATACTACCATATATATAAAATCATGTTTTAAATGTTGAGTAGATGATTAATTATGTATATTAAATAATTAACTACAAAGTATAACATTGTACATTTAATATTTTGATAACGTTGGTAAAATATGTTTGAATCATTTATATACAATATACTATATATATTCAAAATGAAAATCTTTAGTTATTAAATGTTATCTTTTATAATAACAAAATTACTTAATAGTTCATTAATACTAATATAATTAGTTTTATATATAATTATTTATATTTACATTCTTAGTTACAATTAAAGGTTCGTGAATCGTCGGAAATAGTTAAAGGTCAAATGTTATCATGAAATAGTTCAAACATAATGAGACTCGGTTTAATAGACTTTGCTTATCGAGTCGAATCATATAAGATTATGTTTAAATTTGGTCGAAAATTCCCGGGTCATCACAGTACCTACCCGTTAAAGAAATTTCGTCCCGAAATTTGAGTGAGGTCGTCATAGCTAACAATAAATATGTTTTCCTGACGAATATGAGTTGATAACTTGAGTTTTATCATCATTGAGTAATATGGATAAAAATAATTCGATTATTCGAAGAGTGCGAATGAAGCTATTCACAAAAGGATGAAATGAGAAACAAAGATTTGTTTTTAACTTTTGACGTAGTCAGGTTTGAATTTAGAAAATAAGGCGCGTCTTAACTTTTGACATTGCCTTGGTTGAATTCCGAAATTTAAGGGATTTAAAGAAAATCTTGAAGATCTATAAAATCTGATTCTTCGGGATTTATGGAAATTAAGATCTCTTTAATTAAATACGGTGATCTGCCCCGATTACTACGTCTGATATTTCCAGTATAAATTAAGCTCTTCCTTTCCATTATTCTCACCATTCTTATACTTTCTTTCTTAGTTCATACATCCAAAAGATTCTGAAAATGATTAATCCAGTTCTGATTCTTGTCCTCATCCTTACTATCGCAACAATCATTCTCCTTTTCCAACTTCCACCAGAGGAATCTGCTTTCTTCTACTTCGCCCTCGGGATTATAATGTTTTTAATTCTCCCGTGTCTTTATGTTGCGATAAACATTGATATACACGGTTTGTGTAATAACCCGACTTTTTCCGTTAAATACTTAACAACCATTTATTAAATTCAATGATTTTTCCATGCCATATTTTTTTTTTCTATATTAAAGAACAGACTATTTTTGATATGTGTTAATTTATCACTAGAAAATTTTGAAAATTAGTAATAATAAAGTTAATAATTGAAACTAATAACTTATGAAAGATATATAAATACTTTATAAATAAATATATAAAATGATAAATAAAAATATATAATAAATGGTTAAATTGAATTTCGACATCACTAGATTCGTATATATTTCTAGTCACTATTTAGATCCAAGTTGTAAGAAATTTTGTTTACTACTTTTTAGTATTTTTTTTATATAAAACACTACGGTTAGTGAAACCAAAAAAAATACCTTTTCAGACAACGAAACGCATGAATACTTATTTTATATAATAATTAAGTTTTAAAAAAATTGAATTATTTAATTGGGATATTTTTAAATTAAACCCAAGAAAATTAGTTTAAACATTCATGTTTCAATAAAGGACAAATATTTATTTAATGTAAAATATTATAAATAAGTATTTTATGAAAAACACAAACCAGGTATGACGTCAAGAGTTTAACAGGTTTCAAACAATATGGATATATATAATTTTTTTAAATATAAAATTAACCAGTCATTGAATCATATTAAGATAAAATACATTGGATCTTAGCTAAAGGATAAAAATTTAATTATAACATGTGACTTTACAGTAATACCCGTGTTTAACAAATTATTACACCCGTGATATATTCATACCCGTGACTACACTGTATTATCCGTGATGTCTATTATTAAGATAGATATATCCCGTGACTATACAGTTAACACCCGTGTTTTATAGATGTGATATATATATATATATATATATATATATATATATATATATATATATATATATATTAATCTATAACCCTAATTTATTCATACCCGTTCATTTTTCTTCTTCTCCTCAAGAACACCCACATTCTTCTTCACTTCTAACCTCAAATTCTCCTTCAATATTTGCTTGATCACAAAATCGTTTACATATTCGGATTCCTCTCGAAGAGCTCTACTTATCCATACCAACAATTTCTTGATTTGAGTAAGTTTTAAAAACTCCAATTTTCTAGTTTTCATATTTTTGTTACATATTAGGGTAGATATAGTGTCTAGTGCTCAAGTCCTTGTATGTATGCATGATATTGTTCGTTAATTTGATCATTTGTTGACTTGTTGATGAATCACGAATTTGAATGGTATGTTACTGATATGAACATGATATTTTTAGTTTATGAAATACTTATAAATGAAATCCTTGTGAAAAACTATTAATTTTAGGCTCAAGAATCACTTGATTTCGTTTAGAATTGCTTCCGGTATGATTAATTGAAGTTTAACATGATATTACATGAAATCCGAATTGTTTTGCCATGTTTCTGGAATTTTGACTTTGTTATCTGTAAATATAAGTATGTAGATGGATTACTATTGAAAAACTACTAATTTTAGGCTCAAGAATCAATTGATTTCGTTATCGTATGCTCCCGATATGTTAAATTGAAGTTTTCATGTGATCTTGCTATGAATCCGAATTTTCTGAGATGAATGCTTTATGATTGAGTTTGTGAACTGATGTTAGATGTATAGATAATTGAAAAACACCCAAGATAGACTTAAGATTCATGTTAATCGGATATGTATAGCCCTCGTTATGGTTAATTAAAGGTTTGTGATTTTGTTGCTTAAAAATTTATTTTGGTTTAAAAATTCGTAATTGAAACTGTGAATTTGGGAAAGTATGCTATATATTCAGGTCCGGATAGGTATATAGTTGTATTACTTGCGAAAAAAAATAATATTTGGTTTTCATTTAGATATTGTCCAATTCCGATAAAAGAGTCAAAATCTATGGCCAAATCAAAGTTAGAATTTTATATTATTTAAAACCGGACAGAACAGTTTCATTGGGATGCGTGCGACTTGATCTCAGGATTCTGGGTTCACGGTTGCGTGCGTATCGAAAAATTAATAAGTTTAGACTCCAGAAACGCGTCATTTGGATACTTTTTGGATTTGATTTGATTTTTCAAAGTTTATACATGAGTACCGAAACGATTCAGCATTACAGCCTGGTACGTTTTCAGTCACTGCGGGCTTTCTGTTTAGTGTTAGAGGTTGTGCTTCGGAAATATTATAGTCGACTAAATTCCGGAGATTTTGGCGTGTATTTCAAGTCAAACGGACCTGTACTTATTTTTATAAAAATTCTGGAAGTTGACTACATTATTTAAGCTAAATAATATGTGCAATTGACTTTGTTTGACCAAATGGGTTTAATGGGTCAAAATGGGTAACGGTCAGTGTAGAAAAGTCCCAAACGTCGATTTAAGTAAGTTTAAAGGTTGTGGTGTTTAAAAAATAAGTTGTGACATGTTTTGGTCAAAATGGGTGTTTATGACCCATTTGGGTCATACGAGCCTACTTTGACCCATATGCGAAATTTTGAGAACCAAAGGTATGTAACACATCCCGTATATTGATTTAAGTATGTTTGCAAGTTTTGGTGCTTTAAAAATGAGTTTGGGTCAAATTTGGTTTAAAGAAAGTTTTATGACTCATTCGGGTCAAACGTGCATAAATTGACCCATATGCATAATTTTGGAAAACGAAAGTCACCAACACATCTAAAATGTCATTTTTGAGCTGTGATAAAAATTTGGTTAAATCAGGTCAGCCGGATTCAAATTTGGATCGTCAACCGAAAATTTTAGTATTTTAACAAAATTGTCAAAATGACTCTCGGACCTACTTTGAGGACTCGCAAGTTGAAATCAGTTAAGTTTAGATAAAAACTATTATTTGGTATTGAAAGTATTTGTGACAAGCTTTAAAACGATATATTATTTGTATAATTTTGTTGAGTCTAAACATGTATAAAACAAGCGAGAAAATGGGCAATCGTTGCTGATTTTGAACACTTAACAAATTTTATCAGCATTTTATGTTTCGGGAGACTGTTTTCGCGAGGTCATAACTTTAGAACCGTAACTCCGTTTTTGTCAAATAAACTGTCTATAGAAAGGTGGGATGACATACTTTCCAATGGTCACGACCTAAGGTATTATATCAAATTTAGTGGGACCCGGAATCAGCTGCAAAATACTAAAAAATACATATATGTAAACAATATAAATTTTTCTAAGTAAAAATGAATAACTTAAGTTTGACCTATGTTTGACTACTTGATCAACTTGTGTAATTTTATGCGGTTGTTGACTTGTGTTAATCATGTTGACTGTGTTTGACTTGCGTTTGACTTACATTTGACTTACTTTGACTTGCGTTGACTTTTGTTGACTTTTGTTAAATTTTGATAAATTTATGAGTCGGACTTGAGCAATAGGACTATACGAACCCTATGACCTGACCTAGCTTGTTAGACATTTATTAACCAACATATATTCTTTAGGATGAGGTCTACGGTTACTTGCATTCCGAGTATTGGTTACATCTACGTGAATTGTTTATTGGGCTACAAAGGTGAGTTTCATTTGCTCCCTTTTTAATTGCTTTTGCAATATATATTTTTGGGCTGAGAATACATGCGCTGCTTTTATAAATGTTTACAAAATAGACACAAGTACTTAAAAATATATTCTACGTTGAGTTGTACCACTGGCATATTTCCCTGTAGCTTGGTAACTACTATTTACATGGGTATTGTAAACGCGAATCCTGTTGATAGATCTATCGGGCCTGACAACCCCAACCGGACTGGACGACCAGTATTCAACGGTTGCACAGTACTTCGTTTCGGTAACTACACTTGGTACGGTGTAGTGATATTTCATAATAAAGGGAATATGCGACGTTGATTAAATGTTAAGTATGGTTACCAAGTGCTCAACCACTTAGAATGCTTTACATACACTTGCGAGTGTATTATGTTTATGATTATGAAATCTTGTGGTCTATTGAAACTATTGATAACTGTTGTTATGATAAACCTATGAACTCACCAACCTTTTGGTTGACACTTTTAGCATGTTTATTCTCAGGTTTTTCAAAAGTGCTTCCGCTGTCTGCTTGCTATTTGCTCAAGGTGCTGCATGGAGTCTTTTATGCCATATTTTCAAAAAGACATTGCATTCAAATATTATTGTTATAATCTGTTATTAAATAAATTGATGATTTAGTCATTTTGTATAAGTTATCATATATATTTGGGATATGTCTATATTTTGGTTAACTTTCTATGTATAGAAAGTATTTTTTTTTTAAAAAAAAAAATTAATGCAATGTTTTATCAAAACGTATCATATAGAGGTCGAAACCTCGCTGTGGGACCGTAGATAACGTACCGCATCAATAGCGATTTTGGCGGGTCGTTAGAGATGGTATCAGAGCATTGGTTCTAGGGAATTAGGTGCATTAATGTGTCTGACATGGACCGTTAGGATACATTAGTGATCTAGTCTAGAACCGTGTCGTTACACTTATATGTGATTATGTGCATATTCTGATATTAATATAATATTATTATTACTATCGGTGAGAAAGTATTTCTCCCTTTGATTACAAGCCTTCTCATGCTCAAACGAGTTCATTTTCAACACCCCGGTCATTGAAAAACCAGGAAGCGTCATTCAGGACTTTCGAAATTTCCGACATTCCTACGTGAGTTATTACTTATATAAAATTTTTAGATATCATTTGTGTTATAACATGTGCTTATGTGCTTCGATTAAGAAATTCCGGACGTCTCAAATTGTGAATCGGAAGAAGTCTTTTCCGACTCACGAAGATTCTCAGTAGTTTCAAAGACATTCTTACGACATTCCCTTTCAATATTATTAATTATAATATTATATTCCCATACTATTTTTAGTACAACTCTTTTTGAAATCATTTTGATTCATAAATTTTGGAAAACGACACTTGTTTCATATCCAAAAATATTTTGGAGTAGTGTTGGAATGGAAGTATGACTTAGTGTAATATAATTACGCTTGATCAAAGTGGTTATATTACGGTAAGTCATGCAGAAGTTCTAATGGAACGTGATGGTGGTAATGCTTGATCAACCTTATCTTCACCACGTACCATGTTACAAGACTCTGTTTTCTGCGCTGATATCTGAATATACCAAGACTCTATATGTGACATCATTTGAGTCACGTTGTGTTTCCTTCTCATCTTTGTTATATCATACTTGCACTCCGAACCATTTATTCAAAGGTATTCGTTATCAAAGAAATATGATCTCGTTTTGCCCAACTTTCATACTTAACTACAAGATGCTCGGTCTTACTATGTCAAGACGAACATTCCTATCCTCACTTGTTTCCTAAACGCAGTTTAATCGCACCAACCAAAATTTCGGGACGAAATTTTCTTTAACGGGTAGGTAATGTAATAACCCGACTTTTTCCGTTAAATACTTAACAACCATTTATTAAATTCAATGATTTTTCCATGCCATAATTTTTTTTTTCTATATTAAAGAACAGACTATTTTTGATATGTGTTAATTTATCACTAGAAAATTTTGAAAATTAGTAATAATAAAGTTAATAATTGAAACTAATAACTTATGAAAGATATATAAATACTTTATAAATAAATATATAAAATGATAAATAAAAATATATAATAAATGGTTAAATTGAATTTCGACATCACTAGATTCGTATATATTTCTAGTCACTATTTAGATCCAAGTTGTAAGAAATTTTGTTTACTACTTTTTAGTATTTTTTTTATATAAAACACTACGGTTAGTGAAACCAAAAAAAATACCTTTTCAGACAACGAAACGCATGAATACTTATTTTATATAATAATTAAGTTTTAAAAAAATTGAATTATTTAATTGGGATATTTTTAAATTAAACCCAAGAAAATTAGTTTAAACATTCATGTTTCAATAAAGGACAAATATTTATTTAATGTAAAATATTATAAATAAGTATTTTATGAAAAACACAAACCAGGTATGACGTCAAGAGTTTAAAAGGTTTCAAACAATATGGATATATATAATTTTTTTAAATATAAAATTAACCAGTCATTGAATCATAATAAGATAAAATACATTGGATCTTAGCTAAAGGATAAAAATTTAATTATAACATGTGACTTTACAGTAATACCCGTGTTTACCAAATTATTACACCCGTGATATATTCATACCCGTGACTACACTGTATTATCCGTGATGTCTATTATTAAGATAGATATATCCCGTGACTATACAGTTAACACCCGTGTTTTATAGATGTGATATATATATATATATATATTAATCTATAACCTTAATTTATTCATACCCGTTCATTTTTCTTCTTCTCCTCAAGAACACCCACATTCTTCTTCACTTCTAACCTCAAATTCTCCTTCAATATTTGCTTGATCACAAAATCGTTTACATATTCGGATTCCTCTCGAAGAGCTCTACTTATCCATACCAACAATTTCTTGATTTGAGTAAGTTTTAAAAACTCCAATTTTCTAGTTTTCATATTTTTGTTACATATTAGGGTAGATATAGTGTCTAGTGCTCAAGTCCTTGTATGTATGCATGATATTGTTCGTTAATTTGATCATTTGTTGACTTGTTGATGAATCACGAATTTGAATGGTATGTTACTGATATGAACATGATATTTTTAGTTTATGAAATACTTATAAATGAAATCCTTGTGAAAAACTATTAATTTTAGGCTCAAGAATCACTTGATTTCGTTTAGAATTGCTTCCGGTATGATTAATTGAAGTTTAACATGATATTACATGAAATCCGAATTGTTTTGCCATGTTTCTGGAATTTTGACTTTGTTATCTGTAAATATAAGTATGTAGATGGATTACTATTGAAAAACTACTAATTTTAGGCTCAAGAATCAATTGATTTCGTTATCGTATGCTCCCGATATGTTAAATTGAAGTTTTCATGTGATCTTGCTATGAATCCGAATTTTCTGAGATGAATGCTTTATGATTGAGTTTGTGAACTGATGTTAGATGTATAGATAATTGAAAAACACCCAAGATAGACTTAAGATTCATGTTAATCGGATATGTATAGCCCTCGTTATGGTTAATTAAAGGTTTGTGATTTTGTTGCTTAAAAATTTATTTTGGTTTAAAAATTCGTAATTGAAACTGTGAATTTGGGAAAGTATGCTATATATTCAGGTCCGGAGAGGTATATAGTTGTATTACTTGCGAAAAAAAATAATATTTGGTTTTCATTTAGATATTGTCCAATTCCGATAAAAGAGTCAAAATCTATGGCCAAATCAAAGTTAGAATTTTATATTATTTAAAACCGGACAGAACAGTTTCATTGGGATGCGTGCGACTTGATCTCAGGATTCTGGGTTCACGGTTGCGTGCGTATCGAAAAATTAATAAGTTTAGACTCCAGAAACGCGTCATTTGGATACTTTTTGGATTTGATATGATTTTTCAAAGTTTATACGAGTACCGAAACGATTCAGCATTACAGCCTGGTACGTTTTCAGTCACTGCGAGCTTTCTGTTTAGTGTTAGAGGTTGTGCTTCGGATATATTATAGTCGACTAAATTCCGGAGATTTTGGCGTGTATTTCAAGTCAAACGGACCTGTACTTATTTTTATAAAAATTCTGGAAGTTGACTACATTATTTAAGCTAAATAATATGTGCAATTGACTTTGTTTGACCAAATGGGTTTAATGGGTCAAAATGGGTAACGGTCAGTGTAGAAAAGTCCCAAACGTCGATTTAAGTAAGTTTAAAGGTTGTGGTGTTTAAAAAATAAGTTGTGACATGTTTTGGTCAAAATGGGTGTTTATGACCCATTTGGGTCATACGAGCCTACTTTGACCCATATGCGAAATTTTGAGAACCAAAGGTATGTAACACATCCCGTATATTGATTTAAGTATGTTTGCAAGTTTTGGTGCTTTAAAAATGAGTTTGGGTCAAATTTGGTTTAAAGAAAGTTTTATGACTCATTCGGGTCAAACGTGCATAAATTGACCCATATGCATAATTTTGGAAAACGAAAGTCACCAACACATCTAAAATGTCATTTTTGAGCTGTGATAAAAATTTGGTTAAATCAGGTCAGCCGGATTCAAATTTGGATCGTCAACCGAAAATTTTAGTATTTTAACAAAATTGTCAAAATGACTCTCGGACCTACTTTGAGGACTCGCAAGTTGAAACCAGTTAAGTTTAGATAAAAACTATTATTTGGTATTGAAAGTATTTGTGACAAGCTTTAAAACGATATATTATTTGTATAATTTTGTTGAGTCTAAACATGTATAAAACAAGCGAGAAAATGGGCAATCGTTGCTGATTTTGAACACTTAACAAAAATTTTATCAGCATTTTATGTTTCGGGAGACTGTTTTCGCGAGGTCATAACTTTAGAACCGTAACTCCGTTTTTGTCAAATAAACTGTCTATAGAAAGGTGGGATGACATACTTTCCAATGGTCACGACCTAAGGTATTATATCAAATTTAGTGGGACCCGGAATCAGCTGCAAAATACTAAAAAATACATATATGTAAACAATATAAATTTTTCTAAGTAAAAATGAATAACTTAAGTTTGACCTATGTTTGACTACTTGATCAACTTGTGTAATTTTATGCGGTTGTTGACTTGTGTTAATCATGTTGACTGTGTTTGACTTGCGTTTGACTTACATTTGACTTACTTTGACTTGCGTTGACTTTTGTTGACTTTTGTTAAATTTTGATAAATTTATGAGTCGGACTTGAGCAATAGGACTATACGAACCCTATGACCTGACCTAGCTTGTTAGACATTTATTAACCAACATATATTCTTTAGGATGAGGTCTACGGTTACTTGCATTCCGAGTATTGGTTACATCTACGTGAATTGTTTATTGGGCTACAAAGGTGAGTTTCATTTGCTCCCTTTTTAATTGCTTTTGCAATATATATTTTTGGGCTGAGAATACATGCGCTGCTTTTATAAATGTTTACAAAATAGACACAAGTACTTAAAAATATATTCTACGTTGAGTTGTACCACTGGCATATTTCCCTGTAGCTTGGTAACTACTATTTACATGGGTATTGTAAACGCGAATCCTGTTGATAGATCTATCGGGCCTGACAACCCCAACCGGACTGGACGACCAGTATTCAACGGTTGCACAGTACTTCGTTTCGGTAACTACACTTGGTACGGTGTAGTGATATTTCATAATAAAGGGAATATGCGACGTTGATTAAATGTTAAGTATGGTTACCAAGTGCTCAACCACTTAGAATGCTTTACATACACTTGCGAGTGTATTATGTTTATGATTATGAAATCTTGTGGTCTATTGAAACTATTGATAACTGTTGTTATGATAAACCTATGAACTCACCAACCTTTTGGTTGACACTTTTAGCATGTTTATTCTCAGGTTTTTCAAAAGTGCTTCCGCTGTCTGCTTGCTATTTGCTCAAGGTGCTGCATGGAGTCTTTTATGCCATATTTTCAAAAAGACATTGCATTCAAATATTATTGTTATAATCTGTTATTAAATAAATTGATGATTTAGTCATTTTGTATAAGTTATCATATATATTTGGGATATGTCTATATTTTGGTTAACTTTCTATGTATAGAAAGTATTTTTTTTTTAAAAAAAAAAATTAATGCAATGTTTTATCAAAACGTATCATATAGAGGTCGAAACCTCGCTGTGGGACCGTAGATAACGTACCGCATCAATAGCGATTTTGGCGGGTCGTTAGAGATGGTATCAGAGCATTGGTTCTAGGGAATTAGGTGCATTAATGTGTCTGACATGGACCGTTAGGATACATTAGTGATCTAGTCTAGAACCGTGTCGTTACACTTATATGTGATTATGTGCATATTCTGATATTAATATAATATTATTATTACTATCGGTGAGAAAGTATTTCTCCCTTTGATTACAAGCCTTCTCATGCTCAAACGAGTTCATTTTCAACACCCCGGTCATTGAAAAACCAGGAAGCGTCATTCAGGACTTTCGAAATTTCCGACATTCCTACGTGAGTTATTACTTATATAAAATTTTTAGATATCATTTGTGTTATAACATGTGCTTATGTGCTTCGATTAAGAAATTCCGGACGTCTCAAATTGTGAATCGGAAGAAGTCTTTTCCGACTCACGAAGATTCTCAGTAGTTTCAAAGACATTCTTACGACATTCCCTTTCAATATTATTAATTATAATATTATATTCCCATACTATTTTTAGTACAACTCTTTTTGAAATCATTTTGATTCATAAATTTTGGAAAACGACACTTGTTTCATATCCAAAAATATTTTGGAGTAGTGTTGGAATGGAAGTATGACTTAGTGTAATATAATTACGCTTGATCAAAGTGGTTATATTACGGTAAGTCATGCAGAAGTTCTAATGGAACGTGATGGTGGTAATGCTTGATCAACCTTATCTTCACCACGTACCATGTTACAAGACTCTGTTTTCTGCGCTGATATCTGAATATACCAAGACTCTATATGTGACATCATTTGAGTCACGTTGTGTTTCCTTCTCATCTTTGTTATATCATACTTGCACTCCGAACCATTTATTCAAAGGTATTCGTTATCAAAGAAATATGATCTCGTTTTGCCCAACTTTCATACTTAACTACAAGATGCTCGGTCTTACTATGTCAAGACGAACATTCCTATCCTCACTTGTTTCCTAAACGCAGTTTAATCGCACCAACCAAAATTTCGGGACGAAATTTTCTTTAACGGGTAGGTAATGTAATAACCCGACTTTTTCCGTTAAATACTTAACAACCATTTATTAAATTCAATGATTTTTCCATGCCATAATTTTTTTTTTCTATATTAAAGAACAGACTATTTTTGATATGTGTTAATTTATCACTAGAAAATTTTGAAAATTAGTAATAATAAAGTTAATAATTGAAACTAATAACTTATGAAAGATATATAAATACTTTATAAATAAATATATAAAATGATAAATAAAAATATATAATAAATGGTTAAATTGAATTTCGACATCACTAGATTCGTATATATTTCTAGTCACTATTTAGATCCAAGTTGTAAGAAATTTTGTTTACTACTTTTTAGTATTTTTTTTATATAAAACACTACGGTTAGTGAAACCAAAAAAAATACCTTTTCAGACAACGAAACGCATGAATACTTATTTTATATAATAATTAAGTTTTAAAAAAATTGAATTATTTAATTGGGATATTTTTAAATTAAACCCAAGAAAATTAGTTTAAACATTCATGTTTCAATAAAGGACAAATATTTATTTAATGTAAAATATTATAAATAAGTATTTTATGAAAAACACAAACCAGGTATGACGTCAAGAGTTTAAAAGGTTTCAAACAATATGGATATATATAATTTTTTTAAATATAAAATTAACCAGTCATTGAATCATAATAAGATAAAATACATTGGATCTTAGCTAAAGGATAAAAATTTAATTATAACATGTGACTTTACAGTAATACCCGTGTTTACCAAATTATTACACCCGTGATATATTCATACCCGTGACTACACTGTATTATCCGTGATGTCTATTATTAAGATAGATATATCCCGTGACTATACAGTTAACACCCGTGTTTTATAGATGTGATATATATATATATATATATTAATCTATAACCTTAATTTATTCATACCCGTTCATTTTTCTTCTTCTCCTCAAGAACACCCACATTCTTCTTCACTTCTAACCTCAAATTCTCCTTCAATATTTGCTTGATCACAAAATCGTTTACATATTCGGATTCCTCTCGAAGAGCTCTACTTATCCATACCAACAATTTCTTGATTTGAGTAAGTTTTAAAAACTCCAATTTTCTAGTTTTCATATTTTTGTTACATATTAGGGTAGATATAGTGTCTAGTGCTCAAGTCCTTGTATGTATGCATGATATTGTTCGTTAATTTGATCATTTGTTGACTTGTTGATGAATCACGAATTTGAATGGTATGTTACTGATATGAACATGATATTTTTAGTTTATGAAATACTTATAAATGAAATCCTTGTGAAAAACTATTAATTTTAGGCTCAAGAATCACTTGATTTCGTTTAGAATTGCTTCCGGTATGATTAATTGAAGTTTAACATGATATTACATGAAATCCGAATTGTTTTGCCATGTTTCTGGAATTTTGACTTTGTTATCTGTAAATATAAGTATGTAGATGGATTACTATTGAAAAACTACTAATTTTAGGCTCAAGAATCAATTGATTTCGTTATCGTATGCTCCCGATATGTTAAATTGAAGTTTTCATGTGATCTTGCTATGAATCCGAATTTTCTGAGATGAATGCTTTATGATTGAGTTTGTGAACTGATGTTAGATGTATAGATAATTGAAAAACACCCAAGATAGACTTAAGATTCATGTTAATCGGATATGTATAGCCCTCGTTATGGTTAATTAAAGGTTTGTGATTTTGTTGCTTAAAAATTTATTTTGGTTTAAAAATTCGTAATTGAAACTGTGAATTTGGGAAAGTATGCTATATATTCAGGTCCGGAGAGGTATATAGTTGTATTACTTGCGAAAAAAAATAATATTTGGATTTCATTTAGATATTGTCCAATTCCGATAAAAGAGTCAAAATCTATGGCCAAATCAAAGTTAGAATTTTATATTATTTAAAACCGGACAGAACAGTTTCATTGGGATGCGTGCGACTTGATCTCAGGATTCTGGGTTCACGGTTGCGTGCGTATCGAAAAATTAATAAGTTTAGACTCCAGAAACGCGTCATTTGGATACTTTTTGGATTTGATATGATTTTTCAAAGTTTATACGAGTACCGAAACGATTCAGCATTACAGCCTGGTACGTTTTCAGTCACTGCGAGCTTTCTGTTTAGTGTTAGAGGTTGTGCTTCGGATATATTATAGTCGACTAAATTCCGGAGATTTTGGCGTGTATTTCAAGTCAAACGGACCTGTACTTATTTTTATAAAAATTCTGGAAGTTGACTACATTATTTAAGCTAAATAATATGTGCAATTGACTTTGTTTGACCAAATGGGTTTAATGGGTCAAAATGGGTAACGGTCAGTGTAGAAAAGTCCCAAACGTCGATTTAAGTAAGTTTAAAGGTTGTGGTGTTTAAAAAATAAGTTGTGACATGTTTTGGTCAAAATGGGTGTTTATGACCCATTTGGGTCATACGAGCCTACTTTGACCCATATGCGAAATTTTGAGAACCAAAGGTATGTAACACATCCCGTATATTGATTTAAGTATGTTTGCAAGTTTTGGTGCTTTAAAAATGAGTTTGGGTCAAATTTGGTTTAAAGAAAGTTTTATGACTCATTCGGGTCAAACGTGCATAAATTGACCCATATGCATAATTTTGGAAAACGAAAGTCACCAACACATCTAAAATGTCATTTTTGAGCTGTGATAAAAATTTGGTTAAATCAGGTCAGCCGGATTCAAATTTGGATCGTCAACCGAAAATTTTAGTATTTTAACAAAATTGTCAAAATGACTCTCGGACCTACTTTGAGGACTCGCAAGTTGAAACCAGTTAAGTTTAGATAAAAACTATTATTTGGTATTGAAAGTATTTGTGACAAGCTTTAAAACGATATATTATTTGTATAATTTTGTTGAGTCTAAACATGTATAAAACAAGCGAGAAAATGGGCAATCGTTGCTGATTTTGAACACTTAACAAAAATTTTATCAGCATTTTATGTTTCGGGAGACTGTTTTCGCGAGGTCATAACTTTAGAACCGTAACTCCGTTTTTGTCAAATAAACTGTCTATAGAAAGGTGGGATGACATACTTTCCAATGGTCACGACCTAAGGTATTATATCAAATTTAGTGGGACCCGGAATCAGCTGCAAAATACTAAAAAATACATATATGTAAACAATATAAATTTTTCTAAGTAAAAATGAATAACTTAAGTTTGACCTATGTTTGACTACTTGATCAACTTGTGTAATTTTATGCGGTTGTTGACTTGTGTTAATCATGTTGACTGTGTTTGACTTGCGTTTGACTTACATTTGACTTACTTTGACTTGCGTTGACTTTTGTTGACTTTTGTTAAATTTTGATAAATTTATGAGTCGGACTTGAGCAATAGGACTATACGAACCCTATGACCTGACCTAGCTTGTTAGACATTTATTAACCAACATATATTCTTTAGGATGAGGTCTACGGTTACTTGCATTCCGAGTATTGGTTACATCTACGTGAATTGTTTATTGGGCTACAAAGGTGAGTTTCATTTGCTCCTTTTTTAATTGCTTTTGCAATATATATTTTTGGGCTGAGAATACATGCGCTGCTTTTATAAATGTTTACAAAATAGACACAAGTACTTAAAAATATATTCTACGTTGAGTTGTACCACTGGCATATTTCCCTGTAGCTTGGTAACTACTATTTACATGGGTATTGTAAACGCGAATCCTGTTGATAGATCTATCGGGCCTGACAACCCCAACCGGACTGGACGACCAGTATTCAACGGTTGCACAGTACTTCGTTTCGGTAACTACACTTGGTACAGTGTAGTGATATTTCATAATAAAGGGAATATGCGACGTTGATTAAATGTTAAGTATGGTTACCAAGTGCTCAACCACTTAGAATGCTTTACATACACTTGCGAGTGTATTATGTTTATGATTATGAAATCTTGTGGTCTATTGAAACTATTGATAACTGTTGTTATGATAAACCTATGAACTCACCAACCTTTTGGTTGACACTTTTAGCATGTTTATTCTCAGGTTTTTCAAAAGTGCTTCCGCTGTCTGCTTGCTATTTGCTCAAGGTGCTGCATGGAGTCTTTTATCCAATATTTTCAAAAAGACATTGCATTCAAATATTATTGTTATAATCTGTTATTAAATAAATTGATGATTTAGTCATTTTGTATAAGTTATCATATATATTTGGGATATGTCTATATTTTGGTAAACTTTCTATGTATAGAAAGTATTTTTTTTAAAAAAAAAAAAAATGAATGCAATGTTTTATCAAAACGTATCATATAGAGGTCGAAACCTCGCTGTGGGACCGTAGATAACGTACCGCATCAATAGCGATTTTGGCGGGTCGTTAGAGTTTGTAATTTATATGTTGTTATCGGACTTTATATTCTCCCTTATATTTCAAAGCTCTATGCTTTTGTTTTCTCTTCCCGACTTCAAGTCAAGCGAATAATGGTCCAGAATTTATAGATATAGAGTTTCGAATGATTATAATGTTCTAAGCATGAAGGAACGTGATAGCACGATTTGATTTTCAAATTTATTAACATCACGGAAGATAGAACCATCAAGAATACATTTTCTTGATTTGTTACGGAGTTAAGTAGGATGAAAGAGTTATGTAACATGGCACATGATGACGTTATGATCTGTGAATCATCACGTTTCATTTAGAAACTCAGCATGACTTACTGTAATATAATCACGTTGATCAAGTGTCATTATATTATACTAACTCGTGCATCAGTTCCCATCATTACTACAATAACATTCATATTTCAAGCTTGAAAATTTACAGAATATAGAAACTAACAGTTTCTATATGATGTAATACTGATAGCACGAAAAGATTAATGATTTCAGATAAGAATAGTTATAAAAATATCTCCAGAAATATGGAGGATATTTATAATGAAAGGTACGATAATATCTCAGAATATCTAAGATCAGAGGATGATAGAAACTATTGTCTGCAAGGGTTTAGAGTAAGGAGCAAGTTATTCACTATAGACTTTAGCAGACATTGAATTATTTGGATTCTTTGAAGTCAAACTTATTCTTTGTGATTTATCCACGGCTTTCTTCATAGTTTCGCATAATCTGCTTTTCGGTACTATATTTTCTATTGAATGTTTCCAATATATTGATACACAGGAAGCACGAAGAGGTATATAATTTCGGACGAGAATATTTATGAAAATATCCTCAGAAATATCAAAGATATTGATTATGATATTTTGGAATTTCTAAGTTCGACGGTTGATGGAGAAAGATTTTCCGCAAGATTTTAACATGACTTCGGAGCAAGATATTCTCTAAAGATTTCAACGGATCCAGAATTACCTGAATCCTTTGAATATAGGATTTGGTCCTTGTATTTGTCCTTGGTCTCCTTCATGGGTAACTCAATCTGTTTTTCAATACCCAATTTTCTATCGAGCGTTCCTAACACTCCTTTCTTTATCATCAAACTTTTGTCCGTTTAGACCATCTACCATTTTTCTGTTTCCTCTGCATTTAATGCTATGATATCTGAATCATCGGTTATTAATCCGAGGTGGTTTCAGGAGAATTGTGTTTTTAGATGATTAAACGCTGATGGTAATACGATGGAATATGAAAGGTTACCTGGTAACAATAAAAGAGCACGCGTATATATAAACGTTATAATAAGGTTGTTTCGTACGAAAAGTCGAAGTTGACTTGTTGGAGCTGTGACAAAATTGGCTAATTTTGAAAAGGGATCACAAAGTTGTTTTTGTTAATAAATGCCAAAGGATCTGACGCGGCTACGTGTTGAACTTTTACTCAATTGCCGAGAGTTTCTCAGGTGCATAACTATATGCATAAATCTTTCCTTCCGTAGATGAAGTGCGGTTGATTCATCCTATCGATTGAGGTGTTTTCAAGAATCATGAAAGGTTTGAACGCAGAATGTAATCGTGAAGATACAAATGAGGTTTAAGACGAAATCAAGTGGCAAACTTGAAGAATTGTTTAGTTTCATATGTTATATTCAATATTTTAATTCATTTTAATTGTCCAATGTTATTAGTCCACAGTCGATAGTCCACAGTTGACAGTGCAATCATTCATATATAGTTTAATATATAATATTTGAATTAATTAATACGTATCGTGACCCGTGTACATGTCTCAGACTCGATCACAACTCAAAGTATATATATTATTATAGAATCAACCTCAACCCTGTATAGAGAACTCGATCATTACTGCATATAGAGTGTCTATGGTGATTCCAAATAATATATATAGATGTGTCGATATGATATGTCAAAACCTTGTATACGTGTCCCGATATTTAAAGTGCGTAAAATAAATAACAGAAATTAAATGACGATAAATAAAGTGCGTAAAGTAAATAACAGAAATTAAATGATAATAAATAAAATTGCGAGAATATAAATTGCGATAAAATAAATTGCGATAAATAAAATGTAATACGGAATTAACAGTTAGATAGGAACAGTTAGCTAGGATTTTGTTAGCGTGGTTTCTTAATAAAATTTAATATTGTTAATTAGTCTGTTTCTAATCAATTTTTATTGTGTCCATTATTTCTTCATTATGCCACTTGTTGGATTCTGATAGGTCAAAATTCAAATATGAAATTGAATTTGAATGAAAATAGTTATTCTTTGGTGAACGGATAAGTATCCCGGTGGTTGTAAATAGGATAGTGAATAACTGTTGAATCAGATTCGAAGAATATACAGTGTAACTTATTAATGTGAAATTTAAATATTCCTCGGGTATTACCTACCCGTTAAAATATTTTTATTATTAACAGTTTGTACAAAAGAATTTTTAATTACAATCTTTATGAAAACATATATACATATATATTTTCTTCAGATGTAATCATGAATTTAATGAGTTAACATGATATTAAACTCATTTAGTTTTCAGTTGGAACTAGAATAAATAATCTCTAAAACATTAGAGATTACATAATCACCATGTCGAACGAAGATAACTGATGTAGAATCTCATGTAGAATGATGATTATACTCGAGGTATAGATTGAGATGTTGAGGCATGTGATATTGAAATTTGGGTTGTTGGTGGTACTGTTGGTGCCGGTGATTTGGATGAAGCTGGTACGTTTTGCACCATATTTTCCAAGACTACAACTTATGCGCGAAGTTCGTTAACTTCTTTTATTACACCGGGATGATTGTCGGTTCGGACGAGCGGATGAATGAGGTTTAGAATCTGAGATAGTATATGATCGTGATGAGATACTTTGGAAATGAGAGAGAAAATGGTGTCTCGAACAGGTTCGCCGGTAAACGTTTTAGGTTCATTGTCAAGAGGTGAATTTGGTTAGTGGAAATGATCGCCTTCTTCGCGTTTCCATTGATTAAGTCGACTACTAACCCATCTCCAATTCATTCAGAATAGATGATGGCTAATTGATCGATTCATTCCGGTTACTCTGCTTTCGGAGCTCGAGTGGAAATCCATATCGAAATAGCTGTCGGAATAACTATCGAAATAGCTATCGAAATCTGATGGACTCGAACTGGTTGAGGGATTCATCTCGTACGATCAGATGAAGGATTTTCGATAAGAAATAGATTATAGGATGTAGATTAGTACCCTGCAATACATAATTTACATATGCATATATAATACTAAAATCCCATAAGCTACGGAGGAATCTACGGAAGCTGTCAGGCAAAGGTAACAATAACAGATACACTAAGATATGAATTTAACTATACACTGTCTATGCAATAAAGGCAGTAAGACGTGTCTTAGACTTTAAGGATGATAAGCAAATAATTTTTCGACACTAAATGATAAGCAAAACTTTTGACATGCAAACACGGTCGAAGTCCAGACTCATTAATGCATTCTAACGACTATCAGTTAGACTCACTAATGCAAGACCTGGTTCGCTAAGACCACCGCTCTGATACCAACTGTGAAGACCCGTCCTAATCCATCCGGATGAAGTCCATATCGATTATAAACGATTCACAACAGTTGATTACATCGCGAGGTACTTGACCTCTATATGATACATTTTACAAACATTGCATTCGTTTTTGAAAAGACAAACTTTCATTACATCGAAAGTTGACAGGCATGCATACCATTTCATAATATATCCAACTATAATTTACTTGATAATAATCTTGATGAACTCGACGACTCGAATGCAACGTCTTTTGAAATATGCCATGAATGACTCCAAGTAATATCTATAAAATGAGCAAATACACAGCGGAAGATTTCTTTCGTACCTGAGAATAAACATGCTTTAAAGTGTCAACCAAAAGGTTGGTGAGTTCATTAGTTTAACTTAAACAATCGTTTCCATCATTTTAATAGACCACAAGATTTCAGATTTCCATTTCTCATAAACATACGTCCCATGCATAGAGACAAAAATATCATTCATATGGATTGAACACCTGGTAACCGACATTAACAATATGCATATATAAGAATATCCCCATCATTCCGGGATCCTCCTTCGGACATGATATAAATTTCGAAGTACTAAAACATCCGGTACTTTGGATGGGGCTTGTTGGGCCCGATAGATCTATCTTTAGGATTCGCGTCAATTAGGGTGTCTGTTCCCTAATTCTTAGATTACCAGACTTAATAAAAAGGGGCATATTCGACTTCGATAATCCAACCATAGAATGTAGTTTCACGTACTTGTGTCAATTTCGTAAAACAGTTATAAAAGTTGCGCATGTATTCTCAGCCCAAAAATATAAAGGGTAAAAAGGCAAATAAAACTCACGATACTGTATTTTGTAGTAAAAATACATATGACGTCATTGAACAATGCAGGGTTGGCCTCGGATTTACGAACCTATATCAATTGTGTATATATTAATACGTATAATGTAAGTTACAAAATTTCATTTATTAATATGTATTATTTATATATTATAGTTTTGTAGAATTTATTCTAACCTTTATTTTAAAACGTATACTTATATTATATTTTAAGTTATATTTTATATATATATCGATTTTATGTATATATATCTATAATGATTTACGTTTATATAAATAGTGACATTAATATATTTATATACATATATTTGTGGTTAGTATTGTATTTATGAAATTTTATTAGTTTGTTATGTGAATTATTAATACAATCCTAGTATATACCATAAGTGTATATATATAGTGTACAAAAGATTTATTTGTTAAAATAATAATTTAGATAATAATAATTTACTAATAATAATAATAATTTTATTAATAATGATAATACTAATAGCAAAAAAAAATGAAAATGATAACTGTTAATGATACTAATAATAATAACTCTAAAATAATATTAATACTAATACCATACTTATGTTAATAATAAGGGTTCTAATATTTATAAAATGATAAATGATAATCATAATAATACTAGTAAATATTAATGATGATACTGATAAATATGATATTATTAATTGTAAATGTACTGATGATACTATTATTTATAAACCGGTACAAATTCTAATATTGATGATAATAATATATTTTTATTTCCTTCATAATAATAATAATGATAATCATAATCATAATCCTAATGATGATAAAATACTAAAATGATAAGTTTATTACTAATAATAATATTATTAATACCTATCATAATAATAATAGTAATGTCTATAGTACTTTCAAATATGATAACAAGTATGATACTAATAATAACAATAACAATAACAATCAAAACAATCACAATAATAATAATAATAATACTAATAATAATTAATATATAATAACAATAATAAAATTAGAAAAGAAAACTACCTCACATGAAAAGAGTTTCAAAAAAAAAAAGAAACTACCGTCCTCTGGACTCGATCTCGTGACCACATGCTCACACGCAAACACTCTCGACCATCCCACCAATTCTGATTCTCTGTACTAATATCGAATTTAAATTTTATATATAAACTATTTTTCTTCTATTCCTCTTCTTCTCCACAAGTCTCATGGATTCAACAAAACATCAATAACCCAAAAAAAAAAAAAAAAAAAAAAAAATCGGGGTTCCCTTTAAAGCTTCAAAACATTACAGAAAAAAAAATAATTTGGGTTCTAAAAAAAAAAATTACTAAAGGCCTACTGCAGCGTCGGTTCTTGGAACAAAACAAAAAAAATTGATTTCGTAATAGATAACATTATAGATAATGTTTATAACATGAAATAGTTTTCTAAACATGTATAAAAACTACTGGAATCGTCAATTTGATCAGAAACATATACACGAACGCGAATTTGTCTCAAGAACAATTGTTGACTTTTTTTAAACTAAACTTTGACTTCAAAATTCAAGATCGATATAAAGATTTGAGAGTTGAGATTTTGCAGATAGATTCAAAGAAAGATTTCTAACCTTTCTGCATTTTTAGATTTTGAAACTTTATTCGAAATTGAATTAAGAGAAAAAAAAATTGGAGCGTGCAGAGAAGAAGAAAAAAAAATAATATCGCTGTGCTCTTTAATCCCATTGGATTTCCTTTTTATTTGATTTGCAATTATACATAATCATGTTATAATAATAGAGATCGGTTGATAAAAAATGGAGAAAATGTCAACACAGGTTCACGAGTTGGGAGCAGGAAAGAAACAAAAAAAATAATAATAATAGAGATAAATGATACAGAGGTCAAGCGTATAATATAGATCCCTACTGTTTTTTTTTAATTAATAATAATAATATATAATAACAATACTATTAATATCTAATAATATTAATAAAATTAATAATAATGATAAATATAATATTAATGATAATAATAATTGTAAAAATGATAATAATAATAATAATAATAATAATACCATACTAATTATGATAATATTAATATTTTATCGATAATAATAATATTAGTAATAATAATCTAATTTATACATCCAATTTCATCTTTATATGATATAAAGTGATATTATGAATACAAATATTGATATTTGACGATACAAATAACATTACTACAACAACTATATTTGTATTTAAATTTAATTTATTAATATCATCTATTATTATGTAATATTTAATAATTATGTAATATGTATTGTAACATATACTGAATATTATATATTTATGCATTTTAATATAAATATATTATAATATTTATTTACATACTAATTATATTATACTTATGTATGTAATTATGAAAAATATAAATGTTTTATATATGTAAGTATTATATATATTTATTAAAATAGTACATTATTTCATCATAGATATATTATAAATTTCTACATATACATAATATAATAATTATGTATAAAATCATATATATATAGTTATATTTATGTATATATGTATACTACCATATATATAAAATCATGTTTTAAATGTTGAGTAGATGATTAATTATGTATATTAAACAATTAACTACAAAGTATAACATTGTACATTTAATATTTTGATAACGTTGGTAAAATATGTTTGAATCATTTATATACAATATACTATATATATTCAAAATGAAAATCTTTAGTTATTAAATGTTATCTTTTATAATAACAAAATTACTTAATAGTTCATTAATACTAATATAATTAGTTTTATATATAATTATTTATATTTACATTCTTAGTTACAATTAAAGGTTCGTGAATCGTCGGAAATAGTTAAAGGTCAAATGTTATCATGAAATAGTTCAAACATAATGAGACTCGGTTTAATAGACTTTGCTTATCGAGTCGAATCATATAAGATTATGTTTAAATTTGGTCGAAAATTCCCGGGTCATCACAGCCGCAACTCTAGAGTTAAACTTTTCTTCATTCGTCTCGATCTCGTTTCGCGTTATCATTCTAAAGAATGCAAAACGATTAGTCTACGAACGTATACCGCACACACACACAACACCGCCCCATCTTGCTAAACACTCGTCGTACATCACTTGCTAGACACGATTTGCACCCATAATAAGGTTTGCAAGTCCTTATTAAGCATACACGCCGTATCGGCTCGTTAGTACAACGACCGCCTCGCTTGATGATATATACAAACACAAACAAAATTCTACGCGATATAAACACACGCGAGAATTATCATCACAAACACAAATATATATTAATAACATCCGCATTACTAATACATACGTTAGTCTACCTACAAACAAGGCACTAACTACAGCTCATTCCGACCCGTAATCCTACAAGTCCCGCAACAAATTAAGCACACACAAAAGTCTAAGTCTAGGCACCTATCTCAAGTCACCTAAATCCCTTAGACCATGCTCCGATACCACTTGTAACAACCCAACCCGTTAACCTTCCGAAAATGTGCCTAAAAAAAAAAATTTCTGGAGCAGTTGATCTGGACGGCGTCCAAAAGCTTAGACGGCGTCCAGCACTTAAGACTGGGACGGCGTCCAGCCATCTGGGAAGGCATCCAGATGTACTAAAAGATTCTGATCAGTTTACAAACACACGCGGGCAAAAAACCCGCTTCCCGACACTTTTAAACCAAAACACTTTCACAATAGATTACAATAGTTTAAACTAAGAGTTTTTCACAATAAAAACCGAGTTTTACGACAACGGGCCCACATCGACCCAAAATACCACAAGTCCACTGGTCCCCGCACTTAGTTTATACAAAAACATAGACCAAGCATGGGATTGGGGATACGCTACCCAATCCTAATCAAATCCAAAAGCAAGTCTTCTAAAGCAACTACGCAAGTCCACTGGTCCCCGCACTTACCCGAGCCACCGCATCCATCAATCTATAAAAATGTAAACAACGAGAGGGTAAGCTAACGCTTAGCGAGTGAGAATATACTACATACATATATATGCATAAAATGAAATGCGCATCGCTAACACACAAATACGAGGCACATACCGTAATCCAAGCATAACTAAGAAATGTTATACCTAACGTACCACCAAGTCAAACCGCAAGATTAGTTACAACAATATAAGTAAATACGCGTACATAAATGGGTAACCAAACTACAAGGTTAACCCCTTAACCTCAATCATACGAACATTGGCCGAACAACCCGAGCCTTAGTGAATTCGCACAACCCGAAATTCACTCCTCCACCAATTCAACAACCGAGGTTGGCCGTACCACCCGAGCCTTAATGAATTCGCACAACCCGAAATTCATTACCTCATCAATAAGATGACCGCACAACCCGAGTCATCATGAATCCGCACTACCCGAGATTCACTTCTCAATACCAAAACCCACGGTCACGGGATTATAAAATCCACCACATCGGGGTCATCCACATCACAACAATATCAACCCTTCGCCATTGGGGTTATAACATCCAAATCACAACCACGTGTGATAACGTGCACACAAAACGTGCATCACGCCAAAGGTGATCAACCAAAACGCACAACCGTGCCAATTGGACTCATACAAAAGCCCATCAAGTCCACCTATATGTGAAGTGAGCTCTATAGCCGAGAATCACTTCACCCGACCCGCACCCATCCTACACATACATAGGCACATAGGATATTAACACTCACCTAGTCGTCTTGATGAATGCTTCCAAGTAATCCGCAACGCGCCAAATGGAAAGTACCTATTCCATTATCACAAACACAACAACACAATTAGGGTTGACTTACAAACCAACCCAAATGACACCTAGTACAAATTCGACCCATTTGCACTTCCAAGCACGAAACGCGCCCACACTAACCAATATCCACTAACACGAGTGAAAATGGTCCTAACACACCGATTAAACCCGAACACAAGTGTTAAACACGTGTCATACCCATTTTGACACCAAAACCCTAATTTTGACCCATTTCAAAATTAGTTAACGAAACTCACCCAAAAAGGTTTCCATCACTTCCATAATCACTAATCCAAGTGATTAAACTCCAAATCAAAGCCTAATCAAGGCCAAAGCGTCAACCGAACCAAAACCCGCCAAGTGACAAGAATAACAAGTCACTATAAACCCATTTCATCATCTAAAAGGGTTTTACAACAAACTAGCTCAAAACCCTAAATTGAATATCAAATCTAAGCAATGAAATTCGGAGTTTGAGCTTACCAATACCACCACAACGTAGCTAAGAGCGAGATGAACAACTTTAGAACCCGAGCTTTTGCGAGAATCCGACTCCTTCTTCTCCAAATCCACCTCTTTCTCTCTAAAACTCTCCTCTCTCTCTAGATAAGGTTGAGAATGTTTTTGTTGGTGAAATATGATCCAAAGTGATCAATGAATCAGCCTTGAAGGCTCCAAACCGGCACCCAAGTGAAATTACCATTTTGCCCATTTTTAAACTAATTAAAACAGCTGGCTCGACAGACCGTTTGGACGGCGTCCCGAATCTTGGACGGCGTCCCGTCCTTCTTTGCTGGACGGCGTCCCGAAGGTTGGACGGCATCCCGATCTATTGCAAAATCAGAAACAGAAACAGGGTCTTACACCTTAGCTTTAAATTCTTAACAATTAGACTCCATTGAACGTAAGTTGAAAACTTCTAGGTCAAAATCACTAGATCATAAGGCTTTTGAAGCAAAGGTAGAACCTAATGATCAACCTAAGGTAAAACCTAATGTAGAGCATGAAACATCAATCAACCTTGTATCTACTGAAGATATTAGTATTAGAGAATATTATCCAGGGGTGGAGTAATTCCTCCGGCTCCGGTACAATAAGTATCAGTTGAACCTAACCAAGAGCTTAACCAAGGAACTCAAAGGGCCCCACAACAACAACAACCACAACCACAACCACAACTCAGACTTTCCAAACCCGAGTCTTCCAAACCTAAATAGTTAATGAAACGCAAACTAGTGTTTACGGATCCATATAGGAATGTAGAGTCTAGATCAACACCAGCTACACCAACAAACTTACCGATTTTATATCCGAATCATCCTTGAAACCAACTGCAAAAAGATATCGACAAGAGATTATGATTCAAACACCTGAGAGTGGAAAAACTAGGACTAAGACTCTAACTCCAAACCATGTACACATATCCTACAACTTATCCAACTCAGATTCTGACCTAGAAATGCCTAATAGGTCACATAACCTAGTATCTACTTCAGTCCTTCCATTTAAGTCAACACCGCAACTAGGGTGGAGAACTCAGATCTCGGGGAGATCTCATTTGGACTTTTTAGGGAGATCTCGGCATCTCGGAATAATCTCGGGGAGATCTCGGACGTTGACTTTATAGTTTTTTTAATAAAAATATACATAAAAACATAAATATATGTATATTTATATACGTATTTACGGGATTTTACAAAAATATCCGAGAAATGAGCGAGAAAATATTAGAAATAACTATTTTTATAAGAAAATCTTACAAATTAGTAAGAAAATTTGAGAAATCGTGACTTTGACTAAGTTTGACCCCGTTTACCGAGAAATCTCGGGAGATGAACATCTCGTCTTGGTTTCCTTCTAAAAACGAGATCTCGGGGGAGATCTCGGTGAGATCTCGGGAGATTTACAACACTCTGCAAGGTACGACTGGTGGACGAAAGAAAAGTCTTGGTACACATATGACTAAGAAGGGCCAACAAAAGACTAAAAAGTCTACCCCATGAATTATTTTGAGAGAACCAACAGAAGCAGATTCAACAGTTGCAGATGTATTCCATTCATCAAGTAAGGAAGTTCACACTTATGATAACACGTTTCAGTCTAAGATAGGTCAAGAGAAGTGGTCCAGAATGGCTGAAGGGGTTTCGAAAAATCATGAAAAGGAACCCTGCGTATCGGCTAGAAATCCTCTCGATCCACTTCATCAACTTGATGAGGTTGAGTCTCAACATCAAGCAGAGCCTGGAGGTCAGACTTACCTTGATGAGGGAGATCTGTCTTATCTAATAGAGTGGCAATATGACACTACTTTAGTAGATTTATCAGACCTCCAGAAGGATGATCTCCTCACACATCAGTCATCTTCTAAGCCTGACCACACACACTCCTTGGAGAATGCAACATCAGAAAGAGATGTGTCACCTCATGACATATTAATGACTTCGGGACTACTCTTCTTTCGACCGACACTTCGATGTTAGGTACTATTAGAAGGCTTGGTATAACCAAGAGTGGGAGAACCAAAACCAAGTTAAATGATACTTCAATCATGGGGGAAGATAGATTGCGAATGCCAACTGAAACTACGGTTATCAGTCATCCTTATCATCCGCTGAGGTTACTACTCTAGAATCCGATACTGGTGAGGTCAATTCTTGAAAAGATCTTGGATCAAGAAAACTTGTGTAGTGTCACAACTAGCATGCAGATTTCAAACCTGTCTAGTGTTTTAGCTAGCTTGAATTTTTCATATCTAAAATGTTTCCTGCGGGTCCTTATTCCCTTGGATCAAATTTTACGACAACACTGGAAAACGTCTCCATACCTACACCACCAATAAATATCCCAAAACCTATCCTCGTGAAAAATTAAACAACTACACTGATATCAACAAGATCATCACTGCCATCATCATCCAATACGTCTCATCTTTCATTCAATGAGCTTAACATGACCGAACCAATCAAGTTACTCATTATCAGCAATTTTGTTAACAGGGGCACTGATATGTTACTAACAAACGGTTTTATTTGTGCGGTGTCGTTAGGTCGTAGGATGTCCGATTCGGTAGCACACAGTGTCTTCGTTTATTTATATTTTGCGGGGCCTAAATTTAATTTTACTTTCTAAGGTGTAGAAGGTGTAAGTTAACCTAGTGTCATATTTTTGCGGATTAACGAATTGAAGATCAAGTGGATAATTATCTTTTAGTTAAATTTCCTGGATAAAAGATAGTAGTTGATTTTAGCTAAAAGTCCTAAGTACGGAAAAGTAAATAAAGTGGAAGGATATCCGGAGTATGCAGATCTGGGAAATTTTTGCCAAGATATTAGTATTGGGTTAGGGGAAGGTAATTATGCTTATGCTAAGACTATTCTTGGAATGATGTAGATCTGGTTGGATGAACCAATTACACAGACCTACTTGTCTCTGAACTCTCGGAGTTCTCTTTGAGCAGTGAGAAGTATGTCACTTGGTCGTATATTTGAAAGGTAACGATACCTCGGAGGTTATCCTCAGTAAAGCACTAGGTTTATTAGTGAGTTAAGCTCTAATCCTAATCCTCGTTATCAGTTCAGGTAACTGAATAACAATGTGCCATGTGGATTGAACACTGATCACAAACGAAAAGAATCCGTCGGTTTAAGTTGGCAAAACCTTAAATGAAAACTAACAACCATTTCATCATACTAATGAGATCATATCAATTCAAACATTATACAGCATCACAGTCAATATACTGATAGTAAAGCAGATAAAAACCTAATGAATACCTAAACAGTTGATATGACTAAGACCTAAGGCAACAATCAAACAAGAACATGCAATAGGATTGGATCACACCGTGAAGGCACTAATCTAGATCTTAACAACTCCTAAGAGGTCTCTTTGGAACAGTCAATAAGTATACTAGGTCATTCATGTCTCAATTCCTAAGTTCCGTGTCCTAAAAGCGCATTAAATGCCTCTCGGGAACTCCGGCCATACCGAGTTCATAGAATCTTCAAATACAGTATAACCAGGGGTCTTAATCCTATGAAGTAGCTAATTTCATATAGGTGGACAAGTCCTGATCACAACCTAGGCTGGTCAATCCTTAAGATACAAGCATACAAATCTATCAGACTTCCTAGTTCAGTATTATAACAGTAATCGTACTAAATTAACATAATTACGCTAACCCAAACTTCTATCATGGAAACATACAGATTAATTAAGCTATCATGGAATATCAGAACGCATTATTAAACATAAAAGTAAGAACACATGTTTAATACAAAATACAAGTGTTTCGGATAAAAACCTGAAAAGGCCGAAGAAATCTGCCCGAGATCGCAGGGACTCGCCGGGATATCCTCCGGAAAATAAAAGCTAAGCTAACTACTACTAAAGACTAACTAAAAGCTTGAAAATATGAAATGAATTACAAATTGAGTGTGTGTTGGAATGGATGGAGAGAGCCCTTTAAATAGACTTGATTTTTGCCTGCAAACGGCTGGCAGGCCGTTTCGCAGGCCGTTTGGCAGGCCGTTTGGCAGGCCGTTTTTGGAGGCCGTTTGCTAAGGCAAGCCGTTTATCGAGCTCGTTTGCTCTGACCGTTTGGCAGGCCATTTGGCAAGCCGTATGGCAGGCCGTTTGCTGGCCTGGTCAGCCTGATTTCACTGGATAGTAACTTGATTTCTTGTCTTTCACCGTTTTCGCTCTAGAATCTTCGTTTTAGCTCCGTTTTACTTGATTCTTTTTGCATCACCTTCGTAATTACTTAATCTACAAAATCAACCTAAAAACGATAATTTTGCCGACAAAGTTTAAATCTTTATTGTTCTAGGGCTTAATATTAGGGATAAAAATGTGACTTTTTGCCCGATATCAAATACCCCACACTTGGCTTTGCTTGTCCTCAAACAAAAAGCGAGAATATAAGGATCTTTCTATAGACTCTCCCTTGCCCCACCCGTAGATCTTTTTATTATGCCTTCATCAAAAGGCAGCACATCTTTCGAAAGTATTAGAAAAAGTTTCGAGCTTCGATGGTTTGGTCGCTAGATTTCAATTGCGTCCATAGTGAAAAAGGCGTAATTTCCAACTCTTAGATGTAGAGTATGCATGATCAGGCTCCTCACTAGAGGATCACTCATTTCACTTAAGTGTTTAGTGTGTCCTATTGTATTGTCGCTCAGAAGCCAGTCGTGTAACAGTTCTCATCATAGGCTTGGTAAAGCATTGATATCTCCACCGGTTAAGTAAGGATGGCACTGATCTTCTTCCTTAGCATTCTTTCGAGAGGAAGATGGGTTATAGGGTTTGGTCGAGAATTTATGGATTGGTGAAAGGTATCCAAATCTTTTAAATTTTAAGAGAATTGATAGACTTTGATTCTTTATAGTATCCATTTTGGATAGAGAACGGCTTGAATTCCGTAAAAGTTTTCTTCGGAAGAGGCGGATTTTGCTAAGACTTTGTCTAGAATTTTCTTTTTGCTTTTCCGGCATTCTTCTTCAGGGCATCTTCTCGGGTTTTTTCTTTGCCTTATTCATAAAGACTTGCTCTAGAGACTTTGCTCTTTCAAATAATTTTTTTTTTTATCGGAATACCCTTTCCTCATAACTCTTGTCTTTCGTTCCTGGTGCCCAGAGAGGAAGTGATACTCCACTAAAAATAGGTCTTTGACCTATCAAAAACAATCAGGGTTCGGAATCTTTCAACAAGTGCTTTTGAAGCGAATTTGATCGATCTATCTCTTTATAAATCTCTGGATCTTTTGATGAATGGAAAGGGGGTGAATGTGAATGCTGTATTTTGGAAGTGAATTTGGGGTGAACATTTCTGATTCATTAACTCTTTATGTGAGTTGGCCGGTTTAAATTGCGTGGAGTGGAAACGGAAACGGATGGCTTTTTGTCTTCTCTATTCAGAATGATTTCGAAAGGAGTATCGCACCTGCACCATGTATGGCGTTCACTAACCATTGGTCTTGAAACGTATGTCTGAACCAAATTCTAACTTGAACCGTACACCGGCACGCTCATCGAGTGAAATAACAAAGTACTGTAGATTTGATGGGTCATACAGATACTTTGGGTCCAAGATTCCTTACCTTTTGGGAGTAGGGGTCGTGCCTGATCATATGTAGCCTTTTACATATTTTCTTAAAAGAAATCTTTTGACACAAAACATAAGTTTCAGCTTAATCGTTCCGTTCTAATAAATGTTTCAAAAACCGATTTCTAGCAATTTTATTAGATCTTTTGGGCAAAAACAAAGTAAGAATTTTTCAAAATTACCCAATATTCATTGCTTAATTACTTTTTGGACAAAAGAATTTTTCAAAGCTTGGCGTTTTATGGTTACTCGACTTTTAAAACCTTTACCCATTACCCACACTTAGAAGAACATTATCCCTAATGTTCTCTAGAAAGAATACTTTAATATTTTATAAATTAAGGACATTGTCTTCTAAAATTCTAAGTTAGTTGCGGGGGTTACCCCACACTTAGAGATTTTAGTGCGTTATAATCGAAATAGGTTTGAGGAAGGATTACTTCCCTATGGTCGTGTTACTTTCCTAGCGCTGGGCCTTCCTACGGTCAATCTCCTAGGGACCAGTCTCTTTTGATAATATTTCTGCATGAAGAACAAAAAGAGAAAGGCAGCATTTCCACTATATATAACTTTTTTAGTACAATGCTTCAAAAAGATAAAACTAAAAGTAAAATAAAGTAGTCTATGGGATACTATCCTGTTCAATGTACTGAGTCGACGCTGCGAAGTATCTGAAGATCTCATCATCATCCTCTAGTCTTGGCAAGTATTTGAGAGGCTGCCCTATATCCAACTCAGGGCCTAGTAGCGAATCCAGACATAGGTCTGACGGCAACTTCAGGTGGGATAGGCTCGGGAAAGGCTCCTCGTCAGGTATGTTCCCGGTGATCTCAAATGCATAGGCCGTTGGTGGCTCAACTGAAATGGGAATAGTGACTAAGTGATAACCCTCAGGTAGCTTAGTAACTGGAACTGGCTCGGTAACTGGGGCAGGCGGCGTGATGGGGATAGGAGTAGCGTCTGCAGGCATGGCAATGAGGCAACTGAGTGAACTGAGGCCGGTGTGGAACGCCTGGGCGTAGCTTGTCATGTCGGCTGAACATGGCGCGCTAGCCTAAATGAAAATGGGCCCAGAGTACTGCGTGGCATCCCCTCGCGCTGAAGGTATGCTCTAAGAGCTCGGTAGAGCCTATGCTGGTCTCTGAGTAGTGCCCATGCAACATCAGGGTCACTTAAAGTGGTTCCATAATGTATCACTGTCTGTGGCTCATGTGTCTCTGGCAGCTGTGTGTGCTCGGCTGGTCTCCTAGCTAAACGTCTAGATCGTTGAACGGGAGGATCTGGCGGTGCTGTGCCAATATCCTCTTCAACGCTCTCCAATATCAATCGCCTTGGGCCTAATTGCCCTGTTGATGGCCTGTTCTGATCAGCACTGTTTTCGGATGAGTAAACTCTAGGAGTCCTCCTCCTGCGAACTTGGATGTAAACTGAAGCACCTGAACTTGGCATTTTTGCCTGAACACATTCAACAAACTTGTAAGTACTAAGCGCAAGTACGGCGCTTAGTTGTTAGTACACAGAGATAATATCTTAAGACTGAAAGTAATAAAAATAAATAATAGTAAAAGGATAAGTAAGGGGTGCCTCCCAAGAGCGCTTTGTTTATCAAGTCGTTACAGCTCGAATTTTCTTTGCCAGATCTTCATAATGGATCAAAGGAGAAGAGGTGCTCCTCCTTATCGTGTTCTTCTAGATAAGCTTTTAACCGGTGGCCGTTGATTTTGAAGTTGCCAGTAGGTCCTTCCAATTCCACGGCTCCGTGTGGAAAAGCATGTACAACTTTGTATGGGCCACTCCATCTTGATCTAAATTTTCCGGCGAACTTCTTGAACCGAGAATTAAAGAGCAGAACTTTATCTCCAGGGGCGAACTTTGTAGGAATCAATTTTACGTCATGCGTAAGCTTTGTTCGTTCCTTGTAGATGTATGATGTTTCGTATGCTTGGTCTCTTAATTCGGCGAGTTCGTTCATCTGTATCTTCCGATGCTTGGCGGTAACTGAAGGATCGAGGTTGCAGGTCTTCAGCGCCCAGAGAGCTTTATATTCAAGTTCCAGCGAAAGGTGACAGGCTTTTCCATAGATCATGCAGTAGGGTGTAGTTCCTAGAGGATTCTTGTAAGCAGTCCGGAATACCCACAGAGCATCATCTAGTTTTTCAGCCCATTTATTTCTATGATGGCCAACAATTCGTTCTAAGATTCTTTTGAGTGCTATGTTCGTGACCTCTACTTTTCCGTTGATCTGTGGATGATAGGCAGTGGATATTTTGTGGGTAACTCCGTATTGTTGCATCACCTTCATAAATTGAGTATTACAGAAGTGTGTGCCTCTATCACTTATTATAGCACGAGGAGCTCCAAATCGGCAAAAGAGTCTCTTCAGGAAGTAGGTGACGACTTTGGCATCATTAGTCGGAAATGCTTGGGCTTCGACCCATCTAGAGACGTAATCTACTGCTACGAGGACATATTCTTTCCCATTAGACTTTGGGAATGGGCCCATGAAGTCTAATCCCTATATATCGAAGATCTCGCAAGCTTGGATATTAGTCCAAGACATCTCATTCTTTATTGAGATAATACCTTGCCTTTGGCATGCGTCGCAACACTTTACAAGCTCTTGCTCATCTCGGAATATAGACGGCCAATAGAATCCTGATTCGTAGACTTTTCTTGCGGTTAAATTTGCTCCATGATGACCTCCAGTTGGTCCATGGTGACATTGGTGAAGAATCCCTGCTGCTTGTTTTCATCTACGCACCTCCTGATTATCTGATCAGGGCAAATTCTAAACAGGTAAGGATCTTCCCAGTAGTAGTACTTAGTATCCCTGAAGAACTTCCTTCTTCGGGAGGTTCTTATTCCCTTCTGTACTACTCCGACAACTAGGTAGTTGGCCATGTCGGCATACCAATGAGTGTCAGTAAATTGTGATCCTATGTGAGTTTGTCCTAAACTCATAAGCTGTTCTTTCGAAAATTTATCTCTGATATCTCGTTCAGCAAGTTGTTCCATCGATGGGTTCTCCAAATGACTAAGATGGTCTGCTGCGACTTTCTCTGCTCCTTTTTTATCTTTAATATCAATATCGAATTCCTGAAGGAGTAAGATCCATCGTAGGAGTCTTGGTTTCGAGTCTTGCTTAGTGAATAGATATTTGAGGGCTGAATGATCTGTATAGACTGTAGTTTTGGACAGGATGAGATAGGAACGGAATTTTTCGAAGGCGAATACTACGGCTAGCAGCTCCTTTTCCGTAGTAGTGTAATTCTCTTGAGCTCCGGCTAAGGTTTTGCTTGCGTTATAGATTGGATGAAAGTGCTTATCTACCCGTTGTCCAAGCACAGATCCAACTGCGAAGTCACTCGCATCACACATGATTTCAAATGGTAGACTCCAATCAGGAGCTATCATGATGGGCGCATGTGTTAGCTGTTCTTTCAGATAGTTGAATGCTTTTTGACATTCTTCATCGAAGACAAACGGGACTTTCTTTCCTAGAAGATGAGTGAAAGGTCGTGTGACTTTTGAAAAATCCTTAATGAAGCGTCGGTAGAAACTGGCGTGTCCTAGGAAGCTCCTTACCGCTCTTACTTTGGTAGGTTCTGGAAGCTTATTAATGGTCTCAATCTTAGCCTTATCAACTTCTATTCCTGCTTTTGAAATCTTATGTCCTAAAACTATCCCTTCTTTAACCATGAAGTGACATTTTTCCCAATTTAGAATTAAATTTGACTCTTCACACCGGGTGAGCATCTTGTCAAGGTTTGATAGGCACGAATCAAAGGTACTACCAAAGATTGAGAAGTCGTCCATGAAGACTTCCATACAACGTTCAATCATGTCGTGAAATATTGCCACCATGCATCGCTGGAATGTAGCTGGTGCATTGCATAGCCCAAAGGGCATGCGTCGATAAGCAAATGTTCCATAAGGACAGGTAAAGGTTGTTTTCTCTTGGTCCTTTGGGTCGAGGGGAATTTGAAAGTAGCCGAAAAAACCGTCAAGGAAACAGTAGTATTCATTTCCTGATAGACGTTCCAACATTTGATCGATGAAAGGTACTGGAAAATGATCCTTTCGGGTTGCATCATTTAGTTTACGATAATCTATGTAAACCCTCCAATCGGTGACTTCCTGAGTTGGAATAAGTTCATTATTCTCATTTTGAATTATGGTTGTCCCTCACTTTTTGGGTACCACTTGAACAGGACTAACCCATGGTGAATCAGAGATAGGATAGATCAGACCGGCGTCCAGAAGTTTGATTACTTCTTTCTTGACGACTTCTTGAATCATAGGGTTGACCCTTCTTTGCCTCTGAACTGAAAGTTTGAAATCATCTTCCATGAAGATCTTGTGGGTGCAATAGTTGGGGCTGATCCCTTTGATGTCGGAGATCTTCCAAGCAATTGCCTTCTTATGTGATTTCAATACTTGAATCAATTTCGCCTTCTCTTGTGGCGTGAGGTCTTTCGAGATGATTACATGGAGTTGCGATTCTCCTTCTAAGAATGCATACTCCAGATTGTCAGGTAACTTCTTTAATTCAAATTCCGGAGGTTCCTCGATAGATGGCTTCATCCTAGCTATTTCCTTTCAGTCTAACGAGTCATACTTCTCCTGGAATTCTGATTTTTCAGTAGCGGTCACTGATGCTACCAGTTCTTCATATCTGGAAATTGTTCTTCTTAATGCTTCCTCCTCAGAAACGTCTTCTTTAGTTTTGAAGGTAGGTTCGGGAAACTCCTCAAAGTCCTCCTTTGACTGGGGTTCCTGATGTACCGGAATGAAATCTGTTTCTTCATTCGATCGTTTCCTTAGTAGAGGTAAAGGAATGCTTTGTCCTAGCGGTCCTATTTGAATAGTCTTGCCAAGAAAGTTACTTTCAGAGAGGGAAGATATGTGTTGACTAAGGTTTATGGCTGAATGGTTGTCGAGATTTCCTTCAGGAGGTGCAAAGAACAGATCCTTAGAAATTTGATCTTGACTACATATAGCCATGGTCTCTTCCAGGTATTCATTGACGAGTTCTTAAAAAGAATCAGAGAGATTTACATCTTCTTCCTTAGGATGGTTCATGAGGTGATCAACATTGAATGTGATTTCTTCTCCTCCAACCCTTAACTTCAATGATTTCTCGTAAACGTCAATTACGACCTTGGCAGTATTTAGGAACAGTCTGCCAAGAATGAGTGGGACCTTCGTGTCTTCCTTAATATCCATAATGACGAAATCAATGGGGAACGCGAACTTATCCACTCTAACTAGGACATCCTCAGCTATTCCCCGAGGAATCTTAATTGATCTGTCCGCTAGTTGGATAGTCATTCTGGTAGGCCTTAAGTCATTTAATCCTAGCTTTTTGAATAACGAATAGGGCATTAGGTTTACATTGGCTCCTAAGTCTGCTAACGCATTGCTAATTTGGACATCTTGCAGGTAGCAAGGTACCGTAAATCTTCCTGTATCTCCTAACTTAGGGGGAATTTCATATTGTAACACTAACGAGCATTCTTCACTTAAGGGCAAGCTAACTATCTCTCTTAATCTCTCTTTGTTTGAAAGAAGTTCTTTGAAAAATTTAGCGCAGTTTGGCATTTCTACTAAAGCATCTACTAATCGTACATTCAAATGCAAATTCTTGATAATATCCCAATACTTAGCGAATTGCGCTTCTTGTTTTTCCTTCCTAAGCCTACCTGGGAAAGGTATGCGGGCACGCGGAATAATTTTCGGGGCCTTAGGAGAGATAGGTTCCGGTGGGTTGACCACTAGGTCAATTTGCACAGGTTCCTTATAGGAAAAATCTTGTATGGGTATATTGACAGTTGTTTCCTTCCCTCCTCTAGTAATTACTAGGGCATCAAACTCACTGCACTCTATTTCAACTTTAGTGGTTAATCGTTTAAGCGTAAGCTGAAAATTGGTGATTAATTCTTCAAAAGTCTTTATCAAAGTGTCGAACTTATTTTGACATTCTATGACTTGAAGGTTTATCGCGTATTGCTTTTTCATAAATTCAACTAAAATTTCCTTAGAGTGGAGAGCAGGTTTGTGCAACGGGAAGATTATATTATGATCGAGCTATTTTGCTGTTTATGTGCCCATCTAGGGTAAGGATACCTTAGATTGGTTCTAGTAGCATCGGAGTTTATAGGAATTGGTAAATTTTGAAGAGTAAGGGTGAGATCTTGTAACCTGGTTTCCAGCATTTTTACCGTATGAGCGAAGATGTCATCCATTTCAGCAGCTTCATTATTCCAATCTTCCTGTTGTGCAGCTATTGTGTCCAAGAGATTCCATGCTTCGTCTGCTGTTCGGGACATGAAATTGCCTTGCGAGGCCATGTCTAGGAGAGACTTATCATCCTTGGTCAAACCATTGTAAAACGTACAGATTATGTCTGCCCGGCTTAACGAATGATTCGGACATCTTTTAAGCAACATCTTTACTCTATTCCATGCTAGACACAATGACTCATTTTCTTTTTGAGAAAAGTTTGTGATGTCATTTCTTAAACAGGTTTGTAGGGAGGGTGGATAAAATTTGTTTAGAAATTTAGTGGCTAAATCCTCCCATGTATCGATTGAATTCGGTTTAAGTTCGTCAAACCATGCTAAAGCGTGTGCAGAAATTGAATATTGAAAAAGATGAAGTTTTAAAATGTTTTTCTCGTTTTCTTCCTTCTTAAAAGAGTCAACCAGACTGATAAATTTGTTTAAATGAAAGTTCGGATCGTCAGTCGGTAATCATTGAAACTTACAGATCATACTGACTAGTTTAATCATGTGTGAACTGATTTCAGGAATTCCTTCGGTTCCTAAGGTGATTGGTCCTCCTCTTTCCTCTTAGCATGACTTATGCATAGTGATGTCAAAGCTAAGGGGTATAAAATACTATTGAAGTTTACAAGGAAACACTATTAAATACGATACAATTTTACACAAGTTATTTATTTATTTAGAGAACGGATATACTTAAACCTTGCTGCAACACTTATAGGCAGTGTACCTAATCGTACAGTAGTGTAGTTTTTAGTAAGTCCGGTTCGTTCCACAGGGAATCTTTTTTAAACAAAGCTCAACGCTATATTAATTTACTTTTATAAAAATACAAACATATATATAAGTAATATTATTATTATAAAGGGGGGTTTTTACAGTTTAATGACCGGTTTGTCGATTTTAAAACTTTAGTCGCAGTTAAAACCTAATGTAAAATATTAAATAAATAAAAGACTTAATTTAAAGCGTAAAATAAATAACGATAATGAAATTGCGAATAATAAAAGTGCGATAAAATAAACTTGCGATAATTAAAAAGTACGATAATTAAAAGTGCAATTAAATACAATAACAATAAAAATGCGATAATTAGAAGTGCAATTAAATATAAAATAAAGGAAATTAAATATGAAATAAAAGAATTATGCTTATTTAAACTTCCGTAATCATGATGTTTGACGTGTTGATTTTAGTTTTATGCCCATGGGTTAATTGTCCTTTGTCCTGGATTATTTAATATATCCGTCTGGTTTTTGTCCATAACAGTCCATCAGTCATAAATATAAAGTGCGAGTGTCCTCGTCAAATTATCCTTATACCCGAAGTTAAATATTCCAACTAATTGGGGATTCGAATTGTAACAAGGTTTTAATACTTTGTTTAATGAATACACCAGGTTATCGACTGCGTGTAAACCAAGGTTTTACTACTTTGTTAACAATTACACCAATTACCCTTGAATGTAATTCACCCCTGTTTCAACAAGTTTATTAACTATTAATCCATTTCCGTGTCCGGTTAAATGAACGATTATTCGTACATATAAATACCCCGCTCATCGTGTCCGATTGAGTGTATATGGTAATTTATAGGGACGCCCAATTGTAAATCTTTATATTAACATTAACAAACTATCATTTAGTTAAACAAATATAAAGCCCATTAATAGCCCATAGTCTAATTTCCACAAGTGTCGTTCTTTTGTCCAAACCCCAATTATGGTACAAAGCCCAATTACCCAATTTTAGTAATTAGCCCAACATCATGATTACTTCGTTTTAAATAAGCATAATAATAACTTAGCTACGAGACATTAATGTAAAAAGGTTGAACATAACTTACAATGATTAAAAATAGCGTAGCGTTACACGGACAGAATTTCGACTTACACCCTTACAATATTCGCTAACATACCCTTATTATTAGAATTATAATTAAAATTATAATTAAAATATAAATTATAAATATATATATATATTTTACGTATGAGAAGAAGAAGAAAAAGATCGATGAAAATGATTAGAATTCGGTTTGCTTTATAGGGAGTTTCAAAACTGGGGGCTCCGCGACTCGCGGTGAAATCCTCTTCAAACTCCGCGAGTCGCGGAGAATGAATTTACAGCTCAGTCCCTTTGAGTCTTTCTCTGCCGCCGGTTTTTATTTATAAATATAATATATATATAATTAATATAATTAATTATATATTATATTATATTTATATACATAGTTAACTTGTAATTTTTAGTCCGTTGCGTCGAGCGTTAAGAGTTGACTCTGGTCCCGGTTCCGGATTTTCGAACGTCCTTGCGTACAATTTAATATCTTGTACTTTGCGTTTTGAATCTTGTATTCTTGTAATTTCGAGACGTTTCTTATCAATAATTGGAACCTTTTTGATTGTCTTTTATACTTTTGAGCTTTTTGGTCATTTGCGTCTTCAATTCGTCGAATCTGTCTTTTGTCTTCACCTTTTATTATTTAAACGAATATCACTTGTAAATAGAACAATTGCAACTAAAAGCTTGTCTTTCTTGAGAAATAATGCTATGAAATATATGTTCGTTTTTAGCATTATCAAATATTCCCACACTTGAGCGTTGCTTGTCCTCAAGCAATATCGTCTTGAAATACTAGAATCACTTCTTTATTCTTCACACTTTGTACATCAGTGATTTCTATACGGCGGTATAAACAATGGTAGTAACGATATGGTTTACAGTCCCACATGACTATAAAAATTTAGATCCATTAAGGAAATTGGATCTTTATGAAAACATTTGATCTTTTGAAAATTAAATCTAGTTTTTACCCTAGATAAGTTTTCCGGGATAACCCTTTACCGGTGTTTGCAAAATATTTTTGTGGGTTTGGTGGGTTTCAGATTTGAAAATTTTAGCTTAAAACTTGCGGTTTTGTGTCACCCACTTGCTAACCTTGTATTTGGAAAGCAACACGTCCAGTTTACTTGTCCCGTATATTACCTTTCGGTAAACTACCGTCCGGTTGAAAGGAAAGCGTTGAACAAGCAACTGTTAAGGCAATGTCCCCTGACATGCTTTTAATTATGGTCTATAACGTGTCGGACGCAATTACTATCCTTGGTAGGAGCAATAGTAAAGCTCACCCTTATAATTTTTCGGTATGGCACAAGGTCCTGTCTTTGACCACTATGCAACCACCGTTCTTACGGTTGACACCCGATTTAGTTCAGGTGACCTAATGAATTCCAGGTGAATTCCTAGGATTTTACGTTTAATGGTAATGAATGCATTGAAAATAGGGTTTTCAGAAAAAAAAATCGGTTTGTAATTTTGATCAAAATATTTTCTTGTTCAAGCTCGAGTTTAGATATCATTGAATTCCATGAGTTTGTAATTCTCAATCTTTAAGGTCAATCTCTAGGATTGAGTAATATCAGTCTTAAAAGCTGATTTTTAATCTTTAAGGAGATTATTCTTTCTGGGGATCTGATTCATTAGTCTTGTCCAGCTAATTTGCATGGTGCCCCCCCATTGTACGAGATAAATCCTTCTCATGGTTAGGATAAATCTGACCACTTGGCGACCCTGTTTAATGCTGAGGTCCGTGGATTTCCTGCTGATTTTAGTGATGACTTTTCTAGATTTTTCGTCAACCTACAGCTGGTCTGGACGACAACTTCATGACCTAAATCAAGAAGCGCGTTTCTTTTTCGGAAGACTTTACTTCCTTTTAATGATGGAATTGATTCATCGTGTAGATCCATCTCTTCTTTTCTTTCATCGGGTAAAAACAGTTTAGTTTAGTCCAAAGCAAAAGTATTTTCAGTTATTTGTTACAGATATATGTGACATATGTTTAAGATAACTTGGTAAATTTTCCCACACTTGGCTTTTATTTTCCTTTTTATCGTCCTCTATTCCATTTTAAATAAATTTTAACATTTTGGTTTGTTTCTCAATTTATGTCCTTTTTGAGGTAACAATAATTTCGGTGTTAAAACCTAGTTTTATCGTTCATAAATATGTATAAACATGATTTTTAGTTCATTTAATTGAAAATTTTGAAAAATTTTACTAGAATTGGGTAGTCAGTATATAAGACCAGGGCTGTTCTTTATTATCAGAGAGCACTAGATTCTAATACAGCTACTGCTTTGCTAGCATTTTTAATGGTAACCAAGTGTTTAAGATAAAAATTTTAAAATCTGAAAGAATTTAACCCCTTCCCACACTTAAGATCTTGCAATGCCCTCATTTGCAAGAAATCAGTAACAATTTAAATTATTGAGGGTGATTTGTGTGAAAATGATTAAATTTTTACCAAAGTTTCCAAATATATTGGCGTTTGTTTGCTGAATGATAAATGGTGCACATCATTTGTTCATTCCGTCTTGTTGTTATTTCACATATATTTTGCATCTTGTCGTCAAAATTAGTTGCTTTTGCTGAACTTAATGCCAGTCTTTGAAAATGCGTTGTTTTACCCTGTTGTGTACATAAGATAAACTGCAAACATATATACATATTTTTGAAGTTTGGTATATTACCCCACATTCAAAAATTATTAAAATCTAAGAATAAAAGTTAGATAATTATAAAAATGATTACAATATTAACAAAAGTATTAAACGTATCAATAATTACAAATTACAAAATAAAAAAAATAATAATAAGTAAACTAAGGATGATATTGGTACCAATAGGGGTTCCAGGCATAACCATAGGTGCTATAGAATGCTTCGGCAGGGTCATACGTAGGATATGGTGGCTGCATCTCTATAGACCAAGGAGGGAAGATGGGTTTCGGTGTAGGAATATAGTTTCTACCTATATGTTGGAAATGAGCTATGATTTGGTTCTGATGAACTTGCCAATTTTCAAATGCTCTCTGTCTAGCATTTTCGTATTCCTGAAAAGCTATAAACCTTTGCATTTCTTGCATCTCATTCCCCCCTCCTACATTACCTTGCTGTTGGTTTCTCTCCACCTGTGGATGTCTACCATGGTATCGTACTGCGGCGTTATTTCGCCTCTTCAAAACTTTCGCACCATGGTATACATTTAAACCTATAGTATCGCGGGGTTCTGGTTCTTCTACTAATAATCCCCCCCGACTTATATCCACACCGAGATATTCACCAATCAAAGTAATAAAAATACCACCTCCTATTATGCTATGCGGTCGCATCCCCCGAACCATAGCTGATAAATAATAACCCACACAATATGGTATACTTACAGCGCTTTGTGGGTCTCGAATACACATATGGTAAAACAAATCCTGTTCATTTACTTTTTCCTTGTTTTTACCCCTTTGTGTAATCGAATTAGCTAAAAACCTATGTATCACTCTTAATTCGGCTCTATCTATATCCAAATAAGAGTAATTTCCCCCTTTGAAACGGTGATGGCTTGTCATTTGACTCCACACACCGTGTGTATCAAAATTTTCATCTATCTTTCTACCGTTTAGTATCAATCCTCTACAATCGGCAGACGCTAACTCCTCAGGCGTATATATACGTAAAGCCTGAGCCATGTCCAGTAAAGACATGTGGCGCATCGAACCGCCTAACAAAAATCTAATAAAAGAACGATCGGTTAAACTAGCTACCCGATCATTCAACTCTATACTACATAACAATTCTTCACACCATACTTTATATACAGGTCTACGTATGGTGAATAAACGTACCCAGTCATTAAAAGAAGAATTACCATACCTCTGTACAAGTAATTCCCTAATTGGCCCGGCCAATTCTACAGCTTCTAAGGGTCCCCATTCTATGACCCTTGGTACCTCAACAACCTTAGAATGAAGAGTATGCAAACCCCTTTGATATTTTGGATAATCTATCCAAAGTCTGTCAAATCTCAGGTTCGGGTGCAATTCTTCCAAGTGTATATCGGAAAAGGTCATGACTGGATGAGGTATATCCTGCTTGTAGTAGTTATCCACCTCCTGTTGTTCCAAATTCTCAGCAGGAGCATTGCGGGCTTGGGATGAAGATTCACCCCTTTCAGTCTGCAAAACACATCAAACACAAATTTTGTGCATCCAAATATGCATTAGTGTCAGCAAAATCATCAATCAAAATAATTACAATGACATTATCAATTTATATCAAACTTAAGCTCATTTTCATATTTTCATCAAATCTACACTTTTTCAAATAAGCATATACGAAAATGTTCGCCAAGTTCATAATCATTCAACTCAAATAACATGTCAAAATAATCATTACTAGCAATTAAACAAGTTTTAAATGGCATTATCTTTCAAAAATCAAGTTCATGAATTTTAGACTTGAAAAAGTCCACTTTAATTCTCAAAATCATGTTTAGGCTCAAAGTTTGGATCATTTAACTACCTAGACATGTTACACTACTCAATTTAGCAACAATTCATGACAAAAATCAGCCATAACCTGTTTATATCAAAAAGCCCCAAATTGCTCAAGAACACAAACCCTAGATTATTCAAAATTTGAAGTTTAAGGCTTCTAATCATGTTAAACAGCATCAATCTAGGTTATACAAGCATAATACATAAACAATTTAAGCCTAATTACACTAAAAAGCATCAAAATCAAATTGGAAAAAAAATTGCTCAAGAACATCAAATTTCGAATTAAATGGTGTTTAGGTGTAGAAATTTACCATTTTTCTTGAGTAATTCTTAGATAGCATCCTTCTCAACATGATTTTAGCAAAAGATTTGGTAATTAACGGTTAAAAATTGTGATTTTGGGGGTTTTTTTCGTGTTTTTGCGGAGTGTTTTTCGCAGTTATTTTGCTGTTGGGGGTGTGGACTGATCAGTTTGCAGCTCTTTATTTTTTTCTGATTTCCGACCCCTCCGCGAGTCGCGGAGATTTAAGCTCCAAACTCCGCGAGTCGCGGAGTTTGGTAATTTTTTTTTTTATAATCATTAACTTATTAAAACAATTAAGTAATTAATTTTAAAATTTTGTTTCCCTTGTTATTTAGGACGAGGTCGTTTCGGATCGATGTCCTAGTCCGTCCCTCGACAAAATTTTAAAATTTGTCTTTTTGTAGCGATTGTTTTAAAAGCTAAGATTTTTGGGTTTTTTCAATGTTTTTGGCATACTTTAATTCAATAAGATTAAAAATAATGATAATAAAAGTTCTCGTCCCTCTCTCGGGTAAAGCAATTTCGGTTCAAAGACCTAGTCTTCAACTTACGACGAATTTTAAAAATCATATTTTTAACTTAATGAGATAAAGTAAATTTTTGTTTTTAAATTCACACAACTTAAATATAAAATTCAAAATTAATATTAAAAATTCACACCAAACTTAAAATTTGAAATGCATAAAATTAAAAATTCATATTAAAAAAAATTCACACCAAACTTAATTTAAAAATTCATATTATAAATTCACACCAAACTTATATTAATTTTTCAAATATTTACAATTTTAAATATATTGTTTTTACAAAGTTTACAATATTAATTTAAAATTTAAATATTAATTTTAAAAACATGGTAAAAATAAAATTAAAAATCTTTTTGTCTTTTTATCCCACTTTAATCAATCAAATATTATCAAAAATATGCGCCCCTCTTTTCGGTAAATTAATTTCGGTTCCAAGACCTAATTTAACTCATGACGAATTTTTGAAATATTTTGTGTTGATTGATTAAAGATATTTATACCTTAAGAATAAACGTTAAATTTCGCAGTGATGTAATAAATTTTTGAATGATATCAATAATTTCGGTCGCCAAACCTAATTTTATTCAATACCAATTTAATACTTTTTAGCGAACAAATTAGCGTTTATTATCAAAAGGTTAAAAATAAAAATAAAAATAAAAACTGTACAGACATACCTGTGAAATAGATTTCTTAGTTATATGATCTATCCCATTCATAAGATAGTCGGTTTAATTGGTTTTCCATGGCTACATAGGCGTAACCTCGCGCATTCAGTGTCTTTTCTTCTAAACATATGAACGGTCCATCTCTGCATAAAGTAACAAATTCGGTATTTGAATAGGTTTGATTATTTGAACATTTACCTCCATGTGACCATTTTCCGCATTTGTGACATCGTTCTAGGTGTCGTGCTCTTCTTTTCGCTGCGGATTTTGATTTTCCTTTACCAAATTGTAACTTATTATCTTCGCATCTGGATTCTTTTCTAACTCCGTCCATTCTTTCTCTGATTACTGATACTAGTTCACTCGGTAGTATGTCATTATTTCTTTTAGTGATCAAAGCGTGTAGCATTAGACCATGGTTTAGTTCACAGGCAGTCTTCATTTCGTAAAAACCTAAAAAAATAAAAATTCAGAATGGGGGGAGAAGACTAGTTCTTTAGGGTCTGCTAGGGAAAGACCATTCGGGTTCCATTTTCGAGAACTACACGAAAACAGACAATCTAACTCTAACAGAAATACATATTATCCTTTAAAGACTTGATTCTCCCCACACTTAGTTAGCTGTGGTGTCGAAATTGTGATTAACTTCGTTGTCGACTTCCATCGGACCATGTATGTAATGTTTAACTCTGTGACCATTAACTTTAAATTCAATCCCATTTGAATTTATCAATTCTATCGTTCCGTATGGGAAAACTCTTTTGACTATGAATGGTCCAGACCATCTTGATTTCAATTTTCCAGGAAATAGCTTGAATCGTGAATTGAAAAGAAGAACTCTGTCTCCTTCTTTAAATTCTTTTGAACTTCTGATTCTTTTATCATGCCATTTCTTCGTTCTTTCTTTATAGATTAACGAATTTTCGTATGCTTCATGTCTTAATTCTTCTAATTCGTTTAGTTGACTTAATCGTAGACGTCCGGCTTCATGTAAATCAAGATTACATGTCTTCAAAGCCCAAAATGCTTTGTGTTCAATTTCTACTGGAAGATGACATGCTTTTCCATAAACAAGTCTAAAAGGTGTGGTTCCAATTGGAGTTTTGTAGGCTGTTCTAAAAGCCCAGAGTGCATCCTCCAATTTAATGGACCATTCCTTCGGATTTGATCCTACGGTTTTCTCTAGAATACGTTTTAAAGCTTGGTTGGTATTTTCAACTTGTCCACTTGTTTGTGGATGATATGCGGTGGAGATTTTATGAGTTACTCCATATCTTTTAAGAACTTTCTCAAGTTGATTATTACAGAAATGAGTACCTCGATCACTTATTAAAGCTTTCGGTGTTCCAAACCTTGCAAAAAGACGTTTTAAAAAGTTGACTACAACTCGTGCATCGTTAGTTGGGAGAGCTTGTGCTTCCGCCCATTTAGATACATAATCAATGGCTACGAGTATATATAGATTATTATGAGATTTTGGAAATGGACCCATAAAGTCAATACCCCAAATGTCAAATACTTCACATACTTGGATGACATTTTGTGGCATTTCATCACGTTGACTTATTTTTCCGGCCCTTTGACATGCATCACAGGATTTGCAAAGAAGGTGTGCGTCTTTGTAAATTGTAGGCCAATAGAATCCAGCATCATAAACTTTTCTTGCTGTTAGTTGAGGCCCATAATGCCCTCCTGTTGGTCCTGTGTGACAATGGTTTAAAATTTTACTAGCTTCATCTCCAAATACACATCGGCGTATTATTCCATCGGGACAACTTTTAAACAGGTGTGGATCTTCCCAGAAATAGTGTTTTATATCACTGAAGAATTTCTTTCGTCTTTGGTACGATAATCCTTTTTCAAGGAATCCACAAACTAAGTAGTTTGCATAGTCTGCAAACCATGGGATTTCTTTATAATCTATCTTCAATAGATATTCATCAGGGAAGTTGTCTTGTATGGCTGATTCATTTAGAACTTCTAATTCGGGATTTTCAAGACGAGAAAGATGATCAGCGGCGAGATTTTCTGCTCCTCTTTTATCTCGGATTTCAATATCAAACTCTTGTAAGAGTAAGATCCAACGGATTAATCTTGGTTTAGCATCTTGTTTTGAAAATAGGTATCTAAGAGCAGAATGGTCGGTATAGACCACCGTTTTTGCTAGAACGAGATATGATCGAAATTTGTCAAAAGCAAAGACAATAGCAAGGAGTTCTTTTTCAGTAGTTGTATAGTTCGTTTGTGCTCCTTGTATTGTCTTACTAGCATAATATATAGGTTGAAATCGTTTTTCAATCCTTTGTCCTAAAACGGCTCCCATTGCAAAATCACTTGCATCGCACATTAGTTCAAATGGTAGATTCCAATTTGGTGTTATCATGATTGGTGCATTAGTGAGTTTCTCTTTAAGAATATTAAAAGATTTGATACACTCATCTGAAAAGATGAATGGAGCATCCTTTTCTAGGAGTTTATTCATAGGGGTGGCAATTTTAGAAAAATCTTTTATGAAACGTCGGTAAAAACCGGCATGCCCTAGAAAACTCCTAACTCCTCTAACATTTGTGGGATGTGGAAGTTTAGCAATTACATCTACTTTAGCTCTATCCACTTCAATTCCTTCTTTTGAAATTTTATGTCCAAGAACGATGCCTTCTTTAACCATGAAATGGCATTTCTCCCAATTAAGTACTAGATTTGATTTTTCGCATCTAATTAGCATTCGTTCCAGATTAACTAGACATGATTTAAATGTATCACCGAAGACTGAAAAGTCATCCATGAATACTTCCATGCATTCTTCTATCATGTCGTGAAAAATCGCCATCATACACCTTTGAAAGGTTGCAGGGGCGTTGCAAAGTCCAAATGGCATGCGTTTGTAAGCAAAAGTACCATAAGGGCACGTAAATGTGGTTTCCTCTTGGTCCTCGGGTGCTATTGGAATTTGAAAATATCCGGAAAATCCATCTAGAAAACAATAGTAGCTATTTTCGGCTAATCTTTCCAACATTTGATCAATGAAAGGTAAGGGAAAGTGATCTTTTCTGGTGGCGTCATTTAATTTTCTATAATCAATACATACACGCCATCCTGTTACAGTCCTAGTAGGAATAAGCTCATTTTTCTCATTTGTAATGACAGTCATGCCACCCTTCTTAGGCACGCATTGAACTGGGCTTACCCATGGACTATCAGAAATTGGATATATCAAACCTGCATCTAGCAGTTTAATAATCTCTTTCTTAACTACATCTTGCATATTAGGATTTAGTCTTCGTTGGCGTTGCACATACGTTTTATGACCTTCTTCCATAAGGATTTTATGTGTGCAATACGAAGGACTTATTCCTTTAATATCATGAATCTTCCATGCAATGGCTGGTTTATGAGCTTTCAACACAGAAATGAGTTGTGATTTCTCATTTTCAGTAAGAGAAGACGATATTATTACAGGTAATTCAGATTCACCATGTAAATAAGCGTATTCCAAATGGTTTGGAAGTGGCTTTAACTCTAATTTCGGAGGTTCTTCTATCGATGATTTGTATCGATATCTGTCTTCTTCTTTTAGCATTTGAATTTCTTCTGTTGTTGGTTCATATCCATTAGCTATAAGTGTAGCTAACATTTCAGCTTCATCAATTGGTTCATTACCTTCTCCTAAAGAACATTCTCCTGTTCCTTGTAATTCTGGAAATTCTTCTAATAATTCTGCATGTGCATCTATAGTTTGAATATAATAACATGTATCATCTGCAGATTGTGGTTGTTGCATTGCTCTATCAACTGAAAAGGTAACACTCTCATCCTCTATACTTAGGGTCAGTTTCTTACCGAACACGTCTATCATTGCTTTAGCCGTGTTTAAGAATGGTCTTCCTAATATGAGAGGAACTTGAGAATCTTCTTCCATGTCCAGAACAACAAAATCTACTGGAAATACTAAAGTACCAACTTTAACTAGCATGTTCTCCATTATCCCTCTAGGATATTTTATTGATCTATCGGCTAGTTGTATGCTTATTCTGGTTGGTTTTAATTCTCCAAGGTCTAGTTTAGCGTATAGTGAATACGGCATTAGATTTATACTAGCACCTAAGTCTGCCAATGCTTCTATTGAACTAAGACTACCCAGAAAACATGGAATTGTGAAACTTCCTGGATCAGATAATTTTTCTGGTATCTTATTCAACAGCACTGCTGAACAATTAGCATTCATAGTAACAGCCGAGAGTTCTTCCATTTTCTTTCTATTTGAGATTAGATCTTTCAAGAATTTAGCATATCTAGGCATTCCTGAAATCACATCAATGAAAGGAAGATTTACATTTATCTGTTTAAACATATCCAAGAATTTGGATTGCTCGGCTTCAAGTTTCTCTTTCTTCATTTTACTCGGGTAAGGAAGTGGTGGTTGATATGGTTTAACATAAGGTTTATCCTTAACTGTGTTATCTTCATTAACCTTTTCAACTACCGGTTCTTTTTCCTTATCTTGATCAGGTTGTGGTTCTTGTGGAGTAGGAATGGTTTCATCAGAAGTTACAGGTATTTCAGGTGGTTTAAGTGTTGTACCACTTCTTGTGGTAATGGCTTTAGCTGTTTCATTCCGGGGGTTAGCATTTGTATCACTAGGTAGACTTCCCGGTTTTCTTTCACCTATTAACCTTGCTAGGTTACTTACTTCTTGTTCCAGATTTTGAATAGAAGCTTGTTGATTTCTAAATGCTTGAGCATTTTGTTCATTGGTTTGTTTCTGAGATGTGAAAAACTGCGTTTGAGTTTCAACTAGCTTCGTCATCATATCTTCTAAATTCGGCTTTTTATCATCGGTTTGTTGTGGTGGTTTGTTTTGAAAATTAGGTCTTTGCTGATTATAAGTATTATTGGATACTTGTTGATTGCTAGGACCTTGTTGGTTGTTGTATGGAATATTTCGGTTATAATTCTGGTTTTGATTGTAAATCGGTCTTGGCGGTTGATAATTATTCTGATAATTATTTCCAGGCCTTTGGTTTATGTATGAAATATTCTCTCTTTGTTCCATTGTTAATTCAATACTGAGACAATCTTTTGTCAAATGTGGTCCTCCACACTGCTCACAACTAATTCGTATTGAGTGAATATCTTTAGTCATCTTTTCCATTCGTCTCTCCACAGCATCTATCTTTGCGGAAATGGAATCTAAGTCATGGCTAGAATCGGCTCTAGCTGCTTTAGATGATCTAATGATATCTTTTTCTTGGTGCCACTCATGTGAGTGGGAAGCAGTGTTATCAATAATTTTGTAAGCATCAGTTTCGGTTTTCTTCATAATAGAACCACCAGCTGCTATATCTATGTCTTTCCTTGTAGTGATGTCGCATCCTTGGTAGAATATTTGTACTATTTGACAGGTGTCTAAACCATGTTGCGGACATCCTCTTAATAACTTTCCATATCTTGTCCACGCCTCATATAGAGTTTCATTTGGCTTCTGTGTGAACGTAACAATTTCTGCTTGAAGTCTTACGGCTTTAGATGCAGGAAAGAATTGTTTAAGAAATTTGTCAACTAAAACGTCCCATGTATCAATCGCCCCTTCAGGTAACGATTCCAACCAATCTTTGGCTTCTCCCTTTAAAGTCCAGGGAAATAACATGAGATATATCTGTTCATCCTCCACTTCTCGGATTTTAAATAGTGTGCAGATCCTATTTAAGGTACGTAGATGTTCATTTGGATCTTCCTTCGGCGTACCACTAAATTGGCATTGATTAGTCACCATGTGTAGAATTTGTCCTTTGATTTCATAATCTGGCGCATTAATGTCTGGATGAGTAATTGCGTGACCTTGGCCAGTGCGTTTAGCTCTCATTCGGTCTTCCATACTTAAAGGTTCCAGATTCTCCATAATTGAATTTGTTGAATCGGTATCACTAGATGATTCTGATTTAATGGTTCGTTCCTCAACAATCTCTGTTTGAATGATTGGTGGCTCCGGAGGAAAGTTTAGTGGTTCAGGATCTACGAACCGTTCCTGAATATTCTCCGGATTCTCAATTGTGAGGTCGGGTTCAAAAAATGGATTATCGGAAATTTGAACTGAAGTACTTGGTCGACTGGATGACGATTCTAAAGAAAAATCAACGGCGGTTATATTTGCTAAATGTCTTGATCTAGTTACAGGTGGTGAACGTACAAAAGGTGATGAACGTCTTGCTCGGTGCATTCACTGAATATCCTATTAGTTTTTAAAAGGAAAGAAAAATTATAATAGGTTATCCAATCAATAGACTTTTCTGATTTTGCCCACGTTTCGAATAGCCAAAAGATGCAGCAGAGGGGCAGGATTCGTTTGGTCTCAATATAATTGAGGACTGTTTGGCTCCAATAACCCGGTCCACGTACAAATCCAACTATTACTACGAACCAGAAAATTTTGATGTCAATTAATTTAACCACTTAAAATAAATTTTCGTAATTTTAAGAAATTTAGATAAGAAGTAGAATAAAAATCTATGTCCTAAAACTAGAATAGCGAGAAATAAGAAAGAAAAAGAGTTCGTCGAAAAAGGTCGAAAAAGAAAAATGGTTGAAAAATAAAAGGTGACGAAAAAAAATAAAAGAAACTTATAAAACTTAAAAATACTTGACTAACCTAATCTTATTACTACAACTAACTTAAAATTATAATCGCAAATTGAAATTACTAATTGGAATGATAATTGATACATAGTAAAAGGTGTCTAAAAATATTAAAGCTTACAGGAAAAACTAAATCCCAAATGGAAATAACTTAAAAAGAAACTAAAACTTAAAAAGGAGTCGCAAAATTCTAAAGCACCTAAATCTTAGTCTAAAGAAAAAGCACTTAAGGAATTCTACGGCAAAGCCTAAAAATCTAGGAGTAAAAATGACTATAGCAAAAACTAAGTTTAAAACTAAATATGAGCTAAAAATACAAAAGTTATGCTACAACGATTAAAAAGGGACAAACTATAAAAATATACAAAAAGTTGTAAAAATTACAATTTTTATAAAAATATTATTTTTATATTATTTATTTTATTAAACTATTAATTTTACAATTTAATTAAACTTAATAAACTAAAATATAAATTAAATAAAACTTAAATTAAAATAAAACTTAATTATAATATTAATAATAATTAGGGTTAATAATAATTATAATTAATAATAATCCGTAATAAATGCAGTTTAGGGTTTCTGTCGGTGTCAGAGAAACTCCGCGAGTTGCGGTAATTTATAAAGAAAACCCCGCGAGTCGCGGGGTTCAGAAATTCAGATGACAGCTTATTAAATTCGACGCGTTTTTCTTTATTTATTTTTTTTTATTTTCTGTTTTCTGTTTTTATATAAATAAAAGATATTTAAATAAAACTTATATTTTTATAAACTAAAATAAAAATAAAGAAACTTATAAAACTTAAATATTTAACAAAATCTTAAAAATACTTATATTTTTGTTTTTCTTTTTATATTTTTGAATAATTAAAACGTATTTTTACAAAAACGAATTTTAATAAAAGTTAACTAAAAATTTTTTTTTTTTTATATTAGCGTTGCGCTTCCGGCGTTTAGAAAGTTCCCCGGCAGCGGCGCCAAAAATACTTGATGTCAAAGCTAAGGGGTATAAAATACTATTGAAGTTTACAAGAAAACACTATTAAATACGATACAATTTTACACAAGATATTTATTTATTTAGAGAACGGATATACTTAAACCTTGCTGCAACACTTATAGGCAGTGTACCTAATCGTACAGTAGTGTAGTTTTTAGTAAGTCTGGTTCGTTCCACAGGGAATCTTTTTTAAACAAAGCTCAACGCTATATTAATTTACTTTTATAAAAATACAAACATATATATAAGTAATATTATTATTATAAAGGGGGGTTTTTACCGTTTAATGACCGGTTTGTCGATTTTAAAACTTTAGTCGCAGTTAAAACCTAATGTAAAATATTAAATAAATAAAAGACTTAATTTAAAGCGTAAAATAAATAACGATAATGAAATTGCGAATAATAAAAGTGCGATAAAATAAACTTGCGATAATTAAAAAGTACGATAATTAAAAGTGCAATTAAATACAATAACAATAAAAATGCGATAATTAGAAGTGCAATTAAATATAAAATAAAGGAAATTAAATATGAAATAAAAGAATTATGCTTATTTAAACTTCCGTAATCATGATGTTTGACGTGTTGATTTTAGTTTTATGCCCATGGGTTAATTGTCCTTTGTCCTGGATTATTTAATATGTCCGTCTGGTTTTTGTCCATAACAGTCCATCAGTCATAAATATAAAGTGCGAGTGTCCTCGTCAAATTATCCTTATACCCGAAGTTAAATATTCCAACTAATTGGGGATTCGAATTGTAACAAGGTTTTAATACTTTGTTTAATGAATACACCAGGTTATCGACTGCGTGTAAACCAAGGTTTTACTACTTTGTTAACAATTACACCAATTACCCTTGAATGTAATTCACCCCTGTTTCAACAAGTTTATTAACTATTAATCCATTTCCGTGTCCGGTTAAATGAACGATTATTCGTACATATAAATACCCCGCCCATCGTGTCCGATTGAGTGTATATGGTAATTTATAGGGACGCCCAATTGTAAATCTTTATATTAACATTAACAAACTATCATTTAGTTAAACAAATATAAAGCCCATTAATAGCCCATAGTCTAATTTCCACAAGTGTCGTTCTTTTGTCCAAACCCCAATTATGGTACAAAGCCCAATTACCCAATTTTAGTAATTCGCCCAACATCATGATTACTTCGTTTTAAATAAGCATAATAATAACTTAGCTAGGAGACATTAATGTAAAAAGGTTGAACATAACTTACAATGATTAAAAATAGCGTAGCGTTACACGGACAAAATTTCGACTTACACCCTTACAATATTCGCTAACATACCCTTATTATTAGAATTATAATTAAAATTAAAATATAAATTATAAATATATATATATATATTTTACGTATGAGAAGAAGAAGAAAAAGATCGATGAAAATGATCAGAATTCGGTTTGCTTTATAGGGAGTTTCAAAACTGGGGGCTCCGCGACTCGCGGTGAAATCCTCTTCAAACTCCGCGAGTCGCGGAGAATGAATTTACAGCTCAGTCCCTTTGAGTCTTTCTCTGCCGACGGTTTTTATTTATAAATATAATATATATATAATTAATATAATTAATTATATATTATATTATATTTATATACATAGTTAACTTGTAATTTTTAGTCCGTTGCGTCGAGCGTTAAGAGTTGACTCTGGTCCCGGTTCCGGATTTTCGAACGTCCTTGCGTACAATTTAATATCTTGTACTTTGCGTTTTGAATCTTGTACTCTTGTAATTTCGAGACGTTTCTTATCAATAATTGGAACCTTTTTGATTGTCTTTTGTACTTTTGAGCTTTTTGGTCGTTTGCGTCTTCAATTCGTCGAATCTGTCTTTTGTCTTCACCTTTTATTATTTAAACGAATATCACTTGTAAATAGAACAATTGCAACTAAAAGCTTGTCTTTCTTGAGAAATAATGCTATGAAATATATGTTCGTTTTTAGCATTATCACATAGAAGCAAGGGTGTCTTGTTGTTCCATTTTTTTTTGTTTAAAAAGACTTAAAAGTAACTTTTAGAAAATATTAATTCACTAAAAGGATCGATAATTTAATAAAAACAATTATTCTTGAAATTCGGTCGCTAACCAGATCGGATATCTTTACTGATAGGATTTCTTACAGATTACTTGTATCGAGGTAGCTAGGCCGACTACGGAGAGGCATAATCCTTTTAGTTCCAATATAATTGGAGACTGTTCGGAAAATGCAAAAACCAAGTCCGTGTATAATTGTCTTTCTTAGACACCACCAAACAATACTTTGTCTGTTTAAAATCTTTCTCGATCAAAATATTCGATCAAAATATAAAATCGTTTATTTATATTTTGCGGGGCCTAAATTTACTTTTACTTTCTAAGGTGTAGAAGGTGTAAGTTAACCTAGTGTCGTATTTTTGCTGATTAACGAATTGAAGATCAAGTGGATAATTGTCTTTTAGTTAAATTACATGGATAAAAGATAGTAGTTGATTTTAGCTAAAAGTCCTAAGTGCGGAAAAGTAAATAAAGTGGAATGATATCCGGAGTATGCAGATCAGGGAAATGTTGACCAAGATATTAGTATTGGGTTAGGGGAAGGTAATTATGCTTATGCTAAGACTATGCTTGAAATGATGTAGATCTGGTTGGATGAGCCAATTACACAGACCTACTTGTCTCTGAACTCTCGGAGTTCTCTTTGAGCAGTGAGAAGTATGTCACTTGGTCGTATAATTGAAAGGTAACGATACCTCGAAAGTTATCCTCAGTAAAGCACTAGGTTTATTAGTGAGTTAAGCTCTAATCCTAATTCTCGTTATCAGTTCAGGTAACTGAATAACAACGTGCCGTGTTGATTGAACATTGATCACAAACGGAAAGAATCCGTCGGTTTAAGTTGGCAAAACCTTAAATGAAAACTAACAACCATTTCACCATACTAATGAGATCATACCAATTCAAACATTATACAGCATCACAGTCAATATACTGATAGTAAAGCAGATAGAAACCTAATGAATACCTAAACAGTTGATATGACTAAGACCTAAGGCAACAATCAAAAAAGAACATGCAATAGGCTTGGATCACACCGTGAAGGCACTAATCTAGATCTTAACAGCTCCTAAGAGGTCTCTTCGGAACATTCAATAGGCATACTAGGTCATTCAGGTCTCAATTCCTAAGCTTCGTGTCCTAAAAACGCATTAAATGCCTCTCGGGAACTCCGGCCATACCGAGTTCATAGAATATTCAGATACAGTATAACCAGGGGTCTTAATCCTATGAAGTAGCTAATTTCATATAGGTGGACAAGTCCTGATCACAACCTAGGTTGGTCAATCCTTAAGATGCTAGCATACAAATCTATCAGACTTCCTAGTTCAGTATTATAACAGTAATCGTACTAAATTAACATAATTACGCTAACCCAAACTTCTATCATGGCAACATACAGATTAATTAAGCTATCATGGTAATATCGGAACGCATTATTAAACATAAAAAGTAAGAACGCATGTTTAATACAAAAGACAAGCGTTTCGTATAAAAACCTGAAAAGGCCGAAGAAATCTGCCCGAGATCGCAGGGACTCGCCGGGATATCCTCCGGAAAATAAAAGCTAAGCTAACTACTACTAAAGACTAACTAAAAGCTTGAAAATATGAAATGAATTACAAATTGAGTGTGTGTTGGAATGGATGGAGAGAGGCTTTTAAATAGACTTGATTTTTGCCTGCAAACGGCTGGCAGGCCGTTTGGCAGGCCGTTTTTGAAGGCCGTTTGCTAAGGCAAGCCATTTATCGAGCCCATTTGCTCTGACCGTTTGACAGGTCGTTTGCCATATTGGCAGGCCGTATGGCAGGCCGTTTGCTGGCATGGTCAGCCTGATTTCACTGGATCGTAACTTGATTTCTTGTCTTTCACCGTTTTCGCTCTAGAATCTTCGTTTTAGCTCCGTTTTACTTGATTCTTTTTGCATCGCCTTCGTAATTACTTAATCTACAAAATCAACCGAAAAAACGATAATTTTGCCGACAAAGTTTAAATCTTTATTGTTCTAGGGCTTAATATTGGGGATAAAAATGTGACTTTTTGCCCGATATCAGGCACCCAGTTGTACCAAACTTTGAGAGTCATTGTCAAAAAGAAAATCTATGAAAGTTTTTGAAGGACGCTAAAAACAAATAAATTACAACAGAGGTTATAAAAGAAGCCAAAGATTTTACCACATAAGCATACGGGTAATAATCATCTTTATAATGAAACGATAAAGATCCGTGGTTTTAATTCAGATGGTTTTTGAATGGGAATAAATTATTGAAGGGACAAAATTACCCTCACATGCATAGGTACCAACTATGCAAAAAATAGCATTTAGGTATTATCAAGAAAATGTAAACAAACCATAGGTACCAACGACGTGATTTTTTCTTGTTTATACTTTACACTATAATACTTATACATCATATATTAAGAAGAATATTGTTTTAATCATGATACGAGGAGTTTAATGATACGAGGAGTTTAGCTATGAGCTACTTATACAATTTTCAGTGTAAATGTGATGTTGATGAAACATTTAAGAAGAGTAAATTCTTAGTCATGATAATTAGTGGTCTTATTGTCTTAATATTTTACTAGATTGAACTTATTAAATACTCTCTTCGTCCCACCACAAGTGTTCACATTTCTATTATAGGATGTTTTATTTCAAGTGTCCACTTTGTATTTCAACCAATGAGAAGAAGTTATTCTGGAGAGATAATATTTCTGATTGGTGAAGAATGAAGTTAGTGAAATTTCCTAAAATTGTGTGCAAAAGGTAAGTGGACACTTGTAATCGGACGGAGGGGGTATATGCTTAAACTTTAATGAGATCTCAGGCTCGAATTTTGAGGTAAAAAGGGAATTATTAGAAATAGCAAGGATGTATTCCTAAATGGCTGCATACAATAAAGTATGATGTCCAATTACTCGCCTTTCCCGAATAATTCGAATAGAGAAAACCTTGCAACTTTTCATCAACTTGCCATTCAAACATACTCGTAGTCTATTTTTAAAGTGGAAAGTTAGAATATACTACCTCCGTCCGATTTTAAGTGTCCACATTTTTATTTTGGGCTGTTCCATTTCAAGTGTCCACTTGATGTTTCAACCAATGAAAATAGGTTATTCCCGAGAGAGAAGATTTCTGATTGGTGGAAAATGAAATTAGTGGAATTTTCTAAAACTGTGTAAAAAGTAAGTGGATATTTGTAGTGGAACGGAGGAGTAACAATTATAAAAGTTTTTTAAGAAAGATTTGTGAATTTAGTGAAAAAATAAATATTACACGTTTATTTTATTAATTAAATAAAGGTTGTTCAACCGGCTTTTCTTAAAAGTCTTTATTGTTTTTTCAAAACTTTAAAATTTTGTCATCAAAACCATGTTGCTACTAATTTGAAAATTTTTTTATTTTAAGTCTCAAAACATACTATAGCGAAGATATAGAGGAAAAAAGGAGGTGTTCAACGGGATGGCAATGGGCAAGAAAAAATCCGTGATCTCCGGGTACCCATCCGTTATGGACGGGTAAAATCATAAAATTTTACCCGCGGGCATGGGTACGGGTAAAAAATTATACCCGACAACGGGTCACGGGCGGTTCACGGGTACATACTACCCGTCGCGGGTAAAACCCGATCCGCTAATTCATGACACTTTTTTTAATTTATCCGTTAGTTTATACATACAATTATCGATTTAAAAGATATTTTACTTGTAATGCAATAATGATTAAAATTATGATATTACATTTAAGTAAAAAAATTTACTTTCACGTCATTTTATACATGTTAATTTGTACATATTATTTATAATTAATAAAATTTCAAAACTTTTCCAAAAAAAATTAACGTGTATATTATTATTTCTCGTGGGTTTACCCGCGGGTCACGAGCATGGACGAAATTGTTTTACCCGCGGGCGGGTAACGAGTCTCAACGAGCAAAAATAACCCGACGGACGGGTCGCGGGTATATAGAACCCGCGTCCGTTACCCGCGGGCGCCATTCCTATGAACCTCCTTCAATAAGTCCAACTACAATTGCAATGAAATATTAATAGATCATCTTTAATTATTTTAATTTAACAAACTATTCCTTAATTATTCATCTAACTAGTTACAATCAATATTTGAGTTACTAATCTACCAAATCCAAATAATATTAACTGAAACACAAGGTACATTTTTACTTATCAATAATTTACATGGCCCTAACATTTTTGACCCTGCAAATTTTATAGTATTTTTTATTATTTAATAGATACTGAACTTTCGTAAGTAGTTTTCTATATATTAAACAAATAAAATAAGTTATTCATAAGAAGTTGGCATCTTTAAGTTTTATTTGGTTTGCTTCTATTGACAACCCTAATCTATTAATAACTCTTAAGGTTGTCATTAAAAAAATTATTAATGCAAAAGGGGTACATGAGGTGGTTATTTTTCAAAAAGTGATTGATTTTTATTTATGTATACAAGTCTTTCTCCCATGTCCTAATTCCTTGGTGACAACCTTTAGAGTTGTGACTTGTGAGAAACCCTAAATGATAATAACAATTATGGAAGAGTCTTTAAAGTTTTACAAAAAATTTATTTAATTTTAACTATTTTTTACTTTTGAACTATTATTGATAGGTTACTTCGTGAAATAATGACTTGGCGTGTGCATAATTAGCTAATTATTGAAATTATTTTTGACAAATTTATCCACTTGGTTTAATTCGGACTTCAATTCTATATAAAACGGGTATAGTTGTTTACTTATTTTTCTAATATAATATTTTATTATGATATGTGAAAAGAGTGTTTAATATAATATATGATTGTCCAGGTAGCCTCCCCAATTAGTAAATCTCAGCTCCGCCCCTGAAAACATATTCAAAATTGTAAATAGGTTCGACTTGAAGGGTTGATTGTTTTTAACTATTTTTATTAGAATGACAAACACACACCAATTATAGTTCACGACGAGACTCGAACTTTACACATTTAAGGATAATGAGTTATTTCGATACTGCTAGATCAAAAGTCTTTTTGTTGTTTAACTATTTGTTTTTAACTTTCGAGTTACTCGTAAAACGAGTAGTGACCCTGGGATTAATCGGCTTTCAGAGCGGGTTGGAGATCTAAGCAAGGACGGAACTACATTAAGACCAAAGAGGGCAGTGGCCCTTCCAAATTTTTGGATTAATATTGTAATTTATGTAAAATTTTAAAGGGCAAAAGACAGAGCTTATTGGCCCCCTTTAAATTTGACAGCTAATAGATAGAAAAGGATTATTTTGGTCATAACACAAACAAAAGATCTTAACCTACAAGGTTTATTCAAGGAATCTCTAGAACCATCAAACGTAAACCTTTTTAGAGGGTAGGCAAATGTAGTCCTAATATGAAGATGGGAGTCTGGTACTCTGGTTTCTAGTAACTAGCATTTCAATTTGGAAAATAAGTTAAGAAAAGCACATAATATTAACAAACCCGTATGAAATGTCATCATCTTTAGAAGTACCTTTTTTTGTGTGTTTTCAAAGGCTCTGTTGCTTTTGTAAATTACTTTTTTTTTTTTTTTTTTTTAACGGCAACTGAGATGAATAAAAAAAAAATAAACGCTCTCTAGCAAGTTGCTATGAGAGAACAATACAACGACTCCCCAGCATGGCGCTGAAAGAGAATTACAACGGGCTTATTAGCCATGTGTTCCAATTTGAAACCACACGACCTCTATTTTTTAGCCAACCAAAAACAAAAAATTTAATGACATCAAATAAATTACATCTACTAATAACAATATCATTAAAAACGATGCCGTTCCGATGTCTCCAAATGATCCAAAGGGTTGTGACGATGATAGATTGTATACGAAGCAAGGCAGACGTCGACAAAGAAGCTCCTTCGATCCAAGTTTCCACATCCATCCAACAATTGAACACAGGCAAGTTACAATCTAGCCAAACCCGAATAAGCCGCCAAACATCTAAGGCCTCGGTACAACCAAAAAATAAGTGATCGATATTCTCGGAACTCGAGTTGCACATAGGACATGTAGTCGAATCTACCACAATACCTCTCGCGGACAAGTTACATCTAACCGGGAGAGCATCTCGTTTGAATCTCCACCAAAAGATATTAACTTTCTTAGGTAACGACTTTAACCAAGTTGTCCCAATGTGATACGATGGGAGCGTGACCTTCTCAATATAATGTCGAGTATTCTTAACCGTGAACAAACCATCACCATCAAGTGAACATTTCCAACAATCTTCTCGATCCGTGAGATGAACCTCTTCGAGTTCGTGTAAAAGAAGCTCGAGACTGGCTGCATTTCTAGACCCTATAGCATCACGAGACCATGACCAAACCCAGTTATCATTGTTCCATTTATCCGCAACTTTGTCCTCCTTATTATTGTCAAGATGATATAATCTCTTAAAACGATCTCGAAGGGGTATCGGCCCGCGCCATGGATCAGTCCAGAAGGTAACGCGTGAACCATTACCTACGTGAAGACCAATATGATTAGGAGGAAGGATATTATCGGCATCCAGTTTAACACAAGTGGCAACGATGTTTGCCCAAGGACTACCCCCAATGGCTTTATCAAATCGATCTCCATGGATAGCCTTTATAACGTCGACCCAAGTGTCATTCTTGCAATTAAAATACCGCCACTTCCATTTAAGAATTAGAGCCAAGTTGAATGCTTTCAAGCTACCAACGTTTAAACCACCTATATCAAAAGAAGAAAGAACATTCTCCCATTTAACCCAAGACATTTTACGTTTATTATTGTTAAAACCCCAAAAGAAATGAGCTCTAGATGCTTCGATTTTATTAACAATCGTAACCGGGCAAACAAAAAGTGACATATAATAAATGCCTATACTCCCCAAAACCGACTTAATGAGAGTGAGCCTACCACCCGAAGAAAGGAGACCCGCTTTCCAAGAAGCAAGCCGATTATTAAATTTATTAACAAGATCATTCCAACTCGAAATAAGCTTCATGTTGGTACCGATGGGAATACCAAAGTATTTAGTTGGAAACGAACCAATTCTATAGCCAAATTCATCCGCCACTGTATTAATGGTTAAGGCCGAAATATTAATTCCGAAGACATGGGATTTTGACACATTAATCTTCAATCCCGAAACCAAATGGAAAACGTTGAGAAGGCGGATGATGTTACCAAGTTCACATTCTCTCCATTCCGACATAATGATTACATCGTCGGCATATATAAAGTGAGACAAGTGGAGATCATTAGACCCAAATCGAATACCTCTAATAAAATTAGACTCACAAGCTTTTTTAAAGGCTATATGAAGACCCTCCATGACTATGATGAACAAGAAAGGACTAAGAGGGTCGCCTTGTCGAAGACCTCTTCTAATGGGAAATTCACATGTCGGACTTCCGTTAACAAGTACAGAAGTTCTTGCCGATTTTAAACAACTCATGATCCAACCACACCATCGGTCCCCGAAACCAAAAGATCTCATCATAAACAATAAAAAATCCCAGTTAACAGAATCGTAAGCTTTTTCAAAGTTGACTTTGAAAAGTAACATTTTGCGCTTATTATTCTCGTGCCATTTGATAATCTCACTTAACATCAATGGGCCATCTAGGATTTGTCTTCCTACGATAAATGCCGATTGAGAAGGAGAAATGATCTTATCAATGACACCTGCAAGACGATTCGTTAATAACTTCGTGAAAATTTTATAAAAAACGCCTATTAATGAAATAGGCCTAAAGTCCGTAACAATAGATGGATTCTTGACTTTAGGGATTAAAGTTAAAAAAGCATAATTAGCACCCTTTGGCATACGACCCGAGACAAAAAAGGCACGAATATCATTAGGCAACTCGACTCCCAAAATATCCCAGAATCGTTTGATAAATTTGAATGAAAAACCGTCTGGACCCGGGGCTTTTGAGCTACCACATTCCCAAACCGCCATCTTTATTTCAGCATCATCAAAATCTCGTTGTAAGAAACAATTGTCTTCGGCATTCAAAGTGACAGCAGGCGTAATGTTATTGTAAATGACACCCGTGTGTACCTCGTCAAACTTGTGGCTGTAGTAATCAAAAAACTTGTTTTTAACCAAAACCGGGTCGACAACCCAATTCCCATCGATCATTAGCCCTTGAATCGTCTGTTGTTTTCTTTTATGCTTAAGTGAACAATGAAAAAACTTTGAATTCTCATCTCCTTCAATATCCCACTTAATACGAGCTTTTTGTAACGAATCGAGAGCATCAAATTTACAAATATCATCTTTCTGTTGGAAAAGAGCATTGCGAGACTCAATTTGGTCATCTGTTGCTTGCCCCGAATCTATAACCGAATCCAAATCATTGATGCTATCCGTTAAGCTTTTTAACTGGGCATTTTCATTACATCTAGATTGGGCTATCCAACTTTTTAGATTGCCTTTAAGGATTCGAAGCTTAACTGTAATGTGCGTATTACTTGAAGAGAAAATACCAGCCCATTCGTTTTTGACCATATCATCAAAATTAGGTCTTTCGAACCATGAATCAAAGACTTTGAAGTAAGTGGGTCCATAATCAAAGTAATCTTGAAAAAGTAAAATCGGGGAGTGGTCCGAGTATCCCCTTAGAAGAATGACACCTTTTAGAAAATCACAAGACAAAAGCACGTTATTAGAAACAAAAAATCTGTCAAGTTTACTTAGTTTGTTACCTGCTTTTACACGCCACGTATACCGGAGACCCCCGAGAGATATTTCGTGTAACATGTTGGTGTTAATGAAGTCGTTAAAGTTGGAAGCATCTATCGCACAGAAGTCAGTGCCACTTCTTTCATTTGCTATACGAACCGCGTTCCAATCACCAAGCATGATATACTCGCCGACGTTAATGGCCATAAAATCAGAAAGTTTATTCCACAAATTAAGTTTATCAATTCGACTTTGAGGCGCGTATATATTTACCATGTAAACAACTAAATCTTCCCGAATCCAACGACCTTTGACAATAACATAATTAATATCGCTCTATATCCTTTCTTTAATAAAAACATTTGGAAGCCACATGGATATAATACCACCCGAGTGACCCCGAGCCAAAGATAATGCATAATCAAAATGAAAATTACCCCACATTGACTTTAATCGAAACAACTCTAATCTTGTCATTTTTGATTCTTGAAGACCAAGGAATTGAATGTTGTGGAAAGAACATAACTCCTTAATCCATTGACGTTTCTTATAGATTTTTGACCCGCAAATATTAAGAGACATGATCTTCATTGGAAACCGAGATCAACACGTTCTCGTTCCAACAATTGCGTACACTGTTTCAAGTCACAACCAAACATATCACCAATTTCAATGAGCTTTTCTTTATCTAGAGATACGTGAATCTCAGCAGGATCTATATGAAGTGGAGACGATATTAGCTCAGGAGTACAACAATTAACGGATGCTACTGAATTAGAACTATCAATAAAAAAATTTGTTTTCGAAAAGCCTGGAGGTGCTGTCTTTGAAGAGCTTTCTTGTTGAATAGGCTTCGTTTCTGGGACCGAATTTACATCAGTAAAAGAATTAGCATCCTTTTCACTTGCTTTGTTCTCATTACTACTATCACTTTGTGAACCTGACCCAATATCAACCCCTTCAAACTCCTCTAACGGTTCTGCCTCAGATTCGGAGGATGAACTTGAATCACCTTCGATATCACTGTTATCATTCATCGATTCATTGCTATCAGAATTATCACCATTAATGGTTTTTTCAAGGTCATAACACCACGTCCCAACTTCATGAAAGTTCACAATTACATCTTTACCATTAACCGAGATAGTTTCAGAGAAGTTAATGGTTTCTTTAGATTGAGTGGCAATGCAAACACGTGCAATTGCTAGCGGTAGCTTACTACGACGTTCAAAAAATAGGAACTTACCAACGAGTGACGCAACTTTAATGCTAGCCTTGGAACCCCAGGCACACGTAGGAAGTCCCGAAATATCAACCCATATAATACGCTCATCAACCACAAAGTCATCATGACCATCGATTACGGTTGAAAACAAAGATCCAAGGTTATCGTTGCCTTTGAAAGCTAAACAAGAGAAAAGTGTCTGAAACTTACACCATATCCAATGTCCTCCAATGTATTAGATTTGGATATCACTAAAACCTTCAGCATGACATAGATTATAGATTGAAGATAAAGTAGCTAAGTCTTTAAGCTTAGCCATGACAATGAAGTTCTCCGGTTTGACTGCTACCAAATCTACATCTTCGATTACAAACTTGGTTTTCTTGTTAACAGAAGTACCTGAAAGTTTATCAGCGTATGAGCCTGTTCCAGGAGGTACATATGATTTCTCAACGTTGTTAACCACCGGGTCATTTACCGCCTTCTGTTTAATCTTGTATGTCTGATTTACTGGAACTGTAGTGTTTTTCGATTGAGATTCCACCTTATTAACTTTCGCTGCCTCAACATAAACGTGGTATGAACCCATCCAAATGTCAGCTAGTCGATTCTCCATTTCAATGATGTTCTTAACACCCCTGTAACGAACAAAAGCGAATCTTTTACCTGATTTGGCTTTTTTGTTGGCGATGAAAACATCACACAGATATCCATATCAAACAAACACGTCCCACAAGTCTTGTTTATTGGCATGATCAGGAAAATTAGTAACATAAAATGATTCGTCCTTGTTATCCATTTTCTGCCCGATCGGAATATCAATCTTGCGATACACCGGTTTTGATTGACGTTTAGCCTTGGTAACCCACCCATTGTTGAGTGGTACGTTTCGTAGTTTGTTAACCATCGTTGTGGCGTTTGTAGCCGCCGGAAATAGCCGGAAATTGGGTGGTTGAGTGATGGTTAATGGTGGAACACGGTGGAAATTTTTAAAAAGGTGGAAAGTGTTCAAATTAAAGTGATGGTTAGTGGGTTTACATCGGGATTCGAGTTGAGAGAATTTCTTTCATGTTACGGAGTATTATTAGCTTTTTGTTTCTGTTTTCATTTTCATCAATTCCTGCTTTTGTAAATTACTACACCATGTTCGTTGCTTCCGCCCCCTAATCAAAAACCTCTAGTTCTGCCTCTGAATCTAAGTATACTAAAAAATATATATATATATATATATATATATATATATATATATATATATATATATATATATATATATATATATATATATATATATATATATATATATATATATAAATAAATAAATAAAAGAAAAAAAAAACTATTTGTATTTAGCTGCACGATGGTTTCAGCTACACTGTTTTGGTCAGTGGCGGAGCTAGGATTTAACGTTAAGGGTGGCAATTTGCAGTAATTAAATATAGTAATAAAAATTTTCCTTTTAAACTTTATAACATCTCACAGAATAATTGTGATCTGAAGCCGGAGTTTTACCTTCATGTTTGACGAAAGGATAATCTTTGCCACAATTAACTTTTTTCCAAAATCTGAATCCACATTTTCGTCTTATCTCATCACGTTGGTTAACAGGGTAATCCATGATTGAATCCACATTTAACTACCCTGAATATGAATTTGATGTATCATTTTCTTCCGATTTCAACTCTAGAGGATTCCTCCACAATTTCATCAACATATGATTGTGGATTTTTAACCATGTCTTCCATAATATTATCTCATTCTTGTTGTAATTGGTGATTAATTAAAATAAAATTTATCATCAATCAATAACCAACGTGCCCAATAGGCTTCTTATTAAACAGGTAACATGAAAAACAATATGCAACATCTGTTTTCTCAGTTGACTCTAACCACCAAAAATTACCAATCCAATCTTCCTGAAAGCTTCGATTACGACTATCTGACCCACTAGCACTTTGAACATACTTTGACTTACGAAGTTGATAAGGTCCGAGTTTAATACATTTTCGTCTTATCTCGTCACGTTGGTTAACAGGGTAATCCATGATTGAATCCACATTTAACTCCCCTGAATATGAATTTGATGTATCATTTTTTTTCGATTTCAACTCTAGAGGATTCCTCCACAATTTCATCAACATATGATTGTGGATTTTTAACCATGTCTTCCATAATACTATCTCATTCTTGTTGTAATTGGTGATTAATTAAAATAAAATTTATCATCAATCAATCCAACATAATTAAGGAGTAAAACAATTCGCTCATTAAAATTTAAATTCTTAATCATATTATAAATAATAATAACTACAAATAGTAGTATTAAACACATAAAGCTAAATGAATCAGAAAGATAAATACAATCTTAATTATACTAGTTATTATCATATTCTGTAATAGTTAAAGTTAATATTGATATGATAAATAGGGTTGAACATAAACGGTAAAGAAAAAAAGAAATAAAATCTAACCTTGCACAGTGCACTTGAGTTTTGCACGAGGCGTTAGACGATTTAATTTAATAAATGTGAGGTGTGACTGAATGTGGATATAAATTATACTCCGTAATTAAATATCTGAATCGGATTTTGGTACTTTTTATTAAATTAACTTGTTAATAAGGTTCATATAGACTTAAATTAAGATGGGGCCAATTGAGGAAGACTTGTTAGTTTTAATGGACATAGTATAAATACAAAATTTATTATATATGCTAATGGGCTTATTAAATCTGTTGAGAGTGACATTGCCACCTTCGGTATCTTATTGGCTCCGCCTATGGTTTTGGTCGATAAAAGACGTGCAACTATGCAAGTCACATCTCCCATGAGTGTTGGTACTCAGTTGTTTGTACATATAAACTCAAATACTTAATAATATAATGTCCAGGCACCGCCCAATAAGTTTTCTAAGGGCCCAAATAAGGTTTCCTGAGAGCCCAAATAGTATTACAAAGGTCCAACAAATTGGAGTATGGGCCCATTTTGAGCAAATTTATGTAGGGATTATCACCTAAGTGCCCATTTTTTCTAACCATTTTGACTCGGAATCCATAAAAAATAAAAGTTGACAATTTGCCCGCGCAAGGCGCAAGAGCGCAAGATGCCTCTTTGCGACCTTGCTCCCCGGTGGACGCAAGGATGCAAGGTGCCTCTTGCGACCTTGCTCCCCGGGGACGCAAGGACGCAAAGTGCATCTTGCGACCTTGCTACCCGGGGACGCAAGGACGCAAGGTGCTTCTTGCTCCCGCATGCATGTCATAATCAATGTTTTCTTTCGGGCATTTCATCATACACCTTACGTGCGTCTTACATTTCATAAAAAAAAAAAAAACTTAAAACACATGCTTTTGTGCTAATTCCATTTCTGCATATACAATAAAGAAAACATTGATTATGTGTATTTTTTTTTTTGTGGATTATGCTGAATGTATCTCGGTATCTTATAACCATGAAGTTACCTCAGAACTAGGGGGTTATATCCAGGGGCGAATTTAGAGGGGGGGCAGGGGGCGCCCGCCCCCCAGTCGATTTCGAAATGTTAGTGTAAAAATTTGGATTTTTTTCATTTTGTCCCAAACCCAAAAGCTATTTGCCCCAAACCCAAAAGCCATTTGCCTTAAAACCTACATATTTTGCCTCAAAATCTTCAAATTTTGCCCACAATTCTCTAAATTTTGCCCTAAAACCTTCAAATTTTCCCCACAAACCTTCAAATTTTATCCAAAAACCTCAAAATTTTGCCTAAAAACCTTCAATTTTTGTCCCAAATACTCCGTATTTTGCCCAAAAAAGCTGCTACGGTTTAAAAAAAAATTTCGCCGCCGGTGAAGAAAAATCCTGCTTCCGCCACTGGTTATATCCACGTGCGTTGTTGTTTGCGCAATCGAAACCGTATCCATAATAGCTATGCCTCCTTTAACATACTCAAGCTATGTGTCATTATGGGAATGCAAGTACGACCAATTTCAATTTATTTATTCATCATCTGTCGATTCTAATGCCATCTTTCAAGTAATAAAGAAATATAGTTATTGATATTAATAATATTGTGTATTTTTTTGTTGATGAAATCTAAGCGCACGTAAGGTGTTTGATGAAATGCCTAAGAGAAAATATTGATTATGACATGTAGGCGGGAGCAAGAGGCACCTTGCGTCCCCGGGGAGCAAGGTCGCAAGAGGCACCTTACGTCCTTGCGTCCACCGGGGAGCAAGGTCGCAAAGAGGCATCTTGCGCCCTTGCGCCTTGCGCGGGCAAATTGTCAACATTTATTTTTTATGGCATTTAGGTGATAATCCCATTTATGTATGCTTATACAACTGAAATTTAAATTATGAAATAGTAAGCAACAAAGTGCGTCTCAATTTCACTTATTAGATAATATAATAATGGTATTGATGTGAAAACTGGGTTGACAAATTAAATTACCTTAAAGTTATAATTTAACATTTTGCGACTCGATATGTTTTGGTTTTATATTTTGCTATAGACATTTTATAACTATTTCTAACATCTAAGAACTCTTAAAGTACTTTTGTATAGTTTTATAGTCTCTACTACTAATTTGATAGACATAAGAAAATTATTCGATAAAACTTAATTATAGTGACACCGGTAATTCGATTTTCTGGCTTCGTCTCTGGAAGAGAGCTTCAAAAATCATTGGTTATGTCATACCCCCAAATAGGGTCAGGGGTAAATATGACTTCACAATATCACAACACAAGTATATAAACGAGAACGACTCTAAATGAGACGTTTTATTAAAAACAATAATAGTATTGCAGCGGAAACGAAATAATGTTTTACATGGCAAAACCCAAATGTAAATAACAATGTTTAACAAATGCTAAATTATAAATATGTGGACTCCAATGCATCGGCTAGCTAAGCATCATAGGGCAGCACATAAGCTATTCTTCACCTGAGACAAACATGCTTAAAATCGTCAACACAATGGTTGAGTGAACATCATAGGTTTATATAATCAATAAAGTTTTAGACCACCAGATTTAATTCGAAACAAAAATATTCAATATGCCATGAGTTATAATATCGAGCTAAACATTCACCTCTGACACTGTACGGGTGTCGGTAATCATTATTATGTACCCCCTTGACGATCGGTCAACGGGTAGAGACGTCGCTCTCAATAGGCCTACTCACAATAATTAAGCTTGCAACATTTTAATTCCAGCAATTAACGATATTATAGCGGGGATTTGCATGTAAGAATACAAGTTAACAATAATCTCATGAAGTTGCATATCAAAAAGTTAAGTACTTGTGTCTAAAGTGTAAATCATTTAAATACAAGCATGTGTCTCACCTCAAGATTTATAAAATCAATAAATATGAAAAAACGGGGCTATGAAGTTCAACTTAAATAGCACAGAAGAGATATTCCACAAATGAGAGGATTGAACGGACGAACGTGATCGAGATCTCAACCTAGAGATAGAATGCACGATCAGATATTGTCTAATAGACATAAGTATAGTAACTATACTAATAATGGTTTTCTAAAAGAGTTCTATTTTCGAAAAGTTACTATTCTTGGAAAATTTCCATTTATAGTAAGTTTCCAAATTTAGGAAGTTCGGGTTATAATCTTTCTTAAGATGTTGTACAACTTTACTCAAACTTCGTTGCAATCAAATAAGTCAGGAATGACCAGATGTAACCGGGAGCCCATGACTCTTGACCAGAATCTAAGTCATGGCATTCGAGATCCACAAGCTTACCCATAAATGGCAACCTAGACATCATTCACTTACGACCGTAAGTAGCGGTGAAATTTGCATGACTTGTACGTTATCTTTTGATTAACCTTCACTTAAGTTTAAGTCATATTATTATATTATAAGTTATATTATACTTATTTATTAATGACTTATTATTCGTTTTTAAATCATACTTATAATAAAGTATTAATAGTTACATTATAACTATTTATTATTAATGTATTACTATGGTTGGTATTATTAATTGTTAATAACTTTTAATTATTATATAATAACTAAAGTATTATAATAAGTTGTAATATCAGTATTTATTAATAATGTATTATTATTATTATTAACTTATATTATAAACATTATACTTATTATTTATTTCCTTAAATTCATTTTTAATTACAATAAATACTAAATAAATATAAATAAAATTTTTATAAGTTTATTTAAGTATTATAAACTGTGTAAAATTTTATAAATATAGATATAGCTCATTTTTATATTTCTTTCGCATTTTCTTTATATATACATATTCGATTCATTTTAATCAAGGTTAATTAGTTATTAATTATTAATTCGACCTAATTAAGAACTTTTATATTTTTTATAGATTATATATTATGCAAATATATTACAAAAATTATAAATACGAATTTTATATAAATATATTAGTTATTTAATATTATCTTATCATTTAACCATTAAATTAGGCTTATAATTGAATAAATAAGATAAATTAATTTAAAATTAGTTTTTATAATTTTTACAGTACCTATATATCCTAATGATTATATAAAAATTTTATATTATCAGAATTAATAGAGTTTGGTATTTATTTTGTATTCTTTTTCTTTTCCTTTTCGGTTTACAATTAAACACAAACAAATATACATTAAATATTAAACGACCTATTTATATATTTTTTATAATTTTCGCAGCTTTATACTGTTATAATAATCTCAGAAAAAATTTTATAATTATTTTTATTTATGTTTAATATTTATTACGAATTTCGCATAGTTTTTGTGTTAAATTAATAGGTAATTCGTATTTAAATATGGATAATATTCCAAAACTTGTTATAATTATTTTTATAAGTAACTCTACTATTATAAATAATTTCTAAGCAAAAATAACTGATGTGAATATTTTTATTCAATTTAAATTCATTTTTATTTATTAAATGAACTCGGTAATCACTAAAATGTAGAATAAATAAATAAAATGTTATTTTAATTAATTTTTCATATTCAATAATTTATATATGTCTTATAACATCTGTAAAAACTATCATAACAATTTATAAATATTTATAACAATTAATTTCGATTTTTGCATGTTTATATAATATTCGATGCATAATAATACTATAGATATTAAATAATTCGAATTAAACACTTATAAATTATTTCTGATCACTAATAAATCATATAATAATTATGTGAATTGTAAAAATTATTTTTATCATTTTTATGTAATTTTTACATATTTAATTCGAATATATACACATATGTATTATAATTTCGTTTTTAATTGTATTTAAAATAAAAATCCGAATATTAAATTCTTAAAAATAATTTTATGACATTCCATATTACTTAATATTGATTTTAGTATGATAATATAGATATTGATGTTGTGTTTCCATTTAATACGAATTTAAAATAACAACAACAAAAAATATACTCGGCAAATAAATAAATAAAATAAGACCGAGTGAAATAAAAAAAAAATTAAAGGATGAGGGGATACCTCCAAATATTGCAGCGTGACTCTTTTTTTTCTTGAGAGAAAGATTTTTTTTTTTTGTGAGTGATAAAAAATATTAGGAGTGTGCTAGTATTTATAGATAGGATTTAGTAAATAAAAATAAATAAATAAATAAATAAAAATATCGTAGGACTTTGCTAAAAATTTGGGATCATCTTTGTTGATTTTTGTATGTAGTCTAATTATTGTGCAAAAAAATTTAAAAAAAAATGATCTTATCCCTTTTTTAAAAAATTCGGCCGAGATATACAAGTTTATATTTTTATTTTTTTTTATTTTTTTATTTTTTGAAGATAACTCTAAGATTATTCTAGAATTTTAGGATTTCATTTTTATTATTTATTTATTTATTAATTACGAATTTCATATATTTTTATTTATATTTTTGGTAATTACAAATATTAAACTTTTATTTTTAAATTATCAACTTATGGTTTTTATTATTTATAGTTGTGACACATTACTTATCATATAATTATTTTTATTACAAGGTTAGTTATATAGTACTTTAGTTATTAACATAATTAATATTAGTTATATATATATATATATATATATATATATATATATATATATATATATATATATATATATATATATATATATATATATATATATATATATATATGTAATATTAATACTTCATGTACCTAATTAACATTAGAATTAGGGTTTATATTAGGGTTACTATTTAGGTTAGGGTTTTTGAATAATTAGAGTTTATAATGTTAGGGTTTATAGTATTGATTACTATCTAGGGTTTTATATCATTAATTAGGGTTAGGGTTTAGGTTTATTTATTACGAGCATTTATTATTTGAATAACAACCCTAATGACAGTGTACCGGATCAGAAAATGAAACCCTAAGGGTAATATAGTAATTTCAAAATGGAAAAGTGAGGGTTGTTATAGTACCTCCCCGTTAATTTAAACTTCGTCCCGAAGTTTCAAGTGGATTTCTCGGACGCATCAGCAGTTGAGAAGAGATTGGGATATTTCCGCTTCATCTGGTCTTCACGTTCCCAGGTATACTCGGGGCCTCTTCGTGAATTCCAACGGATCTTAACAATAGGAATAGTACTCTGTTTCAAACCTTTAACCTCACGATCCATAACCTCTATCGGTTCTTAAACGAAATGCATTTTATCATCAATGCGGATATCATCCAAAGGAACAACAAGTGTGTCATCAGCAAGACACTTTTTAAGATTCGAGACATGGAATACATCATGTACATTATTAAGCTCAGAGGGCAATTCCAATTGATATGCCACAGGACCAATTCTTTCAGTAATCTTGAAAGGTCCAACAAATCGTGGGCTAAGTTTACTTCTCTTGCCAAAACGGACAACGCCCTTCCAAGGCGATACTTTCAACATGACTTTATCACCGACTTGGAATTCTGAATCTTTCCGATGAATATTAGCATAGCTTTTCTGTGACAACCCAGAAATTTCCAACCAAATTTAAACTTTAATCTTTATATGTTTCCGACACGATAAGCAATATTTGTTAAGTTAAATTTCAAGAATTTTAAACTATGTTCATACATTCATTCAACCTCGACCAAGTTCCAACGATTCACGAACCATTAAACGAATATGATTATATATGTATATGTGTATATATATTATAACTTGAAACGTAAACAAAATATTAGATTAAATACTTTATATGATTGTATCTGTTTCAAAATGTTTATCAATGGAATTAGAAGATAAGATCAAATGATTGAATTATCAGATATATTGAATTATGATTACAAGTCTCTGTTGAAAGGCCCACGTTGATTTGAGAAATCTTTCCATTTTAACAATATTCGGAAAATGATAAAGTGATTTATAAATAAGAACAAATTGTCAATCATTGAGAACTAGACAAAGGATAGTGGAAGATTGAATCTCATAAAGACTCGATTGATCTATTTAGTTTCAAACGTACAAAAAGGTTTTCAGTTTAAAAAGAACTTTATTATTAAAACGTATATAAATTTTATAAATATCTAGAACCACTTTTGACAACTCATTACTTAACTAGTATGATAAAGATAACGATATTTATATTTTATTTTATTAAATATATATAACGATTTAAATTAATATTATATATATTTATACGCGTATTATACGTACATAGTTTTATACTTTTACTATACTTAAACTTTACCTTTACTTTATTTTTAATTTACTTTAACTTTAATAATTCATACTTTAATAATTCACTTTAATAATTCATACTTTAATAATTCACTTTAATAATTCATACTTTAATAATTCACTTTAATAATTCATACTTTAATAATTCACTTTAATAATTCAAAAATCTATTATAAATAGAATTCAATAAGTTTCATTATTTCATAGAAACTTGAAAATATTTTTCTCTAAACTCTCTCAATCGATTTACATATATATATTTACTCCGTATTATTTCAAGATATTATTAGTATACATAAAATATTATGACGGAGTGCTGTCCGAGTGGTTTCGAAATTGTTTTTCGAGTAGGATAGGATTAAGGAAATTATGGGTTATAGCTATGGAGGTGATTGAGTATGGTTCATGGGTATGCTCGTGAGGTCAATATAGTGTTTATCATTTCCGTTGCGTCTACGTACCTTTCCTGCAATATTGAATCTCAATATTGATACGTGAGTACTCATAATTTAACTTTTACATACTAATAGTGTATCCCTGACTAGTGCTCGAGTATTTAGGATTATGTATGCTGGTACTTTTGATATTGCCCTTAGACAGGTTAGGTTGAATCTTAAATTAGTTACACTTGCGGTTGATATAAGGTATAATATATGAATGTCCTTGGAAAGCTAGCGAAAAATTAAGAACTTTTCCTTTAGATATCGAATGGTTTCGATGAACGGATTAGAAGTTATAATCAATTGAATTTTCGATATTTTTATTAAAAATGATTATTATTATCGTCGTTTTTATCGTCGATCTAGTTTTATCTTATTATTATGATTATTATTATCTTTATCAATAAAAGGGATTTATCATTAAAAATTGTTATTTTGTTTTATTATTACTATCGTTATTATCATTAAAGTTATAATTAGTATTATTATTATTATCCAATTATTATTATTATTATTATTATTATTATTATTATTATTATTATTATTATTATTATTATTATTATTATTATTATTATTATTATTATTATTATTATTATTATTATTATTATTATTATTAGTATTAGTATTATTATTATTATTATCATTATTAATATATATATCATTATTTAAAAATGGTTATTGTTATTGTTATTATTATTATTATTATTACTATATTATCATTAAGATAATTATTAGTATTATCGTTAATAATGTTATAGTAACTATCATTATTAATATTAGTGTAATTAAAACAAATATTTGTAACACCTAATTATTTTGATTACTATTATTATCATTATTATGAACACGATATAAAAGACGATTAAAAGCTATTAAACGAAACGATTAGGAAATAATGAGTAAGAGTATCATGATGAAATTAAAATATTATAAGATATTGATTTAGATAAAATTATCGTTCTTATTATTTTTATCATTACTATTATTATTAAAAGTGTCGTTAGTATTAAAACTATCATTTTAACAAAAATTATCATTTTAATAGAAATGTCATTGTTACTATAAAATATCATTATTATTATTATTTTAAATAGAATTATTATTTTAAAGATAATATTAAAAATTATCGTAAATATTAAAGTTATCATAATTAGAATTATCGTTTTATCATAATGTCATATTAGTAATTATAAATATTGATATTTTTATAATAATTATTATTATTACAAAATAATACAACTTTTACTTACTATCATTATAGATATTATTTTATCAAATAAATATGTGATACAAACATATTTTACTACGTGTAATAACTTAGTTTAATAATACCTATCATATTATCTTTATGATATTAAATGAACCCTATAAATTTTATTACTTAATATATATATAAAAGTATATTTTATTATATAAATTTTATATAAAATTTTATTTATTAATAAATAAATTATATTATTTACTCTAATAAATCTTTTAAAAATATTTAAAAATATAAAACGACGATATTTAAACTATATATTAATCATGTATAGAATTTTGGAAATTATTTTGAGTCAAATTTACTTTTGTTGACTTTTGCATATTAGTCTCGAGCATTAGGATTGTGGTACACTATGACTTGACCTAATTTGTTAGACAAATATTGACCAACACATAAATATATATAATTAATTTAGGTTCGTGAATCCGAGGCCAACATTGCACTTGTTCAATGACGTTATATGTATTTTTACTACGAAATACAGTATGGTGAGTTTCATTTCCCTTTTACTCTTTACATTTTTGGGCTGAGAATACATACAAATGCTTTATTAACTGTTTTACAATATTTATATGCGTGAGTTTCATTTGCCTTTTTACCCTTTATATTTTTGGGACTGAGAATACATGCGCTTTTATAAATGTTTGACGAAATAGACACAAGTAATTGAAACTACATTCTATGGTTGAATTATCGAAATCGAATATGCCTCTTTTTATTAAAGTCTGGTAATCTAAGAATTAGGGAACAGACACCCTAATTGACGCGAATCCTAAAGATAGATCTATTGGGCCTAACAAACCCCATCCAAAGTACCGGATGCTTTAGTACTTCGAAATTTATATCATGTCCGAAGAAGGATCCCGGAATGATAGGGGATATTCTTATCTAGTTAATGTCGGTTACCAGGTGTTCACCATATGAATGATTATTTTTGTCTCTATGCATGGGACGTATATTTATGAGAACTGGAAATGAAATTTTTGTGGTCTATTAAAATGACGGAAATAAATGATTATGATAAACTAATGAACTCACCAACCTTTTGGTTGATACTTTAAAGCATGTTTATTCTCAGGTGTTAAAGAAATCTTCCGCTGTGCATTTGCTCATTTTAAAGATATTACTTGGAGTCTTTCATAGCATATTTCGAAGAACGTTGCATTCGAGTCATTGAGTTCATCAAAGATTATTATTAAATCAATTTATAGTTGGATAGTGGATATTATGAAATGGTATGCATGCCTGTCAATTTTCAATGTAAAGAAAGTTTGTCTTTTAAAAACGAATGCAATGTTTGTAAAATGTATCATATAGAGGTCAAATACCTCGCAATGTAATCAACTATTGTGAATCGTTTATAATGTATATGAACGGGTTCTTTCATTTTCTGTCGGCTACGGGCAGTTTCTAATCGTTTCTTAATCCGAACAATCTTTTCTGTAGTTTCATGTATGATTTCAGGACCAGTTAACTGTCTGTCCTCAAGTTCATCCCAGCACAGTGGAGATCTACATTTTCGTCTGTATAAGGCCTCAAAAGGTGCAGCCTTAATGCTTGAGTGATAGCTGTTGTTGTAAGAAAATTCAGCCAAATGCAAATGTCTATCCCATCCTTTGCCAAAATCGATAACACAAGCACGCAGCATATCTTCCAATGTTTGAATGGTTCGTTCACTTTGACCATCGGTTTGCGGATGATAAGCAGTACTCATGTCGAGTTGAGTTCCAAGTGCAGATTGTAGAGATTTCCAGAATCTAGAAATGAATCGACTGTCGCGGTCAGAAATGATAGAGATAGGTACTCCATGACGGGAGACGACCTCTTTAATGTATAATTGTGACAATCTCTCCATCTTGTCAGTTTCCTTCATCGGTAAGGAATGTGCAAATTTAGTAAGACGATCCACTATGACCCAAATAGTACCATTGCCACTAGAAGTCTTGGGCAACTTAGTGATAAAATCCATAGTGATACACTCCCACTTCCACTGCGGAATATCCGGTTGTTGAAGTAAACCAGACAGCTTTTGATGTTCGGCCTTAACTTTCAAACAAGTAAGACACTTGCTTACATACTCAGCGATATCAGATTTCAGATTAGGCCACCAATAAAACTTCTTCACATCGTGATACTTTTTACTAGAGCCTGGGTGAATAGAATACCTAGTCTTATGTGCTTCATCCAAGACTAGTCCTCGTAGATTTCTGAAGATTGGGACCCATATTCGGTTATTAAAATACCTTGTTCTGTTTCCCTTGAGTTCAAGTTGCCTTACGAGACCTCTAAGTCCCTCGAGTTGGACATTCTCTTCCTTCAATGCCTCAAGTTGTGCCTCACGGATTTGAGATGTAAGATTAGTACGAATGCGTAAATTCAAAGCTCGGACTCGGATTGGTTTGGCATGATCCTTTCTACTAAGGGCGTCAGCTTCTACATTCGCCTTTCCAGGATGATACCTAAGCTCACAGTCATAGTCATTTAATAACTAGATCCAACGCCTTTGTCTCATATTTAATTGCTTCTGTTCAAAGATATGCTGAAGACTTTTATGATCGGTAAACACCGTGATTCTAACCCCATAGAGGTAATGTCTCCATATCTTCAATGCAAATACCACAGCTCCTAACTCCAAGTCATGTGTGGTATAGTTCTTCTCATGTTTCTTCAGCTGTCTAGATGCATAGGCGATAACCTTTTTACGTTGCATCAAAACACATCCGAAACCTTGATTCAAGGCATCACAATAGACTACAAAATCGTCAGTGCCCTCAGGTAATGATAGAATCGGGGATGTGGTCAATTTATCCTTTAGAATCTTGAAAACAGATTCCTGTTCTTCGGACCACTCGAATTTCTTCTCTTTATGAGTTAGCTTGGTGAGAGGTTTGGCTATAAGAGAAAAGTCTTTGATAAACCTTCGATAATAACCAGCAAGTCCCAAAAATTGGCGAATATGCTTCACACTTCTAGGTACTTCCCAGTTCTGGATAGCGGTGATTTTTGCAGGATCGACAAGTATTCCCTTACTATCAACTACATGCCGGAGAAATTGTACGGTTCGCAGCCAAAATTCACACATGGAAAACTTGGCATATAGTTGTTCCTTCTTTAAGAGCTCTAGAATCAATTGCAGATGTTGTTCATGCTCTTTCTCACTCTTGGAATAGATTAAGATATCATCGATGAAAACGATCACGAATTTGTCAAGATAAGGTTTGCATACACGGTTCATAAGATCCATGAATACAGCAGGAGCATTGGTTAAATCAAAAGGCATGACAAGAAACTTATAATGTCCATAACGAGTTCGGAAAGCAGCCTTAGAAACATTAGCTTCCTTGACCCTTAGTTGATGATAACCCGACCTTAGATCAATCTTCGAATAAACACTTGACCCTTGCAGTTGGTCAAATAGGTCATCAATACGCGGGAGTGGATAACGATTTTTGATGGTTAACTTGTTGAGTTCTCGGTAATCAATACACATTCTCAACGTTCCATCTTTCTTCTTGACAAATAGAACAGGTGCACCCCACGGAGAAGAGCTAGGACGAATGAGTCCTTTGTCTAAAAGTTCCTGGAGTTGGTTGGACAATTCCTTCATCTCTGATGGAGCTAATCGGTATGGTACCTATGCAATAGGTACAGCACCGGGCATGGATAGTTTACAAGTAAAGGATATATCATATCTAGGGTTGATATTTTTAGTTGACAATATAGTGATAAGGAGTATGTAATGGTACACAATGGTCCTAAGGTTGATCAAATCTTATTCCCATCATGATCCATTAGGATTTCTGTATGACTTATCATAATATAATGACGTTGATCAAGTGTCATTATATTATTCTAAATCATACTTTTATCACTCCATAAGATTACTACTATGTCATCTAGCCAATATGCATCTTCATCGAGGTGAATGATTAAATGGAAAATGAAAGAAAAGAAAATAACATCATTCATTAAAAGAAAATAACTAGAGTATTACAGAAACTTAATGAAATCTTCCAAATTATAGAAGTACTAAACGGTAACATAAAGAATACTATGAAAATTTTAATGTCTCTAATGGTTTCCAAAAACTCTTAATTGTGCCTCTTCATTCTTCTTCTTATCCAAACATTGATTTTTGAAATGTCCTACTCTTCCGCAGTTATAGCAAGTAAGAACGGTTGCATTTGCCTTTGTGGCTGGAGTTTTGGCTGATGGAGTAACAACTCCACAAGTCTTGGCTACGTGACCCACCTTCTCGCACTTGGTGCACTTGGCCTTACACCATCCTTTATGATGTTTCTCACATCTCTTGCAATAGGGACGTTTTCCCTTATACAACTTGTTGAATTTGCTTTTAGAATTTTCTTGCTCCATTCCTTCTCTCTTCCTTTTGTACCTTCTTTCTCCTTATATTTGTCGATGAAATAGCTTGCCATGCAGGCTGCTTCTTGTATGGTGCTCGGGTTCTCCAAGATAACATCTCCTCGGACTTCATTAGGCAATCCATTGATGTAGCATTGGATTCCTAGATACTCGGGAGTAGCCATGAGAGTAAATTCTTGAAACCGGTTGGTGTAGCTTATGAGATCAGCATTCACCATTTCTAAATTACTGAGCCCATGTCTTTCAGTACTCTTGTATGTTAGGGGTGGGTAGTTTATGAAACTTTTGAAATGTCCCGTTCTTATTGATTAAAAACGTTCCATATTAATTGATTTCGTTACGAGGTTTTGACCTCTATATGAGACGTTTTTCAAAGACTGCATTCATTTTTAAAACAAACCATAACCTTTATTTCATAAATAAAGGTTTAAAAAGCTTTACGTAGATTATCAAATAATGATAATCTAAAATATCCTGTTTACACACGACCATTACATAATGGTTTACAATACAAATATGTTACATCGAAATCAGTTTCTTGAATGCAGTTTTTACACAATATCATACAAACATGGACTCCAAATCTTGTCCTTATTTTAGTATGCAACAGCGGAAGCTCTTAGTATTCACCTGAGAATAAACATGCTTTAAACGTCAACAAAAATGTTGGTGAGTTATAGGTTTAACCTATATGTATCAAATCGTAACAATAGACCACAAGATTTCATATTTCAATACACATCCCATACATAGAGATAAAAATCATTCATATGGTGAACACCTGGTAACCGACATTAACAAGATGCATATATATAAGAATATCCCCATCATTCCGGGACACCCTTCGGATATGATATAAATTTCGAAGTACTAAAGCATCCGGTACTTTGGATGGGGTTTGTTAGGCCCAATAGATCTATCTTTAGGATTCGCGTCAATTAGGGTGTCTGTTCCCTAATTCTTAGATTACCAGACTTAATAAAAAGGGACATATTCGATTTCGATAATTCAACCATAGAATGTAGTTTCACGTACTTGTGTCTATTTTGTAAATCATTTATAAAACCTGCATGTATTCTCATCCCAAAAATATTAGATTTTAAAAGTGGGACTATAACTCACTTTCACAGATTTTTACTTCATCGGGAAGTAAGACTTGGCCACTGGTTGATTCACGAACCTATAACAATATATACATATATATCAAAGTATGTTTAAAATATATTTACAACACTTTTAATATATTTTGATGTTTTAAGTTTATTAAGTCAGCTGTCCTCGTTAGTAACCTACAACTAGTTGTCCATAGTTAGATGTACAGAAATAAATCGATAAATATTATCTTGAATCAATCCACGACCCAGTGTATACGTATCTCAGTATTGATCACAACTCAAACTATATATATTTTGGAATCAACCTCAACCCTGTATAGCTAACTCCAACATTCACATATAGAGTGTCTATGGTTGTTCCGAAATATATATAGATGTGTCGACATGATAGGTCGAAACATTGTATACGTGTCTATGGTATCTCAAGATTACATAATATACAATACAAGTTGATTAAGTTATGGTTGGAATAGATTTGTTACCAATTTTCACGTAGCTAAAATGAGAAAAATTATCCAATCTTGTTTTACCCATAACTTCTTCATTTTAAATCCGTTTTGAGTGAATCAAATTGCTATGGTTTCATATTGAACTTTTTTTTATGAATCTAAACATAAAAATATACGTTTATAGTCGGAAAAATAAGTTACAAGTCGTTTTTGTAAAGGTAGTCATTTCAGTCGAAAGAACGACGTCTAGATGACCATTTTAGAAAACATACTTCCACTTTGAGTTTAACCATAATTTTTGGATATAGTTTCATGTTCATAATAAAAATCATTTTCTCATAATAACAACTTTTAAATCAAAGTTTATCATAGTTTTTAATTAACTAATCCAAAACAGCCCGCGGTGTTACTACGACGGCGTAAATCCGGTTTTACGGTGTTTTTCGTGTTTCCAGGTTTTAAATCATTAAGTTAGCATATCATATAGATATAGAACATGTGTGTAGTTAATTTTAAAAGTCAAGTTAGAAGGATTAACTTTTGTTTGCGAACAAGTTTAGAATTAACTAAACTATGTTATAGTGATTACGAGTTTAAACCTTCGAATAAGATAGTTTTATATATATGAATAGAATGATGTTATGAACATAATTACTACCTCAAGTTTAGTAGGTAAACCTACTGGAAGTGACAAGAAATGATCTAGCTTCAAAGGATCTTGGATGGCTTGAAAGTTCTTGAAGTAGGATCATGACACAAAAACAAGTTCAAGTAAGATTTTTACTCGAATTAAGATAGTTTATAGTTATAGAAATTGAATCAAAGTTTGAATATGAATATTACCTTGAATAAGAAAGATAACCTACTATATATAACAAAGGTTTCTTGATCTTAGATGATTACTTGGAATGGATTAGAAAGCTTGGAAGTAAATTAGTAAACTTGAAGGGATTTTTGAAGAGTTCTTGAAGTGTTCTTCCTATGATGATTATAGCTTGATTCTTGAAGTGATTTTTAATGAAGATGATGATTAACTACTGGAAAAATACATTCATAATAGTGTGTGTGTGTTGAGAGAGAATTAGAAAGAGAATTGGAAGTGAAATGGAGTGAATGATGAGTGGTAATTGGTGAGTGGTGAGTGGGGTTAAAAGGAGTTCTAGTTAGTTGACTAGCTCATGGTAGAAGTTAAAATTGATTACTCATACATGACATAATCAAGAGTGGAATCCCATGCTAGTTCCTATTGGTATATACTCATAGTAAGTACGTTTTGAAGCTGTGTATAATACGGGTAAGAATACGACTAGAATTCTTGATGAAAGAAAAGAATGGAAAAGTAACTGTAACCATTTTTGTTAAGTATGAGTGTTTTGATATATGTCTTGAAGTCTTCCAAAAGTATTTTAATACATCTAAATACACTACATGTATATACATTTTAACTGAGTCGTTAAGTCATCGTTAGTCGTTACATGTAAGTGTTGTTTTGAAACCTTTAAGTTAACGATCTCAATTAATGTTGTTAACCCATTGTTTATTATATCTAATGAGATGTTAAATTATTATATTATCATGATATTATGATATATTAATATATCTTAATATGATATATATACATTTAAATGTCGTTACAACGATAATCGTTATATATATGTCTCGTTTCGAAATCCTTAAGTTAGTAGTCTTGTTTATATGTATATAACTTATTGTTAATATACTTATGGAGATACTTACTTATCATAATCTCATGTTAACCATATGTATACCCATATATATATCGTTATGTCATTTTTACAAGTTTTAACGTTCGTGAATCTCCGGTCAACTTGGGTGGTCAATTGTCTATATGAAACATATTTCAATTAATCAAGTCTTAACAAGTTTGATTGCTTAACATTTTGGAAACATTTAATCATGTAAATATCAATCTCAATTAATATATATAAACATGGAAAAGTTCGGGTCACTACAGTACCTACCCGTTAAATAAATTTCGTCCCGAAATTTTAAGCTGTTGAAGGTGTTGACGAATCTTCTGGAAATAGATGCGGGTATTTCTTCTTCATCTGATCTTCACGCTCCCAGGTGAACTCGGGTCCTCTACGAGCATTCCATCGAACCTTAACAATTGGTATCTTGTTTTGCTTAAGTCTTTTAACCTCACGATCCATTATTTCGACGGGTTCTTCGATGAATTGAAGTTTTTCGTTGATTTGGATTTCATCTAAAGGAATAGTGAGATCTTCTTTAGCAAAACATTTCTTCAAATTCGAGACGTGGAAAGTGTTATGTACAGCCGCGAGTTGTTGAGGTAACTCAAGTCGGTAAGCTACTGGTCCGACACGATCAATAATCTTGAATGGTCCAATATACCTTGGATTTAATTTCCCTCGTTTACCAAATCGAACAACGCCTTTCCAAGGTGCAACTTTAAGCATGACCATCTCTCCAATTTCAAATTCTATATCTTTTCTTTTAATGTCAGCGTAGCTCTTTTGTCGACTTTGGGCGGTTTTCAACCGTTGTTGAATTTGGATGATCTTCTCGGTAGTTTCTTGTATAAACTCCGGACCCGTAATCTGTCTATCCCCCACTTCACTCCAACAAATCGGAGACCTGCACTTTCTACCATAAAGTGCTTCAAACGGCGCCATCTCAATGCTTGAATGGTAGCTGTTGTTGTAGGAAAATTCTGCTAACGGTAGATGTCGATCCCAACTGTTTCCGAAATCAATAACACATGCTCGTAGCATGTCTTCAAGCGTTTGTATCGTCCTTTCACTCTGCCCATCAGTTTGTGGATGATAGGCAGTACTCATGTCTAGACGAGTTCCTAATGCTTGCTGTAATGTCTGCCAGAATCTTGAAATAAATCTGCCATCCCTATAAGAGATAATAGAGATTGGTATTCCATGTCTGGAGACGACTTCCTTCAAATACAGTCGTGCTAACTTCTCCATCTTGTCATCTTCTCTTATTGGCAGGAAATGTGCTGATTTGGTAAGACGATCAACTATTACCCAAATAGTATCAAAACCACTTGCAGTCCTTGGCAATTTAGTGATGAAATCCATGGTAATGTTTTCCCATTTCCATTCCGGGATTTCGGGTTGTTGAAGTAGACCTGATGGTTTCTGATGCTCAGCTTTGACCTTAGAACACGTCAAACATTCTCCTACGTATTTAGCAACATCGACTTTCATACCCGGCCACTAAAAATATTTCCTGAGATCCTTGTACATCTTCCCCGTTCCAGGATGTATTGAGTATCTGGTTTTATGAGCTTCTCTAAGTACCATTTCTCTCATATCTCCAAATTTTGGTACCCAAATCCTTTCAGCCCTATACCGGGTTCCGTCTTCCCGAATATTAAGATGTTTCTCCGATCCTTTGGGTATTTGATTCTTTAAATTTCCCTCTTTTAAAACTCCTTGTTGCGCCTCCTTTATTTGAGTAGTAAGGTTATTATGAATCATTATATTCATATATTTTACTCGAATGGGTTCTCTGTCCTTCCTGCTCAAGGCATCGGCTACCACATTTGCCTTCCCCGGGTGGTAACGAATCTCAAAGTCGTAATCATTCAATAATTCAATCCACCTACGCTGCCTCATATTCAGTTGTTTCTGATTAAATATGTGTTGAAGACTTTTGTGGTCGGTATATATAGTACTTTTGACCCCATATAAGTAGTGCCTCCAAGTCTTTAATGCAAACACAACCGCGCCTAATTCCAAATCATGCGTCGTATAATTTTGTTCGTGAATCTTCAATTGTCTAGACGCATAAGCAATCACCTTCGTTCGTTGCATTAATACACAACCGAGACCTTGCTTTGATGCGTCACAATAAATCACAAAATCATCATTCCCTTCAGGCAATGACAATATAGGTGCCGTAGTTAGCTTTTTCTTCAATAACTGAAACGCTTTCTCTTGTTCATCATTCCATTCAAATTTCTTCCCTTTATGCGTTAATGCAGTCAAGGGTTTTGCTATTCTGGAAAAGTCTTGGATGAACCTTCTGTAGTAACCAGCTAGTCCTAAAAACTGGCGTATGTGTTTCGGAGTTTTCGGGGTTTCCCACTTTTCAACAGTTTCTATCTTTGCCGGATCCACCTTAATACCTTCTTTGTTCACTATGTGACCGAGGAATTGAACTTCTTCCAACCAAAATGCACACTTTGAAAACTTAGCGTACAATTCTTCCTTCCTCAATACTTCTAACACCTTTCTCAAATGTTCACCGTGTTCTTGGTCATTCTTTGAGTAAATAAGTATGTCATCAATGAAAACAATGACAAACTTGTCAAGGTATGGTCCACACACTCGGTTCATAAGGTCCATGAACACAGCTGGTTCATTAGTTAAACCAAACGGCATGACCATAAACTCGTAATGACCGTAACGTGTTCTGAAAGCAGTCTTTGGAATATCATCTTCTTTCACCCGCATTTGATGATACCCGGAACGTAAGTCAATCTTTGAATAAACAGACGAGCCTTGTAGTTGATCAAATAAGTCGTCGATTCTCGGTAGTGGGTAGCGGTTCTTGATGGTAAGTTTGTTCAACTCTCGGTAGTCGATACACAACCTGAATGTACCATCTTTCTTCTTGACAAACAAAACAGGAGCTCCCCACGGTGATGTGCTTGGTCGAATGAAACCACGCTCTAAAAGTTCTTGTAATTGGCTTTGCAGTTCTTTCATCTCGCTGGGTGCGAGTCTATAAGGAGCACGAGCTATTGGTGCAGCTCCTGGTACAAGATCTATTTGAAATTCAACGGATCGCTGTGGGGGTAATCCCGGTAATTCTTTCGGAAATACATCAGGAAATTCTTTTGCAATGGGAACATCATTAATGCTCTTTTCTTCAGTTTGTACTTTCTCGATGTGTGCTAGAACAGCATAGCAACCTTTTCTTATTAGTTTTTGTGCCTTCAAATTACTAATAATATGTAGCTTCGTGTTGCCCTTTTCTCCGTACACCATTAAGGGTTTTCCTTTTTCTCGTATAATGCGAATTGCATTTTTGTAACAAACGATCTTTGCTTCCACTTCTTTCAACCAGTCCATACCGATTATCACATCAAAACTCCCTAACTCTACTGGTATCAAATCAATCTTAAATGTTTCGCTAACCAGTTTAATTTCTCGATTCCGACATATATTATCTGCTGAAATTAATTTACCATTTACTAATTCGAGTAAAAATTTACTATCCAAAGGAGTCAATGGACAACTTAATTTAGCACAAAAATCTCTACTCATATAGCTTCTATCCGCACCCGAATCAAATAAAACGTAAGCAGATTTATTGTCAATAAGAAACGTACCCGTAACAAGCTCTGGGTCTTCCTGTGCCTCTGCCGCATTAATATTGAAAACTCTTCCGCGGCCTTGTCCATTCGTGTTCTCCTGGTTCGGGCAATTTCTAATAATGTGGCCCGGTTTTCCACATTTATAACAAAATACATTGGCATAACTTGCTCCGACACTACTTGCTCCGCCATTACTCGTTCCGACACCATTTGTTCCTTTCGTTCTATTAACCCCTGGTCCGTAGACCTCACACTTCGCCGCGCTATGACCATTTCTTTTACACTTGTTGCAAAATTTGGTGCAGAACCTCGAGTGATACTTTTCACACCTTTGGCATAGCTGCTTCTGATTGTTGTTGTTGTTGCGGTTATTATTGTTGTTGGGATGATTGTTGTAGTTGCTGTTGTTGTTGTTGTTGTTGTTGTTGTTGTTGTTGTTGTTGTTGTTGTTGTTGTTGTTGTTGGGCCGTTTGTTGTAGTTGCGATTGATGTTGCGATTGTTGGGATAATTGTTGCGATTATTGTTGTAATTGCTGTTGTTGTTGTATTGGTGATTCTTATCACTGTTTTCCTCCCACTTTCTTTTGACTTGCTTCACATTGGCCTCTTCAGCAGTCTGTTCTTTGATTCTTTCTTCAATCAGGTTCACTAGTTTGTGAGCCATTCTACATGCCTGTTGTATGGAGGCGGGCTTGTGTGAACTTATATCTTCTTGGATTCTTTCCGGTAATCCTTTCACAAACGCGTCGATCTTCTCTTCCTCATCTTCGAATGCTCTCGGACACAATAGGCACAATTCTGTGAATCGTCTTTCGTACGTGGTAATATCAAATCCTTGGGTTCGTAACCCTCTAAGTTCTGTCTTGAGCTTATTGACCTCGGTTCTGGGACGGTACTTCTCGTTCATCAAGTGCTTGAATGCTGACCACGGTAGTGCGTACGCATCATCTTGTCCCACTTGCTCTAGATAGGTATTCCACCATGTTAACGCAGAACCTGTGAAGGTATGCGTAGCGTACTTCACTTTGTCCTCTTCAGTACACTTACTTATGGCAAACACCGATTCGACCTTCTAGGTCCACTGTTTCAATCCGATCGGTCCTTCGGTTCCATCAAATTCCAAAGGTTTGCAGGCAGTGAATTCTTTGTAGGTGCATCCTACACGATTTCCTGTACTACCAGATCCAAGGTTATTGTTGGTATGTAGCGCAGCCTGTACTGCGGCTATGCTTGAAGCTAGAAAAGTACGGAATTCCTCTTCATTCATATTCACGGTGTGTCGAGTAGTCGGTGCCATTTCCTTCAAAATAGTCAAATGGAACAAGTTAATCATACAGAATATTAAGAGTAGTTAATAGTATTTCGTAGCATAATATGAACTCATTTATAAAAGCTTTTTCTTCATATTAGCGTTTTATAAGTTTAAATTCGGGTAGTACCTACCCGTTAAGTTCATACTTAGTAGCTAATATACAATTCAACTACTACAATTCTATATGAAAAACTGATTGTAATAATATTTTGTAACATCCCAAATATTTAAGGTATTATTTTATGTAAATTTTGTTGCCAAGAAATTAAATTGTAAAGGTTATTTTATGTTAAATGGATGAAGGTTAAGTTTATTGGTTAAGTTAAGAAGGACTGATGGTGCAAAGTTAAGATTAAGGACTTCCCTAACTATAGTTGTGGTGGGGAGGGTAGAAAGTGTCAATAGGCCAAAGTTATTTTAATAAAAGAAGTTAAATTGCTGGAAATTAGTTAAAATTGCAAAAAAATTATACAGAACCTCCTGGTGAGTGTGTGTGTGTCGACTTGGGTAGAGGAGAAGGAGAAATCCATCATTTTGTGAAATTAAGAGTATGCAATTGAAGATTTGTGAAATCTAACACACCTTAATCACTCTAACAAGCTTCAATCTTCCATTTTCACTCTCTTGGTGCACAATTAGGGTTCTTAAACTCTAAAAGTCAAGGTATGGATTTTATGTTGATGTATTGCTTGTATTGTGTGTTAATGATGAGATTATGCTTAAGAAAGTTGCTATTTATTGAATTGTGCACATTTGAATGAGTTGGAATGGAATTGTTGATGATTTTAGAAATAATTACATGTATGAACTTGCATTATAGATTTATGGCATGAATATGGTAAGATTGATGATGTTTTAGTTAAATTTCTAGTCATGCACACCAAGTGTTTGTTAAAATGTCTCAATGAGGTGATTATGTGTTCTAGCTAGAAATTATGATGAAGGATGTTCATATATGAACTATTGTTATAGTTGTAAGTTATAGAAATTGATAGTTTGATAATGTAATGGTGTTAGTAATGAAATTTGGATTGTATGCACATTTGTTAAATAATGAAAGGATTAAAGGAAAAGTTGCATATATTGCTAAAAGTGAAGAACTAGTAATTGTACTTGATTAAAGTGATGAATTTTGATGGGTAATAATCTTGTTTTAGAAAAGATGTGATCAAAGCTAGAATGTATGAATGTTGTGATTAGGGGGTAAAGTGTATGTGTAAGTATGAATGATGTAATGATTCAAGAAAGTTGTGATTTTGATTTAGTTATGTGATTAATGGGATTAGCTCATGTATAGGTGCTAATCAAGGAAAAGAGGTTACAAGTGACCAAGGAAATTCAATTAAGCAAGGTGAGTTTATAGGGGGTAATATGGGTGGGTCAAGAGTGGCTTAGTGTTCTCGGATTGCATCCGTGCAAGAGAGTAACGACTAAGTGCACTAGTTATGTAGCTTAGATAGAACTATGGGGTTAGCTCAATAGTTGTATCTATGGTTGATGTTTAGCTTAGGCAAGGTTATTACATTGCTAGTAATCTTGCCTATGGTTCATGTTAGCTTAGACACTTTGGGTGTCTATGTATGAGATGATGATAGCTTAGGCATATTTAGTATGTCTATGGTTAGCTTAGACTTGATTACTAGGTTCGGCCTAGTAAGTCATGTCTATGGTATGAATAATCGGATCCGAAAGTATGCAAGCAACCTAAGGGTTGAAGGATAAGTGTTTGATTATGCCCAAATGATTTATGTTTTATGTTTTGTTGCCTTCCTATAACTCACTAAGTGTAAAAGCTTACCCCCATGATGTTTTATGTTTTAGGTGCTAAAGTCCATCGAGAAGGTAAGGAACCCGTGTGAAGAGCTTGAAGAGCATTGGCATTGTGTAAGTGGTATTGCAAGTCCCTTTTTGTAATCACGCTCTATAGTTACCGCTTACCAAACGCCAAGTATTTTGAAGTGTCAAGTTGCCATTGTTGAATTTGGGACCAAATGTTGGTTTTGATTCATGGAAACATATTTTATTGACTAAATGTTGTTTATGGATGGTTTAAGATATTAGAAACGGAATTTTTATGGTTGTGTATGAATTACACTGTTTTGAAAGTGTTTGAAAATGATGAAAAGTGCAAAATTGGTTTAAGTTAATTGTTGCAGGTCTGGCACCCGGACAAGTGTTATGTCGCGCCGCGGCAAAGGGCTCCGCGCCGCGGCAAACAACTAATGTTCAAAACAGAAATGGAGTTAACAAGGTTAAAAAGTTAAGTGTTATGTCGCGCCGCGACAAGGCAGGCCGCGCCGCGGCAATTGCCTTGTCCGGCCAGTGACTTAACTTTTCAAAAAAAAAAAAAAAAAAAAAAATTTTTACTCGATTCAAGGCGTTAAAAGTTGGTATCAGAGCTGTGGTTTAAGGGACTTGGATAACCCACGATAGGGATTATCTAGGCTTAAACCATTGTTGTGAAGGATAAGCGGTTTAGGACTTGCATAAGTGTTAAAGTCGTATAGTTGTGCCATGCTCCATAGGGTAGAGTCATTGACGAGACCCGTAGTATAATGATTGATCTATGAAAGGAGTTTGATACCCGTTAGCCATGATGTCATAGTGGACTTAATGTGTAATGAAATGGTGTAATAACAACAGGCCATTGTTATTACTTCATTTTAGTACACATGAACGTCTACTATAGTCATGGTGAATCGAGTTAGGAATTCTTTCGAATGGTTTGGTTTTGTTGAATAATGGTGTTACCGGTATTTGAACTAATGGGTTAATTGTGATTTTCAGTATGGCTATTGTATCACCAAACCGAGGTCAAGATGAGGATGATGAGTACGTCCGCACCCCATCCACGGAGTCTATAGAAGACTCTCACAATGAATCGGAAGAAGTTAACATGCCAAATGACATTTTGGGGCAAATAGGGCAAGCCTTGATACGTTATACCCCAACCTTGCTAGAAAAGATCAAGACGTTGATCAATGATCAACTAGATGAAAAGTTAAAGACTTTGGTTGCTAATAACCCTACCTTAAGAGGTGAAGGGGGAAGTGGGGTAAGGCAAGAAGAGGTAGAAGCCCCGAAAAGAAAGGATGATCGTTTTGAATATAAAAACTTTGCAAATTGCCATCCTCCCGAGTTTCATGGAAAGGTTGACCCTATTGTTAGTCAAAGATGGATTGATGAAATCGAGGAAACTTTCATGTTGTGCGGATGCCCCGAGCATTTAAAGGTAATTTATGCGGCTCATCAAATGAAGGGTAGTGGTTATGAGTGGTGGAATTTCATAGTTAAATCTCATGGGCGAGACGTGGCTACAAGTTTCTCATGGGACAAGTTCCGTGAAATGTTTATGACTCAATTTGCTCCACCCGCCGAGGTTAGTAGGTTGAAATCCGAGTTTATGAATATAGAGCATGGAAGTAAGTCGGTGACCGAGTTTAATGCCGAGTTTAATGACAAGTCTCGTTTTTGTCCGGACTTTGTGTCAAGTCCCAAGTTGATGATGGATCATTATCATGAAAAGTTGAATCCCGAAATAAGTGAGTTTATCGATAAGAGTACTTATAAGACTTTAGCCGAGATGATGAATCGAGCCCTTGTTAGAGAACATGAACTTAGGAAGAAGGCGGCGTTTAAACGAAAGTTAGATCAAGACTCTAAGGCGATGCAAAATGTTAGTCCGAAAAAGGGCAAGTTTGGTTCCGAATCCCCGCACAAGTCAAAAGGGGGTTTTGTGTCGGGTAAAAGTGGTGGGAAAGAAGCCAAGTTGTGTACTAGGTGTGGTAAGAATCATACGGGCGAATGTAAAGCGGGTACCACCGATTGTTACTCTTGCGGTAAGCCGGGACATAGGGCCGCCGAATGTCCTAAGAAAGGTAAGCAATGTTATTATTGTTTTGAGAAGGGTCATTTTCAAGCCGAATGTCCGGAATACAAGAAGGATTTGGCTAGTGGTAGTGTTAAGAAAGAGGTTAAGACGGAACCGAAGACTAGTGATAGCCGACCAAGGGCCCGAGCTCATCAGATTACCGCACTCGAAGCGAAGGAGTCCCAAAATGTGGTGTCAGGTACCTTTATTGTAAACTCTTTACCTGCGCATGTTTTGTTTGATTCCGGTGCTACGCGGTCGTTTGTATCATATTCTTTTTGTAAGCATTTTAATATGACCCCTAGTATGTTAGAACACCCACTAGAGGTTGAAATAGCGGATAATAAGACTGTGATGGTATATAGTATCATTAAAGGGTGTGAAATTATTTTGGATGATGAAAAGTTTGTCATTGATTTAATACCCATGCATATGGGGGAATTTCAAGTAATTGTGGGTATGGATTGGCTAGAGGACAATGAAGGGATAATTTTATGTCGTAAGAAAATTGTGTTAGTTCAATCACCTAGTGGAAAGGTTATATGGATTTATGGGGAACGAGCTAGGCGTGCTATACCTATATGCACGTATGCTAAAGCTAAAAGATTTTTATCTCATGGGTGTTGTGCGTTTTTGGCACATGTTGTTGATAATTCGAAAAAGGTTGTTGAATTAGATGATGTACCAATTGTTAACGAGTTTCCAGACGTGTTTCCAAGTGAATTGCCCGGTGTACCTCCCGAGCGTGAGGTAGAGTTTAGAATAGATTTGATACCCGGGGCCATGCCAATTGCCAAAGCTCCATATCGATTAGCCCCGTCGGAAATGAGAGAAATGATGACTCAATTGCAAGATTTGATAGATAAAGGTTTTATACGCCCTAGTAGTTCACCTTGGGGAGCTCCGGTTTTATTTGTGAAAAAGAAAGATGGGACTATGAGAATGTGCATTGATTATAGAGAATTGAACAAGGTCACTATTAAGAATAAGTATCCGTTGCCGAGGATAGACGATTTGTTTGATCAATTACAAGGTGCAAGTTTCTTTTCAAAGATAGATTTAAGGTCGGGTTACCATCAATTGAAAGTGAGGGAAGAAGATGTTCCTAAAACAGCTTTTCGAACAAGGTATGGTCATTACGAGTTTGTGGTTATGCCGTTTGGGTTAACGAATGCACCGGCCGCGTTTATGGATTTGATGAATAGAGTTTGTCGGCCTATGCTTGATAGGTTTGTGATTGTATTTATTGATGATATTTTGGTATATTCTAAGAGTGAAGAGGAGCATGCGGTACATTTGAGACAAGTATTAGAGACTCTAAGAAGAGAAAGATTGTTTGCTAAGTTCTCTAAGTGCGAGTTTTGGCTTCGTCAAGTTCAATTTTTGGGTCATGTCATCAATAAGAAGGGTATTTGTGTTGATCCGGTAAAGATAGAGGCAATTATGAGATGGGAACCACCTACGAATCCTACCGAAGTTAGGAGTTTTCTAGGTTTAGCGGGGTATTACCGACGGTTTATACAAGATTTCTCTAGAATAGCCACCCCACTCACCAAGTTGACTCGTAAAAGTGTGCCATGGAAATGGGAAGAAAAGCAAGAACAAGCGTTTCAACTCCTTAAAGAGAAACTTGTTCAAGCTCCTATATTGGTTTTACCGGAAGGGAATGAAAACATGACGGTTTATTGTGATGCTTCTAAGAAAGGCCTAGGGTGTGTATTGATGCAAAATGGAAAGGTCATAGCTTATGCTTCCCGACAATTGAAGGAACACGAGAAACGCTATCCTACACATGATTTAGAATTGACGGCCGTAGTTTTTGCTTTAAAGATTTGGCGTCATTATCTTTACGGTGTTAAGTTTTCCATTTATACCGATCATAAGAACTTAAAGTATTTATTTGATCAAAGGGATTTGAATGATAGGCAAAGAAGAGGTCTCGATTTGGTGAAAGATTATGATTGTGAGATTTTATATCACCCCGGAAAAGCGAACGTGGTGGCGGATGCTCTTAGTAGAAAGTCAAGTCATCAACCGATTAAGATAACAAGTTTGACTATGGTAATAGCACCTCAAATATTTGATGATATTCGTGTTGCACAAGGTGAAGCATTATCGCCCGAAAACGTGAGAAAAGAAAGGATCAAGGGGCAAGTTGACGATTTTGTGGTAGATTCTCGTGGTTTAAGACTTAGATATGGGAGAATTTGGGTACCTTTGCAAAGTAATGTTAGAAGTGAGCTCCTTGACTTAGCTCACAAGTCTAAGTATTCAATTCACCCCGGTGCTACGAAAATGTATAGAGATTTAAGGAAAGACTATTGGTGGCCGGGAATGAAGAGGGATATAGTTAAGTATGTGCACAAGTGTCTTACTTGTCTTCAAGTGAAAGCCGATCATCAAATGCCTTACGGTAAGATGCAACCTTTAGAGGTACCGGTTTGGAAATGGGAGCATATTACGATGGATTTGGTGACTAAGTTGCCTAAGACCCCTAGACAACACGATGCAATTTGGGTTATTGTTGATAGATTGACTAAGAGTGCATTATTTTTGGCAATAAGAGAAGCTTCGTCATCGGAAGCAATGTCTAAGTTATATATGAAAGAAGTTGTTGCAAGGCATGGAGTGCCGGTTTCCATAGTTTCGGATCGAGACACTCGATTTACATCTAGATATTGGAGAAAGTTTCAAGAGGAAATGGGTACTAAGTTACATATAAGTACCGCGTTTCACCCACAAACGGATGGTCAAAGTGAACGGACTATACAAACTCTTGAGGATATGTTAAGAGCATGTGTCATTGATTTTGGTGGAAGTTGGGATACTCATTTACCGTTAGTTGAATTTTCATACAACAATAGTTATCACTCTACGATTGGGATGGCACCATATGAAATGTTGTATGGAAGGAGGTGTAGAACCCCGATATGTTGGGGCGAAGTAGGTCAACGAGAATTAGGAAGCACGGAAATAGTACAACAAACCACCGAGATGATTGATCAAATTCGTGAAAGAATGAAGGCGGCACAAGATAGACAAAAGTCATATGTTGATAAGAGGAGAAAGCCGATAGAATTTCAAGTAGGTGATAAAGTGATGCTAAAAGTTTCTCCATGGAAAGGCATCATCCGTTTTAGAAAGAGGGGAAAATTGGGTCCAAGGTTCGTGGGACCATTTGAGATAGTGGCGAAAGTGGGGAAGGTAGCCTACCGTTTGGCTTTACCCGATGAATTAAGTAATATACATGACACGTTTCACGTGTCACAATTGAGAAAGTGTTTGGCGGATGATTCAACCTATGTTCCTTTGAATGAAATTGAGGTCGATAATAAGTTAAGATATGCGGAGAAGCCGATAAAGATTTTGGATCAAAAGGTTAAGCACTTGAGAAATAAGTCGGTTATATTGTTGAAGGTGTTATGGCAATTTAGAAAAGGTTCCGAATGTACATGGGAACCCGAAGAATGGCTCATGAAGTATTATCCGTCGTTGCATCAAGAATGGTTCGCGAGGACGCGAACGATCCAAGAGGGGGAGAGTTGTAACATCCCAAATATTTAAGGTATTATTTTATGTAAATTTTGTTGCCAAGAAATTAAATTGTAAAGGTTATTTTATGTTAAATGGATGAAGGTTAAGTTTATTGGTTAAGTTAAGAAGGACTAATGGTGCAAAGTTAAGATTAAGGACTTCCCTAACTATAGTTGTGGTGGGGAGGGTAGAAAGTGTCAATAGGCCAAAGTTATTTTAATAAAAGAAGTTAAATTGCTGGAAATTAGTTAAAATTGCAAAAAAATTATACAGAACCTCCTGGTGAGTGTGTGTGTGTCGACTTGGGTAGAGGAGAAGGAGAAATCCATCATTTTGTGAAATTAAGAGCATGCAATTGAAGATTTGTGAAATCTAACACACCTTAATCACTCTAACAAGCTTCAATCTTCCATTTTCACTCTCTTGGTGCACAATTAGGGTTCTTAAACTCTAAAAGTCAAGGTATGGATTTTATGTTGATGTATTGCTTGTATTGTGTGTTAATGATGAGATTATGCTTAAGAAAGTTGCTATTTATTGAATTGTGCACATTTGAATGAGTTGGAATGGAATTGTTGATGATTTTAGAAATAATTACATGTATGAACTTGCATTATAGATTTATGGCATGAATATGGTAAGATTGATGATGTTTTAGTTAAATTTCTAGTCATGCACACCAAGTGTTTGTTAAAATGTCTCAATGAGGTGATTATGTGTTCTAGCTAGAAATTATGATGAAGGATGTTCATATATGAACTATTGTTATAGTTGTAAGTTATAGAAATTGATAGTTTGATAATGTAATGGTGTTAGTAATGAAATTTGGATTGTATGCACATTTGTTAAATAATGAAAGGATTAAAGGAAAAGTTGCATATATTGCTAAAAGTGAAGAACTAGTAATTGTACTTGATTAAAGTGATGAATTTTGATGGGTAATAATCTTGTTTTAGAAAAGATGTGATCAAAGCTAGAATGTATGAATGTTGTGATTAGGGGGTAAAGTGTATGTGTAAGTATGAATGATGTAATGATTCAAGAAAGTTGTGATTTTGATTTAGTTATGTGATTAATGGGATTAGCTCATGTATAGGTGCTAATCAAGGAAAAGAGGTTACAAGTGACCAAGGAAATTCAATTAAGCAAGGTGAGTTTATAGGGGGTAATATGGGTGGGTCAAGAGTGGCTTAGTGTTCTCGGATTGCATCCGTGCAAGAGAGTAACGACTAAGTGCACTAGTTATGTAGCTTAGATAGAACTATGGGGTTAGCTCAATAGTTGTATCTATGGTTGATGTTTAGCTTAGGCAAGGTTATTACATTGCTAGTAATCTTGCCTATGGTTCATGTTAGCTTAGACACTTTGGGTGTCTATGTATGAGATGATGATAGCTTAGGCATATTTAGTATGTCTATGGTTAGCTTAGACTTGATTACTAGGTTCGGCCTAGTAAGTCATGTCTATGGTATGAATAATCGGATCCGAAAGTATGCAAGCAACCTAAGGGTTGAAGGATAAGTGTTTGATTATGCCCAAATGATTTATGTTTTATGTTTTGTTGCCTTCCTATAACTCACTAAGTGTAAAAGCTTACCCCCATGATGTTTTATGTTTTAGGTGCTAAAGTCCATCGAGAAGGTAAGGAACCCGTGTGAAGAGCTTGAAGAGCATTGGCATTGTGTAAGTGGTATTGCAAGTCCCTTTTTGTAATCACGCTCTATAGTTACCGCTTACCAAACGCCAAGTATTTTGAAGTGTCAAGTTGCCATTGTTGAATTTGGGACCAAATGTTGGTTTTGATTCATGGAAACATATTTTATTGACTAAATGTTGTTTATGGATGGTTTAAGATATTAGAAACGGAATTTTTATGGTTGTGTATGAATTACACTGTTTTGAAAGTGTTTGAAAATGATGAAAAGTGCAAAATTGGTTTAAGTTAATTGTTGCAGGTCTGGCACCCGGACAAGTGTTATGTCGCGCCGCGGCAAAGGGCTCCGCGCCGCGGCAAACAACTAATGTTCAAAACAGAAATGGAGTTAACAAGGTTAAAAAGTTAAGTGTTATGTCGCGCCGCGACAAGGCAGGCCGCGCCGCGGCAATTGCCTTGTCCGGCCAGTGACTTAACTTTTCAAAAAAAAAAAAAAAAAAAAAAATTTTTACTCGATTCAAGGCGTTAAATATTTCGCGTTCAAACTTTTATACAATATTTTACAAACTTACAATACCGCTTATTTTACATAAAGCATGAAATATAGCACACAATAACTTTGATACAAGATAGTTGTGAAGATAATTCTAGCTAGTACACAAGTCGTTCAGCAAAGGCAATAAAGACACGTAATTCATACGTCCAGAAACAAGTCATGCATTCTGGTTTTACTAGGACTACTTCCCATCCTTGGTCTTGTGGAACATAACCGTTATGGCCGTTGATAAGACAGCGTATTGTAACGTCGTCAAAGGGACGAGGGTTACGTAATGACCAACAGTCTCGTAATAACCTAAAAACCTCATTTCTTACCCCAATTACCGACTCCGTCACTTGTGGGAACGTTTTGTTTAATAGTTGTAGCCCGATGTTCTTGTTCTCACTTTGGTGAGAAGTGAACATTACTAACCCGTAAGCATAACATGCTTCTTTATGTTGCATGTTAGCCACTTTTTATAAATCACGAAGTCCTATATTCGGATATACTGAGTCAAAATAATTTCTTAACTCGTTGCGTAAAATAGCATTTGGGTTCCCCGCAATATATGCGTCAAAGTAAACACATCGTAACTTATGGATTTCCCAATGTGATATCCCCCATCTTTCAAACGAAAGCATTTTATAAACCAAGGCATTCTTGGAACGTTCTTCTAATGTCTTACAAACTGATCTCGCCTTAAATAGTTGTGCCGAGGAATTCTGACCGACTCTAGACAAGATTTCATCAATCATGTCTCCGGGTAGGTCTCTTAAAATATTGGGTTGTCTATCCATTTTGTGTTTTTATACTGTAAAATAGACAAGAGTTAGATTCATAAAAAAAATACTTATTAATACAAGCAATTTTTACATATATCATAAAGCATAAGCACACTATATTACATATATTACACCACACGAATACAACTATCTTATTCCGACTCGCTCGTTTCTTCTTGTTTGATTTTGGTTCGTTTTGCCAAGTTTCTAGGGATATATGATGTTCCCCTAATACGAGCCGTCATTGTCCACATTGGTTTAGAAAAACCTGGTGGTTTAGAGGTTCCCGGGTCATTGTTACAACTTAAGGACTTCGGGGGTTGACGATACATATAAAGTTCATCGGGGTTGGAATTAGATTTCTCTATTTTTATGCCCTTTCCCTTATTATTTTCTTTTGCCTTTTTAAATTCAGTTGGGGTAATTTCTATAACATCATCGGAATTCTCGTCGGAATCCGATTCATCGGAGAATTGGTAATCCTCCCAATATTTTGCTTCCTTGGCAGAAACACCATTGACCATAATTAACCGTGGTCGGTTGGTTGAGGATTCTCTTTTACTTAACCGTTTTATTATTTCCCCCACCGGTTCTATTTCTTCTTCCGGTTCCGATTCTTCTTCCGGTTCCGATTCTTCTTCCGGTTCCGACTCTTCTTCCAGTTCCTCTTCGGGAACTTGTGAATCAGTCCACGAATCATTCCAATTTACATTTGACTCTTCATTATTATTAGGTGAGTCAATGGGACTTGTTCTAGAGGTAGACATCTATCACATAATATCAAACACGTTAAGAGATTAATATATCACATAATATTCATATGTTAAAAATATATAGTTTCCAACAAAAATGTTAAGCAATCATTTTTAAAGAAAACACGGTCGAAGTCCAGACTCACTAATGCATCCTAACAAACTCGATAAGACACACTAATGCAAATTTTCTGGTTCTCTAAGACCAACGCTCGGATACCAACAGAAATGTCCCGTTCTTATTGATTAAAAACGTTCCATATTAATTTATTTCGTTGCGAGGTTTTGACCTCTATATGAGACGTTTTACAAAGACTGCATTCATTTTTAAAACAAACCATAACCTTTATTTCATAAATAAAGGTTTAAAAAGCTTTACGTAGATTATCAAATAATGATAATCTAAAATATCCTGTTAACACACGACCATTACATAATGGTTTACAATACAAATATGTTACATCGAAATCAGTTTCTTGAATGCAGTTTTTACACAATATCATACAAACATGGACTCCAAATCTTGTCCTTATTTTAGTATGCAATAGCGGAAGCTCTTAGTATTCACCTGAGAATAAACATGCTTTAAACGTCAACAAAAATGTTGGTGAGTTATAGGTTTAACCTATATGTATCAAATCGTAACAATAGACCACAAGATTTCATATTTCAATACACATCCCATACATAGAGATAAAAATCATTCATATGGTGAACACCTGGTAACCGACATTAACAAGATGCATATATATAAGAATATCCCCATCATTTCGGGACACCCTTCGGATATGATATAAATTTCGAAGTACTAAAGCATCCGGTACTTTGGATGGGGTTTGTTAGGCCCAATAGATCTATCTTTAGGATTCGCGTCAATTAGGGTGTCTGTTCCCTAATTCTTAGATTACCAGACTTAATAAAAAGGGGCATATTCGATTTCGATAATTCAACCATAGAATGTAGTTTCACGAACTTGTGTCTATTTTGTAAATCATTTATAAAACCTGCATGTATTCTCATCCCAAAAATATTAGATTTTAAAAGTGGGACTATAACTCACTTTCACAGATTTTTACTTCGTCGGGAAGTAAGACTTGGCCACTGGTTGATTCACGAACCTATAACAATATATACATATATATCAAAGTATGTTTAAAATATATTTACAACACTTTTAATATATTTTGATGTTTTAAGTTTATTAAGTCAGCTGTCCTCGTTAGTAACCTACAACTAGTTGTCCACAGTTAGATGTACAGAAATAAATCGATAAATATTATCTTGAATCAATCCACGACCCAGTGTATACGTATCTCAGTATTGATCACAACTCAAACTATATATATTTTGGAATCAACCTCAACCCTGTATAGCTAACTCCAACATTCACATATAGAGTGTCTATGGTTGTTCCGAAATATATATAGATGTGTCGACATGATAGGTCGAAACATTGTATACGTGTCTATGGTATCTCAAGATTACATAATATACAATACAAGTTGATTAAGTTATGGTTGGAATAGATTTGTTACCAATTTTCACGTTGCTAAAATGAGAAAAATTATCCAATCTTGTTTTACCCATAACTTCTTCATTTTAAATTCGTTTTGAGTGAATCAAATTGCTATGGTTTCATATTGAACTCTATTTTATGAATCTAAACAGAAAAGTATAGGTTTATGGTCGGAAAAATAAGTTACAAGTCGTTTTTGTAAAGGTAGTCATTTCAGTCGAAAGAACGACGTCTAGATGACCATTTTAGAAAACATACTTTCACTTTGATTTTAACCATAATTTTTGGATATAGTTTCATGTTCATAATAAAAATTATTTTCTCAGAATAACAACTTTTAAATCAAAGTTTATCATAGTTTTTAATTAAGTAATCCAAAACAGCCCGCGGTGTTACTACGACGGCGTAAATCCGGTTTTACGGTGTTTTTCGTGTTTCCAGGTTTTAAATCATTAAGTTAGCATATCATATAGATATAGAACATGTGTGTAGTTAATTTTAAAAGTCAAGTTAGAAGGATTAACTTTTTTTTGCGAACAAGTTTAGAATTAACTAAACTATGTTCTAGTGATTACGAGTTTAAACCTTCGAATAAGATAGTTTTATATATATGAATCGAATGATGTTATGAATATCATTACTACCTCAAGTTTAGTAGGTAAACCTATTGGAAGTGACAAGAAATGATCTAGCTTCAAAGGATCTTGGATGGCTTGAAAGTTCTTGAAGTAGGATCATGACACAAAAACAAGTTCAAGTAAGATTTTTACTCGAATTAAGATAGTTTATAGTTATAGAAATTGAATCAAAGTTTGAATATGAATATTACCTTGAATAAGAAAGATAACCTACTGTATATAATAAAGGTTTCTTGATCTTATATGATTACTTGGAATGGATTAGAAAGCTTGGAAGTAAATTAGTAAACTTGAAGGGATTTTTGAAGAGTTCTTGAAGTGTTCTTACTATGATGATTATAGCTTGATTCTTGAAGTGATTTTTGATGAAGATGATGATTAACTACTGGAAAAATACGTTAATAATAGTGTGTGTGTGTTGAGAGAGAATTAGAAAGAGAATTGGAAGTGAAATGGAGTGAATGATGAGTGGTAATTGGTGAGTGGTGAGTGGGGTTAAAAGGAGTTCTAGTTAGTTGACTAGCTCATGGTAGAAGTTAAAATTGATTAGTCATACATGACATAATCAAGAGTGGAATCCCATGCTAGTTCCTATTGGTATATACTCATAGTAAGTACGTTTTGAAGCTGTGTATAATACGGGTAAGAATACGACTAGAATTCTTGATGAAAGAAAAGAATGGAAAAGTAACTGTAACCATTTTCGTTAAGTATGAGTGTTTTGATATATGTCTTGAAGTCTTCCAAAAGTATTTTAATACATCTAAATACACTACATGTATATACATTTTAACTGAGTCGTTAAGTCATCGTTAGTCGTTACATGTAAGTGTTGTTTTGAAACCTTTAAGTTAACGATCTCAATTAATGTTGTTAACCCATTGTTTATTATATCTATTGAGATGTTAAATTATTTTATTATCATGATATTATGATATATTAATATATCCTAATATGATATATATATATACATTTAAATGTCGTTACAACGATAATCGTTACATATATGTCTCGTTTCGAAATCCTTAAGTTAGTAGTCTTGTTTATATGTATATAACTCATTGTTAATATACTTATGGAGATACTTACTTATCATAATCTCATGTTAACCATATGTATACCCATATATATATCGTCATGTCATTTTTACAAGTTTTAACGTTCGTGAATCGCCGGTCAACTTGAGTGGTCAATTGTCTATATGAAATATATTTCAATTAATCAAGTCTTAATAAGTTTGATTGCTTAACATTTTGGAAACATTTAATCATGTAAATATCAATCTCAATTAATATATATAAATATGGAAAAGTTCGGGTCACTACAACTTTGATAAGAACGAATAGTCGAAAGGTTTCGCGGTACGCCATTGTTGCCATTGCCTTGAACAGAGGACTCAGATTTGGATTCTTCCTCAACTCCTTCTTCTTCACTCTCCTCCACAAACTCTTCCTCCTCGTCATCCCCATCATAGTTATCATTAGTGTGGGATTCTTCCAAATGAGGGTAGTGTGGAGGACTAGCAGGGACATAGTTTGGGTGAGTTGGTGAAAATGGCGGGGAAACGGGTCCATAAGTCGGTGTGTGGACAGATCTCTCGGAGTAGGATCCATCGGAATCGTTGTCGGAGATGATGATCGGGCTATTGTGAGACATCCTAAATGAAAAGAAAGAGAGATGGTTAGGTAGGTTCTAAGGATGACGCAAAAGCACGAATAAAATGTAAGGGGAAAATGCACTAGAAACTAAAACAGGAAAGGTTATAGTCCTATAGATTGCTAAGGCACCTAACTATCACATAAGGCACACTTAATATGCAATCCTGGTTCTCTATAACTAACCTGGCTCTAATACCACTATCTCATACCCCCAAATAGGGCCAGGGGTAAATATGACTTCACAATATCACAACACAAGTATATAAACGAGAACGACTCTAAATGAGACGTTTTATTAAAAACAATAATAGTATTGCAGCAGAAACGAAATAATGTTTTACATGGCAAAACCCGAATGTAAATAACAATGTTTAACAAATGCTAAATTATAAATATGTGGACTCCAATGCATCGGCTAGCTAAGCATCATAGGGCAGCACATAAGCTATTCTTCACCTGAGACAAACATGCTTAAAATCGTCAACACAATGGTTGAGTGTGAAATGTCCCGTTCTTATTGATTAAAAACGTTCCATATTAATTGATTTCGTTGCGAGGTTTTGACCTCTATATGAGACGTTTTTCAAAGACTGCATTCATTTTTAAAACAAGCCATAACCTTTATTTCATAAATAAAGGTTTAAAAAAAACTTTACGTAGATTATCAAATAATGATAATCTAAAATATCCTGTTTACACACGACCATTACATAATGGTTTACAATACAAATATGTTACATCGAAATCAGTTTCTTGAATGCAGTTTTTACATAATATCATACAAACATGGACTCCAAATCTTGTCCTTATTTTAGTATGCAACAGCGGAAGCTCTTAATATTCACCTGAGAATAAACATGCTTTAAACGTCAACAAAAATGTTGGTGAGTTATAGGTTTAACCTATATATATCAAATCGTAACAATAGACCACAAGATTTCATATTTCAATACACATCCCATACATAGAGATAAAAATCATTCATATGGTGAACACCTGGTAACCGACATTAACAAGATGCATATATAAGAATATCTCCATCATTCCGGGACACCCTTCGGATATGATATAAATTTCGAAGTACTAAAGCATCCGGTACTTTGGATGGGGTTTGTTAGGCCCAATAGATCTATCTTTAGGATTCGCGTCAATTAGGGTGTCTGTTCCCTAATTCTTAGATTACCAGACTTAATAAAAAGGGGCATATTCGATTTCGATAATTCAACCATAGAATGTAGTTTCACGTACTTGTGTCTATTTTGTAAATCATTTATAAAACCTGCATGTATTCTCATCCCAAAAATATTAGATTTTAAAAGTGGGACTATAACTCACTTTCACAGATTTTTACTTCGTCGGGAAGTAAGACTTGGCCACTGGTTGATTCACGAACCTATAACAATATATACATATATATCAAAGTATGTTCAAAATATATTTACAACACTTTTAATATATTTTGATGTTTTAAGTTTATTAAGTCAGCTGTCCTTGTTAGTAACCTACAACTAGTTGTCCACAGTTAGATGTACAGAAATAAATCGATAAATATTATCTTGAATCAATCCACGACCCAGTGTATACGTATCTCAGTATTGATCACAACTCAAACTATATATATTTTGGAATCAACCTCAACCCTGTATAGCTAACTCCAACATTCACATATAGAGTGTCTATGGTTGTTCAGAAATATATATAGATGTGTCGACATGATAGGTCGAAACATTGTATACGTGTCTATGGTATCTCAAGATTACATAATATACAATACAAGTTGATTAAGTTATGGTTGGAATAGATTTGTTACCAATTTTCACGTAGCTAAAATGAGAAAAATTATCCAATCTTGTTTTACCCATAACTTCTTCATTTTAAATTCGTTTTGAGTGAATCAAATTGCTATGGTTTCATATTGAACTCTATTTTATGAATCTAAACAGAAAAAGTATAGGTTTATAGTCGGAAAAATAAGTTACAAGTCGTTTTTGTAAAGGTAGTCATTTCAGTCGAAAGAACGACGTCTAGATGACCATTTTAGAAAACATACTTCCACTTTGAGTTTAACCATAATTTTTGGATATAGTTTCATGTTCATAATAAAAATCATTTTCTCAGAATAACAACTTTTAAATCAAAGTTTATCATAGTTTTTAATTAACTAACCCAAAACAGCCCGCGGTGTTACTACGACGGCGTAAATCCGGTTTTACGGTGTTTTTCGTGTTTCCAGGTTTTAAATCATTAAGTTAGCATATCATATAGATATAGAACATGTGTTTAGTTGATTTTAAAAGTCAAGTTAGAAGGATTAACTTTTATTTGCGAACAAGTTTAGAATTAACTAAACTATGTTCTAGTGATTACAAGTTTAAACCTTCGAATAAGATAGCTTTATATGTATGAATCGAATGATGTTATGAACATCATTACTACCTTAAGTTCCTTGGATAAACCTACTGGAAAAGAGAAAAATGGATCTAGCTTCAACGGATCCTTGGATGGCTCGAAGTTCTTGAAGCAGAATCATGACACGAAAACAAGTTCAAGTAAGATCATCACTTGAAATAAGATTGTTATAGTTATAGAAATTGAACCAAAGTTTGAATATGATTATTACCTTGTATTAGAATGATAACCTACTGTAAGAAACAAAGATTTCTTGAGGTTGGATGATCAACTTACAAGATTGGAAGTGAGCTAGCAAACTTGAAAGTATTCTTGATTTTATGAAACTAGAACTTTTGGAATTTATGAAGAACACTTAGAACTTGAAGATAGAACTTGAGAGAGATCAATTAGATGAAGAAAATTGAAGAATGAAAGTGTTTGTAGGTGTTTTTGGTCGTTGGTGTATGGATTAGATATAAAGGATATGTAATTTTGTTTTCATGTAAATAAGTCATGAATGATTACTCATATTTTTGTAATTTTATGAGATATTTCATGCTAGTTGCCAAATGATGGTTCCCACATGTGTTAGGTGACTCACATGGGCTGCTAAGAGCTGATCATTGGAGTGTATATACCAATAGTACATACATCTAAAAGCTGTGTATTGTACGAGTACGAATACGGGTGCATACGAGTAGAATTGTTGATGAAACTGAACGAGGATGTAATTGTAAGCATTTTTGTTAAGTAGAAGTATTTTGATAAGTGTATTGAAGTCTTTCAAAAGTGTATAAATACATATTAAAACACTACATGTATATACATTTTAACTGAGTCGTTAAGTCATCGTTAGTCGTTACATGTAAGTGTTGTTTTGAAACCTTTAAGTTAACGATCTCAATTAATGTTGTTAACCAATTGTTTATTATATCTAATGAGATGTTAAATTATTATATTATCATGATATTATGATATATTAATATATCTTAATATGATATATATACATTTAAATGTCGTTACAACGATAATCGTTACATATATGTCTCGTTTCGAAATCCTTAAGTTAGTAGTCTTGTTTATATGTATATAACTCATTGTTAATATACTTATGGAGATACTTACTTATCATAATCTCATGTTAACCATATGTATATCCATATATATATATCGTCATGTCGTTTTTACAAGTTTTAACGTTCGTGAATCGCCGGTCAACTTGGGTGGTCAATTTTCTATATGAAACATATTTCAATTAATCAAGTCTTAACAAGTTTGATTGCTTAACATGTTGGAAACATTTAATCATGTAAATATCAATCTCAATTAATATATATAAACATGGAAAAGTTCGGGTCACTACAGTACCTACCCGTTAAATAAATTTCGTCCCGAAATTTTAAGCTGTTGAAGGTGTTGACGAATCTTCTGGAAATAGATGCGGGTATTTCTTCTTCATCTGATCTTCACGCTCCCAGGTGAACTCGGGTCCTCTACGAGCATTCCATCGAACCTTAACAATTGGTATCTTGTTTTGCTTAAGTCTTTTAACCTCACGATCCATTATTTCGACGGGTTCTTCGATGAATTGAAGTTTTTCGTTGATTTGGATTTCATCTAACGGAATAGTGAGATCTTCTTTAGCAAAACATTTCTTCAAATTCGAGACGTGGAAAGTGTTATGTACAGCCGCGAGTTGTTGAGGTAACTCTAGTCGGTAAGCTACTGGTCCGACACGATCAATAATCTTGAATGGTCCAATATACCTTGGATTTAATTTCCCTCATTTACCAAATCGAACAACGCCTTTCCAAGGTGTAACTTTAAGCATGACCATCTCTCCAATTTCAAATTCTATATCTTTTCTTTTAATGTCAGCGTAGCTCTTTTGTCGACTTTGGGCGGTTTTCAACCGTTGTTGAATTTGGATGATCTTCTCGGTAGTTTCTTGTATAATCTCCTGACCCGTAATCTGTCTATCCCCCACTTCACTCCAACAAATCGGAGACCTGCACTTTCTACCATAAAGTGCTTCAAACGGCACCATCTCAATGCTTGAATGGTAGCTGTTGTTGTAGGAAAATTCTGCTAACGGTAGATGTCGATCCCAACTGTTTCCGAAATCAATAACACATGCTCGTAGCATGTCTTCAAGCGTTTGTATTGTCCTTTCGCTCTGCCCATCAGTTTGTGGATGATAGGCAGTACTCATGTCTAGACGAGTTCCTAATGCTTGCTGTAATGTCTGCCAGAATCTTGAAATAAATCTGCCATCCCTATCAGAGATAATAGAGATTGGTATTCCATGTCTGGAGACGACTTCCTTCAAATACAGTCGTGCTAACTTCTCCATCTTGTCATCTTCTCTTATTGGTAGGAAGTGTGCTGATTTGGTGAGATGATCAACTATTACCCAAATAGTATCAAAACCACTTGCAGTCCTTGGCAATTTAGTGATGAAATCCATGGTAATGTTTTCCCATTTCCATTCCGGGATTTCGGGTTGTTGAAGTAGACCTGATGGTTTCTGATGCTCAGCTTTGACCTTAGAACACGTCAAACATTCTCCTACGTATTTAGCAACATCGGCTTTCATACCCGGCCACCAAAAATGTTTCTTGAGATCCTTGTACATCTTCCCCGTTCCAGGATGTATTGAGTATCTGGTTTTATGAGCTTCTCTAAGTACCATTTCTCTCATATCTCCAACTTTTGGTACCCAAATCCTTTCAGCCCTATACCGGGTTCCGTCTTCCCGAATATTAAGATGCTTCTCCGATCCTTTGGGTATTTCATCCTTTAAATTTCCCTCTTTTAAAACTCCTTGTTGCGCCTCCTTTATTTGAATAGTAAGGTTATTATGAATCATTATATTCATAGATTTTACTCGAATGGGTTCTCTGTCCTTCCTGCTCAAGGCATCGGCTACCACATTTGCCTTCCCCGGGTGGTAACGAATCTCAAAGTCGTAATCATTCAACAATTCAATCCACCTACGCTGCCTCATATTCAGTTGTTTCTGATTAAATATGTGTTGAAGACTTTTGTGGTCGGTATATATAATACTTTTGACCCCATATAAGTAGTGCCTCCAAGTCTTTAATGCAAAAACAACTGCGCCTAATTCCAAATCATGCGTCGTATAATTTTGTTCGTGAATCTTCAATTGTCTAGACGCATAAGCAATCACCTTCGTTCATTGCATTAATACACAACCGAGACCTTGCTTTGATGCGTCACAATAAATCACAAAATCATCATTCCCTTCAGGCAATGACAATATAGGTGCCGTAGTTAGCTTTTTCTTCAATAACTGAAACGCTTTCTCTTGTTCATCATTCCATTCAAATTTCTTCCCTTTATGCGTTAATGCAGTCAAGGGTTTTGCTATTCTGGAAAAGTCTTGGATGAACCTTCTGTAGTAACCAGCTAGTCCTAAAAACTGGCGTATGTGTTTCGGAGTTTTCGGGGTTTCCCACTTTTCAACAGTTTCTATCTTTGCCGGATCCACCTTAATACCTTCTTTGTTCACTATGTGACCGAGGAATTGAACTTCTTCCAACCAAAATGCACACTTTGAAAACTTAGCGTACAATTCTTCCTTCCTCAATACTTCTAACACCTTTCTCAAATGTTCACCGTGTTCTTGGTCATTCTTTGAGTAAATAAGTATGTCATCAATGAAAACAATGACAAACTTGTCAAGGTATGGTCCACACACTCGGTTCATAAGGTCCATGAACACAGCTGGTGCATTAGTTAAACCAAACGGCATGACCATAAACTCGTAATGACCGTAACGTGTTCTGAAAGCAGTCTTTGGAATATCATCTTCTTTCACCCGCATTTGATGATACCCGGAACGTAAGTCAATCTTTGAATAAACAGACGAGCCTTGTAGTTGATCAAATAAGTTGTCGATTCTCGGTAGTGGGTAGCGGTTCTTGATGGTAAGTTTGTTCAACTCTCGGTAGTCGATACACAACCTGAATGTACCATCTTTCTTCTTGACAAACAAAACAGGAGCTCCCCACGGTGATGTGCTTGGTCGAATGAAACCACGCTCTAAAAGTTCTTGTAATTGGCTTTGTAGTTCTTTCATCTCGCTGGGTGCGAGTCTGTAAGGAGCACGAGCTATTGGTGCAGCTCCTGGTACAAGATCTATTTGAAATTCAACGGATCGATGTGGGGGTAATCCCGGTAATTCTTTCGGAAATACATCGGGAAATTCTTTTGCAATGGGAACATCATTGATGCTCTTTTCTTCAGTTTGTACTTTCTCGACGTGTGCTAGAACAGCATAGCAACCTTTTCTTATTAGTTTTTGTGCCTTCAAATTACTAATAAGATGTAGCTTCGTGTTGCCCTTTTCTCCGTACACCATTAAGGGTTTTCCTTTTTCTCGTATAATGCGAATTGCATTTTTGTAACAAACGATCTCTGCTTTCACTTCTTTCAACCAGTCCATACCGATTATCACATCAAAACTCCCTAACTCTACTGGTATCAAATCAATCTTAAATGTTTCGCTAACTAGTTTAATTTCTCGATTCCGACATATATTATCTGCTGAAATTAATTTACCATTTGCTAATTCAAGTAAAAATTTACTATCCAAAGGCGTCAATGGACAACTTAATTTAGCACAAAAATCTCTACTCATATAGCTTCTATCTGCACCCGAATCAAATAAAACGTAAGCAGATTTATTGTCAATAAGAAACGTACCCGTAACAAGCTCCGGGTCTTCCTGTGCCTCTGCCGCATTAATATTGAAAACTCTTCCGCGGCCTTGTCCATTCGTGTTCTCCTGGTTCGGGCAATTTCTAATAATGTGGCCCGGTTTTCCACATTTATAACAAACTACATTGGCATAACTTGCTCCGACACTACTTGCTCCGCCATTACTCATTCCGACACCATTTGTTCCTTTCGTTCTATTAACCCCTGGTCCGTAGACCTCACACTTCGCCGCGCTATGACCATTTCTTTTACACTTGTTGCAAAATTTGGTGCAGAACCCCGAGTGATACTTTTCACACCTTTGGCATAGCTGCTTCTGATTGTTGTTGCTGTTGCGGTTATTATTGTTGTTGGGATGATTGTTGTAGTTGCTGTTGTTGTTGTTGTTGTTGTTGGGCCGTTTGTTGTAGTTGCGATTGTTGGGATAATTGTTGCGATTATTGTTGTAATTGCTGTTGTTGCTGTATTGGCGATTCTTATCACCGTTTTCCTCCCACTTTCTTTTGACTTGCTTCACATTGGCCTCTTCAGCAGTATGTTCTTTAATTCTTTCTTCAATCTGGTTCACTAGTTTGTGAGCCATTCTACATGCCTGTTGTATGGAGGCGGGCTCGTGTGAACTTATATCTTCTTGGATTCTCTCCGGTAATCCTTTCACAAACGCGTCGATCTTCTCTTCCTCATCTTCGAACGCTCCCGGACACAATAGGCACAATTCTGTGAATCGTCTTTCGTACGTGGTAATATCAAATCCTTGGGTTCGTAACTCTCTAAGTTCTGTCTTGAGCTTATTGACCTCGGTTCTGGGACGGTACTTCTCGTTCATCAAGTGCTTGAATGCTGACCACGGTAGTGCGTACGCATCGTCTTGTCCCACTTGCTTTAGATAGGTATTCCACCATGTTAACGCAGAACCTGTGAAGGTATGCGTAGCGTACTTCACTTTGTCCTCTTCAGTACACTTACTTATGGCAAACACCGATTCAACCTTCTCGGTCCACCGTTTCAATCCGATCGGTCCTTCGGTTCCATCAAATTCCAAAGGTTTGCAGGCAGTGAATTCTTTGTAGGTGCATCCTACACGATTTCCTGTACTGCTAGATTCAAGGTTATTGTTGGTATGTAGCGCAGCCTGTACTGCGGCTATGTTTGAAGCTAGAAAAGTACGGAATTCCTCTTCATTCATATTCACGGTGTGTCGAGTAGTCGGTGCCATTTCCTTCAAAATAGTTAAATGGAACAAGTTAATCATACAGAATATTAAGAGTAGTTAATAGTATTTCGTAGCATAATATGAACTCATTTATAAAAGCTTTTTCTTCATATTAGCGTTTTATAAGTTTAAATTCGGGTAGTACCTACCCGTTAAGTTCATACTTAGTAGCTAATATACAATTCAACTACTACAATTCTATATGAAAAACTGATTATAATAATATTTCGCGTTCAAACTTTTATACAATATTTTACAAACTTACAATACCGCTTATTTTACATAAAGCATGAAATATAGCACACAATAACTTTGATACAAGATAGTTGTGAAGACAATTCTAGCTAGTACACAAGTCGTTCAGCAAAGGCAATAAAGACACGTAATTCATACGTCCAGAAACAAGTCATGCATTCTGGTTTTACTAGGACTACTTCCCATCCTTGGTCTTGTGCAACATAACCGTTATGGCCGTTGATAAGACAGCGTGTTGTAACGTCGTCAAAGGGACGAGGGTTACGTAATGTCCAACAGTCCCGTAACAATCTAACAACCTCATTTCTTACCCCAATTACCGACTCCGTCACTTGTGGGAGCATTTTGTTTAATAGTTGTAGCCCGATGTTCTTGTTCTCACTTTGGTGAGAAGCGAACATTACTAATCCGTAAGCATAACATGCATCTTTATGTTGCATGTTAGCCGCTTTTTCTAAATCACGAAGTCCAATATTCGGATATATTGAGTCAAAATAATTTCTTAACCCGTTGCGTAAAATAGCATTTGGGTTCCCCGCAATATATGCGTCAAAGTAAACACATCGTAACTTATGGGTTTCCCAATGTGATATCCCCCATCTTTCAAACGAAAGTCTCTTATAAACCAAGACATTCTTGGAACGTTCTTCGAATGTCTTACAAACTGATCTCGCCTTAAATAGTTGTGCCGAAGAATTCTGGCCGACTCTAGACAAGATTTCATCAATCATGTCTCCGGGTAGGTCTCTTAAAATATTGGGTTGTCTATCCATTTTGTGTTTTTAAACTGTAAAATAGACAAGAGTTAGATTCATAAAAAAAAATACTTATTAATACAAGCAATTTTTACATATATCATAAAGCATAAGAACACTATATTACATATATTACACCACACGAATACAACTATCTTATTCCGACTCGCTCGTTTCTTCTTCTTCGGTTTTGGTTCGTTTTGCCAAGTTTCTAGGGATATATGATGTTCCCCTAATACGAGCCGTCGTTGTCCACATTGGTTTAGAAAAACCTGGTGGTTTAGAGGTTCCCGGGTCATTGTTACAACTTAAGGACTTCGGGGGTTGACGATACATATAAAGTTCATCGGGGTTGGAATTAGATTTCTCTATTTTTATGCCCTTTCCCTTATTATTTTCTTTTGCCTTTTTAAATTCAGTTGGGGTAATTTCTATAACATCATCGGAATTCTCGTCGGAATCCGATTCATCGGAGAATTGGTAATCCTCCCAATATTTTGCTTCCTTGGCGGAAACACCATTGACCATAATTAACTTTGGTCGGTTGGTTGAGGATTTTCTTTTACTTAACCGTTTTATTATTTCCCCCACCGGTTCTATTTCTTCATCCAGTTCCAATTCTTCTTCCGGTTCCGATTCTTCTTCCGGTTCCGACTCTTCTTCCGGTTCCTCTTCGGGAACTTGTGAATCAGTCCACAAATCATTCCAATTTACATTTGACTCTTCATTATTATTAGGTGAGTCAATGGGACTTGTTCTAGAGGTAGACATCTATCACATAATATCAAACACGTTAAGAGATTAATATATCACATAATATTCATATGTTAAAAATATATAGTTTCCAACAAAAATGTTAAGCAATCATTTTTAAAGAAAATACGGTCGAAGTCCAGACTCACTAATGCATCCTAACAAACTCGATAAGACACACTAATGCAAATTTTCTGGTTCTCTAAGACCAACGCTCGGATACCAACTGAAATGTCCCGTTCTTATTGATTAAAAACGTTCCATATTAATTGATTTCGTTGCGAGGTTTTGACCTCTATATGAGACGTTTTTCAAAGACTGCATTCATTTTTAAAACAAACCATAACCTTTATTTCATAAATAAAGGTTTAAAAAAAACTTTACGTAGATTATCAAATAATGATAATCTAAAATATCCTGTTTACACACGACCATTACATAATGGTTTACAATACAAATATGTTACATCGAAATCAGTTTCTTGAATGCAGTTTTTACATAATATCATACAAACATGGACTCCAAATCTTGTCCTTATTTTAGTATGCAACAGCGGAAGCTCTTAATATTCACCTGAGAATAAACATGCTTTAAACGTCAACAAAAATGTTGGTGAGTTATAGGTTTAACCTATATATATCAAATCGTAACAATAGACCACAAGATTTCATATTTCAATACACATCCCATACATAGAGATAAAAATCATTCATATGGTGAACACCTGGTAACCGACATTAACAAGATGCATATATAAGAATATCCCCATCATTCCGGGACACCCTTCGGATATGATATAAATTTCGAAGTACTAAAGCATCCGGTACTTTGGATGGGGTTTGTTAGGCCCAATAGATCTATCTTTAGGATTCGTGTCAATTAGGGTGTCTGTTCCCTAATTCTTAGATTACCAGACTTAATAAAAAGGGGCATATTCGATTTCGATAATTCAACCATAGAATGTAGTTTCACGTACTTGTGTCTATTTTGTAAATCATTTATAAAACCTGCATGTATTCTCATCCCAAAAATATTAGATTTTAAAAGTGGGACTATAACTCACTTTCACAGATTTTTACTTCGTCGGGAAGTAAGACTTGGCCACTGGTTGATTCACGAACCTATAACAATATATACATATATATCAAAGTATGTTCAAAATATATTTACAACACTTTTAATATATTTTGATGTTTTAAGTTTATTAAGTCAGCTGTCCTTGTTAGTAACCTACAACTAGTTGTCCACAGTTAGATGTACAGAAATAAATCGATAAATATTATCTTGAATCAATCCACGACCCAGTGTATACGTATCTCAGTATTGATCACAACTCAAACTATATATATTTTGGAATCAACCTCAACCCTGTATAGCTAACTCCAACATTCACATATAGAGTGTCTATGGTTGTTCCGAAATATATATAGATGTGTCGACATGATAGGTCGAAACATTGTATACGTGTCTATGGTATCTCAAGATTACATAATATACAATACAAGTTGATTAAGTTATGGTTGGAATAGATTTGTTACCAATTTTCACGTAGCTAAAATGAGAAAAATTATCCAATCTTGTTTTACCCATAACTTCTTCATTTTAAATTCGTTTTGAGTGAATCAAATTGCTATGGTTTCATATTGAACTCTATTTTATGAATCTAAACAGAAAAAGTATAGGTTTATAGTCGGAAAAATAAGTTACAAGTCGTTTTTGTAAAGGTAGTCATTTCAGTCGAAAGAACGACGTCTAGATGACCATTTTAGAAAACATACTTCCACTTTGAGTTTAACCATAATTTTTGGATATAGTTTCATGTTCATAATAAAAATCATTTTCTCAGAATAACAACTTTTAAATCAAAGTTTATCATAGTTTTTAATTAACTAACCCAAAACAGCCCGCGGTGTTACTACGACGGCGTAAATCCGGTTTTACGGTGTTTTTCGTGTTTCCAGGTTTTAAATCATTAAGTTAGCATATCATATAGATATAGAACATGTGTTTAGTTGATTTTAAAAGTCAAGTTAGAAGGATTAACTTTTATTTGCGAACAAGTTTAGAATTAACTAAACTATGTTCTAGTGATTACAAGTTTAAACCTTCGAATAAGATAGCTTTATATGTATGAATCGAATGATGTTATGAACATCATTACTACCTTAAGTTCCTTGGATAAACCTACTGGAAAAGAGAAAAATGGATCTAGCTTCAACGGATCCTTGGATGGCTCGAAGTTCTTGAAGCAGAATCATGACACGAAAACAAGTTCAAGTAAGATCATCACTTGAAATAAGATTGTTATAGTTATAGAAATTGAACCAAAGTTTGAATATGATTATTACCTTGTATTAGAATGATAACCTACTGTAATAAACAAAGATTTCTTGAGGTTGGATGATCACCTTACAAGATTGGAAGTGAGCTAGCAAACTTGAAAGTATTCTTGATTTTATGAAACTAGAACTTTTGGAATTTATGAAGAACACTTAGAACTTGAAGATAGAACTTGAGAGAGATCAATTAGATGAAGAAAATTGAAGAATGAAAGTGTTTGTAGGTGTTTTTGGTCATTGGTGTATGGATTAGATATAAAGGATATGTAATTTTGTTTTCATGTAAATAAGTCATGAATGATTACTCATATTTTTGTAATTTTATGAGATATTTCATGCTAGTTGCCAAATGATGGTTCCCACATGTGTTAGGTGACTCACATGGGCTGCTAAGAGCTAATCATTGGAGTGTATATACCAATAGTACATACATATAAAAGCTGTGTATTGTACGAGTACGAATACGGGTGCATACGAGTAGAATTGTTGATGAAACTGAACGAGGATGTAATTGTAAGCATTTTTGTTAAGTAGAAGTATTTTGATAAGTGTATTGAAGTCTTTCAAAAGTGTATAAATACATATTTAAAACACTACATGTATATACATTTTAACTGAGTCGTTAAGTCATCGTTAGTCGTTACATGTAAGTGTTGTTTTGAAACCTTTAAGTTAACGATCTCAATTAATGTTGTTAACCCATTGTTTATTATATCTAATGAGATGTTAAATTATTATATTATCATGATATTATGATATATTAATATATCTTAATATGATATATATACATTTAAATGTCGTTACAACGATAATCGTTACATATATGTCTCGTTTTGAAATCCTTAAGTTAGTAGTCTTGTTTATATGTATATAACTCATTGTTAATATACTTATGGAGATACTTACTTATCATAATCTCATGTTAACCATATGTATATCCATATATATATATCGTCATGTCATTTTTACAAGTTTTAACGTTCGTGAATCGCCGGTCAACTTGGGTGGTCAATTTTCTATATGAAACATATTTCAATTAATCAAGTCTTAACAAGTTTGATTGCTTAACATGTTGGAAACATTTAATCATGTAAATATCAATCTCAATTAATATATATAAACATGGAAAAGTTCGGGTCACTACAGAGTGAACATCATAGGTTTATATAATCAATAAAGTTTTAGACCACCAGATTTAATTCGAAACAAAAATATTCAATATGCCATGAGTTATAATATCGAGCTAAACATTCACCCCTGACACTGTACGGGTGTCGGTAATCATTATTATGTACCCCCTTGACGATCGGTCAACGGGTAGAGACGTCGCTCTCAATAGGCCTACTCACAATAATTAAGCTTGCAACATTTTAATTCCAGCAATTAACGATATTATAGCGGGGATTTGCATGTAAGAATACAAGTTAACAATAATCTCATGAAGTTGCATATCAAAAAGTTAAGTACTTGTGTCTAAAGTGTAAATCATTTAAATACAAGCATGTGTCTCACCCCAAGATTTATAAAATCAATAAATATGAAAAAACGGGGCTATGAAGTTCACCTTAAATAGCACAGAAGAGATATTCCACAAATGAGAGGATTGAGCGGACGAACGTGATCGAGATCTCAACCTAGAGATAGAATGCACGATCAGATATTGTCTAATAGACATAAGTATAGTAACTATACTAATAATGGTTTTCTAAAAGAGTTCTATTTTCGAAAAGTTACTATTCTTGAAAAATTTCCATTTATAGTAAGTTTCCAAATTTAGGAAGTTTGGGTTATAATCTTTCTTAAGATGTTGTACAACTTTACTCAAACTTCGTTGCTATCAAATAAGTCAAGAATGACCAGATGTAACCGGGAGCCCATGACTCTTGACCAGAATCTAAGTCATGGCATTCGAGATCCACAAGCTTACCCATAAATGGCAACCTAGACATCATTCACTTACGACCGTAAGTAGCGGTGAAATTTGCATGACTTGTACGTTATCTTTTGATTAACCTTCACTTAAGTTTAAGTCATATTATTATATTATAAGTTATATTATACTTATTTATTAATGACTTATTATTCGTTTTTAAATCATACTTATAATAAAGTATTAATAGTTACATTATAACTATTTATTATTAATGTATTACTATGGTTAGTATTATTAATTGTTAATAACTTTTAATTATTATATAATAACTAAAGTATTATAATAAGTTGTAATATCAGTATTTATTAATAATGTATTATTATTATTAACTTATATTATAAACATTATACTTATTATTTATTTCCTTAAATTCATTTTTAATTACAATAAATACTAAATAAATATAAATAAAATTTTTATAAGTTTATTTAAGTATTATAAACTGTGTAAAATTTTATAAATATAGATATAGCTCATTTTTATATTTCTTTCAAATTTTCTTTATATATACATATTCGATTCATTTTAATCAAGGTTAATTAGTTATTAATTATTAATTCGACCTAATTAAGAACTTTTATATTTTTTATAGGTTCTATATTCTGCAAATATATTACAAAAATTATAAATAAAAATTTTATATAAATATATTATTTATTTAATATTATCTTATCATTTAACCATTAAATTAGGCTTATAATTGAATAAATAAGATAAATTAATTTAAAATTAGTTTTTATAATTTTTACAGTACCTATATATCCTAATGATTATATAAAAATTTTATATTATCAGAATTAATAGAGTTTGGTATTTATTTTGTATTCTTTTTCTTTTCCTTTTCGGTTTACAATTAAACACAAACAAATATACATTAAATACTAAACGACCTATTTATATATTTTTTATAATTTTCGCAGCTTTATACTGTTATAATAATCTCAGAAAAAAAATTTATAATTATTTTTATTTATGTTTAATATTTATTACGAATTTCGCATAGTTTTTGTGTTAAATTAATAGGTAATTCGTATTTAAATATGGATAATATTCCAAAACTTGTTATAATTATTTTTATAAGTAACTCTACTGTTATAAATAATTTCTAAGCAAAAATAACTGATGTGAATATTTTTATTCAATTTAAATTCGTTTTTATTTATTAAATGAACTCGGCAATCACTAAAATGTAGAATAAATAAATAAAATGTTATTTTAATTAATTTTTCGTATTCAATAATTTATATATGTCTTATAACATCTGTAAAAACTATCATAACAATTTATAAATATTTATAACAATTAATTTCGATTTTTGCATGTTTATATAATATTCGATGCATAATAATACTATAGATACTAAATAATTCGAATTAAACACTTATAAATTATTTCTGATCACTAATAAATCATATAATAATTATGTGACCTGTAAAAATTATTTTTATCATTTTTATGCAATTATTACATATTTAATTCGAATATATACACATATGTATTATAATTTCGTTTTTAATTGTATTTAAAATAAAAATCCGAATATTAAATTCTTAAAAATAATTTTATGACATTCCATATTACTTAATATTGATTTTAGTATGATCATATAGATATTGATGTTGTGTTTCCATTTAATACGAATTTAAAACAACAACAAAAAAAAAATATACTCGGCAAATAAATAAAAAAAATAAGACCGAGTGAAATAAAAAAAAAAATTAAAGGATGAGGGGATACCTCCAAATCTTGCTGCGTGACTCTTTTTTTCTTGAGAGAAAGATTTTTTTTTTTGTGAGTGATAAAAAAATATTAGGAGTGTGCTAGTATTTATAGATAGGATTTAGTAAATAAAAAAAAATTAAAAAATAAAAAAATTCCGTAGGACTTTGCTAAAAGGATCATCTTTGTTGATTTTTGTATGTAGTCTAATTATTGTGCAAAAAAATTTAAAAAAAATGATCTTATCCCTTTTTTTAAAAATTCGGTCGAGATATACATGTTTATATATATATATATATATATATATATATATATATATATATATATATATATATATATATATATATATATATATATATATATATTTTGAAGATAACTCTAAGATTATTCTAGAATTTTAGGATTTCATTTTTATTTTTTATTTATTTATTAATTACGAATTTCATATATTTATATTTATATTTTTGGTAATTACAAATATTAAACTTTTCTTTTTAAATTATCAACTTATGATTTTTATTATTTATAGTTGTGACACATTACTCATCATATAATTATTTTTATTACAAGGTTAGTTATATAGTACTTTAGTTATTAACATAATTAATATTAGTTACACATATATATATATATATATATATATATATATATATATATATATATATATATATATATATATATATATATATATATATATATATATATATATATATATATGTAATCTTAATACTTCATGTACCTAATTAACATTATAATTAGGGTTTATATTAGGGTTACTATTTAGGTTAGGGTTTTTGAATAATTAGAGTTTATAATGTTAGGGTTTATAGTATTGATTACTATCTAGGGTTTTATATCATTAATTAGGGTTAGGGTTTAGGTTTATTTATTACGAGCATTTATTATTTGAATAACAATCCTAATGACAGTGTACCGGATCAGAAAATGAAACCCTAAGGGTAATATAGTAATTTCAAAATAGAAAAGTGAGGGTTGTTATAGGTTAACTATTACGATTTATAATTCTAATGTTATATTCTTTATGTTTATCGATAAGACGTTATCTGAATTTTTTTTAATAGTTTATATCATTCGTTTGGGCCTTTTTCGCCTCGTTCAGGGCACTTAAATTTTGTGGCTCTAATAATGTCCAACAATTAACACTATAATACAAATGTAAGTTCTACGGAGCAATATTTTCCGCAAATACCGTGTTCTTATGTACAAATGCTTGCAATTTGAAAGATTTGGGATGTCGAGATCCCTTTTAACCTAACGTGGTTAACCACGAATCACACGTTCTAAATAAATCACCCAACATTTTCTTATTCGTCGTTTAAAGTTCACCCGTCTTTCCATTTCGAGCAAACCAACTTCAGAGATACTTTATTATCGGTTCAATGAGTAGACCGAAGAAATAATTGGGCTACGATGACATTACAAAAAGTTGTCAATTGTACAACGACAAATTCCATTTGTAGTAAAATGTTCAACCAATTTCAGGAAATGCATTCTCTAGCCAAAGATGAAGAAGAAAGAAAAAAGAAAATTTTACAACGATAAAAATCACTTTTAGTTTTTATTTTGACGGAACAAAAAAACTTAAATAATAAAGGGACTTTTATAAAAAGAAGTTGAAAGACTCCAAAATGAATACAACACGAGAAATGACTATGAACATAACGAACCCACTCAAACCCTAACAATAAACATATTAAACAAAACCGACTCAAAATTACTCTACTTGATCATACCTTTTATGCAAGAATAAATGAAACCTTTGGATGTCTAAAAATTTAAAAATTAGGGTTTGTGAAAGTGAATATATCATGTTTATGAGACATTTTTTTTTAAGGAAAAAACGATGAAATGCATAAAAAGAAACAAAGAGGCCCGGCCATCAAATCGATGGTTTGACCCATTACAATGATGGACCTCTCAAAATCCATTACACGGTTTAGAGGCCCGTATTAAAAATCTTAAACATTACTCGGCTAAACTAATCTTAAAACAAGGCTGATCGAATACAGCTTAAGCCAAAAACGTGAACCTGGAGCTTGTTACCTCCATTAAATTAAAATCCATGGGTTTGCATTTCAAATATAGTATTGATGTGAATAACTAAGCTTTGAAATGATTGCCTATTTGAACACTTTGATCTTTTTTCACTATCGTAGACCAACATGTAAATTCTTCATCAAACAACGCATTGTTTCTAGCGAGCCAAATGTACTAAATTGTAGAAGGACAATTTAACCACAAAAAATTTAGCCGCTTTGAGACAATGGGTTAATTAACATCTTTGTAATTAAGGTTTGTAACATCTATCTATCTATACATTATATAAAGCGCGTGCCATTATACTGACGTGTCAACTTCTTCTTTATTCTTGTCACGTGTCATTCTATCGTTATTCCCATATCTATTTAATTGATTTTCTCAAATAAGGAAATTATTGATATTCTAAATAAAATACAATTACTTTAAATATCAAATTAAATAAATAAAATAATTTAAATATAAAAATGGAAGTAACAGGAATAATAGAACTTCACATTTGACGTTAACAAAAATATAAAATTAAATAATAATTTAAATTAAATAAATAAATAAAATAATATAAATGTAAAAGTTAATATTGTTTAATCATATTCTAAGTACAATAAAATTACTTAAATATTAAATATAACAATTTATTATTAGCTATTAGCAGGTATATACATAAAAAGTAGTAAACAATATGTGCACCCTAATACATAAGATTATATTTGAGCATATCCACAGCACAAATGTGTATGTTGAATGTACGCAAAATAAATGAATAAAATTTAAATAACATTAGGTATATAACTCAATTATATAAATAATCAAATATCTATACTAAATACAAAATATGATATTTAAATAAATTTAAAGTATTTCAACTTTTTGACATTTGCAAACGGACGGGCTCATAAACGTATCACTCTATGCTCAAGAAACTTTACGACATTAAATGTGAACAACTGATTGTTGTATTGTAATTGTATTTAATACTAACACTTACGATAATAATGTTTTCAATGCCTCATACTCATGTTATCATGCATTATATAAAGTGTGTGCAATACTAACGTTATCGTACACAATGCTTTTGATACTAATACTTTCGATACAAATGTTATCGGTGATAAAATGGTTTTCTTATTATAATTGTATTATACATTTGGTGAATATCAATACTAACGTAATCTTATGCTAATTTATACAAGTGTCGTGCAATACACGTACTCATAAAACTAGTACTTTAGTTATTATATATCTGATCACCCTAAAGATCTTGGCAAATATGATATGATGCAAGGGGGATTTAAAAGTAAAAATATTACGAATGAGATATGTAAACATTTGTAAATAAGTTTTTTTATAATATATATAACTAGCTTAGTGCCCGCGAATTTGCGGGGCTACTTTAGTGAATTAAGCAGGTATTGGTTTTGCGTGAGTAAATATAAATAATTTTTTTACTTTGCATGTGTTGTAGTAACCTCGACATTCAGATAACATTTCTATATAGTTATTGAGTAAAGTCGAACAAAAAAACGCATATCTACAGGTACAAAAGATTCGCGGGGTTTAATGAGGGATGAATTACCATTGACTTATATGAACCATTATATTCTACATAGTGTTCGATTCAATTATAGTAGTAGTTTTACATGACTTACAATAAATGCATGTTTAGCATAATCGAAAGGCTGTTGCTCCTTAGTAATAGATCAAGAATGTTTAGCAAATTTCTACAATAACAATGAACTACCACAATAACCAAAAAACTTAGTACATGCTGACCTCCTTTAACATAACTAAAAGGATGTTGCTCAAAATTAACAAATTTTTTGACCTTCATGTGAAAAACCAGAGAGCCACCACATCTGCTCTATCACAGGGAATTAAATATTCAAAAACACCAATGAACCTTCGCAATTTCGGCCACTTAGCATTACATGTAAAGGTTATGAAAAACTGTGGTTTTCCATGAACTCTGCATATCGCTATAGCATCGAGATAGTGACTATACATGTAGCGGGGACCACCGGTGAATGAAGCATGTAAAATAACCCAACTCCCAACTTCAGAACGAACATGGTCACCTCTTCGGACAACGTCGTACAGTCCTGACATGTACTGTTACCGAATATGTTGTTAATTATGAATATAATCCATCTGGTCCATCTCTATACTTCAATTCCCCAAAACATGGCATTCAGTGATTACACACATAAGTACAGTTGTCAAGGTCAAAATAATTAGCTGTAACACCTTAAAGAACATAAAAGTCAAACAATCACAAAAGACAACAAAAAATGTACAAAACTAAATGTTAGAACCCCGAAGTTGTATAGTGTTAATGTGAAATAAGATTAAATGAAGGTTCCTTAGAAGAGGGCTATATAAGGAACCTAAGTAGTCCTAATTAGATAGCCATTGCATTGTAACCGAGTTCTAGAAGCTGTGGAATGTAATTTTACCGATTCTCTCTAATACCGAGTCTCATTCTTACATACCGAATCTCTCTTTATCTTATCATTTCTCTCAATCTCAACATGATCTGACCTATCATTTGGTATCAGAGCTTCCAGGAAGTGATTCTACATCACTATATCGATCCAGAGATTGTAGATTACAGAATCTGAATACTCTCGGTATTTTGAATCACATTCGGTATTATCGAATTTGATAATCTGACGTTCAGATTCTTGTGATAAGTTCAGCGAAGGTGCATTAGGTCTTTTAGAAAGCGTTTCGATCATCATTATAGCTTTTTAACTTCAATTATGGAGAATCAAGTTGATTTTTAGAGTTTGTGGTTAAAACTCTCGGTATTTCTTAATTCAAGCTTGATTCTGGATTTTTGTGAAGATTTAAGGATTCAGTTGTGTTTGTGAGGTGTTAAATCATATTTCTGACGGTTCAATTTCTTCAATTCATCAAGTTTTGAAGATTTGATCAACACTCGGTATCGTAACTGTCATACCGAGTCTGCTTCATTACTTAAATTCATCTTAAGTGTTGCAGATTGTGGTGTGATCGTGATTCTATCACATTCGATTTGATTATACGCAGCTAATTGGTGTGGTTTGAGAAAGGATTCCGTCATATTTCTAAGTTTTAAACTTAGACTCGGTATTGTCAACTGCTACAGTTGACATTCGGTATCCTATACTTTCGGTATCTTTGATATTTTGTGTGATACTAACTTGTTTCCTTGTGCAGCAAGGTTACAGAATCTAATTCAAAAGGATTGAATTGAGTTTGAACTTCAAATTCATACAGAATCTGACTACCGAGTCAGATACAGAATCTGAGTTTCTGTATCACTTAATCCATTGTTTTAAGTGGTTACAGGCTACAATTCTTGTGATTACCGAATCTATACTGAAACTGGGTGTGTTACTTGTATTTCTGATCAGTTTCTTATACAGGATCTGATATACAGAATCTTTACCAAATCTGCTACAGTACCGAATCTGATACAGAATCTGACATTCTGATCAGATTGTTGTGATTTTTCATCTTAGATTTGTGTAATACAGAATCTTTACCGAATCTACCTCATTTTCAAGATGTCTACTCAAGATACTTTGATCATTGGATCAGATTCCCGTCCTCCAGTGTTGTTTGATGGCAAGTACACTCAGTGGCTTCACCGTATCACTCAGTACATAGACTATAAGGGTGAGAAAGCAAAGTACATTTGGGCTTCTCTGAGAGATGGTCCAGTTGTTGATTATCATCCGGATACTGGTATGCCAATTCCAGTCTATGAACTTTCTGGTGATAAGCGTGAGAGAGCTCAGGGTGACATAGAGGCAAAGAATATTGTTATGCAAGCTATCCCGTATGAATTGTTTGAAAATGTTGATAGCAACACAATAGCAAAAGATATATGGTATGAGATCAAACGACAGCAAGAAGGTTATGACATATCAGACGTTACTAAATTGAATAAGGCTCTGGGATTCTATGAAGATTTCAAGCAGGAAACTGATGAACCACTCAAGGATACATATCGTCATTTCAATGGTGTTCTCAATGAGTTGAAAAGGTGCAAGATCATAAAAGTAAATGCTGAAGTCAACATGAAGTTTCTCAAAAAGCTCAATGCTGATTGGCTTCCTTATGGAACCATTGTTCGATCTACTAAAGAGATTGACAAGTTGACTATTCATGAGCTTGTTGGAGTTCTTATGCATTTCCAACCTGAAGTATCTAAACTTCAAGAAGGAAGGAAAGAGTTTTCTCCAGGCGATCCACTTGCCCTAATTGCCAAAAAGAAGAACAAATCGTTGACGGCTTCCAAAAGCTTGTCCAAGAAACTGCTTGTAGAAGAATCAACTGATTCAGAAGATTTGAATCTTTCTGATGTTGATGATTCTCACCTTGAATTAGTCAAGATGGCAGCCATGTTCACAAAAGCCTTGAACAAACACAAGTTTAAAGGCAAATCAAGCAATCAACGCAAAAACTCGTCATCTTTCTCGTACTACAAGAAAGCTGATCAATCTAAACAACAACGTGCTGATGATTCCAAGAAGGAAGATTCAATTTGTTTCAATTGTGGCAAAGCTGGTCATTACTCTCGTGAGTGCAAGATGCCTAAGAAGAAGGACGCAGCTTACTACAAGAAGAAAATGTTGATGGCTAAGATTGTGGAAACTGGGGGAGAGCTAAAACCGGTTGATGATACTTGGTTTAACTGGACTGACGATTCAGATTCAGAGGTGGAACATGCAAATGTTTGCAAGGTGACAAAGCTCATCAAAGCTAAGGAAGCAATGGAGAATTCTGACTCAACATCCGATGATGATGAGGTACAATCAACTGAATTCTCACCTGATTTTATAAAAATGCAAAATGACTTGATGAAGAATCTGGTCTCAATGTCAAAAGAAGTCAAAGGCTTAAAATCTGAAAACAAGGTTTTAAAAGATAAAATCAAAATGAATGAGACCAGACCTTCCTCATCCAAATTGCAAACGGATGTGCAACGATTGACTCTCCAACTCAACTCTACGGAAACTGAGTTGGAAGATCTGAAAAAGACAATTCATCCGATTAAAGTTAAAAGAACTGATTATCGTTTAAAATCGGAACGACTTGCAGAAAAAGTTCAATTTTTAGAAAAAGATCTTTCTGATTTGAAAAACCAACATGAACCCACACTTTCAAAACTAAACAAGAAAATCGTTCAATTGGAAAACACCATAATTGAAAAGAACACTGAAATTTCTTTATTGTCAAAAGAATCTTTTCAAATGAAAGCACAAGTTGCTCGATATGAGGAAAAACTCTATCAAACAGAGCAATCCAAAGCTATCATGGATATGGAACTTTCAAAACAAACGATTTTCATGAATAGACCAAAAACGATTCATGGTGAAAAGTGGGGGTTGGGTTATGAAGATCCGAAAATTTTGTAAGATGCTTCCAATAAGATTCCAGGATTATATCATTCTGATTATTTTCAAGCCGGTTTACCATCGCATTTTGTACATGCTTCTAATGCTGATTTTGATGATATTATTGTGAATCGTAAATCTAGGAAATACAATCAAATTAGCTTAATGTATGAAAAAATCAATGCTAAGATAGGTAAATCGAATCCTGATTTCTTGAAAAATCTTGTTGAAACTGAAAAGAACATGGAACGTGAAGATTATGTGCCTAAGCATAAACTGGTTTATATCCCAACACTCATGCTAGAGAAATACATTTTAATGCTTGAGAATGAAGTGTTTAACAAACCTAGTTCTAGCATTACTGCAATACATGAGGTGTTTGATGAACCAATTTTTGATGTGAAACCAATTCTACCAACTTTACCTGCATGTCCAGATGATGTTTTCCGTGAAGACCTAGCACATGAACTAACTGTCTTCTTTGAGACAGATTCTCTAGGTCAAAATTCTTTAGATGAAAAAGTAGAACCTCAGAATGAACCGAACATTGAACCTTTGATAGATTTTGAAAGTCAACTTGATCCTTTGCATGATTATTACTTGCATTTGCCTGCTATACGTGATTTGAATCATATAGTAGCTCAACTTGAACAGGAGAATATTGACTTGCAACTTAAGTGCCAATCATTAGAACAAATGCTTGTTTTGTGTGATAAATTGCCTTCACTGCCTAAGAAAGAATGTACTTATGCTTTTAAGGAGGGTGAAGTGATAGTTTCTGCTGAAGAATTATGTCTTGAGATTAAAAGCTTAAAACAAAATATAATTCAACTGAAACAGGCTAACACACTTAAGCAAACGTCTAATGTTGCAACCAATGTACTTGAATGTACTGGTGGGATTACTAAGGAGGGGAAGGGAACAACAACATCTAAGGATGTAAAACCCATTACTATTCTTAAAAATCCTCTACGTTATCAATTTGACAATCATGGTTCGAAAGTTGTTTCTACAACTCAGTATATTGTTAAAAAGATTCATTCTCCAAATGGTTCTGTGTTAACTGAAAAGATTCCTATGATTCCTATGACAAAAACTTCAAAAGCGAGTCTTTTAAAGAAATCAGTTAAGTCCACAACACACACTAGTTCTAAACCTGATTTAAGTGAGTATGGTGCAAAAGAACGTACAATCAAATTGGAAATTCTGCAAAATCAGTCATCTCATGTGTCAACTGAACAGTTTGGACGTCTAACTAACAAAGGTGTTTTTCGTGTCACAGGTCATAATCCAAACTTGAATTACAAATCTGTATGGGTTCCTAAGTCCACAACTAAGAAAGTAGCAACCAAACCAAAGCAATCTGCTAGTCGGCCTAGGAAATCATCTCATGCTTTTCAATTTTCGTCTGTGAACAAAACATCTGCTTGGAATAAATTGTGTGTTAAGACTTCTGATAACGATGTAAAGATTGATATTGCGTATGATGCTTCATGTAATGTGGTTTTAAATGATGCTTTATTATCTAAACTACATGATGCTTTACGTGATTATTTCATCATTGATCCAAAGTTTGTTGTTAATCCAAAGTTTATTACTGGTACTAACCGAAAAGGACCCAAGAAACTTTGGGTACCTAAACTCTAGGAAATTCACATTTACAGGGTTTCGACGTCTGTGTTTGGTATATCGATTCCGGTTGTTCTCTACACATGACGGGCGATAAATCCTTGCTTGTCAACTTCATTGACAAATTCCTAGGAACGGTTACATTCGGAAACGATGAGATTGCAGCAATAACGGGTTACAGAGTTTTTGTGCAAAATGGCATAACAATCAAACGGGTTTCATATGTTGAGGGTTTGGGGTGCAGTTTATTTAGTGTGAGCCAATTCTGTGATGGAGATCTCAAAGTTTTGTTTGAACGTCGACAATGCTCGGTGCAATCCACCGAAGGGAATGATCTTCTTGTTGGTAAATGTTGTGCTTCACTATATACTATTGACCTCAATGATGCACCATCACATGCAACCATGTGTTTGGCCACTCGTTCTACCAAAGAAAATTCATGGTTATGGCATCATCGGATGTCACACCTGAATTACAAGGGTATCAATCGACTAGTCTCTAAAGATTTAGTTGATGGTATTCCAACCTTTCAATATGATAAGCATCATGTGTGTCCATCATGTGCGATGGGTAAGCTGAAACAGACCAATCATCCGCTTAAGCAAAACCCCAGAACTTCATCGTCTTTGCAATTATTGCATATGGACTTATGTGGACCCATGCGTATTTCTAGCCTCGGTGGCAAGAAACATGTGCTTGTCATTGTTGATGACTATACCCGGTTTACATGGATTTTTCTTTTGCGAACTAAGTCAGAAACCCCCAACATTATCATTGAGTTCATTAAAAAGATTCAACGCTCTTTTAATAAACATATTAAGAGCATCAGAACTGATAATATGACGGAATTTAAGAATGACCCGCTTGATAGTTATTTGAAAGACCAAGGCATTGAACATCAGTTCTCTGCTGCTCGGACCCCCCAACAAAATGGAGTAGTCGAACGACGTAATCGTACGTTGTGCGAAGCAGCACGAACGATGCTTGCCTACTCCAATTTACCTCCAAAAATGTGGGGGGAGGCCATTTCAACTGCATGCTATACCCAAAATCGTTGTATTGTAAACAAACGTTTTGATAAAACTCCATATGAGTTATTATATGGTAGACGCCCGAATGTCAAATATTTCCGTATTTTTGGTTGTATATGCTATGTGCTTAACGATTTTGACAGCCTCGAAAAGTTTGATTCTCATGGCGATCAGGCCATATTTCTTGGTTATTCCTCGAACAAAGTTGCTTATCGTGTTTATCATAAGCGGACAAAGATGATTAAAGAGAGCATTAAAAAGTTCGATGAATTTTCGGGAATGGCTTTTGAACAACTCAGTTCAAAACCCGATCCTAACCTGGCTACTACTTCTTCCGCGCAAAACTCAATTTTCTCGAAGAAGGGTGTTCCTACGGTTACATCAGAGGAACTTGATATCTTGTTTGATAGTCTTTATACTCCTCAACGGGATTCAAATGTTCAAGCCGTACCGGTTACACCATCACAGTCAACTACTGTGGAGACTCTTCAAAGTCTTTTTGATGAAGATTCAACACCAACTGATTCACCTGTTGCTTCTTCATCCTCCCTCCAACCTCCTGTTACTGATAATCTTGAACAAGATCAAGATTCATCATTTGATACAACTCCAGCTGTTTCTCCAGATACTCTATTGAATCCATTAGATAATGTTACATCAGATCAAGCAGATCAAGGCTCAATGTCAACAACGGTTGATGTTCCGATGGATACAATTGATGTTCAACCTCTTCCCCACACCCGATGGACTAAAAGTCATCCAATAGATCTTATTATTGGTGACGCATCTGCTCCAGTTTCAACTCGAAGGGCTACTCAGAATATGCGTCTATTCACAGCCTTTCTTAGTAAGATTGAACCAACAACGGTTGTTCAAGCTTTACTAGATCCATACTGGGTAGTTGCAATGCAAGACGAGATCAATCAATTTGAACGATTGAAAGCATGGCGATTAGTTCCAAGACCAACGGGTCAACGACCAATAGGGGTTAAGTGGATTTTCAAGAACAAGAAGGATTCTGATGTAATTGTGGTTCGAAATAAGGCACGTCTTGTGGCCAAAGGATATCGACAACAAGAGGGCATTGATTATGATGAAACGTTTGCTCCGGTTGCTAGGATTGAGGCTATTCGTCTTTTCCTTGCATTTGCTTCTCATATGAAGTTCACGGTGTTTCAAATGGATGTCAAAACTGCTTTTCTGAATGGTTATCTTCAAGAGGAAGTCTATGTTGATCAACCAGAAGGCTTTGTCAATCCCATTCATCCAAACCACATTTACTACTTGGAGAAAGCTTTATATGGTCTGAAGCAAGCACCGCGTGCATGGTACGAGACCTTAACAAAGTATTTGCTGGACAATGACTTCTCTCGTGGAATGATTGATACAATGCTATTCATCCATAAAAACCACAGTCACATTCTCTTTGTTCAAATTTACGTTGATGATATTATTTTTGGTTCCACGTCCCCGGCCTTATACAAAGAATTTGGTGACCTTATGGCCAGCAAATTCGAAATGAGCATGCTTGACCAGTTAACTTTCTTCTTGGGGTTACAAGTAAAACAATTACCAAATGGGTTTTTTATCAGTCAAACAAATTATATCAATGATATGCTAAAACATTTTAAAATGGCTGCTTTAAAACCAATGACAACCCCAATGAGGACTTTACTGGATGCTGATACTAATGGGGAACCCTTTGATATTACGCTTTATCGAAGCATGGTTGGTTCTTTAATGTATCTGACTGCAAGTCGACCAGACATTACACTTTCCATAACTATCTGTGCCCGCTTTCAGTCCAACCCTAAGAAATCTCACTCCAAAGCGGTAGTTAGGATTTTTCAATACCTTAAAGGTACACCTAACCTTGGGATCTGGTATCCTCATGGATCCGATTTCAATCTCACTGCTTATACTGATGCGGATCATGGTGGTTGCCATGTTGATAGAAAGAGCACATCTGGATCAATTCAGATGTTGGGGAATAGGCTAGTTGGTTGGTCATCCAAAAAGCAGAACTGTGTGTCTTTATCAACAGCTGAGTCTGAGTACATTGCTGCAGCTCACTGTTGTTCACAAGTTTTGTGGATGCAAACTCAACTCTTGGACTATAGCTTTAAGATTTCTAAGACCCCGATCTATTGTGATTCACAAAGTGCTATTGCAATAACAAGCAACCCGGTTCAACATTCTAAAACTAAACACATAGATATTCGTTATCATTTCATTAAGGACCATGTAGAGAAAGGGGATGTAGAGTTATACTTTGTGCCTACTAAAGTGCAATTAGCTGACATGTTCACTAAACCTTTAGATGAACTTAGGCTAAAATTCTTGATCAAATAGATTGGCATGGTAGAGTATAGTGCTTGATATTCCTTAGCTCTGTTGGGACTTATTTTTGGGATCTTGTGTTTAGGGGGAGTAGATACTTTCTAGGGGGAGCAACTAAGTTTCAGTGCTTTAGATAATTTTTCTTTAAGGGACTGCCTTTAGATTAATGATAACTTCCTAGATATATTTGTTCAATGGTTACGCAAGGGGGAGGTAACTCATTGATATCCTATTTCAAGGGGGAGTTAATTCATTTTCTTGGGAACATAATCAAAATGCTGATTTACTTTCTTGTATATCACATTTTGAGGGGGAGAAAAAGGGAGAAAATGAGAAAATTATTCAAAAATATTGTTTTGCAAAAGTGAATTCAAAATTTCTTTGTTTTTATCTGAAATAATTCACTATGGATTGTATACATCTCAGTATGCAACCCGTGTCAACAATTGGTATCACTGAAGATTTGTACTTTGTATAAAATTCAAAGTTCTTTTAAGTACAAATCTTATTTTGAAAAATTCATAAAAATTGGAAAAGATAAAATCCAAAAAAAAATATATTTAAATTTTACTGAATAAATGCTATTTTTAGCATTTTACCGAGTCTGACAACCAACAGTACAGATTCGGTAAGTTCAAAGTTTTCAAAAATTGTCTCAGAATTGTTTTTCATGAAAAGATTGAAATGGATTTCAAGAGGAAAAATCAATTTGTCAAGATTTGGAGTTAAATTGTTAAAGTTTAAAAAATTGGACTGTATTCGATATATTAGGCCCATTCTATAAAGCCCATTCGGTATTTTACCTTCGGTATCTATAAAAGGAGAGTCAAAGTCAAACATTACTCTCTTACTGTTATTAATTACCTACCGAGTCTGTTGATTATACCGAATCTGTCTAATTCTACCGAGTCCGTCATTCTGTTTCTTCAAATTCTTGGTAATTGTTCATTTTAATCAATGTTTAAGATATATAATTGTAGATCTGAGATAATTATATTTTTATCAACCAGAAAAGATAAAAAATAACTGGATTATGACCTTTAATTTTTGAAATCTTGTTGATTATACCGAGTCTGAGTCGATTTCAATTAATCTTTGATTAAACTCAATTGATTTGGAAAATCAACATGAAATCTTGTCTAATCTGAGTTAAATTGACTGATCTATCATTTGACCGAGCCTGATTACATGTTTAATTGCTTATTTGATGAATTCTGTATCTACCGAATGTGTTCTTATCCTGATACCGAGTTTGCTCATACAATTAACATGTTAATATGCTTGTAATTGAATGGTTAATTGATCATGGTTGTGAAATTACATGATATGTGATAGAATATGCATGTTTGAGTGACTTTCTGTTAATTGTTGAAGATACCGAATCTGGTTTTCTTTCTTGATACCGAGTCTGGAATTTGGTACCTTGAAATTTTCTGATTTTTATCTTCAAACACTTAACATGTTTATTCTATATCTTTCCGATATGAAAACTCAAGCTTATTTGGTTACAGAATCTAAAGTTTTCATTAATACCGAATCTGCTTGAATTGTGCTGAAAATTGACTAAGTGTTGTTCTGATTCCTTGTGTTATATAATTGACTTTGCATGATGATTTTGTACTAAGATGAATATCATATGAATGTCATGGTTGTCAATTATTTGTTCATATTTGGAATAAATGATTTTTATATCTTAGAAAAGTCATAAAAATTATAAAATTTGAAAAATATAAAAAGGATTTCAAAGGAAATAAGAATAGAGAAATGTGCTTTATGATAACATTTTGTGGTCTTCTATTTCTTATGTATACAGCTAAATGGCGAATAATCACTTTATCAATTCTGAAACCAATATTCCCTGCAATTATTGGACTACAATTCTAGAGTGGCATACTTTATGGCTTGCTCTGTGCTCCACAGTTAGTGTGCCAGAAACAGACTTGGATATTCTTAACAGATCAATCAGATTTGTGGAGGCCACACAACCAAATGCTACTAATTCACAGGGTGAACCAGCCAGATTTGAATTTAGGCTGAGGGGAGTACAAGGATTCAGGAGTATCACAAAAGCAGACTTCAGGAGGATATTCAGACTTCCTCTTGTACAGAATGCTCTTGCTTTTCCTGCCACACAGCAGATGATGTCTTCAATCTTTTCTCTTGGATATGTTGGAGCAACTAATGTTCCACCTGCTAAGTTTCAAAAGAAGTATCTGCACTCCAGGTGGTATGTGATATTCTCAATCATCAACAGATGCTTGTTGATGACAAGAAGTGGATCTGATAGCTTAACTGTGCCGATGCTCAAACTTTTCTACTCATTCACAAGAGTAGAGAATCCTGATTATGCAGAACTTATATGGGATTTGGTTCAGGTACAGGTTGAAAAGCCAATGGGTTCATACATCCCTTGCGAAAGGTTTTTCTGTATCTTTATCCATGATGCTATAAATGCTTGCAGAAATGCAAATATATTTGTACCAGGTACACATGGATTACAGATGAAAAGGTTTGGAGAGCTGAAGATGAACACCCCTATGGTGTCTGATAATCAATTCACTGCGCCAATTCCAAATTGGCTAGTGAGGCTAGCTGAACTCCAAGACGCTCGTATGCGTTCTTATTTTCAGGTTGTAGGAATACCTCTTCCGAACCCGGTACAACAAGAACAAGTTGAACCTGCCGTGGTTCCAGCCCCAGAGGTATTAGAGGAACCTGTAGTTCAACCACCCGGGCCAGCTAATCCTCCACTTAGGGTGAACCTCAAATGATCTAGGGTAGCACACCAAGCTCAACCCGTGAGGATCAGGGAACCTAGTTCAACTAGGATTGAACCAACCCTTTCCACAACACCCGAAGTAAGCAGTGAAAATTCAGCAACAACATCTGAATCATCTCCTGAACATTCTCCTAAGAGAACTCGATACATGCTTGATGAGATGATTCAGACTCCGCCAACCCAACGAGTAACTAGATCTAGGACTTCGACACCCATCATCCGCCAAACAGTTACTCCAACCATTGGTGATACGGACCAAGACCTAGAGCCAATTAGGTCACCTTCACCCATCTCCATATCACATCCAAGAATAACAGTAAGCCCTACACTAAATGAAGCGCAAGCTTCGGTAGGCAAGAGATATAAACGCACGGATGGTAAAAAGACCACTAAGCCCATCCAATCTAAACATGACTTAAGAATAAATCCCACAAAGCAAGATGCGTCGGCATCTAAGGAAGTAAAGTCTTCCTCTGCAGTAAAGTCTGCGTTGACTCAATCGATTGAGGACACTCAATCATTGAAGTCCAGAAAGGCCAAAGGGGAGCCGAAAAATCTTGAAAAGGCACCCTGCGTATCGGCTGGAAATCCTCCTGTGCCTCAACGTACAACAGGGTCTCGAGGTCCGGCTTATCTTGATAAGGAAGATCTGCCGCGTCCCATGGAAACGAGTCAACATGACAATCCTTCGCAATATTTATCAGACTTCCAGCAGACTATTCCCTTGGTTCATGAAAGTGATCCATTGGTTCAAACCACTTCTCTTCCAGATTCTGAATCTCAGGGTCTGGAGGAAGAGTCTTTAACTGAAAGAGATGTGCCACCTCATGGTATATCAATGATTTCAGGAGTCGGGGATAGTAATATCTCTGCGAGAACTAAACAGACGGGTAGTTCTACTACTCTGTCAGAGTCCCATGAGACCAAAGTCATGGAGGCGGATGCTTCGAAAGAAACTTTGCCGGTGACAACTCCGGTTGTTACCCAACCTCCATCAGAAGGGGATATCATGAATCTGACTAGTAGTATGTATAGCCCTACATATAAGAATAATACCACACAATCATCCTTACCTGCCCTCATGGCAACTCAAACACTTCCACCAATATCGCCTTCAACAGTTGCTGCTGATGCTGCTTTTGTTCATGGTTACACTGTTGTTTCACCAACTAGGTCACCTTCTCGAAGTTCAAATAGATATGGATTATAGTATCTCTCTGACAATGAGGTGGAGGAGCTCTATCTTGCTGAGTTTGCTAAACGAGCTGATCTTGATGAAGTTCGCGAAACTATGATGATTTATCTTGAGCAAGCAAGGATAGTGTATCCTTTATCTCCATGCAAGTCACCTGGACCAATTCACATGCCTGATCATGATGATTTCGATCCCGACAATCTTCATGAGGGGCAGAATAGACAAGGTGGTTATCGGTCCAGTGTTTTTCAAAGATCAACGTATGAAGCTGGTACATCTAGTCAAAAGAAGGATAAAGATGTTGTTGATATATCTGATTCCAGTGATGAAATTGAAGAAATTCAGTGTGAAAGTTTTCTAGATGAATCGGAAAGTCAGAGAGAGGGTGACTCAGGGATGTTAATGATTATGGATTCAGCTGATCAATCAGAGAAAAAGTTAACTCAAGAGGACAATCAAAACTTTGACAACATTGAAGATATTTTGAAGGGGTCATCGAGTGTCGCCAATTAATTCAATGATCATCAATTTGTTAATTTGACATCTCCAACTGATGAATTTGGAATACACTTCGAAAAGGAGATTTTCTCTAATGGCAAAGAAGATACCACGACTCCTCCCGATTTGAATGTTCCCTTTCAAATTGCAGAGATTGTTCTTGAACGTGATGCTAATTACCAACTGAGTGAGGATGAAGAGAAAGATATTCTTCGTTCACCATTCATTGAACAACAAGCATATAGAATTTATGGTGATTCTGATCTCGTCCTTTCTGCATCAATGAGTGTTCTGGGTGCATGCAAATATCATAAGAAACCAGAATATCTCAAAGCTTATCTGAGTGTTCGTGACAAATTTAAATTGAAGAATGAAGAGAAACTTCAAATTCAGCGGAGTTCAGAGATTAAAAGCATAGATAAGGTTTTGATGATTAACAAGGATGGAGTGAAGATGCCATTGTTTCAAGTTACAAGAATGGATGATGAGGATTACCAATTCTCAGAAGCGGATTTTGATAAACTGAAGATGGATGACATTATTTTCATTTACAACTATCTGATTAACTTGAATGAATCTGCAACAATTTATCATGCTACTGCAATGAAGGCAGTCTACAGATTTATTCTTGATTCGATGAGATGGATGTCAGTTCATGATTTTCAGTTGGTATTGGAATCTGGACACAAAAAGCTCGGAATCAAACTACCAAATCAAGTGATTGAAGAGCTAAGATACATGTCCTTACTTGAAGTGAGCGACTGTCCATATGGGTTTGCATTTGTCAATTCTCACTATACAAAGATCTTCATCAGAGTCTCAGATTTCAGAAGATACTCAGACGGAACGTTGATGTATGCTTTCAAGTACATGAGATGGAGATTGATCAATAACTGCTATTCAACTGAATATATTGAGATTGTCAAATACATTCTCACAAGATTAAAAAGTCGTCTCAAAACAAGAGTGAACATACGAAGATATGAGAATCTCAAGGGTTTCAAATCCAAAGTTCACTTCAGAGGAACAAAGTTCCTTTAGATGTTTTAAATAGGATTATGTTGTAAAGTTCACATTTAACACTAAGGGGGAGATTGTTAGGACCCCGAAGTTGTATAGTGTTAATGTGAAATAAGCTTAAATGAAGGTTCCTTAGAAGAGGGCTATATAAGGAACCTAAGTAGTGCTAATTAGATAGCCATTGCATTGTAACCAAGTTCTAGAAGCTGTGGAATGTAATTTTACCGATTCTCTCTAATACCGAGTCTCATTCTTACATACCGAATCTCTCTTTATCTTATCATTTCTCTCAATCTCAACATGATCTGACCTATCACTAAATATGAAAAAATAAAAAACTTTAAGAAGAAAAAGTCACAAAAATGCATAAAAGTAGCTGCAACAACTACAACTGTTAAAATAACGCAGCTAAACCAAATATAAAATAAACAGTAAAGGATTAATCTTATGTTTAATAAACACTTGTGATATATATCCGTTTAAACATTTTTATAAACTGATTAAATCCATTCAACCCTTCTGATCTATAATGAAATTTAGAATGTCATGAACGTTCCAGATGAAGACAAAACAGAATTTAATCAACACTAATAATTATATGTCCTAATCATATCAGTTGATACCTAACAATTTTACGAATAGAGACGATATGAATGGTTTAAACACGTACACATCCGAATAAGAAAAGAAACAGTGACAACTAATCTTCTTTTTCCGGGCTGAGCGTAGGCAACCGATAAGAAACTATAGTAGAAGACGTAGCATGCCCACCTGAAAAAAAACTTATTATATAATAAGTCAACATCACAATTGTAAGACAAATAACGCAAGAAAGCACACAAAAGTAAATAACTAAGTAATGTACCTTGATCAGGCTCGTTAACAGCCACAACATGAACATCATGAACGTAATTAACGTCGATATTTGCTACAACATACTAAGCAATAAACTAAGTAACTAATTTTTTTTAAAAAAAATACAGTACGACACTCTTAACATAACCTTTCAAACGAAAACCAATGACAACTAAGGAATCGTAAAAACTCTAAAAAAAGATGAAAAAAAGAAAATTTCAACAACAAATGGTTCAAATACCAACTGATAAAACAAAAACCTAAGTCAAACCATGAAATACATACCTGGACTGCAGATTCCGATATCCATGTTAGCATAAACAAATACGCTATATATGTAAGTCTCTTACCTTGCAAATTAGTTTATCACCAACATACTACTTTATCACCCACATCTCTCTCATATAAAGAGACCACGAGTATACCTACAATTCAAATTCACAACAGAGAAATACAAAATTTAATAAGTAGCTAGACAGTCATCGTTGTGGTTTTGTCAACGTTTCTATTTCATATCAGAGAAACAAAAAATTAAATACGTAGCTAGACAGTTTCTTAATATGACAACGCCATTTTAGGTGGCCCATGAGGAGCTTCAGTAGAATCAAAAGAAGGCAGGCCACAACATAGGTAGAAGTCAAAGCAAAAGCAAAAGGCATTGTAGAACAATGCTAGAGCAGGGTAAAGATATAGTTCTTTAAAAAAGTTAGGTGTTAAAGCAGATGGTTTAATGTATATCAATATATCATCAATATGTGAATGGGTCACTATAAGTCTTAGATTTATGTCCATATATCAAATGATTTACTGTAATGAACCCGACCCACTCACCCATGTTGCCAACTTTAACATAAAATAAGAAAGATCCCATCAATTTAAAAATAGAAAAATGCAGCAAAAAGAGAGATATTGGTAACTAACCATTATAACCTGTTGCGAGATAAAATGGCAACATCCATATTTCTGTTAGACAAATATCATCCACCAACAGGCTGAGGTCAGACCAAATCATCACACTCATCAAAAGACTTAAATAACATATAGAGTGGGTTGATATATATATATATATATATATATATATATATATATATATATATATATATATATATCAAAATCATTAATGCGGTTCAGGTTTTCTGCCAAAAAGCGCGTGCGTGCGTGGCAAATGAGAGTATTCGATGCCAACAACTTGCCTTTCAAAAAAAAATCATTAAATAGCACCAGTCTCTCGATGAACCAATCATCAAATACTTTGGAAGTATTTGGAATGAACTTTGACTAACTCCGCCCATCACAACATCATCTAACGCACCCCAAGGCAGGTCTCTCGATGAACAGTCTAGAAGAATCAAACAGTTAATACATATTACTCACTGTGGTTGACTTTCTGAGGTCAAACCCTTAGTTTCAGTGCACCACTCAAGAGTAATAGAATGATTGTTGTGCTGCTTTCGACATGATCAGTAAGTAATATTTCCTCCGTCCTTAATAATCACCATTTTCAAAGAATTTACATACATTTAGGTGACCATTTGACCCATCAACCCATGTTTATTTGAACCATGTTAACCAAAAATAAATTTGTTTACTAATTTGACCAGTTATTCTTTAAAAAGAAAAGTTCAACTAAATTTGACCTGTTTATCCATAAACAGGTCCTTATAACGGTCACTATTGTCACTTCAAAACTAAGATCAAAGTACTGACCATAGACTAAACAATACCTTCAAATCTAAAGACCAATTTTCCAGTTTTAAGTCCAACATTGTCCTTTAACGCTTTTATCAGATTTTGCATTTCAATATATTTCACTTTTTAAGGTGAATCACCTTTAATCTGCTTGCATTAATTTAATCAAGATCAAAATAAAAAATGCAAATAAAACACCAGAAATTCATATATTTCAAGGAATATGTTTTTCACCTCCGGTTCAAGTAATTTGATCCCCTGCAAAGCAGCATGTATCTTTCGTTAGTAGGTAAATGCAAACAAACCCGAATTAAAATTTAAACGAACGTTGAGAAAATTACTTGACTGTATTTGGCCCGATCCGGAGTATCCCCTTCTTTTGGACCAACGATAACTGAAACCGCATTAATCACTTTCTTAACTCCTTTGAAGTAATCAGGAAGTAAAGTGCTTACTTTCGTGATATCTCTAGCAACCTGTAAACTTATAGCTTAATTAAGTGACATCCCAGTTGTACAAATATGCTGACAGTAAGTTAGTAACGAAATGAAGTTTTAGCATCACCATTATTTGACATGCAGATTCATACAAGTAATCCAAATTTATACTCAAATAATAAATTAAAAAAGCACTATAATAAGAGAGGGAACTTTAAACACACAAATACCTCCTAAACCATCTTATATAATTTGACTCATCAGAATATACTTTCGCAATTGTATTGATCACACTAAACATATATATGCAACGATAAGAGTTCTACCCAAACGTGTAACGGGTCAATTTGAGATATGATGACCCATGTAAATTAAATTCACCCTCTTAACCCATTAACTAGCTCGTCCATTTGTCCACCTGGCACGTATAATTACATAAAAAGACAATGACTAACCAATATGAAAGGGACGAATAGTCTATTGTGACATTGCACAACCACTTCGATGTGGACTTCATCAATTTCAGTTGGACTGCCAGTTGGGCCGTGTTCATGATTGGGCCGTAATCGATGATGAACCGTGAATGATGTAGCAAACTAATGAAGATGATGATTATGGTCGAAGTAATTGAGAAGAAGAAGAAGAAACCGAATGATAGATTAAATAGTTTCATATGGGGTTTTAAACAGAAAAATAGAAACAGCTGAATGGTAAGGAGAATGTTCGGGGTATCAAGGGGTCGCGGGTTCGAGTCTCGTCTCGGGCCATTCTTTTAAGAAAAGCATTTTTTAAGGGTATATACTTTAATTTTCATTTCCATTATTATTATTATTATTATTATTATTACTATTATTATTGTTATTATTATTATTAATATCATATAAGTATTATATTTATAAGTATGATTATTACTATTGTTGTTTTGAAAATAACACAATCTATTATTACTATCATTAATATTAGTATTAATATCATTTTATAATTTTTAGTTATTATTATTATTATTAGTAACATAAACGCTATTATTATTATTACTATCGTTATCATTTTATTATTAGTATTATCATTATTAATAAAGTTATTATTATTATTATTATCAAAAGAATCAGTATTATCAAAACTATTATTTTTAACAGATAAATATTTGGTATATAAAAATATACTTATTACATATAATCATACTACTATTTCATATAACTATATAACGAACCTATTAACATTTTATATATATATATATATATATATATATATATATATATATATATATATATATATATACTTACATATAAAAACTAATATTTTTTTATATAATACTAATTATATATATATATATATAGATATATTAATATAGAGATACTAATTATTTTAAATATATTTACAAAATAAATATATATATAATATAAATTAAGATATAATATAAGTATATGTTTTAAATGGAGTTTAGTATAAATTCTATATAAATACAAATATATCAATAATATATATATAAATGAAATTATGTGATTTCATTAAATATTTTAATAAATATACGAATAATATAGGTTCGTGAATCCGAGGCCAACCCTACAATTGTTCAATGTCGTCATATGTATTTTTACTACAAAATATAATATTGTGAGTTCATTTGATTCCCTTTTACTCTTTACATTTTTGGGACTGAGAATACATGCGCTACTTTTACAACTACTTTATTAATTACTTTTGAAATACATTTTGAACTGCGAATACATGAAATGATTTTATAAATATTTGACGAGATATACACAAGCAAAACATTTCTCGAATGAATTATGTGGACGTGATAATTGCCACCATTGAATTATGTGGACGTGATAATTGGCACAATTGATATGAATATTTTTTTCCCTGATTATTATTGCTTGGTAACCTAAGAATTAGGGAACATCACTAATTTTGAGAATTAGTGGACACCTAATTGACGCGAATCCTAAAGGTAGCTACCGGGTTTAACACCCCCACCCAGAATGTTCACTAGACGGAAGGGCTAGTGGGCGTGGTGTTTAGTACTTCGAAGTTTATATGATTATTATACAGACGAGATGTTCTGTTTTGGGGATATTATTATGCGCATTATATGTTATGGTCGGTTACCAAGCCAAGCTATGAAAGCAATGAAAAGTGAATGTTATGTATCGAGAGAATGATTTTATACACAGGTTATGTGTATATTATTTTTGTGCACGAGATATGTGTACGGTTACTAAGATTTATGAAAGATGATTTCGTACACGAAAAAGGTGTACTGTATTTAAAAGATATCGCATGTACACTTTACAGGTAGGTATAGGATTCGGGCCCATTTGTACCATGCAGGATTTAAATCTTGTGGTCTATCAAAATGATGAATTTTATTGTTTTATGATAAATCTATGAACTCACCAACCTTTTAGTTGACACTTGAAAGCATGTTTATTCTCAGATATGAAAGAAACCTTCCGCTGTGCATTTGCTCATTTTAGAGATATTACTTGGAGTCATTCATGACATATTTCAAAAGATGTTGCATTCAAGTAATTGAGTTCATCAAGATTATTATTAAGTCAATTATAGTTGGATATATTATGAAATGGTATGCATACCGTCAACTTTCGATGTAATTAAAGTTTGTCATTTTAAAAACGAATGCAATGTTTGTAAAATGTATCATATAGAGGTCAAGTACCTCGCGATGTAACCAAATGTAATGTATTCGTCCAGATGGATTAGGACGGGTCACTACAGGTGGAATCAGAGCTGGTATAACGCCGTCCATGTTTGGCGGGTTAGTCGTAAAGGAGGTTCTCACAGTGTTACCTGTGACGAAGCATTGGCTCTTACTCCTTGCGATCCCTTACGAGGGTTGGCAGTAGCTGAGAGGCAGACCCTAAAATCAGTATCTGAGGTACACTCAGTGGTCACCAGGCGGTTAGCTGGGAAGGCACTGGGTGGGCCGCTGGTTGTCCCCAACTGTATTTCAGGTGGTATCAGAGCGGTGGTCTTAGCGAACCAGGTCTGCATTAGTGTATCTAACTGATAACGATGCATTAGTGAGTCTGGACTTCGACCATGTCTGCATGTCAAAAGTTTTGCTTATCGTTTAGTGTCGAAAATTATTTGCTTATCATCCTTAAAGTCTAGACACGACTTACTGCCTCTATTGCATAGACAGTGTATAGATAAATTATTTGCTTCTTGTCATGTCTTTTGTTTTAACCAATACTCCTGCTGTATTCATGGATCTTGTGAACCATGCATGCAAACCTTATCTTGATAAATTCGTAACCACTTTCATTGATGACATCTTAATCTATTCCAAGAGCAAGAAAGAGTATGAGCAACCTCTGCGATTGATTCAAGAGCTCTTAAAGAAGGAACAACTGTATGCCAAGCTTTCCAAGTGTGAACTTTGGCTGCGAACCGTACAACTTCTTGGACATGTAGTTAATAGTGAGGAAATACATGTCGATCCTATAAAAATCACCATTAATCAGAAATTTTCAAGAACTAGTCATGGAGGAAGTCCATAAGACTAGATATTCTAATCACCTAGGCTCTTTTAGCTAAAATTTCATGCAACATCAGCTCTCACTCAAATAGACCCCCCTCCTGTAATTAAGTGTAAACTTTACTGTAACAAAATGTTGATCGAATGGTAACTTTTTTTTAGTCAACACTTCCTATTAAATAAAGTTCATACATTTCACATCTCGAATCTTAAAAAGTGTCTTGTTGACAACATACTTGTTATTCCTTTGAATGATCTTCGCATTAATTTCACTTCATCGAAAAACCTATAAAAGTTATGAATCACGTTTGAAACAAAGTTCTATTCTTGTTGTTAAGATCCGTTGAAATTCACGTAGAGGCCCCGAGTATACCTGGGAACGTGAAAACCACATGAAGCAGAAATAACCTCATATTTTCTTAAACATAGATGCATCCGAGAAGTCTTCCTGAAACTTCGGGAAGAAGTTTAAATTAACGGGGAGGTACTATAACAACCCTCATTTTTTTTTTCCATTTTGAATTTACTAATTAGGGTTTCGTTTTCTTGTCTCATCATAAGGGTTGTTATCAAGACGTGTAAAATGAATTATAAATAATGCTCGTAATTATAAATCTGAAACCCTAAACATAATAATAATTAGTAATCAAAATTCTAACCCTAAAGTTTTATTAATAATAAAACCTAACTCTAATACTAAATTAATAACATAAACTATATGTAATATTAAAAAGTGATATTTTATAACCTTTAAAAATTACAACAAACTAATTGGGACTAATTAAAAATTAATAAAAGTTAGGGGCAAATAAATAAGTAAAATGTAATTAAAATAAATGTAACCCTAATATTAATAATATTAATATTGATAATAAAAAAAAATTAAATTACACAAATAAATAACTAATGCCGTATAAAAAAAAAAGAAATACGATGTATCAATAAAATCGGCTGTAGGGATTAACAATAGATTATTAAGCTTGATCCCTAAGTTTATACATCCTAGTTAATCTCTAATTCCTTCCTTAATCTCCAAGAGTTAGAGTTCAATTAGGAAACTCCACAATCTATAAAAAAAGGTCGTGATTTTTCCAAGTAATCACTACAAAAAAATCCTGCATTCAGTCGACTTTTTTTATCCTGCAATCCCTCAGCTTCTGTCGACTTTATCTCCTGCTTTCCCTCCATATTTAGTTTACTAAACCTCCATCAAAAACCCTCCTTCTACATCGATTAAACAACATCCATTAAACCTGATGTATCTGCTTCCTGTTTCTGCTATTTCCTGTGTAATAAAGACAACCCAAAACAAACATGTAAGTGCTTCTGATCCTGCTGAATTATTCGATCCATATCAGCTAGTTATGTTGATAAATTGTTGTTTGATATTCTGTCTTCCTGTCGTGATCCAACAGTCCAAACACGATCCATATTGCTGCTAATCTGCTGCTATTTGTTGCTGTGATCCTGTCGACAAGTCAGACCCAAAACAGACCTTTATTTGGGTCGAATTGCTGTTGCTGCAGCCTGCTTATTTTCTGTTTCTGTTTCAGTCCACATTCATCATCAATCTTGCTTGAGGTAGCTTTTAAAACCTAGTCTAATGGTGTGTTTAAATCACTTATACGTAAGTATTTTACTAGGGGTTATGTTAAGAAGAATGTTGAAGATCGAATAACAATTGTGTTTTAGAGTTATAAAGATTTATGAAACTATGTAAGGTTAATTATAATGATAGATAATAAAGATTAAGATCAAGTATTTTAATTAGTTATTAATAAAAAGTTTATGATTTTATGTTGTAAGTATGTATAAAGTAGATAAAGATTAATGATGTCGTTAACGGTTAAAAATTTGATCAAGTGTGATAACTAGATGTTAATATGTAGTATGATCATGAAGTATTATTTTATGTAGGTGAAAAAGATTAAAGTGGATTGAATATGTGTTAAAATTGTTAAAAAGAAGATTAGTGTTTGATTAATATGTAGTTAATGATAATAATTTGATTTGTAATTAATAAGGGGTATGATATAGATAGTGAAAAGGTATCGTTATGAATAAAAGATTTAGATTATGATCATGATCTTTGAGTCGAAAATAGATTAAAGATAGAATAGATTATGATTTGATTAGAGCTAAAAGATTACTAGTTGTTAAGTTAAAAACTTATGATTTTATGTTAAGTTATAAAGATTTTGATTAAAGGATTTAGTTTATGATTTGTGGTTTTGTAACATAGTTATGATCATAGTGTACGTGCATGCATGCATGCATGCATACATACGCATGTGCATGTATACACTGTATGTATATGTGTGTGTGTATATGTAAATATATGCATACGTGTATATGTATGTGTATATAAGTATGTATATGTACGTGTGAATGTATGTATGAATGTTCATTACGTAGGTTAATAAGATAGTAAACCTAATAATAATAAGAAGAAATAATAAGTATATGTACCATCCTACACTTATATATATGTAACATATACACCTACTAAATATATATACATATCATATAGTTATAAATACATACATGTATGATAATAATAAAGAATATATATGTATGTATCACATAGATATAATTATATACATAACATATAATGATAACTTACTCAATAGTTGAATAATTAAAGTAACTAATAATACTATTATTGTTATAACATGTACACATACCTATATAGTAACACTTATAACACTAAGTATGTTATCACTTATATACACATAACTTTCTCGAAAACGGTCACTGTTAATATAGTTTACTGTATTAATAAACAAGCTATATGTCTATTGGACATTACCTAATCGAATATTATATCTCTAGGTTGAGATCCTCGATTACACATTTCGTACTTACTACTTGTGTGGAATATCTATCTGCTAATAAGGTGGACTTCATAGCCCCACTTTTTAACTGTTTCTATTACTTATTTTATAACTTTTGGGGTGAGACACATGCTTGCTTTCAAACTGTTTTATGCTTAGACACAAGTACCTGAAAACTGTTTAACTGTGCTGACATGCTTTGATTCATTCTAAATCCCTACCATGATATCGTTAATTGCTACGTATAAAGGCAAGCTTAGTTATTGTGAATAGCGCTATTGAGAGTGACGTCTCTAATCATTTGACCGTTGGTCTTTGGTTACATAATAATGATTAAACGACACTGACAGTTCAAGGTGTCCTGGGGTAACTTTGTTTACGTCTCGATATCATAACTTTCAGCATTTGCTTTTGATAACTAAATCTTGTGGTCTAAAACTCTATATATTAAACCTATGTTGTTCACTCAACATTTTTGGTTGACTCTTTAAGCATGTTTTGTCTCAGGTACTTAGATTTATTGCTTCCGTTATAGAACTCTGCTGTTACTTAGAAGTCAAGCCAAGCACTGGGACCAGAGTTAACATCCACGTCAATGACGATTTTGGCGGGGTGTTACAGTTGGTATCAGAGCTCTGGTTATAGAGAACTAGGTTACATTAGTGTGACTAACATGAATAGTTAGGATGCATTAGTGAGTCTAGTCTATAACCGAGTTGTTCATTGGCATTGATTATTTGCGTTACATTCTAGATTATGTGCATTAAGTTCACTTATATTTGTTATGCCTAGAATTCTCATGCCATTCAAACCTTTAGAAACACTTTGCTATAGGAATTATTCTTACACGTCTGACTCTTAGAATAAGAGCCATGACTTACTCGTATTCCAACAATAGAATGCCACCCTACCTACCACATTATGTAATTTATGAGAGCTCAGGTTGTTATAGAGAACCAGGATTGCATATTATGTGTGCCTTATGTGTTAGTTAGGTGCCTTAGCAATCCATAGGACTATAACCTTTCCTGTTTTAGTCTCTGGTGTATTTTTTTCCCTTATATTTTATTCGTGCTTTTGCGTCATCCTTAGAACCTACCTAATCATCTCTCTTTCTTTTCATTTAGGATGTCTCGTAATAGCCCGATCATCATCTCCGACAACGAGTCCGATGGATCCTACTCCGAAAGATCTGTCCACACACCGATTTATGGACCCGTTTCCTCGCCATTTTCACCAACTCACCCAAACTATGTCCCTGCTAGTCCACCACACTCCCCTCATTTGGAAGAATCCCACACAAATGCTAACTATGATGGGGATGACGAGGAGGAAGAATCCAAGCCTTCTGTTCAAGGCAATGGCAACAATGGTACACCGCAAAATCCTTTGTCTACTCGTTCACATCAAAGTTTCGTGAGCTACTCGCCCCCTACATACAAGAGTACTGAAAAACCTAGGTTTGGGAATATGGAAATGGTGAATGCTGATCTCATAAGCTACACCAACCGATTTCAAGAATTTGCTCTCATGGCTACTCCCGAGTATTTAGGAATCTAATGCTACATCAATGGATTGCCTGATGAAGTCCAAAGAGATGTTATCTTAGAGAACCCAAGTACCATACAAGAAGCTGCTTGCATGGCAAGCTATTTCATCGACAAACATAAGGAGAAAGAAGGTGCAAAAAGGAAGAGAGAAGGACTGGAGCAAGAAAATTCTAAAAGCAAATTCAACAAGTTATATAAGGGAAAACGTCCTTATTGCAAGAGGTGTGAGAAACATCATGAAGGATGGTGTAAGGCCAAGTGCACCAAGTGTGAGAAGGTAGGTCACATAGCCAAGAAATGTAGAGTTGTTATCCCATCAATCAAAACTCCAGCAATTGCAACCGTTCCTACTTGCTATAACTGCGGGGGAGTAGGGCATTTCAAAAATCAATGTTCGGATAAGAAGAAGAATGAAGAGGCACAATGAAGAGTTTTTGGAAACCACTAGAGACATTTAAATTCTTCATTTTCATAGTATTCTTTATGTTACGAGTTAGTACTTTTATATTTTGTAAGATTTTGTTAAGTTCATGTAATACTCTGGTTATTTTCTTTTAAATGAATGAATGATGTTATTTTCTTTTCTTTCATTTTCCATTTGAATTATTCACCTCGAAGAAGAAGAATATTGACTAAGATGACATAGTAGTAACCTTACGGAGTGACAAAAGTATAATTTAGAATAATATAATGACACTTGATCAACGTCATTATATTATGATAAGTCATACAGAAATCCTAATGGATCATGATGAAAATAAGATTTGATCGACCTTAGGACCATTGTGTACCATTACTTACTCCTTATCACTATATTTTCAGCTAAAAATATCAACCCTAGATATTATATATTCTTCACTTGTCAATTGTCCACGCCCGGTGTTGTACCTATTGCATAAGTACCCTACCGCTTAGCTCCATCCGAAATGAAGGAATCATCCAATCAACTCCAAGAAGTTTTGAAAAAAGGTTTCATTAGTCTTAACTTGCCTCCGTGAGGAGCACCCGTTCTTTCATTAAGAAAGGTGGCACGTTGAGAATGTGTATTGATTACCGAGATCTCAGCAAGCTAACCATCAAGAATTGTTATTCATTCCTTCTTATAGAGGTAGTTTGACCAACTGCAAGGATAAGTATCTACTCAAAGATTGATCTTAGGTCGGATTATCATCAATTGAGAGTCGAGGAAACCGATGCTTCTAAGACTACTTTCCTAACTCATTATAAACATTATGAGTTTCTTGTCATGTCTTTTGTTTTAACCAATACTCCTACTGTATTCATGGATTTTGTAAACCATGCATGCAAACCTTATCTTGATAAATTCGTAACCGTTTTCATTGATGACATCTTAATCTATTCTAAGAGCAAGAAAGAGTATGAGCAACCTCTGCGATTGATTCAAGAGCTCTTAAAGAAGGAACAACTGTATGCCAAGCTTTCCAAGTGTGAACTTTGGCTGCGAACCGTACAACTTCTTGGACATGTAGTTAATAGTGAGGAAATACGTGTCGATCCTATAAAAATCACCATTAATCAGAAATTTTCAAGAACTAGTCATGGAGGAAGTCCATAAGACTGGATATTCTAATCACCTAGGCTCTTTTAGCTAAAATTTCATGCAACATCAGCTCTCACTCAAATAGACCCCCCTCCTGTAATTAAGTGTAAACTTTGCTGTAACAAAATATTGACCGAATGGTAACTTTTTTTTAGTCAACACTTCATGTTAAATAAAGTTCATACATTTCACATCTCGAATCTTAAAAAGTGTCTTGTTGACAACATACTTGTTATTCCTTTGAATGATCTTCGCATTAATTTCACTTCATCGAAAAACCTATAAAAGTTATGAATCACGTTTGAAACAAAGCTCTATTCTTGTTGTTAAGATCCGTTGGAATTCACGTTGAGGCCCCGAGTATACTTGGGAACGTGAAAACCACATGAAGCGGAAATAACCTCATATTTTCTTAAACATAGATGCATCCGAGAAGTCTTCCTGAAACTTCGGGACGAAGTTTAAATTAACGGGGAGGTACTATAACAACCCTCATTTTTTTTTTCATTTTGAATTTACTAATTAGGGTTTCATTTTCTTGTCTCATCATAAGGGTTGTTATCAAGACGTGTAAAATGAATTATAAATAATGCTCGTAATTATAAATCTGAAACCCTAAACATAATAATAATTAGTAATCAAAACTCTAACCCTAAAGGTTTATTAATAATAAAACCTAACTCTAATACTAAATTAATAACATAAACTATATGTAATATTAAAAAGTGATATTTTATAACCTTTAAAAATTACAACAAACTAATTGGGACTAATTAAAAATTAATAAAAGTTAGGGGCAAATAAATAAGTAAAATGTAATTAAAATAAATGTAACCCTAATATTAATAATATTAATATTGATAATAAAAAAAATATAAATTACACAAATAAATAACTAATGCCGTATAAAAAAAAAGAAATATGATGTATCAATAAAATCGGTTGTAGGGATTAACAATAGATTATTAAGCTTGATCCCTATGTTTATACATCCTAGTTAATCTCTAATTCCTTCCTTAATCTCCAAGAGTTAGAGTTCAATTAGGAAACTCCACAATCTATAAAAAAGGTCGTGATTTTTCCAAGTAATCACTATAAAAAATCCTGCATTCAGTCAAATTTTTTTATCCTGCAATCCCTCAGCTTCTGTCGACTTTATCTCCTGCTTTCCCTCCATATTCAGTCGACTAAACCTCCATCAAAAACCCTCCTTCTGCATCGATTAAACAACATCCATCAAACCTGCTGTATCTGCTTCCTGTTTCTGCTGTTTCCTGTGCAACAAAGACAACCCAAAACAAACATGTAAGTGCTTCTGATCCTGCTGAATTATTCGATCCATATCAGCTAGTTATGTTGATAAATTGTTGTTTGATATTCTGTCTTCCTGTCGTGATCCAACAGTCCAAACACGATCCATATTGCTGCTAATCTGCTGCTATTTGTTGCTGTGATCCTGTCGACAAGTCAGACCCAAAACAGACCTTTGTTTGGGTCGAATTGATGTTGCTGCAGCCTGCTTATTTTCTGTTTCTGTTTCAGTCCACATTCATCATCAATCTTGCTTGAGGTAGCTTTTAAAACCTAGTCTAATGGTGTGTTTAAATCACTTATACATAAGTATTTTACTAGGGGTTATGTCAAGAAGAATGTTGAAGATCGAATAACAATTGTGTTTTAAAGTTATAAAGATTAATGAAACTATGTAAGGTTAATTATAATGATAGATAATAAAGATTAAGATCAAGTATTTTAATTAGTTATTAATAAGAAGTTTATGATTTTATGTTGTAAGTATGTATAAAGTAGATAAAGATTAATGATGTCGTTAACGGTTAAAAATTTGATCAAGTGTGATAACTAGATGTTAATATGTAGTATGATCATGAAGTATTATTTTATGTAGGTGAAAAAGATTAAAGTGGATTAAATATGTGTTAAAATTGTTAAAAAGAATATTAGTGTTTGATTAATATGTAGTTAATGATAATAATTTGATTTGTAATTAATAAGGGGTATGATATAGATAGTGAAAAGATATCGTTATGAATAAAAGATTTAGATTATGATCATGATCTTTGGGTCAAAAATAGATTAAAGATAGAAGAGATTATGATTTGATTAGAGCTAAAAGATTACTAGTTGTTAAGTTAAAAACTTATGATTTTATGTTAAGTTATAAAGATTTTGATTAAAAGATTTAGTTTATGATTTGTGGTTTTGTAACATAGTTATGATCATAGCGTACGTGCATGAATGCATGCATGCATGCATACATACGCATGTGCATGTATACACTGTATGTATATGTGTGTGTGTATATGTAAATATATGCATACGTGTATATGTATGTGTATATAAGTATGTATATGTACGTGTGAATGTATGTATGAATGTTCATTATGTAGGTTAATAAGATAGTAAACCTAATAATAATAATAAGAAGTAATAAGTATATGTACCATCCTACACTTATATATATGTAACATATACACCTACTAAATATATATACATATCATGTAGTTATAAATACATACATGTATGATAATAATAAAGAATATATATGTATGTATCACATAGATATAATTATATACATAACATATAATGATAACTTACTCAATAGTTGAATAATTAAAGTAACTAATAATACTATTATTGGTATAACATGTACACATACCTATATAGTAACACTTATAACACTAAGTATGTTATCACTTACATACACATAACTTTCTCGAAAACGGTCACTGTTAATATAGTTTACTGTATTAATAAACAAGCTATATGTCTATTGGACATTACCTAATCGAATATTATATCTCTAGGTTGAGATCCTCGATTACACATTTCGTACTTACTACTTGCGTGGAATATCTATCTGCTAATAAGGTGAACTTCATAGCCCCACTTTTTAACTGTTTCTATTACTTATTTTATAACTTTTGGGGTGAGACACATGCTTACTTTCAAACTATTTTACGCTTAGACACAAGTACCTGAAAACTATTTAGCTTAGTTATTGTGAATAGCGCTATTGAGAGTGACGCCTCTAATCATTTGACCGTTGGTCTTTGGTTACATAATAATGATTAAACGACACTGACAGTTCAAGGTGTCCTGGGGTAACTTTGTTTACGTCTCGATATCATAACTTTCAGCATTTGCTTTTGATAACTAAATTTTGTGGTCTAAAACTCTATATATTTAACCTATGTTGTTCACTCAACCTTCTTGGTTGACTCTTTAAGCATGTTTTGTCTCAGGTACTTAGATTTATTGCTTCCGTTATAGACCTCTACTGTTACTTAGAAGTCAAGCCAAGCACTGGGACCAGAGTTAACATCCGCGTCAATGACGATTTTGGCGGGGTGTTACAAAAATCATTCATATGGTGAACACCTGGTAACCGACATTAACAAGATGCATATATAAGAATATCCCCATCATTCCGGGACACCCTTCGGATATGATATAAATTTCAAAGTACTAAAGCATCCGGTACTTTGGATGGGGTTTGTTAGGCCCAATAGATCTATCTTTAGGATTCGCGTCAATTAGGGTGTCTGTTCCCTAATTCTTATATTACCAGACTTAATAAAAAGGGGCATATTTGATTTTGATAATTCAACCATAGAATGTAGTTTCACGTACTTGTGTCTATTTTGTAAATCATTTATAAAACCTGCATCTATTCTCATCCCAAAAATATTAGATTTTAAAAGTGGGACTATAACTCACTTTCACAGATTTTTACTTCATCGGGAAGTAAGACTTGGCCACTGGTCGATTCACGAACCTATAACAAATATGTACATATATATCAAAGTATGTTCAAAATATATTTACAACATTTTTAATACATTTTACTGTTTTAAGTTTATTAAGTCAGCTGTCCTTGTTAGTAACCTACAACTAGTTGTCCATAATTAGATGTACAGAAATAAATCGATATATATTATCTTGAATCAATCCACGACCCAGTGTATACACGTCTCAGGCTAGATCACAACTCAAACTATATATATTTTTGGAATCAACCTCAACCCTGTATAGTTAACTCCAACATTACTGCATATAGAGTGTCTATGGTTGTTCCAAATAATATATATACATGGGTCGATATGATATGTCAAAACATTTGCATACGTGTCTATGGTATCCCAATATTACATAATATATTAGAATACATGTATAATACAATATAAGTTAGCTAGGATATGATTAATATAGATTTGTTACCAATTTTCACGTAGTTACAACAAGCAAAAATAACCAATCTTGTTTTACCCATAACTCCTTCATTTTAAATCCGTTTTGAGTGAATCAAATTGCTATGGTTTCATATTGAACTTAACTTTATGAATCTATACAGAAATAGTATAAGTTTATAGTCAGAATTACAGGTTACAAGTTATTTTTTGTAAAGGTAGTCATTTCAGTCGAAAGAACGACGTCTAGATGACCATTTTGGAAAACATACTTCCACTTTGAGTTTAACCATGATTTTTGGATATAGTTTCATGTTCATAAGAAAAATCATTTTCCCAGAAGAACAACTTTTAAATCAAAGTTAATCATAGTTTTTATTTATCCAAACCAAAACAGCCCCCGGTTTCACTACGACGGCGTATATCCAATTTTATGGTGTTCATCGTGTTTCCAAGTTTTAAAAGTCAAGTTAGAAGGATTAACTTTTGTTTGCGAACAAGTTTAGAATTAACTAAACTATGTTCTAGTGATTACAAGTTTAAACCTTCGAATAAGATAGCTTTATATGTATGAATCGAATGATGTTATGAACATCATTACTACCTCAAGTTTTCTGGATAAAACCACTGGAAATGAGAAAAATGGATCTAGCTTCAAAGGATCCTTGGATGGCTTGAAAGTTCTTGAAACAGAATCATGACACGAAAATAGTTAAACTAAGATTTTCACTCGAAATAAGATTGTTATAGATGCAGAAATTGAATCAAAGTTTGAATATGAATATTACCTTGAATTAGAAAGATAACCTACTGTAAATAACAAAGGTTCCTTGATCTTAGATGATTACTTGGAATGGATTAGAAAGCTTGGAAGTAGACTTGTAAACTTGGAAGTATTCTTGATTTTTATGAAACTATACTTATGGAATTTATGAAGAACACTTAGAACTTGAAGATAGAACTTGAGAGAGATCACTTAGATGAAGAAAATTGAAGAATGAAAGTGTTTGTAGGTGTTTTTGGTCGTTGGTATATGGATTAGATATAAAGGATGTGTAATTTTGTTTTCATGTAAATAAGTCATGAATGATTACTCATATTTTTGTAATTTTATGAGATATTTTATGCTAGTTGCCAAATGATGGTTCCCAAATGTGTTAGGTAACTCACATGGGCTGCTAAGAGCTGATCATTGGAGTGTATATACCAATAGTACATACATCTAAAAGCTATGTATTGTATGAGTACGAATACGGGTGCATACGAGTAGAATTGTTGATGAAACTGAACGAGGATGTAATTGTAAGCATTTTTGTTAAGTAGAAGTACTTTGATATGTGTATTTAAGTCTTTCAAAAGTGTAAGAATACATATCAAAACACAACATGTATATACATTCTAATGGAGTCGTTAAGTCTTCGTTAGTCGTTACATGTAAGTGTTGTTTTGAAACCTTTAAGTTAACGATCTCAATTAATGTTGTTAACCCAATGTTTATTATATCAAATGTGATGTTAAATTATTATATTATCATGATATTATGATGTATGAATATCTCTTAATATGATATATACATTAAAATGTCGTTACAACGATAATCGTTACATATAAGTCTCGTTTTGTAATTCTTGGGTTAGTAGTCTTGTTTTTACATATGTAGTTCATTGTTAACACACTTAATGATATATTTAAATATCATTTTATCATGTTAAATATAGTGTATCAATATCTTAATATGATACATATGTATTTAGTAGACATTATCATAATGATAATCATTATATATATCATTTCGAGTTTCTTAACTTAGTAATCTCATTTATTATGTATATCACACATTGTTAATATACTTAGTGTGATACTTACTCATCATAATCTTATGTCAACCATATATATATGTCTATATATATATACCACATCATGTAGTTTTTACAATTTTGTAACATTCGTGAATCGCCGGTCAACATGGGTGATCAATTGTCTATATGAAACTTATTTCATTTAATCAAGTCTTAACAAGTTTGATTGCGTAACACGTTGGAAACATTTAGTCATGTAAATATCAATCTCAATTAATATATATAAACATGGAAAAGTTCGGGTCACTACAGTACCTACCCGTTAAATAAATTTCGTCCCGAAATTTTAAGCTGTTGAAGGTGTTGACGAATCTTCTGGAAATAGATGCAGGTATTTCTTCTTCATCTGATCTTCATGCTCCCAGGTGAACTCGGGTCCTCTACGAGCATTCCATCGAATCTTAACAATCGGTATCTTATTTTGCTTAAGTCTCTTAACCTCACGATCCATTATTTCGACGGGTTCTTCAATGAATTGAAGTTTGTCATTGATTTGGATTTCATCCAACGGAATAGTGAGATATTCTTTAGCAAAAAATTTCTTCAAATTCGAGACGTGGAAAGTGTTATGTACAGCCGCGAGTTGTTGAGGTAGCTCTAGTTGGTAAGCTACTGGTCCGACACGATCTATAATCTTGAATGGTCCAATGTACCTTGGATTTAGTTTCCCCCCTTTACCAAATCGAACAACGCCTTTCCAAGGTGAAACCTTAAGCATGACCATTTCTCCAATTTCAAACTTTATATCTTTTCTTTTACTATCCGCGTAGCTCTTTTGTCGACTCTGGCGGTTTTCAATCGTTGTTGAATTTGGATGATTTTCTCGGTAGTTTCTTGTATTATCTCTGGACCCGTAATCTGTCTATCCCCCACTTCATTCCAACAAATCGGAGACCTGCACTTTCTACCATAAAGTGCCTCAAATGGCATCATCTCAATACTAGAATGATAACTGTTGTTGTAGGAAAATTCTGCTAACGGTAGGTGTCAATCCCAACTGTTTCCGAAATCAATAACACATGCTCGTAGCATGTCTTCAAGCGTTTGTATCATCCTTTCACTCTGCCCATCAGTTTATGGATGATAGGCAGTACTCATGTCTAGACGAGTTCCTAATGCTTGCTGTAATGTCTGCCAGAATCTTGAAATAAATCTGCCATCCCTATCAGAGATAATAGAGATTGGTATTCCATGTCTGGAGATGACTTCCTTCAAATACAGTCGTGCTAACTTCTCCATCTTGTCATCTTCTCTTATTGGCAGGAAGTGTGCTGATTTGGTGAGACGATCAACTATTACCCAAATAGTATCAAAACCACTTGCAGTCCTTGGCAATTTAGTGATGAAATCCATGGTAATGTTTTTCCATTTCCATTCCGGGATTTCTTGTTGTTGAAGTAGACCTGATGGTTTCTGATGCTCCGCTTTGACCTTAGAACACGTAAAACATTCTCCTACGTATTTAGCAACATCGACTTTCATACCTGGCCACCAAAAATGTTTCTTGAGATCCTTGTACATCTTCCCCGTTCCAGGATGTATTGAGCATCTGGTTTTATGAGCTTCTCTAAGTACCATTTCTCTCATATCTCCAAATTTTGGTACCCAAATTCTTTCAGCCCTATACCGGGTTCCATCTTCCTGAATATTAAGATGCTTCCCCGATCTTTTGGGTATTTCATCCTTTAAATTTCCCTCTTTTAAAACTCCTTGTTGCGCCTCCTTTATTTGAGTAGTAAGGTTAGTGTGAATCATTATATTCATAGCTTTTACTCGAATGGGTTCTCTGTCCTTTCTGCTCAAGGTGTCGGCTACCACATTTACCTTCCCCGGGTGGTAACGAATCTCAAAGTCGTAATCATTCAACAATTCAATCCACCTACGCTGCCTCATATTCAGTTATTTCTGATTAAATATGTGTTGAAGACTTTTGTGGTCGGTATATATAATACTTTTGACCCCATATAAGTAGTGCCTCCAAGTCTTTAATGCAAAAACAACCGCGCCTAATTCCAAATCATGCGTCGTATAATTATGTTCGTGAATCTTCAATTGTCTAGACGCATAAGCAATTACTTTCGTTCATTGCATTAATACACAACCGAGACCTTGCTTTGAGGCGTCACAATATATCACAAAATCATCATCCTCTTCAGGTAATGACAATATAGGTGCCGTAGTTAACTTTTTCTTTAACAATTGAAACGCTTTCTCTTGCTCATCTTTCCATTCAAATTTCTTCCCTTTATGCGTTAATGCAGTTAAGGGTTTTGCTTTTCTGGAAAAGTCTTGGATGAACCTTCTGTAGTAACCAGCTAGTCCTAAAAACTGGCGTATGTGTTTCGGAGTTTTTGGGGTTTCCCACTTTTCAACAATTTCAATCTTTGCCAGGTCCACCTGGATACCTTCTTTGTTCACTATGCGACCGAGGAATTGACCTTCTTCCAACCAAAATGCACACTTTGAAAACTTAGCGTACAGTTTTTCTTTCCTCATTACTTCTAGCATTTTTCTCAAATGTTCTTCGTGCTCTTGATCATTCTTTGAGTAAATAAGTATGTCATCGATGAAAACAATGACAAACTTGTCAAGATATGGCTCGCACACTCGGTTCATAAGGTCCATGAACACAGCTGGTGCGTTAGTCAATCCAAATGGCATAACCATAAACTCGTAAAGACCATAACGCGTCCTAAAAGCAGTTTTTTGAATATCATCCTCCTTTACTCGCATTTGATGATATCCAGAACGTAAATCGATCTTCGAATAAACAGACGAGCCTTGTAGTTGATCAAATAAGTCGTCGATTCTCGGTAGTGGGTAGCGGTTCTTGATGTTAAGTTTGTTCAACTCTCGGTAGTCGGTACACAACCTGAATGTACCATCTTTCTTCTTCACAAACAGAACAGGAGCTCCCCATGGTAATGTACTTGGTCGAATGAAACCACGCTCTAAAAGTTCCTGTAACTGACTTTGTAATTCTTTCATTTCGCTGGGTGCGAGTCTGTATGGAGCACGAGCTATTGGTGCAGCTCCTGGTACAAGGTCTATTTGAAATTCAACGGTTCGATGTGGGGGTAATCCCGGTAATTCTTTCGGAAATACATCGAGAAATTCTTTTGCGACGGGAACATCACTGATGCTCTTTTCTTCAGTTTGTACTTTCTCGACGTGTGCTAGAACAGCATAGCAACCTTTTCTTATTAGTTTTTGTGCCTTCAAATTACTAATAAGATGTAGCTTCGTGTTGCCCTTTTCTCCGTACACCATTAAAGGTTCTCCTTCTTCTCGTACAATGCGAATTGCATTTTTGTAACATACGATCTCTGCTTTCATCTCCTTCAGCCAATCCATGCCAACTATTACATCAAAACTCCCTAACTCTACTGGTATCAAATCAATCTTAAATATTTCGCTACCCAGTTTAATTTCTCGATTCCGGCATATATAATCTGCTGAAATTAATTTACCGTTTGCTAATTCGAGTAAAAATTTACTATCCAACGGCGTCAATGGACAACTTAATTTAGCACAAAAATCTCTACTCATATATGTAACACCCCAGCTTAACATGACCACAATATTGTCCGCTTTGCCCGCAGGCGCACGGCTTTTTCTTGGCAACCACACACGAGAAGCACTTTCCCAGGAGGTCACCCATCCTAGTAGTGCTCTCGCCCGAGCACGCTTAACCACAACGTACTCGCACACCCGCTCTGCCTGTGGTCCCAAAACGCGTTGTGTCATTTAAGCGTGAGTATTACCTTATAATCCCATGATCACTCATGTCTGTGGGCGATGTGGGATTTGCCTAGGGTATTACATTCACCCCCCCTCAGGGACTCATCGTCCTCGATGAGGTTTGCCCCACCACCCCCAACGGCACATGAGTGGCTCTGATACCATTCTGTAACACCCCAGCTTAACATGACCACAATATTGTGGTCATGTTAAGCTGGGGTGTTACAATATAGCTTCTATCCGCACCCGAATCAAATAAAACGTAAGCAGATTTATTATCAATAAGAAACGTACCCGTAACAAGCTCCGGGTCTTCCTGTGCCTCTGCCGCATTAATATTGAAAACTCTTCCGCGGCCTTGTCCATTCGTGTTCTCCTGGTTCGGGAAATTTCTAATAATGTGGCCCTTTTTTCCACATTTATAACAAACTACATTGGCATAACTTGCTCCGACACTACTTGCTCCGCCATTACTCATTCCGACACCATTTGTTCATGTCGTTCTATTAACCCCTGGTCTTTAGACCTCACACTTCGCCGCGCTATGACCATTTCTTTTACACTTGTTGCAAAATTTGATGCAAAACCCCGAGTGATACTTTTCACACCTTTGGCATAGCTGCTTCTGATTGTTGTTGTTGTTGTTGCGGTTGTTATTGTTGTTGGGATGATTGTTGTAGTTGTTGTTGTTGTTGTTGTTGTTGTTGTGCCGTTTGTTGTAGTTGCGATTGATGTTGCGATTGTTGGGATAGTTGTTGTTGTTTTGGTGACTCTTATCACCGTTTTCCTCCCACTTTCTTTTGACTAACTTCACGTTGGCCTCTTCGGCCGCCTGTTCTTTAATTCTTCCCTCAATCTGGTTCACTAGTTTGTGAGCCATTCTACATGCCTTTTGTATGGAGGCAGGCTCATGTGAACTTATATCTTCCTAGATTCTCTCCGGTAACCCTTTCACAAACGCGTCGATCTTCTCTTCCTCATCTTTGAACACTCTCAGACACAATAGGCACAATTCTGTGAATCGTCTTTCGTACAAAGTAATATCGAATCCCTGTGTTCGTAACCCTCTAAGTTCTGACTTGAGCTTATTGACCTCGGTTCTGGGACGGTACTTCTCGTTCATCAAGTGCTTGAATGATGACCACAGTAGCGCGTAAGCAGCATCTTGTCCCACTTGCTCTAGATAGGTATTCCACCATGTTAATGCAATACCTGTGAAGGTATGCGTAGCGTACTTCACTTTGTCTCCTTCAGTACACTTACTTATGGCAAACACCGATTCGACTTTCTCGGTCCACTGTTTCAATCCAATTGGTCCTTCAGTTCCATCAAATTCCAAAGGTTTGCAGGCAGTGAATTCTTTGTAGGAGCATCCTACACAATTTCTTGCGCCGTTAGCTGCATTGCTAGATTTAGAGTTATTGTTGGTATGTAGCGCAGCCTGTACTGCGGCTATGTTTGAAGCAAGAAAGGCACGAAATTCCTCTTCGCTCATATTCAAGGTGTGTCGAGTAGTCAGTGCCATTTCCTTTAAAATAGTCAAATGAAACAATTTAATCATACAGAATATTAAGAGTAGTCAATAGTATCTCGTAGCATAATATGAACTCATTTATAAAAGCTTTTTCTTCATATTAGCATTTTATAATTTTAAATTCGGGTACTACCTACCTGTTAAGTTCATACTTAGTAGCTAATATACAATTCAACTACTACAATTCCATATGAAAAATTGAATATAATAATATATCACATACAAATATTCTTCAAACTTACAACTTCGCTATATTACATATAACATGAAATATAGTACACTATGATACAAGACAGTTTTGAAGATAAATCTAGTTAATACGCAAGTTGTTCAGCAAAGGAAATAAAGACACGTAATTCATAAGTCCAGAAATAAGTCATGCATTCTGGTTTTACTAAGACGACTTCCCATCCTTGGTCTTGTGGAAAATAACCGTTATGACCATTAGCTAGGCAGCATGTTGTAATGTCGTCAAAAGGACGAGGGTTTCGTAATGTCCAACAGCCCCGTAATAATCTAAAAACCTTGTTTCTCATCCCAACTACTGAATCCGTCACTTGTGGGAAGGTTTTATTTAAAAGTTGCAATCCGATGTTCTTTTTCTCACTTTGGTAAGAAGCGAACATCACTAACCCGTAAGCATAACATGCTTCTTTATGTTGCATGTTAGAAGCTCTTTCTAATTCACAAAATCCTATGTTGGGATATGTTGAGTCAAAATAGGTTCTTAACCCGTAGCGTAAAATTGCATTTGGGTTCCCCGCATTTAACGCTTTAAAGAAAACACGGCATAACTTACGGTCTCCCCAATGTGATATACCCCACCTATCAAAGGAAAGCCTTTTATAAACTAAGGCATTTCTGGAAAGTCTTTCAAATATTTGACAAGTTAATTTCGCCATAACTATATGTGCTGATGAATTCTGATCGATTCTAGACAAGATTTCCTCAATCATATCCTCTGGTAGGTCTTCTAAAATATTCGGTTGTCTACCCTTAATGTCCATTTTGTTTTTATACTGTAAAATAGACAAGGATTAGATTCGTAAAAGATAATTAACAAACAATACAAGCAATTTTTACATAGAACATAAAAGTACAAGCACACTACAATGCATATAATACACAATATGATTACAACCTTCTAATCTGAATCACTGGTTTCTTCTTCTTCGGACTTGGTTCGTTTTCCTAATTTTCTAGGAATATATGGTGTTCCTCTAATACGAGTCGTCGTTTTCCATAATGGTTTAGAAAAACCTGGTGGTTTAAAGGCTCCCGGGTCATTGTTACATTTTAGGAAATACGGATGTTGTCGATACATATAAAGTTCATCGGGGTTGGAATCGGGTTTCTCTATTTTTATACATTTTCCCTTATTATTTTCTTTCGATTTATTAAATTGGGTCGAGGTAATTTCTATAACATCATCGGAATCCTCATCGGGATCCGATTCGTCGGAAAATTGGTAATCTTCCCAATATTTTGCTTCCTCGGCGGAAACACCATTGACCATTATTAACTTTGGTCCGTTGGTTGAGGATTTTCTTTTATTTAACTGATTTACTATAGGTATCAATATTTCTTTCTCCGGAACCTCTTCTTCTTCTAGTTCCTCCTCTTCCGATTCATCCTCTTCTGGATCCTCTTCCGGTTCCTCCTCTTCCAGTTCCTCTTCGGGAATTTGTGAATCTTCCCAAAATATATTCGACTCTTCATTATTATTAGGTGAATCAATGGGATTTGTACTAGAGGTAGACATCTATCACACAATATCAAACACGTTAAGAGATTAATATATCACATAATATTTACATGTTAATAATATATAGTTTCCAACAAAAAAAATGTTAATCATTCGTTTTTGAAGAAAAACACGGTCGAAGTCCAGACTCACTAATGCATCCTAACAAACTCGGTAAGACACACTAATGCAATTTTCTGGTTCTCTAAGACCAACGCTCTGATACCAACTCAAATGTCCCGTTCATATTGATTATAAACGTTCCATATTAATTGATTTCGTCGCGAGGTTTTGACCTCTATATGAGACGTTTTTCAAAGACTGCATTCATTTTTAAAACAACCATAACCTTTATTTTATCGATAAAGGTTTAAAAGCATTATGTAGATTATCAAATAATGATAATCTAAAATATACCATTTACACACGACCATTACATAATGGTTTACCATAAGAATATATTACATCAAAAATAAGTTTCTTGAATGCAGTTTTTACATAATATCATACAAGCATGGACTCCAAATCTTGTCCTTATTTTAGTATGCAACAGCGGAAGCTCTTAATAATCACCTGAGAATAAACATGCTTAAAACGTCAACAAAAATGTTGGTGAGTTATAGGTTTAATGTAACGACCCGACTTTTTCGACTTGCTTTTGTGCCTTGTATTTTAGCGAAACTGCGTATTTGTGCGTACTGTGTTACTTTATTACTCCAGAACCTTGACACACATGTTTTATATTCATATATACTTTAAAACATGCCTTGGTGTATGTGGAATGCTTAACTTGTCCATTGGATGCTTTATAACCGTTAGTGTTACTTGCCGTTACGAATAAACCGCGGACTGCGCGCACGTTTGACTTTTGTCGGAACCGGAACTTTTGGACTGCGAAATATTAATTATTATTTTATAATAATAATTACTTGGGCCTTTGGATGCTTAATTTTATTTATTTAATTGCTAAAGCCCAATAGTTAGCCTTGTTGGACTTTCTACCTTGTTGGACTCAAGCCCACCCTACTCTAGCTAGTGACCCAATTAATTAGCCCAAATATTATTACTAGTAGTCCATAATAATAAATAAATAATAAATAAATTAATTAATGAGTCATACTAGCATAATGGATAAGGTTTATCTAAATGTTACATAAGATTCTAGCAAAAGGACACACTTTAGACACCATTAGCTAAAAAGCAAGTTTTGGTCTCCCCCTCCCCCTCTAATGCCGTCCACCACCACCACCATGGTCTTGGCCACCTCATCAATCCATGTGATCTTCATTTGCCTATAAATACTAGCCTTTAGTCCCTCAGTCCAACACTTGATCATTTTGACATTTCACACACTTATTCTTTCTTTCCTTCCTAGCTTGTAAGTTTTTCTTTTCCTTCCTCTTTTCTTCTTAAATTCGTGTACATCATCATCATTATGTGGAAGATCAAGTTCCTTCTAGCTTTGATCTTACTTATATCTTGTTGATTCAAGCATGAATCTTTCAAGAACAACAAAGATTCAAGCTTTCTAGCTTGAATCTTCATATCTTTTGTTGATATACTTCTTTTATACTTTAATCTTTCTATTTTATGATAAAGATTCAAAATTTTGTTTGTAATCTTCATGCATCTTCAAGATCCAAGCTTTATGCTTCAAGATCTTCAAGAACAATCAAGATGCAAGCTTTCTAGCTTGAATCTTCATATCTTTTTGTTAGATCTAAGTTCTTTTTGCTTTGATCATGTTATTTTGTGAAAAAGATTCAAACTTGTGTTTGTTATCTTCATATATCTTAAAGATCCAAGCTTTATGCTTCAAGATCTTCAAGAACACTTAAAGGTTCAAGCTTTCTAGCTTTGCAACCTTGTAACTTGTGTGAAATGGATCCAAGCTCTCTAGCTTAGGGTTCCATCACCTCTTTTGACTTAGATTATGCTTATACTTGTTGAATTGATGTAAACTTTGTAGCTTTAGTTGTTATTGTAACTTGTATTAGTGTTAAGACTAAGGATATGATGTAACCTTGGTTCATCATCCATCTAAGACTCATGAATGAGTTGTTTTTTTACTGGGTCTTAACATATTGTGTATTGATGGTGAATCTTGGTCAAAAGTGATGTTAAACCATCAACGAGTTGTACACTTGAAGCTACAAGCATCAAGGATGAGAACCGTGATGAGCATCAAGTACTAAGAACCCCACCAGAGCACATAACCCACTGATTTTCGTATCTGATCAGACCACCTGGGCTACTGGAAAGTTAATTTTCAGTTAGTTCGGTTCGATTAGATGATTTTCCGTTTCGGCCTCGTCTTAATCCGAGTTACAGTTTAGGATTTATGGCCCTCCGAGAGTCACTACACCCTATTAATGTTGTGCTGTTTCTGACCTACTCACAATTAAACCGTCGCCATGGTCAAACGAAGACGAGTTAGGTTCTGAAAATTGGTCAGCTGTTAGGGGACTCATATACGGAGCCATAGCCACTGACCGTGCGTCTTTTTGATTTACGTAGAGGTCGTAGCAGCTGATCGAATTCAGCCTATTGTTTCGATCTCTATTCTCGTCAACTTACTTAGCTTTTATGATGATGAATGATGATGATGATGACACTTAAACTTATTTTATGCACTATTAGAATTTATAAAGACAACCTACTGACCTAGTAACCTTTGATTTAGGTTGACGACCTTTCGGACCGAATTACTACTTGCGTACTTTCATTACCGACTTTACCGCTTTTATCACTGTGAGTTATAGCATCCCTTTTTACTTTAACTATTTTGGGACTGAGAATACATGCGCTTTTTACGTTTTACATGTTAGGCACGAGTACTTAAACTTTACATTTGTGTGAGTTATATAACGGCATAAACTTTCCCCTTAGCATGGTAACGTTTAACTATTGGTTTTTGAACCGGTAGACGCAAATCTTAGATATGGATCCATAGGGTTTGACATCCCCACTCGGACTAGTGGCGATAGCATTTAACGGGTGTTTAATACTTCGTGAACATACGCACTCGCCAGGTGTACTTTCAGGGGGTTATAAACTTTAAGTCTAGTTACCGGGTGCCCACGGTTATACATATACTTTTCATACTGTTTTGATACGCTGTTGCAGCACTGAAATCTCGTGGCCTATCTTACGTTACTATTACAACTTAAACTATAGCTCACCAACATTCGTGTTGACTTTTTAAGCATGTATTTCTCAGGTGCCTAGAGGTTTATTGCTTCCACTGTTAGACTTGATGTCATGCTGTTACACTTGCTGTCATGCTGTTATTCAATTGCTGTTATGGACCTACTGTACTAGTTATCCGCTGCATTACTAGAGATGTCTCAAATTATGAAACTTATGTTTTGCATTCGTAAACTTATGTTATTTTGGAGCAATGGTTTGTAATAAGTCTTATGACATGTTATCTTTGTAAAACGTTATCTTTTAATGAATGCAAATCGGTTTTCAAACAGCATATAGTGTTTGACCTTGTGATGATCCTGTTGTTGATGATCCGTACATGATGGTTTTGTACGGGGCGTCACAGTTGGTATCAGAGCATTGGTTGTAGGGAATTAGGTTGCATTAGTAAGTCTAGACCGGACCTAAGTAGGATTCACTAATAGGACTAATCTACAACTAGCTTGTTTACTTGTTTCTGCGAGACTTACTACATGCTTTGCCTACTTTCTACTGTATGATCTTACTGCATGCTATTGCTTATCTTTACTGCCATGCGAACTTGCTGTATGCCTATTTCTGCCTTGGCATGACTACTATCTGCTTTCACATGTTATCTCTGATTAGTACTGATTGCTATGCTAGGTTGCTATAGTGCCTAATACTTGCTTGCTTATGACTTACTGATATGGAAAATTTATTTTCCTTGTTCAGATGTCGGATATTCCACCTGTCATTATTTTGGGTAGCGATTCAGACTCGTCAGCCACCTCACATACTGCTGCTACCGACACACAGATCCCGTTAACCAGTGACCCCGGCGCTTCATCCTCCGGAACCAGCAGCCATACACCTGTACCAGTGGTTACCGCAGTCGGAACCCAGGACCCTCCGGAGATTCCAGCTCCAGTTGCCCCGGTACCTCAGGAGCCACAGCCCCGCCCCGGTGGTGTTGTGATTCCCGGAGAATACGGGGACGTCCCGTTCCGTAATGAGCATAACCATTGGTGCCGACGCCTTCCTGATGGACGTGTCATCCCGATCCCACCTTTCAGATACCGGATCATGACTACCGGTCGCCGATCGCCGCCACCTCCAGCTGATTCATCATCCGACGACTCATCCACAGACGACACTAGTGATGATGACTCCGACGAGGAGAACCCTGATGATGCACGTGTGCAGCCACCCTCCACCCCGTCGAAGAAGCGGTACCGTTTCGATGGCACCGTTATTCTGGGGATCAATAGAGGTCGAGCATTCACTGATCCACATGGCCAGCGTTGTAGGGTTACCGCCCGTAAGCGGGTCGTGCCTTACCCGGCTGATCCGTTCGTGCGTAAGCCTTACCGCCGTGCAGCATCTACCTCTGGAGCCGGACCATCTGCACCACCAGCACCACCTGCACCAGCAGCACCGCCTGCTCTGCCAGCCCCTCCCTCTGTTGAGGAACTGATGAGGGAGGTGGAGATCCTCCGTGCTCAGGTAACTGAGCTCGAGGAGAAGATGTCCCATGTGCTGGACATCCTTTACCCACCGTCAGCATAGAGCTTTGTAGTAGGTTTCATTTTGTAATCTCGTTGTAGTTCCATGTTTTCCTTATGTAATGTGAAAACTTATGCGAATGTATGCAACTCTTTATTAATTAATGGAACTTTGCGTTGTTTAATCCTTGCATAGTGTTCTATTTACGTTACTGTATGTTGGTTTTGTTGTATTTGTACCTAGTTGCGTTACTATATTGGCATGCGTTGTGTTGTTTCCCTGTTTACTATATACTGTATTATGGTATGTTGTATGCTGGATTTTGACTTAAGTCAAAACTTTCGTTTCGAAGGGCAATGGCAAACACACGAACAACACCCACAGCAGCTCAAATCGAAGAGATGATTAATGAAAGAGTCGCCGCAGCCTTGGCGGAAATGAACCCTCAAGCTGAACCACCGCCGGTTATTCAACCCGTTCAAAACGGGTGTACCTACAAGGAATTCCAGAGCTGTACACCACAAAACTTCAACGGAACTGAGGGGCCTGTTGGTCTTACAAGATGGTTTGAAAAGCTTGAATCAGTATTCCGAGTCAGCAACTGTTTCGAGTCTAACAAAACCAAATTTGCTTCCTGCATGCTATCTGATGGCGCCCTCACGTGGTGGAACACCATGGCTCAGGCACAAGGTATTGATGAGGCGTATGCTACGCCATGGGAGGAGTTCAAAGCAGCTATGATTGATGAGTATTGTCTGGGAACCGAGATACAAAAGATGGAAATGGAGTTTATGCAATTGAAAGCAGTTGGCAACGATCTCGATGGTTACAATCGGAGGTTTCTTGAGTTAGCTCTTATGTGTCCTACCATGGTCACCCCGGAATTCAAGCGTATGGAGAGATACTTTTGGGGACTCCCTAAGTCCATCAAGGGTAATGTCACCTCATCCAAGCCACCGAATGTTCCCGAAGCAATGCGCATGGCGCATACACTAATGAATCAGATTCTCATCGATGAACTAGAGAAGGCTAAATCTGAAGCGGGTATTAGTGACAAGTGAAAGTGGGATAACAGTAAGGGGTGGACCTATGATCAAACCCCCGTTAAGAGACATAACAACGGTGGAAACCCCAACCCCGGCACAAGCTCCAACCCGAACTACAAAGGTACCCTACCGCAATGCAAGAGGTGTTACAAACACCACACTGGGTATTGTAATGCGGTATGTGAAAAGTGCAACAGGATCGGACATGTTGGTAAGAACTGCAAGATTCCCGTCCCAGCTGCAAGGACAAACCCAAATGGGCCAAGGAATTGCTATGAGTGTGGACAGCAGGGCCACTTTAGGAATGATTGCCCCAATAAGAAGAAGGATGGCGGACCACCGCGTGGTAGAGCTTTTAATGTTAATGCAAGGGATGCACGTGAGAACCCCGACTTGGTTACAGGTATATTCACTATCAACAATCTTTTAGCTTCTGTCCTATTTGATACTGGTGACGATAGAAGCTATGTATGTAGACACTTTTGTGATAAGATAATTTGGTCATTAGTTCATTTAAAAGAAAGTATGCTTGTCGAGGTAGCCAACGGTAAACTTGAAAAGGTTGACCAAATTGACCGAGGAGCTATTATTAACATAGCTGGTGTGGATTTCGAAATTGACTTGATACCCATCAAATTAGGAAGCTTTGACGTGATTGTTGGCATAGACTGGTTGACTAAAGTAAGGGCCAATGTTATCTATGGAGATAAAGCTCTTCGTATACCACAAGGAGATGGTGAGCCACTGGTTATATACGGAGAGAGATGTAGTTCGAAACTGAACCTCATTAGTTGTATGAAAGTGCAGAAGATCATGAAGAAAGGATGACTTGCCGTTTTAGCACACGTGAAGGCTTTAGAATCAGAGGAGAAGAGTGTGAATGACGTGCGAATCGGTAATGAATTCCCCGACGTCTTTCCGGAAGAGTTGACTGGATTACCGCCACCCAGAGCAGTGGAGTTCCAAATCGATCTAGTGCCGGGAGCTGCACCCGTAGCTCGTGCGCCGTATCGTCTGGCCCCTTCAGAACTGCAAGAGTTGCAGAGTCAACTGCAGGAATTGCTCGACCGAGGGTTTATCCAACCGAGCTCGTCGCCTTGGGGCGCACCTGTTTTATTCATGAAGAAGAAGGATGGATCCTTCCGCATGTGTATCGATTATCGTGAGCTGAACAAGATGACGATCAAGAATCGATATCCTCTTCCCTGAATTGACGATCTTTTTGATCAGCTGCAAGGATCAAGCATTTATTCTAAGATCGATTTGCGATCAGGTTATCACCAATTGAGGGTGAAGGAGAGTGATGTGATGAAGACTGCGTTTAGAACCCGCTATGGTCATTATGAGTTTCTCGTGATGCTGTTCGGATTAACCAATGCACCAGCCGTGTTCATGGACCTCATGAATCGTGTCTGCAAGCCATACCTGGATAAATTCGTTATCGTCTTCATAGATGATATCCTCATCTACTCTAAGAGCGAAGAAGAACATGAGCAACATCTTCGGTTAGTGCTCAAACTCTTGAGACAAGAGCAGCTTTATGCCAAATTCTCCAAGTGTGAATTTTGGCTGTAGGAAGTCCAATTTCTGGGTCATATTGTGAGTGATCAAGGTATCAAAGTTGATCCCGCCAAGATCAAAGCTATCAGCAAATGGGAGACACCCACTACTCCGACTCACATCCGCCAATTTCTAGTTCTTGCTGGTTACTACAGAAGGTTTATTGAAGGTTTTTCGTTGATTTCGCGTCCTTTGACCGCACTGACTCACAAAGGAAAGAAGTTCATTTGGGAAACCGAACAAGAAGCAGCATTTCAAACCCTGAAGCAGAAGTTAACCACCGCACCTATCTTATCTCTTCCTGAAGGCAGTGACGACTTTGTTGTGTACTGCGATGCTTCGAAGAATGGTTTTGGTTGTGTATTGATGCAAAGAACGAAGGTCATTACCTATGCGTCTCGTCAACTGAAGGTCCACGAGCGAAACTACACTACTCACGATCTCGAACTTGGAGCCGTTGTCTTCGCTTTGAAGTTGTGGAGACACTATCTTTATGGGACAAAGAGTACCATATTCACCGATCACAAAAGCCTCCAACACATCTTCAATCAGAAGCAACTGAACATGAGACAGTGTCGATGGATTGAAACGCTAAACGACTACAATTGTGAACTTTGCTACCATCCGGGCAAGGCCAATGTTGTAGCTGATGCCTTAAGTCGAAAGGAGAGGACGGTACCTCTTCGCGTTCGGGCTCTGAACATCACCATCCATTCGAACCTCCACGGTCAGATTCGAGTAGCCCAAGAAGAGGCTCTCAAGGAGGAGAACATATCTCGCGAATACCTGAACATTCTCATCTCTAAATTCAAGGTTAAGGAGTCTGGACTCCGTTGTTATGCCGGAAGAATTTGGGTACCTCGTTATGGAGATCTACGAAACCTTATACTTGATGAAGCCCACAAGTCGAGATATTCGATTCATCCAGGAGCCGAAAAAATGTACCACGATCTTAAGGAACAGTATTGGTGGCCAAATCTTAAGAAGGATGTTGCAACTTATGTTGGAAGGTGTTTAACTTGTTCGAAGGTTAAGGCTGAACATCAGAGGCCATCTGGATTACTTCAGCAACCAGAAATCCCACAATGGAAATGGGAAGCAATTACAATGGATTTCATTACGAAGCTACCAAAGACGGTGGGCGGATACGATACAATCTGGGTTATCGTTGACCGTCTTACCAAATCTGCTCATTTTCTAGTGATGAAAGAAACAGACACAATGGAGAAACTTGCTCAACTGTACATCAAAGAAGTTGTATCTCGTCATGGTGTGCCTCTATCAATTATCTCAGATCGCGATCCCCGTTTTGCTTCCAGATTCTGGCGTTCATTGCAAGAAGCCTTGGGAACTCGTCTCGACATGAGCACCGCGTATCACCCCCAGACCGACGGTCAGAATGAACGAACGATTCAGACTTTAGAGGACATGTTACGTGCCTGTGTTATTGACTTTGGAAAGTCTTGGGAAAGGCATCTGCCGCTAGCCAAATTCTCTTACAACAACAGTTATCATTCTAGTATTAAAGCCGCGCCTTTTGAAGCGTTGTATGGTCGCAAGTGCCGTTCTCCTATTTGTTGGACTGAGTTAGGTGAAGTGCAAATCACCGGACCTGAGATAGTCCATGAAATGATAGAGAAGATTTCTCAGATTCAAGCGACTTAAGATGGCCCGCGATCGCCAAAAGAGTTATGCTGATCTTAAACGTAAAGACTTCGAATTCAACGTAGGTGACCGTGTGATGTTGAAAGTCGCACCTTGGAAAGGTGTGATCCGATTTGGAAAGCGCGGAAAGTTAAACCCACGATATGTTGGTCCTTTTGAAATTTTGGAACGTGTTGGACCCGTTGCTTACCGTTTGGATCTTCCGACTCAGTTGAGTGCTGTTCATCCTACCTTCCATGTATCAAATTTGAAAAAGTGTCTTGCTACACCGGAACTTATCATACCCGTGGAGGAACTTACGATTGATGACAAACTCCACTTCGTGGAGGAACCTGTAGAAATTATGGACCGTGAGGTCAAAACCTTGAAACGCAATAAGATTCCAATTGTTCGAGTTCGATGGAATGCCAAGAGTGGACCTGAGTTTACTTGGGAACGAGAGGATCAAATGATGCAGAAGTATCCTCACCTTTTCCTGACTCCAACACCTGCCTCAGCTTAAATTTCAGGACGAAATTTCCAATAACAGGTGGGTAATGTAACGACCCGACTTTTTCGACTTGCTTTTGTGCCTTGTATTTTAGGGAAATTGCGTATTTGTGCGTACTGTGTTACTTTATTACTCCGGAACCTTGACACACATGTTTTGTATTCATATATACTTTAAAACATGCCTTGGTGTATGTGGAATGCTTAACTTGTCCATTGGATGCTTTATAACCGTTAGTGTTACTTGCCATTACGAATAAACCGCGGACTGCGCGCACGTTTGACTTTTGTCAGAACCGGAACTTTTGGACTGCGAAATATTAATTATTATTTTATAATAATAATTACTTGGGCCTTTGGATGCTTAATTTTATTTATTTAATTGCTAAAGCCCAATAGTTAGCCTTGTTGGACTTTCTACCTTGTTGGACTCAAGCCCACCCTACTCTAGCTAGTGACCCAATTAATTAGCCCAAGCATTATTACTAGTAGCCCATAATAATAAATAAATAATAAATAAATTAATTAATGAGTATACTAGCATAATGGATAAGGTTTATCTAAATGTTACATAAGATTCTAGCAAAAGGACACACTTTAGACACCATTAGTCAAAAAGCAAGTTTTTGTCTCCCCCTCCCCCCTCTAATGCCGTCCACCACCACCACCATGGTCTTGGCCACCTCATCAATCCATGTGATCTTCATTTACCTATAAATACTAGCCATTATTCCTCATTCCAACACTTGATCATTTTGGCATTTCATACACTTATTCTTTCTTTCCTTCCTAGCTTGTAAGTTTTTCTTTTCCTTCCTCTTTTCTTCTTAAATTCATGTACATCATCATCATTATGTGGAAGGTCAAGTTCCTTCTAGCTTTGATCTTACTTACATCTTGTTGATTCAAGCATGAATCTTTCAAGAACAACAAAGATTCAAGCTTTCTAGCTTGAATCTTCATATCTTTTGTAGATCTACTTCTTTTATACGTTAATCTTTCTATTTTATGATAAAAATTCAAACTTTTGTTTGTAATCTTCATGCATCTTCAAGATCCAAGCTTTATGCTTCAAGATCTTTAAGAACAATCAAGATGCAAGCTTTCTAGCTTGAATCTTCATATCTTTTTGTTAGATCTAAGTTCTTTTTGCTTTGATCATTTTGTTTTGTGAAAAAGATTCAAAGTTGTGTTCGTTATCTTCATATATCTTAAAGATCCAAGCTTTATGCTTCAAGATCTTCAAGAACACTTAAAGGTTCAAGCTTTCTAGCTTTGCAACCTTGTAACTTGTGTGAAATGGATCCAAGCTCTCTAGCTTAGGGTTCCATCACCTCTTTTGACTTGGATTATGCTTATACTTGTTGAATTGATGTAAAGTTTGTAGCTTTAGTTGTTATTGTAACTTGTATAAGTGTTAAGACTAAGTATATGATGTAACCTTGGTTCATCATCTATCTAAGACTCATGAATGAGTTGTATTCTTACTTGGTCTTAACATATTGTGTATTGATGGTGAATCTTTGTCAAAAGTGATGTTAAACCATCAACGAGTTGTACACTTGAAGCTACAAGCATCAAGGATGAGAACCGTGATGAGCATCAAGTACTAAGAACCCCACCGGAGCACATAACCCACTGATTTTCGTATCTGATCAGATCACCTGGGCTACTGAAAAGTTAATTTTCAGTTAGTTCGGTTCGATTAGATGATTTTCTGTTTAGGCCTCGTCTTAATCCGAGTTACGGTTTAGGATTTATGGCCCTCCGAGAGTCACTACACCCTATTAACGTTGTGCTGAAATTTCTGACCTACTCGCACTTAAACCGTCGCCACGGTCAAACGAAGATGAGTTAGGTTCTGAAAATTGGTCAGCTGTTAGGGGACTCATATACAGAGCCATATCCACTGACCGTACATCTTTTCGATTTACGTAGAGGTCGTAGCAGCTGACCGAATTAGCCTATTGTTTCGATCTCTATTCTCGTCAACTTACTTAGCTTTTATGATGATGAATGATGATGATGATGACACTTAAACTTATTTTATGCACTATTAGAATTTATAAAGACAACCTACTGACCTAGTAACCTTTGATTTAGGTTGACGACCTTTCGGACCGACTTACTACTTGCGTACTTTCATTACCGACTTTACCGCTTTTATCACTGTGAGTTATAGCATCCCTTTTTACTTTAACTATTTTGGGACTGAGAATACATGAGCTTTTTACGTTTTACATGTTAGGCACGAGGACTTAAACTTTAAATATGTGTGGGTTATATAACGGCATAAACTTTCCCCTTAGCATGGTAACGTTTAACTATTGGTTTTTGAACCGGTAGACGCGAATCTTAGATATGGATCCATAGGGTTTGACATCCCCACTCGGGCTAGTCGCGCTAGCATTTAACGGGTGTTTAATACTTCGTGAACATACGCAATCGCCAGGTGTACTTTCAGGGGGTTATAAACGTTAAGTCTAGTTACCGGGTGCCCACGGTTATATATATACTTTTCATACTGTTTTGATACGCTGTTGCAGCACTGAAATCTCGTGGCCTATCTTAAGTTACTATTACAACTTAAACTATAGCTCACCAACATTCGTGTTGACTTTTTAAGCATGTATTTCTCAGGTGCCTAGAGGTTTATTGCTTCCGCTGTTAGACTTGATGTCATGCTGTTACACTTGCTGTCATGCTGTTATTGAATTGCTGTTATGGACCTACTGTACTAGTTATCCGCTGCATTACTAGAGATGTCTCAAATTATGAAACTTATGTTTTGCATTCGTAAACTTATGTTATTTTGGAGCAATGGTTTGTAACTAGTCTTATGACATGTTATCTTTGTAAAACGTTATCTTTTAATGAATGCAAATCGGTTTTCAAACAGCATATAGTGTTTGACCTTGTGAGGATCCTGTTGTTGATGATCCGTACATGATGGTTTTGTACGGGGAGTTACATTTAACCTATATATTATCAAATCATAATAATAGACCACAAGATTTCATAGTTCAATATACATCCCATACATAGAGATAAAAATCATTCATATGGTGAACACCTGGTAACTGACATTAACAAGATGCATATATAAGAATATCCCCATCATTCCGGGACACCCTTCGAATATGATATAAATTTCGAAGTACTAAAGCATCCGGTACTTTGGATGGGGTTTGTTAGGCCCAATAGATCTATCTTTAGGATTCGCGTCAATTAGGGTGTCCGTTCCCTAATTCTTAGATTACCAGACTTAATAAAAAGGGGCATATTCGATTTCGATAATTCAACCATAGAATGTAGTTTCACGTACTTGTGTCTATTTTGTAAATCATTTATAAAACCTGCATCTATTCTCATCCCAAAAAATTTAGATTTTAAAAGTGGGACTATAACTCACTTTCACAGATTTTTACTTCGTCGGGAAGTAAGACTTGGCCACTGGTCGATTCACGAACCTATAACAAATATGTACATATATATCAAAGTATGTTCAAAATATATTTACAATATTTTTAATACATTTTACTGTTTTAAGTTTATTAAGTCAGCTGTCCTTGTTAGTAACCTACAACTAGTTGTCCATAATTAGATGTACAGAAATAAATCGATATATATTATCTTGAATCAATCCACGACCCAGTGTATGCACATCTCATGCTAGATCACAACTCAAACTATATATATTTTTAGAATCAACCTCAACCCTGTATAACTAACTCTGACATTACTGCATATAGAGTGTCTATGGTTGTTCCAAATAATATATATAGATGGGTCGATATGATATGTCAAAACATTTGCATACGTGTCTATGGTATCCCAAGATTACATAATATATTAGAATACATGTATAATACAATATAAGTTAACTAGGATATGATTAATATAGATTTGTTACCAATTTTTACGTAGTTACAACAAGCAAAAATAACCAATCTTGTTTTACCCATAACTTCTTCATTTTAAATCCGTTTTGAGTGAATCAAATTGCTATGGTTTCATATTGAACTTAACTTTATGAATATATACATAAAAAGTATAAGTTTATAGTCGGAATTACAGGTTACAAGTCATTTTTTGTAAAGATAGTCATTTCAGTCGAAAGAACGATGTCTAGATGACCATTTTGGAAAACATACTTTCACTTTGAGTTTAACCATGATTTTTGGATATAGTTTCATGTTCATAAGAAAAATCATTTTCCCAGAAGAACAACTTTTAAATCAAAGTTTATCATAGTTTTAAATTATCCAAACCAAAACAGCCTCCGGTTTCACTACGACGGCGTATATCTGATTTTATGGTGTTCATCGTGTTTCCAGGTTTTAAATCATTAAGTTAGCATATCATATAGATATATAACATGTGTTAGTTGATTTTAAAAGTCAAGTTAGAAGGATTAACTTTTGTTTGCGAACAAGTTTAGAATTAACTAAACTATGTTCTAGTGATTACAAGTTTAAACCTTCGAATAAGATAGCTTTATATGTATGAATCGAATGATGTTATGAACATCATTACTACCTCAAGTTTTCTGGATAAAACCACTGGAAATGAGAAATATGGATCTAGCTTCAAAGGATCCTTGGATGGCTTGAAAGTTCTTGAAACAGAATCATGACACGAAAACAGTTCAAGTAAGATTTCCACTCGAAATAAGATTGTTATAGTTGTAGAAATTGAATCAAAGTTTGAATATAAATATTACCTTGAATTATAAAGATAACCTACTGTAAATAACAAAGGTTCCTTGATCTTAGATGATTACTTGGAATGGATTAGAAAGCTTGGAAGTAGACTTGCAAACTTGGAAGTATTCTTGATTTTTATGAAACTATACTTATGGAATTTATGAAGAACACTTAGAACTTGAAGATAGAACTTGAGAGAGATCACTTAGATGAAGAAAATTGAAGAATGAAAGTGTTTGTAGGTGTTTTTGGTCATTGGTATATGGATTAGATATAAAGGATGTGTAATTTTGTTTTCATGTAAATAAGTCATGAATGATTACTCATATTTTTGTAATTTTATGAGATATTTCATGCTAGTTGCCAAATGATGATTCCCACATATTTTAGGTGACTCACATGGGCTGCTAAGAGCTGATCATTGGAGTGTATATACCAATAGTACATACATCTAAAAGCTATATATTGTACGAGTACGAATACGGGTGCATACGTGTAGAATTGTTGATGAAACTGAATGAGGATGTAATTATTTTTGTTAAGTAGAAGTATTTTGATATGTGTCTTGAAGTCTTTCAAAAGTGTAAGAATACATATCAAAACACAACATGTATATACATTCTAATGGAGTCGTTAAGTCTTCGTTAGTCGTTACATGTAAGTATTGTTTTGAAACCATTAAGTTAACGATCTCAATTAATGTTGTTAACCCAATGTTTATTATATCAAATGAGATGTTAAATTATTATATTATCATGATATTATGATGTATGAATATCTCTTAATATGATATATACATTAAAACGTCGTTACAAAGATAATCGTTACATATAAGTCTCGTTTCGTAATTCTTGGGTTAGTAGTCTTGTTTTTACATATGTAGTTCATTGTTAACCCACTTAATGATATATTTAAATATCATTTTATCATGTTAAATATAGTGTATCAATATCTTAATATGATACATATGTATTTAGTAGACATTATCATAACGATAATCGTTATATATATCATTTCGAGTTTCTTAACTTAGTAATCTCATTTCTTATGTATATCACACATTGTTAATATACTTAGTGTGATACTTACTCATCATAATCTTATGTCAACCATATATATATGTCTATATATATACCACAACATGTAGTTTTTACAATTTTGTAACGTTCGTGAATCGCCGGTCAACATGGGTGATCAATTGTCTATATGAAACTTATTTCATTTAATCAAGTCTTAACAAGTTTGATTGCTTAACACGTTGGAAACATTTAGTCATGTAAATATCAATCTCAATTAATATATATAAACATGGAAAAGTTCGGGTCACTACAGACGCAAAGAAGGCGATCCCTTCCACCAACCAAAGTCACCTCCTGGTGAAGGATCTGAAGCACTTATCGACGAACCTGTCCGAAACACCATTTTCACCCACATTTCCAGAATAGCTCGAAACGATTACCTAATATCTACAGTTCTAGATCTTATTCATCCGCTCGTCCGAACTGACAATCATCCCGGAATAATGAAAGAAGTCAACGAGCTTCACGCTCGAGTAATCAATTTGGAAAATATGGTGCAAAACTTACTAGCTTCAGCAACATCACCAGCACCAACAGTACCACCAATAAACCCAGTTTCAACATCATATGCCTCAATAGCACATTCTGTACCACGAGCATAATCATCGTTCAACGTATCATTCTATCTATTTTATCTTCGTTCGACATGGCGATTATGTAATCTCTAATGTTTTAGAGATTATATATTCATGTTCTAATGGTAAATCAAATGAGTTTAATATCATATTAACTTATTAAATCTATATTACATCTGAAGAAAATATATATATGTAAGTATATTTTCATAAAGATTGTAATTAAAAATTCTTTTGTACAAACTGATAATGGTGAAAATATTTTAACGGGTAGGTAATACCCTAGAAATATTTAGATTTCACATTAATAAGTTACACTGTACATTCTTCGAATCTGATTCAATAGTCATTTACTATCCTACTTACAACCACAGAAGTACGAATTCGTTCATCATAGAATAACCATTTTCATTCAATTTCATATTTGGATTTTGACCTATCAGAATCTAACAAGTGGCGTAATGAAGAAAACATTGGACAAAATAAAATTTGTTAGAAACAAACAATTAACTATGAGAAATTTTGTTAAGAATCCACGCTAACAAAATCCTAGCTAACTGTTCCTAGCTAACTGTTAATTCCTTATTATACATTTAATTATCGCAATTTATTTTATCGCAATTTAATTCTCGCAATTTTATTTATTGTCATTTACATTCTGTTATTTATTTTACGCACTTTATTTATCGTCATTCAAATACTGTTATTTACGCATTTTAAATATCGGGACACGTATACAAGGTTTTGACATATCATATCGACGCATTTATATATATTATTTGGAATAACCATAGACACTCTATATGCAGTAATGATAGAGTTAGCTATACATGGTTGAGGTTGATTCTACAATAATATATATAATTTGAGTTATGATCAAGTCTGAGACATGTACACGGGTCACGATACGTATTAATTAATTCGAATATTATATATTAAACTATATATGAATTATTGGACTGTTACTGTGGACTATCGACTGTGGACTAATAACATTGGACAATTAAAATGAATTAAAATATTGATTATAACATATGAAACTAAACATTTCTTCAAGTTTGCCACTTGATCTCATCTTAAACTTCATTTGTATCTTGACGATTACAATCTGCGTTCAAACCTTTCATGATTCTTGAAAACACCTCAATCGAGAGGATGAACCAACCACACTTCATCTACGGAAGAAAAGATTGATGCATATAGTTATGCACCTGAAAACACTCGGAACCTGAGTAAATGTTTAACACGTATGTGTGCTAGCTCCTTTGGCACTGTTATTATCGAAAATAACTTTGCAACTCCCGTTCGAGATAGCCAGTTTTGTCACAGCTCCAGCAAGTCAACTTCAACTTTTCAGTCGAAACAGTCTTATTATAACCTCAATATATACGTTGCCCTTTCACCAACGTTACCGGGGAACCTTTTATATCCCACCACATTAGCAGTAAACTTGCCAGAAATTTCATTGATCTTTGACTCTCCGAAAAATTATTATTTTTATCGAAACCCTATCATATACTCATCCACATCTTGTAACAAGAATTTCCATCCCAATTACTGGTAATCAACAATCAGTATTTTGAATCTCGCAGCGTTTCTACATCAACAGTTATATGTATACATATAACATTTATCTCTTAGAATTATGATCTCTCATTCTGAAATTCTGAAAAGCACCCAGTCTAAGAATCAATACTCTGAATGTTGAAAAAAAGCTGAATGAAGCAGCACAAACTGAAGACTGTTTAAACAGTCAAAAGTTTGATGATAAAGAATGAAGTGTTGAAAAATCTTAAAGATTTGGATACTGAAAGATGAATTGAGCAAACCATGAAGGAGACTCTGAACAAATCACAAGGACTAAACTTGTACATAAAGAATCCTGATGATTCTGTATCTGATGAAATCTTTAGCGAACACTATGCTTCTGAATCTAAACCCTTACAGATAAAGCTTCTTCATCATCCTTCGATATTAGAAATTCCAAGATACCATCGTATCTTTCATTATAAATATCCTCGATATTTCTGAAAATATTTTCATAACTATTCTTATCTGAATTCATTTATCTTTTCACGTTATCCGTATTACATCATAAAGGAAACTGTTTAGTTTCTATAAACTGTAAACCTTCGAATTTAAATTCTGAATATTTTTGAAGTGTTGGGGAACTGAAGCATGAGTTAGTATAATATAATGACACTTGATCAACGTGATTATATTACAGTAAGTCATGCTGAGTTTCTAATGAGACATGATGATTCACAGACTATAACGTCATTATGTGCCATGTTACACGACTTTTACATTCTATCTAATCTCTAAACATATCAAGAATATATTTTCTTGATAGTTCTATCTATTCCCTTGAATTTTGGAAATTTAACAAAATCAAGATCGTGCTATTACAATCTCTCTCTTAGAACATTAGTCATGTTCATTCGAAACTTCATACCTAAAAATTCTGGACCATTATTCACTTAACTTAAAGTCGAGAAGAGAAACCAAAGTATGGGACTCCAAAACTATAAAGGAAATGAAGAGGGCGGATTTATAGTGAAATCTCAGACAGAACAATCAAGACAGTTAACTGAAGAGAATCCTAATTTCCTTAATTATCGGAAAATCAAATCTTATTTAGATTTCGAAGATTTTCTTCTAAATTCTTTGAATTCTGGAAATCAACCGTGACTACGTCACCGGTTAAGTCAAACCTGCAATTACTCATTTCACTATTTTGTAACAGCTTCACTAATACGCTGCACATGATCGAATCGTTTTATCTATACTAATCAACAATGATAAAACTCTATTATTCAACCCATATTCGTCATGAAAACATTCTTATTGTTAGCCATGACGACCTCGATCAAATTTCGGAGACGAAATTTCTTTAACGGGTAGGTACTGTGACGACCCGGAAATTTCTGACCAAATTTAAACTTAATCTTTATATGTTTCCGACACGATAAGCAAAGTCTGTAATGTTGAGTCACAATAATTTTGAACTGTTTTATATATTCGTTTGACTTTCGACCATTCCTGAAGATTCACGAACAACTATTTGTAAATAGATAACATATATATTTAAATAGGTATTTATAATTTGAAATATAATTTGAAATATTATATAATTTAATTATTAGAATTTATATTGTAAAATTAACTAAAATAAAATGCGATGTAATGGAAACTATATTTAAGAATATATAGATATATATAAATATGTATATAAATATTACTTGTGAATATATAAAGTTATATTAAATCTACTTGTTTAAAAATATATAATATATTTGTTTTGGTAATTAAACTTGCTATTTTTTTTAAAATAGTTTATATATATATAGAAAGGAAATATAAATGATTTCGAGCTTAATTATGTAAACGTCAGTAATACTCGGTTGACATTTCGTTAGCGTTCATATAGATTTAACATGAGTTTATGAGGGATTAAAATAAAAGTTGAACTGAAAATCGATTACGAAGATTTTAGATTTGTTAAAAGTATTTTTACCTTTTTAAGTTTAAATATTAGTACTCCGTACATATAAATCGAAACAGAAAATAAATAATTTTCGAACCTTTTTGGTCAGGTTTCAAACAGGTAATGACTGAAATAATTAAACGAACTTAATTTAAAAATTTGGAATTTTTAAGAACACTTTTATAGATTAATTGTTTAGCAATGGACTACGATATAACAATCCGGGTAAAATCGCCGGTAGAATAAGACATAAGGTAGGCTGCTTCACTGTGGATTTCTGTTCCTTTCATCACATGATATTAGGAATTATTATATTAGATTTAATAGGTTATATATATATATATATATATATATATATATATATATATATATATATATATATATATATATATATATATATATATATATATATATATATATATATATATATATATATATATATATATATATATAGGATACGTATACATACTACTCAACACCCAGGAAATCTCCTCAATCATCACCATATCGCCACCGGACTCCCGGTCACCTGCACGACACCCATCCGCCACCATCACCTTTCAAACCTCCACTTCAACTACCATAGACCGCCACCCCAATAACCACCATCACGCAATTCATTTCTTTTGAGTTCCTATTTTCAGTCGTGGACTACCACTAATCACCATCACCGTCGACCAATACAACCATCGAACACCATGTTTAGCTGCTGCTATTATTCGAAGTCAGCCGTAAACCACCACCTCTCTCTCTCCGTCATCCTCTCTCTCTCTCTCTCTCTCTTCTCCAATTCACGAAGGATCACTGCCATTTTTCTGTTTCGCTGTTTCCTGTCGAAAACACCACCACCCAGAACCGCCATGATGTACACAAAACGATAAGTGATGATGTCGTACGATGAAGCTGATGACCCAGTTATGATGATGATGAAATTACGTGATGATGATAATGATGTTCTGTGATGATGATGATTATGATATTGATGATGATGATGAAATGTAATAAAGATGATGATGATATACGGAGGAGGTGAATCACGATGATGATCAAATGTTGGAGGAAGATGATAACTGCTCGTATATACATTAAATATATAAATACGTATATTGTAATAAGAATTCACGAGTGCTTCAGTGGTTGGGCGTATGGTTGTTAAACAAAAGGTCCTGGGTTCGAACCCAGGCCACTATTTTTTTTATTATCATAAAAAGCTGATGTTGGGCCTGTTTCAACTTCTACTGTTGGGCCGTGTCCCAAACCTGTTGAGCCGAGACTTTATACAATTTCAGTTGGACTGCCAGTTGGGCCGTGTTCATGATTGGGCCGTAATCCATGATGAACCGTGAACGATGTAGCAAACTAATGAAGATGATGATTATGGTCGAAGTAATTGAGAAGAAGAAGAAGAAGAAACCGAATGATAGGTTAAATAGTTTCATATGGGGTTTTAAACAGAAAAATAGAAACAGCTGAATGGTTAGGAGAATGTTTGGGTATCAAGGGGTCGCGGGTTCGAGTCTCATCTGGGGCCATTCTTTTAAGAAAAGCATTTTTTTAACGGTATATACTTTAATTTTCATTTCCATTATTATTATTATTATTATTATTATTATTGTTATTATTATTATTATTATTAATATCATATAAGTATTATATTTATAAGTATGATTATTACTATTGTTGTTTTGAAAATAACACAATCTATTATTACTATCATTAATATTAGTATTAATATCATTTTATAATTTTTAGTTATTATTATTATTATTAGTAACATAAACGGTATTATTATTATTATTACTATCGTTATCATTTTATTATTAGTATTATTATTAATAAAGTTATTATTATTATTATCAAAAGAATCAGTATTGTCAAAACTATTATTTTTAACAGATAAATATTTGGTATATAAAAATATACTTATTACATATAATCATACTACTATTTCATATAACTATATAACGAACCTATTAACATTATATATATATATATATATATATATATATATATATATATATATATATATATATATATATATATATATATATATATATATACTAATTATTTTAAATATATTTACAAAATAAATATATATATAATATAAATTAAGATATAATATAAGTATATGTTTTAAATGGAGTTTAGTATAAATTCTATATAAATACAAATATATCAATAATATATATATATAAATGAAATTATGTGATTTCATTAAATGTTTTAATAAATATACGAATAATATAGGTTCGTGAATCCGAGGCCAATCCTACAATTGTTCAATGTCATCATATGTATTTTTACTACAAAATACAATATTGTGAGTTCATTTAATTCCCTTTTACTCTTTACATTTTTGGGACTGAGAATACATGCGCTACTTTTACAACTGCTTTATTAAATGCTTTTGAAATACATTTTGAACTGCGAATACATGAAATGCTTTTATAAATGTTTGACTAGATAGACACAAGCAAAACATTCCTCGAATGAATTATGTGGACGTGATAATTGCCACCATTGAATTATGTGGACGTGATAATTGCCACAATTGATATGAATATTTTTTCCCTGATTATTATTGCTTGGTAACCTAAGAATTAGGGAACATCACTAATTTTGAGAATTAGTGGACGCCTAATTGACGCGAATCTTAAAGGTAGCTACCGGGTTTAACACTCCCACCCAGAATGTTCACTAGACGGAAGGGCTAGTGGGCGTGGTGTTTAGTACTTCGAAGTTTATATGATTATTATACAGACGAGATGTTCTGTTTTGGGGATATTAATATGCGCATTATATGTTAAGGTCGGTTACCAAGCCAAGCTATGAAAGCAATGAAAAGTGAATGTTATGTATCGAGAGAATGATTTTATACACAGGTTATGTGTATATTATTTTTGTGCACGAGATATGTGTACGGTTACTAAGATTTATGAAAGATGATTTCGTACACGAGAAAGGTGTACTGTATTTAAAAGATATCGCATGTACATTACAGGTGGGTATAGGATTCGGGCCCATTTGTACCATGTAGGATTTAGATCTTGTGGTCTATCAAAATGATGAATTTTATTGTTTTATGATAAATCTATGAACTCACCAACCTTTTAGTTGACACTTGAAAGCATGTTTATTCTCAGGTATGAAAGAAACCTTCCGCTGTGCATTTGCTCATTTTAGGGATATTACTTGGAGTCATTCATGACATATTTCAAAAGACGTTGCATTCGAGTCGTTGAGTTCATCAAGATTATTATTAAGTCAATTATAGTTGGATATATTATGAAATGGTATGCATGCCGTCAACTTTCGATTTAATTAAAGTTTGTCATTTTAAAAACGAATGCAATGTTTGTAAAATGTATCATATAGAGGTTAAGTACCTCGCGATGTAACCAAATGTAATGTATTCGTTCAGATGGATTAGGACGGGTCACTACACTTAGCTCCTCAATGTACTTTTCATATAGATGTTATCTAGCTGTCAGTTTCTCAACTTGGGTCACATCTTTCGATTTTCAAGTAATGTTATCCTTTCAAGCGACTTATTATTTTTAAAGCACTGTAAAAGAAGATTAGTGACAATAAGAAAAGATGTTAGATGTGTCAATAATTAAAACCAACTTTGAATAAAACTTATTAAAAAAAAGTATGTATTGCACTACACATCTATACGTACCTTGTTCCGTAGCTGTTCTTGAAGAATACATTTGTCAGGCGTCTTAATCTGCCAAGGTAGTGATCATTGGTGAGCAACTAAGTATCAACACAAGTATAAGGTTTCCTAACGTCCTAAATATCACAATAATCCAACAGCAAAAAAAGAACCTACAAACACAATAAAGATATAAAGCACATAGCTTTTCCTTTAGGCACCTGCATAAAGTACACCACAATAAACATGATTATTAGTTCGACTGTTCCTAGGTAACCTTGACTCCGGTACTCATCGGGTCTCACCCGAGGATCTGTATGAATGAGGAAAGTTAATATATGAGAAATAATTGATTATATCCTCTAACAAACAACCTAAAAGCAAGATTCTTTGTTGAACAAATATGAAAACCTAAAATAAAATACACCGTAATAACATTTACGGGTTAAAATACCATTATTGGTTGGAATAGAATTCCAACTATTGAAGACGACATTGTTACCGGAGAAAATACGACTGGGATTGGTCCAAAGAGATTGTTGTTACGCCTCGTGCTAATTAGGAAAAAAAAAAAAACAAATTCTAATATCTTGATCATTAAAGGATTTGTGGTTTGTAAACAAAAAATGAAATTATTGAGCATGTTAGAAGTTCATGTACATATAAAACGTTAAAGACAACTATAAACAAACAATGTGATTCCTTGAAAATCAGACACCCTAATATCACACGACTGTAATCCATATTGAAACTATCAATTCAATAAGAAATAATTATAGTACTTTTTATTGATACATCAAGTGCTTTAATAAAATGGTATCACAAAGTAATAAAAAACAATCAAGATGAAACCTTTTTTGTTGTAGCTTCAGTTTCATTCCATGCTGGTAAGTTACTCATGTTTTACTCTGCATTCGCCAGTTCAACATCTCAAGGTCTTCAATAGCCATGTTTGTCCAGCTTTGACATACAACAACATGCATCAGCCTATAAGGACATAATCATAATAATAATTATTAAATTTAATAACCTATTATGGTACATACTACCTAACATGTAAACCTTCTTTTAGCTCTTAGATCTTCTTCATCAATTAATTTAACTGTAGGAACTCTTGAGTTCTAAAATCACATAAGTAAACACACAGGAAGAATTCTTTCAATTTTAGGTCAGACTTTCAACGTCAGATTTATAATTGTATCAAAATTATAAGACTTTTTCTAATCAATTCTAATATGGCCTTTTGTTGGAAGAGGGTCTTCAAACATGTTTTGTAACAGTTAGCGAGCCTTTTTATAATCCTATTACGTGTTGCAAATGGTATCACTTTAATTTTAAAATTAAAGCATTAAGACCCAATACAAATAAAAATTGACAGTAAAGATACATAAACCTCTAATGCATCGTTGATCGAGACATCAAATTTAATACTGTAATTATTAACCTGTTTAACCAATCATTTGAAATCCCAACATCTTACACCTAATAACAATCTGATAATGATTAACGTATGTGTAAGAGTCAATTTTTAAATTACAAACCCTAAGTACGCAAAATCAAAACGCAAATCAAAAATTACTAACCTGGTAAATCAGTAGCGACGATTTCGGAGAAATTTTTTGGAGGTGAACGATATCTGCGTGAAAAAATGAGGTGATCAAACAATTGTTTTTTTGGAGGTGATCAAACAATTTTTTGGAGGTGGACGATACTTGCCCATCCGTATGTTTTTTTTTTTTTGTCTATAAGGGTGTACGTGTAATCAAACAATTAGAGATTAGATTATAAGCTCATTAAGTAGATTAGTAGATAACTAGTTAAATGACCCGTGAATTCACGGGTTTGTTAAAAGAAAATATAGTAACTATTACTATTGAAATATTTGTTGTGCTCTTGAACCATTTAATTCTCAGAGAGAATGATTCATTCGATTCACTATTCCTTCTTGCTAACTCGTCTTTATCATTCAACAATTTGCTCAATTCATCTTCAATATTTCTACCTACAAAAGGAAAGGAAAGAACATCTTACAACATATTTTAACACATTAACCAATATGTAAAACTAACACACAACTCTATTAGTTTTCCAAAAAAAAAAAAAAAAAAAAAAAAAAAAAAAAAAAAAAAAAAAAACACACAACTCACACCATAGTCGCTTTATTCCAATCTTATTAACAACCATAACTTTACAATACATTTTGTACATGATCCTCCACACAAACATTATACTAAAGTAATTTAACTTTCTAAACCCATCCTTTACTATAGAATTTTGTAGCGTTAACACATTAAATACCTCTCTACTAAATAGTGTTTATAAAGAAAATAAAATTGATAAGACACACAATACAAAGTTTATGGATTCAAGGATTCACAATGGACTACACTATTCATTTCTTCAGCACCAATACACTATTCATTTCACTGCCAACACCTTATTTGGGTTTTAGTATGATATAATAACTTACAATAACCGTAACAATTGGCATTAAACACACTAACTTGCAATAAGTGATAAAAAAAAACATGTTAACAACTTATGCAATAAGTACAATGGTGTGTTTCGCCTAAATACAAAATCATCTATGATATGCAATCAAATCTCCTAAGCTGACATCATAGAAACTACATAAGATCTTATCAATTCACATTAAACTAACATTATCCAAATAATAGAAGTTTATTGATTTACCGATTATCCTTGAGCCTTGATCATGTCGGTAACAATGTAAAAACTGATGATTGAAATTACACTGTTTTTAGAAAGAAAAAAAAAATAAATACCAGATTACACATAAACTAAACGATGAGTTGAAACTTTGTCAAACGTTTCTTGTTTGTGTCTTCAATGGTTTCGAAGACGATTCATCTTTAAAAGATATAACCTGTGCTTTTATCCATCTCTCCTCATGTTCCTTTTTGCTTAAATCATCAGTCCAGCCAAGCACATTAATTTCCATCTACACATCAGTTCAGTTATAAAACTATAAATACAAAGATAAAGTGACAAAAGTTCATATCAATTGAGTGTGTCACACTTTTAATGATCATCAAGTTGTTTATTTAAGTTTTCCTTTTCAAAGTCAATTTCAGTCAACTCTCTATCACCTACAAATATAATTACAAATATAATCATGATACTTATACCCAATTAAATTACTATAATTAATAAGATATATGGTGTGAATAACCAAAAAGACACAGCAGCTTTGCTAAAATTATCAGATAAAAGTACATCAAATTGCTTATACAGCTCTGTTACATGCTTTCGTTTTCTGCATACAGACATCGAAGAAAATAAAATGAAGAAACATAAGCATAACTTAAGCTACAACCGCCATTTGACAATATTAGAGCCAAAAAGTGTATTGTCTAGAAGTAAAACAAAATACAATGTAAAAACTCTTACTGGTAACACTTACTAGAGAGGCAATTGCTTTGTAGTCTCAGCAGCTTCATTCATCACTGGGAATCTAAAAATTGAAGTTAAATAAAGTCTGAGCAAACTAACATATATTTGTATCACTTCCTTTTCAAAAACCTTCTTCTATGAAGTTAAATAAAGTCTGAGCAAACCTCCTAATTACTATTCTATTGTAATCCACAGTGACCCAGTTTCTTATAATTGTAAAATCACGACAATTGTATTTATATATAAGTCAATAAAAAGATTAAAAAGCAATGTAGAACATTTTGAGTGTGTATATTCAAGTACTTTCTTTTTGACAATTTTTACCTAATTTACTACTTTTTGATTATATAAATCACCACCAATAACTGGCTTCTAAGAGAGAGACATTTCATTGAATACCTCACGGGCAGAAACGTAGGGAGATGATGATCATAGTATGAACCATTTATATAAACTGAAATCAAAAGAAGCAACAATACATGTAGATTGATGGTTATAAACATCAAGAAGAAGGAACAGTTTCTTCGTTTCATATTAACAACAAATCCATTGAAACTCTAATTTTAACGAAAAGCATATGAGTTAAATCGAATCAAAATCATGTTACACAGAATCAACACTAAAGCTAACTTAAATTACAAAAGCAGTGGTGGTTTAGGCGATGATGATGGTCTGAGTGTTTTTTAAGGGTTTTGATGATAGAGAATGGCGATGGAATTGAACAGGCGAGTTTTTTTTATGCAGTTTTGTCTTTCAAATTTTTTGAAAAGATGAGTAAATCCTGGAAAAAAAAAAAGTTTTGGAAGATGAAAAAAGCCTGGCAATTATTCAGACTCGATAATTTAAGAATGCGTGGTGTCACGGACTTATCTCGATAAGCTCACGTGCGGCACTTAGTCTCTACTAAGTCAGCCTTACTCGGACCTTATAACGATTCAAGTAACCAAAAGAGAAAATATTATAGAACAAGTGGAATTGAAGAAAATACTTATATTGCTTGAGAATGCTTTACAAGAGAGAATGTTTGAGTTTTGAGGTGTGGTGTGCCAAATGAGACCACCCATATTTATACTACTCCTAACACAAAATGAATGGCTAAGATTAATCTAAATCAATGGTTAGGATCTAAGTACTAGAAACTTCAAGTATATACATGGAGATAGATATTTCCATGAACATTCCATACCATTCCATGGAAGAACTCATGGGAAAGTTCTAGGGAGCTTCCATGATATTCTTGGGCCTTCCATGAGGTTCTTGGGTTAAAACTCTTAATTGGGTCATAATCTTAGTGGGTTGGGCCACAAACTTGTTGGGTTGTGACATTCTCCCCCACCTAAGCTCACGACGTCCTCGTCGTGTGATCCTCGTGATACTTCTTGATTTTGTCTGTGAACTGCCACAATAAGTCTTCGGCTTCCCAGCTTGCTTCACTATCGGGCAAGTTATGCCACTTAACTAGGTATTCTCTATAGCTCGGTACACCTCGCCTCCGTACCGTTCGATGCAACAAGATATCTTCCACTTCACGATCGAACGAAGTCGCAACTGCCATTGGTGCTCGTTTGGAAACTCCTCGCTCTGGGTCTTCCTCGTCCCCATGATAAGGTTTTAGAAAACTTACGTGGAAGACTGGATGAATCTTTAACTTGGGCGGTAGTTGAACTCGATAAGATACGTTCCCAACACGTCCAATTACTGGGAATGGGCCTTCATATCTCTGGATCAATCCTTTGTGCACATTCCTAAATGTTTTGAATTGTTGAGGTAAAAGCTTCACCATCACTTGGTCCCCAACTTTGAACTCAACATGTCTTCTTTTCTCATCCGCCCATTTCTTCATTTTCTTGGCCGCCTTATCTAGTGATGCCTGCGCCAAGTCGGCTTGTTCATGCCACTCCTTCATCGTTCTATAAGCGGCTGGGCTGCTTCCATCATATGAAGTGGCTAAAGCATTTGGGGTCAAAGGTTGGCGTCCTGTCACCAACTCAAAAGGACTCTTCCCCGTGGACTCACTCCTTTGCATGTTATAAGAGAACTGAGCAATATCAAGAAGCTTAGCCCAATCATGTTGATTTGCACTTACATAGTGTCGAAGATAGAGCTCCAATAGTGCATTCACCCTTTCCGTCTGTCCATCCGTTTGGGGATGAAAACTCGTGGAGAAGTTCAAGTATGTCCCCATGATCTTGAACAACTCCGTCCAAAAACGCCCCGTGAACCTCGGATCTCGATCACTTACTATCACATGCGGTATCCCCCAATACTTCACCACATTCTTGAAAAATAGTTTTGCGGTTTCATCCGCGGTAACTTCGGATGATGCGGCTATGAAGGTACCATACTTAGAAAACCGGTCTACCACGACTATAATACTCCCACACCCTTCCGACTTGGGTAAGCAAGTAATGAAGTCCATGGAAACACTCTCCCATGGTCCTTTCGGTGTAGGTAGCGGCTGTAATAGTCCTCCTGGTTGGCGTTGCTCTATCTTGTCTTGTTGGCATATTAGGCATGTCCGCACGTACGTCTCTACGTCGTCTTCCATCCTTGGCCAAAAATAAGTGCCTTCTACTAATGCCAGCGTCCTCTTGATACCTGGATGACCAGCCCACTTTGAATCATGACACTCTTTCAAGATTGTCCGTCTAAGATCACCCCACTTAGGCACATATAACCGGTCTCCTTTGGTGAATAATAGATCACCTTTGAGCCAAAACCTTCGCGTTTTCCCATCTCGAGCCAATCCAACAAGGTTTTTGGCTATAGGATCATGCTCTAATCCCTCCTTTATACGATCTTGAAGGAAGAATTGTGGTTTTGTGATCGCTGCAAACTCCGCCTTAATACTTAGGGCATCAGCTACCACATTGGCTTTCCCAGGCTTATACTCCAATACATAGTCAAATTCGGCTAAGAAGTCTTGCCAACGAGCTTGTTTGGGACTCAACTTCTTTTGGGTTTGAAAATAACTCGTTGCCACATTATCCGTCTTGATCACGAACCTTGATCCCAAAAGATAATGCCTCCATGTCCTCAAACAATGAATAATCGCTGTCATCTCTTTCTCTTGCACAGTGTACTTCCTTTCCGCCTCGTTAAGTTTTCGACTTTCGAACGCGATTGGGTGACCTTCTTGCATTAGAACTCCTCCAATAGCAAAGTCCGATGCGTCTGTGTGTAACTCGAATGGAATGGTCACATCCAGAAGTCTCAACACCGGTTCTTCCATGACAGCTCCTTTCAACTCCTCGAATGCTGCTTGACATTTCTCATCCCACAACCAAGCTTTATTCTTCTTTAACAATTCTGTCAATGGAGCCGCTTTCGCCGAGTATCCCTTGATAAAACGACGATAGTAGTTTACTAAACCAAGGAAAGATCGTAAATCAGTCACCTTCGTTGGTGCCTCCCACTCTTGAATTACCTTGACCTTAGCCCCATCCATGAGTAACTTCCCATTTTTAATTCTATGTCCAAGAAAATCCACCTCCTATAATCCGAATGAACATTTCTCTAGCTTCACATACAACTCGTTGTCCCTTAGTACTTGAAATACTTGCTTCAAGTGCCTCACATGATCTTCCATGGTGTCACTATACACGACTATGTCATCCAAGTACACCACGACAAACTTGTCGAGGAACGGGTGGAATAATTTGTTCATCAAAGTACAAAATGTGGCAGGGGCATTGGTTAAACCAAAGGGCATGACTATAAATTCATAAGTGCCATACCTCATCACGCATGTAGTCTTAGCCTCATCTCCTTCGGAAATTCGGACTTGATAATATCCCGATCTCAAGTCTAACTTGGAAAAGTATCTCGCCTTCCCAAGTTGATCGAACAAATCAGCAATAAGTGGGATTGGGTATTTGTTCTTGATAGTTACCTTGTTGAGTGCCCGGTAATCTATACACATCCACAAGGACCCATCCTTCTTTCTTTGAAATAGCACCGGAGCACCATACGGGGATTTTGACGATCGGATGTATCCCGCATCCAGCAACTCCTTAAGTTGTCTTCGCAACTCCTCCAACTCGGGTGGTGGCATTCGGTATGGGGCTTTGAAAGGTGGTTTTGATCCCGGCTCCAACTCGATCACATGGTCAACCTCCCTCCTAGGTGGTAACTTCTTTGGTAACTCCTTGGGCATGACATCCTTGAACTCATCAAGGACCTTCTCAATTTCCTTGGGTACCTCTAGTTTTCCCTTATCTTCGACCGTCTCTTGCTTTGCTACCGCTAAATAGCATGTCTCATTCTTGTTGTACCCCTTCTTGAATTGCATGGCCGAAAGTGACTTGGATGCACTCTTGCTTCCACGTTCGGTTGACACCATACAAGTTTTCTCACCATCCAAGATACACAGTGAGTTAGCGAACGGTATAGGGAAACCGCGTACCTTATCTAGGAACTCCATCCCAAGTACTAACTTGAAGTCGTCTATAGGCACGACCGATAGATCAATCGTTCCTTCCCATTCTCCAATCTTCACTTGCACATCTTTAGCCACTCCACTAATCGGTTTAGCATTCGCGTTCACCGTCTTCATCATTCCGCCCTCCTTTATCTCTTTAATCCCCAATCTCTTAGCTTCCTCGGTGGAGACAAAGTTATGAGTAGCTCCCGTATCTACCAAAGCTCGTACCCGGTTTCCTCGAACATAAACTTCCACGAATTGGAGTCCTTTAGCCACTACCTTGGGTATCTCCGTCTTGGCCTTGATTGCGTTGAGGATATGCATTGATCCTATGCACCGCTCCTCATCCTGACATCCCGCCTTTTGAGCTTCCATAGCATGAAGGCTAGCTTTCTTCGGACAATCTCGGGCTCTATGCGGTCCATCACATATGAAACATCCATCATTCTTGTAAGAAGTTTTTATGCTCTTGTTATTCCCGGTTGGTGGCTTACGTGTATTATCATTCCTTGATTGGGCGGGCTTATCTCCCCCACCTTTCTCATGGCTCACCTTCTTATCTTTTGACTTGAACGAATCTTTCCTATTAGCATGGTCGACTAGTGCCTCCGCTTGAGCAATTGCTGTGGCAAGGTCTTGGACTCCTCGTCTCTCCAACTCCGTTTTAGCCCAAGGTTGCAAACCATCGAGAAAATAGAATAGAAGAATATCATCGGGAATATCTGGGACCTCCAGGCTAAGGTTCGTGAATTCTTTAATATACTCCCGAATCGTCCCGGAATGATGTAATTTACGTAGACGACTCATCGCATCCTTTTGAGCATTCTTGGGGTAGAATTGATTTTTAAGTTCAGTAAGGAAATCATCCCAAGTATCAATAGTAACCGTACCTTTCTCGATATCTCCATATCGACGACGCCACCATAACGCTGCGGTATCCTTGAGGTAACGGGTTGCCGTCTTGATCTTCATTGCATCATCCACTATGTTGACTCCCTCCAAGTATTGTTCCATCTCCCATATAAAATCATCAACCGCTCGGGCTTCCCGCTTCCCCACGAACGGTGACGACTTGGGAACGTCCACCTTCAGAGCATTGCATCCAGTGTTGCCACCCCCACTAGCCATGAATCTCAAAAAATAGTTCATGTTGGTTTGTAAATCCACGAGGCGTTGGTGAATAGTGGAGACCTCCCCCTCCATTTCGCCTCGCAACTTCGTAATCTCACCCATGAGCATACCCCTTAAGTCATGGATCTCACGTCGCATGTCAACGTCTAGCACGTTGATTGCACTCTTGCAATCATCTTTCAATTCATCAAAGTCCCCGTCCAAACCATCCAAACGTTGGTGGACGTCTTCGACCTTTGCTTTCACGTCGTCCATGGATGTCTCTACATCCATGATCCTCTTGTCCAAGTTTGCGACAAAGTCTTTGGACGTACCTCGGTTCTTCTGGGCTCCTTGGCGAGTCTCTACCCGACCACGAGTCTCTCTGTCTCGGTTGTCATCTCCTTGAATCGACCTTGCTCTTGATACCAAATGTCACGGACTTATCTCGATAAGCTCACGTGCGGCACTTAGTCTCTACTAAGTCAGCCTTACTCGGACCTTATAACGATTCAAGTAACCAAAAGAGAAAATATTATAGAACAAGTGGAATTGAAGAAAATACTTATATTGCTTGAGAATGCTTTACAAGAGAGAATGTTTGAGTTTTGAGGTGTGGTGTGCCAAATGAGACCTGTTTGAGTTTTGAGGTGTGGTGTGCCAAATGAGACCACCCATATTTATACTACTCCTAACACAAAATGGATGGCTAAGATTAATCTAAATCAATGGTTAGGATCTAAGTACTAGAAACTTCAAGTATATACATGGAGATAGATATTTCCATGAACATTCCATACCATTCCATGGAAGAACTCATGGGAAAGTTCTAGGGAGCTTCCATGATGTTCTTGGGCCTTCCATGATGTTCTTGGGTTAAAACTCTTAATTGGGTCATAATCTTAGTGGGTTGGGCCACAAACTTGTTGGGTTGTGACAGTGGGGTTTTGAACGGGAATTCTTCAGACTCCGTATATTTAATTTATTATTTATTAATTAAATTAATAAAGTCTTTTTATTGACAGATTATTGATTTATCTTATTGATTAATGTATATTTAAAAAAAAAACTTAAATTTTTTTATGACATCAACAAGAGTGGCTGAGAAATTTTCTTTTTATTTTTGTATTTTTTATATGCTTGGGTTAGGCTTTTTAAATGACATCACATAAATAGTCTTTTATAAGATAATATAGATATAGATAGATAGATTAATGGTTTAGATTAAAGTTGGCTATTGTAATGGATGACTAGGATTGAGTATCTCTTTTTAAAATGAGTTAATTTCCATTTTGTTATTATATAGAATATAGATATAGATATAGAATATAGATATAGATATAGATAGATATAGATATAGATATAGATATAGATATAGATAGAATATAGATAGATATAGATATAGATGTAATTTAAGATAATAATAAAATAATGCTTCAACAAAAATACATTCTATAAATAATGTATTATAAATAAGGAAAGCGAACTAAATATAATTATAAATTATGAATCATGATCGATTATTGTACTAATAAATTAAAATTTTAAGTCAATCGGTAAAAACAAAGTCATATCAGTAGTATGTACATTTCACGTTTTTTCAAACGTAAAATGAAATTTTAGCGCCTCTATTTTTAGAAAAAAACACATCAAAGTTGGATGATTATCACAAGTTGGTTATTTAAAAACCACCACTATTTTTATACATTCATAAAAATAATATGATTTTGAAGAATAACTTAAGTTTACATTGTGAATATTTTTTCCACTAATATATAAGTTTGTTCAGTCATTGTCATCGATTGACAAGTTAAAAAAACTTTTTATTGGCTAATGTTTGTAGTTTTATCGATTATTTGTCAATTTAAGTTAAAATGACTATTTGATAATCCTTATCGATATTTGGATCTATGCATGTTCTGCTTCGTTTGAGATATTGACATAATGAAATTAGTTTTAACAATTAGAGATGTACATAAAAATTATTATTAACAATCAGTTTTAAAGCAACTTTTTATGGGCTCATGTTTGGTGTTTTACTTTTATCGATTATTTTTTATTGAAGTTAAAATTGTTCTAACGAACGGACTCATAATTTATTCGTTAGTATTCAATACTAATGATTTTGATACAAATTTTATCTGTAATAAAGGATTTTGTTCATCTTAATTGTATTATATATTTGATAAGTTAATATTAACGTTATCGAATACTAATTTATAAAAGGGTCGTGCAACGCATGGGCTAATAAAATTAATTTTATTTTTATATAATATATGTAAGGCGACAAAAGTATGTTACGAGTATATAACAACTTCCGTTTGCCACTTTTCTTTAGCCAATCAAGTGATCAACTCCTCCAACTATCTCGTTTATCGTTTTGCTTTTGTCAAATAATCTGTTTTTTCTTCTCAAAATAACAATAACATTAGAATGAATTCGAAGATCAACCAGTACAACCGTTATAAAAGAATCCAACAATGAGCCCTAGTCCAACTAAACTAACCAAACCAAACGGCTCACTAACAGAGTGAACAAACCCGTTTAATCTAGTAAACAAAGTAAAATCAAGGCTATAACTAGCGAAAACTTAAATAAATAGCTACACTATAAAAACAAAATAAAAATAACAGCAGGGTACCCTCCGGAAAATCACTAAGTTAATATACATCACGAATGGTCCCAGAAATTGACAATCGTTAGTCTAACCCGGTTAACTAAAGTAAGTGAAAAACACATGATGGGTAGTTTGGTCCTTCAAATCGTTACTACTACATCGTTTTCTTCAAATCGTCAATTAAACTTAAACCTCTGGAGCCTGAAGCACTCGAATTTTGACCTCCAGTGTAAGTTAATGTTGAACCACAAGATCTTTTAAAAGGTTGACAAGTGTTGATTGATTTTATATATTTATCATTCTTGCAACCAAACAGAAGGGACGAACAGAAGGGATCGATTCTTAAATAGATTCTCAAATCGAGTTTCACGACATCTATGCTCAAATCGGAAGCAGAAGCGGCGATTGATTCCTATCACAAGTACCCATCTCAAATGAGATCGATTTCGGTCCAAGTTGGCTACCGATTTTGTATAGATTTCTCGATTTCATCACATGAAATTGGCTGACAATTTTGATAAAATCAAAATCAATGGAAATCGAATTTACTTTAATTAGAATCACCATATATTGATTACTCCATTACCAAGTTCACTTGAATCGAAATCACCGTATATCGATTACTTAATCACCAAATCAGATCTGTTTACGAAACGGCAAGCCTTAGATGTGGTTACGGCTTACGAACGGCTCATTTATGTTCTTCATGATGAAAGGAAGTGGATGCTGGTTTAATTTAAAGCATTAGTCATTTTAATATATGTTGATAGATTAAAATTTTCAATTCAAGAACATTATATTTTAAAATTTTGATTTTGAGATCGTGGGCAATTTTAATTTACTGTTTACATTGAGTGTTGAAGGATTGTTTGATTTTTGATTGTTGGTTATGGATTAGATGATAGAAAAAATTTAGGTTTGGTTGAAGATGTTAGGGTTTATGATTTTAGACCGATGAAGAAAACATGTTAGAGAAGAAGGTGAAGAAGATGAAAGAAAATGGGGAATTTACTTGCACATGATTCAATGTTTGCCCCCTTTTTTTAAAAGTAGTAAAAACTTATTTTATTACCTGCGTTTAATCTAAATCAATAGTAAAAAGACCAAATTACCCATCGTGCGTTTTTTATGTGCTTTGGTTAACTAGGTTAGACCAAGGGCTGTTAAATTCTGGGACCATTCGTGATGTATGTTAAAAAGTTGGGATCAATCGTGATTGTTTTAAACTTTAGTTCCTAATCCGATTTCTAGTACAGAATTTGGGGACCTATCACGATATTTTTTCTTAAAAAGTACTAGTTTTGTTGTACACTTCAACGACAAATCTAGTTAATGTTAAAAAAAAAATCATTATTTATTTATGTTTATAAATTTATATTTTTTATTATAATTACCGTTATTAACCTATAAATTTTTATATTTATATATCTTATATCTTATATGCGTATATTATATTATATTTATAAAGAAAATATGAAAATAATTTGGAAGAAAAATGAGAAAAACATAGTGTCATAGACTAATGGACGTGAATATGAACTTGATATCTAGTTACAATTCTATTATTAATCGGTTCAAGAAGAGGCTTTCTATATGAAAGGCATATATGTTACTGTATCTTTTTAGGGAGACTTATTCTTATCAACTCGGTCCTTGAAAGTTTAGGTATATACTATCTTTCGTTATTTATGTGTCCTAACAAAGTTTTATATGAATTAGAGAGATTATGATGTACATTTTATTGTGGTGGTGACGAGGAATATAGAAAAATGGCAAGGATCAAATGTAACACTATTTTATCTTCGTTCGATCAAAAGTGGTCCCCAGTTTATGACAGCTCATATCCACAAGTTCTTAATAACTAGAACGACCTCTAAGTTAGACGTTTATTGCAGCTGAAAAGTAAATATTCAAAATTAATTACAATCCATAAAGAAATAAACTAATGTGAAATGTTTTAAAATATAATAAGATGCAGATGAATGCGAACTCCACATAGGCAAGCATACATAACATATTGTTCAAACAGCATCTAGTTACCTAAGAAAAAACATACTTAAAAATATCAACACAATGATTGAGTGAGGTCATAGGTTTACCATAACAATGAAAGTTTGTGGACCACAAGATTTCAGTTACACAGGTGATATAAAAATCTCAAAAAGTATGTCATGAGTGCTTAATATCGAAGCTAAACAATTGTACCCTTGACGCTTTGGGTTCACATCGTTAATCATGACTATGTAACCACTTGACCAACGGTTAATGAATAGGGATGTTAAACCCAATAGATCTATTGATAATAATTAAGTTAACCTAAACCAGTTATTGACGATATTAAAGTAGGGATATGCATGTAAAAACATGTATAAGCAGTATACTCAGCATATAGTTTCAGTACTTTTGTCCAACGCGTAAAACACTTCAAAAGCAAGCATGTGTCTCACCTCAAGTATAAAATATTGAAAAGTGTAAAAAGTGTGGCTATGAAGACTCACCTTAGATAGTATAGCAAAAGTGTTCACACAAACGCGATAAGATTATAGCAAAAATATAGTAGAACGTAGCACTCAACCTAGAGATACAAGTTGGTCATTCATCAACATCCTTATTATTGTTATTTATATTATATAAAAAATATAAATAATACTTATTTACTTATTTGTAGAATAATAGTTATAATAATATAGGATTAATAAATATAAAGGCTCTGGGTTTAAAAATCAACAATTTAAAATAAGTTTCGCAAATACAAGGCCCAGTGCGCCGCACTATGGAATAGGTGTGCCGCATCTTCTGGCGTGGCAGTGTGCCGCATTGGTTGGCAAAGTAGTGCGCCGCACCAAGAGAGCGGTGCGCTGCACTAGCCGGGCAGAAACAACAAACTGGTTCGACTAGCTTTTTAAGATTTCGACTTTAGGGTTAGAAAAATGAAATTTTTTTATTTTTAACCCAAAACAATATATTTAAATAGGTTTTATCATAAACAAAGTATATGATTAAATTAAAAATATTGGGTTTAACTTATACCTTTAAATGAAAAGACGAACAAGCTTGAATCAGATGGGGATGATCAATAAAAGTCGATGGTGGTGATGTTAGTGGAGTTGGTCAACGAAACCTAAGAGGGGGGGAGAGAAAGAAATTTTGGTACGTATTGAATGAGAGGTGAGGGGGTCTATTTATATGGTGAAATCTTAGGTTAAGGTTAAGAATTAGAGTTAGAATCAATTTACCTCTCTTAGGGGATAAGTCAAGAATATATTCCAGAATGTTTCAATAGATAATTTTTAAAAGATTTGAAAATATCCTTTGCTTCAAGCGTTTAACCTCACAATCCATAACCTCAACAGGTTCTTCTACGAAGTGCATCTTATCATCTTTGCAAATGTCATCTAAAGGATGACAAGAGTACCGTCAGCGAGACACTTTTTCGAATCTGACACATGAAAAATGTTGTGTACTCCACTGAGGTCTAGAGGTGTGACGACCCGACAAAATCGTCATTGACGGCGCCGTCAACTTAGGTCCCGTAACGTGGTCATAAGTCTTTAAACAAGATTTGACCAAAATATGTCGCATTCATTTCAAATGTAAAGATGTTTCAAAGTTTACAAAAGTAGTTTAACAACTAGTTACGTTACAACGTTTAAAGTACAAATGAAACCTATGCGACACAATTTAAAGTAAAGCAAAAATACGCTCAATGTATGCATGTATACTTGACATCCAAGCAAGTATCAAAATAGTGTGCGGAAGCATGTATCACTTAGCATTCAAGGACCTGAGAAAAACATAGAAAATCTGTCAACGAAAACGTTGGTGAAATCATAGGTTTAGTAAGTATATTGTATTGAACCACAAGATTTAGTATAAGTTGATTATTCAAAACGTTTACATTCCAAAAGTTGTTGTTTGTATCACGAGCACCCAATTATCAAGGCTTAACTGAATGGTACCTCTGAATCATAGTGTTAGAACCTACACTATACCCGAAAATATATTTCATCCGCTAACGGTAGCGAACCGTCCGAATGAGGGTTCGTCAAACCCGTATGGCCACACAACATAAGTTTTATCTTACACCCTACAAGTGTAACTAATGATAATTGGACTTGAGGATTTTTGTTCTAACTCGCACGTAGAATGTTTGTTTTCGTACTTGTGTTCACTTCGTAAAACGAAACGTTTATGTTTTCTCATCCCAAGTATAAGTATAAAAGAGTGAAAGTGGGACTATGATCTCACCTTGAGTGCATGAGTATATAGGTACTTCGCAAAGTAAACGTGTGCAAGAACGAATGCTAGTCTTGACCTAAACAATAGGTCGTATCAATATCGGTAAAACACAAGGTCGGTCAAAGTTGTTCAATTAGTCATATGGCTCGTTACGACTCGATTATATAGCATGTGAATCCAGTTTTCAAGTTTCATGCAAGAATCAAGTATAAGGGAAAGGTTATAATGATTAAATAAAGTATTGATTAAGTTTGAATAAAAGTCAACTTTGGTCAAGTCAAAGTCAACGAAAAAGTCAACACGTTCGGGTCGCGTCCCGGACAATTTTTCTGAGTTATATATTCATATATGAGCATGTTAGGACAAGTTACATGTTAATCGGAGGTGTGTAGCATAGTTAGAATTAAACGTGAAAACGCAAAGTTGAACAGTCCCCAATCCAGGCATATGCCGCGCCGCGCCAAGGATTGGCCGCGCCGCGGGACTTCGGCTTACCTGATGCCTCACACGCTTGGTTTAAGGTAAATTTCAAAACACTCTTGAGTCGCGCCGCGCCAAGGTTGGCCCCGCCGCGGCAAGACACTTAGACAGATTTCTGGGTAGTTTCAAGTGGTCAAGTCTCGAACCAAATTTCACCAAAACACAAATTATGGTCGACAAATATGGAAAACGCTTATTGTATGTCATTTGAAAACACCCATTACTAGTAGTTCAATTGAACTCATAACAATAACTAAACTAAACATTTACAACAACATAATTCGCATTAAATTTTCCTCATTAATTACATTCAAGTTCATAAATACAATTTGGTGATTCGGGAAATAAATGCACACATATAATATGTCGTTTCGTAGGTAATTATGCATACAATACTATTAAACACTTACAAACAACATTGCAAAGCATTTAATGCATCAAAATTCACATTTAAGGCTATCAAACCCTAACCAAAAATCATAAATTCAACAATCATGTTAATGGAGTCTTTTTAAGTCAACATACACATCAAATTGAAGCTAGTGATGCTAGTAACACATTTAGTACATGAACTTTAACATAACAACAACATTTAATCAACCAAAACTCAAGATTAAACACACCCATTTTCAAGTTCATGCTAGTTACTCAAAATAACAAGATCAATCAAATAATTCACATATTCATGTTAGACTTGAGCCATAGACACTAATTAACACTTTTAAGTTAAAACACTAAGAACATGAAATTTAGAGTTTTTAAAAAGTTACTCAAAAGAGATGAAGTTCGTATGGAAATGAAGAGGAAGATGCAAGGTTTCCAAATATGTAATTTGTTTTGATGTAAGCTTGCTAGATCTAAAATGGATGATGAATCTTTGATTTGAGAGTTGAGAGTAAAAAGTGGAAGTATCAAAAGTAAGGAGGTGATGAATGAGTGGAGGAGAAGATGGTTGACTAGTTGACCTAGTGATCAAGTTTGGTCATTTGGCACAAATAGTCCCTCGAGTTTAAAAGCGGGTGCGTGAATTAACTAAACGAATCATTTTAAATACGCATATTAATGGGAGATGTTATAATTAAATAACGGACTTAAAATAATTAAACGGAAAGTAAACGGAAAAAGACGGGTTATTACATTACCTACTCCTTAAAAGAAATTTCGTTCCGAAATTTAAGTAGTTGCAGTGGTCGTCGTTTCTTCCTCGGGATCTTGCGTTGCCAACTCTACGAATAAGTGAGGGTACTTTCTTTGCATTTGATCTTGTCTTTCCCAAGTAAACTTGGGTCCTCTTTTGGCATTCCAACGGAATTTGATAATTGGGATTTTACTTTGTTTTAGCATCTTGACAGAGTGGTCCACAACCGGTTCTTCTATGAAATGAAGTTTGTCATCAATAGTAAGCTCCTCGAGGGGGATGACGAGTTCGGGTTCGGCAAGGCACTTCTTCAAGTTTGATACATGGAAAGTAGGATGAACGGAGCTCAATTGGGTCGGAAGATCTAAACGGTAAGCAACGGGTCCAATACGCCCCAAGATTTCAAACGGACCAATATATCGCGGATTTAGCTTTCCACGTTTCCCAAAACGGATTACACCTTTCCAAGGTGTGACTTTTAACATCACACGATCGCCCACTTGGAACTCGAGATCCTTACGTCTAATATCAGCATAGCTCTTTTGACGACTACGGGCCGTCCTGAGCCTTTCCCATATTTGAACGATCTTCTCGGTTGTTTCATGAATGAGTTCGAGTCCGGTGATTTGTTGTCACCTACTTCGACCCAACAAATAGGAGAACGACATTTGCGGCCATATAACGCTTAGAAAGGTGCGACGTTAATATTCACGTGATAACTATTGTTGTAAGAGAATTCGGCTAGAGGCAAATGCTTTTCCCAAGCTTTTCTGAAATCGATAACGCAAGCTCGTAACATGTCTTCCAAAGTTTGAATCGTACGTTCGCTTTATCCGTCGGTTTGTGGATGATATGTGGTACTCATGTCTAAGCGTGTTCCCAAGGACTCTTGTAAGGCACCCCAAAATCTAGAAGCAAAACGGGCATCTCGGTCGGAAATAATCGATAAGGGTACGCTGTGACGGGATACAATCTCTTTTATGTAAAGTTGTACAAGTTTATCCATTTTGTCGGTTTCTTTCATGGCTAGGAAGTGGGTGGATTTGGTGAGACGGTCAATAATAACCCAAATGGTATCATAACCGCTCGCCGTTTTTGGTAGTTTGTGATAAAGTCCATCGTTATTCTTTCCCACTTCCATTGCGGGATTTCGGGTTGTTGAAGTAACCTGGACGGCCTTTGATGTTCGGCTTTGACCTTTGTAACAACCCAACCCGTATACCATACGATAAATTTTTTTTTTTATACAACACAATTACACGTCAAATAAACATGTAACCCATTTCACGAGTTCCATTTAAAACGCACAACAATTAATCGTTTACAATAGGCACGAGGGCCACGAATAAAGTTTAGTACAAGTTTGACCCATTACAAATGATAGTTTATAAACCAAACGACGTTCCGAGCATGGTTTGGGACTAAACTACCCAAAACTAGGCCAACTTTCAAAAGCTCCAACATAACAACAACAAGGGACACCTAGTGCCCAATGACCCCCTTGCCCTTGTCCGCGCCTGCATTTAAAAAGATAAACAACAAGAGGGGTAAGCAAAGCTTAGTGAGTAGAATAAATATATACATGCATATAAGACTTACCCACACGCATCCACGATATCATATAACGCACACAATCACATAACATCACGATAAACAAGCTAGTATCGTCAAACCATACAACTAGCCACATTAATAGCATAAATATCATAATCATAAATCAAATGCTAGCATCATCAACTATAAACCATGGTTCACCAAAATTCTTCGCAAGGGGAATGACTTCGCGAAACAAGTCATCGATGTTCATAACAACCGTTAGCTCCCAAACCCGGCAATGGTTAACTAACCCCCCGAGGTGTTCAAAAAATGGCTATGGCATCACCCCCAAGTGTTCCTAAAAACGGCTATGGCATCACTTGATCAACATGTGAGTAAAACACGGCTATTACTCACAATCATGTACACAAACACGGCTATGTGCACAATAACTCGGATAATAACGTGGGAGTAAAACACGGCTATTACTCGCCACTAAATGCACAAACACGGCTATGTGCATAAATAACAACGTAGACAAAAATGGCTATGTCTTCCAACTATGGTCACAAAACGGCTATGTGACACCATCAATACGGCACATAAATCATATACATACATATATAGACATTCCACTCACCTCAAATCTCTTGTGGAAGCTAACCGAGCTTGCAACCCTTCAATGTAACGTACCTATTACATTATGCATTTATTAACATACAATCTAGTTGAATTAAATGCTAACCTCTAACCCTTGAGCATTTAATTACCCTATCGCATTAAATGACTCAACTATACCAAAACCGCCCATAAAAGACCATTCTTGTCATAAATCACTAAAAACTAGTGATTAGGGTCTATTAACATCAACTAACATAAACTTGGTGTATTTCATACCCCTTTTACCCAATTAGTTCAACTTTGACTCATATGACCCATTTTGACACTTACACATTCAAACTTTGTCAAACATGACCTAATTCACAATCTCACCTACATTTAACAAGTGTATTTAATGCTTACAACACCATTAACACTTACAAACCCCATTTCATTAGACCAAACCCTAGGTTATGGTAATTAGAGTTTCCTTTCAACAATCTAACCCAAAATCCACCCATTTAACCCTCAAATGGGTCACACAAATCCCATATGAACCAAACCCTAGCTTAACTAAATAAAACTCGAAACTTAAAGTTGAGACTTACCAAAACTATCCTCTTGTAGCTAATAGCAAGGAGAACAACTTTAATTCTTGCTTCTAGGATTGATTCACAAAACTCTTTCTTCAAATCTCAACTATAAACTAAGTGGATTTTAAGTTTTGAGAGGAATTTATGAAAGAAAATGGGAAAGAAATGAGAATATAGGATAAGTGGTTGATATTAAAAGCTCCAACCAGATCTACATGTAAAAAGACCAAATTACCCCTAAACCCTATTTAATTTGAGTAAAATTCGGAGTCAGAATTGCAAAGGTCCCGCGGCGCGGTGCATTTGTCGCGGCGCGACATAAAGAAGGAAAAACCACCCTTCTTAACTCAAGTTCTGATCTGGATTTGCTTTGATTGTCGCGTCGCGGCCCCATTCCTCGCGGCGCGGCATTGGCCTGTTCCTGGTCACTTTGACAACAAATCATAAAACGAAGGTTCATACAACTAGCACACCTCGTTCACTATTCCTATGCACATCTAAGCTTCTGATAATGCTAAAAACGAACATATATTTCATAGCATTATTCCTCAAGAAAGACAAGCTTTTAGTTGCAATTGTCCTATTTACAAGTGATATTCGTTTAAATAATAAAAGGTGAAGACAAAAGACAGATTCGACGAATTGAAGACGCAAACGACCAAAAAGCTCAAAAGTACAAAATACAATCAATGAGGTTCCAATTATTGATAAGAAACGTCTCAAAATTACAAGAGTACAAGATTCAAAACGAAAAGTACAAGATATTAAATTGTACGCAAGGACGTTCGAAAATCCGGAACCGGGACCAGAGTCAACTCTCAACGCTCGACGCAACAGATTAAAAATTACAAGTCAACTATGCATATGAATATAATATATAATTAATTCTTAAAATTAATATATATATTATATTATATTTAAATAAACGTCGGCAGAAGAAAACAACCAAAAGTGGCTCTCCCCAGCTGGCCATGCGATCGCATGGCCTGGAAGGCATAAATCCATGCGATCGCATGAGCCCCTTTTCCAGATCACAGGCCTATAAAAATCGAGCTTTGGTGCACCATTTTTCCATCCTAAAATCCATCTCTCTCTATATATGTATACGTAAATATTTATATTTATATTTTAATTTTAATTTTAATTTTAAATTCTAATAATAAGGGTATGTTAGCGAATGTTGTAAGGGTGTAAGTCGAAATTCTGTCCGTGTAACGCTACGCTATTTTTAATCATTGTAAGTTATGTTCAACCTTTTTAATTTAATGTCTCGTAGCTAAGTTATTATTATGCTTATTTAATCCGAAGTAATCATGATGTTGGGCTAATTATTAAAATTGGGTAATTGGGCTTTGTACCATAATTGGGGTTTGGAAAAAAAGAACGACACTTGTGGAAGTTAGAGTATGGGCTATTAATGGGCTTTATATTTATTTAACTAAATGATAGTTTGTTAATGTTAATATAAAGATTTACAATTGGACGTCCCTATAAATAACCATATACACTCGATCGGACACGATGGGCGGGGTATTTATATGTACGAATAATCGTTCATTTAACCGGACACAGGAATGGATTAATAGCCACTAGAATTATTAAAACAGGGGTGAAATTATGTACAAGGACACTTGGCATAATTGATAACAAAGTATTAAAACCTTGGGTTACACTCAGTCGACATCCTGGTGTAATTATTAAACAAAGTGTTAAAATCTTGTTACAGTTTAAGTCCCCAATTAGTTGTAATATTTAAACTTCGAGTATAAGGATAATTTGACGAGGACACTCGCACTTTATATTTATGACTGATGGACTGTTATGGACAAAAACCAGACGGACATATTAAATAATCCAGGACAAAGGACAATTAACCCATGGGCATAAAACTAAAATCAACACGTCAAACATCATGATTACGGAAGTTTAAATAAGCATAATTCTTTTATTTCATATTTAATTTCCTTTATTTTATATTTAATTGCACTTCTAATTATCGCATTTTTATTTATTGTTATTGTATTTAATTGCACTTTTAATTATCGTACTTTTTAATTATCGCAAGTTTATTTTATCGCAATTTCATTATCGTTATTTACTTTACGCTTTAAATTAAGTTGTATTTATTTTTAATATTTTACATTAGGTTTTAACTGCGACTAAGTTTTAAAATCGACAAACCGGTCATTAAACGGTAAAAATCCCCCTTTATAATAATAATAGTACTTATATATATATTTGTATTTTTATAAAATTAAACTAATATAGCGTTAAGCTTTGTTTAAAGATTCCCTGTGGAACGAACCGGACTTACTAAAAACTACACTACTGTACGATTAGGTACACTGCCTATAAGTGTTGTAGCAAGGTTTAAGTATATTCATTCTATAAATAAATAAATATCTTGTGTAAAATTGTATCGTATTTAATAGTATTTCCTGCTAAAATTTAATAGTATTTTATACCCCTTAGCTTTAACCATCAAGTATTTTTGGCGCCGCTGCCGGGGAACCATCTAGCTTAAAAGCCGGAAGCGTAACGCTAATATAAAAATTTTTTTACGCTTTTGTAAAAATACGTTTTAATATATTCAAAAATATAAAAAGAAAATAGAAATATAAATATTTTTAAGAGTTTGTTAAATATTTAAGTTTTATAAAGTTTCTTTATTTCTATTTTTTTTTAGTTTGTAAAAATATAAGTTTTATTTAATTTATAAATATATTTTATAAATATATTTTACAGCAAAAATAGAAAAAAAAAATATATTAAAACTCGAGTCCGGTACTGTAGCAGCCCACTCTGTGGCCCGAAACCCTAGCCCATGCGATCGCATGGCTGGATAACTTAGGACTCATGCGATCGCATAAGCCCGTCTGACACGCCACAGTTGACTGAGTACTGCATTAATTACGGTTTATAATAATTATTATTATATTTAAACCCTAATTAGGTTAGATTAGTTAAATATTTAATTTAGTTATTTATTTAATTTGTATTTTTAAGTTTAATTAGTTTTATAAAATATAAAATTAATAGTTTTATAAAATAAATGATATAAAAATAATATTTTTATAAAAATTATACTTTTTACAACTTTTAGTATATTTTTATATTTTATCCCTTTTTAATTGTTTTAGCGTAACTTTTGTAATTTTTGCTCGTATTTATTTTTAATTCATAGTTTTTACCACAGTTATTTTTATTTCTAGATTTTTAGACTTTTCCGTAAAATCCCTTAAGTGCTTTTTCTTTAGACTAAGATTTAAGTGCTTTAGAATTCTGCGACGTTTTTTTTAAGTTTTAATACCTTTTTGAGATATTGCCATTTGGGATATAGTTTTTCCTGTAAGCTTTAATATTTTTAGACACCTTTTACCTATGAATCAATTATCATTCCAATTAGTAATCTCAATTTGCGATTATAATTTTAAGTTAGTGATAGTAATAAGGTTGGGTTAGTCGAGTTTTTTTTTAAGTTTTATAGTCATTTTTTTTTCTTTCTTATTTTTCGACGCCTTTTATTTTTCGATCTTTTCTTTTTCGACCTTTTTCGACGCTCTCTTTTTCTTTCTTATTTCTCGTCATTCTAGTTTTTAGGACTTAGAATTTTTTCTACTTCTTATCTATACTTCTTAAAATTACGAAAATTTATTTTAAGTGGTTAAATTGATAGACATCAAAATTTTCTGGTTCGTAGTAATAGTTAGATTTATACGTGGACCGGGTTATTGGAGCCAAACAGTCCTCAATTATATTGAGACCAAACGAATCCTGCCCCTCTGCTGCATCTTTTGGCTATTCGAAACGTGGGCAAAATCAGAAAAGTCTATTAATTGGATAACTTATATAATTTTTTCTTTCCTTTTAAAAACTAATAGGATAGGATATTCAGTGAATGCACCGAGCAAGACGTTCACCACCTTTTGTACGTTCACCACCTGTAACTAGATCAAGACATCTAGCAAATATTACCGCCGTTGATTTTTCTTTAGAATCGTCATCCAGTCGACCAAGTACTCAAATTCAAATTTCCGATAATCCATTTTTTGAACCCGACCTCACAATTGAGAATCCGGAGAATATTCAGGGATGATTCATAGATCCTGAACCATTAAATTTTCCTCCGGAACCACCAATCATTCAAACAGAGATTGTTGAGGAACGAACCATTAAATCAGAATCCTCTAGTGATTCCGATTCAACAAATTCAATTATGGAGAATCTGGAACCTTTAAGTATGGAAGACCGAATGAGAGCTAAACGCACTGGCCAAGGTCACGCAATTACTCATCCAGACATTAATGCGCCAGATTATGAAATCAAAGGACAAATTCTACATATGGTGACTAATCAATGCCAATTTAGTGGTGCGCCGAAGGAAGATCCAAATGAATATCTTCGTACCTTTAATAGGATCTGCACACTATTTAAAATAAGAGAAGTTGAGGATGAACAGATATATCTCATGTTATTTCCCTGGACTTTAAAGGGAGAAGCCAAAGATTGGTTGGAATCATTACCTGAAGGGGCGATCGATACATGGGACGTTTTAGTTGAAAATTTTCTTAAACAATTCTTTCCGGCATCTAAAGCCGTAAGACTTCAAGGAGAAATTGTTACGTTCACACAGAAACCCAATGAAACTCTATATGAGGCGTGGACAAGATTTGGAAAATTATTAAGAGGATGTCCGCAACATGGTTTAGACACCTGTCAAATAGTACAAATATTCTACCAAGGATGCGACATCACTACAAGGAAAGACATAGATATTGCAGCTGGTGGTTCCATTATGAAGAAAACCGAAACTGATGCTTACAATGAGTGGCACCAAGAAAAATATATCGTTAGATCATCTAAAGCAGCTAGAGCCGATTCTAGCCATGACTTAGATTCCATTTCTGCAAAGATAGATGCTGTCGAGAGACGAATGGAAAAGATGACTAAAGATATCTACTCAATACGAATTAGTTGTGAGCAGTGTGGAGGACCACATTTGACAAAAGATTGTCTTAGTATTGAATTAACAATGGAACAAAGAGAGAATATTTCATACATAAACCAAAGGCCTGGAAATAATTATCAGAATAATTATCAACCGCCAAGACCGATTTACAATCAAAATCAGAATTATAACCGAAATATTCCATACAACAACCAACAAGGTCCTAACAATCAACAAGTATCCAATAATACTTACAATCAGTAAAGACCTAATTTTCAAAACAAACCACCACAAACCGATGATAAAAAGCCGAATTTAGAAGATATGATGACGAAGCTAGTTGAAACTCAAACGCAGTTTTTCACATCTCAAAAACAAACCAATGAACAAAATGCTCAAGCATTTAGAAATCAACAAGCTTCTATTCAAAATTTGGAACAAGAAGTAAGTAACCTAGCAAGGTTAATAGGTGAAAGAAAACCGGGAAGTTTACCTAGTGATACAAATGCTAACCCCCGGAATGAAACAGCTAAAGCCATTACCACAAGAAGTGGTACATTACTTAAACCACCTGAAATACCTGTAACTTCTGATGAAGCTATTCCTACTCCACAAGAACCACAACCTGATCAAGATAAGGAAAAAGAACCGGTAGTTGAAAAGGTTAATGAAGATAACACATCTAAGGATAAACCTTATGTTAAACCATACCAACCACCACTTCCTTACCCAAGTAAAATGAAAAAAGAGAAACTTGAAGCCGAGCAATCCAAATTCTTGGATATGTTTAAACAGATAAATGTAAATCTTCCTTTCATTGATGTGATTTCAGGAATGCCTAGATATGCTAAATTTCTGAAAGATCTAATCTCGAATAGAAAGAAAATGGAAGAACTCTCGGCTGTTACTATGAATGCTAATTGTTCAGCAGTGCTGTTGAATAAGATACCAGAAAAACTATCTGATCCAGGAAGTTTCACAATTCCATATTTTCTGGGTAGTGTTAGTTCAATAGAAGCATTGTCAGACTTAGGTGCTAGTATAAATTTAATGCCGTATTCACTATATGCTAAACTAGACCTTGGAGAATTGAAACCAACAAGAATAAGCATACAACTAGCCGATCGATCAATAAAATATCTTAGAGGGATAATGGAGAATATGCTAGTTAAAGTTGGTACTTTAGTATTTCCAGTAGATTTTGTTGTTCTGGACATGGAAGAAGATTCTCAAGTTCCTCTCATATTAGGAAGACCATTCTTAAACACGGCTAAAGCAATGATAGACGTGTTCGGTAAGAAATTGACCCTAAGTATAGAGGACGAGAGTATTAGCTTTTCAGTTGATAGAGCAATGCAACAACCGTAATCTGCAGATGATACATGTTATTATATTCAAACTATAGATTCACATGCAGAATTGTTAGAAGAATTTCCAGAATTACAAGGAACAGGAGAATGTTCTTTAGGAGAAGGAACTGAACAAATTGATGAAGCTGAAATGTTAGCTACACTTATAGCTAATGGATATGAACCAACAACAGAAGAAATTCAAATGCTAAAAGAAGAAGACAGATATCGATATAAATCATCGATAGAAGAACCTCTGAAATTAGAGTTAAAGCCACTTCCAAACCATTTGGAATACGCTTATTTACATGGTGAATCTGAATTACCTGCAATAATATCGTCTTCTCTTACTGAAAATGAGAAATCACAACTCATTTCTGTGTTGAAAGCTCATAAACCAGCCATTGCATGGAAGATTCATGATATTAAAGGAATAAGTCCTTCGTATTGCACATATAAAATCCTTATGGAAGAAGGTCATAAAACGTATGTGCAATGACAACGAAGACTAAATCCGAATATGCAAGATGTAGTTAAAAAGAAATTATTAAACTGCTAGATGCAGGTTTAATTTATCCAATCTCTGATAGTCCATGGGTAAGCCCAGTTCAATGCGTGCCTAAGAAGGGTGGCATGACTGTCATTACAAATGAAAAAAATGAGCTTATTCCTACAAGGACTGTAACAGGATGGCGTGTATGTATTGATTATAGAAAATTAAATGACGCCACCAGAAAAGATCACTTTCCCTTACCTTTCATTGATCAAATGTTGGAAAGATTAGCCGGAAATAGTTATTATTGTTTTCTTGATGGATTTTCCGGATACTTTCAAATTCCAATAGCACCCGAAGATCAAGAGAAAACCACATTCACGTGCCCTTATGGTACTTTTGCTTACAAACGCATGCCATTTGGACTTTGCAACGCCCCTGCAACCTTTCAAAGGTGCATGATGGCGATTTTTCACGACATGATAGAAGAATGCATGGAAGTTTTCATGGATGACTTTTCAGTCTTCGGTGATACATTTGAATCATGTTTAGCTAATCTTGAACGAATGTTGATTAGATGCGAACAATCAAATCTAGTACTTAATTGGGAGAAATGTCATTTCATGGTTAAAGAAGGCATTGTTCTTGGACATAAAATCTCAAAGGAAGGAATTGAAGTGGATAGAGCTAAAGTAGATGTAATTGCTAAACTACCACATCCCACCAATGTTAGAGGAGTTAGGAGTTTTCTAGGGCATGCCGGTTTTTACCGACGTTTCATAAAAGATTTTTCTAAAATTGCCACTCCTATGAATAAACTCCTAGAAAAAGATGCTTCATTCATCTTTTCAGATGAATGCATCAAATCTTTTAATATTCTTAAAGAGAAACTCACTAATGCGCCGATCATGATAACACCAAATTGGAATTTACCGTTTGAACTAATGTGCGATGCAAGTGATTTTGCAATGGGAGCCCTTTTAGGACAAAGGATTGAAAAACGATTTCAACCTATATATTATGCTAGTAAGACGTTACAAGGAGCACAAACAAATTATACAACTACTGAAAAAGAACTCCTTGCTATTGTCTTTGCTTTTGACAAATTTCGTTCATATCTCGTTCTATCAAAAACGGTGGTCTATACCGACCATTCTGCTCTTAGATACCTATTTTCGAAACAAGATGCCAAACCAAGATTAATCCGTTGGATCTTACTCTTACAAGAATTCGATATTGAAATCCAAGATAAAAGAGGAGCAGAAAATCTCGCCGCTGATCATCTTTCTCGTCTTGAAAATCCCGAATTAGAAGTTCTAAATGAATCGGCCATACAAGACAACTTTTCTGATGAATATCTATTGAAGATAGATTATAATGAAATTCCATGGTTTGCAGACTATGCAAACTACTTAGTATGTGGATTCCTTGAAAAAGGATTATCGTACCAAAAACGAAAGAAATTCTTCGGTGATATAAAACACTATTTTTGGGAAGATCCACATCTGTTTAAAAGCTGTCCCGATGGAATAATACGCTGATGTGTATTCGGAGATGAAGCTAGTAAAATTTTAAACCATTGTCACACAGGACCAACAGGAGGGCACTATGGGCCTCAACTAACAGCAAGAAAAGTTTATGATGCTGGATTCTATTGGCCTACAATTTACAAAGATGCACACCTTCTTTGCAAATCCTGTGATGCTTGTTAAAGGGCCGGAAAAATAAGTCAACGTGATGAAATGCCACAAAATGTCATTCAAGTATGTGAAGTATTTGACATTTGGGGTATTGACTTTATGGGTCCATTTCCAAAATCTCATAATAATCTCTATATTCTCGTCGCCATTGATTATGTATCTAAATGGGCGGAAGCACAAGCTCTCCCAACTAACGATGCACGAGTTGTAGTCAATTTTTTAAAACGTCTTTTTGCAAGGTTTGGAACACCGAAAGCTTTAATAAGTGATCGGGGAACTCATTTCTGTAATAATCAACTTGAGAAAGTTCTTAAAAGATATGGAGTAACCCATAAAATCTCCACCGCATATCATCCACAAACAAGTGGACAAGTTGAAAATACCAACCGAGCTTTAAAACGTATTCTAGAGAAAATCGTAGGATCAAATCCAAAGGAATAGTCCATTAAATTGGAGGATGCACTCTGGGCTTTTAGAACAGCCTACAAAACTCCAATTGGAACCACACCTTTTAAACTCGTCTACAGAAAAGCATGTCATCTTCCAGTAGAAATTGAACACAAAGCATTTTGGGCTTTGAAGACATGTAATCTTGATTTACATGAAGCTGGACGTCTACGATTAAGTAAACTAAACGAATTAGAAGAATTAAGACATGAAGCATACGAAAATTCGTTAATCTATAAAGAAAGAATGAAGAAATGGCATGATAAAAGAATCAGAAGTTCAAAAGAATTTAAAGAAGGAGACAGAGTTCTTCTTTTCAATTCACGATTCAAGCTATTTCCTGGAAAATTGAAATCAAGATGGTCTGGACCATTCATAGTCAAAAGAGTTTTCCCATACGGAACGATAGAATTAATAAATTCAAATGGAATTGAATTTAAAGTTAATGGTCACAGAGTTAAACATTACATAGATAGTCCGATGGAAGTCGACAACGAAGTTAATCACAATTTCGATACCACAGCTAACTAAGTTTTTAAAGGATAATATGTATTTCTGTTAGAGTTAGATTTTCTGTTTTCGTGTAGTTCTCGAAAATGGAACCCGAATGGTCTTTCCCTAGCAGACCCTAAAGAACTAGTCTTCTCCCCCCATTCTGAATTTTTATTTTTTTTAGGAAATGAAGACTGCCTGTGAACTAAACCATGGTCTAATGCTACACGCTTTGATCACTAAACGTAATAATGACACACTTCTGAGTGAAATAGTATCAGTAATCAGAGAAAGATTAGACGGAGTAAGAAAAGAATCCAGATGCGAAGATAATAAGTTACAATTTGGTAAAGGAAAATTAAAATCCGCAGCGAAAAGAAGAGCACGACACCTTGAAAGATGTCACAAATGCGGAAAATGGTCACATGGAGGTAAATGTTCAAATAATCAAACCTATCCAAACACCGAATTTGTTACTTTATGCAGAGACGGACCGTTCATATGTTTAGAAGAAAAAACACTGAATGCTCGAGGTTACGCCTATGTAGCTATGGAAAACCAATTAAACCGACTATCTTATGAATGGGATAGATCATATAACTAAGAATACTATCTCATAGGTAAGTCTGTACAGTTTTTATTTTTTTATTTTTATTTTTAACCTTTTGATAATAAACGCTAATTTGTTCGCTATAAAGTATTAAATTGGTATTGAATAAAATTAGGTTTGGCGACCGAAATTATTGATATCATACAAAAATTTATTACATCACTGCGAAATTTAACGTTTATTATTAAGGTATAAATATCTTTAATCAATCAACCCAAAATATTTCAAGAATTCGTCATGAGTTAAATTAGGTCATGGAACCGAAATTACTTTACCGAAAAGAGGGGCGCATATTTTTGATAATATTTGATTGTTTAAAGTGGGATAAAAGCCAAAAAGATTTTTAATTTTATTTTTTACCATATTTTTAAAATTAATATATAAATATTAAATTAATATTTTGAACTTTGTAAAATCAATATATTTAAAATTGTAAATATTTGAAAAATTAATCTTTTTAATATAATTTTGTATGTATAAAAACAAAAATATAATATAAGTTTGGTGTGAATTTATAATATGAATTTTTATTTAAGTTTGGTGTGAATTTTTAATTTTATGCATATTTTAAATTTAAGTTTGGTGTGAATTTAAAAATAAAAATTTACTTTATTTCGCTAAGTTAAAAATATGATTTTTAAAATTCGTCGTGAGTTGAAGACTAGGTCGTTGAACCGAAATTGCTTTACCCGAGGGAGGGACGAGAACTTTTATTATCATTATTTTTAATCTTATTGAATTAAAGTATGCCAAAAACATTAAAAAATCCAAAAAACTTTACTTTTAAAACCGCGCTTTGATTTGACAAATTTTAAAAATTTTGTCGAGGGACAGACTAGGACATCGATCCGAAACGCCCTCATCCTAAAAAAAACAAATTTCTAAAATTTTATTAATTTTATGTTTTATAAAGTATAAGGTTTTATTTATTAAAAAAAAAAGGGGCAAAACACTGTAGCCGGCACCCCATGCGATCGCATGGGGTTTGCACTTGGAACCCATGCGATCGCATGGGGACCAAATGCAGGTCAGACTCAAAACTCCCAGCGGGTCTGTCTTCTCCACACAACACACACACAAACACGAACCAACCCCAAAATCCTCTCTAAAATTCGCCATTTTTCACCTTAATTCATCATTTTTCTTGCCCTAATCATGCCTAGATTCTCATTCTTCAGCAAAATGATAAAAATTACACCCCTAAACTCATAAATTTGCTAGTTTTTGTGATAAATTCCAATTTTTTTTACCTAATACAATTTTGTTAATTTCTAGTGTAATTAGTGTTAAATTGTTAGTATTTTATGCATGTATAACCTAGATTGATGCTATTTAACATGATTTGAAGCCAAAAACTTCAAAATTTTTAGAAATCTAGGGTTTGTGTTCTTGAGCAATTTGGGGCTTTTTGATATAAACAGGTTATGACCGATTTTTGTCATGAATTATTGCTAAATTGAGTAGTGTAACATGTTTAGATAGTTAAATGATCCAAACATTGATCATAAACATGATTTTTGGAGATTAAAGTGGACTTTTTAAGTCCAAAATTCATGAACTTGATTAATTTGATATAATTGCCATTTGAGACTTGTTTAATTATTAGTAATGACTATTTTGACATGTTATTTGAGTTAAATGCTTATGAATTTTGTATACATTTTCATATGTGCTTATTTGAAAAGTGTAGAATTGTGAAAAATTGTGAAAATGTGTATAAGTTTAATTTTGATTTAACATGTTATAGTGATTGTTTTAAGTTGTTATTTTGCTAACACTAATGCATATTTGGATGCACAAATTTTGTGTTTAATGTGTTCTGCAGAAAGCCGATACTGGAGGTTCAAGAGCATCATCATCTAGACGACCAGCACCAGCACCAGAACCAGAACCAGAAATGCAACACGAACAACAACCACAACAGGAACAACAACAACAGCCTGATCAGCACGTACCTTATTATGATCTGGTACAATTTGTTGATGAATTCATAGTATTCCCAATGAGGCCGCCAGTAGAATTTCCAACCATTCCTGAGCACACACTGCATCCTAATCTGAGATTTGATAGGAGATGGAGAGATTACGAGACATATCAAAGGAACAAATTCAAATTGGTAACAAAAAATATAGAGGTGTCAAGGGTAATCGATTGGGCCCCTTTGGAAACGGTCCATCTAGCTAACCGTGTTAGACAGATTTTAGTTCAAAGGTATGGCAGTTCTTCTTTTACAGATTGGGAACGTCTTTTCACCATTCGTAGACCTGTATATAAGGAATGGTGTGTTGAGTTGATGAGTACTGTATCACTTGATACAAATATAGTTAGAATAGATGATAGAAGATTTCTTAGGTTTATCCTTGGCGGTAGGATGTACAGAATTTCCATGCTGGACATGGACAGGGCCTTACAGATATATACTCCTGGTGAGTTGCTATTACCCGATTGTACAAATTTGATTCATTATGGTGAAAGGGTAGATAGTAACTTTGGCGCTGACGCCATTTGGAGGCGTATGTCACATTTTGATGTTTTTACACGAGCAGGAGGACACTCCTATACACATATTGACAGAGCCGAGCTTCGTATTATTCATAGATTTTTGGCTAACTCGATTACACAGAGAGGTCATAATAAAGAAAAAATTACCTTACATGATTTATTCTACCTAAAATGTATTCGGGATCCTAGAAGCTTTGTCAATATCCCTTACTGTGTTGCTTTTTATTTATCTAAAATGGTAGAGGGAATGCAGGACGGGAGTATAATAGGAGGAGGTATTTTTGTTACTCTCATTGGAGAGTATTTAGGTGTTGATAGGAACCAAGGGGGTCCATTACAGCTTTGTAGAGAACAGGTTGAGCCCTTAGGATTGAAAGTTTATGTGGGTGCTAATGTATTGAAAAGTAGACGTAACCAGGTAGTACCCTATGAGGGATCTCATCCTCAGGTAGAGAGAGGCTCAGACGAGGAAATGGAGGAGGCGGAAGACATTAGGGATGTCTTTCGAGATGATATTCTTGACGTCCACGTTCGTATAGATGAGGAAGCAATGACGAACGCGGCCAGACATAGTATGTATGAGCAGTGGAACTCCGAGCGAGTATACGAGGATTATAGGCGATGCCAACACGATAGCTGGTTAGTTCATCAGCACCAAATCATGAGCCAGCTATCATATCAGGTACCAAATAATTACGTACCTACTCGACCTGCTCATTTTCCGCCACACAGCCCCAATATCCGACCACCCTTTAACCGGTATGACTATAATCAAGCCTATCAGAACACCTATAACCAACAATGGAACCCACCTGACGAGATGAACTAGAACCCATATCCAGACTGATTTAGTTCCATTTGGTTATTTATATGATTTTTATGTTTTTATCTTTTTACTTATTCATGTTTAAACTTATGTTATTGAATATACTTATGTAATCTTTATCATTTTTATTATTATTGTATACTAATATTTCACATTTAGGATTTGAAAGTGGGATATTAAGTCCCATTTCAAATTGCCATGCATGTTTATATTTGTATGTATGTATATGGTAAATTGTACAAAACAGGGTAAAACAGCGCATTTTCAAAGACTGGCATTAAGTTCAGCAAAAGCTACTAATTTTGACGACAAGATAAATGTGATGTAACAACAGACGGAATGGACAAATAATATGTACCATTTATCATTCAGCAAACAAACGCCAATATGTTTGGAAACATTGGTAAAATTTAATCATTTCTACGCTAATCACCCTCAATAATTTAAATTGTTGCCGATTTCTTGCAAATGAGGGCATTGCAAGATCTTAAGTGTGGGAAGGGGTTAAATTCTTTCGGTTTTTTAAAATTTTTTTACTTTAAACACTTAGTTACCATTAGAAATACTAGTAAAGTAGTAGTTGTATTAGAATCTAGTGCTCTCTGATAATAAAGAACAACCCTAGTCTTATATACTGACTACCCAATTCTAGTAAAATTTTTCAAAATTTTCAATTAAATGAACTCAAAATCATGTTTATACATATTTATGAACGATACAACTAGGTGTTAACACCGAAATTATTGTTACCTCGGAAAGGACATAAATTGAGAAACAAACTAAAATGTTAAAATTCATTTAAAATGGAATAGAGGACAATAAAAAGGAAAATAAAAGCCAAGTGTGGGAAATTTTCACTGAGTTATTCAAAATACATATCACATATTTTTGTACAAATAATTGAAAATATTTTTTGTTTTGGACGATAATTAACTGTTTTACCCGATGAAAGAAAAGAAGAGATGGATCTACACGATGAATAAATTCCATCGTTAAAAGGAAGTAAAGTCTTTCAAAAAAGACACGCGTTTCTTGATTTAGGTCATGAAGTTGTCGTCCAGACCAGCTGTAGGTTGACGAAAAACCTAGAAAAGTCATCACTAAAATTAGCAGGAAATCCACGGACCTCAGCATCAAACAGGGTCGCCAAGTGGTCAGACTTATCCTAACCATGAGAGGATCTGTCTCGTACAATGGGGGGCACCGTGCAAATTAGCTTGATAAGACTAATAAATCAGATCCCCAGAAAGGATAATCTCCTTAAAGATTAAAAATCAGCTTATAAGCTTGATATTACTCAATCCTTGAGATTGACCTTAAAGATTGAGAATTCAAACTCATGGAATTCAATGATATCTAAACTCGAGCTTGAACGAGAAAATATTTTGATCAAATTATAAACCGATTTGTTTTCTGAAAACTCATTTTCAATGCTTCCATTACCATTGAACGTAAAATCCTAGGAATTCACCTGGAATTCATTAGGCCACCTGAACCAAATCGGGTGTCAACCGTAAGAACGGTGGTTGCATAGCATGGTCAAAGACAGGACCTTGTGCCAGACCGAAAAATCATAAGGGTGAGCTTTACTATTGCTCCTACCAAGGATAGTAATTGCGTTCGACACGTTATAGACCATAATTAAAAGCATGTCAGGGGACATTGCCTTAACAGTTGCTTGTTCAACGCTTTCCTTTATAACCGGACGGTAGTTTATTTAAAGGTAATATACGGAGCAAGTATACTGGATGTGTTTCTTTCCTAATACAAGGTTAGCAAGTGGGTGACACAAAACCACAAGTTTTGAGCTAAAATTTTCAAATCTGAAACCCACCAAGCCCACAAAAATATTTTGCAAACACCGGTGAAGGGTTATTCCGGAAAACTTATCTAGGGTAAAAACTAGATTTAATTTTCAAAAGATCAAATGTTTTCATAAAGATCCAATTTCCTTAATGGATCTAAATTTTATAGTCATGTGGGACTGTAAACCACATCGTTACTACCATTGTTTATACCGCCGTAAAGAAATCACTGATGTACAAAGTGTGAAGAATAAAGAAGTGATTCTAGTATTTTAAGACTATATTACTTGAGGACAAGCAACGCTCAAGTGTGGGAATATTTGATAATGCTAAAAACGAACATATATTTCATAGCGTTATTCCTCAAGAAAGACAAGCTTTTAGTTGCAATTGTCCTATTTACAAGTGATATTCGTTTAAATAATAAAAGGTGAAGACAAAAGACAGATTCGAAGAATTGAAGACGCAAACGACCAAAAAGCTCAAAAGTACAAAATACAATCAATGAGGTTCCAATTATTGATAAGAAACGTCTCAAAATTACAAGAGTACAAGATTCAAAATGAAAAGTACAAGATATTAAATTGTACGCAAGGACGTTCAAAAATTCGGAATCGGGACCAGAGTCAACTCTCAACGCTCGATGCAACGGACTAAAAATTACAAGTCAACTATGCATATGAATATAATATAATATATAATTAATTCTTAAAATTAATATATATATTATATTATATTTAAATAAACATCGGCAGAAGAAAACAACCAAAAGTGGCTCTCCCCAGCTGGCCATGCGATCGCATGGCCTGGAAGGCATAAATCCATGCGATCGCATGAGCCCCTTTTCCAGATCACAGGCCTATAAAAATCGAGCTTTGGTGCACCATTTTTCCATCCTAAAATCCATCTCTCTCTATATATGTATACGTAAATTTTTATATTTATATTTTAATTTTAATTTTAATTTTAAATTCTAATAATAAGGGTATGTTAGCGAATGTTGTAAGGGTGTAAGTCGAAATTCTGTCCGTGTAACGCTACGCTATTTTTAATCATTGTAAGTTATGTTCAACCTTTTTAATTTAATGTCTCGTAGCTAAGTTATTATTATGCTTATTTAATCCGAAGTAATCATGATGTTGGACTAATTATTAAAATTGGGTAATTGGGCTTTGTACCATAATTGGGGTTTGGAAAAAAAGAACGACACTTGTGGAAGTTAGACTATGGGCTATTAATGGGCTTTATATTTGTTTAACTAAATGATAGTTTGTTAATGTTAATATAAAGATTTACAATTGGACGTCCCTATAAATAATCATATACACTCGATCGGACACGATGGGCGGGGTATTTATATGTACGAATAATCGTTCATTTAACCGGACACGGGAATGGATTAATAGCCACTAGAATTATTAAAACAGGGGTGAAATTATGTACAAGGACACTTGGCATAATTGATAACAAAGTATTAAAATCTTAGGTTATACTCAGTCGACATCCTGGTGTAATTATTAAACAAAGTATTAAAATCTTGTTACAGTTTAAGTCCCCAATTAGTTGGAATATTTGATGAGGACACTCGCACTTTATATTTATTACTGATGGACTGTTATGGACAAAAACCAGACGGACATATTAAATAATCCAGGACAAAGGACAATTAACCCATGGGCATAAAACTAAAATCAACACGTCAAACATCATGATTACGGAAGTTTAAATAAGCATAATTCTTTTATTTCATATTTAATTTCCTTTATTTTATATTTAATTGCACTTCTAATTATCGCATTTTTATTTATTGTTATTGTATTTAATTGCACTTTTAATTATCGTACTTTTTAATTATCGCAAGTTTATTTTATCGCAATTTTATTATCGTTATTTACTTTACGCTTTAAATTAAGTTGTATTTATTTTTAATATTTTACATTAGGTTTTAACTGCGACTAAGTTTTAAAATCGACAAACCGGTCACTAAACGGTAAAAATCCCCCTTTATAATAATAATAGTACTTATATATATATTTGTATTTTTATAAAATTAAACTAATATAGCGTTAAGCTTTGTTTAAAGATTCCTTGTGGAACGAACCGGACTTACTAAAAACTACACTACTGTACGATTAGGTACACTGCCTATAAGTGTTGTAGCAAGGTTTAAGTATATCCATTCTATAAATAAATAAATATCTTGTGTAAAATTGTATCGTATTTAATAGTATTTCCTGCTAAAATTTAATAGTATTTTATACCCCTTAGCTTTAACCGTCAGCTTCGCCCTTAAGTCTCACACGACTCAACACCATCGCGACACATACATAAAAACGTACACGCACGCATTCAAATATATATATATATATATATATATATATATATATATATATATACACACACACAGACACACATATACACTTATACGACAACTAAAACCGTAGCTTATTTAATCACATAACGAACAAGTTCTAAGCGTGCTAATAATTAAGGTTGTACCTTTAAACACGCACGGGAAAACGGGGTGTTACAACTCTCCCCCACTTAAATCAGAGCACGTCCTCGCGATCCAAGCCGCATGACACGAGGGAAGGTAAACCAACACGAATTCTTCGGGCTCCCAAGTAAACTCGGAACCTTTACTACGATGCCATTGGATCTTAAAGGTCCTCACCTATTTGTTACGCAACATTTTTACCTTTTCCTCGAGTATAGCAATCGGCTCTTCAACATATTCTAACTTGTTAGTTAGCTCAATTTCGTCTAAAGGCATCCATGAAGAATCATCCGCAAGACACTTACGAAGGTGGGAAACATGAAACGTGTTATGGATCCCCGCAAGTTCTTCGGGTAATTCCAAACGATACGCGACTTCACCAACACGAGCTAAAACCTTAAACGGCCCAATAAACCGAGGAGCTAACTTTCCTCGTTTCCGAAACCGAATAATAACCTTCCATGGCGAAACCTTGAGCATCACCATATCACCTTCTTGGAATTCGATCAAACGTCTACGCTTATCGGCGTAAGATTTTTGCCTATCTTGCGCCTTTTTCAAATGTTCCCGAATCATATTGATTTTATCATTTGTCTCCAATACAAAGTCGGAGCTCTCGACTTCCCTTTGTCCCACTTCGCCCCAACAAATTGGGGTTCGACACCTTCTACCATACAACATCTCATACGGTGGCATTCCAATACTAGAGTGAAAACTATTATTGTACGAGAATTCCACCAAAGGTAAATGTTCATCCCAACTACCACCGAAGTCAATGATACACGCACGTAACATATCCTCCAATGTTTGATTCGTACATTCGGTTTGACCGTCCGTTTGAGGATGGTATGCCGTACTCATATTTACCCTCGTACCCATATCTTCATGAAATTTCTTCCAAAATCGAGAAGTAAAACGCGTGTCCCGATCTGAAACGATAGATGCGGGAATGCCGTGTCTTGATATCACCTCTTTAATGAACATCTTCGCAAGTGCCTCCGATGTAATCGCTTCTTTAATAGGAAGAAACAATGCACTTTTCGTTAATCTATCAACAATCACCCAAATAGTATCAAATTGGGTTCTTGCCGTTTTCGGCAACTTGGTAATAAAATCCATGGTAATATGCTTCCACTTTCACATCGGAATTTCTAGCGGTTGCAACTTACCATACGGCTTTTGGTGTTCGGCTTTAACTTGCAAACACATGATGCATTGCTCAACATACTTAACAACGTCGCGTTTCATGCCCGGCCACCAATAATATTTCTTCAAATCATGGTACATCTTTGTCGCACCCGGATGTATGGAATACTTAGACTTGTGCGCCTCATCAAGAAGCACCTTTCGGAAATCACCCATCTTAGGCACCCACGCTCTTTCTTGAAAAGACAATAAACCACGCGAACCCATCGTAATGAATTCTGATTGCCCCACAATTCGTTCCGCATGCTTGTTGTGAACGTAAGCCTCTATTTGAATCACACCAAGTTTTTCAAGAAAATCGTTGGTAATAATTATACGTAACAATCCCAATTGTAACACCGGGTGGTGACTCTTTCGGTTTAACGCATCCGCGACCACATTCGCCTTGCCCGGATGATAAAGTATCTCACAATCATAATCCTTCACCACATCCATCCATCTACGTTGACGATAATTCAAATTTCGTTGATCAAAAAGATGTTTCAAACTCTTGTGATCCGAATAAATCGTACACTTGACACCACACAAGTAATGGCGCCAAATTTTCAAAGCATGGACCACCGCTGCTAATTCGAGATCATGAGTCAGGTATCTCTTTTCATGTTCCTTTAATTGGCGAGAGGCGTAAGCGATGACTTTACCTCGTTGCATTAGAACACACCCGAGCCCATTCAAAGAAGCATCACAATAGATCGTCATATCATCTACACCTTCCGGCAATACTAAGACCGGAGCTTTACACAATTTCTCTTTCAACAATTGAAAAGTGATTTCTTGCTCATTCTCCCAATTGAATCTCATATTCTTCCTTGTCAACTTAGTTAATGGTGAAGCAATCTTGGAAAAGTCTTGGATAAACCGACGATAATAACCGGCCAATCCGAGAAAACTTCGGATTTCCGTAGGCGTAGTCGGTTGTCCCCAACTCTTCACCGTTTCTATCTTCCCCGGATCTACTTGAATACCATCATTGTTCACAATATGGCCAAGGAATTGAACCTCCCTTAGCCAAAATTCGCATTTCAAGAATTTGGCATACAACTTCTCTTTTCTCAACGTCTTCAACACTTCGCGCAAATGGTGTTCATGTTCCTTCATACTCCTAGAATATACAAGAATATCGTCAATGAACACAATTATTAACTTGTCTAACATAGGTTGGCACACTCGGTTCATAAGATCCATGAATGCCGCCGGTGCATTCGTAAGACCAAAAGGCATAACTACAAATTCAAAATGCCCATAACGAGTACGAAAGACCGTTTTCTCGATATCTTCCTCACGGACCCGCATTTGATGATAGCCGGACCGTAGGTCAATTTTAGAGAAGTACGTAGCGCCTTGAAGTTGGTCGAATAAATCGTCAATCCTAGGAAACGGATAACGATTTTTGATTGTCACTTTATTTAACTCCCTATAGTCGATGCACATACGCATACTACCATCTTTCTTCTTTACGAATAAGACCGGAGCACCCCATGGCGAAGCACTCGGTCTAATAAAACCCTTCTCAAATAACTCTTGAATTTGATTCAACAATTCTTGCATTTCCGTTGGTGCTAAACGATAAGGAGTTTTAGCAATGGGAGTAGCTCCCGGAACCAACTCAATGCGAAATTCGACTTGTCTTTCCGTCGGAACACCCGGTAACTCATCCGGAAAAACATCATCAAACTCACTTACCACCGGAATTTCACGAATGGGTGGTGGCTCATTACGAGTATCAACAACATGAGCAAGGAAAGCCATGCCACCGATAACAACGAAACGACCTGCCCGTGCAAAAGTGCATATCGGCACCGGTCTCTTTCTTTTATCACCATGAATAATTAGCTCTCTCCCACTAGGGGTCTTCACATGAATGGATTTCTCGTGGCATGCAATATCGGCTCTATAACGATCGAGCCAATCCATACCAACGACAATATCAAAATCACCCAAGGTCATCGGGATGAGATCAATTTTAAAGTTCTCGGAACCAAACACCACATTACAATCTTTACACACATCAACTACTAGAACCACCTTGCCATCCGCTATTTCGACTTCTACCAGACGACTTAACTTAGCTAACGGTTTATTAAGTTTAGGCACAAATTTTGGTGACAAAAACGATAAATTTGCACCGCTATCAAATAGAATCCTTGCCGGATTAGAGTTAACCATGAATGTACCTGAGACGACTTCGTTGGATTGTTTGGCTTCTTCATTCGTCATCAAGTAGTTACACCCCCTAGCTGACCCCGCCGCCTTCTCTAGCCTCTTTACTTGGTCGTTTGATAATTCGGGACATTCCACCTTCCGGTGCCGCGTCTTTTGACAATTAAAGCACGTGACCGTCTTGATCAAATAATCACGAGCGTAATGACCCGGCTTCCCACAACTATAACAAGTAGGCGTAAAAGTATTCGAACCACCCTTCTTCATACTTCCGACGCTTTTGGACACACCTTTGCTCTTCTTGTTGGAGTAACTAGGCGCTCTAAATTTTCTTTTGCTCGACCCATAACTAACCGGAACCAGACTCGGAGCTTATGCTTCAAACCCTTTTGCCACCACCAAAAGCTTAGCGAAAGTTTCAACATGACCGATACTAATTTTACCCTTTAAATCATCTCTAAGGGTTGCATGAAAGTCTTCCATTAGCATTTGATCATTTCCCGCATACTCGGGACAAAAACGTGTCTTGGCGAGAACGTTGGTTTTGAGAGTATTTAGGTCCAAAGACCCTTGACGCATGTTCCTTAACTCATTGCGCAATTTGAAAAGATCCGCTTGCGTACGATATTTAAGGAAAAACTCCTTCTTGAAATTCGCCCAAGATAACCCCACAAAAGCCGCATCACCCACCATATCAATCTTGCCATCGAGCCAGTCCTTAGCATGGCCCCTTAACAAACTAGTAGTAAGCCTTGTTTTCTTTTCGGGAGGGCACTCGGTCGTGTGAAAACAACCTTCAACATCGGAAATCCAAGCCGCACTCTTCATGGGGTCGGGATCCCCGTGAAAGTGAGGAGGCTTAGTCGCCAAGAAGTTCTTATAGCTAAACTCCAACTCGCCCACATTTTGAGGTCTAGGAAACCTCCTCTCAACTTCTTCTTTAACGGCATTAGTCATCCGTTCTTGAATCATATCGACAATTTGTTCCAAAACCGACTCTTCGAATATTTGTTTAACCCTTCGTGAGAAAACCGAAACATAGTTTTCTAAAGCGGTCTCAATCTTGGTAGTCATCTCATCTTCCTCCACATGAGAGGGACCACCATTGCCATTCGTATTCGTTCCATTGCTCGTCTTCATTCTAAAGATTAAAAACGGATTAGACATTACCAATAATTTAATACACATATATACCTATGCATATGACCGCACACACACCACATCTAGCTCGATACTTGTCGCATATCCTTGCTTGACTTGACTTGCAACCGTAATAGTGGTCACGACTCACTATTACGCTCACATGCCGTGCCATGCTTAAACGTATCACAACCATCTTGCTCGATGTTCAAAACAATAACACATGATTAGTAACATCTTAACATAGTTTGGTTGTCCATTTATGCATCAAAGAACTAATCAAACCCCGCACTGACCCGTAGTCCTACAAGTCCCGCATAAAATTCAACAACATAAAAGTCTAAGTCTAGGCGCCTATCTCAAGTCACCTAAATCCCTTAGACCATGCTCTGATACCACTTGTAACAACCCAACCCATATTCCATACGATAATTTTTTTTTTTATACAACACAATTACACGTCAAATAAACATGTAACCCATTTCACGAGTTCCATTTAAAACGCACAACAATTAATCGTTTACAATAGGCACGAGGGCTACGAATAAAGTTTAGTACAAGTTTGACCCATTACAAATGATAGCTTATAAACCAAACGACGTTCCGAGCATGGTTTGGGACTAAACTACCCAAAACTAGGCCAACTTCCAAAAGCTCCAACATAACAACAACAAGGGACACCTAGTGCCCAACGACCCCCTTGCCCTTGTCCGCGCCTGCATCTAAAAAGATAAACAACGAGAGGGGTAAGCAAAGCTTAGTGAGTAGAATAAATATATATATGCATATAAGACTTACCCACACGCATCCACGATATCATATAACGCACACAATCACATAACATCATGATAAACAAGCTAGTATCGTCAAACCGTACAACTAGCCACATTAATAGCATAAATATCATAATCATAAATCAAATGCTAGCATCATCAACTATAAACCATGGTTCACCAAAATTCTTCACAAGGGGAATGACTTCGCGAAACAAGTCATCGATGTTCATAACAACCGTTAGCTCCCAAACCCGGCTATGGTATACTAACCCCCCGAGGTGTTCCAAAAACGGCTATGGCATCACCCCCAAGTGTTCCCAAAAATGGCTATGGCATCACTTGATCAACATGTGAGTAAAACACAGCTATTACTCACAATCATGTACACAAACACGGCTATGTGCACAATAACTCGGATAAAAACGTGGGAGTAAAACACGGCTATTACTCGCCACTAAATGCACAAACACGGCTATGTGCATAAATAACAATGTAGACAAAAACGACTATGTCTCAAAACTATGGTCACAAAACGGCTATGTGACACCATCAATACGGCACATAAATCATATACATACATATATAGACATTCCACTCACCTCAAATCTCTTGTGGAAGCTAACCGAGCTTGCAACCCTTTAATGTAACGTACCTATTACATTATGCATTTATTAACATATAATCTAGTTGAATTAAATGCTAACCTCTAACCCTTGAGCATTTAATTACCCTATTGCATTAAATGACTCAACTATACCAAAACCGCCCATAAAAGACCATTCTTGTCATAAATCACTAAAAACTAGTGATTAGGGTCTATTAACATCAACTAACATAAACTTGGTGTATTTCATACCCCTTTTACCCAATTAGTTCAACTTTGACTCATATGACCCATTTTGACACTTACACATTCAAACTTTGTCAAACATGACCTAATTCACAATCTCACCAACATTTAACAAGTGTATTTAATGCTTACAACACCATTAACACTTACGAACCCCATTTCATTAGACCAAACCCTAGGTTATGGTAATTAGGGTTTCCTTTCAACAATCTAACCCAAAATCCACCCATTTAACCCTCAAATGGGTCACACAAATCCCATATGAACCAAACCCTAGCTTAACTAAATAAAACTCGAAACTTAAAGTTGAGACTTACTAAAACTATCCTCTTGTAGCTAATAGCAAGGAGAACAACTTTAATTCTTGCTTCTAGGATTGATTCACAAAACTCTTTCTTCAAATCTCAACTATAAACTAAGTGGATTTTAAGTTTTGAGAGGAATTTATGAAAGAAAATGGGAAATAAATGAGAATATAGGATAAGTGGTTGATATTAAAAGCTCCAACCAGATCTATATGTAAAAAGACCAAATTACCCCTAAACCCTATTTAATTTGAGTAAAATTCGGAGTCAGAATTGCAGAAGTACCGCGACACGGCGTATGTGTCGCGGCGCGACATAAAGAAGGAAAAACCACCCTTCTTAACTCAAGTTCTGATCTGGATTTGGTTTGATTGTCGCGTCGCGGACCCATTCCTCGCGGCGCGGCATTGGCCTGTTCCTGGTCACTTTGACAACACATCATAAAACGAAGGTTCATACAACTAGCACACCTCGTTCACTATTCCTATGCACGTCTAAGCTTCGCCCTTAAGTCTCACACGACTCAACACCATCGCGACACATACATAAACACGTACACGCACACATTCAAATATATATATATATATATATATATATATATATATATATATATATATATATATATATATATATATATATATATATATATATATATATATATATATATACACACACACACATATACACATATACACTTATACGACAACTATAACCGTAGCTCATTTAATCACATAACGAACAAGTTCTAAGCGTGCTAATAATTAAGGTTGTACCTTTAAACACGCACGGGAAAATGGGGTTTTACAACCTTGGAACAAGTTAAACACTTTCCAACATAAGTAACAACGTCCCTTTTAATGTTCGGCCACCAATATTGTGTTTTGAGATCGTGGTACATCTTACCGGCACCGGGATGAATCGAATACCTTGACTTATGGGCTTTCTCTAGGATAAGGCTTCGTAAGTCCCCATAACTAGGAACCCAAATTCTTCCGGCGAAATTTTGGAGTCCGGTCTCCGTAACTTCGAATCGAGGGACGAGAACATTCAAGTGTTCGTGTGAAATATTCTCATCTTTGAGAGCTTCATCTTGGGCTACACGAATTTGGTTATTTCGATTGGTGTGGATGGTGATGTTTAAGGCTCGGACACGAAGAGGCACCACTCTTTCCTTTTAGCTAAAGGCATCGGCTACTACATTTGCATTCCCGAGGTGGTAATGAAGTTCACAATCGTAATCGTTCATGTTTCGATCCACCGCCGTTGTCTCATGTTTAGTTGTTTTTGATCGAAAATGTGTTGGAGGCTTTTGTGGTATGTGAAGATGGTACTTTTGGTTCCGTAAAGATAGTGTCTCCATATTTTGAGTGCAAAGACAACGGTTCCAAGTTTGAGATCATGTGTCGTGTAGTTCCGTTCGTGAATTTTCAATTGTCGAGAGGCATAAGCAATAACTTTCTTTCGTTGCATTAATACACACCCAAAACCATGTTTCGAGGCGTCGCAATATACAACAAAATCATCATTGCCTTCTGGAAGGGACAAGATAGGAGCGGTGGTTAACTTTTTCTTCAAGATTTGAAACGCGGACTCTTGTTCGGTTGCCCAAACGAATTTCTTTCCCTTATGAGTTAACACGGTTAAAGGATGTGCAACCAAAGAGAAATCTTCGATGAATCTACGATAATAACTGGCGAGGCCTAGAAATTGGCGAATGTGAGTAGGAGTAGTAGGGGTATCCCATTTACTAATGGCTTCGATTTTCGCGGGATCGACTTTAATTCCTTGATCACTTACAAAATGACCAAGAAATTGAACTTCCTTTAACCAAAATTCACACTTGGAGAATTTGGCATAGAGTCGTTCTTGTCTCAAGAGTTCAAGCACGAGTCGGACGTGTTGTTCATGTTCTTCTTAGCTTTTTGAGTAGATTAAAATATCATATATGAACACGATGACGAATTTGTCTAGATACGACTTGCACACGTGGTTCATAAGATCCATGAACACTGCCGGTGCATTAGTTAACCCGAATGGCATTACAAGAAACTCATAACTACCATAACGAGTCCGAAAAGCGGTTTTGGAGACATCTTCCCCCTTAACCCTTAGTTGATGATAACCCGAGCGGAGATCGATTTTTGAATATTCACAAGACTCTTGTAGTTGATCAAAGAGGTCATCGATGCGTGGAAGAGGATATCAGTTCTTAACCGTCAAGTTATTTAGTTCACGATAATCGATGCACATTCATAGGGATCCATCTTTCTTTTTAACGAATAAAATCGGAGCACCCCATGGTGAATGGCTAGGTCGGATAAAACCACGGTCAAGTAGTTCTTGAATCTGACTTTGTAATTCTTGCATTTCGGATGGAGCAAGTCTATACGGTGCACATGCTACGGGTGCGGCTCCCGGGATAAGATCGATTTGGAATTCAACCGGTCGATGAGGTGGAAGACCCGACAATTCTTCGGGAAATACATTGAAAAAGTCACTAACAATTGGCACATCATCGATATGCTTCTCATCGGTCTTGACTTTCTTAATGTGGGCTAGGATCGCAAAACAACCCTTACGAAGATATTTTTCAACTTTAAGGCACGAGACGAGGTTGAGTCTGGTGCAACTCTTATCGCCATAGACAATCAAGGGTTCACCATTCTCGATAGGAATTTGAATTGCTTTAAGATCACAAAGGATGTGATATTTTATTTTGGCTAACCAATCCATACTAATTATTACATCAAAACTCCCTAGTTCTATAGGTATCAAGTCAATTTTAAACTCTTTACCCATTAAGTTTAACGTACACCCCCGATAAAATTTGTCGGCACTCAATAGTTTCCCATTGGCCACTTCAATGGTATAAGTAGTATCTAGTGGGAGTGGTGGAGTGAAAAAAGAATGAGTCAAGGTCTTGGATACAAAGCTCTTATCGGCACCCAAATCGAATAAGCAAGAAACATAAGAGTTATTGAGAAGAAATGTACCCGTGACTAGTTCATTGTCATCTCGGGCCTCCTCGGTGTTAATGTTGAAAGCTCGGCCGCGTGCATTGGGGTTAGCTTTCTTCTTTGGGCATGCGTTCTTATAATGACCCGGTTGGCCACATTCGTAACAAACACCCGTTTTTAGTGCATTGGGCCCCTTTTGAGCGACTGGAGTGGTATTTCTACACTCGTTGGCCACATGGCCACTTCTTTGACATTTGTTGCAAAATGGCTTGCCACATTCACCCAAATGATGTTTGTGGCACTTGTTGCAATAAGGTAGATTCCCGGCATAACCTTTCTTGCCGTCGAAAGTGTAAGGCTTCTTGGTGAAGTTGTTATTGTTGTAGTTGCTTGATTGTGAGGCTTACCACTTTCTTTTGTTGCCACCCGATTTATCCTTGGCCTTTGGTGCCGGCACTTCAATATCATCCACCGTTTATATCAATTGACGGGCCATTTTTAAAGCCTCTTGTAGGTTAGCAGGTTTGGATGACATTATCCCGTTTTTAATGCTCTTAGGGAGGCCATCCATATAAAGTTCAACCCTTAGGGACTCGGGAGTCACGAGGGCCAGACACATTAGGGCTAGTTCGGCAAACCGTTGATTATAAGCTTTAAGGTTATTTCGGACCGCTTTTAAACTTCTTTGCTCGTTTTCGAGCCTTCGAGTCTCTTCACGTGGGAAGTATTCGGTGATCATCTTTTCTCTTAAGTCGGCCCAAGAGAGTGTGTGGGCTTCATCGGTACTCACCGATTGTACATATGTATTCCACCATGTGAGAGCGATACCGATGAACGTGTAGGTGGAATACTTGACTTTGTCTTGGTCCCGGTAGCCGCTTATGCTAAAAACGGATTCCGTTTGCTCAAACCATCGGGTGAGAGCAACCGGTCCCTCAGTTCCGTCGAAAGTGTGAGGTTTGCACCCCATGAAGTTCTTGTAGGAGCATCCCTCATTTGAATTACCGGCTCCATAGTTGTTGTTGTTGTTGTTGTTGTTGTGGTTGTTGTTATTGTTGTTGTAGGAGTGACCAGCCATGGCCGCATCTACGGCGGTTGCTATCATTCGTTGAAGAGCTTGTTCGGGAGTTTCGGGAGGAGTATTGCGTTGAACTCGGCGAGCCATTATTCCTTCAAGACACAAGAATATCGTTGATTAGTATTCTCAGTAATACTAATCGTGATATGGAATAAGGATAGAGAGAAAAATTTTCCTTAACCCGCCCTAAATTCTTTATGTCATAATGTCGGAATGTCCACATGAGTCACCATAATGTAATCCCGGAAATTATATTACCCTAATTCACATGTGAAATGTCCCGTTCTTATTGATTAAAAACGGTCCATATTAATTGATTTCGTTGCGAGGTTTTGACCTCTATATGAGACGTTTTTCAAAGACTGCATTCATTTTAAAACAAACCATAACCTTTATTTCATCAATAAAGGTTTAAAAAGCTTTACGTAGATTATCAAATAATGATAATCTAAAATATCCTGTTTACACACGACCATTACATAATGGTTTACAATACAAATATGTTACAACGAAATAAGTTTCTTGAATGCAGTTTTTACACAATATCATACAAGCATGGACTCCAAATCTCGTCCTTATTTAAGTATGCGACAACGGAAGCTCTTAATAATCACCTGAGAATAAACATGCTTAAAACGTCAACAAAAATGTTGGTGAGTTATAGGTTTAACCTATATATTATCAAATCATAATAATAGACCACAAGATTTCATATTTCAATACACATCCCATACATAGAGATAAAAATCATTCATATGGTGAACACCTGGTAACTGACATTAACAAGATACATATTTAAGAATATCCCCATCATTCCGGGACACCCGTCGGATATGATATAAATTTCGAAGTACTAAAGCATCCGGTACTTTGGATGGGGTTTGTTAGGCCCAATAGATCTATCTTTAGGATTCGCGTCAATTAAGGTGTCTATTCCCTAATTCTTAGATTACCAGACTTAATAAAAAGGGGCATATTCAATTTCGATAATTCAACCATAGAATGTAGTTTCACGTACTTGTGTCTATTTTGTAAATCATTTATAAAACCTGCATGTATTCTCATCCCAAAAATATTAGATTTTAAAAGTGGGACTATAACTCACTTTCACATATTTTTTACTTCGTCGGGAAGTATGACTTGGCCACTGGTCGATTCACGAACCTATAACAAATATGTACATATATATCAAAGTATGTTCAAAATATATTTACAACACTTTTAATACATTTTGATGTTTTAAGTTTATTAAGTCAGCTGTCCTCGTTAGTAACCTACAACTAGTTGTCCACAGTTAGATGTACATAAATAAATCGATATATATATTATCTTGAATCAATCCACGACCCAGTGTATACGTATCTCAGTATTGATCACAACTCAAACTATATATATTTTGGAATCAACCTCAACCCTGTATAGCTAACTCCAACATTCACATATAGAGTGTCTATGGTTGTTCCGAAATATATATAGATGTGTCGACATGATAGGTTGAAACATTGTATATGTGTCTATGGTATCTCAAGATTACATAATATACAATACAAGTTGATTAAGTTATGGTTGGAATAGATTTGTTACCAATTTTCACGTAGCTAAAATGAGAAAAATTATCCAATCTTGTTTTACCCATAACTTCTTCATTTTAAATCCGTTTTGAGTGAATCAAATTGCTATGGTTTCATATTGAACTATATTTTATGAATCTAAACAGAAAAAGTAGAGGTTTATAGTCGAAAAAATAAGTTACAAGTCATTTTTGTAAAGGTAGTCATTTCAGTCGAAAGAACGACGTCTAGATGACCATTTTAGAAAACATACTTCCACTTTGAGTTTAACCATAATTTTTGGATATAGTTTCATGTTCATAATAAAAATCATTTTCCCAGAATAACAACTTTTAAATCAAATTTTATCATAGTTTTTAATTAACTAACCCAAAACAGCCCGCGGTGTTACTACGACGGCGTAAATCCGGTTTTACGGTGTTTTTCGTGTTTTCAGGTTTTAAATCATTAAGTTAGCATATCATATAGATATAGAACATGTGTTTAGTTGATTTTAAAAGTCAAGTTAGAAGGATTAACTTTTACTTGCGAACAAGTTTAGAATTAACTAAACTATGTTCTAGTGATTACAAGTTTAAACCTCCGAATAAGATAGCTTTATATGTATGAATCGAATTGTAGTGACCCGAACTTTTCCATGTTTATATAAATTAATTAAGATTGATATTTACATGATTAAATGTTTCCAACATGTTAAGCAATCAAACTTGTTAAGACTTGATTAATTGAAATATGTTTCATATAGACAATTGACCACCCAAGTTGACCGGTGATTCACGAACGTTAAAACTTATAAAAACTATACGATGACATATATATGGTTATATATATAGTTAACATGTTTTTATTATAAGTATGTATCTCATTAGGTATTTTAACAATGAGTTATATACATAAAAATGAGACTATTAATTTAAGAAACTCGAAAACGATATATATAACGATTATCGTTATAACAACGTCTTACTAGGTACATATGAATCATATTAAGATATTGATACACTTGGTTAATTATGTTAAATGATAAGTAAATATATTATTAAGTGTATTAACAATGAAATACATATGTAAAAATAAGGCTACTAACTTAATGATTTCGAAACGAGACATATATGTAACGATTATCGTTGTAACGACATTTAACTGTATATACATCATACTAAGATATATTATATATCATAATATCATGATAATATAATAATTTAACATCTCATTTGTTATAATAAACAATGGGTTAACAACATTCAACAAGATCGTTAACCTAAAGGTTTCAAAACAACATTTACATGTAACGACTAACGATGACTTAACGACTCAGTTAAAATGTATATACATGTAGTGTTTTAATATGTATTCATACACTTTTGAAAGACTTCAAGACACTTATCAAAATACTTCTACTTAACAAAAATGCTTACAATTACATCCTCGTTCAGTTTCATCAACAATTCTACTCGTATGCACCCGTATTCGTACTCGTACAATACACAGCTTTTAGATGTATGTACTATTGGTATATACACTCCAATGATCAGCTCTTAGCAGCCCATGTGAGTCACCTAACACATGTGGGAACCATCATTTGGCAACTAGCATGAAATATCTCATAAAATTACAAAAATATGAGTAATCATTCATGACTTATTTACATGAAAACAAAATTACATATCCTTTATATCTAATCCATACACCAACGACCAAAAACACCTACAAACACTTTCATTCTTCAATTTTCTTCATCTAATTGATCTCTCTCAAGTTCTATCTTCAAGTTCTAAGTGTTCTTCATAAATTTCAAAAGTTCTAGTTTCATAAAATCAAGAATACTTTCAAGTTTGCTAGCTCACTTCCAATCTTGTAAGGTGATCATCCAACCTCAAGAAATCTTTGTTTCTTACAGTAGGTTATCATTCTAATACAAGGTAATAATCATATTCAAACTTTGGTTCAATTTCAATAACTATAACAATCTTATTTCAAGTGATGATCTTACTTGAACTTGTTTTCGTGTCATGATTCTGCTTCAAGAACTTCGAGCCATCCAAGGATCCGTTGAAGCTAAATCCATTTTTCTATTTTCCAGTAGGTTTATCCAAGGAACTTAAGGTAGTAATGATGTTCATAACATCATTCGATTCATACATATAAAGCTATCTTATTCGAAGGTTTAAACTTGTAATCACTAGAACATAGTTTAGTTAATTCTAAACTTGTTCGAAAACAAAAGTTAATCCTTCTAACTTGACTTTTAAAATCAACTAAACACATGTTCTATATCTATATGATATGCTAACTTAATGATTTAAAACCTGGAAACACGAAAAACATCGTAAAACCGGATTTACGCCGTCGTAGTAACACCGCGGGCTGTTTTGGGTTAGTTAATTAAAAACTATGATAAACTTTGATTTAAAAGTTGTTATTCTGAGAAAATGATTTTTATTATGAACATGAAACTATATCCAAAAATTATGGTTAAACTCAAAGTGGAAGTATGTTTTCTAAAATGGTCATCTAGACGTCGTTCTTTCGACTGAAATGACTACCTTTACAAAAACGATTTGTAACTTATTTTTCCGACTATAAACCTGTACATTTTCTATTTAGATTCATAAAATATAGTTCAATATGAAACCATAGCAATTTGATTCACTCAAAACGGATTTAAAATGAAGAAGTTATGGGTAAAACAAGATTGGATAATTTTTCTCATTTTAGCTACGTGAAAATTGATAACAAATTTTTTCCAACCATAACTTAATCAACTTGTATTGTATATCATGTAATCTTGAGATACCATAGACACGTATACAATGTTTCGACCTATCATGTCGACACATCTATATATATTTCGAAACAACCATAGACACTCTATATGTGAATGTTGGAGTTAGCTATACAGGGTTGAGGTTGATTCCAAAATATATATAGTTTGAGTTGTGATCAATACTGAGATACGTATACACTGGGTCGTGGATTGATTCAAGATAATATTTATCGATTTATTTCTGTACATCCAACTGTGGACAACTAGTTGTAGGTTACTAACGAGGACAGCTGACTTAATAAACTTAAAACATCAAAATATATTAAAAGTGTTGTAAATATATTTTGAACATACTTTGATATATATGTATATATTATTATAGGTTCGTGAATCAACCAGTGGCCAAGTCTTACTTCCCGACGAAGTAAAAATCTGTGAAAGTGAGTTATAGTCCCACTTTTAAAATCTAATATTTTTGGGATGAGAATACATGCAGGTTTTATAAATGATTTACAAAATAGACACAAGTACGTGAAACTACATTCTATGGTTGAATTATCGAAATCGAATATGCCCCTTTTTATTAAGTCTGGTAATCTAAGAATTAGGGAACAGACACCCTAATTGACGCGAATCCTAAAGATAGATCTATTGGGCCTAACAAACCCCATCCAAAGTACCGGATGCTTTAGTACTTCGAAATTTATATCATATCCGAAGGGTGTCCCGGAATGATGGGGATATTCTTATATATGCATCTTGTTAATGTCGGTTACCAGGTGTTCACCATATGAATAATTTTTATCTCTATGTATGGGATGTGTATTGAAATATGAAATCTTGTGGTCTATTATTATGATTTGATATATATAGGTTAAACCTATAACTCACCAACATTTTTGTTGTCGTTTTAAGCATGTTTATTCTCAGGTGATTATTAAGAGCTTCCGCTGTCGCATACTTAAATAAGGACAAGATTTGGAGTCCATGCTTGTATGATATTATGTAAAAAAAACTGCATTCAAGAAACTTATTTTGTTGTAACATATTTGTATTGTAAACCATTATGTAATGGTCGTGTGTAAACATGATATTTTAGATTATCATTATTTGATAATCTACGTAAAGCTTTTTAAACCTTTATTGATAAAATAAAGGTTATGGTTTGTTTTAAAATGAATGCAGTCTTTGAAAAACGTCTCATATAGAGGTCAAAACCTCGCAACGAAATTAATTAATATGGAACGTTTTTAATCAATAAGAACGGGACATTTCAGTTGATATCCGAGCGTTGGTCTTAGAGAACCAGAATTTTTCATTAGTGTGTCTTATCGAGTTTGTTAGGATGCATTAGTAAGTCTGGACTTCGACCGTGTTTACTCGAAAAATGATTGCTTAACAAATTTTGTTGGAAACTATATATTTTTAACATGTGAATATTATGTGATATATTAATCTCTTAACGCGTTTGATATTATGTGATAGATGTCTACCTCTAGAACAAGTCCCATTGACTCACCTAATAATAATGAAGAGTCAAATGTAAATTGGAATGATTCGTGGACTGATTCACAAGTTCCCGAAGAGGAACCGGAAGAAGAGTCGGAACCGGAAGAAGAATCGGAACCGGAAGAAGAATCGGAACCGGATGAAGAAGTAGAACCGGTGGGGGAAATAATAAAACGGTTAAGTAAAAGAAAATCCTCAACCAACCGACCAAGGTTAATTATGGTCAATGGTGTTTCCGCCAAGGAAGCAAAATATTGGGAGGATTACCAATTCTCCGATGATTCTGACGAGAATTCCGATGATGTTATAGAAATTACCCCAACTGAATTTAAAAAGGCAAAAGAAAATAATAAGGGAAAGGGCATAAAAATAGAGAAATCTAATTCCAACCCCGATGAACTTTATATGTATCGTCAACCCCCGAAGTCCTTAAGTTGTAACAATAACCCGGGAACCTCTAAACCACCAGGTTTTTCTAAACCAATGTGGATAACGACGGATCGTATTAGGGGAACATCATATATCCCTAGAAACTTGGCAAAACGAACCAAAACCGAAGAAGAAGAAACAAGCGAGTCGGAATAAGATAGTTGTATTCGTGTGGTGCAATATAAGTAATATAGTGTGCTTATGCTTTATGATATATGTAAAAATTGCTTGTATTAATAAGTATTTTTTTTTTTTTTATGAATCTAACTCTTGTCTATTTTACAGTATAAAAACACAAAATGGATAGACAACCCAATATTTTAAGAGACCTACCCGGAGACATGATTGATGAAATCTTGTCTAGAGTCGGTCAGAATTCTTCGGCACAACTATTTAAGGCGAGATCAGTTTGTAAGACATTCGAAGAACGTTACAAGAATGCCTTGGTTTATAAAAGGCTTTCGTTCGAAAGATGGGGGATATCACATTGGGAAATCCATAAGTTACGATGTGTTTATGTGACGATCGCTCCAAATCCATATGGACGAACACGTCATTCATTGATTTCATTGCGAGGTATTTGACCTCTATATGATACGTTTTGTAAACATTGCATTCTTTTGAAAAGGCATACCATAAATGAATATTTAATTCCAAGGTTTTCGACATCTGATGATTTCTACATATAGACAATCACCGTAAATAATAGTTTACAATAATAATACTTCCGTTGACAATGCAGTCAAAATAGATACATGATGATGGTTTTGTGAATGCAACGTTTTCTTGAATAAAGCATGCAAGACTCCATGCACATAGCTTGTATATCATGTAAGCAAACAGCGGAAGACTTCTAGGGAACCTGAGAATAAACATGCTAACAAGTGTCAACACAAAGGTTGGTGAGTTCATAGTTTTAATGTTTCGTATAATCTGTATATAAAGGTGGATCACAAGATTTCAGTTGTTTCATCCAGAAACGTTTATCAATAGATTATATAAAAGTGGATCACAAGATTTCAGTTGTTTCATCCAGAAACGTTTATCAAAATATTCTACGAAATTGAGCACCCTGGTAACTAAACTTTAACGTATATATAATTTGTACCCTTTGTATAATCATCTTAATAATACACGCAAACCAACGTGTACGCTTCTCAAATAGCATACGTCCGTTAAAAGGCTAGTGCTCTAGCTCGGACGGGGATGTCAAGCCCTATGGATCCATAAACTACTACTCGCGCCCACCAGTTCTTATAACTGACAGTTACTAGTTACCAAAGCTAAGGGATTTTCAGTTCAAACTCAGTGTAGAATTTAGTATGTACTTGTATCCATTGCGTTTAAAATAAAGTGCATGTATTCTCAGCCCAAAAATATATATTGCAAAAGCAATTAAAAAGGGATCTATAAACTCACGCATATAAGTATTGTAAATCAGTTAATAAAGCATTTGCATGTATTCTCAGCCCAAAAATGTAATGAGTAAAAAGGGATCATATGAAACTCACTGTTTTATATTGATATACAATATTGCAGGAAAGCACGTAGACGCATTGGATATAATAAGCACGAGGTTTGATTCACAAAAATACCCCCGAATATTACCCATAACCTCCTTGGCAATAACTCATATTTTTCTTAGCTCTAGCTTTCTCGGAAACTCGTTTTGAAAAATTACTTGGACAGCACTCCGTCGTAATATTTTATGTACATTATTATTTTTGTATCGCAAAAATAATAACACTAATAATAAAAATAATAAAATTAATAATAATCTTATTATTATTATTATTAATAATAATAATAATAATAATAATAATAATAATAATAAAATAAATAAATACGGAGTAAAAATAATATATGTGTGTGTGTGATTTATCTGGCCAAAACTCGAGAATTTATAGCACTTGGCCTGAAATCTGGAGTCATGCGACTCGCATGGAAATGGCCTTCTGGCCATGCGACTCGCATGAGGACCAGGGACAGCTCACATTGTTTTTGTCCTAACATTTGTCGACATAATAAAATATAAATATAATATATATAATTTAAATTAATTAATTATATATTATATTAAATTCACGTGTATAGTTGACTTGTAATTTTTGTTCCGATAAGTCGTACGTTGTCACTCGACTTATGTCCCGGTTCCGGTTTTTCGAACGCCCTTTCGTACGCTGAGAAAACTTGTACTTTACGTTTCGTGAATCGTACCTTTGTCAAAATATAGTCTTAAATCATCCATAAAATATACCACTGTAGCAAAGTTACTGTAGCAAAGTTAATTTTTACTGTAGCAATTCACTGTAGCAAAGTCAATTTCACTGTAGCAAATAGTGATTTTCGAAAACACTGTAGCATTTTGAGTAATGTGGCAATTTGAAAACACTGTAACAAATTAGTGTTTAACTGGTTCATCTTAAACGCTTTAGTTAACTTATCTAAATATCAATTGAATCAATAAACGAATGTTACTATCGTTTATTATATATATGTATATATCTTTTTAATATACATAAATCAGTTTTTAAATACACATTGGAAGTTATTTATAAATAAATTTTAATAATAAATATTTCAACTTATCATATACATTCAAATAGATATTTAAACCAATAAGTTTAATGTACGGTATCAAACAATTAATACATTGTTACCTTTTCATGTTATAGTATATATGTATCTATTTACATATAATTGTTCGCGAATCGTCGAAAACAACCGAAGGGTATTTAAATATATAAAAGTAATTCAAAAATTTTGAGATTCAGTTTTACAGACTTTGCTTATCGTGTCGGAAATGTTAATCATACAAAGATTAAGTTTAAATTTAGTCGAAATTTTCGGGTCATCACAGTTTACTTTGACGCATATATTGCGGGGAACCCAAATGCTATTTTACGCAATGGGTTAAGAAATTATTTTGACTCAATATATCCGAATATTGGACTTCGTGGTTTAGAAAAAGCGGCTAACATGCAACATAAAGAAGCATGTTATGCTTACGGATTAGTAATGTTCGCTTCTCACCAAAGTGAGAACAAGAATATCGGGCTACAACTATTAAACAAAACGTTCCCACAAGTGACGGAGTCGGTAATTGGGGTAAGAAATGAGGTTTTTAGATTGTTACGGGACTGTTGGACATTACGTAACCCTCGTCCCTTTGACGACGTTACAACACGTTGTCTTATTAACGGCCATAACGGTTATGTTCCACAAGACCAAGGATGGGAAGTAATCCTAGTAAAACCAGAATACATGACTTGTTTCTGGACGTATGAATTACGTGTCTTTATTGCCTTTGCTGAACGACTTGTGTACTAGCTAGAATTATCTTCACAACCATCTTGTATCAAATTTATTGTGTACTATATTTCATGCTATATGTAAAATAAGCGGTATTGTAAGTTTGTAAAATATTGTGTAAAAGTTTGAACGTGAAATATTATTATAATCAGTTTTTCATATAGAATTGTAGTAGTTGAATTGTATATTAGCTACTAAGTATGAACTTAACGGGTAGGTACTACCCGAATTTAAACTTATAAAACGCTAATATGAAGAAAAAGCTTTTATAAATGAGTTCATATTATGCTACGAAATACTATTAACTACTCTTAATATTCTGTATGATTAACTTGTTCCATTTGACTATTTTGAAGGAAATGGCACCGACTACTCGACACACCGTGAATATGAATGAAGAGGAATTCCGTACTTTTCTAGCTTCAAACATAGCCGCAGTACAGGCTGCGCTACATACCAACAATAACCTTGGATCTAGCAGTACAAGAAATCGTGTAGGATGCACCTACAAAGAATTCACTGCCTGCAAACCTTTGGAATTTGATGGAACCGAAGGACCGATCGGATTGAAACGGTGGACCGAGAAGGTCGAATCGGTGTTTGCCATAAGTAAGTGTACTGAAGAGGACAAAGTGAAGTACGCTACGCATACCTTCACAGGTTCTGCGTTAACATGGTGGAATACCTATCTAGAGCAAGTGGGACAAGATGATGCTTATGCACTACCGTGGTTAGCATTCAAGCACTTGATGAACGAGAAGTACCGTCCCAGAACCGAGGTCAATAAGCTCAAGACAGAACTTAGAGGGTTACGAACCCAAGGATTTGATATTACCACGTACGAAAGACGATTCACAGAATTGTGCCTATTGTGTCCGGGAGCGTTCGAAGATGAGGAAGAGAAGATCGACGCGTTTGTGAAAGGATTACCAGAAAGAATCCAAGAAGATATAAGTTCACACGAGCCCGCCTCCATACAACAGGCATGTAGAATGGCTCACAAACTAGTGAACCAGATTGAGGAAAGAATTAAAGAACAGACGGCTGAAGAGGCCAATGTGAAGTAAGTCAAAAGAAAGTGGGAGGAAAACGGTGATAAGAATCACCAATACAACAACAACAGCAATTACAATAATAATCGCAATAATTATCCCAACAATCGCAACATCAATCGCAACTACAACAAACGGCCCAACAACAACAACAGCAACAACAACAACAACAACAACAACAGCAACTACAACAATCATCCCAACAACAATAACAACCGCAACAACAACAACAATCAGAAGCAGCTATGCCAAAGGTGTGAAAAGTATCACTCGGGGTTCTGCACCAAATTTTGCAACAAGTGTAAAAGAAATGGTCATAGCGCGGCGAAGTGTGAGGTCTACGGACCAGGGGTTAACATAACGAAAGGAACAAATGGTGTCGGAACGAGTAATGGCGGAGCAAGTAGTGTCGGAGCAAGTTATGCCAATGTAGTTTGTTATAAATGTGGAAAACCGGGCCACATTATTAGAAATTGCCCGAACCAGGAGAACACGAATGGACAAGGCCGTGGAAGAGTTTTCAATATTAATGCGGCAGAGGCACAGGAAGACCCAGAGCTTGTTACGGGTACGTTTCTTATTGACAATAAATCTGCTTACGTTTTATTTGATTCGGGTGCAGATAGAAGCTATATGAGTAGAGATTTTTGTGCTAAATTAAGTTATCCATTGACGCCTTTGGATAGTAAATTTTTACTCGAATTAGCAAATGGTAAATTAATTTCAGCAGATAATATATGTCGGAATCGAGAAATTAAACTGGTTAGCGAAACATTTAAGATTGACTTGATACCAGTAGAGTTAGGGAGTTTTGATGTGATAATCGGTATGGACTGGTTGAAAGAAGTGAAAGCAGAGATCGTTTGTTACAAAAATGCAATTCGCATTATACGAGAAAAAGGAAAACCCTTAATGGTGTACGGAGAAAAGGACAACACGAAGCTACATCTTATTAGTAATTTGAAGGCACAAAAACTAATAAGAAAAGGTTGCTATGCTGTTCTAGCACACGTCGAGAAAGTACAAACTGAAGAAAAGAGCATCAATGATGTTCCCGTCGCAAAAGAATTTCCCGATGTATTTCCGAAAGAATTACCGGGACTACCTCCACATCGATCTGTTGAATTTCAAATAGATCTTGTACCAGGAGCTGCACCAATAGCTCGTGCTCCTTATAGACTCGCACCCAGCGAGATGAAAGAACTGCAAAGCCAACTGCAAGAACTATTAGAATGTGGTTTCATTCGACCAAGCACATCACCGTGGGGAGCTCCTGTTTTGTTTGTCAAGAAGAAAGATGGTACATTCAGGTTGTGTATCGACTACCGAGAGTTGAACAAACTTACCATCAAGAACCGCTACCCACTACCGAGAATCGACGACTTATTTGATCAACTACAAGGCTCGTCTGTTTATTCAAAGATTGACTTACGTTCCGGGTATCATCAAATGCGGGTGAAAGAAGATGATATTCCAAAGACTGCTTTCAGAACACGTTACGGTCATTACGAGTTTATGGTCATGCCGTTTGGTTTAACTAATGCACCAGCTGTGTTCATGGACCTTATAAACCGAGTGTGTGGGCCATATCTTGACAAGTTTGTCATTGTTTTCATCGATGACATACTTATTTACTCAAAGAATGATCAAGAGCACGAAGAACATTTGAGAAAAGTGCTAGAAGTATTGAGGAAAGAAAAACTGTACGCTAAGTTTTCAAAGTGTGCATTTTGGTTGGAAGAAGTTCAATTCCTCGGTCACATAGTGAACAAAGAAGGTATCCAGGTGGACCCGGCAAAGATCGAAACCGTTGAAAAGTGGGAAACCCCAAAAACTCCGAAGCATATACGTCAATTTTTAGGATTGGCTGGTTACTACAGAAGATTCATCCAAGATTTCTCCAAAATAGCAAAACCCTTGACTGCATTAACGCATAAAGGGAAGAAATTTGAATGGAAGGATGAACAAGAGAAGGCGTTTCAATTATTGAAGAAAAAGCTAACTACGGCACCTATATTGTCATTGCCTGAAGGGAATGATGATTTTGTGATTTATTGTGACGCATCAAAGCAAGGTCTCGGTTGTGTATTAATGCAACGAACGAAGGCGATTGCTTATGCGTCTAGACAATTGAAGATTCACGAGCAAAATTATACGACGCATGATTTGGAATTAGGCGCAGTTGTTTTTGCATTAAAGACTTGGAGGCACTACTTATATGGGGTCAAAAGTATTATATATACCGACCACAAAAGTCTTCAACACATATTTAATCAGAAACAACTGAATATGAGGCAGCGTAGGTGGATTGAATTGTTGAATGATTACGACTTTGAGATTCGTTACCACCCGGGAAAGGCAAATGTGGTAGCCGACGCCTTGAGCAGAAAGGACCGAGAACCCATTCGAGTAAAATCTATGAATATAATGATTCACACTAACCTTACTACTCAAATAAAGGAGGCGCAACAAGGAGTTTTAAAAGAGGGAAATTTAAAGGATGAAATACCCAAAGGATCGGAGAAGCATCTTAATATTCGAGAAGACAGAACCGGTATAGGGCTGAAAGAATTTGGGTACCAAAATTTGGAGATATGAGAGAAATGGTACTTAGAGAAGCTCATAAAACCAGATACTCAATACATCCTGGAACGGGAAAGATGTACAAGGATCTTAAGAAACATTTTTGGTGGCCAGGTATGAAAGTCGATATTGCTAAATATGTAGGAGAATGTTTGACGTGTTCTAAGGTCAAAGCTGAACATCAGAAACCATCAGGTCTACTACAACAACCTGAAATCCCGTAATGGAAATGGGAAAACATTACCATGGATTTCATCACTAAATTGCCAAGGACTGCAAGTGGTTTTGATACTATTTGGGTAATAGTTGATCGTCTCACCAAATCAGCACACTTCCTGCCAATAAGAGAAGATGACAAGATGGAGAAGTTAGCACGACTGTATTTGAAGGAAGTCGTCTCCAGACATGGAATACCAATCTCTATTATCTCTGATAGGGATGGCAGATTTATTTCAAGATTCTGGCAGACATTACAGCAAGCATTAGGAACTCGTCTAGACATGAGTACTACCTATCATCCACAAACTAATGGCCAGAGCGAAAGGACGATACAAACGCTTGAAGACATGCTACGAGCATGTGTTATTGATTTCGGAAACAGTTGGGATCGACATCTACCGTTAGCAGAATTTTCCTACAACAACAGCTACCATTCAAGCATTGAGATGGCGCCGTTTGAAGCACTTTATGGTAGAAAGTGCAGGTCTCTGATTTGTTGGAGTGAAGTGGGGGATAGACAGATTACGGGTCCAGAGATTATACAAGAAACTACCGAGAAGATCATCCAAATTCAACAACGGTTGAAAACCGCCCAAAGTCGACAAAAGAGCTACGCTGACATTAAAAGAAAAGATATAGAATTTGAAATTGGAGAGATGGTCATGCTTAAAGTTGCACCTTGGAAAGGCGTTGTTCGATTTGGTAAACGAGGGAAATTAAATCCAAGGTATATTGGATCATTCAAGATTATTGATCGTGTCGGACCAGTAGCATACCGACTTGAGTTACCTCAACAACTCGCGGCTGTACATAACACTTTCCACGTCTCGAATTTGAAGAAATGTTTTGCTAAAGAAGATCTCACTATTCCGTTAGATGAAATCCAAATCAACGAAAAACTTTAATTCATCGAAGAACCCGTCGAAATAATGGATCGTGAGGTTAAAAGACTTAAGCAAAACAAGATACCAATTGTTAAGGTTCGATGGAATGCTCGTAGAGGACCCGAGTTCACCTGGGAGCGTGAAGATCAGATGAAGAAGAAATACCCGCATCTATTTCCAGAAGATTCGTCAACACCTTCAACAGCTTAAAATTTTGGGACGAAATTTATTTAACGGGTAGGTACTGTAGTGACCCGAACTTTTCCATGTTTATATAAATTAATTAAGATTGATATTTACATGATTAAATGTTTCCAACATGTTAAGCAATCAAACTTGTTAAGACTTGATTAATTGAAATATGTTTCATATAGACAATTGACCACCCAAGTTGACCGGTGATTCACGAACGTTAAAACTTATAAAAACTATACGATGACATATATATGGTTATATATATAGTTAACATGTTTTTATTATAAGTATGTATCTCATTAGGTATTTTAACAATGAGTTATATACATAAAAATGAGACTATTAATTTAAGAAACTCGAAAACGATATATATAACGATTATCGTTATAACAACGTCTTACTAGGTACATATGAATCATATTAAGATATTGATACACTTGGTTAATTATGTTAAATGATAAGTAAATATATTATTAAGTGTATTAACAATGAAATACATATGTAAAAATAAGGCTACTAACTTAATGATTTCGAAACGAGACATATATGTAACTATTATCGTTGTAACGACATTTAACTGTATATACATCATACTAAGATATATTATATATCATAATATCATGATAATATAATAATTTAACATCTCATTTGTTATAATAAACAATGGTTTAACAACATTCAACAAGATCGTTAACCTAAAGGTTTCAAAACAACATTTACATGTAACGACTAACGATGACTTAACGACTCAGTTAAAATGTATATACATGTAGTGTTTTAATATGTATTCATACACTTTTGAAAGACTTCAAGACACTTATCAAAATACTTCTACTTAACAAAAATGCTTACAATTACATCCTCGTTCAGTTTCATCAACAATTCTACTCGTATGCACCCGTATTCGTACTCGTACAATACACAGCTTTTAGATGTATGTACTATTGGTATATACACTCCAATGATCAGCTCTTAGCAGACCATGTGAGTCACCTAACACATGTGGGAACCATCATTTGGCAACTAGCATGAAATATCTCATAAAATTACAAAAATATGAGTAATCATTCATGACTTATTTACATGAAAACAAAATTACATATCCTTTATATCTAATCCATACACCAACGACCAAAAACACCTAAAAACACTTTAATTCTTCAATTTTCTTCATCTAATTGATCTCTCTCAAGTTCTATCTTCAAGTTCTAAGTGTTCTTCATAAATTTCAAAAGTTCTAGTTTCATAAAATCAAGAATACTTTCAAGTTTGCTAGCTCACTTCCAATCTTGTAAGGTGATCATCCAACCTCAAGAAATCTTTGTTTCTTACAGTAGGTTATCATTCTAATACAAGGTAATAATCATATTCAAACTTTGGTTCAATTTCAATAACTATAACAATCTTATTTCAAGTGATGATCTTACTTGAACTTGTTTTCGTGTCATGATTCTGCTTCAAGAACTTCGAGCCATCCAAGGATCCGTTGAAGCTAAATCCATTTTTCTCTTTTCCAGTAGGTTTATCCAAGGAACTTAAGGTAGTAATGATGTTCATAACATCATTCGATTCATACATATAAAGCTATCTTATTCGAAGGTTTAAACTTGTAATCACTAGAACATAGTTTAGTTAATTCTAAACTTGTTCGCAAACAAAAGTTAATCCTTCTAACTTGACTTTTAAAATCAACTAAACACATGTTCTATATCTATATGATATGCTAACTTAATGATTTAAAACCTGGAAACACGAAAAACACCGTAAAACCGGATTTACGCCGTCGTAGTAACACCGCGGGCTGTTTTGGGTTAGTTAATTAAAAACTATGATAAACTTTGATTTAAAAGTTGTTATTCTGAGAAAATGATTTTTATTATGAACATGAAACTATATCCAAAAATTATGGTTAAACTCAAAGTGGAAGTATGTTTTCTAAAATGGTCATCTAGACGTCGTTCTTTCGACTGAAATGACTACCTTTACAAAAACGACTTGTAACTTATTTTTCTGACTATAAACCTGTACATTTTCTGTTTAGATTCATAAAATATAGTTCAATATGAAACCATAGCAATTTGATTCACTCAAAACGGATTTAAAATGAAGAAGTTATGGGTAAAACAAGATTGGATAATTTTTCTCATTTTAGCTACGTGAAAATTGATAACAAATCTATTCCAACCATAACTTAATCAACTTGTATTGTATATTATGTAATCTTGAGATACCATAGACACGTATACAATGTTTCGACCTATCATGTCGACACATCTATATATATTTCAAAACAACCATAGACACTCTATATGTGAATGTTGGAGTTAGCTATACAGGGTTGAGGTTGATTCCAAAATATATATAGTTTGAGTTGTGATCAATACTGAGATACGTATACACTGGGTCGTGGATTGATTCAAGATAATATTTATCGATTTATTTCTGTACATCCAACTGTGGACAACTAGTTGTAGGTTACTAACGAGGACAGCTGACTTAATAAACTTAAAACATCAAAATATATTAAAAGTGTTGTAAATATATTTTGAACATACTTTGATATATATGTATATATTATTATAGGTTCGTGAATCAACCAGTGGCCAAGTCTTACTTCCCGACGAAGTAAAAATCTGTGAAAGTGAGTTATAGTCCCACTTTTAAAATCTAATATTTTTGGGATGAGAATACATGCAGGTTTTATAAATGATTTACAAAATAGACACAAGTACGTGAAACTACATTCTATGGTTGAATTATCGAAATCGAATATGCCCCTTTTTATTAAGTCTGGTAATCTAAGAATTAGGGAACAGACACCCTAATTGACGTGAATCCTAAAGATAGATCTATTGGGCCTAACAAACCCCATCCAAAGTACCGGATGCTTTAGTACTTCGAAATTTATATCATATCCGAAGGGTGTCCCGGAATGATGGGGATATTCTTATATATGCATCTTGTTAATGTCGGTTACCAGGTGTTCACCATATGAATGATTTTTATCTCTATGTATGGGATGTGTATTGAAATATGAAATCTTGTGGTCTATTATTATGATTTGATATATATAGGTTAAACCTATAACTCACCAACATTTTTGTTAACGTTTTAAGCATGTTTATTCTCAGGTGATTATTAAGAGCTTCCGCTGTCGCATACTTAAATAAGGACAAGATTTGGAGTCCATGCTTGTATGATATTGTGTAAAAAAAAACTGCATTCAAGAAACTTATTTTGTTGTAACATATTTGTATTGTAAACCATTATGTAATGGTCGTGTGTAAACAGGATATTTTAGATTATCATTATTTGATAATCTACGTAAAGCTTTTTAAACCTTTATTGATAAAATAAAGGTTATGGTTTGTTTTAAAATGAATGCAGTCTTTAAAAAACGTCTCATATAGAGGTCAAAACCTCGCAACGAAATCAATTAATATGGAACGTTTTTAATCAATAAGAACGGGACATTTCACGAATGATGTTATGAACATCATTACTACCTCAAGTTCCTTGGATAAACCTACTGGAAATGAGAAAAATGGATCTAGCTTCAAAGGATCCTTGGATGGCTTGAAAGTTCTTGAAGCAGAATCATGACACGAAAACAATTTCAAGTAAGATTTCCACTCGAAATAAGATTGTTATAGTTATAGAAATTGAATTAAAGTTTGAATATGATTATTACCTTGTATTAGAAAGATAACCTACTGTAAGTAACAAAGGTTTCTTGATCTTGTAGTTTACCTTCGCCAGAATTTTGCGCCACACGTTGCAGCACACAATCAGACCTGTAGTTTACAAAATAAGTTTTGACCATTTTCAAAATACCAAAGTGTTCAAACAGAATTAAACATATCCTAAACTTGGTTTAACATTTAACGAGACATCTCAACATGATATTTAAACGATACAAAAGTTTACAACCATTTGGGCCTCGATGACCCATTACATAACTCAAATCGTGATTTTGACCCGATTACACACATAACTCAACTCATATTTTTTTCCGGCCTGAGGTCCCTGGAAGCAATCTCTTTATCCGTCGAATAGAGAGAGAAAGGACTTTCTCTACTTTTTGGAGTGTTTCACTCGGGGTGGAGATATGATTTCTCTTTATTCTAGGATAGAGGAAGGATTGTCTACGATTAACCTCCCCCATACCCCACACAGGTGGGATTAGGTATTGTTATTGTTGTTGTTTACACACATATATGGTTTAAGACTCAACAACCAAAACCAATGCCAAGAGCATGATCCCGGGGACTTAATCAATCCCCAATCCACATCCAAATCCAATGGTACCCCGCCATAAGCAACTCCTAGCATTCGAGTCAAGCTACTAGAAATCTCCAAATCGTCCCATAAGCACCTATAAAAGGTAATCAACGCGAGGGGTAAGCATAAAACTTAGTGAGTGCAATAATTATATATATACATACATAATTCACTTACTTGCATACACTTACATAAATCAAGCATAACAATGCATACAAGCTAGCATCACCAATAGCATATAGTCACATGTAATATGCTAAAATAATAAGCAACACACAAACACATATGGTTAACCATAACGCAATAATGTTATACATCATATGATATAATACTATCCATCACATGTATGTGGCCAACGAAAAGTGAATCCTTACGGATCACACTTACCACATACATAACACGAATGTGGCCAACGAAAAGTTAAATCTTTCGGATGTTACCACATTTTACCGCACCATGTGGCCAACGAAGAGTGAATTCTTACGAATAACACTCACAACATATAACAATTTCAAACGTAGCCAACGAAAAGTGAATCCTTATGGATAACACTTACCACTTTGCCTCAGTGGCCGATGAAGAGTAAATCCTTACGTACGGATGTCACTCGCCACTTCTCCCGCAAGCAACCAAATTATATACACATACATATAATTATACCACTCACCTCGGAACGCACGCAGAAGTCATGTATGCATAATCATCGTCACCACATCCGAGCAAGTAATCACCTATATAAATATAGGCATACAAACACATAAACACATAAACACTCATTCTCTAAAAGAAAATCTGACACCATCAACCCTTCGCCTAGAACTTTCCACCTTGCTTACCAAAACCCGCCCATTTAGACACTTAAATTGACACAACCAAATTACCACTATGGGTGGTATTTTTAACCCACACTAACAAGTACAATCTAACACCTATTGTACTTGACCTAAAAGACCAATTTAAGTAATGACCCATAAACAAGTTTGATAGTGATTATACACGAATCACTTTCTAAACACCTAACCATGTAAGTGCAATTTGACCCAAATTACACTTGACGAACCCAAAACAAGACAAGCTTAACCCAGAATCACCATTACTAGTGATTATGTTCCTAAACACCAATTAAACATTTAAATCAAATACTTCAGTACTTATTTCACCAATACAAGTGTTAAACACTAGTTAATCCAAAAATCATTACACACAAGACACCCAATTTTCACTAACATGTTCTTATGAGCATCTAGAACAACCATACACAAGCAATCTAGTGATTAACACCCAAACTCAAGACCAATTTCCCCCAAATTAGTCATCAAACTTAAAACCCACAACATTAGGGTTTACACACCCGAACCCCGTATTTTTACAAGAAATGGAGTTTATGGACAAACACTAACCCAACACTAACCCTAGTTCATAAATTGAACACAAAAAATTCGGATTAAGGGTTTACCTCAACACAAAGAAGAAGCCTAGTTGAAGATACAACAAGGAAGAACTCCAATTTGGGCAGAAACCACCATCTCCTTCTTCAATTTGAGCGCTCTCTCACTAGAATCTCTTTTTCACTCTAAATTGGGGTACTTGTAGATGGAAATGAAGTTTTCAGATCTGTTTTTTGGACTTAAACTCGTCACATGCAAAAGTTATACTTAACACCCTCAAGTTACAAACTTAACAGAAAATCCCAAAACCGGTCAACGCGCAAGTGAACGGCGCGCATGTATGGTTTTCCAGATCAGGTCGATACAACACTCCCCCAATTAAATTGGATCACGTCCCTATGATCCACGCCACACACCAGAAATATGTGTACTTCAACGCCAGTACACTTACTTACCTACAACTAGGAACCACATTCTAAAATCCCACTAAACACATCCAACTTTCGAAGTCGAAACCTCATGCCAAGCATCCTTTGATCGGAGTTAAGAATATCACCTCGAAAGAAAGTACATAGTACTTCCAATGACCAAACATCCACTTAGGATACATGGAAGACACCATGTATTCATACAAATGTCCTCAGGAAACATCTCACGATAAGTCACCGTTCACGACTACATCGCTAATCACGATCTACTAAGTCCACTATAACGTGAACTAAGCCTTGCATAAATCCAAATCGAAAAGGATTTACGCCGCGATAATACTTCATATCTCCACGGCTCACCTACCAAACTTAACTGAACCGTTCCACTCCACGGTGAATTCTTAAATATCACTATGCAATCACTCTAGGAACACTAACAATCTTTTGACCTACTTGAAAACGATCGTCTGTCCTTGAATCATTCTAGGACAAAGTCGTTACATAATGCTCTCGACATTTCTCCATCCTATCGCACGAGGTTATTCAGTTAATCATTCTGCACAAATAGCTCACTAGTACTAGCGTAAAAGCTATTACTGTACTAGCATTCCATCAACAAGAGGTTTTCATCTCGTCCAGCGCTGCAACCCGTCACACAACCCACAATATGCTCAACAACGTCGGACGAGCCTCTCACTTTGACCGTCCATTAAGGATGACCTCAGTATTCCAACACAATACCATATCTCATAATACTACCAAAATTACCGGATAACACAACCGTGTACCCAAGAAACTACCGTGTGTCTCTATGTGAGACAATCAGAACTAGAAACATTCACTAAACAGTCGTACTCATAGTGGAATAATCCACTAATGATTCCTATGAACTTGTTACCCAAACAGGGAAAATGTGACAACCAACTCAACACAATCTCAATATCTCTTGCAAACACCATCCGAAATTTACGTCATCCTGGTTAATGTTGCAGAAACACCCTTCACGGTAAACTCGAACAATCACTTCGGGGTTTCTTGGAGATCATCACGACCTTCTATTCCTTACCGGTGATACTCGATTGCTCTTCATACAAGATGCGACTCTTCACTCAAAACACATCGCCATAGACTCCACACATGGCACTCTCGAACCATAACTCAGCGTTCGAAACATACCACTTAAAGTCCGATACCAATGTCCCATTACCCTATCTCGATAGGATTTAGGATCTTTATTTAGGCCTAGAACGGTACGATCAAACACATCATCCGGTATAATGCTACCTGAGTTTCTTCATGTGGCACTGACAACTCCCCCACTTAGAACTTCACTACCCATTCACATCACCAAGATGATAAAACCTTGCGAACTCACCTCAAGCTATTAAATTCGACGTACACAGTCACACTGTGGAATCATTCAACAATGACATAACTCCTACACAACGCGTACCTCACACTCCGCCTCACTGATACCCACAAGGTAGACTTCTTCAAAAATCTACATGCACCTCTGAACCTAGGCATAAGCCACCTTGCTTCTTCAATTGTACATGTCGATCGAATCCACTTGACCCTTCATACACTTGGCAATTTAATTGCTCACGGACACTTGCCCACTTTAATGAGAGAGTGACCAATATTGACATAAAGAATGCATCACCCGCATTATTACCACCTTAAAATCTCCCTCGACCTAATCGACCGTTAATTCCATTACCGCTCCCACCGGGAAACCCCAAACACACAACTACGTTAAAAAGAGGAGATTTACCCGTCTCGTAAACTCATCGTACACGCACCATTAAACTTTGATCCAAGGTTGACCACACGAAAGATCTTAGATCGTCCTTCTTCACTTCAAGCGAAGTGTTTACTACAACGTTCTCAAACTTCGACTCTCGCAATTATCCAATTGTTAAAACCCCTCGCGCGACACGACCATCCACCATTACCCCCAAGGGTCTCTTCATGGTTCCTTAATCACCGAGGACGATCTACAACTTGAATCACTACTATTTCACTAACCCCGTACTCAACCGAGTACCGATACATTACACACTTACGAGACCCATTACATCCCAGTACGGGATCCAAATCTCCGCCACTCACCTAGGTCAGTCACCCTAGTTCGGTAGAAAACCACAACCATACGATCTTGATCGCACACCCACCACTTAGGGTGGTTACAAACACAACACTCTTGCGAGACAACCTACTTACCCTAGGTGTCTATAGTCACCATAATTCTTGTCGACCCACAACGCATCCGATGTGACAACCAGCACATCACCCGAGACCACTACAACCTAGGAACCATTACCTGATTCCTAAAGTGTCTCCAAATCTACCCCAACCATGTCACATTCACCCGCTTGGTACCCGACATGTCTTGCTTGGTTCTAAGATACACGATTGTAATAATGGTGATCAAGCATTATTACAAGTGTGTACCTTACCATTTCCACATGGTCACGTAAAGTACTTTACCCGGACAAGTGAGACATTCACGCAAAAAAAGCATACACAAAATCTCTCGTACCCCCAAATGATCGAAGTTCCACCGATGAACTTGACTATTCAACGCCTCCAAATAAACGAATCTCTCCACTAGATTCGTTCGAAGAAACTGCACACAACATATATTATAATAATGTAATAATACATATACCCGCATGCCATCCTACATCATAAGGATATAACATCGAAAACAAACTCCTAGTCAGCCTACTTACCTTAGGCGACTATCTATCTAAGGCACAACATCACGCTCAAGTTAAGGCCTCATATATTCACACATTGGACAAAAACAAGTCCTAGTTAGCTCACCTACGCTATGGCACCAACAATTCTCAGTCCGACCCATATTTCTACAGGTCCTACATGCAACACATACACAAAATAGTCTAAATCTAAGAACTTATCTTAAAAGTCACCTAGATCCCTTAGACCATGCTCTAAAACCAATTGAAATGACTCGAATCCGTTTACACGGAAAGTACACATTTTCTTTTAAACAGTCACCAAACTCAGTCATACTGCGTGGCGCGCCAAATTGATGCGCGACGCAGCGGTACAACAATACGCGATTCCAAATTTTGGTTTCTAAGTTCGACATTCCAAACTTGCTTTGATGCGCGACGCGCAAGAATTTTACGCGACGCGCTGTAGCACACAATCAGACCTGCAGTTTACAAAACAAGTTTTGACCCATTTTCAAAGTACCAATTAAACATATCCAAAACCTATTTTAACATTTAACAGGACATCTCAACATGATATTTAGACGATACACAAGTTACAACCATTTGAGCCCCGAAGACCCATTACATAACTCAAATAGTTATTTCGACCCAATTACAAACATATATGGTTTAAGACTCAACAACCCAAACCAATGCCAAGAGCATGATCCCGGGGACTTTATCAATCCCCCAATCCACATCAAAATCCATTGCTACCCAGCCATGAGCAACTCCTAGCATTCTAGTAAACCTACTAGAAATCTCCAAATCGTCCCACAAGCACCTATAAAAGGTAATCAACGCGAGGGGTAAGCATAAAGTTTAGTAAATGCAATAATATATATATATATATATATATATATATATATATATATATATATATATATATATATATATATACACATACATAATTCACTTACTTGCATACACTTACACAAATCAAGCATAACAATGCATACAAGCTAGCATCACCAATAGCATATAGTCACATATAATATGCTAAAATAATAAACAAAACACAAACACATACAGTTAACCATGACGCAATAATGTGATACATCATATGATATAACACTATCTATAACATGTGTGTGGCTGATGAAAAGTGAATCCTTACGGTTTGCACTTACCACATACATAACACGAATGAGGCCAACGAAAAGTGAAACCTTCGGATGACACTTACCACATTCCACTGCACCATGTGACCAACGAAGAGTGAATTCTTACGAATAACACTCACCACATATAACAATCGCAAACATGGCCATCGAATAGTGAATCCATATAGATAACACTTACCACTTTGCCTCAAGTGGCCGACAAAGAATAAATCCTTACGAATGTCACTCGACACTTCTACCGCAAGCAACTAAATTATATACACATACATATAATAATTCCACTCACCTTGGAACGCTAGCAGGAGTCATGCATGCATAATTATCGTCACCGCATCCGAGCAAGTAATCACCTATATAAATATAGGCATACAAATACATAAACACGTAAACACTCATTTTTAAAAATAGAATCCACACCATCAACCCTTAGCCTAGAGTTTTCCACCTTACTCACCAAAATCCGCTAATTTAGACACTTAAATGGACACAAGCAAATTACCACTACGGGTTGTAATTTTAACCCACACTAACAAGTACAATCTAAAACCTATTGTACTTGACCCAAAAGACCAATTTAAGTAATGTCCCATAAACAAGCTTGATAGTGATTATACACTAATCACTTTCTAAACACCAAACCATATGAGTGAAATTTGACCCAAATTGCACTTAATCATCCAAAAACAAGACAAGCTTAACTCATAATCACCATTACTAGTGATTATGTTCCTAAACACCAATTAAACATTTAAATCAAATAATTAAGTACTTATTTCACCAATACAAGAGTTAAACACTAGTTGATCCAAAAATCATTACACAAAAGTCACCCAATTTTGACTAAAAAATGTGTTCTTATGAACATCTAGAACAACCCTATACAAGCAATCTAGTGATTAACAACCAAACTCAAGACCAATTTCTCCCAAATTCGTCATCAAACTTAAACCCACAACATTAGGGTTTACACACCCAAACCCCATATTTTCACAAGAAATGCGGTTTATGGACAAACACCATCCCAACCCTAACCCTAGTTCATAAATTAAACACCAAAAATTCGGATTAAGTGTTTACCTCAACACCAAAAAGAAGCCTAGTTGTAGATACAACAAGGAAGAACTCCAAATTGGGGTGTTAGAAGATGGAAATGAAGTTTTCGGATCTGTTTTCTGGACTAACCCGTCACATGCAAAAGTTACACTTAACACCCTCAAGTACAAACTTAACAAAAAAGCCCCAAAACTGTCAACGCGCAAGTGCACTGCGCGTACCCCAAACACGCGCTACGCACATGTCTGGTTTTCCAGATCAGGTCGTTACAAAAAACCTTACAACTTTTATTAAAAATGGGTAAAGGTTGAGATTGTTTATGGCAAAAGATTAAATTTTTTATAAACAAAGATATTGGTGTTATGACTTTTATCTTAGGTTTGTCGTTTAACTTTCAAGCCTTGGTCGTTTTTATTTTTTACTTTTTTGTTATTTTTAAGGATGTTAAATTTGTTTTAAATTCTTACTTTCAAATATTTAGGTTTTATAATTACATAATTATTAAGAGTTTTCTTACGACAACTTTAAGAGAATGTGTTAACGGGCATAAATGAGTAAGTATGACTGTTATTATTGACTTTTAATTGACAATTATTTCTTATATATAAGTATTTTAAACACCTTAACAATAGTCAAATAATCATCCCTTAATTTCTAGCAAATTTTAACCATATAGAACCTATATTTAAAATTATTTAGTATATAAAAGAAACTAAAATAATCCATCAAACTGTAAGATATTGGATTATCATATTTTATATTATTGAAAATAAGAAAATATATTCAATCTACCTATGTATATTAATATAAATTTAGTTCTTTATTATATGTACATATCACAAGAACCCTTAATATATTACCTGAAAAAATATGTTTAAGCAAATCTTATTAAATTATTGCATAACAAGATACAACATGTATATTTTAAAAATTAAAAAAGAGTTGGTTACTACACAACTCTCAACTTATGTCATCCGATGTTGTATGAGGCCATCAAAACTACTTGGTTGTTGGCCTAACCATATAATCTTTTATAATATTTGACATTCACGAGAGATAAGAGAGAAGATAATGCCAAATTTTAGTCTTTTATTGGACCAAATTGTAATCAACAGGTGTCATTTAGAAAAGTTAAAAATTGGGAGGAAAAAAAACTAAGGCCTTTTTCATCTCATATATAAAGCACACATAAAATATACTGTAAATATAAAATATAATTACAATAGTGGTATCATATTAAAAATGAGTATGATTGCAATAAAATATCTATAAACTTCACTTGTATTTATTTTAGGTAAATACTACTTAATAAATATCACAATAAGCACATTTGTACAATATGCTTCACAACATGTGTCTTACATGTCTAATTCTCTGTGCTAGAGAAATTGCAACTATGCATAAGACCAACTTAATATATTATTAAAATCCCATGATCAATTTCATGATTCACATGGTATAATCCCTTCTTATTCTATCAAATCATCACAATTTTTTTAACCTAAAATGTATCAATATGCATCAATCTGTGCTTGATGAAAACTTGAAACCAACATCTTTACTTCTTTCTACTCATCTACTAACTTAACAATTCATATGCTTTTTTCACTCAATAATTCCATATGCAATCATAATCAACTTGACCATACAAATTTATACCATAATCTTGATCATCTACTAATTCGATTTTCGGGTTCTGCCTCACGTTTGAATCGTTTTCTCCATCGAGTAATATTCTAAGGATCGACGGGTCTTGCATCCACGTCGTGTCATGATACTGAAAATTTTCAATGTTTTGAACCGTAGGATAAACGTTGTTGGTTCTTGAAGCAATTAACGAACTACTCGAGCTCCAACTCCCCTTCATTTCGTCATTGTTTGGCTTTTGTTCTTCAATGGAATAGGAGAAGCAGGTCACGTGTGATGTTTCTGTTCTTGATCCTCCATCAACACTTGAAATCTCCATTAATGGTGGCAAATTAGTTGACCCCACAACATAATCATAATTATTTCCATCTTTTATCTTTAATAATCCGGAAAGTGGAACCTTTTTCCCTCCAGAGCACTTGTGAAACACCCTACTAATCACCCATTCACCCTAAAAAAACACATGTTAAATATTAAAATCACATTTACTTTGTAAATTTGCCACCTTTTTCACACTTTTATGCATCTAGTACTATAGGAAAAAAAAAATCAAAAAAGAGTACTTAACATTATTTCATGGTTAATTTAGGTATACACAGAACTATGCCAATAAAGGAAAACAGAAAACTTAACATTATTTTACGGATATATACCATACCTTAGCCGATTTTGGAAGATTATTGGTCGAAAACATTCCATCTAATCGATATTCATGAATAACCCAATCTGTTTTTTCACCTTTAGGAGCTCTTCCTTTATAAAAAACAAGTGTTTTCTTCATTCCTACAAGTGATTTGTCTTTGTAAATTTCTTTATCTTTCCCTGTTGCTTTCCAATACCCTGCACTTGTAGCTCTATTCGTTCTTGATCCAGTCGGGTACTTTCGATCACGAACACAAAAAAAGAACCATTCTTCTTCACCAAGTTTCGCTTTCCCTTCAATTCCAAACATAAAAATAATCAATTTTATTTGACTTACATAAAATTCAAAACAGGGCAAAACAGAGCAAAAACAGGGCATGATGAAAATGAAAAACAGAGCAATTATTTACATGGAAGCTCCCATGGTTCGACTTTATTCAAATCAACTTCACCAATTGCAAGTGCAAAAAAATTAGTATTAGACACTTTAGGGTAAAGGTAGTGAGATATGAGTTCTTCATCAGTTGGATGAAATCGAAAACCAGGAGGGAGATCAATTTGTTCTTCATGATGAAAAGTGTATTCCATTTTTGTAAAACTCTTGGTGTATGATTTATGATGAAGAAAGGATGATATGTAAAGGGGAATAATTAGGGTGTTTATTTTCAAAGATTGAAAAGTGTGTTTGTAAATTGTATTGGAGAAGGAATGAAAAGAGAGCAACAGAAGAACATAAATAGGGGTGTCATGGGAGCGAAAGAAACGTGTATTCTGAAACTACTTTGGTTTATCTACTACGAAGTACTTATTACAGTATAATAATTAATTAATATAATCAAAATTACTATATTACTATATTATACTAAAAAAAAAATATACTCCGTAGTAATTAAAGAAACAACATGTTACCTTTTAAATTTTTTTTTTTTTTTTTTTTTTTTTTTTTTAAAGTAACATTGTATTAACACAACAAAAATTACAATCAAATCCTCAACTGTTGAATCGACCCAATAACTAAATCCTCAACTATAGAATCGACTCCAAAATGTGATTTTTTCATTTTTGCTCGATTTGCACTCAAATTTACCACCTTTCAGCAATAGAATCGACCCAATAAATAAATCCTTAACTCATAACCCCACAACAAACATAAATCATGAAGATTAAATCCCAAAAACATGAAGAAAACATGGAAACCCATTTAACTGTCTTTACCTTTAATATTTAATCGATGCTCGGATGATCTAGGCTTTGATACCAATTTGATGATCCTTTTTCATGGACCTTTTGATCATAGAACGAGCTAGAATGAAGGATAAGAGACGGATGCAAGCAAAACACATGAATCTACGTCAAACTAAATGTTTTATTGACTGAAGAACAATTACACGATAGTTGCATTCAATTTAAACAGAGAAACATGAGTTTTCGTGGGTTAGATCGAGCATGATCTCACCCTTGAGCTCTAACAGCCGCAACTGCTGGAGGTGGAGGTGGAATGCATAAACCCTTATATGAGCACCAAAAAGTGCTTATATATGCTTGCTGTTAAGTCACCCATACGGATGAGATTCGTTCGTACAGCTCAGAATGTCACCAGTACGTGTGAAAGTCACCAGTGCGTGTGACAAGCCTTTCTCCCTTGTGTGAGCCAATCTTATCACATATGCTTATGTGACGTTAGTTGTGTGCGTTCCTAACATCATAGGTATACAACAATGACATTTAGGTTCATAGTCTATTCGTCCAATGATGGACATACAAAAAATGCACTAACAACGACGACCTTATACATACTTGACTACTTAGACAACTTGTGTTCATAAACCTACGTAGCAAATGACCAACACAGATTTCAAGTATAAAGAGTCGTTTGTCAACATCAAACTTCTGTGGATGATGTTGCGGTATGATTGCATCATCCACCACCAATTGTCTAACAAATTTAACTGTCAAAATTTTACGTTCGACTATGGTTTGACAATTCTAACTACTTATATTGTATCATATGGATATAATATTAAGTTTATATTGATAATTTGTGATGTTGTAACACCTTGGTTTAAGAACATAATTATCACTTAATGTCGTCATTAAAGAAAATGATTTAATAGACACATACGCATTTAGTGATTTATCAAATGTCTAAAATACATCTAGACATATTAAAAAAGGTCACCAAGTCTCATTAGTAGTTGCTCCATCCTTTTACTTAATTACCTTATAAATTTTAAGTGTTTATTAACACTTAATCATGGCATAAAAATTTGCACATGCTTATCTTGTATAATGCCATGCTTTAGATTATCTTGTTGATTATTAAGTAACAATGTGTATTGGAAGCAAGGTTGGAGAATTCGGATCTCGGGGAGATCTCGTTTGGACTTTTTAGGGAGATCTCGGCATCTCGGAATAATCTCGGGGAGATCTCGGACGTTGACTTTATAGTTATTCTAATAAAATATACAAAAAAACATAAGTATATATATATATATATATATATATATATATATATATATATATATATATATATATATACGTTTTTACGAGATTTTATAAAAATATTCGAGAAATGAGCGAGAAAATCTTAGAAATTACGAATTTTACAAGAAAATTGAAATGTCCCGTTCATATTGATTATAAACGTTCCATATTAATTGATTTCGTCGCGAGGTTTTGACCTCTATATGAGATGTTTTTCAAAGACTGCATTCATTTTTAAAACAACCATAACCTTTATTCTATCGATAAAGGTTTAAAAAGCATTACATAGATTATCAAATAATGATAATCTAAAATATACCGTTTACACACGAACATTACATAATGGTTTACAATAAGAATATATTACATCAAAAATAAGTTTCTTGAATGCAGTTTTTACATAATATCATACAAGCATGGACTCCAAATCTTGTCCTTATTTTATTATGCAACAGCGGAAGCTCTTAATAATCACCTGAGAATAAACATGCTTAAAACGTCAACAAAATATTGGTGAGTTATAGGTTTAACCTATATATTATCAAATCATAATAATAGACCACAAGATTTCATATTTCAATACATCCCATACATAGAGATAAAAATCATTTATACGGTGAACACCTGGTAACCGACATTAACAAGATGCATATAGAATATCCCCATCATTCCAGGACATCCATCAGACATGATAATTTCGAAGTACTAAAGCATTCCAAATTCCAGAATGGGGCTTGTTGGGCCCGATAGATCTATCTTTAGAATTCGCGTCAATTTGGGGGTCTGTTCCCAAATTCTTAGGCTACCAAGCTAAAAAGGGGCATATTCGGCTTCGATCATTCACCCATATAAAGTAGTTTCATTTACTTGTGTCTATTTCGTAAAACATTTATAAAATTGCATGTATTCTCATCCCAAAATATTAGATTTTAAAAGTGGGACTATAACTCACTTTCACAGATTTTTACTTCGTCGGGAAGTAAGACTTGGACACTGGTTGATTCACGAACCTATAACAAATATGTACATATATATCAAAGTATGTTCAAAATATATTTACAACATTTTTAATACGTTTTAATGTTTTAAGTTTATTAAGTCAGCTGTCCTCGTTAGTAACCTACAACTAGTTGTTCATAGTTAGATGTACATAAATAAATCGATATTTATTATCTTGGATCAATCCACAACCCAGTGTGTAACATCCCGCATTTTTTCGTTAAATTATTTTAACGCCCGTCTTTTTCTTTTTAAATAATACCCTTCGTATCTAGATTCGTATCCTTTGTTATGTAACATTTTAAATATTCTCGTTGTTGGAAGATAACGTCTCCCGTACTCTCGTGTAATTTAAAATAATTCGTTTGGTTAATTCACGCACCCGCACCCGAACTAGAGGGACCATTTTTGCCAAGTGATCAAAGGTGTGACTAGGTCAACTAGTCAACACCCTTTCTCATCCATTCATTCATTTCCATTTTCATTTCCATTTTCCTTTAACACTTTCAACTTTTCTTTCAATCTTCATCATCAAGATTCATCATCCATTCATGATCTAGCAAGCTTCAATCAAAACAAAATACATATTTGGAATCCTCTCTTCATCCTCTTCAATTTGATACCAACTTCATCTCTTTTGGGTAACTTTCTAAAATCACTAATTTTATGTGTTCTTGAGATTTTTGAGTTATAAAGTTGTTAATTAGTGTCTATGGCTCATTGTGATGTCGTGTATGTAATTTGTATGCTCGATTCGTTGTTTTTGGTGTAACTAGTTCAATATGAAAATTACTTGCTAAATCCTTGATTTTGGATGATCAAATGTTGTTAGATTGTTAAAGTGCATGTTTTAAAAGTGTTACTAGTATCATTAGTTTCGTTTTGATGTATAGGTTGATTAAGGAAACTCCAAAAACATGATTATTGATTTTGTGATGCTTGATTAGGGTTTGCTAGTTCTTGAGATGAATTTTTGGATGCTTGAATGCCATGGAATGTTAATTGTTAGTGTTTTGTTGCAATGTGTGTTTGATTACCTTCGAAACGGCATAACATACATGTAAGTTGGTTGCCCGAATCATAAAATGCGTTTTTGGAACTTGAACTTTGATTATGAGTATTTAATTGCGGTTTTTGGTTGTTTAAAGTGAAAGTTTGATTGATGATATGTGTTTAGTTGCATTCCTCGTCAAAATACCTTTCCAACGATGTATGATAGGCGTTATAAGCGTTTGCGGGTCAAGTGTTGTGTTAGAATAGGTTTTGGCTCGTGTACACTTTTGAAAAACAGAAAATGCCTGCACAGAGGGTGGCGCGGCGCGCCCCTTCCCCGCGCGGCGCGCAATCTGGCCTGGCCAGATTCTGCCCACTTTGTCCCTTTTCACGTAAAATGTTTGACTAGCTATCGACCTCCGGTTCACATGAAACTTGTTTTAATATACTTGTATATGAATATTTAGCATAGAAAAATAGTCCGGGACCCGACCCGAACATGTTGACTTTTTCGTTGACTTTGACCAAGTTTGACTTTTTGTCAAACTTAACCAATTAATTATGCAATCTTTCTAACATGATTCTATACTTGTATCTTGCATGAAACTTGACAATTTGACTCACATGCTTCATAATCGAGTCGTAACGAGCCATAGGACTAATTGAACATCTTTGACCGTTTGTGTTTACCGTTATTGATATAACCTATATGTTTAGGTCAAGACTAGCGTTGTCTTTGCACGCATTTACTTGTTGAAGTACTTTTATAACTCTCGCTCTCAAGGTGAGATCATAGTCCCACTTTTACTCTTTTTGAACTTATATTTGGGATGAGAAAACATAAACGATTCTTTTGAACTAAGTGAACACAAGAACGGGAAAACAAACATTCTACATACGAGTTTAGAACAAAAATCCTCAATTCGGTTATCATTAGTTACACTTGCCGGGTGTAAGCGAGAACTTATGTTATATGGCCATATGGGTTGACAACCCTCATCTTTGACGGTTCGCTACCGTCTACGGATGAAATATATTTTCGAGAATCAGTGTTTGTTCTAGCACTATGGATGGGGTATACAATGGATGGAATGTTAAGCTTTGATAATTGGGTGCTCGTGAATATTAACTTTTAGAATGTGTTACTATTATTTCAACTTTGCAAACCTTGTGGTTCGACTTACTTACTTTTACTCACTTACTTACTTAAACCTATGATTTCACCAACGTTTTCGTTGACAGATTTCTATGTTTTTCTCAGGTCTTACACGATATGTGAAACATGCTTCCGCTCACTATTTGATACTTGCATTGGATGTCGAGTATACATGCATTACTTGGAGCGTCTTTGACTTTACTTTAAACCGTGTCGCCTAGATTTCAAATGTACTTATAACCTTGTAACTTAACTTTTGGTTGAACAATTCTTGAAAACTTTGGGAACAATCTTTATTTTGAAATGAAGGCGACATATTTTGGTCAAACTTTGTCTTAAAGACTTATGACCATGCAATGGGACCTACGTAGACGACGCCGTCACTTGACGATTTGTCGGGGTCGCTACAAGTGGTATCAGAGCTTTGGTTGTAGGGATTTAGAGTTCATTTGTGTCCACCCCGAGTCATAGGGTACATAGGTGAATCTAGACTACAACCGGCATATAGACTGAAGTAGGAATTACTTGACTATTTGTGCATTTATACTCGAACTCTTCAATCATATCTAACTCGTATTCGATCTTGATCTTACGTTGATAAATTTTGTTGACGCGCCACCTTGACTTTATGAAGTAATGTTAAATGCACATGAGAATCAGGGTAATATAATTTCCGGGATTATATTACGGTGATTCACATGGACGTTCCGACATTATGACATAAAAGAATTTAAGGCGAGTCAAGGAAAATTCTCTCTCTATCCTTATTCCATACTGCGGTTAGTATTGTTGAAAATACTAACCAACGATATTCTTGTGTCATGAAGGAACAATGGCTCACCAAGGTCAACACAACACTCCTCTCGAAACTCTTGAACAAGCTCTTCAACGAATGATAACCACCGCCGTGGGTACGGCCGTGGCCGATCACTTTTCTAACAACAACAATCATGGAGCCGGTAATTCAAGCGAAGGTTACTCCTACAAGAACTTCATGAAGTACAACCCTCCCACTTTCGATGGAACCGGAGGACCGGTTACTCTCACCCGATGGTTTGAACAAATGGAGACCGTTTTTAACACAAGCGGCTGTCGAGACCAAGATAAGGTCAAGTTTTCCACCCTCACTTTCACCGGCATTGCTCTCTCGTGGTGGAACAAGTACGTACAATCAGTGGGTATCGATGAAGCCCTTACACTCTCTTGGGCCGAATTAAGAGAAAGAATGATCACCGAATACTTCCTGCGCGACGAGACTCGAAGGCTCGAGCAAGGGCTAAGGAATTTGAAAACGGTCGGGAATGACCTCGGAGCTTATAATCAACGGTTTACCAAACTAGTCTCAATGTGTCCGAATCTCATGACTCCCGAATCACTAAGAGTCGAACTTTACATGGATGGCCTTCCTAAGAGCATTCAACACGGGGTAATGGCATCCCAACCCACTAACCTACAAGAGGCTTTAGCAAAGGCCCACCAAACTTTAGAAACGGTAACTGAAATGGAAGCACCGGCACCAATGATCGAGAACCAATCGAGCGGCAATAAAAGAACATGGGAAGCCTCTCAATCAAGCAACCACAACAATAACAACAACCCCGCCAAGAAGCCTTTCACCTCCAACGACAAGAAAGGCTATGCCGGAAAACTACCTTTTTGTAACGAATGCCACAAGCATCACTTTGAAGGATGTGGCAGGTTTCGCCACCGGCGCCAAGGAAGTGGTCACATCGCCAAACATTGTGGGAGTGCCACCCCCGTCACTCGGAAGGGACCCAACACACAAAAGTCGGTCACTTGTTACGCATGTGGCCAATCGGGTCATTTTAGGAATGAATGCCCAAAGAATAAAGCAAAAACCAACGCGCGCCGTTGAACTTACAACATCGACACCTAGGATGCCCGAGACGATGATGGACTAGTCACGGGTACGTTTCTTCACAACAAACCGTATATTTCATACTTATTCGATTCGAGTACCGTTAGACGTTTTATAACCAAGGATTTGACTCGTGCTCTTTATATTCCACCTTTTTCCCCTAGACACTACTTAGGCAATTTAAGTGACCAACGAAAAATATTGTGTGCCTATAAATTTTATTGGAGGATATACGTTAAGACTTTTGACTTGACACCTATAGAACTAGGGAGCTCGGAACCTTTTCGTTAAAAAAAAAAAAAAAAAAAAAAAAAAAAAAATGTTTCCCCATCATCTTGTATAGATTATTGTGAACTGAGTAATTTTCGGTTGGAAACCGATACCCTCTCCCTCGCATCCATGACCTCATGATTTCTTGCATGAATTCCGTGTGTATTCCAAAACGACCTCCGTTCCGGTTATCACCAATTGGGGGTTAAGGGAGACGATGTCTCCTAAGCCATCTTCCGAACTCGCAACGTTAGTTGTAAATCTCTCTTAGTACCGTTTGATTTATTTAGGACTCCGTCCGTATTCATGAACCTCCTAAACCACGTATGCAACTTATCTAGACAAATCTGTTATCGTATTTATGGATGACATCTTAACTTATTTAAGTAAAGAAGGAAAACGAACAACATCACCATCTTACGCTCGAACTTTTGAGAAAAGAGCAACTCTATACCAAATTCTCCGAGTGAGAATTTCTGTTGAACGAAGTCCAATTTTCTAGACCATGATGTTAATGGTCAAGGCATTACAATCAATCTCGAAATCAAGCCACATGTAATCAGGAAACTCTACCAACTCGGACTTGTATTCGTAAAAAAAAAAAAAAAAAAAAAAAAAAAAAAATCTTAGATCTCGTCTGTTATTACCAAAGATTCATTTCTGACTTTTCTCGTGTTACCCGACTTTTAAACTCGTTAACTCACTAAGGGAAAACTTTAAACCTCTCCGTGTTCGAACCTTGTGCGTGATTCTTCACACCAACATTTCTAGCTAAATTCGTACAACACCAGATGAGACTCAAATATGGAAATATTTCTAGTTGGACGCCGAAAGGCATACTCCCTCGACTCGAAATCAACGGAACGGAAATTCGTTATTTTGCACGAAGAATTCAAATACTAAATTGTGGATCCGATCAATATTCTCGTCATCACGTACCACACTACATACCTCTGTTATTTCACCGTTACCGTCTGATATTACTGGAATTTAAGATAACACACAATCCAACGATACTTCACTCTTCTTTGACTTAACGCCCTTGTGAATTCTGATAATCGGCCAACTATTATTCAACCCCGAACTATACAACTACGTGTACTACCTCGTTTCTCTTTCAGACTTCAACTTTTGACAACTAGAGGCACGTTATGGCAACCTCGAGATGTAAACTCATCCTATTCTAAGTCCTCATTTCACTTCTATATTTATCGCTCGCACTCCCGTATAAGGAAACTTTTTGTAAAATTTCTCATTGGATAGAGAAACTCCTCATATTACATTAGTATTCGCCACGAGGGTGAATAGTCCTAACGAACATTTTTTTCGAACCCTAACTGACTTGTTCAAACATATCTTAAGAGATTCTATTCCAACACGGTGTATCTTTGTCAATTATCCCGTATCAAAATACTCGTTTCACTTCTAGTTTTACAAGAAACCTTGGAGACCCGCTTAGACATGAGTACCGCGTACCACCCACAAACCGATGAACCGAGCAAACGAACGATTTACGTCTTGGAAAGACATGTCACAAACTCGTATTGTCACCTTTAGTAGATCACTCTTACAACAGTAGTCACCACTCGTGTGTTCACACGCGCTTTCCGAAACCCTATATGACCGCTAATGTCATACCCCTGCTCATTTAACCAAAGCATCAACCACCGAAATCTGAACTCCATCAAGAAACAACAATTGAGATCGTTCAAGTCCGAGAAGGGCTCGAGACAACCCATTGTCGCCAGAAGAGTTATACCAAACTTAGAGGAGAACCTCACCAAACCCAGTGTGTAACCGCGTAATATTGGGAAACCGCACCTTGGAAGGGTGTAATCCATTTTGGGAAATCGAGAAAGACTATATCCTCAATATTGAACCTTCTGAAACCTTGGGGCGTATTGGAACCGCTTCCTACCGTTTAGAACTCCCGACTCAATTAAGTTTCCGTTTACCCTACATTTCGTGTAACAAACTTAGAAACGTGTCCTGCGGAACAGGAGCGTGCAATCCTGCTAGATACATCAACTATCGATGACAACTTCTCTTCATAGGGAAAACCAGTTGAAACCGGGGATCGTAAAACCAAACCCAAATACAACGTAAAACCCTGACTATCCAACTCATGAGAACACTCAAGGACGTATTTTCACTTATTCATTGCATGGACAACGTAAAGTCTCGAGTAAGAGATATCGACTACTACTTCCAACTAAATTTCGGGACGAAATTTCTTTTGAGGTGTGGATAATGTAACATCCCGCATTTTTCCGTTAAATTATTTTAACGCCCGTCTTTTTCTTTTTAAATAATACCCTTCGTATCTAGATTCGTATCCTTTGTTATGTAACATTTTAAATATTCTCGTTGTTGGAAGATAACGTCTCCCGTACTCTCGTGTAATTTAAAATAATTCGTTTGGTTAATTCACGCACCCGCACCCGAACTAGAGGGACCATTTTTGCCAAGTGATCAAAGGTGTGACTAGGTCAACTAGTCAACACCCTTTCTCATCCATTCATTCATTTCCATTTTCATTTCCATTTTCCTTTAACACTTTCAACTTTTCTTTCAATCTTCATCATCAAGATTCATCATCCATTCATGATCTAGCAAGCTTCAATCAAAACAAAATACATATTTGGAATCCTCTCTTCATCCTCTTCAATTTGATACCAACTTCATCTCTTTTGGGTAACTTTCTAAAATCACTAATTTTATGTGTTCTTGAGATTTTTGAGTTATAAAGTTGTTAATTAGTGTCTATGGCTCATTGTGATGTCGTGTATGTAATTTGTATGCTCGATTCGTTGTTTTTGGTGTAACTAGTTCAATATGAAAATTACTTGCTAAATCCTTGATTTTGGATGATCAAATGTTGTTAGATTGTTAAAGTGCATGTTTTAAAAGTGTTACTAGTATCATTAGTTTCGTTTTGATGTATAGGTTGATTAAGGAAACTCCAAAAACATGATTATTGATTTTGTGATGCTTGATTAGGGTTTGCTAGTTCTTGAGATGAATTTTTGGATGCTTGAATGCCATGGAATGTTAATTGTTAGTGTTTTGTTGCAATGTGTGTTTGATTACCTTCGAAACGGCATAACATACATGTAAGTTGGTTGCCCGAATCATAAAATGCGTTTTTGGAACTTGAACTTTGATTATGAGTATTTAATTGCGGTTTTTGGTTGTTTAAAGTGAAAGTTTGATTGATGATATGTGTTTAGTTGCATTCCTCGTCAAAATACCTTTCCAACGATGTATGATAGGCGTTATAAGCGTTTGCGGGTCAAGTGTTGTGTTAGAATAGGTTTTGGCTCGTGTACACTTTTGAAAAACAGAAAATGCCTGCACAGAGGGTGGCGCGGCGCGCCCCTTCCCCGCGCGGCGCGCAATCTGGCCTGGCCAGATTCTGCCCACTTTGTCCCTTTTCACGTAAAATGTTTGACTAGCTATCGACCTCCGGTTCACATGAAACTTGTTTTAATATACTTGTATATGAATATTTAGCATAGAAAAATAGTCCGGGACCCGACCCGAACATGTTGACTTTTTCGTTGACTTTGACCAAGTTTGACTTTTTGTCAAACTTAACCAATTAATTATGCAATCTTTCTAACATGATTCTATACTTGTATCTTGCATGAAACTTGACAATTTGACTCACATGCTTCATAATCGAGTCGTAACGAGCCATAGGACTAATTGAACATCTTTGACCGTTTGTGTTTACCGTTATTGATATAACCTATATGTTTAGGTCAAGACTAGCGTTGTCTTTGCACGCATTTACTTGTTGAAGTACTTTTATAACTCTCGCTCTCAAGGTGAGATCATAGTCCCACTTTTACTCTTTTTGAACTTATATTTGGGATGAGAAAACATAAACGATTCTTTTGAACTAAGTGAACACAAGAACGGGAAAACAAACATTCTACATACGAGTTTAGAACAAAAATCCTCAATTCGATTATCATTAGTTACACTTGCCGGGTGTAAGCGAGAACTTATGTTATATGGCCATATGGGTTGACAACCCTCATCTTTGACGGTTCGCTACCGTCTACGGATGAAATATATTTTCGAGAATCAGTATTTGTTCTAGCACTATGGATGGGGTATACAATGGATGGAATGTTAAGCTTTGATAATTGGGTGCTCGTGAATATTAACTTTTAGAATGTGTTACTATTATTTCAACTTTGCAAACCTTGTGGTTCGACTTACTTACTTTTACTCACTTACTTACTTAAACCTATGATTTCACCAACGTTTTCGTTGACAGATTTCTATGTTTTTCTCAGGTCTTACACGATATGTGAAACATGCTTCCGCTCACTATTTGATACTTGCATTGGATGTCGAGTATACATGCATTACTTGGAGCGTCTTTGACTTTACTTTAAACCGTGTCGCCTAGATTTCAAATGTACTTATAACCTTGTAACTTAACTTTTGGTTGAACAATTCTTGAAAACTTTGGGAACAATCTTTATTTTGAAATGAAGGCGACATATTTTGGTCAAACTTTGTCTTAAAGACTTATGACCATGCAATGGGACCTACGTAGACGACGCCGTCACTTGACGATTTGTCGGGGTCGCTACACAGTGTATACACATCTTAGGCTAGATCACAACTCAAAGTATATATATTTTTGAAATCAACCTCAACCCTGTATAGCTAACTCCAACATTAGTGCATATAGAGTGTCTATGGTTGTTTCAAATAATATATATACATGGGTCGATATGATATGTCAAAACATTTGCATACGTGTCTATGGTATCCCAAGATTACATAATATATTAGAATACATGTATAATACAATATAAGTTAGCTAGGATATGATTTGTATAGAATTGTTACAATATTTCCCGTAGCTACAACAATCAAAAAATATCCAATCTTGTTTTACCCATAACTTCTGCGTTTTAAATCCGTTTTGAGTGAATCAAATTGCTATGATTTCATATTGAACTCTATTTTATGAATCTAAATAGAAAAATTATAGGTTTGTAGTCGAAAATATAAGTTACAAGTCATTTTTGTAAGAGGTAGTCATTTCAGTCGAAAGAACGACGTCTAGATGACCATTTTGGAAAACATACTTCCACTTTGAGTTTACCCATGATTTTTGGATATAGTTTCATGTTCATAAGAAAAATCATCTTCCCATAATAACAACTTTTAAATCAAAGTTTATCATAGTTTTTAATTAACTAACCCAAAACAGCCCGCGGTGTTACTACGACGGCGTATATCCGGTTTTACGGTGTTTTTCGTGTTTTCAGGTTTTAAATCATTAAGTTAGCATATCATATAGATATAGAACATGTGTTTAGTTGATTTTAAAAGTCAATTTAGAAGGATTAACTTTTGTTTGCGAACAAGTTTAGAATTAACTAAACTATGTTCTAGTGATTTCAAGTTTAAACCTTCGAATAAGGTAGTTTTATATATATGAATCGAATGATGTTATGAACATCATTACTACCTCAGGTTTTTTGGATAAACCTACTGGAAATGAGAAAAAATAGATCTAGCTTCAAAGGATCCTTGGATGGCTTGAAAGTTCTTGAAGCAGAATCATGACGCGAAAACAAGTTCAAGTAAGATTTCCACTCGAAATAAGATTGTTATAGTTATAGAAATTGAATCAAAGTTTGAATATGATTATTACCTTGTATTAGAAAGATATATTACTGTAAATAAGAAAGATTTCTTGAGGTTGGATGATCACTTTACAAGATTGGAAGTAAGCTAGCAAACTTGAAAGTATTCTTGATTTTATGAAACTAGAACTTATAGAATTTATGAAAAACACTTAGAACTTGAAGATAGAACTCGAGAGAGATCAATTAGATGAAGAAAATTGAAGAATGAAAGTGTTTGTAGGTGTTTTTGGTCGTTGGTATATGGATTAGATATAAAGGATGTGTAATTTTGTTTACATGTAAATAACTCATGAATGATTACTAATATTTTTGTAATTTTATGAGATATTTCATGCTAGTTGCCAAATGATGGTTCCCACATGTGTTAGGTGACTCACATGGGCTGCTAAGAGCTGATCATTGGAGTATATATACCAATAGTACATACATCTAAAAGCTGTGTATTGTACGAGTACGAATACGGGTGCATACGAGTAGAATTGTTGATGAAACTGAACGAGGATGTAATTGTATGCATTTTTGTTAAGTAGAAGTATTTTGATAAGTGTCTTGAAGTCTTTCAAAAGTGTATGAATACATATTAAAACACTACATGTATATACATTTTAACTGAGTCGTTAAGTCATCGTTAGTCGTTACATGTAAATGTTGTTTTGAAACCTTTAGGTTAACGATCTTGTTAAATGTTGTTAACCCATTATTTATTATATCTAAAGAGATGTTAAATTATTAAATTATCATGATATTATGATATATTAATATATCTTAGTATGATATATACAGTTAAATGTTGTTACAACGATAATCGTTACATATATGTCTCGTTTCGAAATCATTAAGTTAGTAGTCTTGTTTTTACATATGTAGTTCATTGTTAATATACTTAATGATATGTTTACTTATCATAATAGTATGTTAACTATATATATATATATCCATATATATGACATCATATAGTTTTTACAAGTTTTAACGTTCGTGAATCACCGGTCAACTTAGGTGGTCAATTGTCTATATAAAACCTATTTCAATTAATCAAGTCTTAACAAGTTTGATTGCTTAACATGTTGGAAACACTTAATCATATAAATATCAATTTCATTTAATATATATAAACATGGAAAAGTTCGGGTCACTACAAAAATCTTACAAATTAGCAAAAAAATCCGAGAAATCGTGACTTTGACTAAGTTTGACCCCGTTGATCGAGAAATCTCGGGAGATGAACATCTCGTCTCGGTTTCCTTCTAAAAACGAGATCTCGGAGGAGATCTCGTGGAGATCTCGGGAGATTTACAACACTAATTGGAAGTTGATATTATGAACATTTAAATTCTTAGATTTCCCTATTAGTTATACGTGCAAACTTCAAGAGAAGATGCCTTTCACAAAGTGACGAGTCTCTGTTAACACATACTTTTTAAAATAATTTCAAACATTTTGGCATATCAACTTTTTCATTTTATCAAACAATTTTCTCCAGATAAAAAGGAGTAAAAATAAAAAATGCGCAAGTCAAAAGACTACCAATGGCTTTATAGCAGCCAGTGTATCTGAACATCAACAACTGCGGTCGACTCCTCGAGCTGCAGAGAATCCTCGAGCTGCAGTATCGACCGCAAGTCGTCTGTCACATTACCTCCCTTGCCTATAAAAGCAAAACATTGGAGTCAATTGAAGACTCGCCTCTTGGACACTTAACCTATGATATTACAGCAAACCTATCAATCTTTCATCTCATATTCTTTGATTGATTTCAAGCAAGAGAGATTTTACAATTGTAAGCTTTATTGTAAATTTTTATAAGTTTACTTGTGAACTACTATACATTGAGGTGATCAAGATAATAGGCTTGTTCTTGTGATAAGAACACTAGTAAGTGCAGTGAACTTGAATCTTTCAAAGGGATCGAAAAATTTGTGCTAGTGTGGTTTATTGAGGAACAATTGGTGAAATCGGCTCTCTACATGAATTTAGAGACTCTTTAGTTGACTAACTCTCAATTAATGAATTGAGATGTGAATTAAGAAAGGTGAGTTAATATCCTCCTCAATCACTATAAATCCTTGTGTTTGCTTTCTTCTTCCTTATTCTTTAATATATTAACTTTTAAAATTGCAGGCGCAATAAGCTTCATTACAAAGTTCTAGTAATACCTTCTATAACAAGAAGCACTTCATCAGTCGATGAGGGCCCACCAACATATATACAAATAAATTACGGAAGAATTTTTTTTACTTAACCTCGACAAGAAAACCGAATGAAAGAGCCGAGCACACCAATCAAGTCAATGCAAAAACTAGAAATTACAAATAACAAACAAATGACAACATAATGTACTAAAAGACATACAATGCATAAACTACATGTAACATATAAACTCATCTATATCTCATGACTATTAAATTTTTTACCATATTTTTTTATGAAAGGCAAATTTTTTACTATATTAAATAATATTTAACACCCTAATTTTTTTTTTCAATGCACAGCGGAAGTCTTGATCACGAAAATACCCTAATACATACATAAAGCGTGATTACTACAACTTTAATAAGTTATATTATTACAAACGACCGGTGTTATGGTAAACAAACATTTTAATAAAAGACTAGACATCAGAGTTGAGCTTGTCAAAATATCATCTCCACATCAATCCCTGTCCCGATACCCTACAGCAAACCATAACCTGCAAGGGAGGAGGTGAGGGGGTTAGCCGAAGCTAAGTGAATGGAACTGTCTACAAATCTGGCATACAGTATCAACTCGTACAACAACTACAACAATAACAACAACAACAACAACAACAACAAGAAGAAGTATCTATTACAACAACTTTGCTCAAATTGGAGTCTACCGTTAGTCTTACCACTGAATCCCCAGTATAGTCATCCACACGAAGGCAATGCGTCATTCAGCACTATACTTAACATACAGTGGTCAACAAGACCCAACCTAACAAGTCGAGATTGACCTCCTTGAGTAAGATCTAACAGATCGAGATCCCTCATGAGCGGAACCTAACAAGTCGAGGTTCGAAACAACAAACAAAACCTTACAAGTCGAGGTTCTATCAACAGTGCACAAACAACTAGTAACAACATATATTAACATGGCAACTAACAACTATATACAATGTAGCACGACGTGCTACTCTATGCTACACCCAAAGATAATTCCACTCACCGATTACTAGCAAGAACTCAGTGGTATAATATTACTGAGTCTTCTCTCTCCCTTTGTCACCTGGGAATATAAAACTTCCAAGTTAGATACAATAACAACATCAATTAAACATTTAATAATCAAATACACATAATTTAATCATTTCCATGTGTTTATCATATAAATGTATTTTACATTTTACATTAGTTTACTAATTATTTAATGTAAATATATGTTGACTACTAGTATTGTTATTACCATTTATGTGGTTAAATTTACAAGAATTATAATAACTAGCTAGTACCATTATAATTATAAATATTAAAACAATTCTTTGGATAAGAGAATTCGTATAAACTTACTTTGAGTACAACGAAACTGGTGCAAGTGGTGATGTACTGGTGGTGTATGTATTTATGTAAGTGAAAATGAGATGAATTCTAAATGGCAACTTCAACCTCTATTTATACTAGAAATTAATCTACTTGTCATCTAATCTAGAGTTCTAGCTTCTATAGGTGGCAAACAACCATGAATTCTTAATCCCTAAGAAAGGACACTTGTCAAATTTTTCCTTAGTCACCATGAAGATATCTTTAAGATCACCAAGGAAAGACACTTGTCATTTAAAGATAACCAAGAAAAGACACTTGTCAAATTCTTTCCTTAGTCACCTAATAAATTATTCCCACATAATTTATTATTTCACTTTTCTAATTAATTTCTATCAATTATGTAACATCCCGTTTTTCCTTGCAAATGGTTTAAGGTGCGTATTTACTCTCTCGAACGTTTAAATTTTAACTGTGGTAATTGTAAATGACTTAAGATTTCAAGTTTGGAGTGCATCTAGTAAAGAGTCGCTGGTGTGTCGCGATACGCGACAGATAGGGTTGAAACGCGATGCCTTGAAATCCCACGACCTGACCACTTTATCGCGTTTTGGGTGGTTTTGTCACGACCTGGTCATCGCGGAATGCGACATATGGTCGCGGAACGCGACAATGTCGCTGAATTGGCAATTTTGACCCGTTTTTAAGGGAATATATTGGGGTGTTTTGGTCTTTTCACTTGATGAACGGTTTGGGGACTTAAAAACTGATACAAGCTTATCCTCAACTCATTAAACACTCTTTCACCTACACCAAATTAAGTTCTAGAGAGAGAGAGAGTAGAGTTTCAGAGTGAGAGAGCTCACTTTGGGGAAGAAGGAGATCAAATCTTGCTCGAGTACAAGTGTTAAAGTTGTTCCCTGCATCTCTAGCTACGTTTTGATAGTGTTGGTAAGTTTTAACTCCGAGTTTTGAGTTCAATTTGATTTATAGCTAGGGTTTGTTCATGTGAGACTTGTAACACCCATTTTAGGGTTAAATCGGTGAATTTGGGTAAATTTGATGTATGGAAACCCTAAGGTTTGTAAATCTAGGGTTTGGTCATCTAATTTGGTGTTGTAAGTATTAAATGTGTTGTTAAATCACTAACACACATGTGTTAGTGAAAGACTTGTAAATGGGTTCAAGTTTGACCAAATTGTGAGTCTTGGCTTTAAATGAGTCAAATGGGTAATGGTTGACCTAGTTGGGCAAGATGGGTATGAAAATACCCTAAGTTGTGTTAGTTGATGTTATTGGACTTTAATCACTAGCTTTTAGTGAATAATGATAAGTCTTGGTCTTAAATGGGCGGTTTTGGTGTAAATGGGTCATTTAATGCAATTGGGTCATTAAATGCACAAGAGTTAATTGTTGGTGTTTAGTCCGAGTAGCTTGCATGTTGATTATGTACTTAATGTATTAGGTACTTTGCCTTGAAGCTTGTGGAGTGGGTTAATTCATCACCTAGTCGATAAGGTGAGTGGAATAATTATACGTATATGTATATGGCGTATTTATTTGTGAATGTTATGGTATTAACCAACGAGCCGGTAGTACCATAACATGTATGTGACGAGTGTCATGATGTGAACCACGAGCCGGTAACATCTTGGTATTTGGGTTGATGCCAGCACCACGAGCCGGTAGCATCAAAGTGTGAACCACGAGTCGGTAACACTAAAGTGTGAACCACGAGCTGGTAGCACTATAAAATGAGGTGTGAACCACGAGCCGGTAGCGCCAAAGTGTGAACCAAGGAGCCGGTAGCACTATAAAAGAGTATGACTCAAATGCGTAATGGCGTGAACCAAGGAGCCGGTAGCGTCATAGCATTACGTATGGTGTGAACCATGAGCCGGTAGCACCATACCGTGTATGGGGACTCGATGGGTTTCAGGCCGGGTTTGGGACATGGTTTCTTAATCGGGTTCAGATATGGGATTACCTAAACCCGGCCCAAACCCGGCCCGATGCCATCCCTACTAATAACACTAAATTGAGTTAGTAAACAAAATAGGTTAGATCCGTCACAAAACATTATTAGAGACCAAAATACTGAAGTTGATCACTATAGTGACCATTTGGTTGGTCATTTAATATTGTATAGTGGCAAAAATTATTGAAGACTTTTTAAATGATAACTAAAGTGCATTATTAGTGACTAAATAATAAGTTGTCGCTAAAAGATCGTTTCAAATGACCATTTTCCTTGTAATGATTGAAATTAGTCAATTAATTCGAACATCCCGAAAAATAATACTGTACAATTAATTAATCTAGGACGGATGGAGTATTATTCAAACATTTTATTTAATTCATAGTAGTTTATTAAATCTTAATCATAAGTTTTTAAATATACTAAAGGAAGTGAGAACTCCCGTCGTTTTAACAGAGAAAAAACGAAAACCCCCCACATACTTACAAAACAACCCTCAAACAATCTTAAACATGTCAACTTTTGGAGGACTAAACATGTAAAATTAGTATCTTCTTAAAAAAAAACTCCACCCAAATTTTTAACGGGACGTATCTTCTCACTCGCCGCGAGTTAAATTTTTATGACATCACCGTGTAACTCGGAAAAAAATAACAAACATAACGAAACTAGATATGCGTGAAACGGACACTTTTTAGAAAACGCTAAATATTTCAGGCTATTTTTCATAAATATATATACATGTATAATAAACAAATCAAACTAACTACATCATACCGATGGTTCCGTCTTTTTTTTTTCGAGATTTTTCCGGTGTAAAAAACGCGCAGGCTAATAGGCAAACTACGTACTAACCACGTGGATCCATCGACACCCTCATCACCCCTTTTTTGGTTCCGTAATACCGTTGTGAATACGCAACCGGAAAGATCCCATCGCATCGCGCGGTAATCTAGTTGTGGACTAAATATTAATGATGTGATGATGTGTCTTAATTGCATCAATGTTTTTTTTTTTTTTACAATTGAAAAGGAGAACTATAAATGACGATTTATGGTACGAAAATGATATTTTGTTTGTATTAATTATGGACATATTTAAATGTATATTTCTTTTTGTTTGAATTAATTATGGACATATTTAAATGTATATTTCTTTTTTATTTCTAATTTTTTATCAAAATATAAAAAATATATAAGGTTTCAAGTTCATCAACCTATTTATCCATTTCACCTAATTCTATATATTTGTAAATCGTAAACTATAAAAAAAAACATCCAGTTAAGCATTATAAATACTGATCTAAGTATCTAACGAAGATTAATCGTTTATCAACTCGTATCATGTTGACAGAAAGGAAGAACCTCGAGTCGTCTTATAGGTATAGAGTTAAATTTATAACAACTTGAAAATAATTTACACCATTATTTTAAGATGAAGTTCAAAGTTTTTAGGCAAGACTATGACTATATTATAACCATAATGGCTACTTACCATTCAGGAAGTCATTATCAAAATATTGTTAACTGCACATAATAAAAAATATGTACACAAGTGAAGTGACAAGTGAAAATCCATTTAAAGAAAATGTTATTTGTTGGAATATTTCTTAATCTAGGTTATTTAACACAAAGTTGTAATTTGCTAATTTCTAAAAACTCGTTACATTAATAGATAACACTAGAACGGGAAGCATTGATGTATGCAAAACTTACCATTCAGGGTCCGGTGTTATGTTAAGTCATTATCATTTGTAATATCCAATTATTGATTATTATTGTTTATTGTTTAATTACGGGCCTTTAAAAAAAATAGAGTTTATCATATGCAAACTCAAATAAGCAAGGACCCCCTATGGACTATGGTGTGTTTAATTTAATTCGTAAGTATAAGAGCCAGTACTTCGGGGTTTTTTCATTAGTAGTTTCAACAGAATTAGCATCATAGATGTTTCGTAATCATGTATACGGTTACGATCAAGTACATAACTACGGGTGTAAACATACAATCGTATTTATTGTCAAACTTGTTGATATTAATAAATAATAAATTTAGTTTGGAAGTGTTTGCTTTGGTTATAGATATTTCAAGTCTTTAATAAATGGTTGCAAAGTAGATGGGCTAAAGCTGGACATTTATTTCTAGAAGGACAGTAGTTGTTGCTGTTGATTATTGTTGCTGCTGTTGATGCTCATAGAGGAAGTTTATTGGCTAAAAGTGGTCTTTTGCAATCTTATTTAAGCCATCGATCGAGATTAATGTTCATAGTCACTTTTTCAAACTGTTTTTCACACAGAACTTTAGGCAATTGGTTCGAGCTTCAGTATTTTCATATTCATTTAATTTGATTCTTAGATTGTAGTAGTTGATAATTAAACATTATCTTGGTGTCTAGATTGTGTTGGTTGATTTTGGTCACGAATAGTTTGTGACTTTGAGTTTTGATTTTGCTATATTTTGATTTCTGAAACTTGTTTGCGAAAAATTGGTTGATTTTGGTATTTATTTGGTTGATTAATGTTTAGAATTGTGTGATTGTCCTTTTGACACATGGTATTAGAGCTATTGGTTGATTTTGGTATATATTTATTTGATTAATAGATTAACTGCTAGGATATTTAATGTCTCCCCCACATATAATTTAACAAAACGTCATACATACTTAACTAGTAAGCACAACAAATACACTTAATTACCTTAACTACTTACAAACTGTTATATTCTACATATTTGATTTACTTGCTTATTGACTAGGTTTAAATTACTATATTCGCTTTATAAAATTAAAACCAACAACTATAACTATTTTATAAAACCTTAACTATTATACTTTGTCTCGATGAATCTGTTTTAGTTCATTCAGATTTAAGAACAACCATAGGTCAACCTACCACTTGCTCATTCTTAGAATTTAGCATTAGTAGACACTTAGGCCGCATAAAATATAAATTGTGAACCCCACTGATCGTGGAGCGGAACTCACCTCCGTCGAATCCAACAACCGACATTGAGAAACAAATGTTACTGCCTGGCGTGCATAAGATATTCTTGGATATTCCATTCACTTACCTGTATGCTAATCTCCCACATTTTCTCCCCTGCATGTTAAGTGTTGCATGCTTGTGCGTTGGATGTAGCAGGGATTTTAGATGTTATGCATGACATGAATGTTTAACTCTGATGTTTTGTATAAACAAATTTTTAATAACTGGTCTGTAATTGAGTAGCACTAGTGATTTTGTGTGTTATGATTTTATGTGTGTTTAAAATATGTGTATAACTTCCGCTGTGATATATTATAAAAAAATTAACGTGTTACAAGTTGGTATCAGAACATTGATTTGACACCATATGCATTGTGACAATTGTCATGCTTCCAAATTTAGAAACGTGTCGTGTCAAACATACAAGTGGGGGAAGGGATAAATGAATGTAGATTTTATGTGATTAGATAATTGTGGTTAGTGATATCTACTAATGAATTATGAACTAAGCTTTTATGAGATGATGTGATTAGACATGTATGGCTAACAAAACTATAAATGACAATGCTCTCGTGACGCCAGACCCGAAACTCTTAGAGCTCCCTCAAAGGATCACAGTGCTGAAAATGAGCAATCCGAGTATGTTCTTCAGATAGAAAGTCAACTTACAGAAATGAGGGAAATGGTACAATAGTTAGAACTACAACAGTCACAGTATGTTCATGCAACTAATAATTCTAGGACTGATGATCAGCAAGCACCTCGAGGTTTACGGTACCTCGGTATGTGTCAGTACCAGTGGTAAATATCTCTCAACTATCACAAGTCCTGTTCCAAATGCCACCCTAAGTGTAGTATCAAATTTCCTCAGTAGTTTGAATACCCTCCACAATTTAATTATCCCTATCAAATTTAGTGATGAATCAATTTCAGAAGACCATATTTCATCAATCGATAGTTGAAACAAAGAAAAGTGTACCTTTAAACAATTTCTTGACTGCAGACTCCCTAAATATTCCGGTCATGCCAACCTTACAGTGTTGATTTGGAAACATGAAGTCGATAGGGCATTAGAGGCTTGTCAATGTGAATCGGAATTTAGAGTAATGTACACTAGTCGACTTTTGAAAGATAAAGAAATTGTATGGTGGGACTTTGTTACAACTGCATTATCAAAGTAGCATATTAGTCAGATCACATGGGAATAGTTTGTATGAAAGTTTGTGGACAACATTGTACAACTTATGATACATGAAGGTAAAAGAAAGAATATCTTGAAATGAATATGATTGAGCATATGACATCGGATCAAGTTCTCGAGAAGTATACTGATAATATGAGATTTGTTCAACAATGGTTTCCTTATGAGCAAGCTAGAGTGCAAAACTTTGTAGAGATTTTACGACCCGAGTATCGAACGATTGCAAGATTTTCTACCTCTTTATCACAGGCCTATGTAATGGCAAAAATTACAGAAGGCGATATTAAAGATGCTAGAAGTACGGGAACAGAAAGTGTATGCAAGTGAACTTATCCGAAGAAATCTAGTAGGTATACTCAGAAAGGACGGTCCAATCAAAGTGTGTTGGTCTCAAGTCAGAAGATGTGGTGTGGTGCATGTAGGTCTTTGCATGGTGGGCCGTGTTCGACATTAACAAAAAGGTTTTTTTGTTGTGGAACGGTGGGGCATGAGCCTCAGAGTTGTTTATATAAGGATAATGTTAGTTGGAAATGCTAAAGGGAGGTCATCGTTCTGCTCAGTGTCCGTTTGCAAAGAAAGTGTATCCGGGAGCAGGTCACAGGTGAGGACAGTGTCAGCCAGAGGTTCTACCATGGGGCCGATACGAAAGAATCCTCCAGTTCCTGAAGCAAGAGCCTTTCAAATGTCAGTAGATGTTGCTACTTCTACTGACGATGTGATCACCAGTATGTTTTTAATAAACTCAGCGCTAGCTCGTGTATTATTTGACTCTAGAACAAAATCGCTCTTTTATATCTACTGCTTTCTGTGCTAAGTTGGATTTTCCTGTCAAAGTGATTGTTAAACCCTTTAGGGTATATGTGGATGATGTTCAGGCGATTCCAGTCACAACATTTATTTCTGGAGAAACTATTGAGATAGAGGGTAATATTTTCCTTGTGAGTTGCCTAATGATGCCTATATCTAGTTTTAAGATAGTGTTAGGTATAGATTGACGGAGCAACCATAAGGCTAGTATTAAGTGCCATGGGAAGAATATATCATTTCTTTTAACTGATGGGAGACGTGTGGTGGCTTGGGGAGAATGTGGTGGATTCTTTTGTCCTTTAATTTCATTGATAAAATTTAAAAAGTCTTTGGCCAAAGGATGTAATTCTTTCTAGCCTACATGATTGATGTGTGTAACATCCCGCATTTTTCCGTTAAATTATTTTAACGCCCGTCTTTTTCTTAGATAATAATCTTTTGTCATCTATTACCTTCCATTAACTAGCGTTCTTAACGTTTCCGTTGTTGGATTATAACATCTCCCGTTTACTCTCGCGTATTTAAAATAATTCGTTGGTTAATTCCCGCACCCGGCTCTAAATTTGAGGGACTAATCTTGTCACATGGAAAAACTTGTTTAACTAGTCATCCACCACCACCACTCATTCATTCATCACCTCCTCATCTCATTACTTCCATCTTTTTCTCTCAAACCCCAACATCAAAGATTTATCATCTATTTCGGATCTAGGAAGCTCACAACAAATCCGTCTACATATTTGTAATCCTTGCATCATCCTCTTCAATTTGGTACCAATTTCATAACTTGGGGTAAGCTTTTCAAAATCTATAATTTTCATAAATTAGACCTTTAGACTTGAAATGGTGTTAATTAGTGTCTATGGCTCATTGTGATGTCGTGTATGTAATTTGTATGCTCGATCTTGTTATTTGGTGTAACTAGCATGAACACTTAAAATGGGTTAGTTAACTCTTTGATTTTGGATGATGAAATGTGTTTAGATGTTAATAATTGCGTGTTCAAAGTGTTAGTTACTTCATATGCTTCGATTTGGTATGTTGGATGACATGAAAACCTTGCATTAACATGATTATTGATTTTGTGATTCTTGGTTAGGGTTTGTTAGATTTTAAAACGAACTTTTGATGCATCAAATGCTTTGCAATATTGTTGGTAAGTGTTTAGTTGTATTGTATGCATAATTACCTACGAAACGGCATATTATATGTGTGTAGTAAGTTCCCGAATCATGAAATGCGTTTTACGAACTTGAAACTTTGATAATGAACTTTTAACGATCATTCGATGAGGGTTTTGTTGTTGTAAATGATGTAATTGTTTGTTGATATATGTTTAGTTGTATTCCTTGTCAAAATACCTTTCCAACGATATAAGATACGTGTTTTGAGTGTTTTCGGTTCATAAATTGTGTTTGAAATGAGTTTGGTTCGAGACTTGTCAAATTTGTAGCAACAACAAACTGTAACTCATTTGGATGTCGTCCCACACCTTGGACGCCATCCAGGCCTTCATTGCTGGATGCCGTCCAGCCAATCTGGACGCCGTCCAAATGAACTGCAGAATTTTGTTTTGCTAGGTCGTTTACCGTTTAATTCTAACTATGCTCCGCACCTCCGATTAACATGAAACTTGACCAACATGTTCATATATGATTACTAATTTAAGAAAAATTGTCGGATACCCGACCCGACCTCATTTACTTTGAGTTTGACCAAGTTTGACTTTTAGTCAAACTTAACCAAATGCTTATGCAATCGTTCTAACATGCTTTTATACTTGATTCTTGCATGAAACTTGACAACTTGATTCACATGCTATATTAATCGAGTCGTAACGAGCCATATGACTAATTGAACACATTTCGACCGACCTTGTGTCGTAACCGGTAATTGATACGACTTATTTGTTTAGGTCAAGGCTAAGCAAATTTCATTTGCACAACGTTTAATTTCAAGTACTTTGGCATGCAACTACGGTGAAATCATAGTCCCACTTTTACTCTTTTATACTTACATCTAGGATGAGAAAACATAAACATTTCGTTTTACAAGTAAACCCAAGTATGAAAACAAACATTCTACGTACGAGTCAGAACAAAAATGCCTCAATTCGATTATCATTAGTTACACTTGCCGGGTGTAAGCGAGAACTTATGTTGTATGGCCATATGGGTTTGACAAACCCTCATTCGGACGGTTCGCTACCGTTATGCGGATGAAATATATTTTCGAGAATAAGTGTATGTTCTAACACTATGTGATGGGGTAACGTTAGTTAAGCCTTGATAATTGGGTGCTCATGATAACAATTTTTAGAATGATTTTACTATTACTTCAACATTATAATCTTGTGGTTCGACTTACTTACTTACGTACTCACTTACTAAACCTATGATTTCACCAACGTTTTCGTTGACAGATTTTCTATGTTTTTCTCAGGACCTTGAACGCTAAGTGATACATGCTTCCGCACTCTACTTTGATTACTTGCCTGAGGTCAACCATGCATGCATTACGCTAGGGATAGCACCTTTGGATTTAAACTTAGCATACATACTTACGCTATTTATGGCAACCGTGATTTTCAACTAATTATGTCGCAAGTTATTTCAGTTATAATTTGTTACTTTTGTAAACTTATTTCGTTGTCGAACCATTGGTAAACTTAAAACTTTGTAAGTCATACACGTTTCAAATGAATGCGTCATAATTTTGGTTAAACGCGTCTCATTTAGGGACTATAACCACGTATTGGGACCTAAGTTAACGGCGCCGTCAATGGCGATTTTGTCGGATCGTTACAATGTGAAGAAAGAGAACAAAGTGGCATATGATATTCATGTGGTGTCCGAATATCCTGAAGTGTTTCCGGATGATCTCTCGGGGTTACCACCGATTAAAGAGGTGGAGTATAAAATTGATTCAGCTTGACTTGGCCATGGTGTTCTTTATGGTTGAACTCTTTTTAAGGGTCTAACTATCTTTTAAAACCAATCATTAACGAAAGCATTGAAACACATCACGTCTCTCGGGTATGGTAAACCTTGTATTCTATTATGCTTAAGAAAGTTTAGACCTTTGTGGAATGTTAATACGTCACCCAACCGAGTTGCTCAATTGGATGAACCGTCTGAACGTGTATGCCTGTAGTCAGACTGCACGAGCGTCGGGGGTAAGGGACGTTGCTGTCTATTCAGAATCTTCAAGCCTATCGCAGTACCCAGTGACATGTCTTATGACATGGGCGTTTAGGACCAGTGTAATGAATACAAGGCCTCTGCCTATTCATGAGCCCGCATTCCATAATCTCGGCAGAATAACTGATGAAATCATAGTATGCACTTACTTTAACGTTATCTGAATTACGAATTTTATCGCATTTACTTTAACTGTCTTATAAATTAGAAAATCCCAAAATTAAGTAACCACTACTCCTTCATAACTATCTTAGGACTAAATATAGGTTCGATTCTACTGATATTTCAAAAATACGACTCTAGGTCATACTTCCCTTACTCATACTAAGGAGTAGTACGATTTAGGCCCCGCTAAATGTAAATTTAAAACAGTACCCCCCCTCTTGGTGGTTGATTCTGATGTGTTGCGACCTAACGACACCGCACAAATAAAACCGTCCGTTTCGGCCATATCATTAGTCAACCAGTATCAGCAGACAAGCCAGTAACTTCCCACACTGGCTCGTTAAATGACAAAGGCAAAGCAATATACCATGATTATGGTACTGTTTCCAAGAAGAAAGTTGCCCTTAAGGGAAAAGCAAAGGTGAATCAAATTGTGGAATCAAGTGCTGGGTCATCTATCACTGAGATAATGACTGTTAAGCTTGACCAGCTCCTAGCAGCCATAGTCGAAAGCAGACATGATCTTACTGCCCCTATTAAGTCTGTGTATGAAAAGTCACCAAGAACAAAAGTGAGAAAATGATACAAATGTGGCAGCAAGTTTCACTTGGCCAATCAGTGTACTCAAACCTAACCCCCATATGCTACTGCCTCTTCAAGCAGACTAGCAGAAAGGAAGAGATCATCAAAAATGACCCTTCCAGAACCCATCCTCGAATGGGTTCCCAAAAAGAACTAATCTCTTAGCTACTGTGCAGGGAATTCAAAACAATCAAATCTGGTATCTTGACAGTGGATGTTCGAGACATATAACCGGATGTAAGTCCCTGCTAATGGACTATCAAGAAAAGGATGGTCCAGTTGTTTCATATGGAGATAATTCGTTGGGTTATACAAAGGGTTTTGGTACATTAACAAATGGGAATGTTATATTTTCAAATATGGCATATGTTGTTGGGCTTAAACACAATTTACTCAGTATAAGCCAACTAACAAGCAAAAGTAAGATAGTCCAATTCAGAAGGAAAATTTGCACTATTTTTGATAAGACAGGGAAGCCTCTGCTGACAGCAAGAAGACATGAGAACATGCATCAAATTGACATGAACACAGCAGTCACAACAATTAATACTTGTTTTTATTCAAAGGCAGCAGACAACCTCAAGTGGTTATGGCACAAGAGACACTCACATATCAACTTCAAAGATATTTTCAAGTTATCAAGTAAAAGTTTGGTGTCTGGGCTACCCACAATGTCTTATGTGAAGGACAGATTGTGTCTTGGTTGTGAAAAAAGGAAGTATCATCATGCATCATTTAAGTCAAAGTAGATTTCATCTGTTGAGAAACCATTTCACTTACTTTATATGGATCTATTTGGTCCTGTTAATGTGGCCAGCTGTGGTAGAAAGAATTATACACTGGTTATTGTTGATGAATATTCCAGATGCACTTGGGTATTATTTTTGAAGCAAAAGAGTGAAGCTGCTGATGAAATTATCAATTTTATCAAAAGGATGGAATTATTGAATGGCAATTGGTGAAGCAGCTAAGAAGTGATCATGGTACAGAATTCATAAATGCAACATTGGAAGAATTTTGTGCTGACAAAGGAATTTCACAAAACTTTTCTGCTGTGAGAACACCTCAACAAAATGGTGTTGCAGAAAGAAGAAACAGAACTCTCATTGAAGCAGCAAGATCTATGTTGGCTGAGTTTGGGCTGAAGAATTCATAATAGGAAGAAGCCGTGAATACTGCCCGTTTTACCCAGAATAGATCTTTAATTGTGAAAAGACATCAGAAAACTGCCTATGAAGTTCTCAAAGGAAGAAGACCCTCAATTTGATTTCTTCATGTATTTGGCACTCCCTGTTACATTCTAAACAATAGGGACCAACTTGGTAAATTTGATGCTAAAGATGATGAAGGAATATTTCTCGGATATTCCAACATGTCAAAGGCATATAGGGTCTACAACAAAAGAAGGAGCTGTTTTAAAGAATTCATTAATTTTACATTTGATGAAACTGTCCCCACTTCAACTTCTACTCAAGAAGATGAAGAGTTACTGGTTGAAGAGCCTTCTCATCAAGCTCTTGATGATGAAGTAGAACCAGCAGACATTCCCTCTCCAATCCATGCTCTTGGGTTCTCTGAAGATGAGATAGAATATTATGTTCCATCTGTGTCTAATCCATGTGGACCTACTGGCTCAACTGAAGTACTACCACTTGAGCAAAGGTCTACTGGTCCTGAAGGATCACAAGCTGGTACTGGTTTCACTAACAATGAACAACTGTCTTCTACTACTGTCCATACTAATGAACCAGCTGATGATCAAGATGTTGTGTGTTCCACAACAAGCTCACCTGTTCATAACACTAGATGGACAAAGGAGCATCCAACTGAGCAGATTATTGGTAATCTGGCTAGGGGTGTTAAGACATGGAGACATGCAACCAGCAACTTCTGTATGCATGTGAATTTTAGTGTCTACCATTGAACCTACGTGTCCTGAAGAAGTAATGAAAGATCCTAGCTGGGTAGGAGCTATGCAAGAAGAGATCTCTTAGTTTGATAGGAATAAAGTTTGAACATTGGTACCTAAACTTGATAATGAAATAAAAAAGATCATTGGTACCAAGTGGATGTTTAAGAATAAGTTGGATGAAGATGGGATTGTGGTCAGAAAAAAAAGCTAGATTGGTAGCTCAAGGGTTTAGACAGGAAGAAGGATTGGATTATGGAGAGACATATGCACCAATGGCTAGGATGGAAGCTATCAGATTATTTTTGGCATATGCTGCTAAGATGAACTTTAGGGTATTCCAGATGGATGTTAAATCTACATTTCTAAATGGGAAGCTACAAGAAGAAGTCTATGTCAAGCAGCCACCTGGTTTTATAAGCGATAAATATCCAGACCATGTCTACAAGTTAGACAAAGCTCTCTATGGCCTGAAACAGGCACCAAGAGCATGATATGAGACACTTCATGTGTATCTCACTGGTTTAGGTTTTAAAGTTGGAACAACTGATAGCACTCTATTATCAAAAGAGATAGATGGTGATCTCTTGATGGTACAGATATATGTGGACGATATTATTTATGGTTCTAAAAATAAAAAACATTGTCAAAGATTTTCAAAACTTATGTCAAATTAAACAACTTGATGATGGAATTTTTATAAGTCAAGATAAATATATCAATGATATGTTAAAGAAATTTGATCTGACCTGTTTAAAAGATATAGGGACTCCAATGGCAGCATCTATCAAAATAGATGTTGATCTCAATGGTGAACCAGTCAATATCACTAGATATAGAGGTATGATTGAGTCCCTACTTTATCTCACATCCAGCAGACCAGATATTATGTTTGCCACATGTCTCTTTGCCAGATATCAAGTTGATCCTAAAGAGTCACATTTGCTGACAGTAAAGAGGATATTTAGGTATCTGAAAGGTACTGCCAAACGAGGTCTTTGGTATCCCAAAGACCAGAATTTTGAACTAATTGGGTATTCAGATGCTGATTTTACAGGATGTAAAATAGACAGGAAAAGTACTACTGGTGGTTGCTAATTACTGGGTGGTAGGCTAGTCAGCTGGACAAGTAAAAAGCAAAATACTGTGTCCACATCTACTGCTGAAGCAGAATATGTTTCTGCTGGCAGTTGTACTGCTCAAGTACTATTGATGCAAAGCCAGCTGAAGGACTATGGTGTTCATGTCACAAAAACTACAATCTAATGTGAAAATATCAATGCAATTTCCATTACCAATAATCTTGTGATATATTCAAGGACAAAACACATTGACATTCGATATCATTTTATAAGGGATCATGTTCAAAAAGGATATATGGAACTTCACTTTATTTCAACAGACCAACTGTTAGCAGATTTCACAAAGCCCTTACATGAGAAAAGTTTTAACTACCTCATCTCTGAGCTGGGTATGCTTGAAATTTAACATAAATGACAACTTTGTTGGTGTGCTGATTCAACAACATATAGGGCAAACCAGTATAAAACAATCTTTTCTTTACTGCCTATATGTCAAACAGTCAGCACAACAAGGTCTTTTATAATGGTTATACTATGTGTAAAATAAAATAATAAATAGCTCACAACATTAATTTGATACCTTAAAATTGAACCTCATTTAACTCCAATGATTTAAATTAAATACACGACATATTAAATGTAACAAAAGAATTTTTGTATTTACTACAAACTTTATTTTGTGGTCTTTAACTTCAATCTTGAATTAAAACCTACTGCATTTAATGCCTAATGCGAGTGATGAGTGTCCAAGCAGATTAAACGTCATGTCAACAGTCTGATGTCCCCTCGAAAACATGTCAGTCTGTCAAATCTATCAACGCGCCTGTAGATGACAATTGCCATTTTCTATCTCATGCAGTTTTTCCACCAATCCAAAAGGTTAAATATGGTGTTCCATTTTCCATAATAACCTTTGGTTATTAAACTTTCATAATTCACCTCTTTCTCTCAAAATCCCCAAATTTTCAAACTTTCATCTTCAAATCTTTAACAATGGCAGAACAACAACAACAACAACAACCACAACCAATTGTGAACTAACCGGAGGAACAACTACAGCAGCCTGAACAACCACAACAACCTGAAAAACTTCAGCAGCAACAACCTGAACAATAACCACAACCTCAACCTGAGGAACACAATGAACCTGTATCATTGTTTGCCATGCATCCGAGTTTGTTAAAGGCGGATCATGCACCTGTTCATGATCAAATTCGCCTATCTAGAGGCAATGCTGCTCATGCTTTTTCTATTCCTAAGTCTAAAGCCAACATGAACTATGAGACTATGGTTGATTATGTGAGGCGGTCTCCTATTGCCAGATCTATCACCGGCATTCTATTATCCAGCCTGTCTTGGCAGATTTTGGTATACTGCTCAAATGGCCACCACTCAACAGGGTATTCCATATGTTTGAGGCATGGTTACTAAAACCCTAACTTGTTCTATCATCGTTGATGCAATCAGGTGAGCTCTACAACTACCAGCTGGACCGTTTATTGATTCACTTTCAAGTGATGATTTTAGGAGAGAAGTACTGGAAGCAATTGGGTATACTGGTACTGTGGCTCACAGCCCGTTGAGGAAGCACATGCCACCTATGTGATATTATTTCTTTAGTTTGCTGACTCACTACATGAGTCAAAAATCTGGAAGCTTTGACCAATGCTCTGACTTTGAGCTCAAAATAGGTCATGGGTTGTTGTTCAACTGTAACATTGATTATGCTGCTGAGATATACTTAAGGTTAAGGGAAATGGTGCTTGCACCAAAATGAACACATCTGATCCCCTTTCCAAGGTTTTTAAGCCTTGTTTTTGAAAATGAGCTGGGAGATGCTTACAAATAGATTACTAATCTTTCCATCGACCTTCCATTAAAATAAGGGGGAATGACTAAAGAAGCACCAGCTGCTCCATATACTGGTCTGACACCAGGGATACTCGAGTATCTTGATGCTCGGGGTGGAGCTACCCAAACGACTGCCTCTGGTAGTGCACCAACTGAGGGGGAGGGAACTCAGCTCAAGCTAGCTGCACGAAAGAAATGACCAGCTACCACAACTAGAAGAGCCACCATCACGGATACTGGTAAAGCAGAAGTTGTATTAGAATCTAGTGCTCTCTGATAATAAAGAACAACCCTAGTCTTATATACTGACTATCCACTTCTAGTATTGGAATCCATTGCTCATCTATTTGTTGGTAACATGCAATTCTAAACGTGCTAAAGCTGTCTTCACGCATGCCACGGGGGAGAAGGCACCAGTCTCAACTGCTGCTCCTGAAAAGGATGCTGCTATGGAACCTGGTGCGTCTCTAGACCAAACAACAGAATTAACTAACATAATTAACAATATTTTATCTGCTGACTTAAATGTTGCTAAGCTAGCTGGTTTTGAAACTAGTGTTAAGAGGAGTAACAACCATACTCCTCTAACCAGGTACTTCCACATTTTTCAAAACCGTATTTTAAGAAATATTCTCTGCTGACAGTAGACCAGCAGAGAACATACTTGACCCCCAAAGCAGACTTGAGCTGAGTCCTCATCGTGTTGAACCAGCTCAGGCTACTGTTCAGACCACTTATAACTTGGATCATGATAAGAGTCACACTAATATATCTAAACCAGCTAAAACTCTTACACCATCTAAGTCATCATGTGTTGCCAATGAGTCAGCAGAGTCACAGCTGCACTTATAGACACCATATTCTGTCTCAATCGAAAGGCTGACTAAAACACATGTTTGTCCCCAGAGGCCAACATCAGATGCAATTGTTGAGTAAAATTTATTTGATTCTACTCTTGTTAACATAACTTGTTCCATTGTTTCAGATTTTAGGAGGACAGTCGATATTGTGTCTACTGGTGCTGTGACTGGTACTGGCGAGCCTTCTATCGCTGCTGGTACTGGTCCTAATACAGCTGTTGATGAATCTATTCCTGCTGGTGATACTGGGGATGAAGTGGTTGCTTTTATGACCCGTCCTAATCCATCTGGATGAATACATTACATTTGGTTACATCGCGAGGTACTTGACCTCTATATGATACATTTTACAAACATTGCATTCATTTTTGAATAGACAATCTTTCATTACATCGAAAGTTGACGGCATGTATACCATTTCATAATATATCCAACTATAATTGACTTAATAATAATCTTGATGAACTCAACGACTCGAATGCAACGTCTTTTGAAATATGTCATGAATGACTCCAAGTAATATCTCTAAAATGAGCAAAGGTACAGCGGAAGATTTCTTTAATACCTGAGAATAAACATGCTTTAAAGTGTCAACCAAAAGGTTGGTGAGTTCATTAGTTTATCGTAATCAATCATTTCCATAATTTTAATAGACCACAAGATTTTAATTCCATAAATACACATCTCGTATCAGCCATTTCGCAAACTGCATAGAGATAAAAATCATTCATATGGTGAACACCTGGTAACCGACCTTAACAAGATGCATATAGAATATCCCATCATTCCGGGACACCCATCGGACATGATAATTTCGAAGTAATAAAGCATTCGAAATTCCAGAATGGGGCTTGTTGGGCCCGATAGATCTATCTTTAGGATTCACGTCAATTAGGGGGTCTGTTCCCTAATTCTTAGGCTACCAAGCTAAAAGGGGCATATTCAAATTCGATCATTCAACCATAGAATGTAGTTTCGATTACTTGTGTCTATTTCGTAAAACATTTATAAAAGCAGCACATGTATTCTCAGTCCCAAAAATATATATATTGCATACGCATTTAAAAAGGGAGCAAATGAAACTCACAATACTGTATTTTGTAGTAAAAATACATATGACGGCATTGAATAACTGAACAATGTAGGGTTGGTCTCGGATTCACGAACCTATATCATTTGTATATATATTAATACATATAATCGTAGTTGAACAAATTCATATCATATATCTCTCCATTATAGTTTATATATATATATATATATATATATATATATATATATATATATATATATATATATATATATATATATATATATATATATATATATATTTAGTTTGTGTACTTATTTAATTTGCTTAGTATTTATATAGTCATATTAATATATATGTTTGATTAGTATTATATTAAAACTACCTAATTTATTATATAAATATTTATATATAACTGTTAATATGTTTAATACATACATATATATAATATTACTTCTAAGTATATTTTTATATACAACATACTTATTTGGTAATTTAATATTAAAAAAAAAAAAAAAATTTGTATTTGATGGTAATGATAGTATTAAATATGACAATACAGATAATAATAATAATCATAGTAATATTAATAGTAATAATTTTAATGATACTAATAGTGAAACTGATATACTAATAATATATAGTTTTTTATGATAACAAGATGATAATCATATTAATAATACTTATGTTAATATTTATAATAATAATAATAATAATAATAATAATAATAATAATAATAATAATAATAGTAATAATAATAATAATAATAATAATAATAATAATAATAATAATAATAATAATAATAATAATAAAAATAAAAATACTCTTAATTATAACCATAATCATAATGGTAATAATGATAATTATGATATTAACAATTATAAACATATTGATAATACTAATATTTATAAAATGATACAAATTCTAATATTAATATATATATTAATGATAATAATAATAATAAATCCTAATCATGTTAATAATAATAATAGTTATACTAGTAATCACCATAATGATACTTCTTTTAATTATTCTACTGAATATATTACTAATATTATTGATAATAACAATAATTAATAATAATAGCAATAATAACAAAATTAATAATAATGATAATACAAAAAGGATTATGACTACCTCACAATAATAAGCTCCAAAAATAAAATACTTTTGCCTGGACTCGAACCCGTGACCTCCCGTTAACACACAAACATCTATGACCATCCATCCGTTTTCTGTTTTTCTGTTATTATTATCATCTTAAATTTATTTAACAATTTTTTTGTGTACTTCCTTCTTCTTTGATTAATACCCACGACAGAACCAAACCACGATCTCCAACAGTTTATTCAATGTTTTAATTTGGATACGAAGATGAAACGTATTAATCAAGATGTAAGTGTTGATTTATCAAAACAGAAAGAAAAAAAAAATAATAGCCGTGACAGACGTCTGAAGAACACGATATGCTCCAACATCAATTTCAAATTTTAAGACATTTTAGCCAAAGATTACTACACGAAATATGTTGTAAAACCTTCCTATAATCTTTATCAACCCTCAATTTCATTTAATTCGTAACACATCATTTGAATTTAAATAAAGATCATTGTTTGACTTTTTAATCTAAAAACTTTGACTCGCAAATTCTTTCTCGATAATAAAAATTGATGGATGAAACTTTGTAGAAACATTCATTAGAGGATTACTATCCTATCTGCATTTTTACATTTTGATAAACGATTTAAAATCAAGCTTTTTGTAAAATGGTGTACAAACAGGGGAACGTTTTTGGGTTTAAAAAAAATTTGTTTTTCATTCGTGATTGCAGCGATATAAATATGTAAGTTGAATTGATAATTGAAGTAGCAGCACTGTTAAATCACGGGTATGAATTGTTGTATACAATTGGTCGACAAAAATTAAATCAGAAGAAACAATAGGAAGCAGACAAAAGAAATAAATAAATATAAAACATATCAGATGTTAAAAAAAAATTTCGCTTATAGATTTTTGAATCCATATATGTATATAATATATAATTGTATTTATAAAAGTATTCTTATATGTATATCTGCATTTTTGATTTCCATATAACTGTATATATATTATCTATGTAATGTAATTAATCTTTATTAATTAATAAATATAAATATAATAATAATATCCTTAATCTTATAAATAATAATAATAGCAATTTATAATAATATAATAGTAATAATAATAATATTATTGATAATAATAATATCTATATGATTTATAACAAATATTACTAACAATAATAATAATGTTAATTATAATAATACTAATATTATTAATGATAATAATAATATTAGTAATAATAATATTAATAATAATATTATAACAATTTATATCTATCACACTTCATATATATATATATATATATATATATATATATATATATATATATATATATATATATATATATATATATATATATATATTAGTAATGCTGATTTTAATATTAATGAAAGTAGTCATAGTATTATTAGTATAATAACTATATTTTTAACTTGTAATTACGTTTAATATTTTCTTATTATAATTTATTAATTATATCATATTTACTAATTTTCTAATGTCTAGAATATTTAATATTTATATTTTATGTATTTTACAATATACATGTAATCTTAATTGTATATAGAAGTCATATATATATTTATTTTAGTAACCACTTAATTGTTTTATATATTGTTTTGTATTTTAATTCACATGATTAAAGTATTCTTTATTAATTTTTAAAATATTATATGCATACTTATGTTTATATTTGTGTGTGTATATATATATATATATATATATATATATATATATATATATATGTATTCATATTACTATATCTATACTTCTATTTTATTTATCAAGTGTTATTACATAGATTAATTATATATATATATATTGAAATATTTAAACTCAAAGTATATATTAATACTTTGTTAACATTGACAAATTTTGTTTCCAAAAATCATTTACATTCCATATATTCTATATAATTAACTAAACATGTTTTAAATAACAAGTTTTAATTTACATTATGTTATCTTCCATAAATACTAAATCACTTAATAGTTTATTAATATATTTAATTTATTATATATAATTATTTACATATATAATTATATATATATATATTTATACATTTCTGTTTAAAGATTCGTGAATCGTCGGGAATAGTTAAAGGTCAGATGAATACATGAACACAGTTCAAAAGTTTTTGAGACATAACATTACAGACTTTGCTTATCGGGTCAAAATCATATAAAGATTAAGTTTAAATTTGGTCGGAAATTTCGAGTCGTCACAGTACCTACCCGTTAAAGAAATTTCGTCCCGAAATTTGAGTGTGGTCGTCATGGTTAACCATAAAAATATTTTCATGACGAATATGAGTCAATAAATAGAGTTTTATCATTATTAACTATTATAGATAAAGCGATTCGATTATGTGAAGCGTACAAGTGAAGCTGTCACAAAAGATTGAGATAGAGATTTAACTTTTGACGTTGTCACGATGGATTTCCAAAATTCAAGGGATCTAAAGAGAATCTTCGAAATCTAAAAGATTTGATTCTTCGGCGAATAAGGAAATTAAGATCTTAATAATTAAATGCGGTGATCTGCCTCGATTACTCTGTCTGATATTTCCATTATAAATTAAGCTCTTCCGTTCCATTATTCTCACCATTACTATACTTTCTTTCTTAGTTCATACATCCAAAAGATTGTGAAAATGCTTAATCCCGTTCTAATCCTTGATATTTTTCTAATTATCATTTCTGTCATCATTCTTTTCAATCTTCCACCAGAAGAATCTGTTTATGTAAGAACCAGTTTTTCCCTGTTATGTTGGACGCCATCTAACAGGGTGGGACGCCGTCCCAGATTGAATGGCTGGACGTCGTCCAGAATTCTGGACGCCGTCCAGATTGCCTGACGAGCCTGCTTTAGTGTTTTTGATATTTAAAAGGGGTAACTTGGTAATTTCACATTGTAGATGACTTTAAGGCCCTAGATCAGTTTGTGGAGCCTCATTTACTCCATTTACAACCACCAAACTTCATCCACTTCAATTCTAGATAGAGAGTGTGATTCAAGTGTGAGAAAGCTCAAATCGAAGTAGAAGAAGCTTGTTTCGGGTTAGAGCTCGAGCATTAAAGTTGTTCATCTCCCCACTAGCTACATTTTGATTGTAGTGGTAAGTCTTAACCTTGATTTCCTTACTATTAATTGTTTAAGGGTTAGGGTTTGGGTTAGTGATGTGCATAAAACCCATTTGTTAGTGATTTGGGAATTTTGGGTAAGTTTGAGTCATGAAGACTCAAAGGATGACTAACCTAGGGTTTTGAAATGATAAATGAGTTTATGAGTCTTAAATTGGTTAGTTAACCACTAGCACACCTAGATGTTATGTAAATGGGTGCTATTTGGGCATGTGGTGACCCGAATGGGTGTGGAAACCTCGAATGGGTAAAACAGGTCTTTGATGACCTAAGTTGTCTTGTTAGTGTGAAAATGAGATAACATTGTGATTATATGTGTATTAAGACCATAAATGGCTAGGGTTAGGGTTTTTGGCAAAGTTGACCCAATATTAGGGTTAAGTGTGCAAATGGGTCAAAATTGCACCATGGGCCAAAATGACACTAGAATGGTGAGTGAGTTGGTTGACCAACTTGATCTTGTGATTGATTATGCGAAAAATGTAATAGGTACCTTACATTGAAGTTTGCAAGCTCGGTTATCTTTCACAAAAGACTTTGAGGTGAGTGGAATAATTATATGCGTAGGTATATAATGTATTTATTTGTTGTAGCGTGAGATGTGAAGTGTCGATGTGCTAAGACACCACATTTCACGTGACGAGTGAAGTGTCGATGTGCTAAGATATCACTCAAAGTAATATGACGGGTGAAGTGTCGATGTGTTAAGACGCCATCCGGGGTGAAGTGTCGATGTGTTAAGACACCACCCGGAGTGAAGTATCGATGTGCTAAGATGCCATTCCAAGAGATTAACGGGTGAAGTGCCGATGTGTTAAGGCGCCACTCGAGGTGAAGTATCGACGTGTTAAGATGCCACCTCAAATAAAATGAAGAGTGAAGTGTCGAAGTGTTAAGACACCACTCGGGGTGAAGTGTCGACGTGTTAAGATGCCACCTAGGGTGAAGTATCGACGTGTTAATATGCCACCCGTGGGGCTAGTGTACGATGTGTTAAGTGCACTAATGGTTGTTATGAACTCCGACGGTCTTTAAACACCGTTCCCTTGTTCAATTGGTTAACCATGGTTATTGTGTTGTAGTGTAGCATATATATATATATATATATATATATATGCCTTTGTTGTTGCTAGCTTGCGGTATTGGAGGTTACTAGCTTTATACTTGAAATTGTAAGCTAATTGTGTTGCTAGCATGTATGCGGTATGTGTGTAAGTGGTTGCAAGTAGATATATTATATATGTATGTGTATAATTATTGCATTCACTAAGCGTTTTGCTTACCCTCTCGTTGTTTATCTTTTTATAGGCTCCGGCATTGATAAGGGTAAGGGCATTCGATTGGATTAGAGGTCCCGCTCGTAGTTTAGGGGACGCTTTTTGGTTTGATAGCTTTTGGAGTTTGACCGAGATTTGGGTAGTTTAACCCCCAAACACCATGCTCATAGTGTCGTTTGGAAATTAAACTAATGTGGTCGAAACTCATGATTTGTAAGAAACTCGTAAAACGGTCGTTGTGGGCCCCATTTTGTAAAACTCGTTTCGATGTTGGAAATCTATTAGTTTTACTTATTTTGATATGTTGTGATAATTGGTTTCGTTGGAAAGTGTCGGAAAGCGGGTTTTTCGTTCTAGCTTAATGGAAAACTGATCAGAACTTTTTAGCCCAATTGGACGCCGTCCAAAAAGGCTGGACGCCGTCCAGGTCTTCAGTACCGGACACCGTCCAATAATCTGGACGCCGTCCAGTTGTACAGGTCCAGAATTTTTTTTTGGGTCGTGTTTTTGTTATAACGAGGGTTGGGTCGTTACAAGTGGTATCAGAGCATGGTCTAAGGGATTTAGGCGACTTGAGATAGGTGCCTAGACTTAGACTTGATTGTGTATGCGCTTTATGCGGGACTTGTAGGAGACGGGACGGACAAGGTGTTGATTAGTGATTAGGTTTATGTGAACTAACCTTGCACTAATTGTTTTGTGTTGTGTTAGCAATCATCAAGCGAGATAGGCATTGTACTAGCAAGTTCGTGCGACGTGCTCGCGTAACAATGATTAGCTACCATTGTTACGGGTTCAAATCATGTCAAACAAGCGATGTACGACAAATGTTAAGTAAGATGGGGTAGTGTGGTGTATATGTATATACATATGTGTTAAGTCCTTTCGTTTTGTTGTTTAATGTTTTCCGTTTTATAGAATGAAGATGAGAAATGGACACGACACCAATGACGGAAGTACGAGTGAGGACGTTGAGTTCACGGCCAAAGTTGAGGCCATCTTTAAACATCAAAAGGCAGAGTTCCTCGAGGATGTTAAGAAAATGTTTTTAGATACGATTGACGAACAACTAGTCAATGTAGTAAAGGAGCAAGTTAAGGCCGTTCTTCACGAAGATAATGTGAGAAGACGGGACTTTCTCTATAAGAACTTCAAGGATTCTCAACCTCCCACCTTTGAAGGTGAACGAGACCCTCTAAAGAGTGCCAGTTGGATCTCCGACATGGAGGGGACCTTCCGTACTTGTGAATGTCCTCCCGAGAAGAAGACAAGATACGGGTGTGGTATGTTGAGGGGTGATGCTAAGTTGTGGTGGGACGCAAAGCTCCAAGTTTATGGTGAAGAGCAATGCATGGAATTCACTTGGGATGAATTCAAGTTCGAATTTTTCAAAGAATACCGAACTTCGGCCAATCTTACTAGGCTTAAGGACGAGTTACGTTCCTTGAGGCAAGGGTCGATGGATTTGAACACTCTCAAATCCGTGTTTTTGTCCAAGACCCAATTTTGCCCGGAGTACGTCAGCAATGATAAAATGTTGAAGGAAGACTTCTATCGAATTTTAAATGACAACTATCAAGAGAAGATTAGTGTAACGGTGGTAAAGACTTTTGATGAGTTGTTTGATATGGCCAAAGGCTTCGAGGCGCTCGTGTTGAGGAAGAGTGGATTTACTTTTGGCAAGAGAAAGAATGAAGGTTCGAGCCATTCGAACTTTTCAAACAAAAAGAACAAGAAGGGTTCTGGTAATGTTAGTAGTGGGAAGAAGGGTGCTTTCGGGGATTTTTCTTATTCGTGCTACAATTGTGGACAAAAGGGTCACATGGCTCGTGAATGTCCGAGTCTATCCTCCGTAAACAAAATCACTTGTTTTAATTGTGGTAAAGAAGGGCACAAGAGGCCGGAATGTCCCGATTTGCGCAATGATAATGTTAAGAGGTTGGAGAAGGTGGCGGGTACGGCTAGGGGTCGCAATTATTTGATGACCAATGATGAAGCCAAACAATCCAATGAAGTTGTCTCAGGTACTTTCATGGTCAATTCTAATTCGGCAAGGATTCTATTTGATAGCGGTGCAAATTTGTCGTTTGTGTCTCCAAAATTTGTGCCTAAACTTAATAGACCCTTAGCTAAGTTAAGTCGTCCGGTAGAATTCGAAATAGCAGACGGCAAGACGGTGCTAGTGGTTGATGTGTGTAATAATTGAGATGTCATTTTTGGTGCCGAAAACTTTAAGATTGATCTTATCCCGATGACTTTGGGTGATTTTGATATCGTGGTTGGTATGGATTGGCTCGATCATAATAGAGCCGATATTGCATGCCATGAAAAATATATTTGAGTGAAGACCCCTAGTGGGGGAGAGTTAATTATTCACGGTGATAAACGAAGAACACTTGTACCGATATGCACTTTTGCACGGGTAAGTCGTTTTCTTGTTAGTGGTGGCATGGATTTTCTAGCCCATGTTGTTGATACTTGTGATGAGCCACCACCCATTCGTGAAATTCCGGTGGTTAGTGAATTCGAAGACGTTTTTCCGGACGAGTTACCGGGTGTTCCGGCGAAAAGACAAGTTGAATTTCGCATTGCGTTGGTTCCGGGGGCTACCCCTATTGCTAAAACTCCTTATCGTTTGGCGCCAATGGAAATACAAGAGTTGTTAAATCAAACCCAAGAGTTGCTTGAGAAGGGTTTCATTCGACCGAGTGCTTCGCCATGGGGCACTCCGATTTTATTTGTGAAGAAGAAGGATGGTAGTATGCGGATGTGCATCGATTATCGGGAGTTGAACAAAGTGACGATCAAGAATCATTATCCATTGCCAAGGATTGACGATTTGTTTGACCAACTCCAAGGTGCAACTTATTTCTCTAAAATCGACCTACGGTCCGGCTATCACCAAATGTGGGTCCGTGAGGAAGATATTGAGAAAACGGCTTTTCGAACTCGTTACGGGCATTTTGAATTCGTAGTAATGCCTTTTGGTCTTACGAATGCACCGGCGGCATTCTTGGATCTTATGAACCGAGTGTGCCAACCTATGTTGGACAGGTCGGTAATTGTGTTCATTGACAACATACTTGTCTATTCGAAGAGTATGAAAGAACATGAACTTCATTTGCGGTGTGTGTTAAAGACATTGCGGAAGGAGAAGTTGTATGCTAAATTCTCCAAATGTGAATTTTGGCTAAGGGAAGTTCAATTCCTTGGCCATATTGTGAACGAAAATGGTATTCAAGTAGATCCGGGGAAGATTGAGACGGTGAAGAGTGGGAGATGACCGACTATGCCTATGGAAATCTGAAGCTTTCTCGGATTGGCCGGTTATTATCGTCGGTTTATCCAAGACTTTTCTAAGATCGCTTCTTCGTTGACGAAATTGACGAGGAAGAACGCGAGATTTATTTGGGAGAACGAGCAAGAAATTGCTTTTCAATTGTTAAAAGAATATTGTGTCAAGCTCCGGTGTTGGTGTTGCCGGAAGGTGCGGATGACATGACGGTTTATTGTGATGCTTCGCTAAATGGGCTCGGGTGTATTCTAATGCAAAGAGGAAAAGTCATCGCTTACGCCTCTCGACAATTAAAGGAACACGAGACGAGATATCCGACTCATGATCTTGAGTTGGCGGCGGTTGTGCATGCATTGAAAATTTGGCGCCATTACTTGTATGGTGTCAAGAGTACGATTTATTCGGATCATAAGAGTTTGAAACATCTCTTTAGCCAAAGAGATTTGAATTATCGTCAACGTAGGTGGATGGATGTGGTAAAAGATTATGATTGTGAAATACTTTATCATCCGGGCAAGGCGAATGTGGTCATGGATGCGTTAAGTCGAAAGAGTCATCACCCGGCATTACGATTGGGATTGTTACGTATGATTATTGCTAATGATTTTCTTGAAAAACTTGGTGTGATTCAAATAGAGGCTTACGTTCACAACAAGCATGCGGAACGAATAGTGGGGCAATCGGAGTTCATTACTATGGGCTAGCGTGGGTTGTTGTCTTTTCAAGGAAGAGTGTGGGTGCCTAAGATGGGGGATTATCGACGAATGCTACTTGATGAAGCACATAAATTGAAGTATTCCATTCATCTGGGCGCAACCAAAATGTATCTTGATTTAAGGAAGGAGTATTGGTGGCCGGGCACAAAACGTGATGTTGTTAAGTATGTTGAGCAATGCGTTACATGTTTGCAAGTTAAAGGCGAACACCAAAAGCCGTATGGTAAGTTACAACCATTAGAAATTCCGAAGTGGAAATGGGAGCACATTGCCATGGATTTTATCACAAAGTTACCAAAGACGGCGAGAACCCAATTTGATTCAATTTGGGTGATAGTTGACCGATTGACAAAAAGTGCTTTGTTTCTTCCCATTCTGGAAGCGATATCGTCGGAGACCTTGGCTAAATTGTTTATCAAGGAAGTAGTCGCTCGACATGGGGTTCCTATATCTATTATTTTGGATCGAGATACTCGTTTCACATCTCGGTTTTGGGAAAAGTTTAATGACGATATGGGTACACAATTAAAATTGAGCACGGCGTATCATCCTCAAACGGACGGTCAAACTGAACGTACGAATCAAACATTAGAGGATATGTTACGGCGTGTATTATTGATTTCAGTGGTAGTTGGGACGAGCACTTACCTTTGGTGGAATTCTCGTACAATAATAGTTATCATACTAGTATCGGGATGCCACCGTATGATATGCTTTATGGACGAAGATGTCGAACTCCAATTTGTTGGAGTGAAGTGGGACAAAAGGAAATCGGGAGTACCGATTTGGTTTTAGAGACGAATAGAAAAATTGATGTGATTCGTGATCATTTGAAAAAGGTGTAAGATAGACAAAAGTCGTATGCCGATAAACGTAGGCGAATGATTGAATTCCAAGAGGGCAACATGGTGATGCTTAAGGTTTCACCATGGAAAGGTATTATTCGGTTTCGAAAACGGGGAAAGTTAGCTCCTCGGTTTATTGGCCCATTTAAAGTTTTAGCTCGGGTTGGCGAAGTTGCGTATCGTTTGGAATTACCCGAAGAACTTGCGAGGATCCATAATACATTCCATGTTTCCCATCTCCGTAAGTGTCTTGCGGATGATTCATCATGGGTACCATTAGACGAGATTGAGCTAAATAATAGGTTGGAGTATGTTGAGGAGCCGATTGCTATACTCGACGAGAAGGTTAAAAGATTGAGAAATAAAGTGGTTCGGACTTTTAAAGTTCAATGGCGTCGTAGTAAAGGTTCCGAGTTTACTTGGGAGCTCGAAGAGTTTGTTCTTGTGTATCTTCCTGCTTGTCATGCGGCTTGGATTGCGAGGTCGCAATCCGGTTCAAGTGGGGGAGAGTTGTAAGAACCAGTTTTTCCCTGTTATGTTGGACGCCGTCCAACAGGGTGGGACGCCGTCCTAGATTGAAGGGCTGGACGCCGTCCAGAATTCTGGACGCCGTCCAGATTGCCCGACGAGCCTGCTTTGGTGTTTTTGATATTTAAAAGGGGTAACTTGGTAATTTCACATTGTGGATGACTTTAAGGCCCTAGATCAGTTTGTGGAGCCTCATTTACTCCATTTATAACCATCAAACTTCATCCACTTCAATTCTAGAGAGAGAGTGTGATTCAAGTGTGAGAAAGCTCAAATCGAAGTAGAAGAAGCTTGTTTCGGGTTAGAGTTCGAGCATTAAAGTTGTTCATCTCCTCGCTAGCTACATTTTGATTGTAGTGGTAAGTCTTAACCTTGATTTCCATACTATTAATTGTTTAAGGGTTAGGGTTTGGGTTAATGATGTGCATAAAACCCATTTGTTAGTGATTTGGGGATTTTGGGTAAGTTTGAGTCATGAAGACTCAAAAGATGACTAACCTAGGGTTTTGAAATGATAAATGAGTTTATGAGTCTTAAATTGGTTATTTAACCACTAGCACACCTAGATGTTATGTAAATGGGTGCTATTTGGGCATGTGGTGACCCGAATGGGTGTGGAAACCTTGAATGGGTAAAACGGGTCTTTGATGACCTAAGTTGTCTTGTTAGTGTGAAAATGAGATAACATTGTGATTATATGTGTATTAAGACCATAAATGGCTAGGTGATAATGCTAAAACCGAACATATATTTCATAGCATTATTCCCCAAGAAAGACAAGCTTTTAGTTGCAATTGTTCTATTTACAAGTGATATTCGTTTAAATATTAAAAGGTGAATACAAAAGACAGATTCGACGAATTGAAGACGCAAACGACCAAAAAGCTCAAAAGTACAAAATACAATCAAAGAGGTTCCAATTATTGATAAGAAACGTCTCGAAATTACAAGAGTACAAGATTCAAAATGCAAAGTACAAGATATTAAATTGTACGCAAGGACGTTCGAAAATCCGGAACCGGGACCAGAGTCAACTCTCAACGCTCAACGCAACGCACTAAAAATTACAAGTCAAATATGCACATGAATATAATATAATATATAAATAATTTTTAAGAATTATATATATATATTATATTATTATTTAAAATCGTCGGCAAACAAAGAGCCAAGGCTGAATGAGCTGTAAAAACGAACTCCGCGACTTGCGGAGTACGAAGGTTAAAAGTACCGCGACTCGCGGAGAACCCCTGAACTCAATTCCCTATAAAAGCAAACGAATTCTGATCATTTTATATCCAATATATCAATCTCTCTATATCTATACGTTATATTTATATTTATAATTTATATTTTAATTTTAATTTTAATTTTAATCCTAATAATAAGGGTATGTTAGCGAATGTTGTAAGGGTGTAAGTCAAAATTCTGTCCGTGTAACGCTACGCTATTTTTAATCATTGTAAGTTATGTTCAACCTTTTTAATTTAATGTCTCGTAGCTAAGTTATTATTATGCTTATTTAATCCGAAGTAATCATGATGTTGGGCTAATTACTAAAATTGGGTAATTGGGCTTTGGACAAAAGAACGACACTTGTGGAAATTAGACTATGGGCTATTAATGGGCTTTATATTTTTTTTAACTAAATGATAGTTTGTTAATGTTAATATAAAGATTTATAATTGGACGTACCCATAAATTACCATATACACTCAATCGGACACGATGGGCGGGGTATTTATATGTACGAATAATTGTTCATTTAACCGGACACGGGAATGGATTAATAGCCACTAGAATTATTAAAACAGGGGTGAAATTATATACAAGGACACTTGGCATAATTGTTAACAAAGTATTAAAACCTTGAGTTACACTCAGTCGACATCCGGGTGTAATTATTAAACAAAGTATTAAAATCTTGTTACAGTTTAAGTCCCCAATTAGTTGGAATATTTAACTTCGGGTATAAGGATAATTTGACGAGGACACTCACACTTTATATTTATGACTGATGGACTGTTATGGACAAAAACCAGACGGACATATTAAATAATCCGGGACAAAGGACAATTAACCCATGGGCATAAAACTAAAATCAACACGTCAAACATCATGATTACGGAAGTTTAAATAAGCATAATTCTTTTATTTCATATTTAATTTCCTTTATTTTATATTTAATTGCACTTCTAATTATCGCATTTTTATTTATTGTTATTGTATTTAATTGCACTTTTAATTATCGTACTTTTTAATTATCGCAAGTTTATTTTATCGCACTTTTATTATTCGCAATTTCATTATCGTTATTTACTTTACGCTTTAAATTAAGTCTTTTATTTATTTAATATTTTACATTTTGTTTTAACTGCAACTAAAGTTTTTAAAATCGACAAACCAGTCATTAAACGGTAAAAACCCCCCTTTATAGTAATAATATTATATATATTTGTAATTTTATAAATTTAAACTAATATAGCGTTAAGCTTTGTGAAAAAAATTCCCTGTGGAACGAACCGGACGTACTAAAAACTAGACTACTGTACGATTAGGTACACTGCCTATAAGTGTTGTAGCAAGGTTTAAGTATATCCATTCAATAAATAAATAAATATCTTGTGTAAAATTGTATCGTATTTAATAGTATTTCCTTGTAAAATTTAATAGTATTTTATACCCCTTAGCTTTAACATCAAGTATTTTTGGCGCCGCTGCCGGGGAACAATCTAGCTTAAACGCCGGAAGCGCAACGCTAAATAAAATAAAAAAATTTATTTTTAGTTTACTTTTATTAAAATTCACTTTTGTAAAAATACGTTTTTAATTATTCGAAAATATAAATATTAAAAATACGTTTTTATTAAAATTTTTATTTTTAGTTTACTTTTATATAAATATTGAAGTTTTATAAAGTTTATTTATTTTTATTTTATAAAAATATAATTTTTATTTAAATATTTTTATTTAAAACATAAAAAAAAAACCGAAAAAAATATCGAAAAAAAAAATTAATATATATATATAAATCTATTTTTAAGATATTTTTAAAATTATAAAGTAGTTCTATTTTTATTTTAGTTTTTAAATATAAGTTTTTATTATATAAATATTTTTATTTAAACAGAAAATATAAAACAGAATATAAAAAAAAAACCCCGTCGAATTTTAATCAACCTGTCATCTGAAAATTGGAACCCCGCGACTCGCAGAGTTTGCAGCTTCGAATACCGCGACTCGCGGAGACACTCTGACACGCCGACAGAAACCCTAATCAGCATTAAATACGGGGTAATTATTATTTATTTATTATTATTAACCCTAATTACTTATTTATTATTATAATTAGTTTTAAGTTTTTAAATTAAATTGTATTTTAGTTAAATTAGTTTAATTAAAATATAAAATTAATAGTTTAATAAAATAAATAATATAAAAATAATATTTTTATAAAAATTGTAATTTTTACAACTTTTTGTATATTTTTATATTTTGTCCCTTTTTAATCGTTTTAGCGTAATATTTGTATTTTTCGCTCGTATTTAGTTTTAAGATATAGTTTTTGCCATAGTTATTTTTTTTTACTTCTAGATTTTTAGGCTTTGCCGTAAAATCCCTTAAGTGCCTTTTCTTTACACTAAGATTTAGGAACTTTAGAATTTTGCGACGCCTTTTTATGTTTTAGTTTCTTTTTAAGTTATTGCCATTTGGGATATAGTTTTTCTTGTAAGCTTTAATATTTTTAGACACCTTTTACCTATGTATCAATTATCATTCTAATTAGTAATCTCAATTTGCGATTATAATTTTAAGTTAGTGATAGTAATAAGGTTGGGTTAGTCTAGTGTTTTTAAGTTCTATAAGTCACTCTTTTTCTTTCTTATTTTTATTTTTCGATCTTTTTCCGACACACTCTTTTTCTTTCTTATTTCTCGCTATTCTAGTTTTTAGGACATAGATTTTTTATTCTACTTCTTATCTAAATTTCTTAAAATTACGAAAATTTATTTTAAGTGGTTAAATTGATAGACATCAAAATTTTCTGGTTCGTAGTAATAGTTGGATTTGTACGTGGACCGGGTTATTAGAGCCAAACAGTCCTCAATTATATTGAGACCAAACGAATCCTGCCCCTCTGCTGCATCTTTTGGCTATTCGAAACGTGGGCAAAATCAGAAAAGTCTATTAATTGGATAACTTATTTAATTTTTGTTTCCTTTTTAAAAACTAATAGGATATTCAGTGAATGCACCGAGCAAGACGTTCACCACCTTTTGTACATTCGCCACCTGTAACTAGATCAAGACATTTAGCAAATATTACCGCCGTTGATTTTTCTTTAGAATCTTCATCCAGTCGACCAAGTACTCCAATTCAAATTTCCGATAATCCATTTTTTGAACCCGACCTCACAATTGAGAATCCGGAGAATATTCAGGGACGATTCATAGATCCTGAACCATTAAATTTTTCTCCGGAACCACCAATCATTCAAACAGAGATTGTTGAGGAACGAACCATTAAATCAGAATCCTCTAGTGATTCCGATTCAACAAATTCAATTATGGAGAATCTGGAACCTTTAAGTATGGAAGACCGAATGAGAGCTAAACGCACTGGCCAAGGTCACGCAATTACTCATCCTGACATTAATGCGCCAGATTATGAAATCAAAGGACAAATTCTACACATGGTGACTAATCAATGCCAATTTAGTGGTGCACCGAAGGAAGATCCAAATGAACATCTTCGTACCTTTAATAGGATCTGCACACTATTTAAAATCCGAGAAGTAGAAGATGAACAAATATATCTCATATTATTTCCCTGGACTTTAAAGGGAGAAGCCAAAGATTGGTTGGAATCGTTACCTGAAGGGGCGATTGATACATGAGACGTTTTAGTTGAAAAATTTCTTAAACAATTCTTTCCTGCATCTAAAGCCGTAAGACTTCAAGGAGAAATTGTTACGTTTACACAGAAACCGAATGAAACTCTATATGAGGCGTGGACAAGATTTGGAAAGTTATTAAGAGGATGTCCGCAACATGGTTTAGACACCTGTCAAATAGTACTTATATTTAACAAGGATGCGACATCACTACAAGAAAAGACATCGATATAGCAGCTGGTGGTTTCATTATGAAGAAAACCGAAACTGATGCTTACAAAATTATTGATAACACTGCTTCCCACTCACATGAGTGGCACCAAGAAAAAGATATCGTTAGATCATCTAAAGCAGCTAGAGCCGATTCTAGCCATGACTTAGATTCCATTTCCGCAAAGATAGATGCTGTGGAGAGACGAATGGAAAAGATGACTAAGGATATTCACTCAATACGAATTAGTTGTGAGCAGTGTGGAGGACCACATTTGACAAAAGATTGTCTCAGTATTGAATTAATAATGGAACAAAGAGAGAATATTTCATACATAAACCAAAGGCCTGGAAATAATTATCAGAATAATTATCAACCGCCAAGACCTATTTACAATCAAAATCAGAACTATAACCGAAATATTCCATACAACAACCAACAAGGTCCTAGCAATCAACAATTATCCAATAATACTTACAACCAGCAAAGACCTAATTTTCAAAACAAACAACCACAACAAACCGATGATAAAAAGCCGAATTTAGAAGATATGATGACGAAGCTAGTTGAAACTCAAACGCAGTTTTTCACATCTCAAAAACAAACCAATGAACAAAATGCTCAAGCATTTAGAAATCAACAAGCTTCTATTCAAAACTTGGAACAAGAAGTAAGTAACCTAGCAAGGTTAATAGGTGAAAGAAAACCGGGAAGTTTACCTAGTGATACAAATGCAAACCCCCCGGATGAAACAGCTAAAGCCATTACCACAAGAAGTGGTACAACACTTAAACCACCTGAAATACCTGTAACTTCTGATGAAGCTATTCCTACTCCACAAGAACCACAACCTGAACAAGATAAGGAAAAAGAACCGGTAGTTGAAAAGGTTAATGAAGATAACACAGTTGAGGCTAAACCTTATGTTAAACCATACCAACCACCACTTCCTTAACCGAGTAAAATGAAGAAAGAGAAACTTGAAGCCGAGCAATCCAAATTCTTGGATATGTTTAAACAGATAAATGTAAATCTTCCTTTCATTGATGTGATTTCAGGAATGCCTAGATATGCTAAATTCTTGAAAGATCTGATCACGAGTAGAAAGAAAATGGAAGAACTCTCGGCTGTTACTATGAACGCTAATTGTTCAGCAGTGCTGTTGAATAAGATACCGGAAAAACTATCTGATCCAGAAAGTTTCACAATTCCATGTTTTCTGGGTAGTCTTAGTTCAATAGAAGCATTAGCAGACTTAGGTGCTAGTATAAATTTAATGCCGTATTCACTATACGCTAAACTAGACCTTGGAGAATTGAAACCAACAAGAATAAGCATACAACTAGCCGATAGATCAATAAAATATCCTAGAGGGATAATGGAGAACATGCTAGTTAAAGTTGGTACTTTAGTATTTCCAGTAGATTTTGTTGTTCTGGACATGGAAGAAGATTCTCAAGTTCCTCTCATATTAGGAAGACCATTCTTAAACACGGCTAAAGCAATGATAGACGTGTTTGGTAAGAAACTGACCCTAAGTATAGAGGACGAGAGTGTTACCTTTTCAGTTGATAGAGCAATGCAACAACCACAATCTGCAGATGATGCATGTTATTATATTCAAACTATAGATGCACATGCAGAATTGTTAGAAGAATTTCCAGAATTATAAGGAACAGGAGAATGTTCTTTAGGAGAAGGAACAGAACAAATTGATGAAGCTGAAATGTTAGCTACACTTATAGCTAATGGATATGAACCAACAACAGAAGAAATTCAAATGCTAAAAGAAGAAGATAGATATCGATATAAATCATCGATAGAAGAACCTCCGAAATTAGAGTTAAAGCCACTTCCAAACCATTTGGAATACGCTTATTTACATGGTGAATCTGAATTACCTGTAATAATATCGTCTTCTCTTACTAAAAATGAGAAATCACAACTCATTTCTGTGTTGAAAGCTCATAAACCAGCCATTGCATGGAAGATTCATGATATTAAAGGAATAAGTCCTTCGTATTGCACACATAAAATCCTTATGGAAGAAGGTCATAAAACGTATGTGCAACGCCAACGAAGAATAAATCCTAATATGCAAGATGTAGTTAAAAAAGAAATTATTAAACTACTAGATGCAGGTTTAATATATCCAATTTCTGATAGTCCATGGGTAAGCCCAGTTCAATGCGTGCCTAAGAAGGGTGGCATGACTGTCATTACAAATGAGAAAAATGAGCTTATTCCTACTAGGACTGTAACAGGATGGCGTGTGTGTATTGATTATAGAAAATTAAATGACGCCACCAGAAAAGATCACTTTTCCTTACCTTTCATTGATCAAATGTTGGAAAGATTAGCCGGAAATAGTTACTATTGTTTTCTAGATGGATTTTCCGGATATTTTCAAATTCCAATAACACCCGAAGATCAAGAAAAAACCACATTCACGTGCCCTTATGGTACTTTTGCTTACAAACGCATGCCATTTGCACTTTGCAACGCCCCTGCAACCTTTCAAAGGTGTATAATGGCGATTTTTCACGACATGATAGAAGAATGCATGGAAGTTTTCATGGATGACTTTTCAGTCTTCGGTGATACATTTGAATCATTTCTAGTTAATCTGGAACGAATGCTTATTAGATGCGAACAATCAAATCTAGTACTTAATTGGGAGAAATGCCATTGCATGGTTAAAGAAGGCATCATTCTTGGACATAAAATTTCAAAAGAAGGAATTGAAGTGGATAGAGCTAAAGTAGATGTAATTGCTAAACTTCCACATCCCACCAATGTTAGAGGAGTTAGGAGTTTTCTAGGGCATGCCAGTTTTTACCGACGTTTCATAAAAGATTTTTCTAAAATTGCCACTCCTATGAATAAACTCCTAGAAAAGGATGCTCCATTCATCTTTTCAGATGAATGTATCAAATCTTTTAATATTCTTAAAGAGAAACTCACTAATGCGCCGATCATGATAACACCGAATTGGAATCTACCATTTGAACTAATGTGCGATGCAAGTGATTTTGCAATGGGAGCCGTTTTAGGACAAAGGATTGAAAAACGATTTCAACCTATATATTATGCTAGTAAGACGTTACAAGGAGCACAAACGAACTATACAACTACTGAAAAAGAACTCCTTGCTATTGTCTTTGCTTTTGACAAATTTCGTTCATATCTCGTTCTAGCTAAAACGGTGGTCTATACTGACCATTCTGCTCTTAGATACCTATTTTCAAAACAAGATGCCAAACCAAGATTAATCCGCTGGATCTTACTCTTACAAGAGTTCGATATTGAAATCCGAGATAAAAGAGGAGCAGAAAATCTCGCCGCTGATCATCTTTCTCGTCTTGAAAATCCCGAATTAGAAGTTCTAAATGAATCGGCCATACAAGACAACTTTCCTGATGAATATCTATTGAAGATAGATTATAATGAAATTCCATGGTTTGCTGACTATGCAAACTATTTAGTATGTGGATTCCTTGAAAAAAGATTATCGTACCAAAAACGAAAGAAATTCTTCAGTGATATAAAACACTATTTCTGGGAAGATCCACATCTGTTTAAAAGTTGTCCAGATGAAATAATAAGCCGATGTGTATTTGGAAATGAAGCTAGTAAAATTTTAAACCATTGTCACACAGGACCAACAGGAGGGCATTATGGGCCTCAACTAACAGCAAGAAAAGTTTACGATGCTGGATTCTATTGGCCTACAATTTACAAAGACGCACACCTTCTTTGCAAATCCTGTGATGCTTGTCAAAGGGCCGGAAAAATAAGTCAACGTGATGAAATGTCACAAAATGTAATCCAAGTATGTGAAGTATTTGACATTTGGGGTATTGACTTTATGGGTCCATTTCCAAAATCTCATAATAATCTCTACATTCTCGTTGCCATTGATTATGTATCTAAATGGGCGGAAGCACAAGCTCTCCCAACTAACGATGCACGAGTTGTAGTCAACTTTTTAAAACATCTTTTTGCAAGGTTTGGAACACCGAAAGCTTTAATAAGTGATCGGGGTACTCATTTCTGTAATAATCAACTTGAGAAATTTCTTAAAAGATATGGAGTAACTCATAAAATCTCCACTGCTTATCATCCACAAACAAGTGGACAAGTTGAAAATACCAACCGAGCTTTAAAACGTATTCTAGAGAAAACCGTAGGATCAAATCCGAAGGAATGGTCCATTAAATTGGAGGATGCACTCTGGGCTTTTAGAACAACCTACAAAACTCCAATTGGAACCACACCTTTTAGAATTGTTTATGGAAAAGCATGTCATCTTCCAGTAGAAATTGAACACAAAGCATTTTGGGCTTTGAAGACATGTAATCTTGATATACATGAAGCTGGACGTCTACGATTAAGTCAACTAAATGAATTAGAAGAATTAAGACATGAAGCATACGAAAATTCATTAATCTATAAAGAAAGAACGAAGAAATGGCATGATAAAAGAATCAGAAGTTTAAAAGAATTTAAAGAAGGAGACAGAGTTCTTCTTTTCAATTCACGATTCAAGCTATTTCCTGGAAAATTGAAATCAAGATGGTCTGGACCATTCATAGTCAAAAGAGTTTTCCCATACGGAACAGTAGAATTAATAAATTCAAATGGAATTGAATTTAAAGTTAATGGTCACAGAGTTAAACATTACATAGATAGTCCAATGGAAATCAAAAACGAAGTTAATCACAATTTTGATACCACAGCTAACTAAGTGTGGGGAGAATCAAGTCTTTAAAGGATAATATGTATTTCTGTTAGAGTTAGATTTTCTGTTTTCGTGTAGTTCTCGAAAATGGAACCCGAATGGTCTTTTCCTAGCAGACCCTAAAGAACTAGTCTTCTCCCCCCATTCTGAATTTTTATTTTTTTAGGTTTTTACAAAATGAAGACTGCCTGTGAACTAAACCATGGTCTAATGCTACACGCTTTGATCACTAAACGTAATAATGACACACTTCCGAGTGAAATAGTATCAGTAATCAGAGAAAGATTGGACGGAGTAAGAAAAGAATCCAGATGCGAAGATAATAAGTTACAATTTGGTAAAGGAAAATCAAAATCCGCAGTGAAAAGAAGAGCACGACACCTAGAAAGATGTCACAAATGCGGAAAATGGTCAAATGGAGGTAAATGTTCAAATAATCAAACCTATTCAAATACCGAATTTGTTACTTTATGCAGAGACGGACCGTTCATATGTTTAGAAGAAAAAACACTGAATGCTCGAGGTTACGCCTATGTAGCTATGGAAAACCAATTAAACCGACTATCTTATGAATGGGATAGATCATATAACTAAGAATACTATCTCACAAGTAAGTCTGTACAGTTTTATTTTTATTTTTAACCTTTTGATAATAAAGGCTAATTTGTTCGCTAAAAAGTATTAAATTGGTATTGAATAAAATTAGGTTTGGCGACCGAAATTATTGATATCATTCAAAAATTTATTACATCACTGCGAAATTTAACGTTTATTCTTAAGGTATAAATATCTTTAATCAATCAACGCAAAATATTTCAAAAATTCGTCATGAATTAAATTAGGTCTTGGAACCGAAATTACTTTACCGAAAAGAGGGGCGTATATTTTTGATAATATTTGATTGATTAAAGTGGGATAAAAGCCAAAAATATTTTTAATTTTATTTTTACCATGTTTTTAAAATTAATATATAAATCTTAAATTAATATTGTAAACTTTGTAAAATCAATATATTTAAAATTGTAAATATTTGAAAAAATTAATATAAGTTTGGTATGAATTTATAATATGAATTTTTAAATTAAGTTTGGTGTGAATTTTTAATTTTTAAAATATGAATTTTATTTTTATGCATTTTAAATTTTAAGTTTGGTGTGAATTTTTAATATTAATTTTGAATTTTATATTTAAGTTGTGTGAATTTAAAAACAAAAATTTACTTTATCTCATTAAGTTAAAAATATGATTTTTAAAATTTGTCGTAAGTTGAAGACTAGGTCATTGAACCGAAATTGCTTTACCTTAGGGAGGGACGAGAACTTTTATTATCATTATTTTTAATCTTATTGAATTAAAGTATGCCAAAAACATTAAAAAACCCAAAAATCTTAGCTTTTAAAACAATCGCTACAAAAAGACAAATTTTAAAATTTTGTCGAAGGACGGACTAGGACATCGATCCGAAACGACCTCATCCTAAATAACAAGGGAAACAAAATTTTAAAATTAATTACTTAATTGTTTTAATTAGTATAAGATGTTTAAAAAAAAAAAAATACAAACTCCGCGACTCGCGAAGTTTGAAGGGTCAAACACCACGACTCGCGGAGGGACCAAAACCCAGAAAAAAATAAAAACGTAATCAGCTCAGTCCACACACCACAACACAAAAATAAACTGCGAAAATAACCCGAAAAAACCCGAAAAATACACACCAAATTCGCAATTTTTGACCGTTAATCATCAAATCTTTTACTAAAATCATGTTGAGAAGGATGCTATCAAGGAATTACTCAAGAAAAACGGTAAATTTCTACACCTAAACACCATTTAATCCGAAAATTAGTGTTCTTGAGCAATTTTATACCCAATTTGATTTTGATGCTTTTTAGTGTAATTATGCTTAAATTGTTTATGTATTATGCTTGTATAACCTAGATTAATGCTATTTAACATGATTAGAAGCCTTAAACTTCAAATTTTGAGTATTTTAGGGTTTGTGTTCTTGAGCAAATTTGGAGCTTTTTGATATAAACAGGTTATGGCCGATTTTTGTCATGAATTGTTGCTAAATTAGGTAGTGTAACATGTTTAGGTAGTTAAATGATCCAAACTTTGAGCCTAAGCATGATTTTGAGAATTAAAGTGGACTTTTTCAAGTCTAAAATTCATGAACTTGATTTTTGAGAGATAATGCCATTTGAAACTTGTTTAATTGCTAGTAATGATTATTTTGACATGTTATTTGAGTTGAATGCTTATGAACTTGGTGAACATTTTCGTATATGCTTATTTGAAAAAGTGTAGATTTGATAAAAATGTGAAAATGAGCTTATGTTTGATATAAATTGAACATGTCATTGTAATTATTTTGATTGATGATTTTGCTGACACTAATGCATATTTGGATGCACAAAAATTGTGTTTGATGTGTTTTGCAGACTGAAAGGGGTGAATCTTCATCCCAAGCTCGCAATGCTCCTACTGAGAATACGGAACAACAGGAGGTGGATAACTACTACAAACAAGATATACCTCATCCAGTCATGACATTTTATGATATGCACTTGGAAGATTTGCACCCGAACCTGAGATTTGACAGACTTTGGATAGATTATCCAAAATACCAAAGGGGTTTGCATACTCTTCATTCTAAAGCTGTTGAAGTACCTAGGGTCATAGAATGGGGACCATTAGAAGCTGTAGAATTGGCCGGGCCAATTAGGGAATTACTTGCACAGAGGTATGGTAATTCTACTTTTAACGATTGGGTACGATTATTCAACATGCGTAGACCTGTATATAAAGTATGGTGTGAAGAATTGTTGTGTAGTATAGAATTAAATGATCGGGTAACTAGTTTAACCGATCGATCTTTTATTAGATTTTTGTTAGGAGGTTCGATGCGCCACATGTCTTTACTAGACATGGCTCAGGCTTTACGTATATATACGCCTGAGGAGTTAGCATCTGCCGATTGTAGAGGGTTGATACTAAATGTTAGAAAGATAGACGAAAATTTTGATACGCATGGTGTATGGAGTCAAATGACTAGCCATCACCGATTTAAAGGGGGAAATTACTCTTATTTGGATATAGATAGAGCAGAGTTAAGAGTAATTCATAGGTTTTTAGCTAATTCGATACACAAAGAGGTAAGAATAAGGAAAAGGTAAATGAACAGGATTTGTTTTACCATATGTGTATTCGAGACCCACAAAGCGCTGTAAGTATACCTTATTGTGTGGGTTATTATTTATCAGCTATGGTTAGGGGGATGAGACCGCATAGCATAATAGGAGGTGGTATATTTATTACTTTGATTGCTGAATATCTCGGTGTGGATATAAGTCGGGGGGATTACTAATCGAAGAACCAGAACCCCGAGATACAATAGGTTTAAATGTATACCATGGTGCGAAAGTTTTGAAGAGGCGAAATAACTCTGCAGTACGATATAATGGTTGACATCCACAGGTTGAGAGAAACCAACAGCAAGGTAATGTAGGAGGGGGAAATGAAATGGCAGAAATGCAAAGGTTTATAGCTTCACAAGAGTATAAAAATGCTAGACATAGAGCATTTGAAGATTGGCAAGTTCATCAAAACTAAATCATAGCTTATTGCCAACATATAGGTAGAAACTATATTCCTACTCCATCGCCCATATTCCCTCCCTGGTCTATAGAGATCCAACCACCGTATCCTACGTATAACCCAGCCGAAGCATTTTATAGCACATATGGTTATGCATGGAACCCCTTCTGGTATCAGTATCATCCCTAGTCTACTTAGTTTTATTTATTTTATTATTTGTAATGTTAATACATTTAATACTTATGTTAATATTGTAATAGTTTTTAAATTTTCTAACTTTTATTATTAGATTTTAATAATTTTTGAATGTGGGGTAATATACCAAACTTCAAAAATATGTATATATGTTTGCAGTTTATCTTATGTACACAACAGGGTAAAACAACGCATTTTCAAAGACTGGCATTAAGTTCAGCAAAAGCAACTAATTTTGATGACAAGATGCAAAATATATGTGAAATAACAACGAGAAGGAATGAACAAATGATGTGCACCATTTATCATTCAACACAAACACAAATATGTTTGGAAACTTTGGTAAAATTTAATCATTTTCACATAAATCACCCTCAATAATTTAAATTGTTACTGATTTCTTGCAAATGAGGGCATTGCAAGATCTTAAGTGTGGAAAGGGGTTAAATTCTTTCGGATTTTAAAATTTTTACTTTATACACTTGGTTACCATTAGAAATACTAGTAAAGTAGTAGTTGTATTAGAATCTAGTGCTCTCTGATAATAAAGAACAACCCTAGTCTTATATACTGACTACCCAATTCTAGTAAAATTTTTCAAAATTTTCAATTAAATGAACTCAAAATCATGTTTATACATATTTATGAATGATAAAACTAGGTTTTAACACCGAAATTATTGTTACCTCGGAAAGGACATAAATTGAGAAACAAACCAAAATGTTAAAATTCATTTAAAATGGAATAGAGGACAATAAAAAGGAAAATAAAAGCCAAGTGTGGGAAAATTTACCAAGATATTTTAAACTTATGTCACATATTTCTGTAACAAATAACTAAAAATACTTTTGCTTTGAACTAAACTAAACTGTTTTACCCGATGAAAGAAAAGAAGAGATGGATCTACACGATGAATCAATTTCATCGTTAAAAGGAAGTAAAGTCTTCCAAAAAAGACACGCGCTTCTTGATTTAGGTCAAGAAGTTGTCGTCCAGACCAGCTGTAGGTTGACAAAAAATCTAGAAAAGTCATCTCTAAAATCAGCAGGAAATCCACGGACCTCAGCATCAAACAGGGTCGTCAGGTGGTCAGATTTATCCTAACCATGAGAAGGATTTATCTCGTAAAATGGGGAGGGCACCGTGCAAATTAGCTTGATAAGACTAATGAATCAGATCCCCAGAAAGGATAATCTCCTTAAAAGATCAAAAATCAGCTTTTAAGCCTGATATTACTCAATCCTTGAGATTGACCTTAAAGATTGAGAATTATAAACTCATGGAATTCGATGATATCTAAACTCGAGCTTGAACGAGAAAATATTTTGATCAAAATTACAAACCGATTTGTTTTCTGAAAACCTATTTTCAATGCGTTCATTACCAATGAACGTAAAATCCTAGGAATTCACCTGGAATTCATTAGGTCACCTGAACCAAATCAGGTGTCAACCGTAAGAATGGTGGTTGCATAGCATGGTCGAAGACAGGACCTTGTGCCAGACCGACAAATTAAAAGGGTGAGCATTACTATGGCTCCTACAAAGGATAATAATTGCGTCCGACATGTTATAAACCATAATTAAAAGCATGTCAGGGGACATTGCCTTAACAGTTGCTTGTTCAACACTTTCCTTTACAACCGGACGGTAGTTTACCGAAAGGTAATATACGGGACAAATAAACTGGACGTGTTTCTTTCCTAATACAAGGTTAGAAAGTGGGTGACACAAAACCATAAGTTTTGAGCTAAAATTTTCAAATATGAAACCCACCAAACCCACAAAAATATTTTGCAAACACCGGTAAAGGGTTATTCCGGAAAACTTATCTAGGGTAAAAACTAGATTTAATTTTCAAAAGATCAAATGTTTTCATAAAGATCCAATTTCCTTAATGGATCTAAATTTTTATATAGTCATATGGGACGGTAAACCACATCGTTACTACCATTGTTTATACCGCCTTATGGAAATCACTGATGTACAAAGTGTGAAGAATAAAGAAGTGATTCTAGTATTTCAAGACGATATTGCTTGAGGACAAGCAACGCTCAAGTGTGGGAATATTTGATAATGCTAAAAACGAACATATATTTCATAGCAAAATTCCTCAAGAAAGACAAGCTTTTAGTTACAATTGTTCTATTTACAAGTGATATTCGTTTAAATAATAAAAGGTGAAGACAAAAGACAGATTCGACGAATTGAAGACGCAAACGACCAAAAAGCTCAAAAGTACAAAATACAATCCAAGAGGTTCCAATTATTGATAAGAAACGTCTCGAAATTACAAGAGTACAAGATTCAAAACGCAAAGTACAAGATATTAAATTGTACGCAAGGACGTTCGAAAATCCGGAACCGGGACCAGAGTCAACTCTCAACGCTCGACGCGACGGACTAAAAATTACAAGTCAACTATGCACATAAATATAATATAATATTTAAATAATTCTTATAATTATTTAATATATTATATTATTTATAAAACCGTCGGTAGAAGAAAACAACCAAATATGAGCCTCCCCAGCTGGCCATGCGATCGCATGGCCTGGAAGGCATAAATCCATGCGATCGTATGAGCCCCAGTTCCAGCCCACATGCCTATAAAAATCGAGCTTTGGTGCACCACAACATCAATCTATCTTTCTCTTCTCTCAATATATACGTAATATATATATAATTTATATTTTAATTTTAATTATAATTCTAATAATAAGGGTATGTTAGCGAATGTTGTAAGGGTGTAAGTCGAAATTCTGTCCGTGTAACGCTACGCTATTTTTAATCATTGTAAGTTATGTTCAACCTTTTTAATTTAATGTCTCGTAGCTAAGTTATTATTATGCTTATTTAAAACGAAGTAATCATGATGTTGGGCTAATTACTAAAATTGGGTAATTGGGCTTTGTACCATAATTGGGGTTTGGACAAAAGAACGACACTTGTGGAAATTAGACTATGGGCTATTAATGGGCTTTATATTTGTTTAACTAAATGATAGTTTGTTAATGTTAATATAAAGATTTACAATTGGGCGTCCCTATAAATTACCATTTACACTCGATCGGACACGATGGGCGGGGTATTTATATGCACGAATAATCGTTCATTTAACCGGACACGGGAATGAATTAATAGTCACTAGAATAATTAAAACAGGGGTGAAATTATGTACAAGGACACTTGGTATAATTGATAACAAAATATTAAAACCTTGGGTTACACTCAGTCGATATCCTGGTGTAATTATTAAACAAAGTATTAAAATCTTGTTACAGTTTAAGTCCCCAATTAGTTGGAATATTTAACTTCGGGTATAAGGATAATTTGACGAGGACACTCGCACTTTATATTTATGACTGATGGACTGTTATGGACAAAAACCAGACGGACATATTAAATAATCCAGGACAAAGGACAATTAACCCATGGGCAATAAAACTAAAATCAACACGTCAAACATCATGATTACGGAAGTTTAAATAAGCATAATTCTTTTATTTCATATTTAATTTCCTTTATTTTATATTTAATTGCACTTCTAATTATTGCATTTTTATTTATTGTTATTGTATTTAATTGCACTTTTAATTATCGAACTTTTTAATTATCGCAAGTTTATTTTATCGCACTTTTATTATTCGCAATTTCATTATCGTTATTTACTTTACGCTTTAATTTAAGTCCTGTATTTATTTATTATTTTATATTTGGTTTTAACTGCGACTAAAGTTTTAAAATCGACAAACCGGTCATTAAACGGTAAAAACCCCCCTTTATAATAATAATATTACTTATATATATATTTGTATTTTTATAAAAGTAAACTAATATAGCGTTAAGCTTTGTTTAAAAAGATTCCCTGTGGAACGAACCGGACTTACTAAAAACTACACTACTTTACGATTAGGTACACTGCCTATAAGTGTTGTAGCAAGGTTTAAGTATATCCATTCTATAAATAAATAAATATCTTGTGTAAAAATGTATCGTATTTAATAGTTTTTTTCCTGTAAAAATATAAGCTATTTTATATACTACTCTGCTAAAACATCAATTATATTATATTCTTTTGCATAGTTGACTCATAATTTTCAGTCCGTTGCGTCGAGCGTTGAGAGTTGACTTTGGTCCCGGTTCCGGATTTTCGAACGTCCTTTCGTATAATTTAATATCTTGTACTTTCCGTTCCGCAACTTGTACTCTTGTCTTTTTAGACGTTTCTCATCAATAATTTGAACCACTTGGATTGTATCTTGTACATTTGAGCTTTTTGGACGTTTGCGTCTTCAAATCTTTGTTTTCGCCTTTTGTCTTCGCACTTATTTATTTAAACGAATATTACTTGAAAATAGAACAATTGCAACTGAAAACTTTACATATTGGAAGGATATTGCTACTAAATATATGTTCATTTGGAGCACTATCAAATATCCCCACACTTGAACGTTGCTTGTCCTCAAGCAATACAGAACTTGAAATTAAATCACACGAATCACTTCTTTATTCTTCACACTTTATACATCAGTGATTTTGATACGGCGGTATAAACAATGATAGTAACGGTGTGGTTTACAGTCCCACATGACTATTAAAAATTTAGATCCTTTAAGGAAATTGGATCTTTATGAAAACATTTGATCTTTTGAAAATTCAATCTAGCTTTTACCCTAGATAAGTTTTCCGGAATAACCCTTCACCGGTGTTTGCAAAATATTTTTGTGGGTTTTGTAGGTTTCAGATTTGAAAATTTTAGCTCAACACTTGCGGTTTTGTGTTACCCACTTGCTAACCTTGTATTTAGGAAAGCAACACGTCCAGTATACTTGCTCCGTATATTACCTTTCGATAAACTACCGTCCGGTTGTAAAGGAAAGCGTTGAACAAGCAACTGTTAAGGCAATGTCCCCTGACATGCTTTTAATTATGGTCTATAACGTGTCGGATGCAATTACTATCCTTGGTAGGAGCAATAGTAAAGCTTACCCTTATAATTTTCCGGTCTGGCACAAGGTCCTGTCTTCGACCATGCTATGCAACCACCGTTCTTACGGTTGACACCCGATTTGGTTCAGGTGACCTAATGAATTCCTGGTGAATTCCTAGGATTTTACGTTCAATGGTAATGAACGCATTAAAGATAGGTTTTCAGAAAACAAATCAGTTTTAATTTTGATCAAAATATTTTCTCGTTCAAGCTCGAGTTTAGATATCATTGAATTCCATGAGTTTGAATTCTCAATCTTTAAGGTCAATCTTTAGGATTGAGTAATATCAGTCTTAAAAGCTGATTTTTGATCTTTTAAGGAGATTATCCTTTTCTGGGGATCTGGTTTATTAGTCTTATCCAGTTAATTTGCACGGCGTCCTCCCCATTTTACAAGACAGATCCTCTCATGGTTAGGATAAGTCTGACCACTTGGCGACCCTGTTTGATGCTGAGGTCCGTGGATTTCCTGCTGATTTTAGAGATGACTTTTCTAGATTTTTCGTCAACCTACAGCTGGTCTGGACGACAACTTCTTGACCTAAATCAAGAAGCGCGTGTCTTTTTCGGAAGACTTTACTTCCTTTTAATGATAGAATTGATTCATCGTGTAGATCCATCTTTTCTTTTATCTTTATTATAATATTGCGAGTAAAACAGTCAATTTAGTCCAAAACAATAGCACCTGCAATAAACTTTACAGAAACATGTGATAGATAGTTTTTAATTGAATAACTTAGTACATTCTCCCCACACTTAGCCTTTTTCATGCGTCTTTTTATATCTTAATAAATAAATTCAAGTGTTTTAGTTGTTTCTCAATTTATGTCCTTTCCGAGGTAACGATAATTTCGGTATTAATACCTAGTTTTCATCGTTCATAAATATGTATAAACATGATTTTGAATTCATTTAGTTGAATTTTTTTTTAAAATTTTCACAAAATTTAGAAAACAAACCAAGTATAAACCCTAGAGAATTTATAACCCTTCCCCACACTTGAGATCATGCTATGCCCTCATTTGCATGAAATCAGACTCTAATTATAAATTAATGAGGGTGATTAGTGTAGAAAAGTGATTGAAAATACCTAGTTTGTAATTACTAAGGTCGTCGAATGATAGATGGCGCGCCTCATCGTTCATTCCTTTTGTTGTTTTATCACACATGTTTTTCTTCACAAATGGTTGCTTTTCTGAACTGTTTGCTATTCTTTGAAAATGTGTCTTTTACCCTTACTCATCATGCATGTTTATTAACGAGTTATGCACTAACCTGAACCCCGAATTTAACGTTAAGTGGGGTTAGACTTCCCCATACTTAGCTGACGACATGTGAAGTCGGTAGAATAAGTTCCACGAATTAAAATAGTGAGCCAGTTATTTACATCTCGGGTGGTATAGAATATATCAATGGGTTTAAAGTTTAGACCCACCCGATCGTCACTACTTAATTCTTTTTTAAGTGTAGCTTTTAGTAAATTGATATGTCTCTTTTCTGGTTCTTGGTCAAATGGATCGATATACACTGACATACGTATTTCTATAGGGTGGACAATTCCTAACATTTCCTTTCGTTCATTCTCGGGATCAAAGTTTTCACCTCTATTACCCAATTGGGTGAAATTTGAGGTGTCAATATCTATTACAGCTTGTAGTTCATCTTTAGTAGATGACTTGTCTATTGAGAATATTGAGTTGGAAGGTTGTGGAATGGTGAATTTCGGGATCGAAGCAAATTCTTCTTCATTAATGGTACTTATCGGTCCCACCATTTTGGTCTCGGGGGTAGAATTTTCAATGTTATCATTTTCCCAAGAGTACCAATTTGTCACCCTTACTTCTTCTTCATCCCTTGATGGATCGATGATTTCGTCGGTAGAGGTTAATGTGTCGATATGTTGTGAAATTGGTAAAGCTGAATAAAAAGTATCATCGGGATAATCGGTGATTTCGGAGCTCTCGAATTCATCAAAATTCAATGATATGATATTTTCTTGCACAATACTCCTCAGATCAACAGGTGTGTAATCTGATAGAGTTTCAGCTTGCCGATTTACAAACTCTCTCATTTGTTCATTTTGAGCATTGAGTTCTTCGAGTTTGATTTTCATATTGTCTAAAAGATTTTCAGACACATAATTTTCCTCGTCTTCTGATTGTTGAGTTTGGAAATATTCTTGGGAATAATCCCAATTTGAATTGTATTCTTCATAATCGTTCCATTTAGGTTCCGTGGGTGCGTAATTTTCCATAGGAACGTAATAAAAACATTCCCATGTTGAATGATAATCTCCACAGATTTCACAACCAGTTATTGTTTCGTCATTTGTGATCCAAGATTGACCGAACGAATTGTCATCAACACCCGTTTGAGAGTATTGATTAAATTGATTTCGGATGTCATAAAGAGTTTCCAAAATATTCTCGAGATTTATCATAATGCGCTTTTTTACCAAATTTTAGCTACAATGTGGTGCATTTACTTAATTATCCTATTAGTTATAAAAATAAAAATTATATAAGTTATCAAATTAATAGACTTTTCTGCTTTTGCCCACGTTTCGAATAGCCAATAGATGCAGCAGGGAGCCAGAACCCTTTAAATCGGAAGCTCACAACTCAGCCACTAACAAATTCAACTATTACTACGAAGCAGAAAATTTGGATGTCTATCAATTTAACCGCTTAAAATAATTTTTCGTTTTGAAATTTTAGAGAAGAAATAGAAAAAATTCTAAGTCCTAAAAACTAGAGCGTCGAGAAATAAGAAAGAAAAAGAGCGCGTCGACAAACGTTGAAAAAAAATAAAAGGTCGAAAAATAAATGTCGAAAAACAAACAGTCGAAAAATAAAAATAAGAAAATAAAGCGTCGAAACTTAGTATTCTAAAAACTAAATATTTAAAGTTATGTCTAAATGTATTAAAGCTTAAAAGGAATTCTATATCCAAAACGGTAATAACTTAAAAAGTACTGAAATTTTAAAATGGTGTCGCAAAATTCTAAAGCACCTAAATCTTAGTCTAAAGAAAAGGCACTTAAGGGATTTTACGGCAAAGTCTTAAAAGCTAAAAATAAAGTAACTACGGTAAAATACTAATTTTAAAACTAATTACGAACGACAAATATTAAAAACTACGAATTTAAATGAATAAAAAGATACAAAATATAAAAAGAAAATTAGAGTTATAAAAATATAATTTTTTTATAAAAATATTATTTATATAAAAGTATTAATATAAATATGTAAATAATAATAATTAAAACTTAAAATACAAATTATTTTAAAACTATATAATAATTAAACCCTAATAATAATAATAAATATATTAAACCCTAATCGTATTTAATGCAATCATATGTTGCAGTCACAGACTGCTCCGCGAGTGCGGTATTACCTAACAGACGAACTCCGCGAGTGCGGAGTAATGCAAATTTAGATTCAGATGTAGGCTAAAACGTTTTTTTTTTAAAAAATTTATATTGTTTTTATAAAAATTATATACAAATATTTATACAAATATATATTAAAAATTATAGCGTTTCGCCGAGTCCCCGGCAGTGGCGCCAAAAACTTAATGTCGTAGCGTGGGGTACGGAAATACTATTATTTTTTACTACAAAATACGTTACAAATTACACAAGTTTTAATTATTTATTTATAGATGGGATATACCTAAACCTTGCTACAACACTATAGGCAGTGTACCTAATCGTAGAGTAGTATAGTTTTTAGTAAGTACGGTTCGTTCTACAGGGAGATGGCTTATTTCACACTATATTTTAAATAACTATATTTGTACAAAATATATATAATAATATATAATAATATATAATAGTATATAAAAAGGGGGTTTACCGTTTAATGACCGGTTTGTCGATTTTAAAACTTTAGTCGCAGTTAAAACCTAATGTAAAATATTAAAAATAAATACAACTTAATTTAAAACGTAAAGTAAATAACGATAATGAAATTGCGATAAATAAAAGTGCGAGAAAATTAAAAAGTGCGATAATTAAAAGTGCAATTAAATACAATGACAATAAATAAAAGTGCGATAATTAAAAGTGCAATTAAATATGAAAATAAAAGAATTATGCTTATTTAAACTTCCGTAATCATGATGTTCGACGTGTTGATTTTAGTTTATTCCCATGGGTTAATTGTCCTTTGTCCTGGATTATTTAATATGTCCGTCTGGTTTTTGTCCATAACAGTCCATCAGTCATAAATATAAAGTGCGAGTGTCCTCGTCAAATTATCCTTATACCCGAAGTCAAATATTCCAACTAATTGGGGAATTAAACTGTAACAAGGTTTTAATAATTTGTTTAATAATTACACCAGGATATCAACTGCGTGTAACCCAAGGTTTTAATACTTTGTTAACAATTACGCCAAGTGTCCTTGTACATAATTTCACCCCTGTTTTAATAATTCCATAGACTATTAATCCATTCCCGTGTCCGGTTAAATGAACGATTATTCGTACATATAAATACCCCGCCCATCGTGTCCGATCGAGTGTATATGGTTATTTATAGATACGTCCAATTGTAAATCTTTATATTAAAATTAACAAACTATCATTTAGTTAAACAAATATAAAGCCCATTAATAGCCCATAGTCTAATTTCCACAAGTGTCGTTCTTTTGTCCAAACCCCAATTATGGTACAAAACCCAATTACTCAATTTTAGTATTTAGCCCAACATCATGATTACTTCGGCTTAAATAAGCATAACAATAACTTAGTTACGAAACATTAATTTAAAAAGGAGAACATAACTTACATTGATTATTTATCGCGTAGTGTTACACGGACAGAACTTCGACTTCAAAACCTGTAAATTAACCTTTACATTACCTAATCTAAACTAATATACAACTAAACTAATATATTTTATATATATATATATATATATATATATATATATATATATATATATATATATATATATAGTAAGATACAGAAAGATATAGATATGGTGTAGGTAACTTGGTAGAATGCTCGGCCTTTTATAGGCCAAATCTGATTTTTGCAGCTCCGCGATCGTGGAGGTTTTAGCCTTCACAGCTCTGCGATCGTGGAGGACAGGATTCCAGCTCACCAACTTTTGGATTTTTACTTGTCGACGTTTTATTTAAAATATATATAATATATAAATAATTTATATAATTATTTAAATATTATATTATATTCTTGTGCATAGTTGACTCATAATTTTTAGTCCGTTGCGTCGTGCGTTGAGAGTTGACTTTGGTCCCGGTTCCGGATTTTCGAACGTCCTTTCGTATAATTTAATATCTTGTACTTTGCGTTCCGCAACTTGTACTTTTGTCTTTTTAGACGTTTCTCATCAATAATTTGAACCACTTGGATTGTATCTTGTACATTTGAGCTTTTTGGACGTTTGCGTCTTCAAATCTTTGTTTTCGCCTTTTGTCTTCGCACTTATTTATTTAAACGAATATTACTTGAAAATAGAACAATTGCAACTGAAAACTTTACATATTGGAAGGATATTGCTACTAAATATATGTTCATTTGGAGCACTATCAGTACGTTACATTGAAGTTTGCAAGCTCGGTTATCTTTCACAAAAGACTTTGAGGTGAATGGAATAATTATATGCGTACGTATATAATGTATTTATTTGTTGTAGCGTGAGATGTGAAGTGTCGATGTGCTAAGACACCACATTTCACGTGACAAGTGAAGTGTCGATGTGCTAAGACATCACTCAAAGTAATATGACGGGTGAAGTGTCGATGTGTTAAGACGCTATCCGGGGTGAAGTGTCGATGTGTTAAGACACCACCCGGAGTGAAGTATCGATGTGCTAAGATGCCACTCCAAGAAATTAACGGGTGAAGTGCCGATGTGTTAAGGCGCCACTCGAGGTGAAGTATCGACGTGTTAAGATGCCACGTCAAATAAAATGAATAGTGAAGTGTCGAAGTGTTAAGACACCACTCGAGGTGAAGTGTCGACGTGTTAAGACGCCACCTAGGGTGAAGTATCGACGTGTTAAGATGTCACCCGGGGGTTGGTGTACGATGTGTTAAGTGCACTAATGGTTGTTATAAACTCCGACGGTCTTTAAAAACCGTTCCCTTGTTCAATTAGTTAACCATGGTTATTGTGTTGTAGTGTAGCATATATATATATATATATATATATATATATATATATATATATATATATATATATATATATATATATATATATATATATATATATATATATATATATATATATATGTATATATATATATATATATATATGCCTTTGTTGTTGCTAGCTTGCAGTATTGGAGGTTACTAGCTTTATACTTGAAATTGTAAGCTAATTGTGTTGCTAGCATGTATGCGGTATGTGTGTAAGTGGTTGCAAGTAGATATATTATATATGTATGTGTATAATTATTGCATTCACTAAGCGTTTTGCTTACCCTCTCGTTGTTTATCTTTTTATAGGCTTCGGCGTTGCTAAGGGTAAGGGCATTTGATTGGATTAGAGGTCCCGCTCGTGGTTTAGGGGACGCTTTTTGGTTTGATAGCTTTTGGAGTTTGACCGAGATTTGGGTAGTTTAACCCCCAAACACCATGCTCATAGTGTCGTTTGGAAATTAAACTAATGTGGTCGAAACTCATGATTTGTACGAAACTCGTAAAACGACCGTTGTGGGCCTCGTTTTGTAAAACTCGTTTCGATGTTGGAAATCTATTAGTTTTACTTATTTTGATATGTTGTGATAATTGGTTTTTCGTTCTAGCTTAATGAAAAACTGATCAAAACTTTTTAGCCCAATTGGACGCCGTCCAAAAAGGCTGGACGCCATCCAGGTCTTCAGTACTGGACGCCGTCCAATAATCTGGACGCCGTCCAGTTGTACAGGTCCAGAAATTTTTTTTGGGTCGTGTTTTTGTTATAACGAGGGTTGGGTCGTTACAGTTTACTTCTACTATTACCTTAGGGTGATACTATTTTTAATTATACTGTGTCTTTATATTGCTATTCGTTTTAATGTACATGGTTTGTGATTTCTGTGTTGTTGTCGAGTTTTATATCTTCCCTTATGTTTCGGAGCTCTTTGCCTTTATATTCTCTTCTCGACCTCTAGTAAAGTGAGTAACGGTCCAGAATTCGTAAGTATGGAGTTTCGAATGAACTTAATGTTCTAAACAAGAAAGAACGTAATAACACGATTTAATTTGTCAAAATACCAGAATCACTGAAAATAGAACTATCAAAAATATACTTTCTTGATATGTTCAGAAGTTAAGCAGAATGAAAGAGTTATGTAACATGGCACATGATGACGTTATGGTCTGTGAATCATCACGTTCCATTAGAAACTCAGCATGACTTACTGTAATATAATTACGTTGATCAAGTGTCATTATATTATACTAACTCATGCATCAATTTCCAACACTACATCAAAATCATTCTTAATTCTAACTCTAAGTTTTTAGAGATTTAGAAACTAAAACAGTTTCTTTTATGATGTAATACAGATAATGCGGAGAGATACTCAATATCGGATGAAAATATTTATGAAGATATCTTCAGAAATATTGAGGATATTAATAAAGAAAGATACGAGGATATCTTAGAATTTCAGAATCAAATTGTGATGAAGAAATTTATTCACGATGATTTAGAGTGATTAAGGAGTAAGTTATTCGCTAAAGATTTCATCATAAACAGAATCATCATGATTCTTTGAAGGCAGGTGATGTGTGCAGCAGCGTATACGAAATAGTTATATTTTTGTTGCGAAATACTATTAAATACGATACAATTTTACACAAGTTATTTATTTATTTATAGAGTGGATATACCTAAACCTTGCTACGACACTTATAGGCAGTGTACCTAATCGTACAGTAGTGTAGTTTTTAGTAAGTCCGGTTCGTTCCACAGGGAGCTAGTGATACGTACTATATTTTTAACAACTATATTTATATAATATACATATAAGTAGTAATAATATTATATAAAAGGGGGGGGGGGGGTTTACCATTTAATGACCGGTTTGTCGATTTTAAATAAAGCGTAAAAATAAATGACGAAAATATAAATGATAGAATTTAAATTGCGATAAAGTAAATTGCAGTAATTAAAATGACAGTAAATAAAGGTACGATGAAATATGAAATAAAAGTATTATGCTTATTTAAACTTCCGTAATCATGATGTTTGACGTTTTGATTTTAATTAATTGTTACCCGGGTTAATTGTTCTTTGTCCTGGATTATTTGATACCTATTTGGTTTTTGTCCATAATAGTCCATCGGTCATAATTAGAAAATGCTCGTCAAATTAACCTTATTCCCGAAGTTAAATATTCTAACTAATTAGGGATTCGAAGTGTAACAAGGTTTTAATACTTTATTTAATAATTACACCAGGTTATCGACTGCGTGTAATCCAAGGTTTTATTACTTTGTTAACAATTACACCAATTATCCTTGTATGCAATCCACCTATGTTTTAATGAGATATGAATATTAATTTACCCACTTGATCAGAATGAATAATCAATTACCCAACCCGATTAATTAATTAAATGATCGTAAAAGATGTCGTATAAACGTCACTAAATAGAACATACATAATCATTTTAATAATTATTAGATTAACTAATTTGAAGATAGGTTCGACAGATTCTAATGAGTTGTCATTCGATTAGATAATACCCCTTATCTATTAATAGTCAATAGTCCAATGTCCACAAGTGTCGGTCTTTTGTCCAAACCTTAATTATGGTACAAAATCTAATAACCCCGTCTTAATATTTAGTCTAACATCACGATTACTTTAGCTCAAATAAGCATAATAATAACTTAGTTACAAGACATTAATTTAAAAAGGAAGAACATAGCTTACAGTGGTGATTAATCGCGTAGCGTTACACGGACAGAGTTCAGACTTACAAAAACTTAAAACATTTCTTACAATGACCCAATTATTATTAAACTTAAATTAAACTTTAAATTATAAATATTTATATATATATTTCTTACAGAGAAAGGAAGAGAAAAAGATATATATTACTCGTCCAATTCGCTGCCTTTTATAGATGTGAGCTGAGTTTGGGAGCCATGCGATAGCATGGGTTCCCTTTGTTATTTCCATGCGATCGCATGGACAGGCTGGCCAGCATACATCCTTCAATTTAAACGTGGGCTGCTTGATTTATTTAATATATAATATAATATATATAATTTTATATAATTATATATATATTATATTATATTCGTGTGCATAGTTAACTTATAATTTTAGGTCCGTTGCGTTGCGCGTTGATAGTTGGCTCAGGTCCCGGTTCCGGATTTTCGAACGTCCTTTCGTACGCGAAGATATCTTGTACTTTACATTCCGCGACTCGTACTCTTGTCATTTTTAGACGTTTCTTATCAATAAATGGAACCACTTGAATTATATCTTGTTCATTTGAGCTTTTTGGTCATTTGCGTCTTCAAATCGTCGTTTTCTTCTTTTGTCTTCGCACTTATTTATTTAAACGAATATTACATAAAAATAGAACAATTGCAACTAAAAGTTTTACATATTGGAAGGATATTGTGCCTAAATATATGTTCATTTGGAGCACTATTAAATATCCCCACACTTGAACGTTGCTTGTCCTCAAGCAATACAGAACTTGAAATAATACATCACACGAATCACTTCTTTATTCTTCACACTTTGTACATCAGTGATTTTGATACGGCGGTATAAACAATGGTAATAACGATGTGGTTTACAGTCCCACATGACTATGAAAATTTAGATCCTTTAAGGAAATTGGATCTTTATGAAAACATTTGATCTTTTGACAATTCAATCTAGCTTTTACCCTAGATAAGTTTACCGGAATAACCCTTCACCGGTGTTTGCAAAATATTTTTGTGGGTTTTGTGGGTTTCAGATTTTAAAATTTTAGCTCAAAACTTGCGGTTTTGTGTTACCCACTTGCTAACCTTGTATTAGGAAAGCAACACGTCCAGTATACTTGTTACGTATATTACCTTTCGGTAAACTACCGTCTGGTTGTAAAGGAAAGCGTTGAACAAGCAACTGTTAAGGCAATGTCCCATGACATGCTTTTGATTATGGTCTATAATGTGTTGGATGCAATTACTATCCTTTGTAGGAGCAATAGTAAAGATTAAACTATAATTTTTCAGTCTGGCACAAGGTCCTGTCTTCGACCATGCTATGCAACCACCGTTCTTACGGTTGACACCCGATTTGGTTCTGGTGACCTAATGAATTTCGGTGAATTCTTAGGATTTTACGTTCAATGGTAATGAACGCATTGAAAATAGGTTTTCAGAAAATAAATCGGTTTTAATTTGATCAAAATATTTTCTCGTTCAAGCTCGAGTTTAGATATCATTGAATTCCATGAGTTTGTAATTCTCAATCTTTAAGGTCAATCTCAAGGATTGAGTAATATCAGGCTTAAAAGCTGATTTTTAATCTTTAAGGAGATTATCCTTTCTGGGGGTCTGATTTATTAGTCTTATTAAGCTAATTTTCACTGTGCCCTCCCCATTATGAGACAGATCCTCTCATGGTTAGGATAAGTCTGACCACTTGGCGACCCTGTTTGATGCTGAGGTCCGTGGATTTCCTGCTGATTTTAGAGATGACTTTTCTAGATTTTTCGTCAACCTACAGCTGGTCTGGATGAAAACTTCCTAACCTAAATCAAGAAGCGCGTGTCTTTTTCGGAAGACTTTACTTCCTTTTAATGATGGAATTGATTCATCGTGCAGATCCATCTTTCTTTCAAATATATTACAGTAAATTAGGTAAAACTGATTAAAATCGTCGAAAATAAAAGTACCTGTAATAATCTTGTACAAACATATGTGATATGTGTTTTAAATAACTTGGTAAATTCTTCCCACACTTAGCTTTTATTTATTTTTTTCTTTGCCTTTTGATTTTCCTCTATTCCATTTTAAATGAATTCTAACATTTTGGGTTGTTTCTCCATTTATGTTCTCTCCGAGGTAACAATAATTTCGGCATTAACACCTAGTTTTATCGTTCATAAATATGTATAAACATGATTTTGAATTCATTTAGTTGAAAATTTTGCAAATTTTCACAAAATTTGGCAATTAAACTAAGTGTAAACCCGAGAGAATTTATAACCCTTCCCCACACTTGAGATCATGCAATGCCCTCATTTGCATGAAGTCAGACTATAATTATAAATTCATGAGGGTGATTAGTGTAGAAAAGTGATTAAAAATACCCAGTTTGTAATTACTAAGGTCGTCGAATGATAGATGGCGCGCCTCATCGTTCATTCCTTTTGTTGTAATATCACATATGTTTTGCGTCTTATCGTCAAAATTACTAGCTTTTGCTGAACTTTAATGCCAGTCTTTGAAAGTGCGATGTTTTACCCTGTTTTATATAAGATAAACTACAAACATATATAATATATATATATATATATATATATATATATATATATATATATATATATATATATATATATATATATATATATATATATATATATATATATATATATATATATATATATACATTTTATAAAACCTTTATTTATTAAAACAATTTAAATGAATAATTTTTTTAAATTTTGTTTCCTTTTACTTTAGGTAGTTTCGGTACGTTTACCTAGTCCGTCCCTCGACAAAATTTAAAATTTGTCGTTTTTAAAGCGATTGTTTTAAAAGCAAAGATTTTTGAGGTTTTTTTTTTATTTTTTTTGGTATAATTTAGATCAATAAAATTAAAAATAATGATAACAAAATTTTTCGCCCCGCCCTCGGGTAAAGCAATTTCGGTTCCATGACCTAGTCTTCAATTTATGATGACTTTTAGAAATCATTTTTTAAACTTAATGAAATAAAGTAATTTTTGTTTTCTTAAAATCATACAAAAATTAAATTTAAAAATGCAAATTAATTTCATACAAAACCCACAAAACAAAAATTCAGAATGGGGGGAGAAAACTAGTTCTTTAGTGTCTGCTAGTGGAAAAGACCAATCGGATTCCATTCTCAGAACTACACGAGAATAGAACAACTAACTCTAGACAGTATTTTCTTTTTAGAACATTTGAATCTCCCCACACTTAGGTAGCTGTGGTGTCGAAATTGTGATTAACTTCATCGTCAATTTCTTTTGGACCATAATCAACTTGCATATCTGTGACTTTTGCTTTAAGCCATTGGTCGGATTCCTGTGTAATATCCACAAATTCAACTAGTTTTGCCTTTTCTTTAGGCGATAGATTGGATACTAACTGGTTACATAACTTAAAGTTCCCCTTGGTTCTAGCATCTTGAATTCGTTTAATAAGTTTCTTCATTGAACTATTAATAACGGGGTCATTTAATTTCGTATCAACAACGGGGTTCTTTGTTATCTGGTCATCATTAGGTGTTACTTCATTTTCCCCACACTTAGGCATTTTATTATTGTTAAGCACTACTGTTGGAGTTGGTAAAACAATATGGTTCTTACCAATCGTTTTTGTTGGTTCAACGGTTTTGGTTGGTGGAGATTTAGCCTTTTGACTCACAAAGGTGATCGATTTTTCATCATTACTAAGTGTCATTCTACCCTCTCTTACATCAAATAACGCCCCGGTAGACGCTAAGAATGGTCGACCTAAAATTAGAGGAATGTTTGGGTCCTCTTCTATGTCAATGACAATAAATTTGAATAGAAAGGTTAAATTACCTACTTGAATGGGTAGGTTGTCAGCAATTCCATCTGGGTGCCTAATGGTTTGATCAAATAGTCGAACACTCATCTCTGTTGGACTTAACTCACCTACTCCTAATCTCTTATATAATGAAAGAGGCATAACACTCACACTCGCACCTAAATCTGCTAGTGCATCATACATGACACAATCACTAAGTAGATAAGGAACAATAAATTCACCCGGATCACCCACCCTGGGTGAAGGTTTTGGTGGAACTGTCTTCACCGGGTTTATCTTTACGGTTTTTGTTTCTTGCACTTTCTTATTCTTCTTCTTCTTCTTCTTCTTTCCAGAGGTATCACAAACTTTATTACCTATTACTTGCTCATATTCAACTCCTTTTCTTGGAAATGATATAGGTGGTTTGTATGGTGCCACCATTGGCTTTACATACTCGGGTGGTGGTGGTGTTGTAACTTCTTCATTGTTACTCACATCAAAAACCTTCCCATCTTCTGATGCTGGTTTTTCAGAATTTGTTGAAACCATATTAACATTCTCATTTCGAGGATTTACTTCAGTATTACTCGGTAGCTTTCCTTGTTCCCTCTCACTCATCATGCTAGCAAGAGTACCTACGTGTTTTTCTAGATTCAAAATGGAAGCTTGTTGAGTTCTTAATGACTGATCAAACCTCTCATTTGTTTGGGTTTGAGATGTTATAAATTGTGTTTGAGATTTCATTAGCTTTGCCATCATTTCTTCTTGATTTGGCTTTTTCTCTTCGGTTTGTTGTGGTGGTTTATACAAGCCAGGTCTTTGTTGATTGAAAGTGTTGTTTTGAGTTGGTTGGTTATTCAGACCTTGTTGGTTGTACGAGTTATTGTTTGGCCCATTTGGATTGTAAAGAATGTTTTGATTTCGATTGAAGTTTGGCCTTAGCAGTTGATAATTATTCTGATAATTATTTCCCGGCCTTTGGTTCATGTAGGAAACATTCTCTCGTTGTTCCATCGTTTGCTCGATGTGACAATCTTTAGTTAAGTGTGGTCCACCGCATTGCTCACAACTGATTCGTATTGCGTAAATATCTTTATTCATCTTTTCCATTCGTCTCTCGAAAGCATCTATTTTTGCGGAAACGGAATCAAAGTCATGGCTAGAATCAGCTCTAGCCGCTTTAGATGATCGAAAGATATCTTTTTCCTGGTGCCACTCATGCGAGTGGGAGGCTGTGTTATCAATAATTTTGTGAGCTTCGGTTGCGGTTTTCTTCATAATGGAACCACCAGCTGTTATGTCGATGTCTTTTCGTGTAGCAACGTCGCATCCTTGGTAGAATATTTGTACTATTTGATAAGTATCTAAACCGTGTTGAGGACATCCTCTCAACAATTTCTGAATCTTGTCCACGCCTCATATAGAGTTTCATTTAGTTTCTGCGTGAATGTAACAATTTCTCTTTGAAGTCTCACAGCTATAGATGCTGGAAAGAATTGTTTAAGAAAATTTTCAACTAAAACATCCCATGTATCAATCGACCCTTCAGGTAACGATTCTAACCAATCTTTGGCTTCTCCCTTTAAAGTCCAGGGAAATAACATGAGATAGATCTGTTCATCCTCAACTTCTCTGATTATGAATAGAGTACAGATCCTATTAAAGGTTCGAAGATGTTCGTTTGGATCTTCTTTTGGCATACCACTATATTGGCATTGATTAGTTACCATGTGTGATGACCCGGGAATTTTCGACCAAATTTAAACTTGAATCTTATATGGTTTCGACACGATAAGCAAAGTTTGTTATGTTAAGTCTCAAAGATTTGAAACTATATTCATATATGCATTTAACCTCGACTAAATTCCAAAGATTCACGAACCATAATAGGAACTGATATGTTTATATATGTATATGTATATAAATATTATAACTTGAAAACGTTACGAGTTAAATTATTTTTTTAAACGAAATGAAAATAAACTTTGAAATATAAAAAGTATTGAAAAACTAAAAGTTATATTATTAATAAAGATTTTGAACATAAACTTATATTTCTAATAATGTATATATAAATATCTATATATTTTAACTTAGTCATAAAACGTCCTGATTTAAAATAAAATATTTTGACAAACAACGAGCCACTGATTTATGGAAGCAAATGACCACAACACTCAATTATATAAGTTACAATTTTTATAAAGAAATTTGTTGATGAGAAAGTCAAATTATTATTAAGGGTACACGTCGCGTAACGTAAAAGGTTAGTTTTCTAAATGTACGAAAGTGCGCTCGAAAAACCGAAAGTGGTACACGAGTCGAGTGACAACGTACGAGTCATTTTAGTAAAAATTACATTTTTACCATACACGTAAATATAATATATTATATAATTAATTAGATTGAATATAATATATTATATTAATTAAAAAAAGAACACGTTGAAAAGAGAAGAACAAATCGATGTTCCAGTATATTTAACATCATGCGTTCGCATGATAATACTACTAGACACTCATGAGATCGCATGAGTGTCAGTTGCAGCTCACATATATAAAGATAACTCGATCCTGGTACCAGTTTGCACTCTATCTCTCTCTAATTTTGCAATACTCAGTAATATTTATTTCATTTATTATTATTATTATTATAAATCTTATTATTATTGTTAGTGTTAGTATTATTAGTATTATTATTATTATTACATAAAATACTACGACGGAGTGCTGCTCGCGTAAATTAAAAATGAGTTTTATGAGCGGGATAGGGTTAAGGAAATTATGGGTTATAACTATGGAGGTGATGGGTATGGTTCATGGGTATGCTCATAAGGTCAAATTTAGTGTTTGTCATCTCCGTTGTGTCTACGTACCTTTCCTTCAATATTGAATCTCAATATTGATACGTGAGTACTCGTAAATAAATTTTTACATACTAATAGTGTATCCTTAACTAGTGCTCGAGAATATAGGATTATGCATGCTTGTATTTTTTGATATTGCCCTTAGATAGTTTATGTTGAATCGTGAATTAGTTACACCTGTGATTGAGATAAGGTATAAGATATGCATGTCCTTGGAAAGCTAGCGTTAAGAACTTTTCCTTTAGATATCGAATGGTTTCGATGAACGGATTAGAAGTTATAGTCATTTGAATTTTTGTAAAAATGATTATTATTATCGTCGTTATTATCGTTGTTCTAGTTTTTATCAAATTATTATTATTATTATTATTATTATTATTATTATCAATAAAAAGTATTAACATTAAAAATTGTTATTTTTATTATTATTACTATCATTAAAGTTAAAGTTAGAATTAGTATTATTATTATTATTATCATTAAAATAGTTATTAGGATTATCCTTATCATAATATTTATTATTAGTATTATTATGATTAAAACTTATATTATTAACACTTAATTATTATGATTATTATTATTATTAAAAAGAACGCGATATAAAGGACGATTTAAAAGCTATCAACAAATTGATTAGGAGATAATGAGTATGAGTATCCTGTTGAAATTTAAAATATTTTAAGATAATGATTTTGATAAAATTATCGTTTTTCCTTAATTTTATCACTATTATTATTATTATTGAAAGTATTATTAATATTAAAAATACCATTTTTATAAAAATTATTATTTTTAATAGGAATATCATTATTAATATAAATTTCATTATTATCATGAATTAGAATCATCATTTTATCATAATATCATTTTTAGTAAATATAAAAATTAATATTTTTATTAATAGATAATAGTAATTATTACTACAAAATAATACAACTTTTACTTATTATTATTACCAATGTTATTTTATCAAATAAATATGTAACAAAAATAATATAATTACCTTAATAAAACCTATCATAATATTTTATGATATTGAATGAATTTTATAAATTTTATTAAAATATTTTTTTATGAATTATATTATTTACTTTAATAAATTTTCTTTTAAAAAATTTAAAAATATAAAACGACGATAATTGAAATATATAATAATCATGTATAAATTTTGGAAAACAATTGAGTCAAATTGACTTTTGTTGACTTTTGCATATTAGTCTCGAGCATTAGGATTGTGGTACACTATGACTTGATCTAAATTGCTGTACAAATACTGACCAACATATAAATATATATACTTAATTTAGGTTCGTGAATCCGAGACCAACCTTGCACTTGTTCAATGACGTTATATGTATTTTTACTACGAAATACAGTATGGTGAGTTTCATTTGCTCCCTTTTTAAATGCTTTTGCAATATATATTTTTGGGACTGAGAATACATGCACTGCTTTTATAAATGTTTGACGAAATAGACACAAGTAATCGAAACTACATTCTATGGTTGAATTATCGAAATCGAATATGCCCCTTTTTATTAAGTCTGGTAATCTAAGAATTAGGGAACAGACACCCTAATTGACGCGAACTCTAAAGATAGATCTATCGGGCCTAACAAGCCCCATCCAAAGTACCGGATACTTTAGTACTTCGAAATTTATATCATGTTCGAAGGAGGATCCCGGAATGATGGGGATATTCTTATATGCATATTGTGAATGTCGGTTACCAGGTGTTCAATCCATATGAATGATTATTTTTGTCTCTATGCATGGGACGTATATTTATGAGAAATGAAAATCTTGTGGTCTATTAAAATGATGGAAATGTTTATTTATGTTAAACTAATGAACTCACCAACCTTTTGGTTGACACTTGAAAGCATGTTTATTCTCAGGTACGAAAGAAATCTTCCGCTGTGCATTTGCTTATTTTAGAAACATTACTTGGAGTCATTCATGTCATATTTCAAAAGACGTTGCATTCGAGTCGATGAGTTCATCAAGATTATTATTAAGTCAATTATAGTTGGATATATTCTGAAATGGTATGCATGCCGTCAATTTTCGTTGTAACGAAAGATTGTCTTTTAAAATTGAATGCAATGTTTGTAAAATTTATCATATAGAGGTCAAATACCTCGCGATGTAATCAACTGTTGTGAATCGTTTATAATCGATATGGACTTCGTCCGGATGGATTAGGACGGGTCTCTACAGTTGGTATCAGAGCGGTGGTCGTAGCGAACCAGGTCTTGCATTAGTGTGTCTAACTAGGAGTTTTTAGGATGCATTAGTGAGTCTGGACTTCGACTTAGTAGTTGTTAGGTTATATTAATAAGTTTGGACTTAAACCTGGTCTGCATGTCAAAAAGTTTTGCTTATCATTTGGTGTCAAAAATTATCTGCTTATCATTCTTAGTCTAGACACGTCTTGCTGCATTGATTGCATGAATAGTATATAGACAAAATTCATATCTTAGCGAATCTGTCACTGTAGACTTTATCTGACACGTTTCCTTAATTTTCTCTGAAATTCACGGGATCTTTGGAAGTATGTATAGATATTCTATATATAATTAGAATATCATTCGATATCCGAAAATCATTTCATATCAAAACCCTTTAACTGATAGTGAGAGATGGATCCTACACCTAGCTTGGATTCCATTAGTTCCGGAAGCAATTTCGAGATGTATATTGAAGCAGACTCCGAAGTCAATGAACCGGAAGTGCCTCAACCATTTAGTTATTTTTCTTTCTGGAGGAGATGGGGGTGGGTTCGAGACTTACTCACTCGATGGAAAAATGAAGAAGGCGAGCCCTACCGCGAACCAAACTTACCTCCTAACATCGGAGAAAACGATGTACTCACCGGTGAACCTATGCGCAACACTGTATTCACCCTTCTTGCTAAAGTTTTCCACCTCGAAGGTCGCATTACTGCAATCTCAGAAAATATTCAACCTCTACTTCCGAATACCAGTCGAAGGGGAATATTAGAAGAAGTTAGGGAACTTCGAATTGATAATCAAGATCTATCAAATCAGATGAGTGGATGGATAGAAATGATAGAGGGTAGGATAGAAAACCTGACAAGAATGGTGTGTGAACTACAAGTTATACTTACTACACCAACATCATCACCAACCTCAGCACCAACAACACTTGTAGCCCCGACAGCAACAGTACCACCATCAGCAGCATAACCAGTACCAACAACAACAACATTATCACACGTCTTAATCTCGCAATCTATACCTCAAGCATAATCATCGTTCTACGAATCGTTCTACATAAACTATCTTCGTTCTTCATGGCGATTATGTAATCTCTAATGTTTTAGAGATTATGTACTCTAGTTCTAACCGTAAATCTAATGAATTTAATATCACATTGACTCATTAAATCCATGATTACATCTAAAGAAAATATATATGTATATATATTGTTTCATAAAGATTGTGATTAAAAATTCTTTCATACAAACTGTTAATGGTGAAAATATTTTAACGGGTAGGTAATACCCGAGGAATATTTAGATTTCACATTAATAAGTACACTGTATATTCTTCAGATCTGATTCAACAGTCATTTACTATCCTATTTACATCTACAGATATACGTAACCGTTCACTGCAGAATAACCCTTTTCATTCAATTTCATAATTAGATTTTGACCTATCAGAATCCAATAAGTGGCATAATGAAGAACACATTTGGCGAAATAAAAATTTGATAGAAACAAACAAATTAACTATGAGAAATTTTGTTAAGAATCCACGCTAACAAAATCCTCGCTAACTGTTCCTAGCTAATTGATTACATTTTATTTATCACAGTTTATTTATCGCAATTTAATTATCGCAATTTACATTCTCGCAATTTTATTTATCGTCATTTAATTTCTGTATTTATTTTACGCACTTTAAATATCGGGACATGTATACAAGGTTTTGACATATCATATCGACGCATATATATATATATATATATATATATATATATATATATATATATATATATATATATATATATATATATATATATATATATATATATATATATATATATATATATATATATATTATTTAGAATAACCATAGACACTTTATATGCAGTAATGATCGAGTTCTCTATACAGGGTTGAGGTTGATTCTACAATAATATATATACTTTGAGTTGTGATCGAGTCTGAGACATGTACACGGGTCATGATATGTATTAATTCGAATATTATATATTAAATTATATATGAATTATTGGACTGTTAACTGTGGACTATCAACATTGGACAATTAAAATGAATTAAAATATTGATTATAACATATGAAACTAAACAATTCTTCAAGATTGCCACTTGATTTCATCTTAAACCTCATTTGTATATTGACGATTACAATCTGCGTTTAAACCTTTCATAATTCTTGAAAACACCACAGGCGAGAGGATGAATCAACCGCATTTAATCTACGGAAGAAAAGATTGATACATATAGCTATTCACCTGAGAAACTCTCGGCAACTTAGTAAACATTTAACCCGTAGTTGTGCTAATTCCTTAGTGTTATTATTACCCAAAATAACTTGGTAATTCCTTTCAAATTAGCTAATTTTGTCACAGCTCTAGCAAGTCAACTTTGATTTTTCATTCGAAACAACCTTATTATAACCTTGATTTATATGCGTGCTCTTTTATTGTTACAGGAAAAACCTTTTATATTCCATCATATTACCAGCATACGTACCAGCAACCTCGTTGCTCCTTGGCTTAAATCTCTCTGATAAATCATTATATTTATTCATTGAAACCCTATCATATACTCATCTATATCTTGTAACAACAACTGTCATACCAATTACCGGGAATCAGCAATTAGTACTTTGAAAACTCACAGTATGTCTACATCAACAGTTATATGTATAACATTCATCTCTTAGAATTATGATATTCCATTCTGAAATTCTGAAAAGCACCCAGTCTACAAATCAATACCACAAATTCTGAAAAAGCTGAATACAGAGGCAAAAACTGTACACGACTTTAACCGTCGAAAGTCTAATGATAAAGAATGGAATATTGGAAACATTTAATAGAAAAATTTAGTACCGAAAAGCGGATCATGCGAAACTATGAAGGAAGCCGTGGACAAATCACAAAGAATAAGTTTGACTTCAAAGAATTCAAATGATTCAATGCCTGCTGATGTTATGCGAGGTGTATATAAAATAGCTTTATTTTTACAACGAAATACTATTAAATATGATACAATTTTACACAAGATATTTATTTATTTATAGAATGGGATATACCTAAACCTTGCTACAACACTATAGGCAGTGTACCTAATTGTAGAGTAGTGTAGTTTTTAGTAAGTCCGGTTCGTTCCACAGGGAGCTGGCTTATTTCACACTATATTTAAACAATTATATTAGTACAAAATACATTATTTTTATATATAATAATAATATAAAAGGGGGTTTACCGTTTAATGACCGGTTTGTCGATTTTAAAACTTTAGTCGCAGTTAAAACCTAATGTAAAATATTAAAAATAAATATAACTTAATTTAAAGCGTAAAGTAAATAACGATAATAAAATTGCGATAAATAAAATTGCGATAATTAAAAAGTACGATAAATAAAAGTTCAATTAAATATGAAAATAAAGGAATTATGCTTATTTAAACTTCCGTAATCATGATGTTTGACGTGTTGATTTTAGTTTTATGCCCATGGGTTAATTGTCCTTTGTCCTGGATTATTTAATATGTCCGTCTGGTTTTTGTCCATAACAGTCCATCGGTCATAAATTTAAAGTGCGAGTGTCCTCGTCAAATTATCCTTATACCCGAGGTTAAATATTCCAACTAATTGGGGACTTAAACTGTAACAAGGTTTTATTACTTTGTTTAATAATTACACCAGGATATCGACTGCGTGTAACCCAAGGTTTTAATACTTTGTTAACAATTACGCCAAGTGTCCTTGTACATAATTTCACCCCTGTTTTAATAATTCCACAGACTATTAATCCATTCCCGTGTCCGGTTAAATGAACGATTATTCGTGCATATAAATACCCCACCCATCGTGTCCGATCGAGTGTATATGGTTATTTATAGGTACGTCCAATTGTAAATCTTTATATTAAAATTAACAAACTATCATTTAGTTAAACAAATATAAAGCCCATTAATAGTCCATAGTCTAATTTACACAAGTGTCGTTCTTTTGTCCAAACCCCAATTATGGTACAAAGCCCAATTACCCAATTTTAATATTTTTAGCCCAACATCATGATTACTTCGTCTTAAATAAGCATAATAATAACTTAAGTACGAGACATTAATTTAAAAAGGAGAACATAGCTTACATTGATTATTTATCGCGTAGTGTTACACGGACAGAGCTCCGACTTTAAAACCCGTAAAATAACCTTTGCATAACCCAAAACTAATCTAATATAAAACTAACCTATATTATATATATATATATATATATATATATATATATATATATATATATATATATATATATATATATTATATATATATATATATTATACTAAATAGAGGGAGTAATATATATTTTTGTGTGTCTAAATTCGTTGCCCAAACTTGCAATTTATAGGAATGTGGCCAGAAAAAGTAGGCCATGCGATCGCATGAGATTTGTGCTTCCAGGCCATGCGATCGCATGGTCAGCTGGATCCAGCCACATTTGCTTGTTTTCTTCTTTGTCGACATAATATATAAATATATATAATTTATATAATTATATATATATATTATATTATATTCTTGTGCATAGTAGACTTGTAATTTTTGGTCCGTTGCGTTGGGCGTTGATAGTTGACTCTGGTCCCGGTTCCGGATTTTCGAACGTCCTTTCGTATAATTTAATATCTTGTACTTTGCGTTCCGCAACTGGTACTCTTGTCATTTTTAGACGTTTCTCATCAATAATTTGAACCACTTGGATTGTATCTTGTACATTTGATCTTTTTGGACGTTTGCGTCTTCAAATCTTCGTTTTCGCCTTTTGTCTTCGCACTTATTTATTTAAACGATTACAACTTAAAAATAGAATAATTACAACTAAAAACTTTACATATTGGAAGGATATTGATACTAAATATATGTTCATTTGGTGCACTATCAAATATCCCCACACTTGAACGTTGCTTGTCCTCAAGCAATACAGAACTTGAAATAATACATCACACGAATCACTTCCTTATTCTTCACACTTTGTACATCAGTGATTTTGATACGGCGGTATAAACAATGGTAATAACGATGTGGTTTACAGTCCCACATGACTATGAAAATTTAGATCCTTTAAGGAAATTGGATCTTTATGAAAACATTTGATCTTTTGACAATTCAATCTAGCTTTTACCCTAGATAAGTTTTCCGGAATAACCCTTCACCGGTGTTTGCAAAATATTTTTGTGGGTTTGGTGGGTTTCAGATTTGAAAATTTTAGCTCAAAACTTGCGGTTTTGTGTCACCCACTTGCTAACCTTGGATTAGGAAAGCAACACATCCAGTATACTTGCTCCGTATATTACCTTTCGGTAAACTATCGTCCGGTTGTAAAGGAAAGCGTTGAACAAGCAACTGTTAAGGCGATGTCTAATGACATGCAGATGTTCATGGTCTACAACGTGTCGGATGCAATTACTATCCTTTGTAGGAGCAATAGTAAAGATCACCCTATAATTTTTCGATCTGGCACAAGGTCCTGTCTTTGACCATGCTATGCAACCACCGTTCTTACGGTTGATACCCAATTTGGTTCAGGTGACCTAATGAATTCCAGGTGAATTCCTAGGATTTTACGTTCAATGGTAATGAACGCATTGAAAATAGGTTTTTAGAAAACAAATCGGTTTTAATTTGATCAAAATATTTTCTCGTTCAAGCTCGAGTTTAGATATCATCGAATTCCATGAGTTTGTAATTCTCAATCTTTAAAGTCAATCTCAAGGATTGAGTAATATCAGTCTTAAAAGCTAATTTCTAATCTTTAAGGAGATTATCCTTTCCGGGGGTCTGATTCATTAGTCTTATCAAGCTAATTTGCACGGCGTCCTCCCCATTTTACGAGACAAATCCTCTCATGGTTAGGATAAGTCTGACCACTTGGCGACCCTGTTTGATGCTGAGGTCCGTGGATTTCCTGCTGATTTTAGAGATGACTTTTCTAGATTTTTCGTCAACCTACAGCTGGTCTGGACGACAACTTCATGACCTAAATCAAGAAGCGCGTGTCTTTTTCAAAAGACTTTACTTCCTTTTAATGATGGAATTAATTCATCGTGTAGATCCATCTTTCATTACAGTAAATCGGGTAAACCAGTTAATTTAGTTCAAAATAAAAGCACCTGCAATACTTTACAAAAACATGTGATAGATAGTTTTTAATTGAATAACTTGGTACATTCTCCCCATACTTGGCTTTTTTCATGCGTCTTTTTTATATCTTAATAAATAAATTCAAGCGTTTTAGTTGTTTCTCAATTTATGTCCTTTCCGAGGTAACAATAATTTCGGCATTAACACCTAGTTTTATCGTTCATAAATATGTATAAACATGATTTTGAATTCATTTAGTTGAAAAATTTTAAAATTTTCACAATATTTAGAAAATAAGCCAAGTATAAACCCGAGAGAATTTATAACCCTTCCCCACACTTGAGATCATGCAATGCCCTCGTTTGCATGAAATCAGACTCTAATTATAAATTCATGAGGGTGATTAGTGTAGAAAAGTGATTGAAAATACCCAGTTTGTAATTACAAAGCTCGTCGAATGATAGATGGCGCGCCTCATCGTTCATTCCTTCTTGTTTTATCGCACATATTTTTCTTCAAAAACGGTTGCTTTTCTGAACTGTTTGCTAATTTCTGAAAATGCGTCTTTTACCCTAATCTATTATGCATGTTTATTAATGAGTTATGCACTAACCCGAACCCCGAATTTAATGTTAAGTGGGGTTAGACTTCCCCAAACTTAGCTGACGACATGTGAAGTCGGTAGAATAAGTTCCACGAATTAGAATAGTGAGCCAGTTATTTACATCTCGGATGGTATAAAATATATCAATGGGTTTAAAGTTTAGACCCACCCGATCGTCACTACTTAATTCTTTCTTAAGTGTAGCTTTTAGTAAATGGATATGTCTCTTTTCTGGTTCTTGGTCAAATGGATCGATATACACCGACATACATATTTCTATAGGATGGATAATTCCTAACATTTCCTTCCGTTTATTCTCGGGATCAAAGTTTTCACCTCTATTACCCAATTGGGTGAAATTTGAGGTGTCAATATCTATTACAGCTTTTAGTTCATCTTTGGTAGATGACTCATCTATTGAGAATATTGGGTTGGAAGGTTGTGGAATGGTGAATTTCGGGATCAAAGCAAATTCTTCTTCATTAATTGGTCCCACCATTTTGGTCTTGGGGGTAAAATTTTCAACATTATCGTTTTTCCAAGAGTACCAATTTATCACCCTTACTTCTTCTTCTTCATCCATTGATGGATCGTTGATTTCGTCAGTAGAGGCTAATGTGTCGATATGTTCTGAAATTGGTAAAGTTGAATAAAAAGTATCATCGGGATAATTGGTGATTTCGGAGCTCTCGAATTCATCAAAATTCGATGATATGAGATTTTCTTGCACAAGACTCCTCAGATCAACAGGTGTGTAATCTGATAGAGTTTCAGCTTGCCGATTTACAAACTCTCTCATTTGTTCATTTTGAGCATCTAGTTCTTCGAGTTTGATTTTCATATAATCTAAAGAATTTTCAGACACATAATTTTCCTCGTCTTCTGGTTGTGGAGTTTGGAAATATTCTTGGGAATAATCCCAATTTGAATTGTATTCTTCATAATCGTTCCCTTCAGGTTCCATGGGTTCATAATTTTCCATAGGAACGTAATAATAACATTCCCATGTTGAGTGATAATCTCCACAGATTTCACAACCAGTTATTGTTTCGTCATTTGTGATCCAAGATTGACCGAACGAATTGTCATCAACATCCGTTTGAGAGTATTGATTAAATTGATTTCGTATGTCATAAAGAGTTTTTCCAAAATATTCTCGAGATTTTCCATAATGCGCTTATTACCAAATTTTAGCTACAATGTGGTGCATTTACTTAATTATCCTATTAGTTATAAAAATAAAAATTATATAAGTTATCAAATTAATAGACTTTTCTGCTTTTGCCCACGTTTCGAATAGCCAATAGATGCAGCAGGGAGCCAGAACCCTTTAAATCGGAAGCTCACAACTCAGCCACTAACAAATCCAACTATTACTACGAAGCAGAAAATTTGGATGTCTATCAATTTAACCGCTTAAAATAATTTTTCGTTTTTGAAATATTAGAGAAGAAATAGAAAATTCTATGTCCTAAAAACTAGATCGTCGAGAAATAAGAAAGAAAAAGAACGCGTCGAAAAACGTCGAAAAAGAAAAGGGTTGAAAAATAAAAGGCGTCGAAAAATAAAAATAAGAAAGTAGCGTGTCGAAACTTAAAAAGGAACTAAAAACTAAAAATTAAAAGTTGCGTCTAAAAATATTAAAGCTTAAAAGAAAAACTATATCCCAAATGACAATATCTTAAAAAGGTACTAAAACTTAAAAAGGGCGTCGCAAAATTCTAAAGCACCTAAATCTTAGTCTAAAGAAAAAGCACTTAAGGGATTTTACGGCAAAGCCTAAAAATCTAGAAATAAAAATAACTATGGCAAAAACTATGTCTTAAAACTAAATATGAACGGAAAATACAAATATTACGCTAAAAACAATTAAAAAGGAATAAAATATAAAAATATACTAAAAGTTGTAAAAATTACAATTTTTATGAAAATATTATTTTTATATTATTTATTTTTATAAAAGTATTAATTTTATAATTTATAAAACTAATTAAACTTAAAAATACAAATTAAATAAATAAAACTAAACTAATTAATATTAATTAACTAATAAACCCTAATTAGGGTTTTAATAATAATAATAATTAAAATATACTCCGTAATTAATGCAGTTGCAGTGTCAAACCTGGCGTGTCAGTTGGCTTCATGCGATCGCATGGTTTTAAGGCACCCGGCTCATGCGATCGCATGGGTCTGGGTTCCAGGTTTTTTTTTTTTTTTTTTAATTTTATATTGTTTTTCTAAAAATTACATACATTTATATTTTTACAAATATATATTAAAAATATAGCGTTTCACCGATTCCCCGGCAGCGGCGCCAAAAACTTGATGTTATGCGAGATGTATATAAAATAGCTTTATTTTTACAACGAAATACTATTAAATATGATATAATTTTACACAAGATATTTATTTATTTATAGAATGAGATATACCTAAACCTTGCTACAACACTATAGGCAGTGTACCTAATCGTAGAGTAGCGTAGTTTTTAGTAAGTCCGGTTCGTTCCACAGGGAGCTGGCTTATTTCACACTATATTTAAACAATTATATTCGTACAAAATACATTATTTTTATATATAATAATAACATAAAAGGGGGTTTACCGTTTAATGACCGGTTTGTCGATTTTAAAACTTTAGTCGCAGTTAAAACCTAATGTAAAATATTAAAAATAAATATAACTTAATTTAAAGCGTAAAGTAAATAACGATAATGAAATTGCGATAAATAAAATTGCGATAATTAAAAAGTACGATAATTAAAAGTTCAATTAAATATGAAAATAAAGGAATTATGCTTATTTAAACTTCCGTAATCATGATGTTTGACGTGTTGATTTTAGTTTTCTGCCCATGGGTTAATTGTCCTTTGTCCTGGATTATTTAATATGTCCATCTGTTTTTTGTCCATAACAGTCCATCGGTCATAAATTTAAAGTGCGAGTGTCCTCGTCAAATTATCCTTATACCCGAGGTTAGATATTCCAACTAATTGGGGACTTAAACTGTAACAAGGTTTTATTACTTTGTTTAATAATTACACCAGGATATCGACTGCGTGTAACCCAAGGTTTTAATACTTTGTTAACAATTACGCCAAGTGTCCTTGTACATAATTTCACCCCTGTTTTAATAATTCCACAGACTATTAATCCATTCCCGTGTCCGGTTAAATGAACGATTATTCGTGCATATAAATACCCCACCCATCGTGTCCGATCGAGTGTATATGGTTATTTATAGGTACGTCCAATTGTAAATCTTTATATTAAAATTAACAAACTATCATTTAGTTAAACAAATATAAAGCCCATTAATAGCCCATAGTCTAATTTCCACAAGTGTCGTTCTTTTGTCCAAACCCCAATTATGGTACAAAGCCCAATTACCCAATTTTAATATTTTTAGCCCAACATCATGATTACTTCGTCTTAAATAAGCATAATAATAACTTAAGTACGAGACATTAATTTAAAAAGGAGAACATAGCTTACATTGATTATTTATCGCGTAGTGTTACACGGACAGGGCTCCGACTTTAAAACCCGTAAAATAACCTTTGCATAACCCAAAACTAATCTAATATAAAACTAACCTATATTATATATATTATATATATATATATATATATATATATATATATATATATATATATATATATATATATATATATATATATATATATATATATATATATATATATATATATATATATATATATATATTATACTAAATAGAGGGAGTAATATATATTTTTGTGTGTCTAAATTCGTTGCCCAAACTTGCAATTTATAGGAATGTGGCCAGAAAAAGTAGGCCATGTGATCGCATGAGATTTGTGCTTCCAGGCCATGCGATCGCATGGCCAGCTGGATCCAGCCACATTTGCTTGTTTTCTTCTTTGTCGACATAATATATAAATATATATAATATATATATAATTTATATAATTATATATATATATATATTATATTATATTCTTGTGCATAGTAGACTTGTAATTTTTGGTCCGTTGCGTCGGGCGTTGATAGTTGACTCTGGTCCCGGTTCCGGATTTTTGAACGTCCTTTCGTATAATTTAATATCTTGTACTTTGCGTTCCGCAACTTGTACTCTTGTCATTTTTAGACGTTTCTCATCAATAATTTGAACCACTTGGATTGTATCTTGTACATTTGAGCTTTTTGGACGTTTGCGTCTTCAAATCTTTGTTTTCGCCTTTTGTCTTCGCACTTATTTATTTAAACAATTACAACTTAAAAATAGAATAATTACAACTAAAAACTTTACATATTGGAAGGATATTGATACTAAATATATGTTCATTTGGTGCACTATCACCTGCTAAAGTCTTTAGCGAATACGTTGCTCTTTACTCTAAACCCTTGCGGATAATAGTTTCTATCATCCTCTGATCTTAGATATTCCGAGATATTATCGTATCTTTCACTATAAATATCCTCGATATTTCTGAATATATTTTCATAACTATTCTTATCTGAAATCATTAATCTCTTAGTGCTATCAGTGTTACATCATATAGAAAATGATAGTTTCTATATGCTGTAAACTTTCGAGCTTAAAATATGAATGTTATTGAAGTAATGTTGGGAACTGATGCATGAGTTAGTATAATATAATGACATTTGATCAACGTGATTATATTACAGTAAGTCATGCTGAGTTTCTAATGGGATGTGATGAATCACAGATCATAACGTCATCATGTGCCATGTTACATAACTCTTTCATTCTGCTTAACTTCTGAACATATCAAGAAAATATATTCTTGATAGTTCTATTCTTAGTGATTCTGGTAATTTGACAAATCAAATCGTGCTATTACGTTCTTTCTTGCTTGGAACATCAAGTTCATTAGAAACTCCATACCTATGAATTCTGGACCGTTACTCGTTTTACTAAGCAATCGAGAGGAGTAAAAAGGCAAGGAGCTCCGAAACATAAGGGAAGATATAAAACTCAACAACAACGCAGAGGTTACAAATCGTGGATATTAGTACGAATAACAATATAAAGACACGGGAGGATCAGGAATACAATAATCCCTAGAGCGTAATAGAAGTAAACAGATTCTTCTGGTGGCAAATGAAAAAGAAGAATTATGGTTGCAATGACCAGAATAATATTCAGAATTAGAACTGGACTAATGTTAGGACCCCGAAGTTGTATAGTGTTAATGTGAAATAAGCTTAAATGAAGGTTCCTTAGAAGAGGGCTATATAAGGAACCAAAGTAGTCCTAATTAGATAGCCATTACATTGTAACCGAGTTCTAGAAGCTGTGGAATGTAATTTTACCGATTCTCTCTAATACCGAGTCTCATTCTTGCATACCGAATCTCTCTTTATCTTATCATTTCTCTCAATCTCAACATGACCTGACCTATCATTTGGTATTAGAGCTTCCAGGAAGTGATTCTACATCACTATATCGATCCAGAGATTGTAGATTACAGAATCTGAATACTCTCGGTATTTTGAATCACATTCGGTATTATCGAATTTGATAATCTGACGTTCAGATTCTTGTGATAAGTACAGCGAAGGTGCATTAGGTCTTTTAGAAAGAGTTTCGATCATCATTACAGCTTTTTAACTTCAATTATGGAGAATCAAGTTGATTTTTAGAGTTTGTGGCTAAAACTCTCGGTATTGCTTAATTCAAGCTTGATTCTGGATTTTTGTGAAGATTTAAGGATTCAGTTGTGTTTGTGAGGTGTTAAATCATATTTCTGACGGTTCAATTTCTTCAATTCATCAAGTTTTGAAGATTTGATCAACACTCGGTATCGTAACAGTCATACCGAGTCTGCTTCATTACTTAAATTCATCTTAAGTGTTGCAGATTGTGGTGTGATCGTGATTCTATCACATTCGGTTTGATTATACGCAGCTAATTGGTGTGGTTTGAGAAAGGATTCTGTCATATTTCTAAGTTTTAAACTTACACTCGGTATTGTCAACTGCTACAGTTGACATTCGGTATCCTATACTTTCGGTATCTTTGATATTTTGTGTGATACTAACTTGTTTCCTTGTGCAGCAAGGTTACAGAATCTAATTCAAAAGGATTGAATTGAGTTTGAACTTCAAATTCATACAGAATCTGACTACCGAGTCAGATACAGAATTTGAGTTTCTGTATCACTTAATCCATTGTTTTAAGTGGTTACAGGCTACAATTCTTGTGATTACCGAATCTATACTGAATCTGGGTGTGTCACTTGTATTTCTGATCAGTTTCTTATACAGAATCTGATATACAGAATCTTTACTGAATCTGCTACAGTACCGAATCTGATACAGAATCTGACATTCTGATCAGATTGTTGTGATTTTTCATCTTAGATTTGTGTAATACAGAATCTTTACCGAATCTACCTCATTTTCAAGATGTCTACTCAAGATACTTTGATCATTGGATCAGATTCCCGTCCTCCAGTATTGTTTGATGGCAAGTACACTCAGTGGCTTCACCGTATCACTCAGTACATAGACTATAAGGGTGAGAAAGCAAAGTACATTTGGGCTTCTCTGAGAGATGGTCCAGTTGTTGATTATCATCCGGATACTGCTATGCCAATTCCAGCCTATGAACTTTCTGGTGATAAGCGTGAGAGAGCTCAGGGTGACATAAAGGCAAAGAATATTGTTATGCAAGCTATCCCGTATGAATTGTTTGAAAATGTTGATAGCAACATAACAGCAAAAGATATATGGGATGAGATCAAACGAGAGCAAGAAGGTTATGACATGTCAGATGTTACTAAATTGAATAAGGCTATGGGATTCTATGAAGATTTCAAGCAGGAAACTGATGAACCACTCAAGGATACCTATCGTCGTTTCAATGGTGTTCTCAATGAGTTGAAAAGGTGCAAGATCATAAAAGTAAATGCTGAAGTCAACATGAAGTTTCTCAAAAAGCTCAATGCTGATTGGCTTCCTTATGGAACCATTGTTCGATCTACTAAAGAGATTGACAAGTTGACTATTCATGAGTTTGTTGGAGTTCTTATACATTACCAACCTGAAGTGTCTAAACTTCAAGAAGGAAGGAAAGAGTCTTCTCCGGGCGATCCACTTGCCCTAATTGCCAAAAAGAAGAGCAAATCGTTGACGTCTTCCAAAAGCTTATCCAAGAAAGTGCTTGTAGAAGAATCAACTGATTCAGAAGATTTGAATCTTTCTGATGTTGATGATTCTCACCTTGAATTAGTCAAGATGGCAGCCATGTTCACAAAAGCCTTGAACAAACACAAGTTTAAAGGCAAATCAAGAAATCAACGCAAAAACTCGTCATCTTCCTCGTACTACAAGAAAGCTGATCAATCTAAACAACAACGTGCTGATGATTCCAAAAGGAAGATTCAATTTGTTTCAATTGTGGCAAAGCTGGTCATTACTCTCGTGAGTGCAAGATGCCTAAGAAGAAGGACGCAACTTACTACAAGAAGAAAATGTTGATGGCTAAGATTGTGGAAACTGGGGGAGAGCTAAAACCGGTTGATGATACTTGGTTTAACTGGACTGACGATTCAGATTCAGAGGTGGAACATGCAAATGTTTGCAAGGTGACAAAGCTCATCAAAGCTAAGGAAGCAATGGAGAATTCTGACTCAACATCCGATGATGATGAGGTACAATCAACTGAATTCTCACTTGATTTTATAAAAATGCAAAACGACTTGATGAAGAATCTGGTCTCAATGTCAAAAGAAGTCAAAGGCTTAAAATCTGAAAATAAGGTTTTAAAAGATAAAATCAAAATGAATGAGACCAGACCTTCCTCATCCAAATTGCAAACGGATTTGCAACGATTGACTATCCAACTCAACTCTACGGAAACTGAGTTGGAAGATCTGAAAAAGACAATTCATCCGATTAAAGTTGAAAGAACTGATTATCGTTTAAAATCGGAACGACTTGCAAAAAAAGTTCAATTTTTAGAAAAAGATCTTTCTGATTTGAAAAACCAACATGAACCCACACTTTCAAAACTAAACAAGAAAATCGTTCAATTGGAAAACATCATAATTGAAAAAAATACTGAAATTTCTTTATTGTCAAAAGAATCTTTTCAATTGAAAGCACCACTTGCTCGATATGAGGAAAAACTCTATAGAACAGAGCAATCCAAAGCTATCATGGATATGGAACTTTCAAAACAAATGATTTTCATGAATAGACCAAAAACGATTCATGGTGAAAAGTGGGGGTTGGGTTATGAAGATCCGAAAATTTTGGAAGATGCTTCCAAAAAGATTCCAGGATTATATCATTCTGATTATTTTCAAGCCGGTTTACCATCGCATTTTGTACATGCTTCTGATGCTGATTTTGATGATATTATTGTGAATCGTAAATCTAGGAAATACCATCAAATTAGCTTAATGTATGAAAAAATCAATGATAAGATAGGTAAATCGAATCCTGATTTCTTGAAAAATCTTGTTGAAACTGAAAAGAACATGCAACGTGAAGATTATGTGCCTAAGCGTAGACTGGTTTATATCCCAACACTCATGCTAGAGAAATACATTTTAATGCTTGAGAATGAAGTGTTTAACAAACCTAGTTCTAGTATTACTGCAATAGATGAGGTGTTTGATGAACCAATTTTTGATGTGAAACCAATTCTACCAACTTTACCTGCATGTCCAGATGATGTTTTCCGTGAAGACCTAGCACATGAACTAAATGTCTTCTTTGAGACAGATTCTCTAGGTCAAAATTCTTTAGATGAAAAAGTAGAACCTCAGAATGAACCGAACATTGAACCTTTGATAGATTTTGAAAGTCAACTTGATCCTTTGCATGATTATTACTTGCATTTTCCTGCTGTACGTGATTTGAATCGTATAGTAGCTCAACTTGAACAGGGGAATATTGACTTGCAACTTAAGTGCCAATCATTAGAACAAATGCTTGCTTTGTGTGATAAATTGCCTTCACTGCCTAAGAAAGAATGTACTTATGCTTTTAAGGAGGGTGAAGTGATAGTTTCTGCTGAAGAATTATGTCTTGAGATTAAAAGCTTAAAACAAAAGATAATTCAACTGAAACAGGCTAACACACTTAAGCAAACGTCTAATGTTGCAACCAATGTGCTTGAATGTACTGGTGGGATTACTAAGAAGGGGAAGGGAACAACAACATCTAAGGATGTAAAACCCATTACTATTCTTAAAAATCCTCTACGTTCTCAATTTGGCAATCATGGTTCGAAAGTTGTTTCTACAACTCAGTATATTGTTAAAAAGGTTCATTCTCCAAATGGTTCTGTGTTAACTGAAAAGATTCCTATGATTCTTATGACAAAAACTTCAAAAGCGAGTCTTTTAAAGAAATCAGTTAAGTCCACAACATACACAAGTTCTAAACCTAATTTAAGTGAGTATGATGCAAAAGAACGTACAATCAAATTGGAAATTCTGCAAAATCAGTCATCTCATGTGTCAACTGAAAAGTTTGGACGTCTAACTAACAAAGGTGTTTTTCGTGTCACAGGTCATAATCCAAACTTGAATTACAAATCTGTATGGGTTCCTAAGTCCACGACTAAGAAAGTAGCAACCAAACCAAAGCAAGCTGCTAGTCGGCCTAGGAAATCATCTCATGTTTTTCAATTTTCGTCTGTGAACAAAACATCTACTTGGAATAAATTGTGTGTTAAGACTTCTGATAACGATGTAAAGATTGATATTGCGTATGATGCTTCATGTAATGTGGTTTTAAATGATGCTTTATTGTCTAAACTGCATGATGCTTTATGTGATTATTTCATCATTGATCCAAAGTTTGTTATTAATCCAAAGTTTATTGCTGGTACTAACCGAAAAGGACCCAAGAAACTTTGGGTACCTAAACTCTAGGAAATTCACATTTACAGGGTTTCGATGTCTGTGTTTGGTATATCGATTCCGGTTATTCTCGACACATGACGGGCGATAAATCCTTGCTTGTTAACTTCATTAACAAATTCCTAGGAACGGTTACATTCAAAAACGATGAGATTGCAGCAATAATGGGTTACGGAGATTTTGTGCAAAATGGCATAACAATCAAACGGGTTTCATATGTTGAGGGTTTGGGGTGCAGTTTATTTATTGTGAGCCAATTCTGCGATGGTGATCTCAAAGTTTTGTTTGAACATCGACAATGCTCAGTGCAATCCACCGAAGGGAATGATCTTCTTGTTGGTAAACGTTATGCTTCACTATATACTATTGACCTCAATGTTGCACCATCACATGCAACCATGTGTTTGGCCACTCGTTCTACCAAAGAAAATTCATGGTTATGGCATCATCGGATGTCACACCTGAATTACAAGGGTATCAATCGACTAGTCTCTAAAGATTTAGTTGATGGTATTCCAACCTTTCAATATGATAAGCATCATGTGTGTCCATCATGTTCGATGGGTAAGCTGAAACAGACCAATCATCCGCTTAAGCAAAACCCCAGTACTTCATCGTCTTTGCAATTATTTCATATGGAACTTATGTGGACCCATGTGTATTTCTAGCCTCGGTGGCAAGAAACATGTGCTTGTCATTGTTGATGACTATACCCGGTTTACATGGATTTTTCTTTTGAGAACTAAGTCAGAAACCCCCGCCATTATCATTGAGTTCATTGAAAAGATTCAATGCTCTTTTAACAAACATGTTAAGAGCATCAGAACTGATAATGGGACAGAATTTAAGAATGATCCGCTTGATAGTTATTTGAAAGACCAAGGCATTGAACATCAGTTCTCTGCTGTACGGACCCCCCAACAAAATGGAGTAGTCGAATGACGTAATCGTACGTTGTGCGAAGCAGAACGAACGATGCTTGCCTACTCCAAATTACCTCCAAAAATGTGGGGGGAGGCCATTTCAACTGCATGCTATACCCAAAATCATTGTATTGTAAACAAATGTTTTGATAAAACTCCATATGAGTTATTATATGGTAGACGCCCGAATGTCAAATATTTCCGTGTTTTTGGTTGTATATGCTATGTGCTTAACGATTTTGACAGCCTCGGAAAGTTTGATCCTCATGGCGATCAGGCCATATTTCTTGGTTATTCCTCGAACAAAGTTGCTTATCATGTTTATCATAAGCGGACAAAGATGATTAAAGAGAGCATTAACGTCAAGTTTGATGAATTTTCGGGAATGGCTTTTGAACAACTCAGTTCAAAACCCGATCCTAACCTGGCTACTACTTCTTCTGTGCAAAACTCAATTTTCTCGAAGAAGGGTGTTCCTATGGTTACATCAGAGGAACTGGATATCTTGTTTGATAGTCTTTATACTCCTCAACGGGATTCAAATGTTCAAGCCGTACCGGTTACACCATCACAGTCAACTACTGTGGAGACTCTTCAAAGTCTTTTTGATGAAGATTCAACACCAACTGATTCACCTGTTGCTTCTTCATCCTCCCTCCAACCTCCTGTTACTGATAATCTTGAACAAGATCAAGATTCATCATTTGATACAACTCCAGCTATTTCTCCAGATACTCTATTGAATCCATTAGATAATGTTACATCAGATCAAGCAGATCAAGGCTCAACGTCAACAACGGTTGATGTTCTGATGGATACAATTGATGTTCAACCTCTTCCCCACACCCGATGGACTAAAAGTCATCCAATAGATCTTATTATTGGTGACGCATCTGCTCCAGTTTCAACTCGAAGGGCTAATCAGAATATGTGTCTATTCACAGCCTTTCTTAGTAAGATTGAACCAACAACGGTTGCTCAAGCTTTACTAGATCCATACTGGGTAGTTGCAATGCAAGACGAGATCAATCAATTTGAACGATTGAAAGTATGGCGATTAGTTCCAAGACCAACGGGTCAACGACCAATAGGGGTTAAGTGGATTTTCAAGAACAAGAAGGATTCTGATGGAATTGTGGTTCGAAATAAGGCACGTCTTGTGGCCAAAGGATATCGACAACAAGAGGGCATTGATTATGACGAAACGTTTTCTCCGGTTGCTAGGATTGAGGCAATTCGTCTTTTCCTTGCATTTGCTTCTCATATGAAGTTCACGGTGTTTCAAATGGATGTCAAAACTGCTTTTCTGAATGGTTATCTTCAAGAGGAAGTCTATGATGATCAACCAGAAGGCTTTGTCGATCCCATTCATCCAAACCACGTTTACTACTTGGAGAAAGCTTTATACGGTCGGAAGCAAGCACCGCGTGCATGGTACGAGACCTTAACAAAGTATTTGCTGGACAATGACTTCTCTTGTGGAACGATTGATACAACGCTATTCATCCGTAAAAACCACGGTCACATTCTCTTGGTTCAAATTTACATTGATGATATTATTTTTGGTTCCACGTCCCCGGCCTTATGCAAAGAATTTGGTGACCTTATGGCCAGCAAATTCGAAATGAGCATGCTTGACCAGTTCACTTTCTTCTTGGGGTTACAAGTAAAACAATTATCAAATGGGATTTTTATCAGTCAAACAAAGTATATCAATGATATGCTAAAATGTTTTAAAATGACTGCTTTAAAACCAATGACAACCCTAATGAGGACTTTACTGGATGCTGATACTAATGGGGAACCCTTTGATATTACGCTTTATCGAAGCATGGTTGGTTCTTTAATGTATCTGACTGTAAGTCGACCAGACATTACACTTGCCGTAACTATCTGTGCCCGCTTTTAGTCCAACCCTAAGAAATCTCACTCCAAAGCGGTTGTTAGGATTTTTCAATACCTTAAAGGTACACCTAACCTTGGGATCTGGTATCCTCATGGATCCGATTTCAATCTCACTGCTTATACTGATGCGGATCATGGTGGTTGCCATGTTGATAGAAAGAGCACATCTGGATCAATTCAGATGTTGGGGAATAGGCTAGTTGGTTGGTCATCCAAAAAGCAGAACTGTGTGTCTTTATCAACAGCTGAGTCTGAGTACATTGCTGCAGCTCACTGTTGTTCACAAGTTTTGTGGATGCAAACTCAACTCATGGACTATGGCTTTAAGATTTCTAAGACCCCGATCTATTGTGATTCACAAAGTGCTATTGCAATAACAGGCAACCCGGTTCAGCATTCTAAAACTAAACACATAGATATTCGTTATCATTTCATTAAGGACCATGTAGAGAAAGGGGATGTAGAGTTATACTTTGTGCCTACTAAAGTGCAATTAACTGACATGTTCACTAAATCTTTAGATGAACTTAGGCTAAAATTCTTGATCAAAGAGATTGGCATGGTAGAGTATAGTGCTTGATATTCCTTAGATCTGTTGGGACTTATTTTTGGGATCTTATGTTTAGGGGGAGTAGATACTTTCTAGGGGGAGCAACTAAGTTTCAGTGCTTTAGATAATTTTTCTTTAAGGGACTGTCTTTAGATTAATGATAACTTCCTAGATATATTTGTTCAATGGTTACGAAAAGGGGAGGAAACTCATTGATATCCTATTTCAAGGGGGAGTTAATTCATTTTCTTGGGAACATAATCAAAATGCTGATTTACTTTTTGTATATCACATTTTGAGGGGGAGAAAAAGAAAGAAAATGAGAAAATTATTCAAAAATATTGTTTTTCAAAAGTGAATTCAAAATTTCTTTGTTTTTATCTGAAATAATTCACTATAGCTTGTATACATCTCAGTATGCAACCCGTGTCAACAATTGGTATCACTGAAGATTTGTACTTTGTATAAAATTCAAAGTTCTTTTAAGTACAAATCTTATTTTGAAAAATTCATAAAAATTGGAAAAGATAAAATAAAAAAAATATTTAAATTTTACTGAATAAATGCTATTTTTAGCATTTTACCGAGTCTGACAACCAATAGTACAGATTCGGTAAATTCAAAGTTTTCAAAAATTGTCTCAGAATTGTTTTTCATGAAAAGATTGAAATGGATTTCAATAGGAAAAATCAATTTGTCAAGATTTGGAGTTAAATTGTTAAAGTTTTAAAAAATTGGACTGTATTCGGTATATTAGGCCCATTCTGTAAAGCCCATTCGGTATTTTACCTCCGGTATCTATAAAAGGAGAGTCAAAGTCAAACATTACTCTCTTACTGTTATTAATTACCTACCGAGTCTGTTGATTATACCGAATCTGCCTAATTCTACCGAGTCCGTCATTCTGTTTCTTCAAATTCTTGGTAATTGTTCATTTTAATCAATATTTAAGATATATAATTGTAGATCTGAGATAATTAAGTTTTTATCAACCAGAAAAGATCAAAAATAACTGGATTATGACCTTTAATATTTGAAATCTTGTTGATTATACCGAGTCTGAGTCGATTTCAATTAATCTTTGATTAAACTCAATTGATTTGGAAAATCAACATGAAATCTTGTCTAATATGAGTTAAATTGACTGATCTATCATTTGACCGAGCCTGATTACATGTTTAATTGCTTATTTGATGAATTCTGTATCTACTGAATGTGTTCTTATCCTGATACCGAGTTTGTTCATACAATAACATGTTAATATGCTTGTAATTGAATGGTTAATTGATCATGGTTGTGAAATTACATGATATGTGATAGAATATGCATGTTTGAGTGACTTTCTGTTAATTGTTGAAGATACCGAATCTGGTTTTCTTTCTTGATACCGAGTCTGAAATTTGGTACCTTGAAATTTTCTGATTTTTATCTTCAAACACTTAACATGTTTATTTTATATCTTTCTGATATGAAAACTCAAGCTTATTTGGTTACAGAATCTAAAGTTTTCATAAATACCGAATCTGCTTGAATTGTGCTGAAAATTGACTAAGTGTTGTTCTGATTCCTTGTGTCATATAATTGACTTTGCATGATGATTTTGTACTAAGATGAATATCATATGAATGTCATGGTTGTCAATTATTTGTTCATATTTGGAATACATGATTTTTATATCTTAGAAAAGTCATAAAAATTATAAAATTTGAAAAATATAAAAAGGATTTCAAAGGAAATAAGAATAGAGAAATGTGCTTTATGATAATATTTTGTGGTCTTCTATTTCTTATGTATACAGCTAAATGGCGAATAATCACTTTATCAATTCTGAAACCAATATTCCCTGCAATTATTGGACTGCAATTCTAGAGAGGCATACTTTATGGCCTGCTCTGAGCTCCACAGTTAGTGTGCCAGAAACAGACTTGGATATTCTTAACAGATCAATCAGATTTGTGGAGGCCACACAACCAAATGCTACTAATCCACAGGGTGAACCAGCCAGATTTAAATTTAGGCTGAGGGGAGTACAAGGATTCAGGAGTATCACAAAAGCAGACTTCAAGAGGATATTCAGACTTCCTCTTGTACAGAATGCTCCTGCTTTTCCTGCCACACAGTAGATGATGTCTTCAATCTTTTCTCTTAGATATGTTGGAGCAACTAATGTTCCACCTGCTAAGTTTCAAAAGAAGTATCTGCACTCCAGGTGGTATGTGATATTCTTAATCATCAACAGATGCTTGTTGATGATAAGAAGTGGATCTGATAGCTTAACTGTGCCGATACTCAAACTTTTCTACTCATTCACAAGAGTAGAGAATCCTGATTATGCAGAACTTATTTGGGATTTGGTTCAGGCACAGATTGAAAAGCCAAGGGGTGCTTATATCCCTTGTGAAAGGTTTTTCTGTATCTTTATCCATGATGCTATAAATGCTTGCAGAAATGCAAATATATTTGTACCAGGTACACATGGATTACAGATGAAAAGGTTTGGAGAGCTGAAGATGAACACCCCTATGGTGTCTGATAATCAATTCACTGCATCAATTCCAAATTGGCTAGTGAGGCTAGCTGAACCCCAAGACGCTCGTATACGTTCTTATTTTCAGGTTGTAGGAATACCTCTTCCGAACCCAGTACAACAAGAACAAGTTGAACCTGCCGTGGTTCCAGCTCCAGAGGTTGTAGAGGAACCTGTAGTTCAACCACCCGGGCCAGCTAATCCTCCACTTAGGGTGAACCTCAAACGATCTAGGGTAGCACACCAAGCTCAACCCATGAGGATCAGGGAACCTAGTTCAACTAGGATTGAACCAACCCTTTCCACAACACCCGAAGTAAGCAGTGACACTTTAGCAACAACATCTGAATCATCTCCTGAACATTCTCCTAAGAGAACTCGATACATGCCTGATGAGATGATTCAGACTCCACCAACCCAATGAGTAACTAGATCTAGGACTTCGACACCCATCGTCCGCTAAACAGTTACACCAACCATTGGTGATACGGACCAAGACCTAGAGCCAATTAGGTCACCTTCACCCATCTCTGTATCACATCCAAGAATAACAGTAAGCCCTACACTAAATGAAGCGCAAGCTTCGGTAGGCAAGAGATCTAAACGCACGGATGGTAAAAAGACCACTAAGCCCATCCAATCTAAACAGGACTTAAGAATAAATCCCACAAAGCAAGATGCTTCGGCATCTAAGGAAGTAAAGTCTTCCTCTGCAGTAAAGTCTGCGTTGACTCAATCGATTTAGGACACCCTGCGTATCGGCAGGAAATCCTCCTGTGCCTCAACGTACAACAGGGTCTCGAGGTCCGGCTTATCTTGATGAGGAAGATCTGCCGCGTCCCATGGAAACGATTCAACATGACAATCCTTCGGGATATTTATCAGACTTCCAGCAGACTATTCCCTTGGTTCATGAAAGTGAGTCATTGGTTCAAACCACTTCTCTTCCGGATTCTGAATCTCAGGGTCTAGAGGAAAAGTCTTTAACTGAAAGAGATGTGCCACCTCATGGTATATCAATGATTTCAGGAGTCGGGGATAGCAATATCTCTACGAGAACTAAACAGACGGGTAGTTCTACTACTCTGTCAGAGTCCTAAGAGACCAAAGTCATGGAGGCGGATGCTTCGAAAGAAACTTCACCAGTGACAACTCCGGTTGTTACCCAACCTCCATCAGAAGGGGATATCACGAATCTGACTAGTAGTATGTATAGCCCTACATATAAGAATAATACCGCACAATCACCCTTACCTACCCTCACGGCAACTCAAACACTTCCACCAACATCGCCTTCAACAGTTGCTGCTGATGCTGCTTTTGTTCATGGTTACGTTGTTGTTTCACCAACTGGGTCACCTTCTCAAAGTTCAAATAGATATGGATTATAGTATCTCTCTGACAATGAGGTGGAGGAGCTCTATCTTGCTGAGTTTGCTAAACGAACTGATCTTGATGAAGTTCGCGAAACTATGATGATTTATCTTGAGCAAGCAAGGATAGTGTATCCTTTATCTCCATGCAAGTCACCTGGACCAATTCACATGCCTGATCATGATGATTTCGATTCCGACAATCTTTATGTGGGGGAGAATAAACAATGTGGTTATCGGTCCAGTGTTTTTCAAAGATCAACGTATGAAGCTAGTACATCTAGTCAAAAGAAGGATAAAGATGTTGTTGATATATTTGATTCCAGTGATGAAATTGAAGAAATTCAGTGTGAAAGTTTTCTAGATGAATCGGAAAGTCAGAGAGAGGGTGACTCAGGGATGTTAATGATTATGGATTCAGCTGATCAATCTAGAGAAAAAGTTAACTCAAGAGGACAATCAAAATTTTGACAACATTGAAGATATTTTGAAGGGGTCATCGAGTGTCGCCAATGAATTCAATGATCATCAATTTGTTAATTTGACATCTCCAACTGACGAATTTGGAATAGACTTCGAAAAGGAGATTTTCTCTAATGGCAAAGAAGATACCACGACTCCTCCCGATTTGAATGTTCCTTTTCAAATTGCAGAGATTGTTCTTGAACGTGATGCTAATTACGAACTGAGTGAGGATGAAGAGAAAGATATTCTTCGTTCACCATTCATTGAACAACAAGCATATAGAATTTATGGTGATTCTGATCTCGTCCTTTCTGCATCAATGAGTGTTCTGGGTGCATGGAAATATCATAAGAAACCAGAATATCTCAAAGCTTATCTGAGTGTTCGTGACAAATTCAAATTGAAGAATGAAGAGAAACTTCAAATTCAGCGGAGTTCAGAGATTAAAAGCATAAATAAGGTTTTGATGATTAACAAGGATGGAGTGAAGATGCCATTGTTTCAAGTTACAAGAATGGATGATGAGGATTACCAATTCTCAGAAGCGGATTTTGATAAACTGAAGATGGATGACATTATTTTCATTTACAACTATCTGATTAACTTGAATGAATCTGCAACAATTTTTCATGCTACTACAATGAAGGCAGTCTACAGATTTATTCTTGATTCGATGAGATGGATGTCAGTTCATGATTTTCAGTTGGGATTGGAATCTGGACACAAAAAGCTCGGAATCAAACCACCAAATCAAGTGATTGAAGAGCTAAGATACATGTCCTTACTTGAAGTGAGCGACTATCCATATGGGTTTGCATTTGTCAATTCTCACTATACAAAGATCTTCATCAGAGTCTCAGATTTCAGAAGATACTCAGACGGAACGTTGATGTATGCTTTCAAGTACATGAGATGGAGATTGATCAATAACTGCTATTCAACTGAAGATATTGAGATTGTCAAATACATTCTCACAAGATTAAAAAGTCGTCTCAAAACAAGAGTGAACATACGAAGATATGAGAATCTCAAGGGTTTCAAATCCAAAGTTCACTTCAGAGGAACAAAGTTCCTTTAGATGTTTTAAATAGGATTATGTTGTAAAGTTCACATTTAACACTAAGGGGGAGATTGTTAGGACCCCGAAGTTGTATAGTGTTAATGTGAAATAAGCTTAAATGAAGGTTCCTTAGAAGAGGGCTATATAAGGAACCTAAGTAGTCCTAATTAGATAGCCATTGCATTGTAACCGAGTTCTAGAAGCTGTGGAATGTAATTTTACAGATTCTCTCTAATACCGAGTCTCATTCTTACATACCGAATCTCTCTTTATCTTATCATTTCTCTCAATCTCAACATGATCTGACCTATCAACTAAGCATTTTCACAATCTTTTGGATGTAAGAACTAAAAAGAAAGTATAGGAATGGTGAGAATAATGGAACGGACGAGCTTAATTTATAATGGAAATATCAGACAGAGTAATCGAGGCAGATCACCGTATTTATTTATAGAGATCTTAATTTACTTATTCGCCGAAGAATCAAATCTTTTATATTTCGAAGATATTCTTTAAATCCCTTAAATTCCGGAATTCAACCAAGACAACGTCAAAAGTTAAGACGCACCCTATTTCCTAAATTCAACCCTGGTTACATCAAAAGTTAAGGAAAATCTTATTTTCTTCAATTCACTCTTTTGCAATAACTTCACTCATATTCTTAGAATAATCGAATTATTTTATCATTATTATTATATGATGATAAACCTCTAATAATCAACTCATATTGGTCATAAAAATATTTTTATTGTAAGTCATGACCACCTCACTCAAATTTCGGGACGAAATTTCTTTAATGGGTAGGTACTGTGATGACCCGGGAATTTCCGACCAAATTTAAACTTGAATCTTATATGGTTTCGACACGATAATCAAAGTTTGTTATGTTAAGTCTCAAGGATTTGAAACTATATTCATATATGCATTTAACCTCGACTAAATTCCAAAGATTCACGAACCATAATAGGAACTGATATGTTTATATATGTATATGTATATAAATATTATAACTTGAAAATGTTACGCGTTAAGTTATTTTTTTAAACGAAATAAAAATAAACTTTGAAATATAAAAAGTATTGAAAAACTAAAAGTTATATTATTAATAAAGATTTTGAACATAAACTTATATTTCTAATAATGTATATATAAATATCTATATATTTTAACTTAGTCATAAAATGTCCTGATTTAAAATAAAATATTTTGACAAACAACGAGCCACTGATTTATGGAAGCAAATGACCACAACACTCAATTATATAAGTTACAATTTTTATAAAGTAATTTGTTGATGAGAAAGTCAAATTATTATTAAGGGTACACGTCGCGTAACGTAAAAGGTTAGTTTTCTAAATGTACGAAAGTGCGATCGAAAAACCGAAAGTGGTACACGAGTCGAGTGACAACGTACGAGTCATTTTAGTAAAAATTACATTTTTACCATGCACGTAAATATAATATATTATATAATTAATTAGATTGAATATAATATATTATATTAATTAAAAAAAGAACACGTTGAAAAGAGAAGAACAAATCGATGTGCCAGTATATTTAACATCATGCGTTCGCATGATAATACTACTAGACACTCATGCGATCGCATAAGTGTCGATTGCAGCTCACATATATAAAGATAACTCGATCCTGGTACCAGTTTGCACTCTATCTCTCTCTAATTTTGCAATACTCCGTAATATTTATTTCATTTATTATTATTATTATTATTATAAATCTTATTGTTATTATTAGTATTAGTATTATTAGTATTATTATTATTATTACATAAAATACTACGACGGAGTGCTGCTCGCGTAAATTAAAAATGAGTTTTATGAGCGGGATAGGGTTAAGGAAATTATGGGTTATAGCTATGGAGGTGATGGGTATGGTTCATGGGTATGCTCATAAGGTCAAATTTAGTGTTTGTCATCTCCGTTGCGTCTACGTACCTTTCCTGCAATATTGAATCTCAATATTGATACGTGAGTACTCGTAAATAAATTTTTACATACTAATAGTGTATCCTTGACTAGTGCTCGAGAATATAGGATTATGCATGCTTGTATTTTTTGATATTGCCCTTAGATAGTTTATGTTGAATCGTGAATTAGTTACACTTGTGATTGAGATAAGGTATAAGATATGCATGTCCTTGGAAAGCTAATTAAGAACTTTTTCTTTAGATATCGAATGGTTTCGATGAACGGATTAGAAGTTATAGTCAATTGAATTTTTGTAAAAATGATTATTATTATCGTCGTTATTATCGTCGTTCTAGTTTTTATCAAATTATTATTATTATTATTATTATTATTATTATTATTATTATTATTATTATTATTATTATTATTATTATTATTATCAATAAAAAGTATTAACATTAAAATTTTTTATTTTTATTATTATTACTATCGTTAAAGTTAAAGTTAGAATTAGTATTATTATTATTATTATTATTATTATTATTATTATTATTATTATCATTAAAATAGTTATTAGGATTATCCTTATCATAATATTTATTATTAGTATTATTAGGATTAAAACTTATATTAGTAACACTTAATTATTATGATTATTATTATCATTAAAATGAACGCGATATAAAAGATGATTTAAAAGCTATCAACAAATTGATTAGGAGATAAAGAGTATGAGTATCCTGTTGAAATTTAAAATATTTTAAGATAATGATTTTGATAAAATTATCGTTTTTCCTTAATTTTATCACTATTATTATTATTGAAAGTATTATTAATATTAAAAATACAATTTTTATAAAAATTATTATTTTTAATAGGAATATCATTATTAATATAAATTTCATTATTATCATGAATTAGAATCATCATTTTATCATAATATCATTTTTAGTAAATATAAAAATTAATATTTTTATTAATAGATAATAGTAATTATTACTACAAAATAATACAACTTTTACTTATTATTATTACCAATGTTATTTTATCAAATAAATATGTAACATAAATAATATAATTACCTTAATAAAACCTATCATAATATTTTATGATATTGAATGAATTTTATAAATTTTATTAAAATATTTTTTTATGAATTATATTATTTACTTTAATAAATTTTTTTAAAAAAATTTAAAAATATAAAACGACGATAATTAAAATATATAATAATCATGTATAAATTTTGGAAAACAATTGAGTCAAATTGACTTTTGTTGACTTTTTCATATTAGTCTCGAGCATTAGGATTGTGGTACACTATGACTTGACCTAAATTGCTGTACAAATATTGACCAACATATAAATATATATACTTAATTTAGGTTCGTGAATCCGAGACCAACCTTGCACTTGTTCAATGACGTTATATGTATTTTTACTATGAAATACAGTATGGTGAGTTTCATTTGCTCCATTTTTAAATGTTTTTGCAATATATATTTTTGGGACTGAGAATACATGCGCTGCTTTTATAAATGTTTGTTGAAATAGACACAAGTAATCGAAACTACATTCTATGGTTGAATTATCGAAATCGAATATGCCCCTTTTTATTAAGTCTGGTAATCTAAGAATTAGGGAACAGACACCCTAATTGACGCGAACTCTAAAGATAGATCTATCAGGCCCAACAAGCCCCATCCAAAGTACCGGATGCTTTAGTACTTTGAAATTTATATCATGTCCGAAGGAGGATCCCGGAATGATGGGGATATTCTTATATGCATATTGTGAATGTCGGTTACCAGGTGTTCAATCCATATGAATGATTATTTTTGTCTCTACGCATGAGACGTATATTTATGAGAAATGAAAATCTTGTGGTCTATTAAAATGATGGAAATGTTTATTTATGTTAAACTAATGAACTCACCAACCTTTTGGTTGACACTTGAAAGCATGTTTATTCTCAGGTACGAAAGAAATCTTCCGCTGTGCATTTGCTTATTTTAGAAACATTACTTGGAGTCATTCATGGCATATTTCAAAAGACGTTGCATTCGAGTCGACGAGTTCATCAAGATTATTATTAAGTCAATTATAGTTGGATATATTCTGAAATGGTATGCATGCCGTCAATTTTCATTGTAAAGAAAGATTGTCTTTTAAAATTGAATGCAATGTTTGTAAAATGTATCATATAGAGGTCAAATACCTCGCGATGTAATCAACTGTTGTGAATCGTTTATAATCGATATGGACTTCGTCCGGATGGATTAGGACGGGTCTCTACACCATGTGTAGGATTTGTCCTTTGATTTCATAATCTGGCGCATTAATGTCTGGCTTAATAATGGCGTGACCTTGGCCAGTGCGTATGGCTCTCATTCGGTCTTCCATACTTAGAGGTTCTGTTACTTCCATAATTGAATTTGTTGAATACGAATCACTAGAGAATTCTGATTTAACAGTTTGTTCCTCGATAATCTCTGGATGAGTAATTTGTGGTTCAGGAGGAATGATTAGTGGTTCAGGATCTCTGAATTGTCCTTGAATATTCTCCGGATTCTCAATTGTGAGGTCGGGTTCAAAAAATGGATTATCGAAAATTTGAATTGGAGTACTTGGTCGATTAAATGACGATTCTAAAGAAAAATCAACGGCGACAATGTTGGCTAGATGTCTTGATCGAGTTACTGGTGGTGAACGTATGAAAGGTGGTGAACGTTTTGCTCGGTGCATTCACTGAATATCCTATTAGTTATAAAAGATAAAAATTATATAAGTTATCAAATTAATAGACTTTTCTGATTTTGCCCACGTTTCCAATAGCCAATAGATGCAGCAGGTAGCTAGGACCCTTTAAATCGGAAGCCCACAACTCGCCACTAACAAATCCAACTATTACTACGAACCAGAAAATTTTGGATGTCTATCAATTTAACCGCTTAAAATAATTTTTCGTTTTGAAATTTTAGAGAAGAAATAGAAAATTATATGTCCTAAAAACTAGAGCGTCGAGAAATAAGAAAGAAAAGAGTGCGTTGAAAAACTTCGAAAAATAAAAGGTCGAAAAATTAAGCGTCGAAAAATAATAAAATGTAGCGTCGAAACTTAAAAGTCTAAAAACTAAAATTTAAAACTTATGTCTAAAGGTAATAAAGCTTAAAAGGAATTCTATATCCAAAACGGCAATAACTTAAAAAGGCACTAAAACTTAAAACGGCGTCGCAAAATTCTAAAGCACCTAAATCTTAGTCTAAAGAAAAAGCACTTAAGGGATTTTACGGCAAATCCTAAAAATCTAGAAATATAAAATAACTACGGCAAAATACTAAGTTTAAAACTAATTACGAACGATAAATATACAAATATTATGAATAAACGATAAAAATATACAAAATATAAAAATAAGCTCAAAGTTATAAAAATACAATTTTTTTATAAAAATATTATTTTTATATTATTATTTTATAAAAGTATTAATTTTATAAATAATAAAACTAATTGAAACTTAAAAATACAAATTTAATTAAAACTTAAACTAATTATTATTAAATTAAACACTAACTATAATTAATTAATAATAATAATAATATTAATTAAACACAAACCTTAATCGTACCAGCTAATGATCAGACCTGTCAGAGGGTACCATGCGATCGCATGGGTTTTTAACTGCCTTCTCATGTGATCGCATGAGATGCAGGTTCAGCTGACATGCAGGTCGAAATTTTGCAGGTTCAGTTTCTATTTTATTTTTTTATTTTTTACTTTTTACGTTTTACTTTTTTTTCTTTTCTGTTTTTAAATTATAAAATATTTATATAAAATAAATAAAAACTTATACTTTAAAAACTAAAAAAAATAGAAATACTTTATAATTTTATATATTTTAAACAAACTTTTAAAAATATATATATTTTGTTTTTTCTTTTTATATTTTTGTATTTTTAACAAAATATTTTTACAAAATAATAAATAATATATTTTTACAAAAATATAGTTATAATAAAGCGTTTTTTCACCGAGTCCCCGGCAGCGGCGCCAAAAATACTTGATGTGTGCAGCAGCGTATACGAAATAGTTATATTTTTGTTGCGAAATACTATTAAATACGATACAATTTTACACAAGTTATTTATTTATTTATAGAGTGGATATACCTAAAATTTGCTACAACACTTATAGGCAGTGTACCTAATCGTACAGTAGTGTAGTTTTTAGTAAGTCCGGTTCGTTCCACAGGGAGCTAGTGATACATACTATATTTTTAACAACTATATTTATATAAGTAGTAATAATATTATATAAAAGGGGGGTTTTACCGTTTAATGACCGGTTTGTCGATTTTAAATAAAGCGTAAAAATTAATGACGAAAATATAAATGATAGAATTTAAATTGCGATAAAGTAAATTGCAGTAATTAAAATGACAGTAAATAAAGGTACGATGAAATATGAAATAAAAGTATTATGCTTATTTGAACTTCCGTAATCATGATGTTTGACGTTTTGATTTTAATTAATTGTTACCCGGGTTAATTGTTCTTTGTCCTGGATTATTTGATACCTATTTGGTTTTTGTCCATAATAGTCCATAGGTCATAATTATAAAATGCTCGTCATATTAACCTTATTCCCGAAGTCAAATATTCCAACTAATTAGGGATTCGAACTGTAACAGGGTTTTAATACTTTGTTTAATAATTACACTAGGTTATCGACTGCGTGTAATCCAAGGTTTTATTATTTTGTTAACAATTACACCAATTATCCTTGTATGTAATCCACCCCTGTTTTAATGAGATATGAATATTAATTTACCCACTTAATCAGAATGAATAATCAATTACCCAACCCGAATAATTAATTAAATGATCGTAAAAGATGTCGTATAAACGTCACTAAATAGAACATACATAATCATTTTAATAATTATTAGATTAACTAATTTGAAGATAGGTTCAACATATTCTAATGAGTTGTCATTCGATTAGATAATACCCCCTATCTATTAATAGTCAATAGTCCAATGTCCACAAGTGTCGGTCTTTTGTCCAAACCTTAATTATGGTACAAAATCTAATAACCCCGTCTTAATATTTAGTCTAACATCACGATTACTTTGGCTCAAATAAGAATAATAATAACTTAGTTACAAGACATTAATTTAAAAAGGAAGAACATAGCTTACAGTGGTGATTAATCGCGTAGCGTTACACGGACAGAGTTCAGACTTACAAAACCTTAAAACATTTCTTACAATAACCCAATTATTATTAAACTTAAATTAAACTATAAATTATAAAGATATATATATATATATATATATATATATATATATATATATATATATATATATATATATATATATATATATATATATATATATATATATATATATATATATATATATATATATATATATATATATATATATATATATATATATATATATATATATATATATATATATATATATATATATATTTCTTACAGAGAAAGGAAGAGAAAAAGATATATATTACTCGTCCAATTCGCTGCCTTTTATAGATGTGAGCTGAGTTTGGGAGCCATGCGATCGCATGGGTTCCCTTTGTTATTTCCATGCGATCACATGGACAGGCTGGCCAGCATACATCCTTCAATTTAAACGTGGGCTACTTGATTTATTTAATATATAATTTAATATATATAATTTTATATAATTATATATATATTATATTATATTCTTGTGCAAAGTTAACTTGTAATTTTAGGTCCGTTGCGTTGCGCTTTGATAGTTGGCTCAGGTCCCGGTTCCGGATTTTCGAACGTCCTTTCGTACGCGGAGATATCTTGTACTTTGCATTCCACGACTCGTACTCTTGTCATTTTTAGACGTTTCTTATCAATAAATAGAACCACTTGAATTATATCCTGTTCATTTGAGCTTTTTGGTCATTTGCGTCTTCAAATCGTCGTTTTCTTCTTTTGTCTTCGCACTTATTTATTTAAACGAATATTACATAAAAATAGAACAATTGCAACTAAAAGCTTTACATATTGGAAGGATATTGTGCCTAATATATGTTCATTTGGAGCACTATCAGCAGGTTTATTCTATGTAATTGTCCACGGCCTCCTTCATAGTTTCGCATAATCCGCTTTTCGGTACTAAATTTTCTATCGATCGTTTCCAACAATCCATTCTTTATCATCATACTTTTGACTGTTAAGGTCGTTTACAGTTTGCTGCTTCATTCAGCTTTTTCAACATTCCGAGTATTGATTCACCGACTGGGTGCTTTTTCAGAATTTCAGAATGGAAGTTCATAATTCTAAGAGATAAATGTTATATGTATACATATAACTATGGATGTAGAAACGTTGCAAGATTCAAAATACTGAATTGCTGATTTCTGGTAATTGGTATGGCAATTCTCGTTACAAGCTGCGGATGAGTATATGATAGGGTTTTTAATGAATATAATGATTTTCGGAAAATCAAAGATCAATGAGGTTCTGGTAAGTTTACTGCTAATGTGATGTGGTATAAAAGTTCCCCGGTAATGATGACGAGAGGACAATTGTATACATCAAGGTTATAATAAGACTAGTACGATTGAAAAGTCAAAGTTGACTTGCTGGAGCTGTGACAAAATTCGCTACTTTGTAAAGAAAATGCAATGTTATTTTTTGGTAATAACAACGCCAAAGGAGCTCGTACAGATACGTGTTAAACGTTTACTCCTGTTCTGAGAGTTTTTCAGGTGCATAACTATATACATCAATCTTTTCTTCCGTAGATGAAGTGTGGTTGGTTCATCCTCTCGATTGAGGTGTTTTCAAGAATCATGAAGGGTTTGAACGTAGATTGTAATCGTCAAGATACAAATGAGGTTTAAGATGAAATCAAGTGGCAAACTTGAAGAATTGTTTAGTTTCATATGTTATAATCAATATTTTAATTCATTTTAATTATCCAAAGTTGGTAGTCCATAGTTGATAGTCCACAATTAGCAGTTCAATAATTTAATATATAATATTCGAATTAATTAATATGTATCGTGACCCGTGCACATGTCTCAGACTCGATCACAACTCAAATTATATATATTATTATAGAATCAACCTCAACCCTGTATAGCTAACTCGATCATTACTGTATATAGAGTGTCTATGGTTATTCCAAATAATATATATAGATGCGTCGATATGATATGTCAAACCCTTGTATACATGTCCCGATATTTAAAGTGCGTAAAATAAATAACAGAAATTAAATGACAATAAAATTGCGAGAATATAAATTGCGATAATTAAATTGCAATTAATAAAATGTAATCAGTTAGCTAGGAACAGTTAGCTAGGAACAGTTAGCGTGGATTCTTAACACAATTTCTCATAGTTAATTTGTTTGTTTCTAACAAATTTTATTTTGTCAAATGTTTTCTTCATTATGCCACTTGTTGGATTCTGATAGGTCAAAATCTAAATATGAAATTAAATGAAAATGGTTATTCTGCGGTGAACGGATACGTATATCGGTGGTTGTAAGTAGGATAGTGAATGACTACCGAATCAGCTTCGAATAATGTACATTGTAATTTATTAATGTGAAATCTAAATATTCCTCAGGTATTACCTACCCGTCAAAATATTTTCACCATTAACAGTTTGTACAATAAAATTTTTAATTACAATCTTTATGAAAACATATATATATATATATATTTTCTTCAGACGTAATCATGGATTTAATGAGTCAATGTGATATTAAACTCATCAGGTTTACGGCTAGAACTAGAGTACATAATCTCTAAAACATTAGAGATTACATAATCGCCATGAAGGACGAAGATAGTTTATGTAGAACGATTCGTAGAACGATGATTATGCTTGAGGTATAGATTGCGAAGTTGAGACGTGTGATGATGTTGTTGTTGTTGGTACTGGTTATGCTGCTGGTGTTGCTGATGGTGGTACTGTTGCTGTCGGTGCTACAAGTGTTGTTGGTGCTGAGGTTGGTGATGATGTTGGTGTAGTAAGTATAGCTTGTAAATCACGCACCATTCTTGTCAGGGTTTCTATCCTACCCTCTATCATTTCTATCCATCCACTCATCTGATTCGATAGATCTTGATTATCAATTCGAAGTTCCCTAACTTCTTCTAATATTCCCCTTCGATTAGTATTCGGAAGTAGAGGTTGAATATTTTCAGAGATTGCAGTAATGCGACCTTCGAGGTGTAAAACTTTAGCAAGAAGGGTGAATACGGTGTTGCGCATAGGTTCACCGGTGAGTACATCGTTTTCTACGATGTTAGGAGGTAAGTTTGATTCGCGGTAGGGCTCGCCTTCTTCATTTCTCCATCGAGTGAGTAAGTCTCGGACCCACCCCCATCTCCTCCAGAAAGAAAAATAGCTAAACGGTGGAGGCACTTCGGGTTCATTGACTTCGGTTCTACTTCAATACGCATCTCGAAATTGCTTCCGGAACTAATGGAATCCAAGCTAGGTGTAGGATCCATCTCTTATGATCAGTTAGAGGATTTTTGATATGAAATTATTTTCAGTTATCGGATAATATTCTAATTATATAGAATATCTAATATAGTACAGAAGATCCCGTAGATTACGGAGGAAATTAAGGAAACGTGTAGGATAAAGTCTACAGTAACAGATACGCTAAGTTATGGATTTGTCTATACACTATTCATGCAATCGATGCAGTAAGATGTGTCTAGACTAGGAATGATTAGCAGGTAATTTCCTAAGGATGATAAGTAGATGATTTTCGACACGAAATGATAAGCAAAACTTTTGACATGCAGACACGGTCGAAGTCCAGACTCACTAATGCATCTAAACAACTATCAGTTAGACACACTAATACAAGACCTGGTTCGCTAAGACCACCGCTCTGATACCAACTTTCATGACCCGTCCTAATCCATCTGGACGAATACATTAGATTTGGTTACATCGCGAGGTACTTGACCTCTATATGATACATTTTACAAACATTGCATTCGTTTTTGAAAAGACAATCTTTCATTACATCGAAAGTTGATGGCATGCATGCCATTTCATAATATATCCAACTATAATTGACTTAATAATAATCTTGATGAACTCAACGACTCGAATGCAACGTCTTTTGAAATGTGTCATGAATGACTCCAAGTAATATCTCTAAAATGAGCAAAGACACAGCGGAAGATTTCTTTAATACCTGAGAATAAACATGCTTTAAAGTGTCAACCAAAAGGTTAGTGAGTTCATTAGTTTATCGTAATCAATCATTTCCATAATTTTAATAGACCACAAGATTTTAATTCCATAAATACACATCTCGTATCAGGCATTTTGCAAACTGCATAGAGATAAAAATCATTCATATGGTGAACACCTGGTAACCGACCTTAACAAGATGCATATAGAATATCTCCATCATTCCGGGACACCCATCGAACATGATAATTTCGAAGTACTAAAGCATTCCAAATTCCAGAATGGGGCTTGTTGGGCCCAATAGATCTATCTTTAGGATTCACGTCAATTAGGGGGTATGTTCCCTAATTCTTAGGCTACCAAGCTAAAAGGGGCATATTCGATTTCGATCATTCAACCATAGAATGTAGTTTCGATTACTTGTGTCTATTTCGTAAAACATTTATAAAAGCAGCGCATGTATTCTCAGTCCCAAAAATATATATTGCATAAGCATTTAAAAAGGGAGCAAATGAAACTCACAATACTGTATTTTGTAGTAAAAATACATATGACGGCATTGAACAACTGAACAATGTAGGGTTGGTCTCGGATTCACGAACCTATATCATTTGAATATATATTAATACATATAATCGTAGTTAAACAAATTCATATCATATATCTTTCCATTATAGTTTATATATATATATTTAGTTTTTGTACTTATTTAATTTTCTTAGTATTTATATAGTCATATTAATATATATGTTTGATTAGTATTATATTAAAACTACCTAATTTATTATATAAATATTTATATATAACTGTTAATATGTTTAATACATACATATATATAATATTACTTCTAAGTATATTTTTATATACAACATACTTATTTGGTAATTTAATATTAAAAAAATAATAAAATTTGTATTTGATGGTAATGATAGTATTAAATATGACAATACAGATAATAATAATAATAATAATAATCATAGTAATATTAATAGTAATAATTTTAATGATACTAATAGTGAAACTGATATACTAATAATATATAGTTTTTGTGATAACAAGATGATAATCATATTAATAATACTTATGTTAATATTTATAATAATAATAATAATAATAATAATAATAATAATAATAATAATAATAATAATAATAATAATAATAACAATAATAAAAATAAAAATACTCTTAATTATAACCATAATCATAATGGTAATAATGATAATTATGATATTAACAATTATAAACATATTGATAATACTAATATTTATAAAATGATACAAATTCTAATATTAATATATATTAATGATAATAATAATAATAAATCCTAATCATGTTAATAATAATAATAATAGTTATACTAGTAATCACCATAATGATACTTCTTTTAATTATTCTACTGAACATATTACTAATATTATTGATAATAACAATAATTAATAATAATAACAATAATAACAAAATTAATAATAATGATAATACAAAAAGGATTATGACTACCTCACAATAATAAGCTCCAAAAATAAAATACTTTTGCCCGACCTCGAACCCGTGACCTCCCGTTAACACACAAACATCTTTGACCATCCATCCGTTTTTTGTTTTTCTGTTATTATTATCATCTTAAATTTATTTAACAATTGTTTTCTGTTCTTCCTTCTTCTTTGATTAATACCCACGACAGAACCAAACTACGATCTCCAACAGTTTATTCAATGTTTTAATTTAGATATGAAGATTAAACGTATCAATCAAGATGTATGTGTTGATTTATCAAAACAGAAAGGAAAAAAAAATTAAATAATAGCTGTGACAGACGTCTGAAGAACACGATATGCTCCAACATCAATTTCAAATTTTAAGACGTTTTAGCCAAAGATTACTACACGAAATATGTTGTAAAACCTTCCTATAATCTTTATTAACCCTTAATTTAACTTAATTCGTAACACATCATTCGAATTTAAATAAAGATCATTGTTTGACTTTTTAATCTAAAAACTTTGACTCGCAAATTCTTTCTCAATAATAAAAATTGATGGATGAAATTTTGCAGAAACATTCATTAGAGGATTACTATCCTATCTGCATTTTTACATGATGATAAACGATTTAAAATCAAGCTTTTTGTAAAATGGTGTACAAATAGGGGAACGTTTTTGGGTTAAAAAAAATTGTTTTTCATTCATGATTGCATCGATGTAAATATGTAAGTTGAATTGATAATTGAAGTAGCAGCACTGTTAAATCACGGGTATGCATTGTTGTATACAATTGGTCGACAAAAATTAAATCAGAAGAAACAATAGGAAGCAGACAAAAGAAATAAATAAATATAAAACATATCAGATGTTAAAAAAAAAATTGCGCTTATAGATTTTTGAATCCATATATGTATATAATATATATATTCTATATAATTAACATTGACAAATTTTGTTTCCAAAAATCATTTGACAAATTTTGTTTCCAAAAATCATTTATATTCCATATATTCTATATAATTAACTAAACAGGTTTTAAATAACAAGTTTTAATTTACATTATGTTATCTTCCATAAATACTAAATCACTTAATAGTTTATTAATATATTTAATTTATTATATATAATTATTTACATATATAATTATATATATATATATATATATATATATATATATATATATATATATATATATATATATATATTATACATTTTTGTTTAAAGATTCGTGAATCGTCGGGAATAGTTAAAGGTCAGATGAATACATGAACACAGTTCAAAAGTTTTTGAGACATAACATTACAGACTTTGCTTATCGGGTCGAAATCATATAAAGATTAAGTTTAAATTTGGTCGGAAATTCCCGGGTCGTCACAGTTGCTGGTTCCACTGTTCTAATTGTTGATGAGGAGATGGTTATTGCTGATGATTCTGTTATTCCTCCTCCTATCCCCGGTGATACTGCTCCAACTACTGCTTCTGAAGTAGTTGATGATGTAACTACTGCACCTTCTTCCGCTGGTGATGAGATTATGGCTAAAACCAAGGGTGATATTGTATTGACTTACTAAGGGTGATATTGTATTGACTGATGAACTCATTCCTGCAAATGCTGCTTATTCTCAACAAGCTTTTGAAACCATTACTTCTAATGCAGCAAGCATTATTGTCATCTCTGGTTCAGATGGTGGTTCTCAAGAAACACAAGTGGATGCTGGTACTGATACTACTGCCACTAATGAATCTTCTAAGGCTGATATTTTTACTGAAAAACCTAAGTATGTTTGCCAAGTACCAGATCCAGAGGAGGGTGTACCAAAACTTATCTACAAGGGAGTAACCGTTACTCCTAAAGTTGACCTCCTGGTAGACCAGCTTACTATTAATCCACAGAGTGCTCTGGTTGCAGCCAGCAAATTACCTGATGAAGAGCTGACTCAGCTACTGGCACAGCTGGACCAACCAGCAAGAGAAGAAGTTTATGAGAGGCTGGCTACACTTGAAAACCTTAATGAGCAGCCATACTATCATGTTTTTGGTATGGCCCCTACTGCCTCCCCATGGTCTGGTACATAGAGGCCTCTCAAGTTTATTTGTGATCCTGATACTGGTAAATTTGTAATGCAAGATATTACTGATTCGCCAGTACCTTCTGATTCTTCAGCTTCTTCCTCATCATCCTCTTCATCTGATGGTGATGCTAATAAAGGTACTAGTAAGGAAGACCTAGTAGCTCCTGATAATGCTACTGGTTCCAAAGACAAACCAGTAGATCTTGATATTGATGCAGCTGATTCTCCTGCCAAGGATACTAGTGGTTCTAAGCCTTCTGGTGAAGGTAAAAATGATGGTGATCATGGTGATGAGTCAGATTCTGACCTTCCACCTCCACTACCCCACAGTGGTACTCCTATTATTGCTGCTACCGAACAACCATCACCCAGTACAGCTGATGCTTCTGAGATAGCTAGGTTGTCTACTCTGGCTATCTACAGAACTATTGCCAGAATCACTCTGACATTATAAAGACCATCAGGGAAACTCTAGTTGACTGCATGGCTGAAGCTATTCGACAGGCTGGCTGTGTTACCACTTACATTATTGAAACCCAGATGTGTCAAATAAATGCCTTTGCTGATCTAGCAGTTGACACCATCAGATGCCATTATGAAGAAGAAGATGCACTAAAGCAGCGAATCATCTCTCACAATGAGTATACTGATCATATCACCAGACTTCAAGTAGAATTAGATCGTGAAAGACAGAGGAATCAATTTCTGAATGAAGAAAATAGGGTGTTGGAAGAGAGATTGGAGTCACAGGAACAACAGATGGCTAAAATGATTCCTGCTTCTGCGTATGTTAGACTGGTTAAGACAATGCACAAAATGGCTTATCTATAAGCTGATGTTCGAGCTGGTGTTAACCAGATTGCCATGGGTGTTGCCATGGGTGATCTTGATGTAAGTGTTCTCCCTGGCTCTACTTCAGCCCCTGCTGATGACAAAAATGGAACGAAGAAATCTAAAAGTAAAAAGAAGAGAAAACAATCTGAGGGGGAGTATGAACATGAGAAAGCTCCTAAGCAGCAGAGGAGAGATGGCGATTATGGTGGTGATTTTCAAGGAAGAACTGACTCTAAGTCTTGCAACGCTCATATTGAAGCAGGTGTCTAGGGTGCTGGTGAATCTCAATCCAGGATGCCTGCCACATCTGTGGATGATATTGGTTCTGGAAGTAAGCCCATTGATAATGTATCTGAACTGGATTTTGCTGAATCTTTTGTTGCCTCTCAAACCATTGAAAAGAAGTTAAAAGGAAAAATAGAGAGACACCAGAAGAAGCAGCAAGACTTAAATGATGCCTTCAATGCTAGATTCGAGGCCTATGCTACAAAGAAAAGACACAGAATTGAGCATAGAAGAGGTCTCTCTCTTAAACAACTTGAAATTCACAATGAGCTGCTCAACATTAATCAATACAAGAAAGATGCATGAAAAAGAAATGCTAAGTTCATGGTGAAATATGACAAAAAGAAGGCAAAGCTGTATATTGAGTGAGCAGCAAGGATAGGGAGTATGACACATGAAGGAATTCAACAATACTTGGATTCTAATAGGTTAGGGGGAGAAAGGGCTAATGTATTTATGCAATGGCTGGATGGTATGATTAAATCTAGCCAATCTTCCCAATCAGCAACTCCTGCTCGGCCAGCTACACAACAACAACCAGTTGAGATTGTTCATCTGGATGATGATAATGAGAAGCTAGTAGAGACAGATCTGTCCACTACTGAGGGGGAGCATCTTGCAATAACTCCCCTAATGTCTCCACAAGAACCAGTATCCACACAAGAACCACTAGCTGAACCTAAGCCAATTGATAAACAAAGGGTAAAATCTGCCTCTAGGAATAACCAGCCCCTAAGGAAAGAGCCCTTATTCGAGGCAGCTGGTGAAGATACTGTGGTAGTTGTACCAGATGATACTAATAAGTTAGCTGGTAATGAAGACACAACAAGGAGTGCTGTGACAGAAGACCCAGCCAGAAGTGTGCTGCTGGGTGAAAGAAGATCAGAAGACCCAGCAAAAGAGGATGAGCTAGGAGCTAATATTGATACTGATTCTGTTGCTACTAACTTTACATTCTGGGATAGTGGCAGCTCAACCTTTGTTCAAACACCACTACCAGCAGATACTCTTGCTTACATTGATAGGACACTGGATGATCTTCACGACTATGAACCAGTGGATCCTTCTAGCACAGCAGAATCAACATATGAATATCCAACATCTTCCCCCAAGAAAAATGATAAACAAACTACTTGGGAAGATGATTCAGTTGCATGAAGAAAGCCTGACATCAGAAAGATGAATCCAGATGAAAGGGAGGCTTATAGGCTCGAGATATCTGTTGCTGAATTACTGAACATTTGAGTAGCAGGGAGACCAGAAAGAATATGCTAAATCCGAATGTTGTATCATCCTCTTAACCAACAGTTCTACATTGATAATATGGATGTCAACATTGATATTGGTATGTATTTATCGAATAGTGGCCAAAGACTCTACAATGATGAGGAGAAAGCACTTTTCTATGAGGCTGTGCAACTGGATATGGATCTTCAACAATATTGCAATGCCCTAGTTACTGATGAGGGCAGGCAATTGATTGCAATAGCAAAACCCTTAATATCACTGTGAATGAATACATAACAAGTATTCAATTGGAAAGACAAAGAAGGGATGATGCTGAGTATGCAGAAAGGCCGAGGCTTAGGGAAGAAGAAGCTAAACTGGCTGCTGATATAAAATAAGAAGTTGAATCTCTCAAATTAGCAAAATCCATAGTTAAAGTACAGGACAAAGTCTTTGATAAGCTGGAAGCTGCTGAGAAGATCCCTACAGAAGCTCCAGAAGAAACTAAAAGAACTAAAGAACTGACTGATCATTTCTTCAGGAGCAAATATGTTGATGTAGTGACCAGAAGGTCGAACCCTGGTAAGATCATCAAAGTTCATAAAGGTATAAAAAAGGCCTTCAATATCTGCAGGGATAATAATGTTTATGAGAAGGTAGATTACAAAGATCTGAAAACCTTCAGATTTAGTGAATGGATGGAGATACTGCAGTATTTCATTGGTAAAGGTCAAAGTAATCTCAGAGATACATTGAAACCTGAATTACGAGACCTATTTGATAAAGCAGTCAAGTATGGGGATGCACCAGTGGTAAAAGTAGAAGAAGTATTGGCTCAAAAGCCTAAAAGAAAGAAATCTATTGGTGATGGCCCACACAGAAGAGATCTCATCATTCTACCTCCTCAAATATTAGTTTTTGATATGAAAGACTTACCTGAGCTATTCCCTGAAGCCTGGGCTGCAGTTAAAGTGAGAGAAGAAGAGCTATCTGATGAAGAAAAGGAAAAGGAAAAAAATAAAGATAGATAGCCTTCTGTTGTTGATCTTGTATCTTTTGTTGTATTACATTTCACTGTACTGCATTGTAATTATTGTATATATTTCATATAATGAATGTGAAATGAGTTAATCTTCAAAAATTATATCAATTTATAAGATATAGATAACTCAACAAAAGATCCCAAAACAAACCAAAACGGGACAAATTTTACTGCCTATTTTTTTATTAGATCCCTTAGTGCTGGCTTTAGTGTTTTCTCTATATGTCATAGGTTTTATCATCATCAAATAGGGGGAGATTGTTGAGTCCCCAAAGTAATTAAGGATTTAATTATGTCAAGATAGTAATTATGTACACAAAAATGTTATGTGCAGCCAGCATAGGTTTATTTATGTATAGACAGCAAATGTTGCTGTATCGAGTGTTTTGTATGCTGCCTAGTCTACCGGCACAAGGTAGACAGTATTCTTCAATCAGCACAGGATGAGTGCCCAGCAAATCATGAAGATCAAGTGACTCAGCATAGAAGAACCAGCATGGCTAATAAGCAACATACTACACAAAGACAGCTATGCTCCATTACAAGCATAGTAGTTTCTTGAGTGGTCTACATCACTTGTTCTATTCAACAGAAGTCAAAGACAAAGTTGAACAGAAAAGGACATGCGTCGGTGGCTTACAAGTGAACTTATAAGACCACGTAGGAATGAAAAAGTTTAACGCATGTGCAGACATGTGTAATACTTTGTCAATTCCTAGAGAACCCAACATTCAATTTGTTTATTCAAATAGTGGTGCCAAACCGAATTGAGGTGTTCCTGTAAATAGTTACCAAAGAGGAAAGAAAAGACCATGCTCTCTGATGCAATTGTCCCCACAAGTACAGACATCTCATGTACCAATGGAAAATGGATCAATTACATGGATAAAAGGATTACTATAAATAGAAGTATTCACTATTGTAACAACTAGTGGTGTGGGTTTATTTATTTAGAGTCTAAATGTGTAATAGCTTAAGATATCCTCGATAGCTATAAGTTAGGTATAATCTGTATCAACCAACTGTTATTCTGCCAAGAACAGTTGTAATTCTTTGTAATTCATATCAATAAAGAATAACCGTTGAAAATTACCTTTAACTCTTATTTAAATTAATTGCATGAATACTAAACTGTTATATCTGTTAAGATAATCAAGAGAATTGTATTCACCCCCTCCCCCTCTACAATACTCTTGTTGTTATTCAATGGACCAACAGAGAGTCCTAGTGAGAGAAAACTCCAATGGAAGAAGAAGATGGTGATTTTTGCCCAAATTGAAATTCATCTTGGTGTATCTAGCCTCTAGAACTCAATTTAGCTAAAGTAAACCATATATCCGAATTTTAGTGTTTGATATTTGATTTGAGTTAGGGTTTTGAGTTATTATTGGGTTATAAACCTCATTTCTTATAAAATTGAGGGTTTTCTTGTATGTATTGTGCAAGTAAACCCGATTATTATGGGTTTAGGGTTAGATGATGAATTTGGAAGTATCTGTCATGGTTTGGATGTTAAATCACTAGGTTGTGAATGTGTTAATGATTTTGATGTTCTTAAGAACATGTTTGATAGTCAAAATGGGTGTTGACCTTGATTTGGTGTTAAACTAGGATTTGAGGCTAGTGTTGATGTAATAAGTACTTAAGTACTTGGTTTATGTTGTTAATTGGTGGATTAAGGCCTAATCACTAGCCATTAGTGATTTTGGGATGAATTTGACATAAGTCAAAGGAGGTCAAGTGTGATATGGGTTAATATTGCATGTGTTATAGTTTTGGTATAAATGACGCTTTGAAATGATCATTACCTAAGTAGTAATCTAGTGTCGGGACCTGGTTGGTCAATTTGGAGTCAAGTATAATTTGGGTCAAATTGTACTTTGTAGAGTGGGTTTGAATTACCACCCGAAGTGATATTTGGATTATGTCCATTAGGTGTTAAATGGGCAGTTTTGGCGAGCAAGGTATGATATGTCGGCTAAGGGATGATTGTGTCGGATCCTCTTTTAGAGAATGTATATTTATGTGAATATTGTGCCCATGTGTGAAATAGGTAACTACTTGCTCGGATATATGGACGGAAATCATATTACATGAATTGTGCGAGCATTCCAAGGTGAGTGGAATTATTATACGTGTATGTATATAGTGTATTTACTTGTGTGGGACGTGATGTGGGTTTAAAGTTCGGGTGTTCGATACCACATCGTGTTGTCATGTGATGAGGGTTTAAAGTTCGGGCGTCGATACCTCATCATCATGTATGGGCATATGATATGGGTTTAAAGTTCGGGCGTATGATACTAATTCATCATGTGTATGTGGGCGTAAAGTGTGGGTTTAAAGTTCAGGCGTTCGATACCACATTTTACGTGACAGGTGGATTTAAAGTTCGGTACCACCCATGGGTTAGTGATACAAAGTGTATGTACACTAATGGACGTTGTGAACACCGATGATCATTCGCGAGTACCATTCCCTTGTGCTATTGGTTAACCATGGTTGTATGATTTTTGTATTAGCATATTAAATTATGAACACTATGCTATTTGCGATGCTAGCTTATTGTGAATTGTGGATATTTCATTTATATGTTGTGATTGCATGGTTATTGAATTGCTAGCTCGTATGTGGTATTTGTGTAAGTGTTTGCAAGTAAGTAGATTATATATGTATATGTATAATTGTTGCATTCACTAAGCGTAAGCTTACCCCTCGTTGTTGTTACCTTTTTATAGGTACCAGTTGTTAAGCAGAAGACTTCTAGTTGCTAGACTTGTTGCTTTTGGGTTGCTTGAGCTTATGATGGGGTAGCTTTTGGATATTCGGACGTGGATTGGGGACTTGGTAAATCCCCGGGATTATGCTCTTTGTATCGGGTTGGGTTATTGAGTCTTAACCCGGTTTGTAGTCTAAATGGGTTGTAATTACCCACTTGTTGTGTAACGGGTCGAAAGGTGTCGAATTGTACATTTTGGACTTGGTCATATGTTAAACATGTGAATCATTGTATATTGGGCACGTTAAAACTAGTGTTAAACGGATCGTGCCTTTTGACATATTTAACTTTGTTTATAAAAACAAATGCTATCGTTTTCGAATAAATAGATTTGGGTTGTTTCATGTGATTGTGTATGCTTCTCGACAGTAAGAACCCCATGAGAAGAACTATACAGCTCATTATTTAGAAATGGCCAATGTGGTTTTTTGTTAACCTTGTGGAGACATCACATCGATCATAAAAGTTTATAGTATATCTTTTCGCCAAAGTGATGAATATGCGTCAAAGAAGATGACAAGAATTAATTAAGGATTATGGCTGTGATATCAGATATCATTCTGGTAATGACAGTGTCGTTGCTGGCAACCTGTGCCGAAAAGATCCATTGACAATGTAAAATTCATGAGAATGGATATTGTGTGCGATCTAATGAATCATTTGAAGATAACCCAACTAGAGGCCTTGAGAAATAAACTTCTGAAATATGAATTAATGGTAAAAAGAAAATAGGATTTAATCGATGATTCTCGAGGATTAAAGACTTATCGTGACCAGATTTTGTGTACCTTTGATTGGAGGTATAAGAGATTTAATCCTAACTGAAGCATACAAATCTAGATTATCTGTTCATTCGGACAGTATGAAAATGTATCATGATTTAAAAGTGCTATATTCGAGGCCTACAATGAAAACTGACATTGTGCATTTTGTAGAAAAATGTCATATTTGCACTCAGCTGAAAGCAGAACATCTGCAAACTTATGGGTATTTACGTCATTAGAAATTCCAGAGTGGAAATGGGAACATATAATGATGGGTTTTGTAATAAAATTACCCCGAACCCAGAAAGGAAATGACATGATCTGGGTGATAGTTGAGCGCTTGACAAAAAGGGTACATTTCATAGCCGACATTGAAACTTCTTCGTTGAGTAAATTAGCTTAGTTTTACTTAGATGAAATAGTCTCGCGACATGGAATACCTTTATTGATTGTGTCAGATCGAGATTCGAGATTCGTTTCTAACTTCTGGAAAAGCCTGCAAGAAAATTTGGGTACTAGCGTAAATCGTAATACAACTTATAATCCTCAAACAGATGGTCAAAGTGAACGAACTATTTAGACTTTAGAGGATATGCTAAAAGCATGTGTGTTAGATTATGGGGGATCATGAGATTTCATTTTCCATTGATTGAGTTTACTTACAACAACACTTATCATTTGCGTATTGGCATACTGTGCTACGAAATGTTATATGGCACACGGTGTAGAAATCCAACTTGTTAGTTAAAAGCGAGAGAGAAGCAGTTTGTGGGTATTGAAATCATAAAAACACAACATGAAAGGTTGCTATAGTTAGTGAAAAGTTGAAAGCTGCTAGAGATAGGCAGAAAATGTATGGCAGACCCTTGCCGACGATTAGTGACCTTCCTTGAAGGTAAACATGTGTATTTGAAAGTATTGCCATGGAAAGGTATGATTTGTTTTGAAAATCGAGGAAAGTTAGCACCAAGGTATATTGGTCCATTCAATATTAGACTAGTGTTAAATGATTAAATAGCTCTAGTAATCGAGTTAACAACAAGCGTTGATTTATTGGTGACTTGACTGCTACTTAGAGCCTAAATTGAACTTCAGGAAGGTTTAAAATCCATGGAAATTTGATTCTACCATTTTCATGGCGTCTCATACTTTTTTTAACCTACTTATTGGTCGGAGGTCCCTTTGGAAGTAATCTCTCTATCCATAGAACATTGAGAGAGAGATGACTTTATCTACTATTGGGGGTATTTCACTCTGAGTGGAGAAAGGACTTCTCTTTTTTTCTAAGATAGGGAAAAGGATTGTCTACATCTTACGTCCCCTATACCCCACTTATGTGGGATTGAGTTTTGTTGTTGTTATTGTTAAATGATCAAACCGTGGTTTTGGATCTTCCTATAGAGTTGGCCAAAATTCACAATAACATTCAACGTATGTTACATCTGCAAGTGTAAAGTGGATGATGAATGTCAGATTTTACCTCTTCGAGATTTGAAAGTTGTAACAACCCGACTTTTTCCGTTATATTTTCCGTTAAATACTTAACGACCGTTAGTTAAAGTCTACGAATTTATACGCCAGAATTTTTTCTTAGAAAATACTATTTTTAATATGTGCTACATATTACTTGATATCATACTTTGGTTTATATGTATGCGAGAAACTTTGAAAACACAAGAAAAACGTACGGTTAGTGAAAACCAAAAAAACGTCTTTAAGACAACAAAACGATTGATAATTTAATTTTAATAATTATTTTATATAATTATTATGATTTAAAGATACTTTTAATTCATTAGAAGTTTTATAAATTTAAAACGCGTAGAATTCGCTAAAACGCGCAGTTAACGTTCTAGTTTTCGGATCCGGATAACGACACATAGCAAAGGAATAAATAATTATTAAGAAAAATAATTATTTCATGTATTTTATAATAATTATAATTCTTTTATTAATTAAGATAAATTAAATTATTTTAAGAATCTGGTAGAATTAACGTTTAGCGATTCGGTTTGCGTTTTCGGCTAACGATACTTAAAGGCTCTTAACGAAACATCATAGAAACTTAGCTAGAAAATTTTGAGAGCCCATGGAAACCCTTTTATAGCCCATTGGCCGAAATCCTTCCTCCCCATGGTATATCCTCTTATTTTGTGGCATGGTTGTTTGATTAGCCCAACTCCCATCTAATAAGCCCTTAAACCAAATTAATCCCCAATTAATTAAAGAAAATAAAAAAAAAGGAACGTTGCCATCATCCCTCCCAATCACGATGGTGCAGCTCCAAACCCTACACCATTTTCGCCACTTCCAAGCTCAAGAACGAAATGATTACTTGCTTGCTCGCTTGCCCGATTACATATTCTTGCTCCTCTAGTTCTCCTCTACGCATCTAGTTAGATGTTTCACTACAAAAGAGTCCTCAGTCGGAATCCAAAGCTTGATAGACTTACTACAACCGGTGTGCCTCAGTCGATCTTACGTTGTATCTGATAGACTTCTCTTACCAAGGGGTGACACAGATAGTGTACTCTGAATCGGGGTTCGTGACTTCCCAATAACAGAGCCAATAACTACGTTATATTAGTTGGAAAAGCAATTAAGTTTAAAGCATAATCGGAAAGCATTTCGACAACATACACAAACCATAATATTATTTCTGCATTATAACTGGTTACATCATAGCATACACTAAAGATAACTACTCGCTAATCATGGCAACAACATCACAGAACATAGTGATAGAAGACATTATATAAAGATAAAGGATAGAAGTACCAGTAGATTAAACGAGTTCCAAATACAAAAGTGACAACTTCAAACTCCAGACCGCTCCTAATACAATCTTCGACATTCTTCTCCGGGTACCAGCTTTCCCCACGGTGTCGAACACCTTGAAAGTATGACTAATATTGTACAAGAGAGAGAAAGAAGTGAATTGAAGTGAGTGTTGGAATGAATGATAAAGACCCTTTAAATAAGCTTGAAATTTGCCTGCAAACGGCTGGCAGGCCATTTGGCAAGCCGTTTGGCAAGCCGTTTGTAGGGGTCATTTGCCAGGCCATCCCGTTTAACGTGCCCGTTTAATCTGGGCATATGGCAGGCCGTTTGCAATACTGGCAAGCCGTTTGGCTTGCTGATTCGCTGGATCATAAGTTGATTTCTTGTCTTTCACCGTTTTCGCTCTAGAATCTTCGTTTTAGCTCTAATTCTCTTAAGTCTTTTTGCACCGTCTTCGTAATTACTTGCTCTACAATTTTAACTGACGAAGCGGGTATTTTGCCGATAAATTTCGATTCTTTCTTATTTTTGGGCCTTAATACCGAGGTGAAAACGTGACTTTTTAGTTAATATCAAATATCTCACACTTAGACTTTGCTTGTCCTCATGAAAACTCTCATTTTTCCTTTAAGAAATCTTTTCGAAGTTTCTTTTCTAATAGCCTAAGCGGTTTGCTTTTTTACTATAAGAGCAAAAAGTAAGATGAGTCATCTATGTTAGGATTGAAACTATCTCTGCAAGCATGCGAGGAGGTTACATGACTTAGGCTAGCTTTCACGGGACACTCAAATCACACAAGTGATTAGGGTTCCCTATATATCTAATAAATGAATTCGCTCATAGCAGTCATGCTGTACTCATCGTCATAGGCTTGGTAAAGACTCAAATCCTTATTACTAATGTGAGAACGGTAGTAACCATAGCTTCTAGGTTATTTGTCAATGATGGAAGGGAATTTTGGAGTGGTAGTGAAGTTGTTTTTGAGTGGTGAGAAAAAGGGTAATACAGTCCTTATACAGACTTTTATTTAGATAGATAGGAGTGCTGATATTTTTAAGAAGCACTTTTGAACTTTTCTTCATTTTATAATCATTTTCTGTCAAGTTCTTCTTCGGCGTTTCTCTTTATAAGTTCTGCTCCTTTTTTCAGAACTTTAAAATACAAATTCTTTTTTTTAGATATGTCATCTCGAGAAACTTTTTGCCGGTAAACTTTTTCAAGACCTTTGCCATGATACTTGAGAGGTTTATAACATTGGGTTTTTAGAAGGAATCTCATTTTCTGGATTTTTTCAAGTGATAGTAAAGATGATGTGAATGAGGTGGTGAAGTAGAAGTAGTGGAGGTGCGAAAGGTTTGTTTTTGACAAATAGCTAGCTCTTCTGATTATAACCGAATCACGTTTCGCTGCTTTGGAAATGTAGATCTAAAGCTAGTTCTAATTCTGAGTACAGACATCGGCACTCTCAATGGAAAACAGTGAAGCATTAAAGATGAATGCTGGTCTTATTTGGGTGCCTCACCATAATCAATATAGGTCGAAAATGCCTAGTCATGCAATGCTCTATTAGAGATTTGGTTTATCCTATCAAGATTTCCACCCTACTTAAGCCTTACTTTTATTTACAAACGTTTTAGGTTTTCAAAAATACTTTTTCGTAAAGGCTTTCTCATTAAAAAGAATTTGAAATTTTGCTTAAGAACTTGGAATCTTCGTAATGAGTTATTTTAATACAGCAGAAAAAGATTATACCAACATCCCACACTTAGATGAACATTGTCCTCAATGTTCCTAGTGTATCCCACACTTAGGAGTTTTAGTTGAAGATTTGGGATTATTTGTCTAGTGTTCATTTGGGTTGGGAACCTACACTTAGTGATAAGCTAGGATGTGGCATAATTTAAAGTTTGAGCTAGTAACGGGAAGAAAGGAGTACCCTTAGCAGATGTTGCTTGTGAAGATACTGGCTGGCTTTCAGTCCTTGCGTCCTTTATTGATCGGCACATTTGTCATCCTTTATTCTTCTACTCTACTTTATTGCACGGGTTGCCTCCCGAGAAGCGCTTTTGTTTAAGGTCGTTGGCTCGACCATAGTGATGCTTAGAAAGAAAACATTCTTCGCTGGCAGTTGTGATCTTGGTCTTCTTGAGGGAATGTGAGTCTTGGTGGGTAAATCCTGAGAAAGTGTCGGACCAAAAGTGGTAGAAGATCCGGTACTTCTCTTGAAGATCTTCTGAAGGATAGGTAGTGTGCAGTTTCGGCTCGTGATAAATCTTGAAGTCCGATGAGAATATGATCCACGGCTCTACTTGTTAACCCATGAATGTCAATCATTGAGGCAGTGCTGGTGGTGATTATCTCTTTGATAGGATGCTCATTTTAGAGGTCTTCAAACAGTGTTAGAAACTGTATGTTTAGTATCTCGAAATCTTCGGAATGGTAATCTCCACAGTAAGAGTCAGTAGCTTTGCATAGATTGGTCAGAAGGCGAAGCTGAAAAGAAGTGAAAAGCAATCCTGACTCGAGCATCAATTTCACCGTCTTTGAGTATATCTCCCGACATCCATCTTTAAATGTGAAACTTGGATCCGTAGATTCGTGGAAGATACGTGCTATCTGCTTCGTAACGTAGGTAGCAAGATTGACTCGGTCTAGTTCAAGATGAGAGAATGGATTGTGCGTCTTAATTCTTCTGTAACTGCGTCTCGTAACTCTTTGATAATCAGATCAATGTGGTGATCAATTGTTACATAAATCACTAGCCTGTCTGGTGTGCTTTCGAAATTATCTCGTTCCAAGATAGCGAAAAAGCTGTGAATATCCTCGATCATTTGCAAATCAGAGTGATAAGTCGGGCGTTCGGTGGAAAGATCCATATGCTTCCGGATGAGAGTCAGTAGTGCTCGTTGGTTTGATGAGAAAGGAAGTGCAGATCCGGCTAAGGCATTGTAAACCTTAGAGTAAATGATCTTCTGATCTCGAAAGAATCTTTTCTTAACAATAGTGCGAACCACTGAATTGTGCTCTCGTTGCCTTTCTTCGCGGTAGAAATGATCGTGAAGGGTATTGATAAAGTCTTGAATGTGCTCTTCTAGGATTTCAACATCATTATCTTCTCTTTGGAGATAGAGGTTGTATTCTTCTCAGATAGCCATGATTTGTTCCGTTAAGCGTAGTGTGAAATCAATTGTTGATTTACGGATGGCTTCGAGAATATTTTCAAATTCATCGGTGTCATTGATGAAAGTTATCATGTCGGGGTGTGTAGATATGACCGGAATCTGATCTGAAGAAGAGTCCGACTCCCCTTGATCTGGTTTGGTTGGAGAGTGTGAGTTATCCAGAATGTCTTCATGTTGCTCTTCCTCGTCATCATCGGTATAATGTTCTTCTGAGGATTCTTCTGATGAACGGGCTTCTTCAGTACTCTGGTTCTCTACTTTGATACTTGCATGGTCAATTTTTTATCTTTAACCTCAACCTTATCAGTCTTCTTCTTGAAACGAATGATTAAACTGTGATCTTCTGTCTCAAGCCTCATTAATTCTTCATGACGCTTAAAGCTTATAGAGGGTATTATCGCAGTTTCTTTTACGTCTTCCATTTCCTCTTCCTTTTCAGGTTCTTCCTCTTCCTCTATTTCTTCATTAGGTTCCTCTTCTTCCATTTTTGGGTCGTCTGCAGACTGTGATTCGACACCCATTTAGATATAATCGACTGATGGTGACTCGTCATCGAAAGTGATCCGTCTGGTGGAAATAGCAAACATCTCTGCCTGTCTAGAAAGATCGGTAGGTCGGTTAATTTTGAAGGTAACGCTCTGCCCATGTGATCGCAAGATCAAGGTTTGATTGTACACATCAATGACAGTCCTAGCCGTATTCATGAAAGGTCTTCCTAACACTACTGGTGTGTGTAGGTCTTCCTTAATGTCCATCACTACGAAATCCGTAGGATACAAGAATTTGTCGACTTTCACCAAGATGTTCTCAATTATGCCCTTAGGAATCGAATTGTGTGATCGACAAGTTGGATTGTCATTTTAGTTGGTGACAAGTCTCCTAACTCTAATCTCTTGTAGAGAGAGTAGGAGATTAGGTTGATACTTGCTCCTAAATCTGCTAGCGCATGAATGGTTCTAGATTGATAGATCGAACACGGGAAAATGAATCGGCCCGTGTCTCCTATCTTTGGTGGTAGAGAGTTTCTGAGTAATGCTGAGCATTCTCCACTCAGCAGAATTTTGTTAGAATCTGGTATCCTCTCCTTAGTAGAGAGAAGCTTTCAGATGTATCTCATCTGGTTGGGAAATTTGGACATGGTGTCCAGGAATCTTCCATTAAGTTTGAAGGAATCAAGCTTGGATGGTTGCTCCTGTAGCCTTCCAGGGTAGGGTACACGAATGCGGAAGGGTGGCAGTTTACGATCCTATCTCAACTTTACCTTACCCCCTCCCATCTTCCCTTTTCGCTTCGTGGTTTGGGAAGGATACGACAGGCTCAATTCAAGGACGCTCAATTTCAAGCTCAATTTTAGGCTTTTGAAGCTCTGACGCTTTACATATCCTATCTACGATTGTTGCCCTATCAAGATGTGTCCCTTCCTTTGACCCCTTTTTCGATTTATTAGTGCTGTCGTGGATTTCGAGATTAAAGGAATGGCCTAGATCATCAGTAACTGGAAACCCTTCTATGGGCAATTCCTAGTGATTGGTGCCTCACCCATCATTCCCTATACCCTTATGGGTGGGTTGTAGAATAGAGAAAGCAGACCGGCATCTGTTATACCTGACCTAGGGAAATTTCTCAAGATGAGAAATATGGATGCCCTGATGGTCGTAGTTCAGATTCAAGTCGGTTCAGTAAGGGCGACCGCGAAAGTCACCAGAAGCAAAGGAAAACTGAAGCGTAGGAAAGGCTTATAATAGTAGTTAAGCGGGAAAATCAATGCCAAACTAGTCTATCTGGGATGTCAGAATCTCGAGAGATATCTTACAAAATAGATTGAGCCTCTGTGGATAAGCTAGGCAAAACTAAGGTAGAAAAATCAGCAGATTGAATAACTAAAAGAAGCATTAAGATCCACATTCTGCACAGAAATCGCACCAGCACCCCAGTTAGCCATGCTAAAGCTGATGTTACCAGCACCTACCACCCAATGAGAGTTGCCCAGAATAGTACTAACATGAGGGAAAACATTCCTCCAAACATGAGAGCAACAATCAGAAAGAAATAGGCTTAGATACCACATCCAATGGATGACCCTATTTAGATCTCATAAACTTGCCCCAGAGAAACTGACTAACAATATAAGCCCCCGTAAGTTTAGCATGCAAAGCTTTCTTGTCTAATTACCAACCCACCCTCCTTCATGGATTTACAAATGCTGTTCCAACCAACCCAGTGGTGCACCCATGTGACCTTACACTCGCATAAAATAGTTTATGCACTTATCCAGAAAAAAAGAAAGATATTCATCATGACTGGAGAAAGGGGGTGCTTCCTTGTGCTATGACCTTCGTTAAGGTTGAGTAATCTTTGTCTACTATTTGGGGAGTTAGAAAGGCTCCTAAGAGGTTGATAATGCCTGAGCGAGGGTCTTTATTCAAGTTTGTTGACCCCTAAGAAAGATGGAGGCTTTTATGAATGAAGTATAAGTTCCTGAGACAAATCTACTGCTCGAGCTCTTCTACCTACTCACGAGGGAAGTTAACTTCTTCCTGGTCGTAAGGAAAAACTTCTGATAGAAGACCACCTTTCCTCAGCCTATGACAATAATAGACTGACACTGCATCTGATTCGAGTGTCTCTGTTATGTATTTTATGAGCTATAAGCCTTGTCAAATTGTGTTTAGGTCATAACATACATGAAGCCTAAAAATAGGGGCTTTCTATCTACTAAACTCGTGCTTATATCATGTATTAAAATAGTAAGACAAGGCAATAAGACAAGAAGACAATAAGGCAATAAGACAAGAAGACAAGACAGTAAGACAAACACGATAAGACAGTAAGACAAACACCACAATCATGAAAAGCACCTGAACTGAGACCTAAAGCTGAACCGCTGAAGGAACCTCTTTCCATTGTTAAAGGAAGTTCACTTTTCAAGCTTTTTCCTTACTCTAACTAAAGCAGGCACACCCAAGACTCTCTATTTGGCTTTTCACTTAAACCAATACGTCTAAACATAAGGTATCTGCTTTCACGACTCACTAAACGGGGGATCCAAATCTTTGCGCAGTAGAGGAGTCGAAAAGCTTTTTCCTTACTCTTATTAAAGCAGGCATACGCAAAACTCTCTATTTGGATTTTCACTGAAACCAATACGTCTAAACATAAGGTAGGTGCTTTCACGACTCACTAAATGGGGGATCAAAATCTTTGCGCAGTAGAGGAGTTATATTAGGCAACTTCTGAGTATATGTCGATTTGTTCTTGAGCCTAACTATAACGACCCTCATTTTTCTATTCTATATTTTTCCAATATTAAATGCCCAAACAATATAATTAAAACTTAATGATTAAACTTAAATCAACAATTGATAAGTATTAAGAGTTATAAAGCATATTAATTAACTTTGTGCAATAATTGACAAGTTAATAAAAGATGAAAATAATAAGCTAATTAACTTTCGTGAACAAAATGTAATACTCTAAAACTTGTTGCATTCAAACAATTAAACTAGAACATTTAAAGAACCATTTTAACCAAACCAAACTACAGGGTCTAAAACAAAAAAGTTCCATCTCCACACCACTAACCCTAGCCGATTTTGGGCAAGGCAAAAAGACCGTTTTGTCCCCCCAAACCCACGGCCAAAACACCCCCTTTAAACCTAACCCTAATCTTGACTTTTGCCACAAGTATTCCTAATTTGCTCCTAGCTCTAGAATGATCCATGTGCGTGTATAAATAGGGATCTAGGTTAAGGGTTTTCATCATCTCATACTCACTTAATCACCTCATTAATCTCCTCCCTCTCCCTCTCCCTCTCCCTCTCTTGGCTCACGGCCAAACCACCACCACAACACCACCACCACCTTTTTGAAGTTTTGGTTAATTACTTCTTGTTTTTCGGGCTTGTTCTTCGTGTTCATCAAGATCTTCAAGCGTGTTCTTCGTTATTCGGGTTATTTGATCTTCATCTTAAAGTGATATTCATCTTTTCTCGTTAATCTTCATCATCCATCATCAATGTATAACCCTAGATCCAAATCTTTTAAATTCTATCTTTCGATTCATGCTTATATTCATAATCATATTCATTCTTGATCTTAATATTCATATTGTTCATGTAAAAAAATATATATAAACAATATGCATATACATATACACGATTATAAAAAAAAAAGAAAAAAAAAGAAATTTTGTTGAGTCGTTAAACCCTAATTATTTGGATCATTAACATGTATGTAATCTTGTTAAAAATACACAAAATATATATATACATATACCACGTATACATATACATATATATAAAAAAAAATATAAACATATACATACACATACATATACGGTTTAAAAAAAAAAATGTTTAGATCTTCAAAACCCAAAAACCTAATCATGTTTATGTTATTATTCATGTTTATTAATTGTAAAAAAAATAAATATAATACATACATACATACATATATATATATATATATATATATATATATATATATATATATATATATATATATATATATACCTACGGCTACATATACATATATAAAAAAAACACTATATATACATACATATATACACGACATATACATACTACATATACATAAACATTAAATAATATAAAACCCTAATACTACTTAAACCCTAAACATTAATAATATAAACCCTAAACACTATTAAATACTACTAAACCCTAATCATTAATTAATTATTAAACCCTAATATTTAATACTACTATAATTAATTAAAACCCTAATACTACTACTTATAATACATACTACTACCTAACGTTTATACACTTATACTACTACTAACACTTATAATGTACTACTTATATTATAATACTTATATTATAAGAATATAACATACTATTAAAATAGTCATTCACGATAACGTGAGATTACTTGAACGTCTACGCTACTTGTGGCCTAGGGTGATCCTTGGTACCATTATGGGATGCTTGTGAATCTTGAATGCCAAGACTTATTCTGGTCAAGAGATCTTAGGCCGCTCGGTAACAATAGATCATTCGAGTGACTTGCCGGTGGCATAGATGTTTGGGTATGGTGCACAATATCAAACCCGACTATAGTGATCATACACTCACTAAGTGAACAACACTTGGTCACTTACACACTTAATAAGTGGTGGACTTATTAAGGGCAACTCACTAGTGTTCAACACTAACTTACTAAACATGGAAACTTACTAAAAATGGAAACTTACTAAGAATGGGAACTTAGTAAAATGAACTACACTTAAACACTTGCATACTTAAACTTAAACTTGGGCAAACATTTAACTACTCTTAAATGTCATTAGGTTGACATTCTACTCACATTCATCAAACTCTTCTTATCCGAGGAATAACAAACTCTTCTCCTACTTACTAAGGTGAACTTCATAGCCCCACTTACTATTGCACAATTTATTTAAACTTATTGGGGTGAGACACATGCTTCTTTTAATATTTACAACTTAGACACAAGTACCAACTATTAAACTGTGTTATACCTGGCTATGACCTGCAAGTCCCCACTGTGATATTTTTAATTGCTTTTACATAACGCATTCTTAATTATTGGGGGTAGGCCTATCGGGAGTAACGTCCTCGATACATTTGACCAAGGCATTGTATTACTTAATAATGATTCAAACCGATAAGGACAGTACAACTTGTCATGGGGCAAACTTTGAAACTGTTTAGTCTAAATATCACAAACTTGGCACTACTTTTAGATCCCTGCGAGATCTACTTTTATAAATAAAAATCTTGTGGTCTAAACAACGGTCAACTATTTTGTTAAACCTATGAACTTCACTCAACCTTTTTGGTTGACACTTTAGCATGTTTTGTCTCAGGTTATGATTGATCAGCTTACTCTTATCTGTGTGATGCTACTTGGACTCTAGGACTTGAAGAAAGAGTCACATTTATTATTTATGCATTTATTTACATTCTCGTAATTTCAATTCTTGTAACGACGGTCTATTTTCCGCTGCGTACTCAATAAAGTTTGTTTTTATCATATAGTGTCGTTCTCATTATATAATATTTTGGTATTTTTGATATTAATGTCACATTCACCCAGGCCCTAATTGGGGTTGTGATAGATTGGTATTAGAGCATAACCAGGCTGTTATAGAAAACTAGGATTGCATCTTTATGTGTTCCTTACTTGCTAGCTAGGGTGCCTTAGCAATCTAGGAAAATATAGCCTTTCCTTCCTTAGACTTAAAGCACTTAGGGTTGCCTTATAATCTTAACAACTTTGCTTTAATAATCTTGGCTTAAAATTCTAATCAAAGTCTCTTTCCTAATGCTAGGATGTCAAGCGTTAATCAACCAAACAAAATAACTCTCTTCAAACCATCTGAAGTAATGGCTCACTTCAAACCTACCGTCGAAGAAGATACATGATACTCTTCAACTGCAAGACCAGTCTGATGCCCTCTTTATAGTCCTGACTCACCACCATTGAACTACAGCCCAAACTCTCTCCAGGATTCATCTAAGTCTCCCGAATACTACCCGACTCCAAGATCGGAAAGTAAACGGAAACGCCCTGCTAATTTTGAAAAAGAAGGCCCGTCTAAGAAAAGAGCCCGATCTCCTTCTGACGATAACTATAACGCTATGTGTGAAATCACGAATCTGCGAAAGACTACCGAGAAGAACTTTGATGGCTTGCTTCGCCATGTTGCAAGGGTCGAGGTTCGAATGGACGAAAAAGACCTAGTGATAAAGAAACTATTGGAGGAAAATGCTGAGTTAAAGAAAGATATAAAGCTGGTGAAATATGAGAGTGAAAGAAGTGCCCGATGGGGGAAGCAATCTCTTGCTTATCTGAGGGAAGATGTCGACTTTAGATTGAAAATGGAGGAAAACCGTGTCAAACACTAAATTGCTCTAAGAGACTACGAATGCAATGTAGTCAATAGTAGTGTTACTAATCTCTATGATAATCTCGAGTTCCTTTGTGAGAAGCAAAAGGCGAAGAATGAGAAAGTAGAGAAGTTTATGAAGGAGGCTGAGAAGAAGAAGTGAACCCTACATTTGTTTTGTTTTTCCATTCTTTTATTTCCTAATTATGTAAAGGCTTTGCCTAAGACTATTTCTATATTCAACGCGTGTAGTAAAAAGGCTTATTTAATGCCTCGTTTCTAATAATATAAAGTGTTTCATTTATATCATGTTGATATCAATACTTTATCTTTATCATACTTGTAATTTCTCAAACTTATAACTTGTCAACTTATCAAACTTATGTTCACTTTTATGTAGTGAAGCATCATGGCTCGCACACCTACCGTTAACAACATTGTGTTGACCAATGAGCAATTTCAAGAGTTACTTGCTGCCGCCCAAGGCAACGTCCAACCTAATCATGTTAACAATCAACCAAAACCTTGTTCTTACAATGACTTTCGGCAATCATCCCGCTTTCAAGGGAAGTGAAGAGGCCGTTGAACTAGTCCGATGGTTTGAAAAAATAGAGTCCATCTTTCGTATCTGCAACTGCGGGGACAATGACCGAGTTAAATATGCCACTAGTTCATTAGCTGGCAATGCTATGACTTGGTGGACCGCTCATGCTAGGTCTGTGGGAATCGATAATGCAAATGCAACCCCATGGGATGAACTTAGTTTTGTCCTAGAAGTCAAGTCCAAAAGCTTGAAGCCGAGTTCTGGGAACTCAAAGTTAAGGGTACCGACATTGAAAGTTACACTAATCGTTTCTTGAGCTTTCTACCTTGTGTCCCGAAATGTTACCTACTGAACCGAGAAGGATTGAAAGGTACATTGAAGGTCTCCCTGAGGATGTTCAGGGAAATGTTATCGCTGCTAAGAAAGTTACCCTTGATGCCGTGATTCTCATGGCCCAAAATCTGATGATGGCCAAAAGAAGAAGAGCTTTGGCTAGTAAGCAAGTTGATACCAAGAGTAGTGATGGTAAAAGGAAATTTGAGCCATCTCAGGGTTCAAACCAGAATATTGCTAAGAAGTCTGCTGATAGCACTAGGACCGGTTATATAGGGAATAAGCCCTACTGTGCTCGTTGTGAAAGGCACCACCCAGGGCGGTGTACTGCTACTTATTCTTTATGTAAGAAGTTGGGACATGTAGCTAAGACTTGTAAGAATCCTCCGAACGATAAAGCTGTTGTTCCTGCTAAAGCTCCTCCTACTTGTTACACCTGTGGAGAGAAGGGGCATATTAGTCCTCACTGCCCGAAGAAGAAAGATTCCCCTGCTACTGGAGCCAATGTGACGACCCGGAAATTTTCAACCAAATTTAAACTTTAATCTTTATATTATTCCGACACGATAAGCAAAGTTTGTTAAGTTAAATCTCAAGAATTTTAAACTGTGTTCATACATTCATTATAACCTTGACCAAATTCCGACGATTCACGAACCGATATATATAAATAGATATGTATATGTATATATATATATATATATATATATATATATATATATATATATATATATATATATATATATATATATATATATTATAACTTGAGAATATTAATAAAGTATTAAACGTATAATACTTTACACGAACGTATTTGTTTCAATATGAATTTCGACGAAATTAAAAATATATATATTAAATGATTGAATTATCAGAAATATTGAATTATGATTACAAGTCTCTGTTGAGAGGTTCACTATGATTTGAGAAAATCTATTCCTCTTAACGATATTCAGAATAATTTGTAAAGCTATTTATAAATAAAAACAAAAAGTGTCATTTACGAAAGTTAGACAAAAGTTAGTGGAGAATTGGTTTCCATAATATTCTATTAATCTATTTTCAAACGTACAAAGACGTTTTCAGTTTAAAAAGAACTATATTATTAAAACGTATATATCTTTTATAAATATCTAGAACCTCTTTTGATAACTCATTACTTAACCAGTATGATAAAGATAACGATATTTATATTTTATTTTATTAAATATATATAACGATTTAAATTAATATTATATATACTTATACGCGTATTATACGTATATAGTTTTATACTTTTACTATACTTTAACTTTACCTTCACTCTACTTTTATTTTATTTTAACTTTAATAATTCAATTTAATAATTTATACTTTAATAATTCACTTTAATAATTCATACTTTAATAATTCACTTTAATAATTTACTTTAATAATTCATACTTTAATAATTCACTTTAATAATTCACTTTAATAATTCATACTTTAATAATTCACTTTAATAATTCACTTTAATAATTCATACTTTAATAATTCATACTTTAATAATTCACTTTAATAATTCATACTTTAATAATTCACTTTAATAATTCAAAAATCTATTATAAATAGAATTCAATAGGTTTCATTATTTCATAGAAACTTGAAAATATATTTCTCTAAACTCTCTCAATCGATTTATATATATATATTTTCTCTGTATTATTTCAAGATATTATTAGTATACATAAAATATTACGACGGAGTGCTGTCCGAGTGATTTCAAAATAGTTTTTTTGAATGAGTCGAAGCTAAGGAAATTATGGGTTATAGCTATGGAGGTGATGGGTATGGTTCATGGGTATGCTCGTGAGGTCAATCTAGTATTTATCATCTCCATTGCGTCTACGTACTTTCCTGCAATATTGAATCTCAATATTGATACGTTCGTGAATCTGAGGCCAACCTTGCACTTGTTAAATGACGTTATATATATTTTTACTACGAAATACAGTATGGTGAGTTTCATTACTCCCTTTTTATATATTTTTGGGCTGAGAATACATGCGCTATTTTATAAATGTTTTAAGAAATGGGCACAAGTAATAAAACTAATTCTATGTGGGTTTAAACCAGAAATATACCCTTAGCTTGGTAACATTAAACTACTTGTCTATGTACGGTAGGCGCGAATCCTAAAGATAGATCTATTGGGCCTGACAAACCCCATCCTGACTATGGGATGCTTTAGTACTTCGAGGTTATTTTAAACACACCTGATCTGGTGTACTTCAGAGGGTAAAACATGAACGTTAAGGCTTGTTACCGGGTGCCTACAACTTATAGAATACTTTTATACACTTGCGAGTGTACATATATTTATAAACGGAAATCTTGTGGTCTATTAATATATTGAAATGATTGTTATGATAAACTTATGAACTCACCAACCTTTTGGTTGACACTTTAAAGCATGTTTATTCTCAGGTATTAAAGAAATCTTCCGCTGTGCATTAGCTCATTTTAAGGATATTACCTGGAGTCATTCATGACATACTTTGAAAGACGTTGCATTCGAGTCGTTGAGTTCATCAAGATTAATATTAAGTCAATTATAGTTGGATGTAATATGAAATGGTATGCATGCCGTCAATTTTTGATGTAAAGAAAGTTTGTCTTTTAAAAACGAATGCAATGTTTGTAAAACGTATCATATAGAGGTCAAATACCTTGCGATGTAATCAACTATTGTGAATCGTTTATAATGTATATGAACGGGTCCTTTCAGCCAATACCACCAATTCGAAGAGCCGTGCATTTGTCATAACGGCTGAGGAAGCCCGTGAGGAAGATGAAGTCATTACGGGTACATTTATTGTCAATGATTGCTACGCAAACATTTTATTCGATACGGGTGCCGGTAAGAGTTACTTATCTAGTGAATTTTGTACCTTATTCACGTAGAGACCACAACCCCTAGAAACAAAATGACTAGTAGAGGTAGCAAACGGAAAAGTTATGAAAGTTGATCACATCTATAAAAACTGTAATCTAAAACTAGCCGACCAAGATTTTAAGATTAACCTTTTGCCGGTCGAGTTAGCAAGCTTCGATGTCATAGTCGAAATGGACTGGTTACGTCCATTACATGCTGCAATCTTGTGTTTCGATAAGATCGTTAACATTCCATTAGGAAATGGAGAGACTCTCGTCATTCAAGGCGACAAGAGTGGTTCCAAGCTCAACATCATTTCTTGCATCAAAACCCGTAAATACCTTATGAAAGGTTATCCCGCGAAATTAGCCCATGTTAGGATAGTTGAACCAAAGGTAAAGCTTATTGATGACGTGCCGGTGGTTAGAGATTATCCCGAGGTATTTCCTGAAGATCTTCCTGGTCTTCCACCTCCTTGACAAGTCGAATTTCAGATTGATTTATCTCCTGGTGCTGTTCCTGTTGCTAAAGCACCATACCATTTAGCACCTTTCGAAATGAAGGAACTTTCCAACCAACTACAAGAATTATTGGATAAAGGTTTCATTCGTCCAAGCTCGTCCCCATGGGGAGCTCCTATTCAATTTGTTAAAAAGAAAGATGGTACGTTGAGGATGTGTATTGATTACTGCGAACTTAACAAGCTTACTATCAAGGACCGTTATCCATTACCGCGTATTGATGATCTATTTGACCAACTTCAAGGGTCGAGTGTTTATTCAAAAATTGATCTGAGGTCCAGTTATCACCAACTTAGGGTCAAGGAATCCGATATTCCTGAGACTGCTTTTCGTACTCGTTATGGGCACTATGAATTTTGTGTCATGCCTTTTGGCTAAACTAATGCTCCAGCCATGTTCATGGATCTTATGAATCGTGTCTGCAAACCATATCTCGACAAATTTGTCATTGTATTCATTGATGACATCTTAATCTACTCAAAGAGTGAGAAAGAACATGAGCAGCATTTGCGCATGATTCTCGAACTCTTACGAAAGGAAGAACTCTACGCTAAGTTTTCAAAGTGCGAATTTTGGCTCAAAACCGTACAATTCCTCAGACACGTTGTTGATAGTAACGGAATACATGTCGATCCAGCTAAGATTACCGCTATTCAAAACTGGGAGTTACCAAGGACTGCGAAGCATATTCGTCAATGTTTGCGACTTGCCGGTTATTACCGGAGATTCATAAAAGATTTTTCCCTCCTTGCTAAACCCCTTACAAAGTTAACTCACAAAGGGAAGAAGTTTAAGTGGTCCGAAGAACAGGAATCTGCTTTCAAGATTCTGAAGGATAAATTGATCACAGCCCCGATTCTATCTTTACCTGAAGGCTCTGACGATTTTGTTATTTACTGTGATGCCTCAAAGCAAGGCTTTTGTTGTGTTTTAATGCAACGTGAAAAGGTTATTGCCTATGCATCTAGACAGTTAAAGAAACATGAGAAGAACTACACCACACATGACCTGAAATTAGGAGCCGTGGTATTTGCACTAAAGATGTGGAGACATTACCTCTATGGGGTTAGAATCATGGTGTATACCGTTCATAAAAGTCTTCAACATATCTTTGACCGGAAGCAATTAAACATGAGATAAAGACGATGGCTTGAGTTATTGAATGATTATGACTGTGAGTTGAAATACCATCCTGGTAAGGCGAATGTAGTTGCCGATGCACTTAGTCAAAAAACAATGTTAGACGTGTTCGTGCTTTAAACCTGAAAATCAAATCGAATCTTATATCACGAATCTGTGAAGCTTAACTTGAAGCTATTAAACCAGCACTTATCGAAGGTGAAGGACATATCAGTTTCGAGAACCAACTCCAAGTGAAAGCTATTGGTACACGGTACTTTGGTAACAGAATTTGGGTTCCTCTCTTCCGTAATCTCCGTGATCTAGTCTTGGATGAAGCACATAAGACTAGATATTCTATTCACCTGGGTTCCAGTAAGATGTACCACGATGTGAAGGAATTCTACTGGTGGCCTAACATGAAAGCCTACATTGCTACTTATGTTAGTAAGTGTCTCACTTGTTTGAAAGTCAAGGCTGAACATCAAAAGCCTTCTGGTCTATTGACACAACCCAATATCCCACAGTAGAAGTGGGAATGTATCACTATGGATTTCGTTACTAAGTTGCCTAAGACTTCAAATGGTAACGATACTATTTGGGTCATAGTTGATCGTCTTACCAAATCTGCACATTTCTTACCAATCAAGGAAACCGACGAGATGGAGAAATTATCACAAATCTATATTAAAGAAATTGTATCACATCATGGAGTTCCTATCTCAATTATTTCTGATCGCGATAGTCGATTCGTTTCCAGATTCTGAAAAACTTTGCAATCTGCTCTTGGAACTCAACTCGACATGAGTACAGCCTATCATCCACAAACTGATGGCCAAAGTGAATGAACCATTCAAACCATGGAAGATATGCTACGTGCTTGTGCAATCGATTTCGGCAAAGGTTGGGATAGACACTTGCCTTTAGCTGAATTTTCCTACAACAACAGTTATCACTCTAGCATTAAAGCTGCACCTTTTGAAGCTTTATACGATCGAAAATGTAGATCCCCTTTGTGTTGGGATGAAATCGAGGACAGACATTTAACTGGGCCTAAAATTATTAATGAAACTACCGAAAAGATCATCCAGATTAAGCAACGATTAGAAACTGCCCGCAGCCGACAAAAGAGCTATGCTGATAAGCATCGAAAGGATATAGAATTCCAAGTTGGAGATAAAGTCATGTTGAAAGTATCCCCTTGAAAAGGTGTCGTCCGCTTCGGTAAAAGAAGTAAACTCAGTCCACGATATGTTAGACCTTTCACAATCACTAAAAGAGTCGGTCCCATGGCGTACCGATTAGAACTACCAACTGAACTCAGCCAAGTACATGATGTGTTTCATGTCTTGAATCTCAAAAAGTGTCTTGCTGATGACACACTTGTTATTCCTTTGGATAATATCCGCATTGATGAGCAAATTCACTTCGTTGAAGAACCTATAGAAATCATGAATGAAGAGGTTAAACAAACGCGTAAAAGCAACATACCTATCGTTAATGTAACATCTCGTTTTTCATCATACATGTCCGAGGTACGTGATTCATCTTTAGAATGTTCATACTTAGTTGTATGATAGTATAAAGATGATTGTACGATGAGTGTATGAAGTGTACTAAGCGTGTACGTGTTGCTTGTTCGAATGTCGAAGAAAACTGGACGTTGTTTGAGTTACAAGGCGTGTACGTACCTTTTTGACCCCAAATAAAGTTTTATTTGATATTTCAAAACCTTACCATTAGAAAGAAAATCTTATTACGTTTCCAACGATATTTTATTCATCGAAAACGGAGTTACCGTCAAAAAGTTATGGCCAAAACAAGTTGTTGAAGTTCGGATGAAATAGGCTATTGTCACGGCGCGACCACAATGGCCATGGCACAACAATTGCCTATTTTGAGGGCCAGAAAGCTTGAAAATGTGATCTAAAATCACCCTTTGGGCCACGGCGCGGAGGGTTTGCTCTGCGGCGCGACAATAGGCACGATCTGATGCTTTTCAGCCTTTTAATGAGTTAAATGAAGGGCAAAGTTGGTATTTCACATGTGGACAGGTTTTTGGCCAAAAAACTGATCCCAATCTTATCCAAACCTCATTTTCTTCATTCTCCTTCCCTCTCACTCACACACCAAACCCTAGAGAGAGTAAAGGGTTTAGAGAGAGAAAGCTCGAATCGGGGAAGAAGAAGAGTGTTTTGGGTCGGGTCACAAGAGTTAAAGTTTTTCTCCTCATTCATGGCTATGTTGTGGTAGTGATGGTAAGTTCTAACTTCGAAATTCATCTTTATGATTTGATATTCAAGTTAGGGTTTTGATCTTTTTAGTTGTAAAACCCATTTAGATGATGAAGTGGGTTTATGGAAACTAGTTATTTTTGATACATGGCGGGTTTTGGGTTGATTGACGTTTTGACCTTGATTAGGCTTTGGTTTTGGGTGTAATCACTTAGTTTAGTGATTTTGGAAGTGTTGGAACCCTTTTGGGTGTATTTGGGTTGATTAATTTTGAAATGGGTCAAAATTAGGATTTATGTGTCAAATTGGGTAAACCAAGTAGTTAACATTTGTAATTTTGTTTAGTTGGTGTATTAGGGCCATTTTCACTTGTGTTAGTGATTATTGGTTAGTTTGGGCATTTTTATGACTTTGGTCAAAATGGGTAATTTGAATTGGGTCAAACTTGATGATGACACTAGTTTTGGTCAAACGATTGTTTAAACACTAGTATTAAGTGTTAAAGGACGTGTTTAGATGTGAGTTAATCGTTGAAAATGATTTTAGGTTGAAATTTGGTGTTTTGGCAATAAAGTCAAACTTGGTCAACCATAGAATGGGTTTTTGTGTAAAATACGAACTATTATGCGTTTAAAGGTTAAAGTTGATGTATTTGATGTGACGATCCAGAAATTTCAGACCAAATTTAAACTTTAATCTTTATATGTTTCCGACACAATAAGCAAAGTCTGTAATGTTGAATCTCAAAATTTTGGAATTTATATTTATGCATTCAATTACTACTTCGACTATTCCCAACGATTCACGAACAATTATATTTAACTAGATGTGCATATGCAATTATTTATTAATATTAATTAAAGACGTTAAGAAAGTATTAGATGAAAAATACCTTACATGAACGTATTTGTTTCGATATATGTTTAATATAATTATCGACGGAATTAAAAGATAATATCAAATGATTAAATTGTCAGATATATTGTGATATGATTATGGGTCTCTGTTATGAGGTCCACTGTGATTTAAGAAATCTGTTCTTTTGACAACATTCGGAAAATGGTAAAGTGATTTACAAATAAGAACAAATGTGTCAATTAACGAGAACCAGACAAGGGTTAGTGGAAATTCCTGTTTTTTTCATGCCTTACAATAATTCCCTCGTAACTCTTGATAAGTTAATCATTTAAACTTTCATATTATTTAATGTAAAAGTAAAATGATGAAATGTAGATAACTTAGAAGATGGATATAGACAAATTAAGCAAATTAACGTGTTACAATAATTTCAAACGTTTATTTATTCGTTGGACTTTAAACCTTCATCTCATAAACCACTATTTGTTAATAAACATGTGTATATATATATATATATATATATATATATATATATATATATATATATATATATATATATATATATATATGTGTGTGTGTATATATATATATATATGTGTGTATATATATATGTGTATATATATATATAGGTGTATATATATATACATATATATATATACATATATATATATATATATATACATATATATATATATACATATATATATACATATATATATATATATACATATATATATATACATATATATATATATATATATATATATATATATATATATATATATATATATATATATATATATATATATATATATATATATATATATGACTTCAAATTAATTAAGTAGAGGGTAGTAACACTTGTTTAGTTGATTCAATTGATTTTTAGATATGTTATTTGGAACGTTTGAGGAGATTAAACGATGGCGCATAAATGAATTATATCAAATTAAGTTCTAGAATGTAAACGTTAGGTGATATAATAATATCTATTATTTAAACAATTTTAAATTATATATATTAAACTATGAAATATAAGTATATTTTTTTTGAAAAACTAAATATTATATATTTCTAAAATATATAAGTTATATTTCTAAATGAAAATATAATCATATTTTACAAAGTGATAAAATATAATATTAACATGGTCATAAAACGTTTTGGATTTAAAATAATATTATTGGTAAGTAACGAGACGTCGATTTATAAAAGCAAATGACCAAAACACTTAAATGTTCAAGTTACACTTTAAGTGGAATGGTTTTTCATTCATTTGAGTCTTATTATGTATAAAGGTACATTACACGAAACATAAAGTATCAGTTTTCTAAGAATACGAAAATGCGTTCGAGAAACCAGAACCGGGACGTAAGACGGGTGACAACGTACAAATTATTAGAAACTAATACAATTTATTATTATTAACACTAATAGTATTATTATTATTATTATTATCATTTTTATGAATTTTTGTATCATTATTACTTATTATTATTGTTGATATAATAATAATAATTATTATTAATATTAATTTATCAATTATTAATATTAATTTAATTATATAAAAAAAGAATCAAGATCTAGTACCAATCAGTTTCACATCCACATCCATACTGTATCTGATTTTTGTATCTGTCGGAGTTGTTATAAATCTGCTTCAATCACAATTCAAAACAGAAATCATTTGCTATATATTTTCTATTGCATTCAATGATTGAATAAAACTAAAAAATTCAAGAAATAAGCTTGACACCTCTGTTCTTCATAATTTTACCATGTTCTGAATTCGTATAAATTTCCAAAATGTAATAATACAGTCTTGTTAGGAATCATCTATCTAAACTATCTGTAAGTTTTCAATCCTCAATTCTTTCTATTGATTTCTAATTTAAGAGTCAAAGTTTTGATTTTAAAAGTCAACTAAGTGTTCTTGAAACAAATTCAAGTTTGTTTTGATGTTTCCGGTTAATTTAATGATCCATAAAGATTATATGAATGATTTGCAACACAATTCATGTTGTAATCATAATCTATAACAGTCTTAAATTCAAAACTAACTTTTGAGCTCATGTGCTCTTAACAGTGATATACACTAACTTGAATTCGAAACAAATTTCAAAAACTAAAAATGCAGAGTTGTTAGGAATCATTTACTTAAACTTCCTTTAAAATCTCAAGTTCCAATTCTTAATAACAAATTTGAATTTGTGAGTAAAAGTTATTTTTGTCAAAAGTCAACCAATTTGTTCATCGAGAAATTAGATCTCGTTTTGATGTTTCAAGTTCAATTGACGATTCCAATAGTTTTTAGGAATGATTTGAAACTAAATTCGTGTTGTAAGAATTGTCCAAAATGTATTCGAAATGGAAGAACATTTTTTTTTTGAAGCTACCAACTTCAGCAGTACGCTCAAATGCAGTTTTTTAAAAAACAAAATTTTTATTTCAAGAACACTTTTATTTTTGTTTCATGTTGTTTATAAATCCTAAGTTCAAAACCCTTTCGTTTGTTGTTGTTAAATTACCCCTGTTTGATTTTAATTATGGTGAAGAAGATGATGAACTCGGATGAATGAAATATTAGATATATATGGTTGGGTTGCAATATAAATCAGAAAAACAAAAATGGCAGAATGGTTAAGTGTGTTTACGGGTGAGCGAGAGGTCTCGGGTTCGAGCCCTATTCGGGACATAATTTTTTTAGAAAGGCTTTGGAAGGTAGATTTTATTACCAAAATTATTTTTATTATTATTATTATCATTGTTATTGTTACTAAAATTATAATTTTTATCACTATTATTATTACTAATATATGTATTATTACTATTATTATGATTAGGATTATTATCATTAACAAAATAACACAAACTATTATTATTATTATTATTATTATTATTATTATTATTATTATTATTATTATTATTATTATTATTATTATTATTATTATTATTATTATTATTATTATTATTATTATTATTATTATTATTATTATTATTATTATTATTATTATTAATATTAGTATCACTATGTACTTATTAGTATTATTAGAATCATTATTAACATATGTATTATCATTATTTTCATTATCATTTTTATTATTAGTATTATCGTTAGTAATAAAGTTATTATTAGTAGGACTATTATTAGTAAATCATTAATATCAAAACTATCATTTTTTTTACAAATAAATAGTTTGTACATAAAATATACTTATTACATATACTATAATTATATTAATATTTCACATAACTATATATATCAAACCTATTAACATTATACTTACATATAACAAACTATTGATTTTAGATATAATAGTAAACATGTACGTATATATATAGATTTTAAAATAACTAAATGAATAGATAATAATTTTTTTAAGGTAATATATATAACATATAAGTTAAGATATAATAAATATAAATGAAGTATATGTTTTAATAGAATTTAGTATAAAATTTATATAAACTACAAACGCATAAATAATATATAATTAATAAAGGAAATTATGTGATTTCCATTATATGTTTTAATAGATATACAATTGATATAGGTTCTTGAATCTGAGGTCAACCCTACACTTGTTCAATGCTGTCATATGTATTTTTACTACAAAATACAGTATTGTGAGTTTCATTTGCTCCCTTTTTAAATGCTTTTGCAATATATATTTTTGGGACTGAGAATACATGCGCTGCTTTTATAAATGTTTTATGAAATAGACACAAGTACTTGAAACTACATTCTATGGTTGAATTGTTATACCAGATATTTCCCTTGTTGAACTTGGTAACCTAAGAATTGGTGTTTATTATAATTGCCACCAATTGACGCGAATCCTAAAGATAGATCTATGGGCTTTGACACGCCCCAGTCAGAGAATTTGAACTGCTTTAGTACTTCGATGTTTATATGTTTGGGGATATTCTAGATGCATTTTGTTAATGTCAGTTACCAGGTGTTCAATCCATATGAATGAATTTTAAACACTTGCGAGTGTATGATTATTGAATAAATGAAATCTTGTGGTCTATTAAAATTGTGGAAATGATTGATTACGATAAACTAATGAACTCACCAACCTTTAGGTTGACACTTGAAAGCATGTTTATTCTCAGGTATTAAAGAAATCTTCCGCTGTGCATTTGCTCATTATAGAGATATTACTTGGAGTCATTCATGACATATTTCAAAAGACGTTGCATTCGAGTCGTTGAGTTCATCAAGATTATTATTAAGTAAATGACGGATTACTTATTTATTGTTGGATATTATGAAATGGTATGCATGCCTGTCAACTTTCGTTGTAATGAAAGGTTGTCTTTTGAAAAAGAATGCAATGTTTGTAAAATGTATCATTTAGAGGTCAAATACCTCGCAATGTAATCATATGTTATTTTATTTGTCCTTATGGATTAGGACCGGTCGTCTCATGTGGTATCAGAGCAGTGGTCTTAGCGAACCAGGTCTACATTAGTGTGTCTAACTGATAGTCATTAGGATGCATTAGTGAGTCTGGACTTCGACCATGTCCGCATGTCAAAAGTTTTGTTTATCATTTTTGTCGAAAATTACCTGCCTATCATTCTTAGTCTAGACACATCTTATTGCATTGATTGCATAAATAGTGTATAGACAAAATTCATATCTTAGCGTATCTGCTAAATCATATCTTAGCGTACCTATTACTGTAAACTTTACCTGACATATTCCGTAAATTCCTCCGTAATCTACGAAATCTTTTGTTCTATATATATAGATATTCTATGAAATTAGAATACCACCCGAAAGCCAGAAAATCATTTCATATAAAAAAAATCCTTTATTCAATCGTACGAAATCTTTTGTTCTATATATATAGTTCAAGTCCCTCGGATTCTGAAAGGGAATCCCACTCAAACTCCGAAAGCAGTGTGACCGGAATGGACCAACCAATCAGCCATCATCTATTCTGGATGAATTGGGGATGGGTTCATAGCCTCCTTAATCATTGGAGACAAGAAGAAGGTGATCCCTTCCATCCACCACATTGCCCTCTTGGCGAAGAACCTGAAGCACTTACCGGCGAACCTGTCAGAAACACTATTTTCTCTCTCATTTCCAGAGTATCTCGTCACGATTTTATACTATACTAAATTCTAGATCTTATTTATCCGTTCGTCCGAACCGACAATCACCCCGGTGCAATAGAAGAAGTCAATGAGCTTCGCGCTCGGGTAGTGGCTTTGGAGAATATGGTGGAAAGGTTACAAACAACACCAGCAGCACCAGCAGCATAACCAGTACCAACAACTTCAACGCCAACAGTACCATTACTACCTTCAACCACAACCGTGTCGTAAACCTGATGTGCGTAGAGGTGTATATGAAATAGCTTATATTTTACTAGGAAAAACTATTAAATACGATACAATTTTACACAAGATATTTATTTATTTATAGAATGGATATACCTAAACCTTGCTACAACACTTATAGGCAGTGTACCTAATCGTACAGTAGTGTAGTTTTTAGTAAGTCCGGTTCGTTCCACAGGGATACACTTAAACAAGCTTAACGCTATATTAGTTTTAATTTATAAAAATACAAATATATATATATAAGTAATATTATTATTATAAAAAGGGGGTTTTTACCGTTTAATGATCGGTTTGTCGATTTTAAAACTTTAGTCGCAGTTAAAACCTAATGTAAAATATTAAATATAAATATAACTTAATTTAAAGCGTAAAGTAAATAACGATAATAAAATTGAGAAAAAAATAAAATTACGATAATTAAAGAGTACGAAAATTAAAAGTGCAATTAAATATAATGACAATAAATAAAAGTGCGATAATTAAAAGTGCAATTAAATATGAAAATAAAGGAATTATGCTTATTTAAACTTCCGTAATCATGATGTTTGACATGTTGATTTTAGTTTATTCCCATGGGTTAATTGTTCTTTGTCCTGGATTATTCAATATGTCCGTCTGATTTTTGTCCATAACAGTCCATCAGTCATAAATATAAAGTGCGAGTGTCCTCGTCAAATTATCCTTATACCCGAAGTCAAATATTCCAACTAATTGGGGACTTAAACTGTAACAAGGTTTTAATACTTTGTTTAATAATTGCACCAGGATATTGATTGCATGTAACCCAAGGTTTTAATACTTTGTTATCAATTATGTCAAGTGTCCTTGTACATAATTTCATCACTATTTTAATAATTCCATAGACTATTAATCCATTCCCGTGTCCGGTTAAATGAACGATTATTCGTACATATAAATATCCCGCCCATCGTGTCCGATCGAGTGTATATGGTTATTTTTAGGTATGTCCAATTGTAAACATTTATATTAAAATTAACAAATTATCATTTATTTAAACAAATATAAAGCCCATTAATAGCCCATAGTCTAATTTCCACAAGTGTCGTTCTTTTGTCCAAACCTCAATTATGGTACAAAGCCTAATTACCCAATTTTAGTAATTAGCCCAACATCATGATTACTTTGTATTAAATAAGCATAATAATAACTTAGCTACGAGACATTAAATTAAAAAGTTTGAACATAACTTACAATGCTTAAAAATAGCGTAGCGTTACACGGACAGAATTTCGACTTACACCCTTACAACATTCGCTAACATACCTTTATTATTAGAAATTAAAATTAAAATTAAAATTATATATATATATATATATATATATATATATATATATATATATATATATATATATATATATATATATATATATATATATATATATTGTATGATAGAGAGAAAGAAAAAGATAGATTTGATGTTCACCAAACTGCGAATTTTATAGGTATGTAGGCTGGAAAAGGGGCTCATGCGATCGCATGAGTTTTGCTCCTCCAGGCCATGCGATCGCATGGCCATCTGGGGAGGCTCACATGTTGTTGTTTTCTTCTGCTGACGGTTTTTATAATATAATATAATATATGTTTTAATTTTAAGAATTAATTATATATTATATTATATTCATGTGCATAGTTGACTTGTAATTTTTAGTCCGTTGCGTTGAGCGTTGAGAGTTGACTGAAATGTCCCATTCTTATTGATTAAAAACGTTCCATATTAATTGATTTCGTTGCGAGGTTTTGACCTCTATATGAGACGTTTTTCAAAGACTGCATTCATTTTAAAACAAACCATAACCTTTATTTATCAATAAAGATTTAAAAAGCTTTACGTAGATTATCAAATAATGAAAATCTAAAATATCCTGTTTACACACGACCATTACATAATGGTTTACAATACAAATATGTTACAACAAAATAAGTTTCTTGAATGCAGTTTTTACACAATATCATACAAGCATGGACTCCAAATCTCGTCCTTATTTAAGTATGCGACAACGAAAGCTCATAATAATCACCTGAGAATAAACATGCTTAAAACGTCAACAAAAATGTTGGTGAGTTATAGGTTTAACCTATATATATCAAATCATAATAATAGACCACAAGATTTCATATTTCAATACACATCCCATACATAGAGATAAAAATCATTCATATGGTGAACACCTGGTAACCGACATTAACAAGATGCATATATAAGAATATCCCCATCATTCCGGGACACCCTTCGGATATGATATAAATTTCGAAGTACTAAAGCATCCGGTACTTTGGATGAGGTTTGTTAGGCCCAATAGATCTATCTTTAGGATTCGCGTGAATTAGGGTGTCTGTTCCCTAATTCTTAGATTACCAGACTTAATAAAAAGGGGCATATTCGATTTCGATAATTCAACCATAGAATGTAGTTTCACGTACTTGTGTCTATTTTGTAAATCATTTATAAAACCTGCATGTATTCTCATCCCAAAAATATTAGATTTTAAAAGTGGGACTATAACTCACTTTCACAGATTTTTACTTCGTTGGGAAGTAAGACTTGGCCACTAGTTGATTCACGAACCTATAACAATATATACATATATATCAAAGTATGTTCAAAATATATTTACAACACTTTTAATATATTTTGATGTTTTAAGTTTATTAAGTCAGCTGTCCTCGTTAGTAACCTAAAACTAGTTGTCCACAGTTAGATGTACAGAAATAAATCGATAAATATTATCTTGAATCAATCCACGACCCAGTGTATACTTATCTCAGTATTGATCACAACTCAAACTATATATATTTTGGAATCAACCTCAACCCTGTATAGCTAACTCCAACATTCACATATAGAGTGTCTATGGTTGTTCCGAAATATATATAGATGTGTCGACATGATAGGTCGAAACATTGTATACGTGTCTATGGTATCTCAAGATTACATAATATAAAATACAAGTTGATTAAGTTATGGTTGGAATAGATTTGTTACCAATTTTCACGTAGCTAAAATGAGAAAAATTATCCAATCTTGTTTTACCCATAACTTCTTCATTTTAAATCCGTTTTGAGTGAATCAAATTGCTATGGTTTCATATTGAACTCTATTTTATGAATCTAAATAGAAAAAGTATAGGTTTATAGTCGGAAAAATAAGTTACAAGTCGTTTTTGTAAAGGTAGTCATTTCAGTCGAAAGAACGACGTCTAGATGACCATTTTAGAAAACATACTTCCACTTTGAGTTTAACCATAATTTTTGGATATAGTTTCATGTTCATAATAAAAATCATTTTCTCAGAATAACAACTTTTAAATCAAAGTTTATCATAGTTTTTAATTAACTAACCCAAAACAGCCCGCGGTGTTACTACGACGGCGTAAATCCGGTTTTACGGTGTTTTTCGTGTTTCCAGGTTTTAAATCATTAAGTTAGCATATCATACAGATATATAACATGTGTTTAGTTGATTTTAAAAGTCAAGTTAGAAGGATTAACTTTTGTTTGCGAACAAGTTTAGAATTAACTAAACTATGTTCTAGTGATTACAAGTTTAAACCTTCGAATAAGATAGCTTTATATGTATGAATCGAATGATGTTATGAACATCATTACTATCTTAAGTCCCTTGGATAAACCTACTGGAAAAGAGAAAAATGGATCTAGCTTCAATGGATCCTTGGATGGCTCGAAGTTCTTGAAGCAGAATCATGACAAGAAAACAAGTTCAAGTAAGATCATCACTTGAAATAAGATTGTTATAGTTATAGAAATTGAACCAAAGTTTGAATATGATTATTACCTTGTATTAGAATGATAACCTACTGTAAGAAATAAAGATTTCTTGAGGTTGGATGATCACCTTACAAGATTGGAAGTGAGCTTGCAAACTTGAAAGTATTCTTGATTTTATGAAACTAGAACTTTTGGAATTTATGAAGAACACTTAGAACTTGAAGATAGAACTTGAGAGAGATCAATTAGATGAAGAAAATTGAAGAATGAAAGTGTTTGTAGGTGTTTTTGGTCGTTGGTGTATGGATTAGATATAAAGGATATGTAATTTTGTTTTCATGTAAATAAGTCATGAATGATTACTCATATTTTTGTAATTTTATGAGATATTTCATGCTAGTTGCCAAATGATGGTTCCCACATGTGTTAGGTGACTCACATGGGCTGCTAAGAGCTGATCGTTGGAGTGTATATACCAATAGTACATACATCTAAAAGCTGTGTATTGTACGAGTACGAATACGGGTGCATACGAGTAGAATTGTTGATGAAACTGAACGAGGATGTAATTGTAAGCATTTTTGTTAAGTAGAAGTATTTTGATAAGTGTCTTGAAGTCTTTCAAAAGTGTATGAATACATATTAAAACACTACATGTATATACATTTTAACTGAGTCGTTAAGTCATCGTTAGTCGTTACATGTAAATGTTGTTTTGAAACCTTTAGGTTAACGATCTTGTTAAATGTTGTTAACCCAATATTTATAATATCAAAAGAGATTTTAAATTATTATATTATCATGATATTATGATGTACGGATATCTCTTAATATGATATATATACATTAAATGTCGTTACAACGATAATCGTTACATATATGTCTCGTTTCAAAATCATTAAGTTAGTAGTCTTGTTTTTACATATGTAGTTCATTGTTAATATACTTAATGATATGTTTACTTATCATAATATCATGTTAACTATATATATAACCATATATATGTCATCATATAGTTTTTACAAGATTTAACGTTCGTGAATCACCGGTCAACTTGGGTGGTCAATTGTCTATATGAAACCTATTTCAATTAATCAAGTCTTAACAAGTTTGATTGCTTAACATGTTGGAAACATTTAATCATGTAAATATCAATCTCAATTAATATATATAAACATGGAAAAGTTCGGGTCACTACAGTACCTACCCGTTAAATAAATTTCGTCCCGAAATTTTAAGCTGTTGAAGGTGTTGACGAATCTTCTGGAAATAGATGCGGGTATTTCTTCTTCATCTGATCTTCACGCTCCCAGGTGAACTCGGGTCCTCTACGAGCATTCCATCGAACCTTAACAATTGGTATCTTGTTTTGCTTAAGTCTTTTAACCTCACGATCCATTATTTCGACGGGTTCTTCGATGAATTGAAGTTTTTCGTTGATTTGGATTTCATCTAACGGAATAGTGAGATCTTCTTTAGCAAAACATTTCTTCAAATTCGAGACGTGTAAAGTGTTATGTACAGCCGCGAGTTGTTGAGGTAACTCAAGTCGGTAAGCTACTGGTCCGACATGATCAATAATCTTGAATGGTCCAATATACCTTGGATTTAATTTCCCTCGTTTACCAAATCGAACAACGCCTTTCCAAGGTGCAACTTTAAGCATGACCATCTCTCCAATTTCAAATTCTATATCTTTTCTTTTAATGTCAGCGTAGCTCTTTTGTCGACTTTGGGCGGTTTTCAACCGTTGTTGAATTTGGATGATCTTCTCGGTAGTTTCTTGTATAATCTCCGGACCCGTAATCTGTCTATCCCCCACTTCACTCCAACAAATCGGAGATCTGCACTTTCTACCATAAAGTGCTTCAAACGGCGCCATCTCAATGCTTGAATGGTAGCTGTTGTTGTAGGAAAATTCTGCTAACGGTAGATGTCGATCCCAACTATTTCCGAAATCAATAACACATGCTCGTAGCATGTCTTCAAGCGTTTGTATCATCCTTTCGCTCTGCCCATCAGTTTGTGGATGATAGGCAGTACTCATGTCTAGACGAGTTCCTAATGCTTGCTGTAATGTCTGCCAGAATCTTGAAATAAATCTGCCATCCCTATCAGAGATAATAGAGATTGGTATTCCATGTCTGGAGATGACTTCCTTCAAATACAGTCGTGCTAACTTCTCCATCTTGTCATCTTCTCTTATTGGCAGGAAGTGTGCTGATTTGGTGAGACGCTCAACTATTACCCAAATAGTATCAAAACCACTTGCAGTCCTTGGCAATTTAGTGATGAAATCCATGGTAATGTTTTCCCATTTCCATTCCGGGATTTCGGGTTGTTGAAGTAGACCTAATGGTTTCTGATGCTCAGCTTTGACCTTAGAACACGTCAAACATTCTCCTACGTATTTAGCAACATCGGCTTTCATACCCGGCCACCAAAAATGTTTCTTGAGATCCTTGTACATCTTCAACGTTCCAGGATGTATTGAGTATCTGGTTTTATGAGCTTCTCTATGTACCATTTCTCTCATATCTCCAAATTTTGGTACCCAAATCCTTTCAGCCCTATACCGAGTTCCGTCTTCCCGAATATTAAGATGCTTCTCCGATCCTTTGGGTTTTTCATCCTTTAAATTTCCCTCTTTTAAAACTCCTTGTTGCGCCTCCTTTATTTGAGTAGTAAGGTTATTATGAATCATTATATTCATAGATTTTACTCGAATGGGTTCTCTGTCCTTCCTGCTCAAGGCATCGGCTACCACATTTGCCTTCCCCGGGTGGTAACGAATCTCAAAGTCGTAATCATTCAATAATTCAATCCACCTACGCTGCCTCATATTCAGTTGTTTCTGATTAAATATGTGTTGAAGACTTTTGTGGTCGGTATATATAATACTTTTGACCCCATATAAGTAGTGCCTCCAAGTCTTTAATGCAAAAACAACCGCGCCTAATTCCAAATCATGCGTCGTATAATTTTGTTCGTGAATCTTCAATTGTCTAGACGCATAAGCAATCACCTTCGTTCGTTGCATTAATACACAACCGAGACCTTGCTTTGATGTGTCATAATAAATCACAAAATCATCATTCCCTTCAGGCAATGACAATATAGGTGCCGTAGTTAGCTTTTTCTTCAATAACTGAAACGCTTTCTCTTGTTCATCATTCCATTCAAATTTCTTCCCTTTATGCGTTAATGCAGTCAAGGGTTTTGCTATTCTGGAAAAGTCTTGGATGAACCTTCTGTAGTAACCAGCTAGTCCTAAAAACTGGCGTATGTGTTTCGGAGTTTTCGGGGTTTCCCACTTTTCAACAGTTTCTATCTTTGCCGGATCCACCTTAATACCTTCTTTGTTCACTATGTGACCGAGGAATTGAACTTCTTCTAACCAAAATGCACACTTTGAAAACTTAGCGTACAATTCTTCCTTCCTCAATACTTCTAACACCTTTCTCAAATGTTCACCGTGTTCTTGGTCATTCTTTGAGTAAATAAGTATGTCATCAATGAAAACAATGACAAACTTGTCAAGGTATGGTCCACACACTCGGTTCATAAGGTCCATGAACACAGCTGGTGCATTAGTTAAACCAAACGGCATGACCATAAACTCGTAATGACCGTAACGTGTTCTGAAAGCAGTCTTTGGAATATCATCTTCTTTCACCCGCATTTGATGATACCCGGAACGTAAGTCAATCTTTGAATAAACAGACGAGCCTTGTAGTTGATCAAATAAGTCGTCAATTCTCGGTAGTGGGTAGCGGTTCTTGATGGTAAGTTTGTTCAACTCTCGGTAGTCGATACACAACCTGAATGTACCATCTTTCTTCTTGACAAACAAAACAGGAGCTCCCCACGGTGATGTGCTTGGTCGAATGAAACCACGCTCTAAAAGTTCTTGTAATTGGCTTTGCAGTTCTTTCATCTCGCTGGGTGCGAGTCTGTAAGGAGCACGAGCTATTGGTGCAGCTCCTGGTACAAGATCTATTTGAAATTCAACGGATCGATGTGGGGGTAATCCCGGTAATTCTTTCGGAAATACATCGGGAAATTCTTTTGCAATGGGAACATCATTGATGCTCTTTTCTTCAGTTTGTACCTTCTCAACGTGTGCTAGAATAGCATAGCAACCTTTTCTTATTAGTTTTTGTGCCTTCAAATTACTAATAAGATGTAGCTTCGTGTTGCCCTTTTCTCCGTACACCATTAAGGGTTTTCCTTTTTCTCGTATAATGCGAATTGCATTTTTGTAACAAACCATCTCTGCTTTCACTTCTTTCAACCAGTCCATACCGATTATCACATCAAAACTCCCTAACTCTACTGGTATCAAATCAATCTTAAATGTTTCGCTAACCAGTTTAATTTCTCGATTCCGACATATATTATCTGCTGAAATTAATTTACCATTTGCTAATTCGAGTAAAAATTTACTATCCAAAGGCGTCAATGGACAACTTAATTTAGCACAAAAATCTCTACTCATATAGCTTCTATCCGCACCCGAATCAAATAAAACGTAAGCAGATTTATTGTCAATAAGAAACGTACCCGTAACAAGCTCCGGGTCTTCCTGTGCCTCTGCCGCATTAATATTGAAAACTCTTTCGCGGCCTTGTCCATTCGTGTTCTCCTGGTTCGGGCAATTTCTAATAATGTGGCCTGGTTTTCCACATTTATAACAAACTACATTGGCATAACTTGCTCCGACACTACTTGCTCCGCCATTACTCGTTCCGACACCATTTGTTCCTTTCGTTCTATTAACCCTTGGTCCGTAGACCTCACACTTCGCCGCGCTATGACCATTTCTTTTACACTTGTTGCAAAATTTGGTGCAGAACCCCGAGTGATACTTTTCACACCTTTGGCATAGCTGCTTCTGATTGTTGTTGTTGTTGCGGTTATTATTGTTGTTGGGATGATTGTTGTAGTTGTTGTTGTTGTTGTTGTTGGGCCGTTTGTTGTAGTTGCGATTGATGTTGCGATTGTTGGGATAATTGTTGCGATTATTGTTGTAATTGCTGTTGTTGTTGTATTGGTGATTCTTATCACCGTTTTCCTCCCACTTTCTTTTGACTTGCTTCACATTGGCCTCTTCAGCAGTCTGTTCTTTAATTCTTTCTTTAATCTGGTTCACTAGTTTGTGAGCCATTCTACATGCCTGTTGTATGGAGGCGGGCTCGTGTGAACTTATATCTTCTTGGATTCTTTCCGGTAATCCTTTCACAAACGCGTCGATCTTCTCTTCCTCATCTTCGAATGCTTCCGGACACAATGGGCACAATTCTGTGAATCGTCTTTCATACGTGGTAATATCAAATCCTTGGGTTCGTAACCCTCTAAGTTCTGTCTTGAGCTTATTGACCTCGGTTCTGGGACGGTATTTCTCGTTCATCAAGTGCTTGAATGCTGACCACGGTAGTGCGTATGCATCGTCTTGTCCCACTTGCTCTAGATAGGTATTCCACCATGTTAACGCAGAACCTGTGAAGGTATGCGTAGCGTACTTCACTTTGTCCTCTTCAGTACACTTACTTATGGCAAACACCGATTCGACCTTCTCGGTCCACCGTTTCAATCCGATCGGTCCTTCGGTTCCATCAAATTCCAAAGGTTTGCAGGCAGTGAATTCTTTGTAGGTGCATCCTACACGATTTCCTGTACTGCTAGATCCAAGGTTATTGTTGGTATGTAGCGCAGCCTGTACTGCGGCTATGTTTGAAGCTAGAAAATTACGGAATTCCTCTTCATTCATATTCACGGTGTGTCGAGTAGTCGGTGTCATTTCCTTCAAAATAGTCAAATGGAACAAGTTAATCACACAGAATATTAAGAGTAGTTAATAGTATTTCGTAGCATAATATGAACTCATTTATAAAAGCTTTTTCTTCATATTAGAGTTTTATAAGTTTAAATTCGGGTAGTATCTACCCGTTAAGTTCATACTTAGTAGCTAATATACAATTCAGCTACTACAATTCTATATGAAAAACTGATTATAATAATATTTCGCGTTCAAACTTTTACACAATATTTTGCAAACTTACAATACCGCTTATTTTACATATAGCATGAAATATAGCACACAATAAATTTGATACAAGATAGTTGTAAAGATAATTCTAGCTAGTACACAAGTCGTTCAGCAAAGGCAATAAAGACACGTAATTCATACGTCCAGAAACAAGTCATGCATTCTGGTTTTACTAGGATTACTTCCCATCCTTGGTCTTGTGGAACATAACCGTTATGGCCATTGATAAGACAGCGTGTTGTAACGTCGTCAAAGGGACGAGGGTTACGTAATGTCCAACAGTCCCGTAACAATCTAAAAACCTCATTTCTTACACCAATTACCGACTCCGTCACTTGTGGGAACGTTTTGTTTAATAGTTGAAGCCCGATGTTCTTGTTCTCACTTTGGTGAGAAGCGAACATTACTAATCCGTAAGCATAACATGCTTCTTTATGTTGCATGTTAGCCGCTTTTTCTAAATCACGAAGTCCAATATTCGGATATATTGAGTCAAAATAATTTCTTAACCCATTGCGTAAAATAGCATTTGGGTCCCCGCAATATATGCGTCAAAGTAAACACATCGTAACTTATGGATTTTCCAATGTGATATCCCCCATCTTTCGAACGAAAGCCTTTTATAAACCAAGGCATTCTTGGAACGTTCTTCGAATGTCTTACAAACTGATCTCGCCTTAAATAGTTGTGCCGAAGAATTCTGACCGACTCTAGACAAGATTTCATCAATCATGTCTCCGGGTAGGTCTCTTAAAATATTGGGTTGTCTATCCATTTTGTGTTTTTATACTGTAAAATAGACAAGAGTTAGATTCATAAAAAAAATACTTATTAATACAAGCAATTTTTACATATATCATAAAGCATAAGCACACTATATTACATATATTACACCACACGAATACAACTATCTTATTCCGACTCACTTGTTTCTTCTTCTTCGGTTTTGGTTCGTTTTGCCAAGTTTCTAGGGATATATGATGTTCCCCTAATACGAGCTGTCGTTTTCCACATTGGTTTAGAAAAACCTGGTGGTTTAGAGGTTCCCGGGTCATTGTTACAACTTAAGGACTTCGGGGGTTGACGATACATATAAAGTTCATCGGGGTTGGAATTAGATTTCTCTATTTTTATGCCCTTTCCCTTATTATTTTCTTTTGCCTTTTTAAATTCAGTTGGGGTAATTTCTATAACATCATCGGAATTCTCGTCGGAATTCGATTCATCGGAGAATTGGTAATCCTCCCAATATTTTGCTTCCTTGGCGGAAACACCATTGACCATAATTAACCTTGGTCGGTTGGTTGAGGATTTTCTTTTACTTAACCGTTTTATTATTTCCCCCACCGGTTCTATTTCTTCATCCGGTTCTGATTCTTCTTCCGGTTCCGATTCTTCTTCCGGTTCCGACTCTTCTTCCGGTTCCTCTTCGGGAACTTGTGAATCAGTCCACGAATCATTCCAATTTACATTTGACTCTTCATTATTATTAGGTGAGTCAATGGGACTTATTCTAGAGGTAGACATCTATCATATAATATCAAACGCGTTAAGAGATTAATATATCACATAACATTCACATGTTAAAAATATATAGTTTCCAACAAAATTTGTTAAGCAATCATTTTTCAAGTAAACACGGTCGAAGTCCAGACTCACTAATGCATCCTAACAAACTCGATAAGATACACTAATGCAAAATTCTGGTTCTCTAAGACCAACGCTCTGATACCAACTGAAATGTCCCGTTCTTATTGATTAAAAACGTTCCATATTAATTGATTTCGTTGCGAGGTTTTGACCTCTATATGAGACGTTTTTCAAAGACTGCATTCATTTTAAAACAAACCATAACCTTTATTTCATCAATAAAGATTTAAAAAGCTTTACGTAGATTATCAAATAATGATAATCTAAAATATCCTGTTTACACACGACCATTACATAATGGTTTACAATACAAATATGTTACAACAAAATAAGTTTCTTGAATGCAGTTTTTACACAATATCATACAAGCATGGACTCCAAATCTCGTCCTTATTTAAGTATGCGACAGCGGAAGCTCTTAATAATCACCTGAGAATAAACATGCTTAAAACGTTAACAAAAATGTTGGTGAGTTATAGGTTTAACCTATATATATCAAATCATTATAATAGACCACAAGATTTCATATTTCAATACACATCCCATACATAGAGATAAAAATCATTCATATGGTGAACAGCTGGTAACCGACATTAACAAGATGCATATATAAGAATATCCCCATCATTCCGGGACACCCTTCGGATATGATATAAATTTCGAAGTACTAAAGCATCCGGTACTTTGGATGAGGTTTGTTAGGCCCAATAGATCTATCTTTAGGATTCGCGTCAATTAGGGTGTCTGTTCCCTAATTCTTAGATTACCAGACTTAATAAAAAGGGGCATATTCGATTTCGATAATTCAACCATAGATTGTAGTTTCACGTACTTGTGTCTATTTTGTAAATCATTTATAAAACCTGCATGTATTCTCATCCCAAAAATATTAGATTTTAAAAGTGGGACTATAACTCACTTTCACAGATTTTTACTTCGTCGGGAAGTAAGACTTAGCCACTGGTTGATTCACGAACCTATAACAATATATACATATATATCAAAGTATGTTCAAAATATATTTACAACACTTTTAATATATTTTGATGTTTTAAGTTTATTAAGTCAGCTGTCCTCGTTAGTAACCTACAACTAGTTGTCCACAGTTAGATGTACAGAAATAAATCGATAAATATTATCTTGAATCAATCCACGACCCAGTGTATACTTATCTCAGTATTGATCACAACTCAAACTGTATATATTTTGGAATCAACCTCAACCCTGTATAGCTAACTCCAACATTCACATATAGAGTGTCTATGGTTGTTCCGAAATATATATAGATGTGTCGACATGATAGGTCGAAACATTGTATACGTGTCTATGGTATCTCAAGATTACATAATATACAATACAAGTTGATTAAGTTATGATTGGAATAGATTTGTTACCAATTTTCACGTAGCTAAAATGAGAAAAATTATCCAATCTTGTTTTACCCATAACTTCTTCATTTTAAATCCGTTTTGAGTGAATCAAATTGCTATGGTTTCATATTGAACTCTATTTTATGAATCTAAACAGAAAAAGTATAGGTTTATAGTCGGAAAAATAAGTTACAAGTCGTTTTTGTAAAGGTAGTCATTTCAGTCGAAAGAACGACGTCTAGATGACCATTTTAGAAAACATACTTCCACTTTGAGTTTAACCATAATTTTTGGATATAGTTTCATGTTCATAATAAAAATCATTTTCTCAGAATAACAACTTTTAAATCAAATTCTATCATAGTTTTTAATTAACTAACCCAAAACAGCCCGCGGTGTTACTACGACGGCGTAAATCCGGTTTTACGGTGTTTTTCGTGTTTCCAGGTTTTAAATCATTAAGTTAGCATATCATACAGATATAGAACATGTGTTTAGTTGATTTTAAAAGTCAAGTTAGAAGGATTAACTTTTGTTTGCGAACAAGTTTAGAATTAACTAAACTATTTTCTAGTGATTACAAGTTTAAACCTTCGAATAAGATAGCTTTATATGTATGAATTGAATGATGTTATGAACATCATTACTATCTTAAGTTCCTTGGATAAAACTACTGGAAAAGAGAAAAATGGATCTAGCTTCAATGGATCCTTGGATGGCTCGAAGTTCTTGAAGCAGAATCATGACACGAAACAAGTTCAAGTAAGATCATCACTTGAAATAAGATTATTCTAGTTATAGAAATTGAACCAAAGTTTGAATATGATTATTACCTTGTATTAGAATGATAACCTACTGTAAGAAACAAAGATTTCTTGAGGTTGGATGATCACCTTACAAGATTGGAAGTGAGCTTGCAAACTTGAAAGTATTCTTGATTTTATGAAACTAGAACTTTTGGAATTTATGAAGAACACTTAGAACTTGAAGATAGAACTTGAGAGAGATCAATTAGATGAAGAAAATTGAAGAATGAAAGTGTTTGTAGGTGTTTTTGGTCGTTGGTGTATGGATTAGATATAAAGGATATGTAATTTTGTTTTAATGTAAATAAGTCATGAATGATTACTCATATTTTTGTAATTTTATGAGATATTTCATGCTAGTTGTAGTGACCCGAACTTTTCCATGTTTATATATATTAATTGAGAGTGATATTTACATGATTAAATGTTTCCAACATGTTAAGCAATCAAACTTGTTAAGACTTGATTAATTGAAATAGGTTTCATATAGACAATTGACCACCCAAGTTGACCGGTGATTCACGAACGTTAAAATTTGTAAAAACTATATGATGACATATATATGGTTATATATATAGTTAACATTATATTATGATAATTAAACATATCATTAAGTATATTAACAATGAACTACATATGTAAAAACAAGACTACTAACTTAATGATTTTGAAACGAGACATATATGTAACGATTATCGTTGTAACGACATTTAATGTATATATATCATATTAAGAGATATTCGTACATCATAATATCATGATAATATAATAATTTAAAATCTCTTTTGATATTATAAACATTGGGTTAACAACATTTAACAAGATCGTTAACCTAAAGGTTTCAAAACAACATTTACATGTAACGACTAACGATGACTTAACGACTCAGTTAAAATGTATATACATGTAGTGTTTTAATATGTATTTATACATTTTTGAAAGACTTCAATACACTTATCAAAATACTTCTACTTAACAAAAATGCTTACAATTACGTCCTCGTTCAGTTTCATCAACAATTCTACTCGTATGCACCCGTATTCGTACTCGTACAATACACAGCTTTTAGATGTATGTACTATTGGTATATACACTCCAATGATCAGCTCTTAGCAGCCCATGTGAGTCACCTAACATATGTGGGAACCATCATTTGGCAACTAGCATGAAATATCTCATAAGATTACAAAAATATGAGTAATCATTCATGACTTATTTACATGAAAACAAAATTACATATCCTTTATATCTAATCCATACACCAACGACCAAAAACACCTACAAACACTTTCATTCTTCAATTTTATTCATCTAATTGAACTCTCTCAAGTTCTATCTTCAAGTTCTAAGTGTTCTTCATAAATTCCAAAAGTTCTAGTTTCATAAAATCAAGAATACTTTCAAGTTTGCTAGCTCACTTCCAATCTTGTAAGGTGATCATCCAACCTCAAGAAATCTTTGTTTCTTACAGTAGGTTATCATTCTAATACAAGGTAATAATCATATTCAAACTTTGGTTCAATTTCTATAACTATAACAATCTTATTTCAAGTGATGATCTTACTTGAACTTGTTTTCGTGTCATGATTTTGCTTCAAGAACTTTGAGCCATCCAAGGATCCATTGAAGCTAGATACATTTTTCTCTTTTCCAGTAGGTTCATCCAAGGAACTTAAGGTAGTAATGATGTTCATAACATCATTCGATTCATACATATAAAGCTATCTTATTCGAAGGTTTAAACTTGTAATCACTAGAACATAGTTTAGTTAATTCTAAACTTGTTCGCAAACAAAAGTTAATCCTTCTAACTTGACTTTTAAAATCAACTAAACACATGTTCTATATCTATATGATATGCTAACTTAATGATTTAAAACCTGGAAACACGAAAAATACCGTAAAACCGGATTTACGCCGTCGTAGTAACACCGCGGGCTGTTTTGGGCTAGTTAATTAAAAACTATGATAAACTTTGATTTAAAAGTTGTTATTCTGAGATAATGATTTTTATTATGAACATGAAACTATATCCAAAAATTATGGTTAAACTCAAAGTGGAAGTATGTTTTCTAAAATGGTCATCTAGACGTCGTTCTTTCGACTGAAATGACTACCTTTACAAAAACGACGTGTAACTTATTTTTCCGACTATAAACCTATACTTTTTCTATTTAGATTCATAAAATAGAGTTCAATATGAAACTATAGCAATTTGATTCACTCAAAACGGATTTAAAATGAAGAAGTTATGGGTAAAACAAGATTGGATAATTTTTCTCATTTTAGCTACGTGAAAATTGGTAACAAATCTATTCCAACCATAACTTAATCAACTTGTATTATATATTATGTAATCTTGAGATACCATAGACACGTATACAATATTTCGACCTATCATGTCGACACATCTATATATATTTCGGAACAACCATAGACACTCTATATGTGAATGTTGGAGTTAGCTATACAGGGTTGAGGTTGATTCCAAAATATATATAGTTTGAGTTGTGATCAATACTGAGATACGTATACACTGGGTCGTGGATTGATTCAAGATAATATTTATCGATTTATTTCTGTACATCTAACTGTGGACAACTAGTTGTAGGTTACTAACGAGGACAGCTGACTTAATAAACTTAAAACATCAAAATATATTAAAAGTGTTGTAAATATATTTTGAACATACTTTGATATATATGTATATATTGTTATAGGTTCGTGAATCAACCAGTGGCCAAGTCTTACTTCCCGACGAAGTAAAAATCTGTGAAAGTGAGTTATAGTCCCACTTTTAAAATCTAATATTTTTGGGATGAGAATATATGCAGGTTTTATAAATGATTTACAAAATAGACACAAGTACGTGAAACTACATTCTATGGTTGAATTATCGAAATCGAATATGCCCCTTTTTATTAAGTCTGGTAATCTAAGAATTAGGGAACAGACACCCTAATTGACGCGAATCCTAAAGATAGATCTATTGGGCCTAACAAACCCCATCCAAAGTACCGGATGCTTTAGTACTTCGAAATTTATATCATATCCGAAGGGTGTCCCGGAATGATGGGGATATTCTTATATATGCATCTTGTTATTGTCGGTTACCAGGTGTTCACCATATGAATGATTTTTATCTCTATGTATGGGATGTGTATTGAAATATGAAATCTTGTGGTCTATTGTTACGATTTGATATATATAGGTTAAACCTATAACTCACCAACATTTTTGTTGACGTTTTAAGCATGTTTATTCTCAGGTGATTATTAAGAGCTTCCGCTGTCGCATACTTAAATAAGGACGAGATTTGGAGTCCATGCTTGTATGATATTGTGTAAAAACTGCATTCAAGAAATTTATTTTGTTGTAACATATTTGTATTGTAAACCATTATGTAATGGTCGTGTGTAAACAGGATATTTTAGATTATCATTATTTGATAATCTACGTAAATCTTTTTAAACCTTTATTGATGAAATAAAGGTTATGGTTTGTTTAAAAATGAATGCAGTCTTTGAAAAACGTCTCATATAGAGGTCAAAACCTCGCAACGAAATCAATTAATATGGAACGTTTTTAATCAATAAGAACGGGACATTTCAGTTGGTATCCGAGCGTTGGTCTTAGAGAACCAAAAAATTGCATTAGTGTGTCTTATCGAGTTTGTTAGGATGCATTAGTGAGTCTGGACTTCGACCGTGTTTTCTTTAAAAATGATTGCTTAACATTTTTGTTGGAAACTATATATTTTTAACATATGAATATTATGTGATATATTAATCTCTTATCGTGTTTGATATTATGTGATAGATGTCTACCTCTAGAATAAGTCCCATTGACTCACCTAATAATAATGAAGAGTCAAATGTAAATTGGAATGATTCGTGGACTGATTCACAAGTTCCCGAAGAGGAACCGGAAGAAGAGTCGGAACCGGAAGAAGAATCGGAACCGGAAGAAGAAATAGAACCGGTGGGAGAAATAATAAAACGGTTAAGTAAAAGAGAATCCTCAACCAACCGACCAAGGTTAATTATGGTCAATGGTGTTTCCGCCAAGGAAGCAAAATATTGGGAGGATTACCAATTCTCCGATGAATCGGATTCCGACGAGAATTCCGATGATGTTATAGAAATTACCCCAACTGAATTTAAAAAGGCAAAAGAAAATAATAAGGGAAAGGGCATAAAAATAGATAAATCTAATTCCAACCCCGATGAACTTTATATGTATCGTCAACCCCCGAAGTCCTTAAGTTATAACAATGACCCGGGAACCTCTAAACCACCAGGTTTTTCTAAACCAATGTGGACAACGACGGCTCGTATTAGGGGAACATCATATATCCCTAGAAACTTGGCAAAACGAACCAAAACCGAACAAGAAGAAACGAGCGAGTCGGAATAAGATAGTTGTATTCGTGTGGTGTAATATATGTAATATAGTGTGCTTATGCTTTATGATATATGTAAAAATTGCTTGTATTAATAAGTATTTTTTTTATGAATCTAACTCTTGTCTATTTTACAGTATAAAAACACAAAATGGATAGACAACCCAATATTTTAAGAGATCTACCCGGAGACATGATTGATGAAATCTTGTCTAGAGTCGGTTAGAATTCCTCGGCACAACTATTTAAGGCGAGATCAGTTTGTAAGACATTCGAAGAACGTTCCAAGAATGCCTTGGTTTATAAAAGGCTTTCGTTTGGAAGATGGGGAATATCACATTGGGAAATCCATAAGTTACGATGTGTTTACTTTGACGCATATATTGCGGGGAACCCAAATGCTATTTTACGCAACGGGTTAAGAAATTATTTTGACTCAGTATATCCGAATATAGGACTTCGTGATTTAGAAAAAGCGGCTAACATGCAACATAAAGAAGCATGTTATGCTTACGGGTTAGTAATGTTCGCTTCTCACCAAAGTGAGAACAAGAACATCGGGCTACAACTATTAAACAAAACGTTCCCACAAGTGACGGAGTCGGTAATTGGGGTAAGAAATGAGGTTTTTAGGTTATTACGAGACTGTTGGTCATTACGTAACCCTCGTCCCTTTGATGACGTTACAACACGCTGTCTTATCAACGGCCATAACGGTTATGTTCCACAAGACCAAGGATGGGAAGTAGTCCTAGTAAAACCAGAATGCATGACTTGTTTCTGGACGTATGAATTACGTGTCTTTATTGCCTTTGCTGAACGACTTGTGTACTAGCTAGAATTATCTTCACAACTATCTTGTATCAAAGTTATTGTGTGCTATATTTCATGCTTTATGTAAAATAAGCGGTATTGTAAGTTTGTAAAATATTGTATAAAAGTTTGAACGCGAAATATTATTACAATCAGTTTTTCATATAGAATTGTAGTAGTTGAATTGTATATTAGCTACTAAGTATGAACTTAACGGGTAGGTACTACCCGAATTTAAACTTATAAAATGCTAATATGAAGAAAAAGCTTTTATAAATGAGTTCATATTATGCTACGAAATACTATTAACTACTCTTAATATTCTGTATGATTAACTTGTTCCATTTAACTATTTTGAAGGAAATGGCACCGACTACTCGACACACCGTGAATATGAATGAAGAGGAATTCCGTACTTTTATAGCTTCAAACATAGCCGCAGTACAGGCTGCGCTACATACCAACAATAACCTTGGATCTAGCAGTACAGGAAATCGTGTAGGATGCACCTACAAAGAATTCACTGCCTGCAAACCTTTGGAATTTGATGGAACCGAAGGACCGATCGGATTGAAACGGTGGACCGAGAAGGTTGAATCGGTGTTTGCCATAAGTAAGTGTACTGAAGAGGACAAAGTGAAGTACGCTACGCATACCTTCACAGGTTCTGCGTTAACATGGTGGAATACCTATCTAGAGCAAGTGGGACAAGACGATGCGTACGCACTACCGTGGTCAGCATTCAAGCACTTGATGAACGAGAAGTACCGTCCCAGAACCGAGGTCAATAAGCTCAAGACAGAACTTAGAGGGTTACGAACCCAAAGATTTGATATTACTACGTACGAAAGACGATTCACAGAATTGTGCCTATTGTGTCCGGGAGCATTCGAAGATGAGGAAGAGAAGATCGACGCATTTGTGAAAGGATTACCGGAAAGAATCCAAGAAGATATAAGTTCACACGAGCCCGCCTCCATACAACATGCATGTAGAATGGCTCACAAACTAGTGAACTAGATTGAAGAAAGAATTAAAGAACAGACTGCTGAAGAGGCCAATGTGAAGCAAGTCAAAAGAAAGTGGGAGGAAAACGGTGATAAGAATCACCAATACAACAACAACAGCAATTACAACAATAATCGCAACAATTATCCCAACAATCGCAACATCAATCGCAACTACAACAAACGGCCCAACAACAACAACAACAACAACAACAACAACAGCAACTACAACAATCATCCCAACAACAATAATAACCGCAACAACAACAACAATCAGAAGCAACTATGCCAAAGGTGTGAAAAGAATCACTCGGGGTTCTGCACCAAATTTTGCAACAAGTGTAAAAGAAATGGTCATAGCGCGGCGAAGTGTGAGGTCTACGGACCAGGGGTTAATAGAACGAAAGGAACAAATGTTGTCGGAACGAGTAATGGCGGAGCAAGTAGTGTCGGAGCAAGTTATGCCAATGTAGTTTGTTATAAATGTGGAAAACCAGGCCACATTATTAGAAATTGCCCGAACCAGGAGAACACGAATGGACAAGGCCGTGGAAGAGTTTTCAATATTAATGCGGTAGAGGCACAGGAAGACCCGGAGCTTGTTACGGGTACGTTTCTTAATGACAATAAATCTGCTTACGTTTTATTTGATTCGGGTGCGGATAGAAGCTATATGAGTAGAGATTTTTGTGCTAAATTAAGTTGTCCATTGACGCCTTTGGATAGTAAATTTTTACTCGAATTAGCAAATGGTAAATTAATTTCAGCAGATAATATTTGTCGGAATCGAGAAATTAAACTGGTTAGCGAAACATTTAAGATTGATTTGATACCAGTAGAGTTAGGGAGTTTTGATGTGATAATTGGTATGGACTGGTTGAAAGAAGTGAAAGCAGAGATCGTTTGTTACAAAAATGCAATTCGCATTATACGAGAAAAAGGAAAACCCTTAATGGTGTACGGAGAAAAGGGCAACACGAAGCTACATCTTATTAGTAATTTGAAGGCACAAAAACTAATAAGAAAAGGTTGCTATGCTGTTCTAGCACACGTCGAGAAAGTACAAACTGAAGAAAAGAGCATCAATGATGTTCCCATTGCAAAAGAATTTCCCGATGTATTTCCGAAAGAATTACCGGGATTACCCCCACATCGATCCGTTGAATTTCAAATAGATCTTGTACCAGGAGCTGCACCAATAGCTCATGCTCCTTATAGACTCGCACCCAGCGAGATGAAAGAACTGCAAAGCCAATTACCAGAACTTTTAGAGCGTGGTTTCATTCGACCAAGCACATCACCGTGGGGAGCTCCTGTTTTGTTTGTCAAGAAGAAAGATGGTACATTCAGGTTGTGTATCGACTACCGAGAGTTGAACAAACTTACCATCAAGAACCGCTACCCACTACCGAGAATCGACGACTTATTTAATCAACTACAAGGCTCGTCTGTTTATTCAAAGATTGACTTACGTTCCGGGTATCATCAAATGCGGGTGAAAGAAGATGATATTCCAAAGACTGCTTTCAGAACATGTTACGGTCATTACGAGTTTATGGTCATGCCGTTTGGTTTAACTAATGCACCAGCTGTGTTCATGGACCTTATGAACCGAGTGTGTGGACCATACCTTGATAAGTTTGTCATTGTTTTCATTGATGACATACTTATTTACTCAAAGAATGACCAAGAACACGGTGAACATTTGAGAAAGGTGTTAGAAGTATTGAGGAAGGAAGAATTGTACGCTAAGTTTTCAAAGTGTGCATTTTGGTTGGAAGAAGTTCAATTCCTCGGTCACATAGTGAACAAAGAAGGTATTAAGGTGGATCCGGCAAAGATAGAAACTGTTGAAAAGTGGGAAACCCCGAAAACTCCGAAACACATACGCCAGTTTTTAGGACTAGCTGGTTACTACAGAAGGTTCATCCAAGACTTTTCCAGAATAGCAAAACCCTTGACTGCATTAACGCGTAAAGGGAAGAAATTTGAATGGAATGATGAACAAGAGAAAGCGTTTCAGTTATTGAAGAAAAAGCTAACTACGGCACCTATATTGTCATTGCCTGAAGGGAATGATGATTTTGTGATTTATTGTGACGCAACAAAGCAAGGTCTCGGTTGTGTATTAATGCAACGAACGAAGGTGATTGCTTATGCGTCTAGACAATTGAAGATTCACGAACAAAATTATACGACGCATGATTTGGAATTAGGCGCGGTTGTTTTTGCATTAAAGACTTGGAGGCACTACTTATATGGGGTCAAAAGTATTATATATACCGACCACAAAAGTCTTCAACACATATTTAATCAGAAACAACTGAATATGAGGCAGCGTAGGTGGATTGAATTGTTGAATGATTACGACTTTGAGATTCGTTACCACCCGGGGAAGGCAAATGTGGTAGCCGATGCCTTGAGCAGGAAGGACAGAGAACCCATTCGAGTAAAATCTATGAATATAATGATTCATAATAACCTTACTACTCAAATAAAGGAGGCGCAACAAGGAGTTTTAAAAGAGGGAAATTTAAAGGATGAAATACCCAAAGGATCGGAGAAGCATCTTAATATTCAGGAAGACGGAACCCGGTATAGGGCTGAAAGGATTTGGGTACCAAAATTTGGAGATATGAGAGAAATGGTACTTAGAGAAGCTCATAAAACCAGATACTCAATACATCCTGGAACGGGGAAGATGTACAAGGATCTCAGGAAATATTTTTGGTGGCCGGGTATGAAAGCCGATGTTGCTAAATACGTAGGAGAATGTTTGACGTGTTCTAAGGTCAAAGCTGAGCATCAGAAACCATCAGGTCTACTTCAACAACCCGAAATCCTGGAATGGAAATGGGAAAACATTACCATGGATTTCATCACTAAATTGCCAAGGACTGCAAGTGGTTTTGATACTATTTGGGTAATAGTTGATCGTCTCACCAAATCAGCACACTTCCTACCAATAAGAGAAGATGACAAGATGGAGAAGTTAGCACGACTGTATTTGAAGGAAGTCGTCTCCAGACATGGAATACCAATCTCTATTATCTCTGATAGGGATGGCAGATTTATTTCAAGATTCTGGCAGATATTACAGCAAGCATTAGGAACTCGTCTAGACATGAGTACTGCCTATCATCCACAAACTGATGGGCAGAGCGAAAGGACGATACAAACGCTTGAAGACATGCTACGAGCATGTGTTATTGATTTCAGAAACAGTTGGGATCGACATCTACCGTTAGCAGAATTTTCCTACAACAACAGCTACCATTCAAGCATTGAGATGGCGCCGTTTGAAGCACTTTATGGTAGAAAGTGCAGGTCTCCGATTTGTTGGAGTGAGGTGGGGGATAGACAGATTACGGGTTCGGAGATTATACAAGAAACTACCGAGAAGATCATCCAAATTCAACAACGGTTGAAAACCGCCCAAAGTCGACAAAAGAGCTACGCTGACATTAAAAGAAAAGATATAGAATTTGAAATTGGAGAGATGGTCATGCTTAAAGTTTCACCTTGGAAAGGCGTTGTTCGATTTGGTAAACGAGGGAAATTAAATCCAAGGTATATTGGACCATTCAAGATTATTGATCGTGTCGGACCAGTAGCTTACCGACTTGAGTTACCTCAACAACTCGCGGCTGTACATAACACTTTCCACGTCTCGAATTTGAAGAAATGTTTTGCTAAAGAAGATCTCACTATTCCGTTAGATGAAATCCAAATCAACGAAAAACTTCAATTCATCGAAGAACCCGTCGAAATAATGGATCGTGAGGTTAAAAGACTTAAGCAAAACAAGATACCAATTGTTAAGGTTCTATGGAATGCTCGTAGAGGACCCGAGTTCACCTGGGAGCGTGAAGATCAGATGAAGAAGAAATACCCGCATCTATTTCCAGAAGATTCGTCAACACCTTCAACAGCTTAAAATTTCGGGACGAAATTTATTTAACGGGTAGGTACTGTAGTGACCCGAACTTTTCCATGTTTATATATATTAATTGAGAGTGATATTTACATGATTAAATGTTTCCAACATGTTAAGCAATCAAACTTGTTAAGACTTGATTAATTGAAATAGGTTTCATATAGACAATTGACCACCCAAGTTGACCGGTGATTCACGAACGTTAAAATTTGTAAAAACTATATGATGACATATATATGGTTATATATATAGTTAACATTATATTATGATAATTAAACATATCATTAAGTATATTAACAATGAACTACATATGTAAAAACAAGACTACTAACTTAATGATTTTGAAACGAGACATATATGTAACGATTATCGTTGTAACGACATTTAATGTATATATATCATATTAAGAGATATTTGTACATCATAATATCATGATAATATAATAATTTAAAATCTCTTTTGATATTATAAACATTGGGTTAACAACATTTAACAAGATCGTTAACCTAATGGTTTCAAAACAACATTTACATGTAACGACTAACGATGACTTAACGACTCAGTTAAAATGTATATACATGTAGTGTTTTAATATGTATTTATACATTTTTGAAAGACTTCAATACACTTATCAAAATACTTCTACTTAACAAAAATGCTTACAATTACGTCCTCGTTCAGTTTCATCAACAATTCTACTCGTATGCACCCGTATTCGTACTCGTACAATACACAGCTTTTAGATGTATGTACTATTGGTATATACACTCCAATGATCAGCTCTTAGCAGCCCATGTGAGTCACCTAACACATGTGGGAACCATCATTTGGCAACTAGCATGAAATATCTCATAAGATTACAAAAATATGAGTAATCATTCATGACTTATTTACATGAAAACAAAATTACATATCCTTTATATCTAATCCATACACCAACGACCAAAAACACCTACAAACACTTTCATTCTTCAATTTTCTTCATCTAATTGAACTCTCTCAAGTTCTATCTTCAAGTTCTAAGTGTTCTTCATAAATTCCAAAAGTTCTAGTTTCATAAAATCAAGAATACTTTCAAGTTTGCTAGCTCACTTCCAATCTTGTAAGGTGATCATCCAACCTCAAGAAATCTTTGTTTCTTACAGTAGGTTATCATTCTAATACAAGGTAATAATCATATTCAAACTTTGGTTCAATTTCTATAACTATAACAATCTTATTTCAAGTGATGATCTTACTTGAACTTGTTTTCGTGTCATGATTTTGCTTCAAGAACTTTGAGCCATCCAAGGATCCATTGAAGCTAGATACATTTTTCTCTTTTCCAGTAGGTTCATCCAAGGAACTTAAGGTAGTAATGATGTTCATAACATCATTCGATTCATACATATAAAGCTATCTTATTCGAAGGTTTAAACTTGTAATCACTAGAACATAGTTTAGTTAATTCTAAACTTGTTCGCAAACAAAAGTTAATCCTTCTAACTTGACTTTTAAAATCAACTAAACACATGTTCTATATCTATATGATATGCTAACTTAATGATTTAAAACCTGGAAACACGAAAAACACCGTAAAACCGGATTTACGCCGTCGTAGTAACACCGCGGGCTGTTTTGGGTTAGTTAATTAAAAACTATGATAAACTTTGATTTAAAAGTTGTTATTCTGAGATAATGATTTTTATTATGAACATGAAACTATATCCAAAAATTATGGTTAAACTCAAAGTGGAAGTATGTTTTCTAAAATGGTCATCTAGACGTCGTTCTTTCGACTGAAATGACTACCTTTACAAAAACGACGTGTAACTTATTTTTCCGACTATAAACCTATACTTTTTCTGTTTAGATTCATAAAATAGAGTTCAATATGAAACCATAGCAATTTGATTCACTCAAAACGGATTTAAAATGAAGAAGTTATGGGTAAAACAAGATTGGATAATTTTTCTCATTTTAGCTACGTGAAAATTGGTAACAAATCTATTCCAACCATAACTTAATCAACTTGTATTATATATTATGTAATTTTGAGATACCATAGACACGTATACAATATTTCGACCTATCATGTCGACACATCTATATATATTTCGGAACAACCATAGACACTCTATATGTGAATGTTGGAGTTAGCTATACAGGGTTGAGGTTGATTCCAAAATATATATAGTTTGAGTTGTGATCAATACTGAGATACGTATACACTGGGTCGTGGATTGATTCAAGATAATATTTATCGATTTATTTCTGTACATCTAACTGTGGACAACTAGTTGTAGGTTACTAACGAGGACAGCTGACTTAATAAACTTAAAACATCAAAATATATTAAAAGTGTTGTAAATATATTTTGAACATACTTTGATATATATGTATATATTGTTATAGGTTCGTGAATCAACCAGTGGCCAAGTCTTACTTCCCGACGAAGTAAAAATCTGTGAAAGTGAGTTATAGTCCCACTTTTAAAATCTAATATTTTTGGGATGAGAATATATGCAGGTTTTATAAATGATTTACAAAATAGACACAAGTACGTGAAACTACATTCTATGGTTGAATTATCGAAATCGAATATGCCCCTTTTTATTAAGTCTGGTAATCTAAGAATTAGGGAACAGACACCCTAATTGACGCGAATCCTAAAGATAGATCTATTGGGCCTAACAAACCCCATCCAAAGTACCGGATGCTTTAGTACTTCAAAATTTATATCATATCCGAAGGGTGTCCCGGAATGATGGGGATATTCTTATATATGCATCTTGTTATTGTCGGTTACCAGGTGTTCACCATATGAATGATTTTTATCTCTATGTATGGGATGTGTATTGAAATATGAAATCTTGTGGTCTATTGTTACGATTTGATATATATAGGTTAAACCTATAATTCACCAACATTTTTGTTGACGTTTTAAGCATGTTTATTCTCAGGTGATTATTAAGAGCTTCCGCTGTCGCATACTTAAATAAGGACGAGATTTGGAGTCCATGCTTGTATGATATTGTGTAAAAACTGCATTCAAGAAACTTATTTTGTTGTAACATATTTGTATTGTAAACCATTATGTAATGGTCGTGTGTAAACAGGATATTTTAGATTCTCATTATTTGATAATCTACGTAAATCTTTTTAAACCTTTATTGATGAAATAAAGGTTATGGTTTGTTTAAAAATGAATGCAGTCTTTGAAAAATGTCTCATATAGAGGTCAAAACCTCGCAACGAAATCAATTAATATGGAACGTTTTTAATCAATAAGAACGGGACATTTCACTAGTTGCCAAATGATGGTTCCCACATGTGTTAGGTGACTCACATGGGCTGCTAAGAGCTGATAATTGGAGTGTATATACCAATAGTACATACATCTAAAAGCTGTGTATTGTACGAGTACGAATACGGGTGCATACGAGTAGAATTGTTGATGAAACTGAACGAGGATGTAATTGTAAGCATTTTTGTTAAGTAGAAGTATTTTGATAAGTGTCTTGAAGTCTTTCAAAAGTGTATGAATACATATTAAAACACTACATGTATATACATTTTAACTGAGTCGTTAAGTCATCGTTAGTCGTTACATGTAAATGTTGTTTTGAAACCTTTAGGTTAACGTTCTTGTTAAATGTTGTTAACCCAATATTTATAATATAAAAAGAGATTTTAAATTATTATATTATCATGATATTATGATGTACGAATATCTCTTAATATGATATATATACATTAAATGTCGTTACAACGATAATCGTTACATATATGTCTCGTTTCAAAATCATTAAGTTAGTAGTCTTGTTTTTACATATGTAGTTCATTGTTAATATACTTAATGATATGTTTACTTATCATAATATCATGTTAACTATATATATAACCATATATATGTCATCATATAGTTTTTACAAGATTTAACGTTCGTGAATCACCGGTCAACTTGGGTGGTCAATTGTCTATATGAAACCTATTTCAATTAATCAAGTCTTAACAAGTTTGATTGCTTAACATGTTGGAAACATTTAATCATGTAAATATCAATCTCAATTAATATATATAAACATGGAAAAGTTCGGGTCACTACATTGACTCTGGTCCCGGTTCCGGATTTTCGAACGTCCTTGCGTACAATTTAATATCTTGTATTTTGCGTTTCGAATCTTGTACTCTTGTAATTTTGAGACGTTTCTCATCAATAATTGGAACCTCTTTGATTGTACTTTGTACTTTTGAGCTTTTTGGTCGTTTGCGTCTTCAATTCGTCGAATCTGTCTTTTGTCTTCACCTTTTATTATTTAAACGAATATCACTTGTAAATAGAACAATTGCAACTAAAAGCTTGTCTTTCTTGAGGGATAATGCTATGAAATATATGTTCGTTTTTAGCATTATTAAATATTCCCACACTTGAGCGTTGCTTGTCCTCAAGCAATATAGTCTTGAAATATACTAGAATCACTTCTTTATTCTTCAAACTTTGTACATCAGTGATTTCTATACGGCGGTATGAACAATGGTAGTAACGATGTGATTTACAGTCTCACATGACTATTAAAATTGAGATCCATTAAGGAAATTGGATCTTTATGAAAACATTTGATCTTTTGAAAATTAAATCTAGCTTTTACCCTAGATAAGTTTTTCGGAATAACCCTTCACCGGTGTCTGCAAATTGTTTTTGTGGGTTTGGTGGGTTTCAGATTTGAAAATTTTAGTTCAAAACTTGCGGTTTTGTGTCACCCACTTGCTAACCTTGTATTGGGAAAGCAACACGTCCAGTATACTTGTTCCGTATATTACCTTTCGGTAAACTACCGTCCGGTTGTAAAGGAAAGCGTTGAACAAGCAACTGTTAAGGCAATGTCCCCTGACATGCTTTTAATTATGGTCTACAACGTATCGGATGCAATTACTATCCTTGGTAGGAGCAATAGTAAAGCTCACCCTTATAATTTTTCGGTCTGGCACAAGGTCCTGTCTTTGACCATGCTATGCAACCACCGTTCTTACGGTTGACACCCAATTTGGTTCAGGTGACCTAATGAATTCCAGGTGAATTCCTAGGATTTTACGTTCAATGGTAATGAACGCATTGAAAATGGGTTTTTAGAAAACAAATCGGTTTGTAATTTTGATCAAAATATTTTCTCGTTCAAGCTCGAGTTTAGATATCATCGAATTCCATGAGTTTGTAATTCTCAATCTTTAAGGTCAATCTATAGGATTGAGTAATATCAGGCTTAAAAGCTGATTTTTGATCTTTAAGGAAATTATCCTTTCTAGGGCTCTGATTCATTAGTCTTATCCAGCTAATTTGCACGGCGTCCTCCCCATTTTACGAGACAGATCCTCTCATGGTTAGGATAAGTCTGACCACTTGGCGACCCTATTTGATGCTGAGGTCTGTGAATTTCCTGCTGATTTTAGAGATGACTTTTCTAGATTTTTCGTCAACCTACAGCTGGTCTGGACGACAACTTCATGACCTAAATCAAGAAGCGCGTTTCTTTTTCGGAAGACTTTACTTCCTTTTAATGATGGAATTGATTCATCGTGTAGATCCATCTTTCTTTCAAATATATTACAGTAAATCGGGTAAAATTGATTAAAATCGTCCAAAACAAAAGTATCTTCAGTTATTTGTTACAAAAATATGTGTGATATATGTTTTAAATAACTTGGTAAATGTTCCCACACTTGGCTTTTATTTTCCTTTTTATTGTCCTCTATTCCATTTTAAATGAATTCTAACATTTTGGGTTGTTTCTCAATTTATGTCCTTTCCGAGGTAACAATAATTTCGGTGTTAACACCTAGTTTTATCGTTCATATAAATATGTATAAACATGATTTTGAATTCATTTAATTGAAAATTTTGAAAATTTTTACTAGAATTGGGTAGTCAGTATATAAGACTAGGGCTGTTCTTTATTATCAGAGAGCACTAGATTCTAATACAACTACTGCGTTACTAGTATTTCTAATGGTAACCAAGTGTACAAGTCAAAAAATTTTAAAATTCCGAAAGAATTTAACCCCTTCCTACACTTAAGATCTTGCAATGCCCTCATTTGCAAGAAATCAGTAACATTTTAAATTATTGAGGGTGATTAGCGTAGAAAAATGATTAAATTTTACCAAAATTTCTAAACATATTGACGTTTGTTTGCTGAATGATAAATGGTGCACATCATTTGTTCACTCCGTCTTGTTGTTTCATCACATTTGTTTTTCGTTTTGTCGTCAAAAGTACTAGCTTTTGCTGAACTTAATGCCAGTCTTTGAAAATGCGCTGTTTTACCCTGTTTTGTACAATTGACAATATACATATAATACAAATATAAACATGCATGACAATTTGAAATGGGACTTAATATCCCACTTTCAAATCCTAAATGTGAAATATTAGTACACAATAATAATAAAAATGATAAAAATTACATAAATATATCCAATAACATAAGTTTAAACATGAAAAAGTAAAAAGATAAAATCATAAAAATCATAAAAATAACCAATGGAACCAAATCAGTCTGGATAGGGGTTCCAGTTCATCTCGTCAGGTGGGTTCCATTGTTGGTTATAGGTGTTCTGATAGGCTTGGTTATAGTCATACCGGTTAAAGGGTGGTCGGATGTCGGGGTTGTGTGGCGGAAAATAAGCAGGTCGAGTAGGCACGTAATTATTTAGTACCTGATATGATAGCTGGCTCATGATTTGGTGCTGATGAACTAACCAGCAATCATGTTGGCGTCGCCTATAATCCTCATATACTCGCTCGGAGTTCTACTGCTCATACATACTATGTCTGGCAGCGTTCGTCATTTCTTCCTCATCTATACGAACGTGGACGTCAAGAATAGCATCTCGAAAGACATCCCTAATGTCTTCCGCTTCCTCCATTTCCTCATATGAGCCTCTCTCTACCTGAGGATGATTACCTTCATAAGGAACTGCCTGGTTGCGTCTACTCTTCAATACCTTAGCACCCGCATAAACCCGCAATCCTATGGTCTCATCCTGTTCTCTACAAACCTGTAATGGACCCCCTTGGTTCCTATCAACACCTAAATACTCTCCAATGAGAGTAACAAAAATACCTCCTCGTATTATACTCCCGTCCTGCATTCCTTCTACCATTTTAGATAAATAAAAACCAACACAGTAAGGGATATTAACAAAGCTTCTCGGGTCTCGAATACACTTTAGGTAAAATAAATCATGTAAGGTCATTTTCTCCTTATTGTGACCTCTCTGCGTAATCGAGTTAGCCAAAAATCTATGAATTACACGAAGCTCGGCTTTGTTAATATGTAAGTAGGAGTGTTTTCCTCCCAGTGTAAAAACATTATAGTTTGACATACGCCTCCAAATGGCGTTCGCATCAAAGTTCCTATCTACCCTTTCACCATGATAAATCAAACTCATACAATCAAGTAGTAGCAATTCACTAGGAGTGTAAATCTGTAATGCCCTGGCCAAGTCCATCATGGACATCCTGTACATCCTACCGCCAAGGATAAATCTAAGAAAACTTCTATCATCTAACCTATCTACATCTACATTTAACGCTATAGTAATCATCAACTCAACACACCATTCCTTATATACAGGTCTATGAATGGTGAAAATACGTTCCCAATCTGTAAAAGAAGAACTGCCATACCTTTGAATCAAATGTTGTCTAACACGGTCAGCTAGATGGACCGTTTTCAAAGGATTCCAATCAATTACCCTCGGCACCTCTACCTCTTTTGTTACCAATTTAAATTTATTACTTTGATATGCCGGGTAATCTCTCCATCGTCTATCGAATCTCAAATTAGGATGCAATGTGTGTTCAGGAATCATTGGGTATTCTACAGGCGGATGCATCAGAAATACTATGAATTCATTAACATTATGTAGCAGATCATAATAGGGTACATGTTGATCAGGCTGATGTTGTTGTTCCTGTTGTGGTACTTGTTCGGGTTCTGGCTCGTATTGCATTTCTGGTTCTGGTGCTGGAGCAGGTCGTCTAGATGATGACGATGATGAACCTCCAGTATCGGCTTTCTGCAAAACACATTAAACACACAGTTTGTGCATCCAAATATGCATTAGTGTTAGCAAAATAACAACTTAAAACAATCACAATAACATGTTAAATCAAAATTAAACTTATACACATTTTCACATTTTTTACAATTCTATACTTTTTCAAATAAGCACATATGAAAATGTATACAAAGTTCATAAGCATTTAACTCAAATAACATGTCAAAATAGTCATTACTAATAATTAAACAAGTCTCAAATGGCAATTATATCAAATTAATCAAGTTCATGAATTTTAGACTTAAAAAGTCCACTTTAATCTCCAAAAATCATGTTTAGGATCAATGTTTGGATCATTTAACTACCTAAACATGTTACACTACTTAATTTAGTAATAATTCATGACAAAAATCGGCCATAACCTGTTTATATCAAAAAGCCCCAAATTGCTCAAGAACACAAACCCTAGATTTCTAAAATTTTTGAAGTTTTTGGCTTCAAATCATGTTAAATAGCATCAATCTAGGTTATACATGCATAAAATACTAACAATTTAACACTAATTACACTAGAAATTAACAAAATTGCATTAGGTAAAATATTGGTAATTTTCACAAAAACTAGCAAATTTATGAGTTTAGGGGTGTAATTAACAAAATTGCATTAGGCATGATTAGAGCAAGAAATTTGACGAATTACGGTGAAAATTTGGTGAAATTTGGTGACGTTTTGAGAGAGTTTCGTGTATGTGTGTGTGTTGTGGTTGAAGAACAGCTCGCTGGTTCTTTTTCTATCTGGCCTAATTTTCAGCTCCATGCGATCGCATGGAGTTGAAGTGTAAACCCCATGCGATCGCAAGGGGGTCCGGGTACAGTGAAATTTTTTTTATTTATTTTTTTTATTTTTTTTATAAAAACCTTATACTTTAATAAAACATAGAATTAATTAAAAATTAAAATTTTGTTTCTTTTTAGGAGTGAGGGCGTTTTGGATCGATGTCCTAGTCCATCCCTCGACAAAATTTTAAAATTTGTCAATTTAAAGCGCGGTTTTAAAAGTAAAGATTTTTTTTTTTTTGGGTTTTTTAATGTTTTTGGCATACTTTAATTCAATAAGATTAAAAATAATGATAATAAAAGTTCTCGTCCCTCCCTCGGGTAAAGCAATTTCGGTTCAACGACCTAGTCTTCAACTCACGACGAATTTTAAAAATCATATTTTTAACTTAGCAAAATAAAGTAAATTTTTGTTTTTAAATTCACACCAAACTTAAATTTAAGATGCATAAAATTAAAAATTCATATTAATAAAATTTAAAAATTCACACTAAACTTATATTTTGTTTTTATACATACAAACTTATATTAAAAATATTAATTTTCCAAATATTTACAATTTTAAAGAAGTTTACAATATTAATTTAATATTTATATATTAATTTTAAAAACAAAGTAAAAAATAAAATTAAAAATTTTTTTAGTCTTTTATCCCACTTTAATCAATCAAATATTATCAAAAATATACGCCCCTCTTTTCGGTAAAGTAATTTCGGTTCCATGACCTAGTTTAACTCATGACGAATTTTTGAAATATTTTGGGTTGATTGATTAAAGATATTTATACCTTACGAATAAACGATAAATTTCGCAGTGATGTAGTAAATTTTTGTATGATATCAATAATTTCGGTCGCAAGACCTAATTTTATTGAATACCAATTTAATACTTTATAGCGAACGATTTAGCGTTTATTATCAAAAGGTTAAAAATAAAAATAAAAATAAAAATTGAAAACTGTACAAACTTACCTGTGAAAAAGATTTCTTAGTGATATGCTCTAGCCCACTCATAAGATAGTCGGACTAATTGGTTTTCCATGGCTACATAGGCGTAACCTCGAGCATTCAACGTTTTTTCTTCTAAACATATGAACGGTCCATCTCTGCATAAAGTAACAAATTCGGTATTTGAATAGGTTTGATTATTTGAACATTTACCTTCGTGTGACCATTTTCCGCATTTGTGACATCTTTCAAGGTGTCGTGCTCTTCTTTTCGCTGCGGATTTTGATTTTCCATTACCAAACTGTAACTTATTATCTTTGTTCCAGGATTCTTTTCTTACTCCGTCCAATTTGCCTCTAATTAATGATACTATTTCACTTGGAATGGTGTCATTATTACGTTTAGTGATCAAAGCGTGTAGCATTAGACCATGGTTTAATTCACAGGAAGTCTTCATCTCGTAAAACCTAAAAAATTAAAAATTCAGAATGGGGGGAGAAGACTAGTTCTTTAGGGTCTGCTAGGGAAAGACCATTCGGATTCCATTTTCGAGAACTACACGAAAACAGAAAATCTAACTCTAACAGAAATACATATTATCCTTTAAAAGACTTGATTCTCCCCACACTTAGTTAGCTGTGGTGTCGAAATTGTGATTAACTTCGTTGTCAACTTCCATCGGAGTATCTATGTAATGTTTAACTCTGTGACCATTAACTTTAAATTCAATCCCATTTGAATTTATTAATTCTACAGTTCCGTATGGGAAAACTCTTTTGACTGTGAATGGTCCAGACCATCTTGATTTCAATTTTCCAAGAAATAACTTGAATCGTGAATTGAAAAGAAGAACTCTATCTCCTTCCTTAAATTCTTTTGAACTTCTGATTCTTTTATCATGCCATTTCTTCGTTCTTTCCTTATAGATTAACAAATTTTCGTATGCTTCATGTCTTAATTCTTCTAATTCGTTTAGTTGGCTTAATCGTAGACGTCCAGCTTCATGCAAATCAAGATTACATGTCTTCAAAGCCCAAAATGCTTTGTGTTCAATTTCTACTGGAAGATGACATGCTTTTCCGTAAACGAGTTTAAAAGGTGTGGTTCCAATTGGAGTTTTGTAGGCTGTTCTAAAAGCCCAGAGTGCATCCTCCAATTTAATGGACCATTCTTTAGGATTTGATCCTACAGTTTTCTCTAGAATACTTTTCAAAGCTCGGTTCGTATTTTCAACTTGTCCACTTGTTTGTGGATGATAAGCAGTGGAGATTTTATGAGTTACTCCATATCTTTTAAGAACTTTCTCAAGTTGATTATTACAGAAATGAGTTCCCCGATCACTTATTAAAGCTTTCGGTGTTCCAAACCTTGCAAAAAGACGTTTTAAAAAGTTGACTACAACTCGTGCATCGTTAGTTAGGAGAGCTTGTGCTTCCGCCCATTTAGATACATAATCAATGGCTACGAGAATGTATAGATTATTATGAGATTTCGGAAATGGACCCATAAAGTCAATACCCCAAATGTCAAATACTTCACATACTTGAATGACATTTTGTGGAATTTCATCACATTGACTTATTTTTCCGGCCCTTTGGCATGCATCACAGGATTTGCAAAAAAGGTGTGCGTCTTTGAAAATTGTAGGCCAATAGAATCCAGCATCGTAAATTTTTCTTGCTGTTAGTTGAGGCCCATAATGCCCTCCTGTTGGTCCTGTGTGACAATGGTTTAAGATTTTACTAGCTTCATCTCCGAATACACATCGGCGTATTATTCCATCGGGACAACTTTTAAAAAATGTGGATCTTCCCAGAAATAGTGTTTTATATCACTAAAGAATTTCTTTCGTTTTTGGTACGATAAACCTTTTTCAAGGAATCCACATACTAAGTAGTTTGCATAGTCTGCAAACCATGGAATTTCATTATAATCTATCTTCAATAGATATTCATAAGGAAAGTTGTCTTATATGGCCGATTCATTTAGAACTTCTAATTCGGGATTTTCAAGACGAGAAAGATGATCAGCGGCGAGATTTTCTGCTCCCTTTTTATCTCGAATTTCAATATCGAATTCTTGTAAGAGTAAGATCCAACTGATTAATCGTGGTTTGGCATCTTGTTTCGAAAATAGGTATCTAAGAGTAGAATGGTCGGTATAGACCACCGTTTTAGCTAGAATGAGATATGAACAAAATTTGTAAAAAGCAAAGACAATAGCAAGGAGTTCTTTTTCAGTAGTTGTGTAATTTGTTTGTGCTCCTTGTAACGTCTTTCTAGCATAATATATAGGTTGAAATCGTTTTTCAATCCTTTGTCCTAAAACGGCTCCCATTGCAAAATCACTTGCATCGCACATTAGTTCGAATGGTAGATTCCAATTTGGTGTTATCATGATCGGCACATTAGTGAGTTTCTCTTTAAGAATATTAAAAGATTTGATGCATTCATCTGAAAAGATGAATGGAGCATCCTTTTCTAGGAGTTTATTCATAGGAGTGGCAATTTTAGAAAAATCTTTTATGAAACGTCGGTAAAAACCGGCATGCCCTAGAAAACTCCTAACTCCTCTAACATTGGTGGGATGTGGAAGTTTAGCAATTACATCTACTTTAGCTCTATCCACTTCAATTCCTTCCTTTGAAATTTTATGACCAAGAACGATGCCTTCTTTAACCATGAAATGGCATTTTTCCCAATTAAGAACTAGATTTGATTGTTCGCATCTAATAAGCATTCGTTCAAGATTAACTAGACATGATTCAAAAGTATCACTGAAGACTGAAAAGTCATCCATGAAAACTTCCATGCATTCTTCTATCATGTCGTGAAAAATCGCCATCATGCACCTTTGAAAGGTTGCAGGGGCGTTGCAAAGTCCAAATGGCATGCGTTTGTAAGTAAAAGTACCATAAGGGCACGTGAACGTGGTTTTTTCTTGGTCCTCGGGTGCTATTGGAATTTGAAAATATCCGAAAAAACCATCAAGAAAACAATAGTAACTGTTTCCGACTAATCTTTTCAACATTTGATCAATGAAAGGTAAGGGAAAGTGATCTTTTCTGGTGGCGTCATTTAATTTTCTATAATCAATACAAACACGCCATCCTGTTACAGTCCTAGTAGGAATACGCTCATTTTTCTCATTTGTAATGACAGTCATGCCACCCTTCTTAGGCACGCATTGAACTGGGCTTACCTATGGACTATCAGAAATTGGATAAATTAAACCTGCATCTAGCAGTTTAATAATTTCTTTCTTAACAACATCTTGCATATTAGGATTTAGTCTTCGTTGGCGTTGCACATACGTTTTATGACCTTCTTCCATAAGGATTATATGTGTGCAATACGAAGGACTTATGCCTTTAATATCATAAATTTTCCATGCAATGGCTGGTTTATGAGCTTTCAACACAGAAATGAGTTGAGATTTTTCATTTTCAGTAAGAGAAGACGATATTATTACAGGTAATTCAGATTCACCATGTAAATAAGCATATTCCAAATGGTTTCGAAGTAGCTTTAACTCTAATGTCGGTGGTTCTTCTATCGATGATTTATATCGATATCTGTCTTCTTCTTTTAGCATTTGAATTTCTTCTGTTGTTGGTTCATATCCATTAGCCATAAGTGTAGCTAACATTTTAGTTTCATCAATTGGTTCAGTTCCTTCTCCTAAAGAACATTCTCCTGTTCCTTGTAATTCTGGAAATTCTTCTAGCAATTCTGCATGTGATTCTATAGTTTGAATATAATAACATGTATCATCTGCAGATTGCGGTTGTTGCATTGCTCTATGAACTGAAAAGGTAACACTCTCGTCCTCTATACTTAGGGTCAGTTTCTTACCGAACACGTCTATTATTGCTTTAGCCGTGTTTAAGAATGGTCTCCCTAATATGAGAGGAACTTGAGAATCTTCTTCCATATCCAGAATAACAAAATCTACTGGAAATACTAAAGTACCAACTTTAACTAGCATGTTCTCCATTATCCCTCTAGGATATTTTACTGATCTATTGGCTAGTTATATACTTATTCGTGTTGGTTTCAATTCTCCAAGGTCTAGTTTAGCGTATAGTGAATACGGCATTAAATTTATACTAGCACCTAAGTCTGCCAATGCTTCTATTGAACTAAGACTACCCAGAAAACATGGAATTTTGAAACTTCCTGGATCAGATAGTTTTTCTGGTATCTTATTCAACAGCACTGCAGAACAATTAGCATTCATAGTAACAGCAGAGAGTTCTTCCATTTTCTTTCTATTTGTGATTAGATCTTTCAGAAATTTAGCATATCTAGGCATTCCTGAAATCACATCAATGAAAGGAAGATTTACATTTATCTGTTTAAACATATCCAAGAATTTAGATTGCTCGGCTCCAAGTCTCTCTTTTCTCATTTTACTCGGGTAAGGAAGTAGTGGTTGGTATGGTTTAACATAAGGTTTATCCTTAACTGTGTTATCTTCATTAACCTTTTCAACTACCGGTTCTTTTTCCTTATCTTATTCAGGTTGTGGTTCTTGTGTAGTAGGAATAGAGTCATCAGAAATTACAGGTATTTCAGGTGGTTTAAGTGTAATACCACTTCTTGTGGTAATAGCTTTAGCTGTTTCATTCCGGGGGTTAGCATTTGTATCACTAGGTAGACTTCACGGTTTTCTTTCACCTATTAATCTTGCTAGGTTACTTACTTCTGGTTCCAAATTTTGAATAGAAGCTTGTTGATTTCTAAATGCTTGAGCATTTGGTTCATTGGTTTATTTCTGAGATGTGAAAAACTGAGTTTGAGATTCAACTAGCTTCGTCATCATATCTTCTAAATTTGGCTTTTTATCATCGGTTTGTGGTGGTTTATTTTGAAAATTAGGTCTTTGCTGATTGTAAGTATTATTGGATACTTGTTGATTACTAGGACCTTGTTGATTGTTGTATGGAACATTTCGGTTATAATTCTGGTTTTGATTGTAATTTGGTCTTGGCGGTTGATAATTATTCTGATAATTATTTCCAGGCCTTTGGTTTATGTATGAAACATTCTCTCTTTGTTCCATTGTTAGTTCAATACTGAGACAATCTTTGGTCAAATGTGGTCCTCCACACTGCTCACAACTAATTCGTATTGAGTGAATATCCTTAGTCATCTTTTCCATTCGTCTCTCGACAGCATCTATCTTTGCGGAAATGGAATCTAAGTCATGGCTAGAATCGGCTCTAGCTGCTTTAGATGATCTAACGATATCTTTTTCTTTGTGCCACTCATGTGAGTGGGAAGCAGTGTTATCAATAATTTTATAAGCATCAGTTTCTGTTTTCTTCATAATAGAACCACCAGCTGCTATATCTATGTCTTTTCTTGTAGTGATGTCGCATCCTTAGTAGAATATTTGTACTATTTGACAGGTGTCTAAACCATGTTGCGGACATCCTCTCAATAACTTTCCAAATCTTGTCCATGCCTCATATAGAGTTTCATTTGGTTTCTGTGTGAACGTAACAATTTTCACTTGAAGTCTTACGGCTTTAGATGCCGGAAAGAATTGTTTAAGAAATTTTTCAACTAAAACGTCCCATGTATCAATCGCCCCTTCAGGTAACGATTCCAACCAATCTTTTGCTTCTCCCTTTAAAGTCCAGGGAAATAACATGAGATATATCTGTTCATCCTCCACTTCTCGGATTTTAAATAGAGTGCAGATCCTATTTAAGGTACGAAGATGTTCATTTGGATCTTCCTTCGGCGCACCACTAAATTGGCATTGATTAGTTACCATGTGTAGAATTTGTCCTTTGATTTCATAATCTGGCGCATTTATGTCAGGTTGAGTAATTGCGTGACCTTGGCCAGTGCGTTTAGCTCTCATTCGGTCTTCCATACTTAGAGGTTCCAGATTCTCCATGATTGAATTTGTTGAATCTGAATCATTAAAGGATTTTGATTTAATGGTTGGTTCCTCAACAATCTCTGTTTGAATGATTGGTGGTTCCGGAGGAAAGATTAGTGGTTCAGGATCTACGAACTGTCCCTGAATATTCTCCGGATTCTCAATTGTGAGGTCAGGTTCAAAAAATGGATTATCGGAAATTTGAATTGGTGTACTTGGTCGACTGGATGACGATTCTAAAGAAAAATCAACGGCAACGATGTTTGCTAGATGTCTTGATCGAGTTATAGGTGGTGAACATACAAAAGGTGGTGAACGTTTTGCTCGGTGCATTCACTGAATATCCTATTAGTTTTTAAAAAGAAAGAAAAATTATATAAGTTATCAAATTAATAGACTTTTCTGATTTTGCCCACGTTTCGAATAGCCAAAAGATGCAGCAGAGGGGCAGGATTCGTTTGGTCTCAATATAATTGAGTACTGTTTGGCTCCAATAACCCGGTCCACGTACAAATCCAACTATTACTACGAACCAGAAAATTTTGATGTCTATCAATTTAACCACTTAAAATAAATTTTCGTAATTTAAAGAAATTTAGAGAAGAAGTAGAAAATTCTATGTCCTAAAAACTAGAATGGCGAGAAATAAAAAAGAAAAAGAGCGCGTCGAAAAACGTTGAAAAATAAAAGATTGAAAAATAATAGGCGTCGAAAAATAAAAATAAGAAAGTAGCGCGTCGAAACTTAAAAAGAAACTAAAAACTAAGAATTAAAAGTTGCGTCTAAAAATATTAAAGCTTAAAAAAAAACTATATCCCTAATGGCAATAACTTAAAAAGGGACTAAAATATATAAACGGCGTCTCAAAATTCTAAAGCACCTAAATCTTAGTTTAAAGAAAAAACACTTAAGGGATTTTACGGCAAATCTTAAAAATCTAGAAGTAAAAATAACTATGGTAAAAACTATATCTTAAAACTAAATATGAGCGAAAAATATACAAAAATTACGCTAAAACGATAAAAAGGGGTAAAAAATATAAAAACCTACTTAAAGTTGTAAAAAGTACAATTTTTATAAAAATATTATCTTTATATTATTTATTTTATAAAACTATTAATTTTGTAATTTATTAAAACTAATTAAATTAAATATATAAATTAATTAATAAAAACTTAAACTAAATATTAATATTAAAAAACAACCCTAATTAGGGTTTAGATAATAATAATAATATATACTCCGTAATTAATGCAGAATAGGGTTTCCTGTTGGCGTGTCAGACACACTCATGCGATCGCATGAGAAATTGCCTTCGGGCTCATGCGATCGCATGAGCCAGGGTTTTGGGCCAGGTTACGGGCTGCTACAGTACGGGCCTCGAGTTTTAATATTTTTTTTTCAGTTTTCTGTTTTAAATTTTCTGTTTTATATAATTATAATATATTTATATAAATTAAATAAAACTTATTTTTTATAAAATAAAGATAAAGAAACTTTTATAGAACTTATATATTTAACAAACTCTTAAAAATATTTATATTTATATTTTTCTTTTTATATTTTTGAATATTTAAAACGTATTTTTACAAAAACTTATTTTTATAAAAGTAAACTAAAAATTAATAAAAATCTTTTTTTTTTTATAAAATTAGCGTTGCGCTTCCGGCGTTTAAGCAAGAATGTTCCCCGGCTGCGGCGCCAAAAATACTTGATGTTTGTAGAGGAGTATATGAAATAGCTTATATTTTACTAGGAAAAACTTTTAAATACGATACAATTTTACACAAGATATTTATTTATTTATAGAATGGATATACCTAAACCTTGCTACAATACTTATAGATAGTGTACCTAATCGTACAGTAGTGTAGTTTTTAGTAAGTCCGGTTCGTTCCACAGGGATACACTTAAACAAGCTTAACGCTATATTAGTTTTAATTTATAAAAATACAAATATATATATAAGTAATATTATTATTATAAAAAGGGGGTTTTTACCGTTTAATGACCGGTTTGTCGATTTTAAAACTTTAGTCGCATTTAAAACCTAATTTAAAATATTAAATATAAATATAACTTAATTTAAAACGTAAAGTAAATAACGATAATAAAATTGCAAAAAAAATAAAATTACGATAATTAAAGAGTACGAAAATTAAAAGTGCAATTAAATATAATGACGATAAATAAAAGTGCGATAATTAAAAGTGCAATTAAATATGAAAATAAACGAATTATGCTTATTTAAACTTTCGTAATCATGATGTTTCACGTGTTGATTTTAGTTTATTCCCATGGGTTAATTGTTCTTTGTCCTGAATTATTTAATATGTCCGTCTGGTTTTTGTCCATAACAGTCCATCATTCATAAATATAAAGTGCGAGTGTCCTCGTCAAATTATCCTTATACCCGAAGTCAAATATTCCAACTAATTGGGGACTTAAACTGTAACAAGGTTTTAATACTTTGTTTAATAATTACACCAGGATATCGACTGCGTGTAACCCAAGGTTTTAATACTTTGTTATCAATTATGTCAAGTGTCCTTGTACATAATTTCACCCCTGTTTTAATAATTCCATAGACTATTAATTCATTCCCGTGTCCGGTTAAATGAACTATTATTCGTACATATAAATATCCCGCCCATCGTGTCCGATCGAGTGTATATGGTTATTTATAGGTACGTGAAAGGACCGGTCCTAATCCTCCCGGATGAAGTCTTCAATAGTTGGTCTCATTGCGATGATCGACTCCAAGTAAAGTCCTTAGTATGAGCTAATGCACAGCGGAAGACTTAGTTCGTACCTGAAAATAACATGCTTTAAAATGTCAACATAAAGTTGGTGAGATATATAGGTTTGATGCTAGCAGCGTAATAACTATGGACCACAAGATTTCATATTTATACATAATACACTCCTCGTGTATGGAAAAGTCGTTGAGCACTTGGTAACCATACTTAACATTTAAATCACAGCAGCATATTCTTAAATAAACCCTACACCGTACCAAGTGTAGTAACGAAACGAAGTACTGTGCAACCGTTTAAATCTGGTCGTCCAGCCCGGTTGGGGTTGTCAGGTCCGATAGATCTATCAACAGGATTCGCGTTTACGCTCCTCATGTAAATATTAGCTACCAAGTATAAAGAAATATGACATGGTACAACTCAACGTAGAATTTATTTTAATCACTTGTGTCCATAACGTAAATCATTTATAAAAACAGCGCATGTATTCTCAGCCCAAAAGTATTTAGAGTTTAAAAGGGAACTATATACTCACCATACTGTATTTTGTAGTAAAAATACATATAACATCATTGAACAAGTGTAGGGTTGGCCTCAGATTCACGAACCTATATCATTTGTATAATTATTAATATTTAAACAAGTTTATGTAGTAATATTAGTATAGTTATGTAATAAATATATTTTCTATAAATAGTATTTGTTGTAGTAATAATGATAATGATAGTAGTGATAATAATAGTTTTGATAATTAAAATAGTTTTATTAACAATGATAATCTTAAATAAAAGAAATTGAATATTTTAATAATAATAATAATAATAAGTATAGTATTTATATTAATAATAATAATAATTAATACCTTGGAAGCTTTCCTAAAAAAAATGGAATTAAAGTGCCTAAAGCGGGACTCGAACCCTCGCCCTTTCGCTTAACCACCAACACACTTAACCCTCCTACCAATCTTGTTTTTCAGATTTATATTGGAACCCATTCTATTTATTCTATTCTTTTCAGCGCAACATAAAATGGACCTTGACCCAACTATTTACTGGACCTCAGCCCATAGCAAGAAGATTACGGCCCAACTTTGCAACAGCCAAAGGAATTCGATTCCCTGATTAATTTAGTGGAAACGTTTTTAAAAAAAAATACTATATATATGGTATGAAATTTCTTGGATACTCAACAAACAAACCCCATCTACTTTCGGTGCTCCATTAATTTATTAAGTGGGGTTACATTTTGTTGGAATTTGTTGTCCATAATTAGTCCCACTAGCTTAGTTTTTAAACGCCATATGTTACATCTATAAATGAGTTGGCCAAAATTTTAAATCATGCCATGTTCTCATATTGTCCCATATACGGAAAAATAGCAATCTTTTTGAGCCTGGTTCATGGTGTTGGTGGTTATGGTGGTCTTCAAAGGTGATGGAGAAGGTGTTTAAGATGGTGATTGTAGCGGTGGGAACAAAGAAACAAACGCAGCATTAGTTAACGGTTGTGGTGTGTGTATGGTTGTGTTTATGTGGGTTACAGCAGGAAACCATATAATTCGTTGAGGTTTTGAGGTTATGATAGAATCATGGAACCGTAGCAATAAAAGGACGAGTAGTAGGTGTTTGTGTATAGTGTTGTAGTGGTGTTGAAAATCGAGACAGCGAGCAGGTGTAGTAGCAGTAAATAGTAATGATGATTAATGATATGGGTCTGTTTGAATAGTAACACAGAAACAGTAGGCAAGGGTGGTCTGTGGTGTTGGTTGTGGAAGAGAGACAACTAGAAGTAGACGCATTAAGGTAATTCGAAGGAGGAAGGATCGGTTGATCAAGAAGGTGATGGTTAATGTATCTTTAGTTATGGTGAGGGTGTAGATGGTTCATGGTTTTGATATGGTGGCGATCCATTAGTTAATGATTGTGATGAAAGTGGTTAAACGGGTGTAGTGGGTTTTCATTCTTCATAGATATAGGAGAGATAAGAGATGAGGTGTTCTTGATAGTATCCGGAAATAAGAGTAATATCCATGTTATTCGAGTTAGACAGAGATGCCGTTCTTTTAGTTCTTTCGAATTACCTAAGTGGAGTATTATATAGAGTTTAACAGATATAACTATAGCTGGATTAATTCGACTGTATTATGACTTGATTGCTCGACAAATCCCTGTTCTGATTGAAAGAAAATTTCACATACATACAATTGATTTAAAACTGTACTTGTATTTATTTGTTTGGATTAGATTCTGATTATAGGATGTGAAACAAGAAAATAATTCCAAATACAGTGTAATTGATTCAAAAAAAAAATGAAGTATTCATTTTTTTTTTATATATATATATATATCTTGTTTATATGTATATTTTAAATTCTTACATTTTGTTTGATATTTATCAAGTATAAATATATTAATATCATTAATAAAATAACTAGTGATAATAATTAATAAAATTATTACTAGAAATATGACTAATTTTAAATAATTTAATATGATAATAACAATCCTATCAGTTATAATAATGTTAATATTATTAATGTCAATAATATATTAATAATAATAATAACTTATACATATCAAATTATATGTATATTTTGTATAAAAAAAAATTAATTATACAAATTCTAATATTAATAATAGTAATTATAATAATATTAATATAACAATTATTTCAATCTTGGACCTATATGTAATATTATTTTATAAAATGATATTTTCTGAGTTATATATATATATATATATATATATATATATATATATATATATATATATATATATATATATATATATATATATATATATATATATATATATATATATATTATTCATAGATTCATAATAACATATATTTATATATATTTACATATTTATTTACACACAATTGTTCGTGAATCGTCAGGCTTGGTCAAAAGGGTAACTGATTATCCGAATATAGATTTCAAAATTTTCTAGACTCAACTTTAAGGTTTTTGCTTATCGTGTCGGAGACATATAAAGGTTAAGGTTTAAATTTGATCGGAAATTTCCGGGTCGTTACAGTACCCACCCGTTAAAGAAATTTCGTCCCCGAAATTTGGTAGAGGTTGTCATAAATAACAATAGGAATGTTTTCATGACGAATATGTGGTAATAATAGAGTTGTATCATTATTGGAAGATATGGATAAAATGATTCGATCATGTGAAACGCACGAATGAAGCTATCACAAAAGAATGAAATGTGTGAATATGGAATTGTTTTAACCGATGACGTTGTTAGGATTGATTTCCAGAATTTAAAGGATTTAAAGAAAATCTTATGTAATAAGATTTGGTTCTTCGACGATTTAGGAAACAGGATCTCCTTTGATTTAATGCGGTAATCTGTTTCGATTTTCTTTGTCGGATATTTCACTATAAATACACCTCCTTCCCTTCTTTACTTCCCACATCTTCTATCCCCAATTCATACCGTACAGTATTCTTTAAAATGCTCCATCCCATTTTGATCCTTGATATACTCTAAATTTTCACATCTATCATTCTTCTTTTTCATTTACTACCAAAAGAATCTATTTACTTCTACTATACTCTTGTGTTTATAGTGTTTCTAATTCTCCCGTGTCTTTATATTGCTATTTGCATCGATATACATGGTTTGTAAATTCTGGGTGGTTGTAGGGTTTTATATCTTCCTTTATACATCGATGCTCCTGCTTCTGTCTTCTATAATCATTGTCATCCATAGTTAATATCTCCTCCTATTTGCTGTGATTTTTACCCCAATTTCTATTGCGGGGCTTTGTCCCTTCGTTTCTTCTTCCCGTCCTCAAGTCAAGTGAGCAATGGTTCGAAATTCGTAGGTATAAGATGAGCATAGCTAATGCTCTAAGAAGGAAAGGGTATTGGTACGACTTTAACTTGTTAAATTACGAGAATACTCTAGAAAAGATAGAACTATCAAGACGATATGTTCCTAATACGTTTGGGGATTGGATAGAATGTAAGAGCCGTGTAACATGGCACATGATGACGGTACTGTGAATCATCACATTTCATTAGAAACTTAACATGACTTACTGTAATATAATGAAGCTGATCAAGTTTCATTATATTATACTAATTCATGCATCAGTTCCCAACACTACTTCAAAACATTCATATTTTAATTTCGAAGGTTTCAGAATTTAGAAACTAACACAGTATCTTTTATTCTATAACGCAGATATTACGGAGAGATACATGATCGCAGATAGGAATAGTTGTGAAAATATCTCCAGAAATATGGAGAATATGTATGACGGAAGATATGAAGATATCTTATAATATCTAAGATAAGATGATGATGAAGAATATCATCCGAAAAGGTTTAGAATATCGAGTAGGGTTTTTTACTAACGGTTTCAGCAGGTACTGAATCGTTTGGATTCTTTGAAAGCAGATTCAGTTCTTGTGATTTATCCACACCTTCCTTCATACTTTGCTCAATCCGTTTTTCAATCCCAAATTTTTTTCATCGGGTGTTCCTAACACCTCCTTCTTTATCATCATCTTTTGGTCATTAAGACCATCTACAACATGCTGCTTCGTCAGCATTTTCAAAGTTAACGAATTTGGGTCATTGGTTTTCAAACCGAGGTGATTTTAAGAGATTTGTGTTTTTAGATGATTAAACACTGATGGTAGTATGGTGGAATATAAAAGGTTCTCCAGTAACGACGGCGAAAGGATACGTATATATTGAGATTATAATAAAAGTAGTCTTACTGAGAAGTCGAAGTGGAGCTGTGACAAAATCAGCTTCTTGAAAAGGAAATTGTGAGGTTGTTTTTGCTAATAAATGATAAGGAATTCGACGCAGATACGTTTTAACTAAAATTTTGGTTTCGAAAGTTTTTCAGGTGCATAATGTATGCATAAATCTTTCTTCCGTAGACGAGGTGCGGCTGGTTTAACTTCTCGATCGAAGTGTTTTCAAGAATCATGAAAGGTTTGAACGCGAATTGTAATTGTCGAGATACAAATGAGGTTTAGAATGAAATCAAGTGGCAAACTTGAAGAATTGTTTAGTTTCATATGTTATAATCAATATTTTAATTCATTTTAATTGTCCAAAGTTAGCAGTCCAATAGTCCGGTAGTCCAATAGTTCAATAGTTCAATGATTCATATATAATTTAATATATAATATTCGAATTAAATAATACGTATCGTGACCCGTGCACCGGTCTCAGTATTGATCACAACTCAAGGTATATATATATTTTGGAATCCACCTCAACCCTGTATAGCCAACTATAGAGTGTCTATGGTCGTTCCGAAATATATATATAGATGGGTCAATATGATAGGTCGAAACCTTGTATACGTGTCCCGCTATTTAAAGTGCGTAAATTAAATAAATATATATCATGACCCATTGCACAACGTGTTGTCTCAGAATTAATCCGACGTATTGTTGTACATGTGTCCCGACGGTATGTAAAGTGCGGAAATTAAATAACAATAAATAAAATTGCGAGAATGTAAATTGCGATAAATTAAATGTTAATCAGTTAGCTGGGAATAGTTAGCTAGGAACAGTTAGCGTGGAATCTTAACAATATTTCAATTAGTTAATTCGTTTGTTTCTAACAAATTTTATTATATCCAATGTTTTCTTCATTATGCCACTTGTTGGATTATGATAGGTCAAAATCCAAATATGAAATTTGAACGGAAATGGTTATTCTGTGGTGAACGGATACGTATATCGGTGATTGTAAATAGGATAATAGATGACCGTTGAATCAGATTCGAAGAATGTACAATGTAACTTGTTGATGTGAAATCTAAATATTCCTCGGGTACTACCTACCCGTTAAAATATTTTTTTCTTTATCATCAACAGTTTGTACTAAAGGATTTTTAATTACAATCTTTATGAAAATATACTTGCATATATATTTTCTTCAGATGAAATCATGGATTTAATGAGTCAATAAGATATTAAACTCATTTGATTTATCGCTACTACGAGATTACATAATCTCTAAAACTTTAGAAATTACATAATCGCCATGACGAGCGAAGATGAATGAGGTAGAACGATACGCAAAGCGGAGATAATCGATGTAGAACGATATGTAGAACGAAGATCATACTCGAAGTACAGATGGTGATATTGAGGCGTGTGAGGTTGATATCCGAGGTATAGATCGTGATGTTGAGATTTTACGACGCGATTGTGGTTTGGGGGTGATAAGGGTACTGTTGATGTTGATGATGGCGATGTTGATTATGTTGCTGATGCTGCTGCTGGTGTTTGTAACTTTCGCACCATGTTCTCCATATCCGTCTCGCGAGCACGATGTTCGTTAACTTCTGCTAGTATACCGGGATGATTGGTGGTTGGAGCAAGCGGATGAATAAGATTCGTGATATGGGATAGTATATAATCGTGACGGGATGTTCTAGATATGAGAGTGAAAATGGTTTCTCGAACAGGTTTGCCGGTAAGTGCTTCAGGTTCATCGCCAAGTGAGCAATTTGGTGGATGGAAGAGATCTTTGATGTTAAATGATTTTCGGATATCGAATGATATTCTAATTATATAGAATATCTATATATATAATCCTAAAGATTTCATAAACTACAGAGGAATCTACAGCATATGTCAGTCAAGTCTACAGATATGCTAAGATATGAATTATCAGATACGCTAAGATATGAATTTTGTCTATACACTATCGATGCACTAAATGCAGTAAGACGTGTATAGACTCAAGATGATAAGCATGGTTTCCGACAAGATATGATAAGCAAAACTTTGATACGTACACCAGGTTCTAATCCAGACTTACTAATATAACCTAACAACACTAGGTCCAAGTCCAGACTCACTAGTGCATCTAAACAACTACCAGTTAGACACACTCATGCAAGACCTGGTTCTCTAAGACCAACGCTCTGATACCAACTGAAAGGACCGGTCCTAATCCTCCCGGACGAAGTCTTCAACAGTTGGTCCCATTGCGATGTCGACTCCAAGTAAAGTCCTTAGTATGAGCTAATGCACAGCGGAAGACTTAGTTCATACCTGAGAATAACATGCTTTAAAATGTCAACATAAAGTTGGTGAGATATATAGGTTTGATGCTAGCAGCGTAATAACTATGGACCACAAGATTTCATATTTATACATAATACACTCCTCGTGTATGGAAAAGTCGTTGAGCACTTGGTAACCATACTTAACATTTAAATCACAGCAGCATATTCTTAAATAAACCCTACACCGTACCAAGTGTAGTAACGAAACGAAGTACTGTGCAACCGTTTAAATCTGGTCGTCCAGCCCGGTTGGGGTTGTCAGGCCCGATAGATCTATCAACAGGATTCGCGTTTACGCTCCTCACGTAAATATTAGCTACCAAGTATAAAGAAATATGCCATGGTACAACTCAACGTAGAATTTATTTTAATCACTTGTGTCCATAACGTAAATCATTTATAAAAACAACGCATGTATTCTCAGCCCAAAAGTATTTAGAGTTTAAAAGGGAACTATATACTCACCATACTGTATTTTGTAGTAAAAATACATATAACATCATTGAACAAGTGTAGGGTTGGCCTCAGATTCACGAACCTATATCATTTGTATAATTATTAATATTTAAACAAGTTTATGTAGTTATATTAGTATAGTTATGTAATAAATATATTTTCTATAAATAGTATTTGTTGTAGTAATAATGATAATGATAGTAGTGATAATAATAGTTTTGATAATTAAAATAGTTTTATTAACAATGATAATCTTAAATAAAAGAAATTGAATATTTTAATAATAATAATAATAATAAGTATAGTATTTATATTAATAATAATAATAATTAATACCTTGGAAGCTTTCCTAAAAAAAAATGGAATTAAAGTGCCTAAAGCGGGACTCGAACCCTCGCCCTTTCGCTTAACCACCAACACACTTAACCCTCCTACCAATCTTGTTTTTCAGATTTATATTGGAACCCATTCTATTTATTCTATTCTTTTCAGCGCAACATAAAATGGACCTTGACCCAACTATTTACTGGACCTCAGCCCATAGCAAGAAGATTACGGCCCAACTTTGCACCAGCAAAAGGAATTCGATTCCCTGATTAATTTAGTGGAAACGTTTTTAAAAAAAATACTATATATATGGTATGAAATTTCTTGGATACTCAACAAACAAACCCCATCTACTTTCGGTGCTCCATTAATTTATTAAGTGGGGTTACATTTTGTTGGAATTTGTTGTCCATAATTAGTCCCACTAGCTTAGTTTTTAAACGCCATATGTTACATCTATAAATGAGTTGGCCAAAATTTTAAATCATGCCATGTTCTCATATTGTCCCATATACGGAAAAATAGCAATCTTTTTTAGCCTGGTTCACGGTGTTGGTGGTTATGGTGGTCTTCAAAGGTGATGGAGAAGGTGTTTAAGATGGTGATTGTAGCGGTGGGAACAAAGAAACAAACGCAGCATTAGTTAACGGTTGTGGTGTGTGTATGGTTGTGTTTATGTGGGTTACAGCAGGAAACCATATAATTCGTTGAGGTTTTGAGGTTATGATAGAATCATGGAACCGTAGCAATAAAAGGACGAGTAGTAGGTGTTTGTGTATAGTGTTGTAGTGGTGTTGAAAATCGAGACAGCGAGCAGGTGTAGTAGCAGTAAATAGTAACGATGATTAATGATATGGGTCTGTTTGAATAGTAACACAGAAACAGTAGGCAAGGGTGGTCTGTGGTGTTGGTTGTGGAAGAGAGACAACTAGAAGCAGACGCATTAAGGTAATTCGAAGGAGGAAGGATCGGTTGATCAAGAAGGTGATGGTTAATGTATCTTTGGTTATGGTGAGGGTGTAGATGGTTCATGGTTTTGATATGGTGGCGATCCATTAGTTAATGACGGTGATGAAAGTGGTTAAACGGGTGTAGTGGGTTTTCATTCTTCATAGATATAGGAGAGACAAGAGATGAGTTGTTCTTGATAGTATCCGGAAATAAGAGTAATATCCATGTTGTTCGAGTTAGACAGAGATGCCGTTCTTTTAGTTCTTTCGAATTACCTAAGTGGAGTATTATATAGAGTTTAACAGATATAACTATAGCTGGATTAATTCGACTGTATTATGACTTGATTGCTCGACAAATCCCTGTTCTGATTGAAAGAAAATTTCACATACATACAATTGATTTAAAACTGTACTTGTATTTATTTGTTTGGATTAGATTCTGATTACAGGATGTGAAACAAGAAAATAATTCCAAATACAGTGTAATTGATTCAAAAAAAAAATGAAGTATTCGTTATATATATATATATATATATATATATATATATATATATATATATATATATATATTTATATATATCTTGTTTATATGTATATTTTAAATTCTTACATTTTGTTTGATATTTATCAAGTATAAATATATTAATATCATTAATAAAATAACTAGTGATAATAATTAATAAAATTATTACTAGAAATATGACTAATTTTAAATAATTTAATATGATAATAACAATCCTATCAGTTATAATAATGTTAATATTATTAATGTCAATAATATATTAATAATAATAATAACTTATACATATCAAATTATATGTATATTTTGTATAAAAAAAATTAATTATACAAATTTTAATATTAATAACAGTAATTATAATAATATTAATATAACAATTATTTCAATCTTGGACCTATATGTAATATTATTTTATAAAATGATATTTTCTGAGTTATATATATATATATATATATATATATATATATATATATATATATATATATCTATATATATATATATATATATATATATATATATATATATATATATTATTCATAGATTCATAATAACATATATTTATATATATTTACATATTTATTTACACACAATTGTTCGTGAATCGTCAGGCTTGGTCAAAAGGGTAACTGATTATCCGAATATAGATTTCAAAATTTTCTAGACTCAACTTTAAGGTTTTTGCTTATCGTGTCGGAGACATATAAAGGTTAAGGTTTAAATTTGATCGGAAATTTCCGGGTCGTTACAGTACGTCCAATTGTAAACATTTATATTAAATTTAACAAACTATCATTTAGTTAAACAAATATAAAGCCCATTAATAGCCCATAGTCTAATTTCCACAAGTGTCGTTCTTTTGTCCAAACTCCAATTATGGTACAAAGCCCAATTACCCAATTTTAGTAATTAGCCCAATATCATGATTACTTTGTTTTAAATAAGCATAATAATAACTTAGCTACGAGACATTAAATTAAAAAGGTTGAACATAACTTACAATGATTAAAAATAGCGTAGCGTTACACGGACAGAATTTCGACTTTCACCCTTACAACATTCGCTAACATACCCTTATTATTAGAAATTAAAATTAAAATTAAAATTATAATATAATATATATATATATATATATATATATATATATATATATATATATATATATATATATATATATATATATATATATATATATATATATATATATATATATATATATATATATATATATATTATAATTTTAATTTTAATTTCTAATAATAAGGGTATGTTAGCGAATGTTGTAAGGGTGTAAGTCGATATATATATATATATATATATATATATATATATATATATATATATATATCGTATGATAGAGAGAAAGAAAAAGATAGATTTGATGTTCACCAAACTGCGAATTTTATAGGCATGTGGGCTGGAAAAGGGGCTCATGCGATCGCATGAGTTTTGCTCCTCCAAGCCATGCAATCGCATGGCCAGCTGGGGAGGCTCACATGTTGTTGTTTTCTTCTGCCGACATGAACTTGTCCTAAACTAAAACCATACTCTTCAATCTTTTCACCTTCACTATGCATTTCTCTATCCCTACATCACCCTTCACCCCGGTTACAACAAAGAGATGGATGCCTGTTAACAAAAACAAAAATCATACTGCTCACGATGACAATGAAGCTGGCTGGACTACGGTTACCCGTAAACAAAAAAACAACTCGCACCTAGACCAAATCAGAAAGCTTATCAACAAATATGGTAAAGCTAACCCTCCACAATCCTACACTTCACACAACAAGCAAACCTCTAATGCAACTTACCCAAATAACATACCTATCCACAACCATAGCACCCTTGAACACACTGAAACTTCAATAATGTTCTTCAACCATCCCGAAAATTGGTCCGAAATTGAATATATATATATATATATATATATATATATATATATATATATATATATATATATATATATATATATATATATATATATATATATATATATATATATATATATATATATATATATATATATATATATATATATATATATTCTTCAAAAGGTATGGCAATGTTAATGATGTATACATCCCTCCCAACAAGCTACTCAAAAATGGCAAAAAGTTTGGATTCATGAGATTCTTGGGAATCAATGACATCAATTACCTTCTAAGCAGACTAAACACCATCTACCTTGGGGGAAATTGGCTAAGGGCTTATAGAGCTCATGAAAAAAAAGACAGATCCTCAACCCGCTCACATCAAAGAAAGCCTGAAAATGCCAACTTTAACCACCATAAAAACCAGCCCGACCATAAACATCCCAACACCCATATTACAAATTCTGTCTCTAAGCAACCCAACTGCCATAACCTAAACTCCGAAACCAACCCAGTTAGCAACAACGATCGACCTTATAACGAGGTACTGAAGGACATACCTCTAAAAAACAAGAGTTGCATCACACGACGGATTAATCTTGAAGAAGATGTCTCGAACATCAAAGCCCTAGAGCATAGTATAATTGGAGAAATTATCGATATCGATCTCATGGAGCAATTCCCAACGCTGTGCTCAGCCGAAGGTCTCACGAAATTTAACATAAAATATGTGGGAGGTCTTGATCTATGCCTTTCTTTTCATAACATGGAAACTGTAAACAATATAATCAACTCGGATGATCATATTGTCAAAAAATGGCTTAAAAATGTTAGGAAAATAATAGCCCTGCTTCCAATCTGCAAGACTAACCTGGATCTGCATAAAGGGGCTACCGGTTTCGTGCTGGAATGAGAACAATTTCAAGAGAATTGCAGAATGGTACGGTCCGGTTTACGATTTTCAGAACTGCGATTTCAATGGCAACCAAAACTTGGTCATCGGCAAGGTTTTAATTAAGCTGAGGGGTCATGAATTGCTCAACACAACAGCGGAAGTCACCATCAAGGGCAAAGTTTTTTACGTTCAAATCATCGAAGATTCAAATTGCATCGTTGAGCTAGAAATTGAAGAACTTAAAGATACTGATTCAAATTCGGATGAAAATATCAATCTTGATAATGAAGATGAGTCTCCGTCCGATTCAGAAAACGATGAAGAGCCACCGGAAAAAAATCCCTTGAACTTCTCCGGCGAGGGGTCCAAAGTGAAACATCACGCCACGTCATCCTCCAACTTTGGGACTAACAGTGACTTTGGAAAGAGTAAATCCAACGGCAATAATTTAAATGATAGCATTGATTCCACAACCCTAGAAGAAAGTGAGAGCATTGGAAATTATGAAAAAATCCCCAATTCGATTGACAACCCAAACGAGGCAGATGACTACAAAAGAACTCCTGATTTTAATATTCCAAATACCTACCCATCTTCCTAGATTAACTTGACCCGTGCCACTTTTCCCCTAAAGTCGCCAAGCCCAATAAATATTAGCCCATCAAGGATCTCCCCTCCAAGCCCACATCACTTTAACTCCTTTAATAGCCCACTCCACCCTGATAATAATTCTGCTCAACCTAATCCACCACACCGTGAGCCCACTTCGTTCCACAATCAGCCCGTAGAATTAATTGGACTTGCCAATCCTTGCTTCTCCTCTAACCTGCCTTCAGATACCCCCCAAAACAATTTACCTTCTGATCGAAACCCTCTCCCACCTAAAGAGAATACATTCACTTTTAATTCCCAACCTGCAAAATCGAAGGTGAAAACCGCTGTTACCAAACCGTCTGTGCAATCTTCCAACCCTAACAAAAAGCGTAAAACCTCTCATGACAATTCAATTTCCAAATCCATATCTACTAGCAGCAATCGTTGGCATAGAATCATTAATTGGAACGCTTCTTCTAAATTCCTAAATGTTAAAGCCAAAGCAAGGATCCCTAAGACAACAACCAAGAAAGGAAAGAGCTATGCAAGGCCATCCAGCATAGCGTGTAGCACTAGACCATGGTTTAATTCACAGGAAGTCTTCATCTCCTAAAACCTAAAAAAATAAAAATTCAGAATGGGGGGAGAAGACTAGTTCTTTAGGGTCTGCTAGGGAAAGACCATTCGGATTCCATTTTCGAGAACTACATGAAAAAAGAAAATCTAACTCTAACAGAAATACATATTATCCTTTAAAAGACTTGATTCTCCCCACACTTAGTTAGCTGTGGTGTCGAAATTGTGATTAACTTCATTGTCAACTTCCATCGGAGTATCTATGTAATGTTTAACTCTGTGACCATTAACTTTAAATTCAATTCCATTTGAATTTATTAATTCTACAGTTCCGTATGGGAAAACTCTTTTGACTATGAATGGTCCAGACCATCTTGATTTCAATTTTCCAGGAAATAGCTTGAATCGTGAATTGAAAAGAAGAACTCTATCTCCTTCCTTAAATTCTTTTGAACTTCTGATTCTTTTATCATGCCATTTCTTCGCTCTTTCCTTATAGATTAACGAATTTTCGTATGCTTCATGTCTTAATTCTTCTAATTCGTTTAGTTGACTTAATCGTAGACGTCCAGCTTCATGCAAATCAAGATTACATGTCTTCAAAGCCCAAAATGCTTTGTGTTCAATTTCTACTGGAAGATGACATGCTTTTTTGTAAACGAGTTTAAAAGGTGTGGTTCCAATTGGAGTTTTGTAGGCTGTTCTAAAAGCCCAGAGTGCATCCTCCAATTTAATGGACCATTCCTTCGAATTTGATCCTACGGTTTTCTCTAGAATACGTTCAATGCTCGGTTGGTATTTTCAACTTGTCCACTTGTTTGTGGATGATAAGCAGTGGAGATTTTAAGAGTTACTCCATATCTTTTAAGAACTTTCTCAAGTTGATTATTACAGAAATGAGTTCCCCGATCACTTATTAAAGCTTTCGGTGTTCCAAACCTTGCAAAAAGACATTTTAAAAAGTTGACTACAACTCGTGCATCGTTAGTTGGGAGAGCTTGTGCTTCCGCCCATTTAGATACATAATCAATGGCTACGAGAATGTATAGATTATTATGAGATTTTGGAAATGGACCCATAAAATCAATACCCCAAATGTCAAATACTTCACATACTTGAATGACATTTTGTGGCATTTCATCACGTTGACTTATTTTTTCCGTCCCTTTGACATGCATCACAGGATTTGCAAAGAAGGTGTGCGTCTTTGAAAATTGTAGGCCAATAGAATCCAGCATCGTAAACTTTTCTTGCTGTTAGTTGAGGCCCATAATGCCCTCCTGTTGGTCCTGTGTGACAATGGTTTAAGATTTTACTAGCTTCATCTCCGAATACACATCAGCGTATTATTCCATCGGGACAACTTTTTAACAAATGTGGATCTTACCAGAAATAGTGTTTTATATCACTAAAGAATTTCTTTCGTTTTTGGTACGATAACCCTTTTTCAAGGAATCCACATACTAAGTAGTTTGCATAGTCTGCAAACCATGGAATTTCATTATAATCTATCTTCAATAGATATTCATCAGGAAAGTTGTCTTGTATGGCCGATTCATTTAGAACTTCCAATTCGGGATTTTCAAGACGAGAAAGATGATCAGCGGCGAGATTTTCTGCTCCCTTTTTATCTTGGATTTCAATATCGAATTCTTGTAAGAGTAAGATCCAACGGATTAATCGTGGTTTGGCATCTTGTTTCGAAAATAGGTATCTAAGAGCAGAATGGTCGGTATAGACCACCGTTTTAGCTAGAACGAGATATGAACGAAATTTGTAAAAAGCAAAGACAATAGCAAGGAGTTCTTTTTTAGCAGTTGTGTAATTTGTTTGTACTCCTTGTAACATCTTACTAGCATAATATATAGGTTGAAATTGTTTTTCAATCCTTTGTCCTAAAACGGCTCCCATTGCAAAATCACTTGCATCGCACATTAGTTCAAATGGTAGATTCCAATTTGGTGTTATCATGATCGGCGCATTAGTGAGTTTCTATTTAAGAATATTAAAAGATTTGATGCATTCATCTGAAAAGATGAATGGAGCATCTTTTTCTAGGAGTTTATTCATAGGAGTGGCAATTTTAGAAAAATCTTTTATGAAACGTCGGTAAAAACCGGCATGCCCTAGAAAACTCCTAACTCCTCTAACATTGGTGGGATGTGAAAGTTTAGCAATTACAACTACTTTAGCTCTATCTGCTTCAATTCCTTCCTTTGAAATTTTATGACCAAGAACGATGCCTTCTTTAACCATGAAATGGCATTTTTCCTAATTAAGAACTAGATTTGATTGTTCGCATCTAATAAGCATTCGTTCAAGATTAACTAGACATGATTCAAAAGTATCACCGAAGACTGAAAAGTCATCCATGAAAACTTCCATGCATTCTTCTATCATGTCGTGAAAAATCGCCATCATGCACCTTTGAAAGGTTTTAGGGGCGTTGCAAAGTCCAAATGGCATGCGTTTGTAAGCAAAAGTACCATAAGGGCACGTGAACGTGGTTTTTTCTTGGACCTCGGGTGCTATTGGAATTTGAAAATATCCGGAAAAACCATCAAGAAAACAATAGTAACTGTTTCCGACTAATCTTTCCAACATTTGATCAATGAAAGGTAAGGGAAAGTGATCTTTTCTGGTGGCGTCATTTAATTTTCTATAATCAATATAAACATGCCATCCTGTTACAGTCCTAGTAGGAATAAGCTCATTTTTCTCATTTGTAATGACAGTCATGCCACCCTTCTTAGGCACGCATTGAACTGGGCTTACCCATGGACTATCAGAAATTGGATAAATTAAACATGCATCTAGCAGTTTAATAATTTCTTTCTTAACAACATCTTGCATATTAGGATTTAGTCTTCGTTGGCGTTGCACATACGTTTTATGACCTTCTTCCATAAGGATTTTATGTGTGCAATACGAAGGACTTATGCCTTTAATATCATGAATTTTCCGTGCAATGGCTGGTTTATGAGCTTTCAACACAGAAATGAGTTGAGATTTTTCATTTTCAGTAAGAGAAGACGATATTATTACAGGTAATTCAGATTCATCATGTAAATAAGCATATTCCAAATGATTTCGAAGTGGCTTTAACTGTAATGTCGGTGGTTCTTCTATCGATGATTTATATCGATATCTGTCTTCTTCTTTTAGAATTTAAATTTCTTCTGTTGTTGGTTCATATCCATTAGCCATAAGTGTAGCTAACATTTCAGTTTCATCAATTGGTTCAGTTCCTTCTCCTAAAGAACATTCTCCTATTCCTTGTAATTCTGGAAATTCTTCTAACAATTCTGCATGTGATTCTATAGTTTCAATATAATAACATGTATCATCTGCAGATTGTAGTTGTTGCATTGCTCTATCAACTGAAAAGGTAACACTCTCGTCCTCTATACTTAGGGTCAGTTTCTTACCGAACACGTCTATTATTGCTTTAGCAGTGTTTAAGAATGGTCTTCCTAATATGAGAGGAACTCGAGAATCTTCTTCCATATCCAGAATAACAAAATCTACTGGAAATACTAAAGTACCAACTTTAACTAGCATGTTCTCCATTATCCCTCTAGGATATTTTACTGATCTATCGGCTAGTTGTATACTTATTCGTGTTGGTTTCAATTCTCCAAGGTCTAGTTTAGCGTATAGTGAATACGACATTAAATTTATACTAGCACCTAAGTCTGCCAATGCTTCTATTGAACTAAGACTACCCAGAAAACATGGAATTGTGAAACTTCCTGGATCAGATAGTTTTTCTGGTATCTTATTCAACAGCACTGCAGAACAATTAGCATTCATAGTAACAGCAGAGAGTTCTTCCATTTTATTTCTATTTGTGATTAGATCTTTCAGAAATTTAGCATATCTAGGCATTCCTGAAATCACATCAATGAAAGGAAGATTTACATTTATCTGTTTAAACATATCCAAGAATTTAGATTGCTCGGCTCCAAGTCTCTCTTTTCTCATTTTACTCGGGTAAGGAAGTGGTGGTTGGTATGGTTTAACATAAGGTTTATCCTTAACTGTGTTATCTTCATTAACCTTTTCAACTACCGGTTCTTTTTCCTTATCTTGTTCAGGTTGTGGTTCTTGTGGAGTAGGAATAGAGTCATCAGAAATTACAGGTATTTCAGGTGGTTTAAGTGTAATACCACTTCTTGTGGTAATAGCTTTAGCTGTTTCATTCCGGGGGTTAGCATTTGTATCACTAGGTAGACTTCCCAGTTTTCTTTTACCTATTAACCTTGCTAGGTTACTTACTTCTTGTTCCAAATTTTGAATAGAAGCTTGTTGATTTCTAAATGCTTGAGCATTTTGTTCATTGGTTTGTCTCTAAGATGTGAAAAACTGAGTTTGAGATTCAACTAGCTTCGTCATCATATCTTCTAAATTTGGCTTTTTATCATCGGTTTGTGATGGTTTGTTTTGAAAATTAGGTCTTTGCTGATTGTAAGTATTATTGGATACTTGTTGATTACTAGGACCTTGTTGATTGTTGTATGGAACATTTCGGTTATAATTCTGGTTTTGATTGTAGTTTGGTCTTGGCGGTTGATAATTATTATGATAATTATTTCCAGGCCTTTGGTTTATGTATGAAACATTCTCTCTTTATTCCATTGTTAGTTCAATACTGAGACAATCTTTGGTCAAATGTGGTCCTCCACACTGCTCACAACTAATTCGTATTGAGTGAATATCCTTAGTTGAAAAATTCTATGTCCTAAAAACTAGAATGGCGAGAAATAAGAAAGAAAAAGAGCGCGTCGAAAAACGTCGAAAAATAAAAGATTGAAAAATAATAGGCGTCGAAAAATAAAAATAAGAAAGTAGCGCGTCGAAACTTAAAAAGGAACTAAAAACTAAGAATTAAAAGTTGCGTCTAAAAATATTAAAGCTTAAAAGAAAAACTATATCCCTAATGGCAATAACTTAAAAAGGGACTAAAATATATAAACGGCGTCGTAAAATTCTAAAGCACCTAAATCTTAGTCTAAAGAAAAAGCACTTAAGGAATTTTACGGCAAATCTTAAAAATCTAGAAGTAAAAATAACTATGGTAAAAACTATATCTTAAAACTAAATACGAGCGAAAAATACAAAAATTACGCTAAAACGATAAAAAGGGTACAAAATATAAAAATATACTTAAAGTTGTAAAAAGTACAATTTTTATAAAAATATTATTTTTATATTATTTATTTTATAAAACTATTAATTTTGTAATTTATTAAAACTAATTAAACTAAATATATAAATTAATTAATAAAAACTTAAACTAAATATTAATATTAAAAAAACCCTAATTAGGGTTTAGATAATAATAATATATACTCCGTAATTAATGCAGAATAGGGTTTCCTGTTGGCGTGTCAGACACACTCATGCGATCGCATGAGAAATTGCCTTCGGGCTCATGCAATCGCATGAGCCAGGGTTTTGGGCCAGGTTACGGGCTGCTACAGTACGGGCCTCGAGTTTTAATATTTTTTTTTTCAGTTTTCTGTTTTAAATTTTCTGTTTTATATAATTATAATATATTTATATAAATTAAATAAAACTTATTTTTTATAAAATAAAGATAAAGAAACTTTTATAGAATTTATATATTTAACAAACTCTTAAAAATATTTATATTTTTGTTTTTCTTTTTATATTTTTGAATATTTAAAACGTATTTTTACAAAAACTTATTTTTATAAAAGTAAACTAAAAATTAATAAAAATCTTTTTTTTTTTATAAAATTAGCGTTGCGCTTTCGGCGTTTAAGCAAGAATGTTCCCCGGCAGCGGCGCCAAAAATACTTGATGTGCGTAGAGGTGTATATGAAATAGCTTATATTTTACTAGGAAAAACTATTAAATACGATACAATTTTACACAAGATATTTATTTATTTATAGAATGGATATACCTAAACCTTGCTACAACACTTATAGGCAGTGTACCTAATCGTACAGTAGTATAGTTTTTAGTAAGTCCGGTTCGTTCCACAGGGATACACTTAAACAAGCTTAACGCTATATTAGTTTTAATTTATAAAAATACAAATATATATATAAGTAATATTATTATTATAAAAAAGGGGGTTTTTACCGTTTAATGACCGGTTTGTCGATTTTAAAACATTAGTCGCAGTTAAAATCTAATGTAAAATATTAAATATAAATATAACTTAATTTAAAGCGTAAAGTAAATAACGATAATAAAATTACGAAAAAAATAAAATTACGATAATTAAAGAGTACGAAAATTAAAAGTGCAATTAAATATAATGACAATAAATAAAAGTGCGATAATTAAAAGTGCAATTAAAAATGAAAATAAAGGAATTATGCTTATTTAAACTTCCGTAATCATGATGTTTGACGTGTTGATTTTAGTTTATTCCCATGGGTTACTTGTTCTTTGTCCTGGATTATTCAATATGTCCGTCTGGTTTTTGTCCATAACAGTCCATCAGTCATAAATATAAAGTGCGAGTGTCCTCATCAAATTATCCTTATACCAGAAGTCAAATATTCCAACTAATTGGGGACTTAAACTGTAACAAGGTTTTAATACTTTGTTTAATAATTACACCAGGATATCAATTATGTCAAGTGTCCTTGTACATAATTTCACCCCTGTTTTAATAATTCCATAGACTATTAATCCATTCCCGTGTCCGGTTAAATGAACGATTATTCGTACATATAAATATCCCGCCCATCATGTCCGATCGAGTGTATATGGTTATTTATAGGTACGTCCAATTGTAAACATTTATATTAAAATTAACAAACTATCATTTAGTTAAACAAATATAAAGCCCATTAATAGCCCATAGTCTAATTTCCACAAGTGTCGTTCTTTTGTCCAAACCCCAATTATGGTACAAAGTCCAATTACCCAATTTTAGTAATTAGCCCAACATCATGATTACTTTGTTTTAAATAAGCATAATAATAACTTAGCTACAAGGCATTAAATTAAAAAGGTTGAACATAACTTACAATGATTAAAAATAGCATAGCGTTACACGGACATAATTTCGACTTACACCCTTACAACATTCGCTAACATACCCTTATTATTAGAAATTAAAATTATAATATATATATATATATATATATATATATATATATATATATATATATATATATATATATAGAGAGAGAGAGAGAGAGAGAAAGAAAAAGATAAATTTGATGTTTACCAAACTGCGAATTTTATAGGCATGTGGGCTGGAAAAGGGGCTCATGCGATCGCATGAGTTTTGCTCCTCCAGGCCATGCGATTGCATGGCCAGCTGGGGAGGCTCACATGTTGTTGTTTTCTTCTGCCGACGGTTTTTATAATATAATATAATATATATATATTAATTTTAAGAATTAATTATATATTATATTATATTCATGTGCATAGTTGACTTGTAATTTTTAGTCCGTTGCGTCGAGCGTTGAGAGTTGACTCTGGTCCCGATTCCGGATTTTCGAACGTCCTTGCGTACAATTTAATATCTTGTATTTTGCATTTCGAATCTTGTACTCTTGTAATTTTTAGACGTTTCTCATCAATAATTGGAACCTCTTTGATTGTACTTTGTACTTTTGAGCTTTTTGGTCGTTTGCGTCTTCAATTCATCGAATCTGTCTTTTGTCTTCACCTTTTATTATTTAAACGAATATCACTTGTAAATAGAACAATTGCAACGAAAAGCTTGTCTTTCTTGAGGGATAATGCTATGAAATATATGTTCATTTTTAGCATTATCAAAACCTCAACTTCATAATCTGTCCCACGAGCACCAATGTCATACGCTCTGTAAATACCAAGGAATACCAATTAAAATAAACGATGAAGTGTTGATTCGTAACTTCATTGGAGAAACATTCTACGACGATTATGTAGTCTCTAAAGTCTTAGAGATTATATATTCTAGCCCTAACCATAAATCAGTTGAGTGAAACAAAATGATAGAAGAAAGAGTAGAAACCCTGACAAGAATGGTGTGTGATTTACAAGCTAGACTTGTTTTACCAACAGCATCAACAGTACCGTAGCATCACCATCACAGTCAGTGCTGTCGGTATCATCAGAATCAGCAGCACCTATGACATCACAAACTCCGTCAGTTCAAGAATCACTGTGGACATCATTACGAATCAATAACGCGTACATTGTATCAATGAGTTATGAAGTATTAACTTATTCCCTCTGAAGAAATTATATGTATATTTTATATATATAAATTTTGAGATCAAAATAAATCTTTCCGTACTAAGCTATTGTGTGTGAATCTTAACTACTCGGTTAATTCATATTACAATATATGCAATGATGTACGTCCTTCGTCAGCAACTTAACCATCGTTAACTACTATATCTGTTTAATTCAATGAATTTCATCTCATAATAAAACAAGTGTATTAATCAAATATATGTTTGATTTTACACTTTCATCATCGATGTACTCGAAACTTTTCAAAGAACATCATTCGTACCTTGCGAAGTTCACAAGAATTTCACGAAAGCCAACATCATGCATCAACAAATAACAAAGCATTGATTCATAATTTCGATATCATTGAAGAAATACTTATGTGATTTGTAAAGTTTTAGGGATTACTCAATTCTAGTTTCAACCGTAAATCAAATGAGTTTAATTTAATATTAACTCATTAAATCTATGTTACATCTAAAGAAAATATACACATATATATATTTTCATAAAGATTGTAATAAAATTCTTTTGTACAAAATATTAATTGTGAAATTTTTTTTAACGGGTAGGTAATACCCGAGAGATATATAAATTCATGATTAATATGTTACATACTTCGAATCTGGTCCAGCAAATCATCCATTATACTCCCTACTTTCACAACAATATACATTCTTTTATAGAAATCAAAACAATCATACTAATTACATATTCTGATTTTGAAATCTCAGAATTCAGCTCGAGATATAACCAAAATCATCACTCTTAAATTCTTACATTTTTTAAAGCTATACTTTGACTTCAAAACTGTGTTAGAACATCACATGTATATTAACGATTACAATTTGTGTTTAAACCCTTCAAAATTACTGAAGACGCTTCAAATAATGAACAATCGAGATGATGATCCAATCACATGTTACCCACAGTCTTGCACCTGAAAAACTCTCGAAACCAAAGTCATAGTTTAACACGTATCCATGTCAGACCCTTTGGCATTTATTAGCTAAAATGACTTTTCAATTCCTTTCCAAAGTAGTCAGTTTTGTCACAGCTCCAGCAAGACAACTTCGACTTCCCAGTCGAAACATCCTTATTATAACCTTGATATAAACGTTGCCCTTTCGTCATCATTACCGGGGAACCGATTATATTCCACCACATTAGCAATAAACTTACCAACAACTTCTCTGATCTTTGACTATTCCAAAAAATCATTATAATTATCGAAACCCTATCATATACTCATCCGCGCCTTATAACAAGAATTGCCATACCAATTACTGGAAATCAGTAATCAGTATTTTGAAATCTCGCAGCATGTCTACGCCAACAATTATATGTGTACATATAACGTCTATCTCCTAGACTTACATATTTTGAATGTGAAGTTTCTGAAAAACACCCTGAACTGCGAATGAGTTCTCGAAATGCTGATGAAATAGCAAAAACTATAAACGACCTTAACAGTAAAAAGTTTGATGATAAAGAGTAGTGTGTTGGCAAAGCTAAAAAAAGAGAAGGTTTGGAATTGGAAAACGGATTAAGCAAACTATGAAGGAGGCTGTGGACAAATCACAAGGACGAAATCTACCTTCAAAGAATCCAAATGATTCAGTGCCTGCTGAAGTCATTAACGAATACCTTACTCCTGACCCAAAAATCCTTGCGGACAATATTCTTCATTATCCTCTAATCTTAAATATTCTAAGATATCATCGTATCTTCCATTATAAATATCCTCCATATTTCTGAAGATATTTTCACCTGAAATCATTTATCCCCTCACGTTATCTGTATCACATCATAAAGGAAACTGTTTAGTTTCTAAATTCTGAAACCTTCGAGTTTGAAGTATGAATGTTTTTGAAGTAGTGTTGGGAACTGAAGCATGAATTAGTATAATATAATGATACTTGATCAACGTGATTATATTACAGTAAGTCATGCTGAGTTTCTAAATGGAACGTGATGATTCACAGATCATAACGTCATCATGTGCCATGTTACACGACTCTTGTATTCTACTTAACCTCTAAACATATCAAGAAAATATTTTTCTTGATGATTCGGTCTTTTCCGAGGTATTCTGGTAATTTGACAAATCAAGATCGTGCCATTACAATTTCCTTCTTAAAACAATATTTATGCTTATTCCTAAATTCAAATCTACGAATTCTGGACCATTACATACGGTGCTTAATCTCAAGAAGAGGAAACGAAAGAATAAAGCTCCGAAATAAAAATAGGAGTATAAATCGCAGCAAATAGAAGGGAGCATTAACTGTGGATGTCAATGATTATAGAAAGATGGAAGCAGAGACATTGAAACATAAGCGAAGATATAAAACCCAACAATAATCTAGAAATTACAAATCGTATATATTGATGCATATAGCAATATAAAGACACGGGAGAACTAAAAATACTATAAACCCAAGGTTATAGTAGAAGTAAATAGATTCTTCTGGCGACAGATAAAAAAGAAGAATGACAGATATGAAAGTTAGGAGTATATCAAGAATCAGCACGGGATGGAGCATATTGACGAATGTTTTAGAAATATGAATTGGGGAAGAAAGTATAGAAGATGGGAGTGGGTAAAACAAGGAAATGAAGAGGGTGGATTTATAGTGGAATATCAGACATAGAAATCGAGACAGAGTACCGCATTTAATTAAAGAGATCTTAACTTCCTTATTCACCGAAAATCAGATCTTATAGATTATGAAAATTTTCTCTAAATCCATTGAACTCCGGAAATCAACCCTAGTTACGTCAAAAGATTTGATGAAATTTTACTTTTCTCATTTCACCTTTCTGTGATAGCTTCACTCGTACTCTTCACAAAATCAAATCGTTTTATCTATAGTACTCAATGATGATAAAATTCTAATTTTCAGATCGCATGAGTCACAAAAACATACTTATTGTCAGCCATGACCATCCCAATCAAATTTCGGGACGAAATTTCTTTAACGGGTAGGTACTGTGACGACCCGGAAATTTCAGATCAAATTTAAACTTTAATCTTTATATCTTTCCGACACAATAAGCAGAGTCTGTAATGTTGAATCTCAAAATTTTGGAATTTATATTTATGCATTCAATTACCCTTCGACTATTCCTAACAATTCACGAACAATTATATTTAACTAGATGTGCATATGCAATTATATATTAATATTAATTAAAGACGTTAAGAAAGTATTAGATGAATAATACCTTACATGAACGTATTTGTTTCGATATATGTTTAATATAATTATCGACTGAATTAAAAGATAATATCAAATGTTTAAATTGTCAGATATATTGTGATATGATTATGGGTCTCTGTTATGAGGTCCACTGTGATTTAAGAAATCTGTTCTTTTGACAACATTTGGAAAATGGTAAAGTGATTTACAAATAAGAACAAATGTGTCAATTAACGAGAACCAGACAAGGGTTAGTGGAAATTCCTGTTTAATTCATGCCTTACAATAATTCCCTCGTGACTCTTGATAAGTTAATCATTTAAACTTTCATATTATTTAATGTAAAAGTAAAATGATGAAATATAGATAACTTAGAAGATGGATATAGACAAATTAAGCAAATTAACGTGTTACAATAATTTCAAACGTTTATTTATTCGTTGGACTTTAAACCTTCAATTCATAAACCACCATTTGTTAATAAACATGCGTATATATATATATATATATATATATATATATATATATATATATATATATATATATATATATAATATATATATATATATATATATATATATATATATATATATATGACTTCAAATTAATTAAGTAAACGGTATTAACACTTGTTTAGTTGATTCAATTGATTTTTAGATATGTTATTTGGAACGTTTGAGGAGATTAAACGATGGCGCATAAATGAATTATATCAAATTAAGTTCTAGAATGTAAACGTTAGGTGATATAATAATATCTATTATTTAAACAATTTTAAATTATATATATTAAACTATGAAATATAAATATATTTTTTTTGAAAAACTAAATATTTTATATTTCTAAAATATATAAGTTATATTTCTAAATGAAAATATAATCATATTATACAAAGTGATAAAATATAATATTAACATGGTCGTAAAACATTTTGGATTTAAAATAATATTATTGGTAAGTAACGAGACGTCGATTTATAAAAGCAAATGACTAAAACACTCGAATGTTCAAGTTACACTTTGAGTGGAATGGTTTTTCATTCATTTGAGTCTTATTATGTATAAAAGTACATTACACGAAACATAAAGTATCAGTTTTCTAAGCATACGAAAATGCGTTCGAGAAACCAGAACCGGGACGTAAGACGGGTGACAACGTACAAATTATTAGAAACTAATACAATTTATTATTATTAACAGTAATAGTATTATTATTATCATTTTTATGAATTTTTGTATCATTATTACTTATTATTATTGTTGATATAATAATAATTATTATTATTAATATATTTATCAATTATTAATATTAATTTAATTATATTAAAAAAAAGAATCAAGATCTAGTACCAATCAGTTTCACATCCACATCCATACTGTATCTGATTTTTGTATCTGTCGGAGTTGTTATAAGTCTGCTTCAATCACAATTCAAAACAGAAATCCTTTGCTATATATTGTCTATTGCATTCAGTGATTGAATAAAACTGAAAAATTCAAGAAATAAGCTCGACACCTCTGTACTTCATAATTTTACCATGTTCTGAATACGAACAAATTTCTAATATGTAATAATACAGTCTTGTTAGGAATCATCTATCTAAACTATCTGTAAGTTTTCAAACCTCAATTCTTTCTATTGATTTCTAATTTGAGAGTCAAAGTTTTGTTTTTAAAAGTCAACTAAGTGTTCTTGAATCAAATTCAAGTTTGTTTTGATGTTTTCAGTTAATTTGATGATCCATAAAGATTATATGAATGATTTGCAACACAATTCATGTTGTAATCATAATCTATAACAGTCTTAAATTTAAAACTAACTTTTGAGTTCATGTGTTCTTGACAGTGATATACACTAACTTGAATTCAAAACAAATTTCAAAAACAAAAAATGCAAAGTTGTTAGGAATCATTTACTTAAACTTCCTGTAAAATCTCAAGTTCCAATTCTTAATAACAAATTCGAATTTGTAAGTCAAAGTTATTTTGTCAAAAGTCAACCAATTTGTTCATCGAGAAATTAGAGCTCGTTTTGATGTTTCAAGTTCATTTGACGATTCCAATAGTTTTTAGGAATGATTTGAAACTAAATTCGTGTTGTAAGAATTGTCCAAAACGTATTCGAAATAGAAGAACATTTTTTTATTTCAAGAACACTTTTATTTTTGTTTTATGTTGTTTATAAATCCTAAGTTCAAAATCCTTTCGATTGTTGTTGTTAAATTACCTCTGTTTGATTTTAATTATGGTGAAGAAGATGATGAACTAGGATGAATGAAATATTAGATATATATGGTTGGATTTCAATATAAGTCAGAAAAACAAGAATGGCAGAATGGTTAAGTGTGTTTGCGGGTGAGCGAGAGGTCTCGGGTTTGAGCCCTGTTCGGGACATAATATTTTTAGAAAGGCTTTGGAAGGTAGATTTTATTACCAAAATTATTATTATTATTATCATTGTTATTGTTACTAAAATTATAATTTTTATCACTATTATTATTACTAATATATGTATTATTATGATTAGGATTATTATCATTAACAAAATAACACAAACTATTATTATTATTATTATTATTATTATTATTATTATTATTATTATTATTATTATTATTATTATTATTATTATTATTATCACTATGTACTTATTAGTATTATTAGAATCATTATTAACATATGTATTATCATTATTATCATTATTATCATTATCATTTTTATTATTAGTATTATCGTTAGTAATAAAGTTATTATTAGTAGGACTATTATTAGTAAATCATTAATATCAAAACTATCATATTTTTTTACAAATAAATAGTTTGTACATAAAATATACTTATTACATAAACTATAATTATATTAATATTTCACATAACTATATATATCAAACCTATTAACATTATACTTACATATAACAAACTATTGATTTTAGATATAACACTAAACATATACGTATATATATATATATATATATATATATATATATATATATATATATATATATATATATATATATATATATATATATATATATATATATAGATTTTAAAATAACTAAATGAATAGATAATAATTATTTTAAGGTAATATATATAACATATAAGTTAAGATATAATAAATATAAATGAAGTATATGTTTTAATAGAATTTAGTATAAAATTTATATAAACTACAAATACATAAATAATATATAATTAATAAAGAAAATTATGTGATTTCCATTATATGTTTTAATAGATATACAATTGATATAGGTTCGTGAATCTGAGGCCAACCCTACACTTGTTCAATGCTGTCATATGTATTTTTACTACAAAATACAGTATTGTGTGTTTCATTTGCTTCCTTTTTAAATGCTTTTGCAATATATATTTTTGAGACTGAGAATACATGCACTGCTTTTACAAATATTTTACGAAATAGACACAAGTACTTGAAACTACATTCTATGGTTGAATTGTTATACCGGATATCGCCCTTGTTGAACTTGGTAACCTAAGAATTGGTGTTTATTATAATTGCCACCAATTGACGCGAATCCTAAATATAGATCTATGGGCTTTGACACGCCCCAGTCAGAGAATTTGAACTGCTTTAATACTTCGATGTTTATATGTTTGGGGATATTCTAGATGGATTTTGTTAATGTCGGTTACCAGGTGTTCAATCCATATGAATGAATTTTAAACACTTGCGAGTGTATGATTATTGAATAAATGAAATCTTGTGGTCTATTAAAATTGTAGAAATGATTGATTACGATAAACTAATGAACTCTCCAACCTTTTGGTTGACACTTGAAAGCATGTTTATTCTCAGGTATTAAAGAAATCTTTCGCTGTGCATTTGCTCATTTTAGAGATATTACTTGGAGTCATTCATGACATATTTCAAAAGACGTTGCATTCGAGTCGTTGAGTTCATCAAGATTATTATTAAGTAAATGACAGATTAGGTTATTTACAGTTGGATATTATGAAATGGTATGCATGCCTGCCAACTTTCGTTGTAATGAAAGGTTGTCTTTTGAAAAAGAATGCAATGTTTGTAAAATGTATCATTTAGAGGTCAAATACCTCGCAATGTAATCATATGTTATTGTATTCGTCCTTATGGATTAGGACGTGTCGTCTCGTTTGGGTATTTTGGGAACGCGAGAACTAGTCTCGTTAGTTTTAGACCTTCGGGTAGCGTTAAAAGTGCAAAAGGGTGTATTTTGCGCTTATGGTTCATTTGGGTGGGTCAAGAGTCCAAATGAGGTTGTATGTTGATTATGTGTATACCTATATGCGTATTATACGTAAAATCTTGCTCGGTTGCGTGTGGTGGAGATTTCGCGCATGGTTTGTAAAGCTCGAATTCACAAGGTGATTGGAATAATTATGCGTGTACGTATATAATGTATTTATTTGTGTAGCGTGAAATGTGGGATAGTCGCGGTGTTTAAGACACCACATTCTACGTAACGAGTGGAATTGTCGCGGTGTTTAAGACACCACTCATTGGTTTGATTGACATGTGGAATTGTCGCGGTGTTCAAGACACCACATTGTCATGGGAGTGGAATTGTCGTTGTGTTTAAGACACCACTCATTGGTTTGATTAACATGTGGAATTGTCTCGGTGTTTAAGACACCACATTTTCATGGGGGTGAGTTAGTCGCGGTGTTTAAGACATCACCCGGGGGATTAGTGATTACGCGGCGTATGTACACTAATGGATGTTATGAACTCCGATGGTCTTTAGCGAGTACCGTTCCCTTGTACAATTGGTTAACCATGGTTGTGTGAATTTTATATTAGCATATCTAATTGTGAACTATATGCTATTGGTGTCGCTAGCTTATTATGAATTGCGAATATTGGTTTATGCATAATGTTTGCATAGTTGTCGAATTGCTAGCTTGTATGCGGTATTGTGTAAGTGATTGCAAGTAAGTAGTTTATACATGTATATGTATAATTATTGTATTCACTAAGCGTTAACTTACCCCTCTCGTTGTTTACCTTTTTACAGGTATTGTGATTGTGAATCTAGCAAGGTGTTAGACTAGATGCGTAGGAGCGCTTGGGCTCGATGGGGTAGCTTTCGGATACGGATATGGATTGGGGATTTGATAGATCCTCAGGATTATGCTCTTGGTATCGGGTTGGGCTATTGTGTCTTAACCGTGGTGTTAAATAAATGTTTCGAGGTCATATTGTTTGGTTGTGTGGAGTCAAACCTTGTATGTGAAATACATCCTCGTAAGGATGTATGATGTCATTTGTAAACCAAGAGTCGAGATAAAACGTTAACGTGTTATTATGATAAATTTTATGCGGAAAACTATTTCCAAATGGTTGTGTACTTGGATGCTATTGGGACCTAACACATAAAAAAAAGAAAAAAAAATGTACTCCATTTTTTGTTTAACGGATTGGAGTTGTTTCAAGTGGTATCATAGCATAGTCTAAGGGAATTAGGTGACCTTGGAGTAGGTGCCTAGTCTTAGACTTATTGACGGTTGTTCATTATTTGCGGGACTTGTAGGAATACGGGTCGGTTTGAGATTGGTTAGTGCCTTAGAGTAGGTGAATAACTAGGACTTGTGATTGTCCAAAGCGTGATTATGTGGGGCCTTATTTTGCGTGTAAATTAGTGCCTTAGATAGCTAGTGCCTAATGTAAGTAGGCAAACTTGGACGTTGTTTTTGTGATAGTCATCTAGGTTGTAGGTTGACTTGTTGTTGCGGTGTACTTGTGTATATTTATTATTATATTGCATATAGGTGTATATATGCAGGTATCCATTTGTGCGTGTCCTAGGGACGAATCTATTGGAAAGATTCAAATATTTGGCGGTTTTGAGTGATCAAGTTCACGGTAAGGACTTTGATCATTTGGGTAATAGGATTTATCGTGTGTTATCGTGTGTGAATGTTTTGTCAGTCCGGGTAAAGTACTTTGCGTGACCATGTGGAAATGGTAAGGTACGCAATTGTAATAGTGACTGATCACCATTATTAGAAAAGTGTATCTTAACACCAAGCATGACATGACAAGTACCGAACGGAGGAAACGTGACATGGTTGGGGTAGAATGGGACGAATTAGGAATCTTTTATTGGTTCCTAGGATATAGTGGTCTCGAGTGATGTGCTTGTTGTCATATTGAGTTCTTTGCGAGTCGGGAAGTGTTACGGTGGATTCGTTTAGTTAATTGAGTGAGCCAACTCACGAGTTTGGTGCATGCTTAGTCACACTAAGTAGTGGGTGCATTTTGAGATTGTCATTCGTTGTAGTTACTCATCGTAACTAGGATGACCGATTTGTGAGTGCGTGTGTGACGAAGACTTAAATCTCGTGATGGGATGTATCAAGTCTAATGATTGTAGAAGTGGGTTACACTTGGTATAGTGAGGGTGAGGATCGTGTGAGGATTCTAGTTGTGATTTTGCCTTGGAATTAGTGAATCGAGGAGTCTTCGGGTCGTTAAACTCATGTGAGTGAGACCCGTGTGGTGATGATTGTGTTATTGGGTTGTGGATTATAGAGTAACATTCCTAACATAATATCCCTTGTTGTAGTGGTTGTGCCGATGTGAAAAGGGAGTAAGACTTGGTGTTCCCGAGCATCTCCTTGGTGTAGGTCGAAAAGTTTCGTTAGGCTATATCGTTTGGCCTTGTGGAAATTGCGGGTAGCGTGTGATCGCTAGGAACTTTTGATAAGACAATAAACCGTAAGGTTTGTTGGGAAGGTATGACTTCGGGTCATTATTATGGAGAGATGGGTGACATTGGGTGTATGGAACCTAAAGATCGAGTTTCTAAAATTCGGTTGATTGTGGTGGGAGTCTGCATGACTGATGTGTGAAGCGTGGGGGTACGAAATAGTTATATATTTATTACGAAATACGTTATGAATTACACAATTTTTAATTATTTATTTACAAATGGGATATACCTAAACCTTGCTACAACACTATAGGCAGTGTACCTAACCGTAGGGTAGTATAGTTTTAGTAAGTCTGGTTCGTTCCACAGGGAGATGGCTTATTTCACACTATATTTTAAATGACTATATTTGTACAAAATATATATAAATATATATAATAATATATAAAAGGGGGTTTACCGTTTAATGACCGGTTTGTCGATTTTAAAACTTAATCGTAAATATAAATGACAATAATTAAAGTGCGTAAAATAAATAACAATATAATAATTATGCTTATTTAAACTTCCTTAACCATGATGTTTGACGGTTTGATTATAATTTATTACCCTGGGTTAATTGTCCTTTGTCCTGGATGTATTTGAAACCTATCTGGTTTTTGTCCATAATAGTTCATCGGTCATAATTATAAAATGCTCGGCAAATTTAACCTTATACCGGAAGTCAAATATTACAACTAATTGGGGATTCGAACTGTAACAAGGTCTTAATACTTTGTTTAATGAATACACCATGTTATCGACTGTGTGTAAACCAAGGTTTTAATACTTTGTTAACAATTACACCAATTACCCTTGAATGTAATCCACCCCTGTTTTAATGAGTCCATTGACTATTAATCCATCCCCGTGTCCGGTCAAATGAACAATAATTTGTATTTATAAATATCCCGCCCATCGTGTCCGATTAAGCGTATGTGGTTATATATAGATACGTCAAATCATAACCTTTATATTAAATTAACGAGGTATCGTTAATTTAATATAAAGCCCATTAATAGTCCATAGTCTAATTTCCACAAGTGTCGTTCTTTTGTCCAAACCCCAATTATGGTCCAAAGCCCAATTACCCCATCTTAATATTTAGCCCAACATCACGATTACTTCGGCTCAAATAAGCATAATAATAACTTAAGTACGAGACATTAATTTAAAAAGGAGAACATAGCTTACATTGATTATTTTTCGCGTAGTGTTACACGGAGAGAACTTCGACTTCAAAACCCGTAAAATAACCTTTACATTACCCAAACTAATCTAATATAAAACTAAACTAATTTATATTATATATATATATATATATATATATATATATATATATATATATATATATATATATATATATATATATATATATATATATATATATATATATATATCAGAGAGAGAGAGAGATTGATTTTTGGTGTATCAAACTCGGCAGAAGCTCGTGCCTTTTATAGGCATTTCTGATTTTGGCTGCTTCGCTATCGCTTAGCAATTGTGCCTTCCAGCTCCGAGATCGCGAAGTGACGCACTCCAACTCACCAACTTTTGGCCATTTGCTTGTCGACGTTATTTAATATAATATATAATATATAAATAATTTATATAATTATTTAAATATTATATTATATTATATTCTTGTGCATAGTAGACTTGTAATTTTTGGTCCGTTGCGTCGGGCGTTGATAGTTGGCTCAGGTCCCGGTTCCGGATTTTTGAACGCTTTTTCGTACAATTTAATATCTTGTACTTTGCGTTTCACAACTTGTACTCTTGTCATTTTTAGACGTTTCTTATCAATAAATTGAACCATTTGAATTGTATCTTGTACATTTGAGCTTTTTGGACGTTTGCGTCTTCAAATCTTCGTTTTCGCCTTTTGTCTTCGCACTTATTTATTTAAACGAATATTACTTGAAAATAGAACAATTGCAACTGAAAAATTTACATATTGGAAGGATATTGCTACTAAATATATGTTCATTTGGAGCACTATCAAATATCCCCACACTTGAACGTTGCTTGTCCTCAAGCAATACAAAACTTGAAATTAAATCACACGAATCAGTTCTTTATTCTTCACACTTTATACATAAGTGATTTTGATACGGTGGTATAAACAATGATAGTAACGATGTGGTTTACAGTCCCACATGACTATAAAAATTTAGATCCTTTAGGAAATTGGATCTTTATGAAAACATTTGATCTTTTGAAAATTCAATCTAGCTTTTACCCTAGATAAGTTTTCCGGAATAACCCTTCACCGTTGTTTGCAAAATATTTTTGTGGGTTTTGTGGGTTTCAGATTTGAAAATTTTAGCTCAAAACTTATGGTTTTGTATCACCCACTTGCTATCCTTGTATTGAGAAAGCAACACGTCCAGTATACTTGCTCCGTATATTACCTTTCGGTAAACTACCGTCCGGTTGTAAAGGAAAGCGTTGAACAAGCAACTGTTAAGGCAATGTCCCGTGACATGCTTTTAATTATGGTCTATAAAGTGTTGGATGCAATTACTATCCTTTGTAGGAGCAATAGTAAATCTCACCCTATAGTTTTTCGGTCTGGCACAAGGTCATGTCTTTGACCATGCTATGCAATCACCGTTCTTACGGTTGACACCCGATTTAGTTCAGGTGACCTAATGAATTCCAGGTGAATTCTCAGGATTTTACGTTCAATAGTAATTAACGCATTGAAAATGGGTTTTCAGAAAACAAATCGGTTTTAATTTTGATCAAAATATTTTCTCGTTCAAGCTCGAGTTTAGATATCATCGAATTCCATGAGTTGTAATTCTCAATCTTTAAGGTCAATCTTAAGGATTGAGTAATATCAGGCTTAAAAGCTGATTTTTAATCTTTAAGGAGATTATCCTTTCTGGGGGTCTGATTCATTAGTCTTATCAAGCTAATTTGCACGGCGCCCTCCCCATTTTACGAGACAGATCCTCTCATGGTTAGGATAAGTCTGACCACATGGCGACCCTGTTTGATGTTGAGGCCGTGGATTTCCTGCTGATTTTAGAGATGACTTTTCTAGATATTTCGTCAACCTACAGCTGGTCTGGACGACAACTTCTTGACCTAAATCAAGAAGCGCATGTCTTTTTCGGAAGACTTTACTTCCTTTTAATGATGGAATTGATTCATCGTGTAGATCCATCTTTTCTTTTCTTTCATTGGGTAAAACAGTTAATTTAGTCCAAAACAAAAGCACCTGCAATAACTTTACAGAAACATGTGATAGATAGTTTTTAATTGAATAACTTGGTACATTCTCCCCACACTTGGCTTTTTTTATGCGTCTTTTTATATCTTAATAAAAAAATTCAAGCCTTTTAGTTGTTTCTCAATTTATGTCCTTTTTTTGAGGTAACAATAATTTCGGTATTAACACCTAGTTTTATCGTTCATAAATATATATAAACATGATTTTGAATTCGTTTAGTTGAAATTTTTTCAAATTTTCATAAAATTTGGCAAATAAACCAAGTGCAAACCCGAGAAAATTTATAACCCTTCCCCACACTTGAGATCATGCAATGCCCTCATTTGCATGAAATCAGACTATAATTATAAATTCATGAGGGTGATTAGTGTAGAAAAGTGATTAAAAATACCCAGTTTGTAATTACAAAGCTCGTCGAATGATAGATGGTGCACCTCATTGTTCATTCCTTCTTGTTTTATCACACATGTTTTTCTTCAAAAACGGTTGCTTTTCTGAACTGTTTGCTAATATTTGAAAATGTGTCTTCTATCCTTACTCATTATGCATGTTTATTAACGAGTTATGCACTAACCCGAACCCCTAATTTATCGTTAAGTGGGGTTAGACTTCCCCACACTTAGCTGACGACATGTGAAGTCGGTAGAATAGGTTCCACGAATTAGAATAGTGAGCCAGTTATTTACATCTCGGGTGGTGTATAATATATCAATGGGTTTAAAGTTTAGACTCACCCGATCTTCACTACTTAATTCTTTTTTAAGTGTAGCTTTTATTAAATGGATATGTCTTTTTCTGGTTCTTGGTCAAATAGATTGATATACACCGACATACATACTATAGGGTGGACAATTCCTAATATTTCCTTCTTTTCATTCTTGGGATCAAAGGTTTCACCTCTATTACCCAATTGGGTGAAATCCGAGGTGTCATTATCTATTACAGCTCGTAGTTCATCTTCGGTAGATGAGTCATCTATTGAGAATATTGGGTTGGAAGGTTGTGGAATGGTGAATTTCGGGATCAAAGTAGATTCTTCTTCATTAACGGTACTTATCGGTCCCACCACTTTGGTCTCGGGGGTAAAATTTTCAACGTTATCGTTTTCCCAAGAGTACCAATTTGTCACCCTTACTTCTTCTTCATCCATTGATTGATCGATGATTTCGTCGGTAGAGGCTAATGTGTCGATATGTTGTGAAATTGGTAAAGCTGAATAAAAAGTATCATCGGAATAGTTGGTGATTTCGGAGCTCTCGAATTCATTAAAATTAGATGATATGAGATTTTCTTGTACAATACTCCTCAGATCAACAGGTGTGTAATCTGATAGAGTTTCAGCTTGCCGATTTACAAACTCTCTCATTTGTTCATTTTGAGCATCAAGTTTTTCGAGTTTGATTTTCATATAATCTGAAGAATTTTCAGACACATAATTTTCCTCGTCTTCTGGTTGTTGAGTTTGGATATATTTTTGGGAATAGTCCCAATTAGAATTGTATTCTTCATAATCATTCCATTCAGGTTCTATGGGTGCATAATTTTCCATAGGAATGTAATAGTAACATTCTCATGTTGAGTGATAATCTCCACAGATTTCATAACCAGTTATTGTTTTGTCATTCGTGATCCAAGATTGACCGAACAAATTTTCATCAACACTCGTTTGAGAGTATTGATTTAATTGATTTTGGAGTTCAAAAGAAGTTTCCAAGGCCTTGTTTTCAAAATTTTCCATTTTATTGCGATGGCCAAATTTTAGCTACAATGTGGTGCATTCACTAATTATCCTATTAGTTATAAAAAGATAAAAATTATTTAAAGTTATCAAATTAATAGACTTTTCTGCTTTTGCCCACGTTTCGAATAGCCAAAAGATGTAGCAGGGAGCCAGAACCCTTTAAATCAGAAGCTCACAACTCAGCCACTAACAAATCCAACTATTACTACGAAGCAGAAAATTTGGATGCCAATCAATTTAACCGCTTAAAATAAATTTTCGTTTTGAATTATTAGAGAAGAAGTAGAGAAAATTTCTAAGTCCTAAAAAAAAACTAGAGCGTCGAAAAACAAGGAGTCGAAAAATAAAAATAGAGTAGCGCGTCGAAACTTAAAAGGAACTAAAATTTATAAACAGCGTCGCGAAACTCTAAAGCACCTAAATCTTAGTCTAAAGAAAAAGCACTTAAGGGATTTTACGGCAAAGCCTAAAAATCTAAAAATAAAAATTACTACGGCAAAATACTAAACTTAAAACTAATTACGAGCAAAAAATATACAATTTACGATTAAACAATAAAAATACAAATTATAACTAAAAATGATAAAAATACAAAAAAATTAAAAAAATATTATTTTTATATTATTATTATATAAAAATATTAATCTATATAATTAATAACAATAATAATACAAATAAATAAAACTTGATATTACAAATTAATAATAAAACTAGATATTAATTATATTAAATAATAAAACCCTAAAAATTAAATATTATAATAATAATAATAAATAAAACCCTACTTCGTAATTAATGTGTATCAGGTCAGGCCTGTCAGACCAGACTCCGCGATCGCTATGTGATTTGCCTATTTTTCTCCGAGATCGCGGAGATATGTAGGGGGCCAAAACAGGTTCATTTTTTCTTTTTTCTTTTTTTATATTGTTTTTCTAAAAATTATATAAAAATATTTATACATATATATATTAAAAATTATAGCGTTTCGCCGATTCCCCGGCAGCGGCGCCAAAAACTTGATGTGTGAAGCGTGGGGGTACGAAATAGTTATATATTTATTACGAAATACGTTACGAATTACACAAGTTTTAATTATTTATTTACAAATGGGATATACCTAAACCTTGCTACAACACTATAGGCAGTGTACCTAATCGTAGAGTAGTATAGTTTTTAGTAAGTCCGGTTCGTTCCACAGGGAGATGGCTTATTTCACACTATATTTGAAATGACTATATTTGTACAAAATATATATAAATATATATAATAATATATAAAACGGGGTTTACCGTTTAATGACCGGTTTGTCGATTTTAAAACTTAAGCGTAAATATAAATGACAATTATTAAAGTGCGTAAAATAAATAACAATATAATAATTATGCATATTTAAACTTCCGTAACCATGATGTTTGACGATTTGATTATAATTTATTACCCTGGGTTAATTGTCCTTTGTCCTGGATGTATTTGAAACCTATCTGGTTTTTGTCCATAATAGTTCGTCGGTCATAATTATAAAATGCTCGGCAAATTTAACCTTATTCCGAAAGTCAAATATTCCAACTAATTGGGGATTCGAACTGTAACAAGGTCTTAATACTTTGTTTAATGAATACACCAGGTTATCGACTGTGTGTAAACCAAGGTTTTAATACTTTGTTAACAATTACACCAATTACCCTTGAATGTAATCCACCCCTGTTTTAATGAGTCCATTGACTATTAATCCATCCCCGTGTCCGGTCAAATGAACAATAATTTGTATTTATAAATATCCCGCCCATCATGTCCGATTAAGCGTATGTGGTTATATATAGATACGTCAAATCATAACCTTTATATTAAATTAACGAGGTATCGTTAATTTAATATAAAGCCCATTAATAGTCCATAGTCTAATTTCCACAAGTGTCGTTCTTTTGTCCAAACCCCAATTATGGTCCAAAGCCCAATTACCCCATCTTAATATTTAGCCCAACATCACGATTACTTCGGCTCAAATAAGCATAATAATAACTTAAGTACGAGACATTAATTTAAAAAGGAGAACATAGCTTACATTGATTATTTTTCGCGTAGTGTTACACGGAGAGAACTTCGACTTCAAAACCCGTAAAATAACCTTTACATTACCCAAACTAATCTAATATAAAACTAAACTAATTTATATTATATATATATATATATATATATATATATATATATATATATATATATATATATATATATATATATATATATATATATATATTATATATCAGAGAGAGAGATTGATTTTTGGTGTATCAAACTCGGCAGAAGCTCGTGCCTTTTATAGGCATTTCTGATTTTGGCTGCTCTGCTATCGCTTAGCAATTGTGCCTTCCAGCTCCGAGATCGCGAAGCGACGCACTCCAACTCACCAACTTTTTGCCATTTGCTTGTCGACGTTATTTAATATAATATATAATATATAAATAATTTATATAATTATTTAAATATTATATTATATTCTTGTGCATAGTAGACTTGTAATTTTTGGTCCGTTGCGTCGGGCCTTGATAGTTGGCTCAGGTCCCGGTTCCAGATTTTCGAACGCTTTTTCGTACAATTTAATATCTTGTACTTTGCATTTCACAACTTGTACTCTTGTCATTTTTAGACGTTTCTTATCAATAAATTGAACCATTTGAATTGTATCTTGTACATTTGAGCTTTTTGGATGTTTGCGTCTTCAAATCTTCGTTTTCGCCTTTTGTCTTCGCACGTATTTATTTAAACGAATATTACTTGAAAATAGAACAATTGCAACTGAAAACTATACATATTGGAAGGATATTGCTACTAAATATATGTTCATTTGGAGCACTATCAATGACACTGTGTCAGGTGCCTCTTTATACCTGCTAGTGCAATGTTCAACTCCGGTAGTGGTGTGATTACTTTGTGCTTAGGGTTCCTGTGAGATACCCTTAGAAGCAGCGGAGATTACAATAGTGATCGATGGGTGATAGTAATACGGTGGTTGCGAAAGTCGAAGTTAGAGAGCATTGCGGTAAATACTTCCTATGAAGTGACGGATGAGCGAATCTGGTTGCTCTTCTGATAGACGGGTGAAGATGACTGGCGAACCGGTGACAAACTTAATGTTCGGGTAAGACCGAAGGTTATGATGAAGTGTTGATATTGCGGCCGATGCAATTATTGTGTCAGATTGGTCACTCTTCTCCATGAGAGTGAGCAATTATTGGTAGAGGTTCGTTGAGTTGAAGGTCGGGTGATCTCGACTGAGATGCACGACTGATTTATCGGAGTGACGTATGTTTAGGCATAGAGACGTTTGTGGGACTTTGGTGGAGTTCTTTTTGCGAACAATTATGGAAGTTGATTGTGAGTTGTGGTATGAAGGTGCGAAGTCGTCACGTGTACGACATCTCTGGTAATTTTGTATGACGGCTCTGAAAGCCTAAAGTGAAATTTACAGTGATTCGGTGTTTACGATCAATGATGAGAATGATCACGTGGGTTGCGAAATGGTAATTCCGCGGGGTGTTTTCATCTTGGCGGTGAGAATGTGAAGATGAATCCTAAGTGGGGGAGTTTTTACTGCCGCCCGAGGAAGATCCGGTGGTGTATTGTATACTGAAGTCTCCGAGTGTACCGTGCTAGACCTCAATAGGGATTCATAGACCCTAACGAGGAAGAGTGACATGTTGTTGATGTTGACTCGAGATCGTGCGTTACGATTGTGAGTTACAATTTCGGAATGTTATGTGTAGAGTTGTGATGATGGGATTGAATGAAGTGTAATTCTTTTTAAGCAAGGTGGTCGTGTAGTACCAAAGTGCGGTATGAGACCAAATGTAAAGCTTGAGATCTCGAAGTGAGAGAATGAAGTTGTCGTTGCGGGTGCTCTCATAATGAAAATCTGGGTTGCTATGAAACCCGGATGGTACTATTGAGTAGGTACATGTTAGTATTGTGGTGTTTGCTGTATTTTCCCTGTCGGGAAACGTGATCGTGAGGATCTTCAGTGGATTATTCCACTTTGTGGATGATTGTGAGGCGGGAAGTGCCGGTTCTGATTGTCTCACGTCGAGACACGTGGATGTTGTTGTTTGCAAGGGTGTGTACCCTAGTGATGTTACCCGTTAGTTTTATTTAAATGTCGAGGCCATCTTTAACGGATGGTTTAGGAAGGAGGATTCACCCTGCATAGGTGAATATATTTGTAGGTAGTGTGGCAAATCGCGAATTGTTATGATGATAATTCGCTGTTGACGGGATTCTAGCACACGAATAGTTTCCATGCTATTACTAGGAAGCCGTATGATGTGTTGTAGGGTTTAAGGGAGAAACCCTGTGTCGAGTGTTGATGTTTTTTCTAGTTCGTGGTGTATTATTGTCGTCCTGAATTAATCCAGAGACTGGCGGTCGTGTGCGGATCGATCGATGGGAAATTTTGTGTTCCCTAGAGTGATTATTTTGGTGATACCGAAATTTCTTCGTTGAAGGAATAACACAGTTGCGAAAATGAGGGAGGTTGGTTCTTGAAATAGAGAACATAGTTGATTGACCAGTTGAGTGGTGCGTTATGGACTGTTAAAGTACATAGTTTTAATGGGGGCAGTTTGAACGTTGAGCGCGTGAAATAGCGCTTGTTGTGGTAATGCACACTAATGATAATTAGCGTGTGGTGAAAACTTCGGATTAATGGAAATTGTTATTGGAATTTGCAGATATCGAGTTTGGATGTGTGTCGGAGGACTATAGAGTGTAGGTTCGGATTGGTTAAGTGACTAGGATCACGAGGACGTGATCCAATTTAAGTAGGGGAGAGTTGTAACATCCCGTTTTTCATTATACATGTCCGAGGTACATGATTGATCTTTAGAATGTTCATACTTGGTTGTATGATAGTATAAAGATGATTGTACGATAAGTGTATGAAGTATACCAAGCGTGTACGTGTTGCTTGTTCGAATGTCGAAGAAAACTGGACGTTATTTGAGTTACAAGGTGTGTACGTACCTTTTTGACTCCAAATAAAGTTTGAGTTGATATTTCAAAACCTAACCATTAGAAAGGAAATCTTATTACGTTTTTAACGATATTTGATTCATCAAAAACGGAGTTACGGTCAAAAAGTTATGGCCAAAACAAGTTGTTGAAGTTCGGATGAAATAGGCTATTGTCACGGCGCGACCAGAATGGCCACGGCGCGACAATTTCCTATTTTGAGGGCCAGAAAGCTTGAAAATGTGATCTAAAATCACCCTTTGGGCCACGGCGCGGAGGGTTTGCTCCGCGGCGCGTCAATAGGCACGATCTGATGCTTTTCAGCCTTTTAATGAGTTAAATGAAGGGCAAAGTTGGTATTTCACATGTGGATGGGTTTTTGGCCATAAAACTGATCCCAATCTTATCTAAACCTCATTTTCTTCATTCTCCTTCCCTCCCACTCACACACCAAACCCTAGAGAGAGAGTAAAGGGTTTAGAGAGAGAAAGCTCGAATCGGGGAAGAAGAAGAGTGTTTTAAGTCGGGTCACAAGAGTTAAAGTTGTTCTCCTCATTCACGGCTACGTTGTGGTAGTGACGGTAAGTTCTAACTCCGAAATTCATCTTTATGATTTGATATTCAAGTTAGGGTTTTGAGCATTTTAGTTATAAAACCCATTTAGATGATGAAGTGGGTTTATGGAAACTAGTTATTTTTTATACATGGCGGGTTTTGGGGTGATTGACATTTTGGCCATGATTAGGCTTTGGTTTTGGGTGTAATCACTTAGTTTAGTGATTTTGAAAGTGTTGGAACCCTTTTGGGTGTATTTGGGTTGACTAATTTTGAAATGGGTCAAAATTAGGGTTTATGTGTCAAATTGGGTGAGCCAAGTGTTTAACACTTGTGATTTGGTGTATTAGGGTCATTTTCACTTGTGTTAGTGATTATTGGTTAGTTTGGGCATTTTTATGACTTTGGTCAAAATAGGTAATTTGAATTGGGTCAAACTTGATGATGATACTAGTTTTGGTCAAACGATTGTTTAAACACTAGTGTTAAGTGTTAAAGGACGTGTTTGGATGTGATTTAATCGTTAAAAATGATTTTGGGTTGAAATTTGGTGTTTTAGGAATAAAGTCAAACTTGGTCAACCATGGAATGGGTTTTTGTGTAAAATGCGAACTATTATGCGTTTAAAGGTTAAAGTTGATGTATTTGGGTATTTTGGAAACGCGGGAACTAGTCTCGTTAGTTTTAGACCTACGGGTAGCGTTAAAAGTGCAAAAGGGTGTATTTTGCGCTTATGGTTCATTTAGGTGGGTCAAGAGTCCAAATGAGGTTGTATGTTGATTATGTGTATACCTATATCCGTATTATAGGTAAACTCTTGCTCGGTTGCGTGTGGTGGAGATTTCGCGCATGGTTTGTAATGCTAGAGTTCACAAGGTGAGTGGAATAATTATGCGTGTACGTATATAATGTATTTATTTGTGTAGCGTGAAATGTGGGATAGTCGCGGTGTTTAAGAAACCACATTCTACGTAACGAGTGAAATTGTCGCGGTGTTTAAGACACCACTCATTGGTTTGATTGACATGTGGAATTGTCACGGTGTTCAGGACACCACATTGTCATGGGAGTAGAATTGTCGCGGTGTTTAAGACACCACTCATTGGTTTGATTGACATGTGGAATTGTCGCGGTGTTTAAGACACCACATTGTCATGGGGGTGAGTTAGTCGCGGTGTTTATGAAAGGATCCGAAACTAATCATCCGGACAGTGTCCATATTGATTACAAACGAATTACAACAGTTGATAACATCGCGAGGTACTAGACCTCTATATGATACATTTTACAAACGTTGCATTTATTCTTAAAAGGCAATCTATCTTTACATCAAACATTATTAAACTCGTCTAACATTTCTCGATATCCGAATGACCTATTCTGTCATTTACTTAATAAATGTCTTTAATGATCTTCAATGACTCGAATGCACGTTCTTGTAACATGACTTAAATGGTCCCAACTAATATTCTTTATATGAGCTAATGCACAGCGGAAGTCTTAATTCGTACCTGAGAATAACATGCTTTAAAAAGTCAACATAAAGTTGGTGAGATATATAGGTTTGATGCTAGCAGCGTTATAACAATGGACCACAAGATTTCATATTCATAAGCGTTTAAATAAAAATATTCTAAGTGGTTGAGCACTTGGTAACCATACTTAACATTTAATCACGTCGCATATTCCCTTTAATATGAAATCTTACTACACCGTACCAAGGTGTAGTCACAAAACGAAGTACTGTGCAACCGTTGAATACTGGTCGTCCAGTCCGGTTGGGGTTGTCAGGCCCGATAGATCTATCAACAGGATTCGCGTTTACAATACAGCTGTAAATATTAGTTACCAAGCTACAGGGAAGTATGCCAGTGGTACAACTCAACGTAGAATATATTTTTCAGTTACTTGTATCCATAATGTAAAACATAAAATACATGTATTCTCATCCCGAAATATTTAGAGTTTAAAAGTGGGACTATATACTCACCTAATGTATTTTGTAGCAAAAATACATATAACACCGTTGAACACTTATAAGGTTGGCCTTCGATTCACGAACCTAATTAATTATATATTTATATATTGGTTAATAACAAAATAAAGTCAATTTACAGTGTTCCACAATCCTAATGCTCGAGACCAATATGTAAAAGTTAATAAAAATTCGTTTGACTCAAAAAGATTTCCAAAAATTCTAAATATAACTATATATCACTGTTTTATATCCTCAAATATTTTTACAATACTTATTAAGCTAAATAATAATATAATTCTTTTTATAATATCTTAAAATTATACCAAATTTTGATATAAAGATACTTTTTACTTTTAAACAATATTTTTAAATAATAATTTTAATATTAATATTATTGATGATAATAATTTTATAGTTTTAGTATCAATAATATTTTTAATTACAATAAAATAATAACTTTATAGTTTTGATAAAAATATTATTTTCTTTGAAATATTAATAACAACAATCATAATAATCGTAAAAATAATATTTTTAGTAAAATGATATTTAATAGTTTTAATAACAATAACCATTAAAATAATAATTTTATAGTTGTTAATAAAAATATTAGTTTTCCCATAAAAATCATAATATCAATAATAATAGAAATTTATAACATCGACGTAATGTTAAAATATTCATTTTTGATAATTTGTACAAAAGTTCAATTGACTATAACTTCAAATCCATCCGTCGAATCCATTCGACATCTAAATGAAAAGTTTATAGTTTTTCGCCACCTTTCCAAAAACATATTATTCATATACCTTATCTTAACCGCAAGAGTAACTAATTCAGATTCTATCCTAAATATATTTTAACAAAAATAGATATAAAAATGTACACGATCCTAACTTCTCGAGCACTAGTCAGGGACACACTAAAAGTAAATAAAAGTTAAGTTTAGAGTGCTCACGTATCAATATTGAGATTCAATATTGCAGGATATTATTTAAACGCAACGGAGATGACAAACACTAGTTTGTCTCATGAGCAAAACCCCCGATCCATACTCATAACTTTCATAAATTTAACCCATAATCTCCTTAATCTTATCCCATTCATAAAACCAGTTTTGGAACACTTGGACAGAACCCCGTCATAATACTTTGTGTATTTTCAGTATTAATAACACTCCTATTCTCGAGTTTCATGTAATATTAATCTTAAGATTAATATTAATTCTAATAATTATAGTAATAATCATAATATATTTATATTATAATTATTAAGTTATACGGAGTAATATCTATCTATCTATCTTATGTCTCTGTATGTGTGTGTTTGTGTTTGATGAAAATGAATAAACTGAAACGTACGAGGCCTTTTTAAAGAAATTTTCGTCACCTACCCACTTTATGTCGGCAAAACATTACACGTTTCGTGTAGATGGGTACACGATTCGTGTAAGGTATAGTCACGAAAGTTGTAGATTTTTGAGTTACGGTCGTTTGGACACCAAGATCACCCTTTTTCGAGTCCGAATAAATTAGTTATGATTTTTCTCGTGCAAGTGCGCAGGTTTAGTGATTTACAATGTTTTAACTTACAATCATGTGATGAAATGTTGTAGTCTTTTGGTGTCATTAAAAAAAATCTTTATATTATCTTTATTTTTATTTTTATATTATTGAAAATCCATAAAAATATTTTATAATCAAATTATATTATATCGAAAAAAAAAATGTGTTCGTTGTTTAACTAAGTGTTTTTAAATACAAAACGTTTTATATTTAGTTAAAGACTATATTTAATCATTTTGTAAAATACATAAATATATATTTAATAAACACGTTTTAATTAAATATTTATTTTTATAAAAATCACGGACCGTTACATTTATCGTTTAACAAAAGGTTTCTAGAAAAGTTATGACTTTTAAAATAACGTTAAAATGTTTAATCTTATTAAAATGATTCTTAAATAATTTGACAAAAATGGTTTCAGATATTTATTAAACATATTATCTTTTACTCTTGCCAATATAATAATCTTATTTCAAAACCTATTACATATCTAATACTTTTGTTATCGTTAACTATAAATAATCATATAACACATATACACATAATCATTCGTGAATCGTCAGGCTTGGTCAAAAGGGTAACTAATCTTCCAGATTTAGATTTCAGACTTTCTAGACTCAACATCAAGGTTTTTGCTTATCGTGTCGGAAACATATAGAGTTTAAGGTTTAAATTTGGTCGGAAATTTCCGGGTCGTTACAGTACCCACCCGTTAAAGAAATTTCGTCCCCGAAATTTGTTAGAGGTCGTTATGGATAACAATAGGAATGCTTTCATGACGAATATGAGGTGATAACGGAGTTTTATCATTATTGATAGATATAGATAAAACATTTCGATTATGTGAAGCGTACTAGCGAAGCTATCACAAAAGAGAGTGAAATGAGTAAATATAGAATTGTTGTAACCGATGACGTGATTATGATCGATTTCCGGAATTTAAGGGTTTTGAGAAAAATCTTATGTAATAAGATTTAGTTTTGCGGCGATCAGGATCTTCTTTGATTTAACGCAGCAATCTGTTTTGATTTCTTTGTCGAATATTTCACTATAAATTTACCTCCTTCCCTTCTTACTTCCCACACCTTCTATTCTTTCTCTTTAGTTCCTACTTTAAGGCATTCACTAAAATGTTCCATCCCATTCTAATCCTTGTTATATTTCTAACTTTCATATCTTTCATTCTTCTTTTTCATCTATCACCAGAAGAATCTATTCTCTTTTATCCCTTCCTTGGAATTATAATGCTTTTAATTCTCCCGTGCCTTTACGTTGCAATACGTATTGATATGCACGGTTTGTAGTTTCAAGGTTGTTGTTAGGTTTTATATCTTCCCTTATATTTCGATGTTCCTACTCCTGTCCCTTAAAATCATTGTCATCCACAGTTAATGCTCTCTCTTATTTGCTGTGGTTTATGTTCCTATTTCTATTCTGAGGTTTTGTCCCTCCGTTTCTTCTTCCCGTCCTCGAATCAAGCGAGTAATGGTTCAGAGTTCGTATGTATAAAATTTGGAATGAACATAGCTAAAGTTATCAGAAAGAAATGGTAATGGCACGATTTTGATTGGTCAAAATACCAGGATATTTCGGAAAATTAGAACTGTCAGGGTGATAAGTTCTAATATGGTTGGAGATTGGATAAAATGTAAGAGCCGTGTAACATGGCATATGATGATGGTACTGTGAATCATCACATTCCATTAAAACTTATCATAACTTAATGTAATATAATGAAGTTGATCAAGTTTCATTATATTATACTAATTTATGCATCAGTTCCCATTACTGCTTCAGAACATTCTTATTTTAAACTCGAAGGTTTCAGAATTTAGAACCTAACACAGTTTCTTTTATTTTATGATACAGATATTACGGAGAGGTACATGATCGCAGATAGGAATAGTTGTGAAAATACCTCCAGAGATATGGAGGTTATGTATAACGGAAGATTTGAGGATATCTTATAATATCTAAGATAAGATGATGATGAAGAATATCATCTTGAAAGGGTTAGAATAAGGAGTGGGGTTCTTACTAAAAGTTTCAGCAGGTACGGAATCATTGGGATTCTTTGAAAGTAGATTCAGTTCTTGAGATTTATCTACATCCTCCTTCATACTTTGCTCAATCCGTTTTTCAGTTCCAACCCTTTTCTTTTTCTGAGCTTTACCAACACACTGTACTTCATTATCAAACTTTTGACTGTTATAGTCATTTACAGTTTTTGCTACTTTATTAGCATTTCAAGAACTACTTCATAGTTCAAGACGTTTTTCAGAAACTTCACATTCGATGTATGAAATTCTTAGGGATAGATGTTTTAGGCACGACGGGAAAATTTTTGCGAGATTTTCAAAATACCGATTGAGGATTCTTCCGAATAGATAACAAACTGCTGGAACATTTGATGATGATTTTGTGGAATATAAAAGGTTTTTCGATAACGACAGCGAAAGGACAAAGTATAAATATCGAGGTTATAGTAGGAATATTTTCACTGAGAAATCGAAGTGAAGCTGTGACAAAATTAGCTTCTTGAAAAGGAATTGTAGGGTTGTTTTTGCTAATAAATGGCAAAGGATTCAACACGGTATGTGTTTAAACTATGAATTCGGATTCGAGAGTTTTTCAGGTGCGTAAATCTTTCTTCCGTAGATGAAGTGCGGTGGGTTCAACTTCTCGATCGAGGTGTTTTCAAGAATCATGAAAATTTGTGAATGCGATTTGTAATCGTCAAGATACGAATGAGGTTCAAGATGGATTCAAGTGGCAAACTTGAAGAATTGTTTAGTTTCATATATTATAATTAACATTTTAATTCATTTTAATTGTCCAAAGTTAACAGTCTAATAGTCTGATTGTTCAATGGTCCAATAAGTTCATATATAAATTTAATATATAATATTCGAATTAAATAATACATATCGTGACCCGTGTACCGGTCTCGGTGTCGATCACAACTCAAAGTATATATATATTTTGGAATCAACTCCGACCCTGTATAGCCAACTCCCACCTTCGCATATAGAGTGTCTACGGTTGTTCCGAAATATATATATAGATGGGTCAATATGATAAGTCGAAACCTTGTATACGTGTCCCGTTTGTTTAAAGTGCGTAAAATAAATATATATCATGACCCATGTACCATGTTGTCTCAGAATTAATCCGACGTATTGCGTACATGTGTCCCGACTTAAAAATGCATAAAAGTAAATAACAGAAATTAAATGACGATAAATAAAATTGCTAGAAAGTAAATTGCGATAAATTAAATGTTAATCAGTTAGCTGGGAACAGTTAGCCGGAACAGTTAGCGTGGAATCCTTAATAGATTTTCAATTAGTTTATCCGTTTGTTTCTAACAAATTTTATTATATCCAATGTTTTCTTCGTTATGCCACTTGTTGGATTCTGATAGGTAAAAATCCAAATATGAAATTTGAATGAAAATGGTTATTCTGAGGTAAGCGGATATGAATATCGGTGATTGTAAGTAGGATATTATATAATCGTTGAATCAGATTCAAAGAATGTACAGTGTAACTTATTAATGTGAATTCTAAATATTCCTCGGGTACTACCCACCCGTTAAAATATTTTCATCATTAACAGTTTGTACGAGAGAATTTTTAATTACATTCTTTATGAAAATATACTTGCATATATATTTTCATCGGATGTAATCATGGATTTAATGAGTCAATAAGATATTAATACTCATTTGATTTATCATTAGTACTGGATTACATGATCTCTAAAACATTAGAGATTACGTGATTGCCATGTCGAACGAAGATATATGAGGTAAAACATAAAGCGAAAGTAATCGATTTAGAATGATATGTCAAACAAAAATTTAGTAGATAGAATGATACGTAGAACGGTGACTATACTCAAGGTATAGTTTATGACGTTGAGGTTTACGACGCGGTTGTGGCTGCTGCTGGTGTTTGTAACCGTCGCACCATATTTTCCATAGCCGTCACACGAGCGCGAAGTTTATTAACTTATGCTTGTACACCGGGATGATTGGCGATTGAAACGAGCGGATGTATAATATTCAGAATATGAAATGATATGTAATTATGATGAGATATCTGTAAAAAGGGGAACAGAAATGATTTCTCGAACAGGTTCGTCGGTAAGTGTTTCAGGTTTATCGCCAAAAGGATAATTTAGTGGATGGAAAGGTTCCTCGATGTGAAATGATTTTCGGATGTCGTATGATATTCTAACTATATAGAATATCTATATATATTACCAAAAATTTCATAGACTTCAAAGGAATTTACGGCATATGTCCGGCAAATCTAGGATGCGCTAAGATATGAATTTTTGTCTATACACTATCGATGCACTAAATGCAGTAAGACGTGTCTAGACTAAAGAATGATAGGCAGGCAATTCCCTAAGGATGATAAGCAGATGGTTTCCGACTAGAAATGATAAGCAAAACTTTTTAACAGGCAGACACGGTCAAAGTCCAGAATCACTAATGTATCCTAACAACTACCAGTTAGACACACTAATGGGTAACCTGGTTCGCTAAGACCAACGCTCTGATACCAACTGAAAGGATCCGAAACTAATCATCCGGACAGTGTCCATATTGATTACAAACGAATTACAACAGTTGATAACATCGCGAGGTACTAGACCTCTATATGATACATTTTACAAACGTTGCATTTATTCTTAAAAGGCAATCTATCTTTACATCAAACATTATTAAACTCGTCTAACATTTCTCGATATCCGAATGACCTATTCTGTCATTTACTTAATAAATGTCTTTAATGATCTTCAATGACTCGAATGCACGTTCTTGTAACATGACTTAAATGGTCCCAACTAATATTCTTTATATGAGCTAATGCACAGCGGAAGTCTTAATTCGTACCTGAGAATAACATGCTTTAAAAAGTCAACATAAAGTTGGTGAGATATATAGGTTTGATGCTAGCAGCGTTATAACAATGGACCACAAGATTTCATATTCATAAGCGTTTAAATAAAAATATTCTAAGTGGTTGAGCACTTGGTAACCATACTTAACATTTAATCACGTCGCATATTCCCTTTAATATGAAATCTTACTACACCGTACCAAGGTGTAGTCACAAAACGAAGTACTGTGCAACCGTTGAATACTGGTCGTCCAGTCCGGTTGGGGTTGTCAGGCCCGATAGATCTATCAACAGGATTCGCGTTTACAATACAGCTGTAAATATTAGTTACCAAGCTACAGGGAAGTATGCCAGTGGTACAACTCAACGTAGAATATATTTTTCAGTTACTTGTATCCATAATGTAAAACATAAAATACATGTATTCTCATCCCGAAATATTTAGAGTTTAAAAGTGAGACTATATACTCACCTAATGTATTTTGTAGCAAAAATACATATAACACCGTTGAACACTTATAAGGTTGGCCTTCGATTCACGAACCTAATTAATTATATATTTATATATTGGTTAATAACAAAATAAAGTCAATTTACAGTGTTCCACAATCCTAATGCTCGAGACCAATATGTAAAAGTTAATAAAAATTCGTTTGACTCAAAAAGATTTCCAAAAATTCTAAATATAACTATATATCACTGTTTTATATCCTCAAATATTTTTACAATACTTATTAAGCTAAATAATAATATAATTCTTTTTATAATATCTTAAAATTATACCAAATTTTGATATAAAGATACTTTTTACTTTTAAACAATATTTTTAAATAATAATTTTAATATTAATATTATTGATGATAATAATTTTATAGTTTTAGTATCAATAATATTTTTAATTACAATAAAATAATAACTTTATAGTTTTGATAAAAATATTATTTTCTTTGAAATATTAATAACAACAATCATAATAATCGTAAAAATAATATTTTTAGTAAAATGATATTTAATAGTTTTAATAACAATAACCATTAAAATAATAATTTTATAGTTGTTAATAAAAATATTAGTTTTCCCATAAAAATCATAATATCAATAATAATAGAAATTTATAACATCGACGTAATGTTAAAATATTCATTTTTGATAATTTGTACAAAAGTTCAATTGACTATAACTTCAAATCCATCCGTCGAATCCATTCGACATCTAAATGAAAAGTTTATAGTTTTTCGCCACCTTTCCAAAAACATATTATTCATATACCTTATCTTAACCGCAAGAGTAACTAATTCAGATTCTATCCTAAATATATTTTAACAAAAATAGATATAAAAATGTACACGATCCTAACTTCTCGAGCACTAGTCAGGGACACACTAAAAGTAAATAAAAGTTAAGTTTAGAGTGCTCACGTATCAATATTGAGATTCAATATTGCAGGATATTATTTAAACGCAACGGAGATGACAAACACTAGTTTGTCTCATGAGCAAAACCCCCGATCCATACTCATAACTTTCATAAATTTAACCCATAATCTCCTTAATCTTATCCCATTCATAAAACCAGTTTTGGAACACTTGGACAGAACCCCGTCATAATACTTTGTGTATTTTCAGTATTAATAACACTCCTATTCTCGAGTTTCATGTAATATTAATCTTAAGATTAATATTAATTCTAATAATTATAGTAATAATCATAATATATTTATATTATAATTATTAAGTTATACGGAGTAATATCTATCTATCTATCTTATGTCTCTGTATGTGTGTGTTTGTGTTTGATGAAAATGAATAAACTGAAACGTACGAGGCCTTTTTAAAGAAATTTTCGTCACCTACCCACTTTATGTCGGCAAAACATTACACGTTTCGTGTAGATGGGTACACGATTCGTGTAAGGTATAGTCACGAAAGTTGTAGATTTTTGAGTTACGGTCGTTTGGACACCAAGATCACCCTTTTTCGAGTCCGAATGAATTAGTTATGATTTTTCTCGTGCAAGTGCGCAGGTTTAGTGATTTACAATGTTTTAACTTACAATCATGTGATGAAATGTTGTAGTCTTTTGGTGTCATTAAAAAAAATCTTTATATTATCTTTATTTTTATTTTTATATTATTGAAAATCCATAAAAATATTTTATAATCAAATTATATTATATCGAAAAAAAAAATGTGTTCGTTGTTTAACTAAGTGTTTTTAAATACAAAACGTTTTATATTTAGTTAAAGACTATATTTAATCATTTTGTAAAATACATAAATATATATTTAATAAACACGTTTTAATTAAATATTTATTTTTATAAAAATCACGGACCGTTACATTTATCGTTTAACAAAAGGTTTCTAGAAAAGTTATGACTTTTAAAATAACGTTAAAATGTTTAATCTTATTAAAATGATTCTTAAATAATTTGACAAAAATGGTTTCAGATATTTATTAAACATATTATCTTTTACTCTTGCCAATATAATAATCTTATTTCAAAACCTATTACATATCTAATACTTTTGTTATCGTTAACTATAAATAATCATATAACACATATACACATAATCATTCGTGAATCGTCAGGCTTGGTCAAAAGGGTAACTAATCTTCCAGATTTAGATTTCAGACTTTCTAGACTCAACATCAAGGTTTTTGCTTATCGTGTCGGAAACATATAGAGTTTAAGGTTTAAATTTGGTCGGAAATTTCCGGGTCGTTACAGTTTAAGACATCACCCGGGGGATTAGTGATTACGCGGCGTATGTACACTAATGGATGTTATGAACTCCGATTGTCTTTAGCGAGTACCGTTCCCTTGACGATTGGTTAACCATGGTGGTGTGAATTTTGTATTAGCATATCTAATTGTGAACTATATGCTATTGGTGTCGCTAGCTAATTATGAATTGCGGATATTGGTTTATGCATAATGTTTGCATAGTTGTCGAATTGCTAGCTTGTATGCGGTATTGTGTAAGTGATTGCAAGTAAGTAGGTTATATATGTATATGTATAACTATTGCATTCACTAAGCGTTAGCTTACCCCTCTCGTTATTTACCTTTTTACAAGTATTGTGATTGTGAATCTAGCAAGTTGTTAGACTAGATGTGTAGGAGCGCTTGGGATCGATGGGGTAGCTTTCGAATACGGATATGGATTGGGGATTTGATAGATCCTCAGGATTATGCTCTTGGTATCGGGTTGGGCTATTGTGTCTTAACCGTGGTGTTAAATAAATGTTTTGAGGTCGTATTGTTTGCTTGTGTCGAGTCAAACCTTGTATGTCAAATACATCCTCGTAAGGACGTATGATGTCATTTGTAAACCAAGAGTCGAGATAAAACGTTAACGTGTTATTATGATAAATTGTATACGGAAAACTATTTTGAAATTGTTGTGTACTTGGATGCTATTGGGACCTAACACATAAAAAAAAAAAGAAAAAAAAATGTACTCCGTTTTTGGTTAAACGTATTGGGGTTGTTTCAGTTAAAGTCCGTTGGAATTCGCGTAGAGGCCCCGAATATACATGGGAACGCAAAGACCAAAAGATACGAAAATATCCCCATCTCTTCTCAAACGCTGATGCATCCGAGAAGTCTACCTAAAACTTTGGGACGAAGTTTCTAATAACGGGGAGGTACTATAACGACCCTCATTTTTCCATTCTATATTTTTCCCAATATTAAATGCCCAAACAATATAATTAAAACTTAATGATTAAACTTAAATCAACAATTTATAAGTATTAAGAGTTATAAAGCATATTAATTAACTTTGTGCAATAATTGACAAGTTAATAAAAGATGAAAATAATAAGCTAATTAACTTTCGTGAACAAAATGTAATACTCTAAAACTTGTTGCATTCAAACAATTAAACTAGAACATTTAAAGAACCATTTTAACCAAACCAAACTACAGGGTCTAAAACGAAAAAGTTCCATCTCCACACCACTAACCCTAGCCGATTTTGGGCAAGGCAAAATGACCATTTTGCCCCCCAAACCCACGAAAAAAACACACCCTTTAAACCTAACCCTAATCTTGACTTTTGGCACAAGTATTCCTAATTTTCCCCTAGCTCTATAATAATCCATGTGCGTGTATAAATAGGGATCTAGGTTAAGGGTTTTCATCATCTCATACTCACTTAATCACCTCATTAATCTCCTCCCTCTCCCTCTCCCTCTCTTGGCTCACGGCCAAACCACCACCACAACACCACCACCACCTTTTTGAAGTTTTGGTTAATTACTTATTGTTTTTCGGGCTTGTTCTTCGTGTTCATCAAGATCTGCAAGCGTGTTCTTCGTTATTCGGGTTATTTGATCTTCATCTTCAAGTGATATTCATCTTTTCTTGTTAATCTTCATCATCCATAATCAAGGTATAACCCTAGATCCAAATCTTTTAAATTCTATCTTTCGATTCATGTTTATATTCATAATCATATTCATTCTTGATCTTAATATTCATAGTGTTCATGTAAAAAAAATTATATAAACAATATGCATATACATATACACGATTATAAAAAAAAAAAAAAAAAAAATTTGTTGAATCTTTAAACCCTAATTATTTGGATCATTAACGTGTATGTAATCTTGTTAAAAATACACAAAATATGTATATACATATACCACGTATACATATACATATATATATAAAAAATATAAACATATACATACACATACATATACATATACGATTTGAAAAAAATGTTTAGATCTTCAAAACCCTAAAACCTAATCATGTTTATGTTATTACTCATGTTTACTAATTGTAAAATATATATATATATATATATATATATATATATATATATATATATATATATATATATATATATATATATATATATATATATATATATATATACCTACGGCTACATATACAAATATAAAAAAAACACTATATATACATACATATATACATGACATATACATAATACATATACATAAACATTAAATAATATAAAACCCTAATACTACTTAAACCCTAAATATTAATTATATAAACCTTAAACAATATTAAATACTACTAAACCCTAATCATTAATTAATTATTAAATCCTAATATTTAATACTACTCTAATTAAATAAAACCCTAATACTACTATTTATACTACATACTACTACCTAACGTTTATACACTTATACTACTACTAACACTTATAATGTACTACTTATATTATAAGAATATAACATACGATTACAATAGTCATTCACGATAACGTGAGATTACTTGAACGTCTACGCTACTTGTGGCCTAGGGTGATCCTTGGTACCATTATCGGACGCTTGTGGATCTCGAATACCAAGACATAGATTCTGGTGAAGAGATCATGGGCCGCTCGGTAACAATAGATCATTCGAGTGACTTGCCGGTGGCATAGATGTTTGGGTATGGTGCACAATATCAAACCCGACTATAGTGATCATACACTCACTAAGTGAACAACGCTTGGTCACTTGCACACTTAATAAGTGGTGGACTTATTAAGGACAACTTACTAGTGTTCAACACTAACTTACTAAACATGGAAACTTACTAAAAATGGAAACTTACTAAGAATGGGAACTTAGTAAAACGAACTACACTTAAACACTTGCATACTTAAACTTAAACTTGGGTAAACATTTAACTACTCTTAAATGTCATTAGGTTGACAATCTGCTCACATTCATCCAACTCTTCTTATCCGAGGAATAACAAACTCTTCTCCTACTTACTAAGGTGAACTTCATAGCCCCACTTACTATTGCGCAATTTATTTAAACTTATTGGGGTGAGACACATGCTTCTTTAAAATTTACAACTTAGACACAAGTACCAACTATTAAACTGTGCTATACCTGGCTATGACCTGCAAGTCCCCAATGTGATATTTTTAATTGCTTTTAGATAACGCATTCTTAATTATTGGGGGTAGGCCTATCGGGAGTAACGTCCCCGATACATTTGACCAAGTCATTGTATTACTTAATAATGATTCAAACCGACAAGGACAGTACAACTTGTCATGGGGCAAACTTTGAAACTGTTTAGTCTAAATATCACAAACTTGGCACTACTTTTAGATCCCTACAAGATCTACTTTTATAAATAAAAATCTTGTGGTCTAAACAACGGTCAACTATTTTGTTAAACCTATGAACTTCACTCAACCTTTTTGGTTGACACTTTAGCATGTTTTGTCTCAGGTTACGATTGACCAGTTTACTCTTATCTGTGTGATGCTACTTGGACTCTAGAGCTTGAAGAAAGAGTCACATTTATTATTTATGCATTTATTTACATTCTTGTAATTTCAATTCTTGTAACGACATTCTATTTTCCGCTGCGTACTCAATAAAGTTTGTTTTTATCATATAGTGTCATTCTCATTATATAATATGTTGGTATTCCGTCTGGTCTTGTCTGGATGCAGTTCTCTGATTTAGTTGTTGTTGTCCTTGAATGAACTGAGTCAATTGATCATCAGCTCTGAGAGTGGGGTTGGTTACTTTTGTAATTTGGGTGGTTGGGGAATTTTCCTCGACTGGTGGACTAGTGAGTGGAAGTGGTTGATCTTAGGACAATTAAGATTGTTGGGGTGGATAAGGTGGGTAGCGATAGTGAAAAGGCTGATTGCTTCGTTGAAATTGATTAATCTTAGGTTGTTGATTGAATCCGAGATTTGGTTGACTAGCTGGGCATTGAACGTAACAGACTGAACCGTCAGGGTTCTCATACTCAACTTGATATTTTTCAGTTAGTTGCGGGTTGGTACAATTAGCACATGCCTGAGCTTGGTTAACCTGCTGCGGCTGCGTCTTCAATTCTCCGAGTTGTTTAGCGAGAGATTCCATCTTATCTGTGAGGGATTTGATGGCCTCCGTTTGATTGTTAAGTGCAGAGAGTGGGGCAGATAATGAAGTTTTTTCACCACTGTTCCAGTCATGATAATACATTGTCATGTTCTCGAGCAATTCCCATGCTTTTCTGTGGTTTGGGTCATCAGATTTTCTTGAGCTGCTGCATCGATCGTCGTCCTATGATTTACCGTAAGACCATTGTAGAAGGTACAAATTTAAGCTGACCGTTCTAACTGGTGATTAGGGCATTTCTTCAGCAGGGTTTTGAATCGCTCCCATGCAGTGTAAAGAGATTCATCATAACTTTGTTTGAAGTTAATGTTGTCATTCTTTAGTTTGGTTTGTTTAGAAGGAGGAAAATATTTGGTTAGGAATTTAGTAGCTATCTCCGTCCATGACGTGATGGAAATTTTTTCCAGTCCTTCAAACCATGTTTGAGCATGATGAGTGAGAGAATAGGGAAACAAGTATAGCCGGACTATATATTGTCCTATCCCTGGCTGTTTGTAGGAGTTCAAAAGAGATATGAATTTATCAAGGTGAGAGTTAGGATCATCATTCAGTAGTCCATGAAACTGACGGTTTTTTTGGATGAGCTGTATGATGTGATGTTTTAACTCGAACGAGTGTCCTTGAATATTTGGAAATCTGATCGGTCCTCCTCGACCTTCAATCGAGGGTTTGGTATTTTCTGCTAAAGTAACGCGTAATGCCATTTGACTTCTGATTCGTACTTTCTTGCGTGCTTTGGAGATTATTACGTCTGGATTAGGTACGAATAACAACGGCCCTGGTCTAGATCGGGTTTGGGTCATACTCTGGGTATGCCTTTTTGTTTTTAATATTAAGCAGATAAACTAAATTTCTAAGATAATCTAAGGTAATCTTAATCTAAGGTAGTCTAATTTAAAGTAATCTAATTTAATCTAAGATAATATAACTATCCTAAGGTTGAATATGCTTTTGGTTCTTGCTACTGATTCCCTGGTATTTTGATAACATAGCTTCACATGAACTCTTAACCAAGTGGCCATGCCGACTACGAAGAGGCAGGATCCTTTTGGTTCCAATATAATTGGAGACTGTTCGGAAAATCCAACAACCAAGTCCGTGTATATTTGTCTTTCTTAGACACCACTAAATTCTTGTGAATGAGTTTGATAGAAAGCAATATTATATGATACCAGTTCCCCGGCAACAGCGCCAAAAACTATACTTCCCCTTGATATGGCCAAAATTGACGGTTTTATTTGTGCGGTGTCGTTAGGTCGCCACACGTCATAATCGGCCACCAAGAGGGGGTACTGTTTTAAATTTATATTTAGCGTGGCCTAAATCGTACTACTCCTTATTATGAGTAAGGGAAGTATGACCTAGGGTCGTATTTTTAAGATATCATTAGAATCGAACCTATATTTAAAGCTTAAGATAGTTATAAAGGAGTAGTGGTTACCTAATTTTGGGTTTTTCTAGTTTATAAGATAGATAAAGTAAATGCAATAAAATTCGTAATTCAAATAAGGTTAAAACAAGTGCATACTATGATTTCATCAGTTATTCTGCCAAAACTATAGAATGTTGGCTCATGAATAGGTAGAGACCTTGTATTCATTACACTGGTCCTAAACACCCCTATCGTAGGACATGTCACTGGGTAATGCGATAGGCTTGAAGATTCTGAATAGACAGCAACATCCCTTACCCCCGACGCCCGTGCAGTCTGACTATAGGCATACATGTTCAGACGACTCATCCAATTGAGCGACTCGGTTGGGTGACGTATTAACATTCAACAAAGGTCTAAACTTTCTTAAGCATAATTGAATACAGGGTTTACCATATCCGAGAGACGTGATGTGTTTCAATGCTTTCGTTAATGATTGGGTTTAAAAGATAATTAGTCCCTTAAAAGAATTTTACTATAAAGAACACTTTGGCCAAGTTGACTTCCATGAACACGTTCGGTTATCCTAACAGTCTAATCCTTTATGTGTTTAAACAAACAGTTCCTTAATTAACAAAGAATCCCTCAAGCGGGGTGCAATGCTTGAGACCGCGTTATGGTGAAGTGTACTAATTAGCACTAACCGGGTTCCATACCCTTACTTAGCAGAGGTACAGCTTACAACAACCGTTGTGCTTCAGCATGCACGTGCGAAGTTTATATGCTTGGTGACTACATTAGCATGGTCTGGGACTAACAATGTACTAAGGGTCTAGTTAGATTTTTCACTATGAAAGAGTCCTCAGTCAGAATCCAAAGCTTGATAGACTTACTACAACCGGTGTGCCTCAGTCAATCTTACGTTGTATCCGATAGACTTCTCTTACCAAGGGGTGACACATATAGTGTACTCTGAATCGGGGTTCGCGACTTTCCAATAACAGAGCCAATAACTACGTTCTATTAGTTGGAAAAGCGATTGAGTTTAAAGCATAATCAGAAAGCATTTCGACAACATACACAAACCATAATATTATTTCGGCATTATAACTGGTTACATCATAACATACACTAAAGATAACTACTTGCTAATCATGGCAACAACATAACAGAACATAATTATAGAAGACATTATAGAAAGATAAAGGATAGAAGTACCAATAGATTAAACGAGTTCCGAATACAAAAGTGACAACTTCAAACTCCAGACCGCTCCTAATACAATCTTCGGCGTTCTTCTCCGGGTACTAGATTTCCCGCACGGAGTCGAAGACCTTGAAAGTATGAATAATATTGTACAAGAGAGAGAAAGAAGTGAATTGAAGTGTGTGTTGGAATGAATGACAAAGACCCTTTAAATATGCTTCAAATTTGCCTGCAAATGGCTGGCAGGCCATTTGGCAAGCCGTTTGCAGGGGCCATTTGCCAGGCTAGCCCGTTTAATGTGCCCGTTTGATCTGGGCGTATGGCAGGCCGTTTGCCATACCGGCAAGCCGTTTGGCAGCCCGTTTGGCAAGCCGTTTGGCTTGCTGATTCGCTGGATCATAACCTGATTTCTTGTCTTTCACCGTGTTCGCTCTAGAATCTTCGTTTTAGCTCCGATTCTCTTGATTCCTTTTGCACCGTCTTCGTAATTACTTGCTCTTCAATTTTAACCGATGAAGCGGGTATTTTGCTGATAAAGTTTGAATATTTCTTGTTTTTGGACCTTAATACCGAGGTGAAAACGTGAATTTTTAGCCTATATAAAATCGCATGATTTCGTTATGTATAGCTAATGTTATGCTTAATTGAATTTTCGACGTGTAATTATGATTTATTTTGAAAAATACAATCTGTGATATCAGAATTGGCTTATGAACTTATACTAGATGGATAGATAATTGAAAAACACATAAAATGGACTAAGATATCATAGTAATTGGATTTGTGAAAGTCATTTTATGCCTACTTGAATGTTTGCGGTAAAACGTGTTGACTAGCAATTTATTCACGGACTAAATGACTATTTAACATGCTTTTTGTTAACCAAGCTTTTATATCCTATAAAGTGCATGATTAGTACGTACCATTTCATGTAGACTTCACATGCTAATTGTTTCTAGATGCTTGTATATTCGACCCCGAAAATGACTACCTGAATGGGATCGAATCTGTCTATCTTGCACAAATAATTTTCTAGCATGAAGTAGAAGTTGAACTAGACCATGTGCTTCTGGTATGTTATTGTATGTATATTGGTTAGCATATCTTGTTTACATGTATAGCTATTAAAGTCTTATTTGTTATGTGTTGTATGCGCGCCAAACCCGAAGGTCTGAATTCTGTCTAAATCAGAAAATCTGACTTGTTGGTTAAAACTGTACAAATTGGCTACACGTTTTTTTTTATATCTTTTTACCACTGATAATTTGAAGTGTTTATAACCATCTTCAATTGGCCGTTTGTTAATTTATATTTTCTAAATTAAATGAGAGCTAAAATGATATTGATGCGCAAACAGAAACTGAACCTGAATGTTTTGCATGCTACATGAGTTCTAGGAATTGTATGATAGCGTGCTTGGTCATTTTATGTTGACCAGTTTTGCATGTTTTATCTCAGGTATTAGTTGCTTCCGCTATAGAACATTGCTATTACATAGACGTCAAGCCAAGCACTGGGACCAGAGTTAACATTCCATTAGTGTGTTCTGACGGGGTGTTAAAAAAGTAGATATGAATAAGAAATTAGTGGAAGAACCTGTCAGAATCTTAGACATAAAGATTACTAAGCAATGATTGAAACGGATACCGATGGTGCTTGTGGAATGGAAGCATAGTTTAGGTGCTAACTTTATGTGAGAGACCAAGGAGTTGATGAAGTCTAGATACCCTCATCCGTATGACCTTGACCAGATTCCGAGGTTGAAATCTTCTTAAGGGGGTGGATTTTAACAACCTCGATTTGGATCTAGTAGTACATGACCAATTTACCCTTGTGTGTTATTATTAGTGATTTTGATTATGATATGTTTATAATTATTTATGTATGTGTTAGGACCATGAGAATGAGCTAATTGTGTTTCCAAGAGGTTAAATAGATGATGGCTATATATAGAACCTAGGAACTCCTTATATAGTCGAGATAGCTAATGTACTTCATAAAGATCAAGGAAGTCGTGGAATATAGTTCTCTGATTTCGTTATGCTTCCTTGTCGTTCTTAGTGGTTTATCCTCTAAATTCATCGTGTTCATGCATATTGGGTTCCAAAAATTGATATGAGAGCTCCAGGAATGATTTTAAATCACTAGCTCAGTTACCATCAAAGTATTTGATTTTGATCTAGATTTACTTTGTTTATGACGAACAAATTAGAACCTGATTGAATTTGAGTTTTACATATTAGAATGGAATGAAATTAACATCGAAGGTGTATTTTGACATAAGGAATTAGTTTAGATTGGTTAGAGAGATTAAGATGTTGGAACCCTGATTACATCATATAAGTGTTGTATCGAAGGGATGATGAAATTCAGACTAGGAATTCAGATAGAAAAGAAAATTCGGACTCAGAGAGAAAATCGATATTTTATTTCCACAACTTCTTACACTCTATTACAATGCAATTTCTAGTTTGTTGGGAGTCTTGGGTGGTATTTATAGCCCTCATCAATAATCCCTTGTTAACATTTAATAATGGTATAATACATAACCTACACTATCAAAATACAACTTCCGGGGTTCTAACAATCTCCCCCTCAGTGTCAGTTGTGGATCTTATATGCTCCTAATCATTCATCTTCAAGGAATTTGGTTCTTTTAAAGTGAATCTTTGACTTGAAGCTTTTCTGCTTCTCGTATTTCTACATATTTAGAATCAATTCGACCCTGCTCTTAAACTTAAAAAACAGAGATTTAGCTATCTCTTTTTCTTCTGATATTTCACACCAATATTCGAGCTTCATCTTCAGAATTTTAGTGCAAATCTTAACGCGCCGTCAGAATATCTTTGACATCGGAAGAGCTAAGAAATATCTTCACACACTTAGGGTTTGTAAATACAAACCCTTCACGTTCAGCAACCACATGAAGTATTTGTATCAGTTCTAGACCTTCAGTGTATTGATTTGGTGCCTATAGATTAAAGACCTAAAAAAGTATATAGATCTACTTGAGAAAGAAAACGTATCATTGCATAATCAATTAGCCGCCATTAGTGTGAATCCTTCTGTAGATACTACTTTTAGTACTCTTAGAATGGAATTATCTGTTTTTGATGCTAATTGTGTTGTTGTATGTAATCAAACTTTAATATTTGGTTCTACTAATAAGGCTATTGATACATCAACTGTTACAAAGCTGTTGAGAAACCTATTACCATTCTTCAGAATCCACTTAGGTTGAATAAACTGAATAATTCTTATAAAGAGGTAAAATAAGTTAAGTCCGAAATTGTTAAGCCTAAAAAAAATAAGGTCAAAAAGTCAAGAAAGACTAGCAAATCAAAGTTGTATAATTTGCCTCTCTTAAAAAAAGAGTAAAACTAATCACAAAGTTGAATGGAATCATTTAGACTCAAAAGACATGTTGATAAAAAGAGAAATTGTTGAAAACAACATATGCAAGAAAACTAGTCCTAGGAAGAACACTAGAAAAATATGGATGTTTAAAAAGTAAAAGCTTGACAACAAGAAAAAGAAACAACCTAAGTCTGTCGCAACTACTCACCTGGGTTTTTTTATTTCTTAGGCCTGAAACCTAAATTGAAAACAAAACAAGTGTTGAGACCTATGTCGTATTTAGTCTAAGCATCGGAGAGTCTTTCTAGTCGAGTTAGCAAAATGTTAGATCTTATAATGTTTATTATGTTTGGAATAAGTGGGTTGCAACATGTAAGACTTTTAATGGTTGTGTAACAACTCAGTTTGCTTATATTGACTATGCATGCAATGTGATGAATGTTGATTTGAATTCAAAATTGCATGCTACTTTTAATGTGAAAGTGTTGAATGCTATGGATTTTCATGGTGTTGACTTGGTTGTTGCTTGTTTAATGTAAGTCAATTATGTGACAGAGATCTTAAAGTCCTATTAAAATGGACTCAGTGTGTTGTTCAATCAAACAATAGAGAAGATCTTCTGATCGGTAAACGTACATCTACACTATACACCTTAAATCTTGATGATGCGACGACATCTGAGACATTATTCTTAATTTCAAAATCTACCGCTGAAAATTTATGGTTATTACATCATCAGATGTCACACTTGAAGTACTAGAGTCTATATAGATTAGTCTCCAAAGATCTGGTTCATGGTCTTCCTACTTTTCAATATGACAAGCATCACGTATGTCCATCTTGTGCAAAGGAAAAACTTGTACGGAGTTATCACAAATCTAAGTCAATCTCTAGCATCACAAGTTCCTTGCAACATTTGCATATGGACTTGTGTGGACCTATGCGTGTTTCTAGGCTTGACGGTAGAAAGTATGTGCTTGTTATTGTTGATGACTACTCTCGTTTTTCTTGGATTCATCTTTTTCTTTTAAAATCCGAAACCAAATCTGTTATCATTGACTTCATCAAGAAGATTCAATGAACTTTCAATCTTCAAGTTAGAATTATTCGCACGGACAATGGCACAGAATTAAGGAATGAAAAAGAGGTGACATTTTTGATAGACTTAGGCATAGAACACCGGTTCTCCACGGCACGCACTCTTTAGCAAAATGGAATAGTTGAACAATGTAATCATACACTTGTTGAAGCAGCTCAAAAATACTTGCTTACTCCAAGTTACCTCAAAAGATGTGGAATGAAGCCATTTCTACAGCTTGCTTTACGAAAATAGATCAATCATTAATAAGCGTCTTGACAAAACACCGTATGAAATTCTTTATGGTAGAAGCCCAAACGTTAAGTTCTTTCGCATCTTTGGTTGTACTTGCTATGACTTAAATGACATAGACAATCTTGGAAAATTTGAAGTTTAAGGTGATCAAGCCATATTCGTCGGTTTCTCATCGAACAAAATTGCTTATCGTGTGTATCAAAAACGCATGAGATCCATTAAGAATAGATTAAATGTTCGATTTAATGAGCTGTCAGGAATGGCTCTTGAACAACTCAGTTCAAGATCCGATCAAAACTTGTCATCTTCTTGCGCGCACAACTCTGACTATTTGATAAATGTTCCGAAGACAACGATAAATGAGCCCATGCTCTATTTGATATTATGTATCACCAAGCACTAATTCTTGTTGTCAATGCTAATTCAGAGACTCTGATTATCCGATTGCTTTGGAAACTCCTATGAGTTTGATCAAATTTCATCAACACCGAATGAAACACCGACTGTTTCTAATTTAGAACCCTCTGATGAATCTAGTTCATCACTACCTGTGACTAATAATGACACTACTAAAGGTGATCATCAAGAGTCTTCTGATTCAATTCATGAAGCACACAAATCTACTTCATCTGCATTGATCATTCAATCGAATCCGAAACCATTATTTCATTTCCTCATGAAACTAAATGAAAAAAATACCAGCCAATAATTCAATTTATTAGTGATCCATCTGCATCTGTTCGAACGAGAAGAGCTACTGTAAATGAATGCTTATTTGCTGCTTTCCTCAGCATGATAGAACCAACAACGGTGGCACTTATGTTACAAGATTCCAAATGGTAACAGTTATGTAAAAGGAGATCAACCAATCTGATAGATTGAAGGTCTAGCATATAGTTCCAAAACCACCAGGAAAAACAGCAATTGGTGTCAAGTGGATTTTCAAGAACAAGAAGGATCCTAAAGGAATCGTGTTGAAGAATAATACATCAAGAAAGTATTGACTACAATGAAACCTTTTCTCTAGTGACGAGAATAGAAGGAATTCGATTGTTTCTTGCCTATGTTGCACACAAAAAGTTTAGGGTATACCAAATGAACGTGAAGACGGGGTTTCTAAATGGTATTCTACAAGAGGAGGTTTATGTCAAACAACTTGAAGGCCTTATTAATCCGACGCGCCAAAAGCATGTATACTTCCTTGAAAAAACTTTGTATGGTCTTAAACAAGCCCTGAGAGCTTGGTATGAGACCTTAACAAAGTATTTGCTCAATAATAGATTCTCTCGTGGACAATTGACACGACGATCTTCATCGGGAAACAAGAAAAAACAGATTCTCTTAATACAAATTTACGTCGATGATATTGTTTTTGGTTCCACGTCCCTTGCACTGTGCCAAGAGTTTACCAAACTTATAAGGAAAAAGTTCAAGATGAGCATGTTAAAAGAGCTTCATTTCTTTTTGGGTTTGAAAGTTAAACAACTTTCTAATGGCATTCTTAAAAGTTAAACTAAGTACATCAACGATATACAACATTTTAAAATGGTTGAACTGAAAAAATAATGTTAACCCCAATGAGACTCTATAGGATGCTGACGAGAATCGAGAACCTTTCGACATTACTTTGTTAGAAGTATGGTAGGTGTGACAACCCAGAAATTTCTGACCAAATTTAAACTTTATCTTTATATTATTCCGACACGATAAGCAAAGTTTGTTAAGTTGAATCTCAAGGATGTTAAACCATGTTCATACATTCATTTAACCTCGACTAAATTCCAATGATTCACGAACCATTATATGAACGGATATGATTATATATGTATATGTGTATATATTATATATGTATATGTGTATATATTATAACTTGGAAATATTAACAAAGTATTAAACGTATAATACTTTACATGAACGTATTTATTTCAATATGTTTATCGGTGGAATTAGAAGATAATATCAAATGATTGATTTATCAAATACATTGTATGATTATGAGTCTTTGTTGGGAGGTCCACGTTGATTTGTGAAATCGTTTATTTTTAATGATATTTGGAAATAATGGTAAAGTGATCTTCGAGTAAGGACAAAGTGTCGATTAACGGGAACTAGACAAGGGTTAGTGGAATTCCTGTTCGATGTCCTATATATGTGTCAACTATTTAACTTAATGTGAATGTAAGTTATGGGATATAGATAAATTAGGGAATAAATATCAACGTTTTAACTTAAAATGATTTCGTACGTTCATTTAACCTTTGGACTTGATCTCACGCTTCATTAATATTTAGAAATTTAAAAACTATTATATGTAATTTTATGTTCCAAAAACGAGATAAAGATTTCCATTATTTTAACCCTTTAACAAAATGATTCTTAAATATATATTAGTATTGAAAAACAAAAGTTATCATATTAATTTGATTTATTACTAAAACGATTTTAATATAGAAAGAACTTTATTATCAAAACGTTTTATAGGATACTTTGTTAATGAATTTTGAAGAACTTAATTAAAACTTTATATTATAAATTACAAATATATATATATATATATATATATATATATATATATATATATATATATATATATATATATTGTGTTTCGAAAATGTAAACGTAATATGACATAATATTTTCTATCATTATAAATGAGTCTTAAAATATAATTACTTTTGAAAAACTAAATATTATATTATTAAATAAATATTTCAACCTTATATTTTGAGATAATATATATATATATATATATATATATATATATATATATATATATATATATATATATATATATATATATATATATATATATATATATATATATATATATACTTTACAATGTAACTAGATATAATAATAATGTAGTCATAAAACTTTTTGATTTAAAATAATATTATTATACGAGACGTTGAGTTATAAAAGCTAATGACCAAAACAATCTAACATTTAAGTTACACTTCGAATGATTTAGTTAATAATAAGTTAAGTCTATATTTTGTTAAGGGTACACATCACGAAACGTAAAACGCTAGTTTTCTAAGCGTACGAAAGTGAGTTCGAGAAACCGGAACCAGGACATAAGTCTAGTGACAACGTACACGACATCGGAACAAAAATTACAAACTAGCTAAGTATGTAAATATTATATAATATATAAATAATTATATAAATTAAATATATTATATATTAAATATTAATATAAACCGTCGGTGCATCAAGATAATCGATCATGAGCTGTAAGAGGGCCTCATGCGATCGCATGGGTTCCCCCTCACACCCTCATGCGATCGCATGAGGTGGTTGGTGAGGCCAAATCCCTTTAAAGGTCGAACATTTCTCAGTTTTTGATTTATATTCATTCATCTATCTCGTCTCTCAATCTCTCTATATATATTATTTATAATTATTATTATTAATATTCTTATTATTAAGATTAATATTAATCTTATGGTTAGGAGTATTATTATTATTATTACATAAAATACTACGACAAGGTTATGGGCAAGTTATTTCAAATGTGTTTTTCGAGTGGGATAGAGCTAAGGAAAAGATGGGTTATAGCTATGGAGGTTATGAGTAACGTTCGGGGGTATGCTCGTGAGGTCAATCTAGTGTTTATCATCTCCGTTGCGTCTACGTACTTTCCTGTAATATTGAATCATAATATTGATACGTGAGCACTCATAACTTAACTTTTATATATCATTAGTGTATCCCTGACTAGTGCTCGAGTATATATGATTATGCATGCTTGTACGCCTAATATTGTCGTTAGATAGTTTATGATGAATCCAGAATTTAATACATATGTTACTAGGATAAGGTATATGATATGCATGTCGTTGGAAAGCTGGCGAAAAATTAATAACTTTTCATTTAGATATCGAATGGTTTCGATGAACGGATTAGAAGTTATAGTCAACTGAATTTTAGTATTATTGTTAAAATGATTATTAGTACAATAGTCGTTATTATCGTCGTTATAATCTAATTATTATTATTATTATTATTATTATTATTATTATTATTATTATTATTATTATTATTATTATTATTATTATTATTATTATTATTATTATTATTATTATTATTATTATCATTATCGTTATTAATAAAAGGTATTATCATTAAAAAAATTTATTTTTACTACTATCGTTATTAACGTTAAGATTATAATTAGTATTATTATTATTATTATTTTTATTATTATTATTATTATTATTATTATCATAATTAAAAATTAAAACTAATATGAGTAACATCTAATTATTATAAATACCATTATTATCATTATTATGAACACGACATAAAAAGACGACTAAAAGATATTAACAAATTGATTAAGAAATAATGAGTATAAGTATCATGATGAAATTAAAATATTGAAAGGTATTGATTTAGATAAAAATATCGTTTTCATTATTTTTATCATTATTATTATTAAAAGTATTATTAATATTAAAACTATCAATTTTTTTTACAAAAATTATTATAGGAATATCATTGTTAATATAAAATATCATTATTATTATCATTTTAATAAAAATTATCATTTTATCATAATATCACTTTTAATAAATATAAATATTGTTATTATTATTATTAGAATAATAATAATAATTATTAAAATATAATACAATTTTTACGTACTATTGTTATTATCGATATTATATTATCAAATAAATATGTGATACAAAGATATTTTACTACGTGTAATATAATTACATTAATAATACCTATCATATTATTTTTATGATATTAAATGAACTTTATAAATTTTATTACTTAAAGATATATAAAAGTATATTTTTTTATTATATAAATTTTAATATAAAATTTTATTTATTAATAAATGAATTAAATTATTTACTCTAATAAAATCTGTTAAAAATATTTAAATATATAAACCGACTCTATTTAAACTATATAATAATCATGTATAGATTTTGAAAGTCTTTTTGGTCAAGAAGACTTTTGTTGACTTTTGCATATTAGTCTCGAGCATTAGGATTGTGATACACTATGACCTGACCTAAATTGCTAGACAGATATTGACCAACATATAAATATATATACTTAATATAGGTTCGTGAATCCAAGGCCAACCTTGCACTTGTTCAGTGCCGTCATATGCATTATTGCTACGAAATACAGTTTTGTGAGTTTCATTTGCTCCCTTTTTAAATGCTTTTGCAATATATATTTTTGGGACTGAGAATACATGCGCTGCTTTTATAAATGTTTGACGAAATAGACATAAGTACTCAAAACTACATTCTATGGTTGGATTATTAAACCGAATATCACCCCTTTTAGCTTGGTAACCTAAGAATTACGCAGACAAGAGGTTCTGTTCCTAATTGACGGGAATCCTAAAGATAGGTCTATTGGGCCTAACAACCCCCATTCAGGTTATGGATGGCTTTAGTACTTCGAGATTATAATTATACAGACGAGAGGTTCTGTTTGGGGATATTCTATGCATTAAAGTTAATGTCGGTTACCAGGTGTTCAATTCATATGAATGATTTTATCTTTATGCAGACGAGAGGTTCTATTTATAAATACGAAAATCTTGTGGTCTATTAAAATTATGGAAATGATCGATTATGATAAACTAATGAACTCACCAACCTTTTGGTTAACACTTTAAAGCATGTTTATTCTCAGGATTGAAAGAAATCTTCCGCTGTGCATTTGCTCAATTTAAAGATATTACTTGGAGTCATTCATGGCATATTTCAAAAGACGTTGCATTCAAGTCGTTGAGTTCGGTAAAGATTATGATTAAGTAAATGACAGATTAGATCATTTATAGTTGGATATTATGAGATGGTATGCATGCCTGACAACTTTCAATGTAATGAAAGTTTGTCTTTTAAAACGAATGCAATGTTTGTAAAATGTATCATATAGAGGTCAAATACCTCGCAATATAATCATATGTTATTGTATTCATTCTTATGGATTAGGACGGGTCTTTATAGTAGGATCCCTCATGTACATGACTTTTAACCGACATGATATTACTTTAGAGATAACCATTTGTGCTAGGATTCAATATAACCCTAAGAAGTCTTATTCGAAAGCCGTCCTGAGGATTTTGTAATACCTAATTGGTGCACCAAACCTTGGACTCTGGTATTGTTGAGCCCCCAAAATAATTAAGGATTAAATTATGACAAAACTATAATTTATTTGCACTAAAATGTTATGTGCAGCCATCACAAGTTTGTTTATATATAGACAGCAAATATTGCTGTGTCGAGTGTTTAGTTTGCTGCTTAGCCTACCAGCACAAGGTAGACAGTATTCTTCAATTAGCACAGGATGTGTACTCAGCAAATCAAGAATATCAAGTGACTCAACAATGAAGAACCAGCATAGCTGGTATGCAGCTTACTACACAAGACAGCTATGCTCCATTACAAGCATAGTGGTTTCTTGAGTGGTCTACATCAATTGTACTATTCAACAGAAGTCAAAGACAAAGTTGAACAAAAAAGGACACGCGTCGGCGGCTGGCAAGTGACCTTACAAGACCACGTGGGAATGCAGAAGTTTAACGCATGTGTAGACATGTGTTATACTTTTCCAACGCCTAGGGAACTCGACATTTTATTTGTTTAAATAAATAGTGGTGCCAAACCAAATTGGGGTGTTCCTGCAAATAGCTACCAAAGAGGAAAGAGGAGAGCACGCTCTCGGATGCAGTTGTCCCCACAAGTACAGATATCCTATGTACCAGTGGACAATAAAACAATTACACGGATAATAGGACTAGTATAAATTGATATATCCACTATTGTAACAACTAGTGGTGTGGGTTTTATTATTTAGAGTCCAAATCGTGTAATAGCTTTTAGTTTATCCTCATAGCTATAAACTAGGTAAATCTGTATCAACCAACTCTCATTCTGCCAAGGATAGTTGTAATTCTTTGTGATTCAATCAATAAAGAATAAACCGTTAAAAAATTACCTTTGACTCTATTTAGTTTACTTGCTTGAATAATAAATTGTGTCTTAACTGTTAAGTTAATTACAAGAATTGTATTCACCCCCCCCTACAATACTCCTTTTGTTTATTAAGGGACCAACAACTGGTATCAGAGCTTCAGTCTTGATAATTTAATATCTTGGATCTGAATTCTCTCATGGCTGGATATTCAAATACAGCTTAACTTGAAAATGGCTCATCCAATAGACCACCCAAATTTGATGAAGATGAGTATGAAACTTGGAAGGCAAGGTTCATGCTTCACCTGGAGTCTATTGACCCACTCATGCCTGATATTGCCACAGATGGTCCATTTATCCCAACGGAGACTATTGGCAGTGTTCCAGCTACTGTTGATACTCCTGCCATTCCTGGCCGAGAGGTTATTCTCACTTCAGCAAAATGGAATGCTGAGGACAAACGCCGTGTTGGACTTGACCCTAAGATCATAACACTGTTAGCTATAACATTACCTAACCATTTGTTCAAACTAATTAAAGGAAAGCTAAATGCTAAGCTTATGTTAGACTATCTAGATGTTACTTATGAAGGCATGGATGAAGTTAGGCATAACAAGATTATTGCTTTGAAAAGAGAGTATGAAATGTTCTTTGCCTATAAGAATGAGACCCTTAAGCAAACCTTCATTAGGTTTAACTCCTTAGTTGCTGACCTGCTTACTTTGAAAATCACATATGCTGATTTTGAACAAGTAAACAAATTCATCGACTCACTGGCTGCTAAATGGAAACCTGTTACTGACCCTCTAAGAACCACCCAGACTTTAAAGAACTTTAACATGTCTTCTCTCTATGGTACACTGTGGAACCATGAGAAGGCAGAAGCTAGACTTGAACTGAACTTGAAAGAAAACTTTAAGTCTGCCCCCACCACTTCAAAATCTTCTAAAACAGATAATACTGCTCTTATTGCTGCTGCTAAAAAGAAAGCTCAGAAGGCGTTACTGGTTCAAAAAATGATAGCAGAAGAAGAGTCAGCTGAAGATGATGTGGGGAGTGGTACTGGGTCTGAAGAGAGCAGTGATGATGAAAATGATGTGGAAGGGTTTGCTGAAGGTATAGCTTTGCTTGCTAGATAGTTTAAAAGGTTCAATCGTAATAGAACCAGCAAGTCATACAAAGGGAGTAAGAAGCCGAGTGCTAGATATAATAGCAAATCAGTCAAAGGTCCAAAATCTGAGTGTTACAATTGTGGGAAGGTTGGACATTTTGCTGCTGAATGCATGTCCAGGAAACCTTCAATCTCACATGCTAACTCTTTCTCAAAAGCTGATAAGTACAAGAACAAGTACAAAGCTATGAAAGCTCAGATGAAGGAGAATGCAAAGACTGATAAGAAGGGAAAGAAGCCAGAAATGGTTCTAGTTGCTGAGCATCATGACTGGGATAAAACCAGCTCTTCTTCATCTTCTGACAGTGATACTGATGATGATGATGCTGGTTATGCTTCTGGTAAAAAGCTGTGTTTGATGGCCAAGGAGGTCGAGGAGTCCGATGAGGATGATAATGGTAGTACATTTGTGGCTGATATGAGGGAAGCTGACCTGAAAAAGGATTCACCTCAATGGAAAACTGAAATGCTGTATAAGGTTGATAATTTCGAACTTATACTGATGATGAAAAAGCTGAAATGTTTGACTACCTAAGAGTTGATCTATGCAGAGGCAGTAAACGTGAAGAAGTTTTGAAAAATGATAATAAATCATTAAATGAAAAACTTAAAAGCAAAACTGATGAAATTGAGATCCTGAAGGATGAAATTTCAAAACTTGAAAAACAAAATTTTGCTCTAAAATCTCTTCACGTTGAGGCATGAGATGTTAAGAACCAGCTAAACGACCTAAAAAGGGTTGTTGCTTCATGGTGTACATCTGCTCAACGCACAGCTAAATGTGTAAATGAGCAGGTGCCTGCCCAAGTTGAAGCTTTCTTTGCTGGTGACTATACTGCTGCTGCTGCTGCTCTAGCAGAAGTCACCTTTATGGACCCCACTCTTAAAACTGATCCTGAAGCTATCTTGCCAAATTCTTTTGCTAATATAGTTAATGGTAAAAAGGTCTTAACAAATAAGTTTGTCAGACCTACAGTGACCCCACCACCATCCATGAAAGAAATTTTGGAGAATGAAGTAAAAGCTAAGGAAACCGGTACTTCAATTGATGAAACTACTGATCCCTCAAGCATTTACTATATGACTCACAAAGAAAGACAAATCAAGAAGGAAATAACTGAGAATAACAAGAGAAATCAAAAATCAGTTAAGCCTTCTAGTAGCCTCAATGCTGAGCCTACTGCTGTTATTCCTGCTGGTCAACCAGTAAATGCAGATGAACCAGCAAATCCTGATGCTGGTAAATCTAAAGTGATTTCAGCTGGTAAATCAGCAACAGCAGACAAACCAGTAACTTCCCAGACTGGTAAGTCAAAACCAAAAGGCAAAGCAGCAAACTACACGAATGGTACTGGTTTCAAGCCAAAAGCTGCCCATAAGAGAAAAGCTAAAGCAGTAGAGTCAACTACTGAAACATCTATTGCTGAGATACTGACTGTGAAGCTCGACCAGCTGCTACTGGTTGTTACTCAAAGCCAGCAGCAGAACCAGTCACCTAGTACTTCTACTGCAAATCAGCTACCGATACCAAAAGTGAGAAAATGCTACAAATGTGGCAGCAAAACTCACTTGTCCCATCAATGTACCAATGTTATGAACCCCAATGCTGCTACCCCTCAAACCAACCAAGCAGCAAGGAAGAAAGCATCTAAGTTGACTCTTCCAGAACCCATCCTTGGATGGGTTCCCAAAAAGAACTAATCTCTTAGCTACTGTGCAGGGCATTCAAAACAAGCAAATCTGGTATCTCGATAGTGGTTGTTCGAGACATATGACAGGATGTAAGTCCCTGCTGATGGACTATCAAGAGAAGGGTGGTCCAGTTGTATCATATAGAGATAATTCATTGGGTTACATAAAGGGTTTTGGTACTTTAACAAATGGGAATGTCACATTTTCAAATGTGGCATATGTCGTTGGGATTAAACATAATTTACTCAGCATAAGCCAACTGACAAGCAAAAGTAAGATAGTCCAATTCAGAAGGAAGATCGGTACTATTTTTTATAAGACATGGAAGCCACTGCTGACAGCAAAAAGATATGAGAACATGTATCAAATTGACATGAACACAACAGTCACAACAACTGTTACTTGTTTTTATTCAAAGGCAGCAGACAACCTCTAGTGGTTATGGGACAAGAGACTCTCACATCTCAACTTTAAAGATATTCACAAATTATCTAGTAAAAGTTTGGTGTCTGGGCTACCCACAATGTCTTATGTGAAGGACATATTGTGTCCTGGTTGTGAAAAAGGGAAGCATCACCATGCATCATTCAAATCAAAGCAGATTTCATCTGTTGAGAAACCATTTCACATTCTTCATATGGATCTTTTTGTTCCTGTTAATATAGCCAGCTGTAGTGGAAAGAAGTATACAATGGTGATTGTTGATGAATATTCCAGATACACTTGGGTATTCTTTTTGAAGCAAAAGAGTGAAGCTGCTGATGAAATTATAAATTTTATCAAACGAATGGAATTACGGAATGGGAAACTGGTGAAGCAACTTAAAAGTGATCATAGTACAGAATTCAGAAATGCTATATTGGAAGAATTTTGTGCTGACAAAGGAATTTCACAGAACTTTTCTGCTGTGAGAACACCTCAACAGAATGGTGTTGTTGAAAGAAGAAACAGAACTCTCATTGAAGCAGCAAGATCTATGTTAGCTGAGTCTGGGCTGAAAAATTCATACTGGGCAGAAGCTGTGAACACTGGTTGTTTTACCCAGAATAGATCTTTAATAGTGAAAAGACATCAGAAAACTACTTATGAAGTTCTCAAAGGCAGAAGACCCTCAATTTTATTTCTTCATGTATTTGGCACTCCGTGTTTCATTCTAAACAATAGGGATCAGCTAGGCAAGTTTGATGCTAAGGCTGATGAAGGTATATTTCTTGGATATTCCAACATGTCAAAGGCATATAGGGTTTTCAATAAAAGAAGGGGTTGTTTTGAAGAATCTATTAATCTTACATTTGATGAAACTGCCCCTACTTCATCTTCTAGTCAAGAAGACGAGGGGTTACTATTTAAAGAGCCAACTCAGCAAGCTCTAGATGATGAAGAAGAACCAGTAGCAAATCCCTCACCAATCCATGTTGATGGGTTCTCTGATGATGAGATGGAACACTCTGTTCCATCTGTGTCTAAACCAGATGGACCTACTGGCTCTACTGAAGTTTTACAACTTGAGCATAGGTCTACTGGTTCTGAAGGATCTCAAGCTGGTACTGGTTACACTCATAATGAACAGTTATCTCCCACTGCTGCTCATTCCTCTGGGACAGCTGATGATCAAGATGATGTGTGTTCCACAACAAGCTTACATGTTCATAACACTAGATGGACAAAGGAGCATCCAATTGAACAATTTATTAGTAATCTAGCCAGTGATGTTAAAACAAGAAGACATGCAACCAGCAATTTTTGTATGCATGTAAATTTTGTATCTACCATTGAACCTACATGTCCTGAAGAAGCAATCAAAGATCCAAGCTGGGTAGGAGCTATGCAAGAAGATATCTCCCAGTTTGATAGGAATAAGGTTTGGACATTGGTACCTCAACCTGATGATGAAACTAAAAAGATCATTGGTACCAAGTAGGTTTTCAAAAACAAGATGGATGAAGATGATATTGTGATCAGAAACAAAGCTAGATTAGTAGCTCAAGGTTTCAAATAGAAAGAAGGATTGGATTATGGAGAGACATATGCTCCAGTGGCTAGGATTGAAGCTATCAGATTGTTCTTAGCATATGCTGCTAAGATGAACCTTAGGGTATTTCAGATGGATGTTAAGTCTGCATTTCTAAATGGGAAGCTGCAAGAAGAAGTTTATGTCAAACAGCCACCTGGTTTTGTAAGCAGTAAATATCTAGACCATGTCTACAAGTTAGACAAAGCTTTTTATGGCCTCAAACAGGCACCAAGAGCATGGTATGAGACACTTCATGTGTATCTCACTGGTATATGTTTTAAAGTTGGAACAATTGATACCACTCTATTCTAAAAAGAGATAGATGGTGATCTCTTGCTGGTACAGATATATGTGGATGATATCATTTATGGATCTAAAAACGAGAAACATTGTCAAGATTTTTCAAAACTTATGTCAAAGACATATGAAATGAGATTACAAAGAGATTTGCAATACTTTTTAGGATTGCAAATTAAACAACTTGATGATGGAATTTTTATAAGTCAAGATAAATATATAAAAGATATGTTAAAGAAATTTGGCCTGACCTGTCTAAAAGATATAGGGACTCCAATGGTAGCATCTATCATAATCGATGCTGATCCCAATGGTGAACCAGTCAATATCACTGAATATAGAGGTATGATTGGGTCCCTACTTTATCTCACAGCCAGCAGACCAGATATTATGTTTGCCACTTGTCTCTGTGCCAGATATCAAGCTGATCCTAAAGAGTCACATTTGCTAACAGTAAAAAGGATATTTAGGTATTTGAAAGGTACTGATAAACGTGGTCTTTGGTATCTCAAAGACTGGGATTTTGAGCTAATCGGGTATTCAGATGCTGATTTTGCAGGGTGTAAAATAGACATGAAAAGTACTACTGGTGGTTGCCAGTTACTGGGTGGTAGGCTAGTCAGCAGGACGAGCAAAAAGCAAAATACTGTGTCCACATCTACTGCTGAGGCAAAATATGTTTCTGCTGGTAGTTGTACTGCTCAAGTGCTATGGATGCAAAGCCAGCTGAAGGACTATGGTGTTCATGTTGCAAAAACTCCAATCTACTGTGATAACACAAGTGCAATTGCTATTACCAACAATCCTGTGATGCATTCAAGGATAAAGCACATTGATGTTCGATATCACTTCATAAGGGATCATGTTCAAAAAGGAGATGTAGAGCTACATTTTATTTCAACAGACCAGCAGTTAGCAGATCTATTCACAAAGCCCTTAGATGAAAAATGTTTTAACTATCTCATCTCTGAACTGGGTATGCTTGAACTTTAAAATAAAAGGCAATTTTGTTGGTGTGCTGGTTCTACAACATGTAGGACAAAAACAGTAAGTCACAAATTCTTTACTTACTGCCTACATGTCAAACAATCAGCACAACAAGGTTTTTTATATCATGGTTATTCAATGTCTAAAATGAAATAATAAATACCTCACAACATTAAATGATACCTTAACATAGAAACTCATTTACTCCCAATGATTTAAAATTAAATTCATAACATATTAAATGTAACAAAGAATTTTTGTATTTAATACAAATTTTATTTTGTGGTCTTTAACTTCATTTTAAATTAAAACCTGCTGCATTTAATGCTTAATGGGAGGTATGAGTGTTCAAGCCGATTATACGTCATGTCAACAGTCTGTGTCCCCTTGGAAATGTGCCAGTCTGTCACATCTGCCCACGCGCCTGCAGATGACAGTTGCCATTTTTTCCCTCTCCTTGCACTTTTTCCACCAATCCGAAAGGTTAAATAAGGCGATCCATTTCTCATAAAAACCTTCGGTTATTAACTCTTCAATTTACCTTTCAAAAACACACTCTTCTCTCTAAATCTCTAAATCTTCAAATCAATCATACATTCATCTTCAAGAATGGCAGACCAACAACAATCACCATCCATCGAGAACCAACCGAAGGAATAACAACAATAGCAACCAGAACAACAACCTCCACCAGTCCTAGAAGAACAGGTTGAACAGGGACCATTTTTCAATCTTTACCCAAACCTGATCAGGGCTGCTAATGCACCAGATCATGCACTCATTCGCCTATCCAGAGGCAATGCTGCTCATGCCCTTTCAATTCTAAAATCCAAAGCCAACATGGGTTATGACACACTCATCGCTTACATAAGGCAATCACCTCTGGCTCAAGCAATTATCGGTGTTCCTTCTCGTTAGTATCCAGCCTGCTTAGCCAGATTCTGGTACACTGCCACCATGGCCACCACTCAAGAGAATGCTCCATGTATTCGTGGCATGGTTATTGAAACCCTAAACTGTTCAATCACCATTATGCTACTAACGATATGGTCGAAACGGACGGTTTTATTCGTGTGATGTCATTAGGCCGCAGGACGTCTAATTCGGTTGATCAAGGTAGCACGCAGTGGTTTTGTTTATTTATATTTTGCGGGGCCAAAATTTACTTTTACTTTCTAAGGTGTAGAAGGTGTAAGTTAACCTAGTATCGTATTTTTTTGCTGATTAACGAATTGAAGATCAAGTGGATAATTGTCTTTTAGTTAAATTACCTGGATGAAACATTGACGTTCAATATCACTTTATAAGGGATCATGTTCAAAAAGGAGATGTAGAGCTACATTTTATTTCAACAGACCAACAGTTAGCAAATCTATTCACAAATCCCTTAGATGAGAAACGTTTTAACTATCTCATCTCTGAACTGGGTATGCTTGAACTTTAAAATAAAAGGCAATTTTGTTGGTGTGCTAGTTCTACAACATGTAGGACAAAAACAGTAAGTCGCAAATTCTTTACTTACTGCCTACATGTCAAACAATCAGCACAACAAGGTCTTTTATATCATGGTTATTCAATGTCTAAAATGAAATAATAAATACCTCACAACATTAAATGATACCTTAACATAGAAACTCATTTACTCCCATTGATTTAAAATTAAATTCATAACATATTAAATGTAACAAAGAATTTTTGTATTTAATACAAATTTTATTTTGTGGTCTTTAACTTCATTTTGAATTAAAACCTGCTGCATTTAATGCTTAATGGGAGGTATGAGTGTTCAAGCCGATTATACGTCATGTCAACAGTCTGTGTCCCCTTGAAAACCTGTCAGTCTGTCACATCTGCCCAAGCGCCTGCAGATGATAGTTGCCATTTTTCCCTCTCCTTGCACTTTTTCCACCAATCCGAAAGGTTAAATAAGGCGATCCATTTCTCATATAAAGCTTCGGTTATTAACTCTTCAATTTACCTTTCAAAAACACACTCTTCTCTCTAAATCTCTAAATCTTCAAATCAATCATACATTCATCTTCAAGAATGGCAGACCAACAACAATCACCATCCATCGAGAACCAACCGAAGGAATAACAACAATAGCAACCAGAACAGCAACCTCCACCAGTCCTGGAAGAACATGTTGAACAGGGATCATTTTTCAATCTTTACCCAAACCTGATCGGGGCTGCTAATGCACCTGATAATGCACTCATTCGCCTATCCAGAGGCAATGCTGCTCATGCCCTTTCAATTCTAAAATCCAAAGCCAACATGGGTTATGACACACTCATCGCTTACATAAGGCAATCACCTCTGGCTCGAGCAATTATTGGTGTTCCTTCTCGTTAGTATCCAGCCTGCTTAGCCAGATTCTGGTATACTGCCACCATTGCCACCACTCAAGAGAATGCTCCATGTATTCGTGGCATGGTTACTGAAACCCTAAACTGTTTAATCACCATTATGCTACTAACGATATGGTCAAAACGGATAGTTTTATTCGTGTGATGTCGTTAGGCCGCAGGACGTCTAATTCGGTTGATCAAGGTAGCATGCAGTGGTTTTGTTTATTTATATTTTGCGGGGCCTAAATTTACTTTTACTTTCTAAGGTGTAGAAGGTGTAAGTTAACCTAGTATCGTATTTTTTTGCTGATTAACGAATTGAAGATCAAGTGGATAATTGTCTTTTAGTTAAATTACCTGGATGAAAGATAGTAGTTGATTTTAGCTAAAGGTCCTAAATGCAGAAAAGTAAATAAAGTGGAAGGATATCTCGAGTATGCAGATCAGGGAAATGTTGACCAAGATATCTGTATTAGGTTAGGGAAAGGTAATTATGCTTATGTTAAAACTATGCTTGGAATGATGTAGATCTGGTTGGATGAGCCAATTACACAGACCTACTTGTCTCTGAACTCTCGGAGTTCTCTTAGAGCAGTGAGAAGTATGTCACTTGGTCGTATAATTGAAAGGTAACAATACCTCAGAGGTTATCCTTAGTAAAGCACTAGGTTTGGTAGTGAGTTAAGCTCTAATCCTAACCCTCGTTATCAGTTTAGGTAACTGAATAACAACGTGCCGTGTTGATTGAACACTGATGACAAACGGAAGGAGTTCGTCGATTTAAGTTGGCAAAACCTTAAATGAAAACTAACAACCATTCTATCATACTAATGAGATCATAATAATTCAAGCATTATACAGCATCACAGTTAATATACTGGTAGTAAAGCAGATAGAAACCTAATGAATACCTAAACAGTTGATATGACTAAGACCTAAGGCAACAATCAAACAAGAACATGCAATAGGCTTGGGTCACACAGTGTAGGCACTAACTAGATCTTAACAGCTCCTAAGAGGTCTCTTGAAAGAGTCAATAGGCATATGATAGTGCTCCAAACGAACATATATTTAGTCACAATATCATCCCAATATGTAAAGTTTTTAGTTGTAATTATTCTATTTTTAAGTTGTAATCATTTAAATAAATAAATGTGAAGACAAAGCACGAAGATTAAAGAATTGAAGAAAAAGTGCCACTAAAGCCAGAAAAGTGCCACTAAAGCCATAGTGCACTCAAAAGTGCCACTAAAAGTGAGTTAAATTATTTATATATTATATATTAATTAAATATAACGTCGACAAGCTAGGAGACAAGGCAAAGTGAGCTATCCAGAGGGGCCATGCGATCGCATGGCCTGGCTGCCCTTTTCCCATGTGATCGCATGGCAGCAAAAACCTGGCCACATTGCTATAAAAGGCAGGCCTGTGGTCGAACTTAAAACACACTCTTTCAATCTCTCCCTCTGTAATATATATATATATATATATATATATATATATATATATATATATATATATATATATATATATATATATATATATATATATAGTATAGGGTAATTTTATATTAGTTAGTTTGGGTTATGTAAAGGTTATTTTACGGGTTTTAAAGTCGAAGTTCTGTATGTGTAAAGCTACGCGATAAATACTCAATGTAAGTTATGTTCTTCTTTTTAAATTAATGTCTTGTAACTAAGTTATTATTATGCTTATTTAAGCCGAATTAATCATGATGTTGGGCTAAATATTAAAGACGGGGTAATTGGGCTTTGTACCATAATTGGGGTTTGGACAAAAGAACGACACTTGTGGAAATTAGACTATGGGCTATTAATGGGCTTTATATTTGTTTAATTGAATGATAGTTTATTAATTTAATATAAATATTTACAATTGGATGTAATTATAAATAATCATATACACTCGATCGGACACGATGGGCGGGATAGTTATAAGTACAAATAATCGTTCATTTAACCGGACATGGGAATGGATTAATAGTCAATGGACTTATTAAAACAGGGGTGAATTGTATACAAGGAAAATTGGTGTAATTATAGTTTAAGTTCCCAATTAGTTAGAATATTTGACTTTGAATATAAGGATAATTTGACGAGGACACTCGCAATTTATATTTATGACTGATGGACTGTTATGGACAAAAACCAGACGGACATATTGAATAATCCAGGACAAAGGACAATTAACCCATGGTAATAAACTAAAATCAACACGTCAAACATCATGATTACGGAAGTTTAAATAAACATAATTCCTTTATTTCATATTTAATTGCACTTTTAATTATCGCACTTTTATTTATTGTCATTTTAATTATAGTACTTTTTAATTATCGTAATTTTATTATTTGTCATTTTAATTATCGCACTTTAATTTATCGCAATTTTATTATTGTCATTTACTTTACGCTTTAAATTAAGTCTTTTATATTTTAATATTTTACATTAGGTTTTAACTGCGACTAAAGTTTTAAAATCGACAAACCGGTCATTAAACGTTAAAAACCCCCTTTTTATAATAATAATATTACTTATATATATATTTATATTTATACAAATATAGTTTTAAAAATATAGCGTTAAACTTGGCTAGCTCCCTGTGGAACGAACCGGACTTACTAAAAACTACACTAATATATGATTAGGTACACTGCCTATAAGTGTTGTAGCAAGGTTTAAGTATATCCACTCTATAAATAAATAAATAACTTGTGTAAAATTGTAACGTATTTAATAGTATTTTGTAGTAAAAATATAACAATTTCGTATACACCTCTATGCACATCAGCATACTAGGTCATTCATGTCTCAATTCCTAAGTTCCGTGTCCTAAAAGTGCATTAGATGCCTCTCGGGAACTCCGACCATACCGAGTTCATCGAATCTTCAGATACAGTATTACCAGGAGTCTTAATCATATGAAGTAGCTAATTTCATATAGGTGGACAAGTCCTGATCACAACCTAGGTTGGTCAATCCTTAAGATGCTAGCATATAAATCTATCAGACTTCCTAGTTCAGCATTATAACAGTAATTGTACTAAATTAACATAATTACACTAACCCAAACTTTTATCATGGCAACACACAGATTAATTAAGCTATCATGGTAATATCAGAACGCATTATTAAACATAAAAAGTAATAACACATGTTTAATACAAAAGACAAGCTTTTCGGATAAAAACCTGAAAAGACCGAAGAAATCTGCCCGAGATCGCAGGGACTCGCCGGGATATCCTCCGGAAAATAAAAGCTAAGCTAACTACTACTAAAAACTAACTAAAAGCTTGAAAATATGAAATGAATTACAAATTGAGTGTGTGTTGAAATGGATGGAGAAAGCCCTTTAAATAGACTTGAAATTTGCCTGCAAACGGCTGGCAGGCCGTTTGGCAACCCGTTTGGCAGGCCGTTTGGCCAGCCCGTTTACTGAGGCATGCCGTTTGCTTGGCCCGTTTGCTGAAGCCGTATGGCAGGCTGTTTCTGAGCCTGACAAGCCGTTTGGCAGGCCGTTTGGTTTGCCCGTTTGGCTTGCCAGGTCAGCCTGATTTCCTGGATCGTAACTTTTTTTCTTGTCTTTCACCATTTTCGCTCTAGATTCTTCGTTTTAGCTCCATCTTACTTGATTCTTCTTGCATCGCCTTTGTAATTACTTAATATACAAAATCAACCGACAAAGCGATTATTTTTGCGATAAATTTTGGAACTCTATGGTTTTTAGGGCTCAATATTGGGGGTAAAAACGTGACTTTTTGCCCGATATCAAATACACCACACTTAGCTTTGCTTGTCCTCAAGTAAAAAGTGAGAATATAAGGATCTTTCTAATCGATTCTCTCTTGCCCCACCCATAGATCTCTTTATTATGCCTTCATCAGAAGTCGACACATCTTTCGAAAGTATAAGAAAAAGTTTCGAGCTTCGATGGTTTGGTCGCTAGATTTCAATTGCGTCCATAGTGAAAAAGGCGTACTTTCCAACTCTAAGATGTAGAGTATACATGACCAGGCTCCTCACTAGCGGATCACTCGTATCACTCAAGTGTTTAGGGTGTCTTATTCTAACTGTATTGTCGCTCAGAAGCCAGTCGTGTATCAGTTCTTATCATAGGCTTGATAATGCATCGATATCTCCACCAGTTAAGTAAGGACGGCACTGATCTTCTTCCTAGGCATTCTTTCAAGAGGAAGAGGGTTGTAGGGTTTGGAAATTTCATGGATGGGTGAAAGTTATCCAGATCTTTTGACTTTTGATAGAATTGATAGATTTTGATTCTTCAGAGTATCCATTTTAGATAGAGAATGGCCTAGAATTTCGTAAAAGTTTTTTTCGGAAGAGGCGGATTTTGCTAAGACTTTGTCTAGAATTTTCTTTTGCTCTTCCAGCTTTCTTCTTCAGGGCATCTTCTCGGGTTTTTCTTTGCCTTATTCATAGAGACTTTGCTCTTTCAAAATTATTTTTTTTATCGGCATACCCTTTCTTCATAACTTTTGTCTTTTGTTCCTAGTGCCCAGAGAGGAAGTGATAACCCACTGAAAATAGGTCTTTGACCTATCAAAAACAATCAGGGGTTCGGAATCTTTCAACAAGTGCTTTTGAAGCGAATTTGATCGATCTATCTCTTTATTAATCTCTGGATATTTTGATGAATGGAAAGGGGAGTGAATGGTAAAAGGTGTATTTTGGGAGTGAATTTGGGGTGAATATTTCTGATTCATCAACTCTTTATGCAAGTTGGTCAGTTTAAATTGTGTGGAGTGGAAACGGAAACGGATGGCTTTTTGTCTTCTCTATTCAGAATGATTTTGGAAAGAGTATCGCACCTGCACCACGTATGGCGCTCACTAACCATTGATCTTGAGACGTATGTCTGAACCAAGTTCTAACTTGAACCGCACACTGGTACGCTCATCAAACGAAATAACTTAGTACTGTAGATTTGATGGGTCATACATATACTTTGGGTCCAAGATTCCTTACCTTTTGGGGAGTAGGGGTCGTGCTTGATCATGCGTAGCCTTTTACATACTTTCATAAAAGAAATCTTTTGACACAAAACATAAGTTTCAGCTTAATCGTTCCGTTCTAATAAATGTTCCGAAAACCAATTTCTGGTAATTTTATTAGATCTTTTGGGCAAAAACAAGGTAAGAATTTTTCAAAATTACCCAATATCCATTGCTTAATTACTTTTGGACAAAAGAATTTTTCAAAACTTGGCGTTTTGGTTACTTGACCTTTAAAACTTCGACCTTTGAAACCTTTATCCATTACCCCACACTTAGAAGAACATTGTCCCTAATGTTCTCTAGAAAGAATATTTTAATACTTTATAAATTAAGGACATTGACTTCTAAAATTCTAAGTTATTTGCGGGGGTTACCCCACACTTAGAAATTTTAGTGCGTTATAATTGAAATAGGTTTGAGGAAGGATTACTTCCCTATGGTCGTGTTACTTTTCTAGTGCTGGGCCTTCCTACGGTCAATCTCCTAGAGACCGGCCTCTTTTGATAATATTTCTGCATGAAGAACAAAAAGAGAAAGGCAGTATTTCCACTATATATATAATGTTTTATTACAATGCTTTAAAGATAAAACTAAAGTAAAATAAAGTAGAATAAAGTAGTCTACGGGATACTATCATGGTCAATGTGCTGAGTCGGCTCTGCGAAGTATATGAAGATCTCATCATCATCCTCTAGTCTTGGCAAGTACTCGAGAGGTTACCCTATATCCAACTCAGGGCCTAGTAATGAATCCAGACATAGGTTTGATGGTAACTCCAGGTGGGATAGGCTCGGAAAAGGCTCCTCGTCAGGTATGCTCCCGGTGATCTCAAATGACTGGGCCGTTGGTGGCTCAACTGATATGGGAATAGTGATAAGGTGACAACCCTCAGGTAGCTCAGTGACTGGAACTAGCTCGCTGACTGGAGCAGGTGGTGTGATGGGAATAGGAGTAGCATGTGCAGGCATGGCAGCTGAGGCAACTGAGTGAACTGAGGCCGGTGTGGAACGCCTGGGCATAGAGTACTACGCGGGAATCCCTCGCACTGGAGGTATGCTCTATGAGCTCGGTAGAGCCTCTGCTGGTCTCTGAGTAGTGCCCATGCAACATCAGGGTCACTTAAAGTGGCTCCATAGTGTATCACTGTCTGTGGCTCATGCATCTCTGGCAACTGTGTGTGCTCGACTGGTCTCCTGGCTAAATGTCTAAATCATTGAACAGGAGGAACTGGCAGTGCTGTGCTGATATCCTCCTCAACACTCTCCAATATCAATCGCCTTGGGCTTAATTACCCTGTTGATGGCCTATTCTGATCAGCACTGCTTCTGGATGAGTAAACTCTAGGAGTCCTCCTCCTGCGAACTGGGATGTAAACTGAAGCTCCTGAACTTGGCATTTTTGCCTTAACACATTCAACAATCTTGTAAGTACTAAGCGCAAGTACGGCGCTTAGTTGCTAGTACACAGAGATAATATCTTGAGACTAAAAATAATTTGAAATGAAAATAATAAGTAATAAAAAGGATAAGCAAGGGGTGCCTCCCAAGAGCGCTTTGTTTATCAAGTCGTTACAGCTCGACTTTTCCTTTTCAGATCTTCAGAATGGATCAAAAGAGAAGAGGTGCTCCTCCTTATAGTGGTCTTCTAAATAAGCTTTCAACCGGTGGCCGTTGACTTTGAAGTTACAAGTAGGTACTTCCAATTCCACGGCCCCATGTGGAAAAGCATGTACAACTTTGTATGGGCCACTCCATCTTGATCTAAATTTTCCAGCGAACTTCGTGAACCGAGAATTGAAGAGCAGAACTTTATCTCCAGGGGCGAACTTTGTAGGGATTAATTTTGCGTCATGCGTAAGCTTCGTTCGTTCCTTGTAGATGTATGACGTTTCATATGCATTGTCTCTTAATTCGGCGAGTTCGTTCATTTGCATTTTTCGATGTTTTGCGGTAACTGAGGGATCGAGGTTGCAGGTCTTCAGTGCCCAGAGAGCTTTATATTCAAGTTCTAGCGGAAGGTGACAAGCTTTTACGTAGATCATGCGGTAGGGTGTAGTTCCTAGAGGATTCTTGTAAGCAGTCCGGAATGCCCACAGAGCATCATCTAGTTTCTCGGCCCATTTATATCCATGATGGCCGATAGTTCATTCTAAGATTCTTTTGAGTGATCTGTTCGTGACCTCTGCTTGTCCGTTAGTTTGCGGATGATAGGCAGTGGACATTTTGTGGGTAACTCTTTATTATTGCATCACTTTCATAAACTGGGTGTTACAAAAGTGTGTGCCTCTATCGCTTATTATAGCACGGGGAGCTCCAAATCTGCAGAAGAGTCTCTTCAGAAAGTTGGTGACGACTTTGGCATCATTCGGAAATGCTTGGGCTTCGACCCATCTGGAGACGTAATCTACTACTACGAGGACATATTCTTTCCCATTAGACTTTGGGAATGGGCCCATGAAGTCTAATCCCCATATATCGAAGATCTCGCAAGTTTGGATATTAGTCCGAGGTATATCATTCTTCATAGAGATAATACCTTGCCTCTGGCATGCGTCACAACGCTTTACAAGCTCTTGCACATCTCGAAATATAGACGGCCAACAGAATCCTGATTCGTAGACTTTTCTTGCGGCTAAATTTGCTCCATGATGACCTCCAGTTGGTCCATGGTGACATTGGTGAAGGATCCCTGCTGCTTGTTTCTCATCTACGCACATCCTGATTATCTGATCAAGGCAAATTCTAAACAGGTAAGGGTCTTTCCAGTAGTAGTACTTGGCATCCCTGAAGAACTTCCTTCTTCGGGAGGTACTCATTTCTTTCTGTACTACTTCGGTAACTAGGTAGTTGGCCATGTTGGCATACCAAGGAGTGTCGGTAAATTGTGATCCTATGTGAGTTTGTCCTAAACTCATAAGCTGTTCTTTCGAAAGTTTGTCTCTGATATCTTGTTCAGCAAGTTGTTCCATCACTGGGTTCTCCAAACGACTAAGAAGATCTGCTGCGACGTCCTCTACTCCTTTCTTATCTTTAATCTCAATATCAAATTCTTGTAGGAGTAAGATCCATCGTAGGATTCTTGGTTTCGCGTCTTGCTTAGTGAATAGATATTTGAGGGATGAGTGATCTATGTAAACCGTAGTTTTGGACAAGATGAGATAGGAACAGAATTTGTCGAAGGCAAATACTACGGCTAGCAGCTCCTTTTCCGTGGTGGTGTAATTCTGTTGAGCTCCAGTTAAGGTTTTGCTTGCGTAATATATTGGATGAAAGTGCTTATCTACCCGTTGTCCAAGCATAGATCCAACTGTGAAGTCACTCACAGCACACATGATTTCAAAGGGTAGACTCCAATCAGGAGAAATCATGATAGGCGCATGTGTTAGCTGTTCTTTCAGATAGTTGAATGCTTTTCAACATTCTTCATCGAAGACAAACGGGACTTCCTTTCCTAGGAGATGAGTGAGAGGTTGTGTGACCTTTGAAAAATCCTTAATGAAGCTTCGGTAAAAACCGGCGTGTCCTAGGAAACTCCTTACCGCTCTTACTGTGGTAGGTTCTGGAAGCTTAGTAATGGTCTCAATCTTAGCCTTATCAACTTTTATTCCTGCTTTTGAAATCTTATGTTCTAAAACTATCTCTTCTTTTACCATAAAGTGACATTTTTCCCAATTCAGAACTAAATTTGACTCTTCACACCGGGTGAGCATCTTGTCGAGGTTAGAAAGGCACGAATCAACGGCACTACCAAAAACTGAGAAGTCGTCCATGAAGACTTCCATACAACGTTCAATCATGTCGTGGAATATTGCTACCATGCATCGCTGGAATGTGGCTGGTGCATTGCATAGCCCAAAGGGCATGCGTCGATAGGCAAATGTTTCATAAGGACAGGAAAACACTCTTGGTCCTTTGGATCGAGGGGAATTTGAAAGTAGCCGAAAAAACCGTCAAGGAAACAGTAGAATTCATTTCCTGATAGACGTTCCAACATTTGATCGATGAAAGGTAATGGAAAATGATCTTTTTGGGTTGCTTCATTTAGTTTACGATAGTCTATGCAAACCCTCGAACCGGTGACTTCCCGAGTTGGAATAAGTTCATTATTCTCATTTTGAATTACGGTTGTCCCTCCCTTTTTGGGTACCACTTGAACATGACTAACCTACGGTGAATCGAAAATAGGATAGATTAGAACGGCATCCAGAAGTTTGATTACTTCTTTCTTGATGACTTCTTGAATCATAGGATTGACCCTTCTTTGCCTCTGAACTGATGGTTTGAAATCGTCTTCCATAAAGATCTTATGAGAGCAATAATTGGGACTGATTCCTTTTATGTCAGAAATCTTCCAAGCAATTGCCTTCTTATGTGATTTCAAAACTTGAATCAATTTTGCCTTCTCTTGTGGCGTGAGGTCTTTCGAGATGATTATAGGGAGTTGCGTCTCTCCTTTTAAGAATGCATACTCCAGATTGTCGAGTAACTTCTTCAATTCCAATTCTGGAGGCTCCTCGATAGATGGCTTCATTCTTGCTATTTCCGCTCTGTCTAACGAGTCATACCTCTCTTGGAATTCTGATTCTTCATCATTAGTAGCGGTCACTGATGCTATCTGTTCTTCATTTCTGGAAACCGTCCTTCTTAATGCTTCCTCTTCAGAAACGTCTTCTTTAGTTTCGAAGGTTGGTTCGGGAAACTCCTCACAGTCCTCTTTTGACTGGGGTTCCCGATATGCCGGAATGAAATATGTTTCTTCATTCGGTCTTCTACTTAGTAGAGGTAAATGAATGCCTTGTCCTAGCAGTGTTATTTGAATAGTTTTGCCAAGAAAGTTACTTTCAGAGAGGGGAGATATGTGTTGACTAAGGTTTATGGCTGAATGGTTGTCGAGATTTCCTTTAGGAGGTGTAAAGAACATATCCTTAGAAATTTGATCTTGACTACATATAGCCATAGTCTCTTCCAGATATTCGTTGACGAGTTCTTGAAAAGAATCAGAGAGATTTACATCTTCTTCACGGGGGTGGCTCATGAGTCGATTGACATTAAGTGTGACTTCCTCACTTCCAACTCTTAGTTTTAATGATTTGTCGTGAACATCGATTACGGACTTTGCAGTATTTAGGAATGGTCTGCCAAGTATGAGTGGGACCTTTGTGTCTTCCTCAATATCCATAACGACGAAATCGACGGGAAATGCGAACTTATCCACTCTGACTAGGACATCTTCAGCTATTCCCCGAGGAATCTTAACTGATCTGTTCACGAGTTAGATAGTCATTTTGGTGGGCCTTAAGTCATTTAATCCTAGCTTTTTAAATAACGAATAGGGCATTAGGTTTACACTGGCACTTAAGTCTGCTAACGCATTGCTAATTTGGACATCTTGTAGGTAGCAAGGTACCGTAAATCTTCCTGTATCTCCTAACTTAGGGGGAATTCCATGTTGTAACACTAATGAGCATTCTTCACTTAAGGGCAAACTAACTATCTCTCTTAATCTCTCTTTGTTTGAAAGCAATTCTTTGAAAAATTTAGCGCAGTTTGGCATTTCTACTAAAGCATCTACTAGTCGCACATTCAAATGTAAATTCTTAGTAATATCCCAATACTTAGCGAATTGCGCTTCTTGTTTTTCCTTCCAAAGCCTACCTGGGAAAGGTATGCGATCGCGCGGAATAATTTCCGGGGCCTTATGAGAGATAGGTTCCGGTGGATTGACATCTGGGTCAATTGGCACAGGTTCCTTATCGAAAAAATCTTGTATGGGTATATTAACAGTTGTTTCCTTCCCTCCTCTAGTAATTACTAGGGCATCAAACTCACTACTCTCTAATTCAGCTTTAGCGGTTAAACGTTTAAGTGTAAGCTGAAAATTAGTGATTAACTCTTCAAAAGTCTTTATCAAAGTGTCGAACTTATTCTGACATTCTATGACTTGAAGGTTTATTGTGTACTGCTTTTTCATAAATTCAACTAAAGCTTCTTTAAAGAGGGTAGTAGGTTTGTGCAACGGGAGGAGTATATTAAAGTCTGAGCTATTCTGCTGTTTATATGCCCATCTAGGGTAAGGATACCTTAGATTGGTTCTAGTAGCATCGGTACTTTTAGGATTTGATAAACCTTGAAGAGTGAGGGTGAGATCTTGTAACCTGGTTTCTAGCATTTGTACCGTATGAGTGAAGACATCATCCTTCTCAGCAGCTTCATTGTTCCAATCCTCCTGCTGTGCAGCTATTGTGTCCAAAAGATCTCATGCTTCGTCTACCGTTCGTGACATGAAATTGCCTTGTGAGGCCATGTCTAGGAGAGACTTATCATCCTTGGTCAAACCATTGTAAAGCATGCAGATTATATCTGCCCGACTTAACGAGTGATTCGGACATCTTTTAAGCATCACTTTTACTCTATTCCATGCTAAACACAATGACTCGTTTTCTTTTTGAGAAAAGTTGGCGATATCATTACTTAAACATGTTTGCAAGGAAGGTGGATATAATTTGTTCAAAAATTTAGTAGTTAATTCTTCCCATGAATGTATTGAATTCGGGTTAAGACCATCAAACCATGCTAAAGTGTGTGAAGATAGAGAATATTGTAAAAGATGAAGTTTCAAAAGGTTTTTCTCGTTTGCTTCCTTCTTAAAAGAGTTAACCAGACTGATAAATTTGTTTATGTGAAAGTTTGGATCGTCAGTCAGTAATCCTTGAAATTTACAGATCATACTGACTAGTTTAATCATGTGTGAACTAATTTCAGGAATTCCTTCGGTTCCTAAGGTGATTGGTCCTCCTCTTTCTTCTAAGCATGACTTATGCATAGAAGCAAGGGTGCTTTGTTGCTCCATTTTTTATGATTTTCTATTTAAAAAGACTTAAAAGTAACTTTTAGAAAATATTAATTTACTAAAAGGATCGATAATTTAATAAAAAAATTATTCTTGAAATTCGGTCGCTAACCAGATCGGATATCTTATCTGATAGGACTTCTCACAGATTACTTATATCTAGGTGGCCAGGCCGACTATGGAGAGGCAGGATCCTTTTGGTTCCAATATAATTGGAGACTGCTCAGAAAATCCAACAACCAATTCCGTGTATAATTGTCTTTCTTAGACACCACCAAACAATACTTTGTCTGTTTAAAATCTTTCTCGATCAAAATATTCGATCCCCGGCAGCGGCACCAGAAAACTTGATATGCAACTAACGATATGGCCGAAACGGACGGTTTTATTCATGCGGTGTCGTTAGGCCGCAGGACGTCTAATTCGGTTGATCAAGGTAGCACGCAGTGGTTTTGTTTATTTATATTTTGCGGGGCCTAAATTTACTTTTACTTTCAAAAGTGTAGAAGGTATAAGTTAACCTAGTGTCGTATTTTTTTTGCTGATTAACGAATTGAAGATCAAGTGGATAATTGTCTTTTAGTTAAATTACCTGGATGAAAGATAGTAGTTGATTTTAGCTAAAGGTCCTAAATGCAGAAAAGTAAATAAAGTGGAAGGATATCTGGAGTATGCAGATCAGGGAAATGTTGACCAAGATATCAGTATTGGCTTAGGGAAAGGTAATTATGCTTATGTTAAAACTATGCTTAGAATGATGTAGATCTGGTTGGATGAGCCAATTACACAGACCTACTTGTCTCTGAACTCTCGGAGTTCTCTGTAAGCAGTGAGAAGTATGTCACTTGGTCGTATAATTGAAAGGTAACAATACCTCAGAGGTTATAGTTAGTAAAGCACTAGGTTTATTAGTGAGTTAAGCTCTAATCCTAACCCTCGTTATCAGTTTAGGTAACTGAATAACAACGTGCCGTGTTGATTGAACACTGATCACAAAAGGAAGGAGTCCGTCGGTTTAAGTTGGCAAAACCTTAAATGAAAACTAACAACCATTCTATCATACTAATGAGATCATAACAATTCAAGCATTATACAGCATCACAGTTAATATACTGGTAGTAAAGCAGATAGAAACCTAATGAATACCTAAACAGTTGATATGACTAAGACCTAAGGCAACAATCAAACAAGAACATGCAATAGGCTTGGGTCATACAGTGTAGGCATAAACTAGATCTTAATAGTTCCTAAGAGGTCTCTTTGGAACAGTCAATAGGCATACTAGGTCATTCATGTCTCAATTCCTAAGTTTCGTGTCCTAAAAGTGCATTAGATGCCTCTCTAGAACTCCAGTCATACCGAGTTCATCGAATCTTCAGATACAGTATAACCAAGGGTCTTAATCCTATGAAGTAGCTAATTTCATATAGGTGGACAAGTCCTGATCATAACCTAGGTTGGTCTATCCTTAAGATGCTAGCATACAAATCTATCAGACTTCCTTGTTCAGCATTATAATAGTAATCGTACTAAATTAACATAATTACGCTAACCCAAACTTTTATCATGGCAACATATAGATTAATTAAGCTATCATGGTAATATCAGAACGCATTATTAAACATAAAAAGTAAGAACACATGTTTAATACAAAAGACAAGCGTTTCGGATAAAAACCTGAAAAGGCCAAAGAAATCTGCCCGAGATCGCAGGGACTCGCCGGGATATCCTCCGGAAAATAAAAGCTAAGCTAACTACTACTAAAAACTAACTAAAAGCTTGAAAATATGAAATGAATTACAAATTGAGTGTGTGTTGAAATGGATGGGGAAAGCCCTTTAAATGGACTTGAAATTTGCCTGCAAATGGCTGGCAGGCCGTTTGGCAACCAGTTTGGCAGGCCGTTTGCCAGCCCGTTTGCTTGGCCCGTTTGCTAAATCCGTATGGCAGGCCGTTTCTGAGCCTGCCAAGCCATTTGGCAGGCCGTTTGGTTGGCCCGTTTGGCTTGCTAGGTCAGCCTAATTTCCTGGATCGTAACTTGTTTTCTTGTCTTTCACCGTTTTCGCTCTAGATTCTTCGTTTTAGCTCCGTTTTACTTGATTTTTCTTGCATTGCCTTTGTAATTACTTAATCTACAAAATCAACCGATAAAGCAATTATTTTTGCTATAAAGTTTGGAACTTTATGTTTTTAGGGCTCAATATTGGGGGTAAAAACGTGACTTTTTGCCCGATATCAATGCCATACGACGAACACTTCAACTGCCAAGTGGACCATTTTTTGATTCACCAACAAGTGATGAATTCAGATGGGAGGTACTTGAAATTATTGAGTTTAATCGACCAGTGGCTCATACGCCTTTAAGGAAGCATATTCCACCTCTTTGGTATTACTTCTTTGGATTGCTGACACAATGCATCAGCCAGAAGTCTGGTAGTTTTGACCAATGCTCAGATTTTGAGCTTAAGATTGGTCATAGTTACTGTTTAACCAAAATATTGATTATGTCGGTGAAATCTTCTTGAGGCTAAAGGAAATGGTGCTTGCACCCAAAAGAACACACTTAATCCCCTTTCCAAAGTTTTTGAGCCTTGTGTTTAAAAACGAGCTGGGTGATGCTTACCAGTAGATTACTCATGAATCTGTAGATCTGCCCCTGAAACAAGGGGGAATGACTAAAGATGCTCCTGCTGCTCCATATACTGGTGATGTGCGAGCGGAGGGGTACGAAATACTATTATTTTTATTACGAAATACGACGAAATATGATACAAGTTTTAATTATTTATGTACAAATGGGATATACCTAAACTCTGCTACAACACTATAGGCAGTGTACCTAATCGTAGAGTAGTATAGTTTTTAGTAAGTCCGATTCGTTCCACAGGGAGACGGCTTATTTTACACTATATTTTAAACAACTATATTTGTACAAAATATATATATTACAATTATTATTATTATAAAAAGGGGGGTTTTACCGTTTAATGAATGGTTTGTCGATTTTATATTTTAAGCGTAAAGATAAATTATGATAATTAAAGTGTGTAAAGTAATTAAGGATATTTAAATGACGATAAAATAAATAACAATAATTAAAATGACAATAAATAAAAGTATGAGGAAATATAAAATTAAATATATTATGCTTATTTAAACTTCCGTACTCATGATGTTTGACGTTTTGATTTTAATTTATTACCCTGGGTTAATTGTACTTTGTCCTGGATTATTTGATATGTCCATCTAGTTTTGTCCATAATTATGATGCCCCGTACAAAACTATCGTGTACGAATCATCAACAACAAGATCATTACAAGGTTAAGTACTATATGTTGTAATAAAAGAAGTTGCATTCATGATAGAAAGATGACGTCATAATCGACATCAATTGTTTTACACCAACAGTATGCTTCTACAAATAGCAAGCATGAATAAATGTATGTGACCCTTAAGTCGTTACAAAACATAGTTCTAAATGTAATTAAGTTTGAATGCAAGATAAAGTAGTTCATGCGGTGATAACACTAGAGCAGCGGGTGTCAACGGCAAGACTAGTACACAGCGGAAGCAGCTAACCTTAAGCACCTGAGAAAAACATGCTTAAAAACATCAACACAAAGGTTGGTGAGCTATAGTTTAAGTATAACAGTATGTAAGGTAGGCCACAAGATTTCAGTGCTACAAAGAGCGTTTCAAAATAGTATGATAAAGTATATGTTGACCGTGGGCACTTGGTAACTAACTTAACGTTTATACCCCCTGAAAGTACACTTGGCAAGTGCGTATGTATACGAAGTATTAAACAACCATTAAATGCTAGCGCTACTAGCCCGAGTGGGGATGTCAAACCCTATGGATCCATATCTAAGATTCGCGTTCACCGGTTCAAAAACCAATGACTAAACGTTACCGAGTTAAAGGGAATGTTTATGCCATTGTATAACCCACACATATATAAGTTTAAGTACTTGTGCCTAGTATGTAAAACGTAAAATGCGCATGTATTCTCAGTTCCCAAAATAAGTTAAAGTAAAAAAGGGAATGCTATAACTCACAATGATAAAGTAGCGGTAAAGTATGACTCGGGAAATAAGCAAGTGTGTAGGTTCGGAAAGTCCTCAACCTAAGTCAAATAGTACTAAGTCAGTAAATCGCTCCAATAGGTTTAAAAGTATGTAAATTAGGTCTTAAAGGTCATCATCATTCATCATTAAACAAAAGGTGTAAAGTAAGTTTCGTTCAAGTATAGTGTTTAAAACAAAGGCTGAGTTCGGTCAGTCACCACGGCCTCTATACCTACTGAAATAAGGTAAGGCCAGTGGCCATGGCTCCGTATATGAGTCCTTTAGTTGTGGTAAAAATCCCAGAAGCAAACTCATCTTCGTTTGACCGTGGCGACGGTCTAAGTGCGAGTAGGTCAGAATTTTCAGCACAACGTTAAAAGGGCATAGTGACGATCGGAGGGCCATAAATCCTAAACCGTAACTCGGATTAAGATGAGTCCTATATGAAAAGTTATCTACTCGAACAGAGATATATGAAAATCATCTTTACAGTAGCCCAGGTCGTACAAGTCAGACACAGAAACAGTAAAACAGTAGGGTCAGTAGGTTCCGGTGGTTCTTGGTGCTCGATGCTTATCATGGTTCTCATCCTTGATGCATATAGCTTCAAGTGTATAACTCGTTGATGTGTTTGCATCATTTTCACCAAGGTTTGACCATCATAACCCAAGTGTAAGTCTAAGACATGAAGCACAACTCACTTAAGTGTTGCAAGTGTTTTGATGAACCAAGGTTACATCAAAGTCTTAGATTTAACACATACATGAAATATAAAAGTAATATTAACCAAGTTTTGACTATTATGACACAAGTGTAGGTCTAAGACATGTAGCACAACTCACTTAAGAGTTGTATGAAGTTTTATGAACAAAAGTTACATCAAGGTCTTAGATCTAACACATACATGAACTTTAAAACTAATAATAAGTTACAAACTTGAAAGTGAACTTATGAAATCAAGATCTTATTGTAGAACATAGTTCTTAGTTAGATCTTGAAGATCCTAGACCCAAAAGTCTAGATCTAACATAAGTGTACAAAGTTATAGTTAAAGAAAGCTTACTTACATGTTCTTGAACTTTCAAAGTTAACTTTTAGTTCAAGATTAATGAGATCAAAGTTAACTAGTAACACTTGACCAATAACAACCAACAAACATGAAATTAAAGTGCAAGTAAATGAAGTAAATAAGCTAAGTAAACAAGTAACTAGTTCATGGGTTGTTCATACTTTAAAGATTCAAACCAAAGTTTGATCTTTAAGAATGTAAACTTTAAGTTTACAAACATGACTTACAAGTAATGATTTTACAACCATGAACTTAAAATCTTTTAACATATTAAGTGTAGAACAAAAACTAGAAAGTTTATGTTCCTGTGTTTTCTTGTAAATACAAGATAAATGAAGAACAAACTAACAAGTTTGGTTCTTTAAAACTAGTAAGTAAATAATAACAAGTAACAAAGTAACAACAACTAACAAGTAATTAATTAGCAAACATGAACAAGTATTAATAAGCAAAAGAATGATGAATGTGAGAGTGTTATGGTTCGGTTTTTGGAGAGAAAAAGAAAGGAAGAGTGAAGCTTGTAACTTACAAAGTTTAGAGAGATAAGAGAGAAAAGTAAGAAGTAAGTAAGTGTGTGTGTAAATGAAATGGGACTAGTGAAGAATGCAAGTAATAAGTGATCAAAAAAAAAGATTTTGAACTCCCTCTCACCCATGGGAGCCTACGGTCAGTAGAAGAAAAGGGAAGGGGGAGAAGTCCACAAGGTTCATGCATGTATGTTTCATGAAAGATGGATATATGGGGTGTTTGCATGGGGATTATGGTGCAAGTATGTTGCAACAAGATTCTTTACTAGTTAATCTATCTAGTTTAGTTCCAAGGTAATACTTACATGGTAGGTTGGGCTAAAAAGTCCATTAAGAAGTAGGTTGGGCTTATAAGTCCTCATTCAAGAGTCCATTAACATTATCAAGCCCAAGTTTCTTGTAAGTAACAATTTAATCCAATAAGAGCCCAAGTAATTAACTAATAACCATAGTTAATTAAAATGATTAATAAAACTTAATCATGAATGTAAATAATATCTGAAAATATTATTCGTGTAAGTTTCGTGTGTCACAAAGACGTTTCGGGCAATTAAAGTCAAGTACGGGCAATCATGGCAACATGTAAACGTAATAACATACATTCGTTTAATCACAAGTATTAATAATAATAATTATTAATAAATAAACATTAGAAAATCCAGGGTCGTTACATTACCCACCTGTTAAATAAAATTTCGTCCTGAAATTTTAAGCTGAGGTAGATGGAGGAGTCAGGAAAAGGTGAGGATACTTCTGCATCATTTAATCCTCTCGCTCCCAAGTAAACTCAGGTCCTCGTTTGGCATTCCATCATACTCGTACAATCAGAATCTTGTTTCATTTCAAAGTTTTGACCTCACGGTCCATAATTTCAACAGGCTCTTCCACGAAGTAGAGTTTGTCGTCAATTGTAAGTTCCTCAAGTGGTATGATAAGTCCGGGTACAGCAAGACACTTCTTCAAGTTCGACACGTGGAAGGTAGGATGAACTGAGCTCAATTGTGCTGGTAGGTCCAAAAGGTAAGCAACAGGTCCAACACGTTCCAGGATTTCAAAAGGACCAATGTATCGAGGGTTTAACTTTCCACGCTTTCCAAAACGAATCACACCCTTCCAAGGTGCAACCTTCAACATTACATGATCACCAATGTTGAATTCAAAGTCTTTACGTTTAAGATCGGTATAACTCTTTTGACGATCGCGGGCAGTCTTAAGTCTAGCTTGAATCTGAGCAATCTTTTCCTTTGTTTCATGGACTACCTCGGGTCTGGTGATTTGTTTTTCGCCTACCTCGGCCCAACAAATAGGAGATTGGTACTTGCGACCATACAACTCTTCAAAAGGTGCAGCATCAATGCTCGAGTGATAACTGTTGTTGTAAGAAAATTCGGTGAGTGGCAAATGCCTTTCCCAGACCTTTCCGAAATCGATGACACATGCACGCAACATGTCTTCCAAGGTCTGAATTGTTCGTTCACTTTGCCCTTCGGTCTGTGGATGGTAAGCAGTACTCATGTCGAGATAGGTTCCCATGGCTTCTTGTAAGGAACGCCAAAATCTAGAAGCAAAACGGGGATCGCGATCGGAGATGATCGATAAAGGCACACCGTGACGAGATACAATCTATTTAATGTAAATTTGAGCAAGTCTCTCCATCGTATATGTTTCTTTCATCGCTAAGAAATGTGCAGATTTAGTAAGGCGGTCAACAATAACCCAAATGGTATCGTATCCGCCCACCGTCTTTGGCAGCTTGGTAATGAAATCCATTATGATCCTTTCCCACTTCCATTGTGGGATTTCCGGTTATTGGAGTAACCCAGAAGGTCTCTGATTCTCGGCTTTAACCTTCGAGCAAGTCAAACACTTACCAACATAAGTCGCAACGTCCTTCTTCAGATTCAGCCACCAATACTGTTCTTTAAGGTCGTGGTACATCTTGCCCGCACCGAGGTGAATCGAATATCTCTATTTGTGTGCTTCATCAAGTATAAGGTTCCGTAGATCTCCATAACAAGGTACCCAAATTCTTCCGGCATAACATCGGAGTCCAGACTCCCTAACCTTGAATCGAGAGACAAGTATGTTCAAATGTTCATGAGATATATTCTCCTCCTTGAGAGCCTCATCTTGGGCTACTCGGATCTGACTGTTGAGGTTCGAATGGATGGTGATGTTTAGAGCCCTAACACGAAGAGGTGCCGTCCTCTCCTTTCGGCTTAAAGCGTCAGCTACAACATTGGCCTTGCCAGGATGATAACGAAGTTCACAATCGTAGTCGTTGAGCGTCTCAATCCATCGACACTGTCTCATATTCAGTTGCTTCTGATCAAAGATGTGCTGGAGACTCTTGTGATCGGTGAAGATAGTGCTCTTAGTTCCATACAAATAGTGTCTCCACAACTTGAGCGCAAAGACAACGGCTCCAAGTTTGAGATCATGGGTAGTGTAGTTCCGTTCGTGAATCTTTAGTTGACGGGAGGCGTAAGCGATAACCTTTGATCTTTGCATTAGTACACAACCAAAACAGCTTTTCGATGCATCGGAATAAACAACAAAATCATCACTGCCTTCAGGAAGTGATAAGATAGGTGCAGTGGTTAACTTTTTCTTCAAAGTTTGGAATGCTGATTCGTGTGCGGGTTCCCAAATGAACTTCTTCCCTTTATGAGTTAACGCGGTCAAAGGACGCGCAATCAGAGAGAAACCTTCAATAAATCTTCGGTAGTAATCGGCGAGACCTAGGAATTGGCGAATGTGAGTTGGAGTTGTGGGGGTCTCCCACTTGCTGATAGCTTCGATCTTGGCGGGATCAACTTTGATACCCTGGTCGCTCACAAAATGACCCAGAAATTGGACTTCCTTCAACCAAAATTCACACTTGGAGAATTTGGCGTAAAGTTGTTCTTGTCTCAAGAGTTCAAGTACTAATCAGAGATGTTGCTCATGCTCTTCTTCGCTCTTAGAGTAGATGAGGATATCATCTATGAAGACGATAACAAACTTATCCAAGTACGGCTTGCAGACATGATTCATGAGATCCATGAACACGGCAGGTGCATTGGTTAATCCGAATGGCATAACAAGAAACTCATAATGACCATAACGAGTTCTAAATGCAGTCTTCATTACATCGCTTTCCTTCACCCTCAACTGGTGATAATCGGATCGCAAATCGATCTTAGAGTAAACACTCGATCCTTGTAGTTGATCAAAAAGATCGTCAATGCGGGGAAGAGGATACCGATTGTTGATCGTCAATTTGTTGAGTTCGCGGTAGTCGATACACATACGGAAGGATCCATCCTTCTTCTTCACAAACAACACAGGTGCACCCCAAGGCGAGAAACTTGGTTGGATAAATCCGCGGTCAAGTAGTTCTTGTAGTTGACTCTGTAATTCTTGCATCTCGGAAGGTGCGAGTCTATAAGGTGTGCGAGCTACAGGTGCTGCTCCTGGCACTAAATCAATCTGAAACTCTACTGCTCTCGGCGGTGGTAATCCAGGCAATTCTTCAGGGAAGACATCGGAAAATTCGTTCACAATTCGAACGTCGTTCACATTCTTCACCTCGGTTTCTAACGTTTTCACATGCACTAGGACAGCAAGACGTCCCTTCTTCATGATCTTTTGTGCTTTCACGCAACTAATGATGTTCAGCTTCGAGGTACATCTCTCTCCGTAGATGATCAGTGGCTCACCGTCTCCCTGTGGTATACGAAGAGCTTTATCTCCACAAATAATATCGGCCCTTATCTTGCTCAACCAATCCATACCGACGATCACGTCAAAACTTCCCAATTTGATGGGTATCAAATCAATTTCAAAATCTGCACCAGCTATGTTGATAATAGTTCCTCGACAAATATGGTCAACTTTCTCAAGTTTTCCATTGGCGACCTCGACAAGCATACTCTCTTTTAACGGGACTAACGACCAATTAATCTTATCGCAAAAATGTCTACATACATAACTTCTATCCGCACCAGTATCAAACAAGACAGAAGCTAAAAGATTGTTGATAGTGAATATACCTGTCACCAAGTCGGGGTTATCTCGGGCGTCCCTTACATTAACATTGAAAGCTCTACCACGGGGTGGTCCGCCATCTTTTCGCTTGTTTGGACACGCATTTCTGAAATGGCCCGTCTGTCAGCATTCATAGCACTTTTTCGGTCCATTGGTGTTCGACTTCCCATTCAAAGTGGTGACCTTGCAGTCTTTCCCGATATGCCCAGTCCGTTGGCACTTTTCACAAACGACGTTACAATACCCAGTATGGTGCTTGTAGCACCATTTGCATTGTGGTAAGGTTCCCTTGTAGTTCGGGTTTGAGTTGGTGTTCGGATTGAGGTTTCCACCGTTGTTGTTTCCTCTGAAACCCTCATGTCATTTTGCCGGGTTCTATTCATAGGTCTGTCCCCTATTGTTATCCCATTTGCGCTTCTCACTAGTACCTGCTTCAGACTTAGCCTTCTCCGGTTCATCGATGATTATTTGATTCATTAAAGTATGCACCATGCGCATCGCTTCCGGGACATTTGGTGGCTTGGACGAGGTGACGTTTCCCTTAATGCTCTTAGGAAGTCCCCAAAAGTACCTTTCCATTCGTTTGAATTCCGGGGTGACCATTGTCGGACACATCAGGGCTAGTTCCAAAAATCTCCTGTTGTAACCATCAAGGTCTTTCTCAACGGCCTTTAACTGCATGAACTCCATTTCCATCTTTTGTATCTCGGTTCTCAGACAATACTCCTCAATTATGGCACACTTAAATTCTTCCCATGGCGTAGCATACGCCTCATCAATGCCTTGTGCCTGTGCCATTGTGTTCCACCACGTGAGCGCGCCGTCAGACAACGTGCAAGAAGCAAATTTGGTTTTGCTGTCCTCCGAACAGTTGCTAACTCGGAATACTGATTCTAGCTTTTCAAACCATCTAGTGAGACCAACCGGTCCCTCAGTGCCGCTGAAGTTATGTGGTTTATAGCTCTGGAACTCTTTGTACGTACACCCATTATGAATGGGTTGAATAACCGGTGGTGGTGGCGGTGGCGGTGGAGCTTGGGGTTGCATTTTCGCAATGGTTGCGGCTACCCTTTCGGCAATCATCTCTTCGATTTGGGCGGTGGTAGGTGTTGATCGTCCGTTGGCCATGATGTTCTAAACAAAAATTTTGACTCAAGTCAAAATCCAGTATTCAAATAGTAATAATACAGTATATAGTAACCAACATGGAATCAAAACATCACATGTTATTAAATAACGCATCTAGGTACAAATACCACAGAATCATCGTACAGTAATGTAAATAGAACATCGTGCAAGAATTAAATAACGCAAAGTTCTATTCATTAATAATAATAAGTTTCATACATCTGAATAAGTCCGTACAATACATAAGTGAAACATAAAACTACAACTAGATTACATAACGAAATCTAAATACAAAAGCCCTACGGTGAAGGTGGGCGAAGGATGTCCATAACATGGGCCATCTGGTCCTCTAGCTCAGCAACTCGAGCTCGGAGGATCTCCACCTCCCTTGTCAATTCCTCGATAGTGGGAGATGGTGGGGCAGGCGGTGCTGGCGGTGCTGGCGGTACAGGTGGTGCCAATGTAGATGATCTGGCTCCAGAAATAGTCAGTACATAATGGGGTGCCTTACGCATGAGTGGGTCGGCAGGATACGGCACAAGCCGCTTACGGGCAGTAACCCTACGACGCCGACCAAACGCGTCAGTGAAGGCTCGTCCTCCGTTGATCCCCGGAATGATGGTACCGTCGAAGCGATACCGCTTCTTCAGCGGGGTGGAGGGTGGCTGAACAGGTGCATCAGGGTCCTCCTCGTCGGAGTCATCATCACTAGAGCCTTCTGTAGATGAATCATCGGATGAAGAATCATCTTAATCATACGGTGGTGGCTGCACTGGTGGCTGAACTGGCTCTCATCGAGCGGCCATCATCTGTCTGTACCTAGCGGGTCTGATTGGAATGAGACATCCATCAGGGGCGCGTCGGCACCAATGGCGATACCGGTTACGGAACGGACCTTCCCCGAACTCCGCGGGAATCACAATCTCACCGGAGCGGGGCTGTGATCCTGAGGGTCCAGGGGCAGATAGAGCTGGAATCTCTGAAGGGTCCTGGGCTCCGCTAGAAGTAACCACTGGGGCAGGCGCCTGGCTGCTAGTCCCGAAAGATGATGCGCCGGGGTCACTCGTGGGTAGCGAGATCGGTGTGTCGGCAGCAGCAGCAGGTGGGGTGGCTGACGAGTCTAAACTGTCCAAAATGATAGCAGGTGGAGTATCTGACATCTGAACAAGGAAAAATAAATTTTTCCATGTCAGTAAGTCATAAAGCAAGCACGTATTAGGCCAACAGTCTAAATCATGTATAACAATAAGTAACATGGCAATAACGACAAGTATCATGCAATCGAAAGCAGATAATAGCATGCAGTAGTGAAATCATGTAATAGCATACGGCATATCGCATTAAAAGTAAGCAGCAGCATGCAGTAAGTTCAGCAGAAACACGTAAACTAGCAAGTTGTAGATTAGTCCTATTAGTGAATCCTACTCGGGTCGTTCATAGACTCACTAATGCAACCTAATTCCCTACAACCAATGCTCTGATACCAAATGTGATACCCCGTACAAAACCATCGTGTACGAATCATCAACAACAGGATCATTACAAGGTTAAGTACTATATGCTGTAATAAAAGAAGTTGCATTCACGATAGAAAGATGACGTCATAATCGACATCAAATGTTTTACACCAACAGTATGCTTCTACGAATAGCAAGCATGAATAAATGTATGTGACCCTTAGGTCATTACAAAATATAGTTCCAAATGTAATTAAGTTTGAATGCAAGATAAAGTAGTTCATGCGGTGATAACACTAGAGCAGCGGGTGTCTACGGCAAGACTAGTACACAGCGGAAGTAGCTAACCTTAAGCACCTGAGAAAAACATGCTTAAAAACATCAACACAAAGGTTGGTGAGCTATAGTTTAAGTATAACAGTATGTAAGGCAGGCCACGAGATTTCAGTGCTACAAAGAGCGTTTCAAAATAGTATGATAAAGTATATGTTGACCGTGGGCACTTGGTAACTAACTTAACGTTTATACCCCTTGAAAGTACACTTGGCAAGTGCCTATGTATACGAAGTATTAAACACCCGTTAAATGCTAGCGCTACTAGCCCGAGTGGGGATGTCAAATCCTATGGATCCATATCTAAGATTCGCGTTCACCGGTTTAAAAACCAATGACTAAACGTTACCGAGCTAAAGGGAATGTTTATGCCGTTGTATAACCCACACATATATAAGTTTAAGTACTTGTACCTAGTATGTAAAACGTAAAATATTCATGTATTCTCAGTTCCCAAAATAAGTTAAAGTAAAAAGAGAATGCTACAACTCACAATGATAAAGTAGCGGTAAAGTATGACTCGGGAAATAAGCAAGTGTGTAGGTTCGGAAAGTCCTCAACCTAAGTCAAATAGTACTAAGTCAGTAAATCGCTCCAATAGGTTTAAAATTATGTAAATTAGGTCTTAAATTTCATCATCATTCATCATTAAACAAAAGGTGTAAAGTAAGTTTAATTCAAGTATAGTGTTTAAAACAAAGGCTGAGTTCGGTCAGTAACCACAGCCTCTATACCTACTGAAATAAGGTGAGGCCAGTGGACATGGCTCCCTATATGAGTCCTTTAGTTGTGGTAAAAATCCCAGAAGCAAACTCGTCTTCGTTTGACCGTGGCGACGGTCTAAGTGCGAGTAGGTCAGAATTTTCAGCACAACGTTAAAAGGACATAGTGACGATCGGAGGGCCATAAATCCTAAACCGTAACTCGGATTAAGATGAGTCCTATATGAAAAGTTATCTACTCGAATAGAGATATATGAAAATCATCTTTACAGTAGCCCAGATTGTACGGTTCAGACACAGAAACAGTAAAACAGTAGGGTCAGTAGGTTTCGGTGGTTCTTGGTGCTCGATGCTTTTCATGGTTCTCATTCTTGATGCATATAGCTTCAAGTGTATAACTCGTTGATGTGTTTGAATCATTTTCACCAAGGTTTTATCATCATAACCCAAGTGTAAGTCTAAGACATGAAGCACAACTCACTTAAGTGTTGCAAGTGTTTTGATGAACCAAGGTTACATCAAAGTCTTAGATTTAACACATATATGAAATATAAAAGTAATATTAACCAAGTTTTGACTATTATGACACAAGTGTAGGTCTAAGACATGTAACACAACTCACTTAAGAGTTGTATGAAGTTTGATGAACCAAAGTTACATCAAGGTCTTAGATCTAACACATACATGAACTTTAAAACTAATAATAAGTTACAAACTTGAAAGTGAACTTATGAAATCAAGATCTTATTGTAGAACATAGTTCTTAGTTAGATCTTGAAGATCCTAGACCCAAAAGTCTAGATCTAACATAAGTGTACAAAGTTATAGTTAAAGAAAGCTTACTTACATGTTCTTGAACTTTCAAAGTTAACTTTTAGTTCAAGATTAATGAGATCAAAGTTAACTAGTAACACTTGACCAATAACAACCAACAAACATGAAATTAAAGTGCAAGTAAATGAAGTAAATAAGCTAAGTAAACAAGTAACTAGTTCATGGGTTGTTCATACTTTAAAGATTCAAACCAAAGTTTGATCTTTAAGAATGTAAACTTTAAGTTTACAAACATGACTTACAAGTAATGATTTTATAACCATGAACTTAAAATCTTTTAACATATTAAGTGTAGAACATAAACTAGAAAGTTTATGTTCTTGTGTGTTCTTGTAAATACATGATAAATGAAGAACAAACTAACAAGTTTGGTTCTTGAAAACTAGTAAGTAAATAATAACAAGTAACAAAGTAACAACAACTAACAAGTAATTAATTAGCAAACATGAACAAGTATTAACAAGCAAAAGAATGATGAATGTGAGAGTGTTATGGTTCAGTTTTTGGAGAGAAAAATAAAGGAAGAGTGAAGCTTGTAACTTGCAAAGTTTAGAGAGATAAGAGAGAAAAGTAAGAAGTAAGTAAGTGTGTGTGTAAATGAAATGGGACTAGTGAAGAATGCAAGTAATAAGTGATAAAAAAAAAAAAAGATTTTGAACTCCCTCTCACCCATGGGAGCCTAGGTCAGCAGAAAAAAAGGGAAGGGGGAGAAGTCCACAAGGTTCATGCATGTATGTGTCATAAAAGATGGATATATGGAGTGTTTGCATGGGGATTATGGTGCAAGTATGTTGCAACTAGATTCTTTACTAGTTAATCTATCTAGTTTAGTTCCAAGGTAATACTTACATGGTAGGTTGGGCTAAAAAGTCCATTAAGAAGTAGGTTGGGCTTATAAGTCCTCATTCAAGAGTCCATTAACATTAATCAAGCCCAAGTTTCATGTAAGTAACAATTTAATCCAATAAGAGCCCAAGTAATTAACTAATAACCATAGTTAATTAAAATGATTAATAAAACTTAATCATGAATGTAAATAATATCTGAAAATATTATTCGTGTAAGTTTCGTGTGTCACAAAGACGTTTCGGGCAATTAAAGTCAAGTACGAGCAATCATGGCAACATGTAAATGTAATAACATACATTCGTTTAATCACAAGTATTAATAATAATAATTATTAATAAATAAACGTTGGAAAATCCAGGGTCGTTAAAATAATAGTCCATCGGTCATAATTATAAAGTGCGAAAGTCTTCGCCAAATTAACCTTATACCCGAAGTCAAATATTCCAACTAATTGGGGATTTAAACTGTAATAAGGTTTTAATACTTTGTTAATGATTACACCAGGTTATCGACTGCGTGTAATCCAAAGTTTTAATACTTTATTAACAATTACACCAATTACCCTTGAATGTAATCCACCCCTGTTTTAATGAGTCCATTGATTATTAATCCATCCCCTTGTCCGGTCAAATGAATAATTATTATTATTTATACATATCCCGCTCACCGTACCCAGTCAAGCGTATGTGGTTATATATAGATACGTCAAATTATAAATCTCTATATTAAATTAACAAGATATCATTTAGTTAATCAAATATAAAGCCCATTAATAGCCCATAGTCCAATTTCCACAAGTGTCGGTCTTTTGTCCAAACCCCAATTATGGTCCAAAGCCCAATAACCCCGTCTTAATATTTAGCCCAACATCACGATTACTTCAGCTCAAATAAGCATAATAATAACTTAAGTACGATACATAATTAAAAAATGAGAATTTAGCTTACAGTGATTATTAATCGCGTAGTGTTACAGGGACAGAGTTCCGACTTTAAAACCCGTAAAATAACTTTTACATTACCCAAACTAACTAATATAAAACTAAACTATATTATATATATTATATACAATATATATATATATATATATATATATATATATATATATATATATATATATATATATATTATACAGAGGGAGAGATAAATGATATTGGTGTGTTTAATTCGTCTGAATTCTGGCCAATTTATAGACCTGGCCATACTTTGAGAGCCATGCGATCGCATGTCTTTCCTTTGTTATTCCCATGCGATCGCATGGCTAGGCTGGCATGCACCCATCCTTCATTTAAAATGTGGGTTGCTCAATTTATAAAATATATAATATAATATATATAATTTTATATAATTATATATATATTATATTATATTCTTGTGCATATTTGACTTGTAATTTTAGGCCCATTGACTCGCGCGTTGATGCTCGGTTTATGTCTCGGTTCCAGATTTTCGAGCGTCTTTTCGTATACTTTAATATCTTGTTCTTTATGTTTCGCAATTTATAATTTGCACAAAAAATTATTTTCCTTAACTCCCAAAATTCGCGCAAGTCTTTAACTCACTTTTAGTGGCACTTTTGAGTGCACTATGGCTTTAGTGGCACTTTTTCAGCTTTAGTGGCACTTTTTCTTCAATTCTTTAATCTTCGTGCTCCGTCTTCGCATTTATTTATTTAAACGATTACAACTTAAAAATAGAATAATTACAACTAAAAACTTTACATATTGGGATGATATTGCGACTAAATATATGTTCATTTGGAGCACTATCAAATATCCTCACACTTAAACGTTGCTTGTCCTCAAGCAATACAGAACTTGAAATTAAATCACACTTTACTCAAATCACTTTTTTATTCTCACACTTTATACAGCAGTGATTTTGATACAGCGGTATAAACAATGATAGTAACGATGTGATTTACAGTCCCACATGACTATGAAAATTTAGATCCTTTACGGAAATTGGATCTTAACGATGTAGTTTACTGTCCCACATGACTATGAAAATTTAGATCCTTTAATGAAATTGGATCTTTATGAAAACATTTGATCTTTTGAAAATTCAATCTAGCTTTTACCCTAGATAAGTTTTCCGGAATAACCCTTCACCGGTGTTTGCAAAATATTTTTGTGGGTTGTGTGGGTTTCATATTTTAAAATTTTAGCTCAAAACTTGCGGTTTTGTGTCACCCACTTGCTAATCCTTGTATTAGGAAAGAAACACGTCCAGTATACTTGCTCCGTATATTACCTTTCGGTAAACTACCGTTCGGTTGTAAATGAAAGCGATGAACAAGCAACTGTTAAGGCAATGTCTAATGACATGCAGATGTTCATGGTCCACAACGTGTCGGATGCAATTACTATCCTTTGTAGGAGCAATAGTAAAGATCACCCAATAATTTTTCGGTCTGGCACAAGGTCCTGTCTTTGACCATGCTATGCAACCACCGTTCTTACGGTTAACACCCGATTTGGTTCAGGTGACCTAATGAATTCCAGGTGAATTCTTAGGATTTTACGTTCAATGGTAATGAACGCATTGAAAATAGGTTTTCAGAAAACAAATCGGTTTTATTTTGATCAAAATATTTTCTCGTTCAAGCTCAAGTTTAGATATCATTGAATTCCATGAGTTTGTAATTCTCAAACTTTAAGGTCAATCTTAAGGATTAAGTAATATCAGGCTTATAAGATGATTTTTAATCTTTAAGGGGATTATCCTTATTAGGGGTCTGATTCATTAGTCTTATCAAGCTAATTTGCACGGAACCCTCCCCATTTTATGAGACAGATCCTCTCATGGATAGGATAAGTCTGACCACTTGGCGACCCTGTTTGATGTTGAGGTTCATGGATTTTTGGCTGATTTTAGAGATGACTTTTCTAGATTTTTCGTCAACCTACAGCTGGTCTGAACGACAACTTCCTGACCTAAATCAAGAAGCGCGTGTCTTTTCGAAAGACTTTACTTCCTTTTAATGATGGAATAGATTCATCGTGTAGATCCATCTTTTCTTTCATCTTTATTACAATATATCGGGTAAAACAGTTAATTTAGTCCAAAACAAAAGCACCTGCAATAACTTTACAGAAACATGTGATAGATAGTTTTTAATTGAATAACTTGGTACATTCTCCCCAAACTTGGCTTTTTTCATGTTTCTTTTTATTTCAAACAAATAAATTCACGCATTTTAGCTTGTTTCTAAATTTATGTCCTTTCCGAGGTACCGATAATTTCGGCATTAACACCTAGTTTTATCGTTCATAAATATGTATAAACATGATTTTGAATTCATTTAGTTGAAATTTTTCAAATTTTCATAAAATTTAGATAATAAACCAAGTATAAACCCGAGAGAATTTATAACCCTTCCCTACACTTGAGATCATGCAATGCCCTCATTTGCATGAAATCAGACTATAATTATAAATTCATGAGGGTGATTATTGTAGAAAAGTGATTAAAAATACCCAGTTTGTAATTGTAAAGCTCGTCGAATGATAGATGACGTCTCATCATTCATTACTTTCATTATTTTATCACACATGTTTTTCTTCAAAAACGGTTGCTTTTCTGAACTATTTGCTAATTTTTGAAAATGCGTATTTTGAGACGACCCGTCCTAATCCATAAGGACGGATACAATAACATATGATTACATTGCGAGGTATTTGACCTCTATATGATACATTTTACAAACATTGCATTCATTTTAAAAGACAGACTTTCATTACATCGAAAGTTGATAGGCATGCATACCATTTCATAATATCCAACTATAAATGACCTAATATGTCATTTGCTTAATTATAATCTTTAATGAACTCAATGACTTGAATGCAACGTCTTTTGAAATAGGCCATGAATGACTCCAAGTAATATCTTTAAAATGAGCAAATGCATAGTGGAAGATTTCTTTCAATCCTGAGAATAAACATGCTTTCAAGTGTCAACCAAAAGGTTGGTGAGTTCATTAGTTTATCGTAATCAATCATTTCCATAATTTTAATAGACCACAAGATTTCATTTAATCAATAATCATACACTCGCAAGTGTTTAAAATTCATTCATATGGATTGAACACCTGGTAATCGACATTAACAAAATGCATCTAGAATATCCCCAAACAAATAAACATCGAAGTACTAAAGCAGTTCAAATTCTCTGAGTGGGGCGTGTCAAAGCCCATAGATCTATCTTTAGGATCGCGTCAATTGGTGGCAATTATAATAAACACCAATTCTTAGGCTACCAAATTCAACAAGGGCGATATCCGGTATAACAATTCAACCATAGAATGTAGTTTCGATTACTTGTGTCTATTTCGTCAAACATTTATAAAAACGCATGTATTCTCAGTCCCAAAAATATATATTGCAAAAGCATTTAAAAATGGAGCAAATGAAACTCACAATACTGTATTTCATAGTAATAATACATATGAAGGAATTGAACAAGTGCAAGGTTAGCCTCGGATTCATGAACCTATATTAATTATATATATTTATATGTTGGTCAATATCTATCTAACAATTTAGGTCAAGTCATAGTGTATCACAATCCTAATGCTCGAGACTGATATGCAAAAGTCACCAAAAGTCAACTTGACCCAAAATGACTTCCAAAATCTATACATGATTATTATATAACTTAAATATAGTCGCTGTAAATATATTTAACAGATTTTATTAGAGTATATAATATAAATCGTTTATTAATAAATAAAAATTTATATTAAAATTTATATATAAAAACATACTTTTATATATCTTAAGTAATAAAATTTATAAAGTTCACTTAATATCATAAAAATATAGTGGTATTTATTATTAATGTAATTATATTACATGTTGTAAAATACCTTTGTATCACATATCCATTTGATAAAATGATATTGATAATAATAATAATAATAAGTAAAAGTTGTATTATTTTGTAATAATAATAATAATTATTATTATTCTACTAATAATAATAACAATATTTATTTTTATTAATGATGATATTAATTATGATAAAATGATAATTCTAATCATGATAATTTTAACAATAACGATACTTTTAATATTAACAGTAATAATAATAATATTTTATAAAAATAATAGTTCTATTCAAAATGATAATTTTTAATAATAATAATACTAAAATGATAATAATAATGATATTTTATAATAACATTGATATTTCTATTAAAATGATAATTTTAGTAAAAATGATAGTTTTAATATTAATAATACTTTTAATAATAATAATAATTATAAAAATAATGAAAATTATATTTTTATTTAAATCAGTATCTTACAATATTTTAATTTCATCATTTATTATAATGTATTAATGATAAAAATTTATGTTAATATATAGTAAAAAATATTTTTATATAGTAAGTATTATAATTTATATAATGTTCACATAATATCTTTTTAATGATAAAAATGTATGTATCATAAATATATATTTGTATCAAGTATTTATTTGATTAAATAATATAATATGGATAATAATAATAATGAATCAAAAGTTGTATTATTTTATAATAATAATAATATTAATTATTTTAATAATAATAATAATAATAATAATAATAATAATAATAATAATAATAATAATAATAATAATAATAATAATAATAATAATAATAATAATAATAATAATGTTTACTAATGATAATAATAATTTTGATAACAAGTAATAATATTTTGTAGTAATACTAATGTCATAATAATATTACTAATAATGATAAAATTAATGAAAACAATATTTTTATCTAAATCATAATCTTAACAATAATTTAACTGAATCATGATACTTATACTCATTATTTCCTAATCAACTTGTTTAATAGCTTTTAGTCCTCTTTTATATCGTATTCATAATAATGATAATAATATTAATCATAATAATTAGATGATATTAATATTAGTTTTAATGATAATGATACTAATAAGTATTATAATAATATCAATGATAATACTAATAATTATAATAATAATAATAATAATAATGATAATATTAATAATAACTTTAATGGTAATAACGATAGTAATAAAAATAACAATCATAATACTTATATTAATAACGATAATGATATTAATAATAATAATAATTATTATTATTAAATAATAATAATAACGACGATAATAACGACGATAGTAATAATAATAATAATCATTTTAATAATAATAATACTAAAATTAATAATAATTCAGTTGACCATATCTTTTAATCCGTTCATCGAAACCATAATCTTTCTAAATGAAAAGTGATTAATTTTTCGCCCGCTTTCCAACGACATGCATATCATATACCTTATCTCAGTCGCATATGTATCAAATTCGTGATTTATCATAAACTATATATTGACGAAATAAAATATACAAGCACGCAAAATCATAAGTACTCGAGCACTAGTCAGGAATACACTATTAATATATAAAAGATAAGATATGAGTGCTCACATATCAATATTGAGATTCAATATTGCAGGAAGGTACGTAGACGCAACGGAGATGATAAACACTAGTTTGACCTCATGAGCATACCCCCCGAAGAATACCCATAACCTCCATAGCTAAACCCATGTTTTCCTTAGCTCTATCCCGTTCGAAAAATCCATTTTGAAATAATACGCTCATGACCTCATCATAGTATTTTATGTATACCAATAATATCTTGAAATAATACTGAGTAAATATATATATGTAAATCGATTGAGAGAGTTTAGAGAAATATATTTCAAGAATCTATGAAATAATGAAAGCTATTGAATTCTATTTATAATAGATTTTTGAATTATTAAAGCGAATTATTAAAGTATGAATTATTAAAGTATGAATTATTAAAGTGAATTATTAAAGTGAATTATTAAAGTATGAATTATTAAAGTGAATTATTAAAGTTAAAGTAAAGTAAAAGTAAAGTAAAGGTAAATTTAAAGTATAGTAAAAGTATAAAACTGTGTACGTATAATACGCGTATAAATATATATAATATTAATTTAAATCGTTATATATATTTAATAAAATAAAATATAAATATCGTTATCTTTATCATACTGGATAAGTAATGAGTTGTCAAAAGTGGTTCTAGATATTTATAAAAAGTTATATATATTTTAATAATAAAGTTCTTTTTAAACTGAAAACTTTTTTGTACGTTTGAAACTAAATCAAATAAATATGATAATTTTGTTTTCCAAAACTAAATATATTTAAGAATCATTTAGTTAAAAGGTTAAAATAATGGAAATCGTTATATCATAAAATGTTTTAGAAAAGTAGAAGTTTATATATTCATAATAGGTTTCAAGTTTTTAAATTACAGTTTGTTGGTGAAGTGTGAGGTAAAGTCCAGTGGTTAATATAAACGTATGAAATCATTTTAATGTAAAATGTCAAATGGGTTTATCTAATCAACGAACCTTATCCTAGTTATTTATTCTATAAGATCAATCATTATGAAGCTAAATAATTAACTTATCAAAAGACACGAGGAAATTATTGTAAAGTATGTATTGGAGATCAAACAGGAATTTACACTAACTTTTGTCTAATACTCGTTAATTGACACTTTGTTCTTTCTTGTGAATCACTTTACCATTTATTCCGAATATTGTTAAAAAGGAAAGGTTTCCTAAATCAAAGTGGTCCTCTCAACAGAGACTCGTAATTATACAATGTATCTGATAAATCAATCATTTGATATTATCTTCTAATTCCATCGATAAAAATATTGAAATAAATACGTTCATGTAAGGTATTATACATTTAATACTTTGTTAATATTCTCAAGTTATAATATATATTCATATATATATATATATATATATATATATATATATATATATATAATCACATCCATTTATATAATGGTTCGTGAATCGTCGGAATTTGGTCAAGGTTAAATGAATGTATGAACACAGTTTAAAATTTTTGAGATTTAACATTACAGACTTTGCTTATCGTGTCGGAAACATATAAAGATCAAAGTTTAAATTTGGTTGGAAATTTCCGGGTTGTCACAATACCTACCCGTTTAAGAAATTTCGTCCTCGAAATTTTATCGAGGTCGTCATGGATAACAATAAGAATGTTTTCATGAAAAAAATGAGTTGATAAATAGAATTTTATCATCATTGAGTAATATGGATAAAACAATCCGTTTATGTGAAGAGTATGAGTGAAGCTATCACAAAGGAGTGAAATTAGTAAATGTAGATTCGTCATATCTTTTGACGTAGATAGGATTGATTTCCGGAATTTAAGGAATTTAGAAAAAATCTGCATAATAAGATTTGGTTATTCGTTAATCAATGAAATTAGGATCCGCCTTAAATGCGATCATCTCTTTGTCGGATATATTACTATAAATCCACCCCCTTCGTTTCCTTACAACTCACACCTTCTATTCTTTCTATCTTAATTCATACTTTAAAGCATTCATCAATATGCTCCATCCAGTTCTGATTCTTGATATACTCTTAACTTTCATATCTGTCATTCTTCTTTTTCATCTACCGTCGGAAGAATCTATTTATTTCTACTATACTCTTAGTTTTATAGTATTTTTAGTTCTCCCGTGTCTTTATATTGCTAAATGCATTGATATATATGGTTTGTAATTTCTGGGTTGTTGTTGGGCTTTATATCTTCCTAAAGCCCCTACTTCTGTCTTCTATAATCATTGTCATCCATAGTTAATGCTCTCTCCTATTTGCTGCGATATATACTCCCATTTTTTTCTATTTCGGAGCTTCATTCTTTTGTTTTCTCTTCCCGACTTTAAGTCAAGCGAATAATGGTCCAGAATTCGTAGATATGAATTTCGAAATGAACATAGTTAATGTTCTAAGAAAGAAATGGTAATAGTGAAAGGACCCATTCATATACATTATAAACGATTCACAAAAGTTGATTACATCGCGAGGTATTTGACCTCTATATGATACGTTTTACAAACATTGCATTCGTTTTTAAAAGATAAACTTTCTTTACAGCTAAAATTGACGGCATGCATACCATTTCATATTACATCCAACTATAATTGACTTAATATTAATCTTAATGAACTCAATGACTCGAATGCAACGTCTTTCAAAGTATGTCATGAATGACTCAAGTAATATCCTTAAAATGAGCTAATGCACAGCGGAAGATTTCTTTAATACCTGAGAATAAACATGCTTTAAAGTGTCAACCAAAAGGTTGGTGAGTTCATTAGTTTATCATAATCAACCATTTCCGTAATAGTAATAGACCACAAGATTTCATATACATAAACGTTTTAATAAAAATATTCTAAGTGGTTGAGCACTTGGTAACCATACTTAACATTTAATCAACGTCGCATATTCCCTTTATTATGAAATCTCACTACACTGTACCAAGTGTAGTCACTGAAACGAAGTACTGTGTAACCGTTGAATACTGGTCGTCCAGTCCGGTTGGGGTTGTCAGGCCCGATAGATCTATCAACAGGATTCGCATTTACAATACCGCATGTAAATGGTAGTTACCAAGCTATTAGGGAAAAATATGCAAAGTGGTACAACTCAAGGTAGAATATGTTTTTAGTACTTGTGTCCATTTCGTAAAACAGTTATAAAACAGTGCATGTATTCTCAGCCCAAAAATATATATAAAAAGGGAGTAATGAAACTCACAATACTGTATTTCATAGCAATTATGTATATGACGGCACTGAATAAGTGCAGGGTTTGTCTCGGATTCACGAACCTATATTAAGTATATATATTTATATGTTGGTCAATATCTGTCTAACAATTTAGGTCAAGTCGTAGTGTATCACAATCCTAATGCTCGAGACCGACATGCAAAAGTCAATAAAAGTCAACTTGACCCAAAATCTATACATGTTTATTATATAACTTATATATAGTCATTTTATATATTTAAATATATTTATCAGATCTTATTATACTAAATAATACAAGTCATTTATTAATAATAAAATTTATATTTAAATTCATATATGATAAAAATATACTTTTATATATATCTCAAGTAATAAAATTTATAAAATTCACTTAATATCATAAAAATATAGTGGTATGTATTATTAATGTAATTATATTATGTGTGGTAAAAATATCTTTATACGCATATTTATTTGATAAAATAATATTGATAATAATAATAATGATAAAAATAATAAAATGATAGTTTTAATAAAAATATTAGTTTTTAGTAATAAAGATAATTTTAGTAATAACATCAACTGATAATAATTATAATAATCGTTTTAATAATAATATTAAAATTAATAATAATTCAGTTGACCATATCTTTTAATCCGTTCATCGAACCCACACGATTTCTAAATGAAAAGTTATTAATTTTTCTTTAGCTTTTCAACGACATGCATATCATATACCTTATCTCAGTAGCATATGTATCAAATTCGTGATTTATCATAAATTATTTAACGACGAAACTAAGCATACAAACATGCATAATCATATATAGTCGAGCACTAGTCAGGGATACACTATTAATATATAAAAGATAAGATATGAATGCTCACGTATCAATATTATGATTCAACATTGCAGGAAAGTACGTAGACGCAACGAAAATGATAAACGTTAGGTTGACCTCACGAGCAATACCCTCGAACAATACCCATAACCTCCATAGCTATAACCCATAATTTCCTTAGCTCTATCCCGTTTGAAAACTTATTTTGAAATCGTCAGAATATAACTCCGTCGTAGTATTTTATGTAAACTAATAATATCTTAAAATAATACTAAGTAAATATATATATATATATATATGTAATTCGATTGAGAGAGTTTAGAGAAATATATTTTCAAGTTTCCATGAAATAATGAAACCTATTGAATTCTATTTATAATAGATTTTTGAATTATTAAAGTGAATTATTAAAGTATGAATTATTAGAGTATGAATTATTAAAGTGAATTATTAAAGTATGAATTATTAAAGTAAATTATTAAAGTATTAATTATTAAAGTGAATTATTAAAGTGAATTATTAAATTTTAAGTAAAGTAAAAGTAAAGTAAAAGTAAAGTAAAGGTAAAGTTAAAGTTAAAGTATAGTAAAAGTATAAAACTATGTACGTATAATACGCGTATAAATATATTTAATATTAATTTAAATCGTTATATCATAAAACATTTTAGAAAAGTAGAATTATATATATTCATAATAGGTTTCAAGTTTTTAAATTACAGTCTGTTGGTGAAGCATGGGATAAAGTCCAAAGGTTTAATAAACGTATGAAATCATCTTAATGAAAAATGTCGAGTTACTTAACTTGTCGATATCCAACATCTAAGTTATTTACACTCCACGTTCTTACTTATAGATCACTTTACCATTTTCCGAATATTGTCAAAAAGAATAGATTTCTTAAATCACAGTGGACCTCATAACATTGGCCCGTAATCATATCATAATGTATCTGATAATTCAATCATTTGATATTATCTCTTAATTCTGTCGATAAATATATCGAAACAAATACGTTCATGTAAAGTATCATATATCTAATACTTTGTTAATGTTTTCAGTTAATAATATATATTATATATACATATCTATATACACATAATTGTTCGTGAATCGTCGAACACGGTCAAAGGGTAATTGATTACATGAATGTAGTTCCAAACTTTTTGAGATTCAACATTACAAATTCTGCTTATCGTGTCGGAAACATATAAAGGTTAGGTTTAAATTTGGTCGGAAATTTCCGGGTCGTCACAGTACCTACCCGTTAAAGAAATTTCGTCCCGAAATTTGATCGAGGTCGTCATGGCTAACCATAAAAATGTTTTCATGACGGATATTTGTTGATAGATAGGATTTTATTACCATAGAGTAATATGGATAAAATGATCCGATTACTCGAAGCGTATGAGTGAAGCTATCACAAAATAGTGGAATGAGGAAAATAAGTTTCGTCATAATTTTTGACGTAGTCATGGTTGAATTCCGGAATTCAAGGGATTCAAAAAAAAAATCTTGGAAATCTATAAGATCTGTTTCTTCGAGATTTAAGGAAATTAGGATCTCTTTAATTAAATGCGATGATCTGTCCCGATTACTACGTCTAATATTTCCCTTATATATTTACCTTTTTCATTCCATTAGTTTTTAGCACTTCTATACTCAATTCCAATTTCAAAAGATTGCGAAAATGCTTAATCCAGTTCTAATCCTTGTCCTTATCCTTACAATAGTAACAATCATTCTCCTTTTCCAACTTCCACCAGAGAAATCTGTTTTCTTCTACTTCGCCCTTGGGGTTATAGTGTTTTTAATTCTCCCGTGTCTTTATGTTGCGATAAACATTGATATACACGGTTTGTAATTTATGTGTTGTTATTGGACTTTATATTCTCCCTTACATTTCGGAGTTTCATACTTTTGTTGTCTCTTCCCGGCTTTAAGTCAAACGAATAATGGTCTAGAATTAGTAGGTATGAAGTTTTGGATGAACATAGTTATTGTTCTAAGAAGGAAATCGTAATGCTACGATCTTGATTTGGCAAATTACCAGAATATCCAGAAAGATAGAACTATCAAGAAGATATGTTCTTAATATGTTTGGAGATTTGGTAGAATGTAAGAGTCGTGTAAATGGCACATGATGACGGTATGTTATGTGAATCATTACGTTCCATTAGAAACTCAGCATGAATTACTGTAATATAATCACATTGATCAAGTGTCATTATATTATACTAACTCATGCTTCAGTTCCCAACACTACTTCAAAACATTCATATTTGAATTTTTTCAGAATTTAGAAACCAACACAGTTTCTTTTATGTTGCAGATATTATGGAGAGATAAATGATCTCAGATAAGAATAGTTGTGAAAATATCTCCAGAAATATGGAGAATATGTATAATGAGAGATACGAAGATATCTTATAATATTTAAGATAAGATGATGATGAAGAATAAGGTCCGCAAAGGTTTAGAGTCAGGAGAAAGGTATTCGTTAATGACTTCGTCAGAAACAGAATCATCAAGATTCTTTAAATATAGACTTTGGTCCTTGCATTTGTCCTTGGTCTCCTTCACGGTCTACTCAATCCATTGTTCAGTACCAACTCTTCTCTTTTTCTGGGCTTTACCAACACATTATTCTTTGTCATCAAACTTTTGACTGTTAAAGTCATTTACAGTTTCTGCTGCTTCATTAGCATTTGAGAACTAATTTACAGTTTGAGATATTTTTTAGAAACTTCACATTCGAAGTGTGTAAGTTTAGGAGATAGACGTTATATGTATATATATATAACTATTGAAGTAGAAATGCTGCAAGATTTCAAAATACTGATTGCTAATTTTCAGTAATTGATATGGCAATTCTTGTTGCAAGATGCGGATGAGTAAGAGATGGAGTTTTAATGAATAAGTATAGTGACTTTTCGGAGAGGTTTAAGTCGAAGGTTAATGAAGTTGTTGATAAGTTTACTGCTAATGTGGTGAGATATGAAAGGTTCCCCAGTAACGATGGTGAAAGGGCAGCGTATCTATCGAAGTTATAATAAAATTAGTTTTACTGAAAAGTCGAAGTTGACTTGTTGGAGCTGTGACAAAACTGGCTACTTTGAAAAGAAACGTAAGGTTGTTTTTGCTAATAAATGCTAAAGAATTCAACGCGGGTACGTGTTAAACTATGACTTTGGGTTCGAGAGTTTTTCAGGTACAAGACTTCGGGTAATGTGTAATTGGATCATCATCTCGATTGTTCCTTATTTGAAGTGTCTTCCGAAATTTCGAAGCGTTTTAAATGCAGCTTGTCATTGTCAATATCCAAAGGATAAATTCGTCATAAATCTCGATTGATTCTCGTATCCTTTTGAGTGTTACAATTAAAAGTGATGTTCTATCACAGTTTTGAAATCAAAGTATAGCTTTGAAAAAAATGTAAGGATCTAAGAGTGATGGTTTTGCTTATATCTCGAGTTGCATTCTGAGATTTCAAAAATCAGAATAGGTGATTGAATTTGAATGAGTATGGTTATTTTGATTTCTTATAAAAGAAGGTATACTGTTGTGAAAATAGGGAGTATAGTTGATGATTTACTGAATTATAATCGAAGAATGTAATATATTAATTGTGCATTTATATATCTCTCGGGTATTACCTACCCGTTAAAAAAATGTCACAAATAATATTTTGAACAAGAATTTTTCATTACAGTCTTTATGAAAATATATGTATGTATATTTTCTTCAGATGTAATACCGATTTAATGAGTTAATATCATATTAAGCTCATTTGATTTTCGGCTTGGATTAGTAAAGAATAATCTCTAAAACATTAGAGATTACATAATCTTCGTGGAGTATTTCGCTAATGTAATCAATACTTCAATATTTATTCTTATAGATATTTCCTTAGTGAATTATGCTGATGCTCATAGAACTCTTGCTAACTTCACAAGATACGAATGTTGTTTTCCAGTAAGTTTCGAGTACATTGAAGATGAAAGTGTAAAATCAAACATGTTATTGAATGATACACTTGGTTTATTATGAAACCGAATTCATTTAATTGAATCAAAGATTGTAGTTACGATGGTTAGGTTGTTAACGAAGGATGTACATCATAGCATATTAGTAATATGAATTTAACTGAGTAGTATCTACCCTTTTTCAATTCATATTCAATAGCTTAGTACGAAAGATTTTTATAGTTTCAGCATTCATATATATAAAATATATATATATAATTTCTTCAGAAGAATGAGTTAATACTTTATAACTCGTTGATACAAAATACTCTTTGTTGATCAATGATGACGTCCACGGCGATTCTTGAACTGACGGAACTTGTGATGTTATAGGTGCTGCTAGTGCTGATGATGCTGACAGTACTGACGGTTATGGTGGTGCTGACGATATTGTTGATGTTGATGATACTGCCGGTAACTGCTGGTGATGCTGCTGAAGCTTATGGTATTGAGGCTTGCAATGTGGATGTTACTGGTGGTATTGGTTATGCTGCTGGTGCTGCTGGTTGTGTTTGTAATCCTTACACCATGTGTTCCAAAGCCACCACTCGGGCGCGAAGTTCGTTAATTTCTGCTAGTAGACCGGGATGATTGGCGGTTGGAATGAGCGGATGAATAAGATTCGCAATATGGGATAGTATATAATCATGACGAGATACTCTAGCAATGAGTGAGAAAATGGTGTCTCGAACAGGTTCGCCGGTAAGTGCTTCAGGTTCATCGCCAAGAGGGCAATGTGGTGGATGGAAGGGATCACCTTCTTCTTGTCTCCAATGGTTGAGTTAACTATGGACCCATCCCCAATTCATCCAAAATAGATGATGGGAAATTGGTTGATCCATTCCGGTGATGCTACTTTCGGAGCTCGGGTAGATATCCATATCGGAATAGCTGTCAGAATCTGAGGAATTCGAACTGGTTGAGGGATCCATCTCGTAGGATCAGGGAAAGAATTTTTGGTATGAAATAGATTGAAGAATTTAGATTTGGTATTCTTCAATTACATAATTTGCATATGTATATATAATACCAAAATTCCGTAAATTACGGAGAATCTTTGAAAAGATGTCAGTCAAAGTTCACAGTAATAGATGTGCTAAGATAAGAATCCGTCTATACACTATTATGCAATAAATGCAGAAAAACGCGTCTAGACTTAAGATGATAAGCAGGTAATTTCCTAAGGATGATAAGTAGATGATTTCCGACTAGAATTGATAAGCAAACTTTTTGACATGCAGACACGGTCGAAGTCCAGATTCACTATTGCATCTTAACAACTATCAGTTAGACACACTAATGCAAGACCTGGTTCTCTAAGACCACCGCTCTGATACCAACTGAAAGGACCCGTTCATATACATTATAAATGATTCACAATAGTTGATTACATTGCGAGGTATTTGACCTCTATATGATACGTTTTACAAACATTGCATTCGTTTTTAAAAGATAAACTTTCTTTACATCTAAAATTGACGGCATGCATACCATTTCATATTACATCCAACTATAATTGACTTAATATTAATCTTGATGAACTCAGCGACTCGAATGCAACGTCTTTCAAAGTATGTCATGAATGACTCCAAGTAATATCCTTAAAATGAGCTAATGCACAGCGGAAGATTTCTTTAATACCTGAGAATAAACATGCTTTAAAGTGTCAACCAAAAGGTTGGTGAGTTCATTAGTTTATCATAATCAACCATTTCCGTAATAGTAATAGACCACAAGATTTCATATACATAAACGTTTTAATAAAAATATTCTAAGTGGTTGAGCACTTGGTAACCATACTTAACATTTAATCAACGTCGCATATTCCCTTTACTATGAAATCTCACTACACTGTACCAAGTGTAGTCACTGAAACGAAGTACTGTGCAACCGTTGAATACTGGTCGTCCAGTCCGGTTAGGGTTGTCAGGCTCGATAGATCTATCAACAGGATTCGCGTTTACAATACCGCATGTAAATGGTAGTTACCAAGCTATTAGGGAAAAATATGCAAAGTGGTACAACTCAACGTAGAATATGTTTTTAGTACTTGTGTCCATTTCGTAAAACAGTTATAAAACAGTGCATGTATTCTCAGCCCAAAAATATATATAAAAAGGGAGTAATGAAACTCACAATACTGTATTTCATAGCAATTATGTATATGACGGCACTGAACAAGTGCAGGGTTTGTCTCGGATTCACGAACCTATATTAAGTATATATATTTATATGTTGGTCAATATCTGTCTAACAATTTAGGTCAAGTCGTAGTGTATCACAATCCTAATGCTCGAGACCGACATGCAAAAGTCAACAAAAGTCAACTTGACCCAAAATCTATACATGTTTATTATATAACTTATATATAGTCGTTTTATATATTTAAATATATTTATCAGATCTTATTATACTAAATAATACAAGTCATTTATTAATAATAAAAATTTATATTTAAATTCATATATGATAAAAATATACTTTTATATATATCTCAAGTAATAAAATTTATAAAATTCACTTAATATCATAAAAATATAGTGGTATATATTATTAATGTAATTATATTATGTGTGGTAAAAATATCTTTGTACGCATATTTATTTGATAAAATAATATTGATAATAATAATAATGATAAAATAATAAAATGATAGTTTCAATAAAAATATTAGTTTTTAGTAATAAAGATAATTTTAGTAATAACATCAACTGATAACAATTATAATAATCATTTTAATAATAATATTAAAATTAATAATAATTCAGTTGACCATATCTTTTAATCCGTTCATCGAACCCACACGATTTCTAAATGAAAAATTATTAATTTTTTTTTACCTTTTCAACGACATGCATATCATATACCTTATCTCAGTAGCATATGTATCAAATTCGTGATTTATCATAAACTATTTAACGACGAAACTAAGCATACAAACATGCATAATCATATATACTCGAGCACTAGTCAGGGATACACTATTAATATATAAAAGATAAGATATGAATGCTCACGTATCAATATTGTGATTCAATATTGCAGGAAAGTACGTAGACGCAACGAAAATGATAAACGTTATGTTGACCTCACGAGCAATACCCTCGAACAATACTCATAACCTCCATAGCTATAACCCATAATTTCCTTAGCTCTATCCCGTTTGAAAACTTATTTTGAAATCGTCTGAATATAACTCTGTCGTAGTATTTTATGTATACTAATAATATCTTGAAATAATACTAAGTAAATATATATATGTAATTCGATTGAGAGAGTTTAGAGAAATATATTTTCAAGTTTCTATGAAATAATGAAACCTATTGAATTCTATTTATAATAGATTTTTGAATTATTAAAGTATGAATTATTAAAGTGAATTATTAGAGTATGAATTATTAAAATGAATTATTAAAGTATGAATTATTAAAGTGAATTATTAAAGTATGAATTATTAAAGTGAATTATTAAAGTGAATTATTAAATTTTAAGTAAAGTAAAAGTAAAGTAAAAGTAAAGTAAAAGTAAAGTAAAGGTAAAGTTAAAGTTAAAGTATAGTAAAAGTATAAAACTATGTACGTATAATACGCGTATAAATATATTTAATATTAATTTAAATCGTTATATCATAAAACATTTTAGAAAAGTAGAATTATATATATTCATAATAGGTTTCAAGTTTTTAAATTACAGTCTGTTGGTGAAGCATGGGATAAAGTCCAAAGGTTTAATAAACGTATGAAATCATCTTAATGAAAAATGTCGAGTTACTTAACGTGTCGATATCCAACATCTAAGTTATTTACACTCCACGTTCTTACTTATAGATCACTTTACCATTTTTCGAATATTGTCAAAAATAATAGATTTCTTAAATCACAGTGGACCTCATAACATTGGCCCGTAATCATATCATAATGTATCTGATAATTCAATCATTTGATATTATCTCTTAATTCTGTCAATAAATATATCGAAACAAATACGTTCATGTAAAGTATCATATATCTAATACTTTGTTAATGTTTTCAGTTAATATTATATATTATATATATATATATATCTATATACACATAATTGTTCGTGAATCGTCGAACACGATCAAAGGGTAATTGATTACATGAATGTAGTTCCAAACTTTTTGAGATTCAACATTATAAATTCTGCTTATCGTGTCGGAAACATATAAAGGTTAGGTTTAAATTTGGTCAGAAATTTCTGGGTCGTCACAAATAGCACGATCTTGATTGATTAAATTACCAGAAAGTCACGGAAAAGACCGAATCATCAAGAAAATATTTTCTTGATATTTTTAGAGGTTAAATAGAATGAAAAAGTTATGTAACATGGCACATGATAATGTTATGGTCTGTGAATCATCATGTTTCATTTAGAAACTCAGCATGACTTACTGTAATATAATCACGTTGATCAAATATCATTATATTATACTAGTTCATGCTTCAGTTCCTAACACTACTTCAAAAACATTCATATTTTAAACTCGAAGGTTTCAGAATTTAGAAACTAAAATTTTTTCTTTTATGATGTAGCACAGATAGCGCGAAGAGATAAATAATCTCAGATAAGAATAGTTATGAATATATCTTCAGAATTATCGAAGATATTTATAATGAAAGATTCGATGATGTTTTAGAATTTAAAAATATCTGGAATCAAATGATGATGCGGAAAATTTGTCTGTGAAGGTTTAGAATAAGGAGTAAGGTGTTTGCTAACGATTTTAGTAGACACTGAATCATTTGGATTCTTTGAAGGTAGATTTCGTCCTTGTGATTTGTCCACAGCCTCCTTCATGGTTTGCTCAATCCGTTTTCCAGTTCCAAACCTTCTCTTTTTCTGAGCTTTTCTAACACATTATTCTTTATCATTAAACTTTTGACAGTTATGGTTGTCTATAGTTTCTGCTGCTTCATTCATCTTTTTCAACATTTGGAGAACTAGTTCGCAGTTTAGGGCGTTTTTCAGAAACTTCACATTCGCAGTATATAAGTCTAGGAGATAGACGTTATATGTACACATATAATTGTTGGCGCAGCCATGCTATGAGATTTCAAAATACTGATTGTTGAATCCCAGTAATTGGCATGACAATTCTTGTTTACAAGATGCGGATGAGTAAATGATGGGGTTTCGATAAATATAATGATTTTTCGGAAAGTCAAAGATCAGTGAAGTTGTTGGTAAGTTTATTGCTAATGTGGTGGAACATAAACGGCTCCCTTGTAACGATGGCGAAAGGGCAACGTATATATTGAGGTTATAATAAGACTGTTTCAACTGAAAATTCAAGGTTGACTTGTTGGAGCTGTGACAAAACTGACTACTTTGGAAAATAATTGAAAAGTTATTTTAGCTAATAAATGCCAAAAGGCCTGACACGGATACGTATTAAACTATGACTTTGGTTTCGAGGGTTTTTTAGGTACAAGACTGTGGGTAACATGTGGTTGGATCATCATCTCGATTATTCATTATTTGAAGTGTCTTCAGGAATTTTGATGGGTTTGAACACAGATTGTAATCGTTAGTATACATATGATGTTCTGGAATTTTGGTTGATACAATTATTTTTCTAGGTTCTATGAATAGAAATGATTTTTTAGCACAGTTTTGAAGTCAAAGTATAGCTTTGAAAGATGTAAGAATCTAAGGGTGATATCTTCTGTTAAATCTTAACTTGGATTTTGAGTTGTCAAAATCAGAATACGTAATCAAATTTGGATGAGAATGGTTGTTTTGATTTTTATAAAAGAATGTATATTGTTGTGAAAGTAGTGAGTATAGTTGGTGATTGCTGAATCAAATCTGAAGAATGTAACATATTAATTGTGAATTTATATATCTCTCGGGTATTACCTACCCGTTAAAATCTTTTTCACAATTAATATTTTGTACAAAAGAATTTTATTACAGTCTTTATGAAAATATATATGTGTATATTTTCCTCAGATGTAACATAGATTTAATGAGTTAATATTAAATTAAACTCATTTGATTTACGGTTAAAACTAGAATTGAATAATCCCTAAAAACTATAGAAATTACATAACTTTTATGGAGTATTTCTTCAATGAAATTGAAATTATGAATCAATACTTCGTTATATGTTGATGCATGATGTTGGTGTTCCTGGAATTCATGTGAACTTTGCAAGGTACGAATGATGTTATCTGAAAAGTTTCGAGTACATCGATGATGAAAGTGTAAAATCAAACATATATTTGAATAATACACTTGATTTATTATGAAATGGAATTCATTGAATTGAAAAAGAGATTGTAGTTAACGATGATTAAGTCGTTAATCGAAAGATTATAGCATATTAGTAATATGAATTTTGCTGGGTAGTATCTACCCCTTTTCAATTCATACATAATAGCTTAGTACGAAAAGATTTATAATGGTTTCAAAATTTATATATATAAGATATACATATAAATTCTTCAGAGTAATTGAGTTAATACTTCATAATTTGTTGATACACTATAATTGTTGTTGATTCGTAATAATGTCCACAGTGATTCTTGAACTGGCGGAGTTTGTGATGTTATAGGTGCCGCTGATTCTGACGATGCTGACGGAACTGACTGTGCTGGTGATTCTAACGGTACTGTTGATGCTGCTGGTACAACAAATCTAGCTTGTAAATCACGCATCATTCTTTTCAGGGTTTCATTTCTTCCTTCTATCAGTTCATTCATCTAATTTATGGTTAGGGCTAGAATAAATAATCTCTAAGACTTTGGAGATTACATAATCGCCGCGGAATGTTTCTCTAATGAAGTTATGAATTAATACTTCATCGGTCATTGTTGTTGGTACTCCTTGTTATCTATGGTGCGTATGACGTTGATGTTCGAGGTACAGATTGTGATGTCGAGGTGTGGAATGCGGATGTTGTTGTTAGTGGTGGTAATGATACCTTTGTTGTTGATGATGGTGGTGTTGTTGATGCCAGTGTTGATGCTGGTGCTTGTAACCTTTGCACCATATTCTCCAAGACCACTACTCGAGCGCGAAGTTCGTTAACTTCTTCTATTACACCGGGGTGATTGTCGGTTCGGACGAGCGGGTGAATAAGATCTAGAATTTGAGATAATATGTAGTCATGACGAGACACTCTGGAAATGAGAGAGAAAATGGTGTCTCGGACAGGTTCTCCGGTAAGTGCTTCACGTTCTTCATCAAGAGGGCAATGTGGTGGATGGAAGGGATCACCTTCTTCTTGTCTCCAATGATTTAGTAGACTACGAACTCATCCCCAATTCATCCAGAATAGATGATGGCTAATTGGTTGATCCATTCCGGTTACACTGCTTTCGGAGCTCTAGTGAAACTCCATATCAGAATTCGAGGGACTCGAACTAGTGGAGAGTTCCATTTCGTACGATTGAATAAAGGATTATTTTTTCGATACGAAATGATTTACGGCTATCGGATGATATTCTAATTACCTAGAATATATATATATAGAACAAAAGATTTCGTAGATTACGGAGTAATTTACGGAATATGCCAGACAAAGTTTACAGTAACAGATACGTTATGATACGAATTAGAAGATACGATAAGATATGAATTTTGTCTATACACTATCTATGCAATGAATGCAGTAAGACGCGTTTAGACTTAAGATGATAAGCAGGTAATTTCCAACAAAAATGATAAGCAAAACTTTTGACATGCAGACACAGTCGAAGTCCAGACTCATTAATGCATCTTAATATCTATCAGTTAGACACACTAATGCAAGACCTGGTTCGCTAAGACCACCGCTCTGATACCACATAAGACAACCCGTCCTAATCCATAAGGACGGATACAATAACATATGATTACATTGCGAGATATTTGACCTCTATATGATACATTTTACAAACATTGCATTCATTTTAAAAGACAGACTTTCATTACATTGAAAGTTGATAGGCATGCATACCATTTCGTAATATCCAACTATAAATGACCTAATCTGTCATTTGCTTAATTATAATCTTTAATGAACTCAACGACTTGAATGCAATGTCTTTTGAAATAGGCCATGAATGACTCCAAGTAATATCTTTAAAATGTGTAAATGCACAGCGGAAGATTTCTTTCAATCCTGAGAATAAACATGCTTTCAAGTGTCAACCAAAAGGTTGGTGAGTTCATTAGTTTATCGTAATCAATCATTTCCATAATTTTAATAGACCACAAGATTTCATTTATTCAATAATCATACACTCGCAAGTGTTTAAAATTCATTCATATGGATTGAACACCTGGTAACCGACATTAACAAAATGCATCTAGAATATCCCCAAACATATAAACATCGAAGTACTAAAGCAGTTCAAATTCTCTGACTCGGGCGTGTCAAAGCCCATAGATCTATCTTTAGGATTCGCGTCAATTGGTGGCAATTATAATAAACATCAATTCTTAGGCTACCAAGTTCCACAAGGGCGATATCCGGTATAACAATTCAACCATAGAATGTAGTTTCGATTACCTGTGTCTATTTCATCAAACATTTATAAAAACACATGTGTTCTCAGTCCCAAAAATATATATTGCAAAAGCATTTAAAAAGGGAGCAAATGAAACTCACAATACTGTATTTCGTAGTAATAATGCAAATAATGGAATTGAACAAGTGCAATGTTGACCTCGGATTCACGAACTTATATTAATTATATATATTTATATGTTGGTCATTATCTATCTAACAATTTAGGTCAAGCCGTAGTGTATCACAATCCTAATGCTCGAGACTGATATGCAAAAGTCAACAAAAGTCAACTTAACCCAAAATGACTTCCAAAATCTATAGATGATTATTATATAACTTAAATATAGTCGTTTTAAATATATTTAACAGATTTTATTAGAGTATATAATATAAATCGTTTATTAATAAATAAAAATTTATATTAAAATTTATATATAAAAACATACTTTTATATATCTTAAGTTATAAAATTTATAAAGTTCACTTAATATCATAAAAATATAGTGGTATTTATTATTAATGTAATTATATTACATGTTGTAAAATACCTTTGTATCACATATCCATTTGATAAAATGATATTGATAATAATAATAATAAGTAAAAGTTGTATTATTTTGTAATAATAATAAAAATTATTATTATTCTACTAATAATAATAACAATATTTATTTTTATTAATGATGATATTAATTATGATAAAATGATAATTCTAATCATGATAATTTGAACAATAACGATACTTTTAATATTAACAGTAATAATAATAATATTTTATAAAAATAATAGTTCTATTCAAAATGATAATTTTTAATAATAATAATACTAAAATGATAATAATAATAATGATATTTTATATTAACATTGATATTTCTATTAAAATGATAATTTTAGTAAAAATAATAGTTTTAATATTAATAATACTTTTAATAATAATAATAATAATGATAAAAATAATGAAAATGATATTTTTATTTAAATCAGTATCTTACAATATTTTAATTTCATCATTTATTATAATGTATTAATGATAAAAATTTATGTTAATATATAGTAAAATATATTTTTATATGGTAAGTATTATAATTTGTATAATGTTCACATAATATCTTTTTAATGATAAAAATGTATGTATCATAAATATATATTTGTATCAAGTATTTAATTGATTAAATAATATAATATTGATAATAATAATAATGATCTAAAAGTTGTATTATTTTATAATAATAATAATATTAATTATTTTAATAATAATAGTAATAATAATAATATTAATAATAATATTAATATTTAATAATGATAATAATAATTTTGATAATAGGTAATAATATTTTGTAGTAATACTAATGTCATAATAATATTACTAATAATGATAAAAATAATGAAAACAATATTTTTATCTAAATCATAATCTTAACAATAATTTAACTGAATCATGATACTTATACTCATTATTTCCTAATCGACTTGTTTAATAGCTTTTAGTCCTCTTTTATATCGTATTCATAATAATGATAATAATAGTAATCATAATAATTAGATGATATTAATATTAGTTTTAATGATAATGATACTAATAAGTATTATAATAATATCAATGATAATACCAATAATTATAATAATTATAATAATAATAATAATGATAATGATAATATTGATAATAACCTTAATGGTAATAACGATAGTAATAACAATAACAATCATAATACTTATATTAATAACGATAATGATATTAATAATAATAATAATAATAATAATAATAATAACGACGATAATAACGACGATAGTAATAATAATAATCATTTTAATAATAATAATAATAATAATACTAAAATTAATAATAATTCAGTTGACCATATCTTTTAATCCGTTCATCGAAACCATAAGCTTTCTAAATGAAAAGTTATTAATTTTTCGCCAGCTTTCCAACGACATGCATATCATATACCTTATCTCGTTCGCATATGTATCAAATTCGTGATTTATCATAAACTATATATTGATGAAATAAAATATACAAGCACGTAAAATCATAAGTACTCGAGCACTAGTCAGGAATACACTATTAATATATAAAAGATAAGATATGAGTGCTCACGTATCAATATTGAGATTCAATATTGCAGGAAGGTACGTAGACGCAACGGAGATGATAAACACTAGTTTGACCTCACGAGCATACCCCCCGAAGAATACCCATAACCTCCATAGCTAAACCCATGTTTTCCTTAGCTCTATCCCGTTCGAAAAATCCATTTTGAAATAATACGCTCATGGCCTCGTCGTAGTATTTTATATATACCAAAAATATCTTGAAATAATACTGAGTAAATATATATATGTAAATCGATTGAGAGAGTTTAGAGAAATATATTTCAAGTTTCTATGAAATAATGAAACATATTGAATTCTATTTATAATAGATTTTTGAATTATTAAAGTGAATTATTAAAGTATGAATTATTAAAGTATGAATTAATAAAGTGAATTATTAAAGTATGAATTATTAAAGTGAATTATTAAAGTATGAATTATTAAAGTGAATTATTAAAGTATGAATTATTAAAGTGAATTATTAAAGTTAAAGTAAAGTAAAAGTAAAGTAAAGGTAAATTTAAAGTATAGTAAAAGTATAAAACTGTATACGTATAATTGATAGTTGAGCAGAGTGGTATAAAATAGTTATAAATTTTAGCAGGAAATACTATTAAATACGATACATTTTTACACAAGATATTTATTTATTTAGAGAATGGATATACTTAAACCTTGCTACAACACTTATAGGCAGTGTACCTAATCGTACAGTAGTGTCGTTTTTAGTAAGTCCGGTTCGTTCCACAGGGAAATCTTTAAACAAAGCTTAACGCTATATTAGTTTACTTTTATAAAAATACAAATATATATATATATAAGTAATATTATTATTATAAAGGGGGTTTTTACCGTTTAATGACCGGTTTGTCGATTTTAAAACTTTAGTCGCAGTTAAAACCAAATGTAAAATAATAAAAATAAATACAAGACTTAAATTAAAGCGTAAAGTAAATAACGATAATGAAATTGTGAATAATAAAAGTGCGATAAAATAAACTTGCGATAATTAAAAAGTACGATAATTAAAAGTGCAATTAAATATAATAACAATAAAAATGCGATAATTAGAAGTGTAATTAAATATAAAATAAAGGAAATTAAATATGAAATAAAAGAATTATGCTTATTTAAACTTTCGTAATCATGATGTTTGACGTGTTGATTTTAGTTTTATGCCCATGGGTTAATTGTCCTTTGTCCTGGATTATTTAATATGTCCATACGGATTTTGTCCATAATAGTCCATCAGTCATAAATATAAAGAGCGAAAGCCTTCGTCAAATTATTCTTATTCCCGAAGTCAAATATTCCAACTAATTGGGGATTCGAATTGTAACAAGGTTTTAATACTTTGTTTAATGAATACACCAGGTTATCGACTGCGTGTAAACCAAGGTTTTACTACTTTGTTAACAATTACACCAATTACCCTTGAATGTAATTCACCCCTGTTTCAACAAGTCTATTAACTATTAATCCAATTCCGTATCCGGCAAAATGAATAATTATTGGTATTTATAGATATCCCGCCCACCGTACCCAGTCAAGCGTATGTGGTTATATATAAATACGTCGAATTATAAGTTTGTATATTAAATTAACAAGGTATTGTTTAGTTAATATAAAACCCATTAATAGCCCATAGTCTAATTTCCACAAGTGTCGTTCTTTTATCTAAACCCCAATTATGGTACAAAGCCCAATTACCCAATTTTAGTAATTAGTCCAACATCATGATTACTTCGGATTAAATAAGCATAATAATAACTTAGCTACGAGACATTAAATTAAAAAGGTTGAACATAACTTACAATGATTAAAAATAGCGTAGCGTTATACGGACAGAATTTCGACTTACACCCTTACAACATTCGCTAACATACCCTTATTATTAGAATTATAATTAAAATTAAAATATAAATTATAAATATATATATATATTTTACGATATAGATAGAGAGATGGATGGATATATTATAATTTTTGCGATCAGAATTCGTTTGCTTTTATAGGGATTTTCAAAACTTGGGGCTCCGCGACTCGCGGCCCTTTTGGCCTTCAAACTCCGCGAGTCGCGGAGTTTGCTTTTACAGCTCACACGAGTTTGGCTCTTTGTTTACCGACGGTTTTATAAATAAATATAATATATTAAATAATTATAAGAATTATTTAAATATTATATTATATTTATGTGCATAGTTGACTTGTAATTTTTAGTCCGTTGCGTCGAACGTTGAGAGTTGACTCTGGTCCCGGTTCCGGATTTTCGAACGTCCTTGCGTACAATTTTATATTTTGTACTTTGCGTTTTGAATCTTGTACTCTTGTAATTTCGAGACGTTTCTTATCAATAATTGGAACCTCTTTGATTGTCTTTTGTACTTTTGAGCTTTTTGGTCGTTTGCGTCATCAATTCGTCGAATCTGTCTTTTGTCTTCACCTTTTATTATTTAAACGAATATCACTTGTAAATAGAACAATTGCAACTAAAAGCTTGTCTTTCTTGAGGAATAATGCTATGAAATATATGTTCGTTTTTAGCATTATCAAATATTCCCACACTTAAGCGTTGCTTGTCCTCAAGTAATATCGTCTTGAAATACTAGAATCACTTCTTTATTCTTCACACTTTGTACATCAGTGATTTCTATATGGCGGTATAAACAATGGTAGTAACGATATGGTTTACAGTCCCACATGACTATAAAAATTTAGATCCATTAAGGAAATTGGATCTTTATGAAAACATTTGATCTTTTGAAAATTAAATCTAGTTTTTACCCTAGATAAGTTTTTCGGAATAACCCTTCACCGGTGTTTGCAAAATATTTTTGTGGGTTTGGTGGGTTTCAGATTTGAAAATTTTAGCTCAAAACTTGCGGTTTTGTGTCACCCACTTGCTAACCTTGTATTTGGAAAGCAACACGTCCAGTTTACTTGTCTCGTATATTACCTTTCGGTAAACTACCGTCCGGTTGTAAAGGAAAGCGTTGAACAAGCAACTGTTAAGGCAATGTCCCAGACATGCTTTTAATTATGGTCTATAACGTATCGGACGCAATTACTATCCTTGGTAGGAGCAATAGTAAAGCTCACCCTTATAATTTTTCGGTCTGGCACAAGGTCCTGTCTTTGACCATGCTATGCAACCACCGTTCTTACGGTTGACACCCGATTTGGTTCAGGTGACCAAATGAATTCCAGGTGAATTCCTAGGATTTCACGTTCAATGGTAATGAATGCATTGAAAATAGGGTTTTCAGAAAATAAATCGGTTTGTAATTTTGATCAAAATATTTTCTCGTTCAAGCTCGAGTTTAGATATCATTGAATTCCATGAGTTTGTAATTCTCAATCTTTAAGGTCAATCTCAAGGATTGAGTAATATCAGGCTTAAAAGCTGATTTTTGATCTTTTAAGGAGATTTTCCTTTCTGGGAATCTGATTTATTAGTCTTATCCAGCTAATTTGCATGGTGCCCCCCCATTGTACGAGATAAATCCTTCTCATGGTTAGGATAAATCTGACCACTTGGCGACCCTGTTTAATGCTGAGGTCCGTGGATTTCCTGCTGATTTTAGTGATGACTTTTCTAGGTGTTTCGTCAACCTACAGCTGGTCTGGACGACAACTTCATGACCTAAATCAAGAAGCGCGTTTCTTTTTCGGAAGACTTTACTTCCTTTTAATGATGGAATTGATTCATCGTGTAGATCCATCTTTCTTACAGTAAATCAGGTAAAACTTTTTAGTTTAGTCCAAAGCAAAAGTATTTTCAGTTATTTGTACACAAATATGTGATATATGTTTTGAATAACTTGGTACATTTTCCCACACTTGGCTTTTAGTTTCCTTTTTATCGTCCTCTATTCCATTTTAAATGAATTTTAACATTTTGGTTTGTTTCTCAATTTATGTCCTTTCCGAGGTTACAATAATTTCGGTGTTAAAACCTAGTTTTATCGTTCATAAATATGTATAAACTTGATTTTGAGTTCATTTAATTGAAAATTTTTAAAAATTTTTACTAGAATTGGGTAGTCAGTATATAAGACTAGGGCTATTCTTTATTATCAGAGAGCACTAGATTCTAATACAACTACTGCTTTACTAGTATTTTTAATGGTAACCAAGTGTATAAAGTAAAAATTTTAAAATTCGAAAGAATTTAACCCCTTCCCACACTTAAGATCTTGCAATGCCCTCATTTGCAAGAAATCAGTAACAATTTAAATTATTGAGGGTGATTTGTGTGAAAATGATTAAATTTTTACCAAAGTTTCCAAATATATTGGCGTTTGTTTGCTGAATGATAAATGGTGCACATCATTTGTTCATTCCCTCTTGTTGTTATTTCACATATATTTTGCATCTTGTCGTCAAAATTAGTTGCTTTTGCTGAACTTAATGCCAGTCTTTGAAAATGCGTTGTTTTACCCTGTTGTGTACATAAGATAAACTGCAAACATATATACATATTTTTGAAGTTTGGTATATTACCCCACATTCAAAAATTATTAAAATCTAAGAATAAAAGTTAGAAAATTATAAAATCTATTACAATATTAACATAAGTATTAAATGTATCAACATTACAAATTACAAAATAAATAAAACTAAGTAGACTAGGGATGATACTGGTACCAATAGGGGTTCCAGGCATAACCATAGGTGCTATAGAATGCTTCGGCAGGGTTATACGTATGATACGGTGGCTGCATCTCTATAGACCAGGGAGGGAATATGGGTTTTGGTGTAGGAATATAGTTTCTACCTATATGTTGGCAATGAGCTATGATTTGGTTCTGATGAACTTGCCAATCTTTAAATGCTCTCTGTCTAGCATTTTCGTACTCCTGTGAAGCTATAAACCTTTGCATTTCTTGCATCTCATTTCCCCCTCCTACATTACCTTGCTGTTGGTTTCTCTCAACCTGTGGATGTCTACCATGGTATTGGACTGCGGCGTTATTTCGCCTCTTCAAAACTTTCGCACCATGGTATACATTTAAACCTATAGTATCGCGGGGTTCTGGTTCTTCTACTAATAATCCCCCCCGACTTATATCCACACCGATATATTCAGCAATCAAAGTAATAAAAATACCACCTCCTATTATGCTATGCGGTCTCATCCCCCGAACCATAGCTGATAAATAATAACCCACACAATACGGTATACTTACAGCACTTTGTGGGTCTCGAATACACATATGGTAAAACAAATCCTGTTCATTTACCTTTTCCTTGTTCTTACCTCTTTGTGTAATCGAATTAGCTAAAAACCTATGAATCACTCTTAATTCGGCTCTATTTATATCCAAATAAGAGTAATTTCCCCCTTTGAATCGGTGATGGCTTGTCATTTGACTCCATACACCGTGTGTATCAAAATTTTTATCTATCTTTCTACCGTTTAGTATCAACCCTCTACAATCAGCAGATGCTAACTCCGCAGGCGTATATATACGTAAAGCCTGAGCCATGTCTAGTAAAGACATGTGGCGCATCGAACCTCCTAATAAAAATCTAATAAAAGATGGATCGGTTAAACTAGCTACCCGATCATTCAACTCTATACTAAACAACAATTCTTCACACCATACTTTATATACAGGTCTACGCATGGTGAATAAACGTACCCAGTCATTAAAAGTAGAATTACCATACCTCTGTACAAGTAATTCCCTAATTGGCCCGGCCAATTCTACAGCTTCTAAGGGTCCCCATTCTATGACCCTCGGTACCTCAACAACCTTAGAATGAAGAGTATGCAAACCCCTTTGGTACTTTGGATAATCTATCCAAAGTCTGTCAAATCTCAGGTTCGGGTGCAAATCTTTCAAGTGTATATCAGAAAAGGTCATGACTGGATGAGGTATATCCTGCTTGTAGTAGTTATCCACCTCCTGTTGTTTCGCATTTTCAGCAGGAGCATTGCGAGCTTGGGATGAAGATTCACCCCTTTCAGTCTGCAAAACACATCAAACACAATTTTTGTGCATCCAAATATGCATTAGTGTCAGCAAAATCATCAATCAAAATAATTACAATGACATGATCAATTTATATCAAACTTAAGCTTATTTTCACATTTTTATCAAATCTACACTTTTTCAAATAAGCATATACGAAAATGTTCGCCAAGTTCATAAGAATTCACCTCAAATAACATGTCAAAATAATCATTACTAGCAATTAAACAAGTCTCAAATGGCATTATCTCTCAAAAATCAAGTTCATGAATTTTAGACTTGAAAAAGTCCACTTTAATTCTCAAAATCATGTTTAGGCTCAAAGTTTGGATCATTTAACTACCTAAACATGTTACACTACTTAATTTAGCAACAATTCATGACAAAAATTGGCCATAACCTGTTTATATCAAAAAGCCCCAAATTTGCTCAAGAACACAAACCCTAGATTACTCAAAATTTGAAGTTTAAGGCTTCTAATCATGTTAAATAGCATCAATCTAGGTTATATAAGCATAATACATTAACAATTTAAGCCTAATTACACTAAAAAGCATCAAAATCAAATTGGGGAAAAAATTGCTCAAGAACACTAATTTCGGATTAAATGGTGTTTAGGTGTAGAAATTTACCGTTTTTCTTGAGTAATTCCTTGATAGCATCCTTCTCAACATGATTTTAGTAAAAGATTTGATGATTAACGGTTAAAAATTGTGATTTTAGGGTGTATTTTTCGGGTTTTTGCGGGTATGTTTTGATGTGTTCTTCGCAGTATGTGTTTTGTGGTGTGTGGACTGATCAGTTTTTGCGTTATATTTTTTTTTCTGGGTTTTGGTCCTCCCGCGACTCGCGGTGATTTACCCTTCAAACTCCGCGAGTCGCGGAGTTTGCTTTTTTTTATTTTTTATCTTATACTAATTAAAACAATTAAGTAATTAATTTTAAAATTTTGTTTCCCTTGTTATTTAGGACGAGGTCGTTTCGGATCGATGTCCTAGTCCGTCCCTCGACAAAATTTTAAAATTTGTCTTTTGTAGCGATTGTTTTAAAAGCTAAGATTTTTGGGTTTTTTTAATGTTTTTGGCATACTTTAATTCAATAAGATTAAAAATAATGATAATAAAAGTTCTCGTCCCTCCCTCGGATAAAGCAATTTCGGTTTAAAGACCTAGTCTTCAACTTACGACAAATTTTAAAAATCATATTTTTAACTTAATGAGATAAAGTAAATTTTTATTTTTAAATTCACACAACTTAAATATAAAATTCAAAATTAATATTAAAAATTCACACCAAACTTAAAATTTAAAATGCATAAAAATAAAATTCATATTTTAAAAATTAAAAATTCACACCAAACTTAATTTAAAAATTCATATTATAAATTCACACCAAACTTATATTAATTTTTTTCAAATATTTACAATTTTAAATATATTGTTTTTACAAAGTTTACAATATTAATTTAAGATTTATATTTTAATTTTAAAAACATGGTAAAAAATAAATTAAAAATCTTTTTGGCTTTTTATCCTACTTTAATCAATCAAATATTATCAAAAATATGCGCCCCTCTTTTCGGTAAAGTAATTTCGGTTCCAAAACCTAATTTAACTCATGACGAATTTTTGAAATATTTATGGTTGATTGATTAAAGATATTTATACCTTAAGAATAAACGTTAAATTTCGCAGTGATGTAATAAATTTTTGAATGATATCAATAATTTCGGTCGCCAAACCTAATTTTATTTAATACTAATTTAATACTTTTTAGCGAACAAATTAGCGTTTATTATCAAAAGGTTAAAATTAAAAAAAATAAAATAAAAACTGTACAGACATACCTGTGAAATAGATTTCTTAGTTATATGATCTATCCCATTCATAAGATAGTCGGTTTAATTGGTTTTCCATGGCTACATAGGCGTAACCTCGAGCATTCAGTGTCTTTTCTTCTAAACATATGAACGGTCCATCTCTGCATAAAGTAACAAATTCTGTATTTGAATAGGTTTGATTATTTGAACATTTACCTCCATGTGACCATTTTCCGCATTTGTGACATCTTTCTAGGTGTCGTGCTCTTCTTTTCGCTGCGGATTTTGATTTTCCTTTACCAAATTGTAACTTATTATCTTCGCATCTGGATTCTTTTCTAACTCCGTCCATTCTTTCTCTGACTACTGATACTAGTTCACTCGGTAGTATGTCATTATTACGTTTAGTGATCAAAGCGTGTAGCATTAGACCATGGTTTAGTTCACAGGCAGTCTTCATTTCGTAAAAACCTAAAAAAATAAAAATTCAGAATGGGGGAGAAGACTAGTTCTTTAGGGTCTGCTAGGGAAAGACCATTCGGGTTCCATTTTCGAGAACTACACGAAAACAGACAATCTAACTCTAACAGAAATACATATTATCCTTTAAAGACTTGATTCTCCCCACACTTAGTTAGCTGTGGTGTCGAAATTGTGATTAACATTATTTTCAATTGAATCATCAACAACTTGTATATCTTTGACTTTTACTTCAATCCATTTGTTGATTTCCTTCGTAACTTTCACAAATTCAACTAACATTGCCTTTTCTTTTGACGATAAATTGGATATTAATCAGTTATATAACTTAAAGTTTCCTTTAATCTTAGCATCGTGAATCCGTTTATAAAGTTTCTTCGTTGAACTGTTAAAAATGGGTTCATCTAATTTCGTATCATCAACGGCATTCTTTGTGATTGGATCATCATTAAGTGTTTCTTCATCTTCCCCACACTTATGCGTTTTTATTGGCCTAACAGTTTTGGTTTGTGGAGATCTAAACTTTCGGTTCACAAAGGTGATCGATGTATCACCATCCCTAAGTGTCATTCTACCTTCTCTTACATCAATGAATGCCTCGGTGGTTGCTAAAAATGGGTGACCTAGAATTAGAGGAACATCAAGGTTTTCCTCCATATTAATCACTATGAAGTTTGCAACAAAGGTCAAACTTCCCACGTTAACAAGTAAATTATTTTCTATTCTAACCGGGTGTTTAATGGTTTGGTCAAATGATTGAACACCTATTTTGGTTGGTTTTAATTTACCCATGCCTAATCTTTTGTATAAGGAAAGAGGCATAATATTTGCACTTGCTCCTAAATCTGCGAGTCCATTATATACAGCACCATCATTAAGTAAGCAAGAAATGATAAATTCACCCGGGTCTCCTGCTTTAGTAAGTCGAGTTGGTTTGTAAACTTTTTTCGGGTGTTCTTTCCTTGATTCTTTCATTTCTATTTAAATTTCTTGTTCACATTTTTCTTCGTTTCTTGGAATGGGAGGTTTGTATAGGAATTCTTCTTCATCACTCAAATTTGAATCCTCCCTATATTCCAGTTTTGATTTTTCATATGTTGTTGATAACATATTTATGTTTTCATTTTGAAGGTTTTCTTGGGTGGTGAAATTATGATTAACTTCATTGTCAACTTCCATCGGACCATGTATGTAATGTTTAACTCTGTGACCATTAACTTTAAATTCAATTCCATTTGAATTTATTAATTCTATCGTTCCGTATGGGAAAACTCTTTTGACTATGAATGGTCCAGACCATCTTGATTTCAATTTTCCAGGAAATAGCTTGAATCGTGAATTGAAAAGAAGAACTCTGTCTCCTTCTTTAAATTCTTTTGAACTTCTGATTCTTTTATCATGCCATTTCTTCGTTCTTTCTTTATAGATTAACGAATTTTCGTATGCTTCATGTCTTAATTCTTCTAATTCGTTTAGTTGACTTAATCGTAGACGTCCGGCTTCATGTAAATCAAGATTACATGTCGTCAAAGCCCAAAATGCTTTGTGTTCAATTTCTACTGGAAGATGACATGCTTTTCCATAAACAAGTCTAAAAGGTGTGGTTCCAATTGGAGTTTTGTAGGCTGTTCTAAAAGCCCAAAGTGCATCCTCCAATTTAATGGACCATTCCTTCGGATTTGATCCTACGGTTTTCTCTAGAATTCGTTTTAAAGCTCGGTTGGTATTTTCAACTTGTCCACTTGTTTGTAGATGATATGCGATGGAGATTTTATGAGTTACTCAATATCTTTTAAGAACTTTCTCAAGTTGATTATTACAGAAATGAGTACCCCGATCACTTATTAAAGCTTTCGGTGTTCCAAACCTTGCAAAAAGACGTTTTAAAAAGTTGACTACAACTCGTGCATCGTTAGTTGGGAGAGCTTGTGCTTCCGCCCATTTAGATACATAATCAATGGCTACGAGTATATATAGATTATTATGAGATTTTGGAAATGGACCCATAAAGTCAATACCCCAAATGTCAAATACTTCACATACTTGGATGACATTTTGTGGCATTTCATCACGTTGACTTATTTTTCCGGCCCTTTGACAAGCATCACAGGATTTGCAAAGAAGGTGTGCGTCTTTGTAAATTGTAGGCCAATAGAATCCAGCATCATAAACTTTTCTTACTGTTAGTTGAGGCCCATAATGCCCTCCTGTTGGTCTTGTGTGACAATGGTTTAATATTTTACTGGATTCATCTCCAAATACACATCGGCGTATTATTCCATCAGGATAACTTTTAAACAGATGTGGATCTTCCCAAAAATAGTGTTTTATATCACTGAAGAATTTCTTTCGTCTTTGATACGATAATCCTTTTTCAAGGAATCCACATACTAAGTAGTTTGCATAGTCTGCAAACCATGGAATTTCTTTATAATCTATCTTCAATAGATATTCATCAGGGAAGTTGTCTTGTATGGCCGATTCATTTAGAACTTCTAATTCGGGATTTTCAAGACGAGAAAGATGATCAGCGGCGAGATTTTCTGCTCCTCTTTTATCTCGGATTTCAATATCAAACTCTTGTAAGAGTAAGATCCAACGGATTAATCTTGGTTTAGCATCTTGTTTTGAAAATAGGTATCTAAGAGCAGAATGGTCGGTATAGACCACCGTTTTTGCTAGAACGAGATATGATCGAAATTTGTCAAAAGCAAAGACAATAGCAAGGAGTTCTTTTTCAGTAGTTTTATAGTTCGTTTGTGCTCCTTGTAACGTCTTACTAGCATAATATATAGGTTGAAATCGTTTTTCAATCCTTTGTCCTAAAACGGCTCCCATTGCAAAATCACTTGCATCGCACATTAGTTCAAATGGTAGATTCCAATTTGGTGTTATCATGATCGGCGCATTAGTTAGTTTCTCTTTAAGAATATTAAAAGATTTGATACACTCATCTGAAAAGATGAATGGAGCATCCTTTTCTAGGAGTTTATTCATAGGAGTGGCAATTTTAGAAAAATCTTTTATGAAATGTCGGTAAAAACCGGCATGCCCTAGAAAACTCCTAACTCCTCTAACATTGGTGGGATGTGGAAGTTTAGCAATTACATCTACTTTAGCTCTATCCACTTCAATTCCTTCTTTTGAAATTTTATGACCAAGAACGATGCCTTCTTTAACCATGAAATGGCATTTCTCCTAATTAAGTACTAGATTTGATTGTTCGCATCTAATAAGCATTCGTTCCAGACTAACTAGACATGATTCAAATGTATCACCGAAGACTGAAAAGTCATCCATGAAAACTTCCATGCATTCTTCTATCATGTCGTGAAAAATCGCCATCATACACCTTTGAAAGGTTGCAGGGGCGTTGCAAAGTCCAAATGGCATGCGTTTGTAAGCAAAAGTACCATAAGGGCACGTGAATGTGGTTTTCTCTTGGTCCTCGGGAGCTATTGGAATTTGAAAATATCCGAAAAATCCATCTAGAAAACAATAGTAACTATTTCCGGCTAATCTTTCCAACATTTGATCAATGAAAGGTAAGGGAAAGTGATCTTTTCTGGTGGCGTCATTTAATTTTCTATAATCAATACACACACGCCATCCTGTTACAGTCCTAGTAGGAATAAGCTCATTTTTCTCATTTGTAATGACAGTCATGCCACCCTTCTTAGGCACGCATTGAACTGGGCTTACCCATGGACTATCAGAGATTGGATAAATTAAACCTGCATCTAGCAGTTTAATAATCTCTTTCTTAACTACATCTTGCATATTAGGATTTAGTCTTCGTTGGCGTTGCACATACGTTTTATGACCTTCTTCCATAAGGATTTTATGTGTGCAATACGAAGGACTTATTCCTTTAATATCATGAATCTTCCATGCAATGGCTGGTTTATGAGCTTTCAACACAGAAATGAGTTGTGATTTCTCATTTTCAGTAAGAGAAGACGATATTATTACAGGTAATTCAGATTCACCATGTAAATAAGCGTATTCCAAATGGTTTGGAAGTGGCTTTAACTCTAATTTCAGAGGTTCTTCTATCGATGATTTGTATCGATATCTGTCTTCTTCTTTTAGCATTTGAATTTCTTCTGTTGTTGGTTCATATCCATTAGCTATAAGTGTAGCTAACATTTCAGCTTCATCAATTGGTTCATTACCTTCTCCTAAAGAACATTCTCCTGTTCCTTGTAATTCTGGAAATTCTTCTAATAATTCTGTATGTGCATCTATAGTTTGAATATAATAACATGTATCATCTGCAGATTGCGGTTGTTGCATTGCTCTATCAACTGAAAAGGTAACACTCTCATCCTCTATACTTAGGGTCAGTTTCTTACCGAACACGTCTATCATTGCTTTAGCCGTGTTTAAGAATGGTCTTCCTAATATGAGAGGAACTTGAGAATCTTCTTCCATCTCCAAAACAACAAAATCTACTGGAAATACTAAAGTACCAACTTTAACTAGCATGTTCTCCATTATCCCTCTAGGATATTTTATTGATCTATCGGCTAGTTGTATGCTTATTCTGGTTGGTTTCAATTCTCCAAGGTCTAGTTTAGCGTATAGTGAATACGGCATTAGATTTATACTAGCACCTAAGTCTGCCAATGCTTCTATTGAACTAAGACTACCCAGAAAACATGGAATTGTGAAACTTCCTGGATCAGATAGTTTTTCTAGTATCTTATTCAACAGCACTGCTGAACAATTAGCATTCATGGTAACAGCCGAGAGTTCTTCCATTTTCTTTCTATTTGAGAATAGATCTTTCAAGAATTTAGCATATCTAGGCATTCCTGAAATCACATCAATGAAAGGAAGATTTACATTTATCTGTTTAAACATATCCAAGAATTTGGATTGCTCGGTTTCAAGTTTCTCTTTCTTCATTTTACTCGGGTAAGGAAGTGGTGGTTGGTATGGTTTAACATAAGGTTTATCCTTAGCTGTGTTATCTTCATTAATCTTTTCAACTACCGGTTCTTTTTCCTTATCTTGATCAGGTTGTGGTTCTTGTGGAGTAGGAATAGCTTCATCAGAAGTTACAGGTATTTCAGGTGGTTTAAGTGTTGTACCACTTCTTGTGGTAATGGCTTTAGCTGTTTCATTCCGGGGGTTAGCATTTGTATCACTAGGTAGACTTCCCGGTTTTCTTTCACCTATTAACCTTGCTCGGTTACTTACTTCTTGTTCCAAGTTTTGAATAGAAGCTTGTTGATTTCTAAATGCTTGAGCATTTTGTTCATTAGTTTGTTTTTGAGATGTGAAAAACTGTGTTTGAGTTTCAACTAGCTTCATCATCATATCTTCTAAATTCGGCTTTTTATCATCGGTTTGTTGTGGTGGTTTGTTTTGAAAATTAGGTCTTTGCAGATTGTAATTATTATTGGATACTTGTTGATTGCTAGGACCTTGTTGGTTGTTGTATGGAATATTTCGGTTATAATTCTGGTTTTGATTGTAAATCGGTCTTGGCGGTTGATAATTATTCTGATAATTATTTCCAGGCCTTTGGTTTATGTATGAAATATTCTCTCTTTGTTCCATTGTTAATTCAATACTGAGACAATCTTTTGTCAAATGTGGTCCTCCACACTGCTCACAACTAATTCGTATTGAGTGAATATCTTTAGTCATCTTTTCCATTCGTCTCTCGACAGCATCTATCTTTGCGGAAATGGAATCTAAGTCATGGCTAGAATCGGCTCTAGCTGCTTTAGATGATCTAACGATATCTTTTTCTTGGTGCCACTCATGTGAGTGGGAAGCAGTGTTATCAATAATTTTGTAAGCATCAGTTTCGGTTTTCTTCATAATAGAACCACCAGCTGCTATATCTATGTCTTTCCTTGTAGTGATGTCGCATCCTTGGTAGAATATTTGTACTATTTGACAGGTGTCTAAACCATGTTGCGGACATCCTCTTAATAACTTTCCATTTCTTGTCCACGCCTCATATAGAGTTTCATTTGGTTTCTGTGTGAACGTAACAATTTCTGCTTGAAGTCTTACGGCTTTAGATGCAGGAAAGAATTGTTTAAGAAATTTTTCAACTAAAACGTCTCATGTATCAATCGCCCTTTCAGGTAACGATTCCAACCAATCTTTGGCTTCTCCCTTTAAAGTCCAGGGAAATAACATGAGATATATCTGTTCATCCTCCACTTCTCGGATTTTAAATAGTGTGCAGATCCTATTAAAGGTACGTAGATGTTCATTTGGATCTTCCTTCGGCGCACCACTAAATTGGCATTGATTAGTCACCATGTGTAGAATTTGTCCTTTGATTTCATAATCTGGCGCATTAATGTCTGGATGAGTAATTGCGTGACCTTGGCCAGTGCGTTTAGCTCTCATTCGGTCTTCCATACTTAAAGGTTCCAGATTCTTCATAATTGAATTTGTTAAATCGGAATCATTAGAGGATTCTGATTTAATGGTTCGTTCCTCAACAATCTCTGTTTGAATGATTGGTGGTTCCGGAGGAAAGTTTAGTGGTTCAGGATCTACGAATCGTTCCTGAATATTCTCCGAATTCTCAATTGTGAGGACGGGTTCAAAAAATGGATTATCGAAAATTTGAACTGAAGTACTTGGTCGACTGGATGACGATTCTAAAGAAAAATCAACGGCGGTAATATTTGCTAAATGTCTTGATCTAGTTACAGGTGGTGAACGTACAAAAGGTGGTGAACGTACAAAAGGTGGTGAACGTCTTGCTCGGTGCATTCACTGAATATCCTATTAGTTTTTAAAAGGAAAGAAAAATTATAATAAGTTATCCAATCAATAGACTTTTCTGATTTTGCCCACGTTTCGAATAGCCAAAAGATGCAGCAGAGGGGCAGGATTCGTTTGGTCTCAATATAATTGAGGACTGTTTGGCTCCAATAACCCGGTCCACGTACAAATCCAACTATTACTACGAACCAGAAAATTTTGATGTCTATCAATTTAACCACTTAAAATAAATTTTCGTAATTTTAAGAAATTTAGATAAGAGGTAGAATAAAAATCTATGTCCTAAAACTAGAATAGCGAGAAATAAGAAAGAAAAAGAGTTCGTCGAAAAAGGTCGAAAAAGAAAAATGGTTGAAAAATAAAAGGTGACGGAAAAATAAAAGAAACTTATAAAACTTAAAAATACTTGACTAACCTAACCTTATTACTACAACTAACTTAAAATTATAATCGCAAATTGAGATAACTAATTGGAATGATAATTGGTACATAGTAAAAGGTGTCTAAAAATATTAAAGCTTACAGGAAAAACTATATCCCAAATGGAAATAACTTAAAAAGAAACTAAAACTTAAAAAGGCGTCGCAAAATTCTAAAGCACCTAAATCTTAGTCTAAAGAAAAAGCACTTAAGGAATTTTACGGCAAAGCCTAAAAATCTAGAAGTAAAAATAACTATGGCAAAAACTAAGTTTAAAACTAAATATGAGCTAAAAATACAAATATTACGTTAAAACGATTGAAAAGGGACAAAATATAAAAATATACAAAAAGTTGTAAAAAGTACAATTTTTATAAAAATATTATTTTTATATTATTTATTTATTAAAACTACTAATTTTACAAATTAATTAAACTAATTAAACAAAATATTAATAAAAACTAAAATAATTATTTAATTAAAACCTAATTAGGGTTTTATATTAATAATTATAATAATTATTCGTAATTAATGCCTGATTAGGGTTCTGTCGGCGTGTCAGGTTATCTCCGCGACTTGCGGTATTCAAAGCATCAAACCCCGCGACTCGCGGGGTTCCAAAATTCAACTGACAGGTTTAAAATTCGACGCGTTTTTCTTTTTATTTTTTTATTTTTCTTTTATTTTCTGTTTTTATATTTTCTGTTTATATAATCTAAATTTTTTTTTATATAATTTAGATAAAACTTATCTTTAATAACTAAGATAAAAATAAAATACTTTATAACAATCTAAAAAAAATAGATTTATATATATTTATATTATTATTTTTTTTCGGTTTTTTATATTTATAAAATATATTTATAAAATAAATTAAATAAAACTTATATTTTTACAAACTAAAGATACTTTATAAAACCTAAATATTTAACAAAATCTTAAAAATATTTATATTTTTGTTTTTCTTTTTTATATTTTCGAATATTTAAAACGTATTTTTATAAAAACGAATTTTAATAAAAGTAAACTAAAAATCTTTTTTTTTTATATATATTAGCGTTGCGCTTCCGGCGTTTAAGAGTTCCCCGGCAGCGGCGCCAAAAATAACTTGATAGTTGAGCAGAGTGGTATAAAATAGTTATTAATTTTAGCAGGAAATACTATTAAATACGATACATTTTTACACAAGATATTTATTTATTTAGAGAATGGATATACTTAAACCTTGCTACAACACTTATAGGCAGTGTACCTAATCGTACAGTAGTGTAGTTTTTAGTAAGTCCGGTTCGTTCCACAGGGAAATCTTTAAACAAAGCTTAACGCTATATTAGTTTACTTTTATAAAAATACAAATATATATATATAAGTAATATTATTATTATAAAGGGGGGTTTTTACCATTTAATGACCGGTTTGTCGATTTTAAAACTTTAGTCGCAGTTAAAACCAAATGTAAAATAATAAAAATAAATACAAGACTTAAATTAAAGCGTAAAGTAAATAACGATAATGAAATTGTGAATAATAAAAGTGCGATAAAATAAACTTGCGATAATTAAAAAGTACGATAATTAAAAGTGCAATTAAATATAATAACAATAAAAATGCGATAATTAGAAGTGCAATTAAATATAAAATAAAGGAAATTAAATATGAAATAAAAGAATTATGCTTATTTAAACTTCCGTAATCATGATGTTTGACGTGTTGATTTTAGTTTTATGCCCATGGGTTAATTGTCCTTTGTCCTGGATTATTTAATATGTCCATACGGATTTTGTCTATAATAGTCCATCAGTCATAAATATAAAGAGCGAAAGCCTTCGTCAAATTATTCTTATTCCCGAAGTCAAATATTCCAACTAATTGGGGATTCGAATTGTAACAAGGTTTTAATACTTTGTTTAATGAATACACCAGGTTATCGACTGCGTGTAAACCAAGGTTTTACTACTTTGTTAACAATTACACCAATTACCCTTGAATGTAATTCACCCCTGTTTCAACAAGTCTATTAACTATTAATCCAATTCTGTATCTGGCAAAATGAATAATTATTGGTATTTATAGATATCCCTCCCACCGTACCCAGTCAAGCGTATGTGGTTATATATAAATACGTCGAATTATAAGTTTGTATATTAAATTAACAAGGTATTGTTTAGTTAATATAAAACCCATTAATAGCCCATAGTCTAATTTCCACAAGTGTCGTTCTTTTATCCAAACCCCAATTATGGTACAAAGCCCAATTACCCAATTTTAGTAATTAGTCCAACATCATGATTACTTCGGATTAAATAAGCATAATAATAACTTAGCTACGAGACATTAAATTAAAAAGGTTGAACATAACTTACAATGATTAAAAATAGGGTAGCGTTACACGGACAGAATTTCGACTTACACCCTTACAACATTCGCTAACATACCCTTATTATTAGAATTATAATTAAAATTAAAATATAAATTATAAATATATATATATATTTTACGATATAGATAGAGAGATGGATGGATATATTATAATTTTTGCGATCAGAATTCGTTTGCTTTTATAGGGATTTTCAAAACTTGGGGCTCCGCGACTCGCGGCCCTTTTGGCCTTCAAACTCCGCGAGTCGCGGAGTTTGCTTTTACAGCTCACACGAGTTTGGCTCTTTGTTTACCGACGGTTTTATAAATAAATATAATATATTAAATAATTATAAGAATTATTTAAATATTATATTATATTTATGTGCATAGTTGACTTGTAATTTTTAGTCCGTTGCGTCGAACGTTGAGAGTTGACTCTGGTCCCGGTTCCGGATTTTCGAACGTCCTTGCGTACAATTTTATATTTTGTACTTTGCGTTTTGAATCCTGTACTCTTGTAATTTCGAGACGTTTCTTATCAATAATTGAAACCTCTTTGATTGTCTTTTGTACTTTTGAGCTTTTTGGTCGTTTGCGTCTTCAATTCGTCGAATCTGTCTTTTGTCTTCACCTTTTATTATTTAAACGAATATCACTTGTAAATAGAACAATTGCAACTAAAAGGTTGTCTTTCTTGAGGAATAATGCTATGAAATATATGTTCGTTTTTAGCATTATCAATAATACGCATATAAATATATATATATATATATATATATATATATATATATATATATATATATATATATATATATATATATATATAATATTAATTTAAATCGTTATATATATTTAATAAAATAAAATATAAATATCGTTATCTTTATCATACTGGATAAGTAATGAGTTGTCAAAAGTGGTTTTAGATATTTATAAAAGTTATATACGTCTTAATAATAAAGTTCTTTTTAAACTGAAAACGTTTTTGTACGTTTGAAACTAAATCAAATAAATATGATAATTTTGTTTTCCAAAACTAAATATATTTAAGAATCATTTTGTTAAAAGCTTAAAAGAATGGAAATCGTTATATCATAAAACGTTTTAGAAAAGTAGAATTTTATATATTCATAATAGGTTTCAAGTTTTTAAATTACAGTTTGTTGGTGAAGTGAGAGGTAAAGTCCAGTGGTTAATATAAACGTATGAAATCATCTTAATATAAACGTATGAAACCATGGGTGCATAATTTTCCATAGGAACGTAATAATAACATTCCCATGTTGAGTGATAATCTCCATAGATTTCACAACCAGTTATTGTTTCGTCATTCGTGATCCAAGATTGACCGAATGAATTTTCATTAACACTCGTTTGAGAGTATTGATTTAATGGATTTCGTATATCAGAAAGAGTTTCCAACATATTCTCGAAATTTTCCATAATACACTTTTTACCAAATTTTAGCTACAATGTGGTGCATTTAGTAATTATTCTATTAGTTATAAAACTAAAAATTATATAAGTTATCAAATTAATAGACTTTTCTGTTTTTGTTCACGTTTCGAATAGCCAATAGATGCAGCAGGTAGCCAGGACCCTTTAAATTGGAAGCCCACAGCTCGCCACTAACAAATCCAACTATTACTACGAACCGGAAAATTGGCGTCTATTAATTTAATCGCTTAAAATAATTTTTTTCGTCAAAATTTAAAGATTAAAAATTCTATGTCCTAAAACTTGCGCGTGGAAAAGAAAAAGAGCGTCGAAAAATAAGAAGTCGAAAAACAAACGTCGAAAAAAAAATCGAAAAAAATAATAAGAAATTAAAGCATTGTAACTTAAAAGTATAAAAAATTAAATATTTCGTCTAAAGGTATTAAAGCTTAAAAGGAATTCTAAACGAAAAACGGTAATTACTTAAAAAGTACTAAAATCTATAAACTTAAAACGGCGTCACAAAATTCTAAAGCTCCTAAATCTTAATCTAAAGAAAAAACACTTAAGAGATTTTACGGTAAAGCCTAAAAATCTAAAAATATAAAATAACTACGGCAAAAACTAAGCTTAAAACTAATTACGTACGACAAATATTACAAAATAGATGATAAAAATACAAATTATAACTTAAAATGTTAAAAATACAAATTTTATAAACAAAAATTATTTTTATATTATATTTTATAAAAGTATTAAACTATAAATATAAAAACTTCATTAAAACTATATTTATTCAAACTAATATCAATTATTATTAAATTAAAACCCTAGTTAATAATAAATATATTATAATAAAAACCCTAAACTGTCGGCAGAGGTATCAGACCTGTCAAATCGACTCATGCGATCACATGAGTCTTCTGTTATGTGGCCATGCGGTCGCATGGACTGTGGATCCAGGCCATAAGTTGGGCTGCTACAGTGTTCGGCCTAGTTCGTTTTAATTTATTTTTTTATATAGAAAATGTTTATAGAATATTTATATAAAATATAATAAACTTATATTTTAAAATCTTAAAAATAAAAATACTTTTTAAAGACTTATATATATATATTCTTTTTTTAAGTTTTTTTAACACTTATAAAAAATAACAAAATATTTTTACGAAATAAGAAATAATATAATTTTAAAAAAATATATTTTTAACAAAATATAGCGTTTTTCACCGATTCCCCGGCAGCGGAGCCAAAAACTTGATGTGCGAGTGGAGGGGTACGAAAAACTATTATTTTTATTACGAAATACGACGAAATATGATACAAGTTTTAATTATTTATGTACAAATGGGATATACCTAAACTCTACTACAACATTATAGACAGTGTACCTAATCGTAGAGTAGTATAGTTTTTAGTAAGTCCGGTTCGTTCCACAGGGAGACGGCTTATTTTATACTATATTTTAAACAACTATATTTGTACAAAATATATATATTACAATTATTATTATTATAAAAAGGGGGGTTTTACCGTTTAATGACTGGTTTGTCGATTTGATATTTTAAGCGTAAAGATAAATGACGATAATTAAAGTGCATAAAGTAAATAACGATATTTAAATGACGATAAAATAAATAACAATAATTAAAATGACAATAAATAAAAGTACGAGGAAATATAAAATAAAATATATTATGCTTATTTAAACTTCCGTACTCATGATGTTTGACGTTTTGATTTTAATTTATTACCCTGGGTTAATTGTCCTTTGTACTGGATTATTTGATATGTCCATCTGGTTTTGTCCATAATAGTCCATCGGTCATAATTATAAAGTGCGAAAGTCTTCGCCAAATTAACCTTATACCCGAAGTCAAATATTCCAACTAATTGGGGATTTAAACTGTAATAAGGTTTTAATACTTTGTTAATGATTACACTAGGTTATCGACTGCGTGTAATCCAAGGTTTTAATACTTTATTAACAATTACACCAATTACCCTTGAATGTAATCCACCCCTGTTTTAATGAGTCCATTGACTATTAATCCATCCCCATGTCCGGTCAAATGAATAATTATTAGTATTTATACATATCCCGCTCACCGTACCCAGTCAAGCGTATGTGGTTATATATAGATACATCAAATTATAAATCTCTATATTAAATTAACAAGATATCATTTAGTTAATCAAATATAAAGCCCATTAATAGCCCATAGTCCAATTTCCATAAGTGTCGGTCTTTTGTCCAAACCCCAATTATGGTCCAAAGCCCAATAACCCCGTCTTAATATTTAGCCCAACATCACGATTACTTCAGCTCATATAAGCATAATAATAACTTAAGTACGATACATAATTAAAAAGGGAGAATTTAGCTTACAGTGATTATTAATCGCGTAGTGTTACAGGGACAGAGTTTCGATTTTAAAACCCGCAAAATAACTTTTACATTACCCAAACTAACTAATATAAAACTAAACTATATTATTTTTATATATATATATATATATATATATATATATATATATATATATATATATATATATATATATATATATATATATATATATATATATATATATATATATATATATATATATATATATATATATATATATATTAATTATGCAGAGGGAGAGATATATGATATTGGTGTGTTTAATCCGTCTAAATTCTGGCCAATTTATAGACCTGACCATACTTTGAGAGCCATGCGATCGCATGGCCAGGCTGGCATGCACCCATCCTTCATTTAAAACGTGGGCAGCTCAATTTATATAATATATAATATAATATATATAATTTTATATAATTACATATATTATATTATATTCTTGTGCATAGTTGACTTGTAATTTTAGGCCCGTTGACTAGCGCGTTGATGCTCGGTTTATGTCTCGGTTTCGGATTTTCTAGCTTCTTTTCGTACGCTTTAATAGCTTGTACTTTATGTTTCGCAATTTATAATTTGCACAAAAAATTATTTTCCTTAACTCCCAAAATTCGCGCAAGTCTTTAACTCACTTTTAGTGGCACTTTTGAGTGCACTATGGCTTTAGTGGCACTTTTCCAGCTTTAGTGGCACTTTTTCTTCAATTCTTTAATCTTCGTGCTCCGTCTTCACATTTATTTATTTAAACGATTACAACTTAAAAATAGAATAATTACAACTAAAAACTTTTCATATTGGGATGATATTGCGACTAAATATATGTTCATTTGGAGCACTATCAACTGGTTTAACACCAGGCACGCTCGAGTATCTTGCTGCTCGGGGTGGAGTTCACCAATCGACTGCCTCTGGTGTTGCACCAGCTGAGTGGGAGGTACCTCGGCGCAAGCCAGCTGTTAAAAGGAAGAAGGCAGCTACCTCAACTAGTGCAGCCACCGTCTCACATACTGGTAAAGCAGTAGTTGTATTAGAATCTAGTGCTCTCTGATAATAAAGAACAGGCTAGTCTTATATACTGACTACCTACTTCTAGTATTGGAATCCGTTGCTTATCTATTTCTTGGTAACAGGAAAATCCAAACGAGCTAAAGCTGGCTCCAAGCAAACCACATGGGAGATTGGCCCAGTCTCAACTACTGCTTCTGAAAATAAGGCTGCTATGAAACCTGGTGCGTCTCTAGACCAAACAGCAGAAATCTCTAACTTAATTAAAACTATTTTATCTGCTAACTTGAAAAATGAAAGTGGAGTTAAAGGTACAACCTTGACTCCCAAGCTGACTGGTTTTAAAACTAGTGTTAAGAAGAGTAGCATCTCATACTCTTCTATCCAGGCACTTTCACATTTTTCAAAATTATCCTTTAAGAAATATCCTCTACTGACAGTACAACCAGCAGAGAACATAACTGACCCCCAAAGCAGACTTGAGCTGGCTCCTCATCGTGTTGAATCAGCCCAGGCTACTGCACAGCCCAAATGTTACTTGGATCATGATAAGAGTCACACTCCTACATCATTACCAGCCAGAACTATTACACAATCTGGGTCAACATGTGTTGCCAATGAGTCAGCAGAGTCACAGCTGCACTTACAAACACCTAACTCTGTCTCAATCAAAGGGCTAACTAAATCACCAGTCTGTCCCCAGAGACCAACAACTAATGCAATTGTTGAGTCAAATTTATTTGGTTCTACAGTTGTTAACATAAAATATTCTTTTGTTTCAGTTCTTAGCAGGGTAGATGAACAGGCAGAGGGGAGCAAGAAAAGAATGTTATTGTTTCTACTGATGAGCTCTCTGCTTCTGCTACTAGTGTTGGTGCTACTGATTTTCCTACTAGTGGTGATGATACTCGTACTGTTGCCTCTACTGTTGCTGGTACTACTGGAGATATTGTGGATATTGGTTCCACTGACCTTAATATTAATGAGGAGTTAGCTACTGCTGATATTTCTGCTACTCCTCCTGCTATCTCTGGTATTGCTACTTCAACCACTGATTCTGAGGTGGTTGATGAAATGATAATGGAACCTCCTCCTGCACTTGAAAAAGTTATTGATAATATCGTTAAGGAGGTTCTTGATTTCGATGTTACTAGTCCTACCACTGTTACTCCTCCAACTGCTGCTACTGAGGAAATTACTACCAGTGATGACCAGGATGACGTGGTGCTTAGTGATGAGCTTATTGCAGCAAATACTGCCTATTCTGCACATGTCACTGGTTCTATGAAACCCACTTTGGATGCTGGTACCTCCACTGCTACTACTACTACTGACACTACTCCGGCTTCTGTTTCTGGTGAAAAGCCCAAGTATGTGTGCCAGGTACCAGATCCAGATGAAGTTGTGCCCAACTTCATATATAAAGGAGCCTCTATCACTCCCAAGATTGCCTTGCTGGTGGATCAGCTGACAATGATCCTCAAAGTGCTTTAGTCTCAGCCAGCAAGCTACCACAGGAAGAGCTGATTGAACTACTGTCTCAGCTTGATCGACCAGCAAGAGAAGAGGTTTATGAGAGGCTGGCCACTTTACAACAAGTCAATAAGCAGCCATACTACCATTACTTTGGTATGGCTCCAGTTGCTTCTCCATGGCCTGGTACATGGAGGCCTCTCAATTTCATCATCGATCCTGCTACTGGTAAATGTGTCATGCAAAATGTTCCTGATTCGCCAGTACCTTCTGATTCATCAGCTTCTTCCTCATCATCTTCTTCATCTAATGATGATGCTGATAAAGGTGCTGGTTAGGATGAGCCAGTCATTCATGATAATGTGACTGGTTCCAAAGACAAACCAGTGGATCTTACTGATGATGCTGATAATGATGCTAACAAGGATACAAGTGGTTCTAAACCTTCGGGTGAAGGTAAAAATAGTGGTGATCATGGTGATGAGTCAGATTCTGACCTTCCACCTCCACCACCCCACGATGGTACTCCTGTTGTCACTGCTAGTGATCGCCCCTCAACCAGTATATTTGATCCTACTGAGGTGGCTGCCATTTCCACTCTGGCTGTTTATCGTACTGTAGCCAGAATCACACCAAACATCCAATGATCCATCCGAGATACTATTACTGATCGAATGACTGAAGCCATACGCAGAGTTGGGGATGTTACAACTTCCACTATTGAAGCCCAGCTCAAGCAGGTGTGTGCTTTTGCAGATCTCGTGGAGGATGCCATTGTCCAACACCATGAGGAAGAGGAGGACCTTAAAAGTCGAATCATCTCTCACAATGAATATACTGATCATATTGCCCGTCTTCAAGCTAATCTTGATGCTGCTAATCGAAGAATTCTTTTTCTTAATGAGGAAAGTAGGGTATTGGAAGAGAGGTTGGATTCACAGGAATAGCAAATGGCTACAATGGTTCCTGCCTCTGCTTATGTTCAAATGGTGGAGGTAATGAAACGCATGGCTACTCTTCAAGCTGATGTAAGGGCCAACGTAAATCAAATGGCCATGGGTGTTGCAAGGAATGAAGTTCGTACTTCAAACCTATGCCTCAGACAATATGACGTGGATCTTGGTGCCCATCTTTCTCCTGGTGATGCTGACTGGAACAACTTTTCTTTTTATGTTTCAGAGTCAGATAGTGACCTTGATGCACATGTTTCCCCAGACCATCCTTCTGCCCCTGCTGATGACAAAAAGGGGGAGAAGAAATCTAAAAAGCATAAAAAGAGAAAACAAACTGAGGGGGAGCATGAGCATGAGAAGGCTCCAAAGCAGCAAAGGAGAGATGATGGTGATGGTGGTGATGGTACTGATCAAGGTACTGGCACTAAGCCCAGCAACGCTTATACTGAAGCAGGTGTCAAGACTGCTGGTGAATCTCAACCCAGTGTGTCTGCCACATCTGTAGATGATATTGGTTCTGGCAGTAAGCCCAGTGATGTTTCTGAACTGGATGTTGCTGAATCTTTTGTTGTTTCTCAATCTATTGAAAGAAAAATGAAAAGAAAAATGGAGAGACATCAGAAGAGACAACAGGAATTGAATGATGCCTTTAATGCTAAATGGGAGGCCTATGCTGCTCATAAACGACATAGAATTGAGCATAGAAGAAGCCTAGACCCTAAGAAGATGGATATTCAGGATGAAATAATTAGCATAAATAAATACAAAAGAGATGCTTGAAAACGAAATGCTAAGTTCATGATGAAATATGACAAGAAGAAGGCAAAGCTGTATGATGAGCGAGAAGACAGAATTAAGAAGATGACACCTGAAGAGATGCAAGATTACTTGGCTTCAACTGAGTCAGGAGGAGTTAGAGATGATTTATTCATGTAGTGGCTGGATGCCATATTAGAAACCAGCCAATCCTCTCGATCTGCATCTACTGCTCAGTCAGCTATACAATCACAGCCAGCAGAAACTATCAAATTTGATGATGATGATGATGATGTTAGGGGGAGTATCTTGCTATTACTCCCTATCTGCCTCCACAAGAATCAGTATCAACACAAGAACCATCAGCTAAACCCATGCCAATCGATATACAAAGGTTAAAATCTGCCTCTAGGGACAATCAGCCCCTAAGGAAAGAGCCCTTATTTGAGGCAGCTGACAAAGATACTGTGGCAGTTATGACAGCTGGTACTAATCAGTTAGCTGGTATTGAAGACACAGCAAGGAGTGCTGTAAATGAAGACCCATCCAGAAGTGTGCGGCTGGTTGTAACAAGTGATGAAGACCCATCAAAGGTGGACGAGCTGGGTGCTAACAAAGATGCTGATTCTGTTGATGCTGCTGATTTCACAGTCTGGGGCAAAGGGAGTTGAATTTTCATTCAATCTCCTATTCCTACCCGGACTCTTGCTTACTTTGACAGGATACTGGATGAACGTGTTGATCTTTATTCAGTGGGTTCCTCTGGCACAGCAGAATCACGTATGTATCATCCATCTTCCCCAAAACGTCATGATAAACACACTACTTGGGAAGATGATCCAGCTGCACAGGGTGAGCCAGACTTAAAAAAGATGAATCCAGACGAAAGAGAGGCTTACAGGCTGGAGATCACTGTTCCAGAAATGCTTGAACAAAGAGCAACAGCTATACCTGAAAGGATACGCAACATCAGATTGTTGTACCATACACTTGATCAGCAATTCTACATCAATGCTTTGGAATTCGGCATTGAAGTTGGTGTGTATCTATACAACAGTGGTCAAAGGCTACATGCTAATGTAGAGAAATCTCTCTTTTATGAGGCTCTACAGCTGAACATGGATCTAAAGCAATACTGTGATGCCATGACTACTAAAGAAGGCAGACAGTTGATTGCTACAGCAAAATCCCTCAACATTACTGTCAATGATTATCTTTTGAGTGTTCAACTTGAAAGACAAAGAAGGGAGGATGCTGATGCTGAATATGCTGAGAGGCTGAGGCTTCAGGAAGAAGAAGCTAAGTTGGCTGCTGATAGAAAATAAGAGGCTGAATCCCTCAAGTTAGCCAAAGCCATTGTTAAGGAACAGGACAAGGCATTCGATGAACTGGAAGTTGCTGAGAAAGCACCTGCTGCTGCCCCTATAGAAACTGAACGAACAATAGAGTTATCTGATCATTACTATAGGAGTAAATATGGTGATGTGCTAACCAGAAGATCAAATCCTAGTAAGATCATCAAGGTGCACAAAGGCACAAAAAGGGCTTTCTCTATCAGCAGGGAAGGTAATATTTAGGAGAGGATAGACTACACTGAACTAAGAACCTTAGGATTCAGTGAATGGATGGAGATACTGCAGTACTTTATTGGCAAAGGTAAAAGTGGTATTAAAGATACACTGAAACCTGAACTTCAAGAGCTCTTCAACAAAGCAGTAAAGTATAGGAATGCACCAGTAGTGAATGTAGAAGAAGTTCTCTCTCAAAAGCCTAAAGGAAAGAAATCTACTGGTGATGGCCCACACAGAAGAGATCCCATCATTCTACCTCCTCAAATTCCAGTTTTTGACCCTGCAGAATTACCTTACTTATTTCCTGAAGCCTGGGCAGCCGTGAAAGTGAAGGAAGAAGATATATCTGGTGATGAACAAGAGAAAGATAAAGATAAAAACAGATAGCCTTCTAGTGATTTAACTGTATCTTTTGTTATTTCATTTTTCATTATACTATTTTGTAAATGTTTGTATATACTCTGTTGTAATGAAAATGAAATGAATTTATCTTTAAAATCATATCAATTTATAATATATAGATAACTCAGCAAAAGATCTCAAAACAAACCAAAAAGGGACAAAGTTACTGCCTATTTTTATTAGGTCCCTTAGTGCTGGCTTTAGTGTTTTCTCTTGTCATAGGTTTTGTCATCATCAAATAGGGGGAGATTGTTGAGTCCCTAAAATAATTAAGGATTTAATTATGACAAAAATATAATTTATTTGCACTAAAATGTTATGTGCAGCCAGCACAAGTTTGTTTATGTATAGACAGCAAATATTATTGTGTCGAGTGTTTAGTTTGTTGCTTAGTCTACCAGTACAAGGTAGACAGTATTCTTCAATTAGCACAGGATGTGTACTCAGCAATTCAAGAATATCAATTGACTCAGCAATAAAGAACCAGCATAGCTGGTATGCAGCTTACTACACAAGACAGCTATGCTCTATTACAAGCATAGTGGTTTCCTGAGTGGTCTACATCAATTGTACTATTCAACAGAAGTCAAAGACAAAATTGAACAGAAAAGGACACGTGTCGGCGGCTGACAAGTGACCTTACAAGACCACGTGGGAATGCAGAAGTTTAACGCATGTGCAGACATGTGTTATACTTTGTCAACGCCTAGGGAACTCAACATTCTATTTGTTTAAACAAATAGTGGTGCCAAACCAAATTGGGGTGTTCCTGCAAATAGCTACCAAAGAGGAAAGAGGAGAGCACGCTCTCTGATGTAATTGTCCCCACAAGTACAGAAATCCTATGTACCAGTGGACAATAGAACAATTACACGGATAATAGGACTAGTATAAATTGATGTATCCACTATTGTAACAACTAGTGGTGTGGGTTTTATTATTTAGAGTCCAAATCGTGTAATAGCTTTAAGTTTATCCTCATAGCTATAAACTAGGTAAATCTGTATCAACCAACTATCATTCTGCCAAAGATAGTTGTAATTCTTTGTGATTCAATCAATAAAGAATAAACCGTTGATGTAATTTGTGTTCAGTTATGTGATCCTTAAATGAATCCTAATAGTCGTTCATCATCAGATTACATCAACAGCAACAAATCTGAAGTAATTGATCTCGTGTTTTTCGTTCATCAAAAAATTAAAGTCGTTTTTGGTCTCCGGATCAATCTCAACAATTATATGGTAATTATAAATTATAATAGCTAACTGATACAAGCCTAGGGGTAGTGTAGAACTCACTCCCAAAAGCTAGCTTGAAGGAGGAGGGGACACCCACCCTTATAAGACATCAACTAGTTTGTTCTCTAGTCAATGTGGGATTGTATCAATACCTCACCCTTTAAAGATCCAACATCCTCGTTGGTCACGGTTGGCACCCTTTCTTTCGGTCCAAGCCACCACTCCGAGGCCTCGTTGGTCACGGCTATGTTGGTCACGGTTGGCACTCTCTCTCTTCCGGTCCAAGCCACCACTCCATAGGCCACCACTCCGAGGCGTTGGGATCTCGAAAAATGGGATCTCTCAATGAAAGCACCAATGATACAAGCCTATCCCACGCTAGGCATGCATCAACCTTACAAGGGGTAGTGTAGAACTCACTCCCAAAAGCTAGCTTGAAGGAGGAGGGGACACCCACCCTTATAAGACATCAACTAGTTTGTTCTCTAGTCAATGTGGGATTGTATCACTAACTAAGAATAAAGAGGTAGAGATAAAACAAAGACTTGTTAACTGAAAATATTGAATTTTATATTGTTACATTTTGATACGTTTACTTATGCTTGACTGGGATAACGTTGTTTTATACGTGTAAAAAGATTCCTCCTAATCCTAATTAACTTGTTTTTTATGTATATACTAATACTAATAATAACTAGTCTACTTTTACTGTACATTTGTTACGGTGCCTAACTAATAAGGACCACATAATTCAAACTCAAGGTTAGCTAGTCAATTATCTGTAAATTTAATTAAATCTCTATATTATATATTATTGCTTCCATATGCTCTTACATCATACTAGCTATCAAATAGTCAAATACCATTTTTGTTAGTTATTCTTTTTTTCATAGTAGATAGATGATACAACAAATACGAGATTTAGTTCTTAAGGGGAGATTATATGTATATTTTTGCGAATCATTAATATCCTTTGTACACTAGAGTTAAATTTTATCTTTTTTAACTACACATTTATTGAAGTGTACCAAAACATTACATGATTATAGTGTAGAGAAAATACTATATAATGATTTTTTTTCTATTTTTTGGAACAACATTTTATTAAGAAACATCCACCCAGCAGCAAGATGTTAGGAAAGATCAACAATAACAAAGGTTTAGAAAATTACAAATTCTAATACATCAATCTTGCCTCTGCTAGTAATCTTTCTTAGAATTAGAATTATAATTGTTAGGAAGGATCAACAAATACTATAGGCGTCTTCGAGCATAGGTAAGATAGACAACCGCCTAGGGCCCAAAAACTTAGAAGGGCCCAAAATTTTTAATATGTATATACTTTTCTCAAAATATTCAAATAAATAAAATAGTAAATTGTCAATTAATGTATTAGTGTAATTTTAAATAGTTAAATACATTGTATTTGAAAAGGTAATAGATAAATTTAAGTGTTATCTTTCTATATAAATTAAAATTTTAACAAGTATAAGGGTCCATTTATATTTTCGTCTAGAGCCTCGAAATTATTGAAACGGCCCTGACAAATACTATGTAATGATTGCATACATATTACACCAATTATGATCGAAAAAAATGAAACTTAAACTGAAAGAGAGAAACAAAGGTTCTTACGACTTATGATCACCTAAGAAAGCATAATAACAGCCTTGATTTCAAAAAGTTTGATTCATAGAAGTTTGACTTAAAAATGCACGTACATATATCTGTTAGCAATTATGTCTGTATGGAACTGTAAACGTATAAATGCATTGCAATATAACTATAAACTTAACAATAAGCTGAAACATAAAACTGAATATAAATACGATCAAACCGAGGTGACGGGTTGAACCGGGCTTGTGTTTGACACAATTCCCTTAAACAGATTCGACGTCTGTTCCCAGGGTACACCGGTTCGAAGCAGCGTACTGCCGGACTTAACACTTGCCTGAAAAGAAGTCGGAACGTGAAGCTGAGATGAAAACGGGTTCGGATTGCAGGTTTCTGTTGTGTGTGCTGCAGGTCATCTGCTGTGTGTTTTTTCTGCAGGCTAGTTTCCAATTTTATAGCACAAAGTTGCAGCCTTACTGTTGGTATCCACATCAGTATGAAGTGGATCTGACTCAGTATGAAGTGGATCTGACTCACAAAGTCAACAGTGGAAACCAAGTTGGAAAACATGTGTACTCCATAACCAAGTGACAAAAACGTAGTACAAAAACCGGCCTCGCACGGGCCCGGATTTTCGGAGCTGCATTCGTGTCCGCAGGTCGTGCGGGCACGCCCATTGGATCACAGTTTTGCACCCCCCCCCCCTGCGCGAGAGTAGGTGCTAGAGTAAAATATGGCATAAGGTCTTGACATAGGTTTGGAGATAAGAACTTATATACCTCTCATAAGTTTATCTCCACTCCTATGTGGGACAAGATGCATCCTACTAGATTTCCATATTTTTGTATCAAACACACAACATTGAGACTCGATATCTCATTCACATTCTATTCGTTTTGGACACACTTTAGCTCGTTTTAAAGTCCTCGTCAAGGACTACAAAATCCACTAAATAGTTACTAATATGTATTACATTATCATATATTAATATGTGTCCAAAGTTTGGTAAAAACCATTTATTTTATCCAAAATTTCCAACAATCCCCCACATGAATGGAGATCGATCTCAGAAACAACAATTTTCCGATTAAATTTCAGCAGTTGAATCTTGCATACGATAGATAGGTGTTACCCTTTGAACCTTCGCTTATGAAACGCACTTAGTCTACTGGCTCAGAGTAGACGGCGATGTCTTTGAACTCGTCTGCCGTTTGTGTAGGCGACAATACGCTTCACACAAGATTCTCCCTGACAAAGTCAAGTCCTCATAGTTATGTTCGTTATGGTCATGAACATTCGCCTGGTTCTGCGAGAGCTTATCAAATATTGTGCCCCAACAATACCCTTCGAAGCGACCCCACTTCTCTCTCACATAGGTGATTCACCACAGTGTGGCTACTGATTAACCACGCATGGTTATTTCAGTTGAATCATTAAAAGCCATATGCTTATCCTCTTACTTGTCACTTTTAGGAATGGACTAGGAAGTCTACTCTTAATTAGTAAACTCCCTTTAAAAGGTGTAGGGGTTGCTAGTTTAGTAATTAACTCCCCCACAGTGACTTCGCTAGTTCATACAAGTAGGTTGTCCTATTGAACTCAGATCTTGGGATCTCCAGTCAACTGAGTTAGGTTTTCCTTCATATAAACTTAGCCTTTCATGGGCTTTAGTCCCATTCCCACGCACGACTTATACACTAACTCTCTACTTAAGCCTTTTGTCAGCGGATCCGCAATATTATCCTTTGACCTCACATAGTCAATAGTGATAATTCCTGTAGAGATTAGTTGTCGTACTGTATTATGTCTACGTCGTATATGTCTATTCTTACCATTATACATTGTGCTATGAGCTCTACCAATCGCCGATTGGCTATCACAATGTATACTTATGGCCGACACCGGCTTAGGCCATCTTGGTATATCTTCAACGAATTGACGTAGCCATTCTGCTTCTTCACCAGCTTTATCTAAAGCGATGAATTCTGATTCCATCGTGGATCTAGCAATAACCGTTTGTTTAGACGATTTCCACGATATAGCAGCACCTCCAAGTGTGAATACATATCCACTTGTCGCTCTGGAATCATTTGTATCAGATATCCAGTTTGCATCACAATGACCTTCAATCACTGCAGGATATCTGTTATAATGCAGCCCGTAATCCCTAGTGTATCTTAAGTACCGAAGTAACCTTGTCATACACCTCCAGTGAGACGTACTTGGATTACTCGTGTATCTACTTAGCTTGCTTACAGCATATGCTAAGTCGGGTCGAGTACAACTCATTAGATACATTAAGCTGCCAACAATTCTTGAGTACTCTAATTGGTTAACAGGTTCTCCTCTGTTCTTAGCTAGATGTTGACTCGTGTCAATGGGAGTTCTAGCTACATTAGAGTCATTTGCATTGAACTTCTCAAGAATTTTATCCACATAATGGGTTTGACTTAGAACAAGTCCACTATGGGTTCGTGTGATTTTTATCCCCAATATCACATCTGCCAAACCCATGTCTTTCATGTCAAACTTCGATTTTAACATGTCTTTTGTAGATTTAATCATCTTCTCATTACTACCAGCAATGAGCATATCATCTACATATAGACAAAGGATAACATATCCATCTGGTGTGTCTTTCACATAAACACACTTGTCACATTCATTGATCTTAAATCCTAAATCAAGCATGACATGATCAAACTTCTGGTGCCATTGTTTGGGAGCTTGTTTTAGTCCATACAAGGACTTAACGAGTTTACAAACTTTCCTTTCTTGTCCAGGCGCTTTAAACCCCGCGGGTTGTTCCATGTAAATCTCTTCTTCGAGATTTCCATTTAGGAAAGCGGTTTTCACATCCATTTGATGTACTTCCAAGTTTCTAATGGCGGCAATGGCAAGTACCAACCTGATTGAGGTTATTCGCGTTACCGGCGAATATGTATCAAAGTAATCTAGACCTTCTCGTTGTCTATAACCTTTGATCACCAACCTTGCCTTATACTTATCAATGGTACCATCTGGCTTCAACTTCTTCTTGAAGATCCATCGATAACCTAGTGGCTTGCATCCCGGAGGAAGATCCACTAACTCCCAAGTATGGTTTTGTAAAATAGAATCTATTTCACTTTTAATGGCCTCCTTCCATTGAGGTCCTTCAGAGGAAGACACCGCTTCACGGTAAGTTGTAGGTTCATTTTCAACCATGTAAGTGTGAAAATCAGGACCGAATGATTTTTCTGTCCTTGCTCTTTTGCTTCGTCTCAGCTCAAGCTCTTCTTCCTCAGATTCTACTAGTTCCTCATGAATTTTTTTATGAGGTGTCTCAACTTCAACATGTTCATTCGCAATGCACGGAAATACATTTTCAAAGAACGAAGCATTTCTCGATTCCATGATCGAACCTTTATGTATATCCGAAATCTTGGATTCATGCACAAGGAACCGATAAGCCGTACTGTGTTCAGCATATCCAATAAATATGCAGTCAACAGTCTTTGACCCTATCCTTTGTGCCTTAGGTAGTGGAGCAACTACCTTTGCTAGGCACCCCCACACTTTGAGATACTCATATGATGGTTTTCTTTTCCACCATAACTCGTATGGGGTTTCATTCCTTTTCTTTTGGGGTATCTTATTTAAAAGATAGTTTGCCGATAGGATGGCATCCCCCCACATTGACTGGCTTATACCTGAACTCACCAACATGGCATTCACCATTTCTTTCAAGGTTCTATTCTTTCTTTCAGCAGTGCCATTTGATTGGGGTGAGTAAGGTGCAGTGAATTCATGTCTAATGCCATTTTGCGCACAAAATTCAGCAAAAGGTGCAACATATTCGCCACCTCTATCACTGCGGACAACCTTGATTTTCCGTTCAAGTTGATTCTCAACTTCATTTTTATAAGCAATAAATTTCTCAATTGCTTCATCTTTACTTTTCAATAAGTAAACATAACAATACTTCGTGCTATCATCGATAAATGTAATGAAGTACTTGTTACCATTCCTTGTTGGAATGGATTTTAAATCACACACATCAGTGTGAATCATATCAAGGGGTTCGGTTATTCGTTCAACCGATTTGAAGGACGATCTTGTTAATTTGGCTTCTACACATGTTTTACATTTATAGTTTGAGTCAATGTGTAACGTTGGTATGCAATTTAATTTAATTAAGCGACGAATGGAATTAAAATTAACATGACCTAGTCTACCATGCCACACATTAGAAGACTCAAGCAAATAAACAGAAGTAGTACTTGTTTTATTAGCTTCAGTGTTAATAACCATTGCATTTAGCTTAAACATGCCATTAAGGGCATAACCCTTACCAACATAAACACCACTTTTGGTCAACACGACCTTATCAGACTCAAACACTAGTCTAAAGCCAAACTTATTCAATAACCACCCAGACACAAGATTCTTACGAATCTCAGGAACATACAACACATTAGTCAAAGTAAGTTCTTTTCCAGAGGTCATTTTCAGGATCACATTTCCTTCACCCTTGATATCAGCAGTAGCCGAGTTTCCCATAAACAGCTTATCTTCACTAGTAACCTCTTTGAAAGTGTTAAAGAGGCTCTTATCAGCACACACATGACGGGTAGCCCCAGTATCAACCCACCACTCTCTGGTATTAGAACCAACCAGATTAACCTCGGAAATCATAATACTGAGGTCAGAAATCATAGCAACCAGGTTGTCAGCATCATCAACCATGTTAGCTTGTTTAGAAGTATATTTCTTTGGCTTAGTGCACTGATCAGCACGATGACCTGGCTGGTCACAATTAAAGCATTTTCCAGAGAACTTTTTCTTCTTGGCAACACCTCCTTTAGGTCCAAACTTGAACCCTTTTCCCTTGTTACTCTTCTCAGTCTTCCATTTGCGGTTGCTACCTTTTGAGGATTGACCGTGTTCAACAATATTAACCTTTGCTGAAACAGGGGTAATGCTCCTTTTAAGAGCAACTTTGTTGTCTTCCTCAATACGAAGACGGACCACAAGGTCTTCAACGGTCATTTCCTTTCGCTTATGTTTCAAATAATTTTTGAAATCAACCCAGCTTGGTGGCAGTTTCTCAATCATAGCTGCAACTTGGAAACTTTCACTGATTATCATTTTTTCCGCATATATGTCATGAATAATGACTTGTAATTCTTGGATTTGACTCATAACAGTCTTTGAGTCAACCATCTTAAAGTCCAAGAATTTAGCTACTACCCATTTCTTGGTACCAGCATCTTCAGTCCTGTACTTTCGCTCTAAAGACTCCCATAATTCTTTGGCAGGCTTTATTGTGCAGTACACGTTATAGAGAGAATTCTCCAAACTATTCAAGACATAGTTCCGGCACAGGTAATCCAAATGTTTCCATGCCTCAACCGCGCTCACAGTTTGAACATCCCCAGCAACAAGTTGGGGAGCGGTTTCAGTTAAGACCCTCGCAAGGTTCAACGTTGTCAGATAAAAGAGCATCTTTTGCTGCCAACGTTTAAAATCCACACCAGTGAACTTTTCAGGTTTCTCAGCATGAGAAACTACCGCATTCGGTAGTGGTGCAACTGTCGCAACAGTAGCGTTAACAGTGGAGGAGCTCGGGATCGATACTGTCGCACCAGTATTTGTAGCAGCAACGGTAGTGGAATCCGGGTTCGACTGAGTATTCATTCTGAAAAGAAGTCGGAAACAAAATTAATAATCACGAATGAAAGTAATTTTATTTCCACACAACTTTGTATCCTTCAAAACTTCACATAATTACCAATATTAATAAATTCAAAGTTCGACGATGTGTATTACCAATAGTAGAATACAGCATACATCAATAAAAAAAAAGCAACCAATTATATAAATTTCACACGCATGCATATAGAAGCATGTTAAGTTTAGACATGAAATAGCAGATACGATTCATAATTATATATTCAGCAAGTGGTAACTAATATTTATGGAAGAATATAATTCAAAGATAGATGACAAATAGATATTTAAATATATTTTAAAGGTCTGATGTAAATGATTGTTATAAATAAATATCATGAATGTCTGTGTATATCACATCATTTAATATATAGGAGTCGACTTATATGTTTGGCCACAAGCAATACATATTTTAAAACGAAACTTTAAAACATATGCAGTAGTACAGATATGATATCATAGGTTGGTCATAGCAGAATATATTATAGCAGCAGTACAGATGCGATATCATAGCAGCAGTTTGAGTTTCACAAGAACAATTATTTAATTTTCGTGAAATCGGATCTGTTTAAGATTGTTAGCAATTATGTCTGTATGGAACTGTAAACGTATAAATGCATTGCAATATAACTATAAACTTAACAATAAGCTGAAACATAAAACTGAATATAAATACGATCAAACCGAGGTGACGGGTTGAACCGGGCTTGTGTTTGACACAATTCCCTTAAACAGATTCGACGTCTGTTCCCAGGGTACACCGGTTCGAAGCAGCGTACTGCCGGACTTAACACTTGCCTGAAAAGAAGTCGGAACGTGAAGCTGAGATGAAAACGGGTTCGGATTGCAGGTTTCTGTTGTGTGTGCTGCAGGTCATCTGCTGTGTGTTTTTTCTGCAGGCTAGTTTCCAATTTTATAGCACAAAGTTGCAGCCTTACTGTTGGTATCCACATCAGTATGAAGTGGATCTGACTCAGCATGAAGTGGATCTGACTCACAAAGTCAACAGTGGAAACCAAGTTGGAAAACATGTGTACTCCATAACCAAGTGACAAAAACGTAGTACAAAAACCGGCCTCGCACGGGCCCGGATTTTCGGAGCTGCATTCGTGTCCGCAGGTCGTGCGGGCACGCCCATTGGATCACAGTTTTGCACCCCCCCCCCTGCGCGAGAGTAGGTGCTAGAGTAAAATATGGCATAAGGTCTTGACATAGGTTTGGAGATAAGAACTTATATACCTCTCATAAGTTTATCTCCACTCCTATGTGGGACAAGATGCATCCTACTAGATTTCCATATTTTTGTATCAAACACACAACATTGAGACTCGATATCTCATTCACATTCTATTCGTTTTGGACACACTTTAGCTCGTTTTAAAGTCCTCGTCAAGGACTACAAAATCCACTAAATAGTTACTAATATGTATTACATTATCATATATTAATATGTGTCCAAAGTTTGGTAAAAACCATTTATTTTATCCAAAATTTCCAACAATATCAAACTTTATTCTTCATGTAGGTATGTATAGCTACTCGTTTGTAGCTATGTGTCGTTTAGTTATGGTTCATGTTTGTCTTTGTTATGGTCATATATAGTATCTTTAATTCTGTTTGACTAATTGTTAGTTCGTGTGTTTGGTAGCATAAGGACAGAAAGTTACAAACACAATGGAAAACACGACAAACGCCTGGGTGTCTTTTGCTTTAATTTACGAGAGAAGCACCTCGTAGAAAAAAGTCTCTCTCTTTTTGTCCCAAGAGGAAATCGCAATGCGCTCAGCAGGTGTAGCTAACGGAAAGTTCACCACTACATTTGTCTCATAAAAGAGTCTACATTACTATTTATATTTGTCCTAATAAATGTCTCTTATCAAAATAACAGTGAAAAGTCATTAAATGAATGATGAAATAGACATTTTAAAGTATCATTATTATTTGGAAAATGATAAAAGAATCCCTAAAGAATACGTTTATGTTATAATTCAGTAGGCTTATAACTACCTTTAATGGTTATAAGAACAAAGAGAGAAGAAATAGAGAAGAAATATTGATATTGATATTTCAAGAGAAATGGTGCACCTTAAATGGTTACCATACATGTCTATTTATAGTATAAAATATTACTATGAAAGAAATATAATAATAATAAAATTAACATCCAATCTAGATATTTTATAACACAATCTAGATATTTTATAACACTCCCCCTTGGATGACAATTTTATTAGAGAATAACTAGTACTGCCTCGTTAAAAACCTTGCTAAAGAAAACTCATTGGGATAAAACTTTAGCTAAGGGAAAAAGAGTGCAGCATAGAGTTGACTCCCCCTCAAGTAGGCAACGCCTGAGTTGTTACATCTTCTGAACATGCCTCATGCCAATATTATGAACGTGTGTTCTGAAAATAGCAGTTGGCAGTGCTTTGGTATAAAGATCAGCAGAGTTGTTGATTGAACGTATCTCATTTTAATCTGGTTGTCTTTTACGAGATCTTGAGTATATGAGAAGAATCTGAGGTTTTCATCTTAAACTGTATCATCTAAATCTTTTATGTACAAGTTTAACCCCTGTGATTTGTCTACAGTCTCCTTCATGGTTTGCTCAAACACTTGTTTCAATTCATATTCCCTTGTAGTCTTTTCTGAGCCTTACCAACATACCATTCTTTTCCATCAAACTTATGACCGTTAAGACCGTCTATGGCTTTTGGCGCCTCGTCAGTATTTATATTTTGTTCAGTCACTTTTGATACTCTTCTTTCATTTGTATTATGCAAGCTGCATTATCTTCATATATAGTTGTTGGTGAAGATAGTTGTTAGTCTTTTATAGCGTTCTAGTCCACAAGAATCAATAATGATTTGTGTCATTGATCTCAACCAAACACATTTTCGAGTAGTTTCATATAATGCAATCACTTCGTCATGATTTGATGATGTTGCAACAAGTGTTTGTTTTAAGAACGCCATGATTTTGTGGTACCTCCATTTAGGAATACATATCGAGTTTGAGATTTATCTTTATGAGGATTTGATGAATGACCTGTATATACATAATCAACCAAATCTTGTTTTGAAACGTTAGAATAAAATAATTTTAAATCGGCAGTTTCTCAAGGGTATCAAAATATGTGTTTGATCCCGCTCCATTGTCATTTGAGCTGAATCTTGCCAACAAATTAACTGCAAGAGAAATGTCAGGTCTTGTACAATCTATAAGATACATAAGAACCTCAATTGCACTAAAATATGGAACTTCCGATCTGTTAAGATTTTCACTATCTTCGCAGGGATGAAATAGATCAGTGTCAATATTGAGTGATCTAACAACAATGAGTTTGTCTTTAAAAAAAATGTTTTAAAATCTTTTCGGTATAAGTTGTTTGATGTACAAGTAAATCATTAGGCATATGCTCAATTTGCAATCCAAGGTAATACTTGGTTTTTTCAAGATCTTTCATTTCAAAATAATTCTTTAGAAGTTGAATGATTTCATAGATCTCTTTATTTGTTCATATGATGTTAAGAACATTGACATAAACAACTACGATCTCATATCCGAACATTGTTTTTATAAAACATACGTGCAAAATAAGTTTATATTTATACCCTTTTTTTATCAAGTAGTCATCTAATCGGTTATACCACATACGTCCCGTTTGTATAAACTCATTTAAAAATCTTTGTGATTTAATGGAATATATTCCCTTGGGTTTTACATTAGATGCTTATGATACCTTAACTCTTTAGGTATATTCATATATATCATTATTAAGTGATCCATACAGATAAGTAGTAACAACATTCATGAGATACATTTAAATAACTACCAGGTTGATTAAGTATCTAATAAGTAATTGTATCCATTACAGGAGGATAAGTTTTCCTCCTAATTCATTTATGGTCTTTGTGGGAAATATTGAGTTACAAGTCTAGTTTTCCTTGTAACTTCATTTGCACATTTCTTTTCGGATAAAAATTCATTTGTATCCCATACGTTTCACATCTTTAAAAGTGATAACGATTGATCCGAAAACTTTTCTTTTATCGAGCGATTCTAATTCAGCTCGTATTGTTCCTTTCCATTGAGCTCAATCATGTTCATTTTGTATATTCAATGACAGATTTTAGTTCCAGATCATCATCTTTATTCATGATGTCATTGTAACATTATATGAAAATATCTCATAGAGATTTTAATTTCATTTCGGTTCCATAATATTGCATAATTTATCGCAATTTTAGTATTTACATTTATCAATATCCTCTGCAGAAGGAATATTGATTTGTGGTTCTTCTTGAACACTTTCTTTTACCTCATTATCAGCTGATTTTCTTTTTCGAGGATTTTTATCTTCGGAACCAATTGATCTTCCACGTTTGATGCGTGGCAAAGACTCAACAGTGACATTATTGCCAGCTTTTGGAATTTCAGTTCGAGCTGAAGCATTTATCGCTGGTATATATGATTTATTCACCTTTTTTTTTTATATCTGTAAAAGCATAAAGTAATTAATTTGCAAGTTCTTGCATATGCATTATTTTTTGAACTTTCGTTTCACATTCTTTTGTGCGAGTTCAATATACCTTAATTGATGTTCACATCATGAAGCATCATTTTATTATTATTTTTTTTACTTCACCCCCTAATCTAGGGAACAATGTTTTATTAAAATGACAATCAGCAAAACGTGCTGTAAAAACATCACCCATCATGGGTTCAGTATATCTTATGATTGAAGATGTTTTATATCCAAAATATATTACCATCTTTCTTTGAAAAAAATATTTTATTGTGTTGTGGTGATACAATTGGAACATACACTGTACAACCAATGTTCTACGGTGGAAAATATTTGGCTCTTGGCCAAAATCAAGTAGTAAGTGAAAATATTTATGACTTCCACATGGTATAATGCGAATTAATGTCGCAGCATGTAAATTTACATGTCCACATATAAATATTGATAGTTTTGTACTCATTATCAATTGTCTAGTTATTAGCTGCAAGCGTTTATCTATTGATTTAGCTAAACCAATTTTGTGTATGCACATGAGCAACTGGATGTTCAACAACAATCCCTGTAGATATATAATGATCATTAAATGCTTGAGATGTTAACTCACCAGCATTATCAAGTCTCATCCTTTTAATGGTGTAATCAGAATAATGTGTTCTCAATTTAATAATTTGTGCAAGAAACTTTGCAAATGTCATATTACGGCTTGATAACATACAAATATGAGACCATCCGCTAGATGCGTCTATTAGAACCATGAAATATCAAAATGGTTCACATGATGGATGAATTGGTTCATATATCTTACCTTGAATTCTTTCAAGAAATATTTGTGATTCTTTTTCACAATATACTTTTCATTAATCACCATATGTGTTTTCCATTAATCACCATATGTGTTTTTTTTTTATAAATCACCATATGTGTTTTTTTATCATATATCCTTTTCACCATATACGCTTTTAATCATATGCGCTGTGTTTTTCACCATATGCGCTGTGTTTTTTACCATATGCGCTTTTAATCATATGCGCTTTTCATCATATGCGATGTGCTTTTCATCATATTCGCTTTTTATCATATACGCTGCGCTTTTCATCATATGCGGTTTTCATCATATGCGCTTTTATAATATGCGTTTTTTATGTGATTAGTAAATTAATTAATTTCGTTTTACTATTCATATGAATTAATTTCGATTTACTATTTTGTTAATTGAATAATATATATACATCATATACTTGTGACTCCGAAGGCTCAAATGAATTTGACCATATAGTTATATGTTGTACCTTGCACATTAATTTTCAGTAGAAGCTTTAGATGCATAATTTTTTTTTTTTTTTTTTTTTTGATGAACTATTTGTTTCATATCTAGCTTAGGCAATTATTGTGAACATTTGATCCCTATAAGAGCATTTATCTTTTAGACTTTTAGTTGATTCGTACTTGTCACAATTAGGGATAGCACCCGCGGGTCGTGGATGCGGATCCATTGGATCCATCACCCGTACCCGTGGATTTTTTTTTTAAATCAAATAACTGGAAATTTGGGATTTTTTTTTTTTTTTTTTTTTTAAGAGACATCCAATTGAACCCTTGTTCGTTGAAACAATTTGACTATTTTTTTTTTAACTCCCCATTTATTTAACTTCGTCTCTTGACCTTGCCACATCACCAAAAAGTACATCACTTGCCTTTGATGTCACCGTCACGGTTAGAAACAGTCTAATATAATGCTTATGGCTCTTTGTATACACATAAATAATTTATGTCCATTTTCATTTCCTTACTTATTTTTTCTATTTTTGAAAGACAATTACACCGAGCAATCTTTGTCTCATTCTTTGAAACAATCTTCGTCTCATTTCTAAGATTTGAACATTATCTTCAAGGTTAGAAGGTTTGGCTCTGTACCGCCAAATCAGAGTCCCTTTTATTAGACAAGTTAGTGTCCCTTTTATTATTAGACAATTAGGCATTAGAAAATAGTTTTACATTACTATGCTTTGTTTGTGTACCCTTTTTATTTGGTTTGTTTATAAGTATATATGCAGTGTTTCTTTTCTTTATACTTCTCTTTCATCTTAATTAACACATATAATCTCTCATCATAAAATAAATAGTGTGAATTCTTTTAAGAAAATGGATTATGTAAATCAAATTTGTTTAGATAGTGAACCAAATACCTATTGGAGTATGATACTAATTCAAAGCGAGCGGAAGCATTTTTTAAAACTTTATAAAATCATACTCTTCCACGGATCATTGTACAAAACTTTAGTAAACAAAACAAATTAACGAAATCGAACGAGAGAAGATTAGAATACAACCTTTGTAGCCTTTTGAAAATCGAATTTGAAAACTCAAAGAAGAGTTCCTCTAAACGGTAGACACCCAAAGTTCCAACCTTGCTTCGATCTATACCTTCTACTTAACGGATCTTTTCTTCTTCCTTATTTCCACCAAAACCGAACCCAATTATAGATTTCAAGTATTTTGGTTACTTGAAAATGAGAAAGAAAAATAGCATTTTGTGTATGTGTGTTTTATATCTTTTTTTTTTAACTTTTAAGATTTACTTTTAATATAAATACAAACTACTTTTTTTTTATTTTAACTTTTAAGATTTACTTTTAATAAAAATACAAACTTCTTTTTGTATTTTAACCTTTAAGATTTACTTTTAATAAAAGTACAAAATACTTTTTCTTATTTTAACTTTTAAGATTTACTTTTAATAAAAATACAAACTACTTTTTGTATTTTAACTTTTAAGATTTACTTTTAATAAAAATACAAACTACTTTTTTTTATTTTAACTTTTAAGATTATAAATTTAAGAATAAACATTAGTATGCATGAAATAAATAAAGATTAATTGCATAAGTAATCATAAATGTTAGATAACATATAAAGACCCCATCGTATTCGTATTGATCGGAATTAATCTCGACCCATGGTACCGTGTTGTCAAATGACGTGTTGCGTACATAAAGTATCGTGTTGTCAAATGACGTGTTGCGTACAATCATGAGGTCTTATTAACATAAATATAAATGTTAGTGAAGTTAATAAGAGTTAGATTACAGAAAATATAATTCAGGCGGTATAACCGGCCATATATAACTTAAATAACATAAATATAAATGTTAGTGAAGTTAATAAAAGTTAGTAAACATAAATGATAGTTAGGCGACAGTGTGGACCATATATAATTTAGGTGGCAGAGCCAACCATATAATAAGAACAATACAAATGCACTAAGAACTTAATAAAAATTAGTAGTTCAAAATGTTAGTAGTTCAAAATGTTAGTAGTCCAAAGTTTGATATATTCGAGTCTGAAAATTATTAATAATTTCATACCTTGATCAGTGACTCGTGATCGTTTGAGATATCCTTTGATTACACTAAGCTCTTCATGCTGATAACGTGTTATAATTCAGTAGGCTTATAACTACCTTTAATGGTTATATGAACAAAGAGAGAAGAAATAGAGAAGAAATATTGATATTGATATTTCAAGAGAAATGGTGCACCTTAAATGGTTACCATACATGTCTATTTATAGTATAAAATATTACTATGAAAGAAATATAATAATAATAAAATTAACATCCAATCTAGATATTTTATAACACAATCTAGATATTTTATAACAGTTTAAACATTTTATACATAAATTAATTCTATATTTATAACTAATCGTTATCATCAATAACTCTAATACTAAAATTATGTAAAAAAAGTCGAAATTATAAAAGGAATATTTATTGTTTGCAACTCATTTGACAGGATTTTAAACTAAAATATGATATGTTAAAATGTAGGCCTGGGATTTTTAACTAAAATATTTATTGTTTGCAACTTATTTGTCAAATTTGAGTGTTAAATTTGTGGTAGGTGATGTGATAAAATATGATTGATAGTTGATGTGGTAAAATATAAAATATGATTAGTAGTTGCGTATAAAATATATAAAAATTAATGCTCCTTTTGATTGGCTGAAAAACCCTTGACACATTCTTTTATTCTTCTTCAAATTAATGACTGACCCCTCTTCAGCGTGACGAGTGACGCCATGTAACATCCCACATTTTTTTTCGTTACATCATTTTAACGTCCGTCTTTTTTTATATAATGCATTCGTATCTAGATTCGTACCTTCCATTATTTAGCGTTTCTAATATTCATGTTATTTAATTATAACATCTCTCGTTTACTCTAGCGTATTTAAAATATTCGTTCGGTTAATTCCCGCACCCGACTACAAACTTGAGGGACTAATTGTGACTAGTGGCCAAAGTGGTGACTAGGTCAACTAGTCAACCATTTCACCACCACCACTCATTCATTCAATCTCCTCTTTCTCTTTTCTTACTTCCATTTTTCTCTCAACTCACACAAACAAAGATTCATCATCTAATTCTGATCTAGGAAGCAAACATCAAAACAAATTACATATTTGGAATCCTTGCATCTTCCTCTTCAATTCCATACCAACTTCATCTATTTTGGGTAACTTTCTAAAAACAATAAATTTCTTGTTCTTGATGTTTTTGATTTATAAAAGTGTTAATTAGTGTCTATGGCTCGGGTCTAATATGAATATATGATTTACATGTTCGATCTCGTTATTTTGAGTAACTAGCATGAACTTGAAAATGGGTGTGTTTGATCTTGAGATTTAGTTGCTTAAATGTTGTTAGATGTTAAAAGTGCATGTATTAAATGTGTTACTAGCATCATTATCTTCGTTTTGATATGTAGGTTGATTTAGAAAAGCTTCATTTACAAAATGGTTGAATTCTTGATTCTTGGTTAGGGTTTGATGAACTTTAAAATGAACTTTTGATGCATTGAATGCTATGAAATGTTGTTTGTAAGTGTTTAGTTGTATTGTATGTTTAATTATCTTTGAAACGGCATATCGTATGTGTAAATTGGATTCCCGAATCATGAAATGCATTTTATGAACTTTGAACTTTTGATAATGAACATTCAATGACTTTTCGATGCGGATTTAATTTTTATAAATGCTAGTTTTGGTGGATGATATGTGTTTAGTTGTACTCCTCGTTAAATTACCTTTCCAACGATATAAGATACTTGTTGTAAGTGTTTTCGGTTCATAAGTTGTGTTTTTTTTTTTGAAAGGCAAGTAGGATATATTAAAATATAAAAAATTACACGCACCGGAACTAGCAAGAAGCTAGAACCAAAAACACGCGACTACACCCAAAGACATCACCCACCTATAAACTCACAACAATTAGAGACTCGAAGCAATAATAAACACACTAATACAAGAACACGAAGGAACCGCACACCACAACTAGATAGCAATCTATGTTTCCGACTCCGAAGACTCACATGAGGAAGAACGACATGAGCAACAGGCATACTCATCATCGTCCTCAAACGCATCTTTCATCACATTATCAATGAAAAGTCTTTCATGCCATCGAAAGTTTTCCCGACGTCGGCAACGCTTCATACTACTCCTTCCCCACACATGATTAATGAAATGACTTTTAATCAGGAGGGGGGCTTTCCTTCCTTTGACATGAAAACGAGCAACAGCGGTAGATGTTGGACAATCAATAACCTCATTCGAGTCGACGAAATTCCTGTCATTTAAATTGGAATCACCCGAAACCTTTTCAATCACATTTGGAACATGGTCCGGCCCAATTGAAAATTTGCAGTCCACCTTAGGTTCATTAATTTGAATTGGCCCATTACCCAAATTTTGTTCAGGCCCAGCTTTGATTTGAATTTGCCTTGGGGAATCAAACAAATCACACGTGCCATTGGAATCTGCAGCTGTATTGGAACTCGCAACTTCCTCCCTCGAACCAAGATCTTCACCGGCCAACGGAGAATCGACCGGCGTAAAATCCGGTGAAGAGGCAGACCCCGGAAACCCATCGGACGGAATTGGAGTAAACTCCCCATCTTCAAAATTGTCGTCCACATGTGCTGACCTATCTCCATCATCATCTTGATTGATGGCCATTTCATCGCAGAAAACACAGTTCGTATCCACCTCATTATCTATCATACTCGAATCCTTGTCAGGCACCAATTGGGATACATCCTTATCCCCCACACTCGACGAATTCAGATCACCCTCACTGGTCTTCATCGAGGCATCTCCACAGTCCTTTATCAGAGATTTATCAACCTCGATCAACGTCCACGATACTCGATCCTTGTTGAAGCTAAAAACAAGGTTGTGATTATTCACCGAATCAGGTAGGTTAAACTCGTAACTTATACCTCCAACCTTAATTTCAATTCGATTATTGGCTGGGAATTGAAAGCTATTGGGTTCGAGATTGTCAAAAGAAACTGCAATGTTTTTGTCCCCCCATTTAGATGGATTAGACTGACCTCGGTACCAAGGGGCCGGAGGAAAGTCATCGAACCCATCAAAGTTCGGGATGGGGCCATGATTGCCGTTAGCAGGGATAGCAGCAACCTTCTTTTCACGACTTCTGGCAGTAAGAGGTTCTACACCTGTCGAATTCTTCTCCAAAGCCTTATAGGCTCGAATCCATCTACCATTTATTTGAATGGAATTCAAGACCTTGGTAAACGACTCGATCTCGGTAATTCCTTCAAAACGAACATAACCAAAATGTTGACCACTCGACAGTCTCTTCCGTGCAAAATACACATCATTAAGAGTACCGTAGTTCTCGAAATCTCTCCGACAATCAACACGAGTCCATGAGTCCGGGAAATTGAAGATCAAAAACGAAGTTACACAATTATCACACGACGTTTAAAAGCCATTGGGCTTCGACATATCGGTCATACCATCGTCGTCCAGGGCCTGGCCGGAGAAGATGAAGAAGAGAGTATGGAATCAGTTATTCAAGCAATTGCAATGTAGGTCGAAAAAATGAGTGTTATTATTAATAGGAAAAATGAAGCAGATATTTTAATAGAAAGCTCCAAAAGCGATTTGTAGTTGAGAATGAATTGAATGGAAAAAAGGAAAGAAATTGCTCGGTGGTGAAGAACAGTTAATCACGGTGATAGATCTAAAAGGAAATAAATTCAAATTAAAGTGGTGGTAGATGGGGTTACATTGGGAATCGAGTTGAGAGCTTTGTGTTTTTAAAGTTAACAAGCACGGTTCATAAGTTGTGTTTGTTTGAAGTTTGGTTCGTGCACTTGTTAAAATTCAGCAACAGCAATTTCCCAGGTACAGGAGCGCCGCTTCTGTATTAAGAGTGCCGCTCCTGGTCAACCTTTTGTGGAGTTTTTAATCAGACGTCAGGAGCGCCGCTCCTGGAAACAAGAGCGTCGCTCCTGGGTCCTCAAGAGCGCCGCTTCTGTATTAAGAACGCCGCTCATGTGCTGAAAAAATAGACCAACTTACTTTGTGTTTTCACAAATTCATCCCCGCTTACTCACAACTCCGGTTAACATGAAACTTGGCCAACATGTTTATATATGATTACTAATTGAAGAAAAATTGTCGGATACCCGACCTAACCCCGTCAACGTTGACCTTCACTTTGACCAAGTTTGACTTTTAGTCAAACTTAACCAAATACTTAGGCAATCGTTCTAACTTGCTTTTATACTTGTATCTTGCATGAAACTTGACAATTTGATTCACATGCTATATAATCGAGTCGTAGCGAGCCATAGGACTAATTGAACAAGTTTGACCAACCGTGATTACCGTTATTGATACAACCTATTTGTTTAGGTCAAGACTAGCATTCGTTCTTGCATACGTTTTGTGAAGTAGTTTTATACTCTTGCACTCAAGGTGAGATCATAGTCCCACTTTTACTCTTTTATACTTATATTTGGGATGAGAAAACATAAACGTTTTGTTTTACAAATCGAACACAAGTACGAAAACAAACATTCCACGAACGAGTTTGAACAAAAATCCTCAATTCAATTATTATTAGTTACACCTGATGGTGTAAGCGAGAACTTATGTTATGTGGATCCATACGGGTTTGACTAACCCTCATTCGGACGATTCGCTACCGTTACTCGGATGAAATATATTCTTTTACGGTGTATGTTCTAACACTATTATGAAGAGGTAAATGATACAGTTAAGTTTTGATAATTGGGTGCTCGATAAACAACAATATCTATGGAATTCAAACGATTGGAATAATTGACTTATACTAAACTTGTGGTTCAACTTACTTACTTACGTACTCACTTACTAAACCTATGATTTCACCAACGTTTTCGTTGACAGATTTTCTATGTTTTTCTCAAGTCCTTGAACGATATGTGTTACAAGCTTTCGCTTACTATTTTGATACTTGCTTGAATGTCGAGTATACATGCATACATGGAGCGTCTTTTGATTTTACTTTAAATTGTGTCACATAGGTTTCATTTGTACTTAAAACGTGTAACGTAACTAGTTGTCAAACTACTTTTGTAAACTTGAAACATCTTACATTTGAAATGAATGCGACATATTTTTGGTCAAACGTTGTCTTAAAGACTCATGACCACGTAACGGGACCTAAGTAGATGGCGCCGTCAATGACGATTTTGTCGGGTCGCTAGAAATGACGCCTCGTTAGAGGTGTCAGGGGTGTCAGAGATGATTCCACCTCATGTGACGGATAAAAGTCACGTTCGATTGCAAATAGTCTAAATGATAGCTTGTGGTGTATATCATGGCTGAATTATATTCTATAACTGTTGAATAATACTTGGTCTTTGTGTTGTCCGATTATGTAGGAGTCATTAGTCTGTTGGTTTAGTGTGAATAAGTATTCCACTTTGTAAGCCATGATCCGACATTTGTGGTGACTGGCATATTAGTCTCTCTTTTCTGTTTGATGTACTGCTATTTATATAGCATCCAGTTTATCTAATAAAGTAAGCATTTAGGCTAACTTAATCGTGTTACAACAAAACACAACAATTGGTATCAAGAGTTAGATTTGTAGCAGATCACAATTCACAGTAGAATCGATCAGATGGGAGAAGAAAATTCATACATTCAAATTCCCCATTTCGATGGTCACTACGACCATTGGAGTGAGCATATGGAGAATTTGATTCGAGCAAAAGGGTTGTGGTATATCATAGAACAAGGAGTAGGTGAACCAAGATCTGGAATCACATTAAGTGATGCTCAACAGAAGACACTCGATAGCAATCGAATTAAAGATCGCCAGGTTAAACATCTCCTATTTCAAGCTTTGGATCGAGAAATTTTTGAGCAGATACTTGATCGAAGCAGCTCAAAAATTGTTTGGGAATCAATGAAATCTAAGTTTGGTGGAAACACTAAAGTAAAGAAGTCCTTGTTGAACTCACTAAGGAGGGAGTTCGAAGTATTGGTGATGAAGAATGATGAAAGCATCACTGAATATTTTGCAAGAGTTATGGCGGTATCAAATAAAATGAGAAGCAATGGTGAAAACATGCCAGACTCGAAGATCGTTGAGAAAATCATGCGCACTTTGGCTGAGAAGTTCACCTACATAGTAGTGTCCATTGAGGAGGCTCAAAACACCGACACCATGACAATCGATGAGCTGCAAAGCTCTCTTGTTGTTCATGAGCAAAAATTCAAGCGAATTTCCAATGAAAGTGAAGATCATGTTATGAAAGTAGATGACTACTATGGAACACGAGGAAGGGGAAAAGGCAGAAATTCTTATCGTGGAAGGGGACGCGGTAGACTCGTGCTAGTTTTGACAAATCCACAATCGAGTGCTATAAGTGTCATGGTTTGGGACATTTTCAATATGAATGTCCCAAATGTAACCATGAAGCAAATTTTGCCGATTACAATGATGAAGATTACATGTTGTTGATGACGTATGAGAAGATCCAGAACCATAATAATAGCAATGTATGTTTTTGGATTCGGGCTACTCAAATCATATGTGTGGTGACTATAGTACTTTTTTCAATATTGATGATGATTTCAAGCATACGGTCAGACTGGGGAATGATTACAATATGAAGGTAAATGGAAAGGGAGTTGTTAAGTTAGCTGTGAATGGTACTAGTTATATGATCAGTGACGTTTACTATGTGCCAGAGTTGAAGAATAACCTATTGATCATAGGTCAATTACAAGAGAAAGGTCTAGCAATACTTTTTAATAATGATATGTGCACCATATATCATAACCAACGAGGTAAAATTGTGAGTGTGGCTATGTCTGCCAACAGAATGTATAAATTACCCGTTGATAAAGGTGTTTCAAGTAATGAGAAATGCTTGAAGACTAGCAGCCATGACACTTCAAAATTATGGCATCATCGCTACGGTCATTTAAGTTACAAAGGTCTAAAAATGTTGCACTCCCAAAACATGGCTCATGGTTTACCAAGTGTAGTCGAAGAAGAAGTTACATGTGAATCATGTATGAAGGGAAAACAGCATCGAAACCCAATATCGAAAGTAAGTTCGTGGAGAGCTGAAGAAAAGCTACAACAACTGCATGCTGATCTTTATGGCCTAATAACACCATCTTCAAATAGCAATAAAAGGTATGTGCTTTGCATCATTGATGATTTATCAAGGAAAAGTTGGGTATATTTTCTATAAGAAAAATCAAAGGCATTCACCCAATTCAAAATGTTCAAATCACATGTTGAAAATAAAACGGGAATGAAAATCAAATGTTTAAGAACAGATAGGGGTGGTGAATTTAACTCAATGGAGTTCAATGATTTCTGTAAAGAGCATGGGATAAAACGACAGCTTACAATGACGTATACTCCACAACAAAACGGAGTAGCCGAATGTAAGAATAGAACAATTATGAATCTTTTTAGATCTATCATGGCTGAAAAGAATGTTCCAAAGGTTTTTTGGCCAGAGGCAGTAAAGTGGGTTAACCATATCCTCAATAGATCACCAACCCTTATAGTGAAAAACATGACACCAGAGGAGGCTTGGTGTAACACCCCGTTTTCCCGTGCGCGTATAAAGGTACGTACTTAATCAAAAGTACGCTTAAAATCTATTCGTTATGTGATTAATTGAGCTACGGTGTTAATTGTCGTATAAGGGCATATGTATATATATATATATATATATATATATATATATATATATATATATATATATATATATATATATATATGTTTGAACCTTTGTTTTATGTTAAACTTTCGTAGTGACCAGGAAAAGGCAAATGCCGCGCCACGGCAAAAGGGATCGCGCCGCGGTAAATAAAGCAAATCCAATTGGGTCATTAAATGCTCAAGGGATAGAAGTTGGCATTTAATTCAAGTAGATTGTATGTTAATAAATGCATAATGTAATAGGTACGTTACATTGAAGGGTTGCAAGCTCGGTTAGCTTTCACAAGGGACTTGAGGTGAGTGGAAAATCTATATATGTATGTATATGATTTACGTGCCGTATTAATGGTGTCACATAGCCGTTTTGTGACCATAGTTGTGAGACATAGCCGTTTTGTCCACGTTTTATATTTATGCACATAGCCGTGTTTGTGCATATAGTGGCGAGTAATAGCCGTGTTTTACTCCCACGTTATTATCCGTGTTATTGTGCACATAGCCGTGTTTGTGAACATGATTGTGAGTAATAGCCGTGTTTTACTCACATGTTGATCAAGTGATGCCATAGCCGTTTTTGGGAACACTTGGGGGTGATGCCATAGCTGTTTTTGGAACACCTCGGGGGTTAGTATACCATAACCGTGTTTGGGAGCTAACGGTTGTTATGAACATCGATGACTTGTTTCGCGAAGTCATTCCCCTGCGAAGAATTGGGTTAACCATGGGTTATAGTTGTTAACGTTAACATTTCAATTAATGCTATGATTACTATGCTATTAATGTTGCTAGTTATACGATTTGATGATACTAGCTTGTTTATCGAGATGTTATGTGATTGTGTGCGTTATATGATATCGTGCATGCGTGTAGGTAAGTCTTATATGCATGTATATATTTATTCTACTCACTAAGCTTTGCTTACCCCTCTCGTTGTTTATTTTTTTAGATGCAGGCGCGGACAAGGGCAAGGAGGTCGTTGGGCACTAGGTGTCCCTTGTTGTTGTTATGTTGGAGCTTTTGGAAGTTGGCCTAGTTTTGGGTAGTTTAGTCCCAAACCATGCTCGGAACGTCGTTTGGTTTATAAACTATCATTTGTAATGGGTCAAACTTGTACTAAACTTTATTCGTGGCCTTCGTGCCTTTTGTAAACAATTAATTGTTGTGCATTTTAAATGGAACTCGTGAAATGGGTTACATATTTATTTGGCGTGAAATTGGGTTGTATAAAAAAAAAAATTTATCGTATGGATTACGGGTTGGGTTGTTACACTTGGAGTGGTGTGAAACCGAATGTTGAGTATTTTAGGGTGTTTGGATGTGTGGGCCATGTGCATACACCTGATGCACGCAGAAGAAAATTGGATGATAAGAGTGTTCGATGTGTGTTACTTGGTATTAGTGACAAATCAAAATGCTATCGTATGTATGATCCATCGTCAAAGAAGATCATAATTAGTCGTGATGTTGTATTAAATGAAGATTTAGCATGGAATTAGGACGACACATATAAGTCCACACAGTAAATGGACTTAGAATGGGGTGATGAGAATGATGAAAATAATGAAGATGATGTAGCAGTTCCAGCAGAACCTGATCTTGGTCAGAATGATGAAAATACAGGTGCAAATACAACATCAAGGGAGGGTGATAGTAGCAGGCCTCATCGAGAAAGACAACCACCCATTTGGTCCCATGATTATGTAACTGGGGAGGGCCTATCCGATGAAGATGAAACGCATATGATGATGATGATCTCATCTGAGATGATCTCATCTGATCCTACATGTTATGAAGAAGTAGTCAAACACAAGACTTGAAGGGTAGCAATGGATGATGAGATCTAGGCTATTGAACGAAATAACACATGGGTCTTGGTGGAGCTGCCTGTTGGTACAAAAAGAATTGGAGTCAAATGGATAAACAAGACCAAGTTAAATGAATCAGGGAAGATTGATAAATTCAAAGCACTATTAGTGGTGAAAGGTTACTCTCAAGAGCACGGGGTCGATTATAATGAGGTATTTGCACCTGTTTCTAGGCTAGATACGGTTCGTATGTTCGTGGCAATAGCAGCTTCAAATGGTAGGAAAATACACCAACTAGATGTAAAATCAGCTTTCTTACATGGCGATCTACAAGAGGACGTTTATGTGGAGCAACCAAAGGGTTACGTCAGAAAAGGAAGCGAGCATATGGTATACAATTGAAGAATGCATTGTATGGATTGAAGCAAGCTTCGAGAGCATGGTTTAATCGCATTGAATCATACTTTGTAAAAGAAGGGTTCGTTACAAGCCCAAGTGAACAAACACTTTTTGTCAAAAAGGAAGGAGGTGACTTTATCATTGTTAGTGTGTACGTTGATGATTTATTGTTTACAAGTAATAATGAAGCTATGCTGGTCGATTTTAAGAACTCTATGAAATCTGAGTTCGACATGACCGACCTTGGGGAAATGAAGTTCTTCCTGGGAATTGAGGTATTATAACGTAACGATGGTATTTTCATATGCCAAAGGAAATATGCAACTGAGGTGATAGATCGGTTTGGGATGACAGAGTTCAATGGTGTAGGTAATCCAAGTACAGTTGGCTTGAACATAAATAAAGATGAAGCTGGAGTCAGAATAGATGCAACACAGTTTAAGCAGATTGTTGGAAGTCTAATGTATTTATCCACTACACGTCTGGATATTATGTTTGCGGTGAGCCTCATTAGTCGTTTTATGTCATCACCTACACAAATTCATTTCTCAGTGGCAAAAAGAATACTCCGTTACATCATAGCAATGATTGATTATGGGATATTCTATAAAAGAAGCAGTGGTTGTGAGTTAAAGGGATACACTGATAGTGACTACGCAGGCGATATCAAAGATAGTAGAAGCACGTCATGGTATGTTTTTATGTTGGGAGGAGGAGCAGTGGCATGGTCATCAAAGAAGCAACCAATTGTTACTCTTTCCTCAACCGAAGCTGAGTTCGTGGCTGCTGTTGGATGTGCTTGTCAGGCTATGTGGATGAAGAAGATATTGGAAGAGATTGGACAAAGTCAAGAAGGATGCACGGTCATTATGTGTGATAATACATCAACTATAAAGTTGTCTAAAAACTCAGTGTTTCATGGAAGACCAAAGCACATTTGAGTCCGGTATCATTTTCTTCGGGAACTTACTAGAGATGGAATCATTCGTCTGGATTTCTGTGGAACACAAGAACAACTAGCTGACATAATGACAAAGGCGCTTAAGCTTAAAAACTTTCAGAAGCTTCGAGGAGATTTGGGCATGTGTGCTGCAGCTGATTTGAACTAAATGTCTCGGACAATTTAGTTCGAGGGAGGGATTTATTGAATAATACTTGGTCTTTGTGATGGCCGATTATGTAGGAGTCATTAGTCTGTTGGTTTAGTTTGAATAAGTATTCCACTTTGTAAGCCATGATCCGACATTTGTGGTGACTGGCATATTAGTCTCTCTTTTCTGTTTGATGTACTGCTATTTATATAGCATCCAGTTTATCTAATAAAGTAAGCATTTTAGCTAACTTAATCGTGTTACAGCAAAACACAACAATAACATCATCATATGTGTATGAAGTTGTATTGTATAACATCATCATAGGTGTTATTGAACATGTATTATTGGATATGGCTCAAGGATTATGAAAGGGTAAAAATCTTTAAAGGATTCATATCTATTCAATTACAAATTTTTTGATACATTAAATCACAAAAATTCATTTACTAAATAATTTAACTGTATTAAATTTTATATTTTGCATTCTTATGCATCACTCTCATAATCTTTCTTAGTGTAAGACCCTAATATTTATTGTACATATAGTATTATTGGTGTACATCAAGTGTGTGAAACATGGAACAATTTGTAAACAGGCGGGCTGTTCTGACCTCTGTGCGCGCCGCGCAAGGTCAAGGGTGCGCGCCGCGCACCCCACCTGGGACAGTTTTTCTGTTTTGTTTTAATTAGAGTTTAATGAGGGGCTTTTTAGTCTTTTCACTTGAGGACGGATCTGAGAGCTTATCAGCTGGTTTAGATCCAATTTTGGATCACATTTCACATCCACAAACACTCTCAACTATCTTAGAGAGAGGGGGAGAGTTCTAGAGAGAAGTGGGATTTTGGAGAAGAAGAAGCTTGAATTGATCAAAAGCTCGAGTGTTAAAGTTGTTCACCTCGTTCCTAGCTACGTTTTGGTTGTCGTGGTAAGTTCTAACTCCGAATTTCAATGTTTGATTTGATATTTAAAGTTAGGATTTGAACTTGAATTGTAGAGAAACCCATTTAAACTCTTGAAGTGAGTTCATTGATGCTAGTAATCGGGTTTATTGTTGTTGTTGGTGGGTTTTGGGTTGGAAACCGACTTGGCCATGATTTAAGACTTGGAATTGGGTTTAATCACTAGGTTTGGTGATTATGGAAGTGTTGGAACCCATTTTAGTATATTTGAAAGACTAATTTTTGAATTGAGTCAAAATTAGGGTTTATTGGTGATTTTGAGAATGATAAGTGTTTAACACTTGTGTATGGGTTTAATTGGTGTATTAGGACCATTTTCACTTGTGATAGTGATAATTGGTTAGTTTGTGCGCGTTTTGTTCTTGGAAGTGCAATTGGTCGAAATTGCACTAAGTGTCATTTTGAGTTGGTTTGTAAATCTAATCTAAGTGTGTTACTTGTATTGTGATATTGTAATAGGTACATTCCATCGGCGAGTTGCGGATTATTCGGTAGCATTCATCAAGACGACAAGGTGAGTGTTAATATCCTATGTGCATATGTATGTGTAGGATGGGTGCGGGTCGGGTGAAGTGTTTCTCGGTTATAGAGCTCACTTCACATATAGGTGGATTTGATGGACTTATGTAATAGGTCCAATTGGCACGGTTGTACGTTTTGGTTGACCACCTTTGGCGAGGTGCACACTTTGTGTGTACGTTATCACATATGTTTGTGATGTGGAATATACAACCTCAATGGCGAAGGGTTGGTATTGAGTTGTGATTGGAGAAGTGGATCACGTGTGGATGCGGATTCACGATGACTCGTGTAGTTCGGTCATCTTATTGAGGTAGTGATCTCGTGTGGTTGCGGATTCACTAAGGCTCGTGTAGTTCGGCCAACCTCGATGTTGTTGTGGTAATGAAGATAGTAGTCTCGTGTGGATGCGGATTTACTATGGCTCGTGTAGTTCGGCCAATCTTCATTGTGGTAATTGACTTTTGGTTTTGGGTTAAGGGGTTAACATTGGGCGTTATACACTTTATTGTTATATATCGTTGTATCGTTGTATCGTTGTGATGTAGCTAACCCTCCGGGTGTAGCTTGTTGGAGTGGTTCATATCGTCGTTGGTGAACTTACTTGTTGATTATTAGCTTGTTATATAGTGGTTGAACGGTATGCTTAGTCTGCCTTATACGTGGATGCTTCGGTATGTGTTATTTGATTATTTGTGTGGCGTGTCCATTTTATGCATATATATGTATGTAGTATATTCTCACTCACTAAGCGTTAGCTTACCCTCTCGTTGTTTACATTTTTTTTATAGATTTGCATGGAGGCGGTGGCTCGGGTAAGCGTGGGAACTAGTGGACTCGCGTAGTTTTCTTTAGAAGACTCGCTTTTGGATTTGATTAGGATTGGGTAGCGTATCCCCAATCACCATGCTCGGCTTTTATGTTGTGTTAAAAACATGTAGTCAACAATTGTATTTCGTACTTAATTCGTAAAACGGGCCGATGTGGGCCCGACATCGTAAAACTTGTTTTATTATAAAAACGTGTGAGTTTTACCTATTATAATGTGTTGCGAAATCCGTTTAGTCTAAAAGCATCGGGAAGCGATAGATCTTTAATACAAAAACGTAAAATCCGGACAGAAGCTGAATGGCCTTGTGCGCGCCGCGCACAAGGAGGGTTGCGCGCCGCTCACCCTATCTGTATAAAAAAATAAAAAAATATTCCGCGTTTTTGGTTGGACAACGGGTTGGGTTGTTACACTTAGAATTCTTGAAAGTTGATGATATCACTTGTTAGAGACTTATTATTAATGTTATTTAACATGAGTTGAAGTCTCTTGATATTCATATTGATATTGATGATATGATTTAAGAGTGGTCACGACTATCATATTGAATCAAATATGAAAATATATTTTTTTGTCTCACGTAGATAATTATAAATTAATGAAACAGCTATGAACTTGTTGTTTTGAATTCAAACTGAAAATGAAATCAAATTAAATAAAGAGTCAAATATATAAATACGCTATATACTTTCACTTTTGTTTCAATGTAGGTTATATAATCAATAAATTATCAGTGTATGTCACATACTTTCAAAAAATGTACTAATGTATGCTATTGGTGACCGGTTACTTGTTAAACCGGTAAAATCAATTTTTAACATTTATTTCTAATTTTATATGGCTACAAATAGGTTATATACTTTCATTTGTGTTCCGATATAGGATATATACATAAATGATTTGTTCCGATGTAGGCTATATACTTTCACTTTTGTTTGCTCATTTTTGCTTTATCTGGTTAACAAGTTCAATGCGTTCATATTAGCACACTTTTTGAAAGTATATAGCCTACACTGGTATTTTATTGGGTATATTCCCTACATTGAAACAAAAGTGAAAATATATAGCGTATTTATAGGTTTAACCCTTAAATAAATAAAAAGTTAAGCCCTAAAATTCATCATCTGGCCAGGTGTTCGAAACATATTGATCAATACAGCTCAAGAAAATTGAGGTTCAATCTTAAATGAAGATATACTAGTTACTGTTGAAAATTTTGGTTAAAACGAATGCGTTTTTATCAATTTTAGACACAGATTAATATATGATAGAGTAATATATAGTAGCAACTATCTAGTGAATTTCATAGTCCTTGACAAGGGTTTTAAAATGAGCTAAGGTGTGTCTAAAATGGATAAAAGATTTCGTGTCTCAAAGATAGGTGTTTTGTACAAAAGTTGAGAAAAGTGGGATGATATCCCACATCGCCCAAAGAGTGATATTTTGGGTGGTGTATAAGGTTTAGACTCAAAGCTATGTTGTGAGCTTTTGTGTTTGTTCTTTCCTCTTTTGCCTATGCACACGCACGGGGATGCAGGATCCAATGTATGTCTGCGCGACCTGCAGATATGAATGTAGCTCTGAAAATACGGGCCCGTGCGAGCCGGTTTTTTGCGATCCATTTTTTTTTTAATTTCTTGTCAAGAAAAACGTTTTACCTTGACAAACAAGAAAAAAAATTATCTTGTTCACCAAGGAAAAATGTAACGACTCGACTTTTTCGACTTGCATTCTTATGTGTTATATATTTTATGTGCGTATACACTTATGTCATCTTGACTATTTTCTGAAGTTACGACTTATTTAGAAATATTTCGTGATATGTCAGAAACGCGTTTTAGCACGAAGAGCCTACTTTAATTTATTTTCGAATGAATTCGACCGTTAGCTTCACTATCCGGAAGGACTTAGATATTTGGATGACTTACATTTTGCGTTAATAATAATTGAAATATTATTATTATTATTATTTTTATTTATTATTTATTAGTAATAATTATTTAATTAATTATTATTTTAATAGAATTTAATTAATTAATTGTGCACACTAGCTCACTACTTGGACTTAGCATTTTATTCGGACTAGAAGTATTATTTATTTTATGGCCCAACTTAACTAAATTAGTGGACTAAATAGATCATGGCTAACCCATTAAAATTAAGCATTTTAAGCATAAAATAACCCACCAACCAAAAAGCAAAAGTTGCCACTACATTAGTACTTGATTTCCAACATTCTTGTCCATTCACCAACACACTAAATCCACCTTATTCTCCCTTAAACATTCGGCCAACATCACCACTCTCATTATCTTCATCATTTTTCAAGTTTTGAATTTTTCTTTAAGGAAGCTTTAGCTCTAATTTCATTCATTTTCCATTCCTTGAAAAGCTTGTAAGTTTTCTTGCTTTTTCATGCTTATCTTCACTTTATTTTATATTTTTTGATTTCATATTCATCATCATCATCTAAGATCTAAGCTTTATAGCTTATGGTCTCATGAATCTTTGTTAGATCTAAGCTTTATAGCTTATGGTCTCATGAATCTTGTTAGATCTAAGCTTTATAGCTTATGGTCTCATGCATCTTGTTTAGATCTAAGCTTTATAGTTTATGGTCTCATGAATCTTTGTTAGATCTAAGCTTTTTAGCTTATGGTCTCTTACAACATGAAGATCTAAGCTTATAGCTTAAAGATCCATGACAAACTTGTTATTTTTTTGTAAATGGAAGAAAGATATAATCTTTAGCACTTTGGTTGCAAAAGGTTGTAGCTTTCATCTACATGTAACCTTTTTATGATTTTTATGGTGATAAAAATCCAAGTCTTTAACACTTACAATATGATATATGAATATAAAGTTTGAGTCTTTATCATCTAAATGTGATAAAGGAGCAAACTTGAACATAAAACTGGAGTCTTTATCATCTAACTGTGATAAAGGGGCAAACTTGAACATAAAGCTTGAGTCTTTATCATCTAATTGTGATAAAGGAACAAACTTGAATATAAAGCTTGAGTCTTTATCATCTAAATATGATAAAGGTGCAACCTTTGTAAACTTAGAATTTAACGACCCGTCAAGATACACTTGACGACCATCGTTATCTTGGTCCCACAGCTTGATCATAACTCTATATGAATTTGATAAATAACCTTGCATTCTTTATTTAAAAATAATTTCCTATAAATGAAACCTACCAAAATATGTAAGTTTAGAAAAACCATACATAAATACTTAATCAAAAGTTGACCGAAACAAAGTCAACGAACACCCACAATTTAATGTATCAAAATAGAATGCAAGTTAATGTTTAACAAAAGGTGCCATCATAAATATGCAGACTCTCTAAGCACAGCGGAAGCAATCAATCATGAACCTGAGAATAAAACATGCGAGTAACTGTCAACAAAAATGTTGAGTGAATTATAGGTTTAATATTGCAAACAATATTTAATTTAAACCGTAAAAATTTATGTTTGAAAACATAAAGCCTTATTTTGGACCACAAAAATTATATGCTCGAAAACATATAAAACATTATTCTATTAACCCATGAGCCACCTGGTAACCACTTAACCAATTCCACTTTTACCAAACACAATATACACTGAACATGTGTATCTTCAAATAAATACGAAGTACTAATACATTCTGTCTTCAAAAATTGCTAGCGCGACTAGCACGAAATGGGGTTGTCAAACCGATAGATCTATCCATAGGATTTGCGTTCAATAGTAGAAACCAGTGATTACAGTTACCAGACTAGGGAATATTTTCATTCAACTCACAATGAATAACTTAAACCAACTTCCACTTGTGTCCAATATAAAAAAATAAAAAATAAAAAATGCATGTATTCTCATCCCAAAAGATATAAAATAGAAAAATGGGACTATAACTCACCTTAACGAAAATGAAGTAATATCACAGAACACGAGAACTGCACGAAGTAAAGTGATCAAGAATGATCACAACGCCGACCTATAAATAAAGCAGGTCGATATAAATAACTAACTTAGGTCAAGTCTTAGTATGATAGCTATAGTACTTATTGCTAGTAATCATAGAACAACACTCAGTATGCTTCGGTTTGATCATAACCGCGTAAGGACACGTACTTTCTATTTTTAGAAAGTTTCTATTTTAGGAAAGTTTCTATTTTCAGAAAGTTCCTATTTTTGGAAAGTTTCCATATTTAGAAAATTGCTATTTTTGGAAAGTTTATAAGTTAGAAAAGTTTCCTTAATTAGAAAGTCAACAAAAGTCAACTAAAGGCCAAAGTCAACCGAAAGTCAACTCAAAAGTCAACCTTGGTCAAACATAGTCAACATTGAATTTTAAAGTATAAATTATATTAATATTATAAGTTATAATGTTATTTAAAGTCATATATGTATAATTAAGTCATAACATAAGTTTAATTAAATTGAATTGAAATATTAAAGTTAACATAAGTTGAAATGATATAATTAATATAACATAAGTATTTAATTAATTAATTAAATATTAATCATAACATGAGTATTATTAATTATAATAATTTTTTTATCATATCATAAGTATTATTAATTAATAATGAATTATTAATCATATCATAAGTTTTAATTAAAATTATTAAATCATAAGTATTTAATGATTGAATTATAATTAAATAATAACTAAGTCTTATAATAATTAAATAATTAAGTAATTTTTATTATGAGTCTTATTATAATAATCTCATAACATAAGTTTAATACTTACCATAAGTATTTTTCATTAATAATAAAAGTATTATTAATCATAAGTTTAATTAAAAGTTTCATTAATCAAAATGTAATTAATAATGATATAATAAATATGTATATCATAAGTCTTAAATTTAATTAATCACTTTTATATCATAAGTAATTTAATGATAATGAAAATCATTATTTTATATCATAAGTTAGATGTTATAACCATAAATTTTAATTACAAGTTCATCGGGTCATAACTTGAGTCCCGGGTATCGGTTTTCGGCGAGTCTTATATATATCTTCGCCTAACCAAACCACTTGACACATTAGTACACTCAAGAACACCCCAAGAACAGCCACTAAGTCGTGACCAACAGCCACCATTCAACTTGGAGCTTTAATCCGTTCAAAAACATGTTATAGTCATAACGGCTGATTCATGGCTCGGATTTCGATGATCCGAACATGAATGTTCATCCAAACATCAATACTAACATACTAGTACACCATAGAGACTCTAAAAATGGTCACAAAGTCGTACCAAACCTGAACACATTCGTTTTTATCTTTTAATTCCATGAAAACACCATTTTAATCATATCTTAAGCTCCGGGAATCGAAATAACATGAATCCGGAGTCTAAAATCAATGTCTTGATGAGAGGAACACATATAGACACTTTAATTTAACAAAAACATCAGTTAAGTTTACTAAAATGGTCGATTAGTCTGCTGTCCACAATCAATTAAACCGAAAACATGCAACAACGAGTGATTCTACGCATACAATCAATAATCCAACAACATACAAGCACTATACTATCATATTAAACATCAAAATCAGTAAAAATAGATTAAAATGAAAAAGCTAGGGTTTGTGATTATACCCTAATCAAGAATCAAGAAGATGAAGCTTGTAGATCGCAAAAAGGAGAATCCGTTTATGCAATTAATTTTGAGAGATGATGAATATTTGTATGATGATTGTAGATGTTCAAAATACTGATTAAGGAGAGGTAGAAGTTGGACTAGTAGGGAGGAGATGAGAGAAAAAAAATTTAGATTAGGTTAAAATGAATGGAAGTAATGGTGTTTTGATCTAAGTGCACTAGTTTTGCAAAAATGACAAATCCTCCCCTCCATATTGGAGTTTTGGCCAAACCATACCCCAAGGAGTGGGCTCCTAATCCCACTTTTAGACCATTTTTAACGCGGCGTCAGAGGGGTCCCGTCAGACACGCTGGCAGTGGGTGACGCCCCCTGACGCCCCTAGTGGGGCGTTACGGCTGACGCGGGAGGGGCGTCAGTCAACTTTTTCACGAAAAAAAAATGCGTCAGGGTTTCTGATTGGTCCACGTATTTTAATGATTATAATTTTGTTTTTGTTTTTTTTTAATTTAAATTATTTATATTCTTTTCTATATAAACACATCAAAACCCATCATTTTTAAACCATCAAACTCAATATTTTCTCTCATTTTAACACTTTCATTCAAATATTTTTTTTTTTGTTTTTTTTATTTATTTAAATTATTTATTTTCTTTTATATATAACCATCAAAACCTATCATTTTTAACACATCAAACTCAATTTTTTCTCTCATTTTAACACTTTCATTCAAATGATTTTTGTTTTGTTTTGTTTTGTTTTTTTTATTTGAATTATTTATATTCTTTTCTATATAAACCATCAAAACCTATCACTTTTAACACATCAAACTCAATAATTTATGTAATGGTTAAATTTTATGTAATGGTTAATTTTTTATGTAATGGTTAATTTTTATATGTTTTTTAATTATATGTAATATAATTTGTATGCATAATAAAATAAAAAAGAAAAAGAAAAAATAAAATTGGTGGGACCTATTTGACACTGTAGGGGCGTCAAGGTTATTTTGGTATCAGAGGGTGACACTGCCACGTCAGAGGCAGATTGCACTTTTTGGCCAAAAAGTGGCCAATCTACCTGTGATGTCACAGGCAGGGTTATATATGGTCTTATGATTAGGAGAAAAGCTTGTGGCCCGAACGCCCGATCGAAGCCCGAAATGTGAAAACGCTACTACGCGATTGATTTTCCGGAGAGATAACAAATACGCGACAAATAAAATATAAAAACACTATATATAATCATATGACATTAAAATATCATATTTAAAATAATTTGGACCTAAAAGTCCCAAAAGCTTGACCGTTGGTTTGAAAACCGAAAAGATTCGCCGGATAGAAATCCGCGACACGTGGAAGCGTATAACTTAAAATATGAATACAAATATTCAAATAACACATATGAATTAATATATTATTACAAAAATAATAATATAGGTCATAGAAATGACGTGGCACGAATAACAGTTAACGGTCGTTAAATAATAAACGGTAAAAGATAACGGAAAAAGTAGGGTCGTGACATAGAAGCTTGAAACGCTAAAAAGGTTGAAGCTTTCCTACTTCTCTGTAGTAAAGATGCAATCTTGTTGAATGTAGAAGCTTTGATTATTAAAAATGTTGAAGCTTTACTACTTCCATGTAATAAAGATGCAACATTTGTCAACATGAGAGCTTTAGACACCAAAAATGTTGAAGCCATATTGCTTACATGCAATAAAATTGCACCTTACTTGAGTCGAAAAATGTCTAAACGTTCATAACAACTCGATCAGCCAATTCTGATTAAAACAGCACACCTGGAGGTTCAAGAAGTTTAAGATTTGGATTCTTCGGGTTGTGTAGATGATTTTTCATATAGGCTTCATCGCAATCCATTGCACGGTTTGTGAAATACGCCTCCGAAAAATCATTATGTTTTTCTTACGACGTGTTGAAATTCTGACCCGCTCACGGTTTGACAGACGCCACGATCAAACGACATTGAGTTGGGGCCTGATTTTTGGATAGCGGCAAGAGGACACACAAACGGAGCCTTCGCCACTGATCCCGCGTCATTTGCTTATGTATAGAGGACACAACAGCTGTCCTAAGTCGAGTATTAATGAAAGGACCCGTCCTAATCCACCTGGACGAAGTCATCAACATTTGGTCCCAGTGCGATGATCGGCTCCAAGTAATGTCCTTATATTGAGCAAATGCACAGCGGAAGACTTAATTCGTACCTGAGAATAAACATGCTTTAAAGTGTCAACCAAAAGGTTGGTGAGTTCATAGGTTTATCATAACAATCATTTCAATATGTTAATAGACCACAAGATTTCATAATCATAAACATAATACACTCGCAAGTGTATGTAAAGCATTCTAAGTGGTTGAGCACTTGGTAACCATACTTAACATTTAATCAACGTCGCATATTCCCTTTATTATGAAATCTCACTACACCGTACCAAGTGTAGTCACCAAAATGAAGTACTGTGCAACCGTTGAATACTGGTCGTCCAGTCCGGTTGGGGTTGTCAGGCCCGATAGATCTATCAACAGGATTCGCATTTACAATACCCATGTAAATAGTAGTTACCAAGCTACAGGGAAATATGCCAGTGGTACAACTCAACGTAGAATATATTTTTAAGTACTTGTGTCTATTTTGTAAACATTTATAAAAGCAGCGCATGTATTCTCAGCCCAAGAATATATATTGCAAAAGCAATTAAAAAGGGAGCAAATGAAACTCACTTTTGCCTTGAAGGTATTTAATTCGACTTGGTCTCCGATAGATATCACGAACCTAACCATATATATAATATATCAACATATTTTCTTTTTAAGTAATCGTTACATATATATATACTTTTAATATTTTTCTTAGTCCGTAGTTAGTAGTCCGATGTTAGTGATCCACAATTAGTTGCTTAAATAAAATAAATAAAGACTCCATCGTATTCGTATTGATCAGAATTAATCTTGACCCATGGTACCATGTTGTCAAATGACGTGTTGCGTACATAAAGTACCGTGTTGTCAAATGACGTGTTGCGTACAATCATGAGATCTTATGATTAATCTTCTCGTGTTGTTTACGGGTGGTCCTGAAATATATAAAATCAAATCATAAGTAATTATATATAAAATATCATATTAATTAGAAAAGATATGATTAATTTACTTTTTCTCCAAATATTTTCGTAGTTAAACTAACTTCGGATACCCAATCTTGTTTTAGTCGTAGTTTCTTCATTACAACTCTGTTTTTGTTGGTTCAACTTGCCACTTCCTTGGATCGAGTCAAATTTTAAGAATATGAACTGAAAATACCTTAGTTTGTATTCAAAATCATAGGCTATAGGTCAAACTTTGGTGAAACTTATGAAAGTGATCATTTTCCATCATAAAAACAACATTTAATGATCATTTTTCTAAAAATACTTACACTTTGAGTTAAACTATGAAATTTTTATGTGTTAACATATTCATAAGAAATATCATTTTTCCAGAACATGAACTTCCAATTCAACATTTGGTTGCACTCCGACGACGTAGATTCAGTTTTTAAGATGTTCTCTGTAAAACCAAGTTATATCTTGTTAGGTTAGCATATCATTATGATATATTACAGGTCTTGAAGTGTTTTAAAAGTCAAGTTAGAAGGATCTATTTAGTTTGCGAACAAGTTTGAAATCATTCAAACTATGTTCTTGTTGTTAAAATTTTATACCACAAAATAAGATAGCTATATGAATATGAATTGAATAGGATTATGAACAAGGTTACTACCTCAAGTTACTTGGACAAAGTTACTGCAAAAGATAAGAAATAATCTTGGAATCAAAGAGTGGTGGAGTTAGATCAAAAGGTTGGAAGTAAACTTCTTCAAATGTGTGGTTATTTTGATATGTTCTTGAAAGAGTTTTCTTATGGTGTTTAAGGCTTGTAATTGAAGCTAAATGATGGGGAAAATGCTTGGAGATGATCAAGTATGAATTTAGGAGTATTTTGAGAGAGAAATGAGGGTGTAGGTATGAGAAAATGGAGTGAAGAAATGGTGTTCATTTATAAAAACGTTTTTAGTTTATAAAGAAAGAAAAGGATTCCTAATTTTGTTTTCTTACTAATAATTCATACTACTTGACAAATTCTAGTTATCTCATATCTAGGGAAGTAATAATGTTGATTAGGATGTTGATTTGATGTGTATATACCAATAGTAAATACGTATAGAAGGTGGGTATGATACGGGTACATATACCCTAGATATACGTATAGAAATCTTGAGGAAACGGAACGAGAATTCAAATATAGCTATCTTTTGTGAATATACTTATATTGTTTTATGTATTTAAGTCCTTAAAAAGTGATTAAATACATTATATATACGATACATGTATAATCATTATAGATTATAAGTATATATATCAAAGAATGTTACGTATAGTTATCGTTTTGAAAACTTAAGTTAGTAGTTTCAAAATATACTTATAACTCATTGTCATTAGTACACAATGAGATGTTAAACCATCCTTAGATCATGTTAAATATATATAAATACATATATATACACAAACGTATAATTATCGTATGTTATATAGTTCGTGATATCATCGGTCATATTGGACGGTCAAACGTTGTGTAAAACTCTTTTCAAAAACACAAGTCTTAACAATTTGGATTGCTTATCATGTTGGTATGGTTTAATTTATGTAAATATTAATCTCATAAGTATAATTTGGTCGGAAAATTCCTGGTCATTACAGTACCTACCCGTTAAAGAAATTTCGTCCCCGAAATTTGATAGAGGTTGTTATGGAAAACAATAAGAAGGTTTTCATGACAAATATAAGGTGATAATGGAGTTTTATCATCATTGAGTAATGTAGATAAAACGATTCGATTATGCGAAGAATATAAATGAGACTATCGTAAAAGAGTGAGATGAGTAAAATATATTCGTCTTAACCGATGACGTAGTTATGATTGATTTCCGGGATTTAAGGGATTTAAAGAGAATCTTACGTAATAAGATTTGGTTCTTTGGTGATTAAAGAAATCAGGATCTTCTTTGATTATATGCAATAATCTGTTTCGATTGCTCTGTCGGATATTTCACTATAAATTCACCCCTTCGTTTCCTTATTTTCCACGACTCACACCTTCTATTCTTTCTCCCTTAATTCTTTAAAGCATTCATCAATATGCTCCATCCAGTCCTGATTCTTGATATACTCCTAACTTTTATATCTGTCATTCTTCTTTTTCATCTACCACCAGAAGAATCTATTTACTTCTACTATACTTTTGTATTTATAGTGTTTCTAATTCTCCCGTGTCTCTATATTGCTATCTGCATCGATATACACGGTTTGTAATTTCGGGGTTATTATCGAAGTTTATATTCTTCATTATTTTTCGGAGCTTCATGCTTTCGTTTTCTCTTCCCGACTTCGAGTCAAGCGAGTAATGGTCCGGAATTCGTAGATATGAAATTCAGAATGAACATAGCTAATGCTCTAAGAAGAAAATGGTAATAGAACGATTTTGATTTGTTAAATTACCAGAATACCCTGGAGAAGACCGAGTCATCCAGAAAAATATTCTCTTGATATGTTTAGAGATTAGATAGAATGTAAGAGTCGTGTAAATGGCACATGATGACGGTACTGTGAATCATCATGCTTCATTAGAAACTCAGCATGATTTACTGTAATATAATGACGTTGATCAAGTGTCATTATATTATACTAATCCATGCTTCAGTTCCCAACACTACTTCAAAACATTCATATTTTAAACTCGAAGGTTTCAGAATTTAGAAACTAACACAGTTTCTTTTATGTTGCAGATATTACGGAGAGATAAATGATCTCAGATAAGAATAGTTGTGAAAATATCGCCAGAAATATGGAGGATATTTATAATAGAACATACGAGAATATCTTAGAATTTCTAATATCAATGGATGATGAAGAAGATTTGTCTGTGAAGGTTTAGAATGAGAAATAAGATGTTTGCTAACGATTTCAGCAGGCACAGAATCATTTGGATTCTTTGAAGGCAAACTTATTCTTTGTGATTTGTCCACGGCTTTCTTCATAGTTTCACATAATCCGCTTTTCGGTACTAAATTTTCTATCGAGCGTTCCTAACACTCCTTTCTTTATCATCAAACTTTTGGCCATTAAGATCATCTACAACATGCTGCTTCGTCAGCATTTTCAAAGTTAACTGATCTGGGTCATCGGTTATCAAACCGAGGTAGTTTCAGGAGAATTGTGTTTTTAGAATGATTAATCGCTGATGGTAATATTGTGGAATATAAAAGGTTCCCCAGTAACAATAAAGAGTACGCATATATATCGCGATTATAATAAAGTTGTTTCGGATGAAAAGTCGGAGTTGACTTGCTGGAGCTGTGACAAAATTAGCTACTTTGGAAAGGGATTGCAAAACGATCTTCGGTAATAACAATGTCAAAGGAACTAGAACAGATACGTGTCAAACGTTTACTCAGTTTCCGAGGGTTTTTCAGGTGCATAACTATATGCATCAATCTTTTCTTCCGTAGATGAAGTGCGGTTGGTTTATCCTCTCGATTGAGGTGTTTTTAAGATTCATGATAGATTTGAACGCTGATTGTAATCGTCGAGATACAATGAGGTTTAAGATGAAATCAAGTGGCAATCTTGAAGAAATGTTTAGTTTCATATGTTATAATCAATATTTTAATTCATTTTAATTGTCCAATGTTATTAGTCCACAGTCGATAGTCCACAGTAACAGTCCAATAATTCATATATAGTTTAATATATAATATACGAATTAATTAATACGTGTCGTGACCCGTATACCTCTCAGACTCGATCACAACTCAAACTATATATATTATTGTAGAATCAACCTCAACCCTGTATAGAGAACTCGATCATTACTGCATATAGAGTGTCTATGGTGATTCCAAATAATATATATAGATGCGTCGATATGATATGTCAAAACATTGTATACGTGTCCCGATATTTAAAGTGCGTAAAATAATTACATAAATTAAATGACGATAAATAAAAGTGCGATAATTAAATTGCGATAAATAAACTGCGATAAATAAAATGTAATCAGTTAGCTAGGAACAGTTAGCTGGAACAGTTAGCTTGGATTCTTAACAAAATTTTTCATAGTTAATTTGTTTGTTTCTAATAGATTTTATTTTGTCATATGTTTTCTTCATATGCCACTTATTGGATTCTGGGAAGTCAAAATCCAAATATGAAATTGAATGAAAATGGTTATTCTGCGATGAACGGATACGTATATCGGTGGTTGTAAGTAGGATAGTAAATGACTGTTGAATCAGCTTCGATGAATGTACAATGTAACTTATTAAGATGAAATCTAATTATTCCTCGGGTATTACCTACCCGTTAAAAAAGAAAAATTTCACCATTAATATTTTGTACAAAAGAACTTTTAATTACAATCTTTATGAAAACATATATACATATATATTTTCTTCAGATGAAATCATGAATTTAATGAGTTAATATGATATTAATCTCATTTGCTTTTCGGTTTGAGCTAGAATAAGAAATCTCTAAAACTTTTTGAAACCACATATTCTTCGCAGAATATCAATGAAGTTATGGATCAATACTTCATCGTTCACTATTGTTGGTACTCCTTGGTATCTATGGTGCGTATGATGCTAATGTTTGTGGGACAGATTATGATGTCGAGACGTGTGATGCGGATATTGTTTGTTAGTGGTGATGATGGTATTGTTGATGTTATTGATGGTGGTGCTGATTATGCTGCTGGTGCTGCTGCTGGTGTTTGCAACCTTCGCACCATGTTCTACAAAGCCATCACGCGAGCGCGAAGTTCGTTAACTTCTGCTAGTACACCGGGATGATTGCCGGTTGGAGCGAGCGAATGAACAAGATTTGTAATATGGGATAGTATATAATCGTAACGAGATACTCTAGAAATGAGAGAGAAAATGGTGTTTCGAATAGGTTCGCCGGTAAGTGCTTCAAGTTCATCGCCAAGAGGGCAATTTGGTGGATGGAATGGATCACCTTCTTCTTGTCTCCAGTGATTTAGTATATTACGAACCCATCCCCAATTCATCCAGAATAGATGATTGGAAATTGGTTGATCCATTCCGGTGACGCTGCTTTCGGAGCCCGAATGGAAATCCATATCGGCATAACTGTCGGAATCAGAAAAATTCGAACTAGATGCGGAATCCATCTTGTATAATGGGGAAAATGAATTTTTGGTATGGAATAGATTATAGGAGTTACATTTGGTACTCTTTAATACATAATTTACATATGTATATATAATACCAAAATCCCGTAAATTACGGAGAATCTTTGAAAAGATATCAGTCAAAGTTCGCAATAACAGATATGCTAAGATAAGAATTCGTCTATACACTATCAATGCAATAAATGCAGTAAAACGTGTCTAGACTTATGAATGATAAGCAGGTAATTTCCTAAGGATGATAAGCAGATGATTTCCGACTAGAAATGATAAGCAAAACTTTTGACATGTAGACACGGTCGAAGTCCAGAATCATTAATGCATCCTAACAACTACTAGTTAGACACACTAATGCAAGACCTGGTTCGCTACGACCACCGCTCTGATACCAACTAAAAGGACCCGTACTATTCCACCTGGACGAAGTCATCAACATTTGGTCCCATTGCGATGATCGGCTCCAAGTAATGTCCTTATATTGAGCAAATGCACAGCGGAAGACTTAATTCGTACCTGAGAATAAACATGCTTTGAAGTGTCAACCAAAAGGTTGGTGAGTTCATAGGTTTATCATAACAATCATTTCAATATGTTAATAGACCACAAGATTTCATAATCATAAACATAATACACTCGCAAGTGTATGTAAAGCATTCTAAGTGGTTGAGCACTTGGTAACCATACTTAACATTTAATCAACGTCGCATATTCCCTTTATTATGAAATCTCACTACACCGTACCAAGTGTAGTCACCAAAATGAAGTACTGTGCAACCATTGAATACTGGTCGTCCAGTCCGGTTGGGGTTATCAGGCCCGATAGATCTATCAACAGGATTCGCGTTTACAATACCCATGTAAATAGTAGTTACCAAGCTACAGGGAAATATGCCAGTGGTACAACTCAACGTAGAATATATTTTTAAGTACTTGTGTCTATTTTGTAAACATTTATAAAAGCAGCGCATGTATTCTCAGCCCAAAAATATATATTGCAAAAGCAATTAAAAAGGGAGCAAATGAAACTCACTTTTGCCTTGAAGGTATTTAATTCGACTTGGTCTCCGATAGATATCACGAACCTAACCATATATATAATATATCAACATATTTTCTTTTTAAGTAATCGTTACATATATATATACTTTTAATATTTTTCTTAGTCCGTAGTTAGCAGTCCGATGTTAGTGGTCCACAATTAGTTGCTTAAATAAAATAAATAAAGACTCCATCGTATTCGTATTGATCAGAATTAATCTCGACCCATGGTACCATGTTGTCAAATAACGTGTTGCGTACATAAAGTACCGTGTTGTCAAATGACGTGTTGCGTACAATCATGATGTCTTATGATTAATCTTCTCGTGTTGTTTACGGGTGGTCCTGAAATATATAAAATCAAATCATAAGTAATTATATATAAAATATCATATTAATTAGAAAAGATAAGATTAATTTACTTTTTCTCCAAATATTTTCGTAGCTAAACTAACTTCGGATACCCAATCTTGTTTTAGTCGTAGTTTCTTCATTATAACTCTGTTTTTGTTGGTTCAACTTGCCACTTCCTTGGATTGAGTCAAATTTTAAGAATATGAACTGAAAATACCTTAGTTTGTATTCAAAATCATAGGTTATAGGTCAAACTTTGGTGAAACTTATGAAAGTGATCATTTTCCATCATAAAAACAACATTTAATGATCATTTTTCTAAAAATACTTACACTTTGAGTTAAACCATGAAATTTTTATGTGTTAACATATTCATATAAAATATCATTTTTCCAGAACATGAACTTCCAATTCAAAGTTCAAGATGGTTTTTAATTATCCAACCCAAAACAGCCCCCGGTTGCACTCCGACGACGTAGATTCAGTTTTTAAGATGTTCTCTGTAAAAACAAGTTATATCTTGTTAGGTTAGCATATCATTATGATATATTACAGGTCTTGAAGTGTTTTAAAAGTCAAGTTAGAAGGATCTATTTAGTTTGCGAACAAGTTTGAAATCATTCAAACTATGTTCTTGTTGTTAAAATTTTATACCACAAAATAAGATAGCTATATGAATATGAATTGAATAGGATTATGAACAAGGTTACTACCTCAAGTTACTTGGACAAAGTTACTGCAAAAGATAAGAAATAATCTTGGAATCAAAGAGTGGTGGAGTTAGATCAAAAGGTTGGAAGTAAACTTCTTCAAATGTGTGGTTATTTTGATATGTTCTTGAAAGAGTTTTCTTATGGTGTTTAAGGCTTGTAATTGAAGTTAAATGATGGGGAAAATGCTTGGATATGATCAAGTATGAAGTTAGGAGTATTTTGAGAGAGAAATGAGGGTGTAGGTATGAGAAAACGGAGTGAAGAAATGGTGTTCATTTATAAAAACGTTTTTAGTTTATAAAGAAAGAAAAGGATTCCTAATTTTGTTTTCTTACTAATAATTCATACTACTTGACAAATTCTAGTTACCTCATATCTAGGGCAGTAATAATGTTGATTAGGATGTTGATTTGATGTGTATATACCAATAGTAAATACGTATAGAAGCTGGGTATGATACGGGTACATATACCCTAGATATACGTATAGAAATCTTGAGGAAACGGAACGAGAATTCAAATATAGCTATCTTTTGTGAATATTCTTATATTTTTTATGTATTTAAGTCCTTAAAAAGTGATTAAATACATTATATATACGATATATATATCAAAGAATGTTACGTATAGTTATCGTTTTGAAAACTTAAGTTAGTAGTTTCAAAATATACTTATAACTCATTGTCATTAGTACACAATGAGATGTTAAACCAACCTTAGATCATGTTAAATATATATAAATACATATATATACACAAACGTATAATTATCGTATGTTATATAGTTCGTGATATCATCGGTCATATTGGACGGTCAAACGTTGTGTAAAACTCTTTTCAAAAACACAAGTCTCAACAATTTGGATTGCTTATCATGTTGGTATGGTTTAATTTATGTAAATATTAATCTCATAAGTATAATTTGGTCAGAAAATTCCTGGTCATTACAATTAAAAACCGACCACTTTTTGAAATATAAAACTTAATTTTCTTTAGAGTATGATGATGATGATGATGATGATGATGATGATGATGATGTATGACTTGAACAAATTAGAAACTCATTAGATAATATTATTGACCAAGTGACTATAACTTAGGTCGAGGATACGTTGGACCGGACACCATACTTACTTGTTGTTACTTGTTATCGTGGTTGAGCACTCAAGGTGAAATATTGTTCCCTTTTTAAACTTCTAAAGTATTTTGGGACTGAGAATACATGCGTTGTATTACGTTTTACATAATAGACACGAGTACTTAAACTAGGGGTTGTATAATGGCACGAAATTCCCTTTAGCTTGGTAACGGTTAGTTATTGGTTTTCTCGCCGATAAGCACGAATCTTAGATATGGATCCATAGGGTTTGACAACTCCACTCGGGCTAGTCGCGCTAGCTGGACAACGGGTGTTTAATACTTCGTATACATAATGCACTTGCCAGTGTACACATTAGGGGGTGATTTTAAGACGTTAAGCTTGGTTACCAGGTGCCCGTAAACTAATACATTTTCACTGCTTTTAAATACTGAAATCTCGTGGTCTACCTTACCTTATTGTTCGTAATAAAACTATATCTCACCAACACTCGTGTTGACTTTTAAGCATGTTTTATTCTCATGTACTTAGCAGTTTGCTTCCGCTGTGCTAGAGGTCTGCATATTTGGAGTCGCAGATTTTAAAACTTTTACTTGCATTCAATAAACCAAAACTGTTCTTTTGTACTTTGTTTACAACTTGATGTTTGAGTCACGTACTGTTTATGTCACTTTTTATTCGTAATAGCTTGTTACTTATGTCGAATTTCTATTTTTGAAAACTTTATTGTAATGAATGCAAGTTTTGGTCAAAACGCCTCATATAGTGGGCGTAACCATTGTTGTGGGACCATTTATTAATGACTGCGTCAATAGCGAATTCGGCAGGTCGTTATAAAAAAATGTTTCTTTTTTTTCGGGATTGCGTTTGCACTATAAATACCAATCTTTTGGTATCGAGAAATAGACACAACAAAAAGAAAGTCTTTGCATCCTCTCATACGAATTTTTGCTTCTCATATCCGGTTCTAGTTTTCTTCTCTTTGCAACTACGGTCTCCCCGCTTCCGATCACTTTTTCAGGCAAGTGTTCAAGTCCGGCAGTACGCTGCTTCGAACCGGTGTATCCTGGAAACAGACAAAGAATCTGTTTAAGAGTATTGTATCAAACACAAGTCCGGTTCAGTACTGTATTCGGTTTGATCATAATTATTTTTTTTCGTTTAAATAATATGTCAAGTTGTGTCATATGATAATATAATTGTTTTTTGTGTTATTTGTTATAATTATATTATTTGTTTATAGTTTGGTATGCAATTTTTCTAACAGTTACTACAAGAACAAAATCACTTCTTCGAATCTCGTCAATGTGGCCGAAGCTAATGTGAGGTTTTGATGGACAACGTTGGACCCTACGGCCATGTCTGTTAATCATATTGTGACACAAAATTTGGTGTCAGCTATTAGGAGTATTCATGTAAAAATGGTGAATCTGTAAGCTCGTACCTTATGCGCTTGTTTGTATGGTGTATGGTACGATGTATTGTACATAAATACTTTGCCTAATTCTAATGGAATTTAGCTTTACAAAATAAAATAAAATAAAAATTATTCATCATCAAGATAATTAGGTATTGCGTATCATTGTAATTTAATTTCACTATGTATGAATTTGTTTGCTTTCATTTATGTCATGCATGTGTATCCATACGTAAATGTATATATATGTATGTATATTACTCCGTATTCATTTGTATATGTATACATGTACGTGGCGGAAAATGCAATGTTCAACAATATAAGTTAATTATTTGCTTCTAACAATGAATCAAATTGCCTAATTACAATTTCGCGAATCTTGATGTGTACATGTTTCCATCTTTGAGACATGTGTAATACGATAATTAAATACTTAGTTAAGATTAACCCACGTTAATTGGTTTAATTTGTTTAATAACGCACCAAAGTCAATAAACAAACAAAACGTGTAAACTTAATCCAATTTAAGCAATTTTAGTCTTAGAAGAAATAAACCACTGGAGAGTTCACACGGCCACGTAGATTCCGATGAATAGTAACTCACCGTAAATGTCGGAGCAGCCACCGGCGCCGGAAGCTAAAAGATTACAATCACATCACGTAATTAATAAATTCATTAGTTTTTTTCAACAACAAAAAAATTAATTCATTGGTTTGTTTCAACAACAAAAACCAAATATGTTCACTGCCATGAAAAACCATTGACTTTAAGGTTGAGACGGCGGTGTGGGCCATGTTTGTGATTTGTCCGGCAGTGGGGGACAAAAACGTGGCATTATTGTGTTCGTTTGAATGAATAAAAAATATGTTATAATCGTGAATTTGTGACTTTAGTTGATGTTGATAGTTAGTATATTACCAACTTTGAAAAAATAATTGAACATCAACTTCATATCATGAATAAAATAATATGCTTTTTTGAAAGTATGAATCATGTTTTCACACTGGGTTTTGTTACGTAGCGTTTTCGTATGAGTTTGGTAACGAGTAGAACGAGCGCTTTATAATAAGAATAAGAACGATGATTTAAAGTTAGGTGCTATAAATGAAAAGGGTTGGGGAAATAAATTGCACAAAATATGAAACTTTAAAGTGTATGTACTAATATTTCAGTGTATAATAAAGGTTATTACAAGTGACTCTTCAAATAATACAAATTAAAGACTAACAATTATTCCACTAATGTACTAAATCACTACCACTACTTTAAATAGCCACTAAACACCTACTAAACATGTAAAACATGTGAAGATAAAACTTAGACCACTAACCATGATCAAAGATTCAATAAATCTAAAATATAAAATAAATAATTTATCAGGTCGTCAGGATTCCGCGTCGTTTGAAATAATTTCGCACCATGCGAAATGTATTTCGCACCTGTGACTGCAAAATTTTTCAAATCAGAATTGGAGAAATCCTTTACCAAGATCTTTCATTAACCTCGCACCTGCGAGATTACTTTTCCACCTGTGAAATCTTTCAGGTCTGGAGCTTTTTAGTTTTCAATTATTGTTTTAACACTCCCTTTTAATATTAAATTCCGATCAGCGACTTCCAATACATCCTACAAATTTGATGGTTCCCAAATGTTGATCCTCCCCATCTTACAAAACCTTGAGATGTCCGAGTTACCTATTCTTCTTTGTTGACTTCCAAAGTTCTCGTTGTACATCCATTTCTCCATTTGCAGCTCCTTTTTTAGCACCATTGTTGCTTGATTCAAGAGACTTTCCAACCGAATCACCAAATTCAACAGAAAGGCAATGCTCTCAATTTTCATCAACATTTTCATACCTTGTGCAACCCACATTCGGCTTAGTGACTTTTGATGGATGATATCGGCTAAAAAGTCACATTTTCACCCCGGTATTGAAGCCTAAAAATAATAAAGTTCCAAGCTTTATCGCCAAAATACTCGCTTTGTCGGTTAAAAATGAAGATCAAGCAATTACGAAGACAGTACAAAAAGAATCAAGAGAATCGGAGTTAAAACAAAGATTCTATAGCGAAAAGGATAAAAGACAAGTTATGACCCCGGAAACCAAGTTACGATCTCTGGAACAAGGAAAACAATCCAAGCAAAACAGCAAACTAGGGCACCATACGGCCTGCCATACGGCTTGCCATACAGCCTGCCCACATCACATACTGCCTGCCAGCCACCGGGCACCTAAAACGGCTTGCCCTAGCCACCGGGCTTGCCATACGGCCTACCAGCCGTTTCCCAGCAAAAATTCAAGTATAAATAAAGGGCATTTGTCATCCATTTTCCACACACTTCAATTCACTTCTCTCTATCTCTTTCTACAATATTAGTCATACTTTCAAGGTCTTCGACTCCTTGCGTGAAACCTAATACCCGGAGAAGAACGCCGAAGATTGTATTAGGAGCGCTCTGGAGTTTGAAGTTGTCACTTTTGTATTCGAAACGCATTTAATCTACTGGTACTTCTATCATTTGTCTTTATAATGTCTTTCATTATTATGATCTATGATATTGTTACCATGATTAGTAAGTAGTTATATTTAGTGTATGCTATGATGTAGTTAGTTATAATGCCGAAATAATGTTATGGTTTGTGTATGTTGTTGAGATGCTTTCCGATTATGCTTTAAACTCAATCGCTTTTTCAACTAATAGAACGTAGTTATCGGCTCTATTATTGGGAAGTCGCGAACCCCGATTCAGAGTACACTATTTGTGTCACCCCATGGTAAGAAAAGTTTATCGGATACAACATAAGTTTGACTGAGGCACACCGGTTGTAGTAAGTCCACCGAGCCTTGGATTCTGAATGAGGACTCTTTCGTATTGAAACATCTAATTAGGACCATAGTACATTGTCGACCCAAGACCATGCTAGTGTAGTCACCAAGCATATAACCTTAGTACGTGCACGCTGAAGCACAATGGTTGTTGTAAGCTGTACCTTTGCTAAGTAAGGTCATGAAACCCAGTCAGTGCTGATTAGTACATTTCACCATAACGAGGCCAAACATTGCACCCCGCTTGAGGGATTCTTAGTTAATTAAGGAACTGTTTGTTTAAACACATAAAGGATTGGACCGTTAGGATAACCGAACGTGTTCATGAAAGTCAAACTGACTTGGCCATGGTGTTCTTTATGGTTGAACTCTTTTCAAGGGCCTAACTACCTTTTTATACCCAATCATTAATGAAAGGATCAAAACACATCACGTCTCTCGGATATGGCACACCTTGTATTTCATTGTGCTTAAGAAAGTTTAGACCCTTGTGGAATGTTAATACGTCACCCAACCGAGTCGCTCAATTTGATGAGCCGTTTGAACGTGTATGTCTGTAGTCAGACTGCACGGGCGTCGGGGGTAAAGGATGTTGCTGTCTATTCAGAATCTTCAAGCCTAACGTGTAACGACCCGACAAAATCGTCATTGACAGTGCCCTTAACTTAGGTCCCGTTGCGTGGTCATAGTCCCTAAATGAGACGCGTCTGACCAAAATTATGTCGCATTCATTTGAAACGTGTAAGACTTGCAAAGTTTAGTTACCAAACGGTTCGACAAAGAGTTTAAGTTTACAAAAGTTATAAATTATAAATGAAATAACTTGCGACATAATTAGTTGAAAATCACGGTTGCTATAAATAGCGTAAATATGTAAACAATATGCTTGAACCCAGAGGTGCTATCTCTAGCGTATGCATGTATGCTTAACCCCAAGCAAGTAATCAAAGTGTGCAGAAGCATGTATCAAGTAGCCAAGTATGAACCTGAGAAACATATAGAAAACTGTCAACGAAAAACGTTGGTGAAATCATAGGTGTATTTGTAAACGTTGTTTTGAACCACAAGATTTTGTATTTTCACGTTGATTATCTGAATCGTTTGCATTCCAAAAGTATGTTCGCGAGCACCCAATTATCAAACTTAACTGTTTTGTACCCTGTTACGTAGTGTTAGAACATACACTATACTCGAAAATATATTTCATCCACTAACGGTAGCGAACCTTCTGAATGAGGGCTCGTCAAGCCCGTGTGATCACATAACATAAGTTCACGTTTACACCCTGCAAGAGTAACTAATGATAATTGAATTGAGGCTTTTTGTTCTAACTCGCTGTGGAATGTTTGTTTTCGTACTTGTGTTCAAAGCATAAAGGTATGATACGTATATGTTTCTCATCCCATAGTTTAAAGAGTAAAAGTTGTTGAAAAGGTGGGATTATGATCTCACCGTAGTTGCATGCCAAAGTACTTGTAATTAAACATTGTGTAATGAAAGTTGCTTAGCCTTGACCTAAGCAAATAAGTTATATCAATTACCGATTACGACACAAGGTCGGTCGAAATGTGTTCAATTAGTCCTATGGCTCGTTACGACTCGATTATATAGCATGTGAATCAAGTTGTCAAGTTTCATGCAAGAATCAAGTATAGAAGAGGATTAGAACGATTGCATAAGTTTTTGGTTAAGTTTGACTAAAAGTCAAACTTAGTCAAAGTCAAAGTCAACGGGGTCAGGTTGGATATCCGACAATTTTTCTAAGTTATATAATCATATGTGAGCATGTTGGCCAAGTTTCATGTTAATTGGAGGTGCGTAACATAGTTAGAATTAAACGAAAAATGACAATTTTGGACAGCCCCTGATAGATCATCTGGACAGCGTCCAGAATGGATGGACAGCGTCCAGCAGTGAAGGGTGGGACGGCATCCAAATGTATTACAGATTGCTGCTGCTGCAATTTGACAAGTCTCGAACCAAAACACTTTCAAACACAATTTATGAACCGAAAACATTCGAAACACGTATCTTATATCGTTGGAAAGGTATTTTGACGAGGAATACAACTAAACACATATCATCAAACAATTACATCGTTTAAAATGACCAAATCCACATCGAATGATCGTTAAAAGTTCATCATTGAAGTTTCAAGTTCGTAAAACGCATTTTATGATTCGGGAACTTACTACACATATATAAAATACCGTTTAAAAGGAAATTACGTATACAATGTAACTAAACACTTACCAACAACATTGCAAAGCATTTGGTGCATCAAAAGTTCGTTTGAAATGTAAAGACCCGTCCTAATCCATAAGAACGAATACAATAACATATGATTACATTGCGAGGTATTTGACCTCTATATGATACATTTTACAAACATTGCTTTCGTTTTAAAAGACAAACTTTCATTACATCGAAAGTTGACAGGCATGCATACCACCTCATAATATCCAACTAATCGGTCATTTACTTAATCATAATCTTTACTGAACTCATCGACTTGAATGCAACGTCTTTTGAAATATGTCACGAATGACTCCAAGTAATATCTCTAAATGAGCAAATGCACAGCGGAAGATTTCTTTCAAACCTGAGAATAAACATGCTTTAAAGTGTCAACCAAAAGGTTGGTGAGTTCATTAGTTTATCGTAATCAATCATTTCCATAATTTTAATAGACCACAAGATTTCCTTTATTCAATAATCATACACTCGCAAGTGTTTAAAAATCATTCATATGGATTGAACACCTGGTAATCGACATTAACCTAATGCATATAGAATATCCTCAAACAGAAACTCGTCGGTATAATATAAACTCGTAGTCCTAAAGCATACCATTTTCCAGTATGGGGGGAGTTAGTGCTCGTAGATCTACCTTTAGGATTCGCGTCAATTAGGGTGTCTGTTCCCTAATTCTTAGGCTACCAAGCTAAAAGGGTGATATTCGATTCGATAATCCAACCATAGAATGTAATTTTCGAGTACTTGTGTCTATTTCGTTAAACATTTATAAAACAGCGCATGTATTCTCAGTCCAAAAAATATATATTGCAAAAGCATTTAAAAAGAGAGTAATGAAACTCACAATACTATATTTCGTAGTAAAAATACATATGACGTCATTGAACAAGTGCAAGGTTGGCCTCGGATTCACGAACCTATATTAAGTGTATATATATATATATATATATATATATATATATATATATATATATATATATGTTGGTAATATCAGTCTAACAATTTAGGTCAGATCATAGTGTATCACAATCCTAATGCTCGAGATCGATATACAAATGTCAACAAAAGTCAAATTGACCCAAGATGATTTACAAAATCTATACATGTTTATTTTATAACTTAAAAGTCGTTATATATATATTTAAATATATTTATCAAATTTTATTAAAGTAAAAATAATACAAGTCATTTATTAAAAAAATTTATATTAAAATTTATACTAAAATTTATATATGATAAAAATATACTTTTATATATCTTAAATAATATAATTTATAAAGTTCATTTAATATCATAAAATATAGTAGTATGTATTATTAATGTAATTATATTACGTGTGGTAACAATATCTGTGTATCACATATTTGATAAAATAATATTGATAATGTCTAAAAGTTGTATTATTTTGTGATTATAATAACAATATTTATATTTACTAATGTTAATAATAATTTTGATAATTAATAATAATCTTTTATAATAATACCAATGTCATAATAATGATATTACTAATAATTATAAAAATATTATAATCATGTTAATGATAATAATAATAATGTTAATAATACTGTTGTTATTAATAATACTAATAATAATAAAAATAATAATTTAAATGAAAATATAAATTTTAAGATTTATAATGATATTTTCTAACCATCATGATAATTATAATAATAACGATACTTTTTACTATTAACTGTAGTAATAATAATATTTTATACAAGAATAATAATCCTATTTAAAATGATAATTTTAATAAAAGATGGTTTTAATATTTAATGATACTTTTAATAATAATAATGACTATAAAAATAATAAAATGATAGTTTTGATAAAAATATTAATTATTTTAATACTAATAATAATAATAATAATAATAATAATAATAATAATAATAATAATAATAATAATAATAATAATAATAATAATAATAATATTGATTATTAGATAATAATAATAACGATAATAATGACGATAACGATAACAATAACGATAACGATATCGATAACAATAATACATAAAATTATAGATAATTCAGTTGACGATATCTTTTAATCCATTCATTGAAATCATACGCTTCTAAATGAAAAGTTATTAATTTTTCGACAGCTTTCCAACGACATGCATATCATAAACCTTAACTCAGTCGTATATGTAATAAATTCAAAATTTATCATAAACTAACTAACGACAAAATTAAATATACAACCATGCATAATCAAATATACTTGAGCACTAGTCAGGGATACACTATTAATTTATAAAAGTTAAGTTAAAAGTGCTCACGTATCAATATTGAGATTCAATATTGCAGGAAAGTACGTAGACGCAACGGAGATGATAAACACTAGATTGATCTAGCGAGCATACCCCGAACCATAGCCATAACCTCCAAAGCAATAACCCATAATTTCCTTAGCTCTATCCCTCTCAAAAACCAGTTTTGAAAGTCCGTTTAAAATCACTCGAGCAACACTCCGTCGTAGTATTTTATGTATAATACTAATAATATCACTCCTAATACTACTAATACTAATAATAATAAGATTAATATTAATAATCTTAATATTAATAATAATAATAATAATAATAATATACATAATAATAATAGTATAAGTATATTATAAAGAGATAGATGGATGATGATTTATGTGTGTGTGCGTACAGAATGAACTCGATCGAAATTTAAGGACTTGGCCTCACCTCACTAGCCATGCGATCTCATGGTTTATGTGCCTTGAGGCCATGCGATCGCATGGTCTCCTTGGCCAGCTCATGATCCCCCAATTAAAACTGTCGACACTTGTTTTTAATATATATATATATATATATATATATATATATATATATATATATATATATATATATATATATATATATATATATATATATATATATATATATATATATTAATATATATTTAATCTAGGTAATTATTTATATAATATATAATATTTACGAGCATGGTAAAAATGTAATTTTTATTCTAATGACATGGACGTTGTCACTCGACTCGTGTCCTGGTTCCGATTTCTCGAACGGCTTTTCGTACACTCAGAAAACTAGTTCTTTATGTTACGCGACGTCTAACTATTATCAATAACTAGACTTAATCATCTATAATCTATATTACCCAACCTATAATTTCTTCATCTGAGTGTTGTGGTCATTTGCTTATATAAATCAATGTTTCGTTGTTTATTAAAATACATTTACTAATATCAAAACGTTTTATATTTAAATTATATATTAACACATTGTTATATATATATATATATATATATATATATATATATATATATATATATATATATATATATATATATATATATATATATATATATATATATATATATATATATATATATATATTCTTATTAAAAAAATATACTTTTGTATATCTTATATATAATTGAAATATCTATCTAATTATATTTCAAAATTCAAAACGTGTAATTAATAGAAAATATTATGTCGTATCACGTTTATGTGTTTGAAACAATATATATATATATATATATATATATATGTGTGTGTGTGTGTGTGTGTGTGTGTGTGTGTGTGTGTGTGTGTGTGTGTGTATGTGTGTGTGTGTGTGTGTGATTTATGATACAAAGCTTTAATTAAGTTCTTTAAAACTTATGAACAAATTATCTTATAAAATGTTTTACTAATAAAGTTCTTTTTAAACCAAAAAAAATGTTTTTGTACGTTTGAAACAATATTAAATAAATATGAAACCTTTGTTTTCCAAAACTAAATATATTTAAGAATCATTTTACTAAAAAGGTTATAATAGAAGAAGTTGGTATTTCGTAAAACATTTTAGAAAAGTAGGATTAAATATACTCTTAATAGGTTTCAAGTTTTTTAAATTAACATTTGTTGATGAAACGTGATATAAAATCCAAAGGTTAAATAAACATATGAAATCATCTTAATGTAAAATGTCGATATCCAACGTCTAAGTTATTTACATTCCACGTTCCAACTTTAAGATGAAAGTTAAAATAGTTATCTTATTAAAATCATGAGGAAAATGTTGTAAAGCATAAATTGAAAATCAAATAAGAATCTCCACTAACTCTTGTCTAATTCCCGTTAATTGATACTTTTGTTCTTACTTGCAATTCACTTTACCAATTATTTCGAATACCGTTAAAAGGAAAAGTTTCCTAAATCAAAGTGGACCTCTCAACAGAGACTCGTAATCATAATTCAATGTATCTGATAATTCAATCATTTGATATTATCTTCTAATTCCACTGATAAACATATTGAAACAAATATGTTCATGTAAAGTATTATACGTTTAATACTTTGTTATTATTTTCAAGTTATATTATATACATATATATGTATAATCATATCCATCTAATGGTTCGTGAATCGTCGAGAACAGTCGAAGGGTAATAAATGTATGAATACAGTTTACACTTCTTGAGATTTATCTTAACAAACTTTGCTTATCGTGTTAGAATCATATAAAGATAAAGTTTAAATTTGGTCGGAAATTTTCGGGTCGTCACTGTACCTACCCGTTAAAGAAATTTCGTCTCCGAAATTTGATCGAGGTCGTCATGACTAACAGTAAGAGTGTTATTATGACGAATATAAACAGATACATAGAGTTTGATCATGATTAAGAAATACGGATAAAATACTTCGATTTCTCGAAGCGTATGAGTGAAGCTATTGTAAAAGAGTGAATTGGATTTTCCTTATCATTTGACATCATCACAGTTGATCTCCGGATCAAAGAAAATCTTTGTAATCTATATAGGATTTGATTCTTCGGAGATTAAGGAAATTATGATCCTCTTCGATTTAATGCGATAATCCATTTCGATTTCTCCGTCGGATATTTCACTATAAATCCACCCCCGTTGTTTCCTTATAACTCACATCTTCTATTCTTTCTCCCTTAACTCATACTTTAAAGCATTCATTAATATGCTCCATCCAGTGTTGATTCTCGATATACTCCTCACTTTCATATCTGTCGTTCTTCTTTTTCATCTGCCGCCGGAGGATTTTATTTATTTTTACTATTACCATGGGGTTATAGTAATTTTAATTCTCCCGTGCCTTTACGTGGCAATACGTATTGATATGCACGGTTTGTAATTTATGTGTTGTTGTCGAACTTTATATTTTCTTTTATATTTAAGAGTCCCATACTTTTGTCTCCTCCTCCCGACTTCAAGTCAAGCGAATAATGGTCCAGAATTCGTAGGTATGAAGTTCAGAATGAACATAGTTAATGTTCTAAGAATGAAATGGTAATGGCACGATTTTGATTTGTCAAATTACCAGAATACCTCGAAAAAGACCGAGTCATCAAGAAAATATTTTCTTGATATTTTAGAGGTTAAGTAGAATACAATAGTCGTGTAACATGGCACATGATGACGTTATGATCTGTGAATCATCACGTTCTATTTAGAAACTCAGCATAACTTACTGTAATATAATCACGTTGATCAAGTGTCATTATATTATACTAACTCATGCTTCAGTTCCCAACACTACTTCAAAGACATTCATATTTTAAACTCGAAGGTTTCAGAATTTAGAAACTAAAATAGTTTCTTTTATGATGTAATACAGATAGAGCGAAGAGGTAAATGATTTCGGATAACAATAGTTATGAAGATATCTTCAGAAACATCAAAGATATTTATAATGAAAGATATGATAGTATTTTAGAATATCTAAGGTCAGAGGATGATGAAGAATATTGTTCGTAATGGTTTTAGAGTAGAGAGCAAGGTATTTGCTAAGGATTTCAGTAGACACTGAATCATTTGGATTCTTTGAAGGTAGATTTCGTCCTTCTGATTTGTCCACAGCCTCTTTCATGGTTTGCTCAATCCATTTTTCAGTACCAAATCTTCTATTTTTCTGAGCTTTGCCAACACACTACTCTTTATCATCAAACTTTTTATTGTTAAGGTCGTTTATAGTTTTTGCTGCTTCTTCAACATTTCGAGAACTAGTTCGCAGTTCAGGGTGTTTTTCAGAAACTTCACATTCGAAGTATGTAAGTCCGTTATATGTACACATATAACTATTGGCGTAGACATGCTGCGAGATTTCTAAATACTGATTGCTAATTCCCGATGATTCGTATGGCAATTCTCTTTGCATATGAATAAATGATGGGGTTTTGATAAATTTAATGATTTTTCGGAAAAATCAAAGATCAGTGGAGTTGTTGGTAAGTTTATTGCTAATGTGGTGGAACATAAACGGTTCCCCGATAACAATGGTGAAAGGGAAACGTATATATCGAGGTTATAATAAGATGTTTCAACTAAAAAGTCGGAGTTGACTTGCTGGAGCTGTGACAAACTGGCTACTTTGAAAAGGAATCGCAAAGTTATTTATTTTTTTTTTTTTTTGCTAATATATGCCAAAGAATATGACGCGGATGCGTGTTTAAACTTTTTCTTTGGTTTCAAGAGTTTTTTTTTTTGGTACATAACTGTGGGTAACATGTGGTTGGATCATCATCTCGATTGTTCATTATTTGAGGTTTCTTCAGGAATTTCGAAGGGTTTAAACACAGTTTGTAATCATACGATGTTCTAGGAGTTTGAATGATACAAGTATTTTATGAATAGAAATGTTGTTCTATCACAGTTTTTAAGTCAAAGTATAGCTTTGAAAGATGTAGGAATCTAAGAGTGGCGATACCGGTTATATCTCGAATTGAATTTTGAGGTTTCAAAATCAGAATATGTAACTGGGTTTGAATGAGTATGGTTGTTTTGATTTCTATAAACAAATGTATATAGTTGTGAAAGTAGGGAGTATAGTGGATGATTTGCTGAATCGGAATCGAAGAATGTAACATATTAATTGTGAATATATATATCTCGGGTATTACCTACCCGTTAAAAATTTTCACAATTAATATTTTTTACAAAAGAATTTTATTACAGTTCTTATGAAAATATATACGTATGTATATTTTCTTCAGATGTAGTATAGATTTAATGAGTTAATATTAAATTAAACTCATTTGATTTACGGTTGAAACTAGAATTGAATAATCCCTAAAATTACATAACTTTTACGAAGTATTTCTTCAATGAAATTGAAATTATGAATCAATACTTCCTTATTTTGTTGATGCATGATGTTGGTGTTCGTGGAATTCTTGTGAACTTCGCAAAGTACGAATGATGTTATCTGAAAATTTTCGAGTACATCGATGATGAAAGTGTAAAATCAAACCTATATTTGAATAATACACTTGATTTATTATGAAATGGAATTCATTGAATTGAAACAGAGATCGTAGTTAACGATGGTTAAGTTGTTAAGGAAGGATGTACATCATAGCATATTAGTAATATGAATTTAACCGAGTAATATCTACTCTTATTTAATTCATACATAATAGCTTAGTACGAAAACATTTATTATGATCTAAAATTCATATGTATATAAATAAAATATACATATAATTTCTTCAGAAGGAATGAGTTAATACTTCATGACTCATTGATACAATATACTTCGTTGTTGATTTGTAATGATGTCCACGGTGATTCTTGAACTGGCGAAGCTTATGATATTATAGATGTTGTTGGTACTGACGGTGCTGGTGATGTTAACGATACTGTTGGTAAATTGAGTCTAGCTTGTAAATCGTGCACCATTCCGGTCAGGGTTTCTACTCTACTGTCTCTGTTCTCTCATCTGATTTGTAATCAGAATCAGAATAATCTCTAAGATTTTGGAGATTACATAATCGCCGCAAAATCTTTCTTTAATGAAGTTATGAATCAATACCTCATCATTTATTGTTGTTGGTATTCCTTAGTATCTACAAGGCGTATGTCGTCGATGTTCGTGGGACAGTTTATGATGTCGAAGCATGGAATGTGGATGTTGTTGATGGTGGTAATGGTTCTGTTGACGTTGGTGATGGTGGTATTGTTGATGTCGGTGTTGCTGCTGGTGCTTGTAACCTTTGCACCATATTCTCCAAAGCCACTACTCGAGTGCGAAGCTCGTTGGTTTCTTCTACTATACCGAGATGATTGGCGGTTCGGAAGAGCGGATGAATAAGATCTAGAATCTGGGATAGTATATAATCATGACGGGATACTCTGGAAATGAGAGAGAAAATGGTGTCTCGAACAGGTTCGCTGGTAAGTGCTTCAGGTTCTTCGCTAAGAGGGCAATGTGGTGGATGGAAGGGATCGCCTTCTTCTTGTCTCCAATGATTAAGTAGACTACGAACCCATCCCCAATTCATCCAGAATAGATGATGGCTTATTGGTTGATCCATTCCGGTCACACTACTTTCGGAGCTATGGTGAAACTCCATATCGAAATTCGAGGGACTTGAACTAGTGGAGAGTTCCATTTCGTACGTTTGAATAAAGAATTTTTTTCGATATGAAATGATTTCCGGCTATCGGATGGTATTCTAATTACTTAGAATATCTATATATATAGAACAAAAGATTTCGTGAATTATGGAGGAATTTACGGAATATATCAGGCAAAGTTTAAAGTAACAGATACGCTAATATGAATTAATAGATACGCTAAGATATGAATTTTTTCTATACACTATTCATGCAATCAATGCAGTAAGATGTGTTTAGACTTGATGATAAGCATAGTTTCTGACAAGATATGATAAGCAAAACTTTTTAACATGCAACTAAGGTCGAAGTACAGACTCACTAATGAATCCTAACAACTATCAGTTAGACACACTAATGCAGACCTGGTTCGCTAAGACCACCGCTCTGATACCACATGTAAATACCTATCCTAATCCATAAGAACGAATACAATAACATATGATTACATTGTGAGGTATTTGACCTCTATATGATACATTTTACAAACATTGCATTCGTTTTAAAAGACAAACTTTCATTACATAAAAAGTTGGCAGGCATGCTTACCATCTCATAATATCCAACAAATCTGTCATTTACTTAATCATAATCTTTACTGAACTCAACGACTTGAATGCAACGTCTTTTGAAATATGTCATGAATGACTCCAAGTAATATCTCTAAATGACCAAATGCACAGCGGAAGATTTCTTTCAAACCTAAGAATAAACATGCTTTAAAGTGTCAACCAAAAGGTTGGTGAGTTCATTAGTTTATCGTAATCAATCATTTCCATAATTTTAATAGACCATAAGATTTTCTTTATTCAATAATCATACACTCGCAAGTGTTTAAAAATCATTCATATGGATTGAACACCTGGTAACCGACATTAACATAATGCATATAGAATATCCCCAAACAGAAACTCGTACGTATAATATAAACTCGAAGTACTAAAGCATACCATTTTCCAGTATGGGGAAGTTAGTGCCCGTAGATCTACCTTTAGGATTCGCTTCAATTAGGGTGTCTGTTCCCTAATTCTTAGGCTACCAAGCTAAAAGGGTGATATTCGATTCGATAATCCAACCATAGAATGTAATTTTCGAGTACTTGTGTCTATTTCGTCAAACATTTATAAAACAGCGCATGTATTCTCAGTCCCAAAAATATATATTGCAAAAGCATTTAAAAAGGGAGTAATGAAACTCACAATACTGTATTTCGTAGTAAAAATACATATGACGTCATTGAACAAGTGCAAGGTTGGCCTCGGGTTCACGAACCTATATTAAGTATATATATATTTATATGTTGGTAATATCAGTCTAACAATTTAGGTCAGGTCATAGTGTATCACAATCCTAATGCTTGAGATCGATATGTAAAAGTCAACAAAAGTCAAATTGACCCAAGATGATTTACAAAATCTATACATGTTTATTTTATAACTTAAAAGTCGTTATATATATATATATATATATATATATATATATATATATATATATATATATATAAATTTATCAGATTTTATTAAAGTAAAAATAATACAAGTCATTTATTAAAAAAAATTATATTAAAATTTATAATAAAATTTATATATAATAAAAATATACTTTTATATATTTTAAATAATATAATTTGTAAAGTTCATTTAATATCATAAAATATAGTAGTATGTATTATTAATGTAATTATATTACGTGTGGTAACAATATCTTTGTATCACATATTTGATAAAATAATATTGATAATGAGTAAAAGTTGTATTATTTTGTGATAAAAATAATATTAATTATAATAACAATATTTATATTTACTAATGTTAATAATAATTTTGATAATTAATAATAATCTTTTATAATAATACCAATGTCATAATAATGATATTACTAATAATGATAAAAATATTATAATCATGTTAATGATAATAATAATGTTAATAATACTGTTGTTATTAATAATACTAATAATAATAAAAATGATAATTTAAATGAAAATATAAATTTTAAGATTTATAATGATATTTTCTAACCATCATGATAATTATAATAATAACGATACTTTTTACTATTAACTGTAGTAATAATAATATTTTATACAAGAATAATATTCCTATTCAAAATGATAATTTTAATAAAAGATGGTTTTAATATTTAATGATACTTTTAATAATAATAATGACTATAAAAATAATAAAATGATAGTTTTGATAAAAATATTAATTATTTTAATACTAATAATAATAATAATAATAATAATAATAATAATAATAATAAAAATAATAATAATAATAATAATAATAATAATAATAATAATATTGATTATTAGATAATAATAATAATAACGACGATAACGATAACGATATCGATAACAATAATCATTTTAACAATAATACATAAAATTATAGATAATTCAATTGACGATATCTTTTAATCCGTTCATCGAAATCATACGCTTTCTAAATGAAAAGTTATTAATTTTTCGAAAGCTTTCCAACGACATGCATATCATATACCTTAACTCAGTCGTATATGTAATAAATTCATAAATTATCATAAACTAACTAACGACAAAATTAAATATACAAGCAAGCATAATCAAATATACTCGAGCATAAGTCAGGGATACACTATTAATATATAAAAGTTAAGTTACGAGTGCTCACGTATCAATATTGAGATTCAATATTGCAGGAAAGTACGTAGACGCAACGGAGATGATAAACACTAGATTGATCTCGCGAGCATACCCTGAACCATACCCATAACCTCCAAAGCAATAACCCATAATTTCCTTAGCTGTATCCCTCTCAAAAACCAGTTTGGAAAGTCCGCTTTAAATGACTCGAGCAACACTCCGTCGTAGTATTTTATGTGTAATACTAATAATATCACTCCTAATACTACTAATACTAATAATAATAAGATTAATATTAATAATCTTAATATTATTAATAATAATAATAATATACATAATAATAATAGTATAAGTATATTACAGAGAGATAGATGGATGATGATTTATGTGTGTGTGTGTGTACAGAATGAACTCGATCGAAATTAAAGGACTTGGCCTCACCTCACTAGCCATGCGATCGCATGGTTTATGTGCCTTGAGGCCTAGCGATCGCATGGTCTCCTTGGCCAGCTCATGATCCCCCAATTAAAACTGTCGACACTTGTTTTTAATTATATATATATATATATATATATATATATATATATATATATATATATATATATATATATATATATATATATATATATATATATATATATATATATATATATATATATATATATTAATATATATTTAATCTAGGTAATTATTTATATAATATATAATATTTACGAGCATGGTAAAAATGTAATTTTTATTCTAATGACATGGACGTTGTCACTCGACTCGTGTCCTGGTTCTGGTTTCACGAACGGCTTTTCGTACACTCATAAAACTAGTTCTTTATGTTACGCGACGTGTACCTATTATCAATAACTAGACTTAATCATCTATAATCTATATTACCCAAAGTATAATTTCTTCATTTGAGTGTTGTGGTCATTTGCTTCTATAAATCAATGTTTCGTTGTAACACTATTTAATGTCGACGAACTAGCAAACAAAAACGGATAAGGCGGCCATGTGATCGCATGGCAAAAATACTGAAAACTCATGCGATCGCATGAGGTACTGTAGCAGGCCACATACTATAAAAGCTCGATTCATTCCTCCGTATTATTATTTATTATATTATTATTATTATTATTATTATTATTATTATTATTATTATTATTATTATTATTATTATTATTATTATTATTATTATTATTGTTATTATTATTATTATATTATTATTAGTAGTATATATACATAAAATACTACGACGAGGTTATGAGTGTGTCACCTTCAAAATGGGTTTTTGAGCGGGATAGAGCTAAGGAAATTATGGGTTATTGCCAAGGAGGTTATGGGTAATGTTTGAGGGTATATTTATGAATCAAATCTAGTGTTTATCATCTATGTTGCGTCTACGTACTTTCCTACAATATTGAATCTCAATATTGATACGTAAGCACTCATATTTTATTTTTTATACATTAATTGTGTATCCATGTCTAGTGCACGAGTATATATATTTATATATGCTTATATGCTAAATTTCGTTGTTAAACAGTTTATAATAGATCACGAATTAAATACATATATTACTGGTAAAAGGTATATGATATACATGTTTTTGGAAAGCTGGCGAAAAATCAATAACTTTTCATTTAGATATCGAATAAATTCGATGAACAGATTAAAAGATATGATCAACTGAATTATGATTGACGTTAATTGAAATTGCTTTTGAATCTACAATTAAGATTTAAACAACTTGTTTACGAGATTGATAAATTGGATTTTTGAATATTACCAACCGAGTAAATGAATCCTTATATAAGGTACGTCTCGTTTTGTTAAACAACTGTCAAAATTGACTTTTTGAAACGACTTTGGATAACTTTTATATGTCGATCTCGAGCATTAGGATAGTGATACACTATGACCTGACCTAGCTTGATAGATATTTATTGACCAACATATGTTCTCTAGGTTGAGATCTACGGTTATTTGGTAATCCGAGTTTCGATCACATTTTGGTGAACGAATTTATATGCTGCTAAGGTGAGTTTCATTGATCCCTTTTTAATTGCTTTTGCAATATATATTTTTGGGCTGAGAATACATGCACTTTATTTTAAACGCATTGGATACAAGTACATACTAAATTCTACACTGAGTTTGAACTGAAAATCCCTTAGCTTTGGTAACTTTTAACTGCCAGTTATAAGAACTGGTGGGTGCGAGTAGTAGTATATGGATCCATAGGGCTTGATATCCCCGTCCGACCTAGAGCACTATCCTTTTAACAGACGTATTCTATTTGAGAAGCGTACACGTTGGTTTGCGTGTATTATTAAGATGATTATACAAAGGGTACAAATTATATATACATTAAGTTTAGTTACCAGGGTGCTCAATTTCGTAGAATATTTTGATAAACGTTTCTGGATTGAACAACTGAAATCTTGTGATCCACCTTTATATACAGATTATGCGCAACATTAAAACTATGAACTCACCAACCTTTGTGTTGACACTTGCTAGCATGTTTATTCTCAGGTTCCCTAGAAGTCTTCCGCTGTTTGCTTATATGTTAGACAAGCTATGTGCATGGAGTCATATATGGCATATTTTTCAAGGAAACGTTGCATTCACCAAATCATCACCATGTATCTTATTTTGACTGCATTGTCAACGGAAGTATTATTGTAAATTATTATATTACGGTGATTGTCTATATGTAGAAATCATCAGATGTCCAAAACCTTTGATTTAAATATTCATTTATGGTGTGCCTTTTCAAAAGAATGCAATGTTTACAAAACGTATCATATAGAGGTCAAATACCTCGCAATGAAATCGATGAATGACGTGTTCGTCCAAGTGGATTTAGAGCGATCGTCACAGTTGGTATCAGAGCGTTGGTCCTAGCGAACTAGGTCTTGCATGAGTGTGTCTAACTGATAGTTGTTAGGATGCATTAGTAAGTCTGGACTTCGACCGTGTCTGCATGTCAAAAGTTTTGCTTATCATTTTTTGTCAGAAATTACCTGCTTATCATTCCTAGTCTAGACACGTTTTACTGCATTGATTGCATGAATAGTGTATAGATAAAATTCATATCTTAGCGTATCTGTTACTGTAAACTTTTCCTGACATCTTCCGAAAATTTCTCCGTGATTTATGGAATTTGGTATTATATATACATATGTAAATTATGTATTGAAGAATACCAAACTAAATTCTATAATCTAATTCATATAAAAAAAATCATCTCCCTAATTATACAAGATGGATCCCGTATCTAGTTTAAATTCCTTAAACTCTGACAGCTATTCCGATATGGATATTCACCTGAATTCTGAAGACAGTGTAACCGGAATGGATCAACCAATTAGCCATCATTTATTCTGGATGAATTGGGAATGGGTTCGTAGCCTACTTAATTATTAGAGACAAGAAGAAGGCGATCCCTTCCATCCACCACATTGCCCTCTTGGCGAAGAACCTGAAGCACTTACCGGCGAACCTGTTCGTAAAACCATTTTCTCTCTCATCTCCAGAATATCTCATCATGATCATATACTCTCTCAAATTCTGGATCTTATTCATCCGCTCGTCCGAACCGCCAATCATCCCGGTGTAGTAGAAGAAGTCAACGAGCTTCGTGCTCGGGTAGTGGCTTTGGAGAATATGGTACAAAGGTTACAAGCACCAGCAAAATCTCTGGCATCAACAGTACCACCGACAACAACACCAACAGTACCATTACCACCACCAACAACATCCGCACTGCAAGCCTCAACATCACAATATGTACCTTGAACATCAACGTCATACGCATCGTAGTTACCAAGAAATACCAGCAACAGTAACCGATGAAGTATTAACTTATTTCCCCTGAAGAAATTTTATGTATATTTAATATATATGAATTTTGAAATCAAAATAAATCTTTTCGTACTAAGCTATTACGTGTGAATCTTAACTAGTAGGTACTACTCGGTTAGTTCATATTACTAATATGCAATGATGTACATCCTTCCTTAACAACTTAACCATTGTTAACTACAATCTCTGTTTCAACTTAATGAATTCCATTTCATAATAAACCAAGTGTATTATTTAATTACATAATTGATTTTACATTTTCATTTTCGATGTACTCGAAACTTTCCAGAAAACATCATCTGTGCCTTGTAAGGTTCACAAAGATTCCACAAGCATCAACATCCTTCACCGAGAAATAAGAATAAATAATGAAGTATCGATTACATTAGCGAAATACTCCGCAAAGATTATGTAATCTTTAATGTTTTAGAGATTAATCATTTCTAAGTCAATTCGAAAATCAAATGAGCTTAATATGATATTAACTCATTAAATCTGTATTAGATTTGAAAAAAATATACATACATATATTTTCATAAAGACGGTAATAAAAATTCTTTTGTACAAAGTATTAATTGTGAAATCTTTAACGGGTAGGTACTACTCGAGAAATATTTAAGTTCACAATTAATATGTTACACTGTACATTCTTCAATTTTGATTCAAAAATCATTAACTATACTCACTATCTTCACAATGATACACAATCATTTCATACAAATTCAATCACATATTCTGATATCGACGGATCATAATTCAAGCCATAACTCTGAACCGGTGACATCATTCTTAGATCTCTACATCTTTCAAATCTATACTTTGACTTCAAAAATATGCAAGATCCTTTAGCATTGTTTTTACCAAAAATAACCTTGCAATTCCTTTTCAAAGTATCCAGTATTATCAACCATTCAACCAGTCAACGACGACCTTTCAGACTTGTAATTTTGGCATGTACGTTTTCGTTACTGGAGAACCTTTCGTGTTCCACCACATTAGCAGTAAATTTACCAACAACTTCATTGATCTTTGACCTTCCAAAAAATCCTTATACTCATTGAAACCGTATCATGTACTCATCCACATCTTGTAACGGCAATTGCCATACCAACTATCGGGAATTAGCAATCAGTATTTTGAAATCTTGTAGCACGTCTACGCCAACAGTTATATGTGTACATATAACGTCTACCTCCTAGACTTACATACTTCGAATGTGAAGTTTCCTAAAAACACCCCAAACTACGAAACTAGTTCTCCGAATTTTGGAAAAATGTTGATGAAGCAGCAAAAACTGTAAACGACCTTAATAGTCAAAAGTTTGATGATAAAGAATAGTATGGTGGTAAAGCTGAGAAAAAGAGAAGGTTTGGAATTGAAAAACGGATTGAGCAGACCATGAAGGAGGTTGTGGACAAATCACAAAGACTAAATCTACCTTCAAAGAATCCAAATGATTCAGAGTCTGCTGAAATCATTAGCGAATACCTTGCTCCTTACTCTAAAACCTTTGCGGACAATATTCTTCATCATCATCTTATCTTAAATATTCTAAGATATCATCGTATCTCCCATTATAAATATCCTCCATATTTCTGAAGATATTTTTCGAAACAATTCTTATCTGAAATCATTACCTCTTCGCGCTATCTTTGTTAAATCATAAAAGAAACTATTTTAGTTTCTAAAATCTGAAAAATTCGAAAAAATGGATGTTTTGAAGTAATGTTGGAAACTGAAGCATGAGTTAGTATAATACAATGACACCTGATCAACGCGATTATATTACAGTAAGTCATGTTGAGTTTCTAATGGAACGTGAAAAAGGTTCACAGATCACACCCTCATCATAAACCATGTTACATAACTCTTTCATTCTATATAATCTCTAAATATATCAAGAAAATATATTTCTTGATGATTCGGTCTTTTCCGAATATTCTGGTAATTTGACAAGTCAGATTGTGCCATTACCATTTCTTTCTTAGAACATTAATTATGTTTATTCCGAAATTCATACCTACGAATTCTGGACCATTATTCACTTGACTTAAAGTCGGGAAGAGAAAACGAAAGCATGAAGCTCCGAAATATAATGAAAAATATAAAGCCCGAAAACAACCCCAAAATTACAAATCGTGTATATCAATGCGTATAGCAATATAAAGACACGGGAGAATGAAAAACAATATAACCCCAAGGTAATAGTAGAAGAAAATAACCTCCTCTGGTGGCAGATGAAAAAGAAGAATGAATGATATAATAGGCAAGAAAATATCAAGAATCAGAACTGGATGAAGCATTTTCACAAATCTTTTGTAAGTATGAAAAAAGAAAGAAGATTATAGGAGTGGTGAAAATAAATGAAACGGAAGAGGTTAATTTATAGCAAAATATCAGACATAGCAATCGAGGCAGATTACGCATTTAATCAAAGGAAATCCTAATTTCCTTAAATTCCGAAGAATCAAATCTTATTTAAATTATGAAGATTTTCTATTCCTTAAATTCCGGAAATCAATCGTTACTACATCAAGAGATAAGACGAATCTCTATTCTCCATTTCACTCTATTACGATAACTTCTCACATACGCTTCGAGTAATCGGATTGTTTTATCCGTATTATTCAATGGTGATAAAATTCTATTTACCAACTCATATTCGTCATGAAAACATTTTTATTGTCAGCCATGACGACCTCACTCAAATTTCGGGATGAAATTTTTTTAACGGGTAGGTACTGTGACAACCCGGAAATTTTTGACCAAATTTAAAATTTATCTTTAAATGATTTAATGTTTCCGACACGATAAGCAAAGTCTATGAAGTTGAATCTCAAAATTTTAGAACTGTTTCATGTATTAAATTACATTTGACTGCTCTCGACGATTCATGAACAATTATATGTATGTGTATATATATATATATATATATATATATATATATATATATATATATATATATATATATATATATATATATATATATATATATATATATGTACAAGTAAAAACGACTTTCATACAGTAAAACACTATTTGCTACAGTAAAAATGACTTTGCTACAGTAAAACACTATTTGCTACAGTGAAATCGTACTTTGCTATAGTGCTACAGTGAAAACGACTTTGCTACAGTAAAACACTATTTTGCTACAGTAAACACTATTTGATGTCGACGAACTAGCAAACAAAAACGGATAAGGCGGCCATGCGATCGCATGGCAAAAACACTGAAAACTCATGCTATCGCATGAGGTACTGTAGCAGGCAACATACTATAAAAGCTCGATTCATTCCTCCGTATTATTATTTATTATATTATTATTATTATTATTATTATTATTATTATTATTATTATTATTATTATTATTAATCTTATTATAATATTATTATTAGTAGTATATATACATAAAATACTACGACGAGGTTATGAGCGTGTCACCTTCAAAATGGATTTTTGAGCGGGATAGAGCTAAGGAAATTATGGGTTATTGCCAAGGAGGTTATGGGTAATGTTCGAGGGTATATTTGTGAATCAAATCTAGTGTTTATCATCTCTGTTGCGTCTACGTACTTTCCTACAATATTGAATCTCAATATTGATATGTAAGCACTCATATTTTATCTTTTATACATTAATTGTGTATCCATGTCTAGTGCACGAGTATATATATTTATATATGCTTATATGCTAAATTTCGTCGTTAAACAGTTTATAATGGATCACGAATTAAATACATATATTACTGGTAAAAGGTATATGATATACATATTTTTGGAAAGCTGACGAAAAATCAAAAACTTTTCATTTAGATATGAATAAATTCGATGAACAGATTAAAAGATATGATCAACTGAATTATGATTGACGTTAATTGAAATTGCTTTTGAATCTGCAATTAAGATTTAAACAACTTGTTTACGAGATTGATAAATTGGATTTTTGAATATTACCAACCGATTAAATGAATCCTTATATAAGGTACGTCTCGTTTTGTTAAACAACTGTCAAAATTGACTTTTTGAAACGACTTTGGATAACTTTTGTATGTCGATCTCAAGCATTAGGATTGTGATACACTATGACCTGACCTAGCTTGATAGACATTTATTGACCAACATATGTTCTCTAGGTTGAGATCTACGGTTATTTGGTAATCCGAGTTTCGATCACATTTTGGTGAACGACTTTATATGCTGCTAAGGTAAGTTTCATTGATCCCTTTTTAATTACTTTTGCAATATATATTTTTGGGCTGAGGATACATGCACTTTATTTTAAACGCAATGGATACAAGTACATACTAAATTCTACACTGAGTTTGAACTGAAAATCCCTTAGCTTTGGTAACTGTTAACTGCCAGTTATAAGAACTGGTGGGCGCGAGTAGTAGTATATGGATCCATAGGGCTTGATATCCCCGTCCGACCTAGAGCACTAGCCTTTTAACAGACGTATGCTATTTGAGAAGCGTACACGTTGGTTTGCGTGTATTATTAAGATGATTATACAAAGGGTACAAATTATATATACGTTAAGTTTAGTTACCAGGGTGCTCAATTTCGTAGAATATTTTGATAAACGTTTCTGGATTGAACAATGAAATCTTGTGATCTACCTTTATATACAGATTATGCGCAACATTAAAACTATGAACTCACAAACCTTTGTGTTGACACTTGTTAGCATGTTTATTCTCAGGTTCCCTAGAAGTCTTCCGCTGTTTGCTTATATGTTAGACAAGCTATGTGCATGGAGTCATATATGGCATATTTTTCAAGGAAACGTTGCATTCATCAAATCATCACCATGTATCTTATTTTGACTGCATTGTCAACGGAAGTATTATTGTAAATTATTATATTACGGTGATTGTCTATATATAGAAATCATCAGATGTCGAAAACCTTTGATTTAAATATTCATTTATGGTGTGCCTTTTCAAAAGAATGCAATGTTTACAAAACGTATCATATAGAGGTCAAATACCTCGCAATGAAATCGATGAATGACGTGTTCGTCCAAGTGGATTTAGAGCGATCGTCACAAAACATATGAAATCATCTTAATGTAAAATGTCGATATCCAACGTCTAAGTTATTTACATTCCACGTTCCAACTTTAAGATGAAAGTTAAAATAGTCACGAGGAAAATGTTGTAAAGCATAAATTGAAAATCAAATAGGAATCTCCACTAACTCTTGTCTTGTTCCTGTTAATTGATACTTTTATTCTTACTTGCAATTCACTTTACCAATTATTCCGAATATCGTTAAAAGGAAAAATTTCCTAAATTAATGTGGACCTCTCAACAGAGACTAGCAATCATAATTTAATGTATCTGGTAATTCAATCATTTGATATTATCTTCTAATTCCACCGATAAACATATTGAAACAAATACGTTCATGTAAAGTATTATACGTTTAATACTTTGTTATTATTTTCAAGTTATATTATATACATATATATATGTATAATCATATCCATCTAATGGTTCGTGAATCGTCGAGAACAGTCGAAGGGTAATGAATGTATGAATATAGTTTACACTTCTTGAGATTTATCTCAACAAACTTTGCTTATCGTGTCGGAATCATATAAAGATAAAGTTTAAATTTGGTCGGAAATTTCCGGGTCGTCACATGAAAATCTATCAAACCCTAACCAAGAATCATGAAATCAATAATCATGTTAATGAGGTCTTACAAAGCCAACCAACATATCAAATTGAAGCTAATGATGCTAATAACGCATTTAACATAATAGGTTTAGCATCTAACAACATTAATCAAAATCAAAGATTAAACTAACCTATTTCAAGTGTTCATGCTAGTTACACCAAATAACAAGATCGAGCATACAAATTACATACATGACATCACAATGAGCCATAGACACTAACTAACACCATTTCAAGTCAAAAACACTAAGAACATGAAATCTAAAGTTTTTAGAAAATTACCCAAATGAGATAAAATTAGTATCAAGTTGTAGAGGATGAAGAGAGGATCACGAATATGTAGTCGGATTTATTGTGAGCTTCCTAGATCCGAATTAGATGATGAATCCTTGTTTGTGTGAGTTGAGAGAAAAAGGGAAGTAAGAAAAGAGAAAGAGATGGTGAATAAATGAGTGGAGGTGGTGAGGTGGTTGACTAGTCAACCACTAGTCACCTCTTTAGTCAAGTGGCAAAACTAGTCTCTCGAATTCGGATGCGGGTGCGTGAATTAACCAAACGAATTATTTTGAAATACACGAGAGTAAACGGGAGATGTTATAATCCAATAATGAAAATATTAAGAACGTTAGCTAATGGAGGATACGAATCTAGATACGAACGATATTATCAAAATAAAAATACGGGCATTAAAATAATTTAACAGAAAAATGCGGGATGTTACATTACCTACACCTTAAAAGAAATTTCGTCCAGAACTTTAGTTGGAAGTAGTAGTTGTTGTTTTTTCATCGAGATCTTTCGTTGCCAATTCTACGGATAAGTGAGGGTACCTCCTTGGGCATTCTAACGAACTTCGACGATCGGGATTTTTACGTCGTTTTAGAGTTTGGTTTCACGATCCATAATTTCAACCGGTTCTCCTAGGAGGTGGAGTGTATCGTCGATAGTAAGCTCATCGAAGAGGATAACAAGTTCTTGTTTCGCAAGACTCGTCTTTAAGTTTGATACATGGAATGTAGGATGAACAGAATTCGATCGAGTTGGGAGTTTGAAATGGTAGCAACGGGTCCAATACGCTCCAAAATTTTTAAAGGATCAAAATATTGCGGATTTAGCTTTCTACGTTTTTCGAAACGTATTACACCTTTTCAAGGAGCGATTATTAATATTACGCGGTCACTCGCTAGGAATTCAAGAGGTTTACGCCTAACATCGGCATAGCGGAAATTACGGGCCATCTTGGGTCTTTCTTGGATTTGAACGATCTTAACGGTTATTTCGTGAATGAGTTCGGGTCCGGTGGTTTGCTTGTCACCTACTTCGGTCTAACGAAAAGGAGAACGGCATTTGCGGCTATATAAAGTTTCGAAAAGGTGCGGCGTTAATACTCGAATGATAACTATCGTTGTAAGAGGAAATCAATTAAAGTCAACAATACAAGTTCGTGATATGTTTTCCCAAGGTTTGAATCGTATGTTTACTTGGTCCGTCGGTTTGTGGATGATACGCGGTACTCATGTTTAAACGTGTTCGCAAGGCTTCTTATAAGGCACTCCGAAACCTAGAAGTTAAACGAGCATCTCGATTCGAAACAAATGACAAAGGCGCACCGTGTTGAGATAGAATTCCTATAATGTATAATTGTACAAGTCTTTCCCATCTTGTCGGTTTCTGAAAGGCGTTCGTTAGAACAAGTTTCTTATTGGTTTCTGAAAAAACGTTTGTTAGGACTATTCACCCATGTGGCGAATACTAGTATAACGTGAAGATTCTCTCTCTCCATTGAGAATTTAGATAAAGGTTTTCCTTACACTGAAGTACGAGTGTAATGCGGGAGAAGTTTCCGCCTCGATGTGAGCATATCAAGCGTTTCGTAGTTAGTCAATAAAAGTGTGTGAAGACGAGATAGTATACACGTGTAACATATGTTTTGAAGTTGAAAGAATTGGTCATTCGTTCAGAAGCATAAATATGATTTGGCAATATCAAGATGTGTCCCTAGTATGGTTGTTATCAATATTCTCGAAGTTTTCGGATGGCAACAAGGAAAAATAAAGTCATGTACATGGCACATGATGGTGATTAGGTTGATCGAGTCCAATCACCATCACGAGTCATTAGAATTTTGGTATGACTTACCATAATATAACTACGTTGATCGAGTGTCGTTATATTATGCTAACTCATACCTCCATTCCCACATCACTCCATAGAATCAAGTTCGTGTAATCGTGAAGATTTAAAATGAACAAAATGTAACAGTATCTCTAACGTGACTCGTATCGATCGAAAGAATTTGTGCAACTCTGAAGAAGCATTTCCCGAGGGAAGTGTATAAATGATTGTTCACGTCAATACGGTTCAAGTAAACCAATAATGTCCTTAGGTACGAAAGGAGTAACGAATTATGATAACGAGTAGTACGCAACCGTAGTGATAAGTATTGATGACAATACCCTCCTAGAGTATTAGGGGTAGTAACAAGAAGTTGTAGATAGTGAAGAACACCGGTGTAACATAGGTAGTGGCTAGTGATTTCCATAGTGGTGGAAACTTTATAGCACTCGTGGATAGTAAGTTGGGACGGTAGTGAATAACAACCCGGGAGACAAAGTTCCCGAACTAGTGTAACGAATGAAGTCGTCGTCATCCTTACGCGTATAAATCTTGAATTTATGTGTGTTATCAGAAAGTGGCAGAGTACGAGTTCGTATGATGAAAAGAGGATTAGAAGAGGATTAGAACGATTGCATAAGTTTTTGGTTAAGTTTGACTAAAAGTCAAACTTGGTCAAAGTCAAAGTCAACGGGGTCAGGTCGGGTATCCGATAATTTTTCTAAGTTATATAATCATATGTGAGCATGTTTGTAGTGACCCGAACTTTTCCATGTTTATATATATTAATTGAGATTGATATTTACATGATTAAATGTTTCCAACATGTTAAGCAATCAAACTTGTTAAGACTTGATTAATTGAAATATGTTTTATATAGACAATTGACCACCCAAGTTGACCGGTGATTCACGAACGTTAAAACTTGTAAAAACTATACGATGACATATATATGGTTATATATATAGTTAACATGTTTTTATTATAAGTATGTATCTCATTAGGTATTTTAACAATGAGTTATATACATAAAAATGAGACTATTAATTTAAGAAACTCGAAAACGATATATATAACGATTATCGTTATAACAACGTCTTACTAGGTACATATGAATCATATTAAGATATTGATACACTTGGTTAATTATGTTAAATGATAAGTAAATATATTATTAAGTGTATTAACAATGAAATACATATGTAAAAATAAGACTACTAACTTAATGATTTCGAAACGAGATATATATGTAACGATTATCGTTGTAACGACATTTAACTGTATATACATCATACTAAGATATATTATATATCATAATATCATGATAATATAATAATTTAACATCTCATTTGTTATAATAAACAATGGGTTAACAACATTCAACAAGATCGTTAACCTAAAGGTTTCAAAACAACATTTACATGTAACGACTAACGATGACTTAACGACTCAGTTAAAATGTATATACATGTAGTGTTTTAATATGTATTCATACACTTTTGAAAGACTTCAAGACACTTATCAAAATACTTCTACTTAACAAAAATGCTTACAATTACATCCTCGTTCAGTTTCATCAACAATTCTACTCGTATGCACCCGTATTCGTACTCGTACAATACACGGCTTTTAGATGTATGTACTATTAGTATATACACTCCAATGATCAGCTCTTAGCAGTCCATGTGAGTCACCTAACACATGTGGGAACCATCATTTGGCAACTAGCATGAAATATCTCATAAAATTACAAAAATATGAGTAATCATTCATGACTTATTTACATGAAAACAAAATTACATATCCTTTATATCTAATCCATACACCAACGACCAAAAACACCTACAAACACTTTCATTCTTCAATTTTCTTCATCTAATTGATCTCTCTCAAGTTCTATCTTCAAGTTCTAAGTGTTCTTCATATATTTTACAAGTTCTAGTTACATAAAATCAAGAATACTTTCAAGTTTGCTAGCTCACTTCCAATCTTGTAAGGTGATCATCCAACCTCAAGAAATCTTTGTTTCTTACAGTAGGTTCATTCTAATACAAGGTAATAATCATATTCAAACTTTGGTTCAATTTCTATAACTATAACAATCTTATTTCAAGTGATGATCTTACTTGAACTTGTTTTCGTGTCATGATTCTGCTTCAAGAACTTCGAGCCATCCAAGGATCCGTTGAAGCAAGATCCATTTTTCTCTTTTCCAGTAGGTTTATCCAAGGAACTTAAGGTAGTAATGATGTTCATAACATCATTCGATTCATACATATAAAGCTATCTTATTCGAAGGTTTAAACTTGTAATCACTAGAACATAGTTTAGTTAATTCTAAACTTGTTTGCAAACAAAAGTTAATCCTTCTAACTTGACTTTTAAAATCAACTAAACACATGTTCTATATCTATATGATATGCTAACTTAATGATTTAAAACCTGGAAACACGAAAAACACCGTAAAACCGGATTTACGCCGTCGTAGTAACACCGCGGGCTGTTTTGGGTTAGTTAATTAAAAACTATGATAAACTTTGATTTAAAAGTTGTTATTCTGAGAAAATGATTTTTATTATGAACATGAAACTATATCCAAAAATTATGGTTAAACTCAAAGTGGAAGTATGTTTTCTAAAATGGTCATCTAGACGTCGTTCTTTCGACTGAAATGACTACCTTTACAAAAATGACTTGTAACTTATTTTTCCGACTATAACCCTATACTTTTTCTGTTTAGATTCATAAAATAGGGTTCAATATGAAACCATAGCAATTTGATTCACTCAAAACGGATTTAAAATGAAGAAGTTATGGGTAAAACAAGATTGGATAATTTTTCTCATTTTAGCTACGTGAAAATTGGTAACAAGTCTATTCCAACCATAACTTAATCAACTTGTATTGTATATTATGTAATCTTGAGATACCATAGACACGTATACAATGTTTCGACCTATCATGTCGACACATCTATATATATTTCGGAACAACCATAGACACTCTATATGTGAATGTTGGAGTTAGCTATACAGGGTTGAGGTTGATTCCAAAATATATATAGTTTTAGTTGTGATCAATACTGAGATACGTATACACTGGGTCGTGGATTGATTCAAGATAATATTTATCGATTTATTTCTGTACATCTAACTGTGGACAACTAGTTGTAGGTTACTAACGAGGACAGCTGACTTAATAAACTTAAAACATCAAAATATATTAAAAGTGTTGTAAATATATTTTGAACATACTTTGATATATATGTATATATTGTTATAGGTTCGTGAATCAACCAGTGGCCAAGTCTTACTTCCCGACGAAGTAAAAATCTGTGAAAGTGAGTTATAGTCCCACTTTTAAAATCTAATATTTTTGGGATGAGAATACATGCAGGTTTTATAAATGATTTACAAAATAGACACAAGTACGTGAAACTACATTCTATGGTTGAATTATCGAAATCGAATATGCCCCTTTTTATTAAGTCTGGTAATCTAAGAATTAGGGAACAGACACCCTAATTGACGCGAATCCTAAAGATAGATCTATCGGGCCCAACAAGCCCCATCCAAAGTACCGGATGCTTTAGTACTTCGAAATTTATATCATATCCGAAGGGTGTCCCGGAATGATGGGGATATTCTTATATATGCATCTTGTTAATGTCGGTTACCAGGTGTTCACCATATGAATGATTTTTATCTCTATGTATGGGATGTGTATTGAAATATGAAATCTTGTGGTCTATTGTTACGATTTGATATATATAGGTTAAACCTATAACTCACCAACATTTTAGTTGACGTTTAAAGCATGTTTATTCTCAGGTGAATACTAAGAGCTTCCGCTGTTGCATACTAAAATAAGGACAAGATTTGGAGTCCATGTTTGTATGATATTGTGTAAAAACTGCATTCCAGAAACTGATTTCGATGTAACATATTTGTATTGTAAACCATTATGTAATAGTCGTGTGTAAACAGGATATTTTAGATTATCATTATTTGATAATCTACGTAAAGCTTTTTAAACCTTTATTTATGAAATAAAGGTTATGGTTTGTTTTAAAAATGAATGCAGTCTTTGAAAAACGTCTCATATAGAGGTCAAAACCTCGCAACGAAATCAATTAATATGGAACGTTTTTAATCAATAAGAACGGGACATTTCAGTTGGTATCCGAGCGTTGGTCTTAGAGAACCACAAAATTTGCATTAGTGTGTCTTATCGAGTTTGTTAGGATGCATTAGTGAGTCTGGACTTCGACCGTGTTTTCTTTAAAAATGATTGCTTAACATTTTTGTTGGAAACTATATATTTTTAACATATGAATATCATGTGATATATTAATCTCTTAACGTGTTTGATATTATGTGATAGATGTCTACCTCTAGAACAAGTCTCATTGACTCACCTAATAATAATGAAGAGTCAAATGTAAATTGGAATGATTCGTGGACTGATTCACAAGTTCCCGAAGAGGAACCGGAAGAAGAGTCGGAACCGGAAGAAGAATCAGAACCGGAAGAAGAATCGGAACCGGAAGAAGAAATAGAACCGGTGGGGGAAATAATAAAACGGTTAAGTAAAAGAGAATCCTCAACCAACCGACCAAGGTTAATTATGTTCAATGGTGTTTCCACCAAGGAAGCAAAATATTGGGAGGATTACCAATTCTCCGATGAATCGGATTCCGACGAGAATTCCGATGATGTTATAGAAATTACCCCAACTGAATTTAAAAAGGCAAAAGAAAATAATAAGGGAAATAGCATAAAAATAGAGAAATCTAATTCCAACCCCGATGAACTTTATATGTATCGTCAACCCCCGAAGTCCTTAAGTTGTAACAATGACCCGGAAACCTCTAAACCACCACGTTTTTCTAAACCAATGTGGACAACGACGGCTCGTATTAGGGGAACATCATATATCCCTAGAAACTTGGCAAAATGAACCAAAACCGAACAAGAAGAAACGAGCGAGTCGGAATAAGATAGTTATATTCGTGTGGTGTAATATATGTAATATAGTGTGCTTATGCTTTATGATATATGTAAAAATTGCTTGTATTAATAAGTATTTTTTTTATGAATCTAACTCTTGTCTATTTTACAGTATAAAAACACAAAATGGATAGACAACCCAATATTTTAAGAGACCTACCCGGAGACATGATTGATGAAATCTTGTCTAGAGTCGGTCAGAATTCCTCGGCACAACTATTTAAGGCGAGATCAGTTTGTAAGACATTCGAAGAACGTTCCAAGAATGCCTTGGTTTATAAAAGGCTTTCGTTCGGAAGATGGGGGATATCACATTGGGAAATCCATAAGTTACGATGTGTTTACTTTGACGCATATATTGCGGGGAACCCAAATGCTATTTTACGCAACGGGTTAAGAAATTATTTTGACTCAGTATATCCGAATATAGGACTTCGTGATTTAGAAAAAGCGGCTAACATGCAACATAAAGAAGCATGTTATGCTTACGGGTTAGTAATGTTCGCTTCTCACCAAAGTGAGAACAAGAACATCGAGCTACAACTATTAAACAAAACGTTCCCACAAGTAACGGAGTCGGTAATTGGGATAAGAAATGAGGTTTTTAGGTTATTACGAGACTGTTGGTCATTACGTAACCCTCATCCCTTTGACGACGTTACAACACGCTGTCTTATCAACGGCCATAACGGTTATGTTCCACAAGACCAAGGATGGGAAGTAGTCCTAGTAAAACCAGAATGCATGACTTGTTTCTGGACGTATGAATTACGTGTCTTTATTGCCTTTGCTGAACGACTTGTGTACTAGCTAGAATTATCTTCACAACTATCTTGTATCAAAGTTATTGTGTGCTATATTTCATGCTTTATGTAAAATAAGCGGTATTGTAAGTTTGTAAAATATTGTATAAAAGTTTGAACGTGAAATATTATTACAATCAGTTTTTCATATAGAATTGTAGTAGTTGAATTGTATATTAGCTACTAAGTATGAACTTAACGGGTAGGTACTACCCGAATTTAAACTTATAAAATGCTAATATGAAGAAAAAGCTTTTATAAATGAGTTCATATTATGCTACGAAATACTATTAACTACTCTTAATATTCTGTATGATTAACTTGTTCCATTTGACTATTTTGAAGGAAATGGCACCGACTACTCGACACACCGTGAATATGAATGAAGAGGAATTCCGTACTTTTCTAGCTTAAAACATAGCCGCGGTACAGGCTGCGCTACATAACAACAATAACCTTGGATCTGGCAGTACAGGAAATCGTGTAGGATGCACCTACAAAGAATTCACTGCCTGCAAACCTTTGGAATTTGATGGAACCGAAGGACCGATCGGATTGAAACGGTGGACCGAGAAGGTCGAATCGGTGTTTGCCATAAGTAAGTGTACTGAAGAGGACAAAGTGAAGTACGCTACGCATACCTTCACAGGTTCTGCGTTAACATGGTGGAATACCTATCTAGAGCAAGTGGGACAAGATGATGCGTACGCACTACCGTGGTCAGCATTCAAGCACTTGATGAACGAGAAGTACCGTCCCAGAACCGAGGTCAATAAGCTCAAGACAGAACTTAGAGGGTTACGAACCCAAGGATTTGATATTACCACGTACGAAAGACGATTCACAGAATTGTGCCTATTGTGTCCGGGAGCATTCGAAGATGAGGAAGAGAAGATCGACGCGTTTGTGAAAGGATTACCGGAAAGAATCCAAGAAGATATAAGTTCACACGAGCCCGCCTCCATACAACAGGCATGTAGAATGGCTCACAAACTAGTGAACCAGATTGAAGAAAGAATTAAGGAACAGACTGCTGAAGAGGCCAATGTGAAGCAAGTCAAAAGAAAGTGGGAGGAAAACGGTGATAAGAATCACCAATACAACAACAACAGCAATTACAACAATAATCGCAACAATTATCCCAACAATCGCAACATCAATCGCAACTACAACAAACGGCCCAACAACAACAACAACAACAACAACAACAGCAACTACAACAATCATCCCAACAACAATAATAACCGCAACAACAACAACAATCAGAAGCAGCTATGCCAAAGGTGTGAAAAGTATCACTCGGGGTTCTGCACCAAATTTTGCAACAAGTGTAAAAGAAATGGTCATAGCGCGGCGAAGTGTGAGGTCTACGGACCAGGGGTTAATAGAACGAAAGGAACAAATGGTGTCAGAACGAGTAATGGCGGAGCAAGTAGTGTCGGAGCAAGTTATGCCAATGTAGTTTGTTATAAATGTGGAAAACCGGGCCACATTATTAGAAATTGCCCGAACCAGGAGAACACGAATGGACAAGGCCGCGGAAGAGTTTTCAATATTAATGCGGCAGAGGCACAGGAAGACCCGGAGCTTGTTACGGGTACGTTTCTTATTGACAATAAATCTGCTTACGTTTTATTTGATTCGGGTGCGGATAGAAGCTATATGAGTGGAGATTTTTGTGCTAAATTAAGTTGTCCATTGACGCCTTTGGATAGCAAATTTTTACTCGAATTAGCAAATGGTAAATTAATTTCAGCAGATAATATATGTCGAAATCGAGAAATTAAACTGGTTAGCGAAACATTTAAGATTGATTTGATACCAGTAGAGTTAGGGAGTTTTGATGTGATAATCGGTATGGACTGGTTGAAAGAAGTGAAAGCAGAGATCGTTTGTTACAAAAATGCAATTCGCATTATACGAGAAAAAGGAAAACCCTTAATGGTGTACGGAGAAAAGGGCAACACGAAGCTACATCTTATTAGTAATTTGAAGGCACAAAAACTAATAAGAAAAGGTTGCTATGCTGTTCTAGCACACGTCGAGAAAGTACAAACTGAAGAAAAGAGTATCAATGATGTTCCCATTGCAAAAGAATTTCCCGATGTATTTCTGAAAGAATTACCGGGATTACCCCCACATCGATCCGTTGAATTTCAAATAGATCTTGTACCAGGAGCTGCACCAATAGCTCGTGCTCCTTACAGACTCGCACCCAGCGAGATGAAAGAACTGCAAAGCCAATTACAAGAACTTTTAGAGCGTGGTTTCATTCGACCAAGCACATCACCGTGGGGAGCTCCTGTTTTGTTTGTCAAGAAGAAAGATGGTACATTCAGGTTGTGTATCGACTACCGAGAGTTGAACAAACTTACCATCAAGAACCGCTACCCACTACCGAGAATCGACGACTTATTTGATCAACTACAAGGCTCGTCTGTTTATTCAAAGATTGACTTACGTTCCGGGTATCATCAAATACGGGTGAAAGAAGATGATATTCCAAAGACTGCTTTCAGAACACGTTACAGTCATTACGAGTTTATGGTCATGCCGTTTGGTTTAACTAATGCACCAGCTGTGTTCATGGACCTTATGAACCGAGTGTGTGGACCATACCTTGACAAGTTTGTCATTGTTTTTATTGATGACATACTTATTTACTCAAAGAATGACCAAGAACACGGTGAACATTTGAGAAAGGTGTTAGAAGTATTGAGGAAGAAAGAATTGTACGATAAGTTTTCAAAGTGTGCATTTTGGTTGGAAGAAGTTCAATTCCTCGGTCACATAGTGAACAAAGAAGGTATTAAGGTGGATCCGGCAAAGATAGAAACTGTTGAAAAGTGGGAAACCCCGAAAACTCCGAAACACATACGCCAGTTTTTAGGACTAGCTGGTTACTACAGAAGGTTCATCCAAGACTTTTCCAGAATAGCAAAACCCTTGACTGCATTAACGCATAAAGGGAAGAAATTTGAATGGAATGATGAACAAGAGAAAGCGTTTCAGTTATTGAAGAAAAAGCTAACTACGGCACCTATATTGTCATTGCCTGAAGGGAATGATGATTTTGTGATTTATTGTGACGCATCAAAGCAAGGTCTCGGTTGTGTATTAATGCAACGAACGAAGGTGATTGCTTATGCGTCTAGACAATTGAAGATTCACGAACAAAATTATACGACGCATGATTTAGAATTAGGCGCGGTTGTTTTTGCATTAAAGACTTGGAGGCACTACTTATATGGGGTCAAAAGTATTATATATACCGACCACAAAAGTCTTCAGCACATATTTAATCAGAAACAACTGAATATGAGGCAGCGTAGGTGGATTGAATTATTGAATGATTACGACTTTGAGATTCGTTACCACCCGGGGAAGGCAAATGTGGTAGCCGATGCCTTGAGCAGGAAGGACAGAGAACCCATTCGAGTAAAATCTATGAATATAATGATTCATAATAACCTTACTACTCAAATAAAGGAGGCGCAACAAGGAGTTTTAAAAGAGGGAAATTTAAAGGATGAAATACCCAAAGGATCGGAGAAGCATCTTAATATTCGGGAAGACGGAACCCGGTATAGGGCTGAAAGGATTTGGGTACCAAAATTTGGAGATATGAGAGAAATGGTACTTAGAGAAGCTCATAAAACCAGATACTCAATACATCCTGGAACGGGGAAGATGTACAAGGATCTCAAGAAACATTTTTGGTGGCCGGGTATGAAAGCCGATGTTGCTAAATACGTGGGAGAATGTTTGACGTGTTCTAAGGTTAAAGCTGAGCATCAGAAACCATCAGGTCTACTTCAACAACCCGAAATCCCGGAATGGAAATGGGAAAACATTACCATGGATTTCATCACTAAATTGCCAAGGACTGCAAGTGGTTTTGATACTATTTGGGTAATAGTTGATCGTCTCACCAAATCAGCACACTTCCTGCCAATAAGAGAAGATGACAAGATGGAGAAGTTAGCACGACTGTATTTGAAGGAAGTCGTCTCCAGACATGGAATACCAATCTCTATTATCTCTGATAGGGATGGCAGATTTATTTCAAGATTCTGGCAGACATTACAGCAAGCATTAGGAACTCGTCTAGACATGAGTACTGCCTATCATCCACAAACTGATGGGCAGAGTGAAAGGACGATACAAACGCTTGAAGACATGCTACGAGCATGTGTTATTGATTTCGGAAACAGTTGGGATCGACATCTACCGTTAGCAGAATTTTCCTACAACAACAGCTACCATTCAAGCATTGAGATGGCGCCGTTTGAAGCACTTTATGGTAGAAAGTGCAGGTCTCCGATTTGTTGGAGTGAAGTGGGGGATAGACAGATTACGGGTCCGGAGATTATACAAGAAACTACCGAGAAGATCATCCAAATTCAACAACGGTTGAAAACCGCCCAAAGTCGACAAAAGAGCTACGCTGACATTAAAAGAAAAGATATAGAATTTGAAATTGGAGAGATGGTCATGCTTAAAGTTGCACCTTGGAAAGGCGTTGTTCGATTTGGTAAATGAGGGAAATTAAATCCAAGGTATATTGGACCATTCAAGATTATTGATCGTGTCGGACCAGTAGCTTACCGACTTGAGTTACTTCAACAACTCGCGGCTGTACATAACACTTTCTACGTCTCGAATTTGAAGAAATGTTTTGCTAAAGAAGATCTCACTATTCCGTTAGATGAAAACCAAATCAACGAAAAACTTCAATTCATCGAAGAACCCGTCGAAATAATGGATCATGAGGTTAAAAGACTTAAGCAAAACAAGATACCAATTGTTAAGGTTCGATGGAATGCTCGTAGAGGACCCGAGTTCACCTAGGAGCATGAAGATCAGATGAAGAAGAAATACCCGCATCTATTTCCAGAAGATTCGTCAACACCTTCAACAGCTTAAAATTTCGGGACGAAATTTATTTAACGGGTAGGTACTGTAGTGACCCGAACTTTTCCATGTTTATATATATTAATTGAGATTGATATTTACATGATTAAATGTTTCCAACATGTTAAGCAATCAAACTTGTTAAGACTTGATTAATTGAAATATGTTTCATATAGACAATTAACCACCCAAGTTGACCGGTGATTCACGAACGTTAAAACTTGTAAAAACTATACGATGACATATATATGGTTATATATATAGTTAACATGTTTTTATTATAAGTATGTATCTCATTAGGTATTTTAACAATGAGTTATATACATAAAAATGAGACTATTAATTTAAGAAACTCGAAAACGATATATATAACGATTATCGTTATAACAACGTCTTACTAGGTACATATGAATCATTTTAAGATATTGATACACTTGGTTAATTATGTTAAATGATAAGTAAATATATTATTAAGTGTATTAACAATGAAATACATATGTAAAAATAAGACTACTAACTTAATGATTTCGAAACGAGATATATATGTAACGATTATCGTTGTAACGACATTTAACTGTGTATACATCATACTAAGATATATTATATATCATAATATCATGATAATATAATAATTTAACATCTCATTTGTTATAATAAACAATGGGTTAACAACATTCAACAAGATCGTTAACCTAAAGGTTTCAAAACAACATTTACATGTAACGACTAACGATGACTTAACGACTCAGTTAAAATGTATATACATGTAGTGTTTTAATATGTATTCATACACTTTTGAAAGACTTCAAGACACTTATCAAAATACTTCTACTTAACAAAAATGCTTACAATTACATCCTCGTTCAGTTTCATCAACAATTCTACTCGTATGCACCCGTATTCGTACTCGTACAATACACAGCTTTTAGATGTATGTACTATTGGTATATACACTTCAATGATCAGCTTTTAGCAGCCCATGTAAGTCACCTAACACATGTGAGAACCATCATTTGGCAACTAGCATGAAATATCTCATAAAATTACAAAAATATGAGTAATCATTCATGACTTATTTACATGAAAACAAAATTACATATCCTTTATATCTAATCCATACACCAACGACCAAAAACATCTACAAACACTTTCATTCTTCAATTTTCTTCATCTAATTGATCTCTCTCAAGTTCTATCTTCAAGTTCTAAGTGTTCTTCATATATTTTACAAGTTCTAGTTACATAAAATCAAGAATACTTTCAAGTTTGCTAGCTCACTTCCAATCTTGTAAGGTGATCATCCAACCTCAAGAAATCTTTGTTTCTTACAGTAGGTTATCATTCTAATACAAGGTAATAATCATATTCAAACTTTGGTTCAATTTCTATAACTATAACAATCTTATTTCAAGTGATGATCTTACTTGAACTTGTTTTCGTGTCATGATTCTGCTTCAAGAACTTCGAGCCATCCAAGGATCCGTTGAAGCTAGATCCATTTATCTCTTTTCCAGTAGGTTTATCCAAGGAACTTAAGGTAGTAATGATGTTCATAACATCATTCGATTCATACATATAAAGCTATCTTATTCGAAGGTTTAAACTTGTAATCACTAGAACATAGTTTAGTTAATTCTAAACTTGTTCACAAACAAAAGTTAATCCTTCTAACTTGACTTTTAAAATCAACTAAACACATGTTCTATATCTATATGATATGCTAACTTAATGATTTAAAACCTGGAAACACGAAAAACACCGTAAAACCAGATTTACGCCGTCGTAGTAACACCGCGGGCTGTTTTGGGTTAGTTAATTAAAAACTATGATAAACTTTGATTTAAAAGTTGTTATTCTGAGAAAATGATTTTTATTATGAACATGAAACTATATCCAAAAATTATGGTTAAACTCAAAGTGGAAGTATGTTTTCTAAAATGGTCATCTAGACGTCGTTCTTTCGACTGAAATGACTACCTTTACAAAAATGACTTGTAACTTATTTTTCCGACTATAAACCTATACTTTTTCTATTTAGATTCATAAAATAGGGTTCAATATGAAACCATAGCAATTTGATTCACTCAAAACGGATTTAAAATGAAGATGTTATGGGTAAAACAAGATTGGATAATTTTTCTCATTTTAGCTACGTGAAAATTGGTAACAAATCTATTCCAACCATAACTTAATCAACTTGTATTGTATATTATGTAATCTTGAGATACCATAGACACGTATACAATGTTTCGACCTATCATGTCGACACATCTATATATATTTCGGAACAACCATAGACACTCTATATGTGAATGTTGGAGTTAGCTATACAGGGTTGAGGTTGATTCCAAAATATATATAGTTTGAGTTGTGATCAATACTGAGATACGTATACACTGGGTCGTGGATTGATTCAAGATAATATTTATCGATTTATTTCTGTACATCTAACTGTGGACAACTAGTTGTAGGTTACTAACGAGGACAGCTGACTTAATAAACTTAAAACATCAAAATATATTAAAAGTGTTGTAAATATATTTTGAACATACTTTGATATATATGTATATATTGTTATAGGTTCGTGAATCAACCAGTGGCCAAGTCTTACTTCCCGACGAAGTAAAAATCTGTGAAAGTAAGTTATAGTCCCACTTTTAAAATCTAATATTTTTGGGATGAGAATACATGCAGGTTTTATAAATGATTTACAAAATAGACACAAGTACGTGAAACTACATTCTATGGTTGAATTATCGAAATCGAATATGCCCCTTTTTATTAAGTCTGGTAATCTAAGAATTAGGGAACAGACACCCTAATTGACGCGAATCCTAAAGATAGATCTATCGGGCCCAACAAGCCCCATCCAAAGTACCGGATGCTTTAGTACTTCGAAATTTATATCATATCCGAAGGGTGTCCCGGAATGATGGGGATATTCTTATATATGCATCTTGTTAATGTCGGTTACCAGGTGTTCACCATATGAATGATTTTTATCTCTATGTATGGGATGTGTATTGAAATATGAAATCTTGTGGTCTATTGTTACGATTTGATATATATAGGTTAAACCTATAACTCACCAACATTTTAGTTGACGTTTAAAGCATGTTTATTCTCAGGTGAATACTAAGAGCTTCCGCTGTTGCATACTAAAATAAGGACAAGATTTGGAGTCCATGTTTGTATGATATTGTGTAAAAACTGCATTCCAGAAACTGATTTCGATGTAACATATTTGTATTGTAAACCATTATGTAATGGTCGTGTGTAAACAGGATATTTTAGATTATCATTATTTGATAATCTACGTAAAGCTTTTTAAACCTTTATTTATGAAATAAAGGTTATGGTTTGTTTTAAAAATGAATGCAGTCTTTGAAAAACGTCTCATATAGAGGTCAAAACCTCGCAACGAAATCAATTAATATGGAACGTTTTTAATCAATAAGAACGGGACATTTCAATGTTGGCCAAGTTTCATGTTAATCGGAGGTGCGTAGCATAGTTAGAATTAAATGAAAAATGACAATTTTGGACAGCCCCTGATAGATCATCTGGACGGCGTCCAGAATGGCTGGACGGCGTCCAGCAGTGAAGGGTGGGATGGCTTCCAAGGGATTGGGACGGTGTCTAAATGTATTACAGATTGCTGCTGCTGCAATTTGACAAGTCTCGAACCAAAACACTTTCAAACACAATTTATGAACCGAAAACATTCAAAACACGTATTTTATATCGTTGGAAAGGTATTTTGATTAGGAATACAACTAAACACGTATCATCAAACAATTACATCATTTAAAATGACCAAATCCTCGTCGAATGATCGTTAAAAGTTCATCATTGAAGTTTCAAGTTCGTAAAACGCATTTTATGATTCGAGAACTTACTACACACATATAATATGCCGTTTCGAAGGAAATTACGCATACAATGCAACTAAACACTTAACAACAACATTGCAAAGCATTTGGTGCATCAAAAGTTCATTTGAAAATCTATCAAACCCTAACCAAGAATCATGAAATCAATAATCATGTTAATGAGGTCTTACAAAGCCAACCAACATATCAAATTGAAGCTAATGATGCTAATAACACATTTAACACAACAGGTTTAACATCTAACAACATTTAATCAATCAAAATCAAAGATTAAACTAACCCATTTCAAGTGTTCGTGCTAGTTACACCAAATAACAAGATCGAGCATACAAATTACATACATGACATCACAATGAGCCATAGACACTAAGTAACACCATTTCAAGTCAAAAACACTAAGAACATGAAATCTAGAGTTTATAGAAAATTACCCAAATGAGATGAAACTAGTATCAAGTTGTAGAGGATGAAGAAAGGATCACGAATATGTAGTCGGATTTGTTGTGAGCTTCCTAGATCCGAATTAGATGATGAATCCTTGTTTGTGTGAGTTGAGAGAAAAAGAAAAGTAAGAAAAGAGAAAGAGATAGTGAATGAATGAGTGGAGGTGGTGAGGTGGTTACCTAGTCAACCACTAGTCACCTCTTTGGTCAAGTGGTAAAACTAGTCAATCGAATTCGGATGCGGGTGCGTGAATTAACCAAACGAATTATTTTGAAATACACGAGAGTAAACGGGAGATGTTATAATCCAATAACGAAAATATTAAGAACGTTAGCTAATGGAGGATACGAATCTAGATACGAACGATATTATCAAAAAAAAAGACGGGCGTTAAAATAATTTAACGAAAAAATGCGGGATGTTACATAACGCATGATCCAGTGACAGACAGGGACGGTAGGACCAGTGTAGTGAATACAAGGTCACTACCTATTCATGAGCCAGCATTCCATAATCTCGGCAAAGTAACTAACGAAATCATAGTATGCACTTGCTTTAACCTTATCTGAATTACAAATTTTATCGCATTTACTTTATTTTATCTTATAAGCCAGAAAACCTAAAATTAGGTAATACACAACTACTCCTTCACTTTAAGATTATCTTAAGTTATAAATATAGGTTTGATTCTACTGATATCATAAAAATTCAACTCTAGGTCAAACTTCCCTTACTCACCATAATAAGGAGTAGTACGATTTAGGCCCCGCAAAATATAAATTTAAAACTATTGTTTCACCTCCTGATAGCTGATTCTGACGCCTTGAGGCCTAACGACACCGCATGAATAAAACCGTCTGTTTCAGTCTGTCGGGGAACTGGTATCAGACAATACTGCTTCTATCAAACTTATTTGCAAGCATTTAGTGGTGTCTAAGAAAGACAATTATGCACGGACTTGGTTGTTGGATTTTCCTAACATTCGCCAATTATATTGGGACCAAAAGGATCCTACCTCTCCGTAGTCGATCTGGCCACTTAGTTTGTTGAATAGTTCATGCGAAGTTCTGTTATCGAAATACCAGAGAATCAGTAGCAAGAACCAAAAAAACATATTAAACTTAGGATAATTACCTTAGATTAAGATCGCTTTAGTTTACTTTAGACTAAATTAGGAACTTAGCTTATCTACCTAAAATTTAAAATAAAAGCGCATACTCAGTGTATGACCCAAACCCGATCTAGACCAGGGCCGTTGTTATTCGTACCTGATCCAGACACAATAGTCTCTAAATCACGGAAAGAAGAATGAATCAGAAACCAAATGGCGTTACGCATTACTCTAGCAGAAAATACCAAACCCTCGATTGAAGATCGAGGAGGTCCAATCAGATTCCCAGAGATCCAAGGACACTCGTTCGAGTTAATGCATCATATTATACAGCTCATCCAAAATGGCTGTCAATTTCATGGACTACCGAATGACGATCCTAACTCTCACCTTGATAAATTCATATCTCTCTCGAAATCCTGCAAACAGCCAGGGATAGGACAAGATATAGTCTGGCTATACTTGTTCCCCTATTCTCTCACTCATCATACACAAACATGGTTTGAAGGACTGGAAAAAGATTCCATCACGTCATGGACGGAGATGGCTACTAAATTCCTAACCAAATACTTCCCTCTTTCTAAACAAACCAAGCTCAAGAATGACATCATTAACTTTAAACAAAGTTATGATGAATCTCTTTACACCGCATGGGAGCGATTCAAAACCCTGCTGAAGAAATGCCCTAATCACCAGCTAGAATATTTAGCTCAAATCTATACTTTCTACAATGGTCTTACGGTAAATCATAGGACGACGATCGATGCAGCAGCTCAAGGAAATCTGATGAACCAAACCACGGACGAAGCATGGGAGTTGCTCGAAAATATGACAATGCATCATCATGACTGGAACAGTGGTGAAACAACTTCATCATCTGCTCCACTCTCCGCACTTAATAATCAAGCGGAGGCCATCAAATCTCTCACGGACAAGAAGGGGTCTCTTGCCAAATAACTCGGAGAATTAAAGACGCAACCATAGCAGGTTAACTAGGCTCAATCCTGTATCAACTGTACCAATCCGCAACCCACTGAAGAATATCAAGTTGAGTACGAGAATCCTGATGGTTCAGTCTGTTACGTTCAATACCCAGCTCGTCAATCAAATCCCGGATTCAATTAACAACCTAGGGTTAACCAATTTCAAAGAAATAACCAACCTTTTCGCTATCGTTACCCACCTTATCCACCCCAACAATCTTAATTGACCTACGATCAACCACTTCCACTCACTGGACCACCAACTGAGGAAAATTCTCCAACCACCCAAATTACGAAAGTAACCAACCCTGCTCTCGGGACTGATGATCAGTTGACTCAGTTCATTCAAAGACAACAACAGCTAAATCATAGAACCGCGTCTAGACAAGACCAGATAGAGATACTCATGCACAACCAATTGGCTCTGCTCAAAAGTCTAGAAACGCAGGTCGGACAGTTATCACAATGCCTTGAAATCCGACCACAAGGAAGATTATCTAGTAATACTATCCAAAATCCCCACATAGAGGAAGCTAAGCAAATGGATTCCATAATCCCAAAAGAAGAACCACGGAGAAGGTCAGCTAGGCTCAAGAACAAATCAACATATACTCAGAAGCTGCCCACTCAAAATCCAGTTCGTGTACCTTATCCCGGAAGGCTACTTGAAGAACCATCTAAGCTTGATACCTACAAACTTGACGGAAGATTCCTGGACACCATGTCCAAAGTTCCCAACCAGAAGAGATACATAAGAAGGCTTCTCTCTACAAAGGAAAGGATACCAGATTCCAACAAAATTCCACTGAGTGACGAATGCTCGGAATTGCTCAGAAACTCTCTACCAAAGAAACTAGGAGACACGGGCCGATTCATTTTCCCATGTTCAATCTACCAATCTAGAACCATTCATGCGCTAGCAGATTTAGGAGCAAGTATCAACCTAATTCCCTATTCTCTCTACAAGATATTAGAGCTATGAGACTTTTCAACAACCAAAATGACAATACAACTTGCCTATCACACAATTCGATATCATAAGGGAATAGTTGAGAACGTCTTGGTGAAAGTCGACAAATTCTTGTATCCTAATAATTTCGTAGTGATGGATATTAAGGAAGACCTACATACGCCGGTAGTATTAAGGAGACCTTTCATGAACACGGCTAGGACTGTTATTGATGTGTACAATCAAACATTGATCTTGCGATCACATGGGCAGAGTGTTACCTTCAAAATTGACTGACCTACCGATCTTTCTGGACAGGCAAAGATGTTTGCTCGGACGGATCACTTCCGATGATGAGTCCCCACCACCATCCGATGATATCGAAATGGGTGTCGAATCCTAGTCTGATGATGACCCAGAAATGGAAGAAGAGGATTCCAGCGAAGAAATAAAGGAAGAGGAAGAATCTGAGGAGGAAAAAGAAATGGGAGACGTAGAGAAAACTGCGATAGTACCCTCTATAAGCTTATAAGAAAATCACAATCATCACGAAGAATTAATGAGGCTAGAGACGGAGGATCACAGTTTAATTATTCTATTCAAAAGAAAACTGAGAAGGTTGCCAAAGTTAAATATATAGAGATTGACCCTGCCAGTGTCGAAGTGAAACACCAGAATATTGAAGAAGCCCATTCATCAGACGAATCTACAGATGAAAACTCTACCGATGATGACGAGGAAGAAGAGCAAAATGAAGACATTCTGGATGATTCACCCGCAGCAGATCAAGAGGAGCCGGACTCTTCTTCAGATCACCTAGATATACCGGTCATATTTAATCTAGCCGACATGATAACCTTCATCAATGATATCGATGAATTTGAAGATATTCTCGAAGCCATCCGCAAATCAATAATTGTTTTCACACCTCGTCTAAAGGAACGGATCAAGGCTATCGAAGATGAATACAACCTCTATCTACCAAGAGAAGACGATAATGTTGAAATCTTAGAAGGGCACATTCAAGACTTTTTCAATACTCTTCACGATCATATCTACCATGAATAAAGGCTACATGAGCACAATTCAGTTGTTCGCACTATTCTCGAGACAAGATTTTGTCGAGATCAGAAGATCATTTACTCTAAGGTTTACAACGCCTTAGCCGGATCTGCACTTCCGTTCTCAGCAAACCAAAGAGAACTACTGACTCTCATCCAGAAGCATATGGATCTTTCCACCGGACGCCCGACTTATCACTCTGATTCGCAAATGATCGAAGATATTCACAGCCTCTTCGTTCTCTTGGAAAGAGATAATTTCGAAATCACACCAGACAGACTAGTGCTTTATGTAACAATTGATCACCACGCTGATGTGATTATCAAGGAATTACGAGACGTAGTAGCAGAAGAAGGAAAACGCAACAATCCGTTCTCACATCTGGAACGCTACAGACCGAGTCAACATTGCCACCTTTGTTACGAAGCAGTTAGCACGTATCTTTCACGAATCCACGGATCCTAGTTTCATATTCAAAGCTAGATGTCGGGAGATATATTCCAAGACGATGACATTAATGCTTGGGTCAGGATTGCTTTTCACTTCTTTCCAGCTTTGCCTCTTAACAAATTTTGCAAAGCTACAGACTCCCACTATGGAGACCACCGTTCAGAAGATTTTGAGATACTGAAGATACAATTTTTGACACTATTTGAAGACCTCCGAAATGAACATCCCGTCAGGAAAACAATCACCACAATCACGGCCTCGATGATTGATATTCATGGATCAATCAGCAGAGTCGTAGACCATGTTCTCATCGGACTTCAAGATTTTTCACGAGCTGAAACCGCACATTATCACTCCTTCAGAAGATCGTCAAGAGAAATACCGGATCTTCTACCACTCTTGGTCTGTCATTTTCTCCGAATTTATCCATCAAGACTCACGTTCCCTCAAGAAAACTACGATTACAACTACCAGAGGGGAATGTCTGCTTTTTAGGCATCATTATGGTCGAGCCAATGACCCTAAACAAAAGCACTTCTCGGGAGGCAACCAGTGCAATAAAGTAGAGTAGAAGAATAAAGGATGACAAATGAGCCTTAAGGGCGTAACTTCCAAGATTGCTGAAACGACATGCCTTCACAAGCTAGCCAGTTTCTTCACAAGCAACCACGACAATCCGTTGGGGAGTACTCGTTCCTTTCCACTCATTAGTAGCTAAAATTTAAATTATGCCACATCCTAGATTATACTAGTATGGGATTCCAACCCAAATAAACACTAGACAAATATTTCAAAAAATCTTTAACTAAAACTCCTAAATATGTGATACACTAGGAACATTGGGGACAATGATCGTCTAAGTGTGGGATGTTGGTATAAGTTTTTTATGTTGTATTAAAAATAACCCCATTACAGAGATTCCTAGTTCTTACACCCAATTTCAAAATTTTTAACAAAAGAAATGTAACAACCCGAACCAAACCGCGACCAGAATACAAAATAAAAAAAAAAATTGCTGTACAGAGAAGTGGCGCGGCGCGCCAGGATGGCCGCGTTGCGCGCCATTCGGGCCTGTTCGGAAAGTTTCAAAATGCGAAAAAGATCGACCAGTTCCCGACATTTTTAGACGACACGCTTTTAACCACACATTCAAATATGTAAAACTAACACAATTCAAACGTAAAATAAGTTTTACAAAGCGGGGCCCACTTCAGCCGTTTTACGAGTTTAATACAAAATATGAGTTTCGACCGCCAAAAAGTTTAAGTACCAAACTACACTACGAGCATGGCGTTTGGGATTAAACTACCCAAGTCTCGGTCAAACTCCAAGAACTAACACTTCCAAAAAGCGTCCCCTAATCAACAAGCGAGATCTCTAATCCATGATAATGCCCTTACCCTTGTCCACAACCGAACCTATAAAAATAGTAAACAACGAGAGGGTAAGCAAAGCTTAGTAAATGCAATAATTATATGAATACATATATAATTATACCTACTTGCATACACTTACACAAACCGCAAACATGCTAACAAACACAATTAGCTTATCGTCGCAATAACAAGCTATAAACCTCCAATACCACAAGCTAGCATAACAACCGCATATAAATATAACTCGAATAATATAATATGCTTACCACACAAATAACCATGGTTAACCAATAGTACAAGGGAACGGCGCTCGCGAAAACGCCATCGGTGTTCACAACATCCGTTAGGGCACTTAACACCTCACACCACTAACCCCTAGGGTGGCACCTTAACACCTCGGCACATCACCCCGAGTGGCATCTTAACACCTCGATGCATCACTCATAAATTTACAGAGTGGCGTCTTAACACCTCGACACTACACTCCTAGGTGGAATCTTAACACCTCGATGCTACACCCGAGTGGCATCTTAACACCTCGATGCTACACTCTTCACGTGAAACATGGTGTCTTAGCACCTCGACACTACACATTTTACGCTACAACAAATAGATACATTATATAGATACGCATATAATTATTCTACTCACCTCAAAGTCTTGTGAAAAGATACCCGAGCTTGCGAAACCTCAAAGTAACGTACCTATCACATTATACATATAATCAAACGCAAACTCAAGTCGGTCAACCAAACCCTTTCACCATTCTAAGCCATTTTGACCCAAGGTGCAATTTCAACCCATTTGCACCCTTAACCCTAAATTGGGTCAACACACACCAAAACCCTAATCATTCGTCAAGATGGGTTTAAAACACACTTAGGTCACAAGGCTAACTCGTTTTCATACTTGCTAGGCCGCTTAGGTCATTAAAGACTCATTTGACCCATTTCAAAGTCAACACACCCATTTGGGTCATCCATACCCAATAACACCCATTTACATATCATTAAAGTGTTCTAGTACTTTAACTAACCAATTAAGTTCATAATCATCAATCTAACACTTGAAAACCCTAGTTTGTCATCTTTGAGTCTTCATGACCCAAATTCATCCAAAAACACCCCATTCACCCACAAATGGGTTTTAAGTTCATCATTAACCCTAACTCTAACCCTTTCACAAATTAAACAAGGAAATCAAGATTAGAGCATACCACTATTATCAAAACGTAGCTAGAGGAAAGATGAACAACTTTAATACCCGCACTTTGATCCGAAATCGCCTCCTTCTTCCTTGATTCAAGCTTTCCCTCACTAAGAATCTCTCTCTCTCTAGAAACTAAATTGGAAGAAGTGAAGTAGATGAAAATGGAGTTATGAGGCTCCCCAAAACTGATCTAGGGCCTTAAGGTCGGCCCTCAAGTGAATTTACCCAATTGCCCTCAAAATATCTAATTAAAAACAAAGTGAGCTGTCAGCCCGTAATGGCGCGGCGCTCCATAAGGCCGCGCGGCGCGCCAAATGCCCAGTTCAGCTTCTTTTGCCTTTTAATTAAATACAACCTAAACCCCACAACTTGAATAACTTATACATACATAAGTACAATAAAATATTCGGGTCTTACAACTCTCCACCACTTAGATTGGATCACGTCCTCGTGATCCGCACCAAATACTAGAAGTTAAGCACTCTACTTGAACATTTTCGTCTCCAATGCGGAATTACACTTGTAGCAATCACTCATCCGGGTTCTCACTTCGTACACTAACGCATCATAATACAACAACCGTACTTCACACTTCCATTCGATCAAAATTCTCACCACTCACTCGGAAATACACCGTGAAAACATCATAATATATCTTTCCAAAAGCCATAGCATTCCATCATTTCACGATATCGGGTAATCAACCCACGAGACCCAATAACTACAACCGTTTGCTCTTACGCCGAGTATCCAAACTTGTACCCTACACTCCACAATCGTCCTAAAAGTAGTACAATCCACCGACAATCATTGTCGTCACGCCTATCAATCGTGGAATATTCGGGAATCATCCCGACACTTTTCGAAAATCTCTCGTATCCCTCTATCGGGAACTTCGCCATACCGTCTCACGTCGCTAACTACCTTCGCAATTAACTCCAAAGTCCAACTTGGGACTTTTTCGAAGACCATCGAAGCTTTCCTTTCCTAAATGAGCGACACCCGTTCGCTCATCACGTCTACTAGATAGGAACTTTTTCGCATTCTCCGGCATTGGTCATACTAAATAATCCTTCCAAGGACTCGCTATAAGATATTCGAACCTCGGTCTTTCAAATCATTTGAGTGTCAACGCTCGCTAAACATCACACTATACCACCGTTGTAAATTCGAGTTTCTCACCGGTACCCAAAATCAAAGCAATCACATCATCGGGGTCAAAAGTTACACTAGTAGGTATAAGGAGGCACCTGACGTTGTGTTATCCAACTCCGATTACTAACACCGAGTCTCCCAGACTCGACCCTTACGGGGTCTACTCCTGATGTCACACGTCACCTAACTACACGCGGTCACACAAATCTAACGAACCTTACGGCTCGACACCCATGACTTCCTAGCGGCACCTGCTAGTCACTTATATTCCATCTCAACACTAAGGAGGCGCTTGGAACACCAAGGCTTACACCTTTCCAACTTGGTCCTAACCATTAACCCGGTTACCTACATACATAAGGATAGTTAACCACCAAGACTCTACTCGCACACGAACACGATTAACGGAAATGCCTTTAGAACGGCACACCGCGTACACCCCCAAAATCATAAAAGAAAAGAGTGGCCGTCAAGAGCGTACAACACTCGCCACACAATCACAAAACCGCCATTGAAATCGAATCGTCAATTAATCATTAATTCGAAGATTATTCCAATAACTAAATACACACTTGCACGCATTCCGAAACGTGCAATACACACAACATCCGAAGTCTATAATGATCACTTAGAATACGCGAAGTCGTCACGTATTCTTCCAACTTCTCTAGGCAATCATTCTCTAAGAGTCAACATTAATAACCAAATTGTCACCCGCAATTTACTAAAGTCCACAATTCTGAGTACAAAGTTTGCTCAATCCCTTATATCGGGAAGAACTTAACCGATCTCGTGCCAAGATATCAATCCCCTAGCGTACCCTTACCAAGTACAATGCTAAAAACCACCAAGTCTCAACCTAATGTCAACAACCTAAAAGATGAAGGCCAAGTAAAAATGAATCCTTACGGATAACACCTTCCACCTAACACCCCTCTTAGTACGCATACACGGCTAATACGCATCTACCACAAGTATTTGATCAGAACACGGCTATTGTATCACTAGTCACACAACATGGTCCTCATGACCGAACCACCGGCGTATACAACTAGTAGTTTTCAATACTAACAATAAGAAGGTTATTCAATACAAAACTCAAGGTGTACAAAAACGGCTATCGTGATATATCCGTAGTGCGCAAAAACGACTATTGCAATACTACCAACAATATGTGTGTGAAACACGGCTACCGCACTATTAATACCAATGTGTGAGTAAAACCGACTATTACTCACAACCATGTGCACAAAACGGCTATGTGCACAATTCCTACGGGCAATTAAAATCGTAAATATACAAGTAACGGTTCTTCCCGAGAGCCGCTTGCCATCCATCACAACCAAGGGTGGTAACGAAGAGTTAATCCTTCCGGATATCCCTCATCACCTATCACAAGTCAAATGCGGTCAACAGAGAGATGACCCCAAATACACACATATATCTAATTTCCTCGTAGTACACAAAATGGCTATTTTGTAACTACTACCCAAAGTATACGACAATGAGGCATCGTACCCTTTCTCAAATCCCATTACGCTTCCTCGGTAGGAATATAAATCCTAATAAAGTCGACACAATTTCTTTGATGTAACACTACCAACTTCCCAACGTAGAACCTCGTTCCTAAATCAAATCGTCAAGATTACAAAGTCAAACGATTTCGCCATTTACCGTTGTACACGACCATACTTGGCGTCGGTCCCTCTTCCTGAATTCTCGAGAGCTCAATTCGATAATAATAAATACTAACGTCTACCGTCACCCGATTGCGCCACTAAAGTGATGACACAATGTCAACATAACACGTATCCTTTTAGAACGAAATTACCGCTGCCCGTAAATTAGACTTTTCCAACTATCAAATCCTTTCTACCCGTTACCACTACGAAAGCATCCGGTCAACGATACACACATGCTCTCAAGGGTTTCACCCACTTCACTACAAACGCGAACACGCGCTCACAACCTAACGCCAAAGTTCGTTCTCATGGCTTAGTCGATTCATTTACCTTATCACTAAGAAATGCTTGATTGCACCAAGTCTTACGCCCTCGTCCGTCAATACAAATGTCATCATAGGGTGTTTCCATTAGGAATGTCACCCGCATAAATACTACGTATTACCACTATGCATTCGTCCCCAGGGCGCGTTTCCACGAGTCAACGAGTCAGGCGCTACCCTGGTGCACTATCATCAAAACCATCAACAAACCGAATCTTCACCGAGTTCACTTGAGTCTAAATAGATCTCGAAGCAAAGTTGAAGTCCCTAATACATACACGAATCCATCAGCACAAATAAACAATAATAAGGCATATTTGTACCAAAGACGAAAATACCTGAAACATCATCGTTGGACCCTTGCGCTCCACTGATCATCAGATAGTCACGCTCTAACCTCCTAACCCGATCTACAAACGATTCGGAACATTCCGACTTACGGTGTCCCTTCTTTTGGCAAATAAAGCACTTGATCGTGCTTAAAGGTACACTCGTACAATCCCGTGCAAAATGACCTCGTCCTCCACACCGAAAGCACGTAGGCCCATAACCTGTCTTACTCCTCTTCTTCACTTTTTCAACACCTCCGGGCGTACTTCTCGCCCTTTTACTAGGAGCACCTCTTGATTCTAACTTTCTCTTACCCAAAGAGTGATCAGCAAATTTTGAAGCATGAGATTCAATCCCCATAGTTGCTCCTTCGTCACCGTCACCTTGAGGTTTAGGAAACCTCTTTTCTAACTCTTCCTTCACGACCTTAGGCACTCGGTCTCGAACCATCTCGGTCACTATTCCCTCGAACGACTCTTGGAGAACTTGCTTAACCTTGTTGGCGAAAATCAAGATATAGCGTTCGAACTCCGTCTCAATCCTTAATGTTAACTCATCCTTCCCCTCATGAATAGGCGCGTCCATTCCGGTTCCATCTTCCGTCTTCATTCTAAAGAATGCATATAGATTAAACAACGAAACGAAAAGGAACGACATACATATACCACACCGCCCCATCTTGGTTGATACTCGTCGTACATTGCTTGTTTGACACGTCTTGAACCCGTAACAATGGTAGCTAATCATTGTTACGCGAGCACATCGCATTAACTTGCTAGTACAACGTCTATCTCGCTTGATGATTGCTAAAACAACACAAAACGATTAGTGCAAGGCTAGTTCACATAGACCTAAGCACTAACCAAATCCCCGGTCCGACCCGTCTCCTACAAGTCCCGCAAAAAGCGCATACACATTAAAGTCTAAGTCTAGGCACCTATCTCAAGTCGCCTAAATCCCTTAGACCATGCTCTGATACCACTTGTAACAACCCGAACCAAACCGCGACCAGAATACAAAATAAAAAATAAAAATTGTTGTACAGAGAAGTGGCGCGGGGCGCCAGGATGGCCGCGCGGCGCGCCATTCAGGCCTGTCCGGAAAGTTTCAAAATGCGAAAAAGATCGACCAGTTCCCGACATTTTTAGACGACACGCTTTATACCACACATTCAAATATGTAAAACTAACACAATTCAAACGTAAAATAAGTTTTATAAAGTGGAGCCTACTTTAGCCGTTTTACGAGTTTAATACAAAATATGAGTTTCGACCGCCAAAAAGTTTAAGTACCAAACTACACTACGAGCATGGCGTTTGGGATTAAACTACCCAAGTCTCGGTCAAACTCCAAGAACTAACACTTCCAAAAAGTGTCCCCTAATCAACAAGCGGGATCTCTAATCCATGATAATGCCCTTACCCTTGTCCACAACCGAACCTATAAAAATAGTAAACAACGAGAGGGTAAGCAAAGCTTAGTGAATGCAATAATTATACGAATACATATATAATTATACCTACTTGCATACACTTACACAAACCGCAAACATGCTAACAAACACAATTAGCTTATCGTCGCAATAACAAGCTATAAACCTCCAATACCACAAGCTAGCATAACAACCGCATATAAATATAACTCGAATAATATAATATGCTTACCACACAAATAACCATGGTTAACCAATAGTACAAGGGAACGGCGCTAGCGAAAACGCCATCGGTGTTCACAACATCCGTTAGGGCACTTAACACCTCACACCACTAACCCCTAGGGTGGCACCTTAACACCTCGGCACATCACCCCGAGTGGCATCTTAACACCTCGATGCATCACTCATAAATTTACGGAGTGGCGTCTTAACACCTCGACACTACACTCCTAGGTGGCATCTTAACACCTCGATGCTACACCCGAGTGGCATCTTAACACCTCGATGCTACACTCTTCACGTGAAACATGGTGTCTTAGCACCTCGACACTACACATTTTACGCTACAACAAATAGATACATTATATAGATACGCATATAATTATTCTACTCACCTCAAAGTCTTGTGAAAAGATACCCGAGCTTGCGAAACCTCAAAGTAACGTACCTATCACATTATACATATAATCAAACGCAAACTCAAGTCGGTCAACCAAACCCTTTCACCATTCTAAGCCATTTTGACCCAAGGTGCAATTTCAACCCATTTACACCCTTAACCCTAAATTGGGTCAACACACACCAAAACCCTAATCATTCGTCAAGATGGGTTTAAAACACACTTAGGTCACAAGGCTAACTCGTTTTCATACTTGCTAGGCCGCTTAGGTCATTAAAGACTTATTTGACCCATTTCAAAGTCAACACACCCATTTGGGTCATCCATACCCAATAACACCCATTTACATATCATTAAAGTGTTCTAGTACTTTAACTAACCAATTAAGTTCATAATCATCAATCTAACACTTGAAAACCCTAGTTAGTCATCTTTGAGTCTTCATGACCCAAATTCATCCAAAAACACCCCATTCACCCACAAATGGGTTTTAAGTTCATCATTAACCCTAACTCTAACCCTTTCACAAATTAAACAAGGAAATCAAGATTAGAGCATACCACTATGATCAAAACGTAGCTAGAGGAAAGATGAACAACTTTAATACCCGCACTTTGATCCGAAATCGCCTCCTTCTTCCTTGATTCAAGCTTTCCCTTACTAAGAATCTCTCTCTCTAGAAACTAAATTGGAAGAAGTGAAGTAGATGAAAATGGAGTTATGAGGCTCCCCAAAACTGATCTAGGGCCTTAAGGTCGGCCCTCAAGTGAATTTAACCAATTGCCCTCAAAATATCTAATTAATAAGGTCGCGCGGCGCGTAATGGCGCGACGCTCCATAAGGCTGCGCGGCGCGCCAAATGCCCAGTTCAGCTTCTTTTGAATTTTAATTAAATACAACCTAAACCCCACAACTTGAATAACTTATACATACATAAGTACAATAAAATATTCGGGTCTTACAAGAAAAGCCTTTTCGAAAAAGTACTTTCGAAAACCAAAAACGTTTGTAAATAAAAAAAGGCTTAAGTAAGGCAGAAATCTTGTTGGGACGAACCGAATCTCTAATACAGCGTTACATGACTGGGCATTATCGACCTAAATTGATTATGGTGAAGCACCCAAATAAGACCATATAAGCATTCATCTTTAATTCTTCACTATTTTCCGTTGAGAGTGCCGATGCCTGTGCCCAGAATCAGAACTTGCTCTAGATCTGCATTTTCGAGAAACAAAATGTGATATAGGTATAATCATAAAAGCTAGCCATTTGTCAAAGAAACCGTTCACACCTTCCACCTCTACCACATCATTCACATCATCTTTACTATCACCCAAAAAACTCATAAAATGACATTCCTTCCGAAAACCCGATGTTATAAACTTCTCAAGTATCACGGCAAAGGTCTTGCAAAAAGTTTACCGGCAGAAAGTTTCTCGAGATAAAATATCCAAAAAATAAAAATAAAAAATAAATAAATAAATTTATTCAAAAGTTCTGAGAAAAGAAGCAGAACTTATAAAGAGAAACGTCGAAGAAGAACTTGACCAAAAAATGGCTATCACTCCAAAAAAAGAAAAAGTTCATAAGTGCTTCTCAAAATATATCAGCACTCCTATCTATCTTCCATTTCCAAATTTCAGAATAAAAGTCTTTAAAAGACTATTTCACCCTTTCACACCCCTTAAAACAACTTCGCCACCACTCCAACATTCCTTTTTCATCCTTCAAAATTGACAAATGACCTAGAAGCTATGGTTATTACCGTTTTCGCATTAGTAGCAAGGATTTGAGTCTTTATCAATCCTATGATGATGGGTGGAACATGACTAACTATGAGTGAATTCATTTCTTAGATCTATAGGGAACCTAAAACACTTGTGTGATTTGAGTGACCCGTGAAAGCTAGTCTAAGTCATGTAACCTCCCCGCATGCTTGCAGAGATAGTTTCAACCCTAACATAAATGACTTACCTTATTTTTTCGCTCTTATAATAAAAAGCAAACCGCTTAGGCCAATAGAAAGGAAACTCTGAAAAGATTTCTTGAAGTTAAAAACGAGAGTTTGCTTGAGGACAAGCAAAATCTAAGTGTGGGATATTTGATATCGGCTAAAAAGTCACATTTTCACCCCGGTATTGAGGCCCAAAAACAATAAAGTTCCAAGCTTTATTGCCAAAATACTCACTTTGTCAGTTAAAAATGAAGATCAAGCAATTACAAAGGCAGTGCAAAAAGAATCAAGAGAATCGGAGCTAAAACGAAGATTCTAGAGCGAAAACGGTTAAAGACAAGTTACGACCCCGGAAATCAAGTTACGATCCCGGGAACAAGCAAAACGATCCAAGCAAAACAGCAAATCAGGGCACCATACTGCCTGCCATACGGCTTGTCATACAGCCTGCCCACATCACATACAGCCAGCCTGCCACCGGGCACCTAAAAAAGGTTGCCCTAGCCACCGGCCTTGCCATACGGCCTGCCAGCCGTTTCCCTGAAAAAATTTAAGTATAAATAAAGGGCATTTGTCATCCATTTTCCACACACTTCAATTCATTTCTCTCTCTTTTTTTTTACAATATTAGTCATACTTTCAAGGTCTTCGACTTCGTGCGGGAAACCTAGTACCCGAAGAAGAACGTCGAAGATTGTATTAGGAGCGGTCTGGAGTTTGAAGTTGTCACTTCTGTATTCGGAACTCATTTAATCTACTGGTACTTCTATCCTTTATCTTTATATAATGTCTTCCATTATTATGATCTATGATATTGTTACCATGATTAGCGAGTAGTTATCTTTAGTGTATGCTATGATGTAGTTAGTTATAATGCCGAAATAATGTTATGGTTTGTGTATGTTGTTGAGATGCTTTCCGATTATGCTTTAAACTCAATCACTTTTCCAACTAATAGAACGTAGTTATCGGATCTGATATTGGGAATTTGCGAACCTCAATTCGAGTATACTATCTGTGTCACCCCTTGGTAATAAAAGTCTATCGGATACAACGTAAGTTTGACTGAGGCACACCGGTTGTAGTAAGTCCACCGAGCCTTGGATTCTAACTGAGAACTCTTTCGTAGTGAAACATCTAACTAGGCCCATAGTACATTGTCGGTCCTAGACCATGCTAGTGTAGTCACCAAGCATATAAACTTCATATGTGCACGCTGAAGCACAACGGTTGTTGTAAGCTGTACCTCTGCTAAGTAAGGCCATGGAACCCAGTCAGTGTTGATTAGTACACTTCGCCTTAATGCGGTCTCAAGCATTGCACCCCGCTTGAGGGATTCTAAGTTAATTAAGGAACTATTTGTTTAAACACATAAAGGATTGGACCGTTAGGATAACCGAACGTGTTCATGGAAGTCAAACTGACTTGGCCATGGTGTTCTTTATGGTTGAACTCTTTTCAAGGGCCTAACTACCTTTTTATACCCAATCATTAACGAAAGCATCAAAACACATCACGTCCCTCGGATATGGCACACCTTGTATTTCATTGTGCTTAAGAAAGTTTAGACGTTTGTGGAATGTTAATACGTCACCCAAACGAGTCGCTCAATTGGATGAGCCGCTTGAACGTGTATGCCTGTAGTCAGACTGCACGAGCGTCGGGGGTAAGGGACGTTGCTGTCTATTCAAAATCTTCAAGCCTAACGCATTACCCAGTGACATGTCTTATCACAGGGGCGGTAGGACCAGCGTAGTGAACTAACGAAATCATAGTATGCACTTGCTTTAACCTTATTCGAATTACAAATTTTATCTCATTTACTTTATTTTATCTTATAAGCCAGAAATCCAAAATTAGGTAATACACAACTACTCCTTCACTTTAGGATTATCTTAAGTTATAAATATAGGTTCAATTCTACTGATATCTTAAAAATTCGACCCTAGGTCATACTTCCATTACTCACCATAATAAGGAGTAGTACGATTTAGGCCCCGCTATATATAAATTTAAAACTATTGTTTCACCTCCCGATAGTTGATTCTGACGTCTTGCGGCCTAACGACATCGCATAAATAAAATCGTCCGTTTCGGTCATATCAATGGACATAATATCTTTATGTGCCCAACCTTCCACCCTTGAAACATGTGAAAGATTTCTTTCCTTAGTCTTCAATTTCATCCTTACTTGACTCGTCTTTCTCATTCTTCTTGCTGAATGAAACCTCCTTATTGTCTTTATTGGATGAAATCCTATTCTTGTAGTTCTTCCCATTCAAGAACAACAACGCATCAGACTCAAAACGTTTAGCCATTTGCTTAGCTAATGCTTCCTTATTAGAGCGAAGATTCTCTAATCCTTCAACCGAAAGCTTAGCAGAATAAAAGTGATGAAAGGCACGTACTCCCTCAACCTACGATTTAAGTACCGACACAACCAAGATTTACTAATCCTCACGTTATCATCAATTTCCAAATCTCAAGAATCTTCCCAACCTTTTTTGGTGAGCTTACATCACGAACATGATCAATGTACTCTTTATTAATGGAAGCCCTCAACACAAAGAGTGTAGTCCCACATTTGAATAACCACTTCCTCCGCGATTCAGCTTGCTCTTAGAAATCTATGGGGATTATTGCATAGGTCCATGCAACAAGTTCCTTTAAATCTTGATCTTGAAGATAAACTTTCCTACACATACATGAATACTTATAGTTGCTTCCTACAAGTTTCTCCAATCCATATTGCATGCTTTCACCATTTTCATTTGTGACCTCAGGGTTGATAGTAATAACAAAGCTTTGCACCAAGTAAATCATCTAACTTATTTTCCAAGTGTATCCTTAATACTGTTAATACATATGAATCAATAAAAACAAAACATATACATTTTGTATGTAAAAAAATTAAAGATATTAGAAAAATAATCCTCTAAGTTATATAAATGTAATACCTAAGTATATATATAAACCTCCGTGATATTATTCTCATAACCGCGATACTACAAACTTGACAACGACCATACGGTATGAATATCATAAAACTTAGCATGACAATGCCAGTAAGTCTCGTATGACCGAAAAACCACTTCCCCGAACGACCAACATCTCGATAACAAAAAGTTACAAGTCTTCGGCAAGTCATCCTTGGCTTGCCTCATAAACCTCATTTCACATGCAAGATCCTTGATGTGAAATAAAAAAAACATCTTTTCACCAGTGTCGATTCTATGATTAAAACTCAATGGGGTCCTAAAAAAATTTCCATTAGGAATTATGTTTTAAGGGTATTTTAGTGGTCATTTACCTTTAAAAATCTATAAATTCTGAATATATATGGGGTCATATACTTAAATTTAGTGGTGTCCTATACATTTTGAACACTAGATTATTAAAAAAAAATCCCACATGTGGGGTCATAGGACCCCATTGCTCTTCATGTAGGATCGCCTCTGCTTTTCACCATCAATATGATCGGTGGCAATTTTAATATCAAAAATTATTAGGGTCCTAAAAAATTTGAGTGGTTCTTTGTAAAAAAATTTCTAAAAATGATTATTTATTTTCATAAAAATCACTAATTTTTTAAAAATATATGATGTCATATTTATAAATTTAATGGTGTCATATTCGTATTTAGTAGCATTACTATATTTTTTCACTGGGGGACGCCACTAGCTCGTACATACATTCGCCAGTGAATATGATCCCTCATTCTACCTTTTACAAAAATAAAGCTAAATTCAACGCCTATGAATATTATTATCATCTATACTAATACACAAAAGTTATGAAGAGTACTTTATCACCTACACTAATATACAAAAATTATGAACAGTACTTTATCACCTATACTAATATACAAAAGTTATGAATAGTACTTTTCGCACGCTCTAATCACTTTTACATCGCGCAATAACGGTTGTACACCGGTCACTATTCACGCGAACATTACTATCCACGCGAACAGTACTATTCACGGTACTGTAGCATTTTTTTTAACAGTTTTTTTCCATATTTTTTTATTTTTTGGTTTCCTTTATATTTTTCTTCACCCGCAGCAAATATCTACTAGACAAAAAATAGGAATAGTACCGATAGTTTCTTTATAATTAGCAGCAGCAAATATCTACTATGCAAAAAATATGAATAGTACCGATTGTTTCCTTTATATTTTTCTCTACCTGTTGTAACAATTTTTTTTTTATTTTTTCTTTTTTGGTTTCCTTTATATTTTTCTCCACCCGCAGAGATGCACCTATGTTATTAATTTAAAATAACATTTAAATCTTTGACGGGTTATACCTTTTAGTTCGACTCGAGTTGCGCTTCAACGACATCATCGTTAAACTAAACGCAATAAAATACATTGAAAACCGAACCCCCGGCGCGAAGCGAGAGTAAACAACTAGTTAGGGCAAATAGACTCATCCGATACTAACCTGTTATTTGAGATTAATTTTTTTATTTAAATATTATTCTTAATGACGTCATGTACATAGCCTCAAATTTTTTCTTTTTTATTTTTTATTTTTTTAACAAAAAAAATTACCTTTTTATGATGTCATCATTTTAGCATTATAATAGGATCTATAGAAGATTAGGGGTTTTAACAAATATCCCCCTCTTAACTTCTAAAATTACATATATACCCAATTAAAAAGAATAATATCATATAAAACCTTTTTTTTTTTAACGGCCAAATAAATTTAGAATAAATCACAACGCTCCCAAGCAAGACGCTATGAGAGAAATTACACCGGAACAGCGAGCCATGATTTCCAATTAGAAACTAAATGACCCCTATTCTTAATCTATCGAAATACAAGTAATCTAATAACATCAAAAAGACTACTTCTAGAACAAAAAAATCATTAAAAACAATGCCGTTTCTAAATCTCCAAATAGCCCACAACGTAGTGATCACAGAAGCGATAACTCGGTGCTTGCTAGAAACGCATAACCGAATTCCTTCGATCCATTCGATGAACGTGTCCCATGAAGAAAAAGAAGGCATCGAACAATTAAACCAAATACGAATACGTTGCCATATATCCAACGATAAGGGGTAATCGAAGAACACATGATCCCTCGTCTCTATCCCATTATTGCATATCGGACAAACAATAGAATTAATATCTATTCCTTTCTCAAAAAGCTTCCAACGAACCGGAAGAGCATTCAATCTAAATCTCCAAAGGAAAATATTAACTTTACGGGGGATAAATTTGAACCAACTAGTGATAGGAGACGTGCTTGGGAGCAACTTACGATCCAAATACAGTCTAGCCTCTTTTACATTAAACAGCCCCTTCGAAGCTACTGAAAAATCCCAACGATCATCCCCATCATTCAAAGTACATCCACTTATATCGACGATCAACTCATTCAAAAGCTGTTCGTTCCGACTACCAATCAAATCTCTCGACCACGTCCAATTCCAAGATCCATTTTTCCATTTATCAGCAACACTACACTCTTTATATACTTCAAGATGAAAAAGGCGATTAAATTTAGAAGCCAATGGGACCACCCCACACCACGGATCATGCCAGAATTGCACATTCGCCCCTGAATCAACTAGCATCCGAAACGCATTATTAGGAATATAACCATTGTCAACGGTCCACTTACAAACCTCCACCACATTAGACCAAACAGACACGCGAGAACCCGAAGAGCTTGCAAACTCGGAACCGTGAATGGATTTTACAATATTAACCCATAAATCGTTAGGCTTGGATAAAAAATGCCACCGCCACTTTAGAATAAGAGCAATATTAAAAGCTTTCAAACTCCCGACATTTAACCCCCCACGTTCAAAAGGGGCTAAGATTTTATCCCATTTCACCCAACTCGTCTTTTTAATCGAATTGTTACCACCCCAAAAAAATCTCGTACGAATCGACTTTAGTAATTTCAAGACTTTTTCCGGGCATTTGAACATGGACATAAAATAAATCCCTAGGCTTCCCATAACGGATTTAATCAAAGGCAACCGACCACCCGAAGAAATCAAACTAGCCTTCCAAGAAGCAAGTTTAGAACGAAACTTCTCAACTAAAGGATCCCAATTTTTGCACAACTTCATGTTGGCGCCAATAGGGATACCGAGATACTTAGTCGGAAATGTACCTGCTCTAGCCCCCGAAGACAAAGCAAACGAGTTGACCTCATCAATATCAACACAAATACCAAAAATGTGAGACTTGTTAACATTAATCCTTAAACCCGAGGCCAAGTAAAAAACTTCTAAAATCAATAATATTCTGTTTAACACATGGATATTCCAATATGATAAAATAACAACATCATCCGCATAAAATAAATGAGAAATGTGAATATTATTTGATCCGACATAAATACCTCGACTAAAATTAGCTTCCTTGGCCCGATTAAGAGCTAGGTTAAGGCCTTCCATAACGATAATGAAAAGAAAAGGACTTAACAGGTCACCCTGTCTAAGCCCTCTCTTTAATTCAAACTCACGAGTCGGGCTTCCATTAACAAGAACAGATGTACGAGCAGATTTTAGACATCCCATAATCCAGTCACACCATTTCGAACCAAAACCCAAGGAGGCTAACATAAAGATTAAATAGTCCCAGTTTACCGAATCGTATGCTTTTTCAAAATCTACTTTGAACAATAACATCTTTTTATTAACTTTCTTGAACCATGTAATGATCTCAGAAACCATCATTGGACCGTCTAAAATCTGACGACCCGCTATAAACGCTGACTGAACTGGACTAATTAATTTATCAATAAACGGGAGTAACCTGTTGGTAAGAATCTTCGAGACAATCTTGTAAAAGAAGCCAACCAAGGATATGGGACGAAAATTGAAATGTCCCGTTCTTATTGATTAAAAACGTTCCATATTAATTGATTTCGTTGCGAGGTTTTGACCTCTATATGAGACGTTTTTCAAAGACTGCATTCATTTTTAAAACAAACCATAACCTTTATTTCATAAATAAAGGTTTAAAAAGCTTTACGTAGATTATCAAATAATGATAATCTAAAATATCCTGTTTACACACGATCATTACATAATGGTTTACAATACAAATATGTTACATTGAAATCAGTTTCTTGAATGCAGTTTTTACACAATATCATACAAACATGGACTCCAAATCTTGTCCTTATTTTAGTATGCAACAGCGGAAGCTCTTAGTATTCACCTGAGAATAAACATGCTTTAAATGTCAACAAAAATATTGGTGAGTTATAGGTTTAACCTATATATATCAAATCATAACAATAGACCACAAGATTTCATATTTCAATACACATCCCATACATAGAGATAAAAATCATTCATATGGTGAACACCTGGTAACCGACATTAACAAAATGCATATATAAGAATATCCCCATCATTCCGGGACACCCTTCGGATATGATATAAATTTCGAAGTACTAAAGCATCCGGTACTTTGGATGGGGTTTGTTAGGCCCAATAGATCTATCTTTAGGATTCGCGTCAATTAGGGTGTATGTTCCCTAATTCTTAGATTACCAGACTTAATAAAAAGGGGCATATTCGATTTCCATAATTCAACTATAGAATGTAGTTTCACGTACTTGTGTCTATTTTGTAAATCATTTATAAAACCTGCATGTATTCTCATCCCAAAAATATTAGATTTTAAAAGTGGGACTATAACTCACTTTCACAGATTTTTACTTCGTCGGGAAGTAAGACTTGGCCACTGGTTGATTCACGAACCTATAACAATATATACATATATATCAAAGTATGTTCAAAATATATTTACAACACTTTTAATACATTTTGATGTTTTAAGTTTATTAAGTCAGCTGTCCTCGTTAGTAACCTACAACTAGTTGTCCACAGTTAGATGTACAGAAATAAATCGATAAATATTATCTTGAATCAATCCACGACCCAGTGTATACGTATCTCAGTATTGATCACAACTCAAACTATATATATTTTGGAATCAACCTCAACCCTGTATAGCTTACTCCAACATTCACATATAGAGTGTCTATGGTTGTTCCGAAATATATATATAGATGTGTCGACATGATAGGTCGAAACATTGTATACGTGTCTATGGTATCTCAATATTACATAATATACAATACAAGTTAATTAAGTTATGGTTGGAATAGATTTGTTACCAATTTTCACGTAGCTAAAATGAGAAAAATTATTCAATCTTGTTTTACCCATAACTTCTTCATTTTAAATCCGTTTTGAGTGAATCAAATTGCTATGGTTTCATATTGAACTCTATTTTATGAATCTAAACAGAAAAGGTATAGGTTTATAGTCTGAAAAATAAGTTACAAGTCGTTTTTGTAAAGGTAGTCATTTCAGTCGAAAGAACGACGTCTAGATGATCATTTTAGAAAACATACTTCCACTTTGAGTTTAACCATAATTTTTGGATATAGTTTCATGTTCATAATAAAAATCATTTTCCCAGAATAACAACTTTTAAATTAAAGTTTATCATAGTTTTTAATTAACTAACCCAAAACAGCCCGCGGTGTTACTACGACGGTGTAAATCCGATTTTACGGTATTTTTCGTGTTTCCAGGTTTTAAATCATTAAGTTAGCATATCATATAGATATAGAACATGTGTTTAGTTGATTTTAAAAGTCAAGTTAGAAGGATTAACTTTTATTTGCGAACAAGTTTAGAATTAACTAAACTATGTTCTAGTGATTACAAGTTTAAACCTTCGAACAAGATAACTTTATATGTATGAATCGAATGATGTTATGAACATCATTACTACCTCAAGTTCCTTGGATAAACCTACTGGAAATGAGAAAAAATAGATCTAGCTTCAAAGGATCCTTGGATGGCTTGAAAGTTCTTGAAGCAGAATCATGACACGAAAACAATTTCAAGTAAGATTTCCACTCGAAATAAGATTGTTATAGTTATAGAAATTGAATTAAAGTTTGAATATGATTATTACCTTGTATTAGAAAGATAACCTACTGTAAGTAACAAAGGTTTCTTGATCTTGGATGATTACTTGGAATGGATTTAGAAAACTTGGAAGTAAACTTGCAATCTTGGAAGTATTCTTGATTTTATGAAACTAGAACTTTTGGAATTTATGAAGAACACTTAGAACTTGAAGATAGAACTTGAGAGAGATCAATTAGATGAAGAAAATTGAAGAATGAAAGTGTTTGTAGGTGTTTTTGGTCGTTGGTGTATGGATTAGATATAAAGGATATGTAATTTTGTTTTCATGTAAATAAGTCATGAATGATTATTCATATTTTTGTAATTTTATGAGATATTTCATGCTAGTTGCCAAATGATGGTTTCCACATGTGTTAGGTGACTCACATGGGCTGCTAAGAGCTGATCATTGGAGTGTATATACCAATAGTACATACATCTAAAAGCTGTGTATTGTACGAGTACGAATACGGGTGCATACGAGTAGAATTGTTGATGAAACTGAACGAGGATGTAATTGTAAACATTTTTTTTAATAGAAGTATTTTGATAAGTGTCTTGAAATCTTTCAAAAGTGTATGACTACATATTAAAACACTACATGTATATACATTTTAACTGAGTCGTTAAGTCATCGTTAGTCGTTACATGTAAATGTTATTTTGAAACCTTTAGGTTAACGATCTTATTAAATGTTGTTAACCCATTGTTTATTATAACAAATGAGATGTTAAATTGTTATATTATCATGATATTATGATATATAATATATCTTAGTATGATATATATACAGTTAAATGTCGTTACAACGATAATCGTTACATATATGTCTCGTTTCGAAATCATTAAGTTAGTAGTCTTATTTTTACATATGTATTTCATTGTTAATACACTTAATAATATATTTACTTATCATTTAACATAATTAACCAAGTGTATCAATATCTTAATATGATTCATATGTACCTAGTAAGACGTTGTTATAACGATAATCGTTATATATATCGTTTTCGAGTTTCTTAATTTAATAGTCTCATTTTTATGTATATAACTCATTGTTAAAATACCTAATGAGATACATACTTATAATAAATCATGTTAACTATATATATAACCATATATATGTCATCGTATAGTTTTTACAAGTTTTAACGTTCGTGAATCACCGGTCAACTTGGGTGGTCAATTGTCTATATGAAACCTATTTCAATTAATCAAGTCTTAACAAGTTTGATCACTTAACATGTTGGAAACACTTAATCATGTAAATAACAATTTCATTTAATATATATATAAACATGTAAAAGTTCGGGTCACTACAGTACCTACCCGTTAAATAAATTTCGTCCTGAAATTTTAAGCAGTTGGAGGTGTTGACGTATCTTCTGGAAATAAATGCGGGTATTTCTTCTTCATCTGATCTTCACACTCCCAGGTGAACTCGGGTCCTCTACAAGCATTCCATCGAACCTTAACAATCGGTATCTTGTTTTGTTTAAGTCTCTTAACCTCACGATCCATTATTTCGACGGGTTCTTCAATGAATTGAAGTTTTTCATTGATTTGGATTTCGTCCAACGGAATAGTGAGATCTTCTTTAGAAAAACATTTCTTCAAATTTGAGACGTGGAAAGTGTTATGTACAGCCGCGAGTTGTTGAGGTAGCTCCAGTTGGTAAGCTACTGGTCCGACACGACCTATAATCTTGAATGGTCCAATGTACCTTGGATTTAGTTTCCCCCGTTTACCAAATCGAACAACGTCTTTCCAAGGTGAAACCTTAAGCATGACCATTTCTCCAATTTCAAACTCTATATCTTTTCTTTTACTGTCCGCGTAGCTCTTTTGTCGACTCTGGACGGTTTTCAATCTTTGTTGAATTTGGATGATTTTCTCGGTAGTTTCTTGTATTATCTCCGGACCCGTAATCTGTCTATCCCCCACTTCACTCCAACAAATCGGAGACCTGTACTTTCTATCATAAAGTGCTTCAAACAGCGCCATCTCAATGCTTGAATGGTAGCTGTTGTTGTAAGAAAATTCTGCTAACGGTAGATGTCGATCCCAACTGTTTCTGAAATCAATAACACAAGATCGTAGCATGTCTTCAAGCATTTGTATCGTCCTTTCACTCTGCCCATCAGTTTGTGGATGATAGGCAGTCCTCATGTCTAGACGAGTTCCCAATGCTTGCTGTAATGTCTGCCAGAATCTTGAAATAAATCTGCCATGCCTATCAGAGATAATAGAGATTGGTATTCCATATCTGGAGACGAATTTCTTCAAATACAGTCGTGCTAACTTCTCCATCTTGTCATCTTCTCTTATTGGCAGGAAGTGTGCTGACTTGGTGAGACGATCAACTATTACCCAAATAGTATCATAACCACTTGCAGTCCTTGGCAATTTAGTAATGAAATCCATGGTAATGTTTTCCCATTTCCATTCCGGGATTTCAGGTTGTTGTAGTAGACCTGATGGTTTCTGATGTTCAGCTTTGACCTTAGAACACGTCAAACATTCTCCTACATATTTAGCAATATCGGCTTTCATACCTGGCCACCAAAAATGTTTCTTAAGATCCTTGTACATCTTCCCCGTTCCAGGATGTATTGAGTATCTGGTTTTATGAGCTTCTCTAAGTACCATTTCTCTCATATCTCCAAATTTTGGTACCCAAATTCTTTCAGCCCTATACCGGGTTCCGTCTTCCCAAATATTAAGATGCTTCTCCGATCCTTTGGGTATTTCATCCTTTAAATTTCCCTCTTTTAAAACTCCTTGTTGCGCCTCCTTTATTTGAGTAGTAAGGTTAGTGTGAATCATTATATTCATAGATTTTACTCGAATGGGTTCTCTGTCCTTTCTGCTCAAGGCGTCGGCTACCACATTTGCCTTCCCCGGGTGGTAACGAATCTCAAAGTCGTAATCATTCAACAATTCAATCCACCTACGCTGCCTCATATTCAGTTGTTTCTGATTAAATATGTGTTGAAGACTTTTGTGGTCGGTATATATAATACTTTTGACCCCATATAAGTAGTGCCTCCAAGTCTTTAATGCAAAAACAACCGCGCCTAATTCCAAATCATGCATCGTATAATTTTGCTCGTGAATCTTCAATTGTCTAGACGCATAAGCAATCACCTTCGTCCATTGCATTAATACACAACCGAGACCTTGCTTTGATGCGTCACAATAAATCACAAAATCATCATTCCCTTCAGGCAATGACAATATAGGTGCCGTAGTTAGCTTTTTCTTCAATAATTGAAATGCCTTCTCTTGTTCATCCTTCCATTCAAATTTCTTCCCTTTATGCGTTAATGCAGTCAAGGGTTTTGCTATTTTGGAGAAATCTTGGATGAATCTTCTGTAGTAACCAGCCAATCCTAAAAATTTACGTATATGCTTCGGAGTTTTTGGGGTTTCCCACTTTTCAACGATTTCGATCTTTGCCAGGTCCACCTGGATACCTTCTTTGTTCACTATGTGACCGAGGAATTGAACTTCTTCCAACCAAAATGCACACTTTGAAAACTTAGCGTACAGTTTTTCTTTCCTCAATACTTCTAGCACTTTTCTCAAATGTTCTTCGTGCTCTTGATCATTCTTTGAATAAATAAGTATGTCATCGATGAAAACAATGACAAACTTGTCAAGATATGGCCCACACACTCGGTTCATAAGGTCCATGAACACAGCTGGTGCGTTAGTCAATCCAAACGGCATAACCATAAAATCGTAATGACCTTAACGCGTCCTAAAAGCAGTTTTTGGAATATCATCCTCCTTTACTCGCATTTGATGATATCCAGAACGTAAATCGATCTTCGAATAAACCGACGAGCCTTGTAGTTGATCAAATAAGTCGTCAATTCTCGGCAGTGGATAACGGTTTTTGATGGTAAGTTTGTTCAACTCTCTGTAGTCAATACACAGCCTAAATGTACCATCCTTCTTCTTGACAAACAAAACAGGAGCTCCCCATGGTGATGTGCTTGGTCGAATGAAACCACGTTCTAATAGTTCTTGCAGTTGGCTTTGCAGTTCTTTCATCTCGTTGGGTGCGAGTCTATAAGGAGCACGAGCTATTGGTGCAGCTCCTGGTACAAGATCTATTTGAAATTCAACAGATCGATGTGGAGGTAGTCCCGGTAATTCTTTTAGAAATACATCGGGAAATTCTTTTGCGACGGGAACATCATTGATGCTCTTTTCTTCAGTTTGTACTTTCTCGACGTGTGCTAGAACAGCATAGCAACCTTTTCTTATTAGTTTTTGTGCCTTCAAATTACTAATAAGATGTAGCTTCATGTTGCCCTTTTCTCCGTACACCATTAAGGGTTCTCCTTCTTCTCGTACAATGCGAATTGCATTTTTATAACATACGATCTCGGCTTTCACCTTCTTCAGCCAGTCCATGCCAACTATTACATCAAAACTCCCTAACTCTACTGGTATCAAATCAATCTTAAATATTTCGCTACCCAGTTTAATTTCTCGATTCCGGCATATATTATCTGCTGAAATTAATTTACCGTTTGCTAATTCGAGTAAAAATTTACTATCCAACGGCGTCAATGGACAACTTAATTTAGCACAAAAATCTCTACTCATATAGCTTCTATCCGCACCCGAATCAAATAAAACGTAAGCAGATTTATTGTCAATAAGAAACGTACCCGTAACAAGCTCCGAGTTTTCCTGTGCCTCTGCCGCATTAATATTGAAAACTCTTCCGCGGCCTTGTCCATTCGTGTTCTCCTGGTTCGGGAAATTTCTAATAATGTGGCCTGGTTTTCCACATTTATAACAAACTACATTGACATAACTTGCTCCGACACTACTTGCTCCGCCATTACTCGTTCCGACACCATTTGTTCCTTTTGTTCTATTAACCCCTGGTCCGTAGACCTCACACTTCGCCGCGCTTTGACCATTTCTTTTACACTTGTTGCAAAATTTGGTGCAGAACCCCGAGTGATACTTTTCACACCTTTGGCATAGCTGCTTCTGATTGTTGTTGTTGTTGCGGTTGTTATTATTGTTGGGATGATTGTTGTAGTTGTTGTTGTTGTTATTGTTATTGTTGGGCCGTTTGTTGTAGTTGCGATTGATGTTGCGATTGTTGGGATAATTGTTGCGATTATTGTTGTAATTGCTGTTGTTGTTGTATTGGTGATTCTTATCACCGTTTTCCTCCCACTTTCTTTTGACTTGCTTCACATTGGCCTCTTCAGCCGTCTGTTCTTTAATTCTTTCCTCAATCTGGTTCACTAGTTTGTGAGCCATTCTACATGCCGTTGTATGGAGGCGGGCTCGTGTGAACTTATATCTTCTTGGATTCTTTCCGGTAATCCTTTCACAAACGCGTCGATCTTCTCTTCCTCATTTTCGAACGCTCCCGGACACAATAGGCACAATTCTGTGAATCGTCTTTCGTACGTGGTAATATCAAATCCTTGGGTTCGTAACCCCCTAAGTTCTGTCTTGAGCTTATTGACCTCGGTTCTGGGATGGTACTTCTCGTTCATCAAGTGCTTGAATGCTGACCACGGTAGTGCGTACGCATCATCTTGTCCCACTTGCTCTAGATAGGTATTCCACCATGTTAACGCAGAACCTGTGAAGGTATGCGTAGCGTACTTCACTTTGTCCTCTTCAGTACACTTACTTATGGCAAACACCGATTCGACCTTCTTGGTCCACCGTTTCAATCCGATCGGTCCTTCGGTTCCATCAAATTCCAAAGGTTTGCAGGCAGTGAATTCTTTGTAGGTGCATCCTACACGATTTCCTGTACTGTTAGATCCAAGGTTATTTTTGGTATGTAGCGCAGCCTGTACTGCGGCTATGTTTGAAGCTAGAAAAGTACGGAATTCCTCTTCATTCATATTCACGGTGTGTCGAGTAGTCGGTGCCATTTCCTTCAAAATAGTCAAATGGAACAAGTTAATCATACAGAATATTAAGAGTAGTTAATAGTATTTCGTAGCATAATATGAACTCATTTATAAAAGCTTTTTCTTCATATTAGCGTTTTATAAGTTTAAATTCGGGTAGTACCTACCCGTTAAGTTCATACTTAGTAGCTAATATACAATTCAACTACTACAATTCTATATGAAAAACTGATTATGATAATATTTCGCGTTCAAACTTTTATACAATATTTTACAAACTTACAATACCGCTTATTTTACATAAAGCATGAAATATAGCACACAATAACTTTGATACAAGATAGTTGTGAAGATAATTCTAGCTAGTACACAAGTCGTTCAGCAAAGGCAATAAAGACACGTAATTCATACGTCCAGAAACAAGTCATGCATTCTGGTTTTACTAGGACTACTTCTCATCCTTGGTCTTGTGGAACATAACCGTTATGGCAGTTGATAAGACAGCGTGTTGTATCATCGTCAAAGGGACGAGGGTTACGTAATGACCAATAGTCTCGTAATAACCTAAAAACCTCATTTCTTACCCCAATTACCGACTCCGTCACTTGTGGGAATGTTTTGTTTAATAGTTGTAGCCCGATGTTTTTTTTCTCACTTTGGTGAGAAGCGAACATTACTAACCCGTAAGCATAGCATGCTTCTTTATGTTGCATGTTAGCCGCTTTTTCTAAATCATGAAGTCCTATATTCGAATACATTGAGTCAAAATAATTTCTTAACCAGTTGCGTAAAATAGCATTTGGGTTCCCCGCAATATATGCATCAAAGTAAACACATCGTAACTTATGGGTTTCCCAATGTGATATCCCCCATCTTTCAAACGAAAGTCTCTTATAAACCAAGACATTCTTGGAACATTCTTCGAATGTCTTACAAACTGACTTCGCCGTAAATAGTTGTGCCGAAGAATTCTGACCGACTCTAGACAAGATTTCATCAATCATGTCTCCGGGTAGGTCTCTTAAAATATTGGGTTGTCAATCCATTTTGTGTTTTTATACTGTAAAATAGACAAGAGTTAGATTCATAAAAAAAAATACTTATTAATACAAGCAATTTTTACATATATCATAAAAGCATAAGCGCACTATATTACATATATTACACCACACGAATACAACTATATTATTCCGACTCGTTCGTTTCTTCTTCTTCGGTTTTGGTTCATTTTGCCAAGTTTCTAGGGATATATGATGTTCCCCTAATACGAGCTGTCGTTTTCCACAACGGTTTAGAAAAACCTGGTGGTTTAGAGGTTCCCGGGTCATTGTTACAACTTAAGGGCTTCGGGGGTTGACGATACATATAAAGTTCATCGGGGTTGGAATTAGATTTCTCTATTTTTATGCCCTTTCCCTTATTATTTTCTTTTGCCTTTTTAAATTCAGTTGGGGTAATTTCTATAACATCATCGGAATTCTCATCGGAATCTGATTCATTGGAGAATTGGTAATCCTCCCAATATTTTGCTTCCTTGGCGGAAACACCATTGACCATAATTAACCTTGGTCGGTTGGTTGAGGATTTTCTTTTACTTAACCGTTTTATTATTTCCCTCACCGGTTCTATTTCCTCCTCCGTTTCCTCCTCTTCCGGTTCTGATTCTTCTTTCGGTTCTGATTCTTCTTCCGGTTCTTCTTCGGGAACTTGTGAATCAGTCCAATATATATTCGACTATTCGTTATTATTAGGTGAGTCAATGGGATTTGTACTAGAGGTAGACATCTATCACACAATATCAAACATGTTAAGAGATTAATATATCACATAATATATACATGTTGATAATATATAGTTTCTAACAAAAATGTTAAGCAATCATTTTTAAAGAAAACACGGTCGAAGTCCAGACTCACTAATGCATCCTAACAAACTCGATAAGACACACTAATGCAAATTTTCTGGTTCTCTAAGACCAACGCTCGGATACCAACTGAAATGTCCCGTTCTTATTGATTAAAAACGTTCCATATTAATTGATTTCGTTGCGAGGTTTTGACCTCTAGATGAGACGTTTTTCAAAGACTGCATTCATTTTTAAAACAAACCATAACCTTTATTTCATAAATAAAGGTTTAAAAAGCTTTACGTAGATTATCAAATAATGATAATCTAAAATATCCTGTTTACACACGACCATTACATAATGGTTTACAATACAAATATGTTACATCGAAATTAGTTTCTTGAATGCAGTTTTTACACAATATCATACAAAAATGGACTCCAAATCTTGTCCTTATTTTAGTATGCAACAGCGGAAGCTCTTAGTATTCACCTGAGAATAAACATGCTTTAAACGTCAACAAAAATGTTGGTGAGTTATAGGTTTAACCTATATATATCAAATCGTAACAATAGACCACAAGATTTCATATTTCAATACACATCCCATACATAGAGATAAAAATCATTCATATGGTGAACACCTGGTAACCGACATTAACAAAATGCATATATAAGAATATCTCCATCATTCTGGGACACCCTTCGGATATGATATAAATTTCGAAGTACTAAAGCATCCGGTACTTTGGATGGGGTTTGTTAGGCCCAATAGATCTATCTTTAGGATTCGCGTCAATTAGGGTGTCTGTTCCCTAATTCTTAGACTACCAGACTTAATAAAAAGGGGCATATTCGATTTCGATAATTCAACCATAGAATGTAGTTTCACGTACTTGTGTCTATTTTGTAAATCATTTATAAAACCTGCATGTATTCTCATCCCAAAAATATTAGATTTTAAAAGTGGGACTATAACTTACTTTCACAGATTTTTACTTCATCGGGAAGTAAGACTTGGCCACTGGTTGATTCACGAACCTATAACAATATATACATATATATCAAAGTATGTTCAAAATATATTTACAACACTTTTAATACATTTTGATGTTTTAAGTTTATTAAGTCAGCTGTCCTCGTTAGTAACCTACAACTAGTTGTCCACAGTTAGATGTACAGAAATAAATCGATAAATATTATCTTGAATCAATCCACGACCCAGTGTATACGTATCTCAGTATTGATCACAACTCAAACTATATATATTTTGGAATCAACCTCAACCCTGTATAGCTAACTCCAACATTCACATATAGAGTGTCTATGGTTGTTCCGAAATATATATAGATGTGTCGACATGATAGGTCAAAACATTGTATACGTGTCTACGGTATCTCAATATTACATAATATACAATACAAGTTGATTAAGTTATGGTTGGAATAGATTTGTTACCAATTTTTACGTAGCTAAAATGAGAAAAATTATCCAATCTTGTTTTACCCATAACTTCTTCATTTTAAATCCGTTTTGAGTGAATCAAATTGCTATGGTTTCATATTGAACTCTATTTTATGAATCTAAACAGAAAAAGTATAGGTTTATAGTCAGAAAAATAAGTTACAAGTCGTTTTTGTAAAGGTAGTCATTTCAGTCGAAAGAACGACGTCTAGATGACCATTTTAGAAAACATACTTCCACTTTGAGTTTAACCATAATTTTTGGATATAGTTTCATGTTCATAATAAAAATCATTTTCCCAGAATAACAACTTTTAAATCAAAGTTTATCATAGTTTTTAATTAACTAACCCAAAACAGCCTGCGGTGTTACTACGACGGTGTAAATCCGATTTTACGGTGTTTTTCGTGTTTTCAGGTTTTAAATCATTAAGTTAGCATATCATATAGATATAGAACATGTGTTTAGTTGATTTTAAAAGTCATGTTAGAAGGATTAACTTTTATTTGCGAACAAGTTTAGAATTAACTAAACTATGTTCTAGTGATTACAAGTTTAAACCTTCGAATAAGATAGCTTTATATGTATGAATTGAATGATGTTATGAACATCATTACTACCTCAAGTTCCTTGGATAAACCTACTGGAAATGAGAAAAAATAGATCTAGCTTCAAAGGATCCTTGGATGGCTTGAAAGTTCTTGAAGCAGAATCATGACACGAAAACAATTTCAAGTAAGATTTCCACTCGAAATAAGATTGTTATAGTTATAGAAATTGAATTAAAGTTTGAATATGATTATTACCTTGTATTAGAAATATAACCTACTGTAAGTAACAAAGGTTTCTTGATCTTGGATGATTACTTGGAATGGATTTAGAAAACTTGGAAGTAAACTTGCAATCTTGGAAGTATTCTTGATTTTATGAAACTAGAACTTTTGGAATTTATGAAGAACACTTAGAACTTGAAGATAGAACTTGAGAGAGATCAATTAGATGAAGAAAATTGAAGAATGAAAGTGTTTGTAGGTGTTTTTGGTCGTTGGTGTATGGATTAGATATAAAGGATATGTAATTTTGTTTTCATGTAAATAAGTCATGAATGATTACTCATATTTTTGTAATTTTATGAGATATTTCATGCTAGTTGCCAAATGATGGTTCTTACATGTGTTAGGTGACTCACATGGGCTTCTAAGAGCTGATCATTGGAGTGTATATACCAATAGTACATACATCTAAAAGTTGTGTATTGTACGAGTACGAATAAGGGTGCATACGAGTAGAATTGTTGATGAAACTGAACGAGGATGTAATTGTAAGCATTTTTGTTAAGTAGAAGTATTTTGATAAGTGTCTTGAAGTCTTTCAAAAGTGTATGAATACATATTAAAACACTACATGTATATACATTTTAACTGAGTCGTTAAGTCATCGTTAGTCGTTACATGTAAATGTTGTTTTGAAACCTTTAGGTTAACGATCTTGTTAAATGTTGTTAACCCATTGTTTATTATAACAAATGAGATGTTAAATTGTTATATTATCATGATATTATGATATATAATATATCTTAGTATGATATATATACAGTTAAATGTCGTTACAACGATAATCGTTACATATATGTCTCGTTTCGAAATCATTAAGTTAGTAGTCTTATTTTTACATATGTATTTCATTGTTAATGCACTTAATAATATATTTACTTATCATTTAACATAATTAACCAAGTGTATCAATATCTTAATATGATTCATATGTACCTAGTAAGACGTTGTTATAACGATAATCGTTATATATATCGTTTTCGAGTTTCTTAATTTAATAGTCTCATTTTTATGTATATAACTCATTGTTAAAATACCTAATGAGATACATACTTATAATAAAATCATGTTAACTATATATATAACCATATATATGTCATCGTATAGTTTTTACAAGTTTTAACGTTCGTGAATCACCGGTCAACTTGGGTGGTCAATTGTCTATATGAAACCTATTTCAATTAATCAAGTCTTAACAAGTTTGATTACTTAACATGTTGGAAACACTTAATCATGTAAATAACAATTTCATTTAATATATATATATAAACATAGAAAAGTTCGGGTCACTACAAAAATCAGTAATAAGAATAGGATTTTGAACTTTTGGGATCAATGAAAAGAATGCAGATTTCGCTCCATGTGGCATGCGCATACTAGAAAAAAACCGACGAATATCCCTGCAAATATCAAACTGCAAAATATCCCAATCCCATACAGCATCTTTTATTTTCGCATCATCGACCTCTCTTTCAAGAAAATTAGCTTCCTCAACCGAAAGCTTATAATTCGGATCAACATGAATAAAAGTAGCACCCGAACTATGATCATCAAAATTATCTTTAAAGAAGTCACAAAACTTTTTTTTAATAATGCCAGGTTCAACCTCCCAAACACCGTCAATCATCAAACCCTGAATTTTTTGCACACCCCGTTTATGTTTAATCGAGCAATGAAAAAACTTAGAGTTTTCATCGCCTTCAACGTCCCATTTTAATCTAGATTTCTGTAAAGAATCTAAATCTTTGAACTTTAAAAGCTCGTCTCGTTCAGTGAACAAACAATTTCGACGATCAATCACATCAGCATTAGCATTACCTGCGTCAATTAAAAAATCTAAATCATGAAGCTGTTGGTTGATCATGTTTATACGAACCTTCTCGGATGACCTGGACGTTTGAATCCATGACCTCAAGTTAGCTTTTAAAAGCCTAAACTTAGCACAAATGTCCGTATCATGGTTAACGTTGATCAGATTCCAAGCGTTTCTCAAGGTAACATCAAAATCAGTTCGGTCGAACCAAGAATCAAAAATCTTAAAATACGTCGGGCCAAAATCCACCTTGTCTTGGAAAAGAAAAATGGGAGAATGGTCCGAATAACCCCGATCCAAAACCGAACCCTTCAAATCATTAACAACATTGAACAGGTTATTAGTAATAAAAAATCTATCAAGTTTGATAAGTTTGTTACCGGCCTTATTTCGATAAGTGAAACGTAACCCGCCAAGAGGAATATCATACAACGCATTCGATTCAATGAAATCGTTAAAAACTTGAGAATCCCTAGGGCAATAATCGGAACCGCAACGGTCTTCTCTACATCTAACCGAATTCCAATCTCCCATGAAAATATAGTTTCCCAGGTGAGAAGCCATAAACAACGTGAGATTATTCCATAAAACAATTTTGTCCGATAACACTTGAGGAGCATAAACGTTAACCATGAACACCTCAACATTCTCTCTAAGCCACGTACCTTTGACGATCACAAAATTATCGTTACACCATATGTCACTTTTCCAGAAAGAGTTACAATCCCATAAGGAAATAATTCCTCCCGAAAAGCCACGGGCTAAACTAACCGCATAATCAAAGTTAACATTACCCCACAAAGATTTTAATCTAAACATCTGAAGCCGCGACATCTTCGATTACTGAATACCCAAAAATTGCACCTTCAACGAAACACACATATCTCTGATCCAATTCCTTTTAACAAACAAATCGGAACCGCAACTATTTAGAGAAATAATCTTCATATAAAACAGTTATTACCATTAGCTCGATACTAGCTGACATTACATCCTTTAAGATTAAATCCCAATAACTCACCAATACCAAAAATGTCATCACTTAGATCCACCGAAGCATCATGTGAAATCAATTTCGGTTCCTGTTCAAACAGAGTAAAAGGTGTGTTGCAGTTTACAGAACATCCCGACACTTGTAAATTATGCCGATTATCATGCTCCTTAGTAAATCCAGGAGGGAACGACTGTGATGAATTACCATTTGGAACACTCTCAGGATCATTTTTTGACTTATTTCCCGGTTCACAATTAACCGAAACCTCCTCTGGATTTTCTTCTTCCTGAACCGAATCGGACTTTAGGTGTATACCATCGAATTCTTTGAAGGGAACCGATGTTTTAACAGATTCTTCGACAAACGATGATGCCGAAGAGTTGCAATCATCTTCATTAACAGAACCTATATAATCACTATTGTGCACTTCAATAGTGGAATCAATATCAAAAACCCAAGATGCAACCTCATGACCATACACCTCAACATCTTTACCATTTATTTCCAATACACGAAAAGTAGAAATTGGTTGCTTAACATGAGTTTCAACACACACGCGTCCCAAAGAAAGTGGGACTTTACTATTTGCTTCAAAAAACAGGAACCGCCCAAACACCGAAGCTGCCTTCTTAACATCGTTGGTGCCCCAAGCACATGTAGGTAACCCTGAAATTTCAATCCATACAATCCTTTCATCAACAATAAAGACAATTAAAATCACATATTTCCCATTTAAAAAAAATAATATCACATTCGTCCTTTTTAACCAATAAAACCAATCACATATATCCTCCTAAACACAATTATATGCATCTACAAAAATATGTAGCTAAGTTGCTGCAAGTTTTTGGTCGAAACGTAGTCGTTCGTTACTTTCGAAAGTTATATTATTGATTTTATACTCCAAATCGACATTCCGTTATTATAGACACATATAGTACGAGTAAGTTTTTCCTTAAAAGCTCATCTTCATCTTATTACATTTTTATTTTTATTAATTTTTTTTTTGTCAATCGCAACATATCAATACACCAGTTACTAATTTGTTCAATCTTAATTCATACTTTCTTTGTGTGTTTCAATGAATGAATCAAACATTCAGTATAATTATAGTCTTGACCCTCCACTAAGTATTTATGCAATTGGATTTGAATACTGGTCCATAAACATCAGTAGCTTTAGGAATTACTTGTGAAAGGGTGTGGTCAAACAAGAATATGATAATATGACTATAATTAATTTAATATGAGCGTGAATAAAGTAATACGTAAGAAACAAATCGATGACGTTTTGACACTAAATATGCATCAACTTAGCTGCATGATTTTGTAGCTAATATTTCCTCAATTTTTAAAAGTAATATAAAAATAATTAGGTTTTGTTTATATGAATGTATTTGATGAGGTTAAGGGTTTAAAATTGGCTAATGCAAAATTATCATTTTAGATGGGTAAATATGTGAATTTATAGGATATATTTGATTTGATGAATTTAAGTGTTTACAATGGGTATATATGATATTTTAATAATTAAGTGGGTAAATATGATATTTGACTAGTTAACAAGGGTATATACGATAAAACGCCAATATATTAATATTAAATTATTAATTAACCCTTATATACTAAACCTCATGGTTAATTACGTAGTTTTAGTTATTTTGATTGTAGTTTTGAGTTTACGTTCACACTACAATCGGTCCCTTAAATTCGCCTCAATTTACACAACAGTCCTTCAAGTTTACACTTTTTCAAAGGTAAAAAGTGTAAACATATAATTTTTTTAAAATAAAAGAAACTACCCCCCCCCCCAAATTTATAACGGGACTTATCTTCTCGCTCGGTACGAGTTAAATTTTTCCGAGACCACCGTTCAATTTGAAAAAGTCTCACGAACCCAACGTGACTAACTATACGCGAAACGGACACATTTTAAAAAATGCTTAACACAACGACAACCCGTATCTTTCTGTTCGCCGCGAGTTAAATTTTTCCGACAGCACGGTTACACTCGAAAAAATCTATTGAACAAAACGAAACTAACTACGTTCGAAATGGATAATTTTTAAAAAACGCTTAACACAACGACATCTAAAACGGCGCTTAAGACATGCACCGTGTTCCCCTATGTAAATACACCTGCTACGTTAGATATAAATGGCCGAAAGCCCCCGCCGCATCGCGCGGACCGATCCCGAACTAGTTCTATTCTATATTCTATTCTATTGCTTTTTAAAACACATTGGAAAAAATTAATCTAACAAGAACCCGTACCCCATAATTAACTAAGCTTTATCCATGCCCCTATTCAAATTTATTTGTTGCTCACACTCTCTCGAATATATGACTGTATAGCTGCAATAATGGAGTCGTCTCCACGTCCCTCATTAAAGCTGACAAAAGACTGAATCCAAATTCGGGCGAAACTTGAACAATTTTTATTAGGGTAGCGGAGACAACGTAGAGTTTAATTTACATTACGTTTTGATGAGAAAATTGTAATCCGTGAATACCCATCCCATGGTAAACCTTTAAGTCCACAGCCTATGGTTCATCATACACTCGTTATCCACACTTCTTGATGATGTAGCATTCGTTATAGCTTTAACATTATAGGCACGGACTCATTAGGCCACTCCCTATCATAATTAAACTATTCATCCTCTTAATCTTTCACATCAGCGCCACATCAACACCAATATCCTATAACTAACTAATAACTAAACACTCCCTATCATGGCTAAAACAATACTCCTCTAATATACAACGTACAAGCTATAAAGCATCAAGTCCAACAATAAAAAGCCACTGGGACCATAATTCATATAACTAACCTAAACTCTTCCGTTAAATCCATGGTGAGTGCGGGTAACTAACGTGGATAACTAAGCCGTGCCGATGGTTCATTACGAGTAACTACGAGTAATGAACGGGTAATGACGGATAATGGAACCATAGGGAATGGTCTTATGCTTATGGGTGCTCATTATAGAACCTTCACCGTCAATTTAGCGAACTCCTCCTAACACTTCTTATGAATTGGTGGAGCCCACTTGTACTTTTATATAACCAAATACTCCCATTCACCTTATGTACAAACACTAATACATGTTGTACAACACCTTTAATGCATCATGTACAAGCTTTAATTCATGTTGTACAACACCTTTAATGGATCATGTAAAATTAACAAATACATAACAAATTATGTCTTTTTTTTAGCGAACAATTCTAAACTCTATTTGTGTTATTGATTAAAATGTTATTAAAAAAATTGTGATTATATATATAATTATTATTATATTTGTATTGGTTAAAATAAATATAAAAAGAAATTAGTTAATGATGTGAACGTTAAGAGGAATATGTTTCAGCCATGATAGGCAGTGTTTAATTATAGGATTTTATGAGTTAGTTATAGGACTTGAGTGTTGATGTGACGCTCATGTGGCAGTTAAGAAGATGAATAATGTTAGTCACGATAGGGAGTAACCTAACAATTTACCACACATTTAATCGTTAACTAGTTGAGAACTCTTAACTTTAGTTTGATATTCGAATATGCAAATCTACAATGCTATGTAATATTGTTAATCCCTTTAGTACATATATACTAGTATATCTTTACATGATAACATTACAAATTTATAGTATATTTAGGAATAGAAGATTAGGCATGATAGTGTTAGAGTATTAGTATTGGACCAGCCCGATTGCATTGTGGCCTGGTCCATTAGGGTTTGAATAGTTATTAGGGTTTATGTATACTCTATAAATACCATTGAATAAATACCATACCTTATTAGAGAATGTAAACCCCATACCTTATTATTCATTATTCAATGGTATTTATTGAGTATACATAAACCCTAATAACTATTCAAACCCTAATGGACACAGGCCACAATGCAATCGGGCTGGCCCAATACTAATACTCTAACAGATAGAGTGTCATTTGATTGAAAAAAAAAAAAACTACGAAGTTGTTGCTAATATCTTATATATTTAGTCATGCACATGTACATTTAGGTAACGCTCAACTAATTCTGGGATGGATCATGAAAGATTTTTTCTTAAAATGCTGATAAAAAATAGCCAATTACAGAAGCGGCATGAAAAATAAAAGCACACATGTGCTTTCAAAGGCCAACCGAGAGGGGAGAACGAATGGCTCAGGAATCGACTAGTTCCGAGCAAACTCGTGGAGCATCAGTTTGAATTATCGTAGAAAATATAAGATGAGCCGTCAGAGGAAATGACTTAACTTAAAAGACAGATGACCCCCTCCCCTCCACCATTAAGCAAGAAAGAAATGGCTCTTCCCACGACGGAGTTCACATTGACTATATTTATTATTATGGTAAATTAGTAGGATTATATATCGGGATGCCGCCAAAGTTTTGTGTTCTGTGTTTATATGCCACACATATTTGAAAATAATTCTGTAGGTCACCCAAGTTTATTTGAGGGTTTTTTTCCTTTTTAAAAACTAATGTCATTTAACAATGGGTTAATCAATAATGATAATTGGGCCTGGCGTAGCGGGCTTGCCCATGTGTCATAACAAAACCCGATTTGTTTAAATAAAAAGTAATAAAATTAACAAAACCTGATTTGTTTAAAATATAAATAATAAATGTCGTATTTATAAAACAAAAGCACTCTTGAATGAGTAGTCATGTGGGTGATTATTAACCTAATGGTTGTAGGTTCGAAACCCGGTGGCCATTTTTTTGGAGTGGGGAATTTTTGGTGTGGGGAAACTTAAAATCATATTTATTTAAAACATAAATAAATATATTCGTATATAAAACACAAAAGCATTAATTGATGGATGGTTAGACGCCTTTTATGAGTACCGAATGATCGTGAATTCTAGTCACACTAGCTTCTTCTTTCTTTTTTTTCAGATCCTTTTTTTCCTTTAAAAATACCGCCGAGATCTTACATGGTCACCCGCCATGAAGCGCGGTTGACCTTAAAATTTGTTTAAATCAAACCGTATATATGTTTGAATACGGAATTTCTTAGGTAAACATACTTCATCTTTGAACAAGGTTGCAAAACTCGCTATTCGGAGAGTAGTCAGTCGGAACTTTGAAATGAATAATCGACAATTGGAGAATTAATCGGATTGCACTTTTTGTACATTTAAATATCAAACTTTAAATATATATGTGCAAATATAGAAGAAAAGTATAAATTAAGATTAAGATAAACTATAACAATATAACAATAATTGAGTAAAATCGTTCAATTTATTCAAAAACTCTAAAATTTTAGTTTAAATTTATGTTAGCCAATTTTTTGATTTTGACCGACATTGATCAATAAATTTGATTTTGCCCCATTAATAGACATTGATCGATTGATTAAAAGAATTTTAAAAAATCAGAATTAATCAGGAGTAATGGAGTTTTTTCTTTTACAAAAGTGTCTTTGAATCAAATTATACGAGACCTTGAATTGAATCAATTATCATACCAGACCTTGAATTCTGCCCAAGAAACTGACCCCCATGACAACTACACTTTAGTACTTTTTCTCCTTTTTGCTTTTTAATACAAAATCCCTTTCATTTCTTTGAAAAGTATTATACAATACAAATTTTCTGGTATCCCTTATCTACACTTCTTATGCAAAATACCACACAATTTTTGTAGCTTTACGGCGATAGATGATCTTTTACCATAAGTATACTAAGGTGACAAGCGACGCCAATTAAAGTGAGAGGTCCAATTATTAATCACGTTAACTCGTCAAGATGACAACCATGAAGCTTAAAGTGTTCAACTTTTTCCACTTTTACTAAGCGGTCATTTTGTTTAGATTTCGGTGACCCATTTCGGCATTTCATATCTACAGCTTTAGGTCATCACTTCGAAAAATATTTATGCCCATCTTTTCAAATACCTACCTACACCTTAACCACCATTGTTCTAGCAACATTTACGGATGGGGGTCATCAAAATGCTATAAAATAGCATGAAAAACTTGCTATAAACATTTCTTGGTAAACCATAACAATAACTTAACCAAATACACCAAGAGCATATATGTTGAAGCATTCAACTCATTTATATCAGATCTCTAACCAGTATGGTAGCACATTGACATAAGAAAAACAAAACAAATAGGGATTAATAAGACGCTTCTTATTTCAGTCGAATCTGTTAACATGCACGCTCATAAAAGTGTGCTGCTTTCTTATTCCACCAATAACCATCATCTGCACATGCCTTTGATCCTATTTGCTTCAAACTGTCGTGCCTCATCTTCCACTCATGTCTCACTCAAGTTATAAGAAATATAGTAAAAAAATGCACAATCAAAACATCCAAAAAATGGAAGAAAAACAGCATAGGATGAATAGTGAAAGGTAGTATGTATCCACCTCCACCACGTTTAAGAACATAAAAGAGAACATATATTTTATAGAAGGCAAGAACAATAAAAAATATATTACATAAAAATATTAGTGACATCATATAAGATAAACTCTATCCAATTGTACTGCAAGAAGGATGCTATGCAATTAGTGACAGCATCCCTATTTACCACACCCTAATATGCATATCTAGCAAGGGTGCAAAAATCGTCACTCGGGGAGTACTCGGTCGGGACTTTTTAGGGAGTACTCAGCAACTCGGGGGTACTCACATGTTGACCAAGTTTGACTTTGACCGATTTTCCGAGTAATCCCGAGTTTGGACCAAGTACTCCCCGAGTACTTCACGAGTTGCAAAAACAGTGTGCTAGCAGAGTACTCGCTGAGTAAGACAGAGTTTTGAAACCCTGATATCTAGATATTGCAGTTCTACCAGGCTAAGCAAACATATACCTTAAAGAGTTAGTCATTTGTAGTTGAACTAACACATTAGTGTCGTTATAGATCTTAGACCAACTAAGTTTTTTTCCTGGAATAAGCAGGGCACATATATACTGATATGATTAATTAGAACCAGACAATATTCATAAGTATTACTGTATGAAATTGTCAGGTTGAGTCAAAGTGAGTGCAGGTCTCCATATTAAATAGAGTTTGGCGAGAGGCGAATAGAGGTATGCTGAGGAAGGTAAATCGCGGTATAAAATCAAGGTAAACAAACCTATTGGGCTTATTAGGGACCAAGAATCACCCGACTGCACGAACAATATCTGAGTAATACTATCAGATGCGTGCATGCATGCTAAAACTAATGGCACCAAACATAGTAAGATACTCATATGGGTCACAGATGGTTCAGAGACAACACAATAATAACATAGTGAATAATACACAGGTCTGGAATTTGGAAACATTGATAATGGCACAGGTTTTTTGGAAACTAAGAAACGAAAGCTTGGTAACGTAGTTTAGGGACATGGAAATCATCATAAATAGTAAATAAGGTCTTCAACTGGTGGTCCTTTTAGAAAAAGTGTGTGGTTCAACTGGTCTTCTGGTTTAGGCGGAGGCTTCGGCAATATGGGTTGGAGGCTGGCTTCAGGCTTCAGGTGTCTCGGCTGTTTTATAGGGAATGGAAACGAAACAAGGTCAACATAAGAGGCTAGGTTTATTGCACAGGCTGTCATAAACATGGCTTACATAATAAGTCCTACATATATATATCAGTCAAATCAAAACTCCAGATAAACAATAAAAATATAAAGGAGAAACAACCACTCACCTGCACACACAGAATTCAGGACTTCAATAATTATAATCCCTCCTCCTAGAAGAAGGGTTATACCTCGATCCCCTGACAATAGAAGCCAATAACAAATTATGAAAGAACTGAATTACCTATAAACGGAAAGGTTGCAAAAATTGCTACTCTAGAAGTACTCGGTCGGGACTACGGCAACTTGGGGAGTACTCGGATGTTTAACAAGTTTGACTTTGAACGAGTTTTGACCGATTTTAACAAATATTGACGGATTTTTTGAATAATCACAAGTTTTAGCCGAGTTTTGATCGATTCCAGAGTAATCCAGACCGAACGAGTACTCCCCTAGTTGCAAAAACCGAGTACTCACCAAGTAACTCCGAGTTCCGCAACACTGATAAACGGGTTAGTATTCAATATGTAGAAGAGATATTTGATACTAAAAACACATTAAATGATGAAGCTGGCCTTCGTAAAAGGTTAAAATGCTATTTTGACAAAAAAACAGAGGGCCAGGTAGCTTTATAAGGCAATGATTGTTGTATGAAATCATTGTTTCCCTAAGGTAGTCATTTGAAAACTAATCACACAATGATAGGATCTCTTACATATCCTCGCATATTATTAATGTGTACGATAAAGCATGCAATCAGAAAAAAGAAAATGATGAAGCTTGGCCTTACCCAGAACTACCACTACGCGCTGAAGAATAGCTACCGTAGGCTCCATAAGCGTCACCACCACTGCGTCCCTGAAATATAAACAAAACAAAAATAGCATGTTAGAGATAGGGCATGTTTGGAAGTATTAGCTGGTAGCTGGAGCTGAAAGCTGGTAGCTGCAAGCTAGAAGCTGATAGCTGAAGCTTTTAAAATATATTTAAGTGTTTGGTAAAGTAGCTGGAGCTGTTTAAAAAAATGATAAAATGACAAAAATGGACACAAGTAAAAATCACCTATGTAATGCTAGTATATAATATCACATTATCAGCTCATCATCTTCTTCAATACGAGAACGTTTACGATGAACAACTAAGCATAGTTGATTACGATTACTATACCATTAACGACTTTACCAAATAAACATGTAATAAATATACATATATACGATATAGACCAACTCATTATGATTACAATTATAATTACAGATCACAATTATGGATTCGTTACGATAACGATTTTACTAAATAAACATAGAATACATATACATATATACATTAATTTTTTTATTATTTTTGTTGAAATGCAAAGAGATATTTGGTTATCAAAGATACAAGACTTACAATTCATGCATAGAGAAATTAATGCGTGGTCACGGTTATTAGTATTGATATATTAAAAATTTATGCAACTGTATACTAAAAAATGAAATGTGCCAAAATATGTTGATTTACGTGAAACTGAGAGAATTTGTATTATTTTGAAAGGGCATTTAAGGAAAGTAAACACCAAAAGCTCATCCATATTGTTGAACGCTACTATAAATAACGTGTAATCTTAAGAGCTTTTTGGGACTTTTCAATTCCAATAAAAGCTCCAAGCTTTACCAACTAAACAAAGCTTTTTATTAGATAGGAGCTTTTTCATAAATGCTAAAAGCTAAAAGCTCCAAAAAGCTTCAAGAAGCTCCTTGCCAAACATACCCACAGTGTATTAAGTACTAGTAGACGAAAGACATATATGCTCCCTTTATTTGCGGAACATGCATGCATTAATGTGAAACCACCTACGTCCTATAACAAGAGAAGTTATGCAAATTTTACTTTGACCGAGCTTTGACCAATTTTCAGAGTAAACCCGAGTTTTGACCATTTTCCGAGTAATCCTGAGTTTTGACCGAGTTTGATTACTCGGCTCGGAGCTCTCAAAACACCGAGTACTCGGCGAGTAATTCCGAATTCTGCAACCTCGTATCTATTTATATAAATTTGTTAACTTATGAGTAAGTAATATTTACACTTACATGCAAACCGCCATAGCTTCCATATCCATCATTAAGTGGCAAATCACTATCATAAGAACGTGCTCGTCCATGACTTTTAGAATCTCTATGATCATACTTTGAAACATCGTTCACGTCAGGTGGCATTTGAAGATACGGAACAACTGGAACAAATGTAGACATAACACCTTCTCTTTCAAAAAGATCCCCCCTCAATCGTGATGTTACTTGCAAAAGTGCAACCTTTGCAAGATCAAGTTCTGCAGAAATCTGAAAAAGAAAAAGAGGGTCATTATAATTATAATACTTAATACTTAGATATAGATAAACTCAAGTCATGATCTCAAATAAAGTACCAAGAGAAAGGAAAAAAAAATAAAGGTTTTGTATTCTTACCTGCATCATTTCATCATCACGATCAGCAATTTTGGGAACGTCGTCCTTTGAAAGTATACGAACATTAGATTTGCTAATTCTCCTAATCTCTGTAATTATCGCTCCACCTTTTCCAATAAGGCACCCGACCCGAGAATTCGGAACGAGCAACCGAGTAGTATATGAAACGAGACCTGAATCTCTTTCAACTCTCTCACTGCACTTGGGTTGCAAGCGTATTGCAGCCTCAATAGTTGGAGAAAATGTGTCTTCAAATAGCTATACACATAAATAAATACAAACCACATAAACATTTCATAAACAGAAGTCATAATTTCGGGTCAACATTCAAATTTACCTCATTTGCTGAAATAGTTACTAAACAATCATCTCCCTCCGTTTTTGAGCTATCAACTTTGATAGTTGCTCCAGTTTCCTGCCTAATTTGATTAATAGCCGAACCACCCTTTCCAATTAAACTACCTAGATTCGATGTAGGACAGATCAAACGAAGAGAAAACTCCTTTGGAGACGATTCATTTCTTGGAGCAGGATAGTAACTACGTGGTGGCCATTCGCCACCTTCACCCTTGTACCCACCGTAAGCACCTAGTCCACCAACCAGTGGAGTTAATCCCATAAGTGGTCCGCCGGGAGCTGCACCCATAAATGAACCACTAGAAGGAACAGCATTAGGTGTTGAAGAAGAAAGCAAATGTTGTGACCGTGACGGGTTATCGTGAAGGCGAGCTGCAACTAGGAACAGCGCTTTTCTCACATTTGAGGCTTCACCCGTAATCTGAATCCAATGGAAGCAACAAATATAGAAACTTGAAACACCCATAATAACTTATAAGCCGGAGAAGGAAATTAAACATATAAAGAACATATGATGGTATGTAAATAATGTATACTAGCTTACTAAAGTTAACCCTATCATATAAAATTATTTCCTATGCAAGAAAAAATGGTAAATTTGAGTACTTGATGGTAGGGGGGTAACTTTTATTTGTGTCTGAATACTCCAACCGATCGAAATCCGAGTTGGGTTTAATGGGCCGGACTACTAGAATCACAAATTGCTTAAACGGATCACACGAATCGGATAGCGAATCAAATTAATTTATTTAGATTAAAGTTTAAGTAAAACTGAATCATATATACATTTCTAGCATGTAAAAGTTAACCAAAAAAACTTTGATTCTAACAAATGATAAATATTTATAGTAGAAAGTCTTTTGTAGTTTGTACACCGATGGTATGCAAACAGTTATCTACTCTTCTACTTATACAATATTAAAGTATAAAAGTATGCTTTAGAAGTTTATATAAAAGGTGAGTATAGTGTAATCATACGAAATCAAAGCAAACTTTTCGTTAAATTTTAGTCCCAATTGGTATCACACACCAACTTGAACTAATTCTGATGAAACCGTCTAATCCGAACACCAACTTAAAACCGTTTAACCTATATCGCATTAATCCGTTTCTCATTCGGTTTGGATTACGGGGTTAACTTATGATAATCCGATATCCGAAAAATCGAACCAAATAAACTATCCAAATAACACCCCTAAATCCCTAATTGACAGCTCTGACCCAAGCCAATAAGAAACATGTACTAATTACCTGCACCATCTCGTCACTGGCTAGAGCACAAGCAGGCATATGATTATCCTTCATTATTCGAACCTGAGCACCAGTATCAGTCCGAATATTTTGAATTATCTGACCACCTTTCCCAATACAACACCCAATCTGATCCGCTGGCACAAGCAAACGAACCGTAACCTGCACCGTATCCATTGAATCATCATCATCATCAGATTGATCCTCAACAACAACTCTATCGTGCACTTTAAACAGAGCATCCATTGACGGACACAAACGTTCATCAGAACCATCAAAATCATTTGTTTCATCACTCGTGCTATGAATAGTAACAACACGTTCGTCACATCCGGAAACCGTCTCACCGATCCTAATCTTAGCCTTAGTTTCAGATCTCAACTGCTTAACAATCTCCCCACCCCTTCCCATTATACTTCCAATTTTCTTACTAGGGCATAGGTATCGGTACACCGTATCATCCGAACCAATCGAGTTCTGTCCTCTATCAGATTCGCTGTTATTACGCCTCTTGTTTCTTCCACGATCGCTGTATTCGGTCTGCAAATGAGGACGTTTTCCATGACTATTTCTTTGCCCAGCCATGTGATGCAATATGATCCCTGTTATATATACAAGATGTTCACCACAAAATAAATGATATTTCTTACTTATTACACAAATATATAACTATAAATTATTTGAATTGAAGATAAGATATCAAGATCTAGCGCTGAAAGCAGTAAATTGTAAATAAAGAGATTCAAAATAATACAGGCAAAATATTAGATATAAAAAGGAAACCTAACAGGATAACTAAAAAGCGGAAATTAGATGATGAGTTGAGATTCGATACCTTGATTAGATTGTAAATTGCAAGGTGAAATTGATTGATTACAGAGAATTTTGAGGAAGATGATAACTGATGAGTGTGTGTTGGGAAACTAGGGTTTCTGACTTTCGATCTATAGTCCTCGGGCAACGAACACAATATAATATTAAAATAAGAATAAGAATTAATATTAATTAATAAATAAATATAAATATAAATATAAATATAAATATAAATATAAATATAAAAATATAAACTATATAACCACGTATTGAGTCAATCTGTACACAAATTGAGTTCAGTTTGCACATAGATTGACCTCAATTTACACATAAATTGACCTCAATCTACACACAGATTGGGTCAATCTGCACGTCGAATTGAGCTCAATCTGTACATACATTGGGCTCCATCTACACATAGATTTAGTTTAGTCCGTGAGTTCTCTGAGTTCTCTCCTACCTTTAGTTCTCTCTAGATCCTCACCCTATAAATATAAATATAAATAAATAAATAATACAAAATATAGTAACTTGAAAACTTAAAATTTATTAATAAATATAAATATAAATAAATAAATAATACTCTATCCGTCCCATATGAATAGTTCACAGACAAAAAATACAAAGTTTAAAGAAATGTCATAAAAGTACTATCTTACGTTTACTTTCTAGTTTTATCCTTCTTTTTTCTTTCTCCTTTAATCATATCCACGTACATTAAGGGTATAATAAAACTTTACCTTATTATTTTTATCTATATATGGAAATGAGCTATTAATTTGAGAGGGACCAAAATAAAATACTGGACTATTAATATGTGACGGAAGAAATACAAAATATAGAAACTTAGAATTTATTAATAAATTCTAAAAATGATATATGTTCCTAAAATTCAATAATATAAGTTTAATATTATTTCATTTATACAAATATATGGTATAGCTTCCAATTTAACATTAAATAAATTAATTTCAAGCAAACAGTACTCAACATTCTATATCAGGTATCTTTTTAGACATATTTATATCATATTATTTAAACAATACCATATGCTTCATCTACATATCTACATACACACATTATAAATATACATTTATATTATCCAAATGTTTATTTTACATTGTATAGACGTTACAAACTTTGCTAGCTGTTATAATGATTGGTCATCAAAACTCGACCAACTTATTATAAGTCTTCACAAACAAATTTCAGCAAATAATATGGATGCACACAGTTCACCAATAATTAAACTTATCAATGATCATGACAATGAGCTATTAAGAAATAAAAAAGCAGCTACAAGCACCTGTGTCATGTCTATTTTCAATCTCACTTGGATGTCGCCAGCTCAAAGTTGTGTTATGTGGATTGGTGGAATTCGCCCATGTGATATTATTACGGTATGACTAAATTATTATCATTTACATTTTAACAAAAAATAGATAATCACACTTCTCTTTGTATACTTATGTAAGTAACTAGAAGGAGGGTGAATAGTTACTTAATGTAATTTTGAAAACTTTTTCTATTTAGAACTTGAAATTACTCTAGTTTGATTTGAATAGTTGTTCACAAGTATAATAAATACAAAGATAAGGGATAAGAGTACAAACACATAGATTTATAGTGGTTCGGAAAGATGTTAACTAATCTTCCATAATCTACTCCCCAATTCTAATGAATTGAGAGTTAGTTGCACTATGATGCTCCAAACTCGGTGAAGTGCCCGGATACAACACTAGCTCCTTGATAAGCCACAACTTATGAACTCTTACGTCCCGTTGAAGAATTCACAATCACCAAAAGCTCTTACCACAAGATCCTAATGCTATCACTAAGTGAAACCTCACTTATCTTCTAGATCCCTTTAAGAAGATAATTTACAAGTAAACTCACAACTAAGTTTACAATCACTCTTGCTTGAATCACTCTAACTTGATTACAATGAAAATTTGAATGATATCAATAAATGTATGGAAATGTAAGTGCAAGAGGTGAGTCTTCAGGTGCTCCAAGGTTTAGGTTTTATAAGCAAGAGAAATTGAAACCCGGATGACTGCAGCTCACCCCACGGTCGACCGTGGGTCGACCGTGCAGCTCTGTTCTCTGAATTTTGTAGCAGATTGAGATCTTTTAATTTAGCTTTTTCCCTTATTAGATGGCTGCAATTAGATGCCAAAAACATCTGAAAAGACATGCATTACCCCTTTTATCTTGGAGGCATTCTTTAAAGTTGACCTTGGCTTGAAAGAGGTAAGTCACTTTGTACTAGAAGGGTGTCATTGATTTCCTTTTAAGGAAAATGCAGAATTTTGATCCCATGAAAACTATATGCTTCCAAACTTCAAGTCACATGTCTTCAACTATTTTGTCACTACTAGTTTTGCAAGTATGTGCTCTTATTGGATACTTGCAAGCTTCCAATTTAGACTACCTTGTTTTTATGTGAAGACGTTTGGGAGTTTACACTAAATTCTTATTAAACACATAATTAGTGCTTAATGGTTAATCAAGTGGAGAGCATCTCTTTAATAAGGACTTAATGACCATCTTTAAGTTTTACTATTTTTAATCAGATTTATAAAAATATACTTTGAAAAAGAACTTTTAGCCATACTTGAATGTTTAACATTTATCATAAGCTAAAAGTGTCATTAAGGTGTCATTAAGTGTGATTAACCTGTAACACCCCAGCTTAACATGACCACAATATTGTCCGCTTTGCCCGCAGACGCACGGCTTTTTCTTGGCCACCACACACGATAAGCACTTTCCCAGGAGATCACCCATCCTAGTAGTGCTCTCGCTCGAACACGCTTAACCATAACGTACTCGCACTTCTACTCAGCCTGTGATCCCAAAACGCGTTGTTGTCATTTAAGCGTGAGTATTACCTTATAATCCCATGATCACTCATGTCCGTGGGCGATGTGGGATTTTCCTAGGGTGTTACATTCACCTCCCCCCCCCCCTCGGGGACTCATCGTCCTTGATGAGGTTTGCCCCACCACCCCCAACGGCACATGCGTGGATCTGATACCATTCTGAAATACAGTGGGGACAACCACCGTCCCACCCAGTGCCTTCCCAGCTAACCGCCTGGTGACCACTGAGTGTACCTCAGATACTGATTTTAGGGCCTGCCTCTCGGCTACTGCCAACCCTCGTAAGGGATCGCAAGGAGTAAGAGCCAATGCTTCGTCACAGGTAACACTGTGAGAACCTCCTTTACGACTAACCCGCACCAACGGCGTTAAACCAGCTCTGATGCCAATTGAAAGGACCCGTTCATACCGAATATAAACGATTCACAATAGTTGATTTCATTGCGAGGTATTTGACCTCTATATGATACATTTTACAAACATTGCATTCGTTTTTAAAAGACAAACTTTCTTTACATCGAAAATTGACGGCATGCATACCATTTCATAATACATCCAACTATAATTGACTTAATAATAATCTTGATGAACTCAACGACTCGAATGTAATGTCTTTCGAATATGCCATGAATGACTCCAAGTAACATCCTTAAAATGAATTAATGCACAGCAGAAGATTTCTTTAATACCTGAGAATAAACATGCTTTAAAGTGTCAACCAAAAGGTTGGTGAGTTCATTAGTTTATCATAAACAATCTTTTCCATCATTTTAATAGACCACAAGATTTCATTCAATAATCATAGACTCGCAAGTGTTTAAAATTCATTCATATGGATTGAACACCTGGTAACCGACATTAACAAAATGCATCTAGAATATCCCCAAACATATAAACATCGAAGTACTAAAGCAGTTCAAATTCTCTGACTGGGACTTGTCAAGGCCCATAGATCTATCTCTAGGATTCGCGTCAATTGGTGGCAATTATAATAAACACCAATTCTTAGGTTACCAAGTTCAACAAGGGCGATATCCGGTATAATAATTCAACCATAGAATGTAGTTTTAATTACTTGTGTCTATTTCGTCAAACATTTATAAAAGCGCATGTGTTCTCAGTCCCAAAAATATATATTGCAAAAGCATTTAAAAAGGGAGTAATGAAACTCACAATACTGTATTTCGTAGTAAAAATACATATGACGGCATTAAACAAATGCAGGGTTGGCCTCGGATTCACGAACCTATATCATTTGTATACATATATTAACACATATAATCTTAATCGAGCATATCTATATATTACTAGTGATATAAATGTTATAGTAATAATTTATATGTTTATATATTAATATCATAGTATTTACATATTAAAAGTTTTGGTTATATAATATTTATTATATCATTAATAATTTTAATAACGAATATTTATACTTGAATTATCATAATACATTTATTAATAAAAATGTAGTAAGTACCTGTTAAAGTATTTTTAATACATAATTTATATCAATATGTTTAATTATTCAAAAATTTTAATATGTTAATATTTTAAGTAATTACAAATTATATAGTTATATGAAAACGTAATATATTATATTATTAATAAATATTTATAAACTTGTTAATATGTCATTTAAAAATATAGGCTTATGTCATTTATATTATTAATAAATATAGGCTTATGTCATTTATATTATTAATAAATATAAGCATATATTTTTAAATGACATATTAACAAGTTTATAAATATTTATTAATAATATAATATATTACGTTTTCATATAACTATATAATTTGTAATTACTTAAAATATTAATATATTAAAAATTTTAAATAATTAAACATATTGATATAAATTATGTATTAAAAATATTTTAACAAGTACTTACTACATTTTTATTAATAAATGTATTATGATAATTCAAGTATAAATATTCGTTATTAAAATTATTAATGATATAATAAATATTATATAACCAAAACTTTTAATATGTAAATACTATGATATTAATATATAAACATATAAATTATTACTATAACATTTATATCACTAGTAATATATAGATATGCTCGATTACGATTATATGTGTTAATATATATATATATATATATATATATATATATATATATATATATATATATATATATATATATATATATATATATATATATATATATATATACAAATGATATAGGTTCGTGAATCCGAGGCCAACCCTACATTTGTTCAATGCCGTCATATGTATTTTTACTACGAAATACAGTATTGTGAGTTTCATTACTCCCTTTTTAAATGCTTTTGCAATATATATTTTTGGGACTGAGAACACATGCGCTTTTATAAATGTTTGACGAAATAGACACAAGTAATTAAAACTACATTCTATGGTTGAATTGTTATACCGGATATCGCCCTTGTTGAACTTGGTAACCTAAGAATTGGTGTTTATTATAATTGCCACCAATTGACGCGAATTCTAAAGATAGATCTATGGGCCTTGACAAGCCCCAGTCAGAGAATTTGAACTGCTTTAGTACTTCGATGTTTATATGTTTGGGGATATTCTAGATGCATTTTGTTAATGTCGGTTACCAGGTGTTCAATCCATATGAATGAATTTTAAACACTTGCGAGTGTATGATTATTGAATGAAATCTTGTGGTCTATTAAAATGATGGAAAAGATTGTTTATGATAAACTAATGAACTCACCAACCTTTTGGTTGACACTTTAAAGCATGTTTATTCTCAGGTATTAAAGAAATCTTCCGCTGTGCATTAATTCATTTTAAGGATGTTACTTGGAGTCATTCATGGCATATTCGAAATACATTGCATTCGAGTCGTTGAGTTCATCAAGATTATTATTAAGTCAATTATAGTTGGATGTATTATGAAATGGTATGCATGCCGTCAATTTTCGATGTAAAGAAAGTTTGTCTTTTAAAAACGAATGCATTGTTTGTAAAATGTATCATATAGAGGTCAAATACCTCGCAATGAAATCAACTATTGTGAATCGTTTATATTCGATATGAATGGTCCTTTCATAACCAAGATTAGTGTTTTAGTAACCAAAACTAATTTGAATATGAAGAAGGCAACTATTCTAAGTATGTTTAAACTGGTTTTGTAAATTATAGATGCCCCGAACTAGTTAAATATTTTTCGATCAAAAATCGGACAGTGGGTTTCTGCAGTCAACCGTGTACCTTGTTTCGAAGAACAAAGGTACAGGGTATCCACGGTCTGGCCTACAGTCGACCGTGGACCGACCGTGATCCTTCATTATGTTTTCAAATGACTCTTTTGACTTATCGATTTTGTGTATTGGTCGTTTTTTAGAGATAGTGTAGGCTTATGAATGTGTGTTGTTCTATACATTGGTGTAAGCACACGAGACTTGGTGTCATCATCAAAACAAAGTGTTTAACATTTGAATGTTAATATTGGATTACTAACCAACATTCTCCTCCTTTTTGATGATGACAAACTTATGTAAGTGTGCTTAAGTATATAATACAATACATGTGTTAACATCACTTACCATACACTTTTTCCCCTTTTGTAGAAGCAAAAAGGTTAGCTCCCCCTGGAACTAAGCGCGCCCTAGAGTAATGCTCCCCCTTGAATAGAACGTGGCAGTTGATGATATAGCTCCCCCTTGAAATGTGCAATATAAAACTCATAGAAAAGATCATTAGTACACATAAGTCATAATAATAATGCATTACACATCTCAAGCATAAGTCTTAATCCTGAACTAGATTTAACATAACAACCCGAACTTAAGACAATTCTACCCAACATTTTTAAAGATAATTAGCATTGGTGCTGACGGTCCGAGATATCCGAGTCCTCCGAGTCGGAAGAGAGGATAGTGATAGGAGTGGCGATCCAGAATGTAAGTGGAGTGGTTGACACCGAGCAAGGAATCTCTAGAGGAGTTATCATCCCTAGGTGGTGGAAGATGCGATTTAAGTGAATGGAATAAGGAAGCGGACGATTAGGAAGACTTCGAAGAGTTTCCATTCGTTGAGTGACAATAAAGGCCAGGTTTATGGCCTCGTTTGAAAGAAAGGACCATAGGATGGCTACCTCGTGTAGTGACCCGAACTTTTCCATGTTTATATATATTAAATGAAATTGATATTTATATGATTAAGTGTTTCCAACATGTTAAGCAATCAAACTTGTTAAGACTTGATTAATTGAAATAGGTTTCATATAGACAATTGACCACCCAAGTTGACCGGTAATTCACGAACATTAAAACTTGTAAAAACTATATGATGACATATATATGGATATATATATATATATATATATATATATATATATATATATATATATATATATATAGTTAACATGATATTATGATAAGTGAGTATCTCATTAGGTATGTTAACAATGAGTGATATACATAAAAATGAGTTTATTGAATTAAGAAACTCGAATCGATATATATAACGATTATCGTTATAACAACGTCTTACTAAATACATATGAATCATATTAAGATATTGTTACACTATGTTTAAATATGATAAATGGTAAGTATACATATCATTAAGTGTATTAACAATGAACTACATATGTAAAAACAAGACTACTAACTTAAGGATTTCGAAACGAGTCATATATGTAACGGTTATCGTTGTAACGACATTTAAATGTATATATATCATATTAAGATATATTAATACATCATAATATCATGATAATGTAATAATTTAACATCTCATTAGATATTATAAACAATGGGTTAATAACATTTAACAAGATCGTTAACTTAAAGGTTTTAAAACAACACTTACATGTAACGACTAACGATGGCTTAACGACTCAATTAAATGTATATACATGTAGTGTATTATGTTGTAATAATACACTTTTGGAAGACTTCAAGACACATATCAAAGTACTTCTATTTAACAAAAATGTTTACAATTACATTCTCGTTCAATTTCATCAACAATTCTACTCGTATGCAACCGTATTCGTACTCGTACAATACCCAGCTCCTAGACGTATATACCAATAGTATATACACATAATAATTCAGCTCTTAGCAGCCCTAGATAATCAACAAACATGTGGAACCAACAATTAGACAACTAGCATGACTTATGGGCAAGGAAACAAAAACAAGAACTCCTTTTAACCCCACTCACCTTCACCACTCACCACCTACTCCATTTCACTTCCAATTTTATTTCCAATTCTCTCTCAAAACACACACACACTTTCATGAATGTCTAAGTTACTATTTTTCCAGCAAAAATCATCAAATACAATCTTTGGTTATTACCTATAATCATCATAAAAATAATTACTCAAGAACACATCAAGAACACTTCCAAGTTTACAAGTTTACTTCCAAGTTTCCTAATCCATTCCAAGCAATCATCTAAGATTAAGAAACCTTTATTATTTACAGTAGGTTATCTTTTTAAATCAATGTAATATTCATATTCAAGCTTTGATTCAATTTCTATAACTATAACTATCTTAATTCGAGTAATAATCTTACTTGAACTTGTTTTTTTGTCATGATTCTATTTCAAGAACTTCCAAGCCATCAAAGATCCTTTGAAGCTTAAGTTATTTTTTCATCATTTCCAGTAGGTTTACCTACTAAAATTGAGGTAGTAATGATGTTCATAACATCATTCAATTCATTTATGTATAACTATCTTATTCGAAGATTTGAACATGTAATCACTAGAACATCGTTTAGTTAATTCTAAACTTATTCGCAAACAAAGTTAATCCTTATAACTTGACTTTTAAAATCAACTAAACACATGTTCTATATCTATATGATATGCTAACTTAATGATTTAAAACCTGAAGACACGAAAAACACCGTAAAACCGGATATACGCCGTCGTAGTAACACCGCGGGCTGTTTTGGGTTAGTTAATTAAAAACTATGATAAACTTTGATTTAAAAGTTATTCTTCTGGAAAAATAATTTTTCTTATGAACATGAAACTATATCCAAAAATCATGGTTAAACTCAAAGTGGAAGTATGTTTTCCAAAATGGTCATCTAGACGTCGTTCTTTCGACTGAAATGACTACCTTTACAAAAACGACTTTTAATCTGTATTTCTGACTATAAACTTATACTTTTTCTGTTTAGATTCATAAACTTAAGTTTAATATGAAACCATAGCAACTTGAATCACTCAAAACGGATTTAAAATGAAGAAGTTATGGGTAAAACAAGATTGGATAATTTTTCTTGTTGTAGCTACGTGAAAATTGGTAACAAATCTATATTAATCATATCCTAGCTAACTCATATTGTATTATATATGTATTCTGATATATTATGTAATCTTGGGATACTATAGACACGAATACAATGTTTTGACATATCATATCGACCCATCTATATATATATTTCGGAACAACCATAGACACTCTATATGCAGTAATGTTGGAGTTAGCTATACAGGGTTGAGGTTGATTCCAAAATATTATATATACTTTGAGTTGTGATCTAGCCTGAGGCTTGTATACATGAGGTCGTGGATTGATTCGAGATAATATATATTGCTTTATTTTTCTGTACATCTAACTGTGGACAACTAGTGGTAGGTTACTAACGAGGACAGCTGACTTAATAAACTTAAAACATTAAAATGTATTAAAAATGTTGTAAATATATTTTGAACATACTTTGATATATATGTACATATTTGTTATAGGTTCGTGAATCGACCAGTGGCCAAGTCTTACTTCCCGACGAAGTAAAAAATCTGTGAAAGTGAGTTATAGTCCCACTTTTAAAATATAATATTTTGGGATGAGAATACATGCAGTTTTATAAATGTTTTACAAAATAGACACAAGTAAATGAAACTACATTCTATGGCTGGATTATTAAACTGAATATGCTCCTTTTTAGTCTGGTAATCTAAGAATTAGGGAACAGACACCCTAATTGACGCGAATCCTAAAGATAGATCTATTGGGCCCAACGAGCCCCATCCAAAGTACCGGATGCTTTAGTACTTCGAATTCATCATGTCCGAAGGGAGTCCCGGAATGATAGGGGATATTCTATATGCATCTTGTTAAGGTCGGTTACCAGGTGTTCACCATATGAATGATTTTTATCTCTATGTATGGGATGTATATTGAAATATGAAATCTTGTGGTCTATTATTACGATTTAATAAATATATAGGTTAAACCTATAACTCACCAATATTTTTGTTGACGTTTAAAACATGTTTATTCTCAGGTGATTATTAAGAGCTTTCGCTGTTGCATGCTAAAATATGGACAAGATTTGGTGTCAGCATGCTTGTATAATATTGTTTAAAACTGCATTTGAGATTTACTTTGTTGTAACATATTAATATTGTAAACCAATATGTATTGGTAGTGTGTAAGTGTGATATTTTAGATTATCAATTCTGGATAATCTAGGTGGTGACTTTTTAACCTTGTCGATAAAATAAAGGTTATGGTTTGTTTTAAAAACGAATGCAGTCTTTGAAAAACGTCTCATATAGAGGTCAAAACCTCGCAACGAAATCAATTAATATGGAACGTTTATAATCAATATGAACGGGACATTTCAGTTGGTATCCGAGCGTTGGTCTTAGAGAACCAGAATTTTTGCATTAGTGTGTCTTACCTAGTTTGTTAGGATGCATTAGTGAGTCTGGACTTCGACCGTGTTTTTCTTCAAAAACGATTGCTTAACATTTTTTGTTAGAAACTATATATTATTAACATGTAAATATTATGTGATATATTAATCTCTTAACGTGTTTGATATTGTGTGATAGATGTCTACCTCTAGTACAAATCCCATCAACTCACCTAATAATAATGAAGAGTCGAATATACTTTGGGAAGATTCACAAATTCCCGAAGATGAGGAACCGGAAGAGGAGGAACCGGAAGAGGAAGAACTGGAAGAAGAAGAGGTTCCGGAGGAAGAAATATTGATACCTACAGTAAATCGATTAAATAAAAGAAAATCCTCAACCAACGGACCAAAGTCAAAAATGGTCAATGGTGTTTCCGCCAAGGAAGCAAAATATTGGGAAGATTACCAATTTTCCGATGAATCGGATCCCGATGAGGATTCCGATGATGTTATAGAAATTACCTCGACCCAATTTAATAAAGCAAAAGAAAATAATAAGGGAAAAGGTATAAAAATAGAGAAACCTGATTCCAACCCCGATGTACTTTATATGTATAGGCAAAGTCCGTATTTCTTAAAATGTAACAATAACCCGGGAACCTCTAAACCACCAGGTTTTTCTAAACCATTGTGGAAAATGACGGCTCGTATTAGAGGAACACTATATATCCCTAGAAAATTAGGAAAATGAACCAAGTCCGAAGAAGATGAAACCAGTGATTCGGATTAGAGGGTTGTAATCATGTTGTGTAATATATGTATTGTAGTGTGCTTGTACTTTTATGTTCTATGTAAAAATTGCTTGTATTGTTAGTTAATTATCTTTTTCGAATCTAATCATTGTCTATTTTTACAGTATAAAAACAAAATGGACGTTAAGGGTAGACAACCGAATATTTTAGAAGACCTACCAGAGGATATGATTGAGGAAATATTCTCTAGAGTCGGTCAGAATTCATCAGCACATTTAGTTATGGCGAAATTAACTTGTCAAACATTTGAAAGACTTTCCAGAAATGCCTTAGTTTATAAAAGACTTTCCTTTGATAAGTGGGGTATATCACATTGGGGAGACCGTAAGTTACGTTGTGTTTTCTTTAAAGCGTTAAATGCAGGGAACCCAAATGCAATTTTACGCTACGGGTTAAGAACCTATTTTGACTCAACATATCCCAACATAGGATTTTGTGAGTTAGAAAGAGCTTCTAACATGCAACATAAAGAAGTATGTTATACTTACGGGTTAGTGATGTTCGCTTCTTACCAAAGTGAGAAAAAGAATATCGGATTACAACTTTTAAATAAAACCTTCCCACAAGTGACAGATTAAGTATTTGGGGTGAGAAACAAGGTTTTTAGATTATTACGGGGCTGTAGGACATTACGAAACCCTCGTCCTTTTGACGACATTTCAACATACTGCCTAGCCAATGGTCATAACGGTTACTTTCCACAAGACCAAGGATGGGAAGTCGTCTTAGTAAAACCAGAATGCATGACTTGTTTCCGGACTTATGAATTACGTGTCTTTATTTCTTTTGCTGAACAACTTGCGTATTAACTAGAATTGCCTTTATAGCTGCCGAGTAGCAAAGTTATTATGTTCTATATTTCATCCTATATGTATAATAGCGGTATTGTAAGTTTGTAAAATATTGTATAAAAATTTGAACGCGAAATTTTATTATAATCAGTTTTTTCATATAGAATTGTAGTAGTTGAATTGTATATTAGCTACTAAGTATGAACTTAACGGGTAGGTACTACCCGAATTAAAACTATAAAATGCTAATATGAAGAAAAAGCTTTTATAAATGAGTTCATACTATGCTACGAAATACTATTGACTACTCTTAAAATTCTATATGATTAACTTAATTCTTTTGGGCTATTTTTGAAGGAAATGGCACCGACGACTCGTCAGAATTTGAACATGAGCGAGGAAGATTTCCGTGTTTTCCTTGCAGCAAACATAGCCGCAGTACAGGCTGCGATACAAAATAACAATAACTCTGGATCTAGCAGTGGAACTAATTCCACAAGAAATCGTGTATGATGTTCCTACAAAGAATTCACTGCGTGCAAACCTTTGGAATTTGATGGAACCGAAGGACCAATTGGATTGAAATGGTGGACCGAGAAGGTCGAATCGGTGTTTGCCATAAGTAAGTGTACTGAAGAGGATAAAGTTAAGTACGCTACGTGTGACGACCCGGAAATCTCTGACCAAATTTAAACTTAATCTTTTATGTTCTGACACGATAAGCAAAGTTTGTAAAGTTGAGTCTCTAGAAATTTTAATCTATTTTTATGAAATCATTTGACCTTTGACTATGCCCGACGATTCACGAACAATTGTATGTAAATGAATATGGATACATAAATGTATATAAATGTAAGTATTTATATAATAAATTGTAACATTATTATGCTAAATGTAATTACAAGCACAAAATATAGATATCGTAGTAATATTATTATTACTTTTATTATTACTACTAATATTAATATTAATGTCAATATTAGAATTTTTAATATTAATATTAGTATTATAATTTTAAAATTTTGATTTTTAAATTTAAGTTTTTGAACATAAATACTATTATAAGAATGATTAAAAGTATAATTTAATTGTAATTTAAAAATAACATCTCTAACATTAGTAATATTATTAACATGGTTATTAATATTATCATTATTAAAATAAGTAAAAACTAGCAATTATAGTATTATTACTAATATTATCCTTATTATAAATATGACTTTTGTATTAATATTATGATTATTATTACTATTATTAATTTGTTAGTATTATTTTTTTATATTTTTATTTTTAGGGTTAATATTAATAATATTATTATTATTAAATATAATTACATTTATATTTATAAAAATCAACCATATCAAATAAATAATTAAGTGAAGTTGTTTAACATCACAATCAATTAGTACGATTCTGTTTTAAAGGGAATATCAAACTTTAGTCGATATATTTTTTTGTGTGTCTTTAATCAGTTATCCATCCCTCTCAATTTATAATAGAAACAAAAATGCATTAACATCAAGAACAGTTAATTTTATTTATTTATGTTATACATGTACTGGGTCACAAAATTGTTGTCGACTGCCTTATATCAAAACAAAGAATTGTGCAGTGTTAATATCTAACTCATTCAGTTTTTCCATCCACAATAACAATTACAATTATCTTAAACAAAACTGAAAGAGTAATTAAGATTTTTTTTTTCTTTCTTTCTTTTTTTTCGCGGTACCTCTGTTCCACATCTTTTTAGCCAAATCATCAAAACAAATCAATTATCCAAATCCTTAAATGCCATCATGTTAGGAATCTTCTGTTTAATCTATCCGCAAAGTTTCAAACTCCAAATCCTTTTATCGATTCCTAATTATTGAGTCAAAGTTCGAAATTTAAAAAGTCAACTCATGTGTTCTTCACGAAATTGGAATTTTCTGTAACGATTAAGGTTCAAGTATCGATTTGGTACGTTTTTAAGAGTGATTAGAAACATAATCTATGTTATAACTTTTGTCTATTTCGAACTCCAAATTGAAAATCAATTTTTTTGTATCGTAACACAGCTCCAGCGTTTTTTTATATATTTTTTTTTGTTTTGTTTCGTTTTAAATTAATACAACCTACAACCTTGATTATGATTCGTTAGGATTAATTGAGGTATTTAAATCAATGATGTAATGAGTTGGTTATTGGCCGAGTAATTATATAAGGAAGAAAAGAGAAGATGAGTGAAAAATAAAAACGGGTTAAATTGTATCAATCGTAGAGTTTAATCAGAAAGGCAGTCGTGGAAGAGTGGTTTAGGGAGGTGACGGGCTATCAGGTGATCCTGGGTTCGAACCACAGCTGTGCCAAATTTTTTTTATAAAATCTATTCTTTTGGAGGTATAACTAATTTCTTTATTATTATTACTATTATTATCATTATTGTTAGTACTATGTTAACTATCATTAATATCTGTAATATAACTAAAATTATTATCCTTATTGTTATCATTAGTTATTAAAATTATTTTATTGTGGTCACCATTATTAGTATTATTATTATTAAACTAATTATCATTATTAATATTAGTAGGAAAATAGTTATTATTATCAAGTATTGTGATTATTATTAAAAGTATCATTATTATAAATCTATTATCTTTATTAAAAATTAGTATTAATATTACAAAGTATCATTAACAGAATTATCATTTAAACATTAGTATTAATACTATTTTATGATTACTGAAACTTCTATTAAAACTAGTATTATGATTAAAATTAATTTTTTTATTAAAAGTAATATGTTTATTAAAAACTATATTTTTTTTATCTTTTTATTTATATTAAAAAGTTTAATTTTTTTTAAAATTAATATTATTACTATTATTGTAAGTATTATTAATGTTATTATTAGTATCATTAATATGAAAATAAGTATTATTATGACTACGAGTATTATTATTATGTGTATCATTTAATGAACCATTACTAAAATTATTATTAGTAATAAAATGATTATTTTTATGGTCATTAATAATAATATCAATATTATTACTGTTATCGTTAATACTAGAGGTATCATCATTTTAAACTATAATTTTATTAAAATCTAAGTAGTATCATTATCATTAACATTATAAATATTATTAAACTTATCTTCTTATATAAAATTTGCGTCATTAGTATTAAATCTAATAGTATTATTATCATCCATATTTTAATATTTTCATTAAGTTAACTAACAAATGATATTCAAATAACAATATATTTAATATACAAAAGTAAACTATATTAATATCTATTTATTAAAATAAATAGAATGAATATAATGAGACATATAAGTTATTGATATTAAAATTTATATTATTAGTAATATATAAATTTGTTCGATTACCATTTTATGTGTTAACAGATATACAAATGATATAGGTTCGTGAATCCGAGGCCAACCCTGCATTGTTCAGTTGTTCAATGACGTCATATGTATTTTTACTACAAAATACAGTATTGTGAGTTTCATTTGATCCCTTTTCACTCTTTACATTTTTGGGCTGAGAATACATGCAAATGCTTTATTAACTATTTTACAATATTTATATGCGTGAGTTTCATTAATCCCTTTTTAAATGCTTTTGCAATATATATTTTTGGGACTGAGAATACATGCGCTGTTTTATAACTGTTTTACGAAATAGACACAAGTAATCGAAACTACATTATATGGTTGAATTATCGAAATCGAATATGCCCCTTTTTATTAAGTCTGGTAATCTAAGAATTAGGGAACAGACACCCTAATTGACGCGAACTCTAAAGATAGATCTATCGGGCCCAACAAGCCCCATCCAAAGTACCGGATGCTTTAGTACTTCGAAATTTATATCATGTCCGAAGGAGGATCCCGGAATGATGGGGATATCCTTATATACATATTGTGAATGTCGGTTACCAGGTGTTCAATCCATATGAATGATATTTTTGTCTCTATGTATGGGACGTATATTTATGAGAACTGAAAATGAAATCTTGTGGTCTATTAAAATGATGGAAATGAATATTTATGTTAAACTAATGAACTTATCAACCTTTTGGTTGACACTTTAAAGCATGTTTATTCTCAGGTATGAAAGAAATCTTCCGCTGTACATTTGCTCAATTTAGAGACATTACTTGGAGTCATTCTTGACATATTTCAAAAGACGTTGCATTCGAGTCGTCGATGTCATCATTATTATTATCAAGTCATTTATAGTTTAGATATATTATGAAATGGTATGTATGCCGTCAAATTCCAATGTATTAAAAGTTTGTCTTTTCAAAAACGAATGCAATGTTTGTAAAAGGTATCATATAGAGGTCAAGTACCTCGTGATGTAATCAACTGTTGTAAATTGTTTATAATCGATATGGACTTCGTCCGGATGGATTAGGACGGGTCCTTTCAGTTGGTATCAGAGCGGTGGTCTTAGAGAACCAGGTCTTGCATTAGTGTGTCTAACTGATAGTCGTTAGAATGCCTTAGTGAGTCTGGACTTCGACCGTGTCTGCATGTCAAAAGTTTTGCTTATCATTTCTAGTCGGAAATCATCTACTTATCATCCTTAGGAAATTACCTGCTTATCATTCCTAGTCTAGACACATAATACTGCATTGATTGCATGAATAGTGTATAGATAAATTCATATCTTAGCGTATCTGTTATTGTTACCTTTACCTGACAGATTCCGTAGATTCCTCCGTAATTTATGAGATTTTAGTATTTTATATGCATATGTAATTTACGTATTGCAGGATACTAATCTACATCTTATAATCTATTTCTTATCAAAAATCTTTCATCTGATCGTACGAGATGAATCCCCTAACTGGTTCGAGTCCCTCAGATTCTGATAGCTATTCCGATAGTTATTCTGACAGCTATTCCGACATGGATTTTCACTCGAGCTCCGAAAACAGTATAACCGGAATGGACCAACCAATTAGCCATCATCTGTTCTGGATGAATTGAGGGTGTGTTCGTAGTCAACTTAATCAATGGAGACGAGAAGATGGCGATCCTTTCCATCAACCAAATCCACCTCTTAGCGAAGAACCTGAAGCACTTACAGGCGAAGCTATCCGAAACACCATTTTCAGTCTCATTTCCAGAGTATCTCGTCACGACTATATACTATCTCAAATCCTAGATCTTATTCATTCGCTCGTTCCGACTGACAATCATTCCGGAGTAATACAAGAAGTCAACGAACTTCGCGCACGAGTAATCAATTTGGAGAATATGGTGCAAAATGTACCAGCTTCAGCAACATCACCGGCACCAACAGTACCACCAACAACCCAAGTTTCAACATCACATGCCTCAATATCTCATTCTGTACCTCGAGTATAATCATCGTTCTACATGATGTTCAACATCATTTACCTTCGTTTGACATGGCGATTATGTAATCTCTAATGTTTTAGAGATTATATATTCTTGTTCTAACGATAAATCAAATGAGTTTAATACCACATTGACTCATTAAAACCATAATTACGTCTGAAGAAAATATATATGTATATATGTTTTCATAAAGATTGTAATTAAAATTTTTATTGTACAAACTGTTAATGGTGAAAATATTTTAACGGGTAGGTAATACCCGAGGAATATTTAGATTTCGCATTAATAAATTACACTGTACACTCTTCGAATCTGATTCAACAATCATTTACTATCCTATTTACATCTACCGATATACGAATCCGTTCACCACAGAATAACCATTTTCATTCAAATTCAATTTCATACTTGGATTTTGACTTACCAGAATCCAACAAGTGGCATAATGAAGAAATAATAAACACAATAAAAATTGATTAGAAACAGACTAATTAGCAACATGAAATTTTGTTAAGAAACCACGCTAACAAGATCCTAGCTAACTGTTCCTAGCTAACTGATTACATTTGTATTTATAGCAGTTTATTTATTGCAATTTAATTATCGCAATTTACATTCTCGCAATTTTATTTATCGTCATTTAATTTCTGTTATTTACTTTACGCACTTTATTTATCATTATTTAATTTCTGTTATTTACTTTACGCACTTTATTTATCGTTATTTAATTTCTGTTATTTATCTTACGCACTTTAAATATCGGGACACGTATACAAGGTTTTGACATATCATATCGACGCATCTATATATATTATTTAGAACCACCATAGACACTCTATATGTAGTAATGATCGAGTTCTCTATATAGGGTTGAGGTTGATTCTACAATAATATATATAGTTTGAGCTGTGATCGAGTCTGAGACGTATACGGGTCACGATACGTATTAATTCGAATATTATATATATAATTATATATGAATTATTGAGTTGCTAACTGTGGACTATCAACATTAAACAATTAAAATGAATTAAAATATTGATTATAACTTATGAAACTAAACAATTCTTCAAGTTTGCCACTTGATTTCATCTTAAACTTCATTTGTATTTTGATGATTACAATCTGCGTTCAAACCTTTCATAATTCTTGAAAACACCTCAATCGAGAGGATGAACCAACCGCACTTCATCTACAGAAGGAAAGATTTATGTATATAGTTATGCACCTGAGAAACTCTCGACAACTGAGTAAAAGTTTAACATATAGCCGCGTCAGATCCTTTGAAATTTATTAGCAAAAATAACTTTGCGATCCCTTTTTAAAGTAGCCAATTTTGTCACAGCTCCAACAAGTCAACTTCGACTTTTCATTCGAAGTAGCCTTATTATAATCCTGATATATACAATTACCCTTTTGATACCGGAGAATTCTTTTATATTCCACCATATTACCAGCAGAAGTACCAGCAACCTCGTTGTTTTTTGGCTTAAATCTCTCTGATAAATCATTATATTTATTCATTGAAACCCTATCATATACTTATCCGCATCTTATAACGAGAACTGCCATAACAATTACCGGGAATCAGCAATCTGTACTTTGAAAACTCACAGCATATCTACATCAACAGTTATATATATGACATTTATCTCTTAGAATTATGATCTCTCATTCTGAAATTCTGAAAAGCACTCAGTCACAAATCAATACTCTGAATGTTGAAAAAGCTGAATGAAGCAGCAGAAACTGTAGATAACCGTAAATGACAATAATCATCAAAAGTTTGATGATAAAGATTAGTATGTTAGAAAAGCTCAGAAAAGTTGGAACTGAAAAGCAGATTGAGCTAATCATAGAGGAAACCAAGGAGAAATACAAGTAACATACCCTAAATTCATAGAACCCAGATAAATCTAGATCCGTTGAAATCTTTAGAGAATATCTTGCTCCGAAGTTATGTTAAAATCTTGCGGAAAATCTTTCTCCATCAACCATCGAACTTAGAAATTCCAAAATATCATCATCAATATCTTCGATATTTCTGAGGATATTTTCATAAATATTCTCGTCCAAAATTATATACCTCTTCGTGCTTCCTGTGTGTCATTATATTGTAAACATTCAATAGAAAATTTAGTATCGAAAAGCGGATTATGCGAAACTATGAAGGAAGTCGTGACAAATCACAAAGAATAAGTTTGACTTCAAAGAATCCAAATTATTCAATGCCTGCTGAAGTCTTTAGGGAATATCTTGCTCCTAACTCTAAATCCTTGCGGACAATAACTTCTATCATCCTCTGATCTTAGATATTCCGAGATATTATCGTATCTTTCATTATAAATATCCTCCATATTCTGAAGATATTTTTATAACTATTCTTATCTGAAATCATTAATCTCTTCGTACTATCAGTGTTACATCATATAGAAACTGTTAGTTTCTATATTCTGTAAACTTTCGAGCTTAACATATGAAAGCTATTGAAGTAATGTTGGGAACTGATGCATGAGTTAGTATAATATAATGACACTTGATCAACGTGATTATATTACAGTAAGTCATGTTGAGTTTCTAATGGGACGTGATGATTCACAGATCCTAACGTCATCACGTGCCATGTTACATAACTCTTTCATTATGCTTAACTTCTGAACATATCAAGAAATTATATTCTTGATAGTTCTATTCTCAGTGATTCTGGTAATTTGATAAACCAAATCGTGCTAATACATTAATTCTTATTTAGAACACGATGTTTATTCGAAATTCCATACTTACGAATTCTGGACTGTTACTCGCTTTACTAGAGGTCGGGAGGATAATAAAAAGGCAAAGAGCTCCAAAATATAAGAGAAAATATAAAGCCCAACAACAACACCGGAATTACAAACCGTGGATATCAGTGCGTATAGCAATATAAAGACACGGGAGGATTATAAATACAATAATCCCTAGAGCATAATAGAAGTAAGCAGATTCTTCTGGTGGAAGATTGAAAAGAAGGAGGACAGAAATGATAATTAGGAAAATATCAAGGATTAGAACTGGATTAAGCATTTTCACAATCTTCTGAATGTATGAACTAAGGAAGAAAGTATAGGAATGGTGAGAATAAAGGAATGGAAGAGTATAATTTATAATGGAAAAATATCAGACCGAGTAATCAAGGCAGATCACCGCATTTAATTATAGAGATCTTAATTTCCTTATTCACCGAAGAATCAAATCTTTTAGATTTCGAAGATTTTCTTTAAAACCCTTGAATTTCGGAATTCAAGCAAGACAACGTCAAAAGTTAAGACGCACCTTATTCTCTAAATTCAACCATGCCTAGTCAAAAGTTATGAAGAAACATGTCTTTCTCATTTCACTATTTAGTGATATCTTCATTCGTACTCTTCGATCAATCGAATTATTTTATCCAGGTTACACCCTGTGATAAAATTCTATTTATCAACTCATATTTGCCATGAAAACATTTTTATTGTCAGCCATGACAACCTCACTCAAATTTCGGGACGAAATTTCTTTAACGGGTAGGTACTGTGACGACCCGAAAATCTCTGACCAAATTTAAACTTAATCTTTTATGTTCTGACACGATAAGCAAAGTTTGTAAAGTTGAGTCTCTAGAAATTTTAATCTATTTTTATGAAATCATTTGACCTTTGACTATGCCCGACGATTCACGAACAATTGTATGTAAATGAATATGGATACATAAGTGTATATAAATGTAAGTATTTATATAATAAATTGTAACATTATTATGCTAAATGTAATTACAAGCACAAAATATAGATATCGTAGTAATATTATTATTACTTTTATTATTACTACTAATATTAATATTAATGTCAATATTAGAATTTTTAATATTAATATTAGTATTATAATTTTAAAATTTTGATTTTTAAATTTAAATTTTTGAACATAAATACTATTATAAGAATGATTAAAAGTATAATTTAATTGTAATTTAAAAATAACATCTCTAACATTAGTAATATTATTAACATGGTTATTAATATTATCATTATTAAAATAAGTAAAAACTAGCAATTATAGTATTATTACTAATATTATCCTTATTATAAATATGACTTTTGTATTAATATAATGATTATTATTACTATTATTAATTTGTTAGTATTATTTTTTATTTATTTTTAGGGTTAATATTAATAATATTATTATTATTAAATATAATTACATTTATATTTATAAAAATCAACCATATGAAATAAATAATTAAGTGAAGTTGTTTAACATCACAATCAATTAGTACGATTCTGTTTTAAAGGGAATATCAAACTTTAGTCGATATATTTTTTTGTGTGTCTTTAATCAGTTATCCATCCCTCTCAATTTATAATAGAAACAAAAATGAATTAACATCAAGAACAGTTTATTTTATTTATTTATGTTATACATGTACTGGGTCACAAAATTGTTGTCGACTGCCTTATATCAAAACAAAGAATTGTGCAGTGTTAATATCTAACTCATTCAGTTTTTTCATCCACAATAACAATTACAATTATCTTAAACAAAACTGAAAGAGTAATTAAGATTTTTTTCTTTCTTTCTTTTTTTTCGCGGTACCTCTGTTCCACATCTTTTTAGCCAAATCTTCAAAGCAAATCAATTATCCAAATCCTTAAATGCCATCATGTTAGGAATCTTCTGTTTAATCTATCCGCAAAGTTTCAAACTCCAAATCCTTTTATCGATTCCTAATTATTGAGTCAAAGTTCGAAATTTAAAAAGTCAACTCATGTGTTCTTCACGAAATTGGAATTTTCTGTAACGATTAAGGTTCAAGTATCGATTTGGTACGTTATTAAGAGTGATTAGAAACATAATCTATGTTATAACTTTTGTCTATTTCGAACTCCAAATTTAAAATCAAATTTTTTTTTTGTATCGTAACACAGCTCCGGCGTTTTTTTATATTTTTTTTTGTTTTGTTTCGTTTTAAATTAATACAACCTACAACCTTGATTATGATTCGTTAGGATTAATTGAGGTATTTAAATCAATGATGTAATGAGTTGGTTATTGGCCGAGTAATTATATAAGGAAGAAAAGAGAAGATGAGTGAAAAATAAAAACGGGTTAAATTGTATCAATCGTAGAGTTTAATCAGAAAGGCAGTCGTGGAAGAGTGGTTTAGGGAGGTGACGGGCTATCAGGTGATCTTGGGTTCGAACCACAGCTGTGCCGAAATTTTTTATAAAATCTATTCTTTTGGAGGTATAACTAGTTTCTTTATTATTATTCTTGTTATTATTACTATTATTATCATTATTGTTAGTACTATGTTAACTATCATTAATATCTGTAATATAACTAAAATTATTATCCTTATTGTTATTATTAGTATTATCATTAGTTATTAAAATTATTTTATAGTGGTCACCATTATTAGTATTATTATTATTAAACTAATTATCATTATTAATATTAGTAGGAAAATAGTTATTATTATCAAGTATTGTGATTATTATTAAAAGTATCATTATTATAAATCTATTATCTTTATTAAAAATTAGTATTAATATTACAAAGTATCATTAACAGAATTATCATTTAAACATTAGTATTAATACTATTTTATGATTACTGAAACTTCTATTAAAACTAGTATTATGATTAAAATTAATTTTTTTATTAAAAGTAATATGTTTATTAAAAACTATATATTTTTTTTATCTTTTTATTTATATTAAAAAGTTTAATTTTTTTTTAAAATTAATATTATTACTATTATTGTAAGTATTATTAATGTTATTATTAGTATCATTAATATGAAAATAAGTATTATTATGACTACGAGTATTATTATTATGTGTATCATTTAATGAACCATTACTAAAATTATTATTAGTAATAAAATGATTATTTTTATGGTCATTAATAATAATATCAATATTATTACTGTTATCATTAATACTAGAGGTATCATCATTTTAAACTATAATTTTATTAAAATCTAAGTAGTATCATTATCATTAACATTATAAATATTATTAAACTTACCTTCTTATATAAAATTTGCGTCATTAGTATTAAATCTAATAGTATTATTATCCATATTTTAATATTTTCATTAAGTTAACTAACAAATGATATTCAAATAACAATATATTTAATATACAAAAGTAAACTATATTAATATGTATTTATTAAAACAAATAGAATGAATATAATGAGACATATAAGTTATTGATATTAAAATTTATATTATTAGTAATATATAAATTTGTTCGATTACCATTTTATGTGTTAATAGATATACAAATGATATAGGTTCGTGAATCCGAGGCCAACCCTGCATTGTTCAGTTGTTCAATGACGTCATATGTATTTTTACTACAAAATACAGTATTGTGAGTTTCATTTGATCCCTTTTCACTCTTTACATTTTTGGGCTGAGAATACATGCAAATGCTTTATTAACTATTTTACAATATTTATATGCGTGAGTTTCATTAATCCCTTTTTAAATGCTTTTGCAATATACATTTTTGGGACTGAGAATACATGCGCTATTTTTATAACTGTTTTACGAAATAGACACAAGTAATCGAAACTACATTATATGGTTGAATTATCGAAATCCAATATGCCCCTTTTTATTAAGTCTGGTAATCTAAGAATTAGGAAACAGACACCCTAATTGACGCGAACTATAAAGATAGATCTATCGGGCCCAACAAGCCCCATTCAAAGTACCGGATGCTTTAGTACTTCGAAATTTATATCATGTCCGAAGGAGGATCCCGGAATGATGGGGAAATTCTTATATACATATTGTGAATGTCGGTTACCAGGTGTTCAATCCATATGAATGATATTTTTGTCTCTATGTATGGGACGTATATTTATGAGAACTGAAAATGAAATCTTGTGGTCTATTAAAATGATGGAAATGAATATTTATGTTAAACTAATGAACTCACCAACCTTTTGGTTGACACTTTAAAGCATGTTTATTCTCAGGTATGAAAAAAATCTTCCACTGTGCATTTGCTCAATTTAGAGACATTACTTGTAGTCATTCTTGACATATTTTAAAAGACGTTGCATTCGAGTCGTCGATGTCATCATTATTATTATCAAGTCATTTATAGTTTAGATATATTATGAAATGGTATGTATGCCATCAACTTCCAATGTATTAAAAGTTTGTCTTTTCAAAAACGAATGCAATGTTTGTAAAAGGTATCATATAGAGGTCAAATACCTCACGATGTAATCAACTGTTATGAATCATTTATAATCGATATGGACTTCGTCTGGATGGATTAGGACGGGTACTTTCACTACGCATACCTTCACAAGTACTGCGTTAACGTAGTGGAACACCTATCTTGAACAGGTAGGACAAAATGCTGCTTACGCACTACCGTGGTCGCCATTCAAGCAATTGATGAACGAGCAGTACCGTCCTAGAAACGAAGTCAATAAGCTCAAGGTAGAACTTAGAGAGTTACGAACACAAGGATTCGACATTACCACATATGAACGACGATTCAAAGAGTTGTGCCTATTGTGTCCGGGAGCGTTCGAAGATGAAGAAGAGAAGATCAACGCGTTTGTAAAAGGGTTACCAGTAAGGATTCAAGAAGATGTGAGTTCACACGAGCCCGCTTCCATACAGAAGGCAAGTCGAATGGCTCATAAACTCATAAATCAGATTGAGGGGAGAATTAAAGAACAGGTGGCTGAAGAAGCCAACACAAAACAACTCAAGAGGAAGTAGGAGGAAAACGGTGACAAGAGTCACCAGTACAAAAACAATAACAATTACAACCACAATCGCAACAATAACCGCAATCCTAACAATAACTACAACAAACGTCCCAATAACAACAAAAACTACAACAACCGTTTCAATAACAATAACAATCCCAACAACAACCTCAATAACAACAAACAACAGAAACAACCATGCTTCAGGTGTGCAGAGTACCATCCGAATGCGTTTTGCACAACAGTTTACACCAAGTGTAAGAGAAGTGGTCATGGCGCGGCAAAATGTGAGGCTTACGGACCAAAGAACAACAAAAATAAAGAAACAAATAAGGTCGGAACAAATAATGCCGATGTAGTTTGTTATAAATGTGGAAAACCGGGCCACATTATTAGAAATTGCCCAAACCAAGGGAATACTAATGGGCAAGGCCGTGGAAGAGTTTTCAATATTAATGCAGAAGAAGCGCAGGAAGACCTGGAGCTTGTTACGGGTACGTTTCTTATTGACAATACATCTGCTTATGTTTTATTTGATTCGGGTGCGGATAGAAGCTATATGAGTAGAGATTTTTGTGCTAAATTAAGTTGTCCACTGATTCCTTTGGATAATAAATTTTTACTCGAATTAGCAAATGGTAAATTAATTAGAGCAGATAATATATGTCGGAATCGGGAAATTAAGCTGGTTAGTGAAACATTTAAGATTGATTTGATACCAGTAGAGTTAGGAAGTTTTGATGTGATAATTGGCATGGACTGGTTGAAAAAGGTGAGAGCAGAGATCGTATGTTACAAAAATGCAATTCGCATTGTACGGGAAAAAGGAAAACCCTTAATGGTGTACGGAGAAAAGAATAACGCGAAATTAAATCTTATTAGTAGTATGAAGGCACAAAAACTAATAAGAAAAGGTTGTTACGTCATTCTAGCACGCATCGTGGAAGTTAAACCTGAAGAAAAGAACATCAGTGATGTTTCCATCGCAAAAGAATTTCCTGATGTATTTCCGAAAGAATTACCGGGATTACCCCCACATCGATCCGTTGAATTTCAAATAGACCTTGTACCAGGAGCTGCACCAATAGCTCGTGCTCCATACAGACTCGCACCCAGTGAAATGAAAGAATTACAAAGTCAGTTACAAGAACTTTTAGAGCGTGGTTTCATTCGACCAAGCACATCACCATAGGGAGCTCCTGTTTTGTTTGTCAAGAAGAAGGATGGTACATTTAGGTTGTGTATCGACTACCGAGAGTTGAACAAACTTACCATCAAGAACCGCTACCCACTACCGAGAATCGATGACTTATTTGATCAACTACAAGGCTCATCGGTTTATTCGAAGATTGATTTACGTTCTGGGTATCATCAAATGCGGGTGAAGGAGGATGATATTCCAAAGACTGCTTTTAGGACGCGTTACGGTCATTACGAGTTTATGGTTATGCCGTTTGGGTTGACTAACGCACCAGCTGTGTTCATGGACCTCATGAACCGAGTGTGTGGACCATACCTTGACAAGTTTATCATTGTTTTCATCGATGACATACTTATTTACTCAAAGAATGACCAGGAGCACGAAGAACATTTGAGAAAAGTGCTAGAGTTGTTAAGGAGAGAAAAACTGTACGCTAAGTTTTCAAAGTGTGCATTTTGGTTGGAAGAAGTTCAATTCCTCGGTCATATAGTGAACAAAGAAGGTATTCAGGTGGATCCAGCAAAGATTGAAATCGTTGAAAAGTGGGAAACCCCAAAAACTCCGAAGCATTTACGCCAATTTTTAGGATTAGCTGGTTACTACAAAAGGTTCATCCAAGATTTTTCCAGAATATCAAAACCCTTGACTGCATTAACGCATAAAGGGAGGAAATTTGAATGGAAGGATGAACAAGAGAAAGTGTTTCAATTGTTAAATAAAAAGTTAACTACGGCACATATATTGTCATTACCTGAAGGGAATGATGATTTTGTGATATATTGTGATGCATCAAAGCAAGGTCTCAGTTGTGTATTAATACAACGAACGAAAGTAATTGCTTATGCGTCTAGACAATTGAAGATTCACGAGAAGAATTATACGACGCATGATTTGGAATTAGGCGCTGTTGTTTTTGCATTAAAGACTTGGAGGCACTACTTATATGGGGTCAAAAGTATTATATATACCGACCACAAAAGTCTTCAACACATATTTAATCAGAAACAACTGAACATGAGGCAGCGCAGGTGGATTGAATTGTTGAATGATTACGACTTTGAGATTCGTTACCACCCGGGGAAGGCAAATGTGGTAGCTGACGCCTTGAGCAGAAAGGACAGAGAACCCATTCGAGTAAAAGCTATGAATATAATGATTCACAATAACCTTACTACTCAAATAAAGGAGGCGCAACAAGGAGTTTTAAAAGAAGGAAATTTAAAGGATGAAATACCCAAAGGATCGGAGAAGCATCTTAATATTCAGGAAGACAGAACCCGGTATAGGGCTGAAACAATTTGGGTACCAAAATTTGGAGATATGAGAGAAATGGTACTTAGAGAAGCTCATAAAACCAGATACTCAATACATCCTAGAACGGGGAAGATGTACAAGGACCTCAAGAAACATTTTTGGTGGCCGGGTATGAAAGCCGATGTTGCTAAATATGTAGGAGAATGTTTGACGTGTTCTAAGGTCAAAGCTGAGCATCAGAAACCATCAGGTCTACTTCAACAACCCGAAATCCCAGAATGGAAATGGGAAAACATTACCATGGATTTCATCACTAAATTGCCAAGGACTGCAAGTAGTTTTGATACTATTTGGGTAATAGTTGATCGTCTCACCAAATCAGCACACTTCCTGCCAATAAGAGAAGATGACAAGATGGAGAAGTTAGCACGACTGTATTTGAAGGATGTCATCTCCTAACATGGAATACCAATCTCTATTATTTCTGATAGGGATGGCAGATTTATTTCAAGATTCTAGCAGACATTACAGCAAGCATTAGGAACTTGTCTAGACATGAGTACTACCTATCATCCACAAACTGATGGGCAGAGCGAAAAGATGATACAAACGCTTGAAGATATGCTACGAGCATGTGTTATTGATTTCGGAAGAAGTTGGGATCGACATCTACCGTTAGCAGAATTTTCCTACAACAACAGCTACCATTCAAGCATTGAGATGACACCGTTTGAAGCACTTTATGGTAGAAAGTGCAGGTCTCCGATTTTTTTGAGTGAAGTGGGGGATAGACAGATTACGGGTCCGGAGATAATACAAAAAACTACCGAGAAGATCATCCAAATTCAACAACGGTTGAAAACCGCCCAAAGTCGACAAAAGAGCTGCGCTGACATTAAAAGAAAAGATATAGAATTTGAAATTAGAGAAATGGTCATGCTTAAAGTTTCACCTTGGAAAGGCGTTGTTTGATTTGGTAAACGAGGGAAATTAAATCCAAGGTACATTGGACCATTCAAGATTATTGATCGTGTCGGACCAGTAGCTTACCGACCTGAGTTACCTCAACAACTCACGGCTGTACATAACACTTTCCACGTCTCAAATTTGAAGAAATGTTTTGCTAAAGAGGATCTCACTATTCCGTTAGACGAAATCCAAATCAACGAAAAACTTCAATTCATCGAAGAACCCGTCGAAATAATGGATCATGAGGTTAAAAGACTTAAGCAAAACAAGATACCAATTGTTAAGGTTCGATGGAATGCTCGTAGAGGACCCGAGTTCACCTGGGAACGAGAAGATCAGATGAAGAAGAAATACCCACACTTATTTCCAGAAGATACGTCAACACCTCCAAATGCTTAAAATTTCGGGACGAAATTTATTTAACGGGTAGGTACTGTAGTGACCTGAACTTTTCCATGTTTATATATATTAAATGAAATTGATATTTATATTATTAAGTGTTTCTAACATGTTAAGCAATCAAACTTGTTAAGACTTGATTAATTGAAATATGTTTCATATAGACAATTGACCACTCAAGTTGACTGGTGATTCACGAACGTTAAAACTTGTAAAAACTATATGATGACATACATATGGATATATATATATATATATATATATATATATATATATATATATATATATATATATATATATATATATATATATATATATATATATATATAGTTAACATGATTTTATGATAAGTGAGTATCTCATTAGGTATGTTAACAATGAGTGATATACATAAAAATGAGTTTATTGAATTATGAAACTCGAATCGATATATATAACGATTATCGTTATAACAACGTCTTACTAAATACATATGAATCATATTAAGATATTGTTACACTATGTTTAAATATGATAAATGATAAGTAAACATATCATTAAGTGTATTAACAATGAACTACATATGTAAAAACAAGACTACTAACTTAAGGATTTCAAAACGAGTCATATATGTAACGGTTATCGTTGTAACGACATTTAAATGTATATATATCATATTAAGATATATTAATACATCATAATATCATGATAATGTAATAATTTAACATCTCATTAGATATTATAAACAATGGGTTAACAACATTTAACAAGATCGTTAACTTAAAGGTTTCAAAACAACACTTACATGTAACGACTAACGATGACTTAACGACTCCGTTAAATGTATATACATGTAGTGTATTATGTTGTAATAATACACTTTTGGAAGACTTCAAGACATATATCAAAGTACTTCTATTTAACAAAAATGCTTACAATTACATTCTCGTTCAATTTCATCAACAATTCTACTCGTCTGCAACCGTATTCGTACTCGTACAATACCCAGCTCCTAGACGTATATACTATTGGTATATACACATAATAATTCAGCTCTTAGCATCCCTAGATAGTCAACAAACATGTGGAACCAACAATTAGACAACTAGCATGACTTATGAGCAAGGAAACAAAAACAAGAACTCCTTTTAACCCACTCACCTTCACCACTCACCACCTACTCCATTTCACTTCCAATTTTCTTCCCAATTACCTCTCAAAACACACACACTCTTCCATGAACATCTAAGTTACTATTTTTCCAGCAAAAATCATTTAATACAAGCTTTGGTTATTACTATAATCATCATAAAAATAATTACTCAAGAACACATCAAGAACACTTCCAAGTTTACAAGTTTACTTCCAAGTTTCCTAATCCATTCCAAGCAATCATCTAAGATCAAGAAACCTTTGTTATTTACAGTAGGTTATCTTTCTAAATCAAGGTAATATTCATATTCAAGCTTTGATTCAATTTCTATAACTATAACTATCTTAATTCGAGTAATAATCTTACTTGTTCGCAAACAAAAGTTAATCCTTATAACTTGACTTTTAAAATTAACTAAACACATGTTATATATCTATATGATATGCTAACTTAATGATTTAAATCCTGAAAACACGAAAAACACCGTAAAACCGGATATACGCCGTCGTAGTAACACCGCGGGCTGTTTTGGGTTAGTTAATTAAAAACTATGATAAACTTTGATTTAAAAGTTGTTCTTCTGGGAAAATGATTTTTTCTTATGAACATGAAACTATATCCAAAAATCATGGTTAAACTCAAAGTGGAAGTATGTTTTCCAAAATGGTCATCTAGACGTCGTTCTTTCGACTGAAATGACTACCTTTACAAAAATGACTTGTAATCTGTATTTTTGACTATAAACTTATACTTTTTCTGTTTAGATTCATAAACTTAAGTCCAATATGAAACCATAGCAACTTGAATCACTCAAAACGGATTTAAAACGAAGAAGTTATGGGTAAAACATGATTGGATAATTTTTCTTGTTGTAGCTACGTGAAAATTGGTAACAAATCTATATTAATCATATCCTAGCTAACTCATATTGTATTATACATGTATTCTAATATATTATGTAATCTTGGGATACCATAGACACGAATACAATGTTTTGACATATCATATCGACCCATCTATATATATATTTTGGAACAACCATAGACACTCTATATGCAGTAATGTTGGAGTTAGCTATAAATGGTTGAGGTTGATTCCAAAATAATATATATACTTTGAGTTAGGATCTAGCCTGAGGCTTGTATACATGAGGTCGTGGATTGATTCGAGATAATATATATTGCTTTATTTTTTTGTACATCTAACTGTGGACAACTAGTGGTAGGTTACTAACGAGGACAGCTGACTTAATAAACTTAAAACATTAAAACGTATTAAAAATGATGTAAATATATTTTGAACATACTTTGATATATATGTACATATTTGTTATAGGTTCGTGAATCGACCAGTGGCCAAGTCTTACTTTCCGACGAAGTAAAAATCTGTGAAAGTGAGTTATAGTCCCACTATTAAAATCTAATATTTTGGGATAAGAATACATGCAGTTTTATAAATGTTTTACAAAATAGACACAAGTAAATGAAACTACATTCTATGACTGGATTATTAAACCGAATATGCCCCTTTTTAGTCTGGTAATCTAAGAATTAGGGAACAGATACCCTAATTGACGCGAATCCTAAAGATAGATCTATTGGGCCCAACGAGCCCCATCCAAAGTACCGGATGCTTTAGTACTTCTAATTCATCATGTCCGAAGGGAGTCCCGGAATGATAGGGGATATTCTATATGCATCTTGTTAAGGTCAGTTACCAGGTGTTCACCATATGAATGATTTTTATCTCTATGTATGGGATTTATATTGAAATATGAAATCTAGTGGTCTATTATTATGATTTGATAAATATATAGGTTAAACCTATAACTCACTAACATTTTTGTTGACGTTTAAAGAATGTTTATTCTCAGGTAATTATTAAGAGCTTCCGCTGTTGCGCGCTAAAATATGGACAAGATTTGGTGTCAGCATTCTTGTATAATATTGTTTAAAACTGTATTCGAAATTTACTTTGTTGTAACATATTAATATTGTAAACCAATATGTATTGGTAGTGTGTAAGTGTGATATTTTAGATTATCATTTCTGGATAATCTAGGTGGTGACTTTTTAACCTTGTCGATAAAATAAAGGTTATGGTTTGTTTTAAAAACAAATGCAGTCTTTGAAAAACATCTCATATAGAGGTCAAAACCTCGCAACGAAATCAATTAATATGGAACGTTTATAATCAATATGAACGGGACATTTCACCTCGGTTCCCGAGAGATGATCAACCGAATTCTCCATACAAAAGATATTGTGTCGGATAACGGTTAGAAGGATTTGAAGATCATGTCTGATCTCGGAATCTTGAACGCGAATGCGGCAATTATGATTTTGAGGTTCTTCCGAATGAGTGATGGTAGAGAGCACTTTTTGTACAGGATAAGTTGGGTGCAAGGATCTAAGATCGGTTCGAGGCATATAGAAATCACGACATTGTGAGGGAATTTTCATTACCGAAGTAAAGTACGAAAGAGGCCAAGTGTGAAACTCCCTACCGAGTTTAAATTTAACTTGATTAGTGTTGACAAGTTCAAAGTTGGTGTAAAATTCTCGAATAAGAGGTGGATAGATAACATCATCTAGATCTAAGAATGAAAAACATTCTTTTTGAGTGAATGTTTTGTGGAGGTTTGGAAATTCGTCATAATGAACAACTTTTTCTTCATGAAGTGGTTGAGTTTCCATTTGTCGTTAATGATACGCCGCACGTTGTCCTCGTGTGTTAGTCATTTCCTAGAAACATTTATCATGATCTAAAAGTGTCATAAGGTGTCATTAAGTGTGATTAACAAAGATTAGTGTTTTAGTGACCAAAACTCATTTGAATGTGAAGAAGGCAAATATTCTAAGTATGTTTAAACAGGTTTTGTAAATTATAGATGCCCCGAAGTAGTCAAACATTTTTTGATCAAAAATTGGACAATGGGTTTCTGCGGTCGACCCACGGCTGACCGTGGAGTCAACCGTGTACCTTGTATCGAATAATAAAGGTATAGGGTATCCACGGTCTGGCCTACGGTCGACCATGGACTGACCGTGATCCTTCAGTATGTTTTCAAATGACTATTTTGACTTATCGATTTTGTGTATTGGTCGTTTACTAGAGATAGTATAGGCTTATGAACGTGTGTTGTTCTATACCTTGGTGTAAGCACACGAGACTTGGTGTCATCATCAAAACAAAGTGTTTAACATTTGAATGTTAATATTGGATTTCTAACCAACAAGTTATTTTTTAACAAATAGTATTAAACATGTATGAATATTTGGTACATTATTGTTTTTGGGAAATCGCATCTACTTTTGAATCACCTTGATTTATCCGAACATCAAGCTGAATAAATGCAATTACTTAAACAAGCAACCATCCAACACGAGTCCAACATTACAAGTAAAGTGGATAACTTGAAAAGAAGTATATCAGACACTTTTGTTGGAAAACCCTTTGTTAATAAAGGCGATAGTGTTGTTATGTCTAACTATAAAAATAACATGTTTGAGCAAATTGGAAAGTTATCTAGTATGCAAAACTATTAGAAGAGGTAATTATAATTATATTTCATTTCTTTAATCTTAATGTTAAATCCTTTATCAATATCTTTAAACTTATAAATAGTCTGTACTTATTTATTAATGTGTGTATAAACTTTTTTTTTATATGACAGGCAAATCAATTACGAGTGTTTACATTTAAGCAGATTCAAAGTATACTATTAATGAAGCAAACGGCTTTTGTTATCTTCACAATTTATCAGCACATTAAGAGAATAGAATCATGAAATAAACTTTGAGATAGCAGACCTAAATTCTAATATGAAACTTTATTTTTTAATAATATCTTATGTTTCAAATGTTTTATATTGTTTTACATTAATAGATCATTATTCTCTTATTTTATTATTTTTTATCAACCATATTAGTATAGTATATTATCAATTCCTATAAATTGAATTTATTAAATGCGTTCTCATAAAAATACAAAATTCGTGAAATCGCGGGCCTTAAGTGTAGTGACCCTAACTTTTCCATGGTTATATATATTAAATGAAATTGATATTTACATGATTAAGTGTTTCCAACATGTTAAGCAATCAAACTTGTTAAGACTTGATTAATTGAAATAGGTTTCATATAGACAATTGACCACCCAAGTTGACCGGTGATTCACGAACGTTAAAACTTGTAAAATCTATATGATGACATATATATGATTATATATATAGTTAACATGATATTATGATATGTAAGTATCTCATTAGGTATTTTAACAATGAGTTATATACATAAAATTGTGTTTATTAAATTAAGAAACTCGAAACGATATATATAACGATTATCGTTATAACAACGTCTTACTAATTACATATGAATCATATTAAGATATTGTTACACTATGTTTAATCATGATAAATCATAAGTAAACATGTCATTATGTATATTAACAGTGAACTACATATGTAAAAACAAGACTACTAACTTAAGGATTTCGAAACAAGACATATATGTAACGATTATCGTTGTAACGACATTTAAATGTATATATATCATATTAAGATATATTAATATATCATAATATCATGATAATATAATAATTTAACATCTCATTAGATATAATAAACATTGGGTTAACAACATTTAACAAGATCGTTAACTTAAAGGTTTCAAATCAACATTTACATGTAACGACTAATGATGACTTAACGACTCAGTTAAAATGTATATACATGTAGTGTTTTAATATGTATTGATACACTTTTGAAAGACTTCAAAATACTTATCAAAATACTTCTACTTAACAAAAATGCTTACAATTACATCCTCGTTCAGTTTCATCAACAATTCTACTCGTATGCACCCGTATTCGTACTCGTACAATACACAACTTTTAGATGTATGTACTATTGGTATATACACTCCAATTATCAGCTCTTAGCAGCCCATGTGAGTCATCTAACATATATGGGAACCATCATTTGGCAACTAGCATGAAATATATCATAAAATTACAAAAATATGAGTAATCATTCATGACTTATTTACATGAAAACAAAATTACACATCCTTTATATCTAATCCATATACCAACAACCAAAAACACCTACAAACACTTTCATTCTTCAATTTTCTTCATATAAGTGATCTCTCTCAAGTTCTATCTTCAAGTTCTAAGTGTTCTTCATAACTTCTATAACTTCTAGTTTCATAAAATCAAGAATACTTCCAAGTTTGCTAGCTTACTTCCAATCTTGTAAAGTGATCATCCAACTTCAAGAAATCTTTCTTATTTACAGTAAGATATCTTTCTAATACAAGGTAATACTCATATTCAAACTTTGATTCAATTTCTATAACTATAACAATCGTATTTCGAGTGGAAATCTTACTTGAACTTGTTTTCGTGTCATGATTCTGCTTCAAGAACTTTCAAGCCATTCAAGGATCCTTTGAAGCTAGATCTATTTTTTTAATTTCCAGTAGGTTTATCCACAATACCTGAGGTAGTAATGATGTTCATAACATCATTCGATTCATATATATAAAACTACCTTATTCGAAGGTTTAAACTTGAATTCATTAGAACATAGTTTAGTTAATTCTAAACTTGTTCGCAAACAAAAGTTAATCCTTCTAACTTGACTTTTAAAATCAACTAAACACATGTTATATATCTATATGATATGCTAACTTAATGATTTAAAACCGAAAAACATGAAAAACACCGTAAAACCGGATATACGCCGTTGTAGTAACACCGCGGGCTGTTTTGGGTTAGTTAATTAAAAAGTATGATAAATTTTGATTTAAAAGTTTTTATTCTGGGAAAATGATTATTCTTATGAACATGAAACTATATCCAAAAATCATGGTTAAACTCAAAGTGGAAGTATGTTTTCCAAAATGGTCATCTAGACATCGTTCTTTCGACTGAAATGACTACCTTTACAAAAATGACTTGTAACCTATAATTCTGACTATAAACTTATATTTTTCTGTATATATTCATAAACTTAAGTTCAATATGAAACTGTAGCAATTGGATTCACTCAAAACGGATTTAAAACGAAGAAGTTATGGGTAAAACAAGATTGGTTATTTTTTGCTTGTTGTAGCTACGTGAAAATTGGTAACAAATCTATATTAATCATATCCTAGCTAACTTATATTGTATTATACATGTATTCTAATATATTATGTAATCTTGGGATACCATAGACACGTTTGCAAATGTTTTGACATATCATATCGACCCATCTATATATATTATTTGGAACAACCATAGACACTCTATATGCAGTAATGTTGGAGTTAGCTATACATGTTTGAGGTTGATTCCAAAAATATATATAGTTTGAGTTGTGATCTAGCCTGAGACGTGTATACACTGGGTCGTGGATTGATTCAAGATAATATATATCGATTTATTTCTGTACATCTAATTATGGACAACTAGTTGTAGGTTACTAACAAGGACAACTGACTTAATAAACTTAAAACAGTAAAACGTATTAAAAATGTTGTAAATATATTTTGAACATACTTTGATATATATGTACATATTTTTTATAGGTTCGTGAATCGACCAGTGGCCAAGTGTTACTTCCCGACGAAGTAAAAATCTGTGAAAGTGAGTTATAGTCCCACTTTTAAAATCTAATATTTTGGGATGAGAATACATGCAGTTTTATAAATGTTTTATGAAATAGACACAAGTAAATGAAACTACATTATATGGGTGAATGATCGAAGCCGAATATGCCCCTTTTGCTTGGTAGCCTAAGAATTAGTAAACCGATCTACTGATTGACGCGAATCCTAAAGATAGATCTATTGGGCCTAACGAACCCCATCCAAAGTACCGGATGCTTTAGTACTTTGAATTCGTTTTTTTCATGTCCGAAGGATTTCCCGGAATGATAGGGGATATTCTTATATGCATCTTATTAATGTAGGTTACCAGGTGTTCACCATATGAATGATTTTTATCTCTATGTATGGGATGTATATTGAATTATGAAATCTTGTGGTCTATTATTATGATTTGATAATATATAGGTTAAACCTATAACTCACCAACATTTTTGTTGACGTTTTAAGCATGTTTATTCTCAGGTGATTATTAAGAGCTTCCGCTGTTGCATACTAAAATAAGGACAAGATTTGGAGTCCATGCTTGTATGATATTATGTAAAAACTGCAATCAAGAAACTTTTTTTTGATGTAATATATTCTTATTGTAAACCATTATGTAATGGTCGTGTGTAAACGATATATTTTAGATTATCATTATTTGATAATCTACGTAATGCTTTTTAAACCTTTATAGATAAAATAAAGGTTGTGGTTGTTTTAAAAATGAATGCAGTCTTTGAAAAACGTCTCATATGGAGGTCAAAACCTCGCGACGAAATCAATTAATATGGAAAGTTTATAATCAATATGAACGAGACATTTCAGTTGGTATCCGAGCGTTGGTCTTAGAGAACCAGAAAATTGCATTAGTGTGTCTTACCGAGTTTGTTAGGATGCATTAGTGAGTCTGGACTTCGACCGTGTTTTTCTTCAAAAATGATTGCTTAACATTTTTTTTGTTGGAAACTATATATTCTTAACATGTAAATATTATGTGATATATTAATCTCTTAACGTGTTTGATATTGTGTGATAGATGTCAACCTCTAGTACAAATCCCATTGATTCACCTAATAATAATGAAGAGTCAAATATATTTTGGGAAGATTCACAAATTCCCGAAGAGGAACCGGAAGAGGAGGAACCGGAAGAAGAGGAACCAGAAGAGGATGAATCGGAAGAGGAGGAACCAGAAGAAGAAGAGGTTCTGGAGGAAGAAATATTGATACCTATAGTAAATCGATTAAATAAAAGAAAATCCTCAACCAACGGACCAAAGTTAATAATGGTCAATGGTGTTTCCGCCGAGGAAGCAAAATATTGGGAAGATTACCAATTTTCCGATGAATCGGATCCCGATAAGGATTCCGATGATGTTATAGAAATTACCTCGACCCAATTTAATAAAGTGAAAGAAAATAACAAGGAAAAATGTATAAAAATAGAGAAACCCGATTCCAACCCCAATGAACTTTATATGTATCGACAACATCCGTATTTCCTAAAATGTAACAATGACCCGGGAACCTCTAAACCACCAGGTTTTTCTAAACCATTATGAAAAACGACGGCTCGTATTAGAGGAACACCATATATTCCTAGAAAATTAGGAAAACGAACTAAGTCCGAAGAAGAAGAAACCAGTGATTCAGATAAGAAGGTTGTAATCATGTTGTGTATTATATGTATTGTAATGTGCTTGTACTTTTATGTTCTATGTAAAAATTGCTTGTATTGTTTGTTAATTATCTTTTACGAATCTAATCCTTGTCTATTTTACAGTATAAAAACAAAATGGACATTAAGGGTAGACAACCGAATATTTTAGAAGACCTACCAGAGGATATGATTGAGGAAATCTTGTCTAAAGTCGGTCAGAATTCATCAGCACATTTAGTTATGGCGAAATTAACTTGTCAGACATTTGAAAGACTTTCCAGAAATACCTTAGTTTATAAAAGGCTTTCCTTTGATAGGTGGGGTATATCACATTGGGGAGACCGTAAGTTACGCCGTGTTTTCTTTAAAGCGTTAAATGTGGGGAACCCAAATGCAATTTTACGCTACGGGTTAAGAACCTATTTTGACTCAACATATCCCAACATAGGATTTCGTGAATTAGAAAGAGCTTCTAACATGCAACATAAAGAAGCATGTTATGCTTACGTGTTAGTGATGTTTGCTTCTTACCAAAGTGAGAAAAAGAACATTGGATTGCAACTTTTAAATAAAACCTTCCCACAAGTGACAGATTCAGTAGTTGGGGTGAGAAACAAGGTTTTTAGATTATTACGGGGCTGTTGGACATTACAAAACTCTCGTCCTTTTGACGACATTACAACATACTGCCTAGCCAATGGTCATAATGGTTATTTTCCACAAGACCAAGGATGAGAAGTCGTCTTAGTAAAACCAGAATGCATGACTTGTTTCTGGACTTATGAATTACGTGTCTTTATTTCCTTTACTGAACAACTTGCGTATTAACTAGATTTATCTTTAAAACTGTCCTGTATCAAAGTGTACTATATTTCATGTTATATGTAATATAGCGATGTTGTAAGTTTGAAGAATATTTATATGTGATATATTATTATAATCAGATTTTCATATGGAATTGTAGTAGTTGAATTGTATATTAGCTACTAAGTATGAACTTAACGGGTAGGTAGTACCCGAATTTAAACTTATAAAACGCTAATATGAAGAAAAAGCTTTTATAAATGAGTTCATATTATGATACGAAATACTATTGACTACTCTTAATATTCTGTATGATTAACTCGATTCAGTTGGCTATTTTGAAGGAAATGGCACCGACTACTCGACACACCATGAATATGAGCGAAGAGGAATTTCGTACCTTTCTTGTTGCAAACATAGCCGCAGTACAGGCTGCGCTACATACCAACAATAACTCTGAATCTAGTAATGCAACTAACGGCGCAAGAAATCGTGTAGGATGCTCCTACAAATAATTCACTGCCTGCAAACCTTTGGAATTTGATGGAACCGAAGGACCAATTGGATTAAAACGGTGGACCGAGAAAGTCAAATCGGTGTTTGCCATAAGTAAGTGTACTGAAGAGGACAAAGTTAAGTACGCTACGCCTACCTTCACAGGTACTGCGTTAATGTGGTGGAACACCTATCTTGAACAGGTAGGACAAAATGCTGCTTACGCACTACCGTGGTCGGCATTCAAGCAATTGATGAACGAGCAGTACCGTCCTAGAAACGAAGTCAATAAACTCAAGGCAGAACTTATAGAGTTACGAACACAAGGGTTCGACGTTACCACATATGAACGATGATTCACAGAGTTGTGCCTATTGTGTCCGGGAGCATTCGAAGATGAAGAAGAGAAGATCGACGCGTTTGTAAAAGGGTTACCAGTAAGGATTCAAGAAGATGTGAGTTCACACGAGCCCGCTTCTATACAGAAGGCAAGTCGAATGGCTCATAAACTCATAAATCAGATTGAGGGAAGAATTAAAGAGAAGGCGGCCGAAGAAGCCAACACGAAACAACTCAAGAGGAAGTGGGAGGAAAATGGTGACAAGAGTCACCAGTACAACAACAACAACAATTACAACCACAATCGCAACAACTATCCCAACAACCGCAACAACAATCGCAACAATAACCGCAATCCTAACAATAACTACAACAAACATCCCAACAACAACAACAACTACAACAACTGTTTCAACAACAATAACAATCCCAACAACAACCTCAATAACAACAACGACAACAAAAACCAAAAACAGCCATGTCATAGGTGTGAAGAAAATCATCAGGGGTTTTGCACGACATTTTGCAACAGGTGTAAAAGAAATGGTCATAGCGCGACAAAGTGTGAGGTCTACGGACCAAAGTTTAACAGAACTAAAGGAACAAATAATGTCGGAACAAGTAATGCCGAAACGAATAGTGTCGGAGCAAGTAATACCAACGCTGTTTGTTATAAATGTGGAAAACCGGGCTACATTATTAGAAATTGCCCGAATCAGCTGAATACTAATGGGCAGGGCCGTGGAAGAGTTTCAATATTAATGCGGTAGAAGCACAGGAAGACCCGAAGCTTGTTACGGGTACGTTTCTTATTGATGATAAATCTGCTTATATTTTATTTGATTCAGGTGCGGATAGAAGCTATATGAGTAGAGAATTTTGTGCTAAATTAAGTTGCCCATTGATGCCTTTGGATAGTAAATTTTTACTCGAATTAGCAAACGATAAATTATTTTCAGCAGATAATATATGTCGGGAGAGAGAAATTAAACTGGGGGATGAAATGTTTAAAATTGATTTAATACCAGTCAAGTTAGGGAGTTTTGATGTAATAATTGGCATGGACTGGTTGAAAAAGGTGAGAGCAGAGGTCGTTTGTTACAAAAATGCGATTCGCATTATGCGTGAAAAAGGAAAACCTTTAATGGTGTACGGAGAAAAGAACAACGCGAAATTAAATCTTATTAGTAGTTTGAAGGCACAAAAACTAATAAGAAAAGGTTGTTATGTCATTCTAGCACACATCGAGGAAGTTAAACCTGAAGAAAAGAAAATCAGTGATGTTCCCGTCGCAAAAGAATTTCTCGATGTATTTCCGAAAGAATTACCGGGATTACCCCCACATCGATCCGTTGAATTTCAAATAGACCTTGTACCAGGAGCTTCACCAATAGCTCATGCTCCATACAGACTCGCACCCAGCGAAATGAAAGAATTACAAAGTCAGTTACAGGAACTTTTAGAGCGTGGTTTCATTCGACCAAGCACATCACCATGGGGAGCTCCCGTTTTGTTTGTCAAGAAGAAAGATGGTACATTCAGGATGTGTATCGACTACCGAGAGTTGAACAAACTTACCATCAAGAACCGCTACCCACTATCGAGAATCGATGACTTATTTGATCAACTACAAGGCTCATCTGTTTATTCGAAGATCGATTTACGTTCTGGATATCATCAAATGCGGGTGAAGGAGGATGATATTCTAAAGACTGCTTTTAGGACGCGTTACGGTCAGTACGAGTTTATGGTTATGCCTTTTGGATTGACTAACACACCAGCTGTGTTCATGGACCTCATGAACCGAGTGTGTGGGCCATATCTTGACAAGTTTGTCATTGTTTTCATCGATGACATACTTATTTACTCGAAGAAAGATCAAGAGCACGAAGAACATTTGAGAAAAGTGCTAGAGTTGCTGAGAAAAGAAAAACAGTACGCTAAGTTTTCAAAGTGTGCATTTTGGTTGGAAGAAGTTCAATTCCTCGATCACATAGTGAACAAAGAAGGTATTCAGGTGGATCCAGCAAAGATTGAAACCGTTGAAAAGTGGGAAACCCCGAAAACTCCGAAACACATACGCCAGTTTTTAGGACTAGCTGGTTACTACAGAAGGTTCATCCAAGACTTTTCTAGAATAGCAAAACCCTTGACTGCATTAACGCATAAAGGGAAGAAATTTGAATGGAAAGATGAACAAGAGAAAGCATTTCAATTGTTAAAGAAAAAGTTAACTACGTCACCTATATTCTCATTACCTGAAGGGAATGATGATTTTGTGATATATTGTGACGCCTCAAAGCAAGGTCTCGATTGTGTATTAATGCAACGAACGAAAGTAATTGCTTATGCGTCTAGACAATTGAAGATTCACGAACAGAATTATACGACGCATGATTTGGAATTAGGCGCGGTTGTTTTTGCATTAAAGACTTGGAGGCACTACTTATATGGGGTCAAAAGTATTATATATACTGACCACAAAAGTCTTCAACACATATTTAATCAGAAACAACTGAATATGAGGCAGCGTAGGTGGATTGAATTGTTGAATGATTACGACTTTGAGATTCGTTACCACTCGGGGAAGGCAAATGTGGTAGCCGACGCCTTGAGCAGAAAGGACAGAGAACCCATTCGAGTAAAAGCTATGAATATAATGATTCACACTAACCTTACTACTCAAATAAAGGAGGCGCAACAAGGAGTTTTAAAAGAGGGAAATTTAAAGGATGAAATACCCAAAGGATCGGAGAAGCATCTTAATATTCGGGAAGATGGAACCCGGTATAGGGCAGAAAGAATTTGGGTACCAAAATTTGGAGATATGAGAGAAATGGTACTTAGAGAAGCTCATAAAACCAGATACTCAATACATCCTGGAACGGGGAAGATGTACAAGGATCTCAAGAAACATTTTTGGTGGCCAGATATGAAAGCCGATGTTGCTAAATACGTAGGGGAATGTTTGACGTGTTCTAAGGTCAAAGTGGAGCATCAGAAACCATCAGGTCTACTTCAAAAACCCGAAATCCCAGAATGGAAATGGGAAAACATTACCATAGATTTCATCACTAAATTGCCAAGGACTGCAAGTGGTTTTGATACTATTTGGGTAATAGTTGATCGTCTCACCAAATCAGCACACTTCCTGCCAATAAAAGAAGATGACAAGATGGAGAAGTTAGCACGACTTTATTTGAAGGAAGTTGTCTCCAGACATGGAATACCAATCTCTATTATCTCTGATAGGGATGGCAGATTTATTTCAAGATTCTGGCAGACATTACAGCAAGCATTAGGAACTCGTCTAGACATGAGTACTGCCTATCATCCACAAACTGATGGGCAGAGCAAAAGGACGATACAAACGCTTGAAGACATGCTACGAGCATGTGTTATTGATTTCGGAAACAGTTGGGATCGACATCTACCGTTAGCAGAATTTTCCTACAACAACAGCTACCATTCAAGCATTGAGATGGTGCCGTTTGAAGCACTTTATGGTAGAAAGTGCAGGTCTCCGATTTGTTGGAGTGAAGTGGGGGATAGATAGATTACGGGTCCGGAAATAATACAAGAAACTACCGAGAATATCATCCAAATTCAACAACGGTTGAAAACCGCCCAAAGTTGACAAAAGAGCTACGCCGACATTAAAAGAAAAGATATAGAATTTGAAATTGGAGAGATGGTCATGCTTAAGGTTGCACCGTGGAAAGGCGTTGTTCGATTTGGTAAACGAGGGAAATTAAATCCAAGGTATATTGGACCATTCAAGATTATTGATCGTGTCGGACCAGTAGCTTACCCACTTGAGTTACCTCAATAACTCGCGGCTGTACAAAACACTTTCCACATCTCAAATTTGGAGAAATGTTTTGCTAAAGAAGATCTCACTATTCCGTTAGACGAAATCCAAATCAACGAAAAACTTCAATTCATCGAAGAACCCGTCGAAATAATGGATCGTGAGGTTAAAAGACTTAAACAAAACAGGATACCAATTGTTAAGGTTCGATAGAATGGTCGTAGAGGACCTGAGTTCACCTGGGAATGAGAAGATCATATGAAGAAGAAATACCCGCACTTATTTTCAGAAGATACTTCAACACCTCCAACTTCTTAAAATTTCGGGACGAAATTTATTTAACGGGTAGGTACTGTAGTGACCCGAACTTTTCCATGTTTATATATATTAAATGAAATTGATATTTACATGATTAAGTGTTTCCAAAATGTTAAGCAATCAAACTTGTTAAGACTTGATTAATTGAAATAGGTTTCATATAGACAATTGACCACCCAAGTTGACCGGTGATTCACGAACGTTAAAACTTGTAAAAACTATATGATGACATATATATGATTATATATATAGTTAACATGATATTATGATATGTAATTATCTCATTAGGTATTTTAACAATGAGTTATATACATAAAATTGTGTTTATTGAATTAAGAAACTCGAAACGATATATATAACGATTATCGTTATAACAACGTCTTACTAATTACATATGAATCGTATTAAGATATTGTTACACTATGTTTAATCATGATAAATGATAAGTAAACATGTCATTATGTATATTAACAATGAACTACATATGTAAAAACAAGACTACTAACTTAAGGATTTCGAAACGAGACATATATGTAACGATTATCTTTGTAACGACATTTAAATGTATATATATCAAATTAAGATATATTAATATATCATAATATCATGATAATATAATAATTTAACATCTCATTAGATATAATAAACATTGGGTTAACAACATTTAACAAGATCGTTAACTTAAAGGTTTCAAATCAACATTTACATGTAACAACTAACGATGACTTAACGACTCAGTTAAAATGTATATACATGTAGTGTTTTAATATGTATTCATACACTTTTGAAATAATTCAATACACTTATCAAAATACTTCTACTTAACAAAAATGCTTACAATTACATCCTCGTTCAGTTTCATCAATAATTCTACTCGTATGCACCCGTATTCGTACTCGTACAATACACAACTCTTAGATGTATGTAGTATTGGTATATACACTCTAATGATCAGCTCTTAGCAACCCATGTGAATCACCTAACACATATGGGAACCATCATTTGGCAACTAGAATGAAATATCTCATAAAATTACAAAAATATGAGTAATCATTCATGACTTATTTACATGAAAACAAAATTACACATCCTTTATATCTAATCCATATACCAACGACCAAAAACACCTACAAACACTTTCATTCTTCAATTTTCTTCATCTAGGTGATCTCTCTCAAGTTCTATCTTCAAGTTCTAAGTGTTCTTCATAAATTCTATAAGTTCTAGTTTCATAAAATCAAGAATAATTCCAAGTTTTCTAGCTTACTTCCAATCTTGTAAAGTGATCATCCAACTTCAAGAAATCTTTCTTATTTACAGTAATATATCTTTCTAATACAAGGTAATACTCATATTCAAACTTTTATTCAATTTCTATAACGATAACAATCTTATTTCGAGTGGAAATCATACTTGAACTTGTTTTCGTGTCATGATTCTGCTTCAAGAACTTTCAAGCCATCCAAGGATCCTTTGAAGCTAGATCTATTTTTCTCATTTCCAGTAGGTTTATCCACAAAACCTGAGGTAGTAATGATGTTCATAACATCATTCGATTCATATATATATAACTACTTTATTCGAAGGTTTAAACTTGAAATCACTAGAACATAGTTTAGTTAATTCTAAACTTGTTCGCAAACAAAAGTTAATCCTTATAAATTGACTTTTAGAATCAACTAAACACATGTTCTATATCTATATGATATGCTAACTTAATGATTTAAAACCGGAAAACACAAAAAACACCGTAAAACCGGATATACGCCGTTGTAGTAACACCGCGGGCTGTTTTGGGTTAGTTAATTAAAAACTATGATAAATTTTGATTTAAAAGTTATTCTTCTGGGAAAATAATTTTTCTTATGAACATGAAACTATATCCAAAAATCATGGTTAAACTCAAAGTGGAAGTATGTTTTCCAAAATGGTCATCTAGACGTCGTTCTTTCGACTGAAATGACTACCTTTACAAAAACGACTTGTAACCTATAATTCTGACTATAAACTTATATTTTTCTGTATATATTCATAAACTTAAGTTCAATATGAAACCATAGCAATTTGATTCACTCAAAACGGATTTAAAACGAAGAAGTTATGGGTAAAACAAGATTGGTTATTTTTTGCTTGTTGTAGCTACGTGAAAATTGGTAACAAATCTATATTAATCATATCCTAGCTAACTTATATTGTATTATACATGTATTCTAATATATTATATAATCTTGGGATACCATAGACACGTATGCAAATGTTTTGACATATCATATCGACCCATCTATATATATTATTTGGAACAACCATAGACACTCTATATGCAGTAATGTTGGAGTTAGCTATACATGTTTGAGGTTGATTCCAAAAATATATATAGTTTGAGTTGTGATCTAGCCTGAGACGTGTATACACTGGGTAGTGGATTGATTCAAGATAATATATATCGATTTATTTCTGTACATCTAATTATGGACAACTAGTTGTAGGTTACTAACAAGGACAACTGACTTAATAAACTTAAAACAGTAAAACGTATTAAAAATGTTGTAAATATATTTTGAACATACTTTGATATATATGTACATATTTTTTATAGGTTCGTGAATCGACCAGTGGCCAAGTCTTACTTCCCGACTAAGTAAAAATCTGTGAAAGTGAGTTATAGTCCCACTTTTAAAATCTAATATTTTGGGATGAGAATACATGCAGTTTTATAAATGTTTTACGAAATAGACACAAGTAAATGAAACTATATTATATGGGTGAATGATCGAAGCCGAATATGCCCCTTTTGCTTGGTAGCCTAAGAATTAGTAAACCGATCTACTAATTGATACGAATCCTAAAGATAGATCTATTGGGCCTAACGAACCCCATCCAAAGTACCGGATGCTTTAGTACTTCGAATTCATTTTTATCATGTCCGAAGGATTTCCCGGAATGATAGGGGATATTCTTATATGCATCTTGTTAATATCGGTTACCAGGTGTTCACCATATGAATGATTTTTATCTCTATGTATAGGATGTATATTGAATTATGAAATCTTATGGTCTATTATTATGATTTGATAATATATAGGTTAAACCTATAACTCACCAACATTTTTGTTGACGTTTTAAGCATGTTTATTCTCAGGTGATTATTAAGAGCTTCCGCTGTTGCATACTAAAATAAGGACAAGATTTGGAGTCCATGCTTGTATGATATTATGTAAAAACTGCATTAAAGAAACTTATTTTTGAAGTAATATATTCTTATTGTAAACCATTATGTAATGGTCGTGTGTAAACGGTATATTTTAGATTATCATTATTTGATAATCTACGTAATGCTTTTTAAACCTTTATAGATAAAATAAAGGTTGTGGTTGTTTTAAAAATGAATGCAGCCTTTGAAAAATGTCTCATATAGAGGTCAAAACCTCGCGACGAAATCAATTAATATGGAACGTTTATAATCAATATGAACGGGACATTTCATTAAGCTACTTATTCTAATAAAGTAAAATTTTATTAAATTTAAATATATGTATGTATATATATATATATATATATATGTATATATATATATATATATATATATATATATACATACTAGCCTTTAAGAGCCCGTGCGTTGCACGACGACTATTAATCAAACAAAATGGAAACGAATATATTATATCAATTAACGCTAAGATAAATAGAGTATGTATTGTTGTTGATGAAATAAACATAATATGATTAAGTTTGTTGCTTTACACAAAACATATAAATTAAGACTACTAATTCCAACATTAGGAAAACACAAAACACATGACCAACAGTAGCAAATATAAAAGTAAGAACATCACCAAAAGTTGCATAACTGAAATATTGATTTACACAAATAACAACGATTAAGGCTAATAAATCCGATATATTTATCGTCAATCATAAGCTAAGAACTGCAACAAATAACAAATACAAAAAGCTAAGCAACACCCAAACCAATATAAAAAAAGATGACCACATAAGAACATAACAATCTGAAAACAAAATAAAAGCACATTACAATTACAACTTTTGAATAGAAAAAAAAAACGATTTCCAGTCAAACTATAGAACAATACACAAACTAAACTAAAAAAAGTTACACTATAATAACTACACAACATCGATGTAAACTACAAAAAAATTCACAAATACGCAAACTAAATCAAAAAAGTTACCTTACAATAACAAAAACGCAAAGTATCCAAGTCACCTACAGCAAATAACAAAATCAATAAGTCATTCAACGTCAAAAAACTCATTAAATAAACAATTGGACAACGAAAAACCTACAAACATAAGAATCTACGGATAAGCTTGAAGACACACAAATCAAATTGCGAAAAGGAAACGCGATGCATAACATGCAAAAAAAAAAAAAAAAAAAAAAAAAAAAACTTACTGCAATCGGAGGTCTTGTTTACGCGTGTAAAAACCCAAAGAAGGGGAGCGGATGACCACTAAACTGAATCTATCATATTTAGAAAATAGATTAAAATCCAAGAAACCAGAATGAAGAAACACGTTGAAGGCAACAATTAAAAACAAAAGGCCACAAAATAAATGGGTAAAATCCCATAAAAACAATATTCGAATCCGTGTTACCGGGGAAGCAAATAACAAATTATAACCACCCAAGCAAAGGCTAAAGTTCTAAACAATGGCATACAGAAATTATATAAAACATCATACATTTATATCCACAACAAAGGGTGAAAAGGTACATACAGTCAGAATATTGAACTGGACATCCCGCCAGCTGCGTAGAAGGCATATCGTTTGAACCGATAATTGTGGCTGCATGATCTAAAACAGACCACAAATAAGAACAAATAAGCTAGAAAATAGGTTAACTAATAGAGGCCAACAATAATTAAAATTTAAGCTACCAGAAGAGCCAAGCGACTATGTAATAATTACGGCTGAAATGCAGTGAAAATTAGGACCAAAACATCCTAACTGATTCAACTCATAAAAAGGCCATAACTTTTCGAGACACTGAAGATCTAAACACAATAATCACCCAAAAATGGTAAAATCAAGAAAAACGGTATGAAGAATCAAACTTCTCAGTACATAGAACAATGTACGTGCGAGTCAGGATGTTGACCTGCATAAGAATAGAGAAATTCATAGAACAATGTGCATGCGAGTCGGGATGTTGACCTGCATCTGAACAACGTAAATGAGTTAGAGAATATATGGTGAGAGCGCATATCGTGTGACAAATTAGGTGAGGTCATATCTTGTTAGTAAAAACAATGTCAGGGAGTAAGCCTATATTAAATCCCACTCGACATTATGTAAATAACAACATTCGTCAAGAGCCGCAATTAAATTACTATGGCTTAATTCAGTGACATACCGTTGACCATGACTGAAATTTTCATGCGGTTAATCTTGTCGAAAAATGATCGCTTAAAATTACTTGGGATTTTCATCAGCTAAATAGTATTGTTACACGTCAAAAAGAACTTGAAATGTTGAGACTGAGAATTATCTGAACGTGCATGATGAAATGGTTTACCCTAAAATGAGTGTCCATGTGTCGCCTAATTCCTTCTGCAAACATGTAACAAACTTTGAGCCCATGTGTTGCACGACTGTTAAAAAACAATTATAAGAATACTTTGTTACACTTAAAGAGAAAGTAGAGATTATAATGAAATAGATTAGTAAAAGTAGTAACACACTATAATGTGGAAGATACAATTAATGGATGCATTAAAGAAGTTAGAAATAAAAATTTAAACGAATGAACCAAGTACTACCACTTTAGTATCATAGTTTGAGTATCTTCTATAAGTTGTTTAAAAAAAACTCCCAATGGAAGTATGAGAAATTTCGAGATAATAAAAAAATATGGACCAAAAATACCTTATTGTAATACCTTTAACATCAAAGATTGAGTGTTATAACTTCTAAGCAATTATGTGTTTCATCGCACATTGAATTTGAACCATTGCTCAACCTTCCAGACCAGCTGATATTACCACCTTTAATTCAAGGCTATAAAAATTAATCAAATCATAGACATTTCGTTAGAGGACAGCAAATGGGTCGTCTGAACATATATTTGGTTCTCTTAGTGATTGGAGGGCATGTGAAACGACCCGTCCTAATCCATCTGGACGAAGTCATCAACATTTAGTCCCATTGCGATGATCGACTCCAAGTAATGTCCTTAAAATGAGCAAATGCACAGCGGAAGACTTATTTCGTACCTGAGAATAAACATGCTTAAAAGTGTCAACCAAAAGGTTGGTGAGTTCATAGGTTTATCGTATCAATTATTTCAATATATTAATAGACCACAAGATTTCATAATCATAAACATAATACACTCGCAAGTGTATGTAAAGCATTCTAAGTGGTTGAGCACTTGGTAACCATACTTAACATTTAATCACGTCGCATATTCTCTTTATTATGAAATCTCACTACACCGTACCAAGTGTAGTCACCGAAACGAAGTACTGTGCAACCGTTGAATACTGGTCGTCCAGTCCGGTTGGGGTTGTCAGGCCCGATAGATCTATCAACAGGATTCGCGTTTACAATACCACATGTAAATAGTAGTTACCAAGCTACAGGGAAGTATGCCAGTGGTACAACTCAACGTAGAATATATTTTTAAGTACTTGTGTCTATTTCGTAAACATTTATAAAAGCAGCACATGTATTCTCAGCCCAAAAATATATATTGCAAAAGCAATTAAAAAGGGAGTAAATGAAACTCACCTGACAACTTCAGAAATAAATCACAGAGATAAAACCGAATATCGGAATGCAAGTAACCGTAGACCTTAACCTAGAGAACATATGTTGGTCAATAAGTATCTAATAAGCTAGGTCAGTCCATAGGGTAAGTATAGTCATATTGCTCAAGTCCGACTCATAAATTTAGCAAAAGTCAACAAAAGTCAACGCAAGTCAAATTAAGTCAAATGTAAGTCAAACGCAAGTCAAACACAGTCAACATGGTTAACACAAGTCAAAATCTCATAATATTACTCAACTTGGTCAAATAGTCAAACATAGGTCAAACAACACGTTTTAGTTCATAAATGGTCAATTACACAATCATAGTTTATTGTCATGCATAACGTTCATGTACATGTAGCAAACTTCGCATAATATCTCATAGCACAAAATTCATGGTAACATGGAAAACTCCAGATCACAAATAGACTCAAAATAGATTCCAAAAAGTCCGGCCAGGGTCTCATACTATGTCTACAAGTCGGGAATCAGAAGGGGTACATTTATCATTTACTAAATCAGTTTCTGACCGCGCACTGATATCGTAATGGCTATAACCGGAGCTAGAGACATGGAATTAATACAAGGTAAGTGGCCATGGTTCAAGGACAAGTCAAAATATAACATATCCAAAAATAAGTAACTTTGGTTTAGCCAATTGGTACAGTTTATTCAACAAAGTTGGATGTCCTCTTTCAGTTCATTTCAAAAATTACCAAAAATATGGCCCTAGTGTGCACAATGCATAAGTTTTAATAGGTTGCAATAAACTAAACGTATATCACATATCATGTAAAGATTCATATTCCAGAAGCATTCATGTTAATTCACAAAACACAAACCACAGAGTACAAATCAGAGAACAAGTGGAAGATTCGATCCTAGTTTAGCTAGTCACTTTCGCATGCAATTAGCCTAAGATATAGATACAATTAGACCATGATATCTACACGAAAAGTGAATTAATTTCTGTGTATATTTCAGATATGAAAAGATCTCATCTCAGAAGTCAATACATTTTAGAATACAAGTCCGTTTTCATGCATGTGCTGGAAAAATCTACATTTTCATTCGATTAGGCATAACACGAGTTTTACTCAAGCAAATGACATGATATCCTAGTGTAACCTGAGTGTTTTTGAATTTTCTATCCAATGGTAATCAACACATAAGCCAATTCGTGACCCATCAATACCAGTTTTCTGATCAAGCATAAAAACACAACGATAATTCAAACGGTCATAACATAAGCATACGGAAACGAAATCAAGCGAATCCAAAGCCTAAAATCAATAGTTTTTCATGAGGATTATGAATATCACATAATATCATGAAATTTAAAAATTCAAATTTCTGTTACCATCAAATACAAATTCGTGATTTATCAAAAAGTCATCAAACGATCAAATTAACGAATACTATCATGCATACATACAAGGACTTGAGCACTAGACACTATATCTACCCTAAAATGTAAAAAAAACATGAAAACCCAAAAATTAGAGTTTTTGAAACTTACCCTAATCAAGAAATTGTTGGTATATACGTGTAGAGGTCTTCGAGAGGAGTCCGAATATGTAAACGATTTTATGATCAAGTGATTATTGAAGGTGTTCTTGAGTGATTCTTTCTATGGTGTTTATGTATTGTTTTTAAAGCTAGATTATGATGGATTTTTTCTGAGATGAGGAGGTTGAGAAGAGATTTCAAGTGTGTGTGTTTTATAGAGTAAGAAATGAGGATTAGAATTGAAATGGAAATGGTTAAGTGTGTATGTAGTTAGGCGTCATTTTTGATTCCTCATAAAGGGATTCCTAAGTTGAATTTTGAGCTAGAAGTTTAATACTAGAAGTTAAGAAATGTTTAAACATGTTTTCCCATGATTAATAGGTTGAAAATGATGTTTTACTATTGGTATATACGAATAGTAAATACATCTAGAAATTGTATATAGTACATGTCTCATGAGTCATATATAATAACAAAGATGTCATTTTCCATGATAAAAGGTTGAAAATGATGTTTTCCTATTGGTATATTCCAATATTAAATACATCTAGCAACTGTGTATAATACGGGTATAAATACCGTATGAATACGAGTAGAATTCTTGAGAAAATCGAATGCGAATACGAGTATAGCTATCTTTGTTGAGTATAAATATGTTAGTACAAGTATTTAAGTCTTTCAAAAGTGTGTATATTACATATTAATACAATAAATATATATATTCATTTTAACATAAGGGTTATTACGTCGTTAAGCGTTACATATATATAATGTTTCGAAACCCTTAAGTTAGTAGTCTCATTTTATATATATAACCCATTGTTAATATACTTAATGAGATACTTAATTATCATATATTTAAGTTAGATATAATCCATATATATACATATATATACATAAGTATATAATTAATACAAGTTATGACGTTCGTGAATCGTCGGACAAATGGATGGTCAACTGTTTGTATAAAACTCATTTTTAAAAGTTTTAAAACTTGTCAAAATTCATTACTTATCATGATGAAATCATATAGAGAATTGGTTTAAAATAAGTTAAAATTTTCCGGGTCGTCACAGCATGATACACCTTCTGTTTGGCTTTCAACCAATTTAACCAATTCAACTGGTTTGGGCAATTTCTTTGACCCGATAACTATAGAACACACCCATATCAAGTCATTTATAATTTAACACGTCAAAAACTGATATCTTTGATAAATTACTACAAAGTTTTGATACAACCATTTTTATCTTCAAGTATAATGAAATCTAACTCAACTACACAAGTGTTTAGCTTGATTGAAGTTTTGATACAACCATTTTGTCAAATGTGTGGGACACGATTTGACAAAAAAGATTGAAGTTTCAAATGGAGAAAGTCAAGTCTGTATTGCAAGAACATGCATAAAAAAGGGTCACTACCATGTAGGACGTGAACCACATAAAGTGATACGTTAAATGAATGGGATCACTTGTTTGTGTTCACAAAGAATGTTCAAAATGAGATTGTACTTAAATGAATGAGATTCATGTATCAACTGAAAGCATAGCACACTCTAAACGTGATCCATTGCTAAAACTAAACCGCGTAAATCATAATAATACCTTGTTATAGTAGGGTTGTGAATAATCTCATTTGTGATCCAAATCGTCTCATCAGGGAATTGTTTCCTTGCTACATATGCAATTTGAACTGCATGCTCCACACCCCAGCAAAAGCCATAAGCGTCAGAAAGCTTCACAATAACATTTCCCCATGTGTATTCATTATTGTTCTCCTTCAACGTCTTAATAATATCACCTTGCAGTAGCAAAAAAACATCATCAATTAACCAGTAAACACCAATTTAGTTATTCTTGGGCCTTAACTTTTGATTATTGCAGCTGCATTTGCATAATCCAGAGCACACTTTGTCCACAATAACACATATATGCAATTTAAACAGTTGTTTTATTGATCCAATTTTTTTATTTTTACACTAATGAATTTAACTCGAACCCTCAACAAAATTTAATTCAATCTCACATGAATTCTACAAAATCAACCGATAATGCACAAAAAACTCGAACCTCAACCAGAAATTGGATACTTTTTCTACCAAACAATGTATTAATCAAATACATGAATATGTTAAACCTAACAAACTCTTACAACACTCTAGTTTACATAAAAATAAATAAAATGTGAAAGAAAAAAAACTGAAAATAGATAAAAGTGCTTAATTCTTACTTGTATATTCTTGATTCACAAGCACAAGAGTCTCCTTTTTATGACCGAATCCTTTCCGGTTATATTTGTCGCTTCTAGTCAAATTATGCCTGAAAACTTTGGCATCAAAATCAGAACCTTCGGAATCTCCGGTGGATGCCATTGAGTGTAAGTTGAGAAAGGATTCAATCGTAGAGATGTCATTGAACTAATTAAATTCTGTGAGTGTGATACTATCTATATATTAAGAGAATTCAATCAAGAATATACAAGTAAGAATTAAGAATATAGAACACACCTATATTGTAACATCCCACCTTTTTCCATTTACCTTCCGTTACTATTTGAAAGTCCGTTATGTAAATTTAACATCTTCCGTTAATACGCATTTTAAAATATCTCGTTTAGTAATCCACACACTCGCTTTTAAACTTGAGGGACTAATGTTGTCAAGAGGGCAAAGTGGTGACTAGTGAACTAGTCAAACCCACCTCCCACCATTCATTCACCTCCCATCTCCATCTCCATCTCAATACTTCTACTTTTCTCTCAAACCCCAACTATAAAGATTTATCATCCATTTTCAATCTAGCAATCAAACATCAAAACAAATTACATATTTGGAATCCTTGCATCTTCCTCTTCAATTCTATACCGATTTCATCAAGTTTGGGTAACTTTCTAAAATCACTAGATTCTTTGTTCTTGGTGTTTTTAACTTATAAAAGTGTTAATTAGTGTCTATGGCTCAAGTCTAACATGAATATATGATTTGTATGCTTGTTCTTGTTATTTTGATGTAACTAGCTTAAACTTGAAATGGGTGTGTTTGATCTTGAGATTTGATTGCTTAAATGTTGTTAGATGTTAAAAGTGCATGTATTAAATGTGTTACTAGCATCACTAGCTTCAATTTGATGTGTAGGTTGATTAAGAACACTTGATTAAAATGATTATTGATTTTGTGACTTTGGGTTAGGGTTTGATAGAAGTAAAATGGAAATTTAAATGCATTGAAAGCTTTGCAAGATTAATTGTAAGTGTTTATTAGCATTGTATGCATGATTACCTACAAAATGGCGTATTATATGTGTGCATTTAATTCCTGAATCATCAAAGTGCATTTATGAACTTGAAAGCATTTATGGTGGGCATTTAATGAGCTTTCAACTTGGATTTGATTATTTTAAATGATGATTTTGGTTGATGATATGTGTTTAGTTGTGTTCCTCATTAAATTACCTTTCCAACGGTGTATGGCATGCATTTAGAATGTTTTCGGTTCATGAGTTATGTTTGTTTGATGTTTGGTTCGAGACTTAACAAAATTTCACCAAACAGCACCTTTTAGGTACGCGCCGTGCAATTTGGAGGATGCAGATGCTTGACCCCTGGAATGATTTCTGAACTAGTTCCACGTTGTAGTGCGCGCCGCGCAGTCCCCATACCACTTCTTTGTGTTTTATTTTTTTTTTCATAATTTATTTTCTCGCTTAACTGCAACTCCGATTAACATGAAGTTTGGATAACATGCTCATATATGATTTCTCATCATGGGAAAATTGTCGGATACCCGACCCGACCCCGTTGACTTTAACTTTGACCAAGTTTGACTTGTAGTCAAACTTAACCAAATGTTTAGGCAATCGTTCTAACATGCTTTTATACTTGTATCTTGCATGAAACTTGACAATTTGATTCACATGCTATATATTCGAGTCGTAACGAGCCATAGGACTAATTGAACAACTTTGACCAATCGTGTTCCCGTTATTGATACAACCTACTTGTTTAGGTCAAGACTAGCAATTGTCCTTGCACACGTTTACTTGCGAAGTACTTTATTACTCGTGCACTCAAGGTGAGATCATAGTCCCACCTTTTCAACAACTTTTACTTTTAAACTATGGGATGAGAAACATATACGTATCATACTTTTGTGCTTTGAACACAAGTACGAAAACAAACATTCTACAGCGAGTTAGAATAAAAAGCCTCAATTCAATTATCATTAGTTACACTTGCAGGGTGTAAACGTGAACTTATGTTATGTGATCACATTGGGCTTGATGAGCCCTCATTCGAATGGTTCGCTACCGTTAGCGGATGAAATATATTTTTGAGTATAGTGTATGTTCTAACACTACGTAACATGGTACAAAACAGTTAAGTTTGATAATTGGGTGCTCGCAAACATACTTTTGGAATACAAACAATTTGGATAATCAACTATATTAAATCTTGTGGTTCAAAAACAACGTTATTATTACACCTATGATTCACCAACGTTTTTCATTGACAGTTTTCTATATGTTTTCTCAAGTCCATGAATGCTAGGTGATACATACTTCCGAACATTATTTTTGATACTTGCTTGGATGTCGAGTATACATGCATACGTGGAGCGTCTTTTGACTTAACTTAATTTGTGTCGCATAGGTTTCAATTGTACTTAAAACGTTGTAACATGTTTGGTCGTCGAACTACTTTGTAAACTTTGAAACATCTTTATAATTGAAATGAATGCGATATATTTTGGTCAAACGTTGTTTTAAAGACTTATGACCACGTAACGGGACCTAAGTAGACGGCGCCGTCAATGACGATTTTGTCGGGTCGTTACAGATGGTATCAGAGCGTTGGTTGTAGGGATTTAGAGTTCATTGGTGTCAACCCCGAGTCGTAGGATACATTAGTGAGTCTAGACTACAATCGGCATATATACTTGAAGTAAGAATTACTTGACTACTTGTGCATTTATACTCGAACTCTTCTATTCATATCTAACTTTTATTCCATCTTAATCTCACGTTGTTTAATTTGATTGACACGCCACCTTGACTCAGTGAAATAATGTCGAATGCACATATGAATTAGGGCAATATAATTTCCGGGATTATATTACGGTGACTCATATGAACATTCCGACATTATGAAATAAAGAATTTAAGGAGAATCAAGGAAAATTTTCTCTTTATCCTCATTCCATATCACGGTTAGTATTATTGAGAATACTAATCAATGATATTCTTGTGTTTTGAAGGAACAATGCCTCATCGCCGTTTACCACGCCATGAAACACCCGAACAAGCTCTACAACGAATGATAGCCACCGCCTTGGATGCGGCCATGATCGGTCACTCTTCCAACAACAACAACAATAACAACAACCACAACAACAATAACAATGGAGCCAGTAATTCAAATGAGGGATGCTCCTATAAAGCTTTCATGGGATGCAAACCTCACACCTTCGATGGAACTGGGGGACCGGTTGTGCTCACCCGATGGTTTGAGCAAATGGAAGCCGTTTTTAGCATAAGCGGTTGTCGGGACCTCCGACGACAAGAAAGGTTATGTCGAGAATAAACCATTTTGCAACAAGTGCCACAAACATCATTATGGTGAATGTGGCAAGCCATTTTGCAACAAATGTCAAAGGAGTGGCCATGTGGCCAACGATTGTAGAAACGCCGCTTCCGTTGCTCAAAAGGGGCCAAATGCACCAAGACCGGGTTTTTGTTTTGAATGTGGTCAACCGGGTCATTATAGGAATGCGTGCCCAAAGAAGAAAGCTAACCCCAATACACGCAGCCGAGCTTTCAACATCAACACTGAGGAAGCCCGGGATGACAATGAACTAGTCACAGGTACGTTTCTTCTCAATGATTCTTATGTCTCTTGTTTATTCGATTCGGGTGCCGATAAGAGTTTTGTAACCAAGACTTTGACTCATTCTTTTCGCACTCCACCACTCCCACTAGATACTACTTATACCATTGAAGTGGCCAACGGGAAACTATTAAGTGCCGACAATTTTTATCGGGGGTGTACGTTAAACTTAATGGGTAAAGAGTTTGAAATTGACTTGATACCTATAGAACTAGGGAGCTTTGATGTAATCATTGGTATGGATTGGCTAGCCAAAATGAAATCTCACATTCTTTGCGATCTTAAAGCGATTCAAATTCCTATCGAGAATGGTGAACCCTTGATTGTCTATGGAGATAAGAGTTGCACCGGAGTCAACCTCGTCTCGTGCCTTAAAGTTGAAAAGTACCTTCATAAAGGTTGTTTCGCGATTCTAGCCCACGTTAAGAAAGTTGAAACCGATGAGAAGCATATCGATGATGTGCCAATTGTTACTGACTTTTCCGATGTATTTCCCGACGAATTGCCGGGACTTCCACCTCATCAACCGGTTGAATTCCAAATCGATCTTATTCCGGGAGCCGAACCTGTAGCACGTACACTGTATAGACTTGCTTCATCCGAAATGCAAGAATTGCAAAGTTAAATTCAAGAACTACTTGACCGTGGTTTAATCCAACCTAGCCATTCACCATGGGGCGCTCCGATTTTATTCGTTAAGAAGAAAGATGGATCCCTACGAATTTGTATCGACTATTGTGAACTAAAAAAATTGACGGTTAAGAACCAATATCCTCTTCCAGGCATCGATGACCTCTTTGATCAATTACAAGGATCTCGTGTATATTCGAAAATCGATCTCCGCTCGGGTTATCATCAATTAAGGGTTAAGGGGGAAGATGTCTCCAAAATCGCTTTCCGGACTCATTATGGTAGTTATGAATTTCTTGTAATGCCATTTGGTCTTACTAATGCACCGACAGTATTCATGGACCTTATGAACTGCGTGTACAAACCGTACCTCGATAAATTTGTTATCGTGTTCATCGATGATATTTTGGTCTATTCTAAAAGCGAAGAAGAGCACGAACAACATCTCTGACTTGTGCTTGAACTCTTGAGACAAGAACGACTCTATGCCAAATTCTCCAAGTGTGAATTTTGGTTGAAGGAAGTTCAATTTCTTGGTCATGTTGTAAGTGATCAAGGTATTAAAGTTGATCCCGCAAAAATCGAAGCCATTAGCAAATGGGAGACCCCTACTACTCCTACACACGTTCATCAATTCTTGGGTCTCGCCGGGTACTATCGTAGATTCATCGAAAACTTCTCTTTGGTTGCACGTCCTCTAACCGCGTTAACTCACAAGGGAAAGAAATTCACTTGGGCGACCGAGCAAGAATCTGCGTTCCAAATCTTGAAGACAAAGCTAACCACCGCTCCTATCTTGTCTCTTTCCGAAGGCAATGATGATTTTGTTGTATATTGCGATGCCTCGAAACATGGTTTTGGGTGTGTATTGATGCAACGAAAGAAAGTCATTGCTTATGCCTCCCGATAATTAAAAATTCATGAATGGAACTATACGACACATGATCTCGAAATCGGAGCCGTTGTCTTTGCACTTAAAATGTGGAGACACTATCTTTATGGAACCAAGAGTACTATTTTCACCGATCATAAAAGCCTTCAACACATCTTCGATCAAAAACAACTAAACATGAGACAACGCCGGTGGATTGAAACTTTAAACGATTATGATTGTGAGCTTCGTTACCATCCCGGGAAGGAAAACGTAGTAGCCGATGCCTTAAGTCGAAAGGAAAGAGCGGTGCCTCTTCGTGTCCGAGCTTTAAACATCACCATTCACACCAACCTCAATAGTCAAATTCGTGTAACCCAAGACGAAGCTCTCAAGGATGAAAACATCTCTCTCGAACACTTGAACGTCCTCACCTCTCGATTCGAAGTTAAAGAAACCGAACTCCGATATTTCGCCGGAAGAATTTGGGTACCTAGTTATGGGGACCTACGAAGCCTTATTTTAGAGGTAGCCCATAAGTCAAGATATTCGATTCACCCCGGTGCCAATAAGATGTACCACTACCTCAAGGAACAATATTGGTAGCCGAACATTAAAAGGGACGTCGCTACTTATGTTGGAAAATGCCTAACTTGCTCCAAAGTCAAACCCGAAAATCAAAGACCATCCGGACTACTTCAACAACCCGAAATCCCGCAATGGAAGTGGGAAAGGATAACAATGGATTTTATCACCAAACTACCAAAGACGGTGGGCGGTTACGATAATATTTGGGTTATTGTTGACCGTCTCACCAAATCCGCGTACTTCCTATGTTGATGCATTTTATGTAAGTCCCTAGACATATAACCTACGTCCATTGCAGGTACTTCAGTTTATGGGATACCATGATCGCTCGTTATTATCCTATCTGTGTTTGTATGTGGTTACAGGTACTGTAGGAACGCGATACGAATGTTTGACTATGTTAGACTTAGTCAGACGTACGAGTGAAGCATCACTCGTACGGCTGACAGGCTCATACGCACGGTTGATGCTGAGCTAAGTCATAATTATAACCTGAATGGGAAGACACGAGTGAGTGATCACACGTATGGCTGATGAAGCCAACTCGTGCGAGTGATGGATGACTCGTACTGGTGAGTCAACAGCAGGGGTATATAAAGTCTTATGTTCTTCATTTTAGGTTAAGCCTCTCTCACACACAATCACTCAGATCTGGTTCACCTGATCCGATTCTCTCTCAACCCAAATCACTCCTGGTAGTGAATAATAGCTCTAGGCATTAATCTAATCACAATCCTTGTTGTGGTTTGACTAATTTAATCCCAAAAAGCTACCCATATTCACTTTGATTGGTTTGATTCACTAATTCCGCCTTTGTGTGAATTAAACCTATTGATCTCGAAGTTCCTAGTCATGTTTCATCATTGGTATCAGAGCATTGGTTGTGATTTCAACATCATCAAGTGATTTTTGGTGATTAATAGGGTTTATTATTTGGGTTTTTGAGATAAAAGTGATTTTGATTAAAAAGGAATCATTTTTACGTGTGTAATTGTAATTAGAGAGTGTGTTTATATTTGTTTAGTGTTAATCTAGCTTTTGGACGAAGAAATTGAGGTTTAACATCAATTTTTAAGGTTTTTGGGTGATTTGAGCTGAACAGAAGTTCACACGAGTGGGTTAAACTTTTTGATCACACGTACGGTTGACCACATGGTTGATCGTCACTCGTGAACTCACACTCACGGATTAGCATAACCTTTTGAGGTTAAGTGACTACAGTCTGATCACACGGGTGATCAAACGGTTGATAGTGACACGTACGAGTAATCACAGGGGTGATTGTCACTCGCACGGTTGATTCTTAGTGTTAGGTTTGTTGGTTAAGTAGTAACACGTACGCTTGAGTTTGTGACATGTACGGTTGATACTTTCACACGTACGGTTGATACTATCACACGTACGATTGATAACCTGAACCGCACGGTTTACCCTTTGGTAAAGTTTTCAAGATGTTTAATTCAAATGATTACGCGTTGGCCGCACCGTTAGTTCAGAGCATTACGAATATGACCTCAACGATTACTCCTTGCTGAGATGAATCAGGTAGTGGTACGAAATGTCCGAGGTTACTGAATATGGATAATTATTCTACTTGGAAGTCAAGGTTTAAGATTTGGTCTGATGGTCAGGACACGAAGCTTTGGAAGTACATTGAAACGGAATTTCAATGGCCACGTTCACCAGTTACGAATGAGTTGTATACATTACACAACATGCCTTCTGAAGAACGTGAAGAGTATAACTTGGAGAAAAAGATGTACTGTAATTTGACAAGTGCTCTTGATGGTCCGATTTTCCATCAATTTCTGTGTCATGATAATTCATTCAAGATATGGGAAGCACTTCGTACTTTCAATGAAGGAAATTCATCTTACAGAACGAGAAAAGGTTTAGAGCTGAAAGCTGAGTTTGATCGTTTTCACTGGCAAGTTGGAGAGTCTATTACAGAATTGGTTGAAAGATATCGTCATTTGCTAGCTGAAATACATAAGCATGATGTAACTATTGAAGAGAAAGACAAAATGACATGTCTAGCTGGAGCATTACCATTAGAATGGAATGGTTTTGTATTAACTATGAAAACTAGTGGAGAATTAGCTACTGCTACAGTGAACTCATTTATCGCAAGACTTCAGGAAGAAGAACTAGAGTTGTTAAACAAAGTCAAGAGGTCTATACAAGTTCAAGACACCAAAATGTACTGTCCAAATGGTTACACACCGCCCAAGTCGGCTCATGCACCATTTCAAACAGCTTTTGCCACTAACAATCAGAATATGTATGGTTTGAATGTTAGTAGTACACCTATTCAACAAACTTCGTATCCACCACAAGTTTCACCATGTTCACTCAACAATCAATCACAGCCTACTTCGAATACTACTGAGTCATCTACGCCGACTGCATTAGATGTTCTTTCTGCACTTAAGATCGAAAACATGAGGAAAGCCGGGAAAGAAAAGATTAGTGAAGATATAGCTTTGCTGTCAAGCCTTGTTAATTCTTATGATAGTTATCTTGATGGTCGCGTAGGTAATATTCATCTAACAACTAAAGATTATCATCAACTTGATAAGAACGAAGACGAGAAGATGGATATTATGTGGGGTATGGAAAATCTTGTGAGACGTGCTAGAGATTATGAAGAGCGAACTGGGAAACCGACCAGTCTGACCAAAGATACAAAACTGGGTTTTGATATGAATTCTGTTACTTGTTACAACTGTGGAGAACTAGGTCATTTTTCAAGACAGTGCACAAAACAGAAGAAGCAGGGTAATCGTAATCTGTTCAAGAATCAGAACTACAGTTCTCAGAGTCATTCAACTAAACATGAGATCTATATTACTGATAAATTAAATGAAGCTGATGCAACTGAAAGTCCGAACAAAGCTTTGGTTGTTATTCATGGAGACGATGATGATTGGTCTATGAAGTTAAATGTGGCTGACCAGCAACCTAAAGCCAACATGGCAAAGATCACCGAAGTAGAAGAAGATTGCGTCACTAGTCAAAACATAATTGAGAAGCTGACTGCTCGTGCTGAAAAAGCTAAAGAATTGTCAAGAACCATTCGAAGAGAGATGGTTCAGAAGCAAGTTGTGATCAAATTCAAAAGGGCACGTGATTCAGTTCCTCGTACACCTGAATCTGGAAGTGTTTCACCGACATCATCAGAGGACTACTACTTCAACAGTTGGAAGGATAAGTATGGTTATACCTCAGTGTTTGAAGACAGTCTAGAAGCAGATCATAGTGAAGAAACATTGGTTGATGCTGATAAGGAATTAGACGAATGGGGTAGAATGATTGCTGTTGAATTGGAGATGTTAGTTCTTTTGGGTAAAGGTTCAGATCTCGAGAGTGTACATTCAGAAATTGATGATTCAGACAAGACGTCAGAATCAGAGATTGAAGATAAAGCTGATCATACTGGGGTAGATCAAACTGATTTTGAAGCATTGAACACTCAAGCAGTTGACTTATTGAAGATGTGCTTATCAGCTAGTGATCTTGAAAAAGTTTCCGGTTTGACAAGAGCTAAGGATATATGGGATAAACTTGAGCATATTCATTTGGGGAAAGATGCTGATACTTCAGAGTTTCTTACAGACTCGTCAGAATCAGAAGATGAGCTCGATGATAGGAAGAAGACAGATTTCTTTGCATTTATGGCTAAGACTTCCTCATCAAATAATGCTTAACAGGTATCTTCTGATCCATCTACTGTTGTTAAATGTGTTAAATGTGCTGAATCTAAGGTAACAATAGATAATTTAACTAAGGCATATGGGGAAATAAAAGAAAAATGGCATGCTGACCATGTGACCACTAAGGTTAAAAATGAGTTGAAAGAGCAAATCAAAGTTTATAAAAAACAACTTCACGATCTGAAATGTTATAACTTTGATATAAATCAAGCTTTAGTTAAACGTGTTGACACAATAAACGAATTGAAGAAAGAAAATGAATGTGTTAAAGCTGATTTAGAAGCTATGTTAATTAAGATGAAATGTTGGGCAAGTGCGTCACAATGGAATGCATTAATGGTGGAATCAAATGGCACCAAGGGAAAGGGTATTGGATTAAAGGCCAAAGCTCCACCGTTTCAGAACAAATTTGTTAATGCATATGTTGTTGATGGACGACCAGAAGACTGTATTCCACCTAGTTATGAGGACTATGTTGAGAAGAACAAAAAGTGTAGCTCAACTGAGAATGCACCTTCTGATGATACAACTGAAAGATCTTTAGATCATGAGGAAGATAAGAAAACTGGCCTAGGAGATAAGTCGGAGAAAAGGAAGGTGATAACACCTGATGAGCCAATTCGGATTATGAAAAATCCAAAGTTTGCTAATAGAGTGGTTCCACCGGTTACACCTAAACCTGTATCTAAATCTGTTCCTAGAAAGAGGTCAAACGTTTCTCCTGTGTCTGTAAAAACAAAAAATCCCTCTTCCTCTAACTCTAATAATCAATATCAATCTAGAAGATATAGAGAATTTAGACAATGTTTTAGTTGTGGTGTGTTTGGACACATTGCTGCTAACTGTCCTACAAGGTATAGAACACCAAGACGTAAGATTGACCTCACATATGATGATCACCGATCACCTCATGTTCACAGAACAGGTTCACCTATTCGTGATGAAGTTCGCACTAGAAGACATACGACAAATGTTGTCTATGGAGACTATAAGAGAAAGAACTTCAATAGGTCAATTTCCCCTATGAAGATGAAGGTTCCTAAGAAGGATACCGAGGCAAGAGATGCCGAATCAAGTGATCGAGGTAAAGCCTATGAATTTAAGGCACGATCACCTTCGCAAAAGGCTAGTCGTAGGAAATATTTTTCCCGTACCAGACCACGAGCAAACTCTGAAAATGAGCAGAATGTGAAAAACCAGAAGAGCAATGTTGCTTCTTCTAAACTGTCTAAGTTTATGGTTTCAGACGATGAGGTTCCACCTGACTCAAATGGGAAATGGATGGAAGTTCAAGCTATGGGTGTTAATGGACAACCTACTGTCGTCAGGGAGTGGGTTCCCATTATCAATTAATTCTTTTAATGTGATATGCAGGGAACCAGGCTACCTGCAAACAACACCTGAATAGTGGATAGCGGCGCTTCGAGACATATGACTGGACAGCTATCTCTTCTCTCAGATGTACACCTAATTAAGGGAGGTTATGTTGCATTTGTTGGAGATAAAGGAGGTCACATTTCAGCTCAAGGTTTATTGAAGAATGATAAAGTTAGTTTCGACAAAGTAAACTATTGTCAAGAGCTTGCAAACAATTTGTTATCGGTTTCACAAATCTGTGAAAAATCCTTCAAAGTAGCATTTGATGACAATTTCAGCTACATTTTGAAACCAGAGTTTGTGATTCCTTCAGAAATGATTTTGATGAAGGCCCCTAGACAAGCTGATTTATACATGCTAGATATGAATGTTGCTACTTCAACTGCTGAACATCATCAAGCTTTTGTTTCTAAAGCGACTGAACAAGATTCTATTACATGGCACAAACGCATGGGTCATTTAAGTTTTCGGAAGATGAACCATCTGGTTCACAAAAATCTTGTAAAAGGTGTTGATCTTCGATCTTTTCAGATCCCAGGAACATGTGTTCCGTGTAAGAAGGGTAAGCAGAGCAAGAAAGCTCATAAGTTGGTGAAGTACAATCCTATCTCTGCTCCACTTGAATTGTTACATATGGATCTTTTCGGTCCAATCCGTTTTGAAAGCATTGATGGAAGTAAATATTGTCTGGTGGTAACTGATGATTATTCAAGATTCTCTTGGGTAATGTTCTTGAAAGAGAAGTCTGATACGTTTGAGAACTTGAAAGTGCTAATCAATTGATTAGAGACATGTTTTAATTTGAAAGTTAGAAAGATTCGTTGCGACAACGGTACAGAATTCAAGAATCAGTTTCTTGCAGGTTTTTGTATCGAAAAAGGTATCAATATGCAGTTCAGTTCTGCATACGCTCCACAGATGAATGGTGTTGCTGAAAGAAAGAATAGGGTTTTGATTGAGACTGCTAGAACTATGCTAGCTGATTCATCTTTACCTGTTCATTTTTGGGGTGAAGCTGTTGCAAATGCTTGTTACACTATGAATCGAGTATTAACTATTAAACGACTGGGTAAAACATGCTATGAGTTATTACATGGGAGAAAACCATCATTGAAGCATGTAGAACCATTTGGTGCGCCGTGCACCATTTTGAAAAGAAAACCTGGAAGTAAGTTTGATTCAAAAGTGGTTACTGGAGTATTTCTCGGTTACAGTTCTCCTAACAAGAGAGTTTTCAACAATGAAACGAGATGTGTTGAAGAATGGTCTGAAGTTGACGTCCAACGGAATTTCACAAAGACTGCTACCAAAAGTCATCCTTGGATCTACAACTATGATGAGCTGATTGATTCATTTAATCTTGCTCCAAATTAGACGGAGAATGAAGTAGAGTTACAAATGCTGTTTGATTTACAGAACGAGCCAGAAGTGTCTGTACCTACTCCAACTCCATTACCTACTGTCATTGAACCAGCACAAGATTCAGATCAAGATGTTGATCCAGTGTACGATACCTGCGGATCTGATATTTCGAGTGACAATTCTGATAATCCTGAAGATGGAGATACCACGAATCTACAACAAGAAATACCTGTTCCTGCACACCCAGTTCCTAGAACTATAGCTGCTCATCCTAGAGAAAATATAATTGGAGATCTGAATGCATGTGTTAGGATATGAAGACAAGTTCAGTTTGATGGTCAAGTTGATTCTCATATGACAGCCGCTGCTGCATATTACGAGTACTCATGTCATATTTCTAGAATAGAGCCAAAGACAACAAAAGAAGCTTTGAAGCATGTTGATTGGGTGATGGCTATGCAAGAAGAAATTCAGCAATTCCATCGTCTAGATATTTGGAAGTTAGTTACTAAGCCGCATGGTGCGAAAGTAATCGACCTCAAATGGGTTTGGAAGTGAAAATTCGATGAAGATGGCAATGTTACACGTAACAAAGCAAGATTAGTTGCTAAAGGTTATCAGCAAGATCCTGAATTTGATTACGATGAGGTTTTCGCTCCTGTTGCCAGATTGGAAGCGATTCGCATTTTCTTGACTTTCGAGTCTTTTATGAAGTTTAAAGTTTATAAAATGGATGTTAAGAGTGCATTTCTTTATGGCAAGCTAAATGAAAGAGTATATGTCAGTCAACCTTCGGGTTTTGAAGATCATCTTCATCCTAACAAAGTTTACCGATTACACCGAGCCCTTTATGGTTTACATCAAGCTCCTAGAGCTTGGTACGGACGGTTATCGAGTTATCTGATTGAAAAAGGATACCAAATGGGCACGGTAGACTGTACTCTGTTCACAAAAGTTCAAGATGACGACATTATTTTAGTCCAGATTTATGTTGACGATATTATCTTCGGTGCTACTAAGCAGGAACTCGTTGATGAGTTCGAACAGGTGATAACGGACGAGTTCGAAATGAGTAAATTAGGTCTCTTACACTACTTTCTTGGTTTACAAGTCGAACAGACTAGTAATGGTATTTTTCTTCATCAAGCAAAGTATGTAAATGATATACTCGAACGATTCGGTATGACTCAAGAATGTCCTGTGTCAACTCTGTTAGCTGTGAATCATGGTATTTCGCTAGAGTGCGAAGGAGAACCTGTTGATCCTACATATTATCGAGCAATCATCGGATCGCTCATGTATCTCACTGCGTCCAGGCTAGATATTATGTTCGCAACATGTCTGTGTGCTCGTTATCAAGTTAATCCGAATACAGTTCATCTTACAGCTGCCAAAAGAATTCTACGTTATCTGTTGCATTCGCCAAATCTCGACATCTGGTATTCGAACGATGAGAAGTTTGATCTTGTAGCTTACAGCGATTCAGATTATGCTGGTTGCAAAATCAACAACAAGTCTACATCAGGAGGATGTCAATTTCTAGGTGAAAGGCTGGTGACCTGGCAGTGCAAGAAACAAACTGCAGTTGCACTTTCCACGTGTGAAGCTGAATATATAGCTGCTGCTAGTTGTTGTTGGCAAGTTGTTTGGATCAAACAACAACTTCGTGATTACGGGTTAAGAATCTCTTTCTCTCCTCTTTATATTGATAATACTGCTGCTATAGCAATTACTAAGAATCCTGTGCAACATTCTAAGACCAAACACATAGGTGTTAAATATCATTTTCTTAGGGATTGTCATGAGAAGAAGATTATTGAGGTTAAGAGAATAGGTACTAAGGACCAAAGGGTTGACCTATTCACTAAGGCTTTTGATAAACCTAGGTTCTTACTCCTACTAGAGATGAATGGCATTGTTGATCGAGACAAAGTAATTTCGGATGTTGCGTATGAGGGTTAGTCAACCTTTTAGACTTTGCATATAGGATGCATGACATGTAGATTTTTAATTGTTTTAATTATCTGTATTGCATATTTTTGCTTTCTGTTTGCATTCCTTTGCATGATTTATTTCATGTTTGCATGCTAGTCTGTAGTTATTTTCTGTTTGGTTAAAATGCTAAAACACATAAAGATTTTATATTTCAGCATTTTAGGGGGAGTATATGTTATCAGCAGAAAATACCTAAAAAGTGAAAAATGTCTCACCAGAAAATCTTAAAAAGTTAAAAAAAATCCGAAAATGAGCTTGTTTTGATTAATATGTTGGAGATGAAGAAACTACTGTACTGAGAATTGATATATTTGATTAGTAATGACTGGTTTGAACGTTTATGTCTATCTGTTGTGTGATGTACTGATAGATGTGACTTATGAATTCTTGGCATTAGACAATCATAATAAGAATAATGATCATCTAAGATTCAGAAGTCATGGACGATCTGTAGCGTTTGAAGGTAATCACCTAATTATCTCCGAAACTATATGAAATGATAGTTGTTGAGGAACTCAACAGTCGGTTGAGGGTATCCCCTATCATAATTGATAATCGTTAGAGAAAGTTGGTGTTGGATGTCCCCAAGCAATATTCAACGTTGCTCTACCAATTCAGCTTCACAGCTATGAATGGGACATTCAATAGTTCATTTAAGGGGTTGAGGATTATCTGTTTGGCTGGTGCATACCACGTTGTCACGGGCCTGAGACTTAATAATCGAAACTAAACCCTAAAAATACAGAGAAAATTAGTTTATGTCGAAAGTAAGTGTCCCTTCTCACTTAAGGTCGAAAAGTATAACTCCTTATTGCGGACCGTTTAAGCATTTAAGGGAGAACACCTTTGAGTGATCTGAGCACACAACAAAGAAACATGAGTTCATGCATAAAAATGGAAAATCCATTCATGATGGCGTTCAAAATCAATATATCAAAAGACAGTGATATGCTGAAAAATCAAAATATCAAAAGAAATTCAATGTGAATAAAATTGGCGTATCAAGATGGCAAAGTCCTGAAAGTATGAAGAATGCTGATTCATGATGTGCTCATAAAGAACTCAGATCATTCTTAGTGTGACGCCCCCGCGCAGCTTGAATTGTTTAATCACGACGTTCACACAGAACTATCAAGATTCTTGTCGTCTGCAATATAGAGTTATATCCATTAAGACTGTAAGTTGGAAAGATACTTACCTAGATATACTCTAATACTTAGTTATGAAATTTTAACTTTCGATTCCGTTTTCCATGATAACTTGAACATAAAGAAGTTAAGGGCCTTGAGATTTATTTCATGTGACGACTGGTCATCAGGCAAGTCTGCTTTAACTGTAGACCAATCCCCGCGGTAAATAGTGTGCCTATTCGGATAATCCAATATACTCTGAGATCAGCCGAGCCAACTAGATTGAATATTGTCAACACATTGGTAGAAGCCAAAGGCTGACAGGGTTATTCAAAATGCCGTGAGAACCATCCTGTTCAATTTGAATGAAGTACATGGAAAGAGATAACGGAAAGTTACTTGTAATGAATTGACAACCTAATAAAAACGCACAATCATAAGTGATGGAAGAATCAAGGATTAATGAACTTAGCATGATCTCAAAAATCATTGCTCTATAGTGTTCAAGTAATTAATGCCAACATGATTGTTGAAGTGTCCGGAATGAATATGTTCATCTTTAATGAGGATTGATATCAGTAATTGCATGATAATAGATATAGACTGGATAATTAGGAATGAACAACAGAAATTGATTCAATATGTCAGTTCTGATCCATTTTAAAATAGTTAATCATCTTGCTCACAAAAAAAAAAGAATGTGGATTTGTATGTCTTATATATCTGTTCTGTTATTTTGTTTGCATTGTAATCTATAAAACAACAAAAAGATTTTGGTTTGCATGTTATTGCATTTCATGATAGAATGTCTTTCATTTGCATAATTTTAGTTGCATGACATTTTGCATCAGAAAATCCATAAAGATTTTATCATTTCCTTGTTTTTCTGATTATCCTCTGAGTGCATAACGACATCTGAAAGAACTTTGTTGAAATCAAGATATTGGGCCACCAAATCCATGAGATAAAAGTTCGTAGAGCTTGTGACTGTTTGAAGGACATTGATGATTTAGATTGCTAATGAACTTAAGTTGACATTACACTGTGAAATGTCCCGTTCTTATTGATTAAAAACGTTCCATATTAATTGATTTCGTTGCGAGGTTTTGACCTCTATATGAGACGTTTTTCAAAGACTGCATTCATTTTTAAAACAAACCATAACCTTTATTTCATAGATAAAGGTTTTAAAAAGCTTTACGTAGATTATCAAATAATGATAATCTAAAATATCCTGTTTACGCACGACCATTACATAATGGTTTACAATACAAATATGTTACAACAAAATAAGTTTATTGAATGCAGTTTTAACACAATATCATACAAGCATGGACTCCAAATCTCTTCCTTATTTAAGTATGTGACAGCGAAAGCTCTTAATAATCACATGAGAATAAACATGCTTAAAACGTCAACAAAAATGTTGGTGAGTTATAGGTTTAACCTATATATATCAAATCATAATAATAGACCACAAGATTTCATATTTCAATACACATCCCATACATAGAGATAAAAATCATTCATATGGTGAACACCTGGTAACCGACATTAACAAGATGCATATATAAGAATATCCCCATCATTCCGGGACACCCTTCGGATATGATATAAATGTCGAAGTACTAAAGCATCCGGTACTTTGGATGGGGTTTGTTAGGCCCAATAGATCTATCTTTAGGATTCACGTCAATTAGGGTGTCTGTTCCCTAATTCTTAGATTACCAGACTTAATAAAAAGGGGCATATTCGATTCCGATAATTCAACCATAGAATGTAGTTTCACGTACTTGTGTCTATTTTGTAAATCATTTATAAAACCTGCATGTATTCTCATCCCAAAAATATTAGATTTTAATAGTGGGACTATAACTCACTTTCACAGATTTTTACTTTGTCGGGAAGTAAGACTTGGCCACTGGTTAATTCACGAACCTATAACAATATATACATATATATCAAAGTATGTTCAAAATATATTTACAACACTTTTAATATATTTTGATGTTTTAAGTTTATTAAGTCAGCTGTCCTCGTTAGTAACCTACAACTAGTTGTCCATAGTTAGATGTACAGAAATAAATCGATAAATATTATCTTGAATCAATCCATGACCCAGTGTATACGTATCTCAGTATTGATCACAACTCAAACTATATATATTTTGGAATCAACCTCAACCCTGTATAGCTAACTCCAACATTCACATATAGAGTGTCTATGGTTGTTCCGAAATATATATAGATGTGTCGACATGATAGGTCGAAACATTGTATACGTGTCTATGGTATCTCAAGATTACATAATATACAATACAAGTTGATTAAGTTATGGTTGGAATAGATTTGTTACCAATTTTCACGTAGCTAAAATGAGAAAAATTATCCAATCTTGTTTTACCCATAACTTCTTCATTTTAAATCCGTTTTGAGTGAATCAAATTGCTATGGTTTCATATTGAACTCTATTTTATAAATCTAAACAGAAAAAGTATAGGTTTATAGTCGGAAAAATAAGTTACAAGTCGTTTTTGTAAAGGTAGTTATTTCAGTCGAAAGAACGACGTCTAGATGACCATTTTAGAAAACATACTTCCACTTTGAGTTTAACCATAATTTTTGGATATAGTTTCATGTTTATAATAAAAATCATTTTCTTAGAATAACAACTTTTAAATCAAAGTTTATCATAGTTTTTAATTAACTAACCCAAAACAGCCCGCAGTGTTACTACGACGGCGTAAATCCGGTTTTACGGTGTTTTTCGTGTTTCCAGGTTTTAAATCATTAAGTTAGCATATAATATAGATATAGAACATGTGTTTAGTTGATTTTAAAAGTCAAGTTAGAAGGATTAACTTTTGTTTGCGAACAAGTTTAGAATTAACTAAACTATGTTCTAGTGATTACAAGTTTAAACCTTCGAATAAGATAGCTTTATATGTATGAATCGAATGATGTTATGAACATCATTACTACCTTAAGTTCCTTGGATAAACCTACTGGAAAAGAGAAAAATGGATCTAGCTTCAACGGATCCTTGGATGGCTCGAAGTTCTTGAAGCAGAATCATGACACGAAAACAAGTTCAAGTAAGATCATCACTTGAAATAAGATTGTTATAGTTATATAAATTGAACCAAAGTTTGAATATGATTATTACCTTGTATTAGAATGATAACCTACTGTAAGAAACAAAGATTTCTTGAGGTTGGATGATCACCTTACAAGATTGGAAGTGAGCTAGCAAACTTGTAAGTATTCTTGATTTTATGTAACTAGAACTTGTAGAATTTATGAAGAACACTTAGAACTTGAAGATAGAACTTGAGAGAGATCAATTAGATGAAGAAAATTGAAGAATGAAAGTGTTTGTAGGTGTTTTTGGTCGTTGGTGTATGGATTAGATATAAAGGATATGTAATTTTGTTTTCATGTAAATAAGTCATGAATGATTACTCATATTTTTGTAATTTTATGAGATATTTCATGCTAGTTGCCAAATGATGGTTCCCACATGTGTTAGGTGACTCACATAGGCTGCTAAGAGCTGATCATTGGAGTGTATATACCAATAGTACATACATCTAAAAGCTATGTATTGTACGAGTACGAATACGGGTGCATACGAGTAGAATTGTTGATGAAACTGAACGAGGATGTAATTGTAAGCATTTTTGTTAAGTAGAAGTATTTTGATAAGTGTATTGAAGTCTTTCAAAAGTGTATAAATACATATTAAAACACTACATGTATATACATTTTAACTGAGTCGTTAAGTCATCGTTAGTCGTTACATGTAAGTGTTGTTTTGAAACCTTTAGGTTAACGATCTTGTTAAATGTTGTTAACCCAATGTTTATAATATCAAATGAGATTTTAAATTATTATATTATCATGATATTATCATGTATGAATATCTCTTAATATGATATATATATACATTAAATGTCTTTACAACGATAATCGTTACATATATGTCTCGTTTAAAAATCATTAAGTTAGTAGTCTTGTTTTTACATATGTAGTTCATTGTTAATATACTTAATGATATGTTTACTTATCATAGTATCATGTTAACTATATATATATATATATATATATATATATATATATATATATATATATATATATATATATATATATATATATATATATATATATATATATATATATATATATATATATATATATGTCATCATATAGTTTTTACAAGTTTTAACGTTCGTGAATCACCGGTCAACTTGGGTGGTCAATTGTCTATATGAAACATATTTCAATTAATCAAGTCTTAACAAGTTTGATTGCTTAACATGTTGGAAACATTTAATCATGTAAATATCAATCTCAATTAATATATATAAACATGAAAAAGTTCGGGTCACTACAGTACCTACCCGTTAAATAAATTTCGTCCCGAAATTTTAAGCTGTTGAAGGTGTTGACGAATCTTCTGGAAATAGATGCGGGTATTTCTTCTTCATCTGATCTTCACGCTCCCAGGTGAACTCGGGTCCTCTACGAGCATTCCATCGAACCTTAACAATTGGTATCTTGTTTTGCTTAAGTCTTTTAACCTCACGATCCATTATTTCGACGGGTTCTTCGATGAATTGAATTTTTTCGTTGATTTGGATTTCATCTTACGGAATAGTGAGATCTTCTTTAGCAAAACATTTCTTCAAATTCGAGACGTGGAAAGTGTTATGTACAGCCGCGAGTTGTTGAGGTAACTCAAGTCGGTAAGCTACTGGTCCGACACGATCAATAATCTTGAATGGTCCAATATACCTTGGATTTAATTTCCCTCGTTTACCAAATCGAACAACGCCTTTCCAAGGTGCAACTTTAAGCATGACCATCTCTCCAATTTCAAATTCTATATCTTTTCTTTTAATGTCAGCGTAGCTCTTTTGTCGACTTTGGGCGGTTTTCAACCGTTGTTGAATTTGGATGATCTTCTCGGTAGTTTCTTGTATAATCTCCGGACCCGTAATCTGTCTATCCCCCACTTCACTCCAACAAATCGGAGACCTGCACTTTCTACCATAAAGTGCTTCAAACGGCGCCATCTCAATGCTTGAATGGTAGCTGTTGTTGTAGGAAAATTCTGCTAACGGTAGATGTCGATCCCAACTGTTTCCGAAATCAATAACACATGCTCATAGCATGTCTTCAAGCGTATGTATCGTCCTTTCGCTCTGCCCATCAGTTTATGGATGATAAGTAGTACTCATGTCTAGACGAGTTCCTAATGCTTGCTGTAATGTCTGCCAGAATCTTGAAATAAATCTGCCATCCCTATCAGAGATAATAGAGATTGGTATTCCATGTCTGGAGACGACTTCCTTCAAATACAGTCGTGCTAACTTCTCCATCTTGTCATCTTCTCTTATTGGCAGGAAGTGTGCTGATTTGGTGAGACGATCAACTATTACCCAAATAGTATCAAAACCACTTGTAGTCCTTGGCAATTTAGTGATGAAATCCATGGTAATGTTTTCCCATTTCCATTCCGACATTTCGGTTTGTTGAAGTAGACCTGATGGTTTCTGATGCTCAGCTTTGACCTTAGAACACGTCAAACATTCTCCTACGTATTTAGCAACATCGGCTTTCATACACGGCCACCAAAAATGTTTCTTGAGATCCTTGTACATCTTCCCCGTTCCAGGATGTATTGAGTATCTGGTTTTATGAGCTTCTCTAAGTACCATTTCTCTCATATCTCCAAATTTTGGTACCCAAATCCTTTCAGCCCTATACCGGGTTCCGTCTTCCCGAATATTAAGATGCTTCTCCGATCCTTTGGGTATTTCATCCTTTAAATTTCCCTCTTTTAAAACTCCTTGTTGCGCCTCCTTTATTTGAGTAGTAAGGTTATTATGAATCATTATATTCATAGATTTTACTCGAATGGGTTCTCTGTCCTTCCTGCTCAAGGCATCGGCTACCACATTTGCCTTCCCCGGGTGGTAACGAATCTCAAAGTCGTAATCATTCAATAATTCAATCCACCTACGCTGCCTCATATTCAGTTGTTTCTGATTAAATATGTGTTGAAGACTTTTGTGGTCGGTATATATAATACTTTTGACCCCATATAAGTAGTGCCTCCAAGTCTTTAATGCAAAAACAACCGCTCCTAATTCCAAATCATGCGTCGTATAATTTTGTTCGTGAATCTTCAATTGTCTAGACGCATAAGCAATCACCTTCATTCGTTGCATTAATATATAACTGAGACCTTGCTTTGATGCGTCACAATAAATCACAAAATCATCATTCCCTTCAGGCAATGACAATATAGGTGCCGTAGTTAGCTTTTTCTTCAATAACTGAAACGCTTTCTCTTGTTCATCATTCCATTCAAATTTCTTCCCTTTATGCGTTAATGCAGTTAAGGGTTTTGCTATTCTGGAAAAGTCTTGGATGAACCTTCTGTAGTAACCAGCTAGTCCTAAAAACTGGCGTATGTGTTTCGGAGTTTTCGGGGTTTCCCACTTTTCAACAGTTTCTATCTTTGCCGGATCCACCTTAATACCTTCTTTGTTCACTATGTGACCGAGGAATTGAATTTCTTCCAACCAAAATGCACACTTTGAAAACTTAGCGTACAATTCTTCCTTCCTCAATACTTCTAACACCTTTCTCAAATGTTCACCGTGTTCTTGGTCATTCTTTGAGTAAATAAGTATGTCATCAATGAAAACAATGACAAACTTGTCAAGGTATGGTCCACACACTCGGTTCATAAGGTCCATGAACATAGCTGGTGCATTAGTTAAACCAAACAGCATGACCATAAACTCGTAATGACCGTAACGTGTTCTGAAAGCAGTCTTTGGAATATCATCTTCTTTCACCCGCATTTGATGATACCCGGAACGTAAGTCAATCTTTGAATAAACAGACGAGCCTTGTAGTTGATCAAATAAGTCGTCGATTCTCGGTAGTGGGTAGCGGTTCTTGATGGTAAGTTTGTTCAACTCTCGGTAGTTGATACACAACCTGAATGTACCATCTTTCTTCTTGACAAACAAAACAGGAGCTCCCCATGGTGATGTGCTTGGTCGAATGAAACCACGCTCTAAAAGTTCTTGTAATTGGCTTTGCAGTTCTTTCATCTTGCTGGGTGCGAGTCTGTAAGGAGCACGAGCTATTGGTGCAACTCCTGGTACAAGATCTATTTGAAATTCAACGGATCGATGTGGGGGTAATCCCGGTAATTCTTTCGGAAATACATCGGGAAATTCTTTTGCAATGGGAACATCATTGATGCTCTTTTCTTCAGTTTGTACTTTCTCGATGTGTGCTAGAACAGCATAGCAACCTTTTCTTATTAGTTTTTGTGCCTTCAAATTACTAATAAGATGTAGCTTCGTGTTGCCCTTTTCTCCGTACACCATTAAGGGTTTTCCTTTTTCTCGTATAATGCGAATTGCATTTTTGTAACAAACGATCTCTGCTTTCACTTCTTTCAACCAGTCCATACCGATTATCACATCAAAACTCCCTAACTCTACTGGTATCAAATCAATCTTAAATGTTTCGCTAACCAGTTTAATTTCTCGATTCCGACATATATTATCTGCGAAAATTAATTTACCATTTGCTAATTCGAGTAAAAATTTACTATCTAAAGGAGTCAATGGACAACTTAATTTAGCACAAAAATCTCTACTCATATAGCTTCTATCCGCACCCGAATCAAATAAAACATAAGCAGATTTATTGTCAATAAGAAACGTACCCGTAACAAGCTCCGGGTCTTCCTGTGCCTCTGCCGCATTAATATTGAAAACTCTTCCGCGGCCTTGTCCATTCGTGTTCTCCTGGTTCGGGTAATTTCTAATAATGTGGCCCGGTTTTCCACATTTATAACAAACTACATTGGCATAACTTGCTCCGACACTACTTGCTCCACCATTACTCATTCCGACACCATTTGTTCCTTTCATTCTATTAACCCCTGGTCCGTAGACCTCACACTTCGCCGCGCTATGACCATTTCTTTTACACTTGTTGTAAAATTTGGTGCAGAACCCCGAGTGATACTTTTCACACCTTTGACATAGCTGCTTCTGATTGTTGTTGTTGTTGTTGCGGTTGTTATTATTGTTGGGATGATTGTTGTAGCTGCTGTTGTTGTTGTTGTTGTTGTTGTTGTTGTTGTTGTTGTTGTTGTTGTTGTTGTTGTTGTTGTTGTTGTTGTTGTTGTTGTTGTTGTTGTTGTTGTTGTTGTTGTTGTTGTTGTTGTTGTTGTTGTTGTTGTTGTTGTTGTTATTGTTGTTGTTGTTGTTGTTTTTGTTGTAGTTGCGATTGATGTTGCGATTGTTGGGATAATTGTTGCGATTATTGTTGTAATTGCTGTTGTTGTTGTATTGGTGATTCTTATCACCGTTTTCCTCCCACTTTCTTTTGACTTGCTTCACATTGGCCTCTTCAGCAGTCTGTTCTTTAATTCTTTCTTCAATCTGGTTCACTAGTTTGTGAGCCATTCTACATGCCTGTTGTATGGAGGCGGGCTCGTGTGAACTTATATCTTCTTAGATTCTTTCCGGTAATCCTTTCACAAACACGTTGATCTTCTCTTCCTCATCTTCGAATGCTTCCGGACACAATAGGTACAATTCTGTGAATCGTCTTTCGTACGTGGTAATATCAAATCCTTGGGTTCGTAACCCTCTAAGTTCTGTCTTGAGCTTATTGACCTCGGTTCTGGGACGGTACTTCTCGTTCATCAAGTGCTTGAATGCTGACCACGGTAGTGCGTACGCATCGTCTTGTCCCACTTGCTCTAGATAGGTATTCCACCATGTTAACGCAGAACCTGTGAAGGTATGCGTAGCGTACTTCACTTTGTCCTCTTCAGTACACTTACTTATGGCAAACACCGATTCGACCTTCTCAGTCCACCGTTTCAATCCGATCGGTCCTTCGGTTCCATCAAATTCCAAAGGTTTGCAGGCAGTGAATTCTTTATAGGTGCATCCTACACGATTTCCTGTACTGCTAGATCCAAGGTTATTGTTGGTATGTAGCGCAGCCTGTACTGCGGCTATATTTGAAGCTAGAAAAGTACGGAATTCCTCTTCATTCATATTCACGGTGTGTCGAGTAGTCGGTGCCATTTCCTTCAAAATAATCAAATGGAATAAGTTAATCATACAGAATATTAAGAGTAGTTAATAGTATTTCGTAGCATAATATAAACTCATTTATAAAAGATTTTTCTTCATATTAGCGTTTTATAAGTTTAAATTCGGGTAGTACCTACCCGTTAAGTTCATACTTAGTAGCTAATATACAATTCAACTACTACAATTCTATATGAAAAACTGATTATAATAATATTTCGCGTTCAAACTTTTACACAATATTTTACAAATTTACAATACCGCTTATTTTACATATAGCATGAAATATAGCACACAATAAATTTGATACAAGATGGTTGTGAAGATAATTCTAGCTAGTACACAAGTCGTTCAGCAAAGGCAATAAAGACACGTAATTCATACGTCCAGAAACAAGTCATGCATTCTGGTTTTACTAGGATTACTTCCCATCCTTGGTCTTGTGGAACATAACCGTTATGGCCGTTGATAAGACAGCGTGTTGTAACGTCGTCAATGGGACGAGGGTTACGTAATGTCCAACAGTCCCGTAACAATCTAAAAACCTCATTTCTTACCCCAATTACCGACTCCGTCACTTGTGGAAACGTTTTGTTTAATAGTTGTAGCCCGATGTTCTTGTTCTCACTTTGGTGAGAAGCGAACATTACTAATCCGTAAGCATAACATGCTTCTTTATGTTGCATGTTAGCCACTTTTTCTAAATCACGAAGTCCAATATTCGGATATATTGAGTCAAAATAATTTCTTAACCCATTGTGTAAAATAGCATTTGGGTTCCCCGCAATATATGCGTCAAAGTAAACACATCGTAACTTATGGATTTCCCAATGTGATATCCCCCATCTTTCGAACGAAAGCCTTTTATAAACCAAGGCATTCTTGGAACGTTCTTCGAATGTCTTACAAACTGATCTCGCCTTAAATAGTTGTGCCGAGGAATTCTGACCGACTCTAGACAAGATTTCATCAATCATGTCTCCGGGTAGGTCTCTTAAAATATTGAGTTGTCTATCCATTTTGTGTTTTTATACTGTAAAATAGACAAGAGTTAGATTCATAAAAAAAATACTTATTAATACAAGCAATTTTTACATATATCATAAAGCATAAGCACACTATATTACATATATTACACCACACGAATACAACTATCTTATTCCGACTCGCTTGTTTCTTCTTCTTCGGTTTTGGTTCATTTTGCCAAGTTTCTAGGGATATATGATGTTCCCCTAATACGAGCCGTCGTTTTCCACATTGGTTTAGAAAAACCTGGTGGTTTAGAGGTTCCCGGGTCATTGTTACAACTTAAGGACTTCGGGGGTTGACGATACATATAAAGTTCATCGGGGTTGGAATTAGATTTCTCTATTTTTATGCCCTTTCCCTTATTATTTTCTTTTGCCTTTTTAAATTCAGTAGGGGTAATTTCTATAACATCATCGGAATTCTCGTCGGAATCCGATTCATCAGAGAATTGGTAATCCTCCCAATATTTTGCTTCCTTGGCGGAAACACCATTGACCATAATTAACCTTGGTCGGTTGGTTGAGGATTTTTCTTTTACTTAACCGTTTTATTATTTCCCCCACCGGTTCTATTTCTTCATCCGGTTCCGATTCTTCTTCCAGTCCGGATTCTTCTTCCGGTTCCGACTCTTCTTCCGGTTCCTCTTCGGGAACTTGTTAATCAGTCCACGAATCATTCCAATTTACATTTGACTCTTCATTATTATTAGGTGAGTCAATGGGACTTGTTCTAGAGGTAGACATCTATCACATAATATCAAACGCGTTAAGAGATTAATATATCACATAATATTCACATGTTAAAAATATATAGTTTCCAACAAAATTTGTTAAGCAATCATTTTTCAAGTAAACACGGTCGAAGTCCAGACTCACTAATGCATCCTAACAAACTCGATAAGACATACTAATGCAAAATTCTGGTTCTCTAAGACTAACGCTCGGATACCAACTGAAATGTCCCGTTCTTATTGATTAAAAACGTTCCATATTAATTTATTTCGTTGCGAGGTTTTGACTTCTATATGAGATGTTTTTCAAAGACTGCATTCATTTTTAAAACAAACCATAACCTTTATTTCATAGATAAAGGTTTTAAAAAGCTTTACGTAGATTATCAAATAATGATAATCTAAAATATCCTGTTTACGCACGACCATTACATAATGGTTTACAATACAAATATGTTACAACAAAATAAGTTTCTTGAATGCAGTTTTTACACAATATCATACAAGCATGGACCCCAAATCTCGTCCTTATTTAAGTATGCGACAGCGAAAGCTCTTAATAATTACCTGAGAATAAACATGCTTAAAACGTCAACAAAAATGTTGGTGAGTTATAGGTTTAACCTATATATATCAAATCATAATAATAGACCACAAGATTTCATATTTCAATACACATCCCATACATAGAGATAAAAATCATTCATATGGTGAACACCTTGTAGCGACCCCGACAAATCGTCAAGTGACGGCGTCGTCTACGTATGGTCCCATTACATGGTTATAAGTATATATGACAAAGTTTGACCGAAAATATGTCGCATACATTTCATAAAGGATGTTTCAATGTTTACAAAAGTAATTCCCAAGACAAGTACTTAACAAAAATTATTGTTCATACGAAACACGCGCGACATAGTTTAAAATAGCCAAAAAGACGCTCCACGTATGCAAGTATACTCGACATCCAATGCAAGTATCAAAAGTATGTGCGGAAGCATGTATCACCTAAGTTCAAGGACCTGAGAAAAACATAGAGAATCTGTCAACGAAAACGTTGGTGAAATCATAGGTTTAAATAAGTAAATGAGTAATAGTAAGTTGAACCACAAGATTTGCAACATCGATAAAGCCATAGTACATTCTAAAAGTTAATATTCACGAGCACCCAATTATTAAAGCTTAACGTTCCGTCCGTTGAATACCCCATCAATTAGTGCTAGAACAACACTGTTCCCGAAAATATATTTCATTCGTAAACGGTAGCGAACCGTTTGAATGAGGGTTTGTCAAACCCATATGGCCATATAACATAAGTTCTCGCTTACACCATCTGATGTAACTAATGATAATCGGATTGAGGATTTTCGTTCTAAACTCGTATGTAGAATGTTTGTTTTCCCGTTCTTGTGTTCACTTAGTTCAAAAGTATCGTTTATGTTTTCTCATCCCAAAAGTAAGTTTAAAAGAGTAAAAGTGGGACTATGATCTCACCTTGTATGCACGAACCAAAAAGTACTTCGACAAGTAACGTGTGCAAAGAACAATGCTAGTCTTGACCTAAACAAATAGGTTATATCAATTAACCGGTTACGACACAAGGTCGGGTGAAATGTGTTCAATTAGTCCTATGGCTCGTTACGACTCGAATAGTATAGCATGTGAATCACGTTGTCAAGTTTCATGCGAGAATCAAGTATAAAAGCATGTTAGAACGATTGTAATAAAGTTTGAGTTGACATTTCAAAACCTTACCATTAGAAAGGAAATCTTATTACGTTTCCAACGATATTTGATTCATCGAAAACGGAGTTACGGTCAAAAAGTTATGGCCAAAACAAGTTTGCTGAAGTTCGGATGAAACAGGCAATTGTCACGGCGCGACAAATTGCTCCGCGGCGCGACAAATGCCTATGTTGAAGGTCAGAAAGCTTGAAAAACATGTTCTAAAATCACCCTTTGGGCCACGGCGCGACAAATTGCTCCGCGGCACGACAATGGCCGTGGCCTGGTCCCTGGCCTGTTTCACTTGTCCAAGGCTTGGTAAAATTTCAAACAAACGCAAAACTCAAACCGTAAACAATTAGGAAGCGTATCTTATACCGTTGGAAAGCTCTTTTGACAAGGAACACAACTAAACATGTTTCATCAAACAAAAACAACATTTTCCATAACCGATTTCTCGTCAAGTGATCGTTTAAAAGTCCATTTTCAAAGTTTCAAGTTCATCAATTGCATTTTAAGTTTCGGGAATCCAATTTACACATACGATATGCCGTTTCGAAGGTAATTAAGCATACATTACAACTAATCACTAACAATTAACATTCCATGGCATTCAAGCATCAAAAGTTCATGTCAAGAACTATCAAACCCTAGTCAAACATCAAAAAATCAATATTCATGTTTTTGAAGTTTTCTTAATCAACCTACGCATCAAAACGAAGCTAGTGATACTAGTAACACAATTAAAACATGCACTTTAACAATCTAACAACATTAACTCATCCAAAATCAAGGATTAAGCAAACCCATTTCAAGTTCATGCTAGTTACTCCAAAAACAACAAATCGAGCAAACCAAACATATATTCATGTTAGACTTGAGCCATAGACACTAACTAACACCATTTCAAATCAAAAACACGAATTTAGAGAAATCTAGAGTTTTAGAAATGTTACCCAAACGATATGAAGTTGGTATCAAATTGTAGAGGATGAAGAGAGGATTCCAAATATGTAATTTGTTTTGTTGTAAGCCTCCTAAATCGAATTTAGATGATGAATGATTGAATTGGGTGTTGTGTGTGTGTGTTCTTGCTAGAGAGAAAGAGAGATGAGGGAGATGGATGGAAATGGATGGAGGAGGTGAAGTGGTTGACTAGTTGACCTAGTCACCACTTTGCCCACTTGTCAACTTAAGTCCCTCATGTTTGTAGTCGGGTGCGGGAATTAACCAAACGAATATTTTTAAAACGCTCGAGTAAACGGGTGATGTCAAAATTAAATAGCGGGAATATAATGAACGTTACTCACGGAAACTATTAATTTAAATACGAAAGATTATGTTTTAAAAAAAAAGAAGACGGTGTTAAAATTAAATTTAACGGAAAAACGCGGGATGTTACATTATCCACACCTCAAAAGAAATTTCGTCCCGAAATTTTAAGTAGGCGTATTAGTCGTTGTTTCTTCCTCGAGATTTTGCGTTTCCGAATTCACGAATAGATGAGGATACTTCCTTTGCATTTGATCTTGTCTTTCCCAAGTAAACTCGGGTCCTCTTTTGGCATTCCAACGAACCTTAACAATCGGGATTCGGCTTTGTTTCAATGTCTTGACGGAGGTGTCCACAATTTCAACCGGTTCCTCCACAAAATGAAGTTTGTCATCGATAGTAAGTTCTTCGAGAGGGATGACGATATCGGGTTCGGCAAGACACTTTTTCAAGTTAGATACATGGAAGGTAGGATGAACGGAGTTCAATTGAGGCGGAAGATCTAAACGATAAGCAACGGTTCCAATACGCTCCAAGATTTCGAAAGGACCAATATACCGCGGATTTAGCTTCCCGCGTTTCCCAAAACGGATTACACCCTTCCAAGGTGCGACTTTTAACATTACTCGGTCACCGACTTGAAATTCAAGATCGTTGCGTCGTTTGTCGGTATAGCTCTTTTGACGACTTCGGGCCGTCCTAAGCCTATCTCGGATTTGAACGATTTTCTCGGTGGTTTCGTGAATGAGTTCGGGTCCGGTGATTTGCACGTCGCCTACCTCGGCCCAACAAAGAGGTGAACGACATTTGCGGCCATATAGCGCTTCAAAAGGTGCGGCTTTAATACTCGCGTGATAACTATTGTTGTAAGAGAACTCGGCGAGAGGTAAGTGCTTGTCCCAAGCTTTTCCGAAATCAACCACGCAAGCTCGTAACATGTCCTCTAAGGTTTGAATTGTACGTTCGCTTTGTCCATCGGTTTGAGGATGATATGCGGTGCTCATGTCTAAACGCGTTCCCAACGCTTCTTGCAATGTACGCCAAAATCTAGAAACTAAACGGCCATCTCGGTCGGAGATAATCGATAATGGTACACCGTGTCGGGCTACGATCTCCTTAATGTAAAGTTGTGCAAGTTTCTCCATTTTGTCCGTTTCTTTCATGGCAAGGAAGTGTGCGGATTTGGTGAGACGGTCAACAATAACCCAAATGGTATCAAAACCGCCCGTCGTTTTTGGTAGCTTGGTGATAAAATCCATCGTTATCCTTTCCCACTTCCATTACGGGATCTCGGGTTGTTGAAGTAGCCCGGACGGTCTTTGGTGTTCGGCTTTGACTTTGGAACATGTCAAACATTTGGAAACATAAGTAGCTACGTCCCTTTTGATGTTCGGCCACCAATATAGTTGTTTAAGGTCGTGGTACATCTTATTGGCACCGGGGTGAATCGAGTATCGTGACTTATGGGCTTCGTCTAAAATAAGGCTTCGTAGGTCCCCATAACTAGGCACCCAAATCCTTCCGGCGTAATATCGGAGTCCGGTCTCCCTAATTTCGAATCGAGAGACGAGAATGTTCAAGAGCTCGTGTGAAAGGTTTTCATCCTTGAGAGCCTCATCTTGGGCTACCCGAATTTGGCTATTAAGGTTTGTGTGGATAGTGATGTTTAAGGCTCGGACACGAAGAGGCACCGCTCTTTCTTTTCGACTTAAGGCATCGGCTACTACATTTGCCTTCCCAGGATGGTAACGAAGCTCGCAATCGTAATCGTTTAAGGTTTCAATCCACCTTCGTTGTCTCATGTTTAGTTGCTTTTGATCGAAAATGTGTTGAAGGCTTTTGTGATCGGTGAAGATAGTACTCTTGGTTCCATAAAGATAGTGTCTCCACATTTTAAGTGCAAAGACAACGGCTCCGAGTTCGAGATCATGTGTCGTATAGTTTCGTTCATGAATTTTGAGTTGTCGAGAAGCATAAGCAATGACTTTCGTTCGTTGCATCAATACACACCCAAAACCATGTTTTGAGGCATCGCAATATACAACAAAGTCATCATTGCCTTCGGGAAGTGACAAGATAGGAGCGGTGGTTAGCTTTGTTTTCAAGATTTGGAATGCGGATTCATGTTCGGTCGCCCAAATGAATTTCTTTCCCTTGTGAGTCAATGCGGTTAGAGGACGTGCAACCAAAGAGAAATTTTCGATGAATCTACGATAGTACCCGGCGAGACCCAAAAATTGACGAATGTGAGTAGGAGTAGTAGGAGTCTCCCATTTGCTAATGGCTTCGATTTTCGTTGGATCGACTTTAATACCTTGGTCACTTACAACATGACCAAGAAATTGAACTTCCTTTAACCAAAATTCACACTTGGAGAATTTGGCATAGAGTTGTTCTTGTCTTAAAAGTTCAAGCACAAGTCGGAGATGTTGTTCGTGCTCTTCTTCATTTTTAGAATAGATTAATATGTCATCGATGAACACAATAACGAATTTATCGAGATACGGTTTGCACACGCGGTTCATAAGATCCATGAATACCGCCGGTGCGTTAGTGAGACCAAATGGCATGACAAGGAATTCATAACTACCATAACGAGTTCGGAAAGCGGTTTTGGAGACATCTTCCCCCTTAACCCTCAATTGATGATAACCCGAGCGGAGATCGATTTTCGAATATACACAAGACCCTTGTAGTTGATCAAAGAGGTCATCGATGCGAGGAAGAGGATATCGGTTCTTAACCGTCAATTTATTTAGTTCACGATAATCAATGCACATTCGTAGGGATCCGTCTTTCTTTTTAACAAACAAAATCGGAGCGCCCCAAGGTGAATGGCTAGGTTGGATAAAACCACGATCAAGTAGTTCTTGGATTTGACTTTGCAATTCTTGCATTTCAGATGGAGCGAGTCTATATGGTGCACGCGCTACGGGTGCGGCTCCTGGAATAAGATCGATTTGAAATTCAACCAGTCGATGAGGTGGAAGACCCGGTAATTCGTCGGGAAATACATCGGAATAGTCACTAACAATTGGCACATCATCGATGTGCTTCTCATCGGACTCGACTTTCTTAACGTGAGCAAGGATCGCAAAACAACCCTTACGAAGTAGTTTTCTAACTTTAATACTCGAAACGAGGTTGAGTCCGGTGCAACTCTTATCGCCATAGACGATCAAAGGTTCACCATTCTCGATAGGAATTCGGATTGCGTTAAGATCACAAAGAATGTGAGATTTCGTTTTGACTAACCAATTCATACCGATTATTACATCAAAGCTTCCTAGTTCCATGGGTATCAAGTCAATTTCAAATTCCTTACCCAAAATGTTCAAAGTACACCCCCGGTAATATGTGTCGGCACTTAAGAGTTTTCCGTCGGCCACTTCGATAGAATAAGTAGTATCTAAGGGGTGTGGTGGAGTGCAAAGAGTAGGAGCCAAAGTCTTAGACACAAAACATTTATCGGCACCCGAATCGAATAAGCAAGTAACATAAGTGTTGTTGAGAAGAAACGTACCCGTGACTAGTTCATTGTCATCTCGGGCTTCCTCGGTGTTGATGTTAAAGGCTCGGCCTCGGTTGTTGGGGTTGGCTTTCTTCTTCGGGCATTCGTTCTTATAATGGCCTGTTTGGCCACATTCATAACAAGTGACCGTTTTTGGAGGATTGGGCCCCTTTCGAGCGACGGGGGCGGTGCTTGTGCAATTGTTGGCCCTATGACCAACTCCTTGGCAACGGTGACAAATTAGCTTGTTACATTCGCCGTAATGATGTTTGTGGCACTTGTTGCACAAAGGTAAGTTTCCGACATAACCCTTCTTGCCGTCGTTGTTGAAGGGCTTTTTGGTGAAGGTGTTGTTGTTGTAGTTAGTTGATGGAGTGGCTTCCCATTTTCTTTTGTTGCCACCCGACTTGTCCTCGGCCTTAGGAGCCGGTACTACGATTTCGTCAACCGTTTCAATTAGTTGGCGAGCCATGTTCATAGCGGCTTGATGAGTAGTGGGTTTGGATGACATCACCCCTTGTTTGATGCTTTTTGGAAGACCGAGCATGTAGAGCTCAATCCTTTGAGATTCGGGGTTAACAAGGTTCGGACACATCAAGGATAGTTAAGCGTTGATTATAAGCCTTAAGATCGTTTCCGACCGCTTTCAAAGCTCTTAGTTCTTCCTCGAGCTTTCGGGTTTCTTCGCGCGGAAAGTATTCGACAATCATCTTTTCCTTCAAATCGGCCCAAGAGAGGGCATGAGCTTCATCGGTACCCACCGATTGAACATAGGTGTTCCACCAAGTGAGAGCAACACCGGAGAATGTGTGGGTGGAGTATTTGACCTTGTCTTGATCCCGACAACCGCTTATGCTAAAGACGGCCTCGGTTTGTTCAAACCAACGAGTAAGCACAACCGGTCCACCGGTTCCATCATAAGTGTGAGGTTTGCACCCCATGAAAGCTTTGTAGGAGCATCCCTCGTTTGAGTTACCGGCCCCATTGTTGTTGTTGTTGTTGTTGTTGTGGTTGTTGTTATTGTTATTGTTGTTGGAAGAGTGACCGGCCATGGCCGCATCTACGGCGGTAGCTATCATCCGTTCGAGAGCTTGTTCGGGAGTTTCATTGCGGCGTACACGACGAGGGGCCATTGTTCCTTCAAAACAAAAGAATACCGTTGGTTAGTATTCTAAATGATACTAACCGTGATATGGGATAAAGATAGAGAGAAAATTATCCTTGACCCGCCTTAAATTCTTTATGTCATAATGTCGGTATGTTCATATGAGTCACCGTAATATAATTTCCGGGAATTATATTACCCTAATTCATATGTGCATTCGACATTACATCATATAGTCAAGGTGGCGTGTCAATTAAATTATACAACGCAAGATTTAGATAGGATAAGAGTAGATATGAGTAAGAGAGTTCGAGTATAAATGCACAAATAGTCAAGTAATTCCTACGTCAAGTCTATATGCCGGTTGTAGTCTAGACTCACCAATGTACCCTAAGACTCGGGGTTGACACCAATGAACTCTAAATCCCTACAACCAAAGCTCTGATACCACTTGTAGCGACCCCGACAAATCGTCAAGTGACGGCGTCGTCTACGTATGGTCCCATTACATGGTTATAAGTATATATGACAAAGTTTGACCGAAAATATGTCGCATACATTTCATAAAGGATGTTTCAATGTTTACAAAAGTAATTCCCAAGACAAGTACTTAACAAAAATTATTGTTCATACGAAACACGCGCGACATAGTTTAAAATAGCCAAAAAGACGCTCCACGTATGCAAGTATACTCGACATCCAATGCAAGTATCAAAAGTATGTGCGGAAGCATGTATCACCTAAGTTCAAGGACCTGAGAAAAACATAGAGAATCTGTCAACGAAAACGTTGGTGAAATCATAGGTTTAAATAAGTAAATGAGTAATAGTAAGTTGAACCACAAGATTTGCAACATCGATAAAGCCATAGTACATTCTAAAAGTTAATATTCACGAGCACCCAATTATCAAAGCTTAACGTTCCGTCCGTTGAATACCCCATCAATTAGTGCTAGAACAACACTGTTCCCGAAAATATATTTCATTCGTAAACGGTAGCGAACCGTTTGAATGAGGGTTTGTCAAACCCATATGGCCATATAACATAAGTTCTCGCTTACACCATCTGATGTAACTAATGATAATCGGATTGAGGATTTTCGTTCTAAACTCGTATGTAGAATGTTTGTTTTCCCGTTCTTGTGTTCACTTAGTTCAAAAGTATCGTTTATGTTTTCTCATCCCAAAAGTAAGTTTAAAAGAGTAAAAGTGGGACTATGATCTCACCTTGTATGCACGAACCAAAAAGTACTTCGACAAGTAACGTGTGCAAAGAACAATGCTAGTCTTGACCTAAACAAATAGGTTATATCAATTAACCGGTTACGACACAAGGTCGGGTGAAATGTGTTCAATTAGTCCTATGGCTCGTTACGACTCGAATAGTATAGCATGTGAATCACGTTGTCAAGTTTCATGCGAGAATCAAGTATAAAAGCATGTTAGAACGATTGTAATAAAGTTTGAGTTGACATTTCAAAACCTTACCATTAGAAAGGAAATCTTATTACGTTTCCAACGATATTTGATTCATCGAAAACGGAGTTACGGTCAAAAAGTTATGGCCAAAACAAGTTTGCTGAAGTTCGGATGAAACAGGCAATTGTCACGGCGCGACAAATTGCTCCGCGGCGCGACAAATGCCTATGTTGAAGGTCAGAAAGCTTGAAAAACATGTTCTAAAATCACCCTTTGGGCCACGGCGCGACAAATTGCTCCGCGGCGCGACAATGGCCGTGGCCTGGTCCCTGGCCTGTTTCACTTGTCCAAGGCTTGGTAAAATTTCAAACAAACGCAAAACTCAAACCGTAAACAATTAGGAAGCGTATCTTATACCGTTGGAAAGCTCTTTTGACAAGGAACACAACTAAACATGTTTCATCAAACAAAAACAACATTTTCCATAACCGATTTCTCGTCAAGTGATCGTTTAAAAGTCCATTTTCAAAGTTTCAAGTTCATCAATTGCATTTTAAGTTTCGGGAATCCAATTTACACATACGATATGCCGTTTCGAAGGTAATTAAGCATACATTACAACTAATCACTAACAATTAACATTCCATGGCATTCAAGCATCAAAAGTTCATGTCAAGAACTATCAAACCCTAGTCAAACATCAAAAAATCAATATTCATGTTTTTGAAGTTTTCTTAATCAACCTACGCATCAAAACGAAGCTAGTGATACTAGTAACACAATTAAAACATGCACTTTAACAATCTAACAACATTAACTCATCCAAAATCAAGGATTAAGCAAACCCATTTCAAGTTCATGCTAGTTACTCCAAAAACAACAAATCGAGCAAACCAAACATATATTCATGTTAGACTTGAGCCATAGACACTAACTAACACCATTTCAAATCAAAAACACGAATTTAGAGAAATCTAGAGTTTTAGAAATGTTACCCAAACGAGATGAAGTTGGTATCAAATTGTAGAGGATGAAGAGAGGATTCCAAATATGTAATTTGTTTTGTTGTAAGCCTCCTAAATCGAATTTAGATGATGAATGATTGAATTGGGTGTTGTGTGTGTGTTCTTGCTAGAGAGAAAGAGAGATGAGGGAGATGGATGGAAATGGATGGAGGAGGTGAAGTGGTTGACTAGTTGACCTAGTCACCACTTTGCCCACTTGTCAACTTAAGTCCCTCATGTTTGTAGTCGGGTGCGGGAATTAACCAAACGAATATTTTTAAAACGCTCGAGTAAACGGGTGATGTCAAAATTAAATAGCGGGAATATAATGAACGTTACTCACGGAAACTATTAATTTAAATACGAAAGATTATGTTTTAAAAAAAAAGAAGACGGTGTTAAAATTAAATTTAACGGAAAAACGCGGGATGTTACACACCTGGTAACTGACATTAACAAGATTCATATATAAGAATATCTCCATCATTCCGGGACACCCTTCGGATATGATATAAATGTCGAAGTACTAAAGCATCCGGTACTTTGGATGGGGTTTGTTAGGCCCAATAGATCTATCTTTAGGATTCGCGTCAATTAGGGTGTCTGTTCCCTAATTCTTAGATTACCAGACTTAATAAAAAGGGGCATATTCGATTTCGATAATTCAACCATAGAATGTAGTTTCACGTACTTGTGTCTATTTTGTAAATCATTTATAAAACCTGCATGTATTCTCATCCCAAAAATATTAGATTTTAATAGTGGGACTATAACTCACTTTCACAGATTTTTACTTCGTCGGGAAGTAAGACTTGGCCACTGGTTGATTCACGAACCTATAACAATATATACATATATATCAAAGTATGTTCAAAATATATTTACAACACTTTTAATATATTTTGATGTTTTAAGTTTATTAAGTCAGCTGTCCTCGTTAGTAACCTACAACTAGTTGTCCACAGTTAGATGTACAAAAATAAATCGATAAATATTATCTTGAATCAATCCACGACCCAGTGTATACGTATCTCAGTATTGATCACAACTCAAACTATATATATTTTGGAATCAACCTCAACCCTGTATAGCTAACTCCAACATTTACATATAGAGTGTCTATGGTTGTTCCGAAATATATATAGATGTGTCGACATGATAGGTCGAAACATTGTATACGTGTCTATGGTATCTCAAGATTACATAATATACAATACAAGTTGATTAAGTTATGGTTGGAATAGATTTGTTACCAATTTTCACGTAGCTAAAATGAGAAAAATTATCCAATCTTGTTTTACCCATAACTTCTTCATTTTAAATCCGTTTTGAGTGAAACAAATTGCTATGGTTTCATATTGAACTCTATTTTATGAATATAAACAGAAAAAGTATAGGTTTATAGTCGGAAAAAAAGTTACAAGTCGTTTTTGTAAAGGTAGTCATTTCAGTCGAAAGAACGACGTCTAGATGACCATTTTAGAAAACATACTTCCACTTTGAGTTTAACCATAATTTTTGGATATAGTTTCATGTTCATAATAAAAATCATTTTCTCAGAATAACAAGTTTTAAATCAAAGTTTATCATAGTTTTTAATTAACTAACCCAAAACAGCCCGCGGTGTTACTACGACGGCATAAATCCGGTTTTACGGTGTTTTTCGTGTTTCCAGGTTTTAAATCATTAAGTTAGCATATAATATAGATATAGAACATGTGTTTAGTTGATTTTAAAAGTCAAGTTAGAAGGATTAACTTTTATTTGCGAACAAGTTTAGAATTAACTAAACTATGTTCTAGTGATTACAAGTTTAAACCTTCGAATAAGATAGCTTTATATGTATGAATCGAATGATGTTATGAACATCATTACTACCTTAAGTTCCTTGGATAAACCTACTGGAAAATAGAAAAATGGATCTAGCTTCAACGGATCCTTGGATGGCTCGAAGTTCTTGAAGCAGAATCATGACACGAAAACAAGTTCAAGTAAGATCATCACTTGAAATAAGATTGTTATAGTTATAGAAATTGAACCAAAGTTTGAATATGATTATTAACTTGTATTAGAATGATAACCTACTATAATAAATAAAGATTTCTTGAGGTTGGATGATCACCTTACAAGATTGGAAGTGAGCTAGCAAACTTGAAAGTATTCTTGATTTTATGTAACTAGAACTTGTAGAATTTATGAAGAACACTTAGAACTTGAAGATAGAACTTGAGAGAGATCAATTAGATGAATAAAATTGAAGAATGAAAGTGTTTGTAGGTGTTTTTGGTCATTGGTGTATGGATTAGATATAAAGGATATGTAATTTTGTTTTCATTTAAATAAGTCATGAATGATTACTCATATTTTTGTAATTTTATGAGATATTTCATGCTAGTTGCCAAATGATGGTTCCCACATGTGTTAGGTGACTCACATGGACTACTAAGAGCTGCTCATTGGAGTGTATATACCAATAGTACACACATCTAAAAGCTGTGTATTGTACGAGTACGAATACGGGTGCATACGAGTAGAATTGTTGATGAAACTGAATGAGGATGTAATTGTAAGTATTTTTGTTAAGTAGAAGTATTTTGATAAGTGTATTGAAGTCTTTCAAAAGTGTATAAATACATATTAAAACACTACATGTATATACATTTTAACTGAGTCGTTAAGTCATCGTTAGTCGTTACATGTAAGTGTTGTTTTGAAACCTTTAGATTAACGATCTTGTTAAATGTTGTTAACCCAATGTTTATAATATCAAATGAGATTTTAAATTATTATATTATCATGATATTATCATGTATGAATATCTCTTAATATGATATATATACATTAAATGTCTTTACAACGATAATCGTTACATATATGTCTCGTTTAAAAATCATTAAGTTAGTAGTCTTGTTTTTACATATGTAGTTCATTGTTAATATATTTAATGATATGTTTACTTATCATAGTATCATGTTAACTATATTTATATCCATATATATGTCATCATATAGTTTTTACAAGTTTTAACGTTCGTGAATCACCGGTCAACTTGGGTGGTCAATTGTCTATATGAAACATATTTCAATTAATCAAGTCTTAACAAGTTTGATTGCTTAACATGTTGGAAACATTTAATCATGTAAATATCAATCTCAATTAATATATATAAACATGGAAAAGTTCGGGTCACTACACACTGTAGGATTTACTCTTGGAACAAAGAATGATTAGAGTAATAACCTTGTTTAGGTTAGGATTTTATCTGTCTAAGTGTTGATGATCATTTCTTGAAGGTTTAATGATTTTCAACTCAAGTTGAAAGTGATTGTTAGATCTAAGATTGACGAACGAGTCGAAATCCTAAGATTGTAAAATTTTGAAGTTTTGAAATTGCCTAAGTGGTCACTCGCACGTTTGATGTGTGAATCGTACGATTGACCACACGTTTGAGGTTAACCGTACGGATGACCCTGATCAACTTGTCCTAAGACAATTGGGTCATACGCACGTGTGATCTAGGTGAGACGCGCATTTGATGGTGGATCGTGTGATCAACCGCACGGCTGATCACGAGAGTATAAATAGGGATGATGAGCTCAACAGCTCACACTTGTGCACCCAATACTTTTTCTCTCTCTATTTTCGATCATCACCGATCAAGCATTCTTTTGCAACGAACGTTAAGCATCATTAGATGAACCCAGCGCTACCTATTAGGTACAATTTCATCAAGTTTTAGTTGCTTAATTTGTTGTTTGTGTGATTCGAAACCCTTAGGGTTATAAATCGAATTTTATGTAATTTGAGCTTGTTTTGAACTGAGTTTGCTATTGTTTTGTATTAGTCGGAACCTTATTATGCTATTGTGATGTAAATCGGTCCATAAAACGTTCGATTATGTGATTTTGATGATTTAGAAAGGTATTTAATATCGGGTTTCATCAGACATGCACGAGTGACATCACTCGCACGGGTGAGACATTACTCGCACGAGTCAGTGCAAGGTTGATGATCAACCATGTGGACCATTTGAGCTCACTCATTTGTCTTGATTTTGTTTATCACTCGTCTGCAAGAGCTGACACGTGTGATTAACCGCACGAGTCACCACACGGTTGATTCACTCGCTTAGAATTTTTGCATCAGCCGTGTACCCTGTCTGAAACCATATTACTGCTCAAACATGTCAACAGTGACACGAGTGACTATATCACTCGCACGGTTGATCTCTCAGCCGCACGTGTGACACTGTCACTCGCACGTTTTTATCCTGTTCAACATATTTATGACACTTTGATGTAAATGCTATGATGATGTATGCTGATTGATTTATATGTCTAACTGTTCTGTAAATGTTTCAGTTTCTGTTTAGATATCATCAGATGGCAGAACAACAAGTAAACGTTCCAGTTGATAACGTTGAAGGACAGGGGGAGCAACAAGTTAATCCACAAGCGAATCCTCAAGTGAATTCAGTCATCCCACCTGCTCAGCAAGAGATTCCTCTAGAGATGGGTGAACTGAACAATCAAGTCGCTCTCTATGACACTACTTTAGAGAGAGGTTCTCACTTTAAGGAGATTATCGAATTTCTTAAGAGATCAAGGATACATACTGCTATTTCTACTGAATGCACTGCATACTACAGTCATCAGAGAGAGTTCTGGAGAAATGTTGTGTTGGATGTTGATGAAGATAAGCTTGTTAGTAAGATTCAAGGTCATGATATTACTGTTTCTAAGAATGTGATTAGAAGGATTTTGGGGTTCATTGACGAGAACTGCTCCCATATGACTATCAGTAGAGAACGAATCCATGGCTGTTTCAGAAGATGTGCTTATTTTGGTTACCTTGTTGGCAAATCTGAGCTGGTGAAGACATGTCTGCCACCTCAGTTTAGATATCTTGCTCATGTAATCATGCATTGTTTGAGTGGACGCAAGTCTGGTTTTGACAAGCTGAATGAGAAAGTGCAAAGTATGTTTGTGGCACTTATTCTCAAGGCTCCATATGATTTTTCGGGTTTTGTTTTCTACTATTTCAAGGCAAACCACTTCAGTTCTTCCCAGAAGTATCTGATATACGCCCATTTTCTACAATTAATCATTAATGATGCTGTACCTGATCTACCTAAGCTTGAAGAGGATATTATCCACCTGAAGCCGATGAATCCGATTACTTTTCGCAGAATGGAAGAGACAAGGATTGCTAAGTTAAAGCCTGACTTTAATATAAAGCTCATTTATCATCTTATCAAGGAGAACTATCGATGTCCAGCAGGTAATGCTTGGAGGAATGAGGATTCAGACTCTAACTATGAAGTTATAGATGAGGAAGGTGAGGGTGATAATCAGAAAGCTGCTGGTAATGTCCAAGGAGGAGGTAATGTTGATGATGAGATTATCGAAGGTAATGATGAAGCGACAGAGGAGGATGCCAGTTTGATTCAAAGGAAGAGAAAAGGAAAGGATCCTATGACTGCAGAGCAACTAAAGAAGAAGGAGAAAAGAATGAAGTATTCTTATGAGTCACCTCAGAGATCATCACAAGGAGGTTCAAGGCAACAAGCTCAGAGAAAGCCATCCGGTTTCATGAAGGATGCAAGGGCTGCTGTTACCTCACCAAAACCTACCACAACAACACCTCAGGTCAAATCAGATGAATATAAGACTCAGCAAAATCTGTTGATGTCTTTGGTCACAAAAATAACCAATTTGGAGAATCAAGCTACTGAGGAGAAGAAGATCAGTAACGCTAAGATTGAATTGTTGGTGGAAGAGAACAAGAGGTTATCTGATAGACTGGACCGTCAGAAGGTAAGGATAGATAAGTTGAAGAAGAAGTTTTTGGCGATTAAGAATACGAACAGGGAGAAGATGAAGAAGTTAAATGAAAAGATTGAACAGCTTACCTCTGGTAAAACAAAGTTGATTAAGGAGAGAGAAGAAGCGTATTCTTCTGATTTGGGAGAAGGTGATGAAAAAGATGATGAAGAAGATGCTGGAACTGGAGGACACTCTTTTGATATACCGTTAGTGATACCTATTCGAAGTTTTAATGAATATGGTAAGGTCTTTACTGCTGAATATTATATGAATTATTCAAATGTTTTTAATGATGCAAGAAAGGGGGACGTTCCACCAAGTGAATTTCCAATGGAACAGCTTGCTGCTCTAGCATATGATAGGAAAAATGATACGGAGAATGCAGAGACAGCTGAAGCTGAAAACAAGGCTCCACAAGAAGAGTCATTGTCAAGTATCCCTCCCGAATCAATCCAAAATATCAACTTAAGTAATTTTGATCTGTTCGAAGATGAGAAGAGTGAAGATTCTGTTGGTAAAGAAAGTTTGAAAGAGGATGTGATTATTGAATCCGAAGACGAATTTGTAACAGAATCTGATGCTGAAGAAGAAGAAGAAAAAGAAGAAGTTGAAATTGTTATGCCTTCGCTTGAGCCGTACTCGCATCCGTCACTTAGCACCTTAAGTGACTTCTTCAATCTGAGCTGTGATGAGAAAAGAAAGAACTTAATTGAGTTAGAAAAGGCGAGGAAGGTATACAAACAACAAGTTAAAGAAGTGGATGTTATGATAGAAAGGAACAAGAAGATCCGACATGAGAAACTGCTCGTTGAGAAAGAAAGAAAAGAAACTGAATTGAAGGATAAGAAACTCCGAGCCGAACAAGCTAAAGCCGAGACATGGAATGAGATTAATGAATGGTTCAAACGTGATAGGGTTAAAGTGAATAGAAATGTTAAGGAAGACGAAGATCGTCAAAGTTGGTAGAGACAGAACGTTGTTAACCCTGATCAAGTAGATAAGCCAGTGCTCGAGCAGAAGTTTGTCTGTTTCTATGAGAAGGGTAAAAGAACCAAGAAGTACTCCAAGGGTAAGATTTTAAGTTGGGGCTATTTCAAGGAGATCAATTATTTTGTGATCAAGAGGGAAGGAGGAGTTGATTATATGGCACGTCCAAGTCACTTCAAAACTCTACCGTACTTCGAGATCATGCAGCTTACGAAGCTGAAGATGTTGAACGCTGAAGATTGTGACCTTTCCAGATTATTTCAGAGAAGACTCAGATATGAGTACAAGACAGGGAAATGGGACATCTTTAAGTCAACGGCCGCTAGGTTTTCCATACACCCAACAAAGAAAAATTCTAAGGGAGGACCTATCCGTGTTGTTAAGTTCCGTCCAGCTAAGTATATGAAACAATCTCCCTTGATGCCATTACCCAAGGATATCTGTAAGAATTTCAGATGGTGGTTCTATGATGAGTTGTCGGAAGAAGCAGTGATCTTGACTGCAATTGAGAAGGATGATGGAAGCATACAGTTCGACAATGTGAGGATTCTAGATCCTATGTGGCTAAGGAACTTGTCGAGATTTGATGTGGAGACTCTTCACTGCCATCACATTACATTCAGAGACGATCGAAAGGAGGAAGCTATGAGATATCAACGTGTGATCGATGTCCTCTATGCATACCTCAACAGAGAAAGTGATGCTCAAAGCTCAAACCAAGTTCAAGCCAGCTGATGTGTGTCGGATACTGTGATGCTAGTTAGTAATTTTTTGTTTGTTTGTTTTTGTTTTTGATGATGATGTATTTTAGAGAGAGAGAGAATCTGGAAACGTAATTGATATTAGACTGATGCTACTTTTGGACTTATATGTATTTCATGGACGTTTACTTTATTGTAATCGATGGTCTAGGTCCTAGGGGGAGTTGTTGATGCATTTTATGTAAGTCCCTAGACATCTAACCTACGTCCATTGCAGGTACTTCAGTTTATGGGATACCATGATCGCTCGTTATTATCCTATCTGTGTTTGTATGTGGTTACAGGTACTACAAGAACGCGATACGGATGTTTGACTATGTTAAACTTCGTCAGACGTACGAGTGAAGCATCACTCGTACGGCTGATAGGCTCATACGCACGGTTGATGCTGAGCTAAGTCATAATTATAACCTGAATGAGAAGACACGAGTGAGTGATCACACGTACGGCTGATGAAGCCAACTCGTACGAGTGATGGATGACTCGTACGGGTGAGTCAACAGCAGGGGTATATAAAGTCTTATGTTCTTCATTTTAGGTTAAGCCTCTCTCACACACAATCACTCAGATCTGGTTCACCTGATCCGATTCTCTCTCAACCCAAATCACTCCTGGTAGTGAATAATAGCTCTAGGCATTAATCTAATCACAATCCTTATTGTGGTTTGACTAATTTAATCCCAAAAAGCTACCCATATTCACTTTGATTGGTTTGATTCACTAATTCCGCCTTTGTATGAATTAAACCTGTTGATCTCGAAGTTCCTAGTCATGTTTCATCATCCTAGCCATGAAGGAAACCGACAACATGGAAAAACTTGCACAACTTTACATTAAAGAGATCGTAGCCCGTCACGGTGTGCCTTTATCGATTATATCTGACCGAGATGGCCGTTTTGTTTCTAGATTTTGACGTACCTTACAAGAAGCGTTGGGAACGCGTTTAGACATGAGCACCGTATATCATCCACAAACCGACGGAAAAAGCGAACGCACGATTCAAACCTTGTAAGACATGCTACGGGCTTGTGTTATCGACTTCGGAAAAGCTTGAGACAAGCACTTGCCTCTCGCCGAATTCTCTTACCACAATAGTTACCACGCGAGTATCAACGCCGCACCTTTCGAAGCTTTGTATGGCCAAAAATGTCGTTCTCCTCTTTGTTGGGCCGAAGTAGGCGACACACAAATCATCGGACCCGAACTCATTCATGAAACAACCGAAAAGATCGTTCATATCCGAGATAGGCTTAGGATGGCCCTTAATCGTCAAAAGAGCTATACCGACAAAAGACGCAATGACCTCGAATTCCAAGTCGGTGATCGTGTAATGTTAAAAGTCGCACCTTGGAAAGGTGTAACCCGTTTCGGGAAACGCGGGAAGCTAAATCCGTGGTATATTGGTCCTTTCGAAATTTTGGAGCGTGTTGGAACTGTTGCTTATCGTTTAGATCTTCCACCTCAACTGAGCTCCGTTCATCCTACTTTCCATGTATCAAATTTGAAGAAGTGTTTTGCCGAACCTGAACTCGTCATCCCTCTCGAGGAGCTTACTATTGATGACAAACTCCATTTTGTGGAAGAACCGGTTGAAATTGTGGACCACTCCGTCAAAACGCTAAAACAAAGTCGAATTCTGATTGTCAAAGTTCGTAGGAATGCCAAAAGAGGACCCGAGTTTACTTGGGAAAGACAAGATCAAATGCAAAGGAAATACCCTCATCTATTCACGAATTTAGAAACGCAAGATCTAGAGTAAGAAACAACGACTACTACGCCTACTTAAATTTCGGGATGAAATTTCTTTTAAGGAGTAGGTAATGTAACATCCCGCCTTTTTTCGTTTACCTTCCGTTACTATTTGAAAGTCTGTTATGTAATTTTAACATCTTTCGTTAATACGCGTTTTAAAATATCTCGTTTAGTAATTCACGCACTCGCTTTTAAACTTGAGGTACTAATGTTGTCAAGAGGGCAAAGTGGTGACTAGTGAACTAGTCAAACCCACCTCCCACCATTCATTCACCTCCCATCTCCATCTCAATACTTCTACTTTTCTCTCAAACCCCAACTACAAAGATTCATCATCCATTTTCAATCTAGCAATCAAACATCAAAACAAATTACATATTTGGAATCCTTGCATCTTCCTCTTCAATTCTATACCAATTTCATCAAGTTTGGGTAACTTTCTAAAATCACTAGATTCTTTGTTCTTGATGTTTTTAACTTATAAAAGTGTTAATTAGTGTCTATGGCTCAAGTCTAACATGAATATATGATTTGTATGCTTGTTCTTGTTATTTTGATGTAACTAGCTTAAACTTGAAATGGGTGTGTTTGATCTTGAGATTTGGTTGCTTAAATGTTGTTAGATGTTAAAAGTACATGTATTAAATGTGTTACTAGCATCACTAGCTTCAATTTGATGTGTATGTTGATTAAGAGCACTTCATTAAAATGATTATTGATTTTGTGACTTTGGGTTAGGGTTTGATAGAAGTAAAATGGAAATTTAAATGCATTGAATGCTTTGCAAGGTTAATTGTAAGTGTTTATTAGCATTGTATGCATGATTACCTACAAAACGGCGTATTATATGTGTGCATTTAATTCCCCAATCATCAAAGTGCATTTATGAACTTGAAAGCATTTATGGTGGGCATTTAATGAGCTTTCAACTTGGATTTGATTATTTTAAGTGATGATTTTGGTTGATGATATGTGTTTATTTGTGTTCCTAGTTAAATTTCCTTTCCAATGGTGTATGGCATGCATTTTGAATGTTTTCGATTCATGAGTTATGTTTGTTTGATGTTTGGTTCGAGACTTAACAAAATTTCAGCAAACTGCACCTTTTAGGTATTGCGCGCGCCGCGCAATTTGGAGGATGCAGATGCTTGACCCCTGGAATGATTTCTGAACTGGTTCCACGTTGTAGTGCGCGTCGCGCACCCTTGCGCGCGCCGCGCAGTCCCCATACCACTTCTTTGTGTTTTATTTTTTTTCATAATTTCTTTTCTCGCTTAACCGCAACTCCGATTAACATGAAGTTTGGATAACATGCTCATATATGATTTATCATCATGGAAAAATTGTCGGATACCCGAACCGACCCCGTTGACTTTAACTTTGACCAAGTTTGACTTTTAGTCAAACTTAACCAAATGTTTAGGCAATCGTTCTAACATGCTTTTATACTTGTATCTTGCATGAAACTTGAAAATTTGATTCACATGCTATATATTCGAGTCGTAACGAGCCATAGGACTAATTGAACAACTTTGACCAATCGTGTTCCCGTTATTGATACAACCTACTTGTTTAGGTCAAGACTAGCAATTGTCCTTGCACACGTTTACTTGTGAAGTACTTTATTACTCGTGCACTCAAGGTGAGATCATAGTCCCACCTTTTCAACAACTTTTACTTTTAAACTATGGGATGAGAAACATATACGTATCATACTTTTGTGCTTTTAACACAAGTACGAAAACAAACATTCCACAGCGAGTTAGAACAAAAAGCCTCAATTCAATTATCATTAGTTACACTTGCAGGGTGTAAACGTGAACTTATGTTATGTGATCACATTGGGCTTGACGAGCCCTCATTCGGACGGTTCGCTACCGTTAGCGGATGAAATATATTTTCGAGTATAGTGTATGTTCTAACACTACATAACAGGGTACAAAACAGTTAAGTTTGAAAATTGGGTGCTCGCGAACATACTTTTAGAATACAAACGATTTGGATAATCAACTATATTAAATCTTGTGGTTCAAAAACAACGTTATTATTACACCTATGATTTCACCAACGTTTTTCGTTGACAGTTTTCTATATGTTTTCTCAGGTCCTTGAACGCTAGGTGATACATGCTTCCGCACATTATTTTTGATACTTGTTTGGATGTCAAGTATACATGCATACGTGGAGCGTCTTTTGACTTAACTTAATTTGTGTCGCACAGGTTTCAATTGTACTTTAAATGTTGTAACATGTTTGGTCGTCGAACTACTTTTTAAACTTTGAAACGTCTTTATAATTGAAATGAATGCAACATATTTTGGTCAAATGTTGTTTTAAACACTTATGACCACGTAACGGGACTTAAGTAGACGGCGCCGTCAATGACGATTTTGTCGGGTCGCTACAGATGGTATCAGAGCATTGGTTGTAGGGATTTAGAGTTCATTGGTGTCAACCCCGAGTCGTAGGGTACATTAGTGAGTCTAGGCTACAACCGGCATATAGACTTGAAGTAGGAATTACTTGACTACTTGTGCATTTATACTCGAACTCTTCTATTCATATCTAACTTTTATTCCATCTTAATCTCACGTTGTTTAATTTGATTGACACGCCACCTTGACTTAGTGAAATAATGTCGAATGCACATATGAATTAGGGTAATATAATTTCCGGGATTATATTACGGTGACTCATATGAACGTTCCGACATTATGACATAAAGAATTTAAGGCGAGTCTAGGAAAAATTTTCTCTTTCCATATCACGGTTAGTATTATTGAGAATACTAATCAACGATATTCTTGTGTTTTGAAGGAACAATGCCTCCTCGCCATGTACCATGCTATGAAACACCCGAACAAGCTCTACAACGAATGATAGCCACCGCCGTGGATGCGGCCATGGCTGGTCACTCTTCCAACAACAACAACAATAACAACAACCACAAAAACAACAATAATGAAGCCGGTAATTCAAATGAGGGATGCTCCTATAAAGCTTTCATGGGATGCAAACCTCACACCTTCGATGGAACCGGGGGACCGGTTGTGCTCACCCGATGGTTTGAGCAAACGGAAGCCGTCTTTAGCATAAGCGGTTGTCGGGACCAAGACAAGGTCAAGTAATCCACTCACACTTTCGTCAGTGTCACTCTCACTTGGTGGAACACCTATGTGCAATCGGTGGGTACCGATGAAGCCCACGCCGTCTCTTGGGCCGATTTAAGGGAAAAGATGATCATCGAATATTTCCCTCGTAAAGAAATCCGAAAGCTCGAACAAGAGCTAAGAACTCTAAAAGCAGTCGGAAACAATCTCAAGGCTTATAATCAACGATTTTCTGAATTAGCCTTGATGTGCCCAAAAACAACTATCTTTATGGAACCAAGAGTACTATTTTCACCGATCACAAAAGCCTTCAACACATCTTCGATCAAAAACAACTAAACATGAGACAACGCCGGTGGATTGAAACTTTAAACGATTATGATTGTGAGCTTCGTTACAATCCCAGGAAGGCAAACGTAGTAGCCGATGCCTTAAGTCGAAAGGAAAGAGCGGTGACTCTTCGTGTCCGAGCTTTAAACATCACCATTCACACCAACCTCAATAGTCAAATTCGTGTAGCCCAAGACGAGGCTCTCAAGGATGAAAACATCTCTCTCGAACACTTGAACGTCCTCACCTCTCGATTCGAAGTTAAAGAAACCGGACTCTGATATTTCGCCGGAAGAATTTGGGTACCTAGTTATGGGGACCTACGAAGCCTTATATTAGACGAAGTCCATAAGTCAAGATATTCGATTCACCCCGGTGCCAATAAGATGTACCACGACCTCAAGGAACAATATTGGTGGTCGAACATTAAAAGGAACGTCGCTACTTATGTTGAAAAATGCCTAACTTGCTCCAAAGTCAAATCCGAACATCAAAGACCATCCGGACTACTTCAACAACCCGAAATCCCGCAATGGAAGTGGGAAAGGATAACGATGGATTTTATCACCGCACTACCAAAGGCGGTGGGCGGTTACGATACTATTTGGGTTATTGTTGAACATCTCACCAAATTCGCGCACTTCCTAGCCATGAAGGAAACCGACAGCATGGAAAAACTTGCACAAATTTACATTAAAGAGATCGTAGCCCGTCACGATGTACCTTTATCGATTATTTCCGACCGAGATGGCCGTTTTGTTTCTAGATTTTGGCGTACCTTACAAGAAACGTTGGGAACGCGTTTAGACATGAGCACCGCATATCATCCACAAACCGACGGACAAAGCGAATGCACGATTCAAACCTTGGAAGACTTGCTACGCAGACACCACTAGTATGCATCACTAGTCCCTTGGGTGGTATCGCATACCCGAACTTAAAACCCACCCGTCACGTGAAATGTGGTATCGCATACCCGAACTTTAAAACCCACACTTCACGCCCGCACACACACACGATAATGATGAGGTATCGCATACCCGAACTTTAAACCCTCATCCTATGCCAACACGATGTGGTATCGCATACCCCAACTTAAAACCCACATCGCATTTCACACAAGTAAATACATTACATACACACATGTATAATTATTCCACTCACCTCGAAATTCCCGCACAATTCATGTATGTAAATCGCCTCCAAACGCAACCGAGCAAACCTTTACCTATAATACGCATATAGGTATACAAACAATCAATGTTGTAAAAAACCCGATTAGTCGCCGATTAATCCCCGATTAATCGTTTTTAGGAGCAATCCATTTCGATTTCCAAAAATCCGTTTAATTAAATGGTTAACGTCAATTGATATATCAAAATCGAATTTGTAAAATCAAAGTCAGTCAAAGTAAAAAATGGTTAATATTTTGACATGAATTTAAACTAGAATTTTATATTTTAGAAGCAAAATAAACAATTTTATACAATTATGTTAAAAATTAGTTTTATATTTATAGTTTTTTTCTATAGTTACACATATAATTTTTAAAATTTAATATTTCATGTATACAGTAGAATCCGATTAATCTCTGATTAATCCTCGAATTGTCGATTAATCCTTCCAAACAATCAACATACATTCTCTACGAGAGAATTTAAATCCAATACCCTTAACCAAGGGTTTATACCGACCTCCTCAAACCGCTCATTTAGACACCTAAAGGGGACTTCACCAATTACCACTACGGGTGGTAATTTTGACCCATCAAACAGGTACAATTTAACCTAAATTATACTTGGCACCATTTAAACCAACCTAGGTCTTAACACGAAATTACTACTTAGGTAGTAATCATTTCAAACACCATTAAACACTTAACAAAAGTGCTTATCATCCAATTAATCCCAAATTAGTATCAATACCAAATTTGACCCAATTCAATTCACCCATTTGACATAAGTCCCGAAAACATCCTTAATCACTAACGGCTAGTGTTTAACTTTCCAAAACACCATTTAACGCATGAACCAAGCATTTACATACTTGATTCTTCAAATCTTGACTCAAAACTTAGTTTGACACCAAATCAAGGTTAACACCCATTTTGTCATACAAACATGTTCTTATGAACATCTAAACACTAACACACTTACAAGCTAGTGATTTAACACCCAAACTATGAACAAATTCGTCCTCAAACCCTAAACCCACAATAATCAGGTTTACTTACACAACACATATAGTAAAACCCCCAAATTCATGAGAAATGGGGTTTAGAACCCTAACAAGCTCAAACTCTAAACATGAACAAGAGTCTTAACAATTAAATTCGGAGTTAGAGCTTACCAACACTACCAAAACGTAGCCAAGAATTAGATGAACAACTTTAACACTCGAGCTTTATATCGATTCAAGCTTCTTCTTCTCCAAAATCCCAAATCTCTCTCTAGAACTCTCTCTCTCTCTCTCTAAGAATGGATGAGAGTGTTTAGTGGATGTGAAAATGATCCAAAACTAGATCCAATTATGGTGTTAAGGCTATAGATCCGACCCCAAGTGAAAAGACACAATTGCCCTTCATTTATCTCTAATTAACAGAAAACAGAAAACTGTCGCCAGGTGTAGTGCGCGGCGCGCACCCCTAGCCATGTGCGGCGTGCACGATGGTCCAAACAGTCTGTCAGCTTTTAAATTTCCTCCACGCTTCACACACTTAATGTGCATCATTTTTACTCTATGTACAAGAATTATTTGGGTCTTACAACTCTCCTCCACTTAGATTGGATCACGTCCTCGTGATCCGCACCAAATACTAGAAGTTAAGCACTTCTCCCTCGAACATTTTCGCCTCCAAAAGCGGAGTCACACATGTAGTAATCACGCATCCGACTTCTTGCTTCGTACACTAACGCATCATATGTTAGAATGAGGAAGGGCAATCACCCCTCGAGATAAAACAACCGCAACCGTTTGCTCCTACGCCGAGTATCCAACTCGTATAATACTTTTCACAATCAAACCAAAAGTAGATCAATTCACCGACAATCATCATCACTCCTCACGATCCTACGAAACATAATCAAGCCCGACATCCATAACATCCCCCGTAAATTCTAAGATCTCACTACATGCTAATAATCACTAGCGTGCACTACCGCAATATCGATATCTCATACACTCGAAGTCCAGAATTTCCGCTTAGGAAAATATGAAAAACACCACATATCACTTCAAGTCCTCTCGGCTAAAATTCACAACAAGCTACATCAATAATCGCACCACCCAACGCGATCTACTAAAATCCACTACGTTGTGAACCATGACTTGCATTAATCCAAATTAAGAAGGATTTATGCTTCCTTAAAACTCTGTACTCCATTGGTTAATAAACGTACTACTCAACCGATCATTCCTGAATATTCTCTAGACCAAGAACCAACTTCCTCCGGCTACATACCTGGGTCATTCTTCAACGAAGAAATTTTGATAACCCCAAAATAACACTTTAGAAGCACCACTTTTCCACCGATCGATCCGCACATGACTATCCGTCACTGGATTAATCCAGGACGACAATAATACACTACGAGTAAGGCAAAACATCAACGCATCGTCATAGTACTAGCATAAAGGCTATTCGTATAATAAAATCCCGTCAACGGCAAATCATCATCACAAAATTCCTGCAATTCATCACACGACTCACAAAAAAGTCACCAAATCCAGGTGAACCTTCCTACCTAGACCGTCCGTTAAGGATGGCCTCGACATTTCAATGCAACCTACGGGTCACATCACTATGGTACACATTCTCGTAACCAAAACAACACCTGCGTGTCTCTATGTGAGACAATCAGAACCGACACTCTCGCCTCACAATCGTCCATTAAGTGGAATAATCTACTTGACAATTTTCATGATCACGTTTTCCGACAGGGAAAATACAGTATCCACCACAATATCGACATTGTAGCTATTCGACAATACGATCCAAGTTTCATAGCAACCCAAATTTTACATTCGAGATCACCAGCAACAACAACTTTATTATCTCACCTCCGTGAACTCCAACTTTGCACTTGATCTCGTACCACACTTTGGTGCTACATGACCACCTTATGAAGCGACCCGTCCTAATTCATAAGGATGAATACAATAACATATGATTACATCGCGAGGTAATTGACCTCTATATGATACGTTTTACAAACATTGCATTCGTTTTTAAAAGACAAACTTTCATTTCATCGAAAGTTGACGGCATGCATAACATTTCATAATATATCCAACGATAATTGATTTAATAATAATCTTGATGAACTCAATGACTCGAATGCAACGTCTTTTGAAATATGTCATGAATGACTCCAAGTAATATCTCTAAAATGAGCAAATGCACAGTGGAAGATTTCTTTCATACCTGAGAATAAGCATGCTTTAAAGTGTCAACCAAAAGGTTGGTGAGTTCATTAGTTTATCATAAACAATCATTTTCAATAATATAATAGACCACAAGATACTCATAAATATGCGTCCCATGCATAGAGACAAAAATCATTCATATGGATTGAACACCTGGTAACCGACCTTTACAAGATGCATATAGAATATCCCCTATCATTCCGGGACTCCCTTCGGACATGATAAATTCGAAGTACTAAAGCATCCGGTACTTTGGATGGGGCTCGTTGGGCCCAATAGATCTATCTTTAGGATTCACGTCAATTAGGGTGTCTGTTCCCTAATTCTTAGATTACCAGACTAAAAAGGGGCATATTCGGTTTAATAATTCAACCATAGAATGTAGTTTCGATTACTTGTGTCTATTTCGTAAAACATTTATAAAGCAGCGCATGTATTCTCAGTCCCAAAAATATATATTGCAAAAGCATTTAAAAAGGGAGCAAATGAAACTCACGATACTGTATTTTGTAGTAAAAATACATATGGCATCATTGAACAAAAGTAGGGTTGGCCTCCGATTCACGAACCTATATCATTTGTGTATTCATTAATATATAATCGTAATCGAATAAAAATATATATATTGTTATTAGTGACATAATTTTTAGATTATTAACTTATATATTTTCCATTATTTAATTAAATGTATTCATTTTGTATATAAAAGTATTTATATAGTTAGGTTATGTATGTTAAATATATTTTTATACATATCATTTGTTTGTTGAAACTAGTAATAGTAATAATGCTAAAATAATATATATAATGGTAAAAATGATAATATTGATAATACTTCATATTACTAATAAAAATAATAATGTTAATATTCTTAGTGATAAATATAATTATATAACTATAAAAATATTAATTTTACTGTTAGTGATAGCTTTAATAATAAATCTTATAATAATGATAATAATAATAGTTTTTAATCAAATGAAAAACTTAGTAATGATGGTAATGAAAATAATTATTTTGATAATAATACCTAATACTTGTTAATGATAATAATAGTTTTATTTATTTTCCATAATAATAATCTTAGTAATCCTAACCATAATAATTCTTATATCAATATAAATAATTCTAATAATAATAATAATATTAATAATGATAATACTAATATTAATAATAATAGCTATAATAATAGTTTTAATAAAAATGGTAGATTTAAAGTAATGATACCTTTAGTAATTATAATAATCTCTAATAATAACAGTACTTATAATAATAATAATAATGATAATAATAATATTAACAATTGTAATTATAATGATAATACTAATATTTAATTATAATAATAATAAATTGTAATATGTTAGTAATAATAACAATTAACTTAACAATAATAATACAAATAATAATTTAAAAAATAATAATAATAATAATTAAAACTACCTTAAAAGCTTTGCTAAAATAAATGCCAAAAACAGAAATTGAACCCGCAACCTCACGTTAATCCCACAACCACCCAAACCATCACACTGTCTGAATTTATTTGCTACAATCATGATTTTAATCTGTTTTATCATGTATCAAACTTGTTACTAAACCTCTCGGCCCAACTGCAGAATTATGTGGCCCAACAAGTTAAATTGTTTAGATTCATAGGGTTCGGTTTTAAAAAAAAATATATATAACAGGGAAAAATGTAAGCTGCAGTAATTAGGTGCAACTACAATATGTCGGCCACTTGTTATTAAATTTAATCGATCTTTTTCCTTATTCAATCATTATCGCTGTAACTTCCTCCCATTTCATCGCTATCATCACAGCTCAATCATTAAAATTGTGTATACGTCCCAAGAAAGGAATAGAGCATGGTGGTTTGTGTCAAACTATAAAGTGATGATGGTGATTTAGTGATCAAGTAATAGGGTAGCAAACGATCATCGTGTAGCCGAAGGAAAATAAAAGTAGCTTGTGTGCGTGGTTAGAAGGTAGTTGGTGATCGGAGATGGTGGTTGTGGTGGGTCTGCAGCGGTAGTAGGAACCGTTTAGCAGTAGCATACAACACGAGGAATAGCAGCAGTATGCACCCATTAAACTTTATTCTATAGTTGTTATTGAGCTTGGTGGAATCAGAAAAACAAGAGGATCAATTGGTAGGGTTTACAGCGAAAACAGTAGCAGTTATATGGGAGTGGTGGTTTCAAATGGGTTTTTAGGGTTATTGGTTCAATCGAGACAGGAGCAAAGAAAGGAACACAAGATGTGGTGATTTTCCAACGATGACTCACGGTGGTGTTGTTTGATGGGTCTCACGATGAGAGGTGTGGTGGATTGGTTATGGTCATTGTGGTGTTCAAGTGATGATCTCTGGTGGTTGTGTGATGGTCTGAGATCATACAACAGCAACACAACAAGATCATAATGCGAAATAGATTGACAGATAATTTAACAACCGTACTCAGCTGAAACTGAAAATCGACTAGATGATAATGAAACTTACCTTGTATTCTCGAGTTATAACATATCCGATGGTTTGTGAAAACGTAACCAGGATAGCAGTAATTTAGTCGTGGTTGTGGGTATTTTTGGCGGACAGAAAACAATAGAGATGGTAGCTAGTGGGTTTTGGGTGGTTTATACAATGAATACAAGAAGAAAGCTGGAACGAGTATAATACTTAAAACAGTCTAAGTGGGTATTGCAGGTCAACGAGTATTAATTAGTAGTAATGGATAATGGATAATGGCGTTTGATGGTGATGATCAAGTTGATGGATTAAGTGGGTTTTTGATGGTTTCGTTGAAGCCAGGAAACATTAGCAATAGCTCGAATAGTGATCATGTGATGATATTGGTTTCGGACAAAATTAATTACAGCAGAAGAGTTTGGGTCATGCATAGAAGAAAGAAAGGAGGAAGAGAGAAAAAGAAATGGAGATGAAGTGATGATTGATCAAGTGATGGGTTGAGTCGAGTGATACAAGAGATAAAAATGAAAAGTTATATTGTGAATACCAAAAGTATGGTTAATATAATAGAAGGAAACTAACACAGTAACAATATTAACAATTTATATTTTAAGTGGGTAATAGTTTGGGTTGCGGATCAAGAAGATCAAGAACAAAATTTTGTTGTTGTGGTTTGTAGTGAATGTAAATAGACAGGTGCATTGTATTATTTTTTGACCAAAAGATAAACATAATTAAATCATAGTGTATGTGTTTGTTTTATTATTTACGTGAAAAAGAAATAAAGCAAAGGAAGAGAATTGCTAATTTTGGTTGTGAGTGTACAGTTGGACAAAAGAAAAGAAAAGTTAGTTGTTGATTGATATGCATATGAATGCATGTATGTATTGATTAATAAATTAAAGCAAACAAACTCCGTGAAATACTCAATCATTCAATATTAGAGAAAAGATATTTCAGATGCTGGGATATGTAAAGTTACATAAATTATTTAAACGATTAAAAAAATTGAAGTTGACACCCATGTTCATGCTAGGCGCCCGTGAATTTTTAGTTGCCATGTACTGCCGAAAATTTTAACTTGTTTAGTGTATCTCTCACAAAATAATTAATATTCACAGGGCCAATTTGATTTAAAAGTCCAATAAGATAATAACATCAGAGTTCATACGTTCAAAAATGCATTTACCTCATAGTATTATTATTATAATTAGTTATATATTTATTTTTAGTTTAACACCTTGTAAAACTAATAAGTTTGAAATATAAAATTTTACGTGTAATTATATTCGAATTACATTATATATATAATTACATTTTAATAACAATTTTATTATATCGCATATTATATTACGTAACAATTAAATCATATAATAGTTCATTAACATATTCCAAGTTATAATATACATATATTTATATATACATAACTATTTGCATAATTGTTCGTGAATCGTCGGAACTAGTCGAAGGTCAATTGAATATATGAAACAGTTCAAAATTTCTGAGACTCATCATTACAGACTTTGCTTATCGTGTCGAAATCAAATAAAGATCAAGTTTAAATTTGGTCGAAATTTCCGGGTCGTCACACCTTACATAAGAAGTCTTACACTTCACTAGATCTAACACCACCGGGGCTTCCTCATACGACAGTAAAAACTCCCCCACTTAGGATTCAGCTCCATATTCCCACTGCCAAGATGATAACATCCCGCGGAATTGTCATTCCACGACACACATGACCATCCTCATCGTTGGTCATATACACCAAATCACCGTAAATTCACCTTAGGCTCTCTGAGCCATCATACACAATCACTAGAGATGTCGTACACGCGATGACATCGCACCTTCGTACCACGATTAACAATTAACAGCCCTTCGTCGTTTGCAAAGCGAACTCCACCAAAATCCTATGTACGCCTCTAAGCCTAGGCATACGCCACTCCGCTTAATCAGTCGTTCATCTCAGTCGAGATCACTCGACCTTCCCCACAATGAACCTTTATTAACAATTGCTCACTCTCATGGAGAAGAGTGACCAACCCGACAAAATAATTGCATCGACCGCAATATCAACACTTCATCCTAACCTTCGGCCTAACCGACCATTAAGTCCATCATTGACTCACCGGTCATATTTACCCGCCTATCACTTAAGAGCAACAAGATTCGCTCACCCGTCACTTCATAAGAAGTATTTACCGCCATGCTCTTAAACTTCAACTTGTACAACAGTCGAATTCCTATCACCTGTCGATCCCTATTATAACCTTCGATGCTTCCAAGGGTATCTCACGGGCACCCTAAGCACAAAATGATCACACCATCACCGGAGTTGAACATTACACTAGCAGGTATAAGAAGGCACCTGACGCCGTGTCATGCACACTTCCACCGCAACCTATCGAGATTTTGAAACTCGATCTTTGGGTTCCATACACCCGACGTCACCTACCTCTCCAGAATAATGACCTGAAATCATACCTTCCCGAAAGCCTTACGGTTTATTGTCTTATCGAAAGTTTCTACCGATCACACGCTACCCGCAATTTCCACAAGGCTAAACGATATAGCCTAACGAAAACTTCCGTCTAACGCTAAGAGGTGCTTGGAACACCAAGTCTTACACCCTTCCGAATGTCGACACAACCACTACAACAAGGGATATTCCAACAGGAATGTTACCCTATAGTCCAAATCACACTAACGCGACCATTGTCATTCGGATCTTACTCCCATGAGTTTAAGGACCCGAAGACTCCTCGATTCGCAAATTCCAAGATGACTCATAACTAGAATCCTTACGCGATTCTCTAACCACACACTCTACGGAGTGTAACTTAATTTTACAATCATTAGACTTGCTACGTCCCATCACGGGATTCAAGTCCTCGTCGCACACACATACACACTAATCGGTTATCCTAGTTACGGTGAGTGACTTTAACCAATGACAATCTCAATAGTTCCCCCGCTACCTAGGGTGACTAAGTACGCGTCGAACTCGTGAGTTTGCTCACTCACTTAACTAACTAAAACCACCATAACACTTCCCGACTAACAATGAACCTGATGTGTCTACAAGCACATCATCCGAGATAACTATATCCTAGGAACCAATAAAAGATTCCTAATTCATCCCGAATCTACCCCAACCATGCCACGTTTCCTCCGTTCGGTACTCGTCATGTCATGCTTGATGTCAAGATACACTTTCGTAATAATGGTGATCGGTCACTATTACAAATGCGTACCTTACCATTTTCACATGGTCACGCAAAGTACTTTACTCGGACTGACGCAACATTCACACCAAATAACACGCGATAACTCCTAGTACCCGAATGACCAAAGTCCTTACCGTGAACTTGATCACTCAAAGCCGCCAACCATTCGAATCTTTCCAATAGATTCATCCCTAAGACACCGCACCAAATAGATACCTGTATATATATACACCTATATACAATATAATAATAAATGTACACAAGTACACCGCAACAACAAGTCAACCTACAACCTAGGTGACTATCACTAAAACAATATCCAGGTTCACCTACTTACATTAGGCACTTTCAAATCTCAGTCTGACCCGTATTCCTACAAGTCCCGCATATAATGCATAAACGTCAATAAGTCTAAGACTAGGCACCTATTCCAAGGTCACCTAATTCCCTTAGACTATGCTCTGATACCACTTGTAACGACTCAACCCTTTATCCAACAGAATACGCAGCATTTTTTTTTATATATGAGAGAAGGGTGCGCGGCGCGCTCCACTGCCTGTGCGCGGCGCGCACAAGGCCTGGTCAGCTTCTGTCCGAAATTTCCAATTTTTAATTAAAGATCTCCCACTTCCTGACACTTTTAGACGAAACGCTTTTCACAACATATAATATTAGATAAAACTAATACGTTCCAATAATAAAACGAGTTTTACAACGCCGGGCCCACATCGGCCGTTTTACGACTTTCATACAAAATACAACTTTCAATCCCAATTTACATTTAGACGAGTTAGGACTCTATAACCTAACTCGATACCAAGAGCATAATCCCGGGGACTACCAAATCCCCAATCCGCGTCCGTATATCCAAAAGCTACCCCATCGAGCCCAAGTGCTCCTATGCAACTACTCTAACAACTAGCTAGCCACATGACACAATACCTGAAAAAGGTAAACAACGAGAGGGGTAAGCTAACGCTTAGTGAATGCAATAGTTATACATACACATATATAACCTACTTACTTGTAACCACTTAAACAACTACCTCATACACGCTAGCAATTTAAATTAGCATACCATTTCAACGCACAACGCTAAATCCACGATATCACGAGCTAGCACAAACGATAGCATATAACACGAACAATATAAAATGCTATACAACAACACATAACCATAGTTAACCAATCATACAAAGGGAACGATTCTCGCAAATGAATCGTTAGCCACGCAGACGCCACTAGTATGCATCACTAGTCCCTCAGATGGTATCGCATACCCGAACTTAAAACCCACCCGTCACGTAAAATGTGGTATCGCATACCCGAACTTTAAAACCCACACTTCACGCCCGCACACACACATGATGATGAGGTATCGCATACCCGAACTTTAAACCCTCATCCCATGCCAACACGATGTGGTATCGCATACCCGAACTTAAAACCCATGATGTGCGTATAGGTGTATACGAAATAGTTATATTTTTACTAGGAAATACTATTAAATACGATACAATTTTACACAAGTTATTTATTTATTTATAGAGTGGAAATACCTAAATCTTGCTACAACACTTATAGGTAGTGTACCTAATCATACAATAGTGTAGTTTTTAGTAAGTCCGGTTCGTTCCACAGGGAGCTAGCCAAGTTTAACGCTATATTTTTAAAACTATATTTGTATATAAATAAATATATATATATATATATATATATATATATATATATATATATATATATATATATATATATATATATATATATATATATAAGTAGTTTTATTATTATAAAAGGGGTTTTTACCGTTTAATGACCGGTTTGTCGATTTTAAAACTTTAGTCGCAGTTAAAACCTAATGTAAAATATTAAAAATAAAAATAACTTAATTTAAAGTGTAAAGTAAATGACAATAATTAAAGTGCGATAAATTAAAATGCGATAAATAAAATGACAATAAATAAAATTGCGATAATTAAAAAGTACGATAATTAAAAGTGCAATTAAATAAAATGACAGTAAATAAAAGTGCGATGAAATATGAAATAAAGGAATTATGCTTATTTAAACTTCCGTAATCATGATGTTCGACGTGTTGACTTTAGTTTATTACCATGGGTTAATTGTCCTTTGTCCTGGATTATTCGATATGTCCATCTGGTTTTTGTCCATAACAGTCCATCAGACATAAATATAAAGTGCGAGTATCCTCGTCAAATTATCCTTATATCCGAAGTCAAATATTCCAACTAATTGGGGACTTAAACTATAATTACACCAATTTTCCTTGTATGTGATTCACCCCTATTTTAATAAGTCCATTAACTATTAATCCATTCCCGTGTCCGGTTAAATGAACGATTATTAGTACTTATAAATATCCCTCCCATCGTGTCCGATCGAGTGTATGTGGTTATTTATAATTACGTCCAATTGTAAATCTTTATATTAAATTAAAGAACTATCATTCAATTAAACAAATATAAAGCCCATTAATAGCCCATAGTCTAATTTCCACAAGTGTCGTTCTTTTGTCCAAACCCCAATTATGGTACAAAGCCCAATTACTCCGTCTTTAATATTTAGCCCAACATCATGATTACTTCAATTTAAATAAGCATAATAATAACTTAGCTACGAGACATTAATTTAAAAGGGTTGAACATAACTTACAATGATTAATAATAGCGTAGCGTTACACGGACAAAATTTCAACTTACACACTTACAACATTAGCTAACATACCCTTATTATTATTAAATTAAAATTAAAATTATAATATATATATATATATATATATATATATATATATATATTTATATATATATATATATATCGTAAGAGTTAGAGATAGATTAGAGAAAGATGTGTTTATTTCGTCCGAAAATGCTGAAATTTATAGATGTGGCCAGGTATCTGCTGCCATGCGATCGCATGGATTTTGCACTTCCAGGCCATGCGGTCGCATGGCCTTCTTTTACAGCTCACATGCTTTTGTTTGTTTATTTGCCGACGGTTTATATATATAATATAATATATATATATAATTTTAAGAATTATTTATATATTATATTATATTTATGTGCATAGTTGACTTGTAATTTTTAGTCCGTTGCATCGAGCGTTGAGAGTTGACTCTGGTCCTGGTTCCGGTTTTTCGAACGTCCTTGCGTACTATTTAATATCTTGTACTTTGCGTTTTACGTCTTGTACTCTTGTAATTTTGAAACGTTTCTCATCAATAATTTGAACCACTTTGATTGTACTTTGTACTTTTGAGCTTTTTGGCGGTTTACATCTTCAATTCGTCAAATCTGTCTTTTGTCTTCACCTTTTATTATTTAAACGAATATCACTTGTAAATAGAACAATTGCAACTAAAAGCTTGTCTTTCTTGAGGGATAATGCTATGAAATATATGTTCGTTTTTAGCATTATCAAATATTCTCACACTTGAGCGTTGCTTGTCCTCAAGCAATATAGTCTTGAAATAAAAATACTAGAATCACTTCTTTATTCTTCACACTTTGTATATCAGTGATTTTTATACGGCGGTATGAACAATGGTAGTAACGATGTGGTTTACAGTCACACATGATTATGAAAATTTGGATCCTTTAGGAAATTGGATCTTTATGAAAACATTTGATCTTTTGAAAATTCAATCTAGCTTTTACCCTAGATAAGTTTTCCGGAATAACCCTTCACCGGTGTTTGCAAATTGTTTTTGTGGGTTTGGTGGGTTTCAGATTTGAAAATTTTAGCTCAAAACTTGCGGTTTTGTGTCACTCACTTGCTAACCTTGTATTAGGAAAGCAACACGTCCAGAATACTTGCTCCGTATATTACCTTTCGGTAAACTACCGTCCAGTTGTAAAGGAAAGCGTTGAACAAGCAACTGTTAAGGCAATGTCCCGTGACATGCTTTTAATTATGGTCTATATCGTGTCAGATGCAATTACTATCCTTTGTAGGAGCAATAGTAAAGATCACCCTATAGTTTTTTGATCTGGCACAAGGTCTTGTCTTCGACCATGCTATGCAACCACCGTTCTTACGGTTGATACCCGATTTAGTTCAGGTGACCTAATGAATTCCAGGTGAATTCCTAGGATTTTACGTTCAATGGTAATGAACGCATTAAAAATGGGTTTTCAGAAAACAAATCGGTTTGTAATTTGATCAAAATATTTTCTCGTTCAAGCTCAAGTTTAGATATCATCGAATTCCATGAGTTTGTAATTCTCAATCTTTAAGGTCAATCTCAAGGATTGAGTAATATCAGTCTTAAAAGCTGATTTTTGATCTTTAAGGAGATTATCTTTTCTGGGGATCTGATTCATTAGTCTTATAAGCTAATTTGCACGGTGCCCCCCCATTGTACGAGACAGATCCTCTCATGATTAGGATAAGTCTGACCACTTGGCGACCCTGTTTGATGCTGAGGTCCGTGGATTTCCTGCTAATTTTAGAGATGACTTTTATAGATTTTTCGTCAATCTACAGCTGGTCTGGACGACAACTTCCTGACCTAAATCAAGAAGCGCGTGTCTTTTTTCATGTGAAAGACTTTACTTCCTTTTAAATTACAATAAACTAGGTAAAACTGATTAATATCGTCCAAAACAAAAGTATTTTCAATTATTTGTAAAAAAAATATGTGACATATGTTCTAAATAACTTGGTAAATTTTTCCCACACTCGACTTTTATTTTCCTTTCTATGCCTTTTTATTGTCCTCTATTCCATTTTAAATGAATTCTAACATTTTGGGTTGTTTCTCAATTTATGTCCTTTCCGAGGTAACAATAATTTCGGTGTTAACACCTAGTTTTATCGCTCATAAATATGTATAAACATGATTTTGAGTTCATTTAATTGAAAATTTTGAAAAATTTTACTAGAATTGGGTAGTCAGTATATAAGACTAGGGTTGTTCTTTATTATCAGAGAGCACTAGATTCTAATACAACTACTGCGTTACTAGTATTTTTAATGGTAACCAAGTGTATAAGTCAAAAATTTTAAAAATCCGAAAGAATTTAACCCCTTTCCACACTTAAGATCTTGCAATGCCCTCATTTGCAAGAAATCAGTACAATTTAAATTATTGAGGGTGATTAGCGTAGAAAAATGATTAAATTTTACCAAAGTTTCCAAACATATTGGCGTTTGTTTGTTGAATGATAAATGGTGCACATCATTTGTTCATTCCGTCTTGTTGTTACTTCACATTTATTTTTCGTTTTGTCGTCAAAATTAGTAGCTTTTGCTGAACTTAATGCCAGTCTTTGAAAATGCGCTGTTTTACCATGTTGTGTACATGAAATAAAATACATACAATACAAATATAAACATGCATGGTAATTTGAAATGGGACTTAACATCCCACTTTCAAATCAAATATGAAATATTAGTACAACATAATAAAAATGTTTAAACTTACATAAAAGTATCACAATATAATATGTTTAAACATAAATAAATAAAAATAATAAAAATAAAAATTATAGAAATCACCAACGGAACTATATCAATCTGGATAGGGGTTCCAGTTCATGTCGTCGGAGAAATTTAAGAGTTTAGGGGTGTAATTTTTACCTTCTTGCTAAAAAATCCGAACCTAGGCATGATTAGAGCGGATTGTAGGATGAAATTTGGTTGAATTTGGTGAAAAATGGCGATTTTAGAGTGATATGTGTGTGTTTGCTCGTATATGTGTGTGTGTTATGTTATGAGACAGAACAGACTCGCTGGAGTTTATGTTTCTGGTCAGGAATTTGGCCTCATGCGACCGCATGAGGTTTAAGAGGAAACCCCATGCGATCGCATGGGGTCTGTGATTTTTTTTTTTAAATAAAAACCTTTACTTAATAAAACATAAATTAATAAATTTTAAAAATTTGTTTCTTTTTAGGAGTGAGGGCGTTTCGGATCGTTGTCCTAGTCCGCCTCTCGACAATATTTTAAAATTTGTCACTTTTTAAGCGTCGTTATAAAAGCAAAGATTTTTGGTTTTTTTTATGGCATACTTTAATTTAATAAGATTAAAAATAATGATAATAAAATTTCTCGTCCCTCCCTTGGGTAAAGCAATTTCGGTTCAACGACCCAGTTTTCAACTCACGACGAATTTTTAGAAATCACATTTTTAACTTAATGAAATAAAGTAAATTTTTGATTTTAAATTCACACCAAACTTAAATTTAAAATGCATAAAATTAAAAATTCATATTATTAAAATTAAAAATTCACACCAAATTTATATTATATTTTTGTTTTTACACATACAAACTTATATTAAAAATATTAATTTTTCAAATATTTACAAACTTAAATATATTGATTTTAAAAAGTTTACAATATTAATTTAATATTTATATATTAATTTTAAAAATAATGTAAAAATTAAAAATAGTTTTGGTCTTTTTATCCCACTTTAATCAATAAAATATTATCAAAAATATACGCCCCTCTTTTCGGTAAAGTAATTTTGGTTCAATAACCTAGTTTTACTCCTGACGAATTTTTGAAATATTTTGGATTGATTGATTAAAGATATTTATACCTTAAGAATAAACGGTAAATTTTGCAGTGATGTAATAAATTTTTGTATGATATCAATAATTTCGGTTACACATACCTAATTTTATTGAATACCAATTTAATACTTTATAGCGAACAATTCAGCGTTTATTATCAAAAGGTTAAAAGCAATAAAAATAAAAATAAAAACTGTACATACTTACATGTGAGATAGAATTCTCAGAGACCTGCATTAGCCGACTCATAGGAGAGTCGTGTGATTTGTTTCTCCATAGCTACATAAGCGTAATCTCGATTCTTCAATATCTTTTCTTCTAAACATATGAACGGTCCTTCTCTGCATAGAGTAACAAATTCGGTATTTGAATATGTTTGATTATTTAAACATTTACCTTCGTGTGACCATTTTTCGCATTTATAACATCTTTCAAGGTGTCGTGCTCTTCTTTTTGTTACGGATTTTGATTTTCCTTTACCAAAATGTATCTTATGATGATCTTTTCTGAGTTCTTTTCTTACTCCGTCCATTTTACCTCTTATGAATGATACCAGTTCACTCGGAAGGGTGTCATTATTACGTTTAGTAATCATAGCGTGTAGCATTAGACCATGGTTCAGATCAAAGGAATTCTTCATCTCGTAAAACCTAAAAGAAAATAAAAAATCAGAATGGAGGGAGAAGAGTAGTTCTTTAGGGTCTGCTAGGGAAAGACCATTCGGATTCCATTCTCGAGAACTGCACGAAAACAGAATATCTAACTCTAACATAAATATATATTATCCTAAAAAGATTCGAACCTTCCAACACTTAGTTAGCTGTGGTGTCGAAATTGTGATTAACTTCATCTTCGACTTCCATTAGATTATCTATGTAATGTTTAACTCTGTGACCATTAACCATAAATTCAACTCCATTTGAATTTATTAACTCTATTGTTCCGTACGGAAAAACACTTTTGACTATGAATGGTCCAGACCATCTTGATTTCAATTTTCCAGGAAATAGCTTGAATCGTGAATTGAAAAGAAGAACTCTGTCTCCTTCTTTAAATTCTTTTGAACTTCTGATTCTTTTATCATGCCATTTCTTCGTTCTTTCTTTATATATTAACGAATTTTCATATGCTTCATGTCTTAATTCTTCTAATTCGTTTAGTTGACTTAACAGTAGACGTCCGGCTTCATGTAAATCAAGGTTACATGTCTTCAAAGCCCAAAATGCTTTATGTTCAATTTCTACTGGAAGGTGACATGCTTTTTCGTAAATGAGTTTAAAAGGTGTGGTTCCAATTGGAGTTTTGTAGGCTGTTCTAAAAGCCCAGAGTGCATCCTCCAATTTCATGGACCATTCCTTCAGATTTGATCCTACGGTTTTCTCTAGAATACGTTTTAAAGCTCGGTTGGTATTTTCAACTTGTCCACTTATTTGTGGATGATAAGCGGTTGAGATTTTATGAGTTACTCCATATCTTTTAAGAACTTTCTCAAGTTGATTATTACAAAAATGAGTACCCCGATCACTTATTAAAGCTTTCGGTGTTCCGAACCTAGCAAAAAGACGTTTTAAGAAGTTGACTACAACTCGTGCATCATTAGTTGGGAGAGCTTGTGCTTCCGCCCATTTAGATACATAATCAATGGCAACGAGAATGTAGAGATTATTATGAGATTTTGGAAATGGACCCATAAAGTCAATACCCCAAATGTCAAATACTTCACATACTTGAATGATATTTTGTGGCATTTCATCACGTTGACTTATTTTTTCGGCCCTTTGACATGCATCACAGGATTTACAAAGAATCCAGCGTCTTTGAAAATTGTAGGCCAATAGAATCCAGCGTCGTAAACTTTTCTTGCTGTGAGTTGAGGCCCATAATGCCCTCCTATTGGTCCTGTGTGACAATGGTTTAAGATTTGACTAGCTTCATCCCCGAATACACATCGGCGTATTATTCCATCGGGACAACTTTTAAACAAATGTGGATCATTCCAAAAATAATATTTTATATCACTAAAGAATTTCTTTCGTTTTTGGTACGACAACCCTTTTTCAAGGAATCCACGTACTAAGTAGTTTGCATAGTCTGCAAATCATGGAATTTCACTATAATCTATCTTCAATAGATATTCATCAGGGAAGTTATCTTGTATGGCCGATTCATTTAGAACTTCTAATTCAGGATTTTCAAGACGAGAAAGATGATCAGCGGCGAGATTTTTTGCTCCCTTTTTGTCTCGGATTTCAATATCGAACTCTTGTAAGAGTAAAATCCAACGGATTAATCGTAGTTTGGCATCTTGTTTCGAAAATAGGTATCTAAGAGCAGAATGGTCGGTATAGACCATCGTTTTAGCTAGAACGAGATATGAACGAAATTTGTCAAAAGCAAAGACAATAGCAAGGAGTTCTTTTTCAGTAGTTTTGTAATTCGTTTGTGCTCCTTGTAACGTCTTACTAGCATAATAAATAGGTTGAAATCTTTTTTCAATCCTTTGTCCTAAAACGGCTCCCATTGCAAAATCACTTGCATCGCACATAAGTTCAAACGGTAAATTCCAATTTGGAGTTATCATGATCGGTGCATTAGTGAGTTTTTCTTTAAGAATATTAAAAGATTTGGTGCATTCATCTGAAAAGATGAATGGAGCATCCTTTTCTAGGAGTTTATTCATAGGAGTGGCAATTTTAGAAAAATCTTTTATGAAACGTCGGTAAAAACCAGCATGCCCTAGAAAACTCCTAACTCCTCTAACATTGGTGGGATGTGGAAGTTTAGCAATTACATCTACTTTAGCTCTCTCCACTTCAATTCCTTCCTTTGAAATTTTATGACCAAGAACGATACCTTCTTTAACCATGAAATGGCATTTCTCCCAATTAAGAACTAGATTTGATTGCTCGCATCTAATAAGCATTCGTTCAAGATTAATTAGACATGTTTCAAAAGTATCACCGAAGACTGAAAAGTCATCCATGATAACTTCCATGCATTCTTCTATCATGTCGTGAAAAATCGCCATCATGCACCTTTGAAAGGTTGCAGGGGCGTTGCAAAGTCCAAATGGCATGTGTTTGTAAGCAAAAGTACCATAAGGGCACGTGAATGTGGTTTTCTCTTGATCCTCGGGTGCTATTGGAATTTGAAAGTATCCGAAAAACCCGTCAAGAAAACAATAGTAACTATTTCCGGCTAATCTTTCCAACATTTGATCAATGAAAGGTAAGGGAAAGTGATCTTTTCTGGTGGCGTCATTTAATTTTCTATAATCAACACAAACACGCCATCCTGTTACAGTCCTAGTAGGAATAAGCTCATTTTTCTCATTTGTGATGACAGTCATGCCACCCTTCTTAGGTACACATTGAACTGGGCTTACCCATGGACTATCAGAGATTGGATAAATTAAACCTGCATCTAGTAGTTTAATAATTTCTTTCTTAACAACATTTTGCATATTAGGATTTAGTCTTCGTTGGCGTTGCACATAGGTTTTATGACCTTCTTCCATAAGGATTTTATGTGTGCAATACGAAGGACTTATGCCTTTAATGTCATGAATCTTCCATGCAATAGCTGGTTTATGAGCTTTTAGCACAGAAATGAGTTGAGATTTTTCATTTTTCATAAGAGAAGACGATATTATTACAGGTAATTCAGATTCACCATGTAAATAAGCATATTCCAAATGGGTTGGAAGTGGCTTTAACTCTAATATCGGTGGTTCTTCTATCGATGATTTGTATCGATATCTGTCTTCTTCTTTTAGCATTTGAATTTCTTCTATTGTTGGTTCATATCCATTAACCATGAGTGTGGCTAACATTTTAACTTCATCAATTGGTTCAGTTCCTTCTCCTAACAAACATTCTCCGGTTCCTTGTAATTCTGGAAATTCTTCTAACAATTCTGCATGTGAATCTATAGTTTGAATATAATAACATGTACCATCTGCAGATTGCGATTGTTGCATGGCTCTATCAATAGAAAAGGTAACACTCTCGTCCTCTATACTTAGGGTCAGTTTCTTACCAAACACGTCTATTATTGCTTTAGCCGTGTTTAAGAATGGTCTTCCTAATATGAGAGGAACTTGAGAAGCTTCTTTCGTGTCCAGAATAACAAAATCTACTGGAAATACTAAAGTACCAACTTTAACTAGTATATTCTCCATTATCCCTCTAGGATATTTTACTGATCTATCGGCTAGTTGTATGCTTATTCGTGTTGGTTTCAATTCTCCAAGGTCTAGTTTAGCGTATAGTGAATACGGCATTAAATTTATACTAGCACCTAAGTCTGCCAATGCTTCTATTGAACTAAGACTACCCAGAAAACATGGGATCGTGAAACTTCCTGGATCTGATAATTTTTCTTGTATCTTATTCAACAGCACTGCAGAACAATTAGCATTCATAGTAACAGCCGAGAGTTCTTCCATTTTCTTTCTATTTGTGATTAGATCTTTCAAGAATTTAGCATATCTAGGCATTCCTGAAATTACATCAATGAAAGGAAGATTTACATTTATCTGTTTAAACATATCCAAGAATTTGGATTGCTCGGCTTCAAGTCTCTCTTTTCTCATTTTACTCGGGTAAGGAAGTGGTGGTTGGTATGGTTTAACATAAGGTTTAGCCTTAACTGTATTATCTTCATTAACCTTTTCAAATACCGGTTCTGTTTCCTTATCTTGCTCAGATTGTGGTTCTTGTGGAGTAGGAATAGTGTCATCAGAAATTACAGGTATTTACGGTGGTTTAAGTGTAATACCACTTCTTGTGGTAATGGCTTTAGCTATTTCATTCCGAGGGTTTGTATCGCTAGGTAGACTTTCCGGTTTTCTTTCACCTATCAACCTTGCTAGGTTACTTACTTCTTGTTCCAAATTTTGAATAGAAGCTTGTTGATTTCTAAATGCTTGAGCATTTTGTTCATTGGTTTGTTTCTGAGATGTGAAAAATTGAGTTTGAGATTCAACTAGCTTTGACATCATATCTTCTAAATTTGGCCTTTTATCATCGGTTTGTGGTGGTTTATTTTGAAAAATAGGTCTTTGCTGATTGTAAGGATTGTTGGATACTTGTTGATTGCTAAGACCTTGTTGGTTGTTGTATGGAAGATTTCAGTTATAATTCTGATTTTGATTGTAGATTGGTCTTGGCGGTTGATAATTATTTTCAGGCCTTTGGTTCATGTATGAAACATTCTCTCTTTGTTCCATTGTTTGTTCAATACTGAGACAATCTTTTGTTAAATGTGTTCCTCCACACTGCTCACAACTAATTCTTATTGAGTGAATATCTTTAGTCATCTTTTCCATTCGTCTCTCGGCAGCATCTATCTTTGCAGAAATGGAATCAAAGTCATGGCTAGAATCGGCTTTAGCTGCTTTAGATGATCTAAGATATCTTTTTCTTGATGCCACTCATGTGAGTGGGAAGCAGTGTTATCAATAATTTTGTAATCTTCAGTTGCGGTTTTCTTCATAATGGAACCACCAGCTGCTATATCGATGTCTTTTCTTGTAGTGATGTCGCATCCTTGGTAGAATATTTGTACTATTTGATATGTGTCTAAACCATGTTGCGGACATCCTCTCAACAACTTTTCAAATCTTGTCCACGCCTCATATAGAGTTTCATTTGGCTTTTGTGTGAACGTAACAATTTCTCCTTGAAGTCTTACGACTTTAGATGCCGGAAAGAATTGTTTAAGAAATTTTTCAACTAAAACATCCCATGTATCAATCGCCCCTTCAGGTAACGATTCTAACCAATCTTTGGCTTCTCCCTTTAAAGTTCAGAGAAATAACATGAGATATATCTGTTCATCCTCCACTTCTCTAATTTTAAATAGAGTACAGATCCTATTAAAGGTACGAAGATGTTCGTTTGGATCTTCCTTCGGCGCACCACTAAATTGGCATTGATTAGTTACCATGTGTAGGATTTGTCCTTTGATTTCATAATATGGCGCATTAATGTCTGGTTGAGTAATTGCGTGACCTTGGCCAGTGCGTTTAGCTCTCATTCGGTCTTCCATACTTAGAGGTTCCAGATTTTCCATAATTGAGTTTGTTGAATCTGAATCACTAAGGCATTCTGATTTAATGGTTTGTTCCTCGACAATCTCTGTTTGAATGATTGGTGGTTTCGGAGGAAAGATTAATGGTTCAGGATCTCTGAATTGCCCCTGAATATCCTCCGGATTCTCAATTGTGAGGCCGGGTTCAAAAAATGGATTATCGGAAATTTGAATTGGAGTACTTGGTCGACTAGATGACGATTCTAAAGAAAAATCAACGGCAACAATATTGGCTAGATGTCTTGATAGAGTTACAGGTGGTGAACGTATAAAAGGTGGTGAACGTTTTGCTCGGTGCATTTACTGAATATCCTATTAGTTATAAAAGATAAAAATTATATAAGTTATCAAATTAATAGACTTTTTTGCTTTTGCCCACATTTCGAATAGCTAAAAGATGTAGCAGGGAGCCATAACCCTTTAAATCGGAAGCTCACAACTTAGCCACTAACAAATCCAACTATTACTACGAAGCAGAAAATTTGGATGTCTATCAATTTAACTGCTTAAAATAATTTTTTGTTGAAAACAAAATAAAGAAAATTCTATGTCCTAGAAACTAGAGCGGCGAGAAATAAGGAAGAAAAAGAGCGCGTCGGAAAACGTCGAAAAATAAAAGATCGAAAAATAATAATAAGAACGTAGCGCGTCAAAACTTAAAAGTCTAAAAACTAAGAATTAAAAGTTGCGTCTAAAAGTATTAAAGCTTAAAAGAAATTCTATATCCAAAACGGCAATAACTTAAAAAGTACTAAAATTTATTAAATATTAAGGCGATAAGTGACGTCGTAAAATTCTAAGGCGCCTAAATCTTAGTCTAAAGAAAAAGCACTTAAGGGATTTTACGGCAAAGCCTAAAAATCTAGAAATAAAAATTACTACGGCAAAAACTATAACTTAAAACTAATTACGAACGAAAATTATAAAATTATGCTTTAACGATTAAAAATATACAAAATATAAAAATAGACTTAAAGTTATAAAAATACAATTTTTTTTATAAAAATATTTTTTTATATTATTTATATAAAAGTATTAGTTTTATATATTTAATTAAACTTAATAAAACTTAATATTACAAATTAATTAAAACTAAAATTAATTAATTTAATAACTAACCCTAATTAGGGTTTAATATTAATAATAATTAATAATAATCCGTAATTAATGCAGTACCAGGTTCAGTTGGGCGTGTCAGAACCTCCCATGCGGTCGCATGAGTTTTATTCATACGAGCCATGCGATCGCATGACTCTTGGATCTGGGCCAGAAGTCTGGGCTGCAACAGTGTCAGGCCCGTAAACTTTTTTACTTTTTTTTTTAATTTTCTGTTTTATAATTATATTAAGTATTTATATAAAATAAATAAAAACCTATATTTTTACAAACTAAAATAGAAATAGAAATATTTTATAATTTATATATTTTTAAACAAACTCTTAAAATTATATATTTAGTTTTTCTTTTTTTTATTTATATTTTTGTATTGTTAATATTTAAAACGTATTTTTACAAAAAGAAATTAAAACTTAATAAATTTTTTTTATATAGCGTTTCGCTTCTGGCATTTAAGCAGTCCCCGGCAGCGGCGCCAAAAATACTTGATGTGCGTAGAGGTGTATACGAAATAGTTATATTTTTACTAGGAAATACTATTAAATACGATACAATTTTACACAAGTTATTTATTTATTTATAGAGTGAAAATACCTAAACCTTGCTACCACACTTATAGGCAGTGTACCTAATCGTACAGTAGTATAGTTTTTAGTAAGTCCGGTTCGTTCCACAGGGAGCTAGCCAAGTTTAACGCTATATTTTTAAAACTATATTTGTATATAAATAAATAAATATATATATAAGTAGTATTATTATTATAAAAGGGGGTTTTTACCGTTTAATGACCGGTTTGTCGATTTTAAAACCTAATGTAAAATATTAAAAATAAAAATAACTTAATTTAAAGCGTAAAGTAAATGACAATAATTAAAGTGCGATAAATTAAAATGCAATAAATAAAATGACAATAAATAAAATTGCGATAATTAAAAAGTACGATAATTAAAAGTGAAATTAAATAAAATGACAGTAAATAAAAGTGCGATGAAATATGAAATAAAGGAATTATGCTTATTTAAACTTCCGTAATCATGATGTTCGACGTGTTGATTTTAGTTTATTACTATGGGTTAATTGTCCTTTGTCCTGGATTATTCGATATGTCCATCTGGTTTTTGTCCATAACAGTCCATCATTCATAAATATAAAGTGCGAGTATCCTCGTCAAATTATCCTTATATCCGAAGTCAAATATTCTAACTAATTGGGGACTTAAACTATAATTACACCAATTTTCCTTGTATGTAATTCACCCCTGTTTTAATAAGTCCATTAACTATTAATCCATTCCCGTGTCCGGTTAAATGAACGATTATTAGTACTTATAAATATCCCGCCCATCGTGTCCGATCGAGTGTATGTGGTTATTTATAATTACGTCCAATTGTAAATCTTTATATTAAATTAACGAACTATCATTCAATTAAACAAATATAAAGCCCATTAATAGCCCATAGTCTAATTTCCACAAGTGTCATTCTTTTGTCCAAACCCCAATTATGGTACAAAGCCCAATTACCCCGTATTTAATATTTAACCCAACATCATGATTACTTCAATTTAAATAAGCATAATAATAACTTAGCTACGAGACATTAATTTAAAAAGGTTGAACATAACTTACAATGATTAATAACAACGTAGTGTTACACGGACAGAATTTCGACTTACACACTTACAACATTCGCTAACATACCCTTATTATTATTAAATTAAAATTAAAATTAAAATTAAAATTATAATATATATATATATATATATATATATATATATATATATATATATATATATATATATATATATATATATATATATATATATATATATATATATATATCGTAAGAGTGAGAGATAGATTAGAGAAAGATGTGTTTATTTCGTCCGAAAATGTTGAAATTTATAGATGTGGCCAGGTATCTGCTGCCATGCGATCGCATGGATTTTGCACTTCTAGGCCATGCGATCGCATGGCCTTCTTTTACAGCTCACATGCTTTTGTTTGTTTATTTGCCGACGGTTTATATATATAATATAATATATATATAATTTTAAGAATTATTTATATATTATATTATATTTATGTGCATAGTTGACCTGTAATTTGTAGTCCGTTGCGTCGAGCGTTGAGAGTTGACTCTGGTCCTGGTTCCGGTTTTTCGAACGTCCTTGCGTACTATTAATAACTTGTACTTTGCGTTTTGCGTCTTGTACTCTTGTAATTTTGAGACGTTTCTCATCAATAATTTGAACCACTTTGATCGTACTTTGTACTTTTGAGCTTTTTGGTCGTTTGCGTCTTCAATTCGTCGAATCTGTCTTTCGTCTTCACCTTTTATTATTTAAACGAATATCACTTGTAAATAGAACAATTGCAACTAAAAGCTTGTCTTTCTTGAGGGATAATGCTATGAAATATATGTTCGTTTTTAGCATTATCAACCCACATCGCATTTCACACAAGTAAATACATTACATACACACATGTATAATTATTCCACTCACCTCGAAATGCCCGCACAAGTCATGTATGTAAATCGCCTCCAAACGCAACCGAGCAAACCTTTACCTATAATACGCATATAGGTATACAAACAATCAACATACATTTTCTACGAGAGAATTTGACTCCAACACCCTTAACCGAGGGTTTATACCGACCTCCTCAAACCGCCCATTTATACACCTAAAGGGGACTTCACCAATTACCACTACGGGTGGTAATTTCGACCATCAAACAAGTACAATTTAACCTAAATTATACTTGGAACCATTTAAACCAACCTAGGTCTTAACACGAAATTACTACTTAGGTAGTAATCATTTCAAACGCCATTAAACACTTAACAAAAGTGCTTATCATCCAATTAATCCAAAATTAGTGTCATTATCAAATTTGACCCAATTCAATTCACCCTTTTGACATAAGTCCCGAAAACATCCTTAATCACTAACGGCTAGTGATTAACTTTCCAAAACACCATTTAACGCATGAACCAAGCATTTACATACTTGATTCTTCAAATCTTGACTCAAAACCTAGTTTGACACCAAATCAAGGTTAACACCCATTTTGTCATACAAACATGTTGTTATGAACATCTAAACACTAACACACTTACAAACTAGTGATTTAACACCCAAACCATGAACAAATTTGTCCTCAAACCCTAAACCCACAATAATCGGGTTTACTTACACAACACATATAGCAAAACCCCCCAAATTCATGAGAAATGGGGTTTAGAACCCTAACAAGCTTCAACCCTAAACATGAACAAGAGTCTTAGCAATTAAATTCGGAGTTAGAGCTTACCAACACTTCCAAAATGTAGGTAAGAACGAGATGAACAACTTTAACACTCGAGCTTTTGATCGATTCAAGCTTCTTCTTCTCCAAAACCCCAAATCTCTCTCTAGAACTCTCTCTCTCTCTCTCTCTAAAAATGGATGCGAGTGTTTAGTGGATGTGAAAATGATCCAAAACCAAATCCAATTCTGGTGTTAAGGCTACAGATCCGACCTCAAGTGAAAAGACACAATTGCCCTTCATTTAACTCTAATTAACAGAAAACTGTCGCCAGGTGTAGTGCGCGGCGCGCATGATGGTCCAAACAGTCTGTCAGCTTTTAAATTTCCTCCACGCTTCACACACTTAATGTGCATCATTTTTACTCTATGTACAAGAATTATTTGGGTCTTACATATACCAAGTCATATATAATTTATAATTCAATCGATTTCAATCAATTAGGGGTTTTTGAATTCCTGATTCAGCAATTGATTAATGATTTCAAAAAACTAAACAATTGCAGAAAACAACTTCATATAACATGGTTATTTGTAGCAGAATCACTAATTTTGAAACCCTATTTTAACAAATAGAAATGATGACAGTGATGATGGTAAGGCTAACAAACCTTAATAAAAGAAACACGAGATTTATAATCTAAGTATTATGGTTACAAACCTGCAATCACCAAAATTACGGCTCAATTAAAGACCTGCGCAACGCGAACGACGCGGGCTATCAAATGATGGCCGAAAAATGAAAAAGTAACGGAAAAACGAAATGAGGAAGAGGCCAAGGGGGCGGCAAGAGACCGGAATCGGAGGAGGTGAAGATAAAATTTGATAAGGAGGCGATTAAAAGAGAGAGAGAGAGAGATAAGAGGTTTTGGTTGTGAGAATAATCAGGAGAGATTGAAAACTGATCCGTGAATCATGGAGATAACCATCTGGACACGTGTTAATCTTTGGTAATTAACCTAATTAATTTGGATTTAATATGTGATTTACACGTGGAAAAGGATTAGCAAATTAAATATTGATGTGACAAGTGGACGTATCCCACCTGCTTTGATGGTGGGTCTGACACATTGGATGGAACCTCACGCTTTATGTGAGAAAAGGATATATATATATAAATTAATAAATAAATAATGCAAAATATAGAAACTTAGAAACCACCCCTCCTAATAAAAAGTCTAATCCTTTACAACGACTTTGAGCATTGAGAGTGATTACCCGTCAATTCAATATTGAGTTTAGTGTTCAGAAATTTTGAAGGTAAAAAAGCTATCATGTCTTATTGATGAGCATCGACAGGCTGTTCAAACTTCGCGACATGCTACCATAAGGAACAATCTTGTACCGTTAAAAATTGTTATTTTCATATGGAGGGTACTAAAAAGGCGGATCCCGGTTTGTACCGAAATTGACAAGAGAGGTATTGACCTTGATTCCGTTAGATGCCCTCTGTGTGATGACGACGTCGAATCGATTGACCATGCGTTATTTTTTTGTCGGCATTCAATGGATATTTGGGAGAGAGTTTACAAATGGTGGAACTTAGGATCGGTCACAAACTTAAGCGTTAATGAAGCTTTTCGAGGGAATGCAAACCGTACCTTAACCAATTTGGGCTCGAGAATTTGGCAAGCTTTGGAATGGACTTGTGGGTATCTAATGTGGAAAAACTGGAACAACAAAGTCTTCGGGAATAAATGTTGGTCGGGACCAACGGCTCTAATGGAGATACAATTGAAATCATTCGAATGGATCTCCGCTCATGTCAAAGATAGGAAAATAGATTGGCTAGATTGGATGTCTAATCCTTTAAATTATTGTATCTAGTTTAGCTGTAATTTTGTTGCCATCTTCGCAACTTTAGATTTAGCTGCAATCCCAGATTTGTTTGTAACTGGGTCAGCTTTTTTCTCGTGTACTCCTGGGCTTTGCTCAGTTTCGTGTTAATTTAATTTCTTTTCGAAAAAAAAAAAAAATACTAACTAGCTTAGTGTTTATGTTCAATGTTTAGTGGTATATGTGAACTAATAAAAATAAAAGAATGAAAAGGATAAAACCTAAAGATTTTATGGAACTTTAAAATCCAAAAGTCCATTTTGAGACTTGTGAGGGAACGCCAAGATAAAATGTTGAGAGAATGTCGAACCGAAATGACAAACATCGAATCTCCACGTTTCTAAAGTGGAACTTCAAAGAAACTTTGTGAGAACCTTGCTACTCTTGAAGCTCTTATATATTACATTACATTACAATTATCTCATTAGAACATGCGATTTTACTATTCATTCTATTTTTTTATTACCAAAAGTATTTTCATCATTTGGCTTTATAGATATTTACTAAACCAACTAGTTTCTCTTTTCATAAAAAATAAATATTTATATATAATTAAAATTTATTTCGTTAAGATTATCAGTTGGAAATTATTACATGAAAAATATCAAAAAGATTATAATTTTAGGGTTTGTTTTGTAAAATTATTTAGTAAAAATTAACATACATTTAGATGTTTGGCAGAGTAACTGTAGTTGTTAGCAAAAGAAGTAAAATGACAAAAAAAACTATGAACTTTTTCTCAAACTCTAGTTCTAAGAGCATCTAGCTTTATTAAACTTAAAATAATTTTTTGAACAAAACGAGACTAACTACGTTCGAAACGGACGTTTTTTTCAAAAACGGTACGCGCACCAAATCTAAAACGGGTATTAGGATATATATATATATATATATATATATATATATATATATATATATATATATATATATATATATATATATATATATATATAAGCTGCTATCTTCCATTTTGAGGAGTAATATACACTGATCAATATGTCTCAACCTTCATACAATGACCACCAATCCACATCCAAAATCTCTACCAATATCTTCGTCACTAACTTTCCTCATAATTTTCAATCTAATGATCTGCGAGATCTGTGTTCTAAGTATGGAAGGGTGACCGATGTCTATGTTGCTCGTAAATTGACGAAGAATGGAAGGCGATTTGCATTTGTTAGATTCCTAAACGTATCTTCAATCAAAGAAATTGAAAAATCGATCTCCTCGATCTGGTTAGGTAATTTTCACCTTTTCGCTTCTTTGGCTAGATTTGATAAATCGAATCCTAAAATTAATTCTGATCGTTATGGCAATCATGAACCGGCTGTGAAACCGAAGGTTTATGATTCTGCTACTAAAGTTAAATTGCATGATTTTTCATACGCCTCTGTAGTGGGTGGTTCTAAACCTACTCATCAATTACACCCACTGAAGCGAATTAATATTGAAGATGATGAGTTAATTTCAATGGAAAATTCGAATTTAATCTTGTTTGGGAAGGCTTCCTTTCCTCCTCAAATTCCTTTTCTTAATCGCATTTGGCATGAGGAAGGCTTTGATTCTCTTAATGTGCAGTACATGGGGGGGGGGACTTGGTTATGGATTGAACATCCGAATGTTGAATCTCGTACCAACTTCATGAAGAATCTTCTTGTTCGTAATTCGCTTTCTGAGATATGCCCTTATTCGGACTCTTTCACTATTAAGGAACGATCTATATGGCTTGAAATTTCTGGATCACTAGCTGTAGCGTGGAACTACGATGTGTTCAATAAAGTAGCTTTTCATTTTGGCAAGGTTCTCTTTCAAGATTCTGAGTTGGAAGATAAAAAAAGTATTGGAAAGGTGTGTATCCTTACTACTTCACTTGATCCAATTCATGAACGAGTGATCATAACTGTGAAAAAGAAAGATTATGTTGTTCTTGTCAAAGAAGTAGGGGATTGGAGTCCATCAATTTTGAAGGTTATTAACGAATCGATGTTTGATAAATCTGAAGATAGGTCCCATGTTAATGATCTTCATTCTGATTCTTCAAGCCATGAATCACTGGAAGAAGGAGAATTTGTTAAAGACTCGTATTGTGACCCTAATACGAATCCTCCATTCTTTGAAGAACATAAAGAAGAAGAATTGGTTAACATAGGTAACGTATGTAAACCTGATAAAGTTCCCACTAATGGTGAGTACCCTATTCAGGATTATTCGGTGAACAAAGATGATCACAACGGGGAGACCAATGGCGACTCACCTTGTGCTAAAGATACTGTTGATCCCAATGAACAGGCGCAATGCTCTTCTTCTCTGTCTAAACCTCCGGGTTTTAATGGGGTACATTTTTCATCCCCGAGAGTCTCTAATAATACACAGCATCCACAATCTGTATCGTCTAGTATCGATAATTATCAGAACAAGAACCATTCAGAATCTGATTTGGCTGATCATATAGATAAGATAATCTCGGTTGGTATGACACTTGGTTATGATATGAATGGTAGTCAAGCAGATTTGAAGAGTATGTTGACTAGAATGGGTGTGTACAAACCTGTTTAATGAATATTCTTTCTATCAACATTGGAGGAGGAGCGAGTTATAATAATAAGCAAAAATGGATTCGTAATATTTGCAACAAGTACAAAATTAATGTCCTGGGTGTACAGGAAACTAAATTAACACGTTTGGATTTGTTTATCGTTAAGTCTCTCTGGGGTAATAATTCTTTTGAGGTTGCTACCACATGCTCCAGAGGAAGATCTGGTGGCATTCTTTCTGTTTGGGATCCTTCTTGCTTCATAAAGAAACGTATCATCTCTTATGAAAACGTTTTGATTGTAGAGGGTTGTAGGCATAATTGTTCCACTCGTTGTTTTCTGGTTAATGTTTATGCTCCGCAGGAAAGATCAAAAAAAGCTAGGCTTTGGTCTCTTTTGTCCGAGTTCATCTTTAATAATCAAGGGAAATACGCTATTTTTGGTGATTTTAACGTGGTTCGGGATGCTCATGAACGGCAAGGATCCATTTTTTGTCCTTTATCGGCTAATGAATTTAATCATTTCATTACATCTTCTGGATTGGTGGACATTTCTTTGGGTGGTCGGGCTTTTACTAGATTTAGTAAATCGTGTGATAGCCGAGCAAAGCTTGATCGTTTTCTTTTATCTAATTCATTTTCTGAGGCATATCCGGATATGGTTGGGCGTATTCTTCCAAATTTGTGGTCAGACCATTGCCCGATTGTGCTTTTTAACGAACACTTGGATTATGGGCCTACTCCTTTTAAGCTATTTGCTTCTTGGTTTTCGATTAAAGGATTTGAAGATGTTGTGAAGAGAGCTTGGAATGATCCTATTCTGTTGAACTCTTGTGTTGATAGCAACCCTTTTATAGCTTTTAAAAACAAACTTAAGTTTGTCAAGAAGCAATTAAAGACATTGTACAGCAACTACCACAATTCGTATGGTGCTAGAAAAAAGTACCTGTTAGAATCTCTAGATATGATCGATACTAATTTGGTGAATGGAGGAAACTATATAACTCTTTCTTATGAGAGGGTTAATATCCTTAATGAACTTGCTTTTATCGAAAAAGGAGATTCTCGCAATGCGGCTCAGAAAAATAAAAAGTTATGGAATCGTTACGGGGATGAGAATTCATCCTTTTTTCATACTTCAATCAAACGCCATAGGAAAAACGTTGCTATCTCGGGTGTTCTTGCTAATGGAGAATGGTTAACCTCTCCACCGATTGTGAAAAATACATTCCTTACTTTCTTTAAAGAAAAATTTTGTTATGCTCGAACTGTTAAATTGGATCATCCTAGTACAAATCTGAGTCCTCTCCCTACTCATATAGTTACTGATTTGGAACAGCCTTTTACGGATTTCGAAATTAAGAAAGCAGTGTGGGATTGTGGTGATGATAAAGCCCCTGGTCCCGATGGGTTTTCATTTCGTTTCATCAAGTTTTTCTGGGAGCTTGTCAAAGTCGATGTGTGCGCCTTCATTCATAACTTTCATGCTACAGGTTTCATTCCAAAGGGATGTAACTCCTCTTTTTTCACATTGATCCCTAAGGTTGATAATCCTCTTTTCGTTAAAGACTTTCGTCCTATTAGCCTTATCGGGATTCAATACAAAATCCTTGCTAAATTACTGGCAAACGGCTTAGCAAAGGTTATTGATGGGATTATTAGTCGGGAACAATCGGCCTTTATTAAGGGTCGTCAAATTCTTGATGGCCCTTTGATGATTAATGAAACCATCAATTGGTGTAAGCAAAAAAAGAAAAAAGCAATGCTTCTTAAAGTTGATTTTGAAAAAGCTTTTGACTCGATTAGTTGGGATTTCTTGGTCGACATGCTTTCTCATCTGGGTTTTGGCCATAGGTGGATTATGTGGATCAAAGGATGCCTTAATTCTTCTTTTGCTTCGGTGTTGGTTAATGGATGCCCGACGGAGGAATTCAAAATCGGTCGAGGGCTTCGTCAAGGTGATCCTTTGTCTCCTTTTCTATTTCTAATTTGTATGGAAGGTTTACATGTGGCTATGATGGATGCTATAGAGCATAATATTTACAAGGGTCTTTCCGTGGGTGGTGATGATAATGCAGTCCTCATGTCTCACTGTTTTTTTGCTGACGACGCACTCTTTATCGGTGAATGGAGTGATGATAATTTTCGAAATCTCATCACTATTCTTGAATGCTTTTTCTTGGTCTCTGGTCTTCAAATTAATGTTCATAAATCAAACGTTCTTGGTATCGGTATTCCATTGGATGAAATTAATAGATTGGCGGGTACTTTTGGTTGCAAACCTGCTTTTTTCCCTTTCACATACTTAGGCATCCCCATTGGCGCCAATATGAACCTCATTGACAATTGGAAACCGATCATTTCAAAAGTTTAAAAATGTCTTGCAACGTGGAAAGTGAATCTCCTTACTCATGGCGGTCGTTTAACTCTTATTAAATCGGTCCTAGGCGCTCTTGGGACCTATTTCTTTTCTATCTTTAAAGTGCCTAAAGGAGTGCTCAAGTACCTAGAATCTCTTCGAGCGACTTTCCTATGGGGAGGCTCAAAGGAGGATCGAAAAATACATTGGATTAAATGGGATGATATTCTCAAGGCTAAAGAAAAAGGTGGCCTCGGGGTTGTTAGTTTAGAATCTCTCAATAAAGCTCTTCTATACAAATGGCGTTGGAGATATCTTATGTGTAGAGATTGGCTTTGGGTAAAAGTGATCAAATCTATTCACGGCATTCAACTAGATGGTTATTCCCCTCCTGTTAACAATGTTTATGGTGGAACATGGGCTGTTATTAATCGAGTTATTCTTGACATTCATGATAGTTTTCCCTCTGTTAATAATGTGTTGTCTCTTAAAATAGGTAACGGAGTAGACACATCCTTCTGGTACGACAAATGGATAAACGATATCCCTTTGAGGACCAAATTTCCTCGTTTATTTGCTTTAGAAACGTCTAAATTTTGCAAGGTTGGTGATCGTCATCATAATCAGGAGTGGATATGGGCTTAGCGCAGGAATGTTCGATCAGGTTTAGAAAACCAACAGCTGATCGACCTTTGTGCTGCTACTGATGGTGTTACTTTCTCGAAAAAACCAGACAAATGGGTTTGCAACTTGACTCCTGAAGGTTATTTTTCTGTTAGCAAATTTCGAAGGGTGTTAGATGATTCTGATGCTTGTTCTCGTACTTTTCAATGGTGCAATTTGCTTCCTCCAAAAGTGAATTTTTTTTCTTTGGCGTGCTAGACATAACAAGCTCCCAGATAAATGTAATTTATTGGATAGGGGCGTTGTGGTTCAAAACCTTTTATGCTCGTCTTGCTCGTTACAGGTTGAAGACTTTCCCCACATCTTCTTCGAATGTGAAATTGCTACTTGCGTCTGGGCATACATCGCTTCCTGGACTGGAGTTGATATTCCAAAATGGCAAACTTTTGATGATACGTGGCAATGGTTAACAGTCTCTCTTAAAGATCCGAAAGAATCCTTGGTTATCAAAGTTATCTGCTTTGCAACTATGTGGACCTTGTGGCGATTCAGGAACGGGGTCATTTACAAGCCAAACAAATTTAAGAAGTGTCATATTATAGATACTATTGTTTTATCGTCCTTTGATTGGCTTTCTTCCCGTTATAAGAAAGTTAATCTTAATTGGAATGTTTGGTTATATAATCCTTTAATGTCGGTGTGATTCTCTAGCTTCTTGCTAGTTTTAATAAAATTTCCAAGCTGTTAAAAAAAAAATAAAAAAAAAAAAAATAAGCTGCTATCTTCCACAAGGGAGGTCAGGGGTACGACCTTCGTGTGCTAGAAAATATATTTTTTGAGGTTACCTACCCATTTCATGAGCCTAGGAGATATCGGACGTCTTGCGTTCGAGCCTCACTCGAGGAGTTTTACCACACGCGATGCCCGTATGTATTCATCGTGGGGGGGTTCCTCATGCGGGGAGGTAGGACTGTAATGGTTCGTCCTAGTAAACGATCAGGTGGATGAGTTCTGACATCGCATTCGGGCTCCAGTCAACGACTCCTAACCAAACATGTCATTAGAAGAACACCTTTTAGAAGTATCATTACGAGCAAATAGAACACCTTTAGAATGGGGGAAGGTAGAACTGCATGAATGCGATGCACCAAAAAATTTGTGGTTCCTAATGGAATAGGTAACAAAGCAACCTTGCACATACTACTACTATATCATTTCCGCCCCCAAGTTAAATTAGTGCTTGTTGTTGCACCAGGAGCCGGAGCCCTTTGACATGGGGTGGGAGGGATTCAAGTCGCTTTGCTTTAGAACTTTAGTTCGTAACAAGGCTGGAAGACCTCCACTTGAATTTGAAACTCAATCGGAGTTCCTTTGCCAGCGTTTCGATCCCCTCGTTCATCCTAGCTCTCCAACTATCTCTCTCAATGTATCTTTCATTTTAGTTACTGATCACAACTAATTATAATACTACGTACAATTTTCTGAATAGATGACCCTCAATGCTTCAATCCTTGATTGAGCACCACAATCTAATTCACGACATCAATTAATTATTCGATCCTTGTTTAACAACCTTCCAGATCCAAATTCCAATCACGTTTGCACGTTTATTGAAGATTAAACAATAGATCGAATCTTTTTTCCCTCAAATTCTCACTCAAACAATTGTCTTTGGTAATACGTTTGATCGTATACCCTGATAAATTTCTAGGATAGTGGATGTCGTTTTTTATTTCATCTTTGGTTTCATATAACTTACTTGAAATGAATTTTTTTTCATTGTTTATATTTTACAATATAAAAAAGTATGCTATATGCGATGTAAATTAAGTAGCTTCTCCCTTCAACAGATTAACATATATATTCATTGAACGGATATTTTCTAAGAGTTGATTTACTCCACTTATATATATTAACAAATACAGTAAAAGTTGTTTGAAGACTTATTTTCAAACATGAGAGATGGCCCACCAACAGAAACATGTAATGTGTGTGTTTGTTTGTTTCTAGAGATTCTGTCTTTTTCCTTTTGTTATTGACCGTGCGTCTTCATGTGTTAGTTTTGAGGATGGGCGTGCACCTTGTATTTTATAAGCCTTGTTTCGCTTGATTTCCTTTCTGTTACTGCACCCACGTACAATTTAAAAGCACGAAGTACCAGCCATTAACAAAATCGTCATTATTCACGGTTGTTGCTCTATACGTAATTATGTAATAAAATCTTGTTATAAACACGTACCATAGTGAATGCGCTTAATTAGCCTTTAGTATTAACACACTAACTTAGATTTTTTAATCTCCTAATTACATTGTTCAATAAAGACTAAAATCCACATTGATGACTACTTATTTGACCATTTTCCATCATAATAGAAAAAGATAGACGTTAATGTCCGACTCCAAGAAAGTCGATAAATGGTGGTGGTGTTGACCAAACAACGTTCGCACAACCGTCTTTACTGTTCGATTTAAAACCTTCGAAAGGATTGATTGCGAGATCATTAGTTGAGAAGGCCTTTCCTAGTACTGCAAAACATAACACACGTGTGATAATTATAATTCACATCAACCTACAACAATTACAAGCATCCAAGAATTTTAAATTACCTGAATTGGGCGATTTTATGCATGAGAGATATGTTCGATCGTGCGAGGGACTATCCTTTCTATCGCTTGCCCTGTCGTTAATTAAAGTGGATTTCCTTTTATAAGTGATGGTACTACCACTACTTACATTTGTGCTATCACCTGAAACATGACAAGAAGAAGAAACATTTCTGTATCTCCTTGCGGTTAAAACGTGCCAATGGTTCTTGATGGCGTTATCTGTTCTTCCTGGAATAAATTTTGCAATTTGTGACCATTGGTTGCCTAACACCGAATGGGCCGCCATTAAAACGGCATCTTCTTCTTTACTAAACACTGTCTTCTTTATTCTTGGATCCAATTGATTAACCCATCTTAATCTGCAACTCTTGCCTGAATTTAATACAACAGTTCATGCAAATTAACAACTTACATAGATAATTAAAAGAACTTTTAAACTATATATTTATATATTTATTCTACAAAATATCTGTTTAATTTACTTCATGAAAGTACCACCTTTCTACTGCACTATTTTATTTCATTTTTTTGTTGCAGACAACTGTTTTATATGTTAAAATTTGATCGTATAAGTTTTGGTTTTGTCGACCGTTAATTGATTTGGCTAACCTATATAGTACTATTACTATTACTATTTACTATACTACTATAAAAGAGCATAAGATAAAAATTATTTTATGAACATTAATTCAGTCAATTGCAGACTTCCATAAATATAAATATCCAAAACTATAATGAATGTGTAACTACAAAACGAAATTAAATAGTTTATTAAATCAAATTTTAAATCAAAGGGAATTATTAAGTGCATTTAACGATATATATGAGATTAACTAATGACACTTAACCTGATCTCCCTGGAAATTTTTCCGATATGAGATTCCAGTTTCTCGGTCCATAAATTGCTACAAGGTCTCTTAACTTAAGGTCCTCATATGGCTTCCAATGTCCTTTCGCCATCTTCTTTCGTGCACAATCATCTTCTCCACCTCCATGACTGTAACAAAAAAAAATGCATTAAATTAAAAACGTAATTAATCTTTAATATTCTTACATCAACTCATGACGAAATTAAATCCGGTTCTTTTTGCATACCCTTTTGCCTTTTCTGCAATCTTTATCATTGAAGAAGAGATGGTTTGATTGTTAAGATCATAAAGTAGATCAGTTGATTGATCACTGTAATTAGCAAATTAAAGTAAAAGTGTTATAAGTTGTCTTTAATTGATAACAAACACACAAAAGTTAGATTTTGAGAATATTGATGCAATGCAAAAGCAAATGAAGATTACCTTGGAGGAAATGAAGGTGGTGGCATGGTAGTTGTTCTAGTTCTTGGAACGATCACTGTCTTTCTTCACCTATTTATAGAAAGGAAATGTGCACACATGCACACACAACACACACGAGAAACGAGAAGACACGTAACGACAAGTTGTAAAGACATGATTTTGTCCAAAAGTTTACCAATGTATACATGAATCAAGGATAACAATATTCATAAAGTTGTTTAAAAGTTGCTACTAATAACTAAATTACACATTAATCTTAATTTGTGTGGTTTTGAATAAAAGCCTAAATATAATCGCTATAAATTAAAGAAGATTCAGTTATATATATTTTTTTACAGAAAAAAGCTATACTCCCTAATTACTATATTGATAGTACACAATTTTATTTTGAATTGTTCCAAATTAATATTTATTTTGATAAATAAATAAAATCGACAAGATAAAGTTCACTAATGCCCTTAATTTTTGCATATAAGAGAAAAATACATGTAGAAAGTAAGAGATAAAACTGTAAAATAGAAAAAAAGTACAAGTAGGTAATGAATTTTCAAACTGTGTTTTTTGTCTAAGGACTATTAATATGGGACGTGGGGAGTATAACAATAAAACCATTCATCAAAATGTTGAAAAACCCTAAAACGTACAATATTACAGCGAAAATGTACGAGCTCGACTAAGCAAAAACCTAACGAAAACTCACAACTATAACAATAGGCTACAAGCATTACGAAACATAAAAACGAAACCAAACAAAGCACAAAAGCAAACCACAACAAGAGGGTATCCAATCTGAACGCCTACGAAGAGATTAGAAACCATCTAAAAAGTGACAAAACAAACGAGAGGCAAACAAAAGATCAGAGACTCAAATGTCTTTGATGAAATGGAGAATTGTTCCCTTTTAGCACCCTCTACCAGCTTCTAGCTCCTTTACTTTTTAGGTTTAACCGATGCCTTGAAAGGATCGTTGGAACTAATGAGAGACTCATCAACCGGAGTTTGGGTTATATTTTAATACTCTTTATGTCCCTATTGAATTGTACACTTATGAATTGCACTTAGTTCAAAAAAGCACAATGATTAAATAGGTAGGCAATCAGATTTCATTCTGACCTACTTAAACTATTTCCGGTTGGCTGAAAATAGAAGTAGACAATTGCATTTTACGTTCCAAAATGAAATAATGGATAATAAATTAGGGACGGGGGGAGTACAATTTGTTTAGTTAATAATCTCCATTTAGCTGAGCAGCTACTAGTTACCGCCCTTTTCTAGGTGTTCGAGAGGTCTCAAGTTCGAATCTCAACTTATGATTTTCATAATGGATATTGCTTTGAATTGGTTATGGAGTCATCTGTGGGTTTATTATAAATGGTGGGTTCCGTCCATATCTAGCAAGGTTCCCTAGAATTTTTCCTTGAGTGCAATATCGTAAAGTTTCATCATAACAAGTGTAGGAAGTGAGCATAACGTGTGACTTCCTGAATGTTATCGGGTGGGTGGCTAAGACCCCACCGTAACTTTAATACCGCCGTTAAAAAAAATATTATTTAGCTTTTCCTTTTTTTTTTTACTGAGAAGCATATGACAATGTAACTAACTAGAGGGGGGGATAGTTACTTAGTTGATTTTTACAAAGTTTTTCGATTAGAACTTGAGATGAGTATAGTGAGATTTGATTTATTTGTTCACAAGTAATATAAATATAAAGATAAGGGATAAGAGAACAAACACGGAGATTTATAGTGGTTCGGGAAGATGTTAACTAATCTTCCTTAATCCACTCCTCAATTCTAACGAATTAAGAGTTTGTTTCACTACGATACTCCAAAGTCAGTGGAGTGTCCGGATACAACACTAGCTCCTCGATAAGCCACAACTTATGAACCCTTACGTCCGTTTGAAGAATTCACACTCACCATATGCTCTTACTGATAGTGCTCTAAATGAACATATATTTAGTATCAATATCCTTCCAATATGTAAAGCTTTTAGTTACTATTGTTCTATTTTTATGTAATAATCGTTTAAATAAATAAGTGCGAAGACAAAAGAAGAAAACGACGATTTGACGACGCAAATCACCAAAAAGCTCAAATGTACAAGATACAATCCAAGTGGTTCAATTTATTGATGAGAAACGCCTAAAAATGACAAGAGTACAAGCCGCGTAACGCAAAGTACAAGATATCTAAGCGTACGAAAAGGCAGTCGAAAATTCAGAACTGAGATATAAACCGAGCATCAACGTACAACTCAACGGAGCTAAAATTACAAGTCAACTATGCACAAGAATATAATATAATATATATATAATTATATAAAATTATATATTATATATTATATATTATAATATTCAGCAGCCCACGTTTAACTCAATTTGGTGAGCTGGAATCCGAAGCTCCGCACTCGCGGAGCTGTAAGGCACAAAAGTACCGCACTCGCGGAGCTGTAAAGTTCAAAGTGAGCCTATAAAAGCTCACGCATTCTGCTCGAATTCTGCACACCTTTTTCTTTTTCTTTCTTTCAATCTATCGATATATATATATATATATATATATATATATATATATATATATATATATATATATATATATATATATATACATATAATTTTAAGTTTAATTTAATAATAATAATAAGGTTATTGTAAGAAATGTTTTACGGGTTTTAAAGTCGGAACTCTGTCCGTGTAACGCTACGCGATAAATAATCACTGTAAGCTATGTTCTTCCTTTTTAAATTAATGTCTCGTAACTAAGTTATTATTATGCTTATTTGAGCTGAAGTAATCATGATGTTGGACTAAAATATTAAGACGGGGTTATTGGATTTTGTATAATAATTAAGGTTTAGACAAAAGACCGACACTTGTGAACGTTGGACTATTGACTACTAATAGGTAGGGGGTATTGTCTAATTGAATGACAACTCATTAGAACCTGTCGAACCTATCTTCAAATTAGTTAATCTAATAATTATTAAAATGATTATGTATGTCCTATTTAGTGACGTTTATACGACATCTTTTACGATCATTTAATTAATTATTCGGGTTGGGTAATTGATTATTCATTCTGATCAAGTGGGTAAATTAATATTCATATCTCATTAAAACAGGGGTGGATTATACGCAGTCGATAACCTGGTGTAATTGTTAACAAAGTATTAAAACCTTGTTACAGTTTGAATCCCTAATTAGTTGGAATATTTGACTTCGGGAATAACGTTAATTTGACGAGCATTTTATAATTATGACCGATGGACTATTATGGACAAAAACCAGATAGGTATTAAATAAACCAGGACAAAGGACAATTAACCCGGGTAATAATAAATTAAAATCAAAACGTCAAACATCATGATTACGGAAGTTTAAATAAGCATAATTCTTTTATTGTATTTCTCATCGTACTTTTATTTCCTGTTATTTTATTATTCGCAATTTTATATATCGTCATTTAAATATTGTTATTTATCCTACGCACTTTAATTATTGTCATTTATCTTTACGCTTAATATTTAAAATCGACAAACCGGTCATTAAACAGTAAAACCCCCTTTTATAATATTACTACTTATATATAATTATATATATTTGTATAAATATAGTTGTTAAAAATATAGTACGTTATCACTAGCTCCCTGTGGAACGAACCGGACTTACTAAAAACTACACTACTCTACGATCAGGTACACTATCTATAGTGTTGTAGCAAGGTTTAGGTATATCCCATAAATAAATAAATAAAACTTGTGTAATTTCGTCGAATTTCGTAATAAACAATAATAGTATTTCGTACACCTCCGCTGCATCATCAAGTTTTTGGCGCCGCTGCCGGGGACTCGGTAAAAACACTATATTTTTGTAAACTATATTTTTGTAAAAATATAAAAATTTAATAAGTGTTAAAAAAATTAAAAATAAAAAAAAATATCTGAAAGTGCCGACCCAATTTGAGCCTGCAATCATCTGAGACTGAATATCTCCGCAGTCGCGGAGCTCTTCTGGCATGAGATACCGCAGTTGCGGAGCCTGCCAGACTGAAACGTTGGACTACATTAATTACGAATTAGGGTTAAATTTATTATTATTATTTAATCTTTAGGGTTTAATTAAAATATTAATTAGTTTAATTCAGTTTTATTTTTAGTTTTAATTAGTATTATTAAGTTTAATAATTATTATAAACTATATAAATTAATACTTTTATAAAATAATAATATAAAAATAATATTTTTATAAAAATAAGTAATTTTATCATTTTTTTGTCTCTTTTTATAAATTGAATATTTTAAACATTTGTATATTTATCGTTCGTAATTAGTTTTAAACTTAGTTTTTACCGTAGTTATTTTATATTTCTAGATCTTTAAGCTTTGCCGTAAAATCCCTTAAATGCTTTTTCTTTAGAATTAAAATTTAGGCGCTTTAGAATTTTGCGACGCCGTTTATATATTTTAGTGTCTTTTAAGTTATTGCCGTTTTAGATATAGAATTCCTTTTAAGTTTTAATACCTTTAGGCGTAACTTTTTAGAGTTAGTTTTTAGACTTTTAAGTTTCAACGTTTATCTTTCTTTTTATTATTTTTCAACTTTTTATTTTTCGACGTTTGTTTTTTGACCTCTTATTTTTCGACGCGCTTTTTCTTTCTCATTTCTACGCTCTAGTTTTTAGGACATAGATTTTTATCTTCTTTGAATTTCGACAAAAAATTATTTTAAGCGGTTAAATTGATAGACATCCAAAATTTTCTGGTTCGTAGTAATAGTTGGATTTGTTAGTGGCGAGTTGTGGACTTTCGATTTAAAGGGTCCTGGCTACCTGCTGCATCTATTGGCTATTCGAAACGTGGGCAAAATCAGAAAAGTCTATTAATTTGATAACTTATATAATTTTTATCTTTATAACTAATAGGATATTCAGTGAATGCACCGAGCAAAACGTTCACCACCTTTCATACGTTCACCACCTGTAACTCGATCAAGACATCTAGCCAATATTGTCGCCGTTGATTTTTCTTTAGAATCATCATCTAGTCGAACAAGAACTCCAATTCAAATTTTCGATAATCCGTTTTTTGAAACCGACTTCACAATTGAGAACCCGGAGGATATTCAAGGACAATTCCAAGATCCTGAACCACTAATCATTCCTCCTGAACTACAAACCGTTAAATCAGAATCCTCTAGTAATTCATATTCAACAAATTCAATTATGGAAGTAACGGAACCTCTAAGTATGGAAGACCGAATGAGAGCCACACGCACGGGCCAAGGTCACGCCATTATTAAGCCAGATGTTAATGAACCAGATTATGAAATCAAGGGACAAATCCTACACATGGTAACTAATCAATGCCAATATAGTGGTACGCCAAAAGAAGATCCAAACGAACATCTTCGAACCTTTAATAGGATTTGTACTCTATTCAAAATCAGAGAAGTTGAGGATGAACAGATCTATCTCATGTTGTTTCCTTGGACTTTAAAGGGAGAAGCCAAAGATTGGTTAGAATCGTTACCTGAAGGGGAGATTGACACATGGGATGTTTTAGTTGAGAAATTTCTTAAAAGATTCTTTCCGGCATCTAAAGCCGTGAGACTTCAAGGAGAAATTTTTACGTTCGCGCAAAAGCCAAATGAAACATTATATGAGGCGTGGACAAGATTCGAAAAGTTGTTGAGAGGATGTCCTCAGCATGGTTTAGATACTTATCAAATAGTACAAATATTCTACCAAGGTGTCGACGTTGCTACACGAAAAGACATCGACACAGCAGCTGGTGGTTCCATTATGAAGAAAACCGCAACTGAAGCTCACAAAATTATTGATAACACAACCTCCCACTCTCATGAGTGGCATCAGGAAAAAGATATTTTTCGTTCATCTAAAGCGGCTAGAGCCGATTCTAGCCATGACTTTGATTCCGTTTCCGCAAAAATAGATGCTTTCGAAAGACGAATGGAAAAGATGACTAAAGATATTCACGCAATACGAATCAGTTGTGAGTAATGCGGTGGACCACACTTAATGAAAGATTGTCACATTGAACAAACGATGGAACAACGAGAGAATGTTTCCTACATGAACCAAAGGCCCGGAAATAATTATCAAAATAATTATCAACCGCCAAGGCCAAACTTTAATCGAAATCAAAACATTCTTTACAATCCAAATGGACCCAACAATAACTCGTATAACCAACAAGGTCCGAATAACCAACCAACTCAAAACAACACTTTCAATCAACAAAGACCTGGTTTGTATAAACCACCACAACAAATCGAAGAGAAAAAGCCAAATTCGGAAGAAATGATGGCAAAACTAATTGAATCTCAAACACAATTTATTGCATCTCAAACCCAAACAAATGAGAGGTTTGATCAGTCATTAAGAACTCAACAAGCTTCCATTTTGAATCTTGAAAAACACGTAGGTACTCTTGCTAACATGATGAGTGAGAGGGAACAAGGAAAGCTACCGAGTGATACTGAAGTAAATCCTCGGAATGAGAATGTTAATATGGTATCAACGAATTCTGAAAAACTAGCATCAGAAGATGGGAAGGTTTTCGATGTGAGTAACAATGAAGAAGTTACAACACCACCACCACCACCCGAGTATGTAAAGCCAGTGGTGACACCAAACAGACCACCCATCCCGTTTCCAAGAAAAGGAGTTGAGTATGAGCAAGTGATAATTAATAAAGTTTGTGATACCTTTGGAAAAAAGAAGGAGAATAAGAAGGTACAAGAAACAAAAACCATAAAAATAAACCCGGTGAAGACAGTTCCACCAAAACTTCCACCAAGGTTGGGTGATCCGGGTGAATTTATTGTTCCTTGTCTACTTAGTGATTGTGTCATGTGTGATGCACTAGCAGATTTAGGTGCGAGTGTGAGTGTTATGCCTCTTTCATTATATAAGAGATTAGGATTAGGTGAGTTAAGTCCAATGAAAATGAGTGTTCGACTCTTTGATCAAACCATTAGACACCCAGTTGGAATTGCTGACAACCTACCCGTTCAAGTGGGTAATTTAACCTTTTTAGTCGAATTTATTGTCATTGACATAGAAGAGGACTCAAACGTTCTTCTAATTTTAGGTCGACCATTATTAGCGTCCACCGGGGCATTATTTGATGTAAGAGAGGGTAGAATGACACTTAGTAATGATGAAAAATCGATCACCTTTGTGAGTCGAAAGTCTAAATCTCCACCAACCAAAATCGTTGAACCAACAAAAACTATTGGTAAGAACCATGTTGTTTTACCAACTCCAACGGTAGTGCTTAACAATAATAAAACGCCTAAGTGTGGGAAAGATGAAGTAAAACCTAATGATGACTTGATAACAAAGAACTCCATTGTTGATACGAAATTAAATGACTCCGTTATTAACAGTTCAATGAAGAAACTTATTAAACGGATTCGCGATGCTAGAACCAAGGGGAACTTTAAGTTATGTAACCGGTTAGTATCCAATATGTCGCCTAAAGAAAAGGCGAAACTAGTTGAATTTGTGGATATTACACAGGAATCCAACCAATGGCTTAAAGCAAAAGTCACAGATATGCAAGTTGATTATGGTCCAAGAGAAATTGACAATGAAGTTAATCACAATTTCGACACCACAGCTACCTAAGTGTGGGGAGATTCAAATGTTCTAAAAAGAAAATGCTGTCTAAAGTTAGTTGTTCTGTTCTCGTGTAGTTCCGAGAATGGAATCCGATTGGTCTTTTCCACTAGCAGACACTAAAGAACTAGTTTTCTCCCTCCATTCTGAATTTTTGTTTTGTAGGTTTTGTATGAAATTAATATGCTTTTTAAATTTAAGTTTTGTGTGATTTTAAAAACAAAAAACAAAATTTACTTTATTTCACTAAGTTTAAACAAGTGATTTCTAAAATTCGTCGTGAGTTAAAGACTAGGTCATAGAATCGAAATTGCTTTACCCGAGGGCGGGGCGAAAAATTTTGTTATCATTATTTTTAATTTTATTGATCTAAAGTATACCCAAAAAATAAAAAAACTCGAAAATCTTTGTTTTTAAAACAATCGCTTTAAAACGACAATTTTTAAATTTTGTCGAGGGACGGACTAGGTAAACGTACCGAAACTACCTAAAGTAAAAGGAAACAAAATTTTAAAAAAATTATTCATTTAAATTTTTTTAATAAATAAAGGTTTTATAAAAAAAATAATAAAAATATTATGTATATATATGTTTGTAGTTTATCTTATGTAAAACAGGGTAAAACATCGCACTTTCAAAGACTGGCATTAAGTTCGGCAAAAGCTACTAATTTTGACGATAAGACGCAAAACATATGTGAAATTACAACAAAAGGAATGAACGATGAGGCGCGCCATCTATCATTCGACGAGCTTAGTAATTACAAACTGGGTATTTTTAATCACTTTTCTACACTAATCACCCTCATGAATTTATAATTATAGTCTGATTTCTTACAAATGAGGGCATTGCAAGATCTTAAGTGTGGGAAGGGATTAAATTCTTTCGGGTTTTAAACATTTGACTTATACACTTGGTTTAATAGCCACCGTTAAATTTTACTAGTAAAGCAGTAGTTGTATTAGACACTACTGCTCTCTGATAATAAAGAACAGCCCTAGTCTTATATACTGACTACCCACTTCTAGTAAAAATTTTAAATTTTTTTTTCAAATAAATGAATTCAAAATCTTGTTTATACATATTTATGAACAATAAAACTAGGTATTAACACCGAAATTATTGTTACCTCGGAAAGGACATAAATTGAGAAACAACTCAAAACGCTTGAATTCATTTAAAATAGAATAGAAGAGAATAAAAAGGCAAAGAAAGAAATATAAAAGCCAAGTGTGGGAAAAATTTACCAAGTTATTCAAATTACATATCACATATTTTTGTACAAATAATTGAAGGTACTTTTGTTTTGGACGATTTTAATCAGTTTTACCCGATTTACTGTAATATATTTGAAAGAAAGATGGATCTACACGATGAATCAATTCCATCATTAAAAGGAAGTAAAGTCTTCTGAAAAAGACACGCGCTTCTTGATTTAGGTCAGGAAGTTGTCATCCAGACCAGCTGTAGGTTGACGAAAAATATAGAAAAGTCATCTCTAAAATCAGCAGAAAATCCACGGACCTCAGCATCAAACAGGGTCGCCAAGTGGTCAGACTTATCATAACCATGAGAGGATCTGTCTCATAAAATGGGGAGGACGCCATGCAAATTAGCTTGATAAGACTAATGAATCAGACCCCCAGAAAGAATAATCTCCTTAAAAGATCAAGAATCAGCTTTTAAGCCTGATATTACTCAATCCTTGAGATTGACCTTAAAGATTGAGATTTACAAACTCATGGAATTCGATGATATCTAAACTCGAGCTTGAACGAGAAAATATTTTGATCAAATTAAAACCGATTTGTTTTCTGAAAAACCCATTTTCAATGCGTTCATTACCATTGAACGTAAAATCCTAAGAATTCACCGAAATTCATTAGGTCACCTGAACTAAATCGGGTGTCAACCGTAAGAATGGTGGTTGCATAGCATGGTCGAAGACAGGACCTTGTGCCATACTGAAAAAATTATAGGGTGATCTTTACTATTGCTCCTACAAAGGATAGTAATTGCATCCGACACGTTTTTGACCATGATCATCTGCATGTCATGAGACATTGCCTTAACAGTTGCTTGTTCATCGCTTTCCTTTACAACCGAACGGTAGTCTACCGAAAGGTAATATACGAAGCAAGTATACTGGACGTGTTGCTTTCCTAATACAAGGTTCGCAAGTGGGTGACACAAAACCGCAAGTTTTGAGCTAAAATTTTCAAATCTGAAACCCACAAAACCCACAAAAACATTTTTACAAACACAGGTGAAGGGTTATTCCGGAAAATTTGTCTAGGGTAAAATCTAACTTGAATTTTCAAAAGATCAAATGTTTTCATAAAGATCCAATTTCCTTAAAGGATCTAAATTTTTTTAAGTCATGTGGGACTGTAAACCATATCGTTACTATCATTGTTTATACCGCCGTATTAAAATCACTGTTGTACAAAGTGTGAGAATAAAAAAAAGTGATTCGAGTGAAATGTGATTTAATTTCAAGTTCTGTATTGCTTGAGGACAAACAACGTTCAAGTGTGGGGATATTTGATAGTGCTCTAAATGAACATATATTTAGTATCAATATCCTTCCAATATGTAAAGCTTTTAGTTACTATTGTTCTATTTTTATGTAATAATCGTTTAAATAAATAAGTGCGAAGACAAAAGAAGAAAACGACGATTTGAAGACGCAAATCACCAAAAAGCTCAAATGTACAAGATACAATCCAAGTGGTTCAATTTATTGATGAGAAATGCCTAAAAATGACAAGAGTACAAGCCGCGAAACGTAAAGTACAAAATATCTAAGCGTACGAAAAGGCGGTCGAAAATTCGGAACTGAGATATAAACCGAGCATCAACGTACAACTTAACGGAGCTAAAATTACAAGTCAACTATGCACAAGAATATAATATAATATATATATAATTATATAAAATTATATATTATTATATTATATATTATAATATTCAGCAGCCCACGTTTAACTCAATTTGGTGAGCTGGAATCCGAAGCTCCGCACTCGCGGAGCTGTAAGGCACAAAAGTACCGCACTCGCGGAGCTGTACAGTTCAAAGTGGGCCTATAAAAGCTCACGCATTCTGCTCGAATTCGGGGATGTCTACCGTAAAGGTGCATGAGTGGTGCTTTGGTTTGTTACGGGTGGTTGGCTCTTTGCTTGTGCAACAACTTCCACCCGGCGTACCTTTCGTGTTCTGTTTACAAGGTCCCTTGGCTTTATTTATTGAGGCAACACCAAACGTCGATTAAGTGGCGTCTTGACTGCCGCTTAGAGCCTAAATTGATTTTCAGGCAGGCTTTTAAACCCATGAAAATTTGATTCTACCATTTTCATGGCGTCTCAATTTTTATGTATTTATTTATTTATTTATTATTTTATTTTACTACTTTTTTTTTATTTTTTTTTAAAAAAAAAGGCCAGAGGTCCACTCGGAAGCAATCTCTTTATCTGCCGAATAAAGAGAGGGATGACTTTCTCTACTTTTCTGGGTGGAGAAATGACTTGTTTTTATTCTCGGATAAAGGAAGGATTATCTACATCTCACCTCCCCCATACACCACTCAAGTGGTATTGGGTACTGTTGTTGTTGTTGTTGTTGTTGTTATTGTAAGAAATGTTTTACGGGTTTTAAAGTCAGAACTCTGTCCGTGTAACGCTACGCGATAAATAATCACTGTAAGCTATGTTTTTCCTTTTTAAATTAATGTCTCGTAACTAAGTTATTATTATGCTTATTTGAGCCGAAGTAATCATGATGTTGGACTAAAATATTAAGACGGGGTTATTGGATTTTGTACAATAATTAAGGTTTAGACAAAAGACCGACAGTTGTGAACATTGGACTATTGACTATTAATAGGTAGGGGGTATTGTCTAATTGAATGACAACTCATTGGAACCTGTTGAACCTATCTTCAAATTAGTTAATCTAATAATTATTAAAATGATTATGTATGTCCTATTTAGTGACGTTTATACGACATCTTTTACGATCATTTAATTAATTATTCGGGTTGGGTAATTGATTATTCATTCTGATCAAGTGGGTAAATTAATATTCATATCTCATTAAAATAGGGGTGGATTACACGCAGTCGATAACCTGGTGTAATTATTAACAAAGTATTAAAACCTTGTTACAGTTTGAATCCCTAATTAGTTGGAATATTTGACTTCGGGAATAACGTTAATTTGACGAGCATTTTATAATTATGACCGATGGACTATTACGGACAAAAACCAGATAGGTATCAAATAAACCAGGACAAAGGACAATTAACCCGAGTAATAATAAATTAAAATCAAAACGTCAAACATCATGATTACGGAAGTTTAAATAAGCATAATTCTTTTATTGTATTTCTCATCATACTTTTATTTCCTGTTATTTTATTATTCGCAATTTTATATATCATCATTTAAATATTGTTATTTATCCTACGCACTTTAATTATTGTCATTTATCTTTACGCTTAATATTTAAAATCGACAAACCGGTCATTAAACGGTAAAACCCCTTTTATAATATTAATACTTATATATAATTATATATATTTGTATAAATATAGTTGTTAAAAATATAGTACGTTATCACTAGCTCCCTGTGGAATGAACCGGACTTACTAAAAACTACACTACTCTACGATCAGGTACACTGTCTATAGTGTTGTAGCAAGGTTTAAGTATATCCCATAAATAAATAAATAAAACTTGTGTAATTTCGTCGAATTTCGTAATAAACAATAATAGTATTTCGTACACCTCCGCTGCATCATCAAGTTTTTGGCGCCGCTGCCGGGGACTTGGTAAAAACGCTATATTTTTGTAAACTATATTTTTGTAAAAATATATTATTTCTTAAAAATTTAATAAGTGTTAAAAAATTAAAAAACAAAAAAATAATATCTGAAACTGCCGACCGAATTTGAGCCTGCAATCATCTGAGACTGAATATCTCCGCAGTCGCGGAGCTCTTCTGGCATGAGATACCGCAGTCGCGGAGCCTTTCATACTGAAACGTTGGACTACATTAATCACGAATTAGGGTTAAATTTATTATTATTATTTAATCTTTAGGGTTTAATTAAAATATTAATTAGTTTAATTTAGTTTTAATTAGTATTATTAAGTTTAATAATTATTATAAACTATATAAATTAATACTTTTATAAAATAATAATATAAAAATAATATTTTTATAAAAATAAGTAATTTTATCATTTTTTTTGTCACTTTTTATAAATTGAATATTTTAAACATTTGTATATTTATCGTTCGTAATTAGTTTTAAACTTAGTTTTTCCGTAGTTATTTTATATTTCTAGATCTTTAAGCTTTGTCGTAAAATTCCTTAAGTGCTTTTTCTTTAGAATTAAAATTTAGGCGCTTTAGAATTTTGCGACGCCGTTTATATATTTTAGTGCGTTTTAAGTTATTGCCGTTTTGGATATAGAATTCCTTTTAAGTTTTAATACCTTTAGGCGCAACTTTTTAGAGTTAGTTTTTAGACTTTTAAGTTTCGACGTTTTTCTTTCTTTTTATTATTTTTCGACTTTTTATTTTTCGACGTTTGTTTTTTGACCTCTTATTTTTCGACGCGCTTTTTCTTTCTCATTTCTACGCTCTAGTTTTTAGGACATAGATTTTTATCTTCTTTGAATTTTGACGAAAAATTATTTTAAGCGGTTAAATTGATAGACATCCAAAATTTTCTGGTTCGTAGTAATAGTTGGATTTGTTAGTGGCGAGTTGTGGACTTCCGATTTAAAGGGTCCTGGCTACCTGCTGCATCTATTAGCTATTCGAAACGTGGGCAAAATCAGAAAAGTCTATTAATTTGATAACTTATATAATTTTTATCTTTATAACTAATAGGATATTTAGTGAATGCACCGAGCAAAATGTTCACCACCTTTCATACGTTCACCACCTGTAACTCGATCAAGACATCTAGCCAATATTGTCGCCGTTGATTTTTCTTTAGAATCATCATCTAGTCGAACAAGAACTCCAAATCAAATTTCTGATAATCCATTTTTTGAAACCGACTTCACAATTGAGAACCCGGAGGATATTCAAGTACAATTCCAAGATCCTGAACCACTAATCATTCCTCCTGAACTACAAACCGTTAAATCAGAATCCTCTAGTGATTCGTATTCAACAAATTCAATTATTGAAGTAACGGAACCTCTAAGTATAGAAGACCGAATGAGAGCCACACGCACGGGCCAAGGTCACGCCATTATTAAGCCAGATGTTAATGCGCCAGATTATGAAATCAAGGGACAAATCCTACACATGGTAACTAATCAATGCCAATATAGTGGTACGCCAAAAGAAGATCCAAACGAACATCTTCGAACCTTTAATAGGATTTGTACTCTATTCAAAATCAGAGAAGTTGAGGATGAACAGATCTATCTCATGTTGTTTCCTTGGACTTTAAAAGGAGAAGCCAAAGATTGGTTAGAATCGTTACTTGAAGGAGCGATTGACACATGAGATGTTTTAGTTGAGAAATTTCCTAAAAGATTCTTTCCGGCATCTAATTCCGTGAGACTTCAAGGAGAAATTTTTACGTTCGCGCAAAAGCCAAATGAAACATTATATGAGGCGTGGACAAGATTCGAAAAGTTGTTGAGAGGATGTCCTCAGCATGGTTTAGATACTTATCAAATAGTACAAATATTCTACCAAGGTGTTGAATAGTTCTTGGTTATTGGATTTTCTGAACAGTCGCCAATTATATTGGGACCAAAAGGATCCTGCCTCCCCGTAGTCGGCCTAACCACTTGGTTTGTTGAATAGTTCTTGCGGAGCTCTGTTACCGAAATACTAGGGAATCAATAGCCAGAACCAAATTCCACCGTAGGATAGTTAGTTAAATTACCTTAAATTAGATTACCTTAGATTACCTTAGATTACCATAGATTACCTTAGATTAAATTAGATTACCTTAGAATTAGATTATCCTAGAATTAGATTAGATTAGTTTAGCTTATTATAATTTAGTTTATTTGCGAAAAATTAAAAACAAAAAGGCATACCTAGTGTATGACCCAAACCCGATCTAGACCAGGGCCGTTGTTATCCGTACCTAATCCAGACGCAATAATCTCTAAAGCACGCAAGGAAGCACGAATCAGAAATCAAATGGCATTACGCGTTACTTTAGCCGAAAATACCAAACCCTCGATTGAAGGTCGAGGAGGACCAATCAGATTTCCAGAGATTCAAGGACACTCGTTCGAGTTAAAACATCACATCATCCAGCTCATTCAAAATAGCTGTCAGTTTCATGGATTACCGAATGACGATCCTAATGCTCACCTTGATAAATTCATATCTCTTTCGAACTCCTACAAACTGCCAGGGATAGGACAAGATATAGTCCGGCTATACTTGTTCCCCTATTCTCTCACCCATCATGCTCAAACTTAGTTCGAAGGACTGGAAAAAGATTCCATCACGTCATGGACGGAGATGGCTACTAAATTCCTAACCAAATATTTCCTTCCTTCTAAACAAACCAAACTGAAGAATGACATCATTAACTTCAAACAAAGTTATGATGAATCTATTTACACTGCATGGGAGCGATTCAAAACCCTGCTGAAGAAATGCCCTAATCACCAGCTAGAACGGTCAGCCCAAATCTGTACCTTCTACAATGGTCTTACGGTAAATCATAGGACGACGATCGATGCAGCAGCTCAAGGGAATCTGATGAACCAAACCGCAGACGAAGCATGGGAATTGCTCGAGAACATGACAATGCATCATCATGACTGGAACAGTGGTGAAACAGCTTCATCATCTGCCCCACTCTCTGCACTTAACAATCAAACGGAGGCCATCAAATCCCTCACGGATAAGATGGAATCTCTTGCTAAACAACTCGGAGAACTGAAGACGCAGCCGTAATAGGTTAACCAAGCTCATGCTTGTGTTAATTGTACCAACCCGCAACCTAACGGTTCAGTACGAAAACTCTGACGGTTCAGTCAGTTACGTCCAATACCCAGCTCGTCCACCAAATCCCGGATTCAATCAACCACATAGGGTTAATCAATTTCAGTGAAGCAATCAACCTTTTTGCTATCACTATCCACCTTATCCAGCCCAACAATCTCAATTGACCTACGATCAACCACTTCCACTCACTGGTCCCCCAGTTGAGGAAAATTCCCCTACCACCCAGATTACAAAAGAAACTAACCCCGCTCTCAGAGCTGATGATCAGTTAACTCAGTTCATTCAAGGGCAACAACAGTTAAATCAGAGAACTGCAACCAGACAAGATCAGACGGAGATACTAATGAGAAATCAATTGGCTCTGCTCAAAAGTTTGGAAACGCAACTCGTACAGGTATCACAACGCCTTGAAACCCGACCGCAGGGAAGATTGCCAAGTAATACTATCCAAAATCCCCACATAGAAGAAGCAAAGCAAATGGATTCCGGAATCCCAGAGGAAGAACCGCGGAGAAGGTCAACTAGGCTCAAGAACAAATCTACATATACTCAGAAGCTGACCCCTAAAACTCCAGTTCGCGTACCTTATCCTGGAAGGCTACAAGAAGAACCATCTAAGCTCGATTCCTTCAAACTTGAGGGAAGATTCCTGGACACTATGTCCAAAGTTCCCAACCAGAAGAGATACATCCGAAGGCTTCTTTCTACAAAGGAGAGGATACCAGACTCTAACAAAATTCCACTGAGTGAAGAATGCTCTGCATTACTCAGAAACTCTCTACCACCAAAGCTAGGAGATACGGGCCGATTCGTTTTCCCGTGTTCAATCTACCAATCTGGAACCATTCATGCGCTTGCAGATTTGGGAGCAAGTATCAACCTAATACCCTACTCTCTCTACAAGAGATTAGAGTTAGGAGACTTATCACCAACCAAAATGACAATCCAACTTGCCGATCATACAATTCGATATCCTAAGGGCATAGTTGAGAACGTCTTGGTGAAAGTCAATAAATTCTTGTATCCTACGGATTTCGTAGTGATGGATATTAAGGAAGACCTACACACACCAATAGTGTTAGGAAGACCTTTCATGAATACGGCTAGGACTGTCATTGATGTGCACAATCAAACCTTGATCTTACGATCACATGGGGAGAGCGTTACCTTCAAAATTGACCGACCAACCTATCTTTCTGGACAGGCAGAGATGTTTGCTATTTCCACCAGACGGATCACTTCCGATGATGAGTCTTCACCACCAGCAATGATGTCGAGATGGGTGTCGAATTACAGTCTGTAGACGACCCAGAAATGGAAGAAGAGGATCCCATCGAAGAAATAGAGGAAGAGGAGGAATCTGGAGAGGAAGAGGAAATGGAAGACGTAAAAGAAACTGCGACAATACTCGCTCCAAGCGCTGAGCGTCATGAAGAAATAATGAGGCTTGAGACAGCAGATCACAGTTTAATCATTTGTTTCAAGAAGAAGACCGATAAGGCTGAGGTTAAGGACATAGAAATTGATCCTGCAAGTATCAAAGTGGAGAATCAGAATACCAAAGAAACCCATTCATCAGACGCATCCTCATAGGAACAAGATACCGATGATGACGAGGAAGAGCAACATGAAGACATTCAGAATAACTCACACTCTCCAATCGAACCAGGTCAAGGGGAGGCGGACTCTTCCTCAGATCGAATTCCGGTTATATCCACACACGCAGACATGATCACCTTCATCAATGATACCGATGAATTTGAAGACATTCTCGAAGCCATCTGAAAATCAACCATTGATTTTTCGCTACGCTTAATAGAACGAATTATGGCTATCAGAGAAGAACACCACCTCTATCTCTGAAGAGAAGACAATGATGTTGAAATCCTAGAAGAACGCATTCAAGACTTTATCAATTCTCTTCACGATCATATCTATCATGAAGAAAGGCAACGAGAGCACAATTCAGTGGTTCGCATTATCCTTGAGACAAGATTCTGTCAAGATCAGAAGATCATTTACTCTAGGGTTTATAACGCCTTAGCCGGATCTGCACTTTCGTTCTCACGAAACCAACGAGCACTACTGACTCTCATCCAGAAGCATATGGATCTTTCCACCGGACGCCCGACTTATCACTCTGATTTGCAAATGATCGAGGATATTCACAGCTTTTTCGCTCTTATGGATAGAGATAATTTTGAAAGCACACCAGACAGACTAGTGATTTACGTAACAATTGATCAGCACGATGATCTGATTATCAAAGAGTTACGAGACGCTGTTATGGAAGAAGAAAGGCGAAATAATCCGTTCTCTTATCTTGAACCAGATCGAGTCAACATTGCCACCTATGTTACGAAGCAGCTATCACGTATCTTCCACGAATCCACTGATCCTAGTTTCACATTTAACGCTGGATGTCGGGAGATATACTCAAAGATGGTGAACCTAATACTCGGATCAGGATTGCTGTTCACTTCTTTCCAGCTTCAACTCTTAACTAATATGTGCAAAGCAACAGACTCTTACTGTGGAGATCACCGTTCTGAAGACTTCGAAATTCTAAAGATACAGTTTCTGACATTGTTTGAAGACCTCCGAAATGAGCATCCCATCAGAGAAATCATCAACACCAGCACTGCTTCTATGATTGACATTCATGGGTCAACCAGCACAGCTGTGGATCATATCCTCATTGGACTTCAAGACTTATCAAGAGCCGAAACTGCGCACTACTTATCTTTCAGAAGATCTTCAAGAGAAGTACCGGATCTGTTACCACTATTGGTCCGACACTTTCTCAGGATTTATCCACCAAGACTCACATTCCCTCGAGAAGACCAAGATCACAACCATCAGCGAGGAATGTTTGCTTTTTGAAGCATCACTACGGTCGAGCCAACGACCTTAAACAAAAGCGCTTCTCGGTAGGCAACCCGTGCAATAAATTAGAGTAGAAGAATAAAGGATGACAAATGAGCCGATAAAGATGCAAGGATTGGAAACCAGCCACATCTGCTAGGGGTATTTCTTTCTTTTCGCTACTAGCTCAAGATTCAAACTATACCACATCCTAGCTTATCACTAAGTGTGGGATAACGCCCAATAAAAACACTAGACAAATATTCCCAAATCTTCAACTAAAACTCCTAAGTGTGGGATACACTAGGAACATTGAGGACAATGTTCGTCTAAGTGTGGGATGTTGGTATCTTTTTATGCTGTATTATAATAACTCATTACGAAGATTCCAAGTCCTTAAGCCAAATTTCAAAATTTTTGCATAAGAAACCCTTTTCGAAAGAGTATTTTTGAAAACCTAAAACGTTTGTCAATAAAAATAAGGCTTAAGTAAGGTGGAAATCTTGTTAGATTGAAATCTCTAATAGAGCATTGCATGACTAAGGCATTATCGATCTAAATTGATTATGGTGAGGCACCCCAAATAAGACCAGCATTCATCTTTAATGCTTCACTATTTTCCATTGCGAGTACCGATGTCTGTGCTCAGAATCAGAACTCGCTTTAGATCTACATCTCCAAGCAGCGAAACGTGATTCGGTTGTAATCAAAATAGCTAGCCATTTGTCAAACATAAACCTTCCGCACCTCCACTACTTGTACTGCACCACCACATCCACATCAATATTTCTCGAAAAATCCAGAAAATGAGATTCCTTCTGAAAACTCGATGTTATAAACCTCCCAAGTATCATGGCAAAGGTCTTGAAAAACTTTACCGGCAAAAAGTTTCTCGAGATGAAGTCTCAAAAAAAAAAAAAAAAAATTGAATGATTTTCAAGTTCTGAAAAAAGGAGCAGAACTATATAAGAGAAACGCCGAAGACAACTCGACCGAAAATGATTATTAAATGAAGAAAAGTTTCAAAGTGATTCTCAAAATACTTTAGCACTCCTATCTATCCGAATAAAAGTCTGTATAAAGACTGCATTACCCTTTTATCTCACCTCTCAAAAACAACTTCACTACCACTCCAAAATTCCTTTCCCATCATTGACAAATGACCTATAAAGCTGAGATTACTACCACTCTCGCATTAGCAGCAAGGATTTGAGTCTTTAACAAGCCTATGACGATGGGTGCAGCATGACTGGCTATGAGTGTATTCATTTCTTAGATCTATAGGGAACCCCAAACACTTGAGTGACCCGTGAAAGCTAGCCTATGTCATGTAACCTCCTCGCATGCTTGCAGAGATAACTTCAATCCTAACATAGATGACTCACCTTATCTTTTTACTCTTATAATAAAAGCAAACCGCTTAGGCTATTAGAAAAGAAACACCGAAAAGATTCCTAAAAAATGAGAGTTTGCTTGAGGACAAGCAAAGTGTAAGTGTGGGATATTTGATATCGGCTAAAAAGTCACGTTTTCACCCCGGTATTAAGGCCCAAAAACAAGAAAGATTCTAACTTTGTCAGAAAAATACCCACTTCGTCAGTTAGAATTGAAGAACAAGTAATTACGAAGGCGGTGCAAAAAGAATCAAGAGAATCGGAGCTAAAACGAAGATTCTAGAGCAAAAACGGTGAAAGACGAGAAATCAAGTTACAATCCAGGAAATCAAGGCTGACCAGCACCAAAAACGGCCTGCCATACGGCCTGCCAGTGTGAAGTACGGCCTGCCAAACGGCCCAGCAAATGCCCCCAAGAAACGGGCTGCCAGTCAAACTGGCTGCCAAATACGGGCCACCATACGGCCTGCCATACGGCCTGCCAGCCGTATTTTGGCAAAATTCTAGTCTATTTAAAGGGTCTTTGTCATTCATTCCAACATACACTTCAATTCACTTCTTTCTCTCTCTAGTACAATATTAGTCATACTCTCAAGGCCTTCGACTCCGTGCGGGAAACCTAGTACCCGGAGAAGAACGTTGAAGATTGTATTAGGAGCGGTCTGGAGTCTTGAAGTTGTCACTTTTGTATTCGAAACTTGTTTAATCTACTTTTACTTCTATCCTTTATCTTATATAATGTTTTATGATATTGTTGCCATGATTAGCGAGTAGTTATCTTTAGTGTTTGCTATGATGTAAGCAGTTATAATGCCGAAATAATATTATGGTCTGTGTATGCTGTTGAAATGCTTTCCGATTATGCTTTAAACTCAATTGCTTTTCCAACTAATAGAACGTAGTTATAGGCTCTGTTATTGGGAAGTCGCGAACCCCGATTCAGAGTACACTATCTGTGTCACCCCTTGGTAAGAGAAGTCTATCGGATATAACGTAAGATCGACCGAGGCACACCGGTTGTAGTAAGTCTATCAAGCTTTGGATTTCGACTGAGGACTATTTCGTAGTGAAACATCTGACTAGACCCTTAGTACATTGTCGGTCCTAGACCATGCTAGTGTAGTCACCAAGCATATAAACTTCGAACGTGCACGCTGAAGCACAGCGGTTGTTGTAAGCTGTACCTCTGCTAAGTAAGGCCATGGAACCCGGTTAGTGTTGACCAGTACACTGCACCATAACGCGGTCTCAAGCATTGCACCCCGCTTGAGGGATTCTTAGTTAATTAAGGAACTATTTGTTTAGACACATGAAGGATTGGACCGTTAGGATAATCGAACGTGTTCATGGAAGTCAGCTTGACTTGGCCATGGTGTTCTTTATGGTTGAACTCTTTTTAAGGGCTTAACTATCTTTTACCAATCATTAACGAAAGCATTGAAACGCATTACGTCTCTCGGATATGGTAAAACATGTATTCTATTATGCTTAAGAAAGTTTAGACCATTTTGGAATGTTAATACGTCACCCAACCGAGTCGCTTAATTGGATGAGCCGTCTGAATGTGTATGCCTGTAGTCAGACTGCACGGGCGTCGGGGGTAAGGGACGTTGCTGTCTATTCAGAATCTTCAAGCCTAACGCAGTATCCAGTGACATGTCTTAGGATATGGGGATTTAGGACCAGTGTAATGAATACAGGGCCTCTGCCTATTCATGAGCCAACATTCCATAATCTCGGCAGAATAACTGATGAAGTCATAGTATGCACTCACTTTAACCTTGTCTGAATTACGAATTTTATCGCATTTACTTTATCTGTCTTATAAATTAGAAAATCCAAAAATAAATATTCACTACTCCCTAACTATCTTAGGCTTAAATATAGGTTCGATTCTACTGATATCTCAAAAGTACGACTCTAGATCATACTTCCCTTACTTATAAGGAGTAGTAAAATTTAGGCCCCGCTAAATATAAATTTAAAATAGTACCTTCCTCCCACGAGTGGCTGATCCTGGCGAGCCGCGGCCTGACGACACCGCGCGAATAAAAAACCGTCCGTTTCGGCCATATCAAACAACACTTATGTGTTTAACCCTAATCACTAGCTAAAGTGTCATTAAGACGTCATTAGGTGAGATTAAGCGAGATTAACATCTTAGAGGCCAAAATTCTTTTGGATATGAAGAGGGAAACTATTCTAACCATGTTGAAATATGTTTCGTGAATTATAGATGCCCCAAAGTGGTCAAACTTTATTTGGTCAAAATTTTGGACAGAGCAAACTTCTGTTGATCCACGGTTAGCCGTGGAGTCGACCGTGTACCTTGTTCTTTAAAAGTCAAGGAACAGGACACCCACGGTCTGACCTTTGGTTGACCGTGGACCCAGTCGTGTAATTCCCGAGTTTTTCAAAAGACTCTTTTGACTTGTTTATTATGTGCATTGGTCGTTTGCTAGAGATCATCTAGGCTCGTAAACTTGTGTTGTTCTATACGATTCTAAGCACTTAAAACTTGGTGTCATCATCAAAACAAAGTGGCTAACATTTAAATATTGTCATTGGATCACTAACCAACATTTTCCCCATTTTGTTGACGACAAACCTATGTAAGTGTGCTTCAATGTATAATACAACACAGGTGTTAACGTCACTTATCGTATATTTCTCCCCCTTTTGTCGAAGCAAAAAGGTTAGCTCCCCCTGGAACTAAGCGCACCCTAGAGTAATGCTCCCCCTTGAATCTTACCTCGCACTAGATGTTATAGTTCCCGCTTGAAATGTAAACCATATGACTTATAAAAATGGATTTTCATGCATAAAGTTCATAATTAGAGTACATAATGCATACTAAATCACATGCATAAGTCAAAATCATAGGTAAGATAACATAACTACCCTCCCTTATATTTCCTAACCAACATTTTTAAAGATAATGAGCATTGGTGCTGACGGCGTCATAAATGGTAGAATCCTCAGTGTCGGATGATATAATTATGATTGAAGTCTCAATCCAGAAAGTAAGTGGGATGGTTGACACGGGATGAGGAACCCTTAGAGGAGTTATCACATCTATGTGTCGAAATAGGTGATTAAGATGAATAGAGTAGGGAACTGAACGATTGGGTAGTTCACGAAGGTTGCTCATTCATTGAGTCATGATGTATGCAATATACATGGCATCGTTGGAGAGAAAGGACCATAGAAGGGCCACTTTAGTTCCTGGGAGATGATCTACAGGAGTCTCCCTACAAAAGATGTTGTGTCGAATGATGGTTAAGAGGAGTTATAGATCATGACAAATCTCAGAGTCTTGAACAAGGATTCGATGGTTGAGGTTATGAGGTACTTCCTATTCAATGATGATTGAGAGTACCTCTTGTGTCGGGTAGGTAGGATGCAATGATCTAAGATCGGATCGAGGAGTGTAGAAATGACGACCGTGTGAGGGAATCTCCATAACCAAGGCAAAGTACGAGAGAGGCTAAGAGTGAATCTTATTACAAAGTTGAAATTTAATTCGTTTTGGGTGGACAAGTTCAAAGTTGGCATAGAACTACCGAATGAGAGATGGATAGATGACTTCATCTTGGTCCAAGAAAGAGAGGCATCCTTTTTGAGTAAATGTCGTGTGAAGGTTTGAAAACTCGTTGTAGTGAATGATTCTTTCTTCAAGGAGGGTTCTAGTTTCCATTTGTTGATGGTGATATGCCACACACTATCATCGTGTGTTGGTCATTTCCTAGGAACGTGAACACTTTAGCAAAGGAATCATGTTTACAACATGCTTTTGAAAACCTATATGCTAAACATATGTCGATTAATTCTTGTCTAGACACATTATGAAAGCAAGTGTGTTGTGACATTTTTTGGAAAGATAGACAAGTTTCATCTTTTCGATTTATGTTTTCCAAAATTTGAGAAGTGTCATGAGATTGACATTTATCAAGAGGATTTAGTCAAACATTTGTATGTGTATGAGTGGTTTTCAAAAATAACTTTCATGAATTATGCAAGAAAAAGTTCTTACATGGCACCCTATTAGTAATGATTTTTCAAAAGAACTTTCACACAATGGATGAGTTGCATCAAAACAAGTATTTCTATTAGTATGAAAGACACTGAATATATTCTCATGGAGTATTATTTAAGAGGTATAAGAGCACATGAGAAATCATTTAAAAGTAAGCAAAGTTAAAGATTTTGGATGCTTACTTGAAGGACCACTAGAGATGTTTGTGAGAAAGGAGACAATGAGATTTGAGATGTAGTGGTTAGGGTTTAAAGAAGGAGTGAGATTGGTGAAAAGGTTATTTAAATAATAAAGATAGTGAGAAAAAGACAAAATATTCATCAGCTGGTGTGCGGTCGACGCTACGGTCGACCGTGCTTCGACCGCACGGGTTCTGTTTTTATTAGGGCACAAGTTCCATCATTCCCAACCCATTCCTAAGTAAAGTGAAGGTTTCCTTTTTCAGAGTCTTAGTAAAAAATATCAGCTATATTTTCTATGGAATCTACCTTATCAATCACAATATTTCCTTTTTGGACATGACCACGCAAAAAGTGGTGCCTAATGTCTATGTGTTTAGTCCTGGAGTGTAATATTTGATTCTTAGATAAGTCTATAGTACTTTTTTATCACAACATATAGGTATTTCAAAAGAGATGATACTGTAGTCGATGAAGGTTTGTTTCATCCATAGCACTTGTGCACATGCTCTTCCCACGGCAACATATTCCGCTTTGGTAGTGGATAGTACAACCAATGTTTGTTTCTTGGAGAACCATGATGTTAAGCAAAGACCAACAAATTAACACACACTGCTTGGTGCCTTTCAAGTATCTAAAGATTCTTTTAACTGCTTCAACGTTTGACATTTTGGGATTCTCTTAGAATCTTGCACACAAGCACACGCTATACATGATGTCGGGTCGACTTGTCGTTAAGTATAATAGAGATCATATCATCCCTCTATAATTGGTGCTATCGAATGAATCTCCTTCTCCTTTGAGAGTAAACTTTGCATTAGTGGTCATGGGAGTGGTCACTAGCTTTGAGTTTTCCATGCCAAACTTTTTGAGCATATCATGGATATAGTTTTGTTGATTAATGAATGTTCCATCTTCTAGTTGCTTAATTTGGAGTCCGAGAAAGAACATGAGTTTACCCATCATGCTCATATCAAACTCATCATACATTAACTTTGAAAACTCATTGCTAAGAGATACGTTAGTAGAACCAAATACAATATCATCAACATATATTTGAACAATAACTAAATCATTTTCATGCTTCTTGATAAATAATATATTATTTTCCCATTTCATATTCATACTTAATGAGGAAGGTTCTAAGTCTCTCATACCCAGCTCTAGGAGCTTGCTTGAGTCGATATAGGGCTTTCTTAAGATTAAACACATTATATGGTTTTTCAAAATCTTCAAAACTCGGAGGTTGTGACACATATACTTCTTTATTTATAAAACCATTTAGAAAAGCACTTTTGACATCAATTTGATAAAGTTTTAGATCTTTGGCACATGCGTATGCAAGAAGTATTCTAATGGACTTTAACCTAGCCACGAGAGCAAATGTTTCATCATAATCAATTCCTTCTTGTTGGCTATATCCTTGAGCGACCAACCTTCCTTTGTTTCTAACAACCTTCCCATCTTTGTCTAATTTATTCCTATACACCCATTTGGTTCCTATGATATTATGCTCACTTGGTAAGGTAACCAAATCCCATATATCACTCTTTTGGAATTGATTTAATTCCTCTTGCATGGCTTCCACCCAACTTTCATCTAATAAGGCTTCTTTAACATTTTTGGATTCTATTTGAGAAATAAATGCATAGTTTGCAACTAGGTTGAAGATTTGTGATCGTGTGGTTCTAGTGTTGATATCTCCTATGACTTGTTCTATTGGGTGATCCTTATTATGTTTAAGGTCGGTTGAGGATTCTAGGTTATCTTTACTAAGGTCGTTTTCCAAATAAGATTCTTTATCACTTATTTCTTCAACTTCTTTGGATTCATTTTGGGCTGTGCTTATCACTATGGCTTCTTGTTCAACTACATCGTCATCCACTAGTGGTTTGGTCTTAAGAGGAGAAGTTCATCGAATGTGACATACAATGACTCTTCTATGATATTCATGTAATTATTTAGAACTTTATAGGCCTTACTTTCTAACGAATATCCTAGGAATACTCCTTTCATATGCTTTAGGTTCAAATTTTGTGAGATATTCCTTTTTGTTTAAGATTAAGCATTTGCACCAAAATACCCTAAGGTGACTCATGGTTGGTTTCCTACCGTTTAGAATTTCATAGGGTGTCTTATCCATTAAAGGCCTAATTAGAACTCTATTTTGAATATAAGTCAAAGTTGCTACGGTTTCACACCAAAACTTTTGTGGTACGGATTGTTCATTTAACATCGTTCTACTCATTTCTTGAAGAGTTCGGATTCTCCTTTCAACAAACCCATTTGATTGAGGAGTGTGAGGAGCCGAGATATTATGAGAAATTCCATGTAAATCACAAAAGACTCCAAATTGGGCATCATTATCAAATTCTCTTCCATGGTCCGTTCGTATGGTGACTATTATACCACAAAGTAAATTTTGTATTTTTGTAGAAAAAATTATAAATCTATCAAATGCCTCATTTTTTGTGTTTTAAAGACAATGTCAATGTATATCTAGAAAAATCATCCACGATTACCAAAGTGTAAAAATTCCCCCCATAATTTTGAATGGATGATGGCCCAAATAAATCCATATGTAGAAGTTCAAGGTATCTTTTAGTTGAAATGAAATTCTTAGGCTTATGACTAGTATGGACTTGTTTTCCTATTTTACAAGCATCACAAAAATGGCTCTCATATTTTAGTTTAGGGAAGTCTCTAACCATTTCTTTAGAAGATATATTTTGAATTAATTTTATATTTACATGCCCAAGTCTCCTATGCCACAAAGTGGTAATGTCATGAATGGAAGTGAGACAAATATCTAAGTGTTGGAAATCATTTAGTTTGCATGTGTAAAGCCCATTTTTCCTAATTCCATTTATGACATTTTTACCGTATTTAGTTATGTGTGAAGAGGATTCAGTGAATGTCATGTTGTTGCCCTTGTCACATATTTTACCAACACTTAGCAAATTAAAACTTAGGTTATTAATATGCAAGACAACTTCAAGATTTATTTTATAGTTAGTGGTGTTAGCTTTACCGACGATTTTTCCTCGTACATCACCGCCAAAGATTACGTCACCACCGTTATGTTCTTTGTACTTGGTGAAGAAGTCTTTGTTCCTCGTCATGTGCGTTGTACATCCACTATCTGTTATCCAATCTTCTTCTTATACAACGCCATGTAGGCAAACCTAATTTTTGTTAATTTATCTTTGGTACCCAATTTTTATTGGGTCCGGGATGATTAACATCAAAATTCGTATTCTAACCCATCTTTTCACAATTTTAGTATTGTGATCCATTTTTTGTTGTGACCTAGTTTCAAAGACTTTCTTTCTATGGTTTCTCGAATGATTAGTTTTTATTTCTAAGGAATACTTCTTTTATGGCTTGAATTGTTTAAATTCTTCTTTTTGTGAAACCTTCATTTTTAAAGATTGGCCTGCGGTCGACCCTACGACTTTATCTTACTTCAAGCGAAAGTCATCTGTGATTTTGGTTTTATCTTGAGACTTAACAAACACTATAGGTTGTTGTTTTGACGGTTTCATTTTGGAAAGACTTTCTTTAGAACCCAACCCTTGTTTGTTAGTGCTTGACCTTTGAGCACCCAAAATGTCTTCTAATACCTTACCACTTTTATCATATATTGAAAACTTAATTTTATTTTCAAGTGATTTGACCATTTTGTTAAGTGCTTAATTTTCATGTTTTAGGTCATCACAAGTGAAACATTTGATATCGGCTAAAAAGTCATGTTTTTACCCCCGATATTGAGTCCCAAAAGCATAAAGTTCAAAAATTTGTCGGCAAAATAAATGATTTTTGGGTTAAATTTGTAGATAAAGTAATTACGAAGACGATTCAAGAAGAATCAAGAGAAACGGAGCTAAAACGAAGATTCTAGAGCGAAAACGGTGAAAGACAAGAAATCAAGTTACGATCCAGGAAAATCAGCTGACCAGGCAAGCCAAACGGCCTGCCAAACGGCTTTCCTGGCTCACAGACGGCCTGCCAAACGGCCAGAGAAAATGGCCCCTACAAACGGGCTAGTCTGGCAAACGGCCCCTGCAAACGGCCTGCCAAACGGCCTGTCAAAAGGCCTGCCAGCCGTTTGCAGGCAAAATCCAAGTCTATTTAAAGGCTTTTTGTCATCCAATTTCAACACACCTCTCCTCACTCTCTCACTACAATACACTTTCTCTCAGTAGAGCTTTCAAGGCCTTCTCACCTCCAAGCGGGAAATTAAGTACCCGGAGGCGAACGCCGAAGATTGTAATAGGAGCGGTCTAGAGGATGTCAGAACTTGTAATGGTCCAGATCTCGTCTGTAAACTGTGAACACTTTCCTTAATTTAATGAAGTTATCTTGTTATCTTAAGTTGCTTTCATCTTACATGCCTATCTATCTGCTATAAATGTTTATTATATGTTGAATAATTTATCTGAAAGTTATCCTATTGTTATGCTAAAACCCTGACGGTTTAGAAGTTTAATTTACGGATCACCCTTTCCGCTTATTCACGTGGCTATAACCTAGTATTAGGACCTGATCAACCCTAGGTTACAAGGTAAGTAGTTATGTGTGCTTAACGTCACAATAGGGATATAGTACCTACGTACGAATAACCATTTATTCGTTAAAGAAGAGATGCCCATTTAGGTTGTGATTAGAGTAGGCAGCATAGAGTTCAGTGAACAATGGCTTACTCAAAAGCATGATTTGCGTCAGAAGCAACGTTCTTGAGATGTTGTAAGATGATCCATGGTTGAATAAGTGATCGCAAAGGAGAGACCTCTAATCCAATTAGCAGTACCTTAGAATATCTAAGATTGCACATCTGTTAATGTTAAGGCATAGCGTAGTGTTAAGCGGTAGAATATTACTTTAGTTAGACCAACTAGGATTAAGAAAAGCTCAGACTTTCCTTTATGGGTATACCACTTTGTTCATGTACCTAGGATTCTATCCATAAGGTCGTTTAAAACCTTTTAGGTTAACGTTGGGAGTAGGGATATCCTTCTTAGCCAGAATCTTCAAAGCCTAAACTCTTAGTAACAAATCAGTTAGGTTCATAGCCCAGTTGATTGAGGTTTAGTGTTTATTCTAGGAAGTTGAACTCTTGTGATAATTCACCATCAGAATTCTATTCTCCATACCTATCTATCTTTATCTTTCCAGTTAAATTACAGTATTATTAGTTAATCTTAATCTAGCACCTCGTGTCACTAGGGTTAACTATATAGGCACTATTGTCCCACGTTACTGAGCAAACATACAAAAATACGAACCTGAGTTATATTTACCACTTACTCGTTAAAAGGAAGAGAAGTAGGTGAGTTATAGCTAGAAAACCCCAACTAAATATAAATGATAAAACCCTTACTCTCTTTTGGTAGCTGATTCTGACGTGTTGTGACCTAACAACACCGCATAAATTAAACCATCCATTTAGGCCATATCAACATTCTTGTGAGTTAGTGATTCTTTCTTTGAGTCTAGAGATTTCTAACTTAAGTGAGTTGTTTTCCCTTTTTAGGTTGGTGTTACTAGTACTAACTCTACCACTCAAATCACATAATTTGATGAAATTATCAATATTAAATTCAAAAGAGTTTGGAAGATCATCCCATGCACCTCCAAGAAATGATTTCTCATTCTTAGTTTTGGGACATTCACTTATCAAGTGATTTGGATCACCACATCTGAAACATTTTCTTACAAACTTCTTATTTGAATTAAAACGTGCCTTCTTTGAATCCATTAGAGGTCAGACATGATTCTCGGGCCTTCGGTTGAACATTTTGAATGATCAAACAATGAAAGAAAGTTGTTCGTCATCATTTAGGATATCAACTTCATCCTCTTCGTATTCACCTTCTTCAATTGCTTTGGATTTTAAAGCAATTGACTTGTTCTTTCTTTCTTGACTTTTTCTGCTTCCTCATCTTTATCTAAGATGATCTCATGAACTTTGAGGTTTCCAATTAGCTCATCAAGATACAATTTTAAATCCTTTGACTCATCTATTGCTGTCACTTTAGGTCTCCATTTTGAGGGCAACGCTCTTAAGAACTTTCGAACATATTGCTTGTTCGTGTAGATAGTACCTAAAGCTTTTAAACTTGAAAAAATATTGTTAAATGTAGAATAGGAAACATCAATTTTCTCATTATCCAAGATAACAAATTGTTCATATTGAGCTACAAGTAGTTCAATTTTATTTTCAATAACTTGCACATTCCTTTGATGAGTAATGATTAAACTATCTCATATTTCTTTTGCACTTTTAAACATAAAAACTCTTTCATATTCTTTATAAGGGCATTAAATAGGACTAATTTAGCTTGGCAGTTTTTCCCTACATCCGCGTTATTTTCTTTGGACCAACTAGCTTCAGGTATGATTATTTTAGTTTTCCTATATTCATTAAGTTGGAATGGAACATAATCACCATTAGCAATGATGTTCCAAACGTCTATGTCCTTTACACGAACATAGGTTTCAAAACGTTGCTTCCAATAGCAAAATCCTTCACTCTCAAGTAGTGTAGGTCTTTGCATGGAGGAACCTTCGCTATAGCTCAAGTTCTTAAATTTTGTTCCATGATCCTTAACTCAAAAGTTTGCAAAAATTATTTCTTAGCTTTAAAATGATAATTTTAGCAAAACGTTTAGAGCAACTGCTCTGATATCAATTGTAAGTAACTAGAGGAGGTGGATAGTTACTTAATTGATTTTTACAAATTCGAACTTGAGATGACTATAGGGAGAATTGATTTATTTGTTCACAAGTAATGTAAATATAAAGATAAGGGATAAGAGAACAAACATGGAGATTTATAGTAGTTCGGGAAGATGTTAACTAATCTTCCTCAATCTACTCCTCAATTCTAATAATTTGAGAGTTTGTTTCACTACGATACTCCAAACTCGGTGGAGTGTCCGGATACAACACTATCTCCTCGATAAGCCGCAACTTATAAACCCTTACATCCCTTTGAAGAATTCACAATCACCAAATGCTCTTACCACAAGATCTTAATGCTCCAACTTAGTGAAACCTTAACTATCTTCTAGATCCCTTTAAAAAGATAGTTTAGAAGTAAACTCACAGCTAAGTTTACAATCACTCTTGCTAGAATCACTCTAAATAGTTTACAATAATATTTGAATAATATCAATAAATATATGAAAATGTAAGTTCAATAGGTGAGTCTTCAAATGCTCCAAGGATTGGGTTTTATAGGCAAGAGAAATTCCACCCAGGCCCTGTACGGCTCACCTCACAGTCGACCGTGGTTTGACCGTGCAAGTTCTGACCTCTGAAATTGTAGCCGTTTGAGACCTTCAATTTTGTCAGTTTTCCTTATTGGATGACTGCAATTAGAAGCCAAAAATATCTGTAATGACCCGCGTAACCCCTTTTGTCTTGGATGCATTCGTGGAGGTTGACATTGGCTTAATAGAGGAAAGCGTCATTGTACTTTTAGTGTGTCATTGATTTCTTTTTATGGCAAATGCAGAATTTTATCTCTTGATAAATTACAAGCTTCCAAAGTTCACATGTCTTCAAGACTTTTGTCAACATTTGATTGCAAGTATATGCATTCATTAGTTATTTGCAACCCTCCAAATAAGACCCATTTGTTTTATATGAAGACTTCTAGGAAGTTATACTAATCATATATTTAAGCATGCAATTAATGCTTAATGGTTAATCAAGTGGAGAGCATCTCTTTAGTTGGGACTTAATGAACATCCTAATCATGTCTACATATATTTTAATTTAAAAGGATGACTTGCAAAAGGACATTTAGCAACACTTATGTGTTTAACCTTAATCACTAGCTAAAGTGTCATTAAGATGTCATTAGGTGAGATTAAGCGATATTAACGTCTTAGTGACCAAAATTCTTTTGGATATGAAGAGGGCAACTATTCTAACCATGTTAAAACAGGTTTCGTGAATTATAGATGCCCCGAAGTGGTCAAACTTTATTTGTCAAAATTTTTGGACAGAGCAAATTGCGGTTGATCCACGGTCAGCCGCGGAGTCGACCGTGTACCTTGTTCTTTAGAAGCCAAGGTACAGGACACCCACGGTCTGACCTGCAGTGGACCGTGGACCCAACCGTGTTTTTCTTGAGTTTTTAAAAATTCTCTTTTGACTTGTTTATTATGTGTATTGGTTGTTTGCTAGAGATCATGTAAGCTTGTGAACTTGTGTTATTTTATACGCTTTTAAGCACTTAAGACTTGGTGTCATCAGCAAAACAAAGTGGTTAACATTTAAATATTATCATTGGATCACTAACCAACAGACAATATTAATATTATGTAGATATATTCTTTAAATGGAAAGCATATAATATCTTCGAAAGTTATAGATGATTACATAAATACAACAATGTAGCATATCTTAAGTTATTATTAATATTATTTAATTGACCAATATAAAATCAATACCTAATACTTTTCTAAATCAATTGATTTTCTATTATATAAAATATATTTCAATATTTAATATTTAATACTATCAATAAAATACAAATTTAAATGTAAAATATTATACATCATAATTATTTCAATTATATAAAGTCAATCTTTGTAGAAACAATGAAAAATTAAAATATATAATTTATAATTGATATCAAAATATTATAAATATATTTACCATATTTAAATTTCAACCAATATAACAGAATTTCTCAATTATGTAATATCAAAACATTATAATATAATATATTATATCACATGTAAGGATTACATTGTATTTATGACATAAGAAGTTCGTGTGTCACATGGAATTTTTAAGTATCATTTACATGTAAAACATAAATACTTACTTGTGTTTGTTTTCCGTCTGCATATCTTCTTATATCTTATGTTTGTGCTTGCGGACATTTTTACTGTAAACTATTTATTTTTTTAAAACATAAGATAAAATAGCGTGTTATTATGTCTGAAAACTCGCAGACTTAGAAATATGCTGCTAAGTACTTTAAACATAATTAAGTTATTTTGGAGACATAAATACAAACAAACTTCATTGTTCGGTATACGGACCTTTAAACAACATCTTCTTTACAAAACGATTTTTGCAGATCTTCATACAAAAATATCGTAAAAAAAAAAACAGCACTTTAGTTTCGATGATACTATCTCCTAAAAATATACAACTGGTTTCTCAATTTTATTTCAAGATATGCAAATAGTAATAGTATATATGTGTATTTGTATTATTTTATCTTTCAGTACTATTTTTTTTTTTGTCATATTTTGAGACTCTCTAATATATTTGTTTCAAATAAGTAATCGGTAATAAAATCAACAAATTCAAATTAAATTTATTCTATTAAATACTAGTGTAGGTATTGTCTCTTTCTAAAATGGAGTGAATTTTTAAAATATATCTATAGTTATTAATAAAATCCTACAATGATAATGTCATAATTAGGCTAATTCTTTTGTTAAGAAAAATTAAAAAAAAAAAGAAAAAATTCTAAACCCTTAAGCTGATGTCATTAATCTAATTAAATTAAATCTACTTAGTTATTTATTTCATGTTTTTCGGGACAAAAAATCCACTCTCATTAATTATTAATTATTACTAATCTTTTACAAAACACTCTATTAACACAAAACTTTGAAGCATATTGTACAACCTTCATATAGTAATTGAATTTTAATTTTGATAAAATTTCAAGAGATATTTGATATTAATAATTATTATTAAAAATATAATTACTCAATTTTTAAGCAAACTTTAATATTATTATTATTATTATTATTATTATTATTTATAATTATAATTTTATTATTATTATTCAAATTCAAATATGAGTTCTCTTTACGAGATTAATTACGTTAGATATGTATGCGAAATGCACGTCTCAATAAAAGGTTGTAATGTACTTTTATGACAAGGAAAATAGTAATTGTGATGAAAATTGGAAGATGATAGGGAGAGAATAAATATAGTTCATTTATTCCAACCAACTTAAGTACATCAATATGTTTGGAAAACAATGAGAAGTTTCTTAGTCGGAATTCGCCGGGTCATTAAACTAAATGACTTTAACGTTAAATTCACTTAATACCTAAAATATATCATTAAAGTATTTCGTTTAAACAAACTCATGGTTCCACGGACATTTCACTAGTTTCATTATTAATAGGTTAAAACTTAACTTGATGTGCATTTAATAAGTAAAATGATTAATTGTGAACTACAACATGCTTATTGTAGTGAGCGCTCGTTAGGGTTTTGTTTAGTCGGGCTCGTATGTCTATATTGTACTATTGTATATTTGGGGGTTTTTCATCTTTTTGATTATCACTATCACTATCACTATTAGTTATAAAAGTTATTGTTTTTTTCTTCAAAAAAAACTACAGCGTGCTTTTCTCTCTGATGGAGTCATCCCCCAACGTTTCAAAATTTTGAAATTTCTCATATCCCGAGTCATCTCAACCCACCTCTACCACTCATAACCACCCTTTCCTACGTTCACCTTTACCGACACCCCTAATCTCTTAATCTCACATTTAACCACCCATGCTATTCCTCCAGTTACCTTTTTCTTCTCTAATTCTAGGACAGGTCATTTAGGGGACTAATGGCGAAGCTGGAATTGGGTCCGGTGGTGTGTCAAAAACTCCTTCATCTTCGGTGAATCGGGGCAATACCATTTCAATAAATATTCTAATCCAAACAATAATTTCAATAAGATAAGGCCATTATTTAACCGTTCACTGATTTCATAATATTCATCCTAAATTTACCATTCTTGATCGTTTTGATCATGGGTGGTAATCGATTTACTCATCTTTCCAACGATGGTTGGTATCGTGTTGTTAGAAAACCTTCAAATCTTGCTAAAAAAGACACAACACATACTTATCATTTGCAAGATGATTCTGTTACTACTTTTTATGTGCATAAAATAACGACTCACATGGATACGAATGGATTATGGAAGGCTTGTGAATCATATGGTAATATCGTTGATGCGTTCATCCCTCATAAGAAGGCAAAGTGTTCATCCCTCATAAGAAGGCAAAGAATGGTAATCGATTTGGATTCGTTCGCTTCAGGGGAGTCGATGACAAAGAAAGATTCGCAAGGCTCCTATCTACTATATGGATCGATAAGTTTCGTTTGATCTGTTGTGTTTCTAAATTCCATAAGAAAGTTTATAAACCGATTACTCTACCCAAAGAAACTGTTTTTGTGAATGTTTCTCCTATGATTTCTAACAAACAGACCAACAACAATCCTGAGATGTCTTATGCATCAGCAGTGAAAGGTGATGTTCCTTCTAATGATAACTGTCTCTCTAAGTCTAATGATCATCTGATCCTTGAGGAGGACGATCTTAGACAAATGGAAAATACTTTGGATATGGCATTGGTAAAAATTAAAGATGTTGCATCATTATGCACCATTTATCGTATTTTCTCTGATGAAGGTTTTAACAACTTGAACATTAATCACATTGGTGGTCCATGGTTGTGGTTACGTTTTCAAAATGAAGATTCATGCAAATTGTTCAAAGAAAATAAGGCTTTAACTTCTTTGTTTTCGGTTATTAAACCATATATGGACGATTTCATTTTTGATGAACGAATGGCTTGGATTGAAATATCCGGGTTACCCCTTGTTGCATAGAAATCGAAAGCATACATAAAGGTTGCAAATTTGGTGGGCAAATTTGTTTATTAATTTTGAAAATGATTCTTCAAAGGGTCTAAGCATTGGTAGGGTTTGTATTTCTACAAAAATCAAGAACCAAATATCTGTTAGCAAATCCATTACGATTCGGGGTATTAATAATATCGTACAAATACAAGAGGTTGGATCATGGAGTATCAGAATGGATGATCATTCTTGTAATGAAAAAGATGATCAAATCAATGATGATATTAATGAAGAATAGGGGGCAGACAATGGTGATGACTTTGGTGATGATATTCCAGATTCACATTTTCAATATAGCATGAATCAAAATCAAAATATTCATTTATCAACAGTTGAAAATGTATCGGTTGGGAATCAATCATTGGGTCCAAGTAAACCGCCTGGATTTGAGCCTGAATTAGATTATCATGTTGGAGTTTCATTTGATTGCAAATTACAGAAAATGATTGAAATAGGTGTCAAAATTGGGTATAACAAGCAAGATTGTGAACGTGCGTTTACGAAATTGCTCAAATCCGGTGCTAAATTACATCGGTATTAATGAATGTCATCTCAGTGAATATTTGTGGTATAAAGCGTAAGAAACACACTTGGATAAAAGACTTGTGCAACGCTAACAAGGTGATGTTTCTCGGTATCCAAGAAACTAAGATGACACGTATTGATTATTTTCGAATAAGAGCAATGTGGGAAATTACAACTTTCATTTTGCTTGTTCTTTATCACGAGGTCATTCAGGAGGCATACTTTCAATATGGGATCCACTTTTTTCACGAAGTATAATATGTGGAGTGAATACTCATAATAGTACTTTTATGATGAATATATATGCACCACAATAGTACTTTTATGATGAATATATATGCACCACAAGATTCTAATGCTAAACTTAATCTATGGAATAAAATTTTGGAATTCATTAATACTCATAATGGTGAATATGTTTTGTTTGGCAATTTCAACGAAGTTCGATTTGAAGAAGAACGCTTTGGTTCAGAATTTAATTTACAAGATACCACTATATTTAACAACTTTATACAAAATAGTGGTTTGTTGGATCTTCCTTTGGGTGGTCGTAAATTCACTTGGATGAACAAACAAGGCAATAAAATGAGTTTGATTGATCGTATTCTCATTTCTCAAAGTGTCATCGATCGTCTTCCTAATGTACAAACTGTTGCACTTAATTGGGGTCATTCGAATCATTGTCCTTAATTATTTTTCGATGGTAAATTGGATTATGGTCACACTCCTTTCAAGTTCTTTCAATCTTGGCTTTAGTATAATGATTTGGAAGAAATTATTCAATCAGTTTTTAATAGTCAAGATGATTCTTTAGCACATCTCAACTTCCAAGCTAAACTTAAGTGTCTTAAATTGAAACTTAAGACTTGGATTAAATTAAAAACAAATGCTGAAGGGATTCGAAAGAAGCAGATTAGTGAACGTTTGAACATCATAGATGGTGCTCTTGATAATGATAATGATTCAGTCACTGATTTAGAAAGGGAAGAATGACTTAATATCATGCATGAAATAAATAAGGTTGAAGAGCAAGATTTGGTCCAAAAATCAAGATGCAAATGGACAATTGATGGAGATGAAAACTCAAAATTTTTTCATTCTGTAATCAACAGTCAAAGATCACAACTGTGACGCCCCGTACAAAATCAACGTGCACGGATCATCAACAACAGGATCTTTACAAGGTCAAACACTATATGCTGTTTAAAAACGAGTTTTGCATTCATGAAAAAGATAACTTCAAATGTTTTACAAAAGATAACGTGACTCAAAAGTCATTACAAAACCAGTAATCCAAAATAACATAAGTTACGAATCCAAAAATATAAGTTCCATGATTGAGACATCTCTAAGTAATGCAGCGGAAATCTAGCACAGCAGGTCCGTAACAGCAAGTCTATAACAGCAAGTTTATAACACCAAGGAAGCAAGTCTAATAGCGGAAGTAACAACGTCTAAGCACCTGAGAAATACATGCTTAAAAAGTCAACACGAATGTTGGTGAGCTATAGTTTGTCTGTAATCAGTAATGTAATGTAGGCCACGAGATATCAGTGCTTCAACCAGCGTTTTAAATCAGTATTTCAAATCAGTATAATAAAGTATATGCTTATCCGTGGGCACCCGGTAACTAACTTAACGTAATATTACCCCCTAAAAGTACACTTGGCGAGTGCGTATGTTTACGAAGTATTAAACACCCATTAAATGCTAGCGCGACTAGCCCGAGTGGGGATGTCAAACTCTATGGATCCATATCTAAGATTCGCGTTCACCGGTTCAAAAACCAATGACTAAACGTTACCGAGCTAAGGGGAAAGTTTATGCCGTTGTATAACCCACACATATATATAGTTTAAGTACTCGTGCCTAGTATGTAAAACATAAAAAGCGCATGTATTCTCAGTCCCAAAATAATTAAAGTAAAAAGGGATGCTATAACTCACAGTGATAAGAGCGGTAAAGTCGATAATGAAAGTATGCAAGTAGTAAGTCGGTTCGAAAGGTCGTCAACCTAAGTCAAAGGTTACTAGGTCAGTATGTTATCCTCATAAGTTCTAATAGTGCATAAAATAAGTTTAAGTGTCATCATCATGATCATTCATCATCATAAAAGCTAAGTAAGTTTGACAATAATAGAGATCGAAACAATAGGCTGACTTCGGTCAGCTGCTACGATCTCTATACAAAATGAAAAGATGCGTAATCAGTGGCTATGGCTCCATATGGGAGTCCTCTAGTTTCTGACCAATTTCCAGAACCAAACTCGTCTTCGTTTGACCATGGTGACGGTTTAAGTGCGAGTAGGTTAGAAATTTCAGCACAATGTTAATAGGGTGTAGTGACTTTCAGAAGGCCATAAATCCTAAACCGTAACTCGGATTAAGACAAGGTCTAAATGAAAAATCATCTACTCGAACTGAAATAACTGAAAATCAACTTTCCAGTAGCCTAGATGGTTTGATCAGATCCCGAAAACAGTAAGCAATGTGCTCTGGTGGGGTTCTTAGTACTTGATGCTCATCACGGTTCTCATCCTTGATGCTTGTAGCTTCAAGTGTACAACTCGTTGATGGGTTAGCATCACCTTGAACAAGATTCTACCATCAACACACAATATGTTAAGACCAAGTAAGAACACAACTCATTTAAGAGTCTTAGATGGATGATGAACCAAGGTTACATCATATCCTTAGTCTTAACACAATTACAAGTTACATTTAAAACTAAAGCTACAAACTTTACTTCAATCAAGCAAGTATGAACATAATCTAAGTCAAATAAAGTGATAAAACCCTAAGCTAGAGAGCTTGGATCCCTTTCACACAAGTTATAAGGTCACAAAGCTAGAAAGCTTGAACCTTTAGTGTTCTTGAAGAACTTGAAGCATAAAGCTTAGATCTTTAAGTTACATGAAGACCATAAACACAAGTTTTGATCTTTATAACAAAGTAATGAGATTATAAGTTGGAAAAGTTAGATCCATCAAAAGATATGAAGATTCAAGCTAGAAAGCTTGCATCTTGGTTGTTCTTGAAGATCCTGAAGCATAAAGCTTGGATCTTTAAGTTACATGAAGATTACAAACACAAGTTTAAATCTTTATAACAAAATAACAAGATTTAAGTTGAAAGATATAGATCTACAAAGTAGGTGAAGATTCAAAGCTAGAAAGCTTGAATCTTCCATGTTCATGAAGGATTCTAATCCAAGTTTGAATCTACAAGATGTAATCAAGATCAAAGCTAAAAAGCTAGACCCATGATGATGATGATGATGAATTCGTGAGAGAGAGGAAGAAGAAGAAGAAGAAAAATCAATACTTACACTTTTTAGAGAGAGAAAGAACTAGAGAAAGAATTAGAGAGTGAGTGTGTGTGAATTACAAATGAAAGCAAGTGTAAAATGGATGGAATAAAGCTTGTATTTATAGGTGAATGAGGTGAGGGGAGGGGGTGGTGGCCGTGATTTTCATGGGGGGACAAGGGAGACCAACCTTTGCTTTTTGGTTAATGGTTGTCTAAAGTTGGTGCTTATGTTAGGATCCCATGCAACATTAAGGATAATACTTGACATAAATGCTAGCATGTTCCCTCTAATAAATGGGCATTTGTCTTACATATTAATGGGTCACTAGCTATTAATAATTTGGCTAATTAAATAGTCCACTAACTAGTGTAGGGTGGGCTAAAGTCCAACAAGGTAGAAAGTCCAATAAGACTAACTAGTAAGCATAAGTAAATTACTACGCGTAATTAAGCATCCAAAAACCCAAGTAATTATTATTTTAAAATAATAATAATTAAGATTTCGTAGTCATAATATTTCGATTACGACAAAAGTTAAACGTGTACGCGGTACGCAGTTTGTTCGAAACGTCAAGTGACACTAATGGTCATAAAGGCATCCGGTGATCAAGTTAAGTATCCTACGTACTTAAAGGCACGTTTTAACATATAAATGAAAGTAATCCACGTGTAGTAAGATTCCAGAGTATAAAATAGCACAGTACGCACAAATATGCAGTTTCGCAAACGCACAAAGCACAAAAGCAAGTCGAAAAAACCGGGTCGTTACATTACCCACTTGTTAAAGAAAATTTCGTCCCGAAATTTGGAGGAGTGACCAACAATGGTACCGTTTTTGAATAAGAAGGAGCGTATCAAAGATCCGTGAGACACGTGGGCTCAGAAGTGAATTATCTACCTTGAAAGTTACTTGGGCGTAAGAATAGGTATATGTCATTAATTAAGTCTCTTGTCCTAAGAGATCAACAAATTTATTTCGTTTCTGGTTAACATGTGTATGTCATCTGAATATATACCCACAAAAGAAAAAATGATGTTTTTAACCTTACAGGCATCTTCAGTAAGCTGGATGCATGAAATGCATCATGAACGTTACCAAACTCATCTAAAACATTAAGCGCTTATGTCACAGTACAAAGCAGACAGGTAAGATGGAAAACATGGTGATCATAACCATGCGATTTGATGTCTGCATAGTGTTAGCCACGGATTTTACTAACCCCTTGATTTCGGAAGGAGACCATAGGAATAAAGAACTCGATATTTAAGAACGTTTCATTTGACTATATGAATTGAAACTTTTGCTAAAAGTGACTAATCGGACTTATATGCAATGCAAGTCATAATTATTTATAGTGTCTTCAGGACGGTCTGTACGAACAATGAAGGATATCACCCAGTTTACCATACTGCAGGTGAAGTTATCCTTAGATGGAATGAAAGCACAGTTCCATAATGTAACTTTATCCTTTCAGTTACATGTTGAAGTTAGGGTTAACATTAACTAGAACAACATATAGTTGCAACCAACGAAGGAAGGAATGTGTAGAGTAACCATATCCGTGTTACAGACGTTTTAAGCAGTCCCTTCCAAGAGGATAACAAGATTCATAGATTCCTAAAGTATGTTACTTTAAATTTCCGAAAGAGAATCGCACGAAAGGTGTGATCTTTGAACCAGAGTGAACTCTTCGAGCGGTTTGTTCTGAATTTATCCTTATACTTAAGGGGATGCGCGGATGAGAAGATACGTGAACCTTTGGTCCTAAAGAATGGTTTAATCCAAGTGAAAAGAATTTCCAAAAATGATTTCTTGTACCTCAACCTATTGTTTCATAGAGATGATGTTTACGAGGGTGTTGCGATTGGCCGTGAAATATTGAGAGTAGAAACCCGCCTAGTGCCTTTCCTACGATAGGGTAACCACTAAGTGTACCTCAAAAAAACTGATTTATCGGCCCACGTTTTTGCCATGTTTAACCTTCAAAGGAATATTCTACGAGTGCAAAGGCTTCCCACTAAATTTTATAAAATGGCCATCCAAAGTGGCTCAAGAGTTTTTAACAAAGATCTTCATAGTAAGTTTCATCCCTAACGGAGGGCGAGAAAAAGTGTGGTCCATACATGGTGTAGTCTAATACGAAAACCTTTAATAAAATCAACCAAAGAAGTTTGAAAAATCTTTAAATGTTTGAGGTGATAACCTAAACGGAACGAAGTTCTTAGTAAATTCAGAAGTATGTACAACGTCTACCATTTTGCACAAACTATTTAACTTAAGTTAAACAACTCAATAAAGGAGCGACTTTTAAATATCTTGAAGGTATAACTTAGTATGTACTAACCCAAAATAAGTAAGGGTAAATTTATTCATATATGATTTTATAAATCGCATAAGTGATAGAAAAGTTTTTAGTACTTTCATTTATCCATAAATCTCGTGAGGACCACACAAATAAGCAACGTGTAAAATCAACGTGTAAAATTTTTGATAAACATAGTTTTTCGTATTTCAGAGGTTACGAGTTAAAAAAAGGTCGAGTAAAAAATCTTTGAATCATCGGTTGACATGTTACTAGGTAATGAAAACTAATGAATTAAATGTAGTTTTGATGATTATCAGGGACTTAAGTCTTTGGCCCAAAATATTCACGTGTGAAGCCGTTGCTAAAAGGTGAGGTACGAAGGATAGAGCATGAGGACGAGAAGTTAATCGCTTCTTGACTTTGCAAGATGCCAAACAGGTTATGGCTAATATTAAAGTCGGAATACTAATGATGTTAATATCGCTAGATGAGAATCCCTTGGATTAGGTCAGGACTTAGAGTTATGTAAGAAAGAGCATCGTTCCAACAGACGTGGCAAATAAGATCTTGGGGTAACGTAATAATTTTGAATGGTTTAAGTGTTAGTGGATGTCTGAAGGCTCTGCATGACGTGGTAGTAAGTGCCTTCATCACATACACACACACACATGAATCTCTTAATTTCAACAGTTGTCAATCTTCATGATGACTTGGATACGAATGAGCAACAAAAATTTTATAAATATCGTTTAAGGTGACAATGTAAGAAAAGAAACGAAGTTCTTAGCAAACTAGGGTTATGTACAACACGTACCATTCAAGGTAAAATATCTTTTAAATAAAAAGATTTGATTTGTAAAAGTGAAAGTAAAATTTTATAAATAAGTAATCATTTACTTTATTTTATATATACGATTTCAATAATTTGCACGAATGACAAATAAAATAAATTTACTTTTATAAAACTTTGAGAGGATCGCTCAGTAAAATAGTGTGTGTAAAATTTTGGTAATTAAAATTTTCATATTTCGGAGGTTACAAGTTGGAAAAAGATTGTTGAGAATCGAGTAAAAGGTTTTTGAAAATTTTGGGTGATATTCGAGGTAATAAAAACTGTTGAATTTGAATCGCTGAAGTGACGGGATACAATTTCCTTTATGTATCGTTGTGCAGGTTGGTCCATTGCATCGATTCCGTTCATGGCTAGAAAGTAAGCAGATTTAGTGAGGCGGTCAACGATGATCCAGATAGTGCCATAACTGCCTATTATTTTCGGTAGCTTCGGGATGAAATCCATCGTCATCCCTTCCCATTTTCATTGTGGAATCTCGGGTTGTCGAAGTAACCCAGATGGCTTTTGGCTCACCATTCTCGCGAGGTATACAAATAATCTTCTTACTATAAATATCTTTCGCTTTCATCCTTGAAAGCTAGTTCGTTCTAACTATTCCATCAAAGCTTCATAACTTGATGAGTATTAGATTAATCCTAAAGTCCATTCCAATCATTACATCAAGCTTCCTAACTTGATGGGTGTTATGTAAATCTTAAGGTTCATTTCAACCAAATCTTATTATACTACTGTGAAAAATTCTATCAATCTTTTCAAATAACATCTGCTTGTGCATAGGTAACTAATCCTTTTCAACTACTACATTAAAACTTTCAAGTTTAGTTGACATGAGATCATCTCCAAATGACCCACCTGTAAATTTTAAGGTACTACCTTAAATTATTCCTCTATCTCTGCTAGCTTACCATTAGCTTGTCCTATAGAATACTTAACTCTCATGGTTTTTATTGGCTTATTAGTCATAACACTAAGGTTCTTAGATATAAAGTTTCTATCGCTTTGGTATTAAACAACTCCGAGATAATAAAATGTCGTGACGAAACGTACCCTAACTAAAAATCAGGATCCATACGAATCTCCATAGCTGAGATAACGATTGCTCTACAGTAAGTAAGTCCAAAGTTTTTTCTATTTAAGAACTTTGTCCTTAAGTGTCCAGAGTGTCTATATCCATAACAAATTTTTGAGTTATCATTTCTGCAATCAAGGCCCTTCTTGTACAGTATCTGGGCTACGTGGTTATTCTTTCCCTACCTCTAATAGACCATAATGCATATACTCAAGTGGTTCCTACCAAGATTTTCTCTGAATCACTTCATATTCCTTATATAGTAACATTGGGACTTCTGCATGATTCACTTCAATATAATTACGCTGGCCTGGCATCATTATATTGTACTAAATCGTACGTTCATTCCAATATCACTCCATATGGTCAATGTAACGTGATCACTTCCAGTTCTACTCAATTTCATCCAACGGTGCTTTATCTATGCTATCTCAAAACAAAATCTTCATAAATAAATCTCACGGTTTCTCGGTGTGGGTGTGTAGGTTCCGTAGGTCATGCATCAATGCCTAAATGTCCCGAAATTTCTTCAAAATGTTCGGGTTCAAGTAACGTCGTTAGGTTCCTTTCTAGAAATTCAATATGAGTCTCGTGTTGAGTTATACGTGTAGCAAGTAGTAATACGATATGTCTCGAGGCGACTCCCGAGTCTCCGGGTATGGCTGAGCATCAGTAGAAGGCACTCCGACCTTGTGAAAGGAGATGTCCTCCCGACTTCTCCAATGCCTAAGAGTGTTAGGGACCTAAGTCCAGAAGTGTCGTTAGATCGTCGAGTAGTGGTGAAGGATGAAAGAGATAAGTGACGGTCATGGAAGCGTACGGGATACGGGTCACCTTGCAGAAACTGAACAACCTTCTAATGTTCATACGTTGTACGTGGCTAATAGAGTGAGCTCGGGGGTGCGGTTACTCCGACAAGTCCTCACATATCTCCTCCTCTGAGGATCAACTTTAGTGGGCGTGTAATCCAAGGGGTACTCTTCCTAGATTGCGTGAAGTAACGTTTTGATCTTTGAAACGGTGGAACGGTAGTAACAGGTGGATTACGATACTAGTTCTTAGGGCTAGATGAGTGGGAAAAGGTTTCAGAAAAACATCTGAACTAGGTAGGATAAATTCTCCAAGTCGGTACAACGAATAGTAGGATGTAGCAAGAACATAATCAGGCATAGTAACTACAACAGCCTAGATCGTCTATAGTAGTACGTAGCATGGTAGTAATAACAGTATTAAGCAGAAGTAGCATGCGATCGAAAGTAGATAGTAGCATGCAGTAGCGAGGATAAGCAAAAGCATACATCGAGTTTACATAGCAGTAAAAGGAAACGGTAGCATGCAGCAAGTCCATACAGCAGTAGAAGTAAGCAGTGGCATGCAGTAGTAGTAAAAGTGACATGTAGAAATACAACATAGTAACATGCAGTAGTAAGCAGTAACAGGTAAACGAGGAAGTTGTAGATTAGTCCTATTAGTGAATCCTACTCGGCCTGGTCTAGACTCACTAATGCAACATAATTCCCTACAACCAATGCTATGATACTAAATTGTGACGCCCCGTACAAAATCAATGTGTACGGATCATCAACAACAGGATCTTTACAAGGTCAAACACTATATGCTGTTTAAAAATGAGTTTTGCATTCACGAAAAAGATAACTTCAAATGTTTTACAAAAGATAACGTGACACAAAAGTTATTACAAAACCAGTAATCCAAAATAACATAAGTTACGAATGCAAAAATATAAGTTCCATGATTGAGACATCTCTAAGTAATGCAGCGAAAATCTAGCACAGCAGGTCCGTAACAGCAAGTCTATAACAGCAAGTTTATAACACCAAGGCAGCAAGTCTAATAGCGGAAGCAACAACGTCTAAGCACCTGAGAAATACATGCTTAAAAAGTCAACACGAATGTTGGTGAGCTATAGTTTGTCTGTAATCAGTAATGTAATGTAGGCCACGAGATTTCAGTGCTTCAACCAGCGTTTCAAATCAGTATTTCAAATCAGTATGATAAAGTATATGCTTATCCGTGGGCACCCGGTAACTACCTTAACGTAATATTACCCACTAAAAGTACACTTGGAGAGTGCGTATGTTTACCAAGTATTAAACACCCGTTAAATGTTAGTGCGACTAGCCTGAGTGGGGATGTCAAACCCTATGGATCCATATCTAAGATTCGCGTTCACCGGTTCAAAAACCAATGACTAAACGTTACTGAGCTAAGGGGAAAGTTTATGCCGTTGTATAACCCACACATATATATAGTTTAAGTACTCGTGCCTAGTATGTAAAAAGTAAAAAGCGCATATATTCTCAGTCCCAAAATAATTAAAGTAAAAAAGGGATGATATAACTCACAGTGATAAGAGCGGTAAAGTCGATAATGAAAGTATGCAAGTTGTAAGTCGGTCCGAAAGGTCGTCAACCTAAGTCAAAGGTTACTAGGTCAGTATGTTATCCTCATAAGTTCTAATAGTGCATAAAATAAGTTTAAGTGTCATCATCATCATCATTCATCATCATCATCATTCATCATCATAAAAGCTAAGTAAGTTTGACAATAATAGAGTTCAAAACAATAGTCTGACTTCGGTCAGCTGCTACGACCTCTATACAAAACGAAAAGACGCGTAATCAGTGGCAATGGCTCCGTATGGGAGTCCTCTAGTTGCTGAAGAATTTCCAGAACCAAACTCGTCATTGTTTGACCGTGGTGACGGTTTAAGTGCGACTAGGTCAGAAATTTCAGCACAACGTTAATAGGGTGTAGTGACTTTCGGAAGGCCATAAATCCTAAACCGTAACTCGGATTAAGACGGGGTCTAAATAGAAAATCATATACTCGAACCGAACTAACTGAAAATAAAATTTACAGTAGCCCAGGTGGTTTGGTCAGATCCCAAAAACAGTAAGCAAGGTGCTCCAGTGGGGTTCTTAGTGCTTGATGCTCATCACGGTTCTCATCCTTGATGTTTGTAGCTTCAAGAGTACAACTCGTTGATGGGTTAACATCACCTTGACCAAGATTCTACCATAAACACACAATATGTTAAGACCAAGTAAGAACATAACTCATTTAAGAGTCTTAGATGGATGATGAACCAAGGTTACATCATATCCTTAGTCTTAACACAATTACAAGTTATATTTACAACTAAAGCTACAAACTTTACTTCAATCAAGAAAGTATGAACATAATCTAAGTCAAATAAAGTGATGAAACCTTAAGCTAGAGAGCTTGGATCCCTTTCACACAAGTTATAAGGTCACAAAGCTAGAAAGCTTGAACCTTTAGTGTTCTTGAAGATCTTGAAGCATAAAGCTTAGATCTTTAAGTTACATGAAGACCATAAACACAAGTTTTGATCTTTATAACAAAGTAATGAGATCATAAGTTAGAAAACTTAGATCCATCAAAAGATATGAAGATTCAAGCTAGAAAGCTTGCATCTTGGTTGTTCTTGAAGATCTTGAAGCATAAAGCTTGGATCTTTAAGTTACATGAAGATTACAAACACAAGTTTGAATCTTTATAACAAAATAACAAGATTAAAGTTAAAAGATATAGATCTACAATGTAGGTGAAGATTCAAAGCTAGAAAGCTTGAATCTTCCATGTTCTTGAAGGATTCAAATTCAAGTTTGAATCTACAAGATGTAATCAAGATCAAAGCTAAAAAGCTAGACCCATGATGATGATGATGATGATGATGATGATGAATTCGTGAGAGAGAGAGGAAGAAGAAGAAGAAAAATCAATACTTACACTTTTTAGAGAGAGAAAGAACTAGAGAAAGAATTAGAGAGTGAGTGTGTGAATTACAAATGAAAGCAAGTGTAAAATGGATGGAATAAGGCTTGTATTTATAGGTGAATGAGGTGAGGGGAGGGGGTGGTGGCCGTGATTTTCATGGGGAGACCAACTTTTGCTTTTTGGTTAATGGTTGTCTAAAGTTGGTGCTTATGTTAGGATCTCATGCAACATTAAGGATAATACTTGACATAAATTCTAGCATGTTCCCTCTAATAAATGGGCATTTGTCTTACATATTAATGGGTCACTAGCTATTAATAATTGGGCTAATTAAATAGTCCACTAACTAGTGTAGGGTAGGCTAAAGTCCAACAAGGTAGAAAGTCCAACAAGACTAACTAGTAAGCATAAGTAAATTACTACGCGTAATTAAGCATCCAAAAATCCAAGTAATTATTATTATAAAATAATAATTAAGATTTCGTAGTCATAATATTCCGATTACGACAAAAGTTAAACGTGTACGCGGTACGCAGTTTGTTCGAAATGTCAAGTGACACTAACGGTCATAAAGGCATCCGGTGATCAAGTTAAGTATCCTACGTACTTAAAGGCACGTTTTAACATATAAATGAAAGTAATCCACGTGTAGTAAGATTCCAGAGTATAAAATAGCACAGTACGCACAAATACGCAGTTTCGCGAAAGCACAAAGCACAAAAGCAAGTCAAAAAAGCCGGGTCGTTACAACAACAGAATGTACGTGGGGTGATGGTGAACGGTATATGGATTACAAATCCTCTAGAGGTGAAAGGAGCATTTTTTGAATATTACAAACAAAAATTTCAGAATGTCTCTCAATATACGTTGTTCAATGATGTACCAGCACAAAAGCAACTAGATGTTCTGGATAGAAATTTTTAAGAAAATGAAGTTTCCGGAAGTGAAATTAGACAGGCTATTTGGGATTGTGGAGGTACTAAGGCACCCGGGCACGATGGTTTCACATTTTTATTCCTAAAAAGAATTTGGGGTGTTGTAAAAGATGACTTAATACGCTCAATTCAACATACTTTCACCAACTTATATATGCCAAATGGTGTTGGTTCAACTTTCAACACTCTTTTACCAAAGGTCAATAATCCTACTTTGGTTAAAGATTATAGACCTATCTCACTAATCGGGGTTTACTATAAAATCATTGCGAAAATCCTTGTTTCTAGACTAGCTACGGTCATTGATAAAGTGATTAGCATTGAACAATTTGCTTTTATTGCTAATCGTCAAATTTTAGATGGGCCGTTGATCCTTAGTGAGGTTATTAATTGGTATAAAGAAAACTCTATGAAGTTGATGATCCTTAAGGTTGACTTTGAAAAGGCTTATGACACGGTAAGTTAGAAATACCTTGATCACATGTTGAACAAATTGGGTTTTGGCATTAAATGGAGAAATTGGATTTCTATGTGTCTTGCATGTTCAAGAACATTATTGTTACTTAATGGAAGTCCGACAAATGAATTTGATATTAAATGTGGTCTTCGCTAAGGAGATCCCTTAAATCCTTTTTTATTCTTATTCATTATGTAGGGACTTCATTTGGATCGTCAAAATGCTGTTGACATGAATGTCATAAAGGGTGTCAATGTTGGTTCTGATCAGACTAACATTTCACACCTTTTTTATGCGGACGATGCTTTGATTGTTTCAGAATGGAATCATGAGGAGATGGATAATATTATACAAATTTTTGACATTTTCTTCCTTGCTTCTGGCTTGAGAATAAATGTATCCAAATCGAATGTTTATGGTATCAATGTTTCCGAAACTGAAATGGCAGAAATGGTCAATCATTCAGGATGTTCTTCGGGTACTTTTCCTTTCACTTATCTTGGTCTTCCTTTAGGTTCTTACATGAACTTGATATCTAGTTGGTCACCTCTAGTGGAAAAGTTAAAAAAAAAAAAAAAAATCTGTATGGAAGGCACGGATGTTGTCTTTTGGAGGTCGTTTAACTTTAATAAAGTCCGTACTTGGAAGTATTGGCATTTACTATCTTTCGATATTTAAATGCCCAAAATAGGTTATTCGAACTCTCGAATGTATTAGAAGTGCATTCTTTTGGGGCAGTGATGATGAGGCAAAGAAGATGTCTTGGATTAAATGGGATTCAATTTTATCATCTTTGGATAAAGGAGGGCTTGGTGTTGGGAGTTTAGAGGCTTTTAACTTGGCTTTGAACTTTAAATGGATATGGAGATTTTATACTCAAACAAATCAATTATGGAGAAAAGTGATTCAATCTATATATGGACAGAGAGCTGCTATTGATAATGTCACTGGGTTTCGAAACAACATTTGGACAAACTTAATTAAATCTTATCTTAAATCTCAGCATGTCAACCTATTACCAAGCAATCCAATTGTTTCCCAGGTCAACAATGGTAATTCTACCTTATTTTGGATTGACAATTGGTTGAATGGAAAACCTCTAAAAGACCAATTTAATAGATTGTTCCATATTGGTGGAGATCAATTTTCTACTATTCATGATAAAGTTGCTAGTGGCGAATGGAATTGGTATTGGAATAGAGAAAACATTGGTGGAAGAAACGAAGAAAGCTTAAATACTCTAAGAAATCTAGTGCAAAATATTCATCTTACTAATGATATTGATCATTTCAAGTGGTCAATCGTTGATACAATTCAGTACAATGTTAGTAGAACAAGACAATTCATTGATAATTGATTACTTCCTACTCATAGTCCAAAAATCAGATGGATAAAGGTATTACCGGTAAAAATAAACATTCCTCTGTGGAGAATTAGGCGTGACCGTCTCCCTACTCGCAACAATTTGATTCTTCGCGGTATCGACATTCAATCTGCTATGTGTCCTATTTGTAACAATGTCGTTGAAATGGTTGATCACTTGTTCTTCGACTGTAATTTGGCTCAAGAACTATGGCGTAAAATTAGGGTATGGTGTAATGGGGGATTTACTTCTTTCACGAACTTGAATGATTGGGCCTGTTGGACTGATACTTGGGCTGGGTCAAACCAACAAAATTTGCGGGCTTATTCTATTGCTGCTGCTTTCTTTTGAATTGTTTGGCGTTTTCGTAATGGAGTTGTTTTTTCAGACGAGGTGCTTCAAAAAGGAGTCTTATTCGATTTGGTACGTTCTACTTCATATAATTGGTTATTTTATAGGAGTAGAGATAAGGTTGTTTGGAACAATTGGCTATCACAGCCGTTGTAATTTACTACTTGTACGTTTATTTCTGTTTCCCTCTAGAGTTTTTCTAGATGAGTAATAAAATTTGTATTTGTCGTTAAAAAAATAATAATAAAATAAATCGTCTTTTATAAGGCTAGGATTAAAAATACTTAATGGGTAAGGATGTTAGTTAACAAAATAATTAGCTTGTTATTGTCATTACAGTATTATTTATTTCTACCGATCGAGTTAAGTAAATAATTTCTATCATATTCGCAAGTAATGTGTGAGAATGGTTTGAAATAAAAATTATTTTTTATAACTATAAATCATTTTTTTTTATAACTAAATTTATATTTATTTATTTATATTTATATTTATATAATCTATTAAAAATGGGATTTTAATGGTGTCGTGCAAAAATATCCACTTGTTTGAAATGTAGTCTTTGGAATATGATTTTGTCATTAATTTAGTTATTATTATTTTTTATTTTTTTAACAGCGAATTTGCATTAGCGAATCATTTATTTCAATGGCCCTCATCATTTGCACACACACACGCTAGAAGAAAACTCCTACCTGGGTTGCTTGGCAACTAATCGCGGGACCTGGATTGATTGGCAACTAATCGCAGAAAATTGGAGAGAAAACCTTCCGCCCCTAGGAATTGAACCCGGGTTGCTTGGCAACTAATCGCGGGCCCTTCCACACTGAGGCTTGATACCGTTGAAGCAAACGTTCGTTGGTTTAATTTGGTTATTTTAACAATAATCTATCTATCTATCTATAGTTCCTATTAAAATTCTATAATGATGATGTCATTATTAGGCAAATTCTTTTGTTAAAAAAATCAAAAAACAAAAGAAAAAAAATCTAAGCATGGTGAGTGATGTCATTAATCTAAATAATTTTGAATTAAAATTAAATCTTATTAATTAATTATTATTATTAAATCTTATTAATAATTATTTTAATTATTAAAACTAAATAATTTTGAATTATTTTGATTAATTATTTTGAATTAAGTACGAGAAGGTATAAAAGTTAGGGAGAATAAAACTAATTCAAGATTTATATTTTAATTTACAATTTACAATTTTAAAATAAAATAACAATCAATATTATCTTTTTCGAGTTTTCGACTTCGTGTTTTCTTTGTTGTATGTATTGATATATGAACTTTGGACTCTCGAGATTTTTTAATGAAACTCACTTGCTTTTTTTAAAAAAAAATTTAGTTGTTTGATGAAATGTTCAGCTAACGAGTTTTTTAGTCTGACTTTGTGGTTCCACGCGTCATTAAACTAAATGACTTTAGCATTTACGTTCACTTAATACCTAAAACATATCATTAAACTGTTTCGTTTAAACCCGTGGTTCAACGGGTCATTTCACTAGTTATATGTTAAATTGTTACACTCATTAATAAATATCTCCATATATTCGACTTTAGTATTCTAAACTAACCTTCATCGATATACGTTTGCCTTATCTAGAAGAATACGATATTATATTGCACCTTTGACTAACTATTTAAAAGTTACCTCCAATTATTTACAAAGAACTTATGATTACCAAAGAACCGTGAACAAAGTTACAAGACTTGATATTGTTCATGGTAACAAAGTTTGTATTTTGCATTATGCTATCGTGTTACTTTAAAATTTTAAATGAAAGTTTACGTTTTTTACACCTATTTTTCAGTTAGTTTTTTTTTTTCTTTCAAATTTTCATAAATAAACCCGTGTATAAACTATGTATAAAAACTACGGTTTCTTGCCTCGACCTTCTCCCCGGCTTCTCTTCCGGTTTCATGCGGCGAATCTTTGTGTTTTTGTAAGGATTTCGGGATCTGAATGGTTTTTGGGGTGGATTTAGTGACGTTTCTGGCTAGCTCATGTGGTTTTAGGTTTGGCTCGTCGATTTCGTTTCTCCGCCCTTTGCCGCCGTTGTCTCCTCCGGTGACGGTTGTAGGCACCGAATTCCGAAGGAACTCTACTTCCTTATTGGCGGGGCTTCGGATCTAGGCGGGGTGGGATCGTTTTTGGCTAGGGTTTAGGTTGGGGCGTGTTTGGTGTTGAAATCTAACTGTGCTGGGTGGTTAACCGCTGCCGGCAGTTACTGGGGTGGGTGACAGCTACTGGCGGCCTTGGGTGGTTGCTAGTAGTTTCTGCAGACCTCCTGGTAGTTTCGGGTGGCGGGAAACAGAGGATGGTTGTTGTCGATGGCGATCGTCGGCGGTTGCTGGTGGCTGTTGGCGGGAACTGGCGCTGTTTACTGACTGCTTGAGTCCAGGGGTGTGTAAATGTCGTTTGAAAATTGGCGGAGGTAACTGATTCCTTTATGGTTCGAATCGGCATTTGGTTATGTTCGGTAGCTGCTAGTTTGGTTCATTCATTCCATTTCTTCCCGTCGTCATGTCTTTAGTGTGCTTAAAGTTGTTGCTGACGTTGTTGACTTAGTTGACTTCAGAAAATAGTCCACGGCAGTGTTGTAAATCTCCTTATTTCTCCCCGAGATCTCCCCGAGATCTCGTTTTTGGAATGCCGCCGAGACGAGATGTCCATCTCCCGAGATTTCTCGTTCAGCGAGGTCAAACTTGGTCAATGCCACGATTTCTCGAATTTTCTCGCTCATTTCTTGAATTTTTATTAAGATCACGTGATTTTTCGGATTTTCTCTCTCATTTCTTCGATTTACTTGTAAAATCTCATAAAAATGTATATAAATGTACATATATTTATTTATTTATATATATATATTTATATTAAAAAAACTAAAAAGTCCACGTAAGTCAACGCCCGAGATCTCCCCGAAATTTTTCCGAGATGCCGAGATCTCCCCAAAAATGTCCAAACGAGATCTCCCCGAGATCCGAGATCTCCTGTAGTGACCCGGAAATTTTCGACTAATTTTAAACCGAACTCTCGATACGATTTAATATTTTTGACACGATAAGCAAAGTCTGTTAGGTTGAGTCTCAAAAATTTTGAACTATTTCTTATATTCATTTGACCTTTGACTATTTCCGACGATTCACAAACAAATGTGTGTAAATAAATATGTAAATATATATAGATATATTTATAAATAAAAGTGTATATATATTAATGTGTGATATTTATATATTAAATTAATTACAAGTTACAATATAGTTGTTATGTTATTATTATCATTATTATTAATAATAAAATTATTATTATTACTATTATATTAGCATAATTATTATTATTATTATTATTATTATTATTATTATTATTATTATTATTATTATTATTATTATTATTATTATTATTATTTATAATATTATGAGTATTATTATTAATATAACTATGTTTATTAATTAATAAGATTAAATACAATATGTAAATCTAGATATATACATGCAGATATGTGACGACCCGGAAATTTCCGACTAAATTTAAACTTTATCTTTATATTATTCTGACACGATAAGCAATGTTTGTTAAGTTAAACCTCAAGGATTTTAAACTATGTTTATACATTCATTTAAACCTCGACCAAATTCCAATGATTCACGAACCATTAAATGAACATATATGAATATGTATGTATATGTGTATATGTTATAAATTGAAAATATCAACAAAGTATTTAAACGTATAATGCTTTATATGAACGTATTTGTTTCAATATGATTATCGACGAAATTAAAAAATATATATTAAATGATTGAATTATCAGAAACATTGAATTATGATTACAAGTCTCTGTTGAGAGGTCCACTATGATTTGAGAAAATCTATTCCTCTTAACGATATTCGGAATAATTTGTAAAGCTATTTATAAATAAAAATAAAAAGTGTCATTTACGAAAGTTAGACAAAAGCTAGTGAAAAATTAGTTTCCATAATATTCTATTAATCTATTTTCAAACGTACAAAAACATTTTCAGTTTAAAAAGAACTTTATTATTAAAACGTATATAACTTTTATAAATATCTAGAATCACTTTTGACAACTCATTACTTAACCAGTATAATAAATATAACGATATTTATATTTTATTTCATTAAATATATATAACGATTTAAATTAATATTATATATATTTATACGCGTATTATACATACATAGTTTTTATACTTTTAATATACTTTAACTTTACCTTTACTTTACTTTTACTTTACTTTAACTTTAATAATTCACTTTAATAATTCATACTTTAATAATTCACTTTAATAATTCATACTTTAATAATTCACTTTAATAATTCATACTTTAATAATTCATACTTTAATAATTCACTTTAATAATTCATACTTTAATAATTCACTTTAATAATTCATACTTTAATAATTCATACTTTAATAATTCACTTTAATAATTCAAAAATCTATTATAAATAGAATTCAATAGGTTTCATTATTTCATAGAAACTTGAAAATATATTTCTCTAAACTCTCTCAATCGATTTACATATATATATATATATATATATATATATATATATATATATATATATATATATATATATATATATATATATATATATATATATATATATATTTGCTCTGTATTATTTCAAGATATTATTAGTATACATAAAATATTACGACGGAGTGATGTCCGAGTGATTTCAAAATAGTTTTTTTTAAATGAGTCGAAGCTAAGGAAATTATGGGTTATAGCTATGGAGGTGATGGGTATGGTTCATGGGTATGCTCGTGAGGTCAATCTAGTGTTTATCATCTCCGTTGCGTCTACGTACTTTCCTGCAATATTGAATCTCAATATTGATACGTGAGCACTCATAACTTAACTTTTATATATCAATAGTGTATCCCTGACTAGTGCTCGAGTATATAGGATTATGCATGCTTATACATTCGATATTGTCCTTAGATAGGTTTGTTGAATCCTGAATTAGATACATATGCTACTGAGATAGGGTATATGATATGCATGTCATTGGAAAGCTAGCGAAAAATTAAGAACTTTTCATTTAGATATCGAATGGTTTCGATGAACGGATTAGAAGTTATAGTCAACTGAATTTTAGTATTATTGTTAAAATGATTATTATTACTATCGTCGTTATTATTTTAATAGAAATATCATTGTTATTATAAAATATCATTATTACTATTATGTTAGTATTATCATTTTATCATAATACCATTTTTAGTAAATATAAATATTGTTATAGAATAATAATAATTATTGTTACAAAATAATACAACTTTTACTTATTATTATTATGATCAATATTATTTTATCAAATAAATAGGGGATACAAAGATATTTTTCACCACGCGTAATATAATTACATTAATAATACTTACCACTATAGTTTTACGATCTTAAGTGAACTTTATAAATTTTACTACTTAAGATATATGAAAGTATATTTTATTATATATAAACGTTAATATAAATTTTTATTAATAAATGACTTTTATTATTATAAAATCTAATAAATATATTTAAATATATAAAACGACTATAGTTAAGTTATATAATAAACACGTATAAATTTTAGAAGTCATTTTGGGTCAAGTTGACTTTTGTTAACTTTTGCATATTAGTCTCGAGCATTAGGATTGTGGTACACTATGACTTGACCAAAAATTGTTAGACAAATATTGACCAACATATAAATATATATAATTAATATAGGTTCGTGAATCCGAGGCCAACCTTGCACTTGTTAAATGACGTTATATGTATTTTTACTACGAAATACAGTATGGTGAGTTTTCATAGCTCCCTTTTTAAATGCTTTTGCATTATATATTTTTGGGCTGAGAATACATGCATATTTTATAACTGTTTTACGAAATAGGCACAAGTACTAAAACTAATTCTACGTGGGTTTAAACCAGAAATATCCCATTAGCTTGGTAACTATAACTACTGGTGTATGACTGGAAGGCGCGAATCCTAAAGATAGATCTATTGGGCCTGACAAACCCCATCCTGACTATGGGATGCTTTAGTACTTCGAGGTTTATATAACACACCTGATTCGGTGTACTTTCAGAGGGTAAAACATGAACGTTAAGGCTTGTTACCGAGTGCCTACAACTTATAGAATACTTTTATACACTTGCAAGTGTACATATATTTATAAACGAAAATCTTGTGGTCTATTAATATATTGAAATGATTGTTATGATAAACCTATGAACTCACCAACCTTTTGGTTGACACTTTAAAGCATGTTTATTCTCAGGTATTAAAAAAATCTTCCGCTGTGCATTAGCTCATTTTAAGGATATTACTTGGAGTCATTCATGGCATATTTTGAAAGACGTTGCATTCGAGTCATTGAGTTCATCAAGATTATTATTATGTCAATTATAGTTGGATGTATTATCAAATGGTGTGCATGCCGTCAACTTTCGTTGTAAAGAAAGTTTGTCTTTTAAAAATGAATGCAATGTTTGTAAAATGTATCATATAGAGGTCAAATACCTCGCGATGTAATCAACTATTGTGAATCGTTTATAATATATATGAACGGGTCCTTTCAGTTGGTATCAGAGCGGTGGTCTTAGCGAACCAGGTCTGCATTAGTGTGTCTAACTGATAGTCGTTAGGATGCATTAGTGAGCCTGGACTTCGACCGTGTCTGCATGTCAAAAGTTTTGCTTATCATTTTTGTCGGAATTGCCTGCTTATCATTCTTAGTCTAGACACGTCTTACTGCATTGATTGCATAAATAGTGTATAGACAAAATTCATATCTTAGCGTATCTGCTAATCCATATCTTAGCGTATCTGTTACTGTAAACTTTACCTGACATATCACGTAAATTCCTCCGTAATCTACGAAATCTTTTGCTCTATATATATAGATATTCTATGTAATTAGAATACCACCCGATAGCCGAAAAATCATTTCATATCGAAAAATCCTTTATTCAATCGAACGAAATAGAATTCGTCATTAGTTCAAGTCCCTCGAATTCCGATATGGAATCCCACTCAAGCTCCGAAAGCAGTGTGACCGGAATGGATTAACCAATTAGCCATCATCTATTCTAGATGAATTGGGGATAGGTTCGTAGCCTCCTCAATAATTGGAGACAAGAAGAAGGTGATCCCTTCCATCCACCACATTGCCCTCTTGGCGATGAACCTGAAGCACTTACCGGTGAACCGGTCCGAAACACCATTTTCTCCCTCATTTCCAGAGTATCTCGTCACGATTATATACTACATTAAATTCTAGATTTTATTTATCCGCTCGTCCGAACCGACAATCACCCAGATGTAATAGAAGAAGTCAACGAGCTTCGCGCTCGAGTAGTGGCTTTAGAGAATATGGTGCAAGGGTTACAAACACCAACAAATAACGAAGTATTAATTCATAATTTCGATTTTATTGAATAAATACTCCGTAAAAGTTATGTAATTTCTAAAGTCTTTAGGGATTATTCAGTTCTAGTTTCAACCGTAAATCAAATGAGTTTAATTTAATATTAACTCATTAAATCTATGTTACATCTGAAGAAAATATGCACATATATATTTTCATAAAGACTGTAATAATATTCTGTTGTACAAAATATTAATTGTGAAATTTTTTTTTAACGGGTAGGTAATACCCGAGAGATATATAAATTCAAAATTAATATGTTACATTTTTCGAATCTGATTAAGCAAATCATCAACTATACTCTCAAAATCTCACAACAATATACATTCTTGTATAGTAATCAAAACAACCATTCTCACCCAAATTTGATTACGCATTCTGATTTTGACAAATCAAAATCGAAGTCATGATTTAACAGAAGACATCACTCTTAGATTCCTACATCTTTCAAAGCTATACTTTGGCTTCAAAACTGTGTTAGAACATCATATGTATATTAACGATTACAAACTGTGTTCAAACTCTCCGAAGTTTTCGAAGACACTTCAAACAATGAACAATCGAGATGATGATCCAACCACATATTACCCACATTTATGTACCTAAAAAGCTCTCGAAACCAAAGTTATAGTTCGACGCGTATCCGTGTTAGACCCTTTGGCATTTATTAGCTAAAATGACTTTTCAATTCCTTTTCAAAGTAGACAGTTTTGTCACAGCTCCAGCAAGTCAACTTCGACTTTTCAGTTGGACTAGTCTTATTATAACCTCGATAGATACGTTGCCCTTTCGTCATCGTTACTGGGGACCTTTCATATCTCGCCACCTTAGCAATAAACTTACCAACAACTTCAATTATCTTTGACTTTTCGAAAAATCATTATATTTATTGAAATCACATTATTTACTCATTCGCATCTTGTAACGAGAATTGTCATACGAATCATCGGAAAACAGTAACCAGTATTTTGAAATCTCGCAGCATGTCTACGCCAACAGTTATATGTGTACGTAAAACGTCTATCTCCTGGACTTACATACTTTGAATGTGAAGTTCTGAAAAATATTTTGAACTGCAAACTAGTTCTTGAAATGCTGACGAAGCATCAAAAACTGTAAACGATCTTAACAGTAAAAAAGTTTGATGACAAAGAATAGTAAGGTGGTAAAGCTGAGAAAAAGAGAAGGTTTGGAACTGGAAAACGGATTGAACAGACTATGAAGGAGGCTGTGGACAAATTACAAAGACTAAATCTGCCTTCAAAGAATCCAAATGATTCAGTGCCTGCTAAAGTCATTAACGAATACCTTACTCTTTATTCTAAACCTTTACAGAAAAATCTTCATCATCATCCATCAATATTAAAAATTCTAAGATATTATCATATCTTTCATTATAAATATCCACGATATTTCTGAAGATATTTTCACAACTAATCTTATCTGAAGTCATTTATCTCTTTGCGCTATCAGTGTTACATCATATAAGAAACTATTAGTTTCTATATTCTATAAACTTTCGAGTTTAAATTATGAATGTTTTGAAGTAGTGTTGGGAACTGAAGCATGAGTTAGTATAATATAATGACACTTGATCAACGTGATTATATTACAGTAAGTCATGCTGAGTTTCTAATGGGACATGACGATTCACAGACTATGCCATCATCATGTTCCATGTTACACGACTCTTGTATTCTATTTAATCTCTAAAAATATCAAAAATATATTTTCTTGATGATTCGGTCTTTTCAGGGTATTCTGGTAAATTAATAATCAAGATCGTGCCATTACCATTTCCTTCTTAGAACATTAACTATGTTCATTCTGAAATTCATATCTGCGAATACTGGACCATTACAAACGTTGCTTAATCACAAGAAGAAGAAACGAAAGGACAAAACTCCAAAATAGAAATTGGAGTATAAATCGTAGCAAATAGAAGGGAGCATTAACTGTGGATGTCAATGATTATAGAAGACAAAAGCAGGGGCTTTGAAATATAAGGGAAGATATAAAACCCAACAACCACCCAAAAATTATAAACCGTATATATCGATGCATATAACAATATAAAGACACGGAAGAACTAAAAACACTATAAAACCGAGAGTATAGTAGAAGTAAATAGATTCTTCCGGAGGCAGATGAAAAAGAAGAACGACAGATATGAAAGTGAGGAGTATATCGAGAATCAGTACTGGATGAAGCATATTGACAAATACTTTAAAATATGAGTTGAGGGAGAGAGAATAGAAGGTGTGAGTTGTAAAAAAACGAAGGATGTGGATTTATAATGAAATACCCGACAGAGAAATCAAGATGGATTATCGTATTAATTCGAAGAGAATCATAATCTCCTTAATCACCGAAGCATCAAATCTAACATAGATTACAAAGATTTTCTTTAAATTCGGAGATCAATTGTGATGATGTCAAAAGATATGACGAATCACTATAATCTTATTTCCTTCATTTACGATAACTTCCCTCATACGCTTCGAGTAATCGAATTATTTTATCCATACTTCTTAGACATGATAAAACTTCATAATCGTTACGTCATAATTACATTCTCATTGTTAGCCATAACGACCTCTATCAAATTTCGGGGACGAAATTTCTTTAACGGGTAGGTACTGTGACGACCCGGAAATTTCCGACTAAATTTAAACTTTATCTTTATATTATTCTGACACGATAAGCAATGTTTGTTAAGTTAAACCTCAAGGATTTTAAACTATTTTTATACATTCATTTAAACCTCGACCAAATTCCAATGATTCACGAACCATTAAATGAACATATATGAATATGTATGTATATGTGTATATGTTATAAATTGAAAATGTCAACAAAGTATTTAAACGTATAATGCTTTATATGAACGTATTTGTTTCAATATGATTATCGACGAAATTAAAAAATATATATTAAATGATTGAATTATCAGAAACATTGAATTATGATTACAAGTCTCTGTTGAGAGGTCCACTATGATTTGAGAAAATCTATTCCTCTTAACGATATTCGGAATAATTTGTAAAGCTATTTATAAATAAAAATAAAAAGTGTCATTTACGAAAGTTAGACAAAAGCTAGTGAAAAATTAGTTTCCATAATATTCTATTAATCTATTTTCAAATGTACAAAAACATTTTCAGTTTAAAAAGAACTTTATTATTAAAACGTATATAACTTTTATAAATATCTAGAATCACTTTTGACAACTCATTACTTAACCAGTATAATAAATATAACGATATTTATATTTTATTTCATTAAATATATATAACGATTTAAATTAATATTATATATATTTATACGCGTATTATACATACATAGTTTTTATACTTTTACTATACTTTAACTTTACCTTTACTTTACTTTTACTTTACTTTAACTTTAATAATTCACTTTAATAATTCATACTTTAATAATTCACTTTAATAATTCATACTTTAATAATTCACTTTAATAATTCATACTTTAATAATTCACTTTAATAATTCATACAATAATAATTCACTTTAATAATTCATACTTTAATAATTCATACTTTAATAATTCACTTTAATAATTCAAAAATCTATTATAAATAGAATTCAATAGATTTCATTATTTCATAGAAACTTGAAAATATATTTCTCTAAACTCTCTCAATCAATTTACATATATATATATATATATATATATATATATATATATATATATATATATATATATATATATATATATATATATATATATATATATATATATATATATATATATATATATATATATTTGCTCTGTATTATTTCAAGATATTATTAGTATACATAAAATATTACGACGGAGTGATGTCCGAGTGATTTCAAAATAGTTTTTTTTAAATGAGTCGAAGCTAAGGAAATTATGGGTTATAGCTATGGAGGTGATGGGTATGGTTCATGGGTATGCTCGTGAGGTCAATCTAGTGTTTATCATCTCCGTTGCGTCTACGTACTTTCCTGCAATATTGAATCTCAATATTGATACGTGAGCACTCATAACTTAACTTTTATATATCAATAGTGTATCCCTGACTAGTGCTCGAGTATATAGGATTATGCATGCTTGTACATTTGATATTGTCCTTAGATAGGTTTGTTGAATCCTGAATTAGATACATATGCTACTGAGATAGGGTATATGATATGCATGTCATTGGAAAGCTAGCGAAAAATTAAGAACTTTTCATTTAGATATCGAATGGTTTCGATGAACGGATTAGAAGTTATAGTCAACTGAATTTTAGTATTATTGTTAAAATGATTATTATTACTATCGTCGTTATTATTTTAATAGAAATATCATTGTTATTATAAAATATCATTATTACTATTATGTTAGTATTATCATTTTATCATAATACCATTTTTAGTAAATATAAATAGTGTTATAGAATAATAATAATTATTATTACAAAATAATACAACTTTTACTTATTATTATTATGATCAATATTATTTTATCAAATAAATAGGGGATACAAAGATATTTTTCACCACGCGTAATATAATTACATTAATAATACTTACCACTATAGTTTTACGATATTAAGTGAACTTTATAAATTTTACTACTTAAGATATATGAAAGTATATTTTATTATATATAAACGTTAATATAAATTTTTATTAATAAATGACTTTTATTATTATAAAATCTAATAAATATATTTAAATATATAAAACGACTATAGTTAAGTTATATAATAAACACGTATAAATTTTAGAAGTCATTTTGGGTCAAGTTGACTTTTGTTGACTTTTGCATATTAGTCTCGAGCATTAGGATTGTGGTACACTATGACTTGACCAAAAATTGTTAGACAAATATTGACCAACATATAAATATATATAATTAATATAGGTTCGTGAATCCGAGGCCAACCTTGCACTTGTTAAATGACGTTATATGTATTTTTACTACGAAATACAGTATGGTGAGTTTTCATAGCTCCCTTTTTAAATGCTTTTGCATTATATATTTTTGGGCTGAGAATACATGCATATTTTATAATTGTTTTACGAAATAGGCACAAGTACTAAAACTAATTCTACGTGAGTTTAAACCAGAAATATCCCCTTAGCTTGGTAACTATAACTACTGGTGTATGACTGGTAGGCGCGAATCCTAAAGATAGATCTATTGGGCCTGACAAACCCCATCCTGACTATGGAATGCTTTAGTACTTCGAGGTTTATATAACACACCTAATTCGGTGTACTTTCAGAGGGTAAAACATGAACGTTAAGTCTTGTTACCGAGTGCCTACAACTTATAGAATACTTTTATACACTTGCAAGTGTACATATATTTATAAACGAAAATCTTGTGGTCTATTAATATATTGAAATGATTGTTATGATAAACCTATGAACTCACCAACCTTTTAGTTGACACTTTAAAGCATGTTTATTCTCAGGTATTAAAGAAATCTTCCACTGTGCATTAGCTCATTTTAAGGATATTACTTGGAGTCATTCATGGCATATTTTGAAAGACGTTGCATTCGAGTCATTGAGTTCATCAAGATTATTATTATGTCAATTATAGTTGGATGTATTATCAAATGGTGTGCATGCCGTCAACTTTCGTTGTAAAGAAAGTTTGTCTTTTAAAAATGAATGCAATGTTTGTAAAATGTATCATATAGAGGTCAAATACCTCGCGATGTAATCAACTATTGTGAATCGTTTATAATATATATGAACGGGTCCTTTCAAGATATATAAAAACGAAAACACACACATATATATACTGATAAATACAGATATATTATATGAATCAGATATTATACAGACTCCGTTAACCATCACTATCTGATAAATTTATTTTTGTTTCCTTCTTCCTGATTGAAGATTCATGTATGCTAATTGGTACGAATAAGTTAAATATCACAATCTATTTATTTCTTTTCTTTTTCTGAATAATATTCCTGTCTAACTCCTTGCTACATATCCATATCACTCGTACGAATCTGTTAGCAATCCATCTCAACTGTTATAATTCCCTATTTGCTTTCTGATTGAAACTGCTGTCAACACCCAATTCTTCCATATAACAACGAAATCAGTTGAACGTAGATATCAGCTTTTGGATTTTATTTCTTCTCTTTGTTCTTGTCGACTTAAATGATTCTTCTGTCAATATCAATAAGCTACAAAACAAACTACAATCGAATCTTGTGCTGTAGTAATAGTACACTTTAACTAATACAAACTGCAATTTAGAATTAAAAGAAGATATATAAAAACAAAATAAAATACGAATTTGTTACCTATATCTATCACACTGAAAGTGATTTTTGTTTTTAGTCGGAGTTTGTTACGAATCACTTTCAATCATGAATCAAAACAAGAGAACGTTCATTAGATATATCCTCATTTATAATTGAGAATGAGGGAATATAAATATATATATATATATATATATATATATATATATATATATATATATATATATATATATATATATATATATATATATATATATATATATATATATAAATATATAATAAAAACCATGAAACTCACCTGCAAATTCTTACAACTTATATATTCATTTCTGTTTTGTTGTTCTACACCAAAAGCCAACCCAAAAACTATCTCCACTTCGATCACCATTTATTTTCTATATTTTAGTCATCATCCATCATCTTGTCTTCTTACTTCAACTTCACCACAAACCCATTTCGCCATTCCATCACATCGTTTCATAAATATATATACGTACACTTACATTTTTATTTCTGTTCAAACCACCACAAAAACACCAGCTTCATATTATTATTGTTTTTCTACTACTACGAATTAATATGATATTCCAATTCCAATCTCTTATGCTATCGAACAAATCATCACAGCTGCACAACTTTAATCATGGATTAATGAGCTGTAAAGTTTTCATTACAACTTTCCTTCTCATAATTTGACTCGTGTAAAGGTCAAGTGGGTGGATTCAATTTAATAAAACTAGTACACAATTAAGATGGGATCCTCAAATTTCTAGACAAATGCTAGTGCATGTGGGGACATGATGATAGAAATGAATCCTTAAACAAGCTGCAGTTTAATATATATTTATGGGCAGAATATTTAATCGAGCCAAAATAATCCCATTGCTTGTTGGGCCGTGAATTGATCAAGCATTTCTGTTGGGCTTCGGCTCTCCTACTAGGCCAAGTACTTACTTATCTTGTTGGGCCGGAATTATGAAGACCACGAGTCACCAGACCTGCAAAACGCCATTCCATGTTACTGCAACTCTCTTCCTTTATTACTGTTGTTGTTTTCTGAATTTTCAAATACCATCACAACCAATTAGGACGTATTAATTTAAGTGATAGATACATAAAGCGTTAAATATGAGTGGATGATGAAACTTAATAATAATACAATAAAGATAATACTTTAACTTTAATTATGATATGGGAACCGGAGGACCCTCCATCATTTTTTGTCGATCTTGCAAAACTGGACACAAGGGCGTATGGAGCTGAGCAAAATGTTTGGGCTGATATTTTCAAGTAAGGCTGAAACTGTTTTGCTACTTACTTTCTGTTTAAAGTTTAAAACGCAAACGGAGAACATGTGATGAATGATCACGGTGTTACGATGCATGATAATATTAAACGAATACGGTGATGATGGCACAACTTTAATTATGATATCGATGATACGTGATAAACGATGAGTTGTTGATATTAAAATAATGAGAAAGAGATGAGATTGAGATTGATATCAATATTGATATTGATATTGATCGAGACAATAAAACAACAATGATGATAATGATATGATGATATAGAAAAGATGATGATGATGTGTGTAATACGATCGTGATAATGATGGTAATTCATGATGAGGTGATAAGGAGAAGAGGTGATGGAAATGGGAGAAAAATTATAACAGATTAATATATGTTAAATAAATAAACGAGCGAGGTATTATTCGAAGACAACATGTGGAGCAACGGTTGAGCGTGTTTACGAGTTAGCTAGAGGTCGCGGGTTCGAGTCCCGTCGCGGGCAGTTTAACTTTTTTAAGCCTATTATGAGGTAGTTACTTATCATTATTATTATTATTATTATTATTATTATTATTATTATTATTATTATTATTATTATTATTATTATTATTATTATTATTATTATTATTATTATTATTATTATTATTATTATGATCATCTAACTAGTATAATTAATATCATTAGTATTGAAAGTATCAATTTTTATTAATGACATTATTATTATTATTATTATTATTATTATTATTATTATTATTATTATTATTATTATTATTATTATTATTATTAACAGTATCTTTATTGTTAAAAATGTCATTATTAGTAAAATTATCATTCTTACTAAAATTATCATTTTTATTTTCACTAACACTATCATTATTATTATTATTAATATCACTATTAATATTATTATTATTATTATAACAGATATTATATATATAAATATATTTATTACATACCTATACCAATATTACATAGTTTTATATTTTTAAACAAGATATTATTTTTATTAAGTGATACATAATATATAAATATATTATATAATATATATAGTAATATGATTATATATGTGAAAATTAATCTTAATACATTATAAACTTAGTTGATTAATATTATACGTGTTAATATATATACTTGATATAGGTTCATGAATCCGAGGCCAACCCTAAATTTTGTCAAGTGTCGTCATATGTATTTTTACTACAAAATACAGTATGGTGAGTTTCATTTGATCCTCTTTTACTCTTTACATTTTTGGGGCTGAGAATACATGCAAATGCTTTATTAACTATTTTACAATATTTATATGCGTGAGTTTCATTTGATTCCCTTTTACTCTTTACATTTTTGGGACTGAGAATACATGCGCTGTTTTTACAACTGCTTTATTAAATGCGTTTGAAATATATTTTGAATTGCGAATACATGATATGCTTTTATAAATGTTTGACGAGATAGACAAAAGCAAAACATTCCTCGAATGAATTATTATGCAGACAGAAGTTCTGCGGATTATTATTGAATTATGTGGACATGATAATTGCCACCATTGAATTATGTGGACATGATAATTGCCACCATTGAATTATGTGGACATGATAATTGCCACCATTGAATTATGTGGACATGATAATTGCCACCAATTGATGTGAATGTTATATATCGAGAGAATGATTTTATACACAGGTTATGTGTATGTTATTTTTGTGCACAAGATATGTGTACGGTTACTATGATTTATGAAAATGGTTTCGTACACGAGAAAGATCTACTGTATTTAAAAGATATAGTATGTACATTACAGGTGGGTATAGGATTTGGGCCCATTTGTACCATGCAGGATTTAAATATTGTGGTCTATCAAAAAGATGAATTTTATTGTTTTAAGATAAACCTATGAACTCACCAACCTTTTGGTTGACACTTTAAAGCATGTTTATTCTCAGGTACGAAAGAAATCTTCCGCTGTGCATTAGCTCATTTTAGAGACATTTCATGGAGTCGTTCAAGGCATATAGAGGTCCGTTCATCGCGATGGTACCATATGTTATTGTATTCGCTCGGAAAATTTTGGACGGGGTATGACATCTCCAACCTTGGGCCACGGGTTAGGTGTTCTTGGGTTGCCCTGTGAATGGTTTTGATTTGCGGTTTCTGAGGAGTGCTGTTGCGGGGTTAAATATGGGATCGGGTTTATGTGTATGTTTTAAGTTTAGGATTGGTGGTATTGTTTGTTTGTAATTTCATGTGTTATTCTTCCAATTGTGCTCGCTTGTTTCAATGTAGTCGTTCACAGTACTTAGCACGAACATAGCGAGAGCCAGTGTGATTTGGTTGCCTGTGACCAAGTACTTCATCAACAGATCGATATGATCTGCCCAATGTTGTACCACCGGATCCTCGGATTTTTTATATATAAACATATTACTCCATTCGTCCCATATCAATAGTCTAAGATAAAAAACAAACAGTTTAAGAAAATGTTATAAAAATTTCTATTTACTTTCCAGTTTTACTCTTACTTTTTCTTTCTCCTTTAATCATATTCACATACATTAAGCGCATATTAGAACTTAACTTTCTTATTTTTTTCTATTTATGAAAGTGAACAATTAATTTAAATAATCATAAAATAAAATACTGAACAATTAATATGAGATACGAGAAAGAGGGAGTAATATTTTGCCAAATTTTTTTTTATAAAAGTGAAAAAGGGTCCTGCTATATGTAAGAGCGTGGCAACACAAACATAATCGTACCGATAAAATCAGTTACAAAGTGGGACCAGCTAAACGATGGATCCATTTAAAAAACATTAAATATGAGTGGGCTTTGTTTTTCAGGCCACACGTGCGGATCGGTAATCCCGTGACCTTACGCATCTCAATTAAACTACAGTCAACATGAAATCAAATTTATCATAATCAAAATCAAACTTATAATAAGAGTTTTTTTTTTTTTTTTTTTTTTTTTTTTTTTTAACGGCGATGTTTTTGGAATCAGTAGATCGTTTCTTTCAACGACCCTCATCATTGCACGTAACACACACGTCCGGGCGGAAATCCAAATCCGATAGACGGTACCTGGGAACACATCCATTCGGCCAGTGGTTCCGGGTAGGGGTCCGTGAACGAATCCTGTAAAACCTCCCTATAGGGTCAATATATACCACCATTATTGGTGTTCAATTGGTTTAAAGAAAATCATGTCATCCCTAAGGATCGAACTCATGACCTCTCCCCATCCCATGACACAAAGTACATGGGAAGAACCGTTGGGCTATGCCCGCAAGTTCAACTTATGATAAGAGTTACTTTTTTTTCGAAAAGCATCAATCAATTTATTTATTATATATATAAACAACTCACTGAGTACAGTACATGTGCAAATTAGCATTCTCACAAATTACATCGCAAACAGGATAAGCAACAAATGAATGCAGCTAGGGTGCTAAGGTAGCAACATAGCAACACTTAAACAAAATGCAGCCTATACAAGATAGCAACTCGGATTGTGAAACCAATTATGCCGTTCGATGAATTTCTCCTTGCACCGCCTCGCGTTCTACTCGAAGCTTTTGTTTGAATCTCAATTAGCGCGACCGGCACATTCCAACAATTATTATTAAAAACTTTATGATTTCGATTCTTCTAAATTAGGTACCCGCACACCCACACAACCGCTTGCCATATGAGTTTGCCCGATCCCGAGATTATTTGCCCCGAATTCCCTTGAAACAAGTCAAGACACGCAATATTTGAATAGCTACAACGTCCCCACCAATCAAACACCTTTTGCCACACATGACTCGACTCGCTACAATGGATAATGGAGTGTTCAACCGTCTAAACATCGTCATCGCAAATTGCGCAACGAACTGAGTTGAGATCAACACCCCGTTTATCCAATTCAGTAAGTGCCGGGAGGCGATTTTTTAATAGCCGCCAAACAAAAACACCCACCTTTTTAGGGACCACACCATTATATAAAGTCTCACGATTAGAACTGTATGAGTTAAGTACCTTAGCCGCAACCAGATCATAAAGAAACTTAGTAGTGAATTTACCATTGTTACACAAGTCCCACCGCCATGAGTCTGCAACACTAGAATTAATTCTTACTGATTTTAAGAGTTCGGATAATTCAGCAAGCTCATTTTCAGCCCTCCTAGATAGAGCACGAACCCAATCCCAGATTCCAATATATTCTGACCTGTTCCAGGATAACCTTTCCTTGACCGAGACCGAGATGTCCGAATCAAGGTAAGCTAACCTGCTGAACCTGTTTTTAAGAGGTACATTCCCGAGCCATATATGTTCCCAGAACTTAGTAGATGCTCCATCACCAATGACCCGAAAAAAAGAGACCCGAAAAGGAAGGCCCAACTCGTCAATAGTGCAACCTGTTTTAATAATATTGGACCAAACAAAGCTGTATGAACCAAGAGAAACATTAGATTGAACCAACCCCCCCGAAGACCCGAAAATACTCAAAATAACCTTAACCCATAAGGAGTTGGTTTCGGTTTTAAACCTCCACCACCACTTACCGATTAAGGCCAAATTTTCACAATTAAGAGAGCCCAAATTTAACCCCACCTTCCCGAAAGGCAGAACAGTTTCGTCCCAGTTAACCCATGCAATTTTAGAGTTATTACCCGACCCGTCCCAGAAAAAAAAGAATGCCTTACACTCTCCAATTTTTTTAGCACACATGGCGGGGGAATTAAGAACGAGAAGTAGTAAAACAGTAAACTATTTAACACCGATTTCACAAGGGTCAAGCGTCCACCAAATGACATCGAACTAGCCTTCCAATCCGAAAGACGTTTCTCAAACTTATTCTCACCGGTTTCCAACTATCCAATTTTTTCATTTTACCACCAACCGGAAGCCCCAAGTAAATAAAAGGAAGTGACCCGCCACAGCATCCGAACATATTAGACATTTCATCCACTTCTACACAGTCAACACCTACACCATATAAGTTGCTTTTATTGTAGTTCACCTTGAGCCTGGGAGTTAACTCAAAACATTTAATGAGATTCATAAGGTTCCTAATGTTGGATTCACTCCAAAACCCGAAGAAGATCGTATCATCCGCATATTGAAGATGCGAAATAGGAATTTTATCATGGCCTATTTCCACTCCAATAAACCTGCCATTATTTAGCACCTCTTTAGATTAAAGCATTTAACCTTTTAGTCGCAAGAATGAAAAGGAAAGGAGAAAGCGGATCTCCTTGTCTTACACCCCGCTCCAACGAGAACTCATGAGTTGATGAACCATTAACAAGTATAGAGATTGAGGCTGATTTAAGACACGAAATAATCCAATTCCTGCATTTCAAACCAAACCCCATTATCTCCATGATTTCAAGAAGAAAATCCCAATTCAAGCAATCGAAAGCTTTTTCAAAATCGACTTTGAAAATGAGACTTTTAGAGCGCATATGTTTTAAAAACTCAACCATTTCATTAGCGATTAAAGCACATTCTAGGATATTGGCCCCTTTATAAACGCACTGTGCTCGAATCCCACAAGGTTAGGAATTACTTTCCTAAGTCGGTTAGAAAGCAACTTAGCAATTATTTTATAATAATTACCGATTAGACTAATAGGCCGGTAGTCATTTAAGTTAATCGAATCTACTTTTTTCGGTACGAGAGTAATAAATGATGCATTACAACCACGCGAGATGGTACCCGTAACCCAGAAAGAATTAATGGCAGCCATATGATCATCTTTAATCATACCCCAATATTTTTTGTAAAAACCCAAATTAAAACCATCCGGGCCCGGGGCCTTCGAACTCGCAACCTTTAACTGCCTCCCAGACTTCCGATTCGCTGAACATATATTCTAATTCAGCTGTTGCACACCCATCAATCTGATTTAATTCCAGCCCACTGAAATCAGCACGGCCCAATAATCGAGGCCTTCTGTTCCTTGCAGCCGCAAACCTAGCCTGAAAGTGAGCAACGGCAGTAGATTTCACAATAGCAGGTTCTTCAAACAAGAGCCATTAATTGTTAGCCCGCGGATGTTGTACTTACTGTATCTTCAACGCATAGTCGAGTGGAAAAATATAGTGTTCTCATCACCCTCGAGGGCCCATCGAATACGAGCCTTTTGTTTTAACATGTTCGCTTTAATTTTCTCCTTTTCTAGCCATCTTTTCCTAGTCTCCAACCAACAGATTCTATCTTGATCACTTAAATTCCCGAGCTCAGATTTTTGCTCCCAACAAGAAGCTAACGCTTTCAGGTTTTTAATTTCAGTGTCAAGATTCCCAAACAAATTTTTACTCCACTCTTTCAAATTGACTTTCACGTTTGTGAGCCGCTCCCTAAACACACAATCCTTTTTCACACCATGAACAACTTTATTCCAACCATCAATAACCACATTATCAACACCATACTTATTAAACCATTCATCAAATATCTTGAATGGTTTCGGACCAAAGTCAATTACTTTATCCCTAAGGATTAAAGGACAATGGTCCGAATCTAATCTATCCAATGCTACAATTTAAAGATCTTCTCATTGACTCATGAAATCATCATTAACAAGAAACCGGTCTAACTGACTAAATTTGTTCACATCATCGCTAATGCGAGTGAACCGCTTACCGTTAATAGGAATATCAATCAAACCATTTCTTGTAATGAACTCATTAAATCTAGTTGCACGAGTTTGACGAAATACACTATTTAACCGATCCGAATGAAATCTAACCTCATTAAAATCACCACATAACAACCAAGACGAATCAATCTTATCAAGAAGACCATCAAGTGAGTGCCACATCTCCTTCTTACCCGCATCATTATGAGGCCCGTATATATTAACAATAATTGACTCCTTACCCGATCCGACCCAATTACCTCTAACCGCCAAGAAGAATTCACTTGTGACAGCTTTAATAATCGAGAACATAGTCGTATCCCAAACAAGTAATAAACCCCCAGAACTACCAATGCCTCCTTTTGAACAAAACTGACATCACTATGTCCCCATAGTGCTTGAACCCAACTATCATCGTGAAATCGACACTTAGTTTCTTGAAACACCGCAATATCAAGTTTTTCTGACATAACTATACCCCTAACCCAGCTGTAACAACCTGACTTTTTCCATTAACTTTTCATTAAATACTTAACGACCGTTAGTTAAATTCTAATGAATTTATATGCTAGAACGTTTTCTTTTAAGTATACTATTTTGATATGTGCTACGTATTAAATGATTTCATACTTTGGTTTAGAAGTATGCGAGAAACTTAGAAAACGCAAGAAAAACGTACGGTTAGTGAAAACCGGAAAAACGTCTTTAAGACAACGAAACGATTGATAATCTACTTTTAATAATTATTTTATATAATTATTATGCTTTAAAGATAGTTTTAACTTCTTAGAAGTTTTATAAATTTAAAACGCGTAGAATTTGCTAAAACGCTCGGTTAACGTTCCAGCTTTCGGTTTTGGTTAATGACACTTAGCAACGAAATAAATAATTATTAAGTATAATAATTATTCCATGTATTTTATAAATTTAGAATTCTTTTATTATTAATAGAATTTAATTTAATTCAAAAATCCGAAGGATTTAACGTTTAGCGATTCGGTTCGCGTTTTTTGGTTTTGGGACACTGATGAGATCCGAAAGCATCACCCTTAACCACAAAAGAGACCCTTGGGGAGCAATGTTTCATATTGAACCAATTTAGTACACGTTCAATATATGCCTTTTGAGACAACCCTAATGTCTCATTGGCTCGATCTCAATTCCTATAACATAAGAGGCTTCGCAAAGATCTTTCATGTCAAAGTTTCTAGATAGAATTGGTTTTGACTCATGCAATAAATCCACATTATAACTTATTAAATGATATCATCAACCTAAAGCACAATTAAAATAAAATTGCTCCCACTCATCTTAAGGTACATTGAGTTATCTTCTGATTTCTAATGAAGTTGTGTTTCTTCATTACTTCATCAGTTTTGAATACCATTGATGAGATGCTTTCTTAAGCCCATAAATACATTTCTTGAGTTTACAAACTAAATGTTCATAGATTTGATATAGAAAACCTTAAGGTTGAGCCATGAACACATCTTCATGTATATCTCCATTAAGAAATGTCATTTTTGGCGTCCATTTGATGTAACTCAAAGTAAAAAATGAGTTACTAAGACCATTATGATCCTTAGGGAGTCTTTTCTCGACACTAGAGAAAAGGTTTCTTTATAATCAATAATCTCATTTTATGTATACCCTTTTGCAATTAAAGGAGCTTTGTATCATTAAAGAATTCCATTTAGTAATTGACAAGTTCCTAAATGATACTTTTGCTCATTGAGTTCAACTCATCTTTCATTGCTTCCCTCTAATGAGTTGATTACTCATACTAATGGCATCCTCAAATGATTCGGGGCCATTGCATTTCCCCAAGTCAAAATCAGTCTCATTCAAATGGATATAGTAATCGCCATAATTCGTGGGTTGCCTTGTCATTGTGATCTATGCAATGAATATCGAGTTTCTTGTGGTGCAATATTAATCTTGAGGTTAGGCTCATTTTCCTATACTTTATTGGATGATCTTGAGTAGTTAAGTGATCATTCGAGGTGTCAAAGTGGACTGTTAATCGGGATGGGCACATGAAAATTATGGTGTCTCATCTCGAGCCACTTGCAGTTCAGTTCTTTTAAATGAACCTATCCCACTGTTATTAGCATTTCCAAGAAACTCAGCATGGCGTGTTGATGTGTACGGGGTGTACTAGGAAATAGTATTATTTTTATAACGAAATACTATTAAATATGATACAATTTTACACAAGATATTTATTTATTTATAGAATGGATATACCTAAACCTTGCTACAACACTTATAGGCAGTGTACCTAATCGTACAGTAGTGTAGTTTTTAGTAAGTCCGGTTCGTCCACAGGGAACTCTTAAACAAGCTTAACGCTATATTAGTTTTAAATTTATAAAAATACAAATATATATATATATAAGTGATATTATTATTATAAAAGGGGGTTTTTACCGTTTAATGACCGGTTTGTCGATTTTTAAAACTTTAGTCACAGTTAAAACCTAATGTAAAATATTAAAAATAAATATAACTTAATTTAAAGCGTAAAGTAAATAACGATAATGAAATTGTGATGAATAAAAATGCGATAAATAAAAATTGCGATAAGTAAAGAGTACGATAATTAAAAGTGCAACTAAATACAATGACAATATATAAAAGTGCGATAATTAAAAGTGCATTTAAATATGAAATAAAAGAATTATGCTTATTTAAACTTCCATAATCATGATGTTTGACGTGTTGATTTTTAGTTTATTCACATGGGTTAATTGTTCTTTGTCCTGGATTATTCAATATGTCCATACGGATTTGTCCATAATAGTCCATCAGTAATAATCATAAAACGCGGAAGTCTTCGCCAAATTATTCTTATTCCCTAAGTTAAATATTCCAACTAATTGGGGATTCGAATTGTAACAAGGTTTTAATACTTTGTTTAATGAATACACCAGGTTATCGACTGCGTATAAACGAAGGTTTTACTACTTTGTTAACAATTACACCAATTACCCTTGAATGTAATCCACCCCTGTTTCAACAAGTCTACTAACTATGAATCCAGTTCCGTGTCCGGTAAAATGAACAATTATTGGTATTTATAGATATCCCGCCCACCGTGCCTGTGACGACCCGGGAATTTCCGACTAAATTTAAACTTAATCTTTATATGATTTTGATACGATAAGCAAAGTCTGTAATGTTGAGTCACAAAAATTTTGAACTATTTTATATATTCGTTTGACCTTCGACCATTCCCGAAGATTCACGAACAACTATTTATAAATAGACACATGTATTTAAATGTACATATATATATATATATATATATATATATATATATATATATATATATATATATATATATATATATATATATATATATATGATAATTTGAAATATTATTTGAAATATTATATGATTTAATTGTTGGAAATAAATATGTAAAATAATAAGCGATGTAATGGAAACTATATTTATAAATATATAGATATATATATAATTATGTATATAAAAATTACTTGTAAATATATAACGTTTTATTAAATCTTGTTGTTTAAAAATATATAATATATTTGTTTTAGTAATTAAACTTGCTATTTTTAAAACTATTTATATCTAGAATGAGAATATATTAAAAATAAATGATTTCGAGCTTAATTAGTAAATGTATGTAACACTCGGTTGACGTTTTATTAGTTTTAACATAGATATAATACATGTTCATGAAGGATTGAATTAAAAGTTGAACTGTAAATCGATTGCGAAGATTTTAGATTTGTTAAAAGTATTTTTACCCTTTTAAGTTTAAATATTAGTACTCCGTACATATAAATTGGAACAGAAAATAAATAATTTTCGAACCTTTTTGATCAGGTTTCAAACAGGAAATGAGTGAAATAATTAAATATTATTAATCTAAAAATTTGAGATTTTTAGGAACACTTTTTTTACGTTAACTGTTTAGCAATGAACACGTTATACCTATCCTAGATCATTTGTCGGAAGAAGAAAAGTGTTGTACATTCAGTATAGTACTTCAATCATTCACTTTTATGTTTTTTATTATTATTATTATTATTATTATTATTATTATTATTATTATTAATATTAATATTAATATTAAATATCATATTATATAATACATAATATATATCTTCTATATATCTATATATATGTAATATATGTATCTGTATATCGTAAGAGAGGGAGAGAGACCCTCGCCACCACCAGAACACCACCTCGCCGGACCACCACCTCGCCGAACCACCACCGATCACCCTCTCCCACCTACAAGCACCAATTCAATCACCGAGAACCAATTTACATCTCTTCTCTCTCTTCCTTACTCTCCTTCTTCCTTCGTGATTTTTTTCGTGAACCCATTAAACCCACCACCACTTACCAAACACAACCAATTGTTTCATGTTAATGTTGATCGTGTACAAACTGCAGCCACTACAGTAGTTATACATATTTTTTTGTTGGTTATCTACGTGAACCTGCAACAAACGTGAAGGTGAGGCACGAGGAAGATGATGTATAGTGATCTTGTTATGATGATGACGACAGTGCATATTGAAGATGATGAAGTAATATAAAGATAAATATGATGATGGTCTCCGTGATGAATCACGATGTTGATTAAAGATGATGAGGAATCGGAATATAGAAAACGATAAGGATGATGATGATGTTACTATGACGTACAAGATGATGATAGAATGGGTGATGATGAAGATGATGATACGGGATGATGAACGATGATAATGTTGAAGGTGATGAATAGTAATGGGTCACCATGAAATCGTGATTTTATGTCGATGATGATGCCGAGAGATGATGATGATGATGCCAAGAGATGATGATGATTATGCCGAGATATGATGATGATGATGATGATGCCGAGAGATGATGATGATGATGCCGAGACATGATGATGAAGATGATGCCGTGGTGTATGTGTTAATGATGATAATAAAACATGGAAATGATAATGATAATGGTATACCTTTTATCATTATCATTATTATTATTATTATTATTATTATTATTATTATTATTATTATTATTATTATTATTATTATTATTATTATTATTATTATTATTATTATTATTATTATTTTATCATAACTATTATTAATATTTTTTTATTTTATGATTATGAATTGAGTATGATGATGATGATAATGAAGATCATGATGATCATGGACGATGGTGATGATGAATGACGATTATGATCGATGACGTTTAGGAGGGTATAACTCTCATTATTAATTTTTATTATTGTTTATTGTTATTATTATTATTCCTATTAATTTTATTATTGTTATTATTAAGATTATTATGAATTGTGTTATTATTGGTGTTATAAGTATTATTATTGTTAGTATTATGATAAGAGTTATCGTAAGGATTATAATTATATATACATATAAATTATGAATACAAATATGAAAATGAGTAAAACTATAATTAAGTCATGATCCAAATTAGATATTATCACTATTATTATTATTAGAAGTATTATTATTAGTAAAATCATTATTAACATCATTATTAGTAAGAGTATTGTTATTATAGACATTATAGTTTTATTATTACTAATATTGTATGTCATTATTATTTTTATTACTAAAAATATTAAAAATTATCATTTCAGTAAAGTTATCATTGTTATTATTATTATTATTATTATTATTAATATTATTCAAGGTATTATTTAAATTATCATTTTTCTATCATTATTATTAAAAGTATCATTTTTATCATTATTATTATCATAACTATTATCATTATTATTATCATTATCATTATTATTATTATTATTATTATTATTATTATTATTATTATTATTATTATTATTATTATTATTATTATTATTATTATTATTATTATTATTATTATTATGAAACACCTTTTATCTACTATTATCAATATTATTTTATCGAATAACTATTAGTTATATAAAATCATATTTACTACATATAATGTAACTATATTAATACTTTTTACAATAAATATTAATAAATGTAACTAATTAGGTTATTAATGAAAAACATAATTAAAGTAACAATTGAATCCGAGGCCAACCCTGCATTGTTCAATATAGTCATATGTATTTTTACTACAAAATACATTAGGTGAGTTTCATTACTCCCTTTTTATATATATTTTTGGGACTGAGAATACATGCGCTGCTTTTATAAATGTTTTACGATATAGACACAAGTAATTGAAACTACATTCTATGGTTGAATTATCGAAGTCAAATATGCCCCTTTTTATTAAGTCTGGTAATCTAAGAATTAGGGAACAGACACCCTAATTGACGCAAACTCTAAAGATAGATCTATCAGGCCCAACAAGCCCCATCCAAAGTACCGGATGATTTAGTACTTCGAAATTTATATCATGTCCGAAGGAGGATCCCGGAATGATGGGAATATTCTTATATGCATATTGTGAATGTCGGTTACCAGGTGTTCAATCCATATGAATGATATTTTTGTCTCTATGCATGGGACGTATGTTTATGAGAAATGGAAATATGAAATCTTGTGGTCTATTAAATTTATGAAATGATTATTTATGTTAAATTAATGAACTCACCAACCTTTTGGTTGACACTTGAAAGCATGTTTATTCTCAGGTATGAAAGAAATCTTCCGCTGTGCATTTGCTCATTGTAAAGACATTATTTGGAGTCGATCATCGCAATGGAACCAGATGTTGGTGACTTCGTCCGTACGGATTAGGACGGGGTATGACATGTGGCATCAGAGCTGGTATAACACCGTCCATGTGTGGCGGGTTAGTCGTAAAGGAGGTTCTCACAGTGTTACCTGTGACGAAGCATTGGCTCTTACTCCTTGCGATCCCTTACGAGGGTTGGCAGTAGCCGAGAGGCAGGCCCTAAAATCAGTATCTGAGGTACACTTAGTGGTCACCAGGCAGTTAGTTGGGAAGGCACTGGGTGGGACGGTGGTTGTCCCTACATGATCTACATGTGGTATCAGAGTGGTGGTCTTAGCGAACCAGGTCTTGCATTAGTGTGTCTAACTGATAGTTGTTTAGATACATTTGTGAGTCTGGACTTCGACCGTGTCTGCATGTCAAAAGTTTTGCTTATCATTTCGTGTCTAAAAATTTCCTGCTTATCATTCTTAGGGAATCACTTGCTTATTATCTTAAGTCTAGACACGTCTTACTGCATTTAGTGCATCGATAGTGTATAGACAAAATTCATATCTTAGCGTATCTGTTATTGTTACCTTTGCCTGACAGCTTCCGTAGATTCCTCCGTAACTTATGGGATTTTAGTATAATATATGCATATGTAAATTATGTATTGCAGGGTACTAATCTAAATCCTATAATCTACTTCTTATCGAAAATCCTTCATCTGATCGTACGAGATGAATCCCTCAACCAGTACGAGTCCCTTAGATTCCGATAAATATTCCGGTAGTTATTCCGACAGCTATTCCGACATAGAGTTTCACTCGAGCTCCGAAAGCAGTGTCACCAGAATGAATCAACCAATCAGCCATTCCCAATTCATCTGATGATTTCGTAATTGACTAAATCAATGGAGACGAGAAGAAGGCGATCCTTTCCACTCACCAATCTGTACTCTTGGTGAAGAATCTGAAGCACTTACCGGCGAACCTGTTCATAACACAATTTTCTCTCTCATTTCCAGAGTATCTCGCCACGACTATATCACAAGTCAGATTCAATACCTTATTCATTCACTCGTTCATACCGACAATCATCCCGGAGTAATAAAGTAAATGAGTTTCGCGCTCGAGTGGTAGCTTTGGAAAATATGGTGCAAAATGTACCAGCTTTAACAACATCAATGACATCAATTGTACCACCAGCAATAACACAAACCACAACAACGCACACATCAACATCACAATCGGTACCCCGAGCATAATCATCGTTCTACATAACGTTCTGCATAAGTTATCTTCTTTCAACATGATGAATGTGTAATCTCTAATGTTTTAGAGATTATATATTCTTGTTCTAACGTAAATCAAATGAGTTTAATATCATATTAACCCATTAAATCCATGATTGCATCTGAAGAAAATATATACACAAGTATATTTTCATAAAGATTGTAATTAAAAATTCTTTCGTACAAACTGTTAATGGTGAAAATATTTTAACGGGTAGGTAATACCTGAGGGATATTTAAATTTCACTTTAATAAGTTACACTGTATATTCGACGAAGCTGATTCAACAATCATTTACTATCCTATTTACATTCACCGATATACGAACCTGTTCACCACAAAATAACCATTTTCATTCAATTTCATAATTGGATTTTGATTTATCATAATCCAACAAGTGGCATAATGAAGCAAACATTTGATGAAATAAAAATTTGATAGAAACAAACAAATTAACTACGAATAATTTTGTTAAGAATCCACGCTAACTGTTCCAGCTACCTGTTCCTAGCTAACTGATTACATTTTATTTATCGCAATTTAATTATCGCAATTTACATTCTCGCACTTTATTTATCGTCATTTAATTTCTGTTATTTACTTTACACACTTTATTTATCGTCATTTAATTTCTGTTATTTATTTTTACGCACTTTAAATATCGGGACACGTATACAAGGTTTTGACATATCATATCGACGCATATATATATATATATATATATATATATATATATATATATATATATATATATATATATATATATATTTGGAATAACCATAGACACTCTATATGCAGTAATGATCGAGTTCTCTATACAGGGTTGAGGTTGATTCTACAATAATATATATACTTTGAGTTGTGATCGAGTCTGAGACGTATACGGGTCACGACACGTATTAATTACTTCGAATATTATATATTAAACTATATATGAATTATTGGACTGTCAACTGTGGACTATCGACTGTGGACTAATAATATTGGACAATTAAAATGAATTAAAATATTGATTATAACATATGAAACTAAACAATTCTTTAAGTTTGCCACTTGATTTCATCTTAAACCACATTTGTATATTGACGATTACAATCTGCGTTCAAACCTTTCATGATTCTTGAAAACACCTCAATCGAGAGGATGAACCAACCGCACTTCATCTACGGAAGGAAAGATTTATGCATATAGTTATGTATCTGAATACACTCGGAACCTAAGTAAACGTTTAACACATATCAGTGCTAGCTCCTTTGGCCTTGTTATTACCGAAAATAACATTTCAATTCTTTTCAAATTAGTCAATTTTGTCACAGCTCCAACAAGTCAACTTTGACTTTTCGTTATAAACAACCTTATTATAACCTTGATATATATGTGTACTCTTTTATTGTTACCGGGAAATCTTTTATATTCCACCATATTACTAGCAGATGTACCAGCAACTTCGTCGCTCCTTGGTTTAAATCTCTCCGACAAATCACTATATTTATCTATTGAAGTCTCATCATGTACTCATCCCATCTTGTAACTAGAACTGTCATACCAATTATCGGGAGTCAGCAATCAGTACTTTGAAAACGCACAGCATATCTACATCAACAGTTATATGTATAACTGTTATCTTCTAGAATTATGGTCTTTTATTCTGAAATTCAGAACAGCACTCAGTCTACAAATCAATACTTTGAATGTTGAAAAAGCTGAATGAAGCAGCAGAAACTGTAGACAACCGTAAACGACCTTGATCGTCGAAAGTTTAATGATAAAGAATAGTATGTTGGAAAAACTCAGAAAAGTTGGAACTGGAAAACGGATTGAGCTAACCACGAAGGAGACCAAGGACAAATACAAGGACCAAACTTTGTATTTAAAGAATCTGATGATTCTGTTTCTGATGAAACATTTAGCGAATACATTGCTTCCGAATCTAAACCCTTACGGATAAATTTTCTTCGTCATCCATCGATATTAGAAATTCCAAGATATCATCGTATCTTTCATTATAAATATCCTCGATATTTCTGAAGATATTTTTATAACTATTCTTATCTGAAATCATTAATCTCTTCGTGATATCAATGTTACATCATATAGAAACTGTTAGTTTCTATATTCTGTAAACTTTCGAGCTTAAAATATGAATGTTATTGAAGTAATGATGGGAATTGATGCATGAGTTAGTATAATATAATGACACTTGATCAACGTGATTATATTACAGTAAGTCATGCTGAGTTTCTAATGGAATATGATGATTCACAGACTATAACATCATCATGTGTCATGTTACATAACTCTTTCATTCTACTTAACTACTGAACATATCAAGAAAGTATATTCTTGATAGTTCTATTCTCAGTGATTCTGGTAATTTGACAAATCGAATCGTGCTATTACCTTTCCTTTCTACCTTGTATATTATAATAATTCAAAACTCCATACTTACGAATTTTAGACCATTACTCGCTTTACTAGAGATCGAGAGGATAATAAAAAGGCAAAGAGCTTCAAAATATAAGAGAAAATATAAAGCCCAATAACAACACGAAGGTTACAAACTACGGATATTAATACGAATAGCAATATAAAGAAACAGTATAATTAAGAATAGTATCATCCCAAGGTAATAGTATAAGTAAAAAGATTTTTCTGGTGGAAGATTGAAAAGAAGGATGACAGAAAAGATAATTAGAAAATATTAAGGATTAGAACTGGATTAAACATTTTCACACTCTTTTGGATGTATGAACTAAGAAGAAAAGTATAGGAATGATGAGGATAATGGAACAAAAGAGTTCAATTTATAATAAAAATATCAGACAGAGTAATCGAGGCAGATCACCGTATTAAATAATAGAGATCTTAATTTCCTTACTCGCCGAAGAATCAAATCTTTAGATTTCGAAGATTTTCTTTAAATCCCTTGAATTCCGGAATTCAAACGTGATCACGTCAAAGGTTAAGACGCACCTTATTTTCTAAATTCAACCCTGACCCTGTCAAAAGTTAAGACGAATCTTTACATTTTCTATTTCAATCTTTTGTGATAGCTTCATTCGTACTTTTCAAATAACCGAATTGTTTTATCCACATTACTCAATGATGATAAAACTCTATTTATCAACTCATATTCGTCATGAAAACATTTTTATTGTTAGCAATGACGACCTCATTCAAATTTCGGGACGAAATTTCTTTAACGGGTAGGTACTGTGACGACCCGGAAATTTCTGACTAAATTTAAACTTAATCATTATATGATTTCGATACGATAAGCAAAGTCTGTAATGTTGAGTCACAAAAATTTTGAACTATTTTATATATTCGTTTGACCTTCGACCATTCCCGAAGATTCACGAACAACTATTTATAAATAGACACATGTATTTAAATGTGTGTGTGTGTATATATATATATATATATATATATATATATATATTTATGATAATTTGAAATATTATTTAAAATATTATATGATTTAATTGTTGGAAATAAATATGTAAAATAATAAGTGATGTAATGGAAACTATATATATAAATATATATATATATATATATATATATATATATATATATATATATATAATTATGTATATAAAAATTACTTGTAAATATATAACGTTTTATTAAATCTTGTTGTTTAAAAATATATAATATATTTGTTTTAGTAATTAAACTTGCTATTTTTAAAACTATTTATATCTAGAAAGAGAATATATTAAAAATAAATGATTTCGAGCTTAATTAGTAAATGTCTGTAACACTCGGTTGACGTTTTATTAGTTTTAACATAGATATAATACATGTTCATGAAGGATTGAATTAAAAGTTGAACTGTAAATCGATTGCGAAGATTTTAGATTTGTTAAAAGTATTTTTACCCTTTTAAGTTTAAATATTAGTACTCCGTACATATAAATCGGAACAGAAAATAAATAATTTTCGAACCTTTTTGATCAGGTTTCAAACAGGTAATGAGTGAAATAATTAAATATATTTAATCTAAAATTTTGAGATTTTTAGGAACACTTTTTTTACGTTAACTATTTAGCAATGAACACGTTATACCTATCCTAGATCATTTGTCGGCAGAAGAAAAGTGTTGTACATTCAGTATAGTACTTCAATCATTCACTTTTATGTTTATTATTATTATTATTATTATTATTATTATTAATATTAATATTAAATATCATATTATATAATACATAATATATATCTTCTATATATCTATATATATGTAATATATGTATATGTATATCGTAAGAGAGGGAGAGAGACCCTCGCCGCCACCAGGACACCACCTCGCCGGACCACCACTGATCACCCTCTCCCACCTACAACCACCAATCCAATCACCGAGAACCAATTTACATCTCTTCTCTCTCTTCCTTACGCTCCTTCTTCCTTCGTGATTTTTTTCGTGAACCCGTTAAACCCACCACCACTTACCAAACACAACCAATTTTTTCATGTTAATGTTGATCGTGTACAAACTGCAGCCACTACAGTAGTTATACAAATTTTTTTTGTTGGTTGTCTACGTGAACCTGCAACAAACGTGAAGGTGAGGCACGAGGAAGATGATGTATAGTGATCTTGTTATGATGATGACGACAGTGCATATTGAAGATGATGAAGTAATATAACGATAAATATGATGATGGTCTCCGTGATGAGTCACGATGTTGATTAAAGATGATGTGGAATCGAAATATAGAAAACGATAAGGATGATGATGATGTTACTATGACGTACAAGATGATGATAGAATGGGTGATGATGAAGATGATGATACGGGATGATGAACGATAATAATGTTGAAGGTGATGAAAAGTAATGGGTCACCATGAAATCGTGATTTTATGTCGATGATGATGATGCCAAGAGATGATGATGATGATGCCGAGAGATGATGATGATTATGCCGAGATATGATGATGATGATGATGATGATGCTGAGAGATGATGATGATGATACCGAGACATGATGATGAAGATGATGCCGTGGTGTATGTGTTAATGATGATAATAAAACATGGAAATGATAATGATAATGGTATACCTTTTATCATTATTATTATTATGATTATTATTATTATTATTATTTTATCATAACTATTATTAATATTTTTTTATTTTATGATTATGAATTGAGTATGATGATGACGATAATGAAGATCATGATGATCATGGACGATGGTGATGATTAATGACGATTATGATCGATGGCGTTTAGGAGGGTATAACTCTCATTATTAATTTTTATTATTGTTTATTGTTATTATTATTATTCTTATTAATTTTATTATTGTTATTATTAAGATTATTATTATTATAAATTGTGTTATTATTGGTGTTATAAGTATTATTATTGTTAGTATTATGATAAGAGTTATTGTAAGGATTATAATTATATATACATATAAATTATGAATACAAATATGAAAATTAGTAAAACTATAGTTAAGTCATGATCCAAATTAGATATTATCACTATTATTATTATTAGAAGTATTATTATTAGTAAAATCATTATTAACATCATTATTAGTAAGAGTATTGTTATTATAGACATTATAGTTTTATTATTACTAATATTGTATGTTATTATTATTTTTATTACTAAAAATATTAAAAATTATCATTTCAGTAAAGTTATCATTGTTATTATTATTATTATTATTAATATTATTCAAGGTATTATTTAAATTATCATTTTTCTATCATTATTATTAAAAGTATCATTTTTATCGTTATTATTATCATAACTATTATTATTATTATTATTATTATTATTATTATTATTATTATTATTATTATTATTATTATTATTATTATTATTATTATTATGAAACACCTTTTATCTACTATTATCAATATTATTTTATCGAATAACTATTAGTTATATAAAATCATATTTAGTACATATAATGTGACTATATTAATACTTTTTACAATAAATATTAATAAATGTAACTAATTAGGTTATTAATGAAAAACATAATTAAAGTAACAATTAATACACTTATAATACATAAATTGTTCGATTACCATTATATGTGTTAATATATATATATATATATATATATATATATATATATATATATATATATATATATATATATATATATATATATATATATATATAATGATATAGGTTCGTGAATCCGAGGCCAACCCTGCATTGTTCAATATAGTCATATGTATTTTTACTACAAAATACATTAGGTGAGTTTCATTACTCCCTTTTTATATATATTTTTGGGACTGAGAATACATGCGCTGCTTTTATAAATGTTTTACGATATAGACACAAGTAATTGAAACTACATTCTATGGTTGAATTATCGAAGTCAAATATGCCCCTTTTTATTAAGTCTGGTAATCTAAGAATTAGGGAACAGACACCCTAATTGACGCGAACTCTAAAGATAGATCTATCGGGCCCAACAAGCCCCATCCAAAGTACCGGATGCTTTAGTACTTCGAAATTTATATCATGTCTGAAGGAGGATCCCGGAATGATGGGGATATTCTTATATGCATATTGTGAATGTCGGTTACCAGGTGTTCAATCCATATGAATGATATTTTTGTCTCTATGCATGGGACGTATGTTTATGAGAAATGGAAATATGAAATCTTGTGGTCTATTAAAATTATGAAATGATTATTTATGTTAAACTAATGAACTCACCAACCTTTTGGTTGACACTTGAATGCATGTTTATTCTCAGGTATGAAAGAAATCTTTCGCTGTGCATTTGCTCATTGTAAAGACATTATTTGGAGTCGATCATCGCAATGGAACCAGATGTTGGTGACTTTGTCTGGACGGATTAGGACGGGGTATGACAGTGCCTAGTCAAGCGTATGTGGTTATATATAAATACATCAAATTATAAGTCTATATATTAAATTAACGAGGTATCATTTAGTTAATATAAAGCCCATTAATAGCCCATAGTCTAATTTCCACAAGTGTCGTTCTTTTGTCCAAACCCCAATTATGGTACAAAGCCCAATTACCCAATCTTAATATTTATAGCCCAACATCATGATTACTTTATCTTAAATAAGCATAATAATAACTTAGCTACGAGACATTAAATGAAAAATAATATTAACCATAACTTACAGTGATTAAAAATAGCGTAGCGTTACACGGACAGAATTTCGACTTACACCCTTACAACATTCGCTAACATACCCTTATTATCAGAATTTAAAATTAAAATTTAAATTAAAATATAAATATATATATATATATATATATATATATATATATATATATATATATATATATATATATATATATATATATATATATATATATATATATATATATATATATATATATCTTACGTATGAGAGAAAGAAGAAAAAGATGTAAAATTTCGTCCAAAACTCGCGAAATTTATAAGACCAGGCCTGGATTTCAGGGCCATTCGATCGCATGGCTTTTGTGCCTCCAGGCCATGCGATCGCATGGCCAGCTGGGAGAGCTCAAAAGTCTTTAAAAATGTGGGCTTCTTATGTATTTATTATATAATATAATATAATTATATATATATATATATTATATTATATTCTTGTACTCCGTTGACTTGTAATTTTAGCTCCGTTGCGTCGCGCGTTGAGAGTTGACTTTGGTCCCGGTTTCGGATTTTCGAACGTCCTTGCGTATAATTTAATATATTGTACTTTGCATTTCGCGTCTCGTACTCTTGTAATTTTGAGACGTTTCTCATCAATAATTGGAACCACTTTGATTGTATTTTGTACTTTTGAGCTTTTTGGTCGTTTACGTCTTCAATTCGTCAAATCTGTCTTTTGTCTTCACCTTTTATTATTTAAACGAATATCACTTGTAAATAGAACAATTGCAACTAAAAACTTGTCTTTCTTGAGGGATAATGCTATGAAATATATGTTTGTTTTCAGCATTATCAAATATTCCCACACTTGAGCGTTGCTTGTCCTCAAGCAATATAGTCTTGAAATAAAAATACTAGAATCACTTCTTTATTCTTCACACTTTGTACATCAGTGATTTCTATACAGAGGTATAAACAATGGTAGTAACGATGTGGTTTACAGTCATACATGACTATGAAAATTTGGATCCATTAAGGAAATTGGATCTTTATGAAAATATTTGATCTTTTGAAAATTGAATCTAGCTTTTACCCTAGATAGGTTTTCCGGAATAACCCTTCACCGGTGTTTGCAAAATATTTTTGTGGGTTTGGTCGCTTTCAGATTTGAAAATTTTAGCTCAAAACTTGTGGTTTTGTGTCACCCACTTGCTAACCTTGTATTGGGAAAGCAACACGTCCAGTATACTTGCTCCGTATATTACCTTTCGATAAACTACCGTCCGGTTGTAAAGGAAAGCGTTGAACAAGCAACTGTTAAAGCAATGTCCCCTGACATGTTTTTAATTATGGTCTATAACGTGTCGGATGCAATTACTATCCTTGGTAGGTGTGATGACCCGGAAAATTCTGACCAAATTTAAACTTAATCTTGTATGATTAACATTTTCAACACGATAAACAAAGTCTATGAAGTTAAATCTCAAAATTTTAAACTGTTCAATTAACCTTCGATTGTTCTCAACAAAACGCGAACAATTATATATAGATAAATATACTATAACTTGAAAACGTAACAAAGTGTTGAGGATATGATACTGTGCATTAAACTTATTGGTTTGATTATCTGATTGATATATTTAACTACATAGTTAAAAGATTATGCCAAACGATTCAAGTAAAATATATTTACTGAGTCTCTTAAGAATTATGATATTATTACGTGTCTCTGTTGAGAGGTCCACATTGATTTGAGAAATTATTCATTTTTAACGGTATTCAGAATAAATGGTGAATTATTTGTTTAAATAACGTAATTTGGACACATACAATAATAAGGAATATTAACTGTTAAGAATTAATTATATGAATAACTTGCGATACATATTTTAAAATGTGTTTATAAATATTGAGAATAGATATTAACTTGGTTATGAAACATTTGATAAATACTATTATATTAATAAATAACGAGACAATGATTTATAGAAGTAAATGACCAAAATACTCGAAAGTTTAAGATATACTTTGAGTGGTATAATTTAGGGATAATTTAAGGCTATATTTTGACAAAGGTACGTGTCCCAGAATGAAAATTACAAGTTTTCTCAGCGTACGAAGGGACACTCGAAAAACCGGAACCGGGACATAAGTCGCGTAACAACGTACGACTTATCGGAACAAAAATTACAAGTTAACTATGCATGTGAATTTAATATAATATATAATTAATTATATAAATTAAATATATTAAATATATTATTAATTATTATGTCGACAAAGAAAAATACAAAAAAATGTGAGCTGGATTTTGGGGCCATGCGATCGCATGGAAAATAGGCATAAAACCCATGCGATCACATGGGGTCAGATTTCAGGAAAGGTCTATAAATTGAATTCGTTTTTGCTCAGTTTACACACACTTATTACTCCGTATTTATTTTATTTAAATTATTATTATTATTATTATTATTATTATTATTATTATTATTATTATTATTATTATTATTATTATTATTATTATTATTATTATTATTATATTATTAAATTATTATTAATCTTAATATTTTTAGTAATATTATACATAAAATATTACGACGAGGTTATTAGCATGTCACTTTTAAAAATGAGTTTTACGAGTGGGATAGAGCTAAGGAAATTACGGGTTATTGCCAAGGAGGTTATGGGTAATGTTCGGGGATATATTTATGAATCAAACCTAGTGTTTATCATCTCCGTTACGTCTACGTACTTTCCTACAATATTGAATCTCAATATTAATACGTAAGTACTTATATTTTATCTATTATATATTAATAGTGTATCCATGTCTAGTACTCGAGTATATATATTTATACTTGCTTGTATGCTAAATTTCGTCGTTAAACAGTTTATAATGAATCTTTATATAAGGCAAGTCTCATTTTATTAAACTATTGTCAAAATTGACTTTTTGAAACGACTTTGGATAACTTTTGTATGTCGATCTCGAGCATTAGGATTGTGATACACTATGACCTGACCTAGCTTGATAGACATTTATTGACCAACATATGTTCTCTAGGTTGAGATCTACGATTCTTTGATATACCGAGTTTCCGTCACATTACGATGAACAACTGTATGTGCTGCTAAGGTGAGTTTCATTTGATTCCCTTTTACTCATTACATTTTTGGGCTGAGAATACATGCACAATTTTAATAACTGTCTTACAATATTTATATGCGTGAGTTTCATTTGCTCCCTTTTTAATTGCTTTTGAAATCTATATTTTTGGGCTGAGAATACATGCACTTTATTTTAAAAATGGATACAAGTACACACTAAATTCTACACCGAGTTTGAACCAGAAATCCCTTAGCTTTGGTAACTAGTAACTGCCAGTTATAAGAACTGGTGGGCGCGAGTAGTAGTATATGGATCCATAGGGCTTGATATCCCCGTCCGAGCTAGAGCACTAGCCTTTTAACAGACGTATGCTATTTGAGAAGCGTACAGGTTGGTTTGCTTGTATTATTAAGATGATTATACAAAGGGTACAAATTATATATACGTTAAGTTTAGTTACCAGGGTGCTCAATTTCGTAGAATATTTTGATAAACGTTTCTGGATGAAACAACTGAAATCTTGTGATCCATCTTTATATACAGATTATGCAAAATATACAAACTATGAACTCACCAACCTTTGTGTTGACACTTGTTAGCATGTTTATTCTCAGGTTCCCTAGAAGTCTTCCGCTGTTTGCTTATATGATAGACAAGCTATGTGCATGGAGTCTTATGTGGCATATTTTTCAAGAAAACGTTGCATTCACCAATTCATCATCATGTACCTTATTTTGACTGCATTGTCAACGGAAGTACTATTGTAAACTATTATATACGGTGATTGTCTATATGTAGAAATCATCAGATGTCGAAAACCTTTGATTTAAATATTCATTTATGGTGTGCCTTTTCAAAAGAATGCAATGTTTACAAAACGTATCATATAGAGGTCAAATACCTCTCAATGAAATCAATGAATGATGTGTTCGTCCATATGGATTTGGAGCGATCGTCACAGTTGGTATCAGAGCGTTGGTCCTAGCGAACCAGGTCTTGCATGAATGTGTCTAACTGATAGTTGTTAAGATGCATTAGTAAGTCTGGACTTCGACCGTGTCTGCATGTTAAAAGTTTTGCTTATCATTTCTTGTCGAAAATTACATGCTTATCATTCTTAAGTCTAGACACGCTTTCCTGGATTTATTGCATAAATAGTGTATAGACAAAAATTCATATCTTAGCGTATCTGTTACTGTAAACTTTTCCTGATATCTTCCGAAAATTTCTCCGTGATTTATGGAATTTGGTATTATATATACATATGTAAATTATGTATTGAAGAATACCAAACTAAATTCTATAATCTAATTCATATCAAAAATCATCTCCCTAATTATACAAGATGGATCTCGTATCTAGTTCAAACTCTGACAGCTATTCCGATATGGATATTCACCTGAATTCCGAAGACAGTGTAACCGGAATGGATCAACCAATTAGCCATCATCTATTCTGGATGAATTGGGGATGGGTTCGTAGCCTAATTAATTATTGGAGACAAGAAGAAGGCGATCCCTTTCACCCACCACATTGCCCTCTTGGCGAAGAACCTGAAGCACTTACCGGCGAACCTGTTCGAGACACCATTTTCTCTCTCATTTCTAGAGTATCTCGTCACGATAATATACTATCTCAAATTCTGAATCTTATTCATCCGCTCGTCCGAACCGCCAATCATCCCGGTGTAGTAGAAGAAGTCAACGAGCTTCGTGCTCGGGTAGTGGCTTTGGAGAATATGGTGCAAAGGTTACAAACATCAGCAGCATCACCAGCATCAACAGTACCACCGACAACAACACCAACAGTACCATTACCACCACCAACAACATCCGTATCTCAAACCTCAACTTCACAATCTGTTCCACGAGCATCAACGTCATACGCACCGTAGTTACCAAGAAATACCAGCAACAATAACCGATGAAGTATTAACTCATTTCCCCTGAAGAAATTTTATGTATATTTAATATATATGAATTTTGAAATCAAAATAAATATTTTCGTACTAAGCTATTACGTGTGAATCTTAACTGGTAGGTACTACTCGGTTAGTTCATATTACTAATATGCAATGATGTACATCATTCGTTAACGGCTTAATCATCGATAACTACAATCTCTGTTTCAATTCAATGAATTTCATTTCATAATAAACCAAGTGTATTATTCAATAACATGGTTGATTTTACACTTTCATCTTCGATGCACTCGAAACTTTCTAGAAAACATCATTTGCACCTTGCGAAGTTTGCAAGAATTCCACAAATATCAACACCCTTCACCAAGGAATATCAATAAGAATAAATAATGAAGTATTGATTTCATTAGTGAAATACTCCGCGAAGATTATGTAATCTCTAATGTTTTAGAGATTATTCATTTCTAATTCAAGTTAAAAATCAAATGAGCTTAATATGATATTAACTCATTAAATCTGTATTACATCTGAAGAAATATACATACATATATTTTCATAAAGACTGCAATGAAAATTCTTTTGTACAAAATATTAATTGTGAAATCTTTAATGGGTAGGTAATACTCGGGAATATATAAGTTCACAATTAATATGTTACACTGTACATTCTTCAACTTTGATTCAAAAATTATTAACTATGCTCACAGCGATATACAATCGTTTCCATACAAATTCAATTACATATTCTGATATTGACAGAGTAGAATCCAAGTCAAGATTTAACAAGTGACATCATTCTTAGATCTCTACATCTTTAAAAGCTGTACTTTGACTTCAGAACGGTGAAAGATACTTTAGTATTGTTATTACCGAAAATAATCTTGCAATTTCTTTTCAAAGTATCCAGTTTTATCACACTTCCAACCATTCAACTTCAACTTTTCAGATTAAGCCTTATTGTAACCTTGATATATACGTTTTATTACTGGGGAACCTTTCATGTTCCGCCACATCAGCAGTAAATTTACCAAACAACTTTATTAATCCTTGACCTTTTGAAAAATTCTTATACTCATTGAAACCCTATCATGTACTCATCCACATCTTGTAACAATAATTTCCATACCAACCACCGGGAATTAGCAATCAGTATTTTGAATCTCGCAGTATTTTCTACGACAACAGTTATATATATATATAACATCTATCTTCTAGACTTACATACTTCGAATGTGAAGTTTCTGAAAAACACCCCAAACTACGAAACTAGTTCTATGAAATTTTGAAAAAATACTGATGAAGCAGCAAAAACTATAAACGACTTTAACAGTCGAAAGTTTCATGATAAAGAGTAGCGTGTTGATAAAGCACAGAAAAAGAGAAGGTTTGAAACTGGAAAACGGGTTGAGCAAAGTATGAAGGAAGCTGTAGATAAATCACAAGGACGAAATCTACCTTCAAAGAATCCAAATGATTCAGTGTCTGCTGAAACCATTAGTAAGAATCTTACTTCTTATTCTAAACCTTCACAGATAGATTTTCTGCATCATCCTCTGATATTAGAATTCTAAGATATCATCGTATCTTCCATTATAAATATCCTCCATATTTCTGAAGATATTTTCATAACTATTCTTATCTGAAATCATTTATCTTTTCACGCTATCTGTGTTACATCATAAAAGAAACTATTTTAGTTTCTAATTTCTGAAAATTTCAAAAAATGGATGTTTTTGAAGTAGTGTTAGGAATTGAAGCATGAGTTAGTATAATATAATGACACTTGATCAACGTGATTATATTACAGTAAGTCATGCTGAGTTTCTAATGAAACGTGATAAAGGTTCACAGATCATACCCTCATCATGAACCATGTTACATAACTCTTTTATTCTATATAATCTCTAAAAATATCAAGAAAATATTTTTCTTGATGATTCGGTCTTTTCTAGATATTATGGTAATTTGACAAATCAAATCTTGTTATTACCTTTCCTTTCTACTTTGTATATTATGATCATTCGAAACTCCATACCTACGAATTCTGGACCATTATTCGCTTGACTTGAAGTCGGGAAGAGAAAACAAAAACATGAAGCTCCGAAATATAAAGGAGAATATAGGCCCGATAACAACCCCGAAATTTACAAACCGTATATATCAATACGTATTGCAACGTAAAGACACGGGAAAATTAATAACACTATAACCCCAAGATAAAAGTAAAAGTAAATAAAATCCTCCGGTGGTAAATGAAAGAGAAGAATGACAGATATGAAGGTTAGGAGTATATCAAGAATCAGAACTGGATGAAGCATTTCACAATCTTTTGGAAGTATGAAATGAGGAAGAATATGTGGGAGTGGTGAAAATAATGAAACGGAAGTGGGCAATTTATAGTAAAATATCAGACATAACAATCGAGGCAGATTACGCAATTAATCAAAGGAAATCTTAATTTCCTTAATTCCCGAAGAATCAAATCTTATTTAGATTATGAAGATTTTCTATTCCTTAAATTCCGGAAATCAATCATTACTACGTCAAGAGATAAGACGCATCTCTATTCTCCATTTCACTTTATTACGACGGCTTCTCTCATACGCTTCAAGTAATTGGATTGTTTTATCCATATTATTCAACGGTGATAAAACTCTATTTATCGACTCATATTCGTCATAAAAACATTTTTATTGTTAGCCATGACAACCTCACTCAAATTTCGGGATTAAATTTCTTTAACGGGTAGGTACTGTGATGACCCGGAAAATTCTGACCAAATTTAAACTTAATCTTGTATGATTAAAATTTTTGACACGATAAACAAAGTCTATGAAGTTAAATCTCAAAATTTTAAACTGTTCAATTAACCTTCGATTGTTTTCAACGAAACGCAAACAATTATATATAGATACATATACTATAACTTGAAAACATAACAAAGTGTTGAGGATATGATACTGTGCATTAAACTTATTGGTTTGATTATCTGATTGATATATTTAACTACAGAATTAAAAGATTATGCCAAACGATTCAAGAAAAAGATATTTACTGAGTCTCTTAAGAATTATGATATTATTACGTGTCTCTGTTGAGAGGTCCACGTTGATTTGAGAAATTATTCATTTTTAACGGTATTCGGAATAAATGGTGAATTATTTGTTTAAATAACGTAATTTGGACACATACAATAATAAGGAATATTAACTGTTAAGAATTAATTATATGAATAACTTGCGATACATATTTTAAAACGTGTTTATAAATATTGAGAATAGATATTAACTTGGTTATGAAACGTTTGATAAATACTATTATATTAATAAATAACGAGACAATAATTTATAGAAGTAAATGACCAAAATACTCGAAAGTTTAAGATATACTTTGGGTGGTATAATTTAGGGATAATTTAAGGCTATATTTGACAAAGGTACGTGTCCCAGAATGAAAATTACAAGTTTTCTCAGCGTACGAAGGGACACTCGAAAAATCGGAACCGGGACATAAGTCGCGTAACAACGTACGACTTATCGGATCAAAAATTACAAGTTAACTATGCATGTGAATTTAATATAATATATAATTAATTATATAAATTAAATATATTATATATATTATTAATTATTATGTCGACAAACAAAAATATAAAAAAATGTGAGCTGGATTTTGGGGCCATGCGATCGCAAGGAAAATAGGCATAAAACCCATGCGATCGCATGAGGTCAGATTTCAAGAAAGGTCTATAAATTGAATTCATTTTTGCTCAGTTTACACACACTTATTACTCCGTATTTATTTTATTATTATTATTATTATTATTATTATTATTATTATTATTATTATTATTATTATTATATTATTAAATTATTATTAATCTTAATATTTTTAGTAATATTATACATAAAATATTACGACGAGGTTATGAGCATGTCACTTTTAAAAATGAGTTTTACGAGTGGGATAGAGCTAAGGAAATTATGGGTTATTGCCAAGGAGGTTATGGGTAATGTTCGGGGATATATTTATGAATCAAACCTAGTGTTTATCATCTCCGTTACGTCTACGTACTTTCCTACAATATTGAATCTCAAAATTAATACGTAAGTACTTATATTTTATCTATTATATATTAATAGTGTATCCATGTCTAGTACTCGAGTGTATATATTTATACATGCTTGTATGCTAAATTTCGTCGTTAAACAGTTTATAATGAATCTTTATATAAGGCAAGTCTCATTTTATTAAACTATTGTCAAAATTGACTTTTTGAAACGACTTTGGATAACTTTTGTATGTCGATCTCGAGCATTAGGATTGTGATACACTATGACCTGACCTAGCTTGATAGACATTTATTGACCAACATATGTTCTCTAGGTTGAGATCTACGATTCTTTGATATACCGAGTTTCGGTCACATTACGATGAACAACTGTATGTGCTGCTAAGGTGAGTTTCATTTGATTCCCTTTTACTCATTACATTTTTGGGCTGAGAATACATGCACTATTTTAATAACTGTCTTACAATATTTATATGCGTGAGTTTCATTTGCTCCCTTTTTAATTGCTTTTGCAATCTATATTTTTGGGCTGAGAATACATGCACTTTATTTTAAAAATGGATACAAGTACACACTAAATTCTACACCGAGTTTGAACCGAAAATCCCTTAGCTTTGGTAACTAGTAACTGCCAGTTATAAGAACTGGTGGGCGCGAGTAGTAGTATATGGATCCATAGGGCTCGATATCCCCGTCCGAGCTAGAGCACTAGCCTTTTAACGGACGTATGCTATTTGAGAAGCGTACACGTTGGTTTGCGTGTATTATTAAGATGATTATACAAAGGGTACAAATTATATATACGTTAAGTTTAGTTACCAGGGTGCTCAATTTCGTAGAATATTTTGATAAACGTTTCTGGATGAAACAACTGAAATCTTGTGATCCATCTTTATATACAGATTATGCGAAACATACAAACTATGAACTCACCAACCTTTGTGTTGACACTTGTTAGCATGTTTATTCTCAGGTTCCCTAGAAGTCTTCCGCTGTTTGCTTATATGATAGACAAGCTATGTGCATGGAGTTTTATATGGCATATTTTTCAAGAAAACGTTGCATTCACCAATTCATCATCATGTACCTTATTTTGACTGCATTGTCAACGGAAGTACTATTGTAAACTATTATATACGGTGATTGTCTATATGTAGAAATCATCAGATGTCGAAAACCTTTGATTTAAATATTCATTTATGGTATGCCTTTTCAAAAGAATGCAATGTTTACAAAACGTATCATATAGAGGTCAAGTACCTCGCAATGAAATCAATGAATGACGTGTTCGTCCATATGGATTTGGAGCGATCGTCACAGTAGGAGCAATAGTAAAGCTCACCCTTATAATTTTCTGGTCTAGCACAAGGTCCTGTCTTCGACCATGCTATGCAACCACCGTTCTTACGGTTGACACCCGATTTGGTTCAGGTGACCTTAATGAATTCCAGGTGAATTCCTAGGATTTTACGTTCAATGGTAATGAACGCATTAAAAATAGGTTTTCTGAAAACAAATCGGTTTGTAATTTTGATCAAAATATTTTCTCGTTCAAGCTCAAGTTTAGATATCATCGAATTCCATGAGTTTGTAATTCTCAATCTTTAAAAGTCAATCTCTAGGATTGAGTAATATCAGTCTTAAAAGATGATTTTTTGATCTTTTAAGGAGATTATCCTTTCTGGGGATCTGATTCATTAGTCTTATCCAGCTAATTTACACGGCGTCCTCCCCATTTTACGAGACAGATCCTATCATGGTTAGGATAAGTCTGACCACTTGGCGACCCTGTTTGATGCTGAGGTTCGTGGATTTCCTGCTGATTTTAGAGATGACTTTTCTAGATTTTTCGTCAACCTACAGCTGGTCTGGACGACAACTTCATGACCTAAATCAAGAAGCGCGTTTCTTTTTAGGAAGACTTTACTTCCTTTTAATGATGGAATTGATTCATCGTGTAGATCCATCTTTCTTTCAAATATATTACAGTAAATCGAGTAAAACTGATTAGTTTAGTCTAAAGCAAAAGTATCTTCAATTATATGTTACAAAAATATGATATATGTTTTAAATAACTTGGTAAATTTTTCTCACACTTGGCTTTTATTTTCCTTTCTTTGCCTTTTTATTGTCCTCTATTCCATTTTAAATGAATTCTAACATTTTGGTTTGTTTCTCAATTTATGTCCTTTCCGAGGTAACAATAATTTCGGTGTTAACACCTAGTTTTATTGTTCATAAATATGTATAAACATGATTTTGAGTTCATTTAATTGAAAATTTTGAAAAATTTTACTAGAATTGGGTAGTCAGTATATAAGACTAGAGCTGTTCTTTATTATCAGAGAGCACTAGATTCTAATACAACTACTGCTTTACTAGTATTTTTAATGGTAACCAAGTGTATAAATCAAAAATTTTTAAAATTCCGAAAGAATTTAACCCCTTCTCACACTTAAGATCTTGCAATGCCCTCATTTGCAAGAAATCAGTAACAATTTAAATTATTGAGGGTGATTAGCGTAGAAAAATGATTAAATTTTACCAAAGTTTCCAAACATATTGGCGTTTGTTTGTTGAATGATAAATGGTGCACATCATTTATTCATTCCGTCTTGTTGTTACATCACATTTGTTTTTCGTTTTGTCATCAAAAGTACTAGCTTTTGCTGAACTTAATGCCAGTCTTTGAAAATGCGCTGTTTTACCCTGTTTTGTACAATCGACAATATACATACAATACAAATATAAACATGCATGGTAATTTGAAATGGGACTTAAAATCCCACTTTCAAATCAAATATGAAACATTAGTATAATAAAAATATTAAACATTACAATAAAAGTATCATAATATAATGTGTTTAAACATAAATAAATAGAAATAATAAAAATTAAAAATTATATAAATTACCAACCGGAACTAAATCAATCTGGATAGGGGTTCCAGTTCATGTCATCATCCAGGTTCCATGATTGGTGATAGGTGTACTGGTATGCCTGGTTTGGGTTGTAGAGAGTATAAGGCGGTCTCATCTCGGGCTGGTGTGGAGGATAGTAAGCTGGTCTGGTCGGGATGTAGGGCTCCTGAGGTGACAGCCGGCTCATAATCTGATGCTGATGATAGTCCCATCTATCATGCTGTCGTTGCCTGGAATGCTCGTAATCATTCTGGGCTTGCCACTGCTCCATCCAACAAAATCTCTCTGCGTTTGTCATGTCTACCTCATCTACACGCTGGTAGACATCAGTCATAGCCTCCCGAATGACATCCCTAATGTCATCCGCTTCCTCCATCTCCTCATCTGAGCCTCTCTCTACCTGAGGTTGACTACCTACATAGGGTATTGCCTGATTGCGTCTACTCTTTAATACCTTAGCACCCGCATAAACCTTCAATCCTAAAAGCTCTACCTGTTCCCTACATTCCATAAGTGGACCCCCTTGGTCCTTATCTACACCCAAATACTCTCCAATGAGAGTAACAAAAATACCTCCTCCAATTATCACCCCTTCCTGTATTCCTTCAACCATCTTAGATAAATAAAAACCAACACAGTAGGGGATATTAACAAAGCCTCTTGGGTCTCGAATACACTTTAGATAAAATAAATCATGTAAGGTCAATTTTTCCTTGTTGTGACCTCTCTGTGTAATCGAGTTAGCCAAAAATCTATGAATTATACGAAGCTCGGCTTTGTTAATATGTAAGTAGGTATGTGTTCCTCCCCGCCCAAAAACATTATAGTCTGACATACGCCTCCAGATGGCGTTTGCGTCAAAATTCCTATCTACCCTTTCACCACGATAAATCAAATTAATACAATCGGGTAATAGCAATTCAGCAGGCGTATATATCTGTAATGCCCTGGCCATGTCCATTATGGACATCCTGTACATCATACCGTCAAGTATAAATCTAAGAAAACTTCTATCATCTAATCTATCTACATCTACATTTAACGCTATAGTACTCATCAGCTCAACACACCATTCCTTATATACAGGTCTATGAATGGTGAATAAGCGTTCCCAATTAGTAAAAGAAGAACTGCCATACCTTTGGATCAAATGCTCCCTAACACGGTCAGTAAGTTGGACCCTTTTCCAAAGGATCACAATCAATTACCCTAGGCACCTCCACATCTTTCGTTATTAATTTGAATTTATTACTTTGATATGCCGGGTAATCTCTCCATCGTCTATCGAATCTCAGATTAGGATGCAATGTGTGTTCAGGAATCGTTGGGTATTCTACAGGCGGATGCATCGAAAATACTATGAATTCAGTAATAAACTATAGCAGATCATAATAAGGTACATGTTGATCAGGCTGTTGTTGTGGTTCCTGTTGTGGTTCTTGTTCGGGTTCATATTGCATTTCTGGTTCTGGTTCTGAAGCAGGTCGTCTAGATGATGATGATGATGAACCTCCAGTATCGGCTCTCTACAAAACACATTAAACACAAAATTTGTGCATCTAAATATGCATTAGTGTTAGCAAAATAACAATTTAAAACAATCACAATAACATGTTAAATCAAACTTAAACTTATATGCATTTTCATAATTTTTACAATTCTATACTTTTTCAAATAAGCACATATGAAAATGTAGACAAAGTTCATAAGCATTTAACTCAAATAACGTGTCAAAATAGTCATTACTAACAATTAAACAAGTCTCAAATGGCAATTATATCAAATTAATCAAGTTCATGAATTTTGTACCTAAAAAGTCCACTTTAATCTCCAAAAATCATGTTTAGGATCAATGTTTGGATCATTTAACTACCTAAACATGTTACACTACTCAATTTAGCAATAATTCATGACAAAAATCGGTCATAACCTGTTTATATCAAAAAGTCCCAAATTGCTCAAGAACACAAACCCTAGATTTCTAAAAATTTTGAAGTTTTTGGCTTTAAATCATGTTAAATAGTATCAATCTAGGTTATACATGCATAAAATACTAACAATTTAACTCTAATTACAGTAGAAATTAACAAAATTGCATTAGGTAAAATATTGGTAATTATCACAAAAACTAGAGAATTTAAAAGTTTAGGGGTGTAATTTTTACCTTTCTTGATAAACTTCTGAACAATTTCATGATTAGAGCGAGAAATTTGATGAATTATGGTGAAAAATGGTGAATTTTAGAGAGGATTTGAGAGTATTTTCGTGTATATGTGTGTGTTTTGTGGAGTAGACAGAGCAGCTCGCTGGGTTTTAACAATCTGGGCTGAAATCCAGCCTCATGCGATCGCATGAGGTTGGAGTGCAAACCCCATGCGATCGCATGGGGGTCCGGGTACAGTGTTTTTCCTCTTTTTTTTCGCTATATAAAACCTTATACTTTAATAAAATATAAAATTAATAAAATTTTAAAAATTTGTTTCTTTTTTAGGATGAGGGCGTTTCGGATCGTTGTCCTAGTCCATCCCTCGACAAAATTTTAAAATTCGTCAATTCAAAGCGCGGTTTTAAAAGTAAAGATTTTTGGGGTTTTTTTTTTTTTGGCATACTTTAGTTCAATAAGATTAAAAATAATTATAATAAAAGTTCTCGTCCCTCCCTCGAGTAGAGCAATTTCGGTTCAACGACCTAGTCTTCAACTCACGACGAATTTTAAAAATCAAATTTTTAACTTAACGAAATAAAGTAAATTTTTATTTTTAAATTCACACAAAACTTAAATTTAAAATTCATAAAATTAAAAATTCATATTAAAAATTCACACCAAACTTAAATTATATTTTTGTTTTTATACATACAAACTTATATTAAAAATATTAATTTTTCAAATATTTACAATTTTAAATATATTGATTTAAAAAGTTTACAATATTATTTTAATATTAATTTTAAAAACAAAGTAAAAATAAAATTAAAAATCTTTTTGGTCTTTTATCCCACTTTAATCAATCAAATATTATCAAAAACATACGCCCCTCTTTTCGGTAAAGTAATTTCAGCTATATTACCTAGTTTTACTCCTGACGAATTTCTGAAATATTTTGGGTTGATTGATTAAAGATATTTATACCTTAAGAATAAACGGTAAATTTCGCAGTGATGTAATAAATTTTTGTATGATATCAATAATTTCGGTCGTAAAACCTAATTTTATTGAATACCAATTTAATACTTTATAGCGAACAAATTAGCGTTTATTATCAAAAGGTTAAAAATAAAAAATAAAAATAAAAGCTGTACATAATTACCTGTGAGATAGTATTCTTAGTGATATGCTTTAGCCCACTCATAAGATAGTCGGACTAATTGATTTTCCATAGCTACATAGGCGTAACCTCGAGCATTCAACGTTTTTTCTTCTAAACATATGAACGGTCCATCTCTGCATAAAGTAACAAATTCGGTATTGGAATATGTCTGATTCGTCGAACATTTTCCTTCGTGTGACCATTTTCCGCATTTGTGACATCTTTCAAGGTGTCGAGCTCTCCTTTTGGCTGCGAATTTTGATTTTCCTTTACCAAATTGTAACTTATTATTTTCGTTTCTGGATTCTTTTCTTACTCCGTCCAATTTACCTCTGATTAATGATACTATTTCACTTGGAAGGGTGTCATTATTATGTTTAGTGATCAAAGCGTGTAGCATTAGACCATGGTTTAGTTCACAGGAAGTCTTCATCTCGTAAAACCTAAAAAAAAAAAATTCAGAATGGGGGGAGAAGACTAGTTCTTTAGGGTCTGCTAGGGAAAGACCATTCGGGTTCCATTCTCGGAAACTACACGAAAACAGAAAATCTAACTCTAACAGAAATACATATTACCCTAAAAAGATTCGATTCTCCCCACACTTAGTTAAAATTGTGATTAACGTTATTTTCAATTGGATCATCAACAACTTGTATATCTCTAACTTTTACTTCAATCCATTTGTTGATTTCCTCCGTAACTTTCACAAATTCAACTAACATCGCCTTTTCTTTTTGCGATAAATTGGATATTAATCGGTTACATAACTTAAAGTTTCCCTTAATTTTAGCATCGTGAATCCGTTTATAAAGTTTCTTCGTTGAACTGTTAAAAATGGGTTCATCTAATTTCTTATCATCAACGGGGTTCTTTGTGATCGGATCATCATTAAGTGTTTCTTCATCTTCCCCATACTTATGCGTTTTTATCGGTCTAACAGTTTTGGTTGGTGGAGATCTAAACTTTCGATTCACAAAGGTAATCGATTTATCACCATCCCTAAGTGTCATTCCACCTTCTCTTACTTCAATGAATGCCTCGGTGGTTGCTAAAAATGGGCGACCTAAAATTAGAGGAATATCAAGGTTTTCCTCCATATTAATCACTATGAAGTTTGCAACAAAGGTCAAACTTCCCACGTTAACAAGTAAATTATTTGCTATTCCAACCGGGTGTTTAATGGTTAGGTCAAATGATTGGACACCTATTTTGGTTGGTTTTAATTTACCCATACCTAATCTTTTGTATAAGGAAAGAGGCATAATATTTGCACTTGCTCCTAAATCTGCGAGTCCATTATATACAGCACCATCATTAAGCAAGCAAGAAATGATAAATTCACCCGGGTCTCCTGCTTTAGTAAGTCGAGTTGGTTTGTAAACCGTTTTTGGGTGTTCTTTTCTTGATTCTTTCACTTCTATTTGAACTTCTTGTTCACATTTTTCTTCGTTTTTTGGAATGGGAGGTTTGTATAAGAATTCTTCTTCATCACTCAAATTTGAATCTTCCCTATTTTCCAATTTTGATTTTTCATATGTTGTTGATAACATATTTATGTTTTCATTTTGAAGGTTTTCTTGGGTGGTGAAATTATGATTGACTTTATTGTCAACTTCCATCGGACCATGTGTGTAATGTTTAACTCTGTGACCATTAACTTTAAATTCAATCCCATTTGAATTTATTAACTCTACTGTTCCATATGGGAAAACTCTTTTAACTATAAATGGTCCAGACCATCTTGATTTCAATTTTCCAGGAAATTGCTTGAATCGTGAATTGAAAAGAAGAACTCTGTCTCCTTCTTTAAATTCTTTTGAACTTCTGATTCTTTTATCATGCCATTTCTTCATTCTTTCCTTATAGTTTAAGGAATTTTCATATGTTTCATGTCTTAATTCTTCTAATTCGTTTAATTGACTTAACCGTAGACGTCCAGCTTCATGTAAATCAAGATTACATGTCTTCAAAGCCCAAAATGCTTTGTGTTCAATTTCTACTGGAAGATGACATGCTTTTCCGTAAATGAGTTTAAAAGGTGTGGTTCCAATTGGAGTTTTGTAGGCTGTTTTAAAAGCCCAGAGTGCATCCTCCAATTTAATGGACCATTCCTTCGGATTTGATCCTACAGTTTTCTCTAGAATACGTTTTAAAGCTCGGTTGGTATTTTCAACTTGTCCACTTGTTTGTGGATGATATGCAGTGGAGATTTTATGAGTTACTCCATATCTTTTGAGAACTTTCTCAAGTTGATTATTACAGAAATGAGTACCCCTATCACTTATTAAAGCTTTCGGTGTTCCAAACCTTGCAAAAATTCGTTTTAAAAAATTGACTACAACTCGTGCATCGTTAGTTGGGAGAGCTTGTGCTTCCGCCCATTTAGATACATAATCAATGGCAACGAGAATGTAGAGATTATTATGAGATTTTGGAAATGGACCCATAAAGTCAATACCCCAAATGTCAAATACTTCACATACTTGAATGACATTTTGTGGCATTTCATCACGTTGACTTATTTTTCCGGCCCTTTGACAAGCATCACAGGATTTACAAAGAAGGTGTGCGTCTTTGAAAATTGTAGGCCAATAGAATCCAGCATCGTAAACTTTTCTTGCTGTGAGCTGAGGCCCATAATGCCCTCCTGTTAGTCCTGTGTGACAATGGTTTAAGATTTGACTAGCTTCATTCCCGAATACACATCGGCGTATTATTCCATCGGGACAACTTTTAAACAAATGTGGATCTTCTCAGAAATAGTGTTTTATATCACTAAAGAATTTCTTTCGTTTTTGGTACGACAACCCTTTTTCAAGGAATCCACATACTAAGTAGTTTGCATAATCTGCAAACCATGGAATTTCACTATAATCTATCTTCAATAGATATTCATCAGGAAAGTTGTCTTGTATGGTCGATTCATTTAGAACTTCTAATTCGGGATTTTCAAGACGAGAAAGATGATCAGCGGCGAGATTTTCTGCTCCCTTTTTATCTCAGATTTCAATATCAAACTCTTGTAAGAGTAAGATCCAACGGATTAATCTTGGTTTGGTATCTTGTTTTGAAAATAGGTATCTAAGAGCAGAATGGTCGGTATAGACCACCGTTTTAGCTAGAACAAGATATGAATGAAAATTGTCAAAAGCAAAGACAATAGCAAGGAGTTCTTTTTCAGTAGTTATGTAATTCATTTGTGCTCCTTGTAATGTCTTACTAGCATAATATATAGGTTGAAATCGTTTTTCAATCCTTTGTCCTAAAACGGCTCCCATTGCAAAATCACTTGCATCGCACATAAGTTCAAACGGTAGATTCCAATTTGGAGTTATCATAATCGGCGCATTAGTGAGTTTTTCTTTAAGTATATTAAAAGATTTGATGCATTCATCTGAAAAGATGAATGGTGCATCCTTTTCTAGGAGTTTATTCATAGGAGTGGCAATTTTAAAAAAATCTTTTATGAAACGTCGGTAAAAACCGGCATGCCCTAGAAAACTCCTAACTCCTCTAACATTGGTGGGATGTGGAAGTTTAGCAATTACATCTACTTTAGCTCTATCCACTTCAATTCCTTCCTTTGAAATTTTATAACCAAGAACGATGCCTTCTTTAACCATGAAATGGCATTTCTCCCAATTAAGTACTAGATTTGTTTGTTCGCATCTAATAAGCATTCGTTCAAGATTAACTAGACATGTTTCAAAAGTATCACCGAAGACTGAAAAGTCAACCATGAAAACTTCCATGCATTCTTCTATCATGTCGTGAAAAATCGCCATCATGCACCTTTGAAAGGTTGCAGGGGCGTTGCAAAGTTCAAATGGCATGCGTTTGTAAGTAAAAGTACCATAAGGGCACGTGAATGTGGTTTTCTCTTGGTCCTCGGGTGCTATTCATAATTTAAAAATATCCGAAAAAACCATCAAGAAAACAATAGTAACTATTTTCGGCTAATCTTTCCAACATTTGATCAATAAAAGGTAAGGGAAAGTGATCTTTTCTGGTGGCATCATTTAATTTTCTATAATCAATACAAACACACCATCCTGTTACAGTCCTAGTAGGAATAAGCTCATTTTTCTCATTTGTGATGACAGTCATGCCACCCTTCTTAGGTACGCATTGAACTGGGCTTACCCATGGACTATCAGAAATTGGATAAATTAAACCTGCATCTAGCAGTTTAATAATTTCTTTCTTAACAACATCTTGCATATTAGGATTTACTCTTCATTGGCGTTGCACATATGTTTTATGACCTTCTTCCATAAGGATTTTATGTGTGCAATACGAAGGGCTTATTCCTTTAATATCATGAATTTTCCATGCAATAGCTGGTTTATGAGCTTTTAGCACAGAAATGAGTTGAGATTTTTCATTTTCAGTAAGAGAAGATGATATTATTACAGGTAATTCAGATTCACCATGTAAATAAGCATATTCCAAATGGTTTGGAAGTGGCTTTAACTCTAATGTCAGTGGTTCTTCTATCGATGATTTATATCGATATCTGTCTTCTTCTTTTAGCATTTGAATTTCTTCTGTTGTTGGTTCATATCCATTAGCCATAAGTGTAGCTAACATTTCAGTTTCATCAATTGGTTCAGTTCCTTCTCCTAAAGAACATTCTCCTGTTCCTTGTAATTCTGGAAATTCTTCTAACAATTCTGCATGTGATTCTATAGTTTGAATATAATAACATGTATCATCTACAGATTGCGATTGTTGCATGGCTTTATCAACTGAAAAGGCAACACTCTCGTCCTCTATACTTAGAGTCAGTTTCTTACCAAACACGTCTATTATTGCTTTGGCTGTGTTTAAGAATGGTCTTCCTAATATGAGAGGAACTCGAGAATCTTCTTCCATGTCTAGAATAACAAAATCTACTGGAAATACTAAAGTACCAACTTTAACTAGCATGTTCTCCATTATCCCTCTAGGATATTTTACTGATCGATCAGCTAGTTGTTTGCTTATTCGTGTTGGTTTCAATTCTCCAAGGTCTAGTTTAGCGTATAATGAATATGGCATTAAATTTATACTAGCACCTAAGTCTGCCAATGCTTCTATTGAACTAAGACTACCCAGAAAACATGGAATTGTGAAACTTCCTGGATCTGATAATTTTTCTGGTATCTTATTCAACAGCACTGCAGAACAATTAGCATTCATAGTAACAGCCGAGAGTTCTTCCATTTTCTTTCTATTAGTGATTAGATCTTTCAAGAATTTAGCATATCTAGGCATTCCTGAAATCACATCAATGAAAGGAAGATTAACATTTATCTGTTTAAACATATCCAAGAATTTGGATTGCTCAGCTTCAAGTCTCTCTTTTCTCATTTTACTCGGGTAAGGAAGTGGTGGTTGGTATGGTTTAACATAAGGTTTAGCTTTAACTGTGTTATCTTCATTAACCTTTTCAACTACCGGTTCTGTTTCCTTATCTTGATCAGATTGTGGTTCTTGTGGAGTAGGAATAACTTCATCAGAAATTACAGGTATTTCAGGTGGTTTAAGTGTAATACCACTTCTCGTGGTAATGGATTTAGCTGTTTCATTTCAGGGGTTAGCATTTGTATCACTAGGTAGACTTCTCGGTTTTCTTTCACCTATTAACCTTGCTAGGTTGCTTACTTCTTGTTCTAGATTTTGAATAGAAGCTTGTTGATTTCTAAATGCTTGAGCATTTTGTTCATTCGTTTGTTTCTGAGATGTGAAAAATTGTGTTTGAGATTCAACTAGCTTCGACATCATATCTTCTAAATTTGGCTTTTTATCATCAGTTTGTGGTGGTTTGTTTTGAAAAACAGGTCTTTGCTGATTGTAAGTATTGTTAGATACTTTTTGATTGATAGGACCTTGTTGATTGTTGTATGGAACATTTCGGTTATAATTCTGATTTTGATTGTAGATCGGTCTTGGCGGTTGATAATTATTCTGATAATTATTTCCAGGCCTTTGGTTTATGTATGAAACATTCTCTCTTTGTTCCATTGTTAGTTCAATACTGAGACAATCTTTTGTCAAATGTGGTCCTCCACACTGCTCACAACTAATTCGTATTGAGTGGATATCTTTAGTCATCTTTTCCATTCGTCTCTCGACAGCATCTATCTTTGCAGAAATGGAATCTAAGTCATGGCTAGAATCGGCTCTAGCTGCCTTAGATGATCTAACGATATCTTTTTCTTGGTACCACTCATGTGAGTGGAAAGCAGTGTTATCAATAATTTTATAAGCGTCAGTTGCTGTTTTCTTCATAATGGAATCACCAGCTGCTATGTCTATGTCTTTTCGTGTAGTGATGTCGCATCCTTGGTAGAATATTTGTACTATTTGACAGGTGTCTAAACCATGTTGCGGACATCCTCTTAATAACTTTCCAAATCTTGTCCACGCTTCATATAGAGTTTCATTTGGCTTCTGTGTGAACGTAACAATTTCTCCTTGAAGTCTTACGGCTTTAGATGCCGGAAAGAATTGTTTAAGAAATTTTTCAACTAAAACATCCCATGTATCAATCGCCCCTTCAGGTAACGATTCTAACCAATCTTTGGCTTCTCCCTTTAAAGTCCAGGGAAATAACATGAGATATATCTGTTCATCCTCCACTTCTCTGATTTTAAATAGAGTGCAGATCCTATTAAAGGTACGAAGATGTTCATTTGGATCTTCCTTCGGCGCACCACTAAATTGGCATTGATTTGTTACCATGTGTAGGATTTGTCCTTTGATTTCATAATCTGGTGCATTAATGTCAGGTTGAGTAATTGCGTGACCTTGGCCAATGCGTTTAGCTCGCATTCGGTCTTCCATACTTAGAGGTTCCAGATTCTCCATAATTGAATTTGTTGAATCTGAATCACTAGAGGATTCTGATTTAATGGTTCGTTCCTCGACAATCTCCGTTTGAATGATTGGTGGTTCTGGAGGAAAGATTAATGGTTCAGGATCTATGAATTGTCCCTGAATATTCTCTGGATTCTCAATTGTGAGGTCGGGTTCAAAAAATGGATTATTGGAAATTTGAATTGGAGTACTTGGTCGACTGGATGACGATTCTAAAGAAAAATCAACGGCGACAATATTTTCTAGATGTCTTGATCGAGTTACAGGTGGTGAACGTACAAAAGGTGGTGATCGTTTTGCTCGGTGCATTCACTGAATATCCTATTAGTTATAAAAATAAGAAAAATAATATAAGTTATCAAATTAATAGACTTTTCTGATTTTGCCCACGTTTCGAATAGCCAAAAGATGCAGCAGAGGGGCAGGATTCGTTTGGTCTCAATATAATTGAGTACTGTTTGGCTCCAATAACCCGGTCCACGTACAAATCCAACTATTACTACGAACCAGAAAATTTTGATGTCTATCAATTTAACCGCTTAAAATAATTTTTCGTAATTTAAAGAAATTTTAGAGAAGAAATAGAAAAAAAATCTAAGTCCTAAAACTAGAATGTCGAGAAATAAGAAAGAAAAAGAACGCGTCGAAAAAGGTCAAAAAATAAAAGGTCAAAAAATAATAGGCGTCGAAAAATAAAAATAAGAAATTAGCGCGTCGTAACTTAAAAGGCACTAAAAACTAACAATTAAAAGTTGCGTCTAAAAATATTAAAGCTTAAAAGAAATATTATATCCCAAATGGAAATAACTTAAAAAGGTACTAAAACTTAAAAACGGCGTCGCAAAATTCTAAAGCACCTAAATCTTAGTCTAAAGAAAAAGCACTTAAGGGATTTTACGGCAAAGCCTAAAAATCTAGAAGTAAAAATACTATGGCAAAAACTATGACTTAAAACTAAAAACGAGCAAAAAAAATACTATGGCAAAAACTATGACTTAAAACTAAAAACGAGCAAAAAATACAAATATTACGCTAAAATAAATTAAAAAGGAACAAAATATAAAAATATACGTAAAGTTGTAAAAAGTACAATTTTTATAAAAATATTATTTTTATATTATTTATTTATTAAAACTATTAATTTTATAATTTAATTAAACTAATTAAACTAAATATATGAATTAAATTCTAAAACTAACTTAATTAATTAAATAACAAAACCCTAATTAGGGTTTTATAATAATAATAATTAAATATACTCCGTAATTAATGCGAAAGTAGGTCAAATGTGGCGTGTCTGACAGGGCCATGCGATCGCATGGTCCTCACGTTAAAAATCCATGCGATCGCATGGAGTAGATTTTCGGGCCTGAAATTGGACTGCTACAGTACGGGCTGAGTAGATTTCTTTTATATTTTTTTTCTATAGCGTTGCGCTTCCGGCGTTTAAGCAGAATTGTCCCCGGCAGCGGCGCCAAAAATACTTGATGTGTGCGAGGTGTACTAGGAAATAGTATTATTTTTATAACGAAATACTATTAAATATGATACAATTTTACACAAGATATTTATTTATTTATTTATAGAATGGATATACCTAAACCTTGCTACAACACTTATAGGCAGTGTACCTAATCGTACAGTAGTATAGTTTTTAGTAAGTCCGGTTCGTTCACAGGGAACTCTTAAACAAGCTTAAAGCTATATTAGTTTTAAATTTATAAAAATACAAATATATATATATATATATATATATATATATATATATATATATATATATATATATATATATATATATATATATATATATATATATATAAGTGATATTATTATTATAAAAGGGGGTTTTTACCGTTTAATGACCGGTTTGTCGATTTTTAAAACTTTAGTCTCAGTTAAAACCTAATGTAAAATATTAAAAATAAATATAACTTAATTTAAAACGTAATGTAAATAACGATAATGAAATTGCGATAAATAAAAATTACGATAATTAAAGAGTACGATAATTAAAAGTGCAACTAAACACAATGACAATAAATAAAAGTGCGATAATTAAAAGTGCAATTAAATATAAAATAAAAGAATTATGCTTATTTAAACTTCCATAATCATGATGTTTGACGTGTTGATTTTTAGTTTATTCCCATGGGTTAATTGTTCTTTGTCCTGGATTATTCAATATGTCCATACAGATTTGTCCATAATAGTCCATCAGTCATAATCATAAAATGCGGAAGTCTTCGCCAAATTATTCTTATTTCAGAAGTCAAATATTCCAACTAATTGGGGATTCGAATTGTAACAAGGTTTTAATACTTTGTTTAATGAATACACCAGGTTATCGACTGCGTGTAAACCAAGGTTTTACTACTTTGTTAACAATTACACCAATTACCCTTGAATGTAATCCACCCCTGTTTCAACAAGTCTACTAACTATTAATCCAGTTCCGTGTCCAGTAAAATGAACAATTATTGGTATTTATAGATATCCCGCCCACCGTGCCCAGTCAAGCGTATGTGGTTATATATAAATACGTCAAATTATAAGTCTATATATTAAATTAACAAGGTATCATTTAGTTAATATAAAGCCCATTAATAGCCCATAGTCTAATTTCCACAAGTGTCGTTCTTTTGTCCAAACCCCAATTATGATACAAAACCCAATTACCCAATCTTAATATTTTTAGCCCAACATCATGATTACTTTGTCTTAAATAAGCATAATAATAACTTAGCTACGAGACAGTAAATTAAAAATAACATTAACCATAACTTACAGTGATTAAAAATAGCGTAGCGTTACACGGACAGAATTTTGACATACACCCTTACAACATTCGCTAACATATCCTTATTATTAGAATTTAAAATTAAAATTAAAATTAAAATATATATATATATATATATATATATATATATATATATATATATATATATATATATATATATATATATATATATATATATATATATATATATATATATATATATATATATATATATATATATATATATGAGAGAGAAAGAAGAAAAAGATGTAAAATTTCGTCCAAAACTCGCGAACTTTATAGGACCAGGCCTGGATTTCAGGGCCATGCGATCGCATGGCTTTTGTGCCTCCAGGCCATGCGATCGCATGGCCAGCTGGGAGAGCTCAAAAGTCTTTAAAAACGTGGGCTGCTTATGTATTTATTATATAATATAATATATATAATTAAATATAATTATATATATATATATATATTATATTATATTCTTGTACTCCGTTGACTTGTAATTTTAGCTCCGTTGCATCGCGCGTTGAGAGTTGACTTTGGTCCCGGTTCTGGATTTTCGAACGTCCTTGCGTATAATTTAATATCTTGTACTTTGCTTTTCGCGTCTTGTACTCTTGTAATTTTGAGACGTTTCTCATCAATAATTGGAACCACTTTGATTGTATTTTGTACTTTTGAGCTTTTTGGTCGTTTGCGTCTTCAATTCGTCGAATCTGTCTTTTGTCTTCACCTGTTATTATTTAAACGAATATCACTTGTAAATAGAACAATTGCAACTAAAAACTTGTCTTTCTTGAGGGATAACGCTATGAAATATATGTTCGTTTTCAGCATTATCACGTGTCTCGACAATTCTGGTACTGTTAGACGGACAATATAATTGGTAACCCTTTTTTCATTATGGGTACTCAATGAAGGAGAAACTAATAGTTTCAAAGTCCAATTGTCGTGTTTAGGATCGTATAGCTTTGTTTAAGCTAGACATAACCTGTAAATATTATAAAATGGATTTTCTTCATATCCAGATTTCATATGTTGTATGAAAATCGTCAATGTTAATGCTGAACGATTTATGACCACCAATGCCCAAAGGAAAAATCCACATAACTCTAATAATTTGGTACTTCGCGTGGAACCTTTATTATTTCCTTTGGTCATTTAAACCTATATACATTCTACACATCGTTCAAAATTTGAGACAATAAGATCGGTATAACTTCATCCTTCACAAGTCTAGTCATTATGTCTCGTGAATGTGGCCTAAACGTTGGCGCCACAATATTGAAGAGAATTCTGGATCTCATTTTTCACTTATTTTGTATTACATTCTTATTACCAATAAATGAAAATAGAGATTCCAAAAAATGATCATCTAAACATAACTTGAAAAGGTTTCCCTTAAGACAACCATTTCCAACAACACGGGGAACTGTAAACTAATACACTTTATTGTATCTAAACGTAAATACAAAGTCTTCAATATTTAGTTTAGATACATATATTAACTTTAGAGTCACGATGAGTATGTAAATAGTTCCATAATGATTTAAACAAAAGCCACCTTCAAACATTAATGAAAAAGGTTCCAATAGCTTCTACTTCAAAATTAACTCAATTCGCGACTTTAAGCATTCGTTGATTTCTTTTTAATGAACGTATTGTACAGAATCCTAGTAAAGAATTAGCAATGTGTATCATTGACTAACACTTAATGCACCATGAATTAATAGGGATATTAATTGAAAGATTCAAATATATCTTTTGTTGCTAGCCATTCCTTAAATTATGGGCAGTCCTTTGAATACGCTTTCTTTTGATAAAACTTATATTTTGGACCACCTTTAAATGACTAATATTTGCACCAAATTTCAGGACTTTATTTGGATAATAATTATCTCCACTTCCACTTGAACCTTTGTCCCTTCTATGAGCCATTTCTCTTATTGGGTTTGTGAAAGCAATATGAGCGATATCAGGTTATTTCAAATTTTAGGTTTTCTTCCCCGTGCACATATATGAAAATCAGTTCTTTCATTTTTGACTATACTCTTTGCGTATTATATTGATCTTTAAAGAAGATCAAATTGCATAGGGACAATGTCATAATGAAAGTGAACTAAGAAACCTTCATTGATTTTCATGTCAATGCCTTTTAGTTTATTTGCCATATCACTCATCATCATAATGTGTTCACGTACACCAATAATCCCGTCATACTAGGTAGTCAACATTATGAGAATCAAAGCGATTGCATGGACATTTGAAATACCATTATATGTTCCTTTACAAAGTTTAAGGATTCCTTTGTATTCTTGGATACATGAATGGCTCGTCGAATGGCAATGTATATGGAGCTTTTAATGATCATGAGTGATGTATAGTTAGATCACTACCACCGTTCATAAGAACTCTTATGATCTATTGTACCAGGATCAGTACTAGCATTAGTAAGTGCAATGTGAGGATCAGTACGAAGCGCAAAGGTCCACAACTCTGAGAGTAAGTTTCACTTGATCTCTCCGTGCGTATTGGCTGGAAATCCTCTTGATGTACTTCATCCAAGTGATGTTGTAATGCCTCAATGCCAAACAGGGCCTAGAGGTCCGACTTATCTCGATGAGGGAGATCTGTCACGTCTCACGGAAATGAGTCAACATGACATTCCTTCGGGAAATTTATCAGACTTTCGGCAGACAGATACTTTAGTTCTAGAAATTGATCCATTGGACCAAACGACTTCTCATCCGGATATTAAAACTCAGGGTCTGGGTATTGAGTCTTTAACTGAAAGAGATGTATTATCTCATGATACATTGATGACTTCAGGAGTTAGGTATATTAATATACCTGCGTGATCTAAAATGGCGGGTAGTTCTTCAACCCTGTCTGAGTCCCATGAGACATATATCATGGAGGTGAATGCCCCGAAAGGTCCTTGCCAGCTACAACTTCGGTTGTTAGTCAACCTCCATCAAAAGGGGACAATCTAACTAGTAGTACGTATCAACCCACATATAAGAATATTCTCACATCTTCCTCACCCACCCTCACGACAACTCACACACTTCCACTGACAACATTAGATGCTGTTGTTTCGATTGTTACTTTTACACCATCACCCCCGCATTCGACAAATTACTATGATTCTTTAGAGCAAGCATACTTCGTTCGTATGTTTTCAAATCCAAATCTTGATGGCATCCGACGTACTTCACTACAAGCTTTCTTTCATGCTCGAATGAGGCATCTACTTACTTCTTGTTTTCCACCGTTAAACTCCGATAAACACGATGAACATGACGATTCTGATCCTTAGAGTAACCATGAGGGGGAGACAGGAGTAGATGGTGAATTTATTGTTATTGATATTTCAACAAGGGGTGGTGGTGTGGGGTCTGCTTCAACTTTGCAAGCTAAAACAGTTACTGTTAAACCTGAGATGTTGCAAACTCATGATGATGTAATTGAGAATGAAGAGTCTGAACAAGTTATTATTTTGATAGCTGAACCAAATCAAACTGAAGTTGAGAGTGGATTGGTTGATGAAGATCTGAAATTAAGTGACTTCTATCTAGAAGAAACTGACGATAATGGATTTGTTGTACTTAGTGCATTGTCTGCATTATCTGCCATACCTGATGATGTAGAGATTACTGATGAAGAGAATTCTGATCCTATGATTGAAAGTGATGATGAAGAGGATTCTACTGATGAGGATGGTGATGGTCAATGTTAGGACCCCGAAGTATGTATAGTGTTAATGTGAAATAAACCTAAATGAAGGTTCCTTAGAAGAGGGTTATATAAGGAACCTAAGTAGTCCTAATTAGATAGTCATTGCATTGTAACTGAGTTCTAGAAGCTGTGGAATGTAATTTTACTGATTCTCTCTAATACCGAATCTGTTCTTCACTTATCGAGTCTCACTCTAACTCATCACATCTTCTAATCTCACCATGATTTAACCTATCATTTGGTATCAGAGCTTCCAGAAAGTGATTCTACATCACTATATCGATCCAGAGATTGAGGATTACAGAATCTGTACACTCTCGGTTAGATTGAATCAGATTCGGTATATTCGAATTTGATAATATGACGTTCAGATTCATGTGATAAGTTCAGTGAAGGTATATTAGATTGATTAGAAAGAGTTTCGATCATCATTACAACTTTTTAACTACAATTATGGAGAATCAAGTTGATTTTTAGAGTTCGTAGTTAAAACTCTCGGTATAGATCAATTCCAGCCTGATTCTGTATTTTAGTGAAAGTTTGTGGATTCAGTTGTGTTCGTAAGGTGTTTAATCACGTTTTTGACGGTTCAATTTCATCAATTCTTCAAGTTTTGAAGATTCGATCAACACTCGGTATCGTAACTGCCATACCGAGTCTGCTTCAAAGTTGATAATTCATCTTAAGTGTTGCAGATTGTGGTGTGTTAGTGATTCTATCACATCCAGTTTGATCATACGCAGCTAATTGGTGTGGTTTGAGAAAGGATTCGATTGAATTTCTAAGTTCTATACTTAGACTCGGTTTGTCAACTGCTACAGTTGACATTCGGTATCCTTCACATTCGGTATGTTTGATATTCTGTGTGTTGCTAACTTGTTTTCTTGTGCAGCAAGGTTACCGAATCTAATTCAAAGGAATTGGATTGTGTTTGAGTTCAAAGTTTTACAGAATTTGACTACCGAGTCAAATACCGAACCAGAGATTGACAAAGAGATTGACAAGATGACTATTCATGAGCTTGTTGGAGTTTTTATGCATTATCAACTGGAGGTGTCTAAACTTCAAGAGGAAAGGAAAGAGTCTTCTCCGGGCGATTGTAGTGACCCGAACTTTTCTATGTTTATATATATTAATTGAGATTGATATTTACAAGATTAAATGTTTCCAACATGTTAAGCAATCAAACTTGTTAAGACTTGATTAATTGAAATATGTTTCATATAGACAATTGATGAAAGGATCCGAAACTAATCATCCGGACATCGTCCATATAGATTAAAAACGAATTACAATAGTTGATAACATCGCGAGGTACTTGACCTCTATATGATACATTTTACAAACGTTGCATTTATTTCTTAAAGGCAATCTATTATTACATCGAGAGTTGACATATTAGCCTAACATTTTATAACAACCAAATGATCTAATCTGCCATTTTCATAACAATAGTCTTTAATGAACTTCAATGACTCGAATGCAACGTCCTTGTATCATAGCTTAAATGGTCCCAAGTAGTATCCTTAACATGAGCTAATGCACAGCGGAAGACTTAATTCGTACCTGAGAATAACATGCTTTAAAACGTCAACATAAAGTTGGTGAGATATATAGGTTTGATGCTAGCAGCGTTATAACAATGGACCACAAGATTTCGTATATAATCATTTCAATAAAAATATTCTAAGTGGTTGAGCACTTGGTAACCATACTTAACATTTAATCACGTCGCATATTCCCTTTAATATGAAATCTTACTACACCGTACCAAGGTGTAGTCGCAAAACGAAGTACTGTGCAACCGTTGAATACTGGTCGTCCAGTCCGGTTGGGGTTGTCAGGCCCGATAGATCTATCAACAGGATTCGCGTTTACAATACCGCTGTAAATATTAGTTACCAAGCTACAGGGAAGTATGCCAGTGGTACAACTCAACGTAGAATATATTTTTCAGTTACTTGTGTCCATAACGTAAATCATTTATAAAACAGCGCATGTATTCTCATCCCAAAAATATTTAAAGTTCAAAAAGGGACTATATACTCACTGTTGTCTCGAAGATATATATATTTTTGACTTGGTCTTCCGGTTGATATCACGAACCTATCCATATATAATATATCAATATATTTTCATTTTAAACAAACGTCTCGTATATATATTTATAATACTTTTAATACTTTGAATAATTCCTTAGTCCGTAGTTAGCGTTTCGATGTTAGTAATTCAATTTTAATGGTTCATTTTTAGATGTTTAATATACCCGCAATAAACAAAACCCCCAACGAAATAAATAAAACCCCATCGTATATGTATTGGTCGAGATTAATCTTGACCCATGGTACCGGTGTTGTCAAATGACGTGTTGCGTACATAAAGTACCGGTGTTGTCAAATGACGTGTTGCGTACAAACACGGGATCTTATGATTAATCTTCTCGTATTGTTTACGGGTGATCCTGAACCATATGAAATTGAATTATAAGTACATATATATAAAATATCATGTTATCTTAGAAATATGTGATTTATATCATTTTTTTCCAATTGATCCCGTAGTTGAAATGATCTAGGATAACCAATTTTGTTTCGGTCATAGTTTCTTCGTTACAAATCCGTTTTCGTTGATTCAAATTGCCATCTTCTTGGATCGAGTTCTTCTTTAAAACTATGAACTGTAAATACCTTGGTTTGTATTCAAAATCATACGGCATAGGTGAGACTTTAGTGAAACATATGAAGTTAAACATTTTTGCTACAACAAAATCATTTAATGACCATTTTTCTAAAAATACTTATACTTTGAAAAACCAAGTTTTACCTTGTTAAATTAGCATATACATAAGTTATATTACAGGTCTTGAAGTATTTTAAAAGTTAAGTTAGAAGGATCTATTTAGTTTGCAAACAAGTTTGAAAACATTCAAACTATGTTCTTGTTGTTAAACTTTTGTACCACAAAATAAGATAGCTATATATATATGAATCGAACAAGGTTATGAACATAGATTCTACCTCAAGTTCCTTGGATAAGTTTGCTGTAAAAGAGGAGTAAGAAGCTAGAATCAAAAGGGTGATGGAAGTGGATGAAAGATTGGAAGTAAGTTGGTGTTCTTGGAGGGTTTTCTTGAAGTATTTTTGTATGGTTTTCTTATGGTGTTTAAGTAAGGTTTTTGAAGCTAGATCTTTATGGAATTTTGCTGGGTTGTTATGGAGTTTAGAGAGTAAGAAAGAGTGTGTGTTTTTAGTTAAGAGATTGAAGTAAAAATGAATCAAAAATGATGATACATATATACTCCTAAAAATGTGATCTTTAAGGATAACATGACAAAATTCTAGTTTGTATTTTTGTAATTAGTCTTGCAATGATTCAAAAGTAATTACCTAGCTCTAAGGGCATGAATAATGGCTAGTTAGGTGGTGATTTTGATGTGTATTTACTATTAGTAAATACGTATAGGAGCTAGGTATGATACGAGTACAAATACTCTAAATATACGTATAGAAATTTTGTGAAAAATGGAATGAGGATTCAAATATAGCTATCTTTTGTGAATACACTTATATGGTTTTATGTATTTAAGTCTTTAAAAGTGATTAAATACATTACTTATACAATATATGTATAACATTATAAGTCTTAAGTATTTATGTCAAATAACGTTACGTATAGTTATCGTTTTGAAAACTTAAGTTAGTAGTTTCAAAATATACTTGTAACTTATTGTTATTAATACAAAATGAGATATTAAAACATTCATTAATCATGTTAAATATGTATATATACATATATATACGCAAACGTATAATTATCATATATTGTATAGTTCGTGATATCGTCGGTCAAACTAGACGGTCAAACGTTGTGTAAAACTCTTTTCGGAAATATAAATCTCGACAATTTGGATTACTTATCATGTTGGTAAGTTTTAATTTATGTAAATATTAATCTTATAAGTATAGAACGATCGAAAAAAAATGCGGGTCAACTTTAGGGTTTTTGCTTATCGTGTCGGAACCATATAGAGATTAGAGTTTAAATTTGGTCGGAAATTTCCGGGTCGTTACAGTACCCATCCGTTAAAGAAATTTCGTCCTCGAAATTTGGTAGAGGTTGTCATAAATAACCATAGGAATGTTTTCATGACGAATATGAGGTAATAATGAAATTTTATCATTATTGAAAGATTTAGATAAAACGATTTGGTTATGTGAGACGCACGAGCGAAGCTATCACAAAAAAAAAATGAAATGAGTAAATATGGAATCGTTTTTAATCGATGACGTGGTTTAGAATTGATTTCCGGGATTTAAGGGATTTAGGAAAAATCTTACGTAATAAGATTTGGTTATTCGGCGATCAGAATCTTCTTTGATTTAATGCGGTAATCTGTTTCGATTTCTCTGTCGGATATTTCACTATAAATCCACCCCTTCGTTTCCTTATTTTTCACAACTCGCATCTTCTACTCTTTCTCCTTAATTCCTACTTTAAGGTATCCTTTGAAATGCTTCATCCCGTTCTGATTTTTGTTATACTTCTAACTTTTATATCTTTCATTCTTCTCTTCCATCTACCGCCAGAAGAATCTATTCACTTTTATGATTTTCTTGGAATTATAATGTTTCTAATTCTCCCGTGTCTTTACGTCGCCATACGTATTGATATACACGGTTTGTAGTTTCTGGGTGGTTGTTGGGTTTGATATCTTTCCTTATACTTCGATGCTCCTGCTTCTGTTTTCCATAATCATTGTCATCCATAGTTAATATTCTCTCCTATTTGCTGTGATCTATACCCCAATTTCTATTTTGGGACTTTGTCCCTTCGTTTCTTCTTCCCGTCCTTGAGTCAAGCGATCAATAGTTCGGAATTCGTAGGTATAAAATTTGGAATGAACCTAGCTATTGGTTTTAGAATAAAATTGTAATGGCACGATCTTGATTCGTTAAATTACTCGAATATTCCGGAAAATAGAACTATCAAGGTGATACGTTCTAATATGTTTGGAGACTTGATAGAATGTAAGAGCCGTGTAACATGGCACATGATGACGGTACTGTGAATCATCACATTCCATTAGAAACTTAACATGACTTACTGTAATATAATGAAGTTGATCAAGTTTCATTATATTATACTAATTCATGTATCAGTTCTCAACACTACTTCAAAACATTCCTATTTTAAACTTGAAGGTTTTAGAACTTAGAAACTAACACAGTTTCTTTTATATTGTAACGCAGATATTACGGAGAAATACATGATTTTGGATAAGAACAGTTGTGAGAATATCTCCAGAAATATGGAGGATATGTATAACAAAAGATATGAAGATATCTTATAATATCTAAGATAAGATGATGATGAAGAATATCATCGGGAAAGGTTTAGGATAAGGGGTAGGTTTTTTTTTTTTACTAATGGTTTCAGCAAGCACTGAATCGTTTGAATCCTTTGAAAGCAGATTCAGTTCTTGTGATTTATCTACATCCTCCTTCATACTTTGCTCAATCCGTTTTCCAGTTCCAACTCTCCTCTTTTTCTAAGCTTTACCAATACAATGTACTTCATCATTAAACTTTTGACTGTTAAAGTCGTTTACAGTTTTTTTTTTTTGTTTTTTTTTTTTTTTTTTTTTTGTTTTTTTTTTTTTTTTTTTTTTTCTGCTTCTTCAGCATTTCAAGAACTACTTCATAGTCCAGGATGTTTTTCAGAACTTCACATTCGAAAAATGTAATTCTTAGGGATAGTCGTTCTCGGTATAACTGGGAGAATTTCTACGAGATTTTCAAAATACTGATTGTGGGTTTCGCCAAAGAGATAACGAGTTGCTGGTACGTCTGCTGATGATGTTGTGAAAAAGGTTCTCCGGTAACAACGTCGAAAGGACAAAGTATAAATATCGAGATTATAATAGGAGTAGTCTCACTGAGAAGTCGAAGTGGAGCTGTGACAAAATTAGCTTCTTGAAAAGGAATCGTATGATTGTTTTTGATAATGAATGATAAGGAATTCGACGCGGATACGTTTTAACTATAACTTCGGTTTCGAAAATTTTTCAGGTGCATCACTGTATGCATAAATCTTTCTTCCGTAAACGAGGTGCGGCTGGTTCAACTTCTCGATCGAGGTGTTTTCAAGAATCATGAAAAGATTTGAATGAGGATTATAATTGTCGAAGTACAAATGAGGTTTAGGATGAAATCAAGTGGCAAAATTGAAGAATTGTTTAGTTTCATATGTTATAATCAACATTTTATTTCATTTTAATTGTCCAATGTTTCTTCTTTATGCCACTTGTTGGATTTGGATAGGTAAAAAAAAATTCAAATATGAAATTTAAATGGAAATGGTTATTCTGGGGTGAACGGATACGTATATCGATGGTTGTAAGTAAAATAACAAATGACCGTTGAATCAGATTCAAGAATGTACAATATAACTTATTAATGTGAATTCTAAATATTCCTCGGGTACTACCCACCCGTTAAAATATTTTCATCATTATTAGTTTGTACGAAGGAATTTTTAATTACTATCTTTATGAAAATATACTTGCATATATATTTTCTTCAGAGATAATCATAGATTTAATGAGTCAATAAGATAATAAACTCATTTGATTTATCATTAATTCTAGATTACATAATCTCTAAGACTTTAGAAATTACATAATCGTCATACGATACGTAAAGCGAAGATAATCGATGTAGAACGATATATAGAACGAAGATCATACTCGAAGTACAGATATTGAGTCGTGTGATGTTGATATTCGAGATACAGATTGTGATGTTGAGATTTTGGGGGTGACAAGAGTACTGTCGGCGTTGATGATGGTGGTATAGATTATGCTGCTGGTGCTGCTGCTGGTGTTTGTAACCTTCGCACCGTATTTTCTAAAGCCACTACCCGAGCGCGAAGCTCGTTGACTTCTTCTATTATACCGGGATGATTGACGGTTGGAACGAGCGAATGAACAAGATTCGAAATATGGGATAGTATGTAATCATGACGAGATACTCTAGAAATGAGCGAGAAAATGGTGTTTCGAATAGGTTCACCGGTAAGTGCTTCAGGTTCATCGTTAAGAGGACAATTTGGTGGATGGAATGGATCACCTTCTTCTTGCCTCCAGAGATTTAGTATATTACGAACCCATCCCCAATTCATCCAAAATAGATGATGGGAAATTGGTTGATCCATTCCGGTGACGCTGTTCTCGGAGCTCGAATGGAAATCCATATCGGCGTAGCTATCGAAGTCGGAGGAATTCGAACTGGATGAAGAATCCATCTTGTATAGTCGGAGAAGTGAATTTTTGGTTTGGAATAGATTATAGGAGTTGGGTTTGGTACTCTTCAATACATAATTTACATATGTATATATAATATCAAAATCCCATGAATTACGGAGAATCTTTGAAATACGTCAGGCAATGTCTATAGTAACAGATACGCTAAGATATGAATTTTGTCTATACACTATCGATGCACTAAATGCAGTAAGACGTGTCTAGACTTAAGAATGATAAGCAGGCAGTTCCCTAAGGATGATAAGCAGATGATTTCCGACTAGGATTGATAAGCAAAACTTTTGACAGGCAGACACGGTCAAAGTCCAGACTCACTTAATGTATCCTAACAACTACTAGTTAGACACACTAATGCAAGGCCTGGTTCGCTAAGACCAACGCTCTGATACCAACTGAAAGGATCCGAAACTAATCATCCGGACATCGTCCATATAGATTAAAAACGAATTACAATAGTTGATAACATCGCGAGGTACTTGACCTCTATATGATACATTTTACAAACGTTGCATTTATTTCTTAAAGGCAATCTATTATTACATCGAGAGTTGACATATTAGCCTAACATTTTATAACAACCAAATGATCTAATCTGCCATTTTCATAACAATAGTCTTTAATGAACTTCAATGACTCGAATGCAACGTCCTTGTATCATAGCTTAAATGGTCCCAAGTAGTATCCTTAACATGAGCTAATGCACAGCGGAAGACTTAATTCGTACCTGAGAATAACATGCTTTAAAACGTCAACATAAAGTTGGTGAGATATATAGGTTTGATGCTAGCAGCGTTATAACAATGGACCACAAGATTTCGTATATAATCATTTCAATAAAAATATTCTAAGTGGTTGAGCACTTGGTAACCATACTTAACATTTAATCACGTCGCATATTCCCTTTAATATGAAATCTTACTACACCGTACCAAGGTGTAGTCGCAAAACGAAGTACTGTGCAACCGTTGAATACTGGTCGTCCAGTCCGGTTGGGGTTGTCAGGCCCGATAGATCTATCAACAGGATTCGCGTTTACAATACCGCTGTAAATATTAGTTACCAAGCTACAGGGAAGTATGCCAGTGGTACAACTCAACGTAGAATATATTTTTCAGTTACTTGTGTCCATAACGTAAATCATTTATAAAACAGCGCATGTATTCTCATCCCAAAAATATTTAAAGTTCAAAAAGGGACTATATACTCACTGTTGTCTCGAAGATATATATATTTTTGACTTGGTCTTCCGGTTGATATCACGAACCTATCCATATATAATATATCAATATATTTTCATTTTAAACAAACGTCTCGTATATATATTTATAATACTTTTAATACTTTGAATAATTCCTTAGTCCGTAGTTAGCGTTTCGATGTTAGTAATTCAATTTTAATGGTTCATTTTTAGATGTTTAATATACCCGCAATAAACAAAACCCCCAACGAAATAAATAAAACCCCATCGTATATGTATTGGTCGAGATTAATCTTGACCCATGGTACCGGTGTTGTCAAATGACGTGTTGCGTACATAAAGTACCGGTGTTGTCAAATGACGTGTTGCGTACAAACACGGGATCTTATGATTAATCTTCTCGTATTGTTTACGGGTGATCCTGAACCATATGAAATTGAATTATAAGTACATATATATAAAATATCATGTTATCTTAGAAATATGTGATTTATATCATTTTTTTCCAATTGATCCCGTAGTTGAAATGATCTAGGATAACCAATTTTGTTTCGGTCATAGTTTCTTCGTTACAAATCCGTTTTCGTTGATTCAAATTGCCATCTTCTTGGATCGAGTTCTTCTTTAAAACTATGAACTGTAAATACCTTGGTTTGTATTCAAAATCATACGGCATAGGTGAGACTTTAGTGAAACATATGAAGTTAAACATTTTTGCTACAACAAAATCATTTAATGACCATTTTTCTAAAAATACTTATACTTTGAAAAACCAAGTTTTACCTTGTTAAATTAGCATATACATAAGTTATATTACAGGTCTTGAAGTATTTTAAAAGTTAAGTTAGAAGGATCTATTTAGTTTGCAAACAAGTTTGAAAACATTCAAACTATGTTCTTGTTGTTAAACTTTTGTACCACAAAATAAGATAGCTATATATATATGAATCGAACAAGGTTATGAACATAGATTCTACCTCAAGTTCCTTGGATAAGTTTGCTGTAAAAGAGGAGTAAGAAGCTAGAATCAAAAGGGTGATGGAAGTGGATGAAAGATTGGAAGTAAGTTGGTGTTCTTGGAGGGTTTTCTTGAAGTATTTTTGTATGGTTTTCTTATGGTGTTTAAGTAAGGTTTTTGAAGCTAGATCTTTATGGAATTTTGCTGGGTTGTTATGGAGTTTAGAGAGTAAGAAAGAGTGTGTGTTTTTAGTTAAGAGATTGAAGTAAAAATGAATCAAAAATGATGATACATATATACTCCTAAAAATGTGATCTTTAAGGATAACATGACAAAATTCTAGTTTGTATTTTTGTAATTAGTCTTGCAATGATTCAAAAGTAATTACCTAGCTCTAAGGGCATGAATAATGGCTGGTTAGGTGGTGATTTTGATGTGTATTTACTATTAGTAAATACGTATAGGAGCTAGGTATGATACGAGTACAAATACTCTAAATATACGTATAGAAATTTTGTGAAAAATGGAATGAGGATTCAAATATAGCTATCTTTTGTGAATACACTTATATGGTTTTATGTATTTAAGTCTTTAAAAGTGATTAAATACATTACTTATACAATATATGTATAACATTATAAGTCTTAAGTATTTATGTCAAATAACGTTACGTATAGTTATCGTTTTGAAAACTTAAGTTAGTAGTTTCAAAATATACTTGTAACTTATTGTTATTAATACAAAATGAGATATTAAAACATTCATTAATCATGTTAAATATGTATATATACATATATATACGCAAACGTATAATTATCATATATTGTATAGTTCGTGATATCGTCGGTCAAACTAGACGGTCAAACGTTGTGTAAAACTCTTTTCGGAAATATAAATCTCGACAATTTGGATTACTTATCATGTTGGTAAGTTTTAATTTATGTAAATATTAATCTTATAAGTATAGAACGATCGAAAAAAAATGCGGGTCAACTTTAGGGTTTTTGCTTATCGTGTCGGAACCATATAGAGATTAGAGTTTAAATTTGGTCGGAAATTTCCGGGTCGTTACAATTGACCACCCAAGTTGACCGGTGATTCACGAACGTTAAAACTTGTAAAAACTATATGATGACATATATATGGATATATATATAGTTAACATGATACTATGATAAGTAAACATATCATTAAGTATATTAACAATGAACTACATATGTAAAAACAAGACTACTAACTTAATGATTTTTAAACGAGACATATATGTAACGATTATCGTTGTAAAGACATTTAATGTATATATATCATATTAAGAGATATTAATACATGATAATATCATGATAATATAATAATTTAAAATCTCATTTGATATTATAAACATTGGGTTAACAACATTTAACAAGATCGTTAACCTAAAGGTTTCAAAACAACACTTACATGTAACGACTAACGATGACTTAACGACTCAGTTAAAATGTATATACATGTAGTGTTTTAATATGTATTTATACACTTTTGAAAGACTTCAATACACTTATCAAAATACTTCTACTTAACAAAAATGCTTACAATTACATCCTCGTTCAGTTTCATCAACAATTCTACTCGTATGCACCCGTATTCGTACTCGTACAATACACAGCTTTTAGATGTATGTACTATTGGTATATACACTCCAATGATCAGCTCTTAGCAGCCCATGTGAGTCACCTAACACATGTGGGAACCATCATTTGGCAACTAGCATGAAATATCTCATAAAATTACAAAAATATGAGTAATCATTCATGACTTATTTACATGAAAACAAAATTACATATCCTTTATATCTAATCCATACACCAACGACCAAAAACACCTACAAACACTTTCATTCTTCAATTTTCTTCATCTAATTGATCTCTCTCAAGTTCTATCTTCAAGTTCTAAGTGTTCTTCATAAATTCCAAAAGTTCTAGTTTCATAAAATCAAGAATACTTTCAAGTTTGCTAGCTCACTTCCAATCTTGTAAGGTGATCATCCAACCTCAAGAAATCTTTGTTTCTTACAGTAGGTTATCATTCTAATACAAGGTAATAATCATATTCAAACTTTGGTTCAATTTCTATAACTATAACAATCTTATTTCAAGTGATGATCTTACTTGAACTTGTTTTCGTGTCATGATTCTGCTTCAAGAACTTCGAGCCATCCAAGGATCCATTGAAGCTAGATCCATTTTTCTCTTTTCCAGTAGGTTTATCCAAGGAACTTAAGGTAGTAATGATGTTCATAACATCATTCGATTCATACATATAAAGCTATCTTATTCGAAGGTTTAAACTTGTAATCACTAGAACATAGTTTAGTTAATTCTAAACTTGTTCGCAAACAAAAGTTAATCCTTCTAACTTGACTTTTAAAATCAACTAAACACATGTTCTATATCTATATGATATGCTAACTTAATGATTTAAAACCTGGAAACACGAAAAACACCGTAAAACCGGATTTACGCCGTCGTAGTAACACCGCGGGCTGTTTTGGGTTAGTTAATTAAAAACTATGATAAACTTTGATTTTAAAGTTGTTATTCTGAGAAAATGATTTTTATTATGACATGAAACTATATCCAAAAATTATGATTAAACTCAAAGTGGAAGTATGTTTTCTAAAATGGTCATCTAGACGTCGTTCTTTCGACTGAAATGACTACCTTTACAAAAACAACTTGTAACTTATTTTTCCGACTATAAACCTATACTTTTCTGTTTAGATTCATAAAATAGAGTTCAATATGAAACCATAGCAATTTGATTCACTCAAAACGGATTTAAAATGAAGAAGTTATGGGTAAAACAAGATTGGATAATTTTTCTCATTTTAGCTACGTGAAAATTGGTAACAAATCTATTCCAACCATAACTTAATCAACTTGTATTGTATATTATGTAATCTTGAGATACCATAGACACGTATACAATGTTTCGACCTATCATGTCGACACATCTATATATATTTCGGAACAACCATAGACACTCTATATGTGAATGTTGGAGTTAGCTATACAGGGTTGAGGTTGATTCCAAAATGTATATAGTTTGAGTTGTGATCAATACTGAGATACGTATACACTGGGTCGTGGATTGATTCAAGATAATATTTATCGATTTATTTCTGTACATCTAACTGTGGACAATTAGTTGTAGGTTACTAACGAGGACAGCTGACTTAATAAACTTAAAACATCAAAATATATTAAAAGTGTTGTAAATATATTTTGAACATACTTTGATATATATGTATATATTGTTATAGGTTCGTGAATCAACCAGTGGCCAAGTCTTACTTCCCGACGAAGTAAAAATCTGTGAAAGTGAATTATAGTCCCACTTTTAAAATCTAATATTTTTGGGATGAGAATACATGCAGGTTTTATAAATGATTTACAAAATAGACACAAGTACGTGAAACTACATTCTATGGTTGAATTATCGAAATCGAATATGCCCCTTTTTATTAAGTCTGGTAATCTAAGAATTAGGGAACAGACACCCTAATTGACGCGAATCCTAAAGATAGATCTATTGGGCCTAACAAACCCCATCCAAAGTACCGGATGCTTTAGTACTTCGAAATTTATATCATATCCGAAGGGTGTCCCGGAATGATGGGGATATTCTTATATATGCATCTTGTTAATGTCGGTTACCAGGTGTTCACCATATGAATGATTTTTATCTCTATGTATGGGATGTGTATTGAAATATGAAATTTTGTGGTCTATTGTTACGATTTGATATATATAGGTTAAACCTATAACTCACCAACATTTTTGTTGACGTTTAAAGCATGTTTATTCTCAGGTGAATATTAAGAGCTTCCGCTGTTGCATACTAAAATAAGGACAAGATTTGGAGTCCATGTTTGTATGATATTGTGTAAAAACTGCATTCAAGAAACTGATTTCGATGTAACATATTTGTATTGTAAACCATTATGTAATGGTCGTGTGTAAACAGGATATTTTAGATTATCATTATTTGATAATCTACGTAAAGCTTTTTAAACCTTTATTTATGAAATAAAGGTTATGGTTTGTTTTAAAAATGAATGCAGTCTTTGAAAAACGTCTCATATAGAGGTCAAAACCTCGCAACGAAATCAATTAATATGGAACGTTTTTAATCAATAAGAACGGGACATTTCAGTTGGTATCCGAGCGTTGGTCTTAGAGAACCAGAATTTTTCATTAGTGTGTCTTATCGAGTTTGTTAGGATGCATTAGTGAGTCTGGACTTCGACCGTGTTTACTTGAAAAATGATTGCTTAACAAATTTTGTTGGAAACTATATATTTTTAACATGTGAATATTATGTGATATATTAATCTCTTAACGCGTTTGATATTATGTGATAGATGTCTACCTCTAGAACAAGTCCCATTGACTCACCTAATAATAATGAAGAGTCAAATGTAAATTGGAATGATTCATGGACTGATTCACAAGTTCCCGAAGAGGAACCGGAAGAAGAGTCGGAACCGGAAGAAGAATCGGAACCGGAAGAAGAATCGGAACCGGATGAAGAAATAGAACCGGTGGGGGAAATAATAAAACGGTTAAGTAAAAGAAAATCCTCAACCAACCGACCAAGGTTAATTATGGTCAATGGTGTTTCCGCCAAGGAAGCAAAATATTGGGAGGATTACCAATTCTCCGATGAATCGGATTCCGACGAGAATTCCGATGATGTTATAGAAATTACCCCAACTGAATTTAAAAAGGCAAAAGAAAATAATAAGGGAAAGGGCATAAAAATAGAGAAATCTAATTCCAACCCCGATGAACTTTATATGTATCGTCAACGCCCGAAGTCCTTAAGTTGTAACAATGACCCGGGAACCTCTAAACCACCAGGTTTTTCTAAACCAATGTGGACAATGACGGCTCGTATTAGGGGAACATCATATATCCCTAGAAACTTGGCAAAACGAACCAAAACCGAAGAAGAAGAAACGAGCGAGTCGGAATAAGATAGTTGTATTCGTGTGGTGTAATATATGTAATATAGTGTTCGTATGCTTTATGATATTTGTAAAAATTGCTTGTATTAATAAGTATTTTTTTATGAATCTAACTCTTGTCTATTTTACAGTTTAAAAACACAAAATGGATAGACAACCCAATATTTTAAGAGACCTACCCGGAGACATGATTGATGAAATCTTGTCTAGAGTAGGCCAGAATTCCTCGGCACAACTATTTAAGGCGAGATCAGTTTGTAAGACATTCGAAGAACGTTCCAAGAATGTCTTGGTTTATAAGAGACTTTCGTTTGAAAGATGGGGGATATCACATTGGGAAACCCATAAGTTACGATGTGTTTACTTTGACGCATATATTGCGGGGAACCCAAATGCTATTTTACGCAACGGGTTAAGAAATTATTTTGACTCAATATATCCGAATATTGGACTTCGTGATTTAGAAAAAGCGGCTAACATGCAACATAAAGAAGCATGTTATGCTTACGGATTAGTAATGTTCGCTTCTCACCAAAGTGAGAACAAGAACATCTGGCTACAACTATTAAACAAAACATTTCCACAAGTGACGGAGTCGGTAATTGGGGTAAGAAATGAGGTTTTTAGATTATTACGGGACTGTTGGACATTACGTAACCCTCGTCCCTTTGACGACGTTACAACACGCTGTCTTATCAACGGCCATAACGGTTATGTTGCACAAGACCAAGGATGGGAAGTAGTCCTAGTAAAACCAGAATGCATGACTTGTTTCTGGACGTATGAATTACGTGTCTTTATTGCCTTTGCTGAACGACTTGTGTACTAGCTATAATTATCTTCACAACTATCTTGTATCAAAGTTATTGTGTGCTATATTTCATGCTTTATGTAAAATAAGCGGTATTGTAAGTTTGTAAAATATTGTATAAAAGTTTGAACGCGAAATATTATTATAATCAGTTTTTCATATAGAATTGTAGTAGTTGAATTGTATATTAGCTACTAAGTATGAACTTAACGGGTAGGTACTACCCGAATTTAAACTTATAAAACGCTAATATGAAGAAAAAGCTTTTATAAATGAGTTCATATTATGCTACGAAATACTATTAACTACTCTTAATATTCTGTATGATTAACTTGTTCCATTTAACTATTTTGAAGCAAATGGCACCGACTACTCGACACACCGTGAATATGAATGAAGAGGAATTCCGTACTTTTCTAGCTTCAAACATAGCCGCAGTACAGGCTGCGCTACATACCAACAATAACCTTGGATCTAGCAGTACAGGAAATCGTGTAGGATGCACCTACAAAGAATTCACTGCCTGCAAACCTTTGGAATTTGATGGAACCGAAGGACCGATCGGATTGAAACGGTGGACCGAGAAGGTCGAATCGGTGTTTGCCATAAGTAAGTGTACTGAAGAGGACAAAGTAAAGTACGCTACGCATACCTTCACAGGTTCTGCGTTAACATGGTGGAATACCTATCTAGAGCAAGTGGGACAAGACGATGCGTACGCACTACCGTGGTCAGCATTCAAGCACTTGATGAACGAGAAGTACCGTCCCAGAACCGAGGTCAATAAGCTCAAGACAGAACTTAGAGGGTTACGAACCCAAGGATTTGATATTACCACGTACGAAAGACGATTCACAGAATTGTGCCTATTGTGTCCGGGAGCATTCGAAGATGAGGAAGAGAAGATCGACGCGTTTGTGAAAGGATTACCGGAAAGAATCCAAGAAGATATAAGTTCACATTAGCCCGCCTCCATACAACAGGCATGTAGAATGGCTCACAAACTCGTGAACCAAATTGAAGAAAGAATTAAAGAACAGACTGCTGAAGAGGCCAATGTGAAGCAAGTCAAAAGAAAGTGGGAGGAAAACGGTGATAAGAATCACCAATACAACAACAACAGCAATTACAACAATAATCGCAACAATTATCCCAACAATCGCAACATCAATCGCAACTACAATAAACGGCCCAACAACAACAACAACAACAACAGCAGCAACTACAACAATCATCCCAACAACAATAATAACCGCAACAACAACAACAATCAGAAGCAGCTATGCCAAAGGTGTGAAAAGAATCACTCGGGGTTCTGCACCAAATTTTGCAACAAGTGTAAAAGAAATGGTGATAGCGCGGCGAAGTGTGAGGTCTACGGACCAGGGGTTAATAGAACGAAAGGAACAAATGGTGTCGGAACGAGTAATGGCGGAGCAAGTAGTGTCGGAGCAAGTTATGCCAATGTAGTTTGTTATAAATGTGGAAAACCGGGCCACATTATTAGAAATTGCCCGAACCAGGAGAACACGAATGGACAAGGCCGTGGAAGAGTTTTCAATATTAATGCGGCAGAGGCACAGGAAGACCCGGAGCTTGTTACGGGTACGTTTCTTATTGACAATAAATCTGCTTACGTTTTATTTGATTCGGGTGCGGATAGAAGCTATATGACTAGAGATTTTTGTGCTAAATTAAGTTGTCCATTGACGCCTTTGGATAGTAAATTTTTACTCGAATTAGCAAATGGTAAATTAATTTCAGCAGATAATATATGTCGGAATCGAGAAATTAAACTGGTTAGCGAAACATTTAAGATTGATTTGATACCAGTAGAGTTAGGGAGTTTTGATGTGATAATCGGTATGGACTGGTTGAAAGAAGTGAAAGCGGAGATCGTTTGTTACAAAAATGCAATTTGCATTATACGAGAAAAAGGAAAACCCTTAATGGTGTACGGAGAAAAGGGCAACACGAAGCTACATCTTATTAGTAATTTGAAGGCACAAAAACTAATAAGAAAAGGTTGCTATGCTGTTCTAGCACACGTCGAGAAAGTACAAACTGAAGAAAAGAGCATCAATGATGTTCCCGTCGCAAAAGAATTTCCTGATGTATTTCCGAAAGAATTACCGGGATTACCCCCACATCGATCCGTTGAATTTCAAATAGATCTTGTACCAGGAGCTGCACCAATAGCTCGTGCTCCTTACAGACTCGCACCCAGCGAGATAAAAGAACTACAAAGCCAATTACAAGAACTTTTAGAGCGTGGTTTCATTCGACCAAGCACATCACCGTGGGGAGCTCCTGTTTTGTTTGTCAAGAAGAAAGATGGTACATTCAGGTTGTGTATCGACTACCGAGAGTTGAACAAACTTACCATCAAGAACCGCTACCCACTACCGAGAATCGATGACTTATTTGATCAACTACAAGGCTCGTCTGTTTATTCAAAGATTGACTTACGTTCCGGCTATCATCAAATGCGGGTGAAAGAAGATGATATTCCAAAGACTGCTTTCAGAACACGTTACGGTCATTACGAGTTTATGGTCATGCCGTTTGGTTTAACTAATGCACCAGCTGTGTTCATGGACCTTATGAACCGAGTGTGTGGACCATACCTTGACAAGTTTGTCATTGTTTTCATTGATGACATACTTATTTACTCAAAGAATGACCAAGAACACGGTGAACATTTGAGAAAGGTGTTAGAAGTATTGAGGAAGGAAGAATTGTACGCTAAGTTTTCAAAGTGTGCATTTTGGTTGGAAGAAGTTCAATTCCTCGGTCACATAGTGAACAAAGAAGGTATTAAGGTGGATCCGGCAAAGATAGAAACTGTTGAAAAGTGGGAAACCCCGAAAACTCCGAAACACATACGCCAGTTTTTAGGACTAGCTGGTTACTACAGAAGGTTCATCCAAGACTTTTCCAGAATAGCAAAACCCTTGACTGCATTAACGCATAAAGGGAAGAAATTTGAATGGAATGATGAACAAGAGAAAGCGTTTCAGTTATTGAAGAAAAAGCTAACTACGGCACCTATATTGTCATTGCCTGAAGGGAATGATGATTTTGTGATTTATTGTGATGCATCAAAGCAAGGTCTCGGTTGTGTATTAATGCAATGAACGAAGGTGATTGCTTATGCGTCTAGACAATTGAAGATTCACGAACAAAATTATACGACGCATGATTTGGAATTAGGCGCGGTTGTTTTTGCATTAAAGACTTGGAGGCACTACTTATATGGGGTCAAAAGTATTATATATACCGACCACAAAAGTCTTCAACACATATTTAATCAGAAACAACTGAATATGAGGCAGCGTAGGTGGATTGAATTATTGAATGATTACGACTTTGAGATTCGTTACCACCCGGGGAAGGCAAATGTGGTAGCCGATGCCTTGAGCAGGAAGGACAGAGAACCCATTCGAGTAAAATCTATGAATATAATGATTCATAATAACATTACTACTCAAATAAAGGAGGCGCAACAAGGAGTTTTAAAAGAGGGAAATTTAAAGGATGAAATACCCAAAGGATCGGAGAAGCATCTTAATATTCGGGAAGACGGAACCCGGTATAGGGCTGAAAGGATTTGGGTACCGAAATTTGGAGATATGAGAGAAATGGTACTTAGAGAAGCTCATAAAACCCGATACTCAATACATCCTGGAACGGGGAAGATGTACAAGGATCTCAAGAAACATTTTTGGTGGCCGGGTATGAAAGCCGATGTTGCTAAATACGTAGGAGAATGTTTGACGTGTTCTAAGGTCAAAGCTGAGCATCAGAAACCATCTGGTCTACTTCAACAACCCGAAATCCCGGAATGGAAATGGGAAAACATTACCATGGATTTCATCACTAAATTGCCAAGGACTGCAAGTGGTTTTGATACTATTTGGGTAATAGTTGACCGTCTCACCAAATCAGCACACTTCTTGCCAATAAGAGAAGATGACAAGATGGAGAAGTTAGCACGACTGTATTTGAAGGAAGTCATCTCCAGACATGGAATACCAATCTCTATTATCTCTGATAGGGATGGCAGATTTATTTCAAGATTCTGGCAGACATTACAGCAAGCATTAGGAACTCGTCTAGACATGAGTACTGCCTATCATCCACAAACTGATGGGCAGAGCGAAAGGACGATACAAACGCTTGAAGACATGCTACGAGCATGTGTTATTGATTTCGGAAACAGTTGGGATCGACATCTACCATTAGCAGAATTTTCCTACAACAACAGCTACCATTCAAGCATTGAGATGGCGCCGTTTGAAGCACTTTATGGTAGAAAGTGCAGGTCTCCGATTTGTTAGAGTGAAGTGGGGGATAGACAGATTACGGGTCCGGAGATTATACAAGAAACTACCGAGAAGATCATCCAAATTCAACAACGGTTGAAAACCGCCCAAAGTCGACAAAAGAGCTACGCTGACATTAAAAGAAAATATATAGAATTTGAAATTGGAGAGATGGTCATGCTTAAAGTTGCACCTTGGAAAGGCGTTGTTCGATTTGGTAAACGAGGGAAATTAAATCCAAGGTATATTGGACCATTCAAGGTTATTGATCGTATCGGACCAGTAGCTTACCGACTAGAGTTACCTCAACAACTCGCGGCTGTACATAACACTTTCCACGTCTCGAATTTAAAGAAATGTTTTGCTAAAGAAGATCTCACTATTCCGTTAGATGAAATCCAAATCAACGAAAAACTTCAATTCATCGAAGAACCCGTCGAAATAATGGATCGTGAGGTTAAAAGACTTAAGCAAAACAAGATACCAATTGTTAAGGTTCGATGGAATGCTCGTAGAGGACCCGAGTTCACCTGGGAGCGTGAAGATCAGATGAAGAAGAAATACCCGCATCTATTTCCAGAAGATTCGTCAACACCTTCAACAGCTTAAAATTTCGGGACGAAATTTATTTAACGGGTAGGTACTGTAGTGACCCGAACTTTTCCATGTTTATATATATTAATTGAGATTGATATTTACATGATTAAATGTTTCCAACATGTTAAGCAATCAAACTTGTTAAGACTTGATTAACTGAAATATGTTTCATATAGACAATTGACCACCCAAGTTGACCGGTGATTCACGAACGTTAAAACTTGTAAAAACTATATGATGACATATATATGGATATATATATAGTTAACATGATACTATGATAAGTAAACATATCATTAAGTATATTAACAATGAACTACATATGTAAAAACAAGACTACTAACTTAATGATTTTTAAACGAGACATATATGTAACGATTATCGTTGTAAAGACATTTAATGTATATATATCATATTAAGAGATATTCATACATGATAATATCATGATAATATAATAATTTAAAATCTCATTTGATATTATAAACATTGGGTTAACAACATTTAACAAGATCGTTAACCTAAAGGTTTCAAAACAACACTTACATGTAACGACTAACGATGACTTAACGACTCAGTTAAAATGTATATACATGTAGTGTTTTAATATGTATTTATACACTTTTGAAAGACTTCAATACACTTATCAAAATACTTCTACTTAACAAAAATGCTTACAATTACATCCTCGTTCAGTTTCATCAACAATTCTACTAGTATGCACCCGTATTCGTACTCGTACAATACACAGCTTTTAGATGTATGTACTATTGGTATATACACTCCAATGATCAGCTCTTAGCAGCCCATGTGAGTCACCTAACACATGTGGGAACCATCATTTGGCAACTAGCATGAAATATCTCATAAAATTACAAAAATATGAGTAATCATTCATGACTTATTTACATGAAAACAAAATTACATATCCTTTATATCTAATCCATACACCAACGACCAAAAACACCTACAAACACTTTCATTCTTCAATTTTCTTCATCTAATTGATCTCTCTCAAGTTCTATCTTCAAGTTCTAAGTGTTCTTCATAAATTCCAAAAGTTCTAGTTTCATAAAATCAAGAATACTTTCAAGTTTGCTAGCTCACTTCCAATCTTGTAAGGTGATCATCCAACCTCAAGAAATCTTTGTTTCTTACAGTAGGTTATCATTCTAATACAAGGTAATAATCATATTCAAACTTTGGTTCAATTTCTATAACTATAACAATCTTATTTCAAGTGATGATCTTACTTGAACTTGTTTTCGTGTCATGATTCTGCTTCAAGAACTTCGAGCCATCCAAGGATCCATTGAAGCTAGATCCATTTTTCTCTTTTCCAGTAGGTTTATCCAAGGAACTTAAGGTAGTAATGATGTTCATAACATCATTCGATTCATACATATAAAGCTATCTTATTCGAAGGTTTAAACTTGTAATCACTAGAACATAGTTTAGTTAATTCTAAACTTGTTCGCAAACAAAAGTTAATCCTTCTAACTTGACTTTTAAAATCAACTAAACACATGTTCTATATCTATATGATATGCTAACTTAATGATTTAAAACCTGGAAACACGAAAAACACCGTAAAACCGGATTTACGCCGTCGTAGTAACACCGCGGGCTGTTTTGGGTTAGTTAATTAAAAACTATGATAAACTTTGATTTTAAAGTTGTTATTCTGAGAAAATTATTTTTATTATGAACATGAAACTATATCCAAAAATTATGATTAAACTCAAAGTGGAAGTATGTTTTCTAAAATGGTCATCTAGACGTCGTTCTTTCGACTGAAATGACTACCTTTACAAAAACAACTTGTAACTTATTTTTCCGACTATAAACCTATACTTTTCTGTTTAGATTCATAAAATAGAGTTCAATATGAAACCATAGCAATTTGATTCACTCAAAACGGATTTAAAATGAAGAAGTTATGGGTAAAACAAGATTGGATAATTTTTCTCATTTTAGCTACGTGAAAATTGGTAACAAATCTATTCCAACCATAACTTAATCAACTTGTATTGTATATTATGTAATCTTGAGATACCATAGACACGTATACAATGTTTCGACCTATCATGTCGACACATCTATATATATTTCGGAACAACCATAGACACTCTATATGTGAATGTTGGAGTTAGCTATACAGGGTTGAGGTTGATTCCAAAATGTATATAGTTTGAGTTGTGATCAATACTGAGATACGTATACACTGGGTCGTGGATTGATTCAAGATAATATTTATCGATTTATTTCTGTACATCTAACTGTGGACAATTAGTTGTAGGTTACTAACGAGGACAGCTGACTTAATAAACTTAAAACATCAAAATATATTAAAAGTGTTGTAAATATATTTTGAACATACTTTGATATATATGTATATATTGTTATAGGTTCGTGAATCAACCAGTGGCCAAGTCTTACTTCCCGACGAAGTAAAAATCTGTGAAAGTGAGTTATAGTCCCACTTTTAAAATCTAATATTTTTGGGATGAGAATACATGCAGGTTTTATAAATGATTTACAAAATAGACACAAGTACGTGAAACTACATTCTATGGTTGAATTATCGAAATCGAATATGCCCCTTTTTATTAAGTCTGGTAATCTAAGAATTAGGGAACAGACACCCTAATTGACGCGAATCCTAAAGATAGATCTATTGGGCCTAACAAACCCCATCCAAAGTACCGGATGCTTTAGTACTTCGAAATTTATATCATATCCGAAGGGTGTCCCGGAATGATGGGGATATTCTTATATATGCATCTTGTTAATGTCGGTTACCAGGTGTTCACCATATGAATGATTTTTATCTCTATGTATGGGATGTGTATTGAAATATGAAATCTTGTGGTTTATTGTTACGATTTGATATATATAGGTTAAACCTATAACTCACCAACATTTTTGTTGACGTTTAAAGCATGTTTATTCTCAGGTGAATATTAAGAGCTTCCGCTGTTGCATACTAAAATAAGGACAAGATTTGGAGTCCATGTTTGTATGATATTGTGTAAAAACTGCATTCAAGAAACTGATTTCGATGTAACATATTTGTATTGTAAACCATTATGTAATGGTCGTGTGTAAACAGGATATTTTAGATTATCATTATTTGATAATCTACGTAAAGCTTTTTAAACCTTTATTTATGAAATAAAGGTTATGGTTTGTTTTAAAAATGAATGCAGTCTTTGAAAAACGTCTCATATAGAGGTCAAAACCTCGCAACGAAATCAATTAATATGGAACGTTTTTAATCAATAAGAACGGGACATTTCAGCGATCCACTTGCCCTAATTGCCAAAAAGAAGAGAAAATCATTTACTACTTCCAAAAGCTTATCCAAGAAAGTGCTTGTTGAAGAATTAACTGATTCTGAAGAGTTGAATCTTTCTGATGTTGATGATTCACACCTTGAATTAGTAAAGATGGTAGCCGTGTTCACCAAAGCCTTGAACAAACACAGGTTTAAAGGCAAATCAAGCAATCAACGCAAGAACTCATCTTCTTCCTCCTATTACAAGAAACCTGATCAATCAAAATATCAACGTGCTGATGATTCCAAGAAGGATGATTCAATCTGTTTCAATTGTGGCAAAGCTGGTCATTACTCACGTGAGTGCAAGATGCCTAAGAAAAAGGATGCAGCTTACTACAAGAAGAAAATGTTGATGGCGAAGATTGTAGAAACTGGAGGAGAGCTGAAACAGGTTGATGATACTTGGTTTAACTGGACTGATGATTCAAATTCAGAGGTAGAACATGCTAATGTTTGCAAGGTGACTAAGCTCATTAAAGCAAAGGAAGCAATGGAGAATTCTGACTCACCATATGATGATGATGAGGTACAATCAACTGAAATCCCAACTGATTTTATCAAAATGCAAAATGACTTGATGAAGAACTTGGTCTCAATGTCAAAAGAAGTCAAAGGTTTAAAATCTGAAAACAAGGTTTTGAAAGATAAAATCAAACTTAATGAGATCAAACCTTCATCTTCCAAATCACAATTGGAGATGAATAGATTGAAACTCCAACTCAGCTCTACGGAAACTGAGTTGGAAGAACTTAAAAAGTCAATTCATCCTATTAAAGTCGAAAGGACTGATTATCGTCTAAACTCAGAACGTCTTGCAGAAAAAGTTCAATTCATAGAAAAAGATCTTTCTGATTTGAAAAACCAACATGAACCCACACTTTCAAAGCTAAATAAGAAAATTATTCAATTGGAAGACACCATAACTGAGAAGAACACTGAAATTTCATTATTAACAAAAGAGTCTCTTCAAATGAAAGCTCAACTAACTCGATACGAGGAAAAATTCTATCGAACAGAGCAATCTAAAGCTATCATTGATATGGAACTTTCAAAACAAATAATTTTCATGAATAGACCAAAAACGATTCATGGTGATATTTGGGGGTTGGGTTATGAAGATCCTAAGATCTTATCCTAAGATCTTAGACGATGATTCCAAAAAGATTCCAGAATTATATCATTCTGATTACTTCCAAGCTAGTTTACCTTCTCATTTTGTGCATGCATATGATGATGATTTTGATGATATCATTATTAATCGCAAATTTAGATAATATCACCAAAATAGCTTAATGTATGAAAAAGTTAATGCTAAAATGGGTAAATCAAATCCTGATTTCTTGAAGGAACTTGTTGAATCTGAAAAGAATATGCAACATACTAAGTATGTGCCTAAACATAGATTGGTTTATCTTCCTACACTCATGCTAGAGAAATACATCTTAATGCTTGAGAATGAAGTATTTAACAAACCTAGTTCTAGCATTATTACCATATATGAGGTGTTTGATGAACCAAATTTTGATGTAAAACCAATGCTACCGGCCTTACCTGCATGTTCTGTTTCTGATGATTTTATCTGTGAATACCTAGCACTTGAACTTACTGTCTTGTTTGAGTCAGTATCACTAGGTCAAACGGTATCTGATGTTAAGGTAGATCCAAAAGTTGAACCTAAGGTAGAGCCTAAAGAGGAAAAGCCTGCAGAATTAGATTTGTTTCATCTAGTTGACAAACTTGAAAAAGAGAACATAGAATTGCAACTTAGATGCAAACACTTGAAACAAATGCTTTAATTGTGTGAATAATTGCCTAAACTTCCTAAGAAAGAATATACTTATGATTTTAAGGAAGGTGAAGTTTTAGTATCTGCCGAAGATTTATGTCTCGAGATTAAAATCTTGAATCGAAAGATAGTTCAACTAAATTAGGCAACAACACAACAGATTGCTATGTAAGCACACACATCACAAATGCTTACTAAGTGTATGAATACTATTTTTGAGTGTCCTGGCGGGATTGATAAGACGGTTAAGGGTAAATCACAATCAAATGTTTCTAACGTTTCAATACCCATTACCATTCTTAAAAATCCTTTACGTTCTCAATTTGAGAAAAGAGTATCAAAGGTTACACCTTCAACACAATTCATTGTGAAGAAGGTACATCATCCAGATGGTTCATGTTCAAGTGAAAAACTTCCTCTGATGTTAATGACAAAACATACAAAGGAAAGTCTTTTAACAAAACCAAAGAAGTCTTCAAAACAAACCACGAGTCCAAAACCTGATTTGAGTGAGTATGATGCAAAGGAACGTAAAATAAAAATGGAAATTTTGCAAAAATCAAAATACTCAAGTGTCAACTGAAAAGTTTGGACGTCTAACTAACAAAGGTGTTTTTTTGTGTCACAGGTTATAATCCTAACTTGAATTACAAGCCTGTATGGGTTTCTAAGTCCACGACTAAGAAAGTAGCAAACCAAACCAAGAAATCTGCTAGTCGACCTAGGAAGTCATCGCATGTTTTTCAATTCTCTTGTGTGAACAAAAAATCTACTTGGAATAAATTGTGTGTAAAGACTTCTGATGATGATGATGTAAAACTTGATATCGCTTATGATACTTCATGTAATGTGGCTTTAGATGATGCTTTAATGTCTAATTTGCATGCTGCTTTACTTGATACATTGATTTGTGATCCAAAGTTTTTTGTTAGTACTAACCGTAGAGGACCCAAGAAACTTTGGGTACCTAAACTCTAGGAAAATTAACATTGACAGGGTTTCGACGTCTGTGTGTGGTACATCGACTCCGGTTGTTCTCGATACATGACGGGCGATAAATCCTTGCTTGTCATTTTTTTTGACAAATTCCTAGGAACGGTTACTTTTGGAAATGACGAGATTACAGCGATAAAACTCCATATCGGAATAGCTGTCGGAATCCGAGGAACTCGAACTGGTTGAGGGATTCATCTCGTACGATCAGAAGAAGGATTTTAGATAAGAAATAGATTATAGGATGTAAATTAGTACCCTGCAATACATAATTTACATATGTATATATAATACTAAAATCCCATAAGTTACGGAGGAATCTACGGAAGCTACCAGGCAATGGTAACAATAACAGATACGCTAAGATATGAATTTATCTATACACTGTCTATGCAATAGAGGCAGTAAGACGTGTCTAGACTTTAAGGATGATAACCAATTAATTTTCGACACTAAATGATAAGCAAAACTTTTGACATGCAGACACGGTCGAAGTCCAGACCCACTAATGCATCTAAACAACTATCAGTTAGCCACACCAATGCAAGACCTGGTTCGCTAAGACCGCCGCTCTGATACCAACTGATGGTCAGTTGGGGACACCACACGTCCCACCCAGTTCCTTCCCAGCTAACCGCCTGGTGACCACTGAGTGTACCTCAGATACTGATTTTAGGGCCTACCTCTCGGCAATTGCCAACCCTCGTAAGGGATCGCAAGGAGTAAGAGCCAATGCTTCGTCACAGGTAACACTGTGAGAACCTCCTTTACGACTAACCCGCCACACATGGACGGCGTTATACCAGCTGTGAAGTCAACTGAAGGAACCCGTCCTAATCCATCTGGACGAATATATTACATTTGGTTACATCGTGAGGTACTTGACCTCTATATTATACATTTTACAAACATTGCATTCGTTTTTAAAAGACAAACTTTCATTACATCGAAAGTTGACGGCATGCATACCATTTCATAATATATCCAACTATAATTGACTTAATAATAATCTTGATGAATTCAATGACTCGAATGCAACGTCTTTTGAAATATGTCATGAATGACTCCAAGTAATATCTCTAATATGAGCAAATGCACAGCTGAAGATTTCTTTCATACCTGAGAATAAACATGCTTCAAAGTGTCAACCAAAAGGTTGGTGAGTTCATTAGTTTATCATAATCATTAATTTTCATCATTTTAATAGACCACAAGAATTTCATTTCCAGTTCTCATAAAATATACGTCCCATGCATAGAGACAAAAATATCATTCATATGGTGAACACCTGGTAACCGACATTAACAAGATGCATATAAGAATATCCCCTATCATTCAGGGAAATCCTTCGGACATGATAAAAACAACATCGAAGTACTAAAGCATCCGGTACTTTGGATGGGGTTCGTTAGGCCCAGTAGATCAATCTTTAGGATTCGCGTTAATTAGTAGATCGGTTTACTAATTCTTAGGTTACCAAGCAAAAGGGGCATATTCGGCTTCGATCATTCACCCATATAATGTAGTTTCAATTACTTGTGTCTATTTCGTAAAACATTTATAAAAATTGTGCATGTATTCTCAGCCCAAAAATATAAAGGGTAAAAAGGCAAATGAAACTCACAATACTGTATTTTGTAGTAAAAATACATATGACGACATTGAACAAGTGTAGGGTTGGCCTCGGATTCACGAACCTATATCATTTATATATATATTAATACATATACTTGTAATCGGACAAATATGTATATTATTAGTAATATAAGTTTTAATATTAATAACTTATATGTTTCATTATATTCATTTTATTTATTTTAATAAATAAGATATTAATATAGTTTACTTTTGTGTTATTAAATATATTGTTATATGAATATCAGTTGCTAGTTAAATTAATGAAAATATTAAGATATGAATGATAGTACTATTAGATTTAATAATAATAATATTAATGCAAATTTTATATAAAATGGTAAGCTTAATAATAATAATGATAATGAAAATAATAATTTTGATAATAATACATAATACTTAATAATAATAATAATAATAATAATTATACGATCTTATTACTAATGATAATCTTTTTAATAATAATAATAAGTCTACAATTATACTAATACTAATATTAATGATAATAATAATAATAGTTTGTGTTATTTTCGTAGAAACAATAATAATAATAATCATATTTGTAATAATAATAATAATCATACTTTGTATTAATAATAGTAATACTTTTAGTTCATAGCGATATTACTTAATAATAACTAAAATGATAATAATAATAAAAATCATGTTATAACAATAACAATAATTAATAAATATCATAATATCAATAATAATAATACTATGGTTAAGATACTTATAGTTGTGATGATAATAATAATAAGTGAACTAATAATAATTCTAACAATAATAATACTATTACTTAATACTAATACTTATTTTAATAAGATTATACATTTTCGTAATTATAAGTAAATAATATTTATTACTTGTATTAGTAATAATGATAATAACAATAATAACAATAACAATATTAATTAGAAATAATAATAATAATAAGGAAATAATGAAATTACAAAAGGAAATACTACCTTAGAACTCCTTTTTAAAAAAATGAACCCAACAAGGATTGAACACGAGACCTCTCGAAACCCGACATAAAACTTAACCACTGCACTGACCACTACTTTTCTGTTTTTATCCCACTTTACATCTATATATCGACTATCTATCTGTTTCGAATTTCTTTCGATTCTCCTTCAATATCTAAATCGACCAGGGATACCCCAAATCATAAAAGCGTGATACAAGTTTTGATGAAGGCGCGTAATTGAAACCAAACGATTATTATAGATTGATTGAAATTTAAAAAAAAAAATTAGCAGAAGCTTGACCTCGTCGAAGAACACAAAGAAAAACTCATACATTGATTTTGAATTACAGTACGTTTTAGCTTATGATTTCTTCACAAAATAGTTTTCAATTCATACCTAGAAACTATATGTATCATCAATTGATCCAAAATCTTTAAAAAGAATTCAAATTTTTCAAAGAACATCTCGTTTGACTTTTTAAATTATAACTTTGACTCCAAAATTCGATTTCAATTCGAATAATTGGAATCTGAAACTTTCCAGAAAGTTTAAATGTGAGATTTCTAACAACACTGCATTTGAAATTTTTGAAATTCATTAAGAAATCGTGGTGTTTGAATAAATAATACTAAATAGAGGTCGACTGCTCTCTTGAGTTTTTTTTCTGTTTAAATTCAATTAGATTGAGGCTGTTAAAAGGATTGAGTAATTGATAAGGGTAGTGGAAAATCGTATATTTATTTATTAACTGATTTTGATCGTATTATATAGCAATTATCAATGGGAAAAATTAATCAGAACAGATACATAATTAAAAGAAAAAGAAAAATTTGAACGTGACCCTCAACAGAATTTGTTTGTTTATGGAATTCGTTTCATCAATCTAGCAGACAAGAACAAAATTAACTATAGCACGATAGATACATGAAACCGATTCTGATTCCAAAAATTGGTACGTACGCTATTTTATATTATAAATTAATAATTATAATTATATTAATATTAATAATAATTAAAATTCTAATAATATTAATAATATAATCAATAATAATAATATTAATATTATCTTTGAAAAGAATATGATTTTTATAATATTATTGATATTAATAATTGTATTATTTTCTGATAAAATATTGATAATGATAATAATTTATAAAATCAATAATTCTTAATAATAATATCTAATATCAATTAATAATAATTATACTGATTTTAATGCTAATATTAATATTAATAGTAATGAATGTAATAATAATAATAACATGTTAATTATATTATAACTTGTTATTTTATATATATATTTGTATATATATATGTACACACTGCTTTTAATATATCTGTTTATATATATATATATCAGTATACGTATATGTATTATATTTAGTTTTATTAGTTATTAAATATAACTATAATAATAATACTTCTTAATATTATACATAATAATGATAACACTTTATAATAATGTAATGGTAATAACAGTTATATTATTGATAATAATAATATCTATAAGTTTTATAACAATAATATTAATAATAATAATAATATTATAATAATTTAAATTTATCACACTTCATATCTATATATATTACCACTAATTATAAATTATATATATATATATATATATATATATATATATTTATATATATATATATATATATTTATATATATATATATATATATATATATATATATTCATTTTTATTACACTTATTTATTTTTGTATATTATTTTTGCATAGATAATTCTAATGATTTAATTGTAGTTTACTATCTCAATTTTATTATCAAACTATTATTTATATATATATATATATATATATATATATATATATATATATATATATATATATATATATATATATATATATATATATATATATACATATTAGTTTACCACTTTTGATCGTGAATCGTCGGTAATGGTCAAAGTCAAATGCATTTATGATAAATAGTTCCAACATTTTGGGACTCGGTTTAATAGACTTTGCTTATCGTGTCGTAAACATATAAAGATTAAGTTTAAATTTGGTCAGAAATTTTCGGGTCATCATACCTTATGAGTTACTTTATGGTACACGCCCGAATGTCAAATATTTTCGTGTCTTTGGTTGTTATGCTTTGTGCTTAACGATTTTGACAGCCTCCGAAAGTTTGATCCTCATGGCAATCAGGCTATATTTCTCGGTTATTCTTCGTACAAAGTTGCTTATCGTGTCTATTACAAAAGGACAAAGACGATCAAGGAAAGCATTAATGTCAAGTTTGATGAATTTTCAAGAATGTCTTTTGAACAACTCAGTTCAAAACCCGATCCTAACCTGGCTACTACTTCTTTCGCGTAAAATTCAATTTTCTTGAAGAAGGGTGTTCCGATGGTTACAACAGAGGAACTGGATATCTTATTTGATACTCTTTACGCTCCTCAACGGAATTCAGATATTCATGCCGTACCGGTTACATCATCACAGTCAACTACTGTGGAGACACAACCCAGTCTCTATGATGAAGATACAACACCAACTGATTCACCTATTGCTTCTTCATCCTCCCTCTCACCTCCTGATGATAATCTTGAATCAATTTAAGATACATCTGTTGATACAACTCCAGTTGTTTCTCCAGATACTCAAATGAATCCATTAGATAATGTTACATCAGCACTAAAGGATCATGGCTCAACGTCAACAGCAGTTGATGTTTTAATAGATACCAGTGATGTACAACCTCTTCCACATAACAACCGATGGACTAAAAGTCATCCAATTGATCTTATCATTGGTGATGCATCTGCTCTAGTTTCAACTCGAAGGGCTACTCAGAATATGTGCTTATACACTGCCTTTCTTAGTAATATTGAGCCAACAACAGTTGCTCAAGCTTTTTCTAGATCCGAACTGGGTGGTAGCAATGCAAGAGAAGATCAATCAATTTGAACGTTTGAAAGTATGGCGATTAGTTCCAAGACCAGGGGGTCAATGAACAATAGGGGTTAAGTGGATTTTCAAGAACAAGAAGGATTCTGATGGAATTGTGGTTAGAAATAAGGCAAGTCTTGTGGCCATGGGATATCGACAACAAGAGGGTATTTATTATGACGAAACGTTTGCTCCGGTTGCTAGGATTGAGGCTATTCATCTATTCCTTGCATTTGCTTCTAATATGAAGTTCACGGTGTTTCCAATGGATGTCAAAACTGCTTTTCTGAATGGTCATCTTCAAGAGGAAGTATATGTTGATCAACCAGAAGGCTTTGTCGATCCCATTCATCCAAACCATGTATACTACTTGGAGAAAGCTTTGTACAGTCTGAAGCAAGCACCACGTCCCCGACCCTATGCAAAGAATTTAATGACCTTATGGCCAACAAATTCAAAATGAGCATGCTTGACCAGCTCAATTTCTTCTTGGGGTTACAAGTAAAACAATTACCAAACGGGATTTTTATCAGTCAAACAAAGTATATCAATGATATGCTCAAACGTTTTAAAATAACTGCTTTAAAACCAATGACAACCCCAATGAGGACATTACTGGATGCTGATGCTACTGGGGAACCCTTTGACATTATGCTTTATCGAAGCATGGTTAGCTCTTTAATGTATTTGACTGCAAGTAGACCAGACATTACACTTGCTGTAACTGTCTATGCCTGCTTTTAGTCAAACCCTAAGAAATCCAACTCCAAAGCGGTGGTTAGGATTTTTAAGTACCTAAAAGGTACTCCTAATCTTGGAATCTGGTATCCACTTGGATCTGATTTCAATCTCACTGCTTTTACTGATGCGGATCATGGCGGTTGCCATGTTGATAGAAAAAGCACATCTGGATCAATTCAGATGTTGGGGAATAGGTTAGTTGGTTGGTCATCTAAGAAACAAAATTATGTTTCTTTATCAACTGCTGAGTCTGAGTATATTGCTGCAGCTCATTGTTGTTCACAAGTTTTGTGGATGCAAACTCAACTCCTAGACTATGGCTTTAAGATCACTAAGATCCCAATATACTGTGATTCACAGAGTGCTATTGCCATAACTAGCAACCCGGTTCAGCATTCTAAGACTGAACACATAGATATTCGTTATCATTTCATTAAGGACCATGTTGAAAAAGGAGATGTAGAGTTATATTTCATGCCTACCAAAGTGCAATTAGCTGATATGTTCACTAAACCCTTAGATGAACTTAGGCTAAAATTCTTGATAAAATAAATTGGCATGGTAGAGTATAATGCTTAATCATTCATTAGCTCTATTGGGACTTATATCTAGGATCTTGTGTTTAGGAGGAGTCATATCTTTCTAGGGGGAGCAATTGATACCTTATGCTTTAGATATTATCTTTCAAGGGGGAGCCTTTAAATTTCTGATAACTTCCTGGGTTTATTATTCATTGGTTACGAAAAGGGGAGTTAACTGATTGATATCATATTTCAAGGGGGAGTTATTAAATTTTCTTGGGAAGATCAAAATGATGATTACTTTCATTGTATATCACATTTTGAGGGGGAGAAAGGGAGAAAATTAGAAAGAAAATTAATTTTTAAAAAGTGAATTGAAATACAGGATTATGACACTTAATTTTGAAATACTATTGATTATACCGAATCTGAGTCTGAAATCTTTAATCTTAGATTAAACTCAATTAATTTGGTTGATTAACATGAAATCTTGTCTAATCTGTGTTAAATTGATTGATCTATCACTTGACCGAGTCTGATTGCATGATTAATTGATTGTTTGATGGATTCTGTATATACTGAATGTGTTCGTGCTACAGTACCGAGTCTGTTCAAACAACTAACATGTTTTTTTGATTTAATTGAGTTGTTAATTGATTAAGGTTATGATTTTGCATGATATGAGACTGGAATATGCATGTTTGAGTGATTATCTGTGAATTTTGAAGGTATCGAATCTGTTCTTGGCTTGTTACCGAGTCTGGTGTTTGGTACTTTGAAATAATTTTATTTTTAATTTAAAAAACTTGCATGCTTATTCTAGATCATTAAAATGAAAGGACAAGCAATTTTGGTTACCGAATCTGGAATATTTCATGAATACCAAATATGCTTGACACATGTTGAAAAATTGACTAAGTGTTGTTCTTCTGATTCTTTGTGTTACATATTTGATTATGCATGATGATTTTATAATGTGTCGAATCTCATTTGCATATCATGTTAGTTAAATGGTTGTACATAATTGGAATAAAAGGTTTTTACAACTTAGAAAATTCATAAAAATCTTAAAATTTGAAAAATTCAAAGGATTTCAAAGGATATAAGAATAGAGATATGTGTTTTATGATAACATCTTGTGGTCTTCTATTTCTTATTTATATAGCTAAATGGCGAACAATCACTTTATCAATTCTGAAACCAACATTCCATGCAACTAATGGATTGCTATTCTAGAGAGACATACTTTATGGCCTGCACTAAGCTCAACTGTTAGTGTGCCAGTTACAGACTTTGATCTTCTATACAGAACAATCAAGTTTGTTGAGGCTACACAACCTACAGCTGCCAATCCACAGGGAGAACAAGCTAGATTTGAATTCGAGTTGAGAGGTGTATAGGGATTGAGGAGAATTACTAGAGCTGACTTCAGGAGAATCTTTCAGCTTCTTCTTGTACAGAATGCTCCTGCTTTTCCATCTTCTCAGCAGATGATGAGCTCAATATATCAGCTTGGTTATAGTGGAGCTAACAATGTTCCACCGGCAAAGTTCCAAAAGAAGTACTTACACTCCCGGTGGTATGTGATATTCTTGATCATCAATAGATGTGTGCTGATGACAAGGAGTGGATCAGACAGCCTGACAGTGCCAATGCTCAATCTTTTCTACTCATTCACAAGAGTGGAAACTCCAGATTATGCAGAACTCTTGTGGGATCTGGTTCAAGCTCAAGTGGATAAACCAAGGAGTTCCTACATTCCTTGTGAAAGGTTTTTCAGTATTTTTATCCATGATGCTATTAATGCTTGTAGAGATGCAAATATTTTTGTACCAGATACACATGGACTACAAATGGTTAGATTTGGGGAGGTAAAGATGAATACCCCGGTGATCTCAGAAAATAGATTCACTGCACCAATTCCAAATTGGTTAGTGAGGCTAGCTGAACCCCAAGACACTAGAATGCGTTCTTACTTTGACGCAGTAGGTATACCTATTCCGAATCCGGTACAACAAGTACAAGTTAAACCAGCCGCGGTTCCAGCCCCAGAGGTCGTAGAGGAATCTATAGTACAACCACCTGGGCCAGCTAATCCTCCACTCAGGATAAACCTTAAATGCCCTAGGGTAGCTCAACAAGCTCAACCCATGAGGATCAGGGAACCTAGTTCACTTAGGATTGAACCAACCCTTTCCACAACACCTGAGGATAGCAGTAACACCGATTCATCAGCAACTGAGTCATCTCTCGAATTACCGAAGAAGAGGACACGTTATATCCCAGATGAGATGATTCAGACTATGCCTACCCAACTCGTAACTAGATCTAGGACTTCGACACCGATCGTACGCCAAACAGTTACTCCAACCATTGGTGATACGGATCAAGACCTAGAGCCTGTTAGGTTACCTTCACCCATCTCCATATCACATCCAATAATAACAGTAAGCCCTACGCTAAATGAAGCACAAGCTTCGGTAGGCAAGAGAGCTGAAAGCACGGACGGTAAATATACCAATCAGCCCATCCAACCTAATCATGACTAAACAATAAATCCTACAAAACAAGATGCCTCGGTATCTAAGGAAATAAAGTCTTCCTCTGTAGTAAAGTCTGCGTTGACTCAATCGATTGAGGAAACTCAATCATTGAAGTCTAGAAAGGCCGAAGGGGAGCCGAAAAATCTTGAAAATCCACCCTGCGTATCGGATGGAAATCCTCTTGTGCCTCAACGTACAACAGGGTCTGGCGGTCCGGCTTATCTTGATGAGGGAGATCTGCTGCGTCCCATGGACACGAATCAACCTGAAAATCCTTTGGGATATTTATCAGACTTCTAGCAGACTGTTCCTTTGGTTCAAGAATTTGATCTATTGGTTCAAACCACTTCTCTTCCGGATTCTGAATCTCAGGTTCTGGGGGACGAGTCCTTAACTGAAAGAGATGTGCCACCTCATGTACATTAATGACTTTAGGAGTCGAAGATAGCAATATCTCTGCGAGAGCTAAACTAACGGGTAGTTCTGCTACTCTGTCAGAGTCCCATGAGACTAAAGTCATGGAGGCAGGTGATTCAAAAGAATCTCCGCAGGCGACAACTCCGGTTGTTGCCCAACCTCCATCAGAAGGGGATATCACGAATCTGACTAGTAGTATGTACAGCCCTACATTCTCACAGCAACTCAAACAATTTCATCGACATCACCTTCAACAATTGATGCTGATGCTGATGCTATTCCTATTGTTACTTTTCCACCATCACCCCAACGTTCAACAAATTATTATGATGCTTTGGAGCAAGAATATTTTAGCCGTATGTTTTCGCGTGTTAATCTTGATATTCATCGACGTACTTCGCTCCAAGCAATGTTTTGTGCTAGAGTATGACATCCACTTACTTCCTGCTCTTCTGCATTAAGTCTTCACCGTGATGATGAACATGACGATTCTGATCCTCAGAATAGTCATGAGGGGGAGATAGGAGTAGATGGAGAATTTCTAACGTTGGATATTTCTAAAAGGGGTGGTGGTGCGAGGTCTGCTTCAACTTTACAAGCTCAACAGGTTCATACTGAATCAGAAATGGTTTATTTTCATGATGATGATGTTGAAAATGTGGAACCTGAGCAAGTAATCATTCCAATCTTACAATCAACACAAGCTGAGGTTGAAGGTGGACAAGTAGATGAGGATTTGGATTTAAATGATTTTTATCTTGAGGAGACAAATGATGATGGATTTATTATCTTGCGTACACTATCTTCTTTATCTGCTATTCCTAATGATGTAGAGATAGTTGATGAAGGGAATCCTGAACCAGAAATACAAAGTGATGATGAAGAGGATTCTAGTGATGAAGATGGTGGTGGTCAATATGAAACTCTAAATGTAGATGATATCTTTGATCATATTGAAGATGACAATGCTCCAACTGATAAAACAACAAATCCAACAAATGAAAATAAAAGTTCGACTTCAGGTGCAACAACATCAAGTACTACCGTGAATTCCTGGTTTAAATACAACAACGGTTTATTTTTCAAAAATCGGGAACATCCACTGCAACTGGGAGTTGAACATGATTTCATGACATTAAGGAACACATTCAATCGAAATGAAGATAATTTGTGGCCTCAGAGAAAGTATCGATTGACAGAAGTACTAGATATTACTCGAGTCGGAGTTGAAATTAGCGTAAGGAAAGACGTCATCAGTCAGTTTCATGTTATCAGAAAAGATGAGAAGGAGTACAAGTTCACAGAGGCAGATTTTTAGAATCTAGACATACTTGACATCATTCACATCTATAACTACCTCAGTATTCTCACAATTCGACTGTATGCTAAGTCTCAAGCTTTGGAAGCTGTGAAGAGATACATGACGGAGACAATAGAATTGATGAGACGTGAGGACTTTCAGATTGGTCTTGAAGCAAAAAGTAAAAAGATTCGAATCATGTGTCCGAATCAATTTACAAAGGGACTGGAGGATATGAAAATGTTTCAAATGCAATTAGAACCTGAAGGGTTTGTATTTGTAAATTCACAAAAAGAAAAGGTGTTCATCCGAACGAACGAGCGACACAAATATTCAGATGGTACACTAAAGGCTGCACTGAAGTATCTCAAGTTCCGTCAAAGCAAGTTTGATGACATTGACATGAAAATGGGTCTTGAAGAGTTTATTAAACACATCAGAGATAGTCTCAAAATCCAGATCCGAACTAGATAATTTGAGATTCTTCGTGATCAAAGAAAAAGATGTTATTTCAAAGAAATGGATTAATATCCATTACATGAGGGAGATCCAAGAAAGGTATGGGGTGTCTGGAAGCCTTCAAAGAAGATTTCAGATAATCAAGTTGAATTTTCTGACTCCACTGGCAAAAGATGGAAAGCTACTTTTGGACCTCTCAAGATTACTCGATAGGATTACGTTGTAATTTTCACATTTAACACTAAGGGGGAGATTGTTAGGACCCCGAAGTATGTATAGTGTTAATGTGAAATAAGCCTAAATGAAGGTTCCTTAGAAGAGATCTATATAAGGAACCTAAGTAGTCCTAATTAGATAGCCATTGCATTGTAACTGAGTTCTAGAAGCTGTGTAATGTAATTTTACCGATTCTCTCTAATACTGAATCTGTTCTTCACTTACCGAGTCTCACTCTAACTCATACATCTTCTAATCTCACCATGATTTGACCTATCAGTCAATATGAAAGCCCTAATATAGATGATATTTTTAATCATATTGAAGAAGAAGAACCTCCAACGAAAAATCTATCTAATTCTTCTAAACAAACAACACAAACCACAAACGCAAATGAGACTTCAACTTCTGATGCTACAACATCAAGATCGACAATCAATTTTTGGTTCAAATTCAACAACGGTATATTTTTCAAGAATCGGGATAAACGTCTATAATTGGGTGTTGAACATGATTTCCTCACATTGAGAAACACTTTTTTCGAAGAGAATTCTTATAGAATCTTCCGTATCAAAGAGATCCCAAGGAATGAAAGATTTACTTACATTGGCACACAACTGCTTCCGGCAAATGAAAGAACATGGTATCGTTGGATGTGGAGGAAGAATATTAATAAGAATGATGATAATCTATTTCTTCAATGTAAACATCGAGTGGTAGAAGTGTTGGACATTAAAATAGTGGTGGAAAACATTAGTAATAAGAAGGACGTCTTGAGTTAGTTCCATGTGATAAGAGAAGATGAGAATGAATACAAGTTCACTGAAGCAGATTTTCCAAATCTTAACATGATCGACATCATTCACATCTACAACTACCTCAGTATTCTCATCAATCGACCTTTTGTAAAATATCAAGCTTTCGAAGTGGTGAAGAGATACATGATTGAGACAATTAAACTAATGAGACGAGAGGACTTTCAAATTGGTCTCGAGGCGAAAAGGAAAAAGATTCGAATACCTTTTTTGGATTAATCAATAAAAGGACTGGAGAATATGACTATGTATCAAATGTTATTTGAACCAGAAGGGTTTGTTTTTGTCGATTCTCGGAAGGAAAAGGTGTTCATCAGAACGAGCGAGCTCAACAGATATTCAGATGGAACACTTAAAGCCGCATTGAAATATCTCAAGTTTCGTCAAAGCAAGGTTGATGACATTGACATGCAAATGGGTCTTGGAGAGTTTATCAAACACATCAAAGATCGTCTCAAGCTCCAGATTCATACAAGATATTTTAAGATTCTTCGCGGTTAAAGGAAACAAAGGTTTTTCATGGAGATGAACGATTATCCATTACATGAAGGAGATCCAAGAAAAGCGTGGGGTACCTGGAAACCATTAGAGAAGATATCAGACAATCAAGTCAAATTTTCTGATCCAGCTGGTACGAGATGGAAAGCCAAGTTTGGACTTCTAAAGATTACTAAATAGGATTACATTGTAATTTTCATAATTAACACTAAGGGGGAGATTGTTAGGACCCCAAAGTTAGGATAGAGTTATTGAGAAACAAGCTTATTAGAAGGTTCTATAGATGAGGGCTATATATATAACCTAAGTAGTCCTACTTAGAAAGCCATTGCATTGTAACTGAGTTTAAGAAGATGTGGATTCATTTCTAACCGAATCTCTCTAATACCAAATCTATTTACTGTTCACCCAAATCTCATTCTAACACTCGTTCCTTTGATTCTCATCATGATCTGACCTATCATCAAATAAGGTAGAGTCTTAAAATGACTGGGTCATTCCATATAATTGACTCCTCCTTCTATCTTGATAGCAAAACAATTCATCTCCTTGAAGTATCCCCAGCTCAAGATTTTTTCTTTCGCAAACTTTTTGGTGTGTTTCCTTTTCTTATAGAAACTAACAAATTTATGCCCGAGTTCTGGTTTCTTGACCTTTTCAAGTGGCTCGATGTTCTTTTTCCACCAGCTTTGTCGAACCTCATCAACTTCCACATTTTGACATCCTTTCACTCTTTTATCACGGTCAAACCATTTACTAATCTCCTTCCATCCCTTGGCTAAAATTTGCTCAGCTCGGACTTTCTTTTCTTTCTTTATCCTCTTCTTCTTCTTCTCGACGAGCTCTTTCTTATGATGAACACTTTGGTTCCATTCAAGCTTCTTATCAGCCTCAATCATTTCCTTGTCATACACCTTCTTAGCTTTCTCATACCCATTCAGGTTCTTATCGGTCTGTTCTTTACCTAAACGAAATAATTCATCAAGTGAATTGAGTGATCTATTCATGAATTACTTCAGGGAAGGCAATACGGCTTCAACTTCTTGTTCCTATTATTCTTTCGGTTCAGTTTCAAACTCATCTTCGGATTCGATAATAACTTCTTCATTCTGTTTCTCCTTTTCAACAAACCGTAGAGCATTTTACTTTTCTGAACTCTTATTATCATCACTTTCATTCACACTTTGGGCTTTTTGGGAGGTGATTCATCACACAAATCTTCTTGTGAAGCTTGGTGTTCTGCTGCATTTGGATCTGCATCCTCTGAGTCATATTCACTATCGTATGCCAGAGCCGCTAGCTGTAATGGTGTGAATTCATCTAGTGGAAGCTCCCCCTTTTATGTATTAGTGAAAACATTTGAATAATTCATATAATATTCAGAGGTAAATACCTCACCAAATTCATTGAATAATAGGTAAGACTAACGGATAATCAAAAGGGGCATGCTCATCTTCAGTCTCATCGTCAGCAAATTCATCTGCTTCACCACCACTTCGTCCTAAATCTGACATCACAGGTTCATTCCCATCAGTTATCATCTTCAACTTTCCATACATTAGCTGTTTGACCTTATCTTTCAATTCCTTCATCTCTTTTTCATGTTTACTCTGAACAACAACCATCTGCTTTCCGATATCCTTTATTTTCTCTTTTCGAGACTTCACGATCTTCCACAGCTTTTTGTTTTCTTTCTCCAAAGACATAACTATAGCATCACTAGCTTTCTTTTCCTCCACAACACAATTCTTGATGTTATTCATTCTTGTAATAGTCGCCATCAACAGACTTTAAGCTTCTCAGAATTCCAAAAAGTAACTTGAGAAGGAATAGTTGCTGATCTAGATTCTTCATGAAACCAGAATGTTGGCATTGAACTTGTTGCCTTGTACCTTCTCGAGAAGTGAGTTGTAGTGAGTCATTCTTGTGTTTGGTTCTTCTTTCCTTCTTTTGAGGTGGTTCCGAAGTCATTGGTTCTTTACCCTTTCTTTCTCAGCGAATTAATCTTATATCTTCCTCAGTTGCTTCATTATCATCCTCATTAACATCACCTTCACAATCTCACGTCGTTTCACCGACATTCCCTTGGTTTTTACCTTCTTCTTCTTCATCATCAGTTACCTCATAATCTGAATCAGAACCTTCATTTCTCCAGTCATTCCCTGGTGGACATTGATAATTTGCCTTCGCAAGGTGATAAACTATCCTTCTTTCAAAATCAGGTTTATACTCATCCTTTCTCGTTTGCTCCATCCTCTTGAAAGTAATAACATGCATCGCCTCCAGTGGAATAACATCATATTCTACCTTTGGTAGTTCAGGAGCTGCATCATTGATAATCAATTGAAGAAATCTCGCATAGATAAGACACTTATGAGTCGTATTGAAATGATTCGTCTTGAAATAATGAAAAACATAACCCGAGAAATCATATGGTGCCTTGAGAACTAGGGCAACAAACGCAGCTTGAGTCTTTTCATTCAACTTGTCAAAACCTGCCTTTTTTCCCCCTAGATAATAATTCAATACATGGGCCAAGTATCGATATTGAGGTGGAACAAAAGTCTTTGCAGGTGCAGAATAATGAGTTTACCTAAGTGATAGCCATGAACAGTTCTCATCATTGAAACTTAGAATTCTCCCTATCACAGACTTTGAAACCACAATCTCATTCCCTTAAACAGAACTGACAAGCTTTGCCTCAGTGTCCGAGGTATACAGCCTAGCGTTCTTCCATAATTCCCTTTGGTGACTATAATATGCAGTGCATGGTGTTGAAATAGCAGTAGGATCCTTTATCTCTGCAGAAACTCGATGATTTCTTTAAAATTCTTTCCTCTGTCCAAGTCAGTGTTTTAAAGAGCAACTTGATTATTTACGTTTGAGCGAATATATGCGGTTCGGACATTGTACACAGCTGAGGTCAAACTCATATGAGTGAGGATCAAATGTATGGTGACTCGTGCTATTTAGCATACGGGTCAGCAAAAATAAACGAGTGGGCATCACATTCATGTGATTTTTAAGGTCATACGAGTGAGAACTTGTCCATATGGTTGAGCCTCAACCGTGTAGTGACTCGTGCGAACTGTGTCTCTCGCATACGAGTGAGATCACTCGGTTCATAAAAACCACGATTTAAACCCTAAAAAATTGATGAAATCTTACCAAAAGAGTGGCAATGTGGTAGGCTTAGGATGTAGAGTAAATCCTAGGGAACATTTGAAATTTGAGAGAAAATTGAGAGAATGGAGGGAAAACGTAATGACTGTGTTCTTCCCCTATATATATAGTCTCGGACTCAACCGTGCGGTTAAGCCATCAACCGTATAAGATCCATACGTTTCAGTTTCCAGCCGTGCGACTCACATGTCATACGTACGTTTGGTCGAGAAGCCTAACAGGCTAATTCAAATCAAACTATTCGTACGTTTCACATCAACCGTATGTTCACTCGTACTGGTAAGCTTTCATACGTGCGAGTGAGCATAAAAAGAACTTTAAGATTTCGAATCATTTGTTCAAACTTAAAGCAATCTAGAAACTTAAATTTGAGTCAGAATTCAACTAATCCTTCAAGATGTACCAAAATATGAACATTAACATTTTGGCAATCCCAACATTTGACCAAATCGTATACCTTTCACTTAAGAACTTTGGTTCATGAAATGTATATCTTAAAGTGTAAAGTCATTTTAAGGTATCTATACTCTTTATCTTAAACAACCATTCTTCTAACTTTACAAGCTTTACAAACTTCTCAAGATATGGATTGGGTGAACACACATATTCTGAGTTCATCAAAGGCATTCTAGATGTCATTGCACTTACTGAGGATAATCATAATATAAATAGACTAAAAATCCTTTTGAATTTTCTGAAAATAGAAGATGTCATGCAACTAAAATTATGCAAAATAAGACATTCTATTATTGAAATGCAAGAACATGCAAAAGAAAAATCTTTTTGTTGTTTTACAATTAAACTACAGATCATAAAACATAAAGATATATACATCTGAACATAAATCCACATTCTTTTTGTGAGCAAGTTGGTTAGCTATAAAAAATGGATCAGAACTAACATATTGAATTAAACTTTGTTGTTCATTTCTAATTAACCAGTCTATGTCAATTATCATTGAATTACTGATATCAATCCTCATTAAAGATGAACAGACTCCTTCCTAACACTTCTACAATCATGTTGGCATTAATTTCTTGAACATTATAGAGCGATGATTTTTGAGATCATGCTTAGTTCATTAATACTTGATTCTTCCATCACTTATAATTGCACGTTGTTTTAGGTAGCCAATTCATTAAGGTAACTTTCCTTTATCTCTTTCCATGTACTTCATTCAAATTGAACAGGGAGTTTCTCATGGCGTTTTAAATATCCCTGTCAGCCTTTGGCTTCTACCAATGTTTTGACAATCTTCAATCTAGTTGGCTCGGGCAGATCTCAGAATATATTAGATTATCCGAGTAGGCACATCACTTACCGCGGGCATTTGTCTATAGTTAGTGCAGACATACCTGATGACCAGTCGTCACATGAAAAGAATCTCAGGGCCCTTAAATTCTTTATATTTAAGTTATTATGGAAATGGAATAGAAAGATAAAATTTCACTTATGTGCATTGTTAGAGTATACGTAGGTAATTATCTTCCTAAATTATAGCCTTAATGGGTATAACTCTAAATTGCACACATCAAGAATCTTGATAGTTCAATGTGAACGGCATGATTAACAATTCAAGCCACTCGATAGCGTCACACTAAGAATGATCTGAGTTCTTTATGAGCATTATGAGTCAGCATTCTTTATACTTTCAAACTTCAGGATTTTGGCATCTATGATACACCAACATGTTTGACTTTTATTTTTTTAGATACTTTAATTTTCAACATATCATTGTCTTTTGAGATATTGATTTTAAACTTCATCATTGATATCGGCCAAAAAGTCACGTTTTTACCCCCGATATTAAGCCCTAAATCAATAAAGATTCAAACTATATCGCAAAAATAATCTCTTTATCGGTTGATTTTGTAGATTTAGTAATAACGAAGGCGATGCAAAAAGAATCAAGTAAAACGGAGCTAAAACGAAGAATCTATAGCGAAAACGGTGAAAGACAAGAAATCAAGTTACGATCCAATGAATTCAGCTGACCAGGCAAGCCAAATGGCCTGCCAAACAGCTTGCCTATATATCAAATGTCCTACCACATGACCAACACAAACGGGCACAGCAAACGGCTTGCCAAATGGCCTGCCAGCCGTTTGTTGGCAAAATCCAAGTCTATTTAAAGGGCTCTTTCCATCCATTTCAACACACACTCAATTTACAATTCCTTTTATATTTTCAAGCTTTTTAGTTAGTTTTTAGTAGTAGCTCGCTTTGCTTTTATTTTACGGAGGATATCCCGGCGAGTCCGTGCGATCTCGGGCAGATTTCTTCAGCCTTTTCAGGTTTTTATCCGAAACGCTTATCTTTTGTATTAAACATGTATTCTTACTTTTTATGTTTAATGATGTGTTCCAATATTACCATGTTAGCTTAATTAATCTGTATGTTACCATGATAGAAGTTTACTATTGTTATGCTAAACTTGTGAGTCTGATAGATTTGTATGCTAGCATCTTAAGGATTGACCAACCTAGGTTGTGATCAGGACTAGTCCACCTATATGAACTTAGCTACTTCATAGGATTAAGACCCCTAGTTATACTGTATCTGAAGATTATATGAACTGGGTATGGCCGGAGTTCTTGAGAGGCATTTAATGTGCTTTTAGGACACGGAACTTAGGAATTGAGACATGAATGACCTAGTATGCCTATTGACTATTCCAAGGAGACCTCTTAGGAGCTGTTAAGATCTAGCTAGTGCCTTGGCTGTATGATCTAAACCTATTGCATGTTCTTGTTTGATTGTTGCCCTAGGATTAAGTCATATCAACTGTTTAGGTATCTGCTAGGTTTATATCTGCTTTACTTTCAGTATATCAACAGTAATGTTGTATAATGTTTGATTTGGTATGAACTCATTAGTATGATGAAATGGTTGTTAGTTTTCAATTAAGGTTTTGTCAACTTAACCCGACGGACTCCTTCCTTTTGTGATCAGTGTTCAATCAACACGGCACATTGTTATTCAGTCAACTAAACTGATAACAAGGGTTAGGATTAGAACTCAACTCACTAATAAACCTAGTAATTTACTAAGCATAACCTCTGAGGTATAGTTACCTTTCAATTATACGACCAAGTGACATACTTTTCACTACTCAACGAGAACTCTGAGAGTCTAGAGATAAGTAGGTATGTGTAATTGGCTCATCCAACTAGAGCTACACCATTCCAATCATAGCTTTAACATCAACATAATTACCTTTCCCTAGCCCGAACTAATATCTTAGTCGACATTTCCTTGATCTGCATACTCCGGATATCCTTCTATTTTATTTACTTTTCCCGCAATTAGTACCTTTAGCTTAAACCAACTACTATCCTTTATCCAGGTAATTTAAATAAAAGACAATTATCCACTTGATCTTCAATTCGTTAAACCATTCAAAAACACGACACTAGGTTAACTTACACCTTCTACACCTTAGAAAGTTAAAAGTAAATTTAGGCCCCGCACAATATAAATAAATAAACCACTGATCGCTACTCTGATCAGCTGATTCTGACGTCCTGCGACCTAACGACATCGTACGAATAAAAACGTCCATTTCAGCCATATCTTTATAGTCATATCAATCATGAATGAAACTTCCATCATGTCTTTACTGTAGTCATGCTTGAACTCATGTTTCGTTATGTGTTCTCAAATCATTCGAAGTTATTCTCCCTTAAACACTTGAACGGTCCGCAATAAAGATTCACACTTTTTGACTTTAAGCGAGAAGGGACACTTACTTTGACTTAAACTAATTTTCTTTAAATTTGGAGGTTTAGTTTTGATTATAAAGTTTAGATCCCGTGAAAACGTGGTATGCACCAACCAAATAGATAACCCTCAACTCCTTAAATGATCTTTTGGACATCTCATTCATAGCTATAAGGCTGAATGGTGTAGCAACTTTTGAATATTGCTTGGGGACATCCAACACCAACCTTTTCTAATGATTATCAATTATGATAGGGGATACCCTCAACCGACTGTTGAGTTCCTCAAGAATTATCATTAGATACAAATTCAAAGATAATTAGGTGACTATCTTCAAATGCTACAGATCGTCCATGACTTCTGATTCTTTGATGATTATGGTTCTTAGTATGATTGTTTAATGCCAAGGAATTATCAGTCACGTCTATCAATATATCACATAACAGATAAACATAAACATTCAAATCAGTCCTTAATAATCAGTTATCAATCCTCAGTACAGTAATTTCTTCATATCCAACAATACACAAACCAACACAACTCATTTTCATGATACATTTTCATATTTTAGATGTTTTCTGAGGCATTTTTCAACTTTTTAGGTATTTTCTGCTGAGACATTTTCTCCCCCTAAAATACTGAAAACATAAAATATTTTTGTCTTTTAGCATTTTAAACAACTTAAAAACAAGGAATAGCTACAGACATGCATGCAAACATAAAGTAATCATGATATGATCTGAATGCAGACATCAAATTAAACATGCAATGCAGTCAAACATAAGCAAAGTTCTACATGTCATGCAACCTACATGCAAAGTCTAAAAGGTTAAGTATCTTCACAGTGTGACATCCGAAATTACCTTATCTCTATCAACAATTCCATTCATCTCTAATAGGTGCAAGAGCCTAGGTTTATCAAAAGCCTTAGTATAAAGGTCAGCCCTGTAGCCCTTGTTGCATATTCTCTTAACCTCAATGATCTTCTTCTCATGGTAATCTCTAATGAAATGATACTTAACTCCTATATGCTTAGTCTTAGAGTGTTGAGCAGAATTCTTAATGATAGCAATAGCAGCAGTAGTATCAATATAAAGAGGAGTGAGAGAGATTCTTATTTTATAATCACGAAGTTGTTGTTTGATCCAAATAACTTGAGAGCAGCAACTAGCAGCAGCGAAATATTCAGCTTCACATGTTGAGAGTGTGACTGCAGTCTGTTTCTTACATTGCCATGTCACCAACCTTTCACCTAGAAACTGACATCCTCCTAATGTTGACTTGTTGATTTTGCAACCTGCATAGTCTGAATCACTGAATGCCACAAGATCAAACTTTTGGTTTATTGGTATACCATATACCAAGATTTGGAGAATGTAACAGATAGCGTAAAATCCGTTTGGTAGCTGTCAAATGTTAGATGAACAATGTTAGGGTTAACTTGATATCTCGCATAGAGACATGTCGCGAACATTATATCCGGCCTCGATGCAGTCAGGTACACGAGCGATCCGATGATTGCTCGATAATAACTTGGATCAACTGGCTCCCCCTTACACTGTAGCAAAATTCCGTGGTTTACAGCTAGTGGGGTAGTAGCTGGACGTTCTTGAGTCATACTAAACCATGTTAGTATATCATTTACATACTTTGATTGGTGAAGAAAAATTCCGTTTTCACTTTGTTCAACATGAAGACCAAGAAAATAATGTAAGAGACCCAATTTTCTCATTTCAAATTCGTCCTTCATAACTTGCTCAAACTCATCGACAGTTCCTGTTTTGTAGAACTAAAAATGATGTCAACGACATAAATTTAAACCAAGATAATATCGCCATCTTGTTCCTTAGTGAACAGAGTACAGTCTATCGTGCCCATTTGATATCCTTTTTCGACCAGACAACTTGAAAGACGTCCCTACCAAGCTCTCGGGGCTTGATAAAATCCATAGAGGGCTCGACGCTATCAGTAAACTTTGTCAGGATGATGATGATCTTCAAAACTCGGTGGTTGACTGACATATACTCTTTCATTTAGCTTGCCATAGAGAAATGCACTCTTGAAATCCATCTGATATACCTAAAATTTCATGAATGAGGCAAATGCCAAGAATATACCAATAGCTTCCAATATGCTACATAAGCAAACACTTCATCATAGTCGAACTCATAATCTTATTGATAACCTTTTGCTACCAGTCTAGCTTTGTTTCAGATCATAGTGCCATCTTCGTCATATTTGCACTTCCACACCCATTTGAGATCAAATACTTTTACTCCCTTCGGTGGAGTTACCGACTTCCAAACATCCAAACGATGAAATTGTTAAATTTCTTCTTGCATAGCCAACACCCAATTAACATGCTTCAACTCTTCTTTCATTGCCTTAGGCTCAATCATAGAAATATGACATGCATACTCATAGAAAGTAGCAACAACTATCATATGAGCATCAACTTGACCATCAAATTGAACCTGTCGTCTCGTTCTAACACATGAATTGGGATCACCAATAATATTCTCTCTAGGATGAGCAGCTGTTGTTCTAGGAACAGGCTGAGCTCATAATTCTCTGGATTTTCACTTGAGACATCAGACTCACAAGTATCATAAAATGGATCATTTTCTGGATCATATTCGTGTATTGTCTCATCGACAGATGGTGATGGAACTGGAGTTGAAGTAGATGCAGACACGTTCATGGCATTCTGTAAATCGAACAGCATTTGTAATTCCACTTCACTCTCTACATGATCTGGAGCAAGATTTAATGAATCAATCTTCTCATCATAATTATGGATCCATGGATGACTCTTTAGTGCAGCTTTCGTTGAATTTCTTTGAACATCAACTTTAGACCATTCTTCTACACATCTTGTTTCATTGTTGAAAACTCTCTTATTAGGAGAACTATACCCAAGAAACACCCCGGTTACCATTAGCATCAAACTTACTTTCTGGTTTTCTTTTCAAAATGGTACATGAGCACCATAAGGTTCTAGATGCTTCAGTGTATGTTTTCTTCCATGCAGCAACTCAAAACAAGTCTTTCTTAATCGCATCACTGTTAATACCCGATTCATAGTGTAGCATGCATTTTCAACTGCTTTGCCCTAAAAATGAACAGGTAGAGATGAGTCTACTAACATTGTTCTGGCTGTCTCAATTAGAACTTGATTTTATCGTTCAACAACTCCATTTATATGAGGAGTATATGGAGAACTAAATTGCATATTGATACCCTTTTCAATACAGAAACCTGTAAGATACTAATTTTTGAATTCAGTTACATTATCACATTGAATCTTTCTCACTTTGAGATTAAAACCTGTCTCAATTTGTTGATTAGCACTTTCACATTCTCATATGTCTCAGATTTTTCTTTCAGAAACATTACCCAAGAGAATCTTGAATAGTCATCAGTTACAACTAGACAGTACTTACTTCCATTAATGCTTTCAAAACAAATTGGACCAAAAAGATCCATGTGCAACAATTCAAGTGGAGCAGAGATTAGGTTGTACTTGATCAGCTTATGAGCTTTCTTGCATTGTTTTCCCTTCTTACAAAGTATACATGTATCTGGATTCTGAAATAATCTAACAACAACGCCATCCACTAGATTATTGTGAATAAGGTGGTTCATTTTTCGTAAGCTTAGATGACCCATGCTTTTGTGCCAAGTAATAGACTCTTGTTCAATTGCCTTTGAAACAAAAGCTTGATGACACGCTGCAGTTGATGTTTCAATATTCATATCTAACACATACAGATCAGCCTATCTTAGAGCCTTCATTTGAATCATATCCAGTGGAATCACAAACTCTGGCTTTTGAATATAACTATAATCTTCATCAAACGCAACTTTGAAAGGCTTTTCACAGATTTGAGAAACTGACAAGAAATTATTTGCAAGTTCGTGACAGTAGTTCACTTTTTCAAAATACACCTTCTCATTCTTTAACAACCCTTGGGCAGTAATGTGACCACCCTTATCTCCAGCACAAGCAAAATAACCTCCTTTGATAGGAGGAACATTCGAGAGCAGAGATAGTTATCCTATCATATGCCTCAAAGCGCTGCTATCTACAATCTAGGTGTTATTTGCAGGTACCCTGGTTCCATGCACATCAATTTAACACATTTACTACCTCTGTCTCATTCCAATAGGGCAGTATTCCATTTTGGACAGTCCTATTCTGATAGTTGAGAGAGAAGATATTTTATTGGTGGAGAAATGAAGTTAGTGGGATTTCCTAAAACTATGTGTTTTTTGTCTGTGGACTATTGGAATGAGATGGAGGGAGTAATTGATAATTGAAATCCACGCCCGAACAGCAGTAGGTTTTCCATTAACACCCATAGCTTGGAATTCCATCCATTTCTCATTTGAGTCAGGAGGAATTTCATAGCGAGAAACTACTAACTTTGAAAGATTAGTAGGAGGTGTCTCATTCTTTTGTTGTCTGACATTTTTCTCAGATTCTGAATGATTGACACACAGTTTGCTTTGCATAAAGCATTTTCAATGAAAGGTTCTCTCAAAAGGTTTCTTAACCTTTGTCTGTTTCGATTTATTTTGATCACCAGAATTGACAACATTTGTCACAACATCCTTTTTATGAGCTTTACTCTTCACAGGAGAACTCGACCTGCTAAAATTCTTTCTTTTTGCATCAGAATAGACAACATTTGTCTTCAATTTCTTTGTAGGGATTTCATTTTTAACAGGTGAGCTTGCTCTTTGGACATATGATGAATTTAGGTCATTATGTGTCAGGTCACTGATATCGGCTAAAAAGTCACGTTTTTACCTCCGATATTAGCCCATTTATGATAAAGTAAATGACTTTATCATCTATATAAGCATTTATTTGCTTTATTTGGTAGATTATGTCATTACGAAGGCTATGTTTCAAGAATCACTAAAAACGGATGAAAAACGAGGAAAAATGAGCAAAACCGGCTAAGACGATTAACTCGCGTTTAAATAACTTATTTTATAATTTTTATAAAAGTTTATTTACTTAATCTCATGTTGTATAATATTTAATTACGAACGCGTGGGCACAAGAATCGTCAAAAACGGAGCTAAAATGAAGATTCTAGAGCGAAAACGGTGAAAAATCAAGTTACGATCCAGTGAATTCAGCAAACCAGTGTAGGCCAAACGGCTTGCCAAACGGCCTGCCAGCCGTTTGCAGGCAAAAAATCAAGTCTCCAAGTTATACTTGCTCTCCAAGGTCACCTTGGCCACCAAGTTCTCAAGATGATTTGCTTGGTCACCAAGCCCATTTATTTACGACTTTTCCATTAAGCCTTTCCTATAAATAGGTGGCACATTCCACCATTTCACTTCTCTCTAAAAAATCTCTCTATAGTCGGTCTCTAGTGATCTTAGGAGATTAGTTCTCTCTCTACTTGCTCTCTCTAGATTCTAGAGAAAGAAAAGTATAGAGATTAAGAAATGTAATTATCTCTCTATTGTCGCTCTCTAGTGATCAATAGGAGATTAGTATGTAGTTAGTAGTAGAAGCTATCAAGCATTGTAACGCTTTGAATATTATAATATTCTTGTTAGATGTTTGTGATTTAGTAATATTAGAAATGCTTGTTGCCATGATGTGTAAGTAATTGGTTGATTGTTTGCCATGATTTAATAATGTTAGTTAGGGATGATTATCGTTTCATACTCGCTTTTTGTCTATGATATTAAACCTCATTATTATCGTCCTTCCACCAATAAACGTGATTAAAACCTTTTATAAAGTCGAAATTATAAGGGTAATTAATTATCTGTGTTTATACATTGGTCAAGGTTTGAACCCATCGAAAATACTATAAAGTACATGGGGAATTACCATAGGACTAGATCAAGACATTGGTCAAGAGTATAAGACTCATGTTGATGTACTATAGGACCACTTGGGCATGGTCAAGGTTAGAAGCAATAGAACCACTATAAGTCTAGTACATGGTGGATAACTAAGGGATTTATTGGGTAGATTTAAGTAAGGGCTAGCTTAAGTCATAAATGGGAATTTAACACACTAAAATACAAACTAAGATTATAAATCTTTAAGGATGACTGAGAAATATCAGAGGTTCTAATTTGTCTACAAACCCTTAGATTTTACCAAACCATTAACAGAAAGGAATTCGAAACACAATGATAACCACTCTCTTGGGTGATACACTAAGGTGTTAAGAAAGGTTGGATATTATATATATGGCTATGCTACTTTATTCGTGCGCCCAAGGTATGCACTGCATCCAAGATGGGCCACTTATATCCTTAAATCGGATAAAGTGTCGGAAGTTGAGCATAGTCCATCCGATCAGAATCACGATAGCCTAGTTCCTCGTGACATGCTTATAGAGAAATCAATTAGTAAAGAATCTAGTGTTTACACCAAGGTATATCTATCCAATGAGTGTCTCGCAATTATAACGACCCGTCCTAATCCATCTGGACGAATACATTATATTTGATTACATCGCGAGGTACTTGACCTTTATATGATACATCTTACAAACATTGCATTCGTTTTTAAAAGACAAACTTTCATTACATCGAAAGTTGACGGCATGCATACCATTTCATAATATATCCAACTATAATTGACTTAATAATAATCTTGGTGAACTCAGCGACTCGAATGCAACGTCTTTTGAAATATGTCATGAATGACACCAAGTAATATCTCTAGAATGAGCAAATGCACAGCGGAAGATTTCTTTCAAACCTGAGAATAAACATGCTTTCAAGTGTCAACCAAAAGGTTGGTGAGTTCATTAGTTTATCATAATCATTCATTTCCATCATTTTAATAGACCACAAGATTTCATATATTGTCACGCGTAACTCGCGAATTAAAATTCATTCATATGGTGAACACTTGGTAACCGACCTTAACAGGATGCATATATAAAATTCCCCTCATTTCGGGACTCACATCGAACATGATAAATCGAAGTACTAAAGCAGTTCAAATTCCCTGACTGGGGCTTGTTAGTGCCCATAGATCTATCTTTAGGATTCGCGTCAATTGGTGGCAATTATCATAAACACCAATTCTTAGGCTACCAAGCTAAAAAGGGGCATATTCGGTTTGATAATTCAACCATAGAATGTAGTTTCGATCACTTGTGTCTATTTCGTAAAGCATTTATAAAAGCAGCGCATGTATTCTCAGTCCCAAAAATTTATATTGCAAAAGCATTTAAAAAGGGAGCAAATGAAACTCACAATACTGTATTTTGTAGTAAAAATACATATGACGACATTGAACAAGTGTAGGGTTGGCCTTGGATTCACGAACCTATATCATTTATATATATATATTAACACATATAATGGTAATCGAACAATTTATGTATTATTAGTGTATTAATTGTTACACTAATTATGTTTTTCATTAATAACCTAATTAATTATAATTATTAATATTTATTGTAAAAATATTAATATAGTTATGTTATATGTAGTAAATATGATTTTATATAACTAATAGTTATTTGATAAAACAATATGGATAATAATAATAATAAATAAAAAGTTATTTTATTTTACAATAATAATAATAGTTATTATGATAATAATATTCATACTAGTATTAATAATAGTAGTAGTAGTAATAATAATAATAATAATAATAATAATAATAATAATAATAATAATAATATTATTATTATTATTATTATTATTATTGTCAAAATAATAATAATAATAATAATAATAATAATAATAATAATAATAATAATAATAATAATAATAATAATAATAATAATAATAATAATAATAATAATAATAATAATAATAATAATAATAATAATAATAATAATAAGAAGAAGAAGAATGAGTAACAAGAAAACTACCTCAACGAAGTAGTCCTAAAAAAATGCTCAAGTCTAGGTTTGAACCCACGACGTCCCGCTAAACTAATTAACATCCTTAACCCGAATCATCATCACTTGTAAACCTTTATTATCCTATTAAACTATCATCATTATAATCCTAATCATTTTAATTCCACCATCTTAATCATAACCATAATCAAAATTATAATTATAACATAATCATAATCATAATATAATCATATTCATATTCATATCATAATCATAATCATAATCATATCATAATCATAATCATAATCATATCCTAATCATAATCATCTAAACGCTTCACTATCATCTTCATCATTCATTTACAACCTCAAATCATAATCATTCAGGAATCATCTTCAACCTCCATCATCACTAACATAACCATCGAATATCATTATCATGAAGTATCACCATCATACTCATCATCATGCACCATCATCTTCATCCTAACTTATATCATCATCTAACCCTCATCATTATGATTTTAACATCATCATCGTCATATTTCTTGTCTTAACATAATCACATGTCACGTAATATTTTATCATGATCATCCAATATCTTACGTAATTCAAACAGAGTCTCAACATTAAGAACATCAATATCATATACCTAATCACCATCTAATCACTAACACCAATGGGTTTAATAAAAAACGTACGGCCCAAACCTCAATTACAAGGAATTTGGCTCATGATTAAGCTGATCCAGTAATAACTTCTCAAGCCCGATATACACCAGCCCAATAACTTGTTATTTTGATTTGAACGTGATATTAGTGGGGTAGTTTCAGTAGGACACTTCGATTGTTTCGGCCCAAGATATTGAAACAGGAACGATCATGGCTATAACTTTGTAATAGTAAACAACGGCCGTCCCTTTCATCTTTAATCTTATTATACTATTAAAAATCAAGTGGGATTATTCCTTTAGTTTTTGTGTCGGCTAAAAGAAAGGAAAAAGAAAAGAAAAACAAAAACGCAAAACCTCATTATTACGAATGGATGTTGAAGTTGTAACAGGGAAACTGGTTTTAAAAATCACGTTTTGTGGTGTATTGGGTTGTCGTTTTTAACAGAAGACAAGTAATCCTGTAAGTGGTGATGTCTCTTGGTGATTTTCAAAAAGAAAAAAAAAGCGTAGCAATTTAATCAATTCAAGTGGGCTTGGTTTTGGTTAAAGATGGAGGTGAGGGTGATGGTTACGTACAGCAATAGTAACGAGAAGGAAACAGAAACAGTGGCGGTTGGAATTGTGGTGAAGCTCAATGGTGAAGGTTATGTGGTATTTGATAGAGAGAGAAGAGGAAGACGATGGTTGAGATTGTGTTTGGGGTTGATGATGTTATCAACTAAAGTGGTGGTTTGAAGGTGTGATGGTTCACGATTCAAAAGAAAAGAGAGGAGAGAGAGTTATAGAGGTGGTGGTTGTTTTGGTGGTCTCACGGTGGTGATAGTAGTTCTATGAAATGGGTGATCGGTTATACTTGTAGGGTGGCGTTTAATCGAAGAATTAGAAACAGATATAAATAGCTGTAGCAGCAATAAACCAATAAGTTCGATGGAGTTCGAGAGCGAGTTTTACAGTGATGGTTGTGGTTGTGGTGGTTGTGACGACCCAGAAATTTCCGACCAAATTTAAACTTAATCTTATAATGATTCTGACACGATAAGCAAAGTCTATTAAACCAAGTCTCAAAACGTTGGAACTATTTTTCATAAATGCATTTGACCTTGACCATTCTTGACGATTCACGAACAATTGTTTGTAAATAAATATGTATATTTATATATACATATAAATGTAAGTATTTATAATAATTTGAAGTAAACTTTTGAATTGAATATGTAAAATAGGATACAAAATAATAAAGTATAAATTTAACATAAATCTATATATGTAAATAATGTATAATGAATATATATATAGTTTTGAATTTATTTTGTAAGCAATAATAACGCTCAATTGTCATTTGATCGATAATAAGTAAGTTAAAATCAAACTTATATTATTTTAAAATAAACTGTCATTCGAAAATGAGTTTTATAAATTATAGACTTATTTAAAATATATTTAGAAACTATTTATTGAATTTTAAAACTTTTTATATTTTACTCAGGCTTGAGAGTGAATAATTAATGTAATTTTTATTTAATAGTTAGTGACTGAATTCTATACCATAATGACCAAAATAAATAAAGACATTTAATTTAAAAATATGGGAATTTTTCGAAGACTTTGATCCATCACTGATTTAACAACGGAGCCCGAAATAATACCCTATTAAATATGTCGACGGTTAAATGACAAAGTTAAGGGCTGCTAACTATTGTTAATTGATACTTGATTTATACTGTGTTTGTTTTTCTTCTTTCTTCATCACCACTAGCATGATATATACGTTTATAATACATAATATATATAAACACACGGGCATAGATTCAACTCATCAACCACTTGTGTGCTACTATTATTTCCTGCTTAAAACACACGTACCATTCCATCCCAAAACTAGTACTTATAATGTTGTTTCTTTTATTCCAAAACACATACACAAACCCATTATCAAACAACAAGATTTCTTATTTCTATTTTCTCGTTTAAACCCGAACACCCACAAAACCCATCACCCTTTTTCTTCGTGAAACCCACTTCACCACCTTCACCCTTAACCACCATCGGCTACCAACACCTTAAACCATCCACCACCTTGTAATCAAAAACTATCAAAACCCATCACTGTTTTCTTTTTCTCTTTAGTCGTAGACACCACAACTACTTACGGTGTAGCTACTACACTTATTCTTTTTCTGTGTCCATCGAAAAACAACACCAAAACAGCTCGTCTATGCCATTGTTCCTGCTTTTATTATTTCTGTTTTTTCTTGTTTCACCAGACAACCACCAATCATCACCACGCTACATCAACCTAAACAGCCCTAGTCACAACTTGTTCTTCCTATTTCAGTTTCAAGTGCCACTTCAATAACCACCATCGAAACCTTTATCTGCAGCTGCTCGTTCTATTGGAATTGCTGCTATGTATTTTTTTTCCTGTTTACCCAACTGAATCATGAAACCAACGAGGCTGCTGCAGCTCGAGTTTCTTTTTCTGATACAACAACCAACAACCCACGAACAACCCAACAAATGCACCAACTATGCTGCTATAGCTTCAGTTTCTGTTAATATTATTTTTTTCTGTGTTTCCTGTCCGACAACCACACTAACAGCCACCCCGAACAACACCTAAACTTGTTATTGTTTTAAAAGTAATTACCTCTATTAATTTATCATCACTGAACACCACTATTCTATTTCAAGTTACAAACTATAAACCATAACCCTCACCAACGATTTGCTACTGTTTCATTCCTGTTCGAAAAAAATAATAAATAAATAAATAACAGATGGACCTGATCTACTTGGGTTTAATTAGAAACCGAGATTTACTTTTGCTGCAGATACAGTGTATATGATTTACAAAAGGACGATGAATAGAAGAAGGTAGCAGCGTATTCTGTGGCTAATAAATATTGTGGGTAAACAAATAGGCTCGAGGGTTTTTTAATTGAAGGAGGTAACGGCTTGTAAAATTTTGTTTTGGATCGGGCTGCTGTGAGAGCATTTAAGTATAAGTGGACTTACATTATGAATTTAATAGGTTAATTGGGCCGAGTTCTATTTTGGTGTAGTTGGGCCGAGGATTTATTTAACTACTGGGCTCATGAAATTGTTGTTGGGCTCCTTAAAACGGGTTAAAGATAATTGGGTTATGAATTAATTCAGGAAAACAGAATTGGTGAAGTGGTTTGTGGTGTTATTAGGGTAGCGGGAGGTCGCGGGTTCTATTCCGGGTTGGGGCATTTCTTTTTGGGAAACTTGTTACTTTAAGGTAGTATTCATATTTTTATTATTATTATTATTATTATTATTATTATTATTATTATTATTATTATTATTATTATTATTATTATTATTATTATTACTATTATTATTATTATTAGTTATTGTTATTAATATTATTATTAATATCATGATTACGATTAAATGGTAAAAGATGATTAATTAAGTTGACATGGTTTAAAATATAATGATAAAAAAATGATAAAAATGAAAATACGTACAAGATAATATATAATCATGATAAATATTATAATTATGATTATTTTGGTATCATTATTAATATTATTATTTTATTATTATTAATATTATTATCATTATTATTATTATTATTATTAACATTATTATTATTATTATTACAAATATAAAGATTATAGATACAAGTATTATTATAAAAATGATTAAAATTACAATTAAGTTACAATTTAATGAATTACTAATATTATTATTATCATTATTATAATACGACTTTTTATTATTTATATTTTATCAAATAAACAATAGTTATATAAAAATATAATTAATACATATAACATAACTAAATTAATATTTTTATGATAAATATTAAGTATTTATTTAAATATATAAAATAAATATAGTTAATTAAGTAATGAAACATTTAATTTATTAAAATAAAAAGTATATCACTAATAATATATAAATTTGTTCGATTACCATTATATGTGTTAATATATATATAAATGATATAGGTTCGTGAATCCGAGGCCAACCCTGCATTGTTCAGTATCGTCGTATGCATATTTTTACTACAAAATATCGTATTGTGAGTTTCATTTGCTCCCTTTTTAAATGCTTTTGCAATATATATTTTTGGGACTGAGAATACATGCGCTGCTTTATAAATGTTTGACGAAATAGACACAAGTACTTAAAACTACATTCTATGGCTGGATTATTAAACCGAATATGCCCCTTTATAGTCTGGTAATCTAAGAATTAGGGAACATCACTAATTTTGAGAATTAGTGCACCCCTAATTGACGCGAATCCTAAAGATAGATCTATCGGGACCAACAAGCCCCATTCTGGAATTTGGAATACTTTAGTACTTCGAGTTTATCATGTCCGATGGGTATCCCGGAATGATGGGGATATTCTATATGCATCTTGTTAAGGTCGGTTACCAGGTGTTCACCATATGAATGATTTTTATCTCCATGCAGTTTACGAAATGCCTGATACGAGAATGATGTTTATGAAAATGAAATCTTGTGGTCTATTATACTATCTGAAATGATTATTTATGATAAACTAATGAACTCACCAACCTTTTGGTTGACACTTTAAAGCATGTTTATTCTCAGGTATGAAAGAAATCATCCACTGTGCATTTGCCCATATTAGAGATATTACTTGGAGTCATTCATGACATATTTCAAAAGACGTTGCATTCGAGTCGTCGAGTTCATCAGGATTATTACTAAGTCAATTATAGTTGGATATATTATGAAATGGTATGCATGCCATCAACTTTCGATGAAATGAAAGTTTATCTTTTAAAAACGAATGCAATGTTTGTAAAATGTATCATATAGAGGTCAAGTACCTCACGATGTAATCAACTATTGTGAATCGTTTATAATGTATATGAACGGGTCGCTTCAGTTGGTATCAGAGCGGTGGTCTTAGCGAACCAGGTCTGCATTAGTGTATCTAACTGATAAGTCGTTAGGATGCATTAGTGAGTCTGGACTTCGACCGTGTCTGCATGTCAAAAGTTTTGCTTATCATTTTTGTCGGAAATTACCTGTTTATCATTCTTAGTCTAGAGATATCTTATGGCATTGATTGCTGGAATAGTGTATAGATAAAATTCATATCTTAGCGTATCTGCTAATTCATATCTTAGCATATCTGTTACTATAAACTTTGCCTGACATATTCCGTAAATACCTCCGTAGTCTATGAAATCTTTTGCTCTATATATATAGATATTCTATGCAATTAGAATACCATCCGATAGCCAGAAATCATTAATATCGAAAAATCCTTTACTCAATCTTTTGAAATGGAACTCGTCACTAGTTCAAGTTCTTTGGAACCCGACAGCTATTTTGACATGGATGTTCACCTAAGCTCCGAAAGCAGCGTCACCAGAATGAATCAACCAATCAGCCATCCCCAATTCATCTGATGGGTTCGTAGTAGACTTAATCAATGGAGACGCGAAGAAGGCGATCCCTTCCACCAACCGAATTCACCTCTTGGTGAAGAACCTGAAGCACTCACCGGCGAACCAATTCGTAACACCATTTTCACCCTCATTTCCCGAATATCTCGCCACGATTATATTCTATCTAAAATTCTAAACCTTATTCATCTGCTCGTTCCTACCACAAATCATCCCGGAATAATAGAAGAAGTCAACGAACTTCGCGCTCGAGTAATCAATTTGGAGAATATGGTGTAAAACTTACCAGCTTCAACAACATCACCGGCACCAACAGTACCATCAACAATCCATGCCTCAACATCTCATTCTGTACCTCGAGTATAATCATCGTTCAATGTATCGTTCTACATCAATTATCTTCGTTCTTCATGGCAATTATTTAATCTCTAATGTTTTAGAGATTATGTATTCTAATTTTAACAATAAATCAAATTAGATTAATATCATATTAACTCATTAAATCCATGATTACATCTAAAGAAAATATATATGTATATATGTTTTCATAAAGGTTGTAATTAAAAATTCTTTCGTACAAACTGTTAATGATAAAAATATTTTAACGGGTAGGTAATACCCGAGGAATATTTAGATTTCACATTAATAAGTTACATTGTACATTCTTCGAATCTGATTCAACAGTCATTTACTATCCTACTTACATCCACAAGATATATGTATCCGTTCACCGCAGAATAACCATTTTCATTCAATTTCATATTTGGATTTTGACCTATCAGAATCGAACAAGTGGCATAATGAAGAAAACATTGGACAAAATAAAATTTGTTAGAAACAAACAAATTAACTATGAGAAAATTTTGTTAAGAATCCACGCTAACTATCCCTAGCTAACTGTTCCTAGCTAACTGTTAATTCCGTATAACATTTTATTTATCGCAATTTATTTATCGCAATTTATTTATCGCAATTTATTTATCGCAATTTTAATTCTCGCAATTTTATTTATCGTCATTTAATTTCTGTTATTTATTTTACGCACTTTAAATATCGGGACACGTATACAAGGTTTTGACATATCATATCGACGCATCTATATATATTATTTGGAATCACCATAGACACTCTATATGTAGTAATGCTTGAGTTAGCTATACAGGGTTGAGGTTGATTCAATAATAATATATACACTTTGAGTTATGATCGAGTCTGAGACATGTACACGGGTCACGAGACGTATTAATTAATTCGAATATTATATATTAAACTATATATGAATTATTGGACTATTAACTGTGGACTATTAACTGTGGACTAATAATAATGGACAATTAAAATAAATTATAATATTGATTATAACATATGAAATTAAACATTTCTTCAAGTTTGCCACTTGATCTCATCTTAAACCTCATTTGTATCTTGACGATTACAATCTGCGTTCAAACCTTTCATAATTCTTGAAAACACCTCAAACGAGAGGATGAGCCAACCGCACTTTATCTACGGAAGAAAAGATTGATGCATATAGTTATGCACCTGAAAACACCCGGAACCTGAGTAAATGTTTAACACATATCTGTGCTAGCTCCTTTGGCATTGCTATTACCGAAAATAACATTGAAATTCTTTTTCAAATTAGCCAATTTTATCATAGCTCCAGCAAATCAACTTCAATGTTTCATTCGAATAAACCTTATTATAAAGATTACCCCTTCATCATCGTTATCGGAGAACCTTTTAAATTCCACCATATTACCATCAGCGTTTAATCATCTAAAAACACAATTCTCTTGAAACCACCTCGAATTGATAACCGATGATTCAGATATGGTAGCATTAAATGAAGAGGAAACAGCAAAATTTTAGAGGGTCTAGATGGCCAAAAGTTTGATAATAAAGAATGGAGTGTTGGAAACGCTCAATAGAAAAAATTTGATACCCAAAAAGCGGATTATGCGAAATTATGAAGGAAACTGTGGACGAATCACAAGGACTAAACTTGTACATAAAGAATCCTAATGATTCCGATTCTGATGAAATCTTTAGCCAATATCTTACTCCTTAACCGTTCTAAATCATCGTGAATGAATTTCTTCATCACAATTTGACTCTGAAATTCTAAGATATCATCGTATATTTCTTTATTAATATCCTCAATATTTCTGAAGATATCTTCATAAATATTCTCGTCCGATATTAATTATCTCTCCGCGCTATCTGTGTATATCATAGAAGAAAACTTTTTGAGTTTTTGAATCTTTGAAAAATTCGAGTTTGAATTATGAATGTTTTGAAGTAGTGTTGGAAATTGATGCATGAGTTAGTATAATATAATGACACTTGATCAACGTGATTGTATTACAGTAAGTTATGCTGAGTTTCTAATGGAACGTGATGATTCACAGACCCTACCGTCATCATGTGCCATGTTACACGACTCTTACATTCTATCTAATCTATAAACACATCAGGAACATATTTTCTTGATAGTTCTATCTTTTATCTTGAATTCTGGTAACTTAACCAATCAAGATCGTGCTAGTACGTTCTATCTTGTTTAGAACATTAGTCATGTTCATTCGAAACTCTATAATTACGAATTCTGAACCATTATTCACTTGACTCGAGGTCGGGAAGAGGAGAATGATTGTTGTGATAGTCAGGATAAGAACAATGATCAGAACTGGATTAAGCATTTCATAATCTTTTGAATTTGGAAATTGAGTATAGGAGTGGAAAATAATGGAATGAAAGAGTTTAATTTATAATGGAAATATCAGACAGAGTAATCGAGGCAGATCACCGTATTTAATTATAGAGATCTTAATTTCCTTACTCGCCGAAGAATCAAATCTTTTAGATTTCAAAGATTTTCTTTAAATCCCTTGAATTCCGGAATTCAACCAAGACAACGTCAAAAGTTAAGATGCATCTTATTTTTTTAGATTCAACCATGACTAGTCAAAGGTTATGATGAAACATGTCTTTCTCATTTCACTATTTAGTGATAGCTTCACTCGTACTCTTCGAGTAATCGAATTATCTTATCCATATTACTCAACAGTAATAAAATTCTATTTATCAGCTCAAATTCGTCATGAAAACATTTTTAATGTTAGCCATGACGACCACATTCAAATTTCGGGACGAAATTTCTTTAACGGGTAGGTACTGTGACGACCCAAAAATTTCCGACCAAATTTAAACTTAATCTTATAATGATTCCGACACGATAAGCAAAGTCTATTAAACCAAGTCTCAAAACGTTGGAACTGTTTTTCATAAATGCATTTGACCTTGACCATTCCCGACGATTCACGAACAATTGTTTGTAAATAAATATGTATATTTATATATACATATAAATGTAAGTATTTATAATAATTTGAAGTAAACTTTTGAATTGAATATGTAAAATAGCATACAAAATAATTAAGTATAAATTTAACATAAATCTATATATGTAAATAATGTATAATGAATATATATATAGTTTTGAATTTATTTTGTAAGCAACAATAACGCTCAATTGTCATTTGATCGATAATAAGTAAGTTAAAATCAAACTTATATTATTTTAAAATAAACTGTCATTAGAAAATGAGTTTTATAAATTATACAGTTATTTAAAATATATTTAGAAACTATTTGTTGAATTTTAAAACTTTTTATATTTTACTCAGGGTTGAGAGTGAATAATTAATGTAATTTTTATTTAATAGTTAGTGACTGAATTCTATACCATAATGACCAAAATAAATAAAGACATTTAATTTAAAAATATGGGAATTTTTTGAAGACTTTGATCCGCCACTGATTTAACAACGAAGCCCGAAATAATACCCTATTAAATATGTCGACGGTTAAATGACAAAGTTAAAGGCTGCTAACTATTGTGAATTGATACTTGATTTATACTGTGTTTGTTTTTCTTCTTTCTTCATCACCACTAGCATGATATATACGTTTATAATATATAATATATATAAACACACGGGTATAGATTCAACTCATCAACCACTTGTGTGCTACTATTATTTCCTACTTAAAACACACGTACCATTCCATCCCAAAACTAGTACTTATAATCTTGTTTCTTTTATTCCAAAACACATACACAAACCCATTATCAAACAACAAGATTTCTTATTTCTATTTTCTCGTTTAAACCCGAACACCCACAAAACCCATCACCCTTTTTCTTTGTGAAACCCACTTCACCACCTTCACCCTTAACCACCATCGGCTACCAACACCTTAAACCATCCACCACCTTGTAATCAAAAACTATCAAAACCTATCACTGTTTTCTTTTTCTGTTTAGTCGTAGACACCACAACTACTTACGGTGTAGCTGCTACACTTATTCTTTTTCTGTGTCCATCGGAAAACAACACCAAAACAGCTCGTCTATGCCATTGTTCCTGCTTTTATTATTTCTGTTTTTCTTGTTTCACTAGACAACCACCAATCATCACCACGCTACATCAACCTAAACAGCCCTAGTCACAGCTTGTTCTTCCTGTTTTAGTTTCAAGTGTCACTTAAACAACCACCATCGAAACCTTTATCTGCAGCTGCTCGTTCTATTGGAATTGCTGGTATGTATTTTTTTTTCCTGTTTACCCAAATGAATCATGAAACCAACGAGGCTGCTGCAGCTCGAGTTTCTTTTTCTGATACAACAACCAACAACCCACGAACAACCCAACAAATGCACCAACTATGCTGCTATAGCATCGGTTTCTGTTAATATTATTTTTTTCTATGTTTCCTGTCCGACAACCACACTAACAGCCACCCCGAACACCACCTAAACTTGTTATTGTTTTAAAAGTAATTACCTCTATTAATTTATCATCATCGAACACCACTATTCTATTTCAAGTTACAAACTATAAACCATAACCCTCACCAACGATTTGCTATTGTTTCATTCCTGTTCGAAAAAAAATAATAATAAATAAATAAATAACAGATGGACCTGATCTACTTGGATTTAATTAGAAACTGAGATTTACTTTTGCTGCTGATACAGTGTATATGATTTATGAAAGGACGATGAATAGAAGATGGTAGCAGCGTATTCTGTGGCTAACAAATATTGTGGGTAAACAAATAGGCTCGAGGGTTTTTTAATTAAAGGAGGTAACGACTTGTAAAATTTTGTTTTGGATTGGGCTACTTTGAGAGCATTTAAGTATATGGTGGACTTACATTATGAATTTAATAGGTTAATTAGGCCGAGTTCTATTTTGGTGTAGTTGGGCCGAGGATTTATTTAACTATTGGGCTCATGAAATTGTTGTTGGGCTCCTTAAAATGGGTTAAAGATAATTGAGTTACGAATTAATTCAGGAAAACAGAATTGGTGAAGTGGTTTGTGGTGTTATTAGGGTAGCGGTAGGTCGCGGGTTCTAGCCCGGGTTGGGGCATTTCTTTTTGGGAAACTTGTTACTTTAAGGTAGTATTCATATTTTTATTATTATTATTATTACTATTATTATTATTAGTTATTGTTATTAATATTATTATTAATATCATGGTTACGATTAAATGGTAAAAGATGATTAATTAAGTTGACATGGTTTAAAATATATAGGTAAAAAAATGATAAAAATGAAAATACGTACAAGATAATATATAATCATGATAAATATTATAATTATGATTATTTTGGTATCATTATTAATATTATTATTTTATTATTATTAATATTATTGTCATTATTATTATTATTATTATTATTATTATTATTATTATTATTATTATTATTATTATTATTATTATTATTATTATTATTATTATTATTATTATTAACATTAACATTATTATTACAAATATAAAGATTATAGATACAAATTGAAACATCACAACCCGTATTAAAACCGGCCTATAAAACTTTTTTCCTTTTAATACACGTTAAATAATACTTTAGGTCCCATTACACAAATTTCCAAAACGTATTTTCATCAAAGTAAGTTCAACGAACTTAAAACGTACAACAGTATGTTAAACTTCTTAATACAATAATACGTTAGTTAAATCATAAACCGGTTATAATCATTATGACCCGACTAGTTACGTTTACACAAAACCGAGCATGGTGATTTGGGACTACGCTACCCAAATCCTAATCGAGTCCAAGAGTAAGATCTTCTAAAGCAACCTAGCCAAGATCTCTAATCCCCACGCTTACCCGAGCCGCCACCACGCGAACCTATAAAAATATCAACAACGAGAGGGTAAGCTAATGCTTAGTGAATGTAAAGATACTACACACATACATATACATAAAATGGCTACGCATCACCAAGCATCAAAATAACACATACCGTATCCGCATGGTAAACAACTACAAAAGAGCACAATACACAAAGTAGCTACATGCTACGTAATCACCAAGCTAACGCCACAAGATTAGCTACAACACAACAATAAGTATATACACGTATATAACAAATATAATCAACAATAATGATAAGGTTAACCCCTTAACCCAAACCACATGAAGGTCGGCCGAACTACCCGAGCCTTAGTGAATTCGCACTACTCGAGATTCACTTCCTTCACCACTTCTACAACCGAGGTTGGCCGAACTACCCAAGCCTTAGTGAATTTGTACAACCCGTAATTCACCACCTCATCACCAGGATGACCGAAACAACCCGAGTCATCATGAATCCGCACTAACCGAGATTCATTTCTCAACAACAAATGCTAGCAACCCATCGCCAAAAAGGGTTATCCAAAACGCTAGCCAATTCACAATACCATGGGTAAAACCCACAACGCATAAGCGTATCACAAGGACCCGAAGCACAAGGTCCATTCTCCCACAAAAACATAGAGTAAACCCGAACAAGGGTCACCCTACACACACGCACCCATTTTACACATACACATGTGCATAGTAAATTTACACTCACCTAGAAGTCTTGATGGATGCCAACCAAAATCCGTAAACGCCAATGGAACGTACCTATTCCATTATCACATGACAAATAACACAATTAGGGTGGATTTACAAACCAACCCAAAAACGACAACTAGCGCAATTTCGACCCAAAAGCACCTCCAAGCACATACCGCGCCCAAACTAACCAATAATCACTAACACTAGTGACAATGGTCCTAATAATCCAATTAAACCCGAACACAAGTGTTAAACATTTGTCTTGCCCAATTTGACACCAAAACCCTAATTTTGACCCATTTCAAAATTAGTCAACCGAATGAACCCTAAAGGCTTCCAACACCTCAATAATCACTAAATACTAGTGATTACACCCATTTGCAAGTCTTACAAACTTACACTTGTTCACCAAACCCAAAACCCGCCAACAACAACAATAAACCCGAATCTTGGTGTTAATCTTCAATTAACAACTAAATGGGTTCCATGTATGAACATACAATCAAAAGCCCTAAATTTGAATGATGAACACAAAAATTGTAACGACCCGGAAATTTCCGACCAAATTTAAACTCTAATCTCTATATGGTTCCGACACGATAAGCAAAAACCCTAAAGTTGACCCGCACTTTTTTGATCGTTCTATACTTATAAGATTAATATTTACATAAATTAAACCTTACCAACATGATAAGCAATCCAAATTGTTGAGACTTATGTTTTCGAAAAGAGTTTTACACAACGTTTGACCGTCTAGTTTGACCGATGATATCACGAACTATATAACATATGATAATTATACGTTTGTGTATATATATGTATATATACATATTTAACATGGTTTATGGATGTTTTAATATCTCATTTTGTATTAATAACAATAAGTTATAAGTATATTTTGAAACTACTAACTTAAGTTTTCAAAACAATAACCATACATAACGTTATTTGATATAAATACTTATGACTTATAATGTTTATACATATAACGTATAAGTAATGTATTTAATCACTTTTAAGGACTTAAATACATAAAACAATATAAGTATATTCACAAAAGATAGCTATATTTGAATCCTCGTTCCGTTTTCTCAAAGATTTCTACACGTATATTTAGGGTATATGTACCCGTATCATACGCAGCTTCTAGATGTATTTACTATTGGTATATACCAATAAAAATCTGCTCCTTAGCAGCCTTAAATGATTAAGAAACATGTGGAACCAACCATTTGTCAAGTAGCATGAATTATTTAGCAAGAAAACAAAGTTAGGTATCATTTTTTTTCTTTATATACTAAAAACGTTTTTATGCATGCACACCATTTCTTCACCCCATTTTCTCATACTTACACTCCCATTTCTCTCTCAAAATACTCTTAACTTCATACTTGATCATCTACAAGCATTTTCCCCATCATTTAGCTTCAAAAACCTTACTTAATCGCCATAAGAAAACCATACAAAAACACTTCAAGAAATCCTTCCAAGAACACAAACTTACTTCCAATCTTTCATCCACTTCCATCACCCTTTTGGTTCTAGGTTCTTACTCCTCTTTTACAGCAACCTTGTCCAAGGAACTTGAGGTAGTAACTATGTTCATAACCTTATTCGATTCATATATATATATAGCTATCTTATTTTGTGGTATAAAATTTTAACAACAAGAACATAGTTTGAAAGTTTTCAAACTTGTTTGCAAACTAAATAGATCCTTCTAACTTAACTTTTAAAATACTTCAAGACCTGTAATATAACTTAATTATATGCTAATTTAACAAGGTAAAACTTGTTTTTTTCAAAGAATACCTTAAAAACTGTTTTTACGACGTCGGAGTGCAACCGGGGACTGTTTTGGGTTGGATAATTAAAAACCATCTTAAACTTTGAATTGGAGGTTTATTTTCTGGAAAAATGATTTTTACTATAAATATGTTAACACATAAAAATTTCATGATTTAATTCAAAGTATAGGTATTTTTAGAAAAATGGTCATTAAATGATATTTTTGTAACAAAAATGTTTAACTTCATAAGTTTCACTAAAGTTTCACCTATGCCGTGTGATTTTGAATACATACTAAGGTATTTACAGTTCATAGTCTTAAAGAGGGATTCGATCCAAGGAGATGGCAAGTTGAATCAACAAAAACGGAGTTGTAACGAAGAAACTATGACCGAAACAAAATCGGATATCCAAGACTAGTTTAGCCACGAAAATAATTGGGAGAAATTAAATAAATCACATCTTTCTAAGATAACATGATATTTTATATATATGTACTCATAATTCAATTTTATATGGTTCAGGATCACCCGTAAACAATACGAGAAGATTAATCATAAGATCCCATGATTGTACGCAACACGTCATTTGACAACACCGGTACTTTATGTACGCAACACGTCATTTGACAACACCGGTACCGTGGGTCAAGATTAATCTCGACCAATACATATACGATGGGTGTTTTATTCATTTCATTGGGGGTTTATTAAACACCTAAAAATGAACCATTAAAATTGAATTACTTACATCGGACTGCTAACTACGGACTAAGGAATTATTAAAAGTATTAAAAGTATAACAAGTATATATATATGTGACGATTGTTTAAAAATGAAAATATATTGATATATTATATATGGATAGGTTCGTGATATCAACCGGAAGACCAAGTCAAAATATTTATATCTTCAAGACAACAGTGAGTATATAGTCCCACTTTTAAACTCTAAATATTTCGGGATGAGAATACATGTATTTTATGTTTTACGATATGGACACAAGTAACTGAAAAATATATTCTACGTTGAGTTGTACCACTGGCATACTTCCCTGTAGCTTGGTAACTAATATTTACAGCGGTATTGTAAACGCGAATCCTGTTGATAGATCTATCGGGCCTGACAACCCCAACCGGACTGGACGACCAGTATTCAACGGTTGCACAGTACTTCGTTTTGTGACTACACTTGGTACGGTGTAGTAAGATTTCATATTAAAGGGAATATGCGACGTGATTGAATGTTAAGTATGGTTACCAAGTGCTCAACCACTTAGAATATTTTTATGAAAATGTTTATATATGAAATCTTGTGGTCTATATATATATATATATCGCTGCCGGCATTAAACCTATATCTCACCAACTTTATGTTGACATTTTAAAGCATGTTATTCTCAGGTATGAATTAAGTCTTCCGCTGTGCATTAGCTCGTACTAAGGATACTACTTGAGGCTATTAAGGACTTATATCATAAGGCATTGCATTCGAGTCATTGAAGTTCATAGAGACTATTATTAAGTAAATGGCGGTTTAGATCATTTGAATATTATGAAATGTCAGGCGATTATGTCAATTCTGGATGTAACTATAGATTGCCTTTTAAGAATAAATGCAACGTTTGTAAGATGTATGATATAGAGGGCAAGTACCTCGCAATGTTATCAACTATTGTAATTCGTTTGTAATCAATATGGACAACGTCCAGATGATTAGTTTCGGATCCTTTCAGTTGGTATCAGAGCGTTGGTCTTAGCGAACCAGGCCTTGCATTAGTGTGTCTAACTAGTAGTTGTTAGGATACATTAAGTGAGTCTGGACTTTGACCGTGTCTGCCTGTCAAAAGTTTTGCTTATCAATCCTAGTCGGAAATCACCTGCTTATCATCCTTAGGGAACTGCCTGCTTATCATTCTTAAGTCTAGACACGTCTTACTGCATTTAGTGCATCGATAGTGTATAGATAAAATTCATATCCTAGCGTATCTGTTACTATAGACATTGCCTGACGTATTTCAAAGATTCTCCGTAATTCATGGGATTTTGATATTATATATACATATGTAAATTATGTATTGAAGAGTACCAAACCCAACTCCTATAATCTATTCCAAACCAAAAATTCATTTCTCCGACCATACAAGATGGATTCTTCATCCAGCTCAAATTCCTCCGACTTCGATAGCTTCGCCGATATGGATTTCCATTCGAGCTCCGAGAACAGCGTTACCGGAATGGATCAACCAATTTCCCATCATCTATTCTGGATGAATTGGGGATGGGTTCGTAATATACTAAATTTCTGGAGGCAAGAAGTAGGTGATCCATTCCATCCACCAAATTGTCCTCTTAACGATGAACCTGAAGCACTTACCGGCGAACCTATTCGAAACACCATTTTCTCGCTCATTTCTAGAGTATCTCGTCATGACTACATACTATCCCATATTTCGAATCTTGTTCATTCACTCGTTCCAACTGTCAATCATCCCGGTATAATAGAAGAAGTCAACGAGCTTCGCGCTCGGGTAGTGGCTTTAGAAAATACGGTGCGAAGGTTACAAACACCAGCAGCAGCACCAGCAGCTTAATCTGTATCACTATCAACAACGCCGACAGTACTCTTGTCACCCCCAAAATCTCAACATCACAAACTGTATCTCGGATATCAACACCACATACCTCAAAAACCTCATCGGAACTTCGAGTATGATCTTCGTTCTATATATCGTTCTACATCGATTATCTTCGCTTTACGTATCGTTTTACCTCATTTATCTTCGTTCGACCTGGCAATTATGTAATCTCTAATGCTTTAGAAGTTATGTAATCTAGTATTAACGATAAATCAAATGAGTTTAATACTTCATTGACTCATTGAATCTATGATTACATCTGAAGAAAATATATATGCAAGTATATTTTTATAAAGATTGTAATTAAAAATTCTTTCGTACAAACTGTTAATGATGAAAATATTTTAACGGGTGGGTAGTACCCGAGGAATATTTAGAATTCACATTAATAAGTTACGTTGTACATTCTTTAAATCTGATTCAACGGTCATTTACTATCTTACTTACAACTACCGATATACGTATCCGTTCACCACAGAATAACCATTTCTATTCAAATTTCATATTTGGATTTTGATCTATCAGAATCCAACAAGTGGCATAATGAAGAAAACATTGGACAAAAATAAAAAGTGTTAGAAACAAACGAATTAATTAATTGAAATTGTGATAGGATTTCACGCTAACTGTTCCGGCTAACTGTTCCCAGTTAACTGATTAACATTTAATTTATCGCAATTTACATTCTCGCAATTTTATTTATCATCATTTAATTTCTGTTATTTACTTTTACGCACTTTAAATAACGGGACACGTATGCAAGGTTTCGACTTATCATATCGAACCATCTATATATATATTTCGGAACAACCGTAGACACTCTATATGTGAAGGCGGGAGTTGGCTATACAGGGTCGGAGTTGATTTCAAAATATATATATACTTTGAGTTGTGATCGACACCGAGACCGGTATACGGGTCACGATACGTATTATTTAATTCGAATATTATATATTAAATTATATATGAATCATTGAACCATCGGACTATTGGACTGCTAACTTTGGACAATTAAAATGAATTAAATTAAAATATTGATTATAACATATGAAACTAAATAATTCTTCAAGTTTGCCACTTGATTTCATCCTAAACCTCATTTGTACTTCGACAATTATAATCCTCGTTCAAATCTTTTCATGATTCTTGAAAACACTTCAATCGAGAAGTTGAACCAGCCGCACCTCGTTTACGGAAGAAAGATTTATGCATACAGTTATACACCTGAAACTTTCAAAACCGAAGTTATCGTTAAAACTTATCCGCGTCAAATTCCTTATCATTCATTGGCAAAAACAACCTTACATTTCTCTTTTCAATTTAAGTCAATTTTGTCACAGCTCCACTTTGATTTCTCAGTAGGACCACTCTTATTATAACCTCGATATATATACCTTGTCCTTTCACCATTGTTACCGGAGAACCTTTCATATTCCACGACATCATGTACCAGCAGCTTGTCATCTTTTTGGCAGAATCCGCAATTAGTATTTTAAAAATCTCGCAAAACTTCTCAGTCATACCTATAACGTCTATTCCTAAGGATTTCATACTCCGAAGGTGAAGTTTCTGGAAAATACCCTGAATTATGAAGTAGTTCTTTAAATGCTGATGAAGCAGCGAAAATTGTAAACGATTTTAAACAGTCAAAAGTTTGATGATGAAGCACAGTGTGTCGATAAAACTCAGAAAAAGAGAAGAGTTGGAACCGGAAAACGGTTTGAGCAAAGTATGAAAGAGGTTGTGGATAAATAACAAGAACTGAATCTGCTTTCAAAAGATTCAAACGATTCAGTGCCTGCTGAAACCATTAGTAAAAACCCTACCCCTTATTCTAAACCTCTCCCGATGATATTCTTCATCATCATCTTATCTTAGATATTATAAGATATCTTCATATCTTCCGTTATACATATTCTCCATATTTCTGGAGATATTTTCACAACTACTCTTATCTGAGAATATTTATCTCTCCGTAATATCTGCATTACAACATAAAAGAAACTGTGTCAATTTCTAAATTTTGAAACCTCCAAGTTTAAAATATGAATGTTTTAAAGTAGTGTTGGGAACTGATGCATGAATTAGTATAATATAATGAAACTTGATCAACTTCATTATATTACAGTAAGTCATGTTAAGTTTCTAATGGAATGTGATGATTCACAGTACCGTCATCATGTGCCATGTTACACGGCTCTTACCTTCTATCAAGTCTCCAAACATATTAGAACGTATCACCTTGATAGTTCTATTTTTTCGAAATATTCGAGTAATTTAACGAATCAAGATCGTGCCATTACAATTTCATTCTAAAACCAATAGCTAGGTTCATTCCAAATTTCCTACCTACGAATTTCGGACCATTGTTCGCTTGGCTCGAGGACGGGAAGAAGAAATGAAGGGACAAAACCTCAGAATAGAAATAGGAACATAAACCACAGCAAATAAGAGAGAGCATTAACTGTGGATGACAATGATTTTAAGGGACGGGAGTAGGAACATCGAAATATAAGGGAAGGTATAAAACCTAACAACAACCCCGAAACTACAAACCGTGCATATCAATACGTATTGCAACGTAAAGGCACGGGAGAATTAAAAACATTATAATTCCAAGGAAAGGATAAAAGAGAATAGATTCTTCTGGTGATAGATGAAAAAGAAGAATGAAAGATATGAAAGTTAGAAATATAACAAGGGTTAGAATGGGATGGAGCATATTAGCGAATGTCTTAAAGTAGGAACTAAAGAGAAAGAATAGAAGATGTGGGAAGAAAGAAAGGGAAGGAGGTAAATTTATAGTGAAATATTCGACAAAGAAATCAAAACAGATTGCCGCGTTAAATCAAAGAAGATCCTGATCGCCGCAAAACTAAATCTTATTACATAAGATTTTCTTTAAAACCCTTAAATCCCGGAAATCGATCATAATCACGTCATCGGTTACAACAATTCTATATTTACTCATTTCACTCTTTTGTGATAGCTTCGCTCGTGCGTCTCACATAACCAAATCGTTTTATCTAAATCTTTCAATAATGATAAAATTTCATTATTACCTCATATTCGTCATGAAAACATTCCTATTATTATTTATGACAACCTCTACCAAATTTCGAGGACTAAATTTCTTTAACGGATGGGTACTGTAACGACCCGGAAATTTCCGACCAAATTTAAACTCTAATCTCTATATGGTTCCGACACGATAAGCAAAAACCCTAAAGTTGACCCGCACTTTTTTGATCGTTCTATACTTATAAGATTAATATTTACATAAATTAAACCTTACCAACATGATAAGCAATCCAAATTGTTGAGACTTATGTTTTCGAAAAGAGTTTTACACAACGTTTGACCGTCTAGTTTGACCGATGATATCACGAACTATATAACATATGATAATTATACGTTTGTGTATATATATGTATATATACATATTTAACATGGTTTATGGATGTTTTAATATCTCATTTTGTATTAATAACAATAAGTTATAAGTATATTTTGAAACTACTAACTTAAGTTTTCAAAACAATAACCATACATAACGTTATTTGATATAAATACTTATGACTTATAATGTTTATACATATAACGTATAAGTAATGTATTTAATCACTTTTAAGGACTTAAATACATAAAACAATATAAGTATATTCACAAAAGATAGCTATATTTGAATCCTCGTTCCGTTTTCTCAAAGATTTCTACACGTATATTTAGGGTATATGTACCCGTATCATACGCAGCTTCTAGATGTATTTACTATTGGTATATACCAATAAAAATCTGCTCCTTAGCAGCCTTAAATGATTAAGAAACATGTGGAACCAACCATTTGTCAAGTAGCATGAATTATTTAGCAAGAAAACAAAGTTAGGTATCATTTTTTTTCTTTATATACTAAAAACGTTTTTATGCATGCACACCATTTCTTCACCCCATTTTCTCATACTTACACTCCCATTTCTCTCTCAAAATACTCTTAACTTCATACTTGATCATCTACAAGCATTTTCCCCATCATTTAGCTTCAAAAACCTTACTTAATCGCCATAAGAAAACCATACAAAAACACTTCAAGAAATCCTTCCAAGAACACAAACTTACTTCCAATCTTTCATCCACTTCCATCACCCTTTTGGTTCTAGGTTCTTACTCCTCTTTTACAGCAACCTTGTCCAAGGAACTTGAGGTAGTAACTATGTTCATAACCTTATTCGATTCATATATATATATAGCTATCTTATTTTGTGGTATAAAATTTTAACAACAAGAACATAGTTTGAAAGTTTTCAAACTTATTTGCAAACTAAATAGATCCTTCTAACTTAACTTTTAAAATACTTCAAGACCTGTAATATAACTTAATTATATGCTAATTTAACAAGGTAAAACTTGTTTTTTCAAAGAATACCTTAAAAACTGTTTTTACGACGTCGGAGTGCAACCGGGGACTGTTTTGGGTTGGATAATTAAAAACCATCTTAAACTTTGAATTGGAGGTTTATTTTCTGGAAAAATGATTTTTACTATAAATATGTTAACACATAAAAATTTCATGATTTAATTCAAAGTATAGGTATTTTTAGAAAAATGGTCATTAAATGATATTTTTGTAACAAAAATGTTTAACTTCATAAGTTTCACTAAAGTTTCACCTATGCCGTGTGATTTTGAATACATACTAAGGTATTTACAGTTCATAGTCTTAAAGAGGGATTCGATCCAAGGAGATGGCAAGTTGAATCAACAAAAACGGAGTTGTAACGAAGAAACTATGACCGAAACAAAATCGGATATCCAAGACTAGTTTAGCCACGAAAATAATTGGGAGAAATTAAATAAATCACATCTTTCTAAGATAACATGATATTTTATATATATGTACTCATAATTCAATTTTATATGGTTCAGGATCACCCGTAAACAATACGAGAAGATTAATCATAAGATCCCATGATTGTACGCAACACGTCATTTGACAACACCGGTACTTTATGTACGCAACACGTCATTTGACAACACCGGTACCGTGGGTCAAGATTAATCTCGACCAATACATATACGATGGGTGTTTTATTCATTTCATTGGGGGTTTATTAAACACCTAAAAATGAACCATTAAAATTGAATTACTTACATCGGACTGCTAACTACGGACTAAGGAATTATTAAAAGTATTAAAAGTATAACAAGTATATATATATGTGACGATTGTTTAAAAATGAAAATATATTGATATATTATATATGGATAGGTTCGTGATATCAACCGGAAGACCAAGTCAAAATATTTATATCTTCAAGACAACAGTGAGTATATAGTCCCACTTTTAAACTCTAAATATTTCGGGATGAGAATACATGTATTTTATGTTTTACGATATGGACACAAGTAACTGAAAAATATATTCTACGTTGAGTTGTACCACTGGCATACTTCCCTGTAGCTTGGTAACTAATATTTACAGCGGTATTGTAAACGCGAATCCTGTTGATAGATCTATCGGGCCTGACAACCCCAACCGGACTGGACGACCAGTATTCAACGGTTGCACAGTACTTCGTTTTGTGACTACACTTGGTACGGTGTAGTAAGATTTCATATTAAAGGGAATATGCGACGTGATTGAATGTTAAGTATGGTTACCAAGTGCTCAACCACTTAGAATATTTTTATGAAAATGTTTATATATGAAATCTTGTGGTCTATATATATATATATCGCTGCCGGCATTAAACCTATATCTCACCAACTTTATGTTGACATTTTAAAGCATGTTATTCTCAGGTATGAATTAAGTCTTCCGCTGTGCATTAGCTCGTACTAAGGATACTACTTGAGGCTATTAAGGACTTATATCATAAGGCATTGCATTCGAGTCATTGAAGTTCATAGAGACTATTATTAAGTAAATGGCGGTTTAGATCATTTGAATATTATGAAATGTCAGGCGATTATGTCAATTCTGGATGTAACTATAGATTGCCTTTTAAGAATAAATGCAACGTTTGTAAGATGTATGATATAGAGGGCAAGTACCTCGCAATGTTATCAACTATTGTAATTCGTTTGTAATCAATATGGACAACGTCCAGATGATTAGTTTCGGATCCTTTCAAAAATGAATTTCGGAGTTAGAGCTTACCGCTAGTATCACCTTGTAGCTAAGAACGAGGGGGAAAAACTTGTCTCTTACGCTTTCGATCAAAACCTGCTTCTTCCTTTCCAAAAATCCCTTTGAATCAATTGGGGTGTTTGAGTTTTTGAAAGAAAATGAAGAAGAAAAGGAAAAAGATAAAAAGGAAATGAAATGGATGGATGAGATTAAGATCTCAAATCTGGCTCAAACGTGAAATAACCAAGATGCCCTTGAATATCTTTTAAAATCACAAAACTGGTACCAGTCCGCCCAGATTGCCGCGCCGCGGCCTTAATCGCCGCGCCACGACCTATAACGTATTCTGGTGGTTGCCTTAACATGCCTCCTGGAATTGAAATCAGCTGAATGCCGCGCCGCGAGATAAACCATGGTCTGGTGCCCTTGTTTACATGCCTCCTGATTCCAGTTAATTACCGTGCCGCGTCCTCCTATGTCGCGCCGCGACATACAACATGACCTGACTCATTTTCTCGTATACAAGACTTTAACCCTCGAACATGTCCCGAAGCCTTCATACACCTATCGTACATACACGATACACCTATAAATCATATACAGGAAAAAACGGGGTGTTACAACTCTCCCCCACTTAGATTCGATCACGTCCTCGTGATCCTAATCACTTAACCAAACCGAACCTACACTCGATGGTTCTCAAACAATCGTTCCAATCCGACTTCCAACACATTCCTCATTAACCCGAAGATTAATTCGTTAACTAATTACACACTTGCACGTATTTCGAGACGTGCAATACACGCAACACCCGAAGTCTATATCGATCACTCAGAATACGCGAAATCACCACGTATTCTTCCAACTCCTCTAGGCAATTCTTCTCAAAGAGTTACCCTTAACAACTAAATCGTCACCCGCGATTTATTAAAGTCCACAAATCTGAGCACCAAAGCTTGCTCGATTCCCCCACATTGGGAAAAACTCGACCAAATCTCGTACCGAGATATCAACTCCTAGCGTACCCCTACAAGTACAATGCTACAGTAACCACGTACCAAAATAAGGTCAACAACCCGAACGGTGAAGACCGAACCAAACGAATCCTTACGGATAACACCAATCACTAAACATCCCCTGTAGTGCGCAATGCGACCAACACTACAAGAAAAATGCTCCTATATGACCTTTTTTCTGGGACCTAGTAAAATATGGTCCTAAATGCTATTTACATAGGACCAAACAATATCTAGGTCCTATTATCAGCTACGCTTTTAGAGTATGGTCTTATTATGAGGTACTCTTTTAGAGTAGGGTCCTATTATGAGATACGCTTTTAGAGTAGGTCTCATAATCATATATTTTCATAGGACACTTAAAAAGTAGATCCTAATAGAGGATCTTACGAGACATTTATTTGATAGAGTCTCATTATGTGTTTATGTAATAGGACACTTAATATGAATGTCATATTAAATATATCTTTAGAGGTCAATTATTTCTGAGAGTCTTATTAAACTGTATCATGTTAGGACTTTTGGTACTTATGTCCTATAAATTTATGTTATTAAGACACATTATATGATGGCCATATGAAATGTACCTTTATAGGACGTTTATTTTTATGAGTCGTGTCATAGTAGAACATAATAGGACTTAATATGACTGATTGATATTTTTCTGTCTTAATGGTCATATGATTTCATAAGACACTTTAAGTGTGAACCATAAGATAGTACTTTATAAGACATTTAACGGCATAGTGTAGTATTACATGTTAATTTAATAGAACACCTTATATAAAAGTCATATGAAATAAACTCTAATAGGACATTTATTTGTCATAGTCGTATTATAACATAAGATAACAGGACATATGATATTTATGTTGTATCATTGTAAAATTTTAGGACACTTTAATTATTTAATATTATGGAGGAGTTTTTGGGGTTATAATTATCATATGATTTCATAGGACACTTTAATTATGAATCATAAAAAGGAACTTTATAAGATATTTAACGATTTAGGGTCGCATTATGTGTGAATTTAATAGGACACTTTATAAAAAGGTCATATGAAATAAACTATCATAGGACTTTTTTTTTCATAGTCGTATTATATCATAAGCTAATAGGACATGTGAAATATATGTCGTATCATTATAAATTTTTAGGACACTTTGATTCTTTAATGTGACGGATGAGTTGTTGGAGTCCTAAATATCATATGATTTCATAGGACACTTTAATTGTGAATCATCAAATGTAACTTTATAAGATATTTAACGATTTAGTGTCGCAATATGTGTTTATTTAATAGGACACTTTATAAAAGAGTCATATGAAATAAACTATCATAGGACATTTATTTTTCATAGTCGTATTATATCATAAGCTAATAGGACATGTGAAAAATATGTCGTATCATTATAAATATTTAGGAGTAACATCCTGTTTTCTTCATACGTGTCTTAAGGTACTTATTTAAACGTTAGAACGTTTATATTTCGCTTGTTTATGTGATTAAACGATATAAAGTGTTAACTCGATGTATACGAGATATATTCATATGTATAAGTTTGAGAATGTATGCATGTATAAGTATATGCATGGGTTTTGATAGTGTTAAGTCATGTGAGACTTAAATACGAAGTTTAAACGTACGTAGGAAGCGTGAACGAGGTGTACAAGTCGAATTAATTGATAGTTGTGTTAAGTTGTCAAAATGGCCAGTTACAGGCCATTGCCGCGCTGCGGAGATCTTGGGTGCGCCGTGACAAATAAAGCAAATCAAAGTCAGGAGTGGTTTAAGACAGCTCGAAAATCCAGTGTATTGCCGCGCCTCGACAATTGAGGTCGCGACGCGACAAAGCTGCAGATCTGACCCGTTTTTCCTATTTAAAAAGGGGTGGTCCAAGGGTATTTTCATCTTTTTGCGTATGGATCTGATTGGAGCTTTAAACCTCAACCACTTATCTCATTTATTCAATTTCTTTTCTCTTTTCTTCTTCTATTTACTCTTAAAACATAAAACCCATTTAAATTAAAGGTAAGATTTGAGAGTGAAGAATTGTGAATCGATCTTTGGAGCAAGAAGTAAAGTTGTTCTACTTGTTCTTAGCTACGACCCAATAGTTTTGGTAAGTCTTAACTCCGTATTTTGAGTTTTAGTTAATTTATGGCTAGGGTTTGGCCATTAGAGGCTTGTAAGACCCATTTGGGGGTTAAATGGGTGAACTTGGGTTATGTTGATGTAAGAAAAACCCATATGACTATAACCTAGGGTTTGGTCTTGTGAATTGAGGTTGTAAGTGTCAAATGGTGTTGTTAGTCACTATTACACTTTTAAATTGATGAAAGAATTGTTAATGAGTTAAGTTTGACTTGATTTGTGAGTCTAAGTGTTAAAATGGGTCAAATGGGTAATGTTGACCTAGTTTGGGTGAAATGGGTATGAGGTACCCTAAGTTTGTGTTAGTTAAATTTAGTAGACTATAAATCGCTAGCTTTAGTGATTGAATATGAGTCTTGGCCATTTATGGGCGGTTTTGGTGTAGTTGAGCTATTTAATGCAAATTGGGTCATTAAATGCTCAAGTGTAAGTATGGTGGTTGGTTCCACAAGTTGTGTATTGAATGTGTACTTAATGTATTAGGTACTTTGCTTTGAAGTTTCAGAAGTGCATAATCATCATCTTGGTATTAAGGTGAGTGGAATAATTATGCGTGTACGTATATAATGTATTTATTTGTGTAGTATGAATGTGGCATTGTCGCGGTGTTTAAGACACCACATTCTAAGTAACGAGTAGTATTGTCGCGGTGTTCAAGACACTACTCATTGTTTTGATTGACATGTGGTATTGTCGCGGTGTTCAAGATGCCACATTGTCATGGGAGTGGAATTGTCGCGGTGTTCAAGACACCACTCATTATTTTGATTGACATGTGGAATCGTCGCGGTGTTCAAGACGCCACATTGTCATGGGGGTGAGTTAGTCGCGGTGTTTAAGACATCACCCGGGGAATTAGTGATTACGCGGTGTTTAAGTAACACTAATGGATGTTATGAACTCCGACGGTCTTTCAAGTACCGTTCCCTTGTACGATTGGTTAACCATGGTTGTGTGAATTGTATTTAGCATATTGAATTGTGAACTATATGCTATTAATATAATAACTTATGCTAGCTCGTGTGATTGGAAGTTTAGTTATTATACTTGCGATGGTATGATTATTTATATTGCTAGCATGTATGCGGTAAATGCGTAAGTATTTCAAGTAGGTAGGTTGTATATATATTCGTATAATTGTTGCACTCACTAAGCATTAGCTTACCCCTCTCGTTGTTTGTCTTTTTAGATGCAGGTGCGGATAGGGGGAAAGGGGTTGTTGGGCACTAGGTGTCCCTTGGTGATGCTTGTTGAAGCTTTTGAAGTTGGCCTAGTGATTTGGGTAGTTTAGCCCCAAACCATGCTCGAAGTGTGTTTGGTTTAAAACTATCATTTGTGAATGGGTCAAACTTGTATTACTTTTGTTAAGGGCCTTCGTGCCGTTTGTAAACATTTAACTTGTGATGTTGTTAAATGGGTTATATGTAACCGTTTAATTTTGGCCCTAATGGTTTATCAAAAAAAAAAAAAAATTATCGTATGGAATACGGATTGGGATGTTTCATTAGGACACTTTGATTCTGTAATGTGATGAGTTGTTGTGGTCCTAAATATCATAGTAATTCATAGGACACTTTAATTGTGAATTATAAAATAGAACTTCATAAGACATTTAACGGTTTAGTGTCGCATTATGTGTTTATTTAATAGGACACTTTTTAAGATAGTCTTATAAAATAAAAAATCATAGGACATTTAATTGTCAGTCGTATTATATCATCGGCTAATAGGACATTTGATATGTATGTCGTATCATTTTAAATATTTAGTATACGTTTATTCTTTAATGTGACGGATGCGTTGTTGGGGTCCTAATTATCATGTTATTTCATATGACACTTTAATTGTGAATCATAAAATGGAACTTTATAAGACATTTTACGGTTTAGTGTCGCGTTATGTGTTTATTGAATATGATACTTTATAAAAAAGTCATAAGAAATAAACTATCATAGGACATTTATTTGTCATAGTCGTATTAGATCATAAGCTAATAAGACATGTGATATTTATGTCGTATCATTGTCAAATTTTAGGACACTTTGATTCTTTAATGTGATTGATGAGTTGTTAGGGTCCTAAATATCATATCATTTGATAGGACACTTTAATTGTAAATCATTAAACCGGATTTAATAAGACATTTAACGTTATGGTGTCGCATTATGTGCTAATTTAATAGGACACCATATATAAAAGTCATATGAAATGAAATATCATAGGACATTTATTTGTCATAGTCGTATTACATCAAAAGCTAATAGGAGATGTGATACTTATGTCCTATAATTGTAAATTTTTAAGACAATTTAATTCTTTAATATGACGTATGAATTTTTGGGGTCTTAGTTATTATAATGGACAAAAGGAGTGGTTTATGTGTGATGTTTGTCAATGGTTTGACATTGGTTCAAATGCAGACCATTATTTCATAAATTACAAATGACAACTCGTAAATAAAACATAAGCCCAATTATGTCTGCGCCAGCCTCTTAGGCTTAAAATAAAATCTAAGCTCAATTATACAAGTTCTTGAAGTAAACCACAAGATTTGTTATCATCAAACTTTAAACATAATAGTTTGTTAGAAAACCATCTTTTGTTATAATTCAATACATAAACAACCAAAAAATAACCCATTTGACCAAATGTAGTCAAACAACCAATCCGTTTAGCCATTATATCAATCTGTAGCTTCCAGATCTATGTAACCTAAGCACATTATTCTTAACATTTTCATAAGAAGTCTTCATAACCACCATCCAATAAAATAAAATAATAGCTTGCATAATGAATAGCAAAAACACAATATCTATATCATATCATATAATCTATGATACAAAACATAATATCCATAATAACAAATACTACTAGTTATCAAACCAAACCATAACAAGTTCAAACAATAGAGTACATGACCTAAAACAACAGAGTACATGACCGAGTGAATAACAAGAATTTTCAAATATAGAGTAGATAAAAAGAATTCTCAAACAAGTTCAAGTATAAAAAGTGAGGGCAGTATCATATATTCATTTGCTGAAAAACATTGTTACTTTAACCATGTCTTCTCATATCACAAATTCACAATTAATAGAGGCTTTGTCCAATGGTTGTCCTATCAAATGTCTTCAACGGGCAAAATTTAAAGATCACTTCAGCCAGTATCCCAAAATAAATCCAAGAAACTGATAAGAAACGTGTATATAAATGGAGTACCACAACGGGTTTTGTTTCGTTGACGCTTCAACAGTTCCTGCATATGCAAAAAATTAAACTGAAATTAGGATAGATGGATACAGAATTAAGCAGAAAAATGCAGAGAGACTAAACTGTGAAGATAGTTACTAAAGGTAACAACTTTATACAAAAACTAGATCAAGACTCGCGAATTCGCCGGATTGATAAAATAAAGTTGCAATACTTGTACTTGTTATTAAATTAAACGATGTAATATATATCAATTCACGTGTAATTTATTATTAATTAATGTTATTCATACGCAACGCAAGTAAATAATGGTTAAGTAGTCAAAGGGTTTATGGCCTAGCGGTAAAAACGTAACTCATCAACCTTGACATTGTGAGTTCGAGTCCCGTCGTGAACTGTTTAATGGGTGTGTTTGTCGTTAAAAAAAGGAACGAATAAGTTTATAGAGATTATAAAAGGCAATATAGGAATGAATTCCAATTACATTTAAAAATCAAGTGCATTCCAGTTCCCAACCAAGAACACCATATATTATATCAAATGTTAACAATTTGATCCTCAAAGTTAACACCTGAAGCAATTTTAGTTTCACAAAACCAAATCAATTCCATATTAATTTTCCTTCTATTTTTAAAGACCAACATACTTAACAGTTTACTTTTTATTAAACCCAAAAAGTCAATTTCAGGCAGTAGACTCAAATCCAAATTATCTTCCTTAAAGTGCCATTACATACTTTTGTACTCGTAACATACAATACCTTCGTATGCTAACTTTATAGGTATATAGATATAACTTTACACATTTCTCGCATTAGCATGTCAATCTTGATATTCAAGAGGTCAGACACATATAAAAATAACGTAAAAAGCATGAATTTCCTCATAACAAAAAACTATACATTCATTATTTGTTGCATACATTACCTGGCATCTATCAGTGAATGAGTCTTTTTTCAGCTGTCGTTACTGGGTTAAAATAAGTAGAAGGAACATGCGTCTCATTGTCATTGCAAGCGGCGGATTGCAGTGGTTTTGGCAATTTACAACAATATGTTCAGTAGGTTATATTAAGTGTGTTGATTCAAATCATCAAGTGACTATCATCGCTGTCATGATCAGGTTGATTCAAATTGTTACCTAAAGGTCAGCGACCGGCATCTATTTATTATTCACTTAGGGTCGCATCAAATTGCAATAATGCACATGAACATTAATATCATATATGAAGATACAAATTAGTAATGAAAGCATGCATTTTCAAAACTCAGGGTTTACATCAGTTTTAAATTGTATAATACTAATACACTGTATCAATATTCATAACAATGAGATTGGCATCCTCGTTGAGAGTATGCATACAAATCTTTAAATTTCAAAAGAGGACCTAACCTGAACCAATTAGATTAAGGGCGGTTTCAACTGTCTGTTAGCAGTAAAATAAAGTTCTGTCCCAGTAGAAGGTAACCTAAAACAGTATTAAGCCAACAAAATAAGCTTATGATATCAGATATGTGACAGTGCCAAACATTTCATATGACTACCATGTAAACAAACTGCATTCTAATGATCCAACATCGACTATTACAACATACATATATTATTACAGATGATACCTTTCTAATTCAGAGACGTAATTGCTTAACCAAATGACCCTCTCAATTAGCCTATTGTATAAAATCAACCAATCAAAGCTCTCATATTTCATTCACAAAGAGAACATATAAGTCCTGATGAGCACTACTTCATAAATTGAAAAAAAACGTACAATCATACACCCTCTAGGTGAACTTCTGTTATCTCAGAGGTGCCCACAACATAGTCTAATAAACCTGATCATGAAATCTTAACTTATAACTATCTAGAGTGACGACGATGATAATCGCAGACACTGAGAAAATTAAGAAATAACAAACGTTTAGGCAGATAAACTTATATCAAACAAAGAGCAATACCTTCGAAGATGACAAATCAATTGCATAAAAAGGAGCATCAGTAAGATTTGTCAAAGGAACAACATCAATATTTCTGAAAACCCAAACTGGTCAAATTAGCATCGGTAAAATTTGTCAAAGTAACGATTATAAGCGATTGATCTAACAAATAGATGAAACCATAACATAACATGTTAAACGATAATTAAAATCAATAGATGAAACCCTAACTGGTCAAATTAGCAGGTGCTTTTCAGTGGAAAAAATGACGGTAATGTTAACTGGTCATAATACGAATTAAGAATATACCCTTTTCAGCAATCAGACAATGATCCATTGAATCTTAAGGACTCAAATCGATTGCACCATAAGAACCCTAATTTGATTTTGAAACAGGAATGAGCTTTTTTGATTGACGATTGCAACCTATGACCCCTAATTCTTCTTGAAAACTAATTGCTGTTTCCTGAATAGGAATTTAAGTTTTGTTTAACGGCGCCGACTACTTAGGTAGCGTTACGTGGTCATAAGTCTTTACGTTTGACCAAAATATGTCGCATTCATTTCATAAGTAAAAGGATGTTTCAAGTTTACAAAAGTAGTTCAATGACTAGTTACATTTCAATGTTTAACGTACAAATGAAACATATGCGACACAATTTATAAAAGTAGTCAAAAGACGCTCCAACAATGCACGTATACTCGACATCCAAGCAAGTATCAAAAAGTAAGCGGAAGCATGTATCCTTAAGCATTCAAGGACCTGAGAAAACATATAGAAAACTGTCAACGAAAACGTTGGTGAAATCATAGGTGTTTTAGTAAACGTTGTATTTGAACCACAAGATTTAATATAAGATGATTATCAAAATCATTTGCATTCCAAAGTTTGTTATTTGTTTCGCGGGCACCCAATTATCAAACTTAACTGTTTTGTACCCTGTTACGTAGTGTTAGAACATACACTATACTCGAAAATATATTTCATCCGCTAACGGTAGCGAACCGTCCGAATGAGGCTCGTCAAGCCCATGTGATCACATAATATAAGTTCTCGTTTACACCCTGCAAGTGTAACTAATGATAATTGAATTGAGGCTTTTTGTTCAAACCCGTACGTGGAATGTTCGTTTTCGTACTTGTGTTCAAAGTGTAAAAGTATGATACGTATATGTTTCTCATCCCATAGTTTAAAGCATAAAAGTTGTTTGAAAGATGGGACTATGATCTCACCTTGTGTGTACGAGCAATAAGTACTTCAACAAATAACATGTGCAATGAACAATGCTAGTCTTGACCTAAACAAATAGGTCGTATCAATAATGGTAAACACGATAGGTCAAAGATGTTCAATTAGTCCTATGGCTCGTTACGACTCGATTATGTAGCATGTGAATCAAATTGTCAAGTTTCATGCAACATACAAGTATAGAAACAAGTTAGAAAGATTGCATAATCATTTGGTTAAGTTTGACAAAAAGTCAAACTTTGGTCGGGTCAAAGTCAACGAAAAAGTCAACACGTTCGGGTCGGGTCCCGAACTATTTTTCTGAGGTTTTTAATCATGTATAAGCATGTTAGAACAAGTTACATGTGAATCGGAGGTGCGTAGCATAACAAACATTTTTCATAAAAGTGACAAGTTGGTCAGCCCACTTTGGCGCGCCGCGCGGGGATATGGCGCGCCGCGTCATTACCTGTGCAGAAATTCTGGCAGTTTTCAAGTTTAATGCACGAACCTAACTTCAAACAATCACCATTTATGACCCGCAAACAACCAAAACATGTATCTTATATCATCGGAAAGGTATTTTGACAACGAAAGCAATTAAACACATTTCATCAATCACATTTACTTTTACAACAACCAAATTTTACATTCAAAGCTCCTCATTTAATGCATCCAAGTTCATAAATGCAATTCGATGATTCGGCAACCAATTTACATGAACGATATGCCGTTTCGGAGGTAATCAAGCATACAATACAACCTAACACTTACAAATAACATTTCATGTCATTCAAAGCATCAAAAGTCCATTTCAAGTTCATCAAACCCTAACCCAATTTCACCAAAATCACTAATCAAGTTCATGAAGTTTTCTAAAGCAACCTACACATCAAATTGAAGCTAGTGATACTAGGAACACATTTAATACTTGCACTTTATCATAACAACAATATTTAAGCAACCAAATCATCAATCAAACACACCAAACTTTCAAGTTCATGCTAGTTACTAAAAATAACAAGATCGAACATATAAATCATATATATTCATGTTAGACTTGAGCCATAGACACTAATTAACAACTTTATTAGTTAAAAGCATCAAGAACACAAAATCTAGTGATTTTAGAAAGTTACCCAAATTAGATGTAATCGGTATGGAATCGAAGAGGAAGTTGCAAGGATTCCAAAAATGTAATTTGTTTTGCGAAACACCCGCTAGCTTGGATTTGGATGATGATTCTTTGAAATGGTGTTTTGAGAGAAAATATGAAAGTAGTAAAGAAAAAGGAAAATGAAAAAGAAAAAGAAAAAGAAAGGGAGGTGGGTGTTGACTAGTCAAAAGCTAGTCACATCTTTGCTCCCTTGGCGAAACTAGTCCCTCAAGTTCGGTTGCGGTTGCGTGAATTACCTAAACGAGATATTTTTAAAACGCGTATCAACGGGAGATGTTATAAACATATAACGGAATTTAAAATAGTTAAACGGAAAAGTAAACGGAAAAAGGCGGGATGTTACATTACCTACTCCTTAAAAGAAATTTCATCCCGAAATCTAAGTAGGCGTAGTAGTCGTTGTTTCTTCCTCGGAATCTTGCGTTTCCGAAACCGGGAATAAGTGAGGGTATTTCCTTTGCATTTGGTCTTGTCTTTCCCAAGTAAACTCGGGTCCCCTTTTGGCGTTCCAACGGACTTTGACAATCGGGATTCGGCTTTGTTTCAACGTCTTGACGGAGGTGTCCACAATCTCAACCGGTTCCTCCACAAAATGGAGTTTGTCATCAATAGTAAGCTCCTCGAGAGGGATGACGATATTGGGTTCGGCAAGGCACTTTTTCAAGTTAGGTACATGGAAGGTAGGATGAACGGAGCTCAATTGAGGCGGAAGATCTAAACGATAAGCAACGGTTCCAATACGCTCCAAGATTTCGAAAGGACCAATATACTGTGGATTTAGCTTCCCACGTTTCTCAAAACAGATTACACCTTTCCAAGGCGCGACTTTTAACATTACTCGGTCACCGACTTGAAATTCGAGGTCATTGCGTCTTTTGTCGGTATAGCACTTTTGACGACTCCGGGCCGTCCGAAGCCTATCTCGGATTTGAACTATCTTCTCGGTGGTTTCGTGAATGGGTTCGGGTCCGGTGATTTGCACGTCGCCTACTTCGGCCCAACAAAGAGGTGAACGACATTTTCGGCCATATAACGCTTCAAAAGGTGAGGCTTTTATACTCGCGTGATAACTATTGTTGTAAGAGAACTCGGCGAGAGGCAAGTGCTTGTCCCAATATTTTCCAAAATCAACAACGCAAGCTCGTAACATGTCCTTCAAGGTTTGAATTGTTCGTTCGCTTTGCCCATCGGTTTGGGGATGATATGCGGTGCTCATGTCTAAACGCGTTCCCAACGCTTCTTGCAAGGTACGCCAAAATCTAGAAACAAAACGGCCATCTCGGTCGGAGATAATCGATAAAGGTACACCGTGTCGGGCTACGATCTCCTTGATGTAGAGTTGTGCAAGTTTTTCCATTTTGTCCGTTTCTTTCATAGCGAGGAAGTGTGCGGATTTGGTGAGACGGTCAATGATAACCCAAATAGTGTCATAACCGCCCGTCATTTTTGGTAGCTTGGTGATAAAATCCATTGTTATTCTTTCCCACTTTCATTGCGGGATTTCGGGTTATTGAAGTAACCCGGACGGTCTTTGGTGTTCGGCTTTGACTTTGGAACATGTCAAACACTTGGCAACATAAGTAGCTACGTCCCTTTTGATGTTCGGCCACCAATATTGTTCTTTAAGGTCGTGGTACATCTTATTGGCACCGGGGTGAATTGAGTATCGTGACTTATGGGCTTCATCTAAAATAAGGCTTCGCAAGTCCCCATAACTAGGCACCCAAATTCTTTCGGCGAAATATCGGAGTCCGGTTTCTTTAGTTTCGAATCGAGAGATGAGAATGTTCAAGAGCTCGTGTGAAATGTTTTCATCCTTGAGAGCCTCATCTTGTGCCACCCAAATTTGGCTATTAAGGTTTGTGTGAATGGTGATGTTTAAAGCTCGGACACGAAGAGGCACCGCTCTTTCCTTTCGACTTAAGGAAAAGGCTACTACGTTTACCTTCCCGGGATGGTAACGAAGCTCACAATCATAATCGTTTAAAGTTTTAATCCACCGTCGTTGTCTCATGTTTAGTTGCTTTTGATCAAAGATGTGTTGGAGGCTTTTGTGATCGGTGAAGATAGTACTCTTGGTTCCATAAAGATAGTGTCTCTACATTTTAAGTGCGAAGACAACGGCTCTGAGTTCGAGATCATGTGTCGTGTAGTTTCGTTCATGAATTTTGAGTTGTCGAGAGGCATAAGCAATGACTTTCTTTCGTTGCATCAATACACACCCAAAACCATGTTTCGAGGCATCGCAGTATACAACAAAATCGTCATTGCCTTCGGGAAGTGACAAGATAGGAGCGGTGGTTAGCTTTGTTTTCAAGATTTGAAATGCGGATTCTTGTTCGGTCGCCCAAACGAATTTATTTCCCTTGTGAGTTAACTCGGTTAGAGGACGAGCAACCAAAGAGAAATCCTTGATGAATCTACGATAGTATCCGGCGAGACCCAAGAATTGACGAATGTGAGTAGGAGTAGTAGGAGTCTCCCATTTACTAATGGCTTCGATTTTTGATGGATCGACTTTAATACCTTGATCACTTACAACATGACCAAGAAATTGAACTTCCTTCAACCAAAATTCACACTTGGAGAATTTGGCATATAGTCGTTCTTGTCTCAAGAGTTCGAGCACAAGTCGGAGATGTTGTTCGTGCTCTTCTTCGCTTTTAGAATAGACCAAGATGTCATCGATGAAGACAATAACGAATTTATCGAGATACGGTTTACACACGCGGTTCATAAGATCCATGAACACCGTCGGTGCGTTAGTGAGACCAAATTGCATAACAAGAAATTCATAACTACCATAACGAGTTCGGAAAGCGGTTTTGGAGACATCTTCCCCCTTAACCCTTAATTGATGATAACCCGAGCGGAGATCGATTTTCGAATATACACAAGACCCTTGTAGTTGATCAAAGAGGTCATCGATGCGAGGAAGAGGATATCGGTTCTTAACCGTCAATTTGTTTAGTTCACGATAATCAATGTGCATTCGTAGGGATCCGTCTTTCTTTTTAACAAACAAAATCGGAGCGCCCCATGGTGAATGGCTAGGTTGGATAAAACCACGGTCAAGTAGTTCTTGGATTTGACTTTGCAATTCTTACATTTCGGATGGAGCAAGTCTATATGGTGCACGTGCTACGGGTGCGGCTCCCGGAATAAGATCGATTTGGAATTCAACCGGTCGATGAGGTGGAAGACCCGGCAATTCGTCGGGAAATACATCGGAATAGTCGCTAACAGTTGGCACATCATCGATGTGCTTCTCATCGGACTCGACTTTCTTAACGTGAGCAAGGATCGCAAAACAACCCTTACGGAGTAGTTTTCTAACTTTAATGCACGAAACGAGGTTGAGTCCGGTGCAACTCTTATCGCCATAAACAATCAAGGGTTCACCATTCTCGATAGGAATTCGGATTGCGTTAAGATCACAAAGGATGTGAGATTTCTTTTTGGCTAGCCAATTCATACCGATTATTACATCGAAGCTTCCTAGTTCCATGGGTATCAAGTCAATTTCAAACTCATTACCCAAAATGTTTAACGTACACCCCCAGTAATATGTGTCAGCACTCAATAGTTTCCCGTTGGCCACTTCAATGGTATAAGTGGTATCTAGTGGAAGTGGTGGAGTGCTAAAAGAATGAGTCAAAGTCTTGGATACAAAACTCTTATCGGCACCCGAATCGAATAAACAAGTAACATAAGTGTTGTTGAGGAGAAACGTACCCGTGACTAATTCATTGTCATCTCGGGCTTCCTCGGTGTTGATGTTGAAAGCTCGGCCGCGTGTGTTGGGGTTGGCTTTCTTCTTTGGACATGCATTTCTAAAATGACCCGTTTGGCCACATTCATAACAAGTACCCGATTTTGGTGTATTGGGCACCTTTTGAGCGACGGGGGCGGCACTTCTACAATCGTTGGCCATATGACCACCCCTTTGGCACCGGTGGCAAAATAGATTGCTACATTCACCATAGTGGTGTTTGTGGCATTTGTTGCAAAAGGGTTTATTTCCGCCATAACTTTTCTTGGCGTCGGAGGTGAAAGGCTTTTTGGTGAAGTTGTTGTTGTAGTTGTTGCTTGATTGGGGGGCTTCCCATTTTCTTTTGTTGCCGCCCGATTTATCCTCGGCCTTAGGTACCGGAACTACGATTTCGTCAACCGTTTCGATCAATTGGCGGGCCATGTTTAAGGCTTGTTGTAGGTTAGCGGGTTTGGATGACCTCACTCCTTGTTTGATGCTCTTTGGAAGAGTATCCATATAAAGTTCAACCCTTTGAGATTCGGGGTTCACGAGGTTGGGACACATCAAGGATAGTTCGGCAAATCGTTGATTGTAGGCCTTGAGATCGTTTCCGACCGCCTTTAAAGTTCTTAGCTCTTGTTCGAGCTTTCGGGTTTCTTCACGAGGGAAAAATTCGACGATCATCCTTTCCCTTAAATCGGCCCAAGAGAGGGCGTGAGCTTCATTGGTACCCACCGATTGTACATACGTGTTCCACCACGTGAGGGCGATACCGGCAAAGGTATGGGTGGAATATTTGACCTTGTCTTGGTCCCGACAACCGCTTATGCTAAAGACGGCTTCCGTTTGCTCAAACCATCGGGTGAGCACAACCGGTCCCCCGGTCCCATCAAAAGTATGAGGTTTGCACCCCATGAAAGCTTTATAGGAGCACCCTTCGCTTGAGTTACCGGCCCCCTGATTGTTGTTGTTGTTGTGGTTGTTGTTATTGTTGTTGGAGGAGGAGTGACCGGCCATGGCCGCATCCACGGCGGTGGCTGTCATTCGTTATAGAGCTTGTTCGGGAGTCTCATGGCATGGCACACGACGAGGAGGCATTGTTCCTTCAAAACACAAGAATACCGTTGATTAGTATTTTCAATAATACTAATCATGATATGGAATAAGGATAGAGAAAAATTTTCCTTAACTCGCCTTAAATTCTTTATGCCATAATGTCGGAACGTTCATACGAGTCACCGTAATATAATCCCGGAAATTATATTACCCTAATTCATATATGCATTCGACATTATTTCACTAAGTCAAGGTGGCGTATCAATTAAATTAAACGACGTGAGATTAAGATGAAATAAGAGTAGATATGAGTAGAAACGTTCGAGTATAAATGCACAAGTAGTCAAGTAATTCCTACTTCAAGTCTATATGCCGGTTGTAGTCTAGACTCACTAATGTACCCTATGACTCGGAGTTGACACCAATGAACTCTAAATCCCTACAACCAACGCTCTGATACCACCTGTAGTGACCCGATCAAATCATGGTTGACGGCGCTGACTACTTAGGTCCCGTTACGTGGTCATAAGTCTTTAACGTGACGTTTGACCAAAATATGTCGCATTCATTTCATAAGTAAAAGGATGTTTCAAGTTTACAAAAGTAGTTCAATGACTAGTTACATTTCAATGTTTAACGTACAAATGAAACCTATGCGCCACAATTAATAAAAGTAGTCAAAAGACGCTCCAACAATGCACGTATACTCGACATCCAAGCAAGTATCAAAAAGTAAGCGGAAGCATGTATCCTTAAGCATTCAAGGACCTGAGAAAACATATAGAAAACTGTCAACGAAAACGTTGGTGAAATCATAGGTGTTTTAGTAAACGTTGTATTTGAACCACAAGATTTAATATAAGATGATTATCAAAATCATTTGCATTCCAAAGTTTGTTATTTGTTTCGCGGGCACCCAATTATCAAACTTAACTATTTTGTACCCTGTTACGTAGTGTTAGAACATACACTATACTCGAAAATATATTTCATCCGCTAACGGTAGCGAACCGTCCGAATGAGGCTCATCAAGTCCATGTGATCACATAATATAAGTTCTCGTTTACACCCTGCAAGTGTAACTAATGATAATTGAATTGAGGCTTTTTGTTCAAACCCGTACGTAGAATGTTCATTTTCGTACTTGTGTTCAAAGTGTAAAAGTATGATACGTATATGTTTCTCATCCCATAGTTTAAAGCATAAAAGTTTTTTGAAAGATGGGACTATGATCTCACCTTGTGTGCACGAGCAATAAGTACTTCAACAAATAACGTGTGCAAAGAACAATGCTAGTCTTGGCCTAAACAAATAGGTCGTATTAATAACGGTAAACACGATAGGTCAAAGATGTTCAATTAGTCCTATGGCTCGTTACGACTCGATTATGTAGCATGTGAATCAAATTGTCAAGTTTCATGCAAGATACAAGTATAGAAACAAGTTAGAAAGATTGCATAATCATTTGGTTAAGTTTGACAAAAAGTCAAACTTTGGTCGGGTCAAAGTCAACGAAAAAGTCAACATGTTCGGGTCGGGTCCCGAACTATTTTTCTGAGGTTTTTAATCATGTATAAGCATGTTAGAACAAGTTACATGTGAATCGGAGGTGCGTAGCATAACAAACATTTTTCATAAAAGTGACAAGTTGGTCAGCCCACTTTGGCGCGCCGCGCAGGGATATGGCGCGCCGCGCCATTACCTGTGCAGAAATTCTGGCAGTTTTCAAGTTTGATGCACGAACTTACTTCAAACAATCACCATTTATGACCCGCAAACAACCAAAACATGTATCTTATATCATCGGAAAGGTATTTTGACAAGGAAAGCAACTAAACACATTTCATCAATCACATTTACTTTTACAACAACCAAATTTTACATTCAAAGCTCCTCATTTAATGCATCCAAGTTCATATATGCAATTCGATGATTCGGCAACCAATTTACATGAACGATATGCCGTTTCGGAGGTAATCAAGCATACAATATAACCTAACACTTACAAATAATATTTCATGTCATTCAAAGCATCAAAAGTCCATTTCAAGTTCATCAAACCCTAACCCAATTTCACCAAAATCACTAATCAAGTTCATGAAGTTTTCTAAAGCAACCTACACATCAAATTGAAGCTAGTGATACTAGGAACACATTTAATACTTGCACTTTATCATAACAACAACATTTAAGTAACCAAATCATCAATCAAACACACCAAACTTTCAAGTTCATGCTAGTTACTAAAAATAACAAGATCGAACATATAAATCATATATTCATGTTAGACTTGAGCCATAGACACTAATTAACAACTTTATTAGTTAAAAGCATCAAGAACACAAAATCTAGTGATTTTAGAAAGTTACCCAAATTAGATGTAATCGGTATGGAATCGAAGAGGAAGTTGCAAGGATTCCAAAAATGTAATTTGTTTTGCGAAACACCCGCTAGCTTGGATTTGGATGATGATTCTTTGAAATGGTGTTTTGAGAGAAAATATGAAAGTAGTAAAGAAAAAGGAAAATGAAAATGAAAAAGAAAGGGAGGTGGGTGCTGACTAGTCAAAAGCTAGTCACATCTTTACTCCCTTGGCGAAACTAGTCCCTCGAGTTCGGTTGCGGTTGCATGAATTACCTAAACGAGATATTTTTAAAACGCGTATCAACGGGAGATGTTATAAACATATAACGAAATTTAAAATAGTTAAACGGAAAAGTAAACGGAAAAAGGCAGGATGTTACAAGTTTACCCTAATTGCATCGTCAATTTTATGGTTTCGTATGAATTTTACAGATCGTAGCGAAGTATGTTGTGTTGTTTAATTGGTTTTTGTGATAATGGGCAGAGTAACAAAGCCTCCGTATTTTCAATAGTGACGGGGTTTTAAGGGTATTTTTGTTATTAAATAGTAGAAATAGATGAGAGAGATATTATTGAGTGATCAAGCAATCTAATGGTTGTTAATGAAAGATGAGATTTAATCCAACAGTCATTTTTACTCCATTTAAAATTTTTGAAAAATGATTAAGTGAAGTTAACTTTGTTATTATAATATAGATAGATAGATAGATAGATAGATAGATAGATAGATAGATAGATTTTCTCTCTCAATTTTCCCTCTCAATCTTGACTTGTATGTCACTAATTTAATATTGATATATTGAATATATTGGTTAATACAATTTTTAAAAATATAAATGAATGTGTTAAAATATTTATAAGTTTTTAAAAATGTTTACTAATTTCCTATAGAAGAGAGTCATAGACTAATAACAAATAAATAAAACATTATGGTGGTGGTGGTTGGGGGCAAAGCTGGTGGTGGGTAATAGTTGGTAATGGTGGTGGTGATGATGGTGTTAGTGGTGGTGGTGTTAGTAGTGGTGATTGGTGGTTGTGGGTGGTGGTGATTGATGGTAGTGGTGGTGGTGGGTGATAGTAGTGGTTTTGCTGGGTGATGGTTGTGGTTGGTGGTGGTTGGTGGTCGTGATGTTTGGTAGTTGGTGGTGGTGATGGTTGGTGGTTAGTGGTGGTGGGTGATAATTGGTGGTGGTAGTAGGTGGTGGTGGTAGGTGGTGGGTTAGTGGTGGTAGTTGGTGGTCGTAAGTAGTGGGTGGTTGTGGTAGTGGGTTGGTAGTGGTAGGTAGTGGTGAGAGGTTGTGGTGGTTGGTGGTCGTGATGGTTAGTAGTTGGTAGGTGTTGGTGATGAATGGTGGTTAGTGGTGGTGGGTGATAGTTGATGACGATAGTGGTGGAGGTGGTAGGTGGTGGGTGGTGTGGTGGTGGTGGGTGATAGTTGATAGCGATAGTGGTGGGTGGTGGAAGATGGTGGTGGTGGAAGACGGTTGTGGTGGTTGGTAGTGGTGGTTAGTAGTGGTGAGAGGTAGTGGTGGTTCTAGGTGGTGGTGGTGGTGATTGGTGGTAGGTGTGAAGACCCGTCCTAATCCATCCGGACGAAGTCCATATCGATTATAAACGATTCACAACAGTTGATTACATCGCGAGGTACTTGACCTCTATATGATACATTTTACAAACATTGCATTCGTTTTTGAAAAGACAATCTTTCATTACATCGAAAGTTGACAACGTGCGTACCATTTCGTAATATATCTTACTATAATTGACTTAATAATAATCTTGATGAACTCAACGACTCGAATGCAACGTCTTTTGAAATATGTCATGAATGACTCTTAAGTAATATCTCTAAGATGAGCAAATGCACAGCGGAAGATTTCTTTCGTACCTGAGAATAAACATACTTTAAAGTGTCAACCAAAAGGTTGGTGAGTTCATTAGTTTAACATAAATAATCATTTCATAATTTTAATAGACCACAAGATTTCATATTTTCATTTCTCATAAACATACGTCCCATGCATAGAGACAAAGATATCATTCATATGGATTGAACACCTGGTAACTGACATTCACAATATGCATATAAGAATATCCCCATCATTCCGGGATCCTCCTTCGGACATGATATAAATTTCGAAGTACTAAAGCATCCGGTACTTTGGATGGGGCTTGTTGGGCCCGATAGATCTATCTTTAGGATTCACGTCAATTAGGGTGTCTGTTCCCTAATTCTTAGATTACCAGACTTAATAAAAAGGGGCATATTCGATTTCGATAATTCAACCATATAATGTAGTTTCGATTACTTGTGTCTATTTCGTAAAACATTTATAAAAATTGTGCATGTATTCTCAGCCCAAAAATATAAAGGGTAAAAAGGCAAATGAAACTCACGCATATCAATATTGAAAAACAGTTAATAAAGCATTTGCATATATTCTCAGCCCAAAAACGTAAAGAGTAAAAGGGAATCAAATGAAACTCACCTAATGTATTTTGTAATAAAAATACATAGAACGACATTGAACAAGTATAGGGTTGGCATCGGATTCACGAACCTAAATCATTTAGGTATATATTAACACACATAATTGTAATCAAATAAACTCATATATATTATATCTTAGTTTATATGTTATATGTATTTAATTTGTATATGTTTAAGATGATTAATATTTATACATGTAGATATCTTAATATGTATATTAGTATTTTATCAAAAATTTGTTATTTGTAATATTTATAAAAATTAATGTTAATATGTTTAGTATATAATTATATGTAATATAAGTATAATATTTATTTGTTATAAAAATGATAATTAAAATAATAATGATAATTAAAATAGTAACGATAATAATAATGATAGTTTTTAATAATAATGTAAATTAATAATAATAATAATAATAATAATAATAATAATAATAAAAATAATAATGTTTTTATATAAAAATCATTTCAATAATAATATTAATAATATTAATATTAATAATAATAATAATAATAATAATAATAATAATAATAATAATAATAATAATAATAATAATAATAATAATAATAATAATAATAATAATAATAATAATAGTAGTAGTAGTAATATTCATTTAAATTGTGTTAATGATAATAATTCTCGTAATATTAATACTAGCGATAATAATAATTAACACATTAATAATAACATGATCAATAATAATAATAATACAAGTAATAAGAATGATATATAAATAAATAAATACACTACCTTAAGAAAGTCAGCTTTCAAAAAAGAAAATGTCATAGCTAGGATTCGATCCCGTAACCTTTCGTTAATCATACACAACTCTAAACCACTGCACCATTCGTGTCTTTTTGTTTATAATTCGATGGATTAAATATTTCTTATTTACGAACCAGTTTTATTCTTATCAAACATCTATCATCATCATCAACTTAATACATATCATCTTCTCGATCTCGTTCATCATCATATTCGAATCATCACATCACCTTTCATCAACGTTTTCATTATGATCATCACATCATTGTACCCGTCTCCATTTACGTTCATCATCACATCTAACATTATCATCATTTATATGACGTTAGCAGGAGCTCGGTTGATAAAAAAAATAGAAACGCAGTGTGTATATGTGTTAACTTCTAACCAGAAAGCAGAATAATAAACAAGGAACAGCATCGTATATCTTCATCAATCATGTACCTCCTTCGTTCTTAAAAGAAAATGGAAACCCTCGCTGTTGCAAAACAGATGGGAAATGATTCGATTCACAACTCATCGGCCCATCAGAGATACCTCGGCCCAACAAGATTATGATAGTCCAATCTAGCAAGCCCATCCAATAATTGTTTTTGTGATTAGGAATTAGATTAGATTCACGAAAGGTAACCAGGTGGGGTTCGTTTGCTTTCTTCTCCTTTTTAGCCGACATAACAGAGAACATTACAGCTGTAACCATGATATTTTGCAAGTGGGTTTGGTGAATAAAAGTCTTCAATATCTACGATATTTATACAGCAACAATAATCTAGGTTTTTAGATGATTTACGACTGAAACATAAACATAAAACAAAAATTATTCGGTTGGTGATGATGGAGTTTAATCGAGCCAGGCCAGAGAACAAAAGCTGTATCATTACTTCATCTTCATAATTTTTCACATTTTAAACAGAAAAAGCAGCAACTAACGAGTATAGTGGCCTATGTTCAACATGAAGCCTCATATATGTCTTCGTTACTGTTACCAGGAAGTAGAAATATAAACGTACTTGTAATAGTTAGCTATGGTTTGGCTTGATGGCGTTTCGTTGGTGGTTATGGTGGTGTTCTCTACCGAGACAGAAACAGAAAAGAAAACTGTTGCAGTAGTAGGTGATCAAGATGGTTCAAGTAATATGGTGAAGGGTTGAATGATGAAGAAGATTTAATGGATAGTAGAGAAGGAAAGTCACGATGCAGGTGAAAAGGTTTGTCCAATTGGTTTTCTTTTCTTTTTAATAATGGATTAATAGATTTTGGCTTTGTTGTGCTCGATCAACACGGAAAACAGTCACAGATATATGAACAATTTATTCATGTGGTTTCATTTTGCTCACTTAACAGTCGCGACTAATCATGGTTATGGTAATGATTTGAGTGAGTTTAATGGTTGTAATTTGCGATGGCTCTAATATGAACAGAAAAATATTTTAATCGGGTTAAGGGTTATAGTGGTTTTCTATCAAGAAGTTATGCAAAGTATATAAGGAGAGTGATGATAGTTCTTAGTGTTTCAAAGTGGTTGAAGATTAAGTGTGTAACGTTGAATGAGTTTATCATTATTGTTTGTGTAATATGTTTTATAACAAGGAACTCGACAGGATTATTCTGAAGGACAGAATAACTAATAAAAAAATAAAAAAGAAAACTACATCTAACAGATTTTGGATTACTTGCTTGGATGAAAATCTGATTAGTACGGAGTGTATCAATTATCTACAGAATGGAAAGTGATGTGAAGCTGATTTCTAATCTTGAATCCAGTCAATCGATTTTATATATAATTGTATTTATATTTAAATAAATATCTGTATCAAATTCGAAAATTTGGAAATCAAATAGTATAATTGTATTAATACTATAAGTAATACAATAATAATATTATTATTATTAACATTAATATTATTGATAAAAGAATTAGTAATAATAAATGATAATATGATAATATTAATTACTAATAAAAATAATAATTTTAATAATAATGATAATAATATTCATTCAATAATAATAATTCCTAATGATAATGGTAATATTACTATATGGTAATACTAATATTAGTCATATTAGTTAAAAGTTATAACTTTACTATTAATTATATTTATAATGATATTAACAATGATAGTAATGATATTAATAATTGTAACTAATCAAATTATATCATTTATCTGTATTATAATTTTAATAAAATTAATAGCATTGCTATTGCTATTAATATTGATAATAAAGTAAATGTAATAATAATATTACTATATCTACCCTACTTAATATTTTATTGTCATAATTTATTTCCTAATTAATGTTTACTTAATTATATAATATATAACTTAATATTTATATACTATCTATATTACAAAATACATTTAATATTAATTATACATAGAAATCATATTTATTTATATTTACAATATAAATATTTTGTATTTTGTTTTACATTTTCATTATATTTTATTATTTTCAATTATCATATATCTTTATGAAATATATACATATTTATTTTCAAACATTTGTTCGTGAATCTTCAAAACTTGGTCAAGGTTAAATAAATGAACACAGTTCAAAGTTTTTGAGATTTCAATACTACAAACTTTGCTTATCGTGTCAGAAACATATAAAGATCAAGTTTAAATTTGGTCGAAAATTTCCGGGTCGTCACAGTACCTACCCGTTAAAGAAATTTCGTCCCGAAATTTGAGTGGGATGGTCATGGATGACAATAAGTATGTTTTTATGACTCATATAAGCTGATAAATAGGGTATTATCATTAAGTAATAAGGATAAAATAATTCGATTATTCGAAGAGTACTAATGAAGCTATCACAAAAGTGTGAAATGAGAAAGACAAGTTTCATCATAACTTTTGACTAGTCATGGTTGAATTCCGAAATTCAAAGGATTTTAAAAAAATTTTCGAAATCTAAAAGATTTGATTCTTCGACGAATAAGGGAATTAAGTTCTCTATAACTAAATACGGTGATCTGCCTTGATTACTCTGTCTGATATTTCCATTATAAATTAAGCTCTTCCGTTCCATTATTCTCACCATTCCTATACTTTCTTTCTTAGTTCATATATCCAAAAGATTGTGAAAATGCTTAATCCAGTTCTAATCCTTGATATTTTTCTATTTATCATTTCTGTCATCCTTCTTTTCAATCTTCCATCAGAAGAATCTGTTTACTTCTACTATTACCTTGGAGTGATACTATTCTTAATTATACCGTGTCTTTATATTACTATTCGTATTAATATCCACAGTTTGTAATCTCCGTGTTGTTATTGGGCTTTATATTTTCCCTTATATATCGAAGCTTCATGCTCTTAGTTTTCTCTTCCCGACTTTAAATCAAGCGAATAATGGTCCATAATTCGTAAGTATGGAGCTTCGAATGAACTTAATGTTCTAAACAAGAAAGAACGTATTACCACGATTTGATTTGTCAAATTACCAGAATCACTGAGAATAGAACTATCAAGAATATATTTTCTTGATATGTTCAGAAGTTAAGCAGAATGAAAGAATTATGTAACATGGCACGTGATGACGTTATGGTCTGTGAATCATCACGTCCCATTAGAAACTCAGCATGACTTACTGTAATATAACCACGTTGATCAAGTGTCATTATATTATACTAACTCATGCATCAATTCCCAACATTACTTCAATAACATTCATATTTTAAGCTCGAAAGTTTACAGAATATAGAAACTAACAGTTACTATATGATGTAATACTGATAGCACGAAGAGATTAATGATTTCAGATAAGAATAGTTATAAAAATATCTCCAGAAATATGGAGGATATTTATAATGAAAGATACGATAATATCTCGGAATATCTAAGATCAGAGGATGATAGAAACTATTTTCTGCAAGGGTTTAGAGTAAGGAGCAAGATATTCACTAAAGACTTTAGCAGACATTGAATCATTTAGATTCTTTGAAGTCAAACTTATTCTTTGTGATTTGTCCACGGCTTTCTTAATAGTTTTGCATAATCTGCTTTTCGGTACTAAATTTTCTATTGAATGTTTCCAATATAATGATACACAGGAAGCACGAAGAGGTATATAATTTCGGACGAGAATATTTATGAAAATATCCTCAGAAATATCGAAGATATTGATGATGATATTTTGGAATTTCTAAGTTCGATGGTTGATGGAGAAAGATTTTCCGCAAGATTTTAACATGACTTCGGAGCAAGATATTCTCTAAAGATTTCAACGGATCCAGAATTATCTAGATTCTTTGAATATAGGGTATGGTCCTTGTATTTGTCCTTGGTCTCCTTCATGGTTAACTTTATCCGTTTTCCAGTTCCAACATTTCTGAGCGTTTCCAACATATTATTATTTATCATCAAGCTTCCGATAACTAAGGTAGTTTACGATTGCCTACAGTTTCTGCTGCTTCATTCAGCTTTTTCAACATTCCAAATATCGATTCATAAACTGGGTGCCTTTTCAAAATTTCAGAATTGAAGATCGTAATTCTAGGAGATAATTGTTATATGTATACATATAACTATTGATGTAGACATGCTGCGAGATTTCAAAATACTGATTGCTAATTCCCGATGGTTGGTATAGTAATTCTTGTTATAAGATGTAAATGAGTAAATGATAGGGTTTCACTGAATATAGTGATTTTTCGAAAAGTCAGAGATCAACGGAGTTGTTGGTAAATTTACTGCTAATGTGGTGAGATATAAATGGTTTTTCCGGTATTGATGACGAAAGACAACTTATATAGAAGGGTTATAATAAGCTAATCCGAGTGAAAAGTCGAAGTTGACTTGTTGAAGCTGTGACAAAATTGTCTAATTTGAAAAGGGATTGCAAAGTTATTTTGGGTAATAATAACACTAAAGAAATTAGCACAGCTACGCGTTAAACGTTTACTCAGTTTTCGAGAGTTTTTCAGGTGCAATACTATATGCATAAATCCTTCCTTCTGTAGATGAAGTGCGGTTGGTTCATCCTCTCAATTGAGGTGTTTTCAAGAATCATGAAAGGTTTGAACGCAGATTGTAATCGTCAAGATACAAATGAGGTTTAAGATGAAATCAAGTGGCAAACTTGAAGAATTGTTTAGTTTCATATGTTATAATCAGTATTTTAATTCATTTTAATTGTCCAATGTTGGCAGTCCACAGTCGATAGTCCACAGTTAACAGTCTAATAATTCATACATAGTTTAATATATAATATTCGAATTAATTAATTCATATCGTGACCCGTATACATGTCTCAGACTCGATCACAACTCAAAGTATATATATTATTTGAGAATCAACCTCAACCCTGTATAGAGAACTCGATCATTACTGCATATAGAGTGTCTACGGTGATTCCAAATAATATATATAGATGTGTCGATATGATATGTCAAAACCTTGTATACGTGTCCCGATATTTAAAGTGCGTAAAAATAAATAACAGAAATTACATGACGATAAATAATGTGCATAAAGTAAATAACAGAAATTAAATGACGATAAATAAAATTGAGAGAATGTAAATTGCGATAATTAAATTGCGATAAATAAAATGTAATCAGTTAGCTAGGAATAATTAGCTAGGAACAATTAGCGTGGATTCTTAACAAAATTACTCATAGTTAATTTGTTTGTTTCTAACAAATTTTATTTTGTCAAATGTTTTCTTCATTATGCCACTTGTTGAATTCTGATAAATGAAAATCCAAATATGAAATTGAATGAAAATGGTTATTCTGTGATGAACGGATTCGTACTTCTGTGATTGTAAGTAGGATAGTAAATGACTATTGAATCAGATTCGAAGAATGTACAATGTAACTTATTAATGTGAAATCTAAATATTCCTCGGGTATTACCTACCCGTTAAAATATTTTTACCATTAACAGTTTGTACGAAAGAATTTTTAATTACAATCTTTATGAAAATATACTTACATATATATATTTTCTTCAGATGTAATATAGATTTAATGAGTTAATATGATATTAATCTCATTTTGCTTTATTGTTAGAACAAAAATATATAATCTCTAAAACATTAGAGATTACATAATCGCCATACTGAAAGAAGATAATTGATGTAGAACGATACATAGAATGATGATTATACTCGAGGTATGGAATGAGATGTTGAGGCGTGTGATGTTGAAACTTGGGTTGTTGGTGGTACTGGTGTTGCCGGTGCTGTTGCTGAAGCTGGTAGGTTTTGCACCACGTTTTCCAAATTAATTACTCTAGCGCGAAGTTCGTTGACTTCTTCGATTGCTCCGGGATGATTGTCGGTAAGAATGAGCGAATGAATAAGGTTTAGAATATGAGATAGTATGTAATCATGACGAGATATTCGGGAAATGAAGGTGAAAATGGTGTTTCGGGCTAGTTCGCCGGTAAGTGCTTCAAGTTCTTCACCAGGATATGAATTCGGTTGATGGAGGGGATCGCCTTCTTCGCGTCTCCATTGATTAAGTCGTCTACGAACCCAACAGATGAATTGGGGATGGATGATCTGTTGATTCATTCTGGTGACACTGCTTTCGAAGCTTAGGTGAACATCTATGTCGGAATAGCTGTCGAAATAATTATCGGAATAGCTATCGGAATCTGAGAGACTCGAACTGGTTGCTGTATTCATCTCATACGATCAGATGAAGGATTTTCGATAAGAAATAGATTATAGGATGTAGATTAGTACCCTGCAATACATAATTTACATATGCATATATAATACTAAAATCCCATAAGTTACAGAGGAATCTACGGAAGTTGTCAGGAAAAGTTACAGTAACAGATACGCTAAGATATGAAGTAGCAGATACGCTAAGATATGAATTTTGTCTATACACTATTCATGCAGTCAATGCAGTAAAACGTGTCTAGACTAAGAATGATAAGCAAGTGATTCTCTAAGAATGATAAGCAGGTAATTTTTGACACAAAATGATAAGCAAAACTTTTGACATGCAGACACGGTCGAAGTCCAGACTCACTAATGCATCCTAACGACTTATCAGTTAGACACACTAATGCAGACATGGTTCTCTAAGACCACCGCTCTGATACCAACTGTGAAGACCCGTCCTAATCCATCCGAAAGAAGTCCATATCGATTATAAATGATTCACAACAGTTGATTACATCGCGAGGTACTTGACCTCTATATGATACATTTTACAAACATTGCATTCGTTTTTGAAAAGACAATCTTTCATTACATCGAAAGTTGACAACATGCATACCATTTCGTAATATATCTTACTATAATTGACTTAATAATAATCTTGATGAACTCAATGACTCGAATGCAACGTCTTTTGAAATATGTCATGAATGACTCTTAAGTAATATCTCTATGATGAACAAATGCACAGCAGAAGATTTCTTTCATACATGAGAATAAACATGCTTTAAAGTGTCAACCAAAAGGTTGATGAGTTCATTAGTTTAACATAAATAATTGATGTTATGCGAGGTGTATATAAAATAGCTTTATTTTTACAACAAAATACTATTAAATATGCTACAATTTTACACAAGATAGTTATTTATTTATAGAATGGATATACTTAAACCTTGCTACAACACTTATAGGCAGTGTTCCTAATCGTACAGTAGTGTAGTTTTTAGTAAGTCCGGTTCGTTCCACAGGGAATCTTTTTCATAAAGCTTAACGCTATATTAGTTTAATTTTATAAAAATACAAATATATAAATAAAAGTAATATTATTATTATAAAGGGGGGTTTTTACCGTTTAATGACCGGTTTGTCGATTTTAAAACTTTAGTTGCAGTTAAAACAAAATGTAAAATATTAAATAAATACAAGACTTAATTTAAAGCGTAAAGTAAATAACGATAATGAAATTGCGATAAATAAAAGTGCGATGAAATAAACTTGCGATAATTAAAAAGTACGATAATTAAAAGTGCAATTAAATACAATAACAATAAAAGTGCGATAATTAGAAGTGCAATTAAATATAAAATAAAGGAAATTAAATATGAAATAAAAGAATTATGCTTATTTAAACTTCCGTAATAATGATGTTTGACGTGTTGATTTTAGTTTTATGCCCATGGGTTAATTGTCCTTTGTCCTGGATTATTTAATATGTCCGTCTGGTTTTTGTCCATAACAGTCCATCAGTCATAAATATAAAGTGCGAGTGTCCTCGTCAAATTATCCTTATACCCGAAGTCAAATATTCCAACTAATTGGGGACTTAAACTGTAACAAGGTCTTAATACTTTGTTTAATAATTACACCAGGATATCGACTGCGTGTAACCCAAGGTTTTAATACTTTGTTATCAATTATGCCAAGTGTCCTTGTACATAATTTCACCCCTGTTTTAATAATTCCATAGACTATTAATCCATTCCCGTGTGCGGTTAAATGAACGATTATTCATACATATAAATATCCCGCCCATCGTGTCCGATCGAGCGTATATGGTTATTTATAGGGACGTCCAATTGTAAATCTTTATATTAAAATTAACAAACTATCATTTAGTTAAACAAATATAAAGCCCATTAATAGCCCATAGTCTAATTTCCACAAGTGTCGTTCTTTTGTCCAAACCCCATTTATGGTACAAAGCCCAATTACCCAATTTTAGTAATTAGCCCAACATCATGATTACTTCGTTTTAAATAAGCATAATAATAACTTAGCTACGAGCCATTAAATTAAAAAGGTTTAACATAACTTACAATGATTAAAAATAGCATAGCGTTACACGGACAGAATTTCGACTTATACCCTTACACCGTTCGCTAACATACCCTTATTATTAGGATTTAAAATTAAAATTAAAATTAAAATATAATATATATATATATATATATATATATATATATATATATATTACGTATATATTGAGAGAGAGATAGATTAATGGATATATATTGATATTTTTACGATCAGAATGCGTTGCCTTTTATAGGAATTTTCGTCCAGGTGATCTCCGCGACTCGCGGCATTTTCCTTCTTCAAACTCCGCAACTCGCGGAGTTTGATTTTACAGCTCACCCAGCTTTGGCTCTTTGTTTGCCGACGAATTTTTAATATAAATATAATATATAAATAATTTTAAGAATTATTTAAATATTATATTATATTTATGTGCATAGTTGACTCGTAATTTTTAGTCCGTTGCGTCGAGAGTTGAGAGTTGACTCTGGTCCCGGTCCCGGATTTTCGAACGTCCTTGCGTACAATTTAATATCTTGTACTTTGCGTTTTGAATCTTGTACTCTTGTAATTTCGAGACGTTTCTTATCAATAATTGGAACCTCTTTGATTGTATTTTGTACTTTTGAGCTTGTTGGTCGTTTGCGTCTTCAATTCGTCGAGTCTGTCTTTTGTCTTCACCTTTTATTATTTAAATGAATATCACTTGTAAATAGAACAATTGCAACTAAAAGCTTGTCTTTCTTGAGGAATAATGCTATGAAATATATGTTCGTTTTTAGCATTATCAAATATTCCCACACTTGAGCGTTGCTTGTCCTCAAGCAATATAGTCTTGAAATACTAGAATCACTTCTTTATTCTTCATACTTTGTACATCAGTGATTTATTTACGGCGGTATAAACAATGGTAGTAACGATGTGGTTTACAGTCCCACATGACTATAAAAATTTAGATCCTTTAAGGAAATTGGATCTTTATGAAAACATTTGATCTTTTGAAAATTTTAATCTAGCTTTTACCCTAGATAAGTTTTCCGGAATAACCCTTCACCGGTGTTTGCAAAATATTTTTGTGGGTTTGGTGGGTTTTAGATTTGAAAATTTTGGTTCAAAACTTATGGTTTTGTGTCACCCACTTGCTAACCTTGTATTAGGAAAGCAACACGTCCAGTATACTTGCTACGTATATTACCTTTCGGTAAACTACCGTCCGGTTGTAAAGGAAAGCGTTGAACAAGCAACTGTTAAGGCAATGTCCCCTGACATGCTTTTAATTATGGTCTATAATGTGTCGGACGCAATTACTATCCTTTGTAGGAGCAATAGTAAAGCTCACCCTTATAATTTTTTGGTCTGGCACAAGGTCCTGTCTTTGACCATGCTATGCAACCACCGTCCTGTCAGATGACCTAATGAATTCTAGGTGAATTCCTAGGATTTTACGTTCAATGGTAATGAACACATTGAAAATAGGTTTTCAGAAAACAAATCGGTTTGTAATTTTTGATCAAAATATTTTTCTCGTTCAAGCTCGAGTTTAGATATCATTGAATTCCATGAGTTTGAATTCTCAATCTTTAAGGTCAATCTCTAGGATTGAGTAATATCAGTCTTAAAAGCTGATTTTTGATCTTTAAGGAGATTATCCTTTCTGGGGATCTGATTCATTAGTCTTATCCAGCTAATTTGCACGACGCCCTCCCCATTTTACAAGACAGATCCTCTCATGGTTAGGATAAGTCTGACCACTTAGCGACCCTGTTTGATGCTGAGGTCCGTGGATTTCCTGCTGATTTTAGTGATGACTTTTCTAGGTTTTTCGTCAACCTACAGCTGGTCTGGACGACAACTTCATGACCTAAATCAAGAAGCGCGTTTCTTTTTCGGAAGACTTTACTTCCTTTTAATGATGGAATTGATTCATCGTGTAGATCCATCTCTTCTTTTCTTTCATCAGGTAAAACAGTTTAGTTTAGTCCAAAGCAAAAGTATTTTCAGTTATTTGTTACAGAAATATGTGACATATGTTTAAAATAACTTGGTAAATTTTCCCACACTTGGCTTTTATTTTCCTTTTTATTGTCCTCTATTCCATTTTAAATGAATTCTAACATTTTGGTTTGTTTCTCAATTTATGTCCTTTCCAAGGTAACAATAATTTCGGTGTTAACACCTAGTTTTATCGTTCATAAATATGTATAAACATGATTTTGAGTTCATTTAATTGAAAATTTTGAAAAATTTTACTAGAATTGGGTAGTCAGTATATAAGACTAGGGCTATTCTTTATTATCAGAGAGCACTAGATTCTAATACAACTACTGCTTTACTAGTATTTTTAATGGTAACCAAGTGTTTTAAGTTAAAAATTTTAAAAATTCGAAAGAATTTAACCTCTTCCCACACTTAAGATCTTGCAATGCCCTCATTTACAAGAAATCAGTAACAATATAAATTATTGAGGGTGATTAGCGTAGAAATGATTAAATTTTACCAAAGTTTCCAAACATATTGGCGTTTGTTTTCTGAATGATAAATGGTGCACATCATTTTTTCATTCCGTCTTGTTGTTATTTCACATATATTTTGCATCTTGTCGTCAAAATTAGTTGCTTTTGCTGAACTTAATGCCAGTCTTTGAAAATACGTTATTTTACCCTGTTGTGTACATAAGATAAACTGCAAACATATATACATATTTTTGAAGTTTGGTATATTACCCCACATTCAAAAATTATTAAAATCTAAAAATAAAAGTTAGTAAATTATAAAAACTAATACAATTCCAACATAAGTATTAAATGTATCAACATTACAAATAATAAAATAAATAAAACTAAGTAGACTAGGGATGATACTGATACCAGAAGGGGTTCCATGCATAACCGTATGTGTTATAGAATGCTTCGGCTGGGTTATACGTAGGATACGGTGGTTGCATCTCTATAGACCAGGGAGGAAATACGGGCGATGGAGTAGGAATATAGTTTCTACCTACATGTTGGCAATGAGCTATGATTTGGTTTTGATGAACTTGCCAATCTTCAAATGCTCTATGTCTAGCATTTTCATACTCTTGTGAAGCTATAAACCTTTGCATTTCTGTCATTTCATTTCCCCCTCCCACATTACCTGGCTGTTGGTTTCTCTCAACCTGTGGATGTCTACCATGGTATTGTACTGCGGCGTTATTTCGCCTCTTCAAAACCTTCGCACCATGGTATACATTTAAACCAATTGTATCGTGGGGTTCTGGTTCTTCGACTAATAATCCCCCCTGACTTATATCCACATTGAGATACTCAGCAATTAATGTAATAAATATACCACCTCCTATTATGCTATGCGGTCTCATCCCCCTAACCATAGCTGATAAATAATAACCCACACAATAAGGTATACTTACAGCGCTTTGTGGGTCTCGAATACACATGTGGTAAAACAAATCCTGTTCATTTACCTTTTCCTTATTCTTACCTCGTTGTGTAATCGAATTGGCTAAAAACCTATGAATTACTCTTAACTCTGCTCTATCTATATCCAAATAAGAGTAATTTCCCCCTTTAAATCGGTGATGGCTAGTCATTTGACTCCATACACCATGCGTATCAAAATTTTCATCAATTTTCCTACCGTTCAATATCTACCCTGTATAATCGGCAGATGCTAACTCCTCAGGCGTATATATACGTAAGGCCTGAGCCATGTCTAGTAAAGACATGTGGCGCATCGAACCTCCTAACAAAAATCTAATAAAAGATCGATCGGTTAAACTAACTACCTGATCTTTTATTTCTATACTACACAATAATTCTTCACACCATACTTTATATACAGGTCTACGCATGCTGAATAATCGTACCCAATCGTTAAAAGTAGAATTACCATACCTCTGTGTAAGTAATTCTCTAATTGGCCCGGCTAATTCTACAGCTTCTAATGGTCCCCATTCTATTACCCTAGGTACTTCAACAACTTTAGAATGAAGAGTATGCAAGCCCCTTTGGTATTTTAGATAATCTATCCAACGTCTGTCAAATCTCAAGTTCGGGTGCAAATCTTCCAAGTGCATATCTGAAAATGTCATAACTGGATGAGGTATATCTTGTTTATAATAGCTATCAACATCCTGTTGTTCCGCATTCTCAGGAGGAGCATTGCGAGCTTGGGATGAAGATTCACCCCTTTCAGTCTGCAAAACACATCAAACACAATTTTTGTGCATCCAAATATGCATTAGTGTCAGCAAAATCATCAATCAAAATAATTACAATGACATGTCCAATTTATATCAAACTTATGCTCATTTTCATATTTTTATTAAATCTACACTTTTTCAAATAAGCATATACGAAAATGTTCGCCAAGTTCATAAGCATTCAACTCAAATAACATGTCAAAATAATCAATATTAGCAATTAAACAAGTTTCAAATGGCATTATTTCTCAAAAATCAAGTTCATGAATTTTAGACTTGAAAAAGTCCACTTTAATTCTCAAAATCATGTTTAGGCTCAAAGTTTGGATCATTTAACTACCTAAACATGTTACACTACTTAATTTAGTAACAATTCATGACAAAAATCGGCCATAACCTGTTTATGTCAAAAAGCCCCAAATTGCTCAAGAACACAAACCCTAGATTACCCAAAATTTGAAGTTTAAGGCTTCTAATCATGTTAAATAGCATCAATCTAGGTTATACAAGCATAATACACAAGCAATTTAAGCATAATTACACTAAAAAGCATTAAAATTGAATTGGGGAAAAATTGCTCAAGAACACTAATTTTCGGATTAAATGGTGTTTAGGTGTAGAAATTTACCGTTTTTCTTGAGTAATTCCTTGATAGCATCCTTCTCAACATGATTTTAGTAAAAGATTTGATGATTTTCGGTGAAAAAATTTGATTATGGGAGTAATTTTTCGGTATTTTTCATAGTTTATGTGGGTGTTGTGTGTGGACTGAGCTGATTCCAGTGTTTTTATTTTTTTCTGTAATTTCGATCCTCCGCGAGTCGCGCTGTTTGATTCTTTCAAACTCCGCGAGTCGCGGCGTTTGGTTTTTTTTTTTTTATATAAAAACCTTAACTTATAAAACAATTAATTAATTAATTTTAAAATTTTGTTTTCCTTTGTTTTAGGACGAGGTCGTTTCGGAACGATGTCCTAGTCCGTCCTTCGACAAAATTTTAAAATTTGTCTTTTTGTAGCGATTGTTTTAAAAGCTAAGATTTTTGGGTTTTTTTTAATGTTTTTGGCATACTTTAATTCAATAAGATTAAAAATAATGATAATAAAAGTTCTCGTCCCTCCCTCGGGTAAAGCAATTTCGGTTCAAAGACCTAGTCTTCAACTTACGACGAATTTTTAAAAATCATATTTTTAACTTAGCGAAATAAAGTAAATTTTTGTTTTTAAATTCACACCAAACTTAAATTTAAAATGCATAAAAATAAAATTCATATTTTAAAAATTAAAAATTCACACCAAACTTAATTTAAAAATTCATATTATAAATTCACACCAAACTTATATTATATTTTTGTTTTTATACATACAAACTTATATTAAAAAGATTAATTTTTCAAATATTTACAATTTTAAATATATTAATTTAAAAAGTTTACAATATTAATTTAAGATTTATATATTAATTTTAAAAACATGGTAAAAATAAAATTAAAAATCTTTTTGGCTTTTATCCCACTTTAATCAATCAAATATTATCAAAAATATGCGCCCCTCTTTTCGGTAAATTAATTTCAGTTCCATGACCTAATTTAACTCATGACGAATTTTTGAAATATTTTGGGTTGATTGATTAAAGATATTTATACCTTAAGAATAAACATTAAATTTCGCAGTGATGTAATAAATTTTTGTATGATATCAATAATTTCGGTCGCCAAACCTAATTTTATTGAATACCAATTTAATACTTTATAGCGAACAAATTAGCGTTTATTATCAAAAGGTTAAAAATAAAAAAATAAAAACTGTACAGACTTACCTGTGAGATAGTATTCTTAGTTATATGATCTATCCCACTCATAAGATAGTCGGTTTAATTGGTTTTCCATAGCTACAAAGGCGTAACCTGGAGCATTCAATGATTTTTCTTCTAAACATATGAACGGTCCATCTCTGCATAAAGTAACAAATTCGGTATTTGAATAGGTTTGATTATTTGAACATTTACCTCCGTGTGATCATTTTCCGCATTTGTGACATCTTTCAAGGTGTCGTGCTCTTCTTTTCGCTGCGGATTTTGATTTTCCTTTACCAAATTGTAACTTATTATCTTCACATCTGGATTCTTTTCTTACTCCGTCCAATCTTTCTCTGATTATTGATACTATTTCACTCGGAAGTGTGTCATTATTACGTTTAATGATCAAAGCGTGTAGCATTAGACCATGGTTTAGTTCACAGGAAGTCTTCATTTCGTAAAAACCTAAAAAAATAAAAATTCAGAATGGGGGGAGAAGACTAGTTCTTTAGGGTCTGCTAGGGAAAGACCATTCGGGTTCCATTTTCGAGAACTACATGAAAACAGAAAATCTAACTCTAACAGAAAAACATATTATCCTTTAAAAGACTTGATTCTCCCCACACTTAGTTAGCTGTGGTATCGAAATTGTGATTAACTTCATTGTCAACTTCCATTGGACTATCTATGTAATGTTTAACTCTGTGACCATTAACCTTAAATTCAATCCCATTTGAATTTATTAATTCTATCGTTCCGTATGGGAAAACTCTTTTGACTATGAATGGTCCAGACCATCTTGATTTCAATTTTCCAGGAAATAGCTTGAATCGTGAATTGAAAAGAAGAACTCTGTCTCCTTCTTTAAATTCTTTTGAACTTCTAATTCTTTTATCATGCCATTTCTTCGTTCTTTCCTTATAGATTAACGAATTTTCGTATGCTTCATGTCTTAATTCTTCTAATTCGTTTAGTTGACTTAACCGTAGACGTCCAGCTTCATGTAAATCAAGATTACATGTCTTCAAAGCCCAAAATGCGTTGTGTTCAATTTCTACTGGAAGATGACATGCTTTTCCATAAACGAGTCTAAAAGGTGTGGTTCCAATTGGAGTTTTGTAGGCTGTTCTAAAAGCACAGAGTGCATCCTCCAATTTTATGGACCATTCCTTCAGATTTGATCCTACGGTTTTCTCTAGAATACGTTTTAAAGCTCGGTTGGTATTTTCAACTTGTCCACTTGTTTGTGGATGATATGCGGTGGAGATTTTATGAGTTACTCCATATCTTTTAAGAACTTTCTCAAGTTGATTATTACATAAATGAGTTCCCCGATCACTTATTAAAGCTTTCGGTGTTCCAAACCTTGCAAAAAGACGTTTTAAAAAGTTGACTACAACTCGTGCATCGTTAGTTGGGAGAGCTTGTGCTTCCGCCCAATTAGATACATAATCAATGGCTACGAGAATATAGAGATTATTATGAGATTTTGGAAATGGACCCATAAAGTCAATACCCCAAATGTCAAATACTTCACATACTTGAATGACATTTTGTGGCATTTCATCACGTTGACTTATTTTTCCGGCCCTTTGACAAGCATCACAGGATTTGCAAAGAAGGTGTGCGTCTTTGTAAATTGTAGGCCAATAGAATCCAGCATCGTAAACTTTTCTTGCTGTTAGTTGAGGCCCATAATGCCCTCCTGTTGGTCCTGTGTGACAATGGTTTAAAATTTTACTAGCTTCATTTCCAAATACACATCGGCGTATTATTCCATCTGGACAACTTTTAAACAAATGTGGATCTTCCCAGAAATAGTGTTTTATATCACTGAAGAATTTCTTTCGTTTTTGGTACGACAATCCTTTTTCAAGGAATCCACATACTAAGTAGTTTGCATAGTCTGCAAACCATGGAATTTCATTATTATCTATCTTCAATAGATATTCATCAGGAAAGTTGTCTTGTATGGCCGATTCATTTAGAACTTCTAATTCGGGATTTTCAAGACGAGAAAGATGATCAGCGGCGAGATTTTCTGCTCCTCTTTTATCTCAGATTTCAATATCGAATTCTTGTAAGAATAAGATCCAACAGATTAATCTTGGTTTGGCATCTTGTTTCAAAAATAGGTATCTAAGAGCAGAATGGTCGGTATAGACCACCGTTTTTGCTAGAATGAGATATGAACGAAATTTGTCAAAAGCAAAGACAATAGCAAGGAGTTCTTTTTCAGTAGTTGTGTAATTCGTTTGTGCTCCTTGTAACGTCTTACTAGCATAATATATAGGTTGAAATCATTTTTCAATCCTTTATCCTAAAACGGCTCCCATTGCAAAATCACTTGCATCGCACATTAGTTCAAATGGTAGATTCCAATTCGGTGTTATCATGATCGACGCATTAGTGAGTTTCTCTTTAAGAATATTAAAAGATTTGATGCATTCATCTGAAAAGATGAATGGAGCATCCTTTTCTAGGAGTTTATTCATAGGAGTGACAATTTTAGAAAAATCTTTTATGAAACGTCGGTAAAAACCGGCATGCCCTAGAAAACTCCTAACTCCTCTAACATTGGTGGGATGTGGAAGTTTAGCAATTACATCTACTTTAGCTCTATCCACTTCAATTCCTTCTTTTGAAATTTTATGTCCAAGAACGATGCCTTCTTTAACCATGAAATGGAATTTCTCCCAATTAAGTACTAGATTTGATTGTTCGCATCTAATAAGCATTCGTTCAAGATTAACTAAACATGATTCAAATGTATCACCAAAGACTGAAAAGTCATCCATGAAAACTTCCATGCATTCTTCTATCATGTCGTGAAAAATTGCCATCATGCACCTTTGAAAGGTTGCAGGGGCGTTGCAAAGTCCAAATGGCATGCGTTTGTAAGCAAAAGTACCATAAGGGCACGTGAACGTGGTTTTCTCTTGGTCCTCGGGTGCTATTGGAATTTGAAAATATCCGGAAAAACCATCAAGAAAACAATAGTAACTATTTCCGGCTAATCTTTCCAACATTTGATCAATAAAAGGTAAGGGAAAGTGATCTTTTCTGGTGGCGTCATTTAATTTTCTATAATCAATACATACACGCCATCCTGTTACAGTCCTAGTAGGAATAAGCTCATTTTTCTCATTTGTAATGACAGTCATGCCACCCTTCTTAGGCACGCATTGAACTGGGCTTACCCATGGACTATCAGAAATTGGATAAATTAAACCTGCATCTAGCAGTTTAATAATTTCTTTTTTAACTACATCTTTCATATTAGGATTTAGTCTTCGTTGGCATTGCACATACGTTTTATGACCTTCTTCCATAAGGATTTTATGTGTGCAATACGAAGGACTTATTCCTTTAATATCATGAATCTTCCATGCAATGGCTGGTTTATGAGCTTTCAACACAGAAATGAGTTGTGATTTTTCATTTTCAGTAAGAGAAGACGATATTATTACAGGTAATTCAGATTCACCATGTAAATAAGCGTATTCCAAATGGTTTGGAAGTGGCTTTAACTCTAATGTCGGTGGTTCTTCTATCGATGATTTATATCGATATCTGTCTTCTTCTTTTAGCATTTGAATTTCTTCTGTTGTTGGTTCATATCCATTAGCTATTAGTGTAGCTAACATTTCAGCTTCATCAATTGGTTCAGTACTTTCTCCTAAAGAACATTCTCCTGTTCCTTGTAATTCTGGAAATTCTTCTAATAATTCTGCATGTGAATCTATAGTTTGAATATAATAACATGTATCATCTGCAGATTGCGGTTGTTGCATTGCTCTATCAACTGAAAAGGTAACACTCTCGTCCTCTATACTTAGGGTCAATTTTTTTACCAAACACGTCTATCATTGCTTTAGCAGTGTTTAAGAATGGTCTTCCTAATATGAGAGGAACTTGAGAATCTTCTTCCATGTCCAGAACAACAAAATCTACTGGAAATACTAAAGTACCAACTTTAACTAGCATGTTCTCCATTATTCCTCTAGGATATTTTATTGATCGATCGGCTAGTTGTATACTTATTCTTGTTGGTTTCAATTCTCCAAGGTCTAGTTTAGCGTATAGTGAATACGGCATTAAATTTATACTAGCACCTAAGTCTGCTAATGCTTCTATTGAACTAAGACTACCCAGAAAACATGAAATTGTGAAACTTCCTGGATCAGATAATTTTTCTGGTATCTTATTCAACAGCACTGCTGAACAATTAGCATTCATAGTAACAGCCGAGAGTTCTTCCATTTTCTTTCTATTTGTGATTAGATCTTTCAGAAATTTAGCATATCTAGGCATTCCTGAAATTACATCAATGAAAGGAAGATTTACATTTATTTGTTTAAACATATCCAAGAATTTGGATTGTTCGGCTTCAAGTTTCTCTTTTTTCATTTTACTCGGGTAAGGAAGTGGTGGTTGGTATGGTTTAACATAAGGTTTAGCCTTAACTGTGTTATCTTCATTAACCTTTTCAACTACCGGTTCTTTTTCCTTATCTTGTTCAGGTTGTGGTTCTTGAGGAGTAGGAATAGCTTCATCAGAAGTTACAGGTATTTCAGGTGGTTTAAGTGTTGTACCACTTCTTGTGGTAATGGCTTTAGCTATTTCATTCCGGGAGTTTGCATTTATATCACTAGGTAGACTTCCCGGTTTTCTTTCACCTATTAACCTTGCTAGGTTACTTACTTCTTGTTCTAAGTTTTGAATAGAAGCTTGTTGATTTCTAAATGCTTGAGCATTTTGTTCATTAGTTTGTTTCTGAGATGTGAAAAACTGCGTTTGAGTTTCAACTAGCTTTGTCATCATATCTTCTAAATTCGGCTTTTTATCATCGGGTTGTGGTGGTTTGTTTTGAAAATTAGGTCTTTGATGGTTGTAAGTATTATTGGATACTTGTTGATTGCTAGGACCTTGTTGGTTGTTGTATGGAATATTTCGATTATAATTCTGGTTTTGATTGTAGATCGGTCTTGGCGGTTGATAATTATTCTGATAATTATTTCCAGGCCTTTGGTTTAGATATGAAACATTTTCTCTTTGTTCCATTGTTAGTTCAATACTAAGACAATCTTTTATCAAATGTGGTCCTCCACACTGCTCACAACTAATTCGTATTGAGTGAATATCTTTAGTCATCTTTTCCATTCGTCTCTCGACAGCATCTATCTTTGCAGAAATGGAATCTAAGTCATGGCTAGAATCGGCTCTAGCTGCTTTAGATGATCTAACGATATCTTTTTCTTGGTGCCACTCATGTGAGTGGGAAGCAGTGTTATCAATAATTTTATAAGCATCAGTTTCAGTTTTCTTCATAATAGAACCACCAGCTGCTATATCGATGTCTTTCCTTGTAGTGATGTCGCATCCTTGGTAGAATATTTGTACTATTTGACATGTGTCTAAACCATGTTGCGGACATCCTCTCAATAACTTTCCAAATCTTGTCCACGCCTCATATAGAGTTTCATTTGGATTCTGTGTGAACGTAACAATTTCTCCTTAAAGTCTTACGGCTTTAGATGCCGGAAAGAATTGTCTAAGAAATTTTTCAACTAAAACGTCCCATGTATCAATTGCCCCTTCAGGTAACGATTCCAACCAATCTTTGGCTTCTCCCTTTAAAGTCCAGGGAAATAACATGAGATATATCTGTTCATCCTCAACTTCTCTTATTTTAAATAGTGTGCAGATCCTATTAAAGGTACGAAGATGTTCGTTTGGATCTTCCTTCGGCGCACCACTAAATTGGCATTGATTAGTCACCATATGTAGAATTTGTCCTTTGATTTCATAATCTGGCGCATTAATGTCAGGATGAGTAATTGCGTGACCTTGGCCAGTGCGTTTAGCTCTCATTCGGTCTTCCATACTTAAAGGTTCCAGATTTTCCATGATTGAATTTGTTGAATCTGAATCACTAGAGGATTCTGATTTAATGGTTCGTTCCTCAACAATCTCTGTTTGAATGATTGGTGGTTCCGGAGGAAAGATTAATGGTTCAGGATCTATGAATCGTCCCTGAATATTCTCCGGATTCTCAATTGTGAGGTCGGTTTCAAAAAATGGATTATCGGAAATTTGAATTGGAGTACTTGGTCGACTGGATGACGATTCTAAAGAAAAATCAACGGCGGTAATATTTGCTAAATGTCTTGATCTAGTTACAGGTGGTGAACGTACAAAAGGTGGTGAACGTCTTGCTCGGTGCATTTACTGAATATCCTATTAGTTTTTAAAAGGAAAGAAAAATTATATAAGTTATCCAATTAATAGATTTTTCTGATTTTGCCCACGTTTCGAATAGCCAAAAGATGCAGCAGAGGGGCAGGATTCGTTTGGTCTCAATATAATTGAGTACTGTTTGGCTCCAATAACCCGGTCCACGTACAAATCCAACTATTACTACGAACCAGAAAATTTTGATGTCTATCAATTTAACCACTTAAAATAAATTTTCGTAATTTTAAGAAATTTAGATAAGAAGTAGAATAAAAATCTATGTCCTAAAAACTAGGATGGCGAGAAATAAGAAAGAAAAAGAGCGCGTCGAAAAATAAGTAAGAAAAAGAAAAGATCGAAAAATAAAAGGCGTCGAAAAATAAGAAAGAAAAAGAGAATGACTATAAAACTTAAAAACACTCGACTAACCTAACCTTATTACTATCACTAACTTAAAATTATAATCGCAAATTGAGATTACTAATTGGAATGATAATTGATACATAGGTAAAAGGCGTCTAAAAATATTAAAACTTACAAGTAAAACTATATCCCAAGTGGCAATATCTTAAAAAGATACTAAAATATAAAAACGGCGTCACAAAATTCTAAAGCACCTAAATCTTAGTCTAAAGAAAAAGCACTTAAGGGATTTTACGACAAAGCCTAAAAATCTAGAAATAAAAAATAACTATGGTAAAAACTATGGATTAAAACTAAATATGAGCGAAAAATACAAATATTACGCTAAAACAATTAAAAAGGGACAAAATATAAAAATATACTAAAAGTGGTAAAAAGTACAATTTTTATAAAAATATTATTTTTATATTATTTATTTTATAAAACTATTAATTTTATATTTTAATTAAACTAATTTAACTAAATATACAAATTAAATAAATAAACTAAACTTAATAATAAATTAACAAAACTAATTAGGGTTTAATTAAAAAGTAATAATAATAATTACTTCGTAATAAATGCTGATTAGGGTTCTGTCAGGCGTGTCAGGGAGAACTCCGCGAGTTGCGGTACCACGTGGCAATAAACGCCACGAGTCGCGGGATTCAAAATTTCAGATGGCAGGCTGATTTAAATTCGACGCGTTTTTGTGTTTTTTTTATGTTTTATATTTTCTGTTTTAATAAAAATATTTATATAATAAAAACTTATATTTAAAAACTAAAATAAAAATAGAAATACTTTATAATTTTATAAATAAAAATCTTAAAACTAGATTTATATATATATTTTTTCGGTTTTTGATTTTATGTTTTAAATAAAAACAAAATATTTAAATAAAACTTATATTTTTATAAAATAAAAATAAAGAAACTTTATAAAACTTAAATATTTAACAATCTCTTAAAAATATTTAATTTTTTTTTGTTTTCTTTTCTATGTTTTCGAATATTTAAAACGTATTTTTACAAAAACGTATTTTTATAAAAGTAAACTAAAAATAATTTTTTTTAATTTAGCGTTGCGCTTCCGGCGTTTAAGTAAGAAATTGAGTTCCCCGGCAGCGGCGCCAAAAATACTTGATGTTATGCGAGGTGTATATAAAATAGCTTTATTTTTACAACGAAATACTATTAAATATGCTACAATTTTACACAAGATATTTATTTATTTATAGAATAGATATACTTAAACCTTGCTATAACACTTATAGGCAGTGTTCCTAATCGTATAGTAGTGTAGTTTTTAGTAAGTCCGGTTCGTTCCACAGGGAATCTTTTTCACAAAGCTTAACTCTATATTAGTTTAATTTTATAAAAATACAAATATATAAATAAAAGTAATATTATTATTATAAAGGGGGGGTTTTTACCGTTTAATGACCGGTTTGTCGATTTTAAAACTTTAGTTGCAGTTAAAACAAAATGTAAAATATTAAATAAATAAAAGGCTTAATTTAAAGCGTAAAGTAAATAACGATAATGAAATTGCGATAAATAAAAGTGCGATAAAATAAACTTGCGATAATTAAAAAGTACGATAATTAAAAGTGCAATTAAATACAATAACAATAAAAGTGCGATAATTAGAAGTGCAATTAAATATAAACTAAAGGAAATTAAATATGAAATAAAAGAATTATGCTTATTTAAACTTCCGTAATCATGATGTTTGACGTGTTGATTTTAGTTTTATGCCCATGGGTTAATTGTCCTTTGTCCTAGATTATTTAATATGTCCGTCTGGTTTTTGTCCATAACAGTCCATCAGTCATAAATATAAAGTGCGAGTGTCCTCGTCAAATTATCCTTATACCCGAAGTCAAATATTCCAACTAATTGGGGACTTAAACTGTAACAAGGTCTTAATACTTTGTTTAATAATTACACCAGGATATCGACTGCGTGTAACCCAAGGTTTTAATACTTTGTTATCAATTATGCCAAGTGTCCTTGTACATAATTTCACCACTGTTTTAATAATTCCATAGACTATTAATCCATTCCCGTGTGCGGTTAAATGAACGATTATTCGTACATATAAATATCCCGCCCATCGTGTCCGATCGAGTGTATATGGTTATTTATAGGGACGTCCAATTGTAAATATTTATATTAAAATTAACAAACTATCATTTAGTTAAACAAATATAAAGCCCATTAATAGCCCATAGTCTAATTTCCATAAGTGTCGTTCTTTTGTCCAAACCCCATTTATGGTACAAAGCCCAATTACCCAATTTTAGTAATTAGCCCAACATCATGATTACTTCGTTTTAAATAAGCATAATAATAACTTAGCTACGAGACATTAAATTAAAAAGGTTGAACATAACTTACAATGATTAAAAATAGCGTAGCGTTACACGGACAGAATTTCGACTTATACCCTTACAACATTCGTTAACATACCCTTATTATTAGGATTTAAAATTAAAATTAAAATTAAAATATAAATATATATATATATATATATATATATATATTACGTATATATTGAGAGAGAGATAGATTAATGGATATATATTGATATTTTTACGATCAGAATGCGTTGCCTTTTATAGGAATTTTCGTCCAGGTGATCTCCGCGACTCGCGGCATTTTCCTTCTTCAAACTCCGCAACTCGCGGAGTTTTATTTTACAGCTCACCCAACTTTGGCTCTTTGTTTGCCGACGGATTTTTAATATAAATATAATATATAAATAATTTTAAGAATTATTTAAATATTATATTATATTTATGTGCATAGTTGACTCGTAATTTTTAGTCCGTTGCGTCGAGCGTTGAGAGTTGACTCTGGTCCCGGTCCCGGATTATCGAACGTCCTTGCGTACAATTTAATATCTTGTACTTTGCGTTTTAAATCTTGTACTCTTGTAATTTCGAGACGTTTCCTATCAATAATTGGAACCTCTTTGATTGTATTTTGTACTTTTGAGCTTTTTGGTCATTTGCATCTTCAATTCGTCGAGTCTGTCTTTTGTCTTCACCTTTTATTATTTAAACGAATATCACTTGTAAATAGAACAATTGAAACTAAAAGCTTGTCTTTCTTGAGGAATAATGCTATGAAATATATGTTCGTTTTTAGCATTATAAATAATCATTTCATAATTTTAATAGACCACAAGATTTCATATTTCCATTTCTCATAAACATACGTCCCATGCATAGAGACAAAGATATCATTCATATGGATTGAGCACCTGGTAACCGACATTCACAATATGCATATAAGAATATCCTCATCATTCCGGGATCCTTCTTCGGACATGATATAAATTTCGAAGTACTAAAGCATCCGGTACTTTGGATGGGGCTTGTTGGGCCCGATAGATCTATCTTTAGGATTCGCGTCAATTAGGGTGTCTGTTCCCTAATTCTTAGATTACCAGACTTAATAAAAAGGGGCATATTCGATTTCGATAATTCAACCATATAATGTAGTTTCAATTACTTGTGTCTATTTCGTAAAACATTTATAAAAATTGCGCATGTATTCTCAGCCCAAAAATATAAAGGGTAAAAAGGCAAATGAAACTCACGCATATCAATATTGTAAAACAGTTAATTAAGCATTTGCATGTATTCTCAGCCCAAAAACGTAAAGAGTAAAAGGGAATCAAATGAAACTCACCTAATGTATTTTGTAGTAAAAATACATAGAACGACATTGAACAAGTATAGGGTTGGCCTCGGATTCACGAACCTAAATCATTTAGGTATATATTAACACACATAATTGTAATCAAATAAACTCATATATATTATATCTTAGTTTATATGTTATATGTATTTAATTTGTATATGTTTAAGATGATTAATATTTATACATGTAGATATCTTAATATGTATATTAGTATTTTATCAAAAATTTGTTATTTGTAATATTTATAAAAATTAATGTTAATATGTTTAGTATATAATTATATGTAATATAAGTATAATATTTATTTGTTATAAAAATGATAATTAAAATAATAATGATAATTAAAATAGTAACGATAATAATAATGATAGTTTTTAATAATAATGTAAATTAATAATAATAATAATAATAATAATGTTTTTATATAAAAATCATTTCAATAATAATATTAATAATATTAATATTAATAATAAAAATAATAATAATAATAATAATAATAATAATAATAATAATAATAATAATAATAATAATAATAATAATAATAATAGTAATATTCATTTAAATTGTGTTAATGATAATAATTCTCGTAATATTAATACTAGCGATAATAATAATTAACACATTAATAATAACATGATCAATTATAATAATAATAATAATAATAATAATAATAATAATAATAATAATAATACAAGTAATAATAATGATATATAAATAAATAAATAAACTACCTTAAGAAAGTCAGCTTTCAAAAAAGAAAATGTCATAGCTAGGATTCGATCCCGTGACCTTTCGTTAATCATACACAACTCTAAACCACTGCACCATTCGTGTCTTTTTGTTTATAATTCGATGGATTAAATATTTCTTATTTACGAACCAGTTTTATTCTTATCAAACATCTATCATCATCATCAACTTAATACATATCATCTTCTCGATCTCGTTCATCATCATATTCGAATCATCACATCACCTTTCATCAACATTTGTCATTATGATCATCACATCATTGTACCCGTCTCCGTTTACGTTCATCATCACATCTAACATTATCATCATTTATATGACGTTAGCAGAAGCTCGGTTGATAAAAAAAAATAGAAACGCAGTGTGTATATGTGTTAACTTCGAACCAGAAAGCAGAATAATAAATGAGGAACAACATCGTATATCTTCATCAATCATGTACCTCCTTCGTTCTTAAAAGAAAATGGAAACCCTCGCTGTTGCAAAACAGATGGGTAATGATATGATTCACAACTCATCGGCCCATCAGAGATACCTCGGCCCAACAAGATTATGATAGTCCAATCTAGCAAGCCCGTCCAATAATTGTTTTTGTGATTAGGAATTAGATTAGATTCACGACAGGTAACCAGGTGGGGTTCGTTTGCTTTCTTCTCCTTTTTAGCCGACATAACAGAGAACATTACAGCTGTAACCATGATATTTTGCAAGTGGGTTTGGTGAATAAAAGTCTTCAATATCTACGATATTTATACAGCAACAATAATCTGGGTTTTCAGATGATTTACGACTGAAACATAAACATAAAACAAAATTTATTCGGTTGGTGATGATGGAGTTTAATCGAGCCAGGTCAGAGAACAAAAGCTGTATCATTACTTCATCTTCATAATTCTTCACAATTTAGACAGAAAAAGCAACAACTAACGAGTATAGTGGCCTATGTTCAACATGAAGCCTCATATATGTCTTCGTTACTGTTACCAGGAAGTAGAAATATAAATGTACTTGTAACAGTTAGCTATGGTTTGGCTTGATGGCGTTTCGTTGGTGGTTATGGTGGTGTTCTCTACTGAGATAGAAACAGAAAAGAAAACTGCTACAGTAGTAGGTGATCAAGATGGTTCAAGTAATATGGTGAAGGGTTGAATGATGAAGAAGATCGAATGGATAGTAGAGAAGGAAAGTCACGATGCAAGTGAAAAGGTTTGTCCAATTGGTTTTCTTTTCTTTTTAATAATGGATTAATAGATTTTGGCTTTGTTGTGCTCGATCAACACGGAAAATAGTCACAAATATATGAACAATTTATTCGCGTGTGGTTTCATTTGGCTCACTTAACAGTCACGACTAATCATGGTTATGGTAATGATTTGAGTGAGTTTAATGTTTGTAATTTAATACGAACAGAAAAATATTTTAATCGGGTTAAGGGTTGTAGTGGTTTTCTATCAAGAAGTTATGCAAAGTATATAAAGAGAGTGATGATAGTTCTTGGTGTTTCAAAGTGGTTGAAGATTAAGTGTGTAACGTTGAATGAGTTTATCATTATTGTTTGTGTAATATGTTTTATAACAAGGAACTCAACAGGATTATTCTGAAGGACAGAATAACTAATAAAAAAATAAAAAAAGAAAACTACATCTAACAGATTTTGGATTACTTGCTTGGATGAAAATCTGATTAGTACGGAGTGTATCAATTATCTACATAATGGAAAGTGATGTGAAACTGATTTCTAATCTTGAATCCAGTCAATCGATTTTATATATAATTGTATTTATATTTAAATAAATATCTGTATCAAATTCGAAAATTTGGAAATCAAATAGTATAATTGTATTAATACTATAAGTAATACAATAATAATAATATTATTAACATTAATATTATTGATATGATATGTCAAAACCTTGTATACGTGTCCCGATATTTAAAGTGCGTAAAAATAAATAACAGAAATTAAATGACGATAAATAATGTGCGTAAAGTAAATAATAGAAATTAAATGACGATAAATAAAATTGAGAGAATGTAAATTGCGATAATTAAATTGCGATAAATAAAATGTAATCAGTTAGCTAGGAATAATTAGCTAGGAACAGTTTGCGTGGATTCTTAACAAAATTACTCATAGTTAATTTGTTTGTTTCTAACAAATTTTATTTTGTCAAATGTTTTCTTCATTATGCCTCTTGTTGGATTCTGATAAATGAAAATCCAAATATGAAATTGAATGAAAATGGTTATTCTGTGATGAACGGATTCGTACTTCTGTGATTGTAAGTAGGATAGTAAATGACTATTGAATCAGATTCGAAGAATGTACAATGTAACTTATTAATGTGAAATCTAAATATTCCTCGGGTATTACCTACCCGTTAAAATATTTTTACCATTAACAGTTTGTACGAAAGAATTTTTAATTACAATCTTTATGAAAATATACTTACATATATATATTTTCTTCAGATCTAATATAGATTTAATGAGTTAATATGATATTAATCTCATTTTGCTTTATTGTTAGAACAAGAATATATAATCTCTAAAACATTAGAGATTACATAATCGCCATACTGAAAGAAGATAATTGATGTAGAACGATACATAGAACGATGATTATACTCGAGGTATGGAATGAGATGTTGAGGCGTGTGATGTTGAAACTTGGGTTGTTGGTGGTACTGGTGTTGCCGGTGCTGTTGCTGAAGCTGGTAGGTTTTGCACCACGTTTTTGAAATTAATTACTCGAGCGCGAAGTTCGTTGACTTCTTCGATTGCTCCAGGATGATTGTCGGTAAGAACGAGCGAATGAATAAGGTTTAGAATATGAGATAGTATGTAATCATGATGAGATATTCGGGAAATGAAGGTGAAAATGGTGTTTCGGGCTAGTTCGCCGGTAAGTGCTTCAAGTTCTTCACCAGGATATGAATTCGGTTGATGAAGGGGATCGCCTTCTTCGCGTCTCCATTGATTAAGTCGTCTACGAACCCAACAGATGAATTGGGGATGGATGATCTGTTGATTCATTCTGGTGACACTGCTTTCGAAGCTTAGGTGAACATCTATGTCGGAATAGCTGTCGGAATAACTATCGGAATAGCTATCAGAATCTGAGGGACTCAAACTGGTTGCAGGATTCATCTCGTACTATCAGATGAAGGATTTTTGATAAGAAATAGATTATAGGATGTAGATTAGTACCCTGCAATACATAATTTACATATGCATATATAATACTAAAATCCCATAAGTTACGGAGGAATCTACGAAAGTTGTCAGGCAAAGTTACAGTAACAGATACGCTAAGATATGAATTTTGTCTATACACTATTCATGCAGTCAATGCAGTAAAACGTGCCTAGACTAAGAATGATAAGCAAGTGATTCTCTAAGAATGATAAGCAGGTAATTTTTGACACAAAATGATAAGCAAAACTTTTGACATGCAGACACGGTCGAAGTCCAGACTCACTAATGCATCCTAACGACTTATCAGTTAGACACACTAATGCAGACATGGTTCTCTAAGACCATCGCTCTGATACCAACTGTGAAGACCCGTCCTAATCCATCCGGACGAAGTCCACATCGATTATAAACGATTCACAACAGTTGATTACATCGCGGGGTACTTGACCTCTATATGATACATTTTACAAACATTGCATTCGTTTTTGAAAAGACAATCTTTCATTACATCGAAAGTTGACAACATGCATACCATTTCGTAATATATCTTACTATAATTGACTTAATAATAATCTTGATGAACTCAACGACTCGAATGCAACGTCTTTTGAAATATGTCATGAATGACTCTTAAGTAATATCTCTAAGATGAGCAAATGCACAGCGAAAGATTTCTTTCGTACATGAGAATAAACATGCTTTAAAGTGTCAACCAAAAGGTTGGTGAGTTCATTAGTTTAACATAAATAATCATTTCATAATTTTAATAGACCACAAGATTTCATATTTCCATTTCTCATAAACATACGTCCCATGCATAGAGACAAAGATATCATTCATATGGATTGAACACCTGGTAATCGACATTCACAATATGCATATAAGAATATCCCCATCATTCCGGGATCCTCCTTCGGACATGATATAAATTTCGAAGTACTAAAGCATCCGGTACTTTTGATGGGGCTTGTTGGGCCCGATAGATCTATCTTTAGGATTCGCGTCAATTAGGGTGTCTGTTCCCTAATTCTTAGATTACCAGACTTAATAAAAAGGGGCATATTCGATTTCGATAATTCAACCATATAATGTAGTTTCGATTACTTGTGTCTATTTTGTAAAACATTTATAAAAATTGCGCATGTATTCTCAGCCCAAAAATATAAAGGGTAAAAAGGCAAATGAAACTCACGCATATCAATATTATAAAACAGTTAATAAAGCATTTGCATGTATTCTCAGCCCAAAAACGTAAAGAGTAAAAGGGAATCAAATGAAACTCACCTAATGTATTTTGTAGTAAAAATACATAGAACGACATTGAACAAGTATAGGGTTGGCCTTGGATTCACGAACCTAAATCATTTAGGTATATATTAACACACATAATTGTAATCAAATAAACTCATATATATTATATCTTAGTTTATATGTTATATGTATTTAATTTGTATATGTTTAAGATGATTAATATTTATACATGTAGATATCTTAATATGTATATTAGTATTTTATCAAAAATTTGTTATTTGTAATATTTATAAAAATTAATGTTAATATGTTTAGTATATAATTATATGTAATATAAGTATAATATTTATTTGTTATAAAAATGATAATTAAAATAATAATGATAATTAAAATAGTAACGATAATAATAATGATAGTTTTTAATAATAATGTAAATTAATAATAATAATAATAAAAATAATAATGTTTTTATATAAAAATCATTTCAATAATAATATTAATAATATTAATATTAATAATATTAATAATAATAGTAGTAATATTCATTTAAATTGTGTTAATGATAATAATTCTCGTAATATTAATACTAGCTATAAAAATAATTAACACATTAATAATAACATGATCAATAATAATAATAATAATAATAATAATAATAATAATAATACAAGTAATAATAATGATATATAAATAAATAAATAAACTACCTTAAGAAAGTCAGCTTTCAAAAAAGAAAATGTCATAGCTAGGATTCGATCCCGTGACCTTTCGTTAATCATACACAACTCTAAACCACTGCACCATTCGTGTCTTTCTGTTTAAAATTCGATGGATTAAATATTTCTTATTTACGAACCAGTTTTATTCTTATCAAACACCTATCATCATCATCAACTTAATACATATCATCTTCTCGATCTCGTTCATCATCATATTCGAATCATCACATCAACTTTCATCAACGTTTTTCATTATGATCATCACATCATTGTACCCGTCTCCGTTTACGTTCATCATCACATCTAACATTATCATCATTTATATGACGTTAGCAGGAGCTCGGTTGATAAAAAAAATAGAAACGCAGTGTGTATATGTGTTAACTTCGAACCAGAAAGCAGAATAATAAATGACGAACAGCATCGTATATCTTCATCAATCATGTACCTCCTTCGTTCTTAAAAGAAAATGGAAACCCTCGCTGTTGCAAAACAGGTGGGTAATGATCCGATTCACAACTCATCGGCCCATCAGAGATACCTCGGCACAACAAGATTATGATAGTCCAATCTAGCAAGCCCGTCCAATAATTGTTTTTGTGATTAGGAATTAGATTAGATTCACGACAGTTAACCAGGTGGGGTTCGTTTTCTTTCTTCTCCTTTTTAGCCGACATAACAGAGAACATTACAGCTGTAACCATGATATTTTGCAAGTGGGTTTGGTGAATAAAAGTCTTCAATATCTACGATATTTATACAGCAAAAATAATCTGGGTTTTCAGATGATTTACGACTGAAACATAAACATAAAACAAAATTTATTCGGTTGGTGATGATGGAGTTTAATCGAGCCAGGTCAGAGAACAAAAGCTGTATCATTACTTCATCTTCATAATTCTTCACATTTTAGACAGAAAAAGCAACAACTAACGAGTATAGTGGCCTATGTTCAACATGAAGCCTCATATATGTCTTCGTTACTGTTACCAGGAAGTAGAAATATAAACGTACTTGTAACAGTTAGCTATGGTTTGGCTTGATGGCGTTTCATTGGTGGTTATGGTGGTGTTCTCTACCGAGACAGAAACAGAAAAGAAAACTGCTACAGTAGTAGGTGATCAAGATGGTTCAAGTAATATGGTGAAGGGTTGAATGATGAAGAAGATCGAATGGATAGTAGAGAAGGAAAGTCACGATGCAAGTGAAAAGGTTTGTTCAATTGGTTTTCTTTTCTTTTTAATAATGGATTAATAGATTTTGGCTTTGTTGTGCTCGATCAACACGGAAAATAGTCACAAATATATGAACAATTTATTCGCGTGTGGTTTCATTTGGCTCACTTAACAGTCACGACTAATCATGGTTATGGTAATGATTTGAGTGAGTTTAATGTTTGTAATTTAATACGAACAGAAAAATATTTTAATCGGGTTAAGGGTTGTAGTGGTTTTCTATCAAGAAGTTATGCAAAGTATATAAAGAGAGTGATGATAGTTCTTGGTGTTTCAAAGTGGTTGAAGATTAAGTGTGTAACGTTGAATGAGTTTATCATTATTGTTTGTGTAATATGTTTTATAACAAGGAACTCGACAGGATTATTCTGAAGGACAGAATAACTAATAAAAAAATAAAAAAAGAAAACTACATCTAACAGATTTTGGATTACTTGCTTGGATGAAAATCTGATTAGTACGGAGTGTATCAATTATCTACAGAACGGAAAGTGATGTGAAACTGATTTCTAATCTTGAATCCAGTCAATCGATTTTATATTTAATTGTATTTATATTTAAATAAATATCTGTATCAAATTCGAAAATTTGGAAATCAAATAGTATAATTGTATTAATACTATAAGTAATACAATAATAATATTATTATTAACATTAATATTATTGATAAAAGAATCTATAAACATATAAAAGTTGACTCCTACATCCATTAATTAGGTTATCACCCATGATCTTGACTAAGGTTAGTTTGTTAACCATCCATGAATAAACCATGCTATTTATTGGTAAAGAAAAAAAAAACCCCCACACAAAGGCGCCTGTTAATTATAGTTCATTTTTTGCTATTTATTGGGAAAGGAAAAAAAAAAACCCACACAAAGGCGCCTGGTGTTTAAGTTTGTCAAACATACGATATAATATCTGTAAACCTAAAAAACCACATCGGACCAAACAACCGGTGTCTTATTTCATCCGGCTCATCTCCACCGCTTCCTCACAACGTCGCGCATGCAACATCCGGCATCCAACCGACGGTCATTTAATCACACCTTCTAATCCTGCTGAGCATCAGATCTTTGATTCACCACCGTTGGTGTCGCACAAACTCCCATCGTTTGGAATTCATGGCCTTTCACATGCACATCCACAACCAAACGGTTAGTTTCATCAATTTGAATTTTAAAACATTAAGTTCACCTGCAAACGAATTCAATTAAGACCCAAATTATGTCAACATTTATTAATTGTGTTTAATTGTGTTTAATTGGGTTAGTCGAATGAACTGAAGGAGTTTCACCAAATTCAACAACGATTCAGTTACAATTTAAATTCAATTACATTTAATCATGTTTGTAACTTCATGAATTAATTGAATTTACAGTGTTTTAGGCCCCTATATATTGTGGGTATATGGTTTATGGTTATGCATCACTCCCAAAAAAAAACAAATATTACAATGGCCCAAAGTTCACAATCATCCAATGCAGCTGGAAACATGAGTTACGTGTACCTCAACCAACTTGAGGTTGGAAAGCAAGCTGTTGTCAAGGTAATGATATGCAGAATGTGGGATACCCACACACCATATGGGAAGTATTTAAGCTCAGATTTCATCGCATCTGATGAAAAGGTATACCATTATTGTTTAAAATTGATATTATTTTTCACACCTCATCATACACTTATGTGTTTTCAAGATTTTTTTGTGATATCATTCGTGTGTGATTAAAATAGTCAATGTTGTTGGTTGTGTAGATCATTTGTCTTCTTATCTGCTTATGATGTATACTATTGTCTTTTTTGTTTGTAGATGGTTTTTAAATATTGTGCAACACACTTAGTACTGTGTCATTGTTAGGGTTTTTTCCTGTTTAATCCATTGCCATTTCATTCTTATACATTCACACTCTACTATGTATAAACACATATTTATCTATATGCATACATTATATATGATGGTTATTTCTGGTTTTCCTTTAGAAGTAAATGTTTACGTATCTGAATATTAGTAGTAGTCCCTCTGAATGTATGCTTTGCATAACAACACATCAGTGACTTATGTGTTTTCAAGATTCTTTTGTCATATCATTCATGTGTCATTAAAATAGTCAATTTTGTTGTTTGTTTATATCTCTTGACTTCTTATGCGTAACAATGCCATGTCTAACATGTTATCTAATTTATTTAATCTATGTTGGAGCTCCAGATTAGTTATATTATATTCTATCTCCTCATGATGTATACTATTGTGTTTTTTGTTTGTAGATGATTTTTGAAAATTGTAGCACCCACTTAATACTCTGTCATTGTTATTGGTTTTTCCTGTTTAATCCATTGCCATTGCATTCTTATACATTCACACTCTACTCTGTATAAACACATATTTATGTATATGCATCCATTATATATGATGGTTATATGTATGTGTGCTGCGCATAACAACGCCATGGTGAACCTGTTATTTAAAGTATTAAATTTAAATAGAAAGTATTGAATTCCTTTTGGAGTCATTTGTTAAGAATTCACACATACATGGAGTTTTCCTAATAGGCTGTTTACGTATTTGAATACTGATACTTTAGTCTACAAATGGATGTGTATGGAAGTTAGTTATTTAATTTTACAAACTTATAGACCTCCTTTTGCGGTCCTTTATTTCACACTTGCAGATAAGTACATGTATCGTATAACATTGTTTAAGCATCTGAATTGTAGTGTCTGACAATTTGTCATTTACCATGTACAACAGGGTAACGTGATACAACTAACCGCTAAGCATAACATCGCCCACCATTTCATCACCCGGCTGAAGGAAGGATCTGTGTACTTACTGAAGGACTTTGAAGTGGTGGCGAACCGAGACGAGTACCGTATCCTAAGGGCCAACAATGTCATCATCCAGTTGTAAGGTTCAGCTTACTTTGACAGGCAAGCAATCGCTGCGACGGATGGTTATATCCGCCACCCGTTTGATTGCATAGAGATCGAAGACTTGGTCCCGACAGAGCGCAAATAATTTAAATTCTCCATATCCACCACTTAATCTCCGTAAACTTACTTTACCCGACACACTGACTGGTAAACGTATAATGTAGATGTGGTCGGACGAGTTATGAACGTCGACTCGGTCAAGCCACAGCGCAACGGTTTCTCAACAATGGAGTTTGAACTTGCGAACGAAAGGAAAGGTTGATTCTACAATTAACCCCATTTCTGGAATGTTTTGACCCCGCGTTTGTATATTACTTACTAATTACAGCTGTAACCACGTTTCTTTTACAGGGGCCATAAGATCCCTGTGACACTTTGGGGTGGTCTGGGTCAATCGTTGCTCGATAAGCTACCTGCATCACCTGCGTTGCGGTGCATCATTCTAACATCGGTGTTCGTCCGAAAAAACTACTTTGGTAAGCCCCACGCTCTTTGGATACCTAGGTGTTTACATTTGCACAACCACTAAACAACCTGTTTCCGCGTGCCTTTGCAGACGTTCTTGCAGTTTCAAGCTCCTCAGCAACCATGATCATTGATGACAGTACCATACCCACCCTGCATGACTTTGTCTAGAAAATGAGGTACCGCACCCCCTAATATAATACAAACACCCTTACAACATATATATCAGTTTGCTAACAGCTTAAAATGACATGAATTGGGTAGTACAATCGACCTTCCTGAAGACGGCGAACGTCATTCCCCAGTATGCCATTTCCCCTTGCCAAAAGAAGGAACCCTGGCTGAGCTTCTGGATCTGGTTCGAAATGGGAAACACAACATTGTAACGTCCGGTCCCTTTGTTCAATTATTTATATCACTCTGTATTATCAAGTAACCAACCCATCTAACCTATAACTACTCCCATTGACTCTAAAATTTGTAGCTTGATGTTTTCAAGCTTGAAGTAGAACTCGCCGGCATCCGGCTGCAAAATGGTTGGTACTACACCACGTGCAGCATTTGAAAGTCAAAAAAGTTAACGACGAGAAAGAATCGAGGTTTTTACTGCGAGTCTTGCAAAGATAACGTACCAGAACCCATTACTCGGTATTTACTATGAAAATACCTTATTAACAATGGTTTTCGAGCCCCGCTTTACCCACGTTTCACTACTTAACCACAGGCATAATTGTATCTTACCCCTAAGATTATAACTTGACCGGTTCAGGATCGAATTTGATGTCAGGGATGCAACCGGTGAGACTGTAGTGGTTGTATTTGACGAGTTGGGGGAGCAATTAATGAATACAACGGCACCAGCTCTTTTACTTGAGCTAGAAAAGGTTAGGGTATGCTTCTACATTGTGTCCACTTGAAAAGTAAAACTGCGTAACTCACCTCTTCATATTTGTATATAGGCTACATGTAGAACTGTATTGCCCAATGCGCTGGCCAACCTCATTCACACCAAGCAAGTACTATTGTTGAAGGCACACTCATACTACAACCACGGTATATTTGAAAGCTTCAACTGCATAAAAGTCTACACAGACGTGGTCGTTCCCGAGACTCCACCAACCACACAGGCAGACCAACCCCCTGCACCAACAATCACTGCAAACCCCGATAAAGAAATCACCAGGTCAGGCTCCACAACAGCAGGGAAAAAGAGAAACATTGCTGTTCCAACTCCGAGCAAAGATTTAGAATGCACAAACTGATGCAAGTAAGCTCTTAACTACTTTAACATAGTATGTAAATCCCTGGCCATTCCCAACGTTACCCTACTTATTGCCTGCAACATTTTCAATTATTATAGGTTTATTGTAACTAGTGACTCAGAAGAGGAAAGTGAAAAAGCAGGCGAAGATGAGAGCAATGGGGCAGAGGCATCTGATCCATAGGACGTTTTCCAGGCTTAAAGATAAATAACTCAAACTATTTAATTATAGTTATGCTGAGTTATATTTGTTGCCCAATATTAGGGCTTTTGTTTTTGAATATGCATTCCCGAACAATTTGAATTTTGGTTTTTAGTTTTGGTTTTCGAAACTATCTGCAATAATATAGCCCCTGGTTTTGGGCTTATGGCTACATTTCTGTTCCAGCACATCCACTTATGTTTGAAAAATGTTTAATATTTATTGTTTTACTCATGTTGGTAATTTAATATCCACTAAATCAGTTTCATTTTAATACTTGGTTCTTTATGTTGAAACTATGGATTTGGTATACACCATGCATTGTTAATCCGTTGAAAACAATTCCTGGCAGGTAACTATCACTTTCTCTCTTTGCTAGCAAACCATTTGGCTGTCATTTGTTATCTCTCCTGCTGCCGATGTATGAATGTCTACTAATTTTGTCGGTTCCTTTATATGTATTATTAGGCACCGTTACCAAGTGATTTCTGGGGCATTGTTGCTCCTATGGGGAAGCTTGCAGCGTACATACGACTGCTAGCAGGGACGCAAATTATGCAGTCCGTGGAGAACATATATTATGTCATGAGATGGAAAGGGTAAAAAACAATGAATCATTGTTAGAGTTATCATGTATGTAGCCTGCTTTTTGCTCTATTTGTATAAGTTCCATTTCACGAGAATATAATATGTAGATGTAGATGCTGATGTTGGGCAGATTTTGTTGACTGTTATTTTTAAAAAAAAAAATTTAATTTTGGAGATCTTTGAATTACATCACCTAGCATAACTATATTTGTTATTCGATTTACGTTTGTCACTATCATTTTATGATTGGTATCGAATTTTTTTATGTTTTATCCCAAGTGCTCATAACAAATTCAATTACTTTCTTCAGTAAAAAGATATGTTTACCCAGTTCTGTGAAATGTGATATTTCATATGTGTGTATCAGGTTCCAGAAATAAGAAGTAATAAAACAAAGGCGATAAGGAGCGAAACAGATTCATACGGTGAATTTCAGTCAGCCGAGTATATGTACATCACCCACAAGGTAGTACTAAAAGTTACGCCTCCAGAATTGTCCATGATGTCCTGATTTGGTGAGCATATCGCTTTTAAACCTTTTAACGAGTTAAAATAAACTATGACCAACCTTTGACTATATTCCTTATCTAACAAACACTTTACAATCATATTGTGTAACATACATAGGGCAATTTTAACTTACTAACCTATGTTTCAGTCAAGCTGGTCCACGTAACCCTAATTGCATATAAAGTAGAGACTAATAACACATATTTCATGGGCATTCAACGTAAAAGTTTTCCTGAACCTTCCTACCTATATGTGTAACTGTTTATGTATGTATGTATATATATATATACATACATATGTATATGTATACGTATATATACATATATACATGTGTATGTATGCATATACACAGATATATGTATATGTGTGCATATATATGCGTATGTATGTATGTATTTATACAGTTATATGTATATATATATATATGTATATATATATATGTATGTATATATATGTATGTATATGAATCAATCTATGTTTGTATATATATATTAACTATCTATATTAATTATCCAGGCCTTTGAACTTCCACTTCTGGACCCTTTGCTCTACCACCCACACAAGTTATGTGCAACTATAAATGAAGTTCAGTCAAGTTGTATTTCCTCACCTTGCAATGTCTACAACTGAAAAAGCCACCACTTCTACGAATATCTACCCATGTATGACTGTCATTCTCAAGTGTTGAATATATTTACTAACATTCCACGAGTTTCACCTTGCTTTCTTTAAATTGCAAAAGGTCAAAGCAGCATACGCATGTCACAATTCCTAAATGGTCCTTTATCAATAAACTCATCAACGACACTCACGCGTTATGGGAAACGACAAACGTACCATGGGCTCATGATAAGTGACACGTGCACCGACAGCTCAGGTTCACCTATATTCCTACCAGCATATTATAATTGTAGATTTAACATGCCACAAATTTACTTTCGGAACGCACAATTGTGCAGGAACAGCTCTCAATACAGATATCCCCAGTTTCAGCAACATGCTAGGGCATTCAATCATGATACATTCCAGAAATTCAACAAGCAATAATGCCACACACCAGTTTATTGGCCTCAAACTCATTGGCCCAACTTCTCCAGTATCATTCGGTAAGTACATACTACCAAATCAGTGTCCTAACAAATCAATCAATAACGTACCTGTACACATATTTGGCATAACATTCGATTCAGCTAATCAACCAGACTTACAATGTATTTATCGCCACAGGTGAAACCCTTGCACATGTAAACTGTCGTCAGGCGACCGGCTCAAAAAGTAAGTAGATTATTAAATAATGTACCTTTCATGTAGACTGTGAAACTATTTTAGCAAACTGTTTTAATATTGCAGACACCATACGGTCTCACTCAGATCGTACCAAAAATGCCATCCAAAGGCGTGCAGCCAACTCTTCAGGTAACACCTTCCGACATCCACTGTTAAATAACCGGTATTTATTTATGAATGGGATTGCAGTGGGGATTTTTCATTGATGTGTTGGCCAACATGTGAAAAAAATAACTTTTGCTCAGAAATTATTTATGTCATATTAACGCTTGACTGTTCCGACTTTGCCAGGTATCAACGTTGAATATGATAATCAAGGACCACCGGCATTCAAGTGTCCTACTTGCAACGCAACTATGTGGTATGATGAAAGAAACAACAAACCAAAACATACCAAAAATCCAACATTCTCTATTTGCTGCCAAAATGGAAAAATACTCCTGCCAAAACTCAAACCCCCACCTCCACTCTTGAGGGCATTACTTGATTATACTGACACATCAATAGCAAGGTTTCGAGAGCAAATAAGGGTTTATAACAGCATGTTTTCATTCACATCTTTCGGAGCACGCATTGACCACAGCATCAACCGGGGCCGCGCTCCATACACATTTAGAATAAGTGGTCAAACATATCATAAGATTGTAACAGTGGAAGAAGGAAAACTTTGCGGGGTTACATCACCATGCGAGAATTTTACTGCTACAGAATTCAGCAATGGGAAAACGAAGGTACAACCCTCCTAAGGGGTGGACGGTTATTCCAACAGTATTTGGTTGATGCTTATACAGCTGTCGAAGAACAACGTCTAAAGTATCTCAGAAATCACCAAAACGAACTGCGCACCGATCTATACAACAACGTATGCGATGTTGTAGCAAGGGGCGACACCAAAGTCGCTTCAATTGGAAAACGAATAATTTTACCTTCGTCTCATACAGGCAGTCCACGCTACATGCTTCAAAATTACCAAGATGCTATGGCTTTGTGTCGCTAATTCGATAACCCAGACTTATTCATCACCTTTACTTCTAACCCAAAATGGCCTGAAATAGAAGGTATGTTATGCTTTATCGAGGGCCAACGAGCGCCCGACCGTCCAGAAATTGTAGCCAGAATCTTCAAGCAGAAGCTGGACAACCTCATGAACGATATAATGAAGGGCAACATCTTCGGGACATGCGAGGTAGGTATTATATACACATCATTCCCGAATTTTAGCATCAACATGTGCATAACTTATTTGCATGTTAGTGACACCCTCCAACTTCTTTACCTATTTATTACGGTACTGGAATAGTTAGCCGATTCTTTCTACCGTAGGTGTTACATGCTATAACTACAGATGTCTAAACTTCCTGCACCATGATCAAATTTATTTTATTGTATAATATAATTTTTCCTAACGTATATGCCATTAAAGGTATACATGAATATAAATAAATTAGCTTATTAAAGAAGAGTACTTAATGAAGTAGCATTTAGGAAAAATCACCTTTAATTTTTCTGCAGTACGCCTTCAAGAAAATGCCCGTTGATTCATTAAATACGTGTTTTTATATAATCTATTTACATGAATAATAGGAAACAAGAAATCATATGTTATTTACGTTAATCAACCTTGAATTGTATACTTGCAGGTCCATATATTTTGTAGATAAATAATCCCTAACATTGTCCACCTTGCCTACAACATACTGGATTTAAATAATTATTTGTAAATTTGGAAAGTAATACCTATTGTAATATGATTGTCCCAACTTTGTAATAACACATTTGCTACTATAATGACCCGTGAATTGTCTCCTGCCAGGTATACACATTATTGAGTTCCAAAAACGTGGGTTGCCGCATGTCCATATCTTAATCTGGTTGACACGTGCATACAAATGCAAGACACCCGAAGACATCAACGATCTCATATCGGCCGAAATTCCTAACGAGGCCCACGATCCCGAAGGATACAAGGCTGTCACCGAGTACATGTTACACGGCCCTTGCGGTCATAAACACAAGGACGCTCCATGTATGATTGATAACCAATGTTCAAAGCATTTCCCTAAGCCATATTACGCTGAGACCACAATCGATGAAGACGGTTACGCTAACTACAGACGCCGCAACAACGGTGTGAATGTTACTAAAGGCAAAAGCACACTTGACAACAGCTTTGTCGTTCCTTACAATAGATATCTGTTGATCCGATACAACGCACATATAAATGTCGAGTGGTGTAATAGATCTCGTGCTATTAAATATCTATTCAAATACTTAAATAAAGGGCCGGACCGAGCTACAATTGTGATACAGGAAAACGTACTACCCACACAAAACTCATCAGGCATTCCGGAAAAAATTATTGACGTTGATGAAATCAAGAATTATTTGGATTGCCGCTATTTATCTCCGTGTGAGGCTGCTTGGCGATTATTTTCTTACGACATCCACTTCTCTAAGCCTTCCGTAATTAAGCTATCATATCATCTACCAAACCAACAGTCACTCACTCTACACAATTCCCAACATCTTCCGGCCCTGCTTCAAAGACCAAGCATCAAAGAAACCATGTTCACCCAATGGATTGAACTTAATAAACAAGATCCAAAAGCACGGAGCCTTACATACTCAAAGATCACCAAAGAGTATGTCTGGAATAATGATACAAAGGAATGGGCCCCCAGAAAGCTGAGACCCTCTATTGGTCGTATTGTCTACTCAAATCCAGCGTCAGGTGAACGTTACTATCTAAGAATGTTATTAAACATTGTTAAGGGACCACGTTCATTTGAAGAACTCCGTACAGTTGATGGCACGTTACACCCCACATTCAAAGACGCTTGCTTCGCATATAGTTTACTCCACGATGATCGGGAATGGACAGAAGCTATTTTTGAGGCAAAACTCTGGGCTTCAGGTGCACAACTTCGCGATTTATTTGTAACCATGTTACTCTTTTGCAACATAACTAACCCACTAGCACTATGGGAACAACACTGGGAAGATTTAGCCGACGACATTCTTCATAAAAAAAGAAAAATCTTCAACTTCCCAGAATTGACCCTAACCGATTCTCAGATTAAAAATTACTGTTTGGTAGAAATACAGGGAGTTTTGCATAAACACGGGAAGTCACTCTCTGATTTCCCGACTTTGCCACAACCAGACCCATCTTTACTAACACAACTGGACAATCGCTTGATCCGAGAAGAGTTAAATTACAACATCAAGGAAATGAAGACGCTGCATGACAACCTATTCAGATCGCTTAACCCTGAACAACTCACACTATATGAACGGTTAATCAAGGCTGTAACAAATCAGGAAGGCGGGCTCTATTTCTTATATGGCCCAGGCGGGACTGGGAAGACTTTTTTATACAATACTATTCTAACAAAACTCAGATCTGAGAAAATGATTGTTCTAGCAGTTGCATCATCAGGTATTCTTTTTTTTTTGGAGCTAATTTTTTAATTACTTTTTCCCAAACATTATTTGTGGCAGTTATTCAAAAACTATCGTGAATCAGTAGGTTTAGAACCACCATACAACCTCTTTTATTATATCATATACTATTTAAAAAAAAAAACCTTGGATTATGTGTAGGCCAAAAAAAAAAAAAACAGTACTCACTAAGTCTAAAACCAGCTTAGATCCTCTTTTATTATATGAATTTTCCGTTCGACAACCTCTTTTTTTATGTCATATATTTAAAAAAAAACCTTGAATTAAGTGTAGGCCTTTTTAAAAAAATACAGGACTCAGTATGTCTAAAACCAGCTTAGATCCTCTTTTATTATATCATTTTTCCGTTCTACACACATTAAACAAATAATACGTTAGCGTGTTGTTTACACTACCTTACCAATACATATCAATGGAAAATTTCAGGAATCGCTTCATTATTACTACCCGGGGGCCGGACTGCACACAGCCGATTTGTTATCCCACTCGAGCTCATGGAAAATAGCACCTGCGGTATAAAACAGAAAACACATTTGGCTGCCCTAATGCACGAAGCAAGACTAATAATCTGGGACGAAGCTCCTATGACTCAAAGATACGCCTTTGAAGCATTGGATAAAACTCTAAGAGATATTTTGGGATCTAAAAAAGAGGCAAATAGAGATAAGTTATTTGGTGGTATGCCAATTTTGCTTGGGGGGGACTTTAGACAAATCCTCCCAGTCATTCCAAAAGGTAAAAGGCAAGAGGTCGTTAACGCATGCATCAATAGATCAGAATTGTGGAAATTCTGTCACCTACATACACTCTCACGCATTATGAGAGTCAACGAATACACTTTAGATGGCCAAATAGATAGTCGAAAACGCGCATTCAATAAATGGGTTCTAGATGTAGGGGATGGTAACGTGCCTACATCATATAAAGAGGGAGATGATGAACCATCATGGATAAAGATCCCTGAAGAATTCATTGTAAAACAAGGAATAAACCCAATTGAAACAATTGTTGATACCATATTCCCAGAATTCCAATTGAGGCAGGACGATGAAGACTATTTGCGAGAAAGGGCAATATTGACGCCCAGAAATGATGATGCAGATGCGATTAACAAGCACATGTTTAAGAAACTACAAGGAGAAACAATGACATACAAGAACTCGGATGAAATCTGCAAAGGCTCCACCGACTCCATCGAACAGCAACAATCATATCCAGTGGAATATTTAAACAAGCTCGATTTTCCAGGTGTGCCTCCTCACAAATTAAAATTAAAAATAGGGCAGCCAATAATGTTGTTACGGAATCTACACCCAAGTGGCGGGCTATGTAATGGTACACGACTGATCATAACCGCGTTTCAAAAGTTTGTCATCCAGGCTCGCATCATTACCGGATCACATATAGGTACAACAGTAATAATCCATAGAATTGTCCTCACCTCTGCACAAATAAAGTGGCCATTTGTTATGCAGCGAATCCAATTCCCGGTCAAACCGTGTTACGCTATGACAATAAACAAAAGCCAGGGCCAATCACTTAATTTGGTCGGCCTCTACCTGCCTAAACCAGTTTTTAGCCACGGTCAACTGTATGTAGCATTTTCACGTGTCACAACCCCAAATGGTCTTAAAATAGTCATGATCGATGACACTGATGAGCGACTGAAGGGCCACACCCAGAACGTTGTTTACAAGGAAACGTTCTTCAACCTCAACCAAACATTGTAACGGTAAGTTTCAGCCAATGATCTCTAAGACATATGTTTTTTAAATTATATATTCAATGTGAACTATGGCCTACCAGAATTATGTGTACTTGGAAAATCTTATTAGAATTTTCCATTCGTGTTTTAGGTACACGTGTTCAGATGCCTTAGACATGTCGAGGTACTCTGGATATCAGATTCTTGGATGAGCAATTGAAGGTAAATTCAAACATTTCTACACCTCTAATGTCTTATGCTGGGTTCATACTCAGGCGATGTTCATAATAAAAAAAGGATATCGTGACGGTTATAAGGGTAACCTGTTTGTATTAGCCATTGAAAACACACCACATGAAACTGGAGTCAACATTGTCCATTCGTTAACACGTTAGTTCAGCTGGGCCACAGCTGATAGTGTTGGATACTTTATTGCGTGAACCCTATTTACCATCCATTTTGGCCTTTTAGCTTACTAAGGTTCCCAAAACAAAATTTAATAGGATACTTAGTATTGTGATTGATACATATTTGAACACTACGCATTCATTAAACGGCCTAATATTGCTATTGTCAAACCATCAGCACACGACTTTCATGGCTGTTACTAAGTATTTACAATTGCTGCAGGTTACAATTTCAGCGTCACCACCAAAGAACCACAACAGAGATTACGCTAATATATGTTTCCAGCAACATGTTCAAAAGGCCTAATATTGCTATTGTCAGACCATCAGTGCACGACTATCATGGCTGTTACTAAGTATTTACAGTTGCTGCAGGTTACACTTTCAGTCACCACCAAAGGACCACAACAGAGATTACGCTAATATATGTTTCCAGCAGCATGTATGATTTAACATAATTGGTGTATTACGCATTTCTGTCCCCTATTTTATCAACTACATTGTAACAATTCATGTATACTATAGTTGTAGCATTTATAATTATCAACCGTTTCCTTCAGTACCGTTTGCACTGGCATCTGACTAAATATTGATATTTACTTTCACTACATCCACTCGAAACTTTACAATATAAGCCCCCTTTTGTTTTAGTGCAGGCTTTTTTATAAACTAAGTTATTGTTACGACCACCACAAAACACCCGAAAAGTACACAAACCCAAGCCATGTACGTGCAACAAACGGGCATTGTGTACTAGTTAGTAATAATAAATGATAATATGATAATATTAATTACTAATAAAAATAATAATTTTAATAATAATGATAATAATATTCATTCAATAATAATAATTCCTAATGATAATGGTAATATTACTAGATGGTAATACTAATATTAGTCATATTAGTTAAAAGTTATAACTTTACTATTAATTATATTTATAATGATATTAACAATGATAGTAATGATATTAATAATTGTAACTAATCAAATTGTATCATTTATCTGTATTATAATTTTAATAAAATTAATAGCATTGCTATTGCTATTAATATTGATAATAAAGTAAATGTAATAATAATATTACTATATCTACTCTACTTAATATTTTATTGTCATAATTTATTTCCTAATTAATGTTTACTTAATTATATAATATATAACTTAATATTTATATACTATCTATATTACAAAATACATTTAATATTAATTATACATAGAAATCATATTTATTTATATTTACAATATAAATATTTTGTATTTTGTTTTACATTTTCATTATATTTTATTATTTTCAATTATCATATATCTTTATGAAATATATACATATTTATTTTCAAACATTTGTTTGTGAATCGTCAAAACTTAGTCAAGGTTAAATAAATGAACACAGTTCAAAGTTTTTGAGATTTCAATACTACAAACTTTGCTTATTTTGTTGGAAACATATAAAGATCAAGTTTAAATTTGGTCAGAAATTTTCGGGTCGTCACAGTAGGGGTGTTCATTAAACGGTTACACCCGAAAAACTGCCCAATCCGAACGCTTATGGGTGAAACGGGTTTGCCTAATTCGGATTTGGTTTGAATTTTTAGTGATACCTGAATTATAAATTGGTTTATGGATTGGTTTTGGATTTAGAATCTAAACCATGGTTTTAAATCGAAAACCCAAAGAATTAGTTATCTTTTTACTATTTTAACTAAATCCCATATTGATTTTAGTATTATCGTATTTTTCTTACTGTTTTTACTAAATCTCATTATTTTTGACTTAACTATTTGTCAATTTAGGGCTTGGAAATGATGGAAACACGCTGCTGATTTTTTTTTTTCATTTATTTTTATTTTATATTTTAAGTTCGAGTTTTTATTGGTATGATTATTTCTTAGTTTATAACTTGGTCTGTTTGTTGTTTATGAATTTATGATTTAATTTTAATGATTACTCCGTATCGGTATATATTATCTCTAATAATATCGACGCCTACAGTGGATCTATTTCTTGATCATGACTATTATGGTTGATTTGTCAATTATTAGTCCAAATTAATATCAAAGTACACTAAAAAGTTTTTAAAATTCTTAATATTTTTTTTTCAGTTGCTAGTTTCTAAATTTTCAAATTGGTTTAATTGGTGAACCGACTCGAAAAAACCGATTTTATATTCAGTTGGATTGGTTTGGTTCATATTTGGTTTTCAAAAATATTTTAAAAAATCGATTAATCCAAACCATTTAAACCAAATAAACCATAAACCGCTCGAACGAACATTCCTAGTTGGTGGGAGGTGGTGGTTGTTGTTGGTGGTTGGAGGTGAGTGGTACTTATTGGTAGGTGAGGGTGGTAAGTGGTGGTGGTTTGTGGACGTGATGGTTGGTAGTTGGTAGGAGGTGATTAGTGGTGGTAGTGGTTATTGGTAGGCGGTGGTGATTGGTGGTCGTGGTGGTTGGTAGTTGGTAGGTGGTGGTGATGGATGGTGATTAGTGGTGGTGGTGGTGGTGGTGGAAGGTGGTGGTTATGGTGGTAGGTGATGGGCGGTGTGGTAGTGGTCGAAGATGGTGGTGGTAAGTGGGATGTGGTGGTGATTGGTAGTTGGTGGTGGTCCCGGGTGCTTAAGTACTTTTTTGATAAAGTTAAAAAAAATTAAATTTAATATTTAACATTTTATTTCACTAAGTTATTATAAGTTATAAGTTTTTCCTTGATTAGTTACATTTACTTTTAACAAATTATATACTTTAATATATGGTTTACATCGAAACAAAACTGAAATTATATATAACTTATTTGTAGCCACTTAAAATTCAATAAAATGTTAAAAAAAATTAGTTTGTTGTTTCGGCGAAATTAAAGGTTTTTTTCTCAAACCCTTATCGTCGCCCTCTTCGCTATGGGTTATTGTTTCGCCAAGTGAGTATCTTCCAAAAAATTTGTTCTCGTTCATTTCTTGCTATATTGTAATTATTTTTTGGTGTCATTAATTCTTTTCCTCCCCTTTAATTGATAGTCAGTGATCACGTATTATGTCCATTGTTATCTATTCAAATCATATATCGCGCACATATATATTTAACATCGTATCGGTTTTTGGTTAACCAAATTCGGAATGTTCAAAATTGAAAACCGAACCGAGAAACCGATTTCAAATTCGGGTTGATTTTTTTTATTTGGTTTCAGTTCAGGATACGATGTAAATGGTTTCAAACCAAATATTGAACACCCGTAGATTTTGTTGAAAAGATATACGGTGTAAATAATTTGATTAAACCAACAAAAAAATCCAGCTAAAACAATTTAAAAAATTTAAAACCCTTTAATTGTTTGCCAATTTTCAACTCCGCCTTATTCTAAAAAAATAGCAATCGACCCCTTTTCATTTGTATAGGGGCAAAATGAAAAAGCTTATGAGATTTAAATTTGGTTTAGCAAAAATCTATCTATATCTATATATCTATCTATATATATATATATATCTATAGTAATTGAGTCCTAGAATCATAAGTATGGTGTATTAAATACGTTTAACTCAATAAAATTTACCCATGCAATTTAATTGACTGGTAAAAAAGTTAAAAATTATATGGTAAAAAAGTAAAAAAAATCATATTAAATAAAAATGTCATAAATAAAGTTTAAGTAATTAATAGTTAATAAATATATAAACTTTTCATCTTCCAAGTAACATAATTTATTTTTAGCCTATAAATATGTAATTTTCATTCCATTTTTTCATATATCAATCATACAAAAGAGTACACCATCTTACTAATGCTGTAATCTTATTTTTTTTAAAATGGAAAGAAGAATAAATGATATATATGGTTATATATATATATATATATATATATATATATATATATATATATATATATATATATATATAAAATTAAAAATTGACTCTAAGATTCATAAATATAAATATGATCATTAAACCATCTTACTTATTATGATGTTAAAAAAGCTAACCACTTAATGTAAAAAAAATTAACCACTTAGTGGTTAAAAATTTATTACTTTGTAAAAAGTAAATTTTCATCATTTATTTACCCCATAATAATCTATCTATATCTAAAAAGTGAATCCTTAAATTATAATTATGAACATTAACCCAATAAATTTACCCATTTACCCCCACTTAATATCATCCCATTTATCAATAGGAAAATTTTATAGTTACTCATTATACTCATCTTTTACTTGAGTCATAATTATGGACATTAACCCAACTTATTTACCCATTCACCCCCACTTAATATTAACCCATTTATCAATAGGAAAACTTTATAGTTACTCATTACTCATCTTTTATAAAACATAACTAGTACACAATGCCCGTGCGTTGCACGTACATGGCTTGGGTTTGTGTACTTTTCGGGTGTTTTGTGGTGGTCGTAACAATAACTTAGTTTATAAAAAAGGCCTGCACTAAAACAAATGGGGGCTTATATTGTAAAGTTTCGAGTGGATGTAGTGAAAGTAAATATCAATATTTAGTCAGATGCCAGTGCAAACGGTACTGAAGGAAACGGTTGATAATTATAAATGCTACAACTATAGTATACATGAATTGTTACAATGTAGTTGATAAAATAGGGGACGGAAATGCGTAATACACCAATTATGTTAAATCATACATGCTGCTGGAAACATATATTAGCGTAATCTCTGTTGTGGTCCTTTGGTGGTGACTGAAAGTGTAACCTGCAGCAACTGTAAATACTTAGTAACAGCCATGATAGTCGTGCACTGATGGTCTGACAATAGAAATATTAGGCCTTTTGAACATGTTGCTAGAAACATATATTAGCGTAATCTCTGTTGTGGTTCTTTGGTGGTGACGCTGAAATTGTAACCTGCAGCAACTGTAAATACTTAGTAACAGCCATGAAAGTCGTGTGCTGATGGTTTGACAATAGCAATATTAGGCCGTTTGATGAATGCGTAGTGTTCAAATATGTATCAATCACAATACTAAGTATCCTGTTAAATTTTGTTGTGGGAACCTTAGTAAGCTAAAAGGCCAAAATGGATGGTAACTAGGGTTCACGCAATAAAGTATCCAACACTATCAGCTATGGCCCAGCTGAACTAACATGTTAACGAATGGACAATGTTGACTCCAGTTTCATGTGGTGTGTTTTCAATGGCTAATACAAACAGGTTACCCTTATAACCGTCACGATATCCTTTTTTTATTGTGAACATCGCCTGAGTATGAACCCAGCATAAGACATTAGAGGTGTAGAAATATTTGAATTTACCTTCAATTGCTCATCCAAGAATCTGATATCCAGAGTACCTCGACATGTCTAAGGCTGCTGAACACGTGTACCTAAAACACGAATGGAAAATTCTAATAAGATTTGCCAAGTACACATAATTCTGGTAGGCCATAGTTCACATTGAATATATAATTTTAAAAACATATGTCTTAGAGATCATTGGCTGAAACTTACCGTTACAATGTTTGGTTGAGGTTGAAGAATGTTTCCTTGTAAACAACGTTCCGGGTGTGGCCCTTCAGTCGCTCATCAGTGTCATCGATCATGACTATTTTAAGACCATTTGGGGTTGTGACACGTGAAAATGCGACATACAGTTGACCATTGCTAAAAACTGGTTTAGGCAGGTAGAGGCCGACCAAATTAAGTGATTGGCCCTGGCGTTTGTTTATTGTCATAGCGTAACACGGTTTGACCAGGAATTGGATTCGCTGCATAACAAATGGCCACTTTGTTTGTGCAGAGGTGAGGACAATTCTGTGGATTATTATTGTTATACCTATATGTGATCCGGTAATGATGCGAGCCTGGATGACAAACTTTTGAAACGCGGTTATGATCAATCGTGTACCATTACATAGCTCGCCACTTGGGTGTAGATTCCGTAACAACATTATTGGCTGCCCTATATTTAATTTTAATTTGTGAGGAGGCACACCTGGAAAATCGAGCTTGTTTAAATATTCCACTGGATATGATTGTTGCTGTTCGATGGAGTCGGTGGAGCCTTTGCAGATTTCGTCCGAGCTCTTGTATGTCATTGTTTCTCCTTGTAGTTTCTTATATATGTGCTTGTTAATCGCATTTGCGTCATCATTTCTGGGCGTCAATATTGCCCTTTCTCGCAAATAGTCTTCATCGTCCTGCCTCAATTGGAATTCTGGGAATATGGTATCAACTATTGTTTCAATTGGGTTTATTCCGTGTTTTACAATGAATTCTTTGGGGATCTTTATCCATGATGGTTCATCATCTCCCTCTTTAGATGATGTAGGCACGTTACCATCCCCTACATCTAGAACCCATTTATTGAATGCGCGTTTTCGACTATCTATTTGGCCATCTAAAGTGTATTCGTTGACTCTCATAATGCGTGAGAGTGTATGTAGGTGACAGAATTTCCACAATTCTGATCTATTGATGCATGTGTTAACGACCTCTTGCCTTTTACCTTTTGGAATGACTGGGAGGATTTGTCTAAAGTCCCCCCCAAGCAAAATTGGCATACCACCAAATAACTTATCTCTATTTGCCTCTTTTTTAGATCCCAAAATATCTCTTAGAGTTTTATCCAATGCTTCAAAGGCGTATCTTTGAGTCATAGGAGCTTCGTCCCAGATTATTAGTCTTGCTTCGTGCATTAGGGCAGCCAAATGTGTTTTCTGTTTTATACCGCAGGTGCTATTTTCCATGAGCTCGAGTGGGATAACAAATCGGCTGTGTGCAGTCCGGCCCCCGGGTAGTAACAATGAAGCGATTCCTGAAATTTTCCATTGATATGTATTGGTAAGGTAGTGTAAACAACATGCCAACGTATTATTTGTTTAATGTGTGTAGAATGGAAAAATGATATAATAAAAGAGGATCTAAGCTGGTTTTAGACTTACTGAGTCCTGTATTTTTTTAAAAAGGCCTACACTTAATTCAAGTTTTTTTTTTTTTAAATATATGACATAATAAAAGAGGTTGTCGAATGGAAAATTCATATAATAAAAGAGGATCTAAGCTGGTTTTAGACATAGTGAGTACTGTTTTTTTTTTTGGCCTACACATAATCCAAGGTTTTTTTTTTAAATAGTATATGATATAATAAAAGAGGTTGTATGGTGGTTCTAAACCTACTGATTCACGATAGTTTTTGAATAACTGCCACAAATAATGTTTGGGAAAAAGTAATTAAAAAATTAGCTCCAAAAAAAAAAAAGAATACCTGATGATGCAACTGCTAGAACAATCATTTTCTCAGATCTGAGTTTTGTTAGAATAGTATTGTATAAAAAAGTCTTCCCAGTCCCGCCTGGGCCATATAAGAAATAGAGCCCGCCTTCCTGATTTGTTACAGCCTTGATTAGCCGTTCATATAGTGTGAGTTGTTCAGGGTTAAGCGATCTGAATAGGTTGTCATGCAAGGTCTTCATTTCCTTGATGTTGTAAATTAACTCTTCTCTGATCAAGCGATTGTCCAGTTGTGTTAGTAAAGATGGGTCTGGTTGTGGCAAAGTCGGGAAATCAGAGAGTGACTTCCCGTGTTTATGCAAAACTCCCTGTATTTCTACCAAACAGTAATTTTTAATCTGAGAATCGGTTAGGGTCAATTCTGGGAAGTTGAAGATTTTTCTTTTTTTATGAAGAATGTCGTCGGTTAAATCTTCCCAGTGTTGTTCCCATAGTGCTAGTGGGTTAGTTATGTTGCAAAAGAGTAACATGGTTACAAATAAATTGCGAAGTTGTGCACCTGAAGCCCAGAGTTTTGCCTCAGAAATAGCTTCTGTCCATTCCCGATCATCGTGGAGTAAACCATATGCGAAGCAAGCGTCTTTGAATGTGGGGTGTAACGTGCCGTCAACTGTACGGAGTTCTTCAAATGAACGTGGTCCCTTAACAATGTTTAATAACATTCTTAGATAGTAACGTTCACCTGACGCTGGATTTGAGTAGACAATACGACCAATAGAGGGTCTCAGCTTTCTGGGGGCCCATTCCTTTGTATCATTATTCCGGACATACTCTTTGGGGATCTTTGAGTATGTAAGGCTCCGTGCTTTTGGATCTTGTTTATTAAGTTCAAACCATTGGGTGAACATGGTTTCTTTGATGCTTGGTCTTTGAAGCAGGGCCGGAAGATGTTGGGAATCGTGTAGAGTGAGTGACTGTTGGTTTGGTAGATGATATGATAGCTTAATTACGGAAGGCTTAGAGAAGTGGATGTCGTAAGAAAATAATCGCCAAGCAGCCTCACACGGAGATAAATAGCGGCAATCCAAATAATTCTTGATTTCATCAACGTCAATAATTTTTTCCGGAATGCCTGATGAGTTTTGTGTGGGTAGTATGTTTTCCTGTATCACAATTGTAGCTCGGTCCGGCCCTTTATTTAAGTATTTGAATAGATATTTAATGGCGCGAGATCTATTACACCACTCGACATTTATATGTGCGTTGTATCGGATCAACAGATATCTATTATAAGGAACGACAAAGCTGTTGTCAAGTGTGCTTTTACCTTTAGTAACATTCACACCGTTGTTGCGGCGTCTGTAGTTAGCGTAACCGTCTTCATCGATTGTGGTCTCAGCGTAATATGGCTTAGGGAAATGCTTTGAACATTGGTTATCAATCATACATGGAGCGTCCTTGTATTTACGACCGCAAGGGCCGTGTAACATGTACTCGGTGACAGCCTTGTATCCTTCGGGATCGTGGGCCTCGTTAGGAATTTTGGCCGATATGAGATCGTTGATGTCTTCGGGTGTCTTGCATTTGTATGCACGTGTCAACCAGATTAAGATATGGACATGCGGCAACCCATGTTTTTGGAACTCAATAATGTGTATACCTGGCAGGAGACAATTCACGGGTCATTATAGTAGCAAATGTGTTATTACAAAGTTGGGACAATCATATTACAATAGGTATTACTTTCCAAATTTACAAATAATTATTTAAATCCAGTATGTTGTAGGCAAGGTGGACAATGTTAGGGATTATTTATCTGCACTGTTAGAAATTTTGGTCAGCATTATACATGTGCAGGTATTTAAATAATTTTTAAACTAATGAGGATGATTCAAGTATTATATAATAACTGGCATTTTGACAAACATACAAAATATATGGACCTGCAAGTATACAATTCAAGGTTGATTAACGTAAATAACATATGATTTCCTGTTTCCTATTATTCATGTAAATAGATTATATAAAAACACGTATTTAATGAATCAACGGGCATTTTCTTGAAGGCGTACTGCAGAAAAATTTAAGGTGATTTTTCCTAAATGCTACTTCATTAAGTACTCTTCTTTAATAAGCTAATTTATTTATATTCATGTATAAACATGTATACCTTTAATGGCATATACGTTAGGAAAAATTATATTATACTATAAAATAAATTTGATCATGGTGCAGGAAGTTTAGACATCTGTAGTTATAGCATGTAACACCTACGGTAGAAAGAATCGGCTAACTATTCCAGTACCGTAATAAATAGGTAAAGAATTTGGAGGGTGTCACTAACATGCAAATAAGTTATGCACATGTTGATGCTAAAATTTGAGAATGATGTGTATATAATACCTGCCTCGCATGTCCTGAAGATGTTGCCCTTCATTATATCGTTCATGAGGTTGTCCAGCTTCTGCTTGAAGATTCTGGCTACAATTTTTGGACGGTCGGGCGCTCGTTGGCCCTCGATAAAGCATAACATACCTTCTATTTCAGGCCATTTTGGGTTAGAAGTGAAGGTGATGAATAAGTCTGGGTTATCGAATTCGCGACACAAAGCCATAGCATCTTGGTAATTTTGAAGCATGTAGCGCGGACTGCCTGTATGAGACGATGGTAAAATTATTCGTTTTCCAATTGAAGCGGCTTTGGTGTCGCCCCTTGTTACAGCATCGCATACGTTGTTGTATAGATCGGTGCGCAGTTCGTTTTGGTGATTTCTGAGATACTTTAGACGTTGTTCTTCGACAGCTGTATAAGCATCAACCAAATACTGTTGGAATAACCATCCACCCCTTAGGAGGGTTGTACCTTCGTTTTCCCGTTGCTGAATTCTGTAGCAGTAAAATTCTCGCATGGTGATGTAACCCCGCAAAGTTTTCCTTCTTCCACTGTTACAATGGTAGGGTATGTTTTCATGATACCCGGTTTCACCATATGGGAAGAGTAGTGGGTACTGTAACGCCATATATAATTGATGAAGCTCAGAGATTCTCTGGGGTGCGCAGTTACGTTGTTGTACAATAATATCACGTGTTGAATTACAGTGGCCAAAGTCGCTAGTGATAAGAGCTGCCACCTCACCAACGTTTGATGCGTTATACTGGCGGGAGTTTGAAATTTTTGCAATCAATCGAAGTGCGCAGTCGGCCGATCTATTGTTAATGGCCCAATCTCGTGCCATACGAAAAGCCTGTGCAACTGCACTAAATTGATCGAGCATTGCAATCAATTTGTTAGTTAACATTTCGTCTACAGTCTCTCTTGAATCACTATCTAAAAAAGCCGACATGCGGTTTGCGGCCTCATTTTGTGTGTCATAAAAGTAGAGCTGCGCATACCTCGGTGATCCTACATCCTCCAGTAAGAGTGAACCAATCTTATGATATGTTTGACCACTTATTCTAAATGTGTATGGAGCGCGGCCCCGGTTGATGTTGTGGTCAATGCGTGCTCCGAAAGATATGAATGAAAACATGATGTTATAAACCCTTATTTGCTCTCGAAACCTTGATGTTGATGTGTCAGTATAATCAAGTAATGCCCTCAAGAGTGGAGGTGGGGGTTTGAGTTTTGGCAGGAGTATTTTTCCATTTTGGCAGCAAATAGAGAATGTTGGATTTTTGGTATGTTTTGGTTTGTTGTTTCTTTCATCATACCACATAGTTGCGTTGCAAGTAGGACACTTGAATGCCGGTGGTCCTTGATTATCATATTCAACGTTGATACCTGGCAAAGTCGGAACAGTCAAGCGTTAATATGACATAAATAATTTCTGAGCAAAAGTTATTTTTTTCACATGTTGGCCAACATGTCAATGAAAAATCCCCACTGCAATCCCATTCATAAATAAATACCGGTTATTTAACAGTGGATGTCGGAAGGTGTTACCTGAAGAGTTGGCTGCACGCCTTTGGATGGCATTTTTGGTACGATCTGAGTGAGACCGTATGGTGTCTGCAATATTAAAATGGTTTGCTAAAATAGTTTCACAGTCTGCATGAAAGGTACATTATTTAATAATCTACTTACTTTTTGAGCCGGTCGCCTGACAACAGTTTACATGTGCAGGGGTTTCACCTGTGGCGATAAATACATTGTAAGTCTGGTTGATTAGCTGAATCGAATGTTATGCCAAATATGTGTACAGGTACGTTATTGATCGATTTGTTAGGAAACTAATTTAGTATTATGTACTTACCGAATGATACTGGAGAAGTTGGGCCAATGAGTTTGAGGCTAATAAACTGGTGTGTGGCATTATTGCTTGTTGAATTTCTAGAATGTATCATGATTGAATGCCCTAGCATGTTGCTGAAACCGGGGATATCTGTATTGAGAGCTGTTCCTGAACAATTGTGCGTTTTGAAAGTAAATTTGTGGCATGTTAAATCTACAATTATAATATGCTTGTAGGAATATAGGTGAACCTGAGCTGTCGGTGCACGTGTCACTTATCATGAGCCCATGGTACGTTTGTCATTTCCCATAACGCGTGAGTGTCGTTGATGAGTTTATTGATAAAGGACCATTTAGGAATTGTGACATGCGTATGCTGCTTTGACCTTTTGCAATTTAAAGAAAGCAAGGTGAAACTCGTGGAATGTTAGTAAATATATTCAACACTTGAGAATGACAGTCATACCTGGGTAGATATTCGTAGAAGTGGTGGCTTTTTCAGTTGTAGACATTGCAAGGTGAGGAAATACAACTTGACTGAACTTCATTTATAGTTGCACATAACTTGTGTGGGTGGTAGAGCAAAGGGTCCAGAAGTGGAAGTTCAAAGGCCTGGATAATTAATATAGATAGTTAATATATATATACAAACATAGATTGATTCATATACATACATATATATACATACATATATATATATACATATATATATATACATATAACTGTATAAATGCATACATACATACGCATATATATGCACACATATACATATATCTGTGTATATGCATACATACACATGTATATATGTATATATACGTATACATATACATATGTATGTATGTATATATATATATATATACATACATACATACATAAACAGTTACACATATAGGTAGGAAGGTTCAGGAAAACTTTTACGTTGAATGCCCATGAAATATGTGTTATTAGTCTCTATTTTATATGCAATTAGGGTTACGTGGACCAGCTTGACTGAAACATAGGTTAGTAGGTTAAAATTGCCCTATGTATGTTACACAATATGATTGTAAAGTTTTTGTTAGATAAGGAATATAGTCAAAGGTTGGTCATAGTTTATTTTAACTCGTTAAAAGGTTTTAAAGCGATATGCTCACCAAATCAGGACATCATGGACAATTATGGAGGCGTAACTTTTAGTACTACCTTGTGGGTGATGTACATATACTCGGCTGACTAAAATTCACCGTATGAATCTGTTTCGCTCCTTATCACCTTTGTTTTATTACTTCTTATTTTTATTTCTGGAACCTGATACACACATATGAAATATCACATTTCACAGAACTGGGTAAACATATCTTTTTACTGAAGAAATTAATTGAATTTGTTATGAGCGCTTGGGATAAAACATAAAAACATTCGATACCAATCATAAAATGATAGTGACAAACGTAAATCGAATAACAAATATAGTTATGCTAGGTGATGTAATTCAAAGATCTCCAAAATTTAAATTTTTTTAAAAAAAAATAACAGTCAACAAAATCTGCCCGACATCAGCATCTACATCTACATATTATATTCTCGTGAAATGGAACTTATACAAATAGAGCAAAAAGCAGGCTACATACATGATAACTCTAACAATGATTCATTGTTTTTTACCCTTTCCATCTCATGACATAATATATGTTCTCCACAGACTGCATAATTTGCGTCCCTGCTAGCAGTCGTATGTATGCCGCAAGCTTCCCCACAAGAGCAACAATGCCCCAGAAATCACTTGGTAACGGTGCCTAATAATACATATAAAGGAACCGACAAAATTAGTAGACATTCATACATCGGCAGCAGGAGAGATAACAAATTACAGCCAAATGGTTTGCTAGCAAAGAGAGAAAGTGATAGTTACCTGCCAGGAATTGTTTTCAACGGACTAACAATGCATGGTGTATACCAAATCCATAGTTTCAACATAAAGAACCAAGTATTAAAATGAAACTGATTTAGTGGATATTAAATTACCAACATGAGTAAAACAATAAATATTAAACATTTTTCAAACATAAGTGGATGTGCTGGAACAGAAATGTAGCTATAAGCCCAAAACCAGGGGCTATATTATTGCAGATAGTTTCGAAAACCAAAACTGAAAACCAAAATTCAAATTGTTCGGGAATGCATATTCAAAAACAAAAGCCCTAATATTGGGCAACAAATATAACTCAGCATAACTATAATTAAATAGTTTGAGTTATTTATCTTTAAGCCTGGAAAACATCCTATGGATCAGATGCCTCTGCCCCATTGCTCTCATCTTCGCTTGCTTTTTTCACTTTCCTCTTCTGAGTCACTGGTTACAATAAACCTATAATATTTGAAAATGTTGCAGGCAATAAGTAGGGTGACGTTGGGAACGGCCAGGGATTTACATACTATGTTATGTTAAAGTAGTTAAGAGCTTACTTGTGCCGGTTTGTGCGTTCTAAATCTTTGCTCGGAGTTGGAACAGCAATGTTTCTCTTTTTCCCTGCTGTTGTGGAGCCTGACCTGGTGATTTCTTTGTCGGGGTTTGCAGTGATTGTTGGTGCAGGGAGTTGGTCTGCCTGTGTGGTTGGTGGAGTCTCGGGAACGACCACGTCTGTGTAGACTTTTATGCAGTTGAAGCTTTCAAATATACCGTGGTTGTAGTATGAGTGTGCCTTCAACAATAGTACTTGCTTGGTGTGAATGAGGTTGGCCAGCGCATTGGGCAATACAGTTCTACATGTAGCCTATATACATATATGAAGAGGTGAGTTACGCAGTTTTACTTTGCAAGTGGACACAATGTAGAAGCATACCCTAACCTTTTCTAGCTCAAGTAAAAGAGCTGGTGCCGTTGTATTCGTTAATTGCTCCCCCAACTCGTCAAATACAACCACTACAGTCTCACCGGTTGCATCCCTGACATCAAATTCGATCCTGAACCTGTCAAGTTATAATCTTAGGGGTAAGATACAATTCTGCCCGTGGTTAAGTAGTGAAACGTGGGTAAAGCGGGGCTCGAAAACCATTGTTAATAAGGTATTTTCATAGTAAATACCGAGTAATGGGTTCTGGTACGTTATCTTTGCAAGACTCGTAGTAAAAACCTCGATTCTTTCTCGTCGTTCCCTTTTTGACTTGCAAATGCTGCACGTGGTGTAGTACCAACCATTTTGCAGCCGGATGCCGGCGAGTTCTACTTCAAGCTTGAAAACATCAAGCTGCAAATTTTAGAGTCAATGGGAGTAGTTATAGGTTAGATGGGTTGGTTACTTGATAATACAGAGTGATATAAATAATTGAACAAAGGGACCGGACGTTACAATGTTGTGTTTCCCTTTTCGAACCAGATCCAGAAGCTCAGCCAGGGTTCCTTCTTTTGGCAAGGGGAAATGGCGTACTGGGGAACGACGTTCGCCGTCTTCAGGAAGGTCGATTGTACTGCGCAATTCATGTCATTTTTAAGCTGTTAGCAAACTGATATATATGTTGTAAGGGTGTTTGTATTATATTAGGGGGTGCGGTACCTCATTTTCTCGACAAAGTCATGTAGGGTGGGTATGGTGCTGTCATCAATGATCATGGTTGATGAGGAGCTTGAAACTGCAAGAACGTCTGCAAAGGCACGCGGAAACAGGTTGTTTAGTGGTTGTGCAAACGTAAACACCTAGGTATCCAAAGAGCGTGGGGCTTACCAAAGTAGTTTTTTCGGACGGACACCGATGTTAGAATGATGCACCGCAACGCAGGTGATGCAGGTAGCTTATCGAGCAACGATTAACCCAGACCACCCGAAAGTGTCATAGGGATCTTATGGCCCCTGTAAAAGAAACATGGTTACAGCTGTAATTAGTAAGTAATATACAAACGCGGGGTCAAAACATTCCAGAAATGGGGTTAATTGTAGAATCAACCTTTCGTTCGCAAGTTCAAACTCCATTGTTGAGAAACCGTTGCGCTGTGGCTTGACCGATCCGACGTTCGTAACTCGTCCGACCACATCTACATTATACGTTTACCAGTCAGTGTGTCGGCTAAAGTAAGTTTATGGAGATTAAGTGGTGGATATGGAGAATTTAAATTATACCGATTAAGTATTTGCGCTCTGTCGGGACCAAGTCTTCGATCTCTATGCAATCAAACGGGTGGCGGATATAACCATCCGTCACAGCGATTGCTTGCCTGTCAAGGTAAGTTGAACCTTGCAACTGGATGATGACATTGTTGGCCCTTAGGATACGGTACTCGTCTCGGTTCGCCACCACTTCAAAGTCCTTCAGTAAGTACACAGATCCTTCCTTCAGCCGGGTGATGAAATGGTGGGCGATGTTATGCTTAGCGGTTAGTTGTATCACGTTACCCTGTTGTACATGGTAAATGACAAATTGTCAGACACTACAATTCAGATGCTTAAACAATGTTATACGATACATGTACTTATCTGCAAGTGTGAAATAAAGGACCGTAAAAGGAGGTCTATAAGTTTGTAAAATTAAATAACTAACTTCCATACACATCCATTTGTAGACTAAAGTATCAGTATTCAAATACGTAAACAACCTAATAGGAAAACTCCATGTATGTGTGAATTCTTAACAAATGACTCCAAAAGGAATTCAATACTTTCTATTTAAATTTAATACTTTAAATAACAGGTTCACCATGGCGTTGTTATGCGCAGCACACATACATATAACCATCATATATAATGGATGCATATACATAAATATGTGTTTATACAGAGTAGAGTGTGAATGTAAAAGAATGCAATGGCAATGGATTAAACAGGAAAAACCAATAACAATGACAGAGTATTAAGTGGGTGCTACAATTTTCAAAAATCATCTACAAACAAAAAACACAATAGTATACATCATGAGGAGATAGAATATAATATAACTAATCTGGAGCTCCAACATAGAATAAATAAATTAGATAACATGTTCGACATGGCATTGTTACGCATAAGAAGTCAAGAGATATAAACAAACAACAAAATTGACTATTTTAATGACACATGAATGATATGACAAAAGAATCTTGAAAACACATAAGTCACTGATGTGTTGTTATGCAAAGAATACATTCAGAGGGACTACTACTAATATTCAGATACGTAAACATTTACTTCTAAAGGAAAACCAGAAACAACCATCATATATAATGTATGCATATAGATAAATATGTGTTTATACATAGTAAAGTGTGAATGTATAAGAATGAAATGGCAATGGATTAAACAGGAAAAAACCCTAACAATGACACAGTACTAAGTATGTTGCACAATATTTAAAAACCATCTACAAACAAAAAAGACAATAGTATACATCATGAGCAGATAAGAAGACAAACGATCTACACAACCAACAACATTGACTATTTTAATCACACACGAATGATATCACAAAAAAAATCTTGAAAACACATAAGTGTATGATGAGGTGTGAAAAATAATATCAATTTTAAACAATAATGGTATACCTTTTCATCAGATGCGATGAAATCTGAGCTTAAATACTTCCCATATGGTGTGTGGGTATCCCACATTCTGCTTATCATTACCTTGACAACAGCTTGCTTTCCAACCTCAAGTTGGTTGAGGTACACGTAACTCATGTTTCCAGCTGCATTGGATGATTGTGAACTTTGGGCCATTGTAATACTTGTTATTTTTTAGGGAGTGATGCATAACCATAAACCATATACCCACAATATATAGGGGCCTAAAACACTGTAAATTCAATTAATTCATGAAGTTACAAACATGATTAAATGTAATTGAATTTAAATTGTAACTGAATCGTTGTTGAATTTGGTGAAACTCCTTCAGTTCATTCGACTAACCCAATTAAACACAATTAAACACAATTAAACACAATTAATAAATGTTGACATAATTTGGGTCTCAATTGAATTCGATTGCAGGTGAACTTAATGTTTTAAAATTCAGATTGATGAAACTAACCGTTTGGTTGTGGATGTGCATGTGAAAGGCCATGAATTCCAAACGATGGGAGTTTGTGCGACACCAACGGTGGTGAATCAAAGATCTGATGCTCAGCAGGATCAGAAGGTGTGATTAAACGACCGTCGGTTGGATGCCGGATGTTGCATGCGCGACGTTGTGAGGAAGCGGTGGAGATGAGCCGGATGAAATAAGACACCGGTTGTTTGGTTCGATGTGGTTTTTTAGGTTTACAGATATTATATCGTATGTTTGACAAACTTAAACACCAGGCGCCTTTGTGTGGGGTTTTTTTTTTTCCTTTCCCAATAAATAGCAAAAAATGAACTATAATTAACAGGCGCCTTTGTGTGGGTTTTTTTTTTTTTTTCTTTACCAATAAATAGCATAGTTTATTCATGGATGGTTAACAAACTAACCTTAGTCAAGATCATGGGTTATAACCTAATTAATGGATGTAGGAGTCAACTTTTATATGTTTATAGATAGATGGAATCATTTAATTATTGATCATAGCTATTAACTTTATAGTTTTACTGATCAAGAAATCAATGCATGATAACAAATGATAAGGTCAATGTACTATTTTAGTTTATCAGTATTTCACTTGTCCTTTCATTTGCACACACTTGACATCCATTCATTTGAAACCTCATTAAATAACAAATTCTACATATATGTTTCTTTGAAGTTCCTATTCAGTTTCTAACTCTTCATTTGTCTAAATCATTTATTCTTCCAACAACTTTATGATCTATTCACTTTTCATCCCCTATATAAGGTTTGCAAGTTGTATTCAAAGTCATTTTTGTGTGTTTTTCGATACATAGGATTTGTGAAATTAACTACAGTCTATTATACACAATTATAGAATCATAGATTGTTGTTCTTAGCAGTGAGGTGTTGTTGCTGCTTTCTCATTAACATCTTCCCTCAATTTGATGAACTTTGATAGTTTTGTTAGCATTGTATCCTTAATTCTACCAGATTACTAGGCTTGGTGGTTTACTATGTAACTCAGTCATTTGTCATTGATTTTACTCCTAGATCTCGATAACCCAATAAGTTTTCACACTTATGCATCACGAATCTTCCATAGATAGGGAAATTTCATGAACTAATCATCAATAGTTTCATCCCATTTCCTTCATTAAACTTTCAAATATAAAGTGGCTAATGCTCCGAGAGAAGTTAGTAATAAGATGTCATTGTAGTATATACTCACGGGCTCACATAGTTATTATGTACATGTGTATGAGTTTTTATGTATTTCATTTAGTTTGAAGCATTACTTTGTAAGTTTGGTTAAATATTGGATCTGTATAATTACTTAGTGTGTTAAACATTATATTACATGCATAAGCGATATTTTTTGTATTTTATCCTAACTCGCGAATTATGAAGTTATTTTAAGTTCTTATTCTTTGTAACATAAGATTTTGATTTCATGTGTGTGTGCATATACCTTTTTAAGAATCCTGGATCCTTGATTTTATCATAATCAATCATTTCTTATTTGTTGCTTTTAAGTTTTATTATTTATTATTAATTATTAATTTATGGATTGAAAATTGATTCGGTTTATTTCATTTCAATGGTAAATTCTTTTTACGTGTATCACGGAATGAATTTTACCTTCTTATCCAACATATTATTGATATATATTCTCATATTCCCCCCCTAAACAACAGTATGTTGTAAATGTATCATCCAATTAACTACATGTATTAAATAAACAATCACACTTAAATACTTTAACACCCTATTACTAAAACTTGGTACGAATAACTCATAATTTACAAATTCTAAAGCATAATAAAATCCGTGCATTATGGATTTCTGGGAAAAATTAGGGGCTTCTCTCTTACAAAATAATTCTTAGAATGATGGATTTTATTCTATCATTTTGTCTTCAGTAGATGTCAAAAATACTATTGTTAACTACACAACTACACATTATATGCAAGTATACATTCTATTCTCATTATTTAACATTTTCATTTCAATTTACTTTGCATATTTACTTTCTCTCTCGAGTACTTCTTATTGATAATTATTAATGATCATGAAATTCCTATCTTTTCATAATTCAAAAAAATAAAATAAAAAATAACTAGGTCACTCATATCTCAATTCGTATTTTTTTTATAATAAAATATAAACAAAAAACTTGGTGGTTACTACTAATGTTTGACTATCATCTTCAATTGTAGTGATATGGAATTAACTGTGGAGGAGGACACTGAAGATCGTTCACCCACATTGCAGCTTGGGTCTTTTTGCCATTTGTTTTTATACTTACTCTACCATAAAGCAAGTTCCTCATTTTGCATATATGAAATTACATTATATGTATTTTAGCCTCTACTTCATCTAACACTTATTTCATCATCATTTATATTATTAAAAACACAAAATCACTTGAAGAAGTATCAACCTATTGTTGATTATAACATCTTTTACTATTGTTGGTTATAACATCTTTCACTTTAAGTTTCACTTGCATGGCTATTACACTGCTCAAACTCTCAAAGTCGTATATATATTCCATAGTCTTGGCCTCTTCATTACTTATTAACATATCCAACCTCATGATGATATTACAAAACCTTCTTATGTAATCTCAAGTTTCATCTTCATCTTATACCAATTCGCATGACTAGCATAATACTGCCATGTGGAACAAGACGTGCAACACACGATACCTACAACTAATGTATCCCACTACGTGCAACGCACGGGCATTGCCAACTAGTTGTTTTTATTTTTGAGCAGCTGACAGAAATATTTAAATTTAAATTAGTTTCAATCTCATCCCATGTATCCCGTGAGGCAGTTATCAACCCCTACCCTTCCCTTTTTTTTTTTTTCAGTTTCCCCGAAGGGCGACGCACGAAAAAAAGGCAAAATCGCCGCTACTCCCATCGCAGGCACCGCCTTTGCTACCACCACCGACGCCGCTTCTTCTACCACCAACACTGCCGTTTTTATTTCTTTCCCTTCAAGTTCACGCGTTTTTACCTCCCAATCAGCATTCTTCTTTATCTAATTTAGGGTTTTTGTGGTTGCTTTTTGTTAGGGTTTTGCTTGAATCTCATATCCGTTGACTTTGCAACCGCGCTTCTGCTTCTGCTGCTACCACCAACAACGCCTTTCCACCGTCGCTGCTGCTACTACCGACATACTTCACCTTCTTTTGCCGTTTCTAAAATCGAGGTTTCAAATGGGCCGAATTGAGTCTTTTGCCGTTTCCACCTTCTTTTGCGTTTTGATTATTGTCTTATTGATACTGCATTATTATCAGTTTGATATCGTTTTATGAATTTTTAATTGTTCCGAAATCTGAAAGGTATTTCGAAATTTTCTCTTTCGTCATTCAATTAGGGTTTATATACTAATAAGAACAAATTCACGTCTTACAAAGTTATGATTATTAATCATATTGTATTCCATTGCTGTGTGGTCGTTGTATGTGTACTCATTGCAACGGAAGAAACAAATTCGTGTTGTGTTTTTTATATTTTGTCTAACTGAAGTGTCGACATGCATCCTGATATTAAGAACAATAATATATTGAGCTACTGTTAGTTTTTTTCTGCAATAGTGGTATAGTTTTTAGGTATATACATAGCTAAATTCATATGTGTATTGAAATATTGAATGATAAAGGTGGAAAGGTTAAATATATTGGGAAGTTTAATTAAACCTGAGAATCAGTAACCCCAAGGGGTTGGCTTGGTGGTAGGATGCTTGGAAAGTTCCAAAGGGACCCAAGTTCAATCCTCACTTGCTACACTTTGGGGGGCTTGCCTTTCAAAAAAAAAAAAAAAAAAAAAAAAACCTGAGAATCAGTAAATCCCCAAACCACTACAGCCCTTCCTTTCTGGTGCTTCATTTGATGAATTGTATGAATGTTTAACGTGTTATTTGGTATAATTTTTTTATTAACTTTATCTATTGCGAATGTTCACAGTTTCCATTGTAGGTTCTCGTGCTTCATTTGATGAATTTGTTCGCACACCTATTTTCGTCATAAATGCTCACCTTTGGTCAATGTGTGAGCCCTCTGTTTAACTCGAGCCTGAAGGTATATAGTCGCAGGTTATTATTTATACACGTTCTTAGAGGGTACCTGATTAGTATATGTTTTCCCCTTCCCATTGACTGTGCTTTTGTTTGCTACTGTTTTTGTTAATGTGTTTGATTGCAAAGGTATACATGTAGTTATTATATATTTACATACATTATTTACAATGAGGTTCTTAAATTCATATTTTCAAATAGATATTGTTTATATGAAAGTATTACTTATGATATATGCGAACTACTGATGTATCATTTACTATGCTCCAAGTGCTGTTATTTGAAGACAACTTATATTGGAGGGCATTCAGCATGTTGTAGCTGCTGTCTTTTTGTGCTTGCTAAATATGTTTGACTTTATGTATAAAAATAGTTACCGTCCATTTTGTGTTTTCTTTTTTCAGGTTGTGTTGAAAGTTAGATTTGAGCTCCAATACGTATATGTTGTTTTGCTTCTTTATGGCAACTCATTTTATTCTTATTATTCTTTCAGATTACTTATCTTCCGACATCTCTGCTAGTTCTGATTTCTGTTTTCTGGATGAGGCCATGTATTAACAGGGTGTCTGATGCTATATATATGGATCTAAATGGTATAATAAGTTAAAATTCCAGATTGGCTGTTGTCAAGAGCACCGAGAAGCTTTGTGATGTATGTGTTTTTTTTTTCAATATTCGTAACATATTTCCGTTGTATAACATAATTTTATCTTTATAGCCCCGCGAATTCGCGGGTTATAAACTAGTAACATTATAAAAGCTGGGTTGGTGTTCTAGAAGCTTTTGTAAAAGCACACTTGAATATCTGCAGGCTATTTAAAAGCACACTATGTGTGTGCATATTATAATAATCTTGTTGTTTTCAGTTGTCGTATTGACATGGAAGTTTGCATTTGGTTTTGTTTGCAGTACCTGAGTTTAAAGCCAGACTCAAAATATTCTAAGGGGACAAAGCTGAAACCGGTGATGCCAATGGGGGAGATTTCTCCTAATTCTAAGGTGGACTCTAAAGAGACTTGCAGGAAGGCGTTGTCATGTGGTGGACATTGTGGCGTTCTTGAATTTCGGCAATCATATGGTGCGTTTCTCATGTGGGAATCATTCCTATCTCAACAAGTTTTGACACTGTTGGTATGACTATTCTTTCAATGTTAAGTGTTGGACGAATGGAATAATCTTCATCTCTATGTATTGTTATAATTTGTAAATCTCGGTTTGTTAATTAAATGTTCTTTATGTATTGTTCCATGATGTGGTTAGGCCATTTGATCCGATTAAAAAAGTTGAAGATGCTACAGGCGTAACTATCGCGTGGCCTTCTACGTTCATATCGGTATGTCTACCATAAATTTGTGATAATATTAATTTTTATTTTTATTTATAACATGCACTTTTATCCTTATAAATATATGAATTTTTTATTTGCAGGTGGTACCCTTGGATTAATAAAGATACGTGTTGATCGAAGACATTCTTCGTTGCTTTTCATTGTTTTTATTTTCTTTGTCGAATTTTATCTTAGTATTGATATGTTGGATTATCTTTGAATTTTTAATGTTTAGTGTTTTTCAATTTATGAGTACAATTTATTAAAATATGATTATGTTTTATTTTATATTTATTTTTAATAGAAATTATTAATTGGATGTCCAAAATCTGAATTAAATAAAAACTAGACCTGAATATATAGATTTAATAATCCGATCCGGGCCCAAATAATCAAACCGATCCGAATACCTGAATCGTAAAAGAACTCGAACCGGACTTGAATATTCGAACTGGATCCGAATATAGAAACCTATTCGGAAAACTATGACTTGATAGGACTCATTTTGTGGCTTTACTACTATTACGTGATAGGACCCCATATTGCTTAAAAATACATTTGTATTAGGACTTTTTTTAGTGGTACTAACCTTGAAAATAAGGACCTTTTTATGTGGTACTAAAGTAACATATCTTTATATATTAGGACCAATTTTGTGGTTTTAAGATATTTATATTATGACTTTTTAGTGGTACTAATCTTAAAAATCTTTATATTAGGACATTTTATGTGGTACTAAAGTATCATATAATTATATATTAGGACTCATTTTGTGGTTTTAAGGTGTAAAATATTTTTATTAGGACATTTTTTAGTGGTACTAACATTAATAATAATTATATTATGACCCTTTATGTGGTACTAAATTATCATACCTTTATATATTAAGGACCTATTTTGTGGTTTTAACGTTTCAAATATTTATATTATGACTTCTTTTAGTGGTACTATCCTTAAAAATAATTGTATTAGGACCCTTTATGTGGTACTAAAGTAAAATATGTGCATATTAGGACTTTTTCATTTGGTACCAAACTAGTGTATCGTTATATTAGGACTTTGTTTATTGGTACTAATGTACTATCTTTTTACAATAGGACCATTTTTTAGTCTTTAAGAATTCTAAATTTTTATTAGGACACTTGTGTTGGTACTTACATCATATATTTTTACTTTTTGGGACACCTTGTGTATGTCTCAATTTCAAAAAACGTCTCCTAATATGTATTTTAAGGACCTTTCTTTGTGGTTGTTAATTATATTATAGGACCTAATCATTAGTTTCATAATCTTATGACCTTTTAGGACACTTTTTAGTTTCTATACTTTATACGACCGCGTTAGATACAACCCCCATTGGTAGGTCCTATAAAGTGGCTTTATAGGACCAAATTGGGGGTCCTATAGGAGCATTTTTCTTGTAGTGCAATACGCAACTAACGTAACATCATAAGCAACAGCTAAAACCGATAGCGCCCCAAACGACTATGGCAACGCAAGTCCCAAGGTGTACAAAATCGACTATTGTCACACCCATAACAACATGTGAGCGAAACACGGCTATCGCATCACTAATCACACAACATGGTCCTCGCGACCCCACCATTGGTGTATAAAACAACCAATAGATCACAACATCCAACATGGTCGAAACAACCCGAGCCTAAACACATATGGAGGATGGTCGAAACAACCCAAACCTTAGTGAATTCGCAACAACCCGAAATTCACCAACCCAATCCATATTTCCACAACAAAATGACCGCACAACCCGAGTCACCGTGAATACGCGCAAACCGACATTCACTACCTTCACCCCATAGTATAACCGAGGATGGCCGTACAACCCGAGCCTTAGTGAATCCGAACTACCCGACATTCACTACCCCAAACTATGAGTCCAACCAACAGGGACAATCGTACAACCCGAAACATTGTGAATACGAACAACCCGATATTCACGTCCCAAACCACACACAAGGAATGGTACTCGCATTTTCCAACGGTACTCGCATTTCCCGATAATGTTATACCATGCCGATATAACACTACTCCCATCACAAATATCCATTAGTATACTTAACACCGCGTACACTAATTCCCCGGGTGATGTCTTAAACACCGCGACTAACTCACCCCCATGACAATGTGGTGTCTTGAACACCGCGAAGATACCACATGTCGATCAAACCAATGAGTGGTGTCTTAAACACCGCGACTAACCCACTCGTCACACATGCTCTTTTGGCCTCAACAACGAGTAGTGCAACATCGCGCACTGCCACACTATAGTGAATCCTAACGGATTACACTAACCATTCACCACAACCAAAAGTATATACGCATACTTATAACCTGTGAAGACCCGTCCTAATCTATCCGGACGAAGTCCATATAGATTATAAACGATTCACAACAGTTGATTACATCGCGAGGTACTTGACCTCTATATGATACATTTTACAAACATTTTATTCGTTTTTGAAAAGACAAACTTTCATTACATCAAAAGTTGACAGCAGGCATGCCATTTCATAATATATCTAACTATAATTGACTTAATAATAATCTTGATAAACGCGACGACTCGAATGTAACGACTTTTGAAATATGTCATGAATGACTCCAAATAATATTTCTAAGATGATTAAATGCACAGCGGAAGATTTCTTTCGTACCTGAGAATAAACATGCTTTGAAGTGTCAACCAAAAGGTTGGTGAGTTCATTAGTTTAACATAAATAATCATTTCCATCATTTTAATAGACCACAAGATTTTCATTTTTCCAGTTCTCGTAAATATACGTCCCACACATGGAGACAAAAATCATTCATATCGATTGAACACCTGGTAACCAACATTCACAATATACATATAAGAATATCCCCATCATTCCGGGATCCTCCTTCGGACATGATATAAATTTCGAAGTACTAAAGCATCCGATACTTTGGATGGGGCTTGTTGGGCCCGATAGATCTATCTTTAGTGTTCGCGTCAATTAGGGTGTCTGTTCCCTAATTCTTAGATTACCAGACTTAATAAAAAGGGGCATATTCGATTTCGATCATTCAACCATATAATGTAGTTTCAATTACTTGTGTCTATTTCGTAAAACAGTTATAAAAACAGCGCATGTATTCTCAGTCCCAAAAATATATATTGCAAAAATATTTAAAAAGGGATTAATGAAACTCACGTATATAAATATTGTAAAACAGTTAATAAAGCATTTTCATGTATTCTCAGCCCAAAAATATATATAAAAAGGGAATAATGAAACTCACGCATATAAATATTGTAAAACAGTTATTAAAACAGTGCATGTATTCTCAGCCCAAAAATATAATGAGTAAAAGGGAGCAAATGAAACTCACGCATATAATTATTGTAAAACAGTTAATAAAACATTTGCATGTATTCTCAGCCCCAAAAATGTAAAGAGTAAAAGGGGAGCAAATGAAACTCACCGTATTGTATTTTGTAGTAAAAATACATATGACGACATTAGACAACTGAACAATGCAGGGTTGGCCTCGGATTCACGAACCTATATCATTTGTATATTCATTAATATATATAATAGTAATTGAATAAATATCTTTATTATATTTTAATTTATATAATATGTATAATTGATTTGTGTATATATTCAAATTAATTTAATATTTGTATAGTTATATTAATATGTTCATATTTATATTCATAATTGTTTAGTATTACATTTAAGATCGATAGTTTTATCATTTGTAAGTATTTGCATAAGTAATCTTAATAAATTAGATATGTTGAGTTATACGAAATTTTATTATAATTATAGTAAATGTAATAAATATATTTATGTATGAAATATTTATATATTTGAAAAGATAGTTTTGACAATAATAATGATTTACCAATAATAATAACTTTTAATAATAATAATAATATTGTTTATACTGATAATTATAATAACAATAGAAATTTTATTGGTAATGATAATGTTTTTATTTTATGACACTCTTCCTAATATTCAAATATCTTCGTATAAAAATAATGTTTTAGTGTTATTACTAATCTTAATAACAATGATAATAACTATAGTTTTTAAATGAAACGAAAAAGTTAGATAATAATAATATTATCGAAAATAATACTTTTGATAAAAATACATAATACTTAATGATCATAATAACAATAACAACATTCTTTTTATTATTCATGTTAATATTTATAATAATAATTAAGTGATAACCTTAACAATAATAATTACATTAATGATACTTATAAGATTAATAATAATAATGGTCATACTATTTATAATTATGTTAACAATAATAATAATAATAATGATAATAACAATAATGAAATTACTACCTCAAAAAGAATAATGGCTTAAAATAATGTCCGAGCCCGAGATCGAACCCAAAACCTCTCGCTTAACCCAACTCCCATCCAAACCATATTTCTACTAGTTACTCTTTTGTAATATCCAGTACACTTAAATATTTAATCCACAAAACTATTTATGTACTAGTTTCAGCCCAACCGTAAATGGATCAATAGGTCACGGCCCAAATGAAAAACACGGCCCAACACGAGTATGGCCCAACAGTCCCACACTCTTTAGTAGTTTTTTTATTGAAAAAAAAAAATATTTTGCAGTTTCTCGGTTTTGAACCCAAGACCTCTTGGTAACCAAGACACACCTCAAACCATTCAACCACACCTGTTTTTCTGAAATAAACTCATATTAATTTCTTTTAACCTTTAAGTCTATTGTCTTCAAAATACAAAACCCATTTATATCTTCATCATCATCATCATCATCATCATCATCAATATCAACCTAAACGTCACCATTTTATCTTCATTAACTCTATCATGTAACATGATCATCATTTTCATCTGTCACCTCACTGTTCTAACATAATCATTTCACCATCGTTGTTATATAGAGGAAGAAAAAGAAAACAAAACAAAAAAGAAAAATATATGGCGAGTGAATGTTCGAGAAGATGATGAAAAGTACTATCCATTCGAACAGAAGTTATAGCAGTGGTTGGTGTGGTGTTTTACGGGGGCTGAGCAGCAGCGTATCAGAAACACGTCGAATATCCGTAGCTGTATACAGTAGCACATTAATGGGGTTTTTGGTGATTGTTTTCTGGCTGAAACAATGGTGGAAGAAGTATCGAAAACAGTGATTGAACATGGCGGCTGCAGCAGCAGTTAGCTGCAAGTGGTGATGGTTTACGGTAGTTTAAACACAAGAGAGAATATAAGGACGCAGCTGCAGTGTTTACAGAAAGAAAGAAAAAAAAATGGTTGTTTACGATGGTTTTCCATGGTGATGCTTGATGATGGTGATGTTGTAAGGTGGTGGTTCAATCGGCGGTGGTGGTCATGGTGGTTGACGATTGCAAGTGGTGATGGTGGTTGTTCATAATTCAAAATGAAAATCAAAAATAGGAGAGAGAGAGAGAGAGAGAGAGAGAGAGAGAGAAAAATGAGGGAGAGATGGTGCGGTGAGAGTGGTGATCGTGATTCATGGTAGTGGTGGTGTTGTAGGGTGGTGGAAGTGAGGATGACATGGTGGTGTCGAATTGCAGAGACGTTTGATGATGGTTCGAACAACAACCACGTTTGTTTTGTGATGGGTTTCCATTTGTATCATGTAATAGTATATATATATCTATAATTTATAGATTGAAGAAAGCAGAAAATAAAAAGTTTGTGGATTATATCTACATATATATATAGTATTAGATAAAAGCTAAATGGTCAGTGGGTTTTTGTGGGGATGGATGGATATAGCCTTATATTACTCAGTATTATTTAATTGTGAAGAAACAATCAAACATTGCAGCAAATAGTTTAATTGCAAGTTGGTGAAATGAAATAAAGGTAAATGGATGGATTCGTTTTATGAGGACAAATAGATATAATACATATATGTACATACAAACACAGTAACCAAATAAGTATAAAATAATACTCATCATTTCACATGAGTTCTAAAATGAACAAGTAGTAGCCGTGATTGAATTTTTATGCCGACAGTTTTCACGGACTCCTATTTCGTATCCCGTTGATAAATTAGTGGCGGATAAAAGTCTATCAAAAAATTCCCAAAATTTTAAATTAAATGTCTTTATTTAATTAGGTCATTATGGTGTAAAATTTAGTCATTTATTTAATAAATAAAAAGTACATCAACTGTCCCTCTCATTTATGAGTAAAATATAAAAAGTATTAAAATTAAATAATTAGATCCTAAATATACTTTTAATAAGCCTATAGCTTATATAACTCATTTTCGGATCACCGTTGATTTTAAAATGATATAAGTTCGATTTTTAATTTACTTATTATTGATCAAATGACAATTGAGCGTTATTGTTGCTTACAAAATAAATTCAAAACTATATATATATTCATTATACATTATTTACATATATAGCTATATTCTAAATAATAGTTATTATATATTATTTTATTTTACGTTATTAATTCTAACAATTACGTCATATAATATTTTAATTTATATTTCCAATTCATATATTTTTAAATATATGTATCTAATTACAAATAGTGGTTCGTGAATCGTCGAGAGCAGTCGAAGGGTAAATGTATACATGAAACAGTTCAAACTTTTTGAGACTCAACCTTACAGACTTTGCTTATCGTGTCGAAATCATATAAAGATTAAGTTTAAATTTAGTCGAAAATTCCCGGGTCATCACAGTACCTACCCGTTAAAGAAATTTCGTCCTGAAATTTGAGTGAGGTGGTCATGGCTTACAATAAAAATGTTTTCATGACCAATATGAGTTGATAATTAGAGGTTTATCATCTTTGAATAATAATGATAAAATAATTCGATTATTCTAAGAATACGAGTGAAGCTATCGCAAAAGAATGAATTGAAGAAAATAAGATTTTCCTTAGCTTTTGACGTAAACAGGGTTGAATTCCGGAATTCAAGGGATTCAAAAGAAAATCAGGAAATCTATAAGATATGATTCTTCGGCGAATAAGGAAATTAAGATCTTTCTAATTAAATACGGCGATCTACCTCGATTACCCTGTCTGATATCTCCATTATAAATTAAACTCCTTCTTTCCATTATTTTCACCATTCTTATACTTTCTTTCTTAGTTCATACATCCAAAAGATTTGTGAAAATGCTTAATCCAGTTCTAATTCTTGATATTTCCCTAATTATTATTTCTGTCATTCTTCCCTTCAATCTTCCACCAGAGAAATTTTGCTTACTTTTAATATAACCTTGGGGTGATACTATTCTTAATTATGCTGTGTCTTTATATCGCTATTCGTATTAATATTCATGGTTTGTAATTTCTGCGTTGCTGTTGAATTTTATATCTTTCCTTATATTTTAAAGTCCCTGCTTCTGTCTCCTATAATTATTGTCATCCACAATTAATGCGCTCTCTCATTTGCTGCGATTTATACCCCCTTTCTATTTCAGAGCTTCATGCTTTTGTTTACTTTTCGCAAGTAACAGTCCAGAATTCATAGGTATGGAGTTTCGAATAAACATAAGGTTTTAAATAAGGAAGAATGGGTTAGCACGCTTTGATTTGTCAAATTACCAGAATCACTGAGAATAGAACTATCAAGAATATATTTTCTTGATATGTTCATAAGTTAAGCAGAATGAAAGAGTTATGTAACATGGCACATGATGACGTTATAATCTGTGAATCATCATGTCCCATTTAGAAACTCAGCATGACTTACTATAATATAATCACGTTGATCAAGTGTCATTATATTATACTAACTCATGCATCAGTTCCCAACATTACTTCAATAACATTCATATTTTAAGCTTGAAAGTTTACAGAATATAGAAACTAACAGTTTCTATATGATGTAATACTGATAGCACGAAGAGATTAATGATTTCAGATAAGAATAGATATAAAATATCTCCAGAAATGTGGAGGATATTTATAATGAAAGATACGATAATATCTCGGAATATCTAAGATCAGAAGACGATAGAAACTATTGTCTTCAAAGGTTTAGAGTAAGGAGCAAGATATTCACTAAAGACTTTAGCAGACATTGAATCATTTGGATTCTTTGAAGTCAAACTTATTCTTTGTGATTTGTCCACGGCTTTCTTCATAGTTTTGCATACTCTGCTTTTCGGTACTAAATTTTCTATTGAATGTTTCCAATATAATAATACACAGGAAGCACGAGGAGATATATAATTTTGGACGAGAATATTTATGAAAATATCCTCAGAAATATCGAAGATATTGATGATGATATTTTGGAATTTCTAAGTTTTTCCGCAAGATTTTAACATGACCTCGGAGCAAGATATTCTCTAAAGATTTCAACGGATCCAGAATTACCCGAATCCTTTGAATATAGGGTTTGGTCCTTGTATTTGTCCTTGGTCTCCTTCATGGGTAGCTCAATCTGTTCTTCAATACTCAATTTTCTATCGAGCGTTCCTAACACTCCTTTCTTTATTATCAAACCTTTTGGTCGTTTAGACCATCTACCATTTTTCTGTTTCCTCTGCATTTAATGTTATGAAATCTCAATCATCGGTTATTAATCTGAGGTGGTTTCAGGAAAATTGTGTTTTTAGATGATTAAACGCTGATGGTAATATGGTGGAATATGGAAGGTTCCCTGGTAACAATAAAAGAGCACGCATATATATCAACGTTATAATAAGGTTATTTCGTACGAAAAGTCGAAGTTGTCTTGTTGGAGCTGTGACAAAACTGGCTATCTCGAACAGCAGATGCAAAGTTATTTTTGGTAATAATAACGCTAAAGGAATTAGCACAGCTACGTGTTAAACGTTTACTCGGATTCCGAGTGTTTTCAGGTGCATAACTATATGCATCAATCTTTTCTCTCGTAAATGAAATGCGGTTGGTTCATCCTCTCGATTGAGATGTTTTCAAGAATCATGAAAGGTTTGAACGCAGAATGTATTCGTGAAGATACAAATGATGTTTAAGACGAATTCAAGTGGCAACTTGAAGAATTGTTTAGTTTCATATGTTATAATCAATATTTTAATTCATTTTAATTGTCCAATGTTATTAGTCCCCAGTCAATAGTCCACAGTTGACAGTCCAATAATTCATATATAGTTTAATATATAATATTCGAATTAATTAATACGTGTTGTGACCTGTATACGTCTCAGACTCGATCACAACTCAAACTATATATATTATTGTAGAATCAACCTCAACCCTGTATAGAGAACTCGATCATTACTGCATATAGAGTGTCTATGGTTATTCCAAATAATATATATAGATGGGTCGATATGATATGTCAAAACATTGTATACATGTCCCGATATTTAAAGTGCATAAAATAAATAACATAAATTAAATGATGATAAATAAAGTGCGTAAAGTAAATAACAGAAAATTAAATGACAATAAATAAAATTGCGAGAATGTAAATTGCGATAATTAAATTGCGATAAACAAATTGCGATAAATAAAATGTAACCAGTTAGCTAGGAATAGTTAGCTGGAACAGTTAGCGTGGATTCTTAACAAAATTTTTCGTAGTTAATTTGTTTGTTTCTATCAAATTTTTATTTCGTCAAATGTTTTCTTCATTATGCCACTTGTTGGATTCTGATAGGTCAAAATCCAAATATGAAATTGGATATATATGGTTATTCTGTAGTGAACGGATTTGTATGTCGGTGGATGTAAGTAGGACAGTAAACGACTGTTGAATCAGCTTCGAAGAATGTACAGTGTAACTTATTAATGTGAAATCTAAAATTCCCTCGGGTATTACCTACCCGTTAAAATATTTTCACCATTAACAGTTTGTACAAAAGAATTTTTAATTACAATCTTTGTGAAAACATATATACATATATATTTTCTTCAGGTGTAATCATGGATTTAATGAGTTAATATGATATTAATCTCATTTGATTTACTGTTAGAACTAGAATACATAATCTCTAAAACATTTAGAGATTACTTAATCGTCATGAAGAATGAAGATAATCGATGTAGAACTACACGTAGAACGATAATAATACTCGAGGTACAGAATAAGATGTTGAGGCATGGATTGTTGATGGTACTGGCGCTGTTATTGATGGTACTGTTGGTGCTGATGATGTTGCTGAAGCTGGTATGTTCTGCACCATATTCTCCAAATTGATTACTCGAGCGTGAAGTTCGTTGACTTCTTCCATTATTCCGGAATGATTGTCGGTTGGAACGAGCGGATGAATAAGGTTGAGAATTTTGGATATCATATAATCATGGCGAGATATCCTGGAAATGAGAGAGAAAATAGTAATACGAACAGTTTCGCCGGTAAGTGCTTCAGGTTCATCGCCAAGAGGTAAATTCGGTTGGTGGAAGGGATCGCCTTCTTCGCGTCTCCATTGATTAAGTCGACTACGAACCCATCAGATGAATTGGGGGTGACTGATTGGTTGAGTCATTCTGGTGACGCTGATAGGTGAAACTCCATATCGGAATAGCTGTAGGAATCCGAGGAATTCGAACTGGTTGAGGGATTCATCTCGTACGATCAGATGAAGGACTTTTCGATAAGAAATAGATTATAGGATGTAGATTTAGTACCCTGCAATACATAAGTTACATATGCATATATAATACTAAAATCCCATAAGTTTCAAAGGAATCTACGGGAGCTTTCAGGCAAAGGTAACAATAGCATATACGCTAAGATATGAATTTATCTATACACTGTCTATGCAATAGAGGCAGTAAGACGTGTCTAGACTTTAAGGATGATAAGAAAATAATTTTTGACACTAAATGATAAGCAAAACTTTTGACATGCAGACACGGTCGAAGTCCAGACTCACTAATGCATCCTAACGACTTATCATTTATACACACTAATGCAGATATGGTTCGCTAAGACCACCGCTCTGATACCAACTGTGAAGACCCGTCCTAATCTATCCGGACGAAGTCCATATAGATTATAAACGATTCACAACAGTTGATTACATCGCGAGGTACTTGACCTCTATAGTCCACCTACCAACAAGGCACTAACTATAACCCGTTCTGACCTGTTCAACTACAAGTCCCTCAACAATTAAGCACACATAAAAGTCTAAGTCTAGGCACCTATCTCAAGTCGCCTAAATCCCTTAGACCATGCTCTGATACCACTTGAAACATCCCAACCCGTATTAAAACCGGCCCATAAATTTTTTTTCCTTTTAATACACGTTAAATAATACTTTAGGTCCCATTACACAAATTTCCAAAACGTATTTTCATCAAAGTAAGTTCAATGAACTTAAAACGTACAACAGTAAGTTAAACTTCTTAATACAATAATACGCTAGTTAAATCATAAATCGGTTATAATCATTATGACCCGACTAGTTACGTTTACACAAAACCGAGCATGGTGATTTGGGACTACGCTACCCAAATCCTAATTAGTCCAAGAGTAAGATCTTCTAAAGCAACCTAGCCAAGATCTCTAATCCCCACGCTTACCCGAGCCGCCACCACACGAACCTATAAAAATATCAACAACGAGAGGGTAAGCTAATGCTTAGTGAATGTAAAGATACTACACACATACATATGCATAAAATGGCTACGCATCACCAAGCATCAAAATAACACATACCGTATCCGCATGGTAAACAACTACAAAAGAGCACAATACACAAAGTAGCTACACACTACGTAATCACCAAGCTAACGCCACAAGATTAGCTACAACACAACAATAAGTATATACGCGTATATAACAAATATAATCAACAATAATGATAAGGTTAACCCCTTAACCCAAACCACATGAAGGTCGGCCGAACTACCCGAGCCTTAGTGAATTCGCACTACCCGAGATTCACTTCCTTCACCACTTCTACAACCGAGGTTGGCCGAACTACCCGAGCCTTAGTGAATTCGCACAACCCGAAATTCACCACCTCATCACCAGGATGACCGAAACAACCCGAGTCATCATGAATCCGCACTAACAAAGATTCATTTCTCAACAACAAATGCTAGCAACCCATCGCCAAAAAGGGTTATCCAAAACGCTAGCCAATTCACAATACCATGGGTAAAACCCACAACGCATAAGCGTATCACAAGGACCCGAAGCACAAGATCCATTCTCCCACACGAACATAGAGTAAACTCGAACAAGGGTCACCCTACACGCACGCACCCATTTTACACATACACATGTGCATAGTAAATTTACACTCACCTAGAAGTCTTGATGGATGCCAACCAAAATCCGCAAACGCCAATGGAACGTACCTATTCCATTATCACATAACAAATAACACAATTAGGGTGGATTTACAAACCAACCCAAAATCGACAACTAGCGCAATTTCGACCCAAAAGCACCTCCAAGCACATACCGCGCCCAAACTAACCAATAATCACTAACACTAGTGACAATGGTCCTAATAAGCCACCTAAACCCGAACACAAGTGTTAAACACTTGTCTTGCCCAATTTGACACCAAAACCCTAATTTTGACCCATTTCAAAATTAGTCAACCGAATGAACCCTAAAGGCTTCCAACACCTCAATAATCACTAAATACTAGTGATTACACCCATTTGCAAGTCTTACAAACTTACACTTGTTCACTAAACCCAAAACCTACCAATAACAACAATAAACCCGAATCTTGGTGTTAATCTTCAATTAACAACTAAATGGGTTCCATGTATGAACATACAATCAAAAGCCCTAAATTTGAATGATGAACACAAAAATGAATTTCAGAGTTAGAGCTTACCGCTAGTATCACCTTGTAGCTAAGAACGAGGGGAACAAACTTGTCTCTTACGCTTTCGATCAAAACCCGCTTCTTCCTTTCCAAAAATCCCTTTGAATCAATTGGGGTGTTTGAGTTTTTGAGAGAAAATGAAGAAGAAAAGGAAAAAGATAAAAAGGAAATGAAATGGATGGATGAGATTAAGATCTCAAATCTGGCTCAAACGTAAAATGACCAAGATGCCCTTGAATATCTTTTAAAATCACAAAACTGGTACCAGTCTGCCCAGATTACCGCGCCGCGGCCTTAATCATCGCGCCGCGACCTATAACGTATTCTGGTGGTTGCCTTAACATGCCTCCTGGAATTGAAATCAGCTGAATGCCGCGCCGCGGCACCCTTCTCCGCGCCGCGAGATAAACCGTGGTCTGGTGCCCTTGTTTACATGCCTCCTGATCCTGATTCCAGTTAATTGCCGCGCCGTGGCCTCCTATGTCATGCCGCGACATACAACATGACCTGACTCATTTTCTCGTAAACAAGACTTTAACCCTCGAACATGTCCCGAAGCCTTCATACACCTATCGTACATACACGATACACCTATAAATCATATACGGGGAAAAACGGGGTATTACACAAATATTATTATAAAAATGATTAAAATTACAATTAAGTTACAATTTAATGAATTACTAATATTATTATTATTATCATTATTATAATACGACTTTTTATTATTTATATTTTATCAAATAAACAATAGTAATATAAAAATATAATTAATACATATAACATAACTATATTAATATTTTTATGATAAATATTAAGTATTTATTTAAATATATAAAATAAATATAGTTAATTAAGTAATGAAACATTTAATTTATTAAAATAAAAAGTATATCACTAATAATGTAGTGACCCGAACTTTTTCATGTTTATATATATATTAAATGAAATTGTTATTTACATGATTAAGTGTTTCCAACATGTTAAGAAATCAAACTTGTTAAGACTTGATTAATTGAAATAGGTTTCATATAGACAATTGACCACCCAAGTTGACCGGTGATTCACGAACGTTAAAACTTGTAAAAACTATATGATGTCATATATATGGATATATATATATATATAGTTAAAATGGTATTATGATAAGTAAACATATCATTAAGTATATTAACTATGAACTACTTATGTAAAAACAAGACTACTAACTTAAGGATTTCGAAACGAGGCATATATGTAACGATTATAGTTGTAACGACATTTAATTGTATATATATCATATTAAGATATATTAATACATCATAATATCATGATAATGTAATAATTTAACATCTCTTTAGATGTAATAAACAATGGGTTAACAACATTTAACAAGATCGTTAACCTAAAGGTTTCAAAACAACACTTACATGTAACGACTAACGATGACTTAACGACTCAGTTAAAATGTATATACATGTAGTGTTTTAATATGTATTCATACACTTTTGAAAGACTTCAAGACACTTATCAAAGTACTTCTACTTAACAAAAATGCTTACAATTACATCCTCATTCATTTTCATCAACAATTCTACTCGTATGCACTCGTATTCGTACTCGTACAATACCCAGCTTCTAAATGTATTTACTATTGGTATATACACTCCAATGATCAGCTCTTAGCAGCCCTTATGAGTTACCTAACACATTTGAGAACCATCATTTGGCAACTAGCATGAAATATCTCATAAAATTACAAAAAAATTAGTAATCATTCATGCCTTATTTACAAGTAAACAAAATTACACATCCTTTATATATAATTGTTGAGTCCCCAAAATAATTAAGGATTTAATTATGACAAAACTGTAATTTATTTGCACTAAAGTGTTATGTGCAGTCAGCACAAGTTTGTTCATGTATAGACAGCAGATGTAGCTGTGTCGAGTGTTTAGTTTGCTGCTCAGTCTACCAGCACAAGGTAGACAGTGTTCTTCAATCAGCACAGGATGTGTACTCAGCAAATCAAGAACATGAAGTGGCTCAGTAATGAAGAACCAGCACAGCTAGAATGCAGCTCACTACACAAGACAGCTACGCTCCATTATAAGCATAGTCGTTTTCCCAAGTGGTCTACATCAATGGTACTATTCAACAGAAGTCAAAGACAAAGTTGAACAGAAAAGTACATGCGTCGGCGGCTGACAAGTGACCTTACAAGACCACGTGGGAATGCAGAAGGTTAACGCATGTGCAGACATGGGTTATACTTTGTCATCACCTAGGGAACACAACATTCTATTTGTTTAATCAAATGGTGGTGCCAAACCGAATTGGGGTGTTCCTGCAAATAGCTACCAAAGTGGAAAGAAGAGAGCATGCTCTCTGATATAGTTGTCTCCACAAGTACAGACATCCTATGTACCAGTGGACAATAGAACCATTACACGGTTAATAGGACTACTATATATTGTTGTATCCACTATTGTTACAACTAGTGGTGTGGGTTTATTTTATAGAGTCAAAACGTGTAATAGCTGTTAGTTTACCTCTTAGCTATAATCTAGGTAATCTGTATCAACCAACTATCATTCTGCCAAGGATAGTTGTGATTCTTTGTGATTCAATCAATAAAGAATAACTGTTGAAAATTACATGTGACTCTATTTATTTGCATGATTGAATACTAATCGAGTTTAACTGTTTAGTTAATTGAAAAGAAATTGTATTCATCCCCCTCTACAATACTCCTGTTGTTATCAAGGGACCAACAACTGGTATCAGAGCTTCAGTCTTGATAATTAATATCTTGGATCTGAATTCTCTCATGGCTGCATATACTAATACAGCTTACCTTAAAAATGGCTCATCCAATAGACCACCCAAATTTGATGAAGATGAGTATGAAACTTGGAAGGCAAGATTCATGCTTCACCTTGAGTCTATTGACCCACTCATGCCTGGTATCGCCACAGATGGTCCATTTGTGCCTACTGAGACTATTGGTAGTGCACCAGCTACAGCTGATAGTCCTGCTGTTCCTGGCAGAGAGGTTATTCTCACTCCTTCTAGATGGGATGCTGAGGATAAACGTTGTGTTGGACTTGACCCTAAGATCAGAACCTTGTTAGCTATAACTTTGCCTAACCCACTGTTCAAACTGATTAAGGGAAAAGAAAATGCCAAGCTTATGTTGGACTATCTAGATGTTACCTATGAGGGTATGGGAGAAGCTAGGCAGAATAGAATGATTGCTTTAAAATGAGAATATGAAATGTTCTTTGCCTAAAAATACGAAACCCTTAAGCAAACCTTCATTAGGTTTAACTCCTTGATTGCTGACCTGATCACTCTGAATGTCACCTATACTGAGTTTGAACAAGTTAACAAATTCATAGATTCACTGCCCACTAAATGGAAATCTATTACTGACCCCTTAAGAACCACTCAAACCCTAAAGAACTTTAACATGTCTTCTCTCTACAGTTCACTTTGGAACCATGAAAGAAAACTTTAGGTCTGCCCCCACCACTTCAAAATCTTCTAAGACAGATGATACTGCTCTTATTGCTGCTGCTAAAAAGAAAGCTCAAAAGGCTTTACTGGTTCAAAAGTTGCTGGCAGAAGAAGAGTCAGCTGGGAGTGATGTGGATAGTGGTACTGGGTCTGAAGAAAGCAGTGATGACGAAAGTGATGCATAAGGGTTTGCTGAAGGTATGGCTTTGCTGGCTAGGCAGTTCAAAAGGTTCAATCGTAATAGAACCAGCAAGTCATACAAAGGGAGTAAGAAACCGAGTGCTAGGTATAGCAGCAAGTCAGTCAAGGGTCCTAAATCTGAGTGTTATAATTGTGGAAAGGTTGGACATTTTGCTACTGAATGCATGTCCAGGAAACCTTCAACTTCACATGCTAACTCTTTCTCAAAAGCTGACAAGTACAAAAACAAGTATAAAGCTATGAAAGCTCAGATGAAGGAAAGTGCTAAGACTGATAAGAAGGGTAAAAAGCCAGAAAAGGTTCTAGTTGCTGAGCATCATGATTGGGATGAAACCAGCTCGTTGTCTTCCTCTGATTGTGATACTGATGATGATGGTGCTGGTTATGCTCCAAAAAAGAAGCTGTGTTTAATGGCCAAGGAGGTCAAGGAGTCTGATGAGGATGATAGTGGTAGCAAGTTTTTGGCTGATATGAGGGAAGCTGATCAGAAAAGAGATTCTCCTCAATGGAAAACTGAATTGATGTATAAGGTTGATAATTTTCGAACTTATACTGATGATGAAAAGGCCGAAATGTTTGACTACCTAAGAGTTGACTTATGTAGAGGCAGCAAACGTGAAGAAGTTTTGATATCAGACAACAAATCTTTAAATGAGAAACTTAATTGCAAAAATGATGAAGTTAAAATCTTGAAAGATGATATTTCAAAACTCGAAAAACAAAATTTTTCTTTAAGGTCTCTTCACGTTGAGGCAACAGAAGTCAAGAACCAGCTGGATAATCTTAAAAAGGTTGTCGCTTCATGGTGTACATCTGCTCAATGCACAGCAAAGTGTGTTAACGAGCAGGTGCCTGTCCAAGTTGAAGCTTTCTTTGCTGGTGACTATGCTGCTGCTGCTGCTATTGCAGAGGTTACTTTCATGGACCCAATTCTTGAAATAGATCCTGAAGCTATCTTGCCAAATACTTTTGCCAAGATAGTTAAAGGTAAAAAGGTCTTGACAAATAAATTTGTTAGACCTGCTACTGTGTCCCCACCACCTGCCATTAAAGAGATTTTGGAGGATGAGGTTAGAGCAAGAGAAGCCAGTACCTCAATTGATGAGACTACTGACCCCTCAAGCATCTACTATATGACTCCAAAAGAAAGACGTATCAAAAGGGAAATCACTAAAAATAATCTTAGAAAAGTTAAATCTACTGATTCCCCTTCGTGTTCGAGTTCCAATTGTGCTGAGCCAGCTGATGACAAACTTACTGGTCAACCAGTAGCTGCAGACAAGCCAGTCAAACGTAATACTGGAAAGTCCAAGGCAGCAGGAAAAACATCTTCTAGTTCATCAGCTTTAGTAGACAAGCCAGTAACTTCCCACGCTGGCTCGTCAAATGATAAAGGTAAAGCAATACGTCATGACTATGGTACTGGTTCCAAGAAGAAAGCTGCCCTTAAGGGAAAAGCAAAAGTGGACTCGAATGAAGAGCTGTCTATCACTGAGATTATGGCAGTCAAGCTTGACCAGCTTATTGAGGCAGTAACCAAACATCGCCCCGATCCCCTTTACAATGTGTATGACCCATCACCGATACCAAATGTGAGAAAATACTACAAATGTGGCAGCAAGTTTCACTTAGCCAATCGGTGTTCTTTTACCCCAACCCCGTCTGCTGATGCTTCTTCAAGCAAACCAGCAGACAGGAAGAGATCATCAAAGATGACCCTTCCAGAACCCATCCTTGGATGGGTTCCCAAAAAGAACTAATCTCTTAGCTACTGTGCAGGGCATTCAAAACAAGCAAATCTGGTATCTCGATAGTGGATGTTCGAGACATATAACCGGATGTAAGTCCCTGCTAATGGACTATCAAGAAAAAGATGGTCCAGTTGTTTCGTATGGAGATAATTCGTTGGGTTACACAAAGGGTTTTGGTACTTTGACTAATGGGAATGTCACATTCTCAAATGTTGCATATGTAGTTGGGCTTAAACATAATTTACTCAGCATAAGCCAACTGACAAGCAAGAACAAAATAGTCCAATTCAGAAAGAAAATTGGAACTATTTTTGATAAGACAGGGAAGCCACTGCTGACTGCAAAACGTCATGAAAACATGTATCAAATTGACATGAACACAGTAGTCACAACAATTGATACTTGTTTCTATTCGAAGGCAGCAGACAACCTGAAATGGTTATGGCACAATAGACTCTCACATCTCAAATTCAAAGATATTCACAAATTATCCAGTAGAAGTTTAGTGTCTGGGCTACCCACTATGTCTTATGTAAAGGACAGACTGTGTCCTGGTTATGAAAAAGGAAAACATCACCATGCCTCATTCAAATCAAAGCAAATCTCATCTGTTGAGAAACCATTTCATTTACTTCATATGGATCTTTTTGGTCCTATTAATGTGGCCAGCTGTAGTGGGAAGAAGTATACACTGGTTATTGTTGATGAATATTCCAGATACACCTGGGTATTCTTTTTGAAGCAAAAGAGTGAAGCTGCTGATGAAATTATCAATTTTATCAAAAGAATGGAGCTTTTAAATGGGCAACTGGTGAAACAGCTAAGAAGTGATCATGGTACAGAATTCAGAAATGCTACATTAGAAGAATTTTGTGCTGATAAAGGTATTTCACAGAACTTTTCTGCTGTGAGAACACCTCAACAAAATGGTGTTGCAGAAAGAAGAAACAGAACTCTCATTGAAGTAGCAAGATCTATGTTAGCTGAGTCTGGGCTGAAAAATTCATATTGGGCAGAGGCTGTGAACACTGCATGTTTTACCCAGAATAGATCTCTAATTGTGAAAAGACATCAGAAAACTGCTTATGAAGTTCTCAAAGGAAGAAAACCCTCAATCTCATTTCTTCATGTATTTGGCACTCCCTGTTTCATTCTCAACAATAGGGATCAGTTGGGCAAGTTTGATGCTAAGGCTGATGAAGGTATATTCTTGGGATATTCCAACATGTCAAAGGCATATAGGGTTTTCAATAAAAGAAGGGGTTGTTTTGAAGAATCGATTAATGTTACATTTGATGAAACTGCCCCAGCCTCATCTTCCAGTCACGAAGATGAAGAATTATTGTTTGAAGAGCCTACTCAGCAAGGTCTTGATGATGAAGAGGAACCAGCTACAAATCCCTCACCAATCCATGTTGCTGGGTTCTCTGATGATGAGATGGAACACTCTGTTCCATCTGTGTGTAAACCAAGTGGACCTACTGGCTCTACTGAAGTCCTACAACTTGAGCATAGGTCTACTGCTTCTGAAGGATCACAAGCTGGTACTGGTTACAATAATACTGAACAGCTGTCTCCAATTGCTGCTCATACCTTTGAACCAGCTGATGATCAAGATGCCGTGTGTTCCACGATAAGCTCACCTGTTCATAACACTAGATGGACAAAATAGCATCCAATTGAGCAAGTCATTGGTAATCTGGCTAGTGGTGTTAAAATAAGAAGGCATGCAACCAGCAATTTCTGTATGCATGTAAATTTTGTGTCTACCATTGAACCTAAATGTCCTAATGAAGCAATCAAAGATCCAAGCTGGGCAGGAGCTATGCAAGAAGAGATCTCCCAGTTTGATAGGAATAAGGTTTGGACATTGGTACCTAAACCTGATGATGAAACTAAGAAAATCATTGGTACCAAGTGGGTTTTCAAGAACAAGATGGATAAAGATGGGATTGTGATCAGAAACAAAGCTAGATTGGTAGCTCAAGGTTTTAAATAGGAAGAAGGATTGGATTATGGAGAGACTTATGATCCAGTGGCTAGGATGGAAGCTATTAGACTATTCTTGGCGTATGCTGCTAAGATGAACTTTAGGGTATCCCAGATGGATGTTAAATCTGCATTTCTAAATGGGAAGCTGCAAGAAGAAGTTTATGTCAAATAGCCTCCTGGTTTTGTAAGCATTAAATATCCAGACCATGTCTACAAGCTAGACAAAGCTCTTTATGGCCTCAAACAGGCTCCAAGAGCATGGTATGAGACACTTCATGTGTATCTCACTGGTATAGGTTTTAAAGTTGGAACAATTGACACCACTCTGTTCTCAAAAGAGACAGATAGTGATCTCTTGCTGGTTCAGATATATGTGGATGATATTATTTATGGATCTAAAAACGAGAAACATTGTCAAGATTTTTCAAAACTTATGTCAAAGACATATGAAATGAGCTTACAAAGAGACTTGAAATACTTTTTGGGATTGTAAATTAAACAACTTGATGATGAAATTTTTATAAGTCAGGATAAATATATCAAAGATATGCTAAAGAAATTTGGTCTGACCTATTTAAAAGATATAGGGACTCCAATGGCAGCAACTATTAAAATAGATGCTGATCCCAATGGTGAACCAGTCAATATCACTGAATATAGAGGTATGATTGGATCCCTACTTTATCTCACAGCCAGCAGACCAGATATTATGTTTGTCACATGTCTCTGTGCCAGATATCAAGCTGATCCTAAAGAGTCACACTTGCTAGCAGTAAAAAGGATATTTAGGTATCTGAAAGCTATTGCTAAACGTGGTCTTTGGTATCCCAAAGACCAGGATTTTGAGCTAATTGGGTATTCAGATGCTAATTTTGCAGGGTGTAAAATAGACAGGAAAAGTACTACTGGTGGTTGCCAGTTACTGGGTGGTAGGCTAGTCAGCTGGACGAGCAAAAAGCAAAATACTGTGTCCACATCTACTATTGAGGCAGAATACGTTTCTGCTGGTAGTTGTACTGCTCAAGTACTGTGGATGCAAAGCCAGCTGAAAAACTATGGTGTTCATGTTACAAAGACTTCAATTTACTGTGACAACACAAGTGAAATAGCTATCACCAACAATCTTGTGATGCATTCAAGAATAAAGCACATTGACGTTTGATATCATTTCATAAGGGATCATGTTCAAAAAGGAGATGTGGAGCTACATTTTATTTCAACAGACCAGCAGTTAGCAGATCTATTCACAAAGCCCTTAGATGAGAAACGTTTTAACTATCTCATCTCTGAGCTGGGTATGCTTGAACTTTAAATAAAAGACAATTTTTGTTGGTGTGCTGACTCTACAAGATGTAGGGCAAACCAGTAAGCCATTTTTGTTAACTTACTGCCTACATGTAAAACACTCAGCACAACATGGTCTTTTATATTTTTGGTTACTCAAAATGTTTTTAATTGAAATAATAAATAGCTCACAAAATTAAATGATTCCTTAAATCTGAAACTCATTTACTTCCAATGATTTAAATTAAATTCATGACATATTAAATGTAACAAAGTATTTTGTATTTAATACAAAACTTATTTTGTGGTTTTTAAATTTTTTTTTTTACAAATTAAAACCTGCTGCATTTAATGTTGAATGGGAGGTATGAGTGTTCAAGCCGTATATACGTCAAATCATCAGTCTGTGTCCCCTCGACGGTGCCAGTCTGTCACATCTGCCCACGCGCCTGCTAATGGCAGTTGTCATTTTCTCTCTCCTGCCTTTTTCACCCAATCACAACGGTTAAAAGAGTGTTTTATCTTCCATAATAACCTTCGGTTATTCCGTTTTCAAATTCACACTCTTCTCTCTAAAAATCCCCAAATCTTCAAATCAATTCATACATCTATCTTCTACGAAATCATCAATGGCAGAACAACAACAACATCAATCACCACCTGCTGCAAACCAGCCAGGGGAACAACAACCACAGCAATAACAACCGGTAGCACCACAACAACTAGAACAACAAGTACAGCAACAACCACCGGTCATCGAAGAACAAGTGGTGCAGGGCCCTCTGTTCAACCTTGAAATGTCCCGTTCTTATTGATTAAAAACGTTCCATATTAATTGATTTCGTTGCGAGGTTTTGACCTCTATATGAGACGTTTTTCAAAGACTGCATTCATTTTTAAAACAAACCATAACCTTTATTTCATAAATAAAGGTTTAAAAAGCTTTACGTAGATTATCAAATAATGATAATCTAAAATATCCTGTTTACACACGACCATTACATAATGGTTTACAATACAAATATGTTACATCGAAATCAGTTTCTTGAATGCAGTTTTTACACAATATCATACAAACATGGACTCCAAATCTTGTCCTTATTTTAGTATGCAACAGCGGAAGCTCTTAATATTCACCTGAGAATAAACATGCTTTAAACGTCAACAAAAATGTTGGTGAGTTATAGGTTTAACCTATATATATCAAATCGTAACAATAGACCACAAGATTTCATATTTCAATACACATCCCATACATAGAGATAAAAATCATTCATATGGTGAACACCTGGTAACCGACAATAACAAGATGCATATATAAGAATATCCCCATCATTCCGGGACACCCTTCGGATATGATATAAATTTCGAAGTACTAAAGCATCCGGTACTTTGGATGGGGTTTGTTAGGCCCAATAGATCTATCTTTAGGATTCGCGTCAATTAGGGTGTCTGTTCCCTAATTCTTAGATTACCAGACTTAATAAAAAGGGGCATATTCGATTTCGATAATTCAACCATAGAATGTAGTTTCACGTACTTGTGTCTATTTTGTAAATCATTTATAAAACCTGCATGTATTCTCATCCCAAAAATATTAGATTTTAAAAGTGGGACTATAACTCACTTTCACAGATTTTTACTTCGTCGGGAAGTAAGACTTGGCCACTGGTTGATTCACGAACCTATAACAATATATACATATATATCAAAGTATGTTCAAAAATATATTTACAACACTTTTAATATATTTTGATGTTTTAAGTTTATTAAGTCAGCTGTCCTCGTTAGTAACCTACAACTAGTTGTCCACAGTTAGATGTACAGAAATAAATCGATAAATATTATCTTGAATCAATCCACGACCCAGTGTATACGTATCTCAGTATTGATCACAACTCAAACTATATATATTTTGGAATCAACCTCAACCCTGTATAGCTAACTCCAACATTCACATATAGAGTGTCTATGGTTGTTCCGAAATATATATAGATGTGTCGACATGATAGGTCGAAACATTGTATACGTGTCTATGGTATCTCAAGATTACATAATATACAATACAAGTTGATTAAGTTATGGTTGGAATAGATTTGTTACCAATTTTCACGTAGCTAAAATGAGAAAAATTATCCAATCTTGTTTTACCCATAACTTCTTCATTTTAAATCCGTTTTGAGTGAATCAAATTGCTATGGTTTCATATTGAACTCTATTTTATGAATCTAAACAGAAAAGTATAGGTTTATAGTCGGAAAAATAAGTTACAAGTCGTTTTTGTAAAGGTAGTCATTTCAGTCGAAAGAACGACGTCTAGATGACCATTTTAGAAAACATACTTCCACTTTGAGTTTAACCATAATTTTTGGATATAGTTTCATGTTCATAATAAAAATCATTTTCTCAGAATAACAACTTTTAAATCAAAGTTTATCATAGTTTTTAATTAACTAACCCAAAACAGCCCGCGGTGTTACTACGACGGCGTAAATCCGGTTTTACGGTGTTTTTCGTGTTTCCAGGTTTTAAATCATTAAGTTAGCATATCATATAGATATAGAACATGTGTTTAGTTGATTTTAAAAGTCAAGTTAGAAGGATTAACTTTTGTTTGCGAACAAGTTTAGAATTAACTAAACTATGTTCTAGTGATTACAAGTTTAAACCTTCGAATAAGATAGCTTTATATGTATGAATCGAATGATGTTATGAACATCATTACTACCTTAAGTTCCTTGGATAAACCTACTGGAAAAGAGAAAAATGGACCTAGCTTCAATGGATCCTTGGATGGCTCGAAGTTCTTGAAGCAGAATCATGACACGAAAACAAGTTCAAGTAAGATCATCACTTGAAATAAGATTGTTATAGTTATAGAAATTGAACCAAAGTTTGAATATGATTATTACCTTGTATTAGAATGATAACCTACTGTAAGAAACAAAGATTTCTTGAGGTTGGATGATCACCTTACAAGATTGGAAGTGAGCTAGCAAACTTGAAAGTATTCTTGATTTTATGAAACTAGAACTTTTGGAATTTATGAAGAACACTTAGAACTTGAAGATAGAACTTGAGAGAGATCAATTAGATGAAGAAAATTGAAGAATGAAAGTGTTTGTAGGTGTTTTTGGTCGTTGGTGTATGGATTAGATATAAAGGATATGTAATTTTGTTTTCATGTAAATAAGTCATGAATGATTACTCATATTTTTGTAATTTTATGAGATATTTCATGCTAGTTACCAAATGATGGTTCCCACATGTGTTAGGTGACTCACATGGGCTGCTAAGAGCTGATCATTGGAGTGTATATACCAATAGTACATACATCTAAAAGCTGTGTATTGTACGAGTACGAATACGGGTGCATACGAGTAGAATTGTTGATGAAACTGAACGAGGATGTAATTGTAAGCATTTTTGTTAAGTAGAAGTATTTTGATAAGTGTATTGAAGTCTTTCAAAAGTGTATAAATACATATTAAAACACTACATGTATATACATTTTAACTGAGTCGTTAAGTCATCGTTAGTCGTTACATGTAAGTGTTGTTTTGAAACCTTTAGGTTAACGATCTTGTTAAATGTTGTTAACCCAATGTTTATAATATCAAATGAGATTTTAAATTATTATATTATCATGATATTATCATGTATGAATATCTCTTAATATGATATATATACATTAAATGTCTTTACAACGATAATCGTTACATATATGTCTCGTTTAAAAATCATTAAGTTAGTAGTCTTGTTTTTACATATGTAGTTCATTGTTAATATACTTAATGATATGTTTACTTATCATAGTATCATGTTAACTATATATATATCCATATATATGTCATCATATAGTTTTTACAAGTTTTAACGTTCGTGAATCACCGGTCAACTTGGGTGGTCAATTGTCTATATGAAACATATTTCAATTAATCAAGTCTTAACAAGTTTGATTGCTTAACATGTTGGAAACATTTAATCATGTAAATATCAATCTCAATTAATATATATAAACATGGAAAAGTTCGGGTCACTACAGTACCTACCCGTTAAATAAATTTCGTCCCGAAATTTTAAGCTGTTGAAGGTGTTGACGAATCTTCTGGAAATAGATGCGGGTATTTCTTCTTCATCTGATCTTCACGCTCCCAGGTGAACTCGGGTCCTCTACGAGCATTCCATCGAACCTTAACAATTGGTATCTTGTTTTGCTTAAGTCTTTTAACCTCACGATCCATTATTTCGACGGGTTCTTCGATGAATTGAAGTTTTTCGTTGATTTGGATTTCATCTAACGGAATAGTGAGATCTTCTTTAGCAAAACATTTCTTTAAATTCGAGACGTGGAAAGTGTTATGTACAGCCGCGAGTTGTTGAGGTAACTCTAGTCGGTAAGCTACTGGTCCGACACGATCAATAATCTTGAATGGTCCAATATACCTTGGATTTAATTTCCCTCGTTTACCAAATCGAACAACGCCTTTCCAAGGTGCAACTTTAAGCATGACCATCTCTCCAATTTCAAATTCTATATCTTTTCTTTTAATGTCAGCGTAGCTCTTTTGTCGACTTTGGGCGGTTTTCAACCGTTGTTGAATTTGGATGATCTTCTCGGTAGTTTCTTGTATAATCTCCGGACCCGTAATCTGTCTATCCCCCACTTCACTCCAACAAATCGGAGACCTGCACTTTCTACCATAAAGTGCTTCAAACGGCGCCATCTCAATGCTTGAATGGTAGCTGTTGTTGTAGGAAAATTCTGCTAACGGTAGATGTCGATCCCAACTGTTTCCGAAATCAATAACACATGCTCGTAGCATGTCTTCAAGCGTTTGTATTGTCCTTTCGCTCTGCCCATCAGTTTGTGGATGATAGGCAGTACTCATGTCTAGACGAGTTCCTAATGCTTGCTGTAATGTCTGCCAGAATCTTGAAATAAATCTGCCATCCCTATCAGAGATAATAGAGATTGGTATTCCATGTCTGGAGACGACTTCCTTCAAATACAGTCGTGCTAACTTCTCCATCTTGTCATCTTCTCTTATTGGTAGGAAGTGTGCTGATTTGGTGAGACGATCAACTATTACCCAAATAGTATCAAAACCACTTGTAGTCCTTGGCAATTTAGTGATGAAATCCATGGTAATGTTTTCCCATTTCCATTCCGGGATTTCGGGTTGTTGAAGTAGACCTGATGGTTTCTGATGCTCAGCTTTGACCTTAGAACACGTCAAACATTCTCCTACGTATTTAGCAACATCGGCTTTCATACCCGGCCACCAAAAATGTTTCTTGAGATCCTTGTACATCTTCCCCGTTCCAGGATGTATTGAGTATCTGGTTTTATGAGCTTCTTTAAGTACCATTTCTCTCATATCTCCAAATTTTGGTACCCAAATTCTTTCAGCCCTATACCGGGTTCCGTCTTCCCGAATATTAAGATGCTTCTCCGATCCTTTGGGTATTTCATCCTTTAAATTTCCCTCTTTTAAAACTCCTTGTTGCGCCTCCTTTATTTGAGTAGTAATGTTATTATGAATCATTATATTCATAGATTTTACTCGAATGGGTTCTCTGTCCTTCCTGCTCAAGGCATCGGCTACCACATTTGCCTTCCCCGGGTGGTAACGAATCTCAAAGTCGTAATCATTCAATAATTCAATCCACCTACGCTGCCTCATATTCAGTTGTTTCTGATTAAATATGTGTTGAAGACTTTTGTGGTCGGTATATATAATACTTTTGACCCCATATAAGTAGTGCCTCCAAGTCTTTAATGCAAAAACAACCGCGCCTAATTCCAAATCATGCGTCGTATAATTTTGTTCGTGAATCTTCAATTGTCTAGACGCATAAGCAATCACCTTCGTTCGTTGCATTAATACACAACCGAGACCTTGCTTTGATGCATCACAATAAATCACAAAATCATCATTCCCTTCAGGCAATGACAATATAGGTGCCGTAGTTAGCTTTTTCTTCAATAACTGAAACGCTTTCTCTTGTTCATCTTTCCATTCAAATTTCTTCCCTTTATGCGTTAATGCAGTCAAGGGTTTTGCTATTCTGGAAAAGTCTTGGATGAACCTTCTGTAGTAACCAGCTAGTCCTAAAAACTGGCGTATGTGTTTCGGAGTTTTCGGGGTTTCCCACTTTTCAACAGTTTCTATCTTTGCCGGATCCACCTTAATACCTTCTTTGTTCACTATGTGACCGAGGAATTGAACTTCTTCCAACCAAAATGCACACTTTGAAAACTTAGCGTACAATTCTTCCTTCCTCAATACTTCTAACACCTTTCTCAAATGTTCACCGTGTTCTTGGTCATTCTTTGAGTAAATAAGTATGTCGTCAATGAAAACAATGACAAACTTGTCAAGGTATGGTCCACACACTCGGTTCATAAGGTCCATGAACACAGCTGGTGCATTAGTTAAACCAAACGGCATGACCATAAACTCGTAATGACCGTAACGTGTTCTGAAAGCAGTCTTTGGAATATCATCTTCTTTCACCCGCATTTGATGATACCCGGAACGTAAGTCAATCTTTGAATAAACAGACGAGCCTTGTAGTTGATCAAATAAGTCGTCGATTCTCGGTAGTGGGTAGCGGTTCTTGATGGTAAGTTTGTTCAACTCTCGGTAGTCGATACACAACCTGAATGTACCATCTTTCTTCTTGACAAACAAAACAGGAGCTCCCCACGGTGATGTGCTTGGTCGAATGAAACCACGCTCTAAAAGTTCTTGTAATTGGCTTTGCAGTTCTTTCATCTCGCTGGGTGCGAGTCTGTAAGGAGCACGAGCTATTGGTGCAGCTCCTGGTACAAGATCTATTTGAAATTCAACGGATCGATGTGGGGGTAATCCCGGTAATTCTTTCGGAAATACATCGGGAAATTCTTTTGCAATGGGAACATCATTGATGCTCTTTTCTTCAGTTTGTACTTTCTCGACGTATGCTAGAACAGCATAGCAACCTTTTCTTATTAGTTTTTGTGCCTTCAAATTACTAATAAGATGTAGCTTCGTGTTGCCCTTTTCTCCGTACACCATTAAGGGTTTTCCTTTTTCTCGTATAATGCGAATTGCATTTTTGTAACAAACGATCTCCGCTTTCACTTCTTTCAACCAGTCCATACCGATTATCACATCAAAACTCCCTAACTCTACTGGTATCAAATCAATCTTAAATGTTTCGCTAACCAGTTTAATTTCTCGATTCCGACATATATTATCTGCTGAAATTAATTTACCATTTGCTAATTCGAGTAAAAATTTACTATCCAAAGGCGTCAATGGACAACTTAATTTAGCACAAAAATCTCTACTCATATAGCTTCTATCCTGTAACGACCCGCACTTTTTCGATCATTCTATACTTATAAGATTAATATTTACATAAATTAAACCTTGCCAACATGATAAGCAATCCAAATTGTCGAGAGTTATATTTCCGAAAAGAGTTTTACACAACGTTTGACCGTCTAGTTTGACCGATGATATCACGAACTATACAATATATGATAATTATACGTTTGTGTATATATATGTATATATACATATTTAACATGATTAATGAATGTTTTAATATCTCATTTTGTATTAATAACAACAAGTTATATGTGTATTTTGAAACTACTAACTTAAGTTTTCAAAACGATAACTATACGTAACGTTATTTGACATAAATACTTAAGACATATAATGTTTATACATATATTGTATAAGTAATGTATTTAATCACTTTTAAGAACTTAAATACATAAAATCATATAAGTGTATTCACAAAAGATAGCTATATTTGAATCCTCATTCCATTTTTCACAAAATTTCTATACGTATACCTAGAGTATTTGTACTCGTATCATACCAAGCTTCTATACGTATTTACTATTGGTATATACACATCAAATCACCACCTAACCAGCCCTTATTCATGCCTTATGTATAAGGTAATTACTTTTGAATCATTGCAAGACTAATTACAAAAATACAAACTAAAATTTTGTCATGTTATCCTTAAAGATCACATTTTTAGGAGTATATATGTATCATCATTTTTGATTCACTTTCACTTCAATTATCTTAGCAAAAACACACACTCTTTCAAGAACTCTAAACTCCATAACACTTCAGCAACTTACCAAGAAGATCTAGCTTCAAAAACCATACTAAAACACCATAAGAAAACCATACAAAAACACTTCAAGAAAACCCTCCAAGAACACCAACTTACTTCCAATCTTTCATCCACTTCTATCACCCTTTTGATTCTAGCTTCTTACTCCTCTTTTATAGCAAACTTATCCAAGGAACTTGAGGTAGAATCTATGTTCATAACCTTATTCAATTCATATATATATAGCTATCTTATTTTGTGGTACAAAAGTTTAACAACAAGAACATAGTTTGAATGTTTTCAAACTTGTTTGCAAACTAAATAGATCCTTCTAACTTAACTTTTAAAATACTTCAAGACCTGTAATATAACTTATGTATATACTAATTTAACAAGGTAAAACTTGGTTTTTCAAAGTATAAGTATTTTTAGAAAAATGGTCATTAAATGATTTTGTTGTAACAAAAATGTTTAACTTCATATGTTTCACTAATGTTTCACTTATGCCGTATGATTTTGAATACAAACCAAGGTATTTACAGTTCATAGTCTTAAAGAAGAACTCGATCCAAGAAGATGGCAATTTGAATCAACGAAAACGGATTTGTAACGAAGAAACTATGACCGAAACAAAATTGGTTATCCTAGATCATTTCAACTACGGGATCAATTGGAAAAAAATGATATAAATCACATATTTCTAAGATAACATGATATTTTATATATATGTACTTATAATTCAATTTTATATGGTTCAGGATCACCCGTAAACAATACGAGAAGATTAATCATAAGATCCCATGTTTGTACGCAACACGTCATTTGACAACACCGGTACTTTATGTACGCAACACGTCATTTGACAACACCGGTACCATGGGTCAAGATTAATCTCGACCAATACATATACGATGGGGTTTTATTTATTTCGTTGGGGGTTTTATTTATTTCATTGCGGGTATATTAAACATCTAAAAAATGAACCATTAAAATTGAATTACTAACATCGGAATGCTAACTACGGACTAAGGAAATATTCAAAATATTAAAAGTATAACAAGTATATATATATATAACGTTTGTTTTAAAATGAAAACATATTGATATATTATATATGGATAGGTTCGTGATATCAACCGGAAGACCGAGTCAAAATATATATATCATCAAGACAAGAGTGAGTATATAGTCCCACTTTTAAACTCTAAATATTTCGGGATGAGAATACATGTATTTTATGTTTTACGATATGGACACAAGTAACTGAAAAATATGTTCTACGTTGAGTTGTACCACTGGCATACTTCCCTGTAGCTTGGTAACTAATATTTACAGCGGTATTGTAAACGCGAATCCTGTTGATAGATCTATCGGGCCTGACAACCCCAACCGGACTGGACGACCAGTATTCAACGGTTGCACAGTACTTCGTTTTGTGACTACACTTGGTACGGTGTAGTAAGATTTCATATTAAAGGGAATATGCGACGTGAAAATGTTAAGTATGGTTACCAAGTGCTCAACCACTTAGAATATTTTTATTGAAATATTTATATACGAAATCTTGTGGTCTATATATATATATTGTGCGCACTAAACCTATATCTCACCAACTTTATGTTGACGTTTTTAAACATGTTTATTCTCAGGTGATAATTAAAGCTTCCGCTGCATTATGTTGAATCTAAGCAGGATCATGCGTACTCATATTTGTGTCAAAAATAAAACTGCATATCCGAGGACGTGTGTTGTAAAATATGCTAGAAATCGTGTTGTTATTATCATTTGTAAAGTTTGTAAGTCGAAGATTATCATTAAACGATAATCATCTTTTTATTGTCTAAAGCTTGTAACAAAAATAATGGTTTGGTTTGTAATGTATAATATATGCAGTTTTCCTTTTTAAAAATGTCGCATATAGAGGTCAATACCTCGCAATGAAATCATACGTTATCTAACACGTTCTTATGGTTAAGGACGGGTTATGACATGTGGTATCAGAGCGTTGGTCTTAGCGAACCAGGTCTGCATTAGTGTGTCTAACCGAGAAGCCGTTAGGATACATTAGTAAGTCTGGACTTTGACCGGGTCTGATTTAAAAAAAAAAAACCATTGCTTATCACTGTTGGTTAAAATTTATATGTAAATATTATATAAGTACTAATGGGTTAGTTGTTGTGTGATAGATGTCGAGCTCAAAAATTGTTATCACAATCAACGACTCCGAATCAGAATCTTCAGATGGCGTTCCAGTCATTAACCTGTCCGATGACGAAAATGATATCCTTGGGGAAGACTCACAAATTCCGGATGAACCAACTAAAGAGAACCCGGAAAGTGAACCCGAGGAGGAAAGTGAACCCGAGGAGGAAAGTGAACCCGAGGAGGAAAGTGAACCCGAGGAAGAAATACAGGAAATTACAAAAGACGAGTTCGAACTAGGAAAGAAACGAAAGGCTAATGAATTAGAAAATCCAAATTCCGAGTTTAATGAGAATGATGTGGCACCAATTCCACTCAACACTACCACCCCTATCCCCGCTATTCCTATTCGTTCTGTCCCGGCATCCAGTTCTTCAGTCCCACAGCCAAAATATAGGCAGACAGTTAGGATAAGCGTTAAGCAAATCTTTGTGTCTAAACGTCCTAGAAAATAGATCAAACGATGCGCTGCTGTGTCAAACCATGGAACCGAATAATGTTTTGTATAATATTAATAGTGTGGTTTGCTTAATGTTCGATGTAAGATAAGCATATGTAAAATATTGAAGTATGAAATGCAATAATTTTCCATGGTTAAGTATTATTTAGATTGTAGTAATTGATTCTGTACTAAGCTATTAAGTATGAACATTAACGGGTAGGTACTACCCAAGATATAATTATAAAACGCTAATAAGAAGAAAAGGCTTTTATAATAATACCTAGTTCATATTATTAATAAGCTATAATGTACTATAAATACACACTACATCTATAATAATCCATGTGAATAATTATTTTCTTTCATTAGGAAATGGCGCGATTGAATCGAATGACGGAACAAGAACTCGAGGAACTCATCAACCAGCGAGTGAACGACAGAATGTTATGGGTTGAGGCTGCAAGAGCTGCTGCAGTTAATCCAAATCCTCGTGTAGGATGCTCCTACAAGACGTTCCAAGCTTGCAAGCCATCATCATTCAGTGGAACGGAAGGACCTATCGGTTTAACCCGATGGATAGAAAAGATGGAGACGGTGTTCAAAATCAGCGGTTGTGATGAAAAAGACATGACCAAGTTTGCATCGTGCACTTTACAAGATAGTGCACTCACATGGTGGAAGAATTATGTGAAGGCGGTAGGAGGAGATGTAGCTTATGATACTCCATGGGAAGAATTCAAAGCAATGATAATCACCGAGTATTGTCCAAGGAATGAGGTTATTAAGTTAGAAGATGAGTTACGAAGTTTGAAGGTGGTTGGTACTGAAATCACCAACTACAACCAGCGATTCATGGAATTAGTTTTGCTATGTCCTGAATTGGTTCCAACCGAAGAACGGAAGATTGAAATGTACAAAGCTGGTTTGCCCAAAAAGGTCAAGGCAAATGTTACAGCATCGAAACCTAAGACAATTCATGAAGCTATAACCATGGCGAACGAGCTAATGGATCAGGTCATTTTGGACAAGAAAGCATTCAATACTGAGGTGAAGGTATTGGGAAACAAGAAAAAGTGGAATGGAAGTTATGATCGAGGTAACCAACAACAACCTTATAAGAAACAAGAAACCACAAAAGGTGCGAGTAGTGGTTCAGGTTTTGGTTATAAAGGACAAAGTCCTTTATGCAACCGTTGCCACAAACATCACTTTGGTTACTGTAGTGTGTTATGCACCAAGTGTAATCGACAAGGTCATCTTGCAGAAGATTGTAAGGCTCTCGTTACAAATGGCAACAAGACTCCTGCCACCAACGCAAATAGAACTGCTTTGGCTACCATTACTTGTTTTGGTTGTGGAAAACAAGGTCACTATAAGAGTCAGTGCCCGAATCAGAATGGCGGACCTGCACATGGAAGAGCGTTTGTTATTAATGCTAGAGAGGCACGAGAAGACCCGGAGCTTGTTACGGGTACGTTTACCATTAATAACTTATCAGCATCTATTTTATTTGATACTGGCGCCGATAGAAGCTACGTGTGTATAAATTTTTACACTAAATTGAATTGTTCATCATTACCTTTAGATGCTAAGTACTTGATTGAGTTAGCTAATGGTAAACTAATTGAAGCCGATAAAATTTGTCGTGATTGTGAAATAAATTTAGCCGGAGAAACGTTTAAAATCGACTTAATACCCGTAGAATTGGGAGGTTTTGATGTAATAGTCGGCATGGACTGGATGTCCAAAATAGGAGTGGAAGTTGTTTGTGCTAAGAAGGCAATTCGTATTCCTGGTAAGGATAAAATACCGGTGATGATTTATGGAGAGAAGGGTAATTCAAAGCTAAAACTCATTAGCTGTTTGAAAGCCAAGAAGTGTTTAGAAAAGGGATGTTACGCTATTTTAGCACATGTTAATAAAATCGAAAAGAAAGAAAAGTGCATCAACGACGTGCCTGTGGCAAGAGATTTTCCTGAAGTTTTTCCGGAAGAATTGCCGGGATTACCTCCATTTAGATCGGTAGAATTTCAAATAGATTTAGTACCAGGAGCTGCACCAGTGGCTCGTGCGCCATATAGACTTGCACCGTCCGAGTTAAAAGAACTTCAAAGTCAGTTAAAAGAATTACTGGACCGTGGATTCATACGACCGAGTACTTCACCGTGGGGAGCTCCAATTTTGTTTGTTAAGAAGAAAGATGGATCTTTTAGGATGTGTATAGACTATCGTGAATTAAATAAGTTAACTATCAAGAATCGGTATCCACTACCGAGAATTGATGACTTATTTGATCAATTGCAAGGATCATGTGTTTATTCGAAAATCGACTTAAGATCGGGCTATCATCAACTACGCGTCAAAGAAGAGGACATTCCGAAAACTGCTTTTCGGACACGTTATGGTCATTACGAATTTTTGGTTATGCCGTTTGGATTGACGAATGCGCCAGCTGTATTCATGGACCTCATGAATCGAGTTTGTAGTCCGTATTTAGATAAGTTTGTTATCGTTTTCATTGATGATATTCTTATCTATTCCAAGAGTGAGCAAGAGCATGAAGAGCATTTAAGGTTGATACTGGAGTTGTTGAGAAAAGAACAACTTTATGCTAAATTTTCTAAGTGTGCTTTCTGGTTGAAAGAAGTGCAATTTCTTGGTCACGTTGTTAATAGCGAAGGAATTCAGGTTGATCCAGCAAAAACTGAAGCTATTGAAAAATGGGAGACTCCTAAGACACCAATGCAGATACGCCAATTTTTGGGTTTAGCCGGTTATTATAGAAGGTTTATTCAAGATTTTTCCCGAATAGCTAAGCCGTTGACAGCATTAACGCAAAAAGGGAAGAAATATGAATGGACCTCGGAGCAGGAGAACGCATTTCAATTACTGAAGAAGAAGTTAACTACGGCGCCTATTTTATCGTTACCAGAAGGGAACGATGATTTTGAAATATATTGTGACGCTTCGCGACAAGGTTTTGGTTGTGTTCTTATGCAACGGAAGAAAGTTATTGCATTCGCATCCCGACAATTGAAGATTCACGAGCGAAATTATACGACGCATGATCTAGAATTGGGAGCAGTCGTGTTTGCATTGAAGATGTGGAGACATTACTTGTATGGGGTTAAATTCACTGTGTTTACTGATCATAAAAGCCTTCAACATATTTTTGATCAGAAACAATTGAACATGAGGCAACGTAGGTGGGTCGAGTTAATAAACGACTATGATTGTGAAATTAGTTATCATCCCGGGAAAGCGAATGTGGTGGCTGACGCACTAAGCAGAAAGGAACGAGAACCAATTCGAGTACGAGCGATGAACATAAAAATTCGCATGAATCTCAACTCACAAATCAAAGAAGTTCAACGAGAAGCACTTACTAAAGAAAATATAGGAAATGAAATAATGAAGAAGTATGCGAAGCAACTCGTTATGCGGGAAGATGGAATTCGATATTTTGCAAATCGTATTTGGGTACCGAAGTTGGGTGGATTAAGGAAGTTGATATTGAACGAGGCACATAAGACAAGATATTCGATACATCCTGGAGTTGGAAAGATGTACCAAGATCTTAAGACGCATTATTGGTGGCCTAATTTAAAAACAGACGTTGCAACATATGTTGGGGAGTGTTTAACTTGTTCCAAGGTTAAAGCAGAACACCAGAAGCCGTCAGGGTTATTTCAACAACCAGAAATCCCAGAATGGAAATGGGATGGTATTACCATGGATTTCATCACGAAGTTACCAAAGACTGCCTGGGGATACGACACCATTTGGGTGATTGTTGATCGTCTCACCAAGTCTGCACATTTCTTGCCTATAAAGGAAACGGATAGAATGGAGAAACTATTACGATTGTATATAAAGGAAGTTGTTTCAAGGCATGGAATACCTATTTCCATTATATCCGATCGTGATAGTAGATTTACCTCAAAATTCTGGCAATCACTACAGGAGGCACTAGGAACTCGGTTGGATATGAGTACCGCATATCATCCACAAACCGATGGACAGAGTGAAAGAACGATTCAGACTCTCGAAGACATGCTCAGGGCATGTGTGATCGATTTTGGAAACGGATGGGATAAATACCTACCGTTAGCAGAATTCTCGTATAATAATAGTTATCATGCGAGCATTGGAGCTGCGCCATTCGAAGCATTGTACGGAAGGAAGTGTAGATCTCCTATCTGTTGGAATGAAGTAGGAGATCGACATTTAACTGGTCCCGAGATCATACATGAAACGACTGAGAAGATAGTGCAAATCAAGGAGAGATTGAAAACAGCCCGTAGTCGCCAAAAGAGCTACGCCGATGTTCGAAGGAAACCATTAGAGTTTCAGGTCGGGGACATGGTTATGCTAAAGGTGTCACCTTGGAAAGGTGTAATACGTTTCGGCAAAAGGGGTAAACTGAACCCAAGGTACGTAGGCCCGTTCAAGATCATCGAACGCATTGGACCGGTAGCTTATCGACTCGAGTTACCGTAACAACTCGCCGGAGTACATAATACCTTTCACGTCTCAAACCTGAAGAAGTGTCTTGCAAAGGAAGACCTCACCATTCCTCTTGAAGAAATTCATGTCGACGAGAAACTACAATTCGTCGAAGAACCAATCGAAATCATGGACCGTGAAGTTAAACAGCTCAAACAGAGTAATATACCGATTGTTAAGGTTCGTTGGAATGCTAGAAGAGGTCCCGAGTTTACTTGGGAACGAGAGGATCAGATGAAACGAAAGTATCCGCATTGGTTTCTCGATGACGCAAAATAGGTACAATTTTAAAATTTCGGGACGAAATTTATTTAACGGGGAGGTAATGTAACGACCCGCACTTTTTCGATCATTCTATACTTATAAGATTAATATTTACATAAATTAAACCTTGCCAACATGATAAGCAATCCAAATTGTCGAGAGTTATATTTCCGAAAAGAGTTTTACACAACGTTTGACCGTCTAGTTTGACCGATGATATCACGAACTATACAATATATGATAATTATACGTTTGTGTATATATATGTATATATACATATTTAACATGATTAATGAATGTTTTAATATCTCATTTTGTATTAATAACAACAAGTTATATGTGTATTTTGAAACTACTAACTTAAGTTTTCAAAACGATAACTATACGTAACGTTATTTGACATAAATACTTAAGACATATAATGTTTATACATATATTGTATAAGTAATGTATTTAATCACTTTTAAGAACTTAAATACATAAAATCATATAAGTGTATTCACAAAAGATAGCTATATTTGAATCCTCATTCCATTTTTCACAAAATTTCTATACGTATACCTAGAGTATTTGTACTCGTATCATACCAAGCTTCTATACGTATTTACTATTGGTATATACACATCAAATCACCACCTAACCAGCCCTTATTCATGCCTTATGTATAAGGTAATTACTTTTGAATCATTGCAAGACTAATTATAAAAATACAAACTAAAATTTTGTCATGTTATCCTTAAAGATCACATTTTTAGGAGTATATATGTATCATCATTTTTGATTCACTTTCACTTCAATTATCTTAGCAAAAACACACACTCTTTCAAGAACTCTAAACTCCATAACACTTCAGCAACTTACCAAGAAGATCTAGCTTCAAAAACCATACTAAAACACCATAAGAAAACCATACAAAAACACTTCAAGAAAACCCTCCAAGAACACCAACTTACTTCCAATCTTTCATCCACTTCTATCACCCTTTTGATTCTAGCTTCTTACTCCTCTTTTACAGCAAACTTATCCAAGGAACTTGAGGTAGAATCTATGTTCATAACCTTATTCAATTCATATATATATAGCTATCTTATTTTGTGGTACAAAAGTTTAACAACAAGAACATAGTTTGAATGTTTTCAAACTTGTTTGCAAACTAAATAGATCCTTCTAACTTAACTTTTAAAATACTTCAAGACCTGTAATATAACTTATGTATATACTAATTTAACAAGGTAAAACTTGGTTTTTCAAAGTATAAGTATTTTTAGAAAAATGGTCATTAAATGATTTTGTTGTAACAAAAATGTTTAACTTCATATGTTTCACTAATGTTTCACTTATGCCGTATGATTTTGAATACAAACCAAGGTATTTACAGTTCATAGTCTTAAAGAAGAACTCGATCCAAGAAGATGGCAATTTGAATCAACGAAAACGGATTTGTAACGAAGAAACTATGACCGAAACAAAATTGGTTATCCTAGATCATTTCAACTACGGGATCAATTGGAAAAAAATGATATAAATCACATATTTCTAAGATAACATGATATTTTATATATATGTACTTATAATTCAATTTTATATGGTTCAGGATCACCCGTAAACAATACGAGAAGATTAATCATAAGATCCCATGTTTGTACGCAACACGTCATTTGACAACACCGGTACTTTATGTACGCAACACGTCATTTGACAACACCGGTACCATGGGTCAAGATTAATCTCGACCAATACATATACGATGGGGTTTTATTTATTTCGTTGGGGGTTTTATTTATTTCATTGCGGGTATATTAAACATCTAAAAAATGAACCATTAAAATTGAATTACTAACATCGGAATGCTAACTACGGACTAAGGAAATATTCAAAATATTAAAAGTATAACAAGTATATATATATATAACGTTTGTTTTAAAATGAAAACATATTGATATATTATATATGGATAGGTTCGTGATATCAACCGGAAGACCGAGTCAAAATATATATATCATCAAGACAAGAGTGAGTATATAGTCCCACTTTTAAACTCTAAATATTTCGGGATGAGAATACATGTATTTTATGTTTTACGATATGGACACAAGTAACTGAAAAATATGTTCTACGTTGAGTTGTACCACTGGCATACTTCCCTGTAGCTTGGTAACTAATATTTACAGCGGTATTGTAAACGCGAATCCTGTTGATAGATCTATCGGGCCTGACAACCCCAACCGGACTGGACGACCAGTATTCAACGGTTGCACAGTACTTCGTTTTGTGACTACACTTGGTACGGTGTAGTAAGATTTCATATTAAAGGGAATATGCGACGTGAAAATGTTAAGTATGGTTACCAAGTGCTCAACCACTTAGAATATTTTTATTGAAATATTTATATACGAAATCTTGTGGTCTATATATATATATTGCTGCGCACTAAACCTATATCTCACCAACTTTATGTTGACGTTTTTAAACATGTTTATTCTCAGGTGATAATTAAAGCTTCCGCTGCATTATGTTGAATCTAAGCAGGATCATGCGTACTCATATTTGTGTCAAAAATAAAACTGCATATCCGAGGACGTGTGTTGTAAAATATGCTAGAAATCGTGTTGTTATTATCATTTGTAAAGTTTGTAAGTCGAAGATTATCGTTAAACGATAATCATCTTTTTATTGTCTAAAGCTTGTAACAAAAATAATGGTTTGGTTTGTAATGTATAATATATGCAGTTTTCCTTTTTAAAAATGTCGCATATAGAGGTCAATACCTCGCAATGAAATCATACGTTATCTAACACGTTCTTATGGTTAAGGACGGGTTATGACATATCCGCACCCGAATCAAATAAAACGTAAGCAGATTTATTGTCAATAAGAAACGTACCCGTAACAAGCTCCGGGTCTTCCTGTGCCTCTACCGCATTAATATTGAAAACTCTTCCACGGCGTTGTCCATTCGTGTTCTCCTGGTTCGGGCAATTTCTAATAATGTGGCCTGGTTTTCCACATTTATAACAAACTACATTGGCATAACTTGCTCCGACACTACTTGCTCCGCCATTACTCGTTCCGACACCATTTGTTCCTTTCGTTCTATTAACCCCTGGTCCGTAGACCTCACACTTCGCCGCGCTATGACCATTTCTTTTACACTTGTTGCAAAATTTGGTGCAGAACCCCGAGTGATTCTTTTCACACCTTTGGCATAGCTGCTTCTGATTGTTGTTGTTGTTGCGGTTATTATTGTTGTTGGGATGATTGTTGTAGTTGCTGTTGTTATTGTTGTTGTTGTTGTTGGGCCGTTTGTTGTAGTTGCGATTGATGTTGCGATTGTTGGGATAATTGTTGCGATTATTGTTGTAATTGCTGTTGTTGTTGTATTGGTGATTCTTATCACCGTTTTCCTCCCACTTTCTTTTGACTTGCTTCACATTGGCCTCTTCAGCAGTCTGTTCTTTAATTCTTTCTTCAATCTGGTTCACTAGTTTGTGAGCCATTCTACATGCCTGTTGTATGGAGGCGGGCTCGTGTGAACTTATATCTTCTTGGATTCTTTCCGGTAATCCTTTCACAAACGCGTCGATCTTCTCTTCCTCATCTTCGAATGCTCCCGGACACAATAGGCACAATTCTGTGAATCGTCTTTCGTACGTGGTAATATCAAATCCTTGGGTTCGTAACCCTCTAAGTTCTGTCTTGAGCTTATTGACCTCGGTTCTGGGACGGTACTTCTCGTTCATCAAGTGCTTGAATGCTGACCACGGTAGTGCGTACGCATCATCTTGTCCCACTTGCTCTAGATAGGTATTCCACCATGTTAACGCAGAACCTGTGAAGGTATGCATAGCGTACTTCACTTTGTCCTCTTCAGTACACTTACTTATGGCAAACACCGATTCAACCTTCTCGGTCCACCGTTTCAATCCGATCGGTCCTTCGGTTCCATCAAATTCCAAAGGTTTGCAGGCAGTGAATTCTTTGTAGGTGCATCCTACACGATTTCCTGTACTGCTAGATCCAAGGTTATTGTTGGTATGTAGCGCAGCCTGTACTGCGGCTATGTTTGAAGCTAGAAAAGTACGGAATTCCTCTTCATTCATATTCACGGTGTGTCGAGTAGTCGGTGCCATTTCCTTCAAAATAGTAAAATGGAACAAGTTAATCATACAGAATATTAAGAGTAGTTAATAGTATTTCGTAGCATAATATGAACTCATTTATAAAAGCTTTTTCTTCATATTAGCGTTTTATAAGTTTAAATTCGGGTAGTACCTACCCGTTAAGTTCATACTTAGTAGCTAATATACAATTCAACTACTACAATTCTATATGAAAAACTGATTGTAATAATATTTCGCGTTCAAACTTTTATACAATATTTTACAAACTTACAATACCGCTTATTTTACATAAAGCATGAAATATAGCACACAATAACTTTGATACAAGATAGTTGTGAAGACAATTCTAGCTAGTACACAAGTCGTTCGGCAAAGGCAATAAAGACACGTAATTCATACGTCCAGAAACAAGTCATGCATTCTGGTTTTACTAGGACTTCTTCCCATCCTTGGTCTTGTGCAACATAACCGTTATGGCCATTGATAAGACAGCGTGTTGTAACGTCATCAAAGGGACGAGGGTTACGTAATGTCCAACAGTCCCGTAATAATCTAAAAACCTCATTTCTTACCCCAATTACCGACTCCGTCACTTGTGGAAACGTTTTGTTTAATAGTTGTAGCCCGATGTTCTTGTTCTCACTTTGGTGAGAAGCGAACATTACTAATCCGTAAGCATAACATGCTTCTTTATGTTGCATGTTAGCCGCTTTTTCTAAATCACGAAGTCCAATATTCGGATATATTGAGTCAAAATAATTTCTTAACCCGTTGCGTAAAATAGCATTTGGGTTCCCCGCAATATATGCGTCAAAGTAAACACATCGTAACTTATGGGTTTCCCAATGTTATATCCCCCATCTTTCAAACGAAAGTCTCTTATAAACCAAGACATTCTTGGAACGTTCTTCGAATGTCTTACAAACTGATCTCGCCTTAAATAGTTGTGCCGAAGAATTCTGGCCGACTCTAGACAAGATTTCATCAATCATGTCTCCGGGTAGGTCTCTTAAAATATTGGGTTGTCTATCCATTTTGTGTTTTTAAACTGTAAAATAGACAAGAGTTAGTTTCATAAAAAAATACTTATTAATACAAGCAATTTTTACATATATCATAAAGCATAAGAACACTATATTACATATATTACACCACACGAATACAACTATCTTATTCCGACTCGCTCATTTCTTCTTCTTCGGTTTTGGTTCGTTTTGCCAAGTTTCTAGGGATATATGATGTTCCCCTAATACGAGCCGTCGTTGTCCACATTGGTTTAGAAAAACCTGGTGGTTTAGAGGTTCCCGGGTCATTGTTACAACTTAAGGACTTCGGGGGTTGACGATACATATAAAGTTCATCGGGGTTGGAATTAGATTTCTCTATTTTTATGCCCTTTCCCTTATTATTTTCTTTTGCCTTTTTAAATTTAGTTGGGGTAATTTCTATAACATCATCGAAATTCTCGTCGGAATCCGATTCATCGGAGAATTGGTAATCCTCCCAATATTTTGCTTCCTTGGCGGAAACACCATTGACCATAATTAACTTTGGTCGGTTGGTTGAGGATTTTCTTTTACTTAACCGTTTTATTATTTCCCCCACCGGTTCTATTTCTTCATCCGGTTCCAATTCTTCTTCCGGTTCCGATTCTTCTTCCGGTTCCGACTCTTCTTCCGGTTCCTCTTCGGGAACTTGTGAATCAGTCCACAAATCATTCCAATTTACATTTGACTCTTCATTATTATTAGGTGAGTCAATGGGACTTGTTCTAGAGGTAGACATCTATCACATAATATCAAACACGTTAAGAGATTAATATATCACATAATATTCATATGTTAAAAATATATAGTTTCCAACAAAAATGTTAAGCAATCATTTTTAAAGAAAACACGGTCGAAGTCCAGACTCACTAATGTATCCTAACAAACTCGATAAGACACACTAATGCAAATTTTCTGGTTCTCTAAGACCAACGCTCGGATACCAACTGAAATGTCCCGTTCTTATTGATTAAAAACGTTCCATATTAATTGATTTCGTTGCGAGGTTTTGACCTCTATATGAGACGTTTTTCAAAGACTGCATTCATTTTTAAAACAAACCATAACCTTTATTTCATAAATAAAGGTTTAAAAAGCTTTACGTAGATTATCAAATAATGATAATCTAAAATATCCTGTTTACACACGACCATTACATAATGGTTTACAATACAAATATGTTACATCGAAATCAGTTTCTTGAATGCAGTTTTTACACAATATCATACAAACATGGACTCCAAATCTTGTCCTTATTTTAGTATGCAACAGCGGAAGCTCTTAATATTCACCTGAGAATAAACATGCTTTAAACGTCAACAAAAATGTTGGTGAGTTATAGGTTTAACCTATATATATCAAATCGTAACAATAGACCACAAGATTTCATATTTCAATACACATCCCATACATAGAGATAAAAATCATTCATATGGTGAACACCTGGTAACCGACAATAACAAGATGCATATATAAGAATATCCCCATCATTCCGGGACACCCTTCGGATATGATATAAATTTCGAAGTACTAAAGCATCCGGTACTTTGGATGGGGTTTGTTAGGCCCAATAGATCTATCTTTAGGATTCGCGTCAATTAGGGTGTCTGTTCCCTAATTCTTAGATTACCAGACTTAATAAAAAGGGGCATATTCGATTTCGATAATTCAACCATAGAATGTAGTTTCACGTACTTGTGTCTATTTTGTAAATCATTTATAAAACCTGCATGTATTCTCATCCCAAAAATATTAGATTTTAAAAGTGGGACTATAACTCACTTTCACAGATTTTTACTTCGTCGGGAAGTAAGACTTGGCCACTGGTTGATTCACGAACCTATAACAATATATACATATATATCAAAGTATGTTCAAAAATATATTTACAACACTTTTAATATATTTTGATGTTTTAAGTTTATTAAGTCAGCTGTCCTCGTTAGTAACCTACAACTAGTTGTCCACAGTTAGATGTACAGAAATAAATCGATAAATATTATCTTGAATCAATCCACGACCCAGTGTATACGTATCTCAGTATTGATCACAACTCAAACTATATATATTTTGGAATCAACCTCAACCCTGTATAGCTAACTCCAACATTCACATATAGAGTGTCTATGGTTGTTCCGAAATATATATAGATGTCTCGACATGATAGGTCGAAACATTGTATACGTGTCTATGGTATCTCAAGATTACATAATATACAATACAAGTTGATTAAGTTATGGTTGGAATAGATTTGTTACCAATTTTCACGTAGCTAAAATGAGAAAAATTATCCAATCTTGTTTTACCCATAACTTCTTCATTTTAAATCCGTTTTGAGTGAATCAAATTGCTATGGTTTCATATTGAACTCTATTTTATGAATCTAAACAGAAAAGTATAGGTTTATAGTCGGAAAAATAAGTTACAAGTCGTTTTTGTAAAGGTAGTCATTTCAGTCGAAAGAACGACGTCTAGATGACCATTTTAGAAAACATACTTCCACTTTGAGTTTAACCATAATTTTTGGATATAGTTTCATGTTCATAATAAAAATCATTTTCTCAGAATAACAACTTTTAAATCAAAGTTTATCATAGTTTTTAATTAACTAACCCAAAACAGCCCGCGGTGTTACTACGACGGCGTAAATCCGGTTTTACGGTGTTTTTCGTGTTTCCAGGTTTTAAATCATTAAGTTAGCATATCATATAGATATAGAACATGTGTTTAGTTGATTTTAAAAGTCAAGTTAGAAGGATTAACTTTTGTTTGCGAACAAGTTTAGAATTAACTAAACTATGTTCTAGTGATTACAAGTTTAAACCTTCGAATAAGATAGCTTTATATGTATGAATCGAATGATGTTATGAACATCATTACTACCTTAAGTTCCTTGGATAAACCTACTGGAAAAGAGAAAAATGGACCTAGCTTCAATGGATCCTTGGATGGCTCGAAGTTCTTGAAGCAGAATCATGACACGAAAACAAGTTCAAGTAAGATCATCACTTGAAATAAGATTGTTATAGTTATAGAAATTGAACCAAAGTTTGAATATGATTATTACCTTGTATTAGAATGATAACCTACTGTAAGAAACAAAGATTTCTTGAGGTTGGATGATCACCTTACAAGATTGGAAGTGAGCTAGCAAACTTGAAAGTATTCTTGATTTTATGAAACTAGAACTTTTGGAATTTATGAAGAACACTTAGAACTTGAAGATAGAACTTGAGAGAGATCAATTAGATGAAGAAAATTGAAGAATGAAAGTGTTTGTAGGTGTTTTTGGTCGTTGGTGTATGGATTAGATATAAAGGATATGTAATTTTGTTTTCATGTAAATAAGTCATGAATGATTACTCATATTTTTGTAATTTTATGAGATATTTCATGCTAGTTACCAAATGATGGTTCCCACATGTGTTAGGTGACTCACATGGGCTGCCAAGAGCTGATCATTGGAGTGTATATACCAATAGTACATACATCTAAAAGCTGTGTATTGTACGAGTACGAATACGGGTGCATACGAGTAGAATTGTTGATGAAACTGAACGAGGATGTAATTGTAAGCATTTTTGTTAAGTAGAAGTATTTTGATAAGTGTATTGAAGTCTTTCAAAAGTGTATAAATACATATTAAAACACTACATGTATATACATTTTAACTGAGTCGTTAAGTCATCGTTAGTCGTTACATGTAAGTGTTGTTTTGAAACCTTTAGGTTAACGATCTTGTTAAATGTTGTTAACCCAATGTTTATAATATCAAATGAGATTTTAAATTATTATATTATCATGATATTATCATGTATGAATATCTCTTAATATGATATATATACATTAAATGTCTTTACAACGATAATCGTTACATATATGTCTCGTTTAAAAATCATTAAGTTAGTAGTCTTGTTTTTACATATGTAGTTCATTGTTAATATACTTAATGATATGTTTACTTATCATAGTATCATGTTAACTATATATATATCCATATATATGTCATCATATAGTTTTTACAAGTTTTAACGTTCGTGAATCACCGGTCAACTTGGGTGGTCAATTGTCTATATGAAACATATTTCAATTAATCAATTCTTAACAAGTTTGATTGCTTAACATGTTGGAAACATTTAATCATGTAAATATCAATCTCAATTAATATATATAAACATGGAAAAGTTCGGGTCACTACAAACCTGCACCCAAACCTTGTTAGGGCTGCAAATGCACCAGAACACTCTTCCATTTTCCTATCAAGAGGCAATGCTGCTCATGCCCTTTTAAATCCCAAAACCAAAGCCAACTTGGGTTATGATGCGCTTATCGATTACATACGACAATCACCAATGGCTCGAGCTATTACCGGCACACCTTCTCATCTTTATCCGACTTGTTTGGCCAGATTCTAGTATACTGCCACTACGGCCACCACTCAACAGAACGTTCCATGTATTTGTGGCATGGTGACTGAAACCCTAGCCTGCTCCATCACTGTTGATGCCATCCGACGTGCTTTCCAATTACTCATTGGTCCGTTCGTTAATTCACCAACCAGTGATGAGTTTAGAAGAGAGGTACTGGAGATTATAGGGTTTGATGGACCAGTGGCTCATACGCCCTTAAGGAGGCAGATGCCACCTCTGTGGAACTATTTCTTTGTCTTGCTGACTCATTGCATCAGTCAGGAGTCCGGGAGCTTTGATCAGTGCTCAGATTTTGAGCTGAAGATTGGTCATGGGATGCTGTTCAATCGAAATATTGATTATGCCGGTGAAATTTACTTAAGGCTAAGGGAAATGGTGCTTGCACCTAAATGAACACACTTAATCCCCTTTCTTAGGTTTTTGAGCCTTGTTTTTGAAAATAAGCTGGGTGAAGCTTACCAGCAGATTGCTGATGAATCATTCGACCTGCCACCAAAACAAGGGGGAATGCCAAAAGATGCTCCAGCTGCTCCATATAATGTCCTGACACCAGGCATGCTTGAGTATCTTGCTGCTCGAGGTGGAGTGAACCAACCGGCTGCCTCTGGTGCTGCACCAACTAAGGGGGAGAGACCACAGCGAAAGCCAGCTGTAAAAAGGAAAAAGCCAGCTACCTCAACTAGTACAGCCACCGTCTCACATACTGGTAAAGTAGTAGTTGTATTAGAATCTAGTGCTCTCTGATCATAAAGAACATCCCTAGTCTTATATACTGACTATCCACTTCTAGTATTGGAATTCGTTGCTTAACTATTTCTTGGTAACAGGCAAATCCAAACGAGCAAAAGCTGGCTCCAGGCTCACCACAGGGGAGATTGCACCAGTCTCAACTGCTGCTCCTGCAAAGGATGTGGCTATGGAACCTGGTGCGTTTCTAGACCAAACAGCAAAAAATTCTAACATAATTAAACATCTTTTATCTGCTGACTTGAGAAATGAATGTGGAGTTCAAGGTATAACCCTGGCTCCCAAGCTGACTGGTTTTAAAACTAGTGTTAAGAAGAGTAGCAACCCATACTCTTCTAGCCAGACACTTCCACATTTTTCAAAATTGAATTTCATGCTATATCCTCTGCAGCCAGTACAATCAGCAGAGCACATACTTGACCCCCAAAGCAAACTTGAGCTGGGTCCTCATCGTGTTGAACCAGCTCAGGATATTGCACAGCCATTATGTTACTCGGATCATGATAAGAGTCTCACTCCTACATCTTTACCAGCCAGATCTCTTACACTATCTGGGTCAACATGTGTCGCCAATGAGTCAGCAGAGTCACAGCTGTACTTACAGACACCTTATTCTGTCTCATTCGAAGGGCTGACCACATGACCAGTCTATCCCCAGAGACCAACAACAGATGCAATTGTTGAGTCAAATTTATTTGGTTCTACAGTTATTAACATAAAATGTTCTATTGTTTCAGTTCTTAGCAGGGTAGATGAACAGGCAGAGGGGGAGCAAGTTAAAGATGATATTATTCCTACTGAGCAGATTGGTGCCTCTGCTACTGGTATTGGTGCTACTGTTTCTCCTACTGGTGGTGCAGATGCTAGTACTGTTGCTTCTACAGCTGCTGGTTTTACTGCTCCCAGTATTTCTGCTTCTACTACTACACCTGAAGTGGAAGATGAAATCATAGTAGATCCTCTTGTTCTTAAAAAGGTAATTGACAATATTGTCAAGGATGTTCTACTTGATGAACCTGTCACTGAACCAAAGGGTGACATTGCGTCTGCTGCTGCTATCGATGCACAAAATGTTATCATGGAAGCTGGTACAAGTGCTACTTTTCCATCAGATGTTATCATGGATGCTGGTAAAAGTGCTACTTTTCCATCAGATTCTGGTTCACAGGGTGATACTGTTCTGGAGGGTCTTGATTTTATTAATGCTGGCTATGTTGGCTATGTTCCCACTGAGCTAACAGTGGATACTGCTGCTACTACTGAAGATGCTGCTTCTTCACCTCCTGCACAGGTACCTACCACTGCTATTAGTTCTACGAAATTCATTATGGATGCTGGTACCTCTGTTTCTGCCACTACTGACTCTTCTCAGGCTACTGTTTCTGCTGAGAAGAAACCTTATGTGTGCCAGGTGCCAGATCCTGATGAAGTTGTCCCTAACTTCATCTATCAGGGAGCATCTATTAGTTCCAGAGTTGCTCTGCTGGTGGATCAGCTAACTTTTGATCCTCAAACTGCCATAGTCTCAGCCAGCAAATTGCCTCACGAAGAGCTGACTGAACTATTGTCTCAGCTTGATCGACCAGCTAGAGAAGAAGTTTCTGAGAGGTTGGCTACTTTAGAACAGATCAACGAGTAGCCATATTATCATTTTTTTGGCATGGCTCCAGCTGCTTCTCCATGGCCTGGTACATGGAGGCCTCTCATGTTCATCAGAGATCCCTCTACTGGTAAATATGTTATGCAGGATATTCCTGATTCACCAGTACCTTCTGATTCATCAGCTTCTTCCTCATCATCTTCTTCTTCTGATGGTGATGCTGATAAAGGTACTGGTAAGGATGAACCAGTCACTCATGATAATGTGACTGGTACCAAAGATAAACCAGTGGATCTCACTGATGATGCTGTTCATGATGCTGACAAGAATACCAGTGGTTCTAAACCTTCGGGTGAAGGTAAAAATGATGGTGATCATGGTGACGAGTCAGATCCTGACCTTCCACCACCCCACGGAGGTAGTTCTGTGCTAGCTGCTTCTGACCACCCCTCAACCAGCTATGTTAAATTTAATGCTAATGAGGTGGCTGACATCTCCACCCTAGCTGTCTATAAGACACTCGCCGAGGTTACACCTGATCTACAGGCCACCATTCGCACTGCTATTGCTGATAGTGTGACTGAAGCCATACGTAATGCTGGGCAGGTTACCACTTCCAATATTGAAGCCCAGCTCAAACAAGTATGTGCCTTTGCAGATCTTGCGGTGGCTGCCATTGTCAAACAACATGAAGAGGAGGAGGACTTAAAGAAACGAATCATATCTCACAATGAATATACTGAGGACATTGCCCGTCTTCAAGCTGATTTAGATGCTGCTAATCGCAGAATTCTTTTTCTTAATAAAGAAAATGCAGTGCTACATGAGAGATTGGATTCACAAGAGTAGCAAATGGCTAACATGATTCCTGCTTCTGCCTATGTTCAAATGGTTGAAAATATGCATCGACTGGCTACCCTACAGGGTGATGTTAGGGCCATGGTTGAGCAGATGGCTATGGGTGTTGCAAGGAATGAAGTTAGGTCTTCCAACCTCCTCCTTCGACAATTTGGCGTGGATCCAGGTGCCCATCTTACTCCTGAAGTTGCTGACTGGAACAATTTTGCATTCTCTATTCCAGATTCAGATAGTGACCTTGATGCACAGGTCTCCCCTGTTCACCTTTCTGCCCCTGCTGATGACAAAAAGGGGGAGAAGAAATCTAAAAAGAAACTCAAAAAGAGAAAACAATAAGAGGGGGAGCATGAGCATGAAAAGGCTCCAAAACAACCAAGGAGAGATGGTGATGGTTGATAGTGCTCCAAATGAACATATATTTAGTAGCAATATCCTCCCAATATGTAAATTATTTAGTTGTAATTGTCCTATTTTAAGTTGTAATCGTTTATATTAAATAAGTGCGAAGACAAAAGGCGAAAACGAAGAATTGAAGACACAAATGTCCAAAAAGCTCAAATGTACAAGATACAATCCAAGTGGTTCAATTTAATGATGAGAAACGTCTAAAATTGACAAGAGTACAAGTTACGAAACGAAAAGCATGAAGATTAAAGAATTGGAGAAAAAGTGCCACTAAAGCTGGAAAAGTGCCACAAAAGCCATAGTGCACTCAAAAGTGCCACTAAAAAGTGAGTAAAAGACTCTCATGGATTTTGGAAGTTAAGGAAAATAATTTTTGTGCAAAGTTACAAATCGCGAAATGCAAAGTACAAGATATTAAATTATACGAAAGGACGTTCGAAAATCCGGAACCGGTACCCGAGCCAACTATCAACGAGCGACGCAACGGACCAAAAATTATGAGTCTACTATGTACAAGAATATAATATAATATATATAATTATATAAATTATATATATATTATATATATTTATATATTATGTCGACAAAGAAGAAAAAAAGCAAATGTGGCTGGATCTAGCTGGACATGCGATCACATGGCCTGGAAGGCAAAAAGCCATGCGATCGCATGGGGCCAAAATCCTGGCCACATCTATAAATAACCAACGAATTCGACGAGTAAAAAACATATACATATATATATAATACTCCTCTAATAATAATATATATATATATATATATATATATATATATATATATATATATATATATATATATATATATATATATATATATATATATATATATATATATATATATATATATATATATATATTATAGTATAGGGTAGTTTTATATTAGATTAGTTTGGGTTATGTAAATGTTATTTTACGGGTTTTAAAGTCGAAGCTCTGTCCGTGTAACACTACGCGATAAATAATCAATGTAAGCTATGTTCTCCTTTTTAAATTGATGTCTCGTACTTAAGTTATTATTATGCTTATTTAAGATGAAGTAATCATGATGTTGGGCTAAAAATATTAAAATTGGGTAATTGGATTTTGTACCATAATTGGGGTTTGGACAAAAGAACGACACTTGTGGAAATTAGACTATGGGCTATTAATGGGCTTTATATTTGTTTAACTAAATGATAGTTTGTTAATTTTAATATAAAGATTTACAATTGGACGTACCTATAAATAACCATATACACTCAAATCGGACACGATGGGCGGGGTATTTATATGTACGAATAATAGTTCATTTAACCGGACACGTGAATGGATTAATAGCCACTAGAATTATTAAAACAGGGGTGAAATTATGTACAAGGACACTTGGCATAATTGATAACAAAGTATTAAAACCTTGGGTTACACTCAGTCTATATCCTGGTGTAATTATTAAACAAAGTATTAAGACCTTGTTACAGTTTAAGTCCCCAATTAGTTGGAATATTTGACTTCGGGTATAAGGATAATTTGACGAGGATACTCGCACTTTATATTTATGACTGATGGACTGTTATGGACAAAAACCAGACGGACATATTGAATAATCCAGGACAAAGAACAATTAACCCATGGGAATAAAATAAAATCAACACGTCAAACATCATGATTACGGAAGTTTAAATAAGCATAATTCCTTTATTTTCATATTTAATTGCACTTCTAATTATCACATTTTTAATTATCGCAATTTTATTTCATCGCACTTTTATTTATTGCAATTTCATTATCGTTATTTATTTTATGCTTTAAATTAAGTCTTTTAATTATTTAATATTTTACATTAGGTTTTAACTGCGACTAAAGTTTTAAAATCGACAAACCGGTCATTAAACAGTAAACCCCCTTTTATATATTATTATATATAATTATAAATATTTTGTACAAATATAGTTAATTAAAATATAGTGTACAATAAGCCCGCTCCCTGTGGAACGAACCGGACTTACTAAAAACTATACTACTCTACGATTAGGTACACTGCCTATAGTGTTGTAGCAAGGTTTAGGTATATCCCATCTGTAAATAAAATAATAAAACTTGTATAATATTTCGCAATACAAATAATAGTATTTCGTATCCCTCCGCTCGCAAATCAAGTTTTTGGCGCCGCTGCCGGGGACTCGGCGAAACGCTATATTTTTAATATATATTTGTATACATATATTTATATTTCATTTTTAGAAAAACAATATAAAAATTAAAAAAAACAAAAAAAACCTGGAACCCAGACCCATATGATCACATGAGTCGGGTGTCGTAAAACCATGCGATCGCATGAAGCCAACTGACACGCCAGGTTTGACTCTGCAACTGCATTAATTACGGAGTATATTTTAATTATTATTATTAAAACCCTAATTAGGGTTTATTAGTTAATTAATATTAATTACTTTAGTTTTATTTATTTAATTTGTATTTTTAAGTTTAATTAGTTTTATAAATTATAAAATTAATACTTTTATAAAAATAATAATATAAAAATAATATTTTTATAAAAATTGTACTTTTTACAACTTTAAGATTATTTTTATATTTTGTATCTTTTTGTTTGTTTTAGCGTAATATTTGTATTTTATCGCTCGTACTTAGTTTTAAACTTAGTTTTTGCCGTAGTTATTTTTACTTCTAGATTTTTAGGCATTGCCGTAAAATCCCTTAAGTGCTTTTTCTTTAGACTAAAATTTAGATGCTTTAGAATTTTGCGACGCCGTTTTTAGATCTTAGTGCCTAATTAAGTTATTGCCGTTTTGGATATAGAATTCCTTTAAGCTTTAATACCTTTAGGCGTAACTTTTTAGATTTAATTTTTAGACTTTTAAGTTACGACGTGCTATTTTCTTATTTTTATTTGTCAACATTTTTTGACGCGCTCTTTTTCTTTCTTATTTCTCGCCATTCTAGTTTTTAGGACTTAGAATTTTCTCTATTTCTTCTCTAATAATTCAAAACGAAAAATTATTTTAAGCGGTTAAATTGATAGACATCCAAATTTTCTGCTTCGTAGTAATAGTTGGATTTGTTAGTTGCTGAGTTGTGAGCTTCCGATTTAAAGGGTTCTGGCTCCCTGCTGCATCTATTGGCTATTCTAAACGTGGGCAAAAGCAGAAAAGTCTATTAATTTGATAACTTATATAATTTTTATATTTATAACTAATAGGATAATTAAAATTTGGTAATAAGCGCATTATGAAAAGTCTCGAAGATATTTTGAAACTCTTTACGACATACGAAATCAATACTCTCAACCGAGTGTTGATGACAATTCGTTCGGTCAATCTTGGATCACGAATGACGAAACAATAACTGGTTGTGAAATCTGTGGAGATTATCACTCAACATGGGAATGTTATTATTACGTTCCTATGGAAAATTATGCACCCATGGAACCTGAATGGAATGATTATGAAGAATACAATTCAAATTGGGATTATTCCCAAGAATATATCCAAACTCAACAACCAGAAGACGAGGAAAATTATGTGCCTGAAAATTCTTTAGATTATATGAAAATCAAACTCGAAGAACTCGATGCTCAAAATGAACAAATGAGAGAGTTTGTAAATCGGCAAGCTGAAACTCTATCAGATTACACACCTGTTGATCTGAGGAGTATTGTGCAAGAAAATCTCATATCATCGAATTTTGATGAATTCGAGAGCTCCGAAATCACCAATTATCCCGATGATACTTTTTATTCAGCTTTACCAATTTCACAACATATCGACACATTAGCCTCTACCAATGAAATCATCAATCAATCAATAAATGAAGAAGAAGTAAGGGTAACAAATTGGTACTCTTGGGAAAACGATAACGTTGAAAATTTTACTCCCGAGACCAAAGTGGTGGGACCGATAAGTACCATTAATGAAGAAGAATTTGCTTCGATCCTGAAATTCACCATTCCACAACCTTCCAATCTAATATTCTCAATAGACGAGTCATCTACTGAAGATGAACTACGAGCTGTAATAGATAATGACACCTCGGATTTCACCCAATTGGGTAATAGAGGTGAAACCTTTGATCCCGAGAATGAACGGAAAGAAATTTTAGGAATTGTCCACCCTATAGAAATAAGTATGTCGGTGTATATCGATCCATTTAACGAAGAACCAGAAAAGAGACATTTCCATTTACTAAAAGCTACAATAAAAAAAGAATTAAGTAGTGACGATCGGGTGATTCTAAACTTTAAACCCATTGATATATTATACACCACCCGAGATGTAAATAACTGGCTCACTATTCTAATTCTTGGAACTTATTCTACCGACTTCACATGTCATCAGCTAAGTGTGAGGAAGTCTAACCCCACTTAATGTTAAATTAGGGGTTCGGGTTAGTGCATAACTCGTTAATAAAAATGCACGATTAGGGTAAAAGACGCATTTTCAAAAATTAGCAAACAGTTCAGAAAAGCAACCGTTTTTGAAGAAAAATATGTGTGATAAAACAAGAAGGAATGAACGATGAGGTGCACCATCTATCATTCGACGAGCTTTGTAATTACAAACTGGGTATTATTAATCACTTTTCTACACTAATCACCCTCATGAATTTATAATTAGAGTCTGATTTCATGCAAATGAGGGCATTGCATGATCTCAAGTGTGGGGAAGGGTTATAAATTCTCTCGGGTTTATACTTGGCTTATTTTCTAAATTTTATGAAAATTTGAAAAATTTTCAACTAAATGAATTAAAATCATGTTTATACATATTTATGAACGATAAAACTAGGTGTTAATGCCGAAATTATTGTTACCTCGGAAATGACATAAATTGAGAAACAACTAAAACGCTTGAATTTATTTATTAAGATATAAAAAGACGCATGAAAAAAGCCAAGTGTGGGGAGAATGTACCAAGTTATTCAATTAAAAACTATCTATCACATGTTTCTGTAAAGTTTATTGCAGGTGCTTTTGTTTTGGACTAAATTAACTGTTTTACCCGATTTATTGTAATACTTTTGAAAGAAAAGATGGATCTACACGATGAATCAATTCCATCATTAAAATGAAGTAAAGTCTTTCGAAAAAGACACACGCTTCTTGATTTAGGTCAAGAAGTTGTCGTCCAGACCAGCTGTAGGTTGACGAAAAATCTAGAAAAGTCATCTCTAAAATCAGTAGGAAATCCACGGACCTCAGCATCAAACAGGGTCGCCAAGTGGTCAAACTTATCCTAACCATTAGAGGATCTGTCTCATAAAATGGGGAGGACACCGTGCAAATTAGCTGGATAAGACTAATGAATCAGACCCCCAGAAAGGATAATCTCCTTAAAAGATCAAAAATCAGCTTTTAAGACTGATATTACTCAATCCTAGAGATTAACCTTAAAGATTGAGAATTACAAACTCATGGAATTCAATGATATCTAAACTCAAGCTTGAACGAGAAAATATTTTGATCAAAATTACAAACCGATTTGTTTTCTTAAAACCCATTTTCAATGCGTTCATTACCATTGAACGTAAAATCCTAGGAATTCACCAGGAATTCATTAGGTCACCTGAACCAAATCGGGTGTCAACCGTAAGAACGGTGGTTGCATAGCATGGTCGGAGACAGGACCTTGTGCCAGACCGAAAAATCATAGGATGATCTTTACTATTGCTCCTACAAAGGATAGTAATCGCATCCGACACGTTTTAGACCATGAACAAATGCATGTCATTAGACATTGCCTAAACAGTTGCTTGTTCAACGCTTTCCTTTTCAACCGGAAGGTAGTTTGCCGAAAGGTAATATACGGAGCAATTATACTGGACGTGTTGCTTTCCTAATACAAGGTTAGCAAGTGGGTGACACAAAACCGTAAGTTTTGAGCTAAAATTTTAAAATCTGAAACCCACAAAACCCACAAAAATATTTTGCAAACACCGGTGAAGGGTTATTCCGGAAAACTTATCTAGGGTAAAAGCTAGAATGAATTTTCAAAAGATCAAATGTTTTCATAAAGATCCAATTTCCTTAAGGATCTAAATTTTTATAGTCATGTGGGACTGTAAACCACATCGTTACTATCATTGTTTATACCGCCGTATCAAAATCACTAATGTATAAAGTGTGAAGAATAAAGAAGTGATTCGTGTGATTTAATTTCAAGTTCTGTATTGCTTGAGGACAAGCAACGTTCAAGTGTGGGGATATTTGATAGTGCTCCAAATGAACATATATTTAGTAGCAATATCCTCCCAATATGTAAATTATTTAGTTGTAATTGTCCTATTTTAAGTTGTAATCGTTTATATTAAATAAGTGCGAAGACAAAAGGCGAAAACGAAGAATTGAAGACGCAAATGTCCAAAAAGCTCAAATGTACAAGATACAATCCAAGTGGTTCAATTTATTGATGAGAAACGTCTAAAATTGACAAGAGTACAAGTTACGAAACGAAAAGCATGAAGATTAAAGAATTGGAGAAAAAGTGCCACTAAAGCTGGAAAAGTGCCACAAAAGCCATAGTGCACTCAAAAGTGCCACTAAAAAGTGAGTAAAAGACTCGCACGGATTTTGGAAGTTAAGGAAAATAATTTTTGTGCAAAGTTACAAATCGCGAAATGCAAAGTACAAGATATTAAATTATACGAAAGGACGTTCGAAAATCCAGAACCGGTACCCGAGCCAACTATCAACGCGCGACGCAACGGACCAAAAATTATGAGTCTACTATGCACAAGAATATAATATAATATATATAATTATATAAATTATATATATATTATATAAATTTATATATTATGTCGACAAAGAAGAAAACAAGCAAATGTGGCTGGATCTAGCTGGACATGCGATCACATGGCCTGGAAGGCAAAAAGCCATGCGATCGCATGGGGCCAAAATCCTGGCCACGTCTATAAATAACCAACGAATTCGACGAGTAAAAAACATATATATATATATATAATACTCCTCTAATAATATATATATATATATATATATATATATATATATATATATATATATATATATATTTATATATTATAGTATAGGGTAGTTTTATATTAGATTAGTTTGGGTTATGTAAAGGTTATTTTACGGGTTTTAAAGTCGAAACTCTGTCCGTGTAACACTACGCGATAAATAATCAATGTAAGCTATGTTCTCCTTTTTAAATTGATGTCTCGTACTTAAGTTATTATTATGCTTATTTAAGACGAAGTAATCATGATGTTGGGCTAAAAATATTAAAATTGGGTAATTGGATTTTGTACCATAATTGGGGTTTGGACAAAAGAACGACACTTGTGGAAATTAGACTATGAGCTATTAATGGGCTTTATATTTGTTTAACTAAATGATAGTTTGTTAATTTTAATATAAAGATTTACAATTGGACGTACCTATAAATAACCATATACACTCAAATCGGACACGATGGGCGGGGTATTTATATGTACGAATAATAGTTCATTTAACCGGACACGGGAATGGATTAATAGCCACTAGAATTATTAAAACAGGGGTGAAATTATGTACAAGGACACTTGGCATAATTGATAACAAAGTATTAAAACCTTGGGTTATACTCAGTGGATATCCTGGTGTAATTATTAAACAAAGTATTAAGACCTTGTTACAGTTTAAGTCCCCAATTAGTTGGAATATTTGACTTCGGGTATAAGGATAATTTGACGAGGACACTCGCACTTTATATTTATGACTAATGGACTGTTATGGACAAAAACCAGACGGACATATTGAATAATCCAGGACAAAGAACAATTAACCCATGGGAATAAAATAAAATCAACACGTCAAACATCATGATTACGGAAGTATAAATAAGCATAATTCCTTTATTTTCATATTTAATTGCACTTCTAATTATCACATTTTTAATTATCAGAATTTTATTTCATCGCACTTTTATTTATTGCAATTTCATTATCGTTATTTATTTTACGCTTTAAATTAAGTCTTTTAATTATTTAATATTTTACATTAGGTTTTAACTGCGACTAAAGTTTTAAAATCGACAAACCGGTCATTAAACGGTAAACCCCCTTTTATATATTATTATATATAATTATAAATATTTTGTACAAATATAGTTAATTAAAATATAGTGTACAATAAGCCCGCTCCCTGTGGAACGAACCGGACTTACTAAAAACTATACTACTCTACGATTAGGTACACTGCCTATAGTGTTGTAGCAAGGTTTAGGTATATCCCATCTGTAAATAAAATAATAAAACTTGTATAATATTTCGCAATAAAAATAATAGTATTTCGTATCCCTCCGCTCGCACATCAATGGTTATGGTGATGATGGCTCTACTGGTCAAGACTCTGGCACTAAGCCCAGCAACGCTCATACTGAAGCCGGTGTACAGGCAGCTGCTGAATCTCAACCCAGTGTGTCTGCCACATCAGTGGATGATATTGGTTCTGGCAGTAAGCCCAGTGATGTTTCTGCACTAGCTGTTGCTGAAGCTTTTGTTGTTTCTCAAACTATTGAAAGAAGAATGAAAGAAAACTGGAGAGACATCAGAAGAGACAGCAAGAATTAAATGATGCCTTCAATGTCAAATGGGATGCCTATGTTGCTCTTAAATGCCACAGAATTGAGCATAAGAGATGGCTGACCTCGAAAAAGAGGGACATTGATGATGACCTGATTGGCATTGATAAATTCAAAAAGGATGCACGAAAAAGAAATGCCAAATTCATGGTCAAATACGACAAAAAGAGGGCAAACCTGTATGCTGACCGAGCAGATAGGATCAAACGGATGACTCCCGAAGAAATGAAAGATTATCTTGCATCCACTGAGTCAGGAAGAGGAGTTAGAGCTGACATTTTTATGAAGTGGTTAGATGTTATGTTAGAAACCAGCTCATCTTCTCGCCCAACATCTTCTGCACAGCCAGCTACACAACATAAGCCAGCAGAAACAATCAATCTTGATGATGATGATATTCAGGGGGAGCATCTTGCTATCATTCCCTACCTGCCTCCACTTGAGCCAGTATCAACACAAGAACCATCAGCTGAACCCATGCCCATAGATAAACAAAGGGTGAAATCTGCTCCTAGGGACAATCAGCCCCTAAGGAAAGGACCCTTATTTGAGGCAGCTGATGAAGATACTGAGGTGGTTGTACCAGCTGATACTAATCAGTCAACTGGTACTGAAGACACAGCAAGGAGTGCTGTGAATGAAGACCCAGCCAGGAGTGTGCTGCTGGGTGTTACAAGTGTTGAAGACCCAGCCAAGGTGGTTGAGCTGGGTGCTAATTAAGATGATGATACGGTTAATCCAGCTGCTTTACAGTCTGGGGTAGTGGAGATCATTTATTTGTTCAATCACCTATCTCTCCCCAGACTCTCACCTATTTTAACAGAACAAAGGATAATCATGTCAATTAGTTTCCAGTGAGTTCATCTGGCATAGGTGAATCAATCATGTATCCTCCATCTTCCCCAAAACGTCATGGTAAACACAGAACTTGGGAAGATGATTCAGTTACCCGTGGTGAGCCAGACTTATTTAAAATGAATCCAGATGAAAGAGATGCTTACCGGCTGGAGATCACTGTACAGGAATTGCTTGAGCAAAGACAAGCTGCTATCAATGAAAGGATATGCCAAGTTAGGTTGCTGCATCATCCCCTTGATCAGCCACTCTACATTACTGCCTTGACTTATGTCATTGAAATTGGTGTATACTTAAACAACAGTGGTCAAAGGCTCTCTACTGATGAGGAGAAAGCTCAATTTCAAGAGGCTCACCAGCTGGGTATGGATCTAAGGGAGTATCGTGCTGCCCTTAGAACTGAAGAGGGTAGAAAGATGATTGAAACAGTAAAATCCCTGAAAATCACTGCCCTTAGAACTGAAGAGGGTAGAAAGATGATTGAAACAGTAGAAAGATAATTATATTAGTTTAAAATAAATAATATTACAATACTCGTTCGAATAAAACACAGTTTAATAATTATACCGAAACATAAGATGATACGACGCAACACGAATTCGATACGATGCACCATAATAAAAATATGATGCGCCTCATCTCAAACCAAGATGCGCAGCATCATGCAAATATTATAAATCCTTTCGATGCATCTACGGCGTATAATATTTGTGGTACTATGCATTACATCCGAACATGCGATGCGATGCAATATAACGTAATCATGTGAGTGTTTTTTTTTTGTTTGAATTCTGTAAATTTATAATCTTATGATTTACGATTCGTACTAGTAATAATATTAAACGTAAAGTTTAGAGTTTAAGCTTTATACCTCCGAAAAGAAGACGAACAAAATTGAAACGAGCAGCAGGTGATCGGATGATTTTTGTGAGTTGGGGTGGGTTTCGACAAGCAAGAAGAGAACAAAAGGGTTTGAATGATTTTTAGGGTTAGGGATAGAGGGTATTTATAGGGGAGTAATTAGGTTTAGAGTAGGATTACTTAGAGTAGGGACCAAGTCATTAGGAAAGATCTAGAATACTTAGGGAACAAGTAATAAGGTTTTTTATTATTATTATTTTTTTATTTTTTTTTCCTTTTGGCCGAAAATATTAATATTATTTATTTATTATATATATATTTTTTTCAGCTTCCATTACATTAATATATATTTTATATTTTTTTTACACATAATATTTAGTCTTTTTAATTTGTCCAAGACTTGAATTTATTTTATTTAGTTCCCGATTGTTTTACTAATTTCATAAATGTCACATTTTTAATTATTACTTATAGACTATATATATTAGTAATATCACAGAAAGCATAAACTTTAATTAACAGAGAATGTCGACTAAAAATTTACTATTTTGTCAACGTTTTGGTCAAATAAAGTTTACTAGCACAAAATCCTAAGGGCAATTTAGTAAATTCAGAATGGAAATGTGAGGGTTGTTATAGTACCTCCCCGTTAATTTAAACTTCGTCCCGAAGTTTTGGTTGAGAAAAGATGAGGATACTTCCGCTCCATTTGGTCTTCACGTTCTCAGGTATACTCGGGGCCACGTCGTGAATTCCAACGAATCTTAACAATAGGAATATTACTCTGCTTTAAACGCTTGATCTCTCGACCCATAATCTCTAGTGGTTCTTCAACGAAGTGCATTTTATCATCAATGCGTATGTCATCTAACAGAATAAGGAGCGTGTCATCAGCAAGACACTTTTTAAAATTCGAGATGGGAAATGTATGAACTTTAGTTAACAGGAAGTGTTGACTAAAAATTGTCATTCGGTCAACGTTTTGTTAAAGCAAGTTTACACTTAATTACAGTGGGGATCTACTTGAGTGATAGCTGATATTGTATGAAATTTTAGCTAAAAGAGCCTGGGTGATTAGAATATCTAGTCTTATGGACTTCATTCAAGACTAGTTCTTGAAAATTTCTGATTAACGGTGATTTTTATAGGATCGACATGTATTCCTTCACTATTAACTACATGCCCAAGAAATTGTACGGTTCGCAGCCAAAATTCACACTTAGAAAAACTTGGCATACAGTTGTTCCTTCTTTAAGAGCTCTAGAATAATTCGCAGAGGTTCCTCATACTCTTTCTCGCTCTTGGAATAGATTAAGATGTCATCAATGGAAATGATAATGAATTTATCAAGATAAGGTTTGCATGTATGGTTCATAAGATCCATGAATACAGCAGGAGCATTGGTTAAACCAAAAGGCATGACAAGAACTCATAATGTTCATAACGAGTTCGAAAAGCAGTCTTAGAAACATCCGTTTCCTTGACACTCAATTGATGATAACCTTACCTAAGATCAATCTTTGAATAGATACTTGACCCTTGCAGTTGGTCAAACAGGTCATTAATACGCAGGAGTGGATAATGATTCTTGATGGTTAGTTTGTTGAGTTTACGGTAATCAATACACATTCTCAACGTGCCATCTTCCTTCTTAGTAAATAGAACGGGTGCTCCCCACGGAAACGAGCTAGGACAAATAAAACCTTTCTCCAAAAGTTCTTGGAGTTGGTTGGATAATTCCTTCATCTCATGTGGAGCTAAACGGTATGGTGCCTTTGCAATAGGTGCAGCACCGGGCGTGGATAATTTGAAAGCAGAAGATAATATATTATCTAAGGTTGATATTTTTAGTTGAAAATATAGAGATAAGGAGTAGGTAATGGTACACAATGGTCCTAAGGTTGATCAGTCCTTATTTCTATCATGATCCATTAGGATTTCTGCATGACTTATCATAATATAATTACGTTGATCAAGTGTCATTATACTATACTAAATCATACTTTTATCACTCCGTAAGGTTACTACTATGTCATCTAGTCAATATTTATCTTCTTCGAGGTGAATGATTCAATGGAAAATGAAATAAAAGAAAGTAACATCACTCATTCATTTAAAAGAAAAATAACCAAAGTATTACAGAAACTTAATGAAATCTTCCAAAATATAGAAGTACTAAATGATAACATAAACGACACTATGAGAAATTTAAATGACTCTTGTAGTTGTCATAAAACTCTTCATTGTGCCTCTTCCCCTTCTTCCTCATTATCTCGAGCTTCCTCGGCAGTCATCACAAACGCTCGGCCTTTAGCATTTCCCGTGTTATCCTTTTTCTTTGGACATTGGTTGCGAAAATGCCCTGCTTCTCCACAGTCATAGCATGTAGGAATGATTGCGTTGGCTTTTGTGGTAGGTGTATTGGTCGAAGGAACTGCAACCCTACAAGTCTTGGCTATATGACCAATCTTCTTACACTTGGTGCACTCAGCCTTGCACCACCCAGAATGATGTCTCTCACAACGCCTACAATAAGGTCATTTCCCAGAATAACATCCTCCTAAATTTTCGGAAACTTTCTTATTTGAACCTTGGTTTGATTCCCGAGTAGGCTCAAATTTCCTTTTGCCTTCAACAGTCTTAGCCTCGGCTTGTTTATTAGCCGCGGCCTTTCTCCTTTTAGCCATCATCAAATTTTGAGCCATAAGTATCACCGCATCTAAGGTCTTTTTACTAGCAGCAATAACATTTCCGTGAATCTCATCAGGAAGACCTTCTATGTATCGCTCGATCTTCTTTTGTTCAGTGGGAACCATGTCCAGGCACAATGAAACCAACTCTATAAAACTGTTGGTATAAGCTTCAATATTGGTACCATTGACCTTCAATTCCCAAAACTCTACTTCTAGCTTTTGGATCTAGTTCCTTGGGCAAAACTTATCCATCATTATTCTTTTCACAATGGACCATGGAATAGCATTAGTAGCATCTAGCCCGACAGTTTGGGCATAAGCGTTTCACCAAGTCAAATCAAGACCACTTAGTGTATGAGTGGCATACTTCACCCGGTCGACCTCCGCCCAGTTGCAGATACGAAAGAATGATTCAAGTTTTTCGAACCAACGAGTCAATTCGACTGCTTCCTCATGTCCATTGAAGGATGGAGGCTTACAGTTCTTAAACTCCTTGTAGGTGCATGATGTAGGTGGATTTCCTTGGTTGTTTCCTTGATTATTGTTGCCTTGGGCGGCAGCAAGCAGTTGTTGAAATTGTGCGGGAGTCAAAGTAACATTTGGAAGAGCGTTAGTGCCACGAGTTGCCATTAATCTTCAGTACACGAAAACAGTATTAGTTGAAGAGTTATGGTGCACTAGGTAGCAACACCAATGGGTAAGAAAAGGTAGTATGGGTTAGTTAATGATAATGATGGTGAAGCAAGTGAGTAATTTAGGTGTGCGGATAGATCCTTCAGTGTCGGATCCTTCGGTATCCAAAATGATGACTGGGTGATGACTAGATATCCTAGAGAAGGAGTACTAAGTAGATTCTAAGGCACGGTATGACGGCAAAGATATAAGGAGAACATGGTAAGGCAAGCATAGAAATGAGGATCACACTTTAAACTAAGGCAAGAATATAGACAAATAAGTAAGGTGCTAAAACTAAGGCAGGAAAGGTTATAGTCCTATAGATTGCTAAGGCACCCTAACTAGCACATAAGGCATACATAAAATGCAATTCTGGTTCTCTATAACAACCTGACTCTGATACCACTCTGTCATACCCCCAAATAGGGCCGAGGAAATATGACTTCACAATATCACAACACAAGTATGTATAAACGAGAACGACTCTACATGAGACGTTTTAACAAAATTTGATTTGCAGCGAAAAAATAATAATGTTTTACATAATGAAATTCATATGTAAATAACAAATGATAAGTCTAATATGTGGACTCCAATGCAACAGTTAACTAAGCATCATAGGGCAGCACACAAGCTAATCTTCACCTGAGACAAACATGCTTAAAATGTCAACATAAAGGTTGAGTGAACATCATAGGTTTAACAATCATAATAAGTTTTAGACCACAAGATTTAATTCAAAATATCAAAATATTCAATATGCCATGAGTTATAATATCGAACTAAACATTAACCCCTGACACTGTACGGGTGTCGGCAATCATTATTATGTACCCCCTTGACGATCACGCCAATGGGTAGAGACATCACTCTCAATAGGCCTACTCACAATAATTAAGCTTGCAAATTTCAATTCCAGCAATTAACGATATTATGGCGGGGATTTGCATGTAAAAATAAATACATGTTTAACAAAAGTCTCACGAAATTGCATATCAAATAGTTTAGGCACTTGTGTCTAAATTGTAAATCATTTAAAAGTAAGCATGTGTCTCACCCCAAAAGTTTATAAAACAGTTAAGAAATAGTAGAAAGAGGAGCTATGAAGTTCACCTTAGTAGCAAGTAAGTAATTCCAAGCAAGGAAGTATGAACGGAGTATGAAATCGGAGATCTAAACCTAGAGATATAACCTTTGATTAGTTAAAGTCTAACAGGCTTAAAGTTTGTTTATTAATATAGCAACTGTATTAACAGTGATGGTTCTCGAGAAAAGTTCCTATTTCTCAAAAGTTTCTATTTTTGGAAACCTACTATTTATGGAAAGCTTCCACTTATAGTAAGCTTCTAGTTTAAGAAGTTCGGGTTATAATTCTTAACAAAGATGTTGTACAATCTCGCCCAAACTTTGTTGCTAACATGTAAGTCACTCGAATGATCTATTGTTACCGAGCGGCCTAGGATCTCTTGACCAGAATCTAAGTCTTGGCATTCGAGATCCACAAGCGTCCCATAATGGTACCAAGGATCACCCTAGGCCACAAGTAGCGGTGAGGTTTGTAGTCTTTATATGTTATCTTTAATTATAACCTTCACGTTATAGGTGTATACACATAACGAATTAATTTATGTACTTTAATAGTTATATATATATATATATATATATATATATATATATATATATATATATATATATATATATATATATATATAATATAACTTGGTGGAATTAAATCGTTACCATATAGATAAGTTCATAGGTTATAATAATATTACTATTATCCTTTAATTAACCAATCATTAATCTTTTCAATAAATGTATTATATATATATATATATATATATATATATATATATATATATATATATATATATACCTATAATACATATATTCTTTTTTTATTATCATACATGTATATGTTTATAGCTATATGATACATATGTATATATTATATATAAGTGTTATATATATATATATATATATATATATATATATATATATATATATATATATATATATATATATATATATATATATATATATATATATATATATAGTGGTAGGATCAAGAGGGAAGTAACCAATTGGGGGGAAGCGGGGGGAAGCAAATACTTTTTTTTTCGTTTTTTGGAAAAACTTTTTTCGCGAACATTATAGATGGGATGAAAATACGAACATTTAGTAGAGACACTTTGTGATAAATGTTTTTATTTTGGCGGGAAAACGCTCGAAGAAGTAATATATAACAATTATCGTGTTTTTCGAGCGTATGTTGAGGTTTTAGCTATTGGGGTTTAGATATTAGGGTTTAGATATTAGGGTTTATAGGGTTTAGATATTAGGGTTTAGAAATTTAGGGTTTAGGGTTTAGATTTAGGGTTTAGATTTAGGATTTAGATTGAGTTTTTAACACGAACGGTTTAGAGTTTAGAGTTTAGGGTTTAGGGTTTAGGGTTTGGTGTTTTGGGTTTATGGACAAAACATGAAAAACAACGTTCATATTCTTCACGAACAATATTATCTTGAATGTTATTTTTGTCGATCGTTTTCCCGCCAAAATAATAACATTCATCCCGAAGTGTCTCTTCTAAAATGAAATTTTTTTTTTGCTTCCCCCCGATTGGTTACTTCCCCATTGATCCTGCCCCTATATATATATATATATATATATATATATATATATATATATATATATATATATATATATATAAGATGGTACATATATACACACTTATATTACTTTACTTTTTATGTTTTACTGACCTTATATACTCACACATACACACTCATACATACATACACACATATATAGACATACATATATACACATACATATACACTTATGTATATATATACATATATACACAAGCATATGCCTACAATATACATGTACATACGTACGCACGCATGCATGCATGAATGTATCATTATCATTATTCATTAATCAATATCACATAAAATCATAACTCTTTATTTACTAAACCTATTCAAGTTTATTATATTTTTAACTTCAACACTTGATCATATTCAACAACTAAATCTCTTTAATCATAAACGTTAACCTTTAACTATTATCATCTAGTTTATCTCCTAACCTTTATCATACTCAATAAATCTAAATCTTTTAATCATCTTTAACTTTTCAAACCATATTCTTAACCTTTTATTTTATTAACATCTTCAAGTATTCATAATGTTAATGATCATAATCAATTCATTATCTTAAACATATACTTAAGTTCCACTCCATTAAAAGTGTATACTCCAATTAGTTATGAAAACTATTTTTTTCCTAATATAATTATATTAGTTTAAAATAAATAATATTACAATACTGGTTCGAATAAAACACAGTTTAATAGTTATAGCGAAACATAAGACGATACGACGCAACACTAATTCGATATGACGCACCTGCGCCTCATCTCAATCCATGATGCGTAGCATTATGCAAATATTATAAATCCTTTCGATGCATCTTATATCTTATTACGGCGTATAATATTTGTGGTACTATGCATTACATCCAAACATGCGATGCGATGCAATATAACGTAATTATGTGAGTGTTTTTTTTTGTTTGAATTCTGTAAATTTATAATCTTATGATTTACGATTCGTACTAGTAATAATATTAAACGTAAAGTTTACAGTTTAAGCTTTATACCTCCGAAAAGAAGACGAACAAAATTGAAATGAGCAGCAGGTGATCGGATGATTTTTGTGAGTTGGGGTGGGTTTCGACAAGCAAGAAGAGAACAAAAGGGTTTGAATGATTTTTATGGTTAGGGATAGAGGGTATTTATAGGGGAGTAATTAGGGTTAGAGTAGGATTACTTAGAGTAGGGACCAAGTCATTAGGAAAGATCTAGAATACTTAGGGAACAAGTAATAAGGTTTTTTATTATTATTATTTTTTTTATTTTTTATTTTTCCTTTTGGCCGAAAATATTAATATTATTTATTTATTATATATATATATATATATATTTTTCGGCTTCCATTACATTAATATATATTTTATATTTTTTTTACACATTATATTTAGTCTTTTTAATTTGTCCAAGACTTGAATTTATTTTATTTAGTTCCCGATTGTTTTACTAATTTCATAAATGTCACATTTTTAATTATTACTTATAGACCATATATATTAGTAATATCAGAGAAAACATAAACTTTAATTAACAGAGAATGTCGACTAAAAATTTACTATTTGGTCAACGTTTTGGTCAAATAAAGTTTACGAGCACAAAATCCTAAAGGCAATTTAGTAAATTCAGAATGGAAATGTGAGAGTTGTTATAGTGGTGGTATGGGTTATCAAGTGATGATGGTTGTGGAAGTAAGAGATTAGAAGAAAGAGATGGTTGTTGCAAAAATAATATTCATATTTATGTAACCAATATATGTATATATATTACTGTAACTTATTCTAAAAATTAATAATGTTAATTAATATAATAATATTTATATTATAATATAATAAAATAAATCATGTGATAGACTGAAAAGAAAGAGAAACAGTTAGCAGCCTTTAATATGTACCGACACTATTTTACAAAATATTATATTGTAGTCCGCTGTTAATCGATGTCGGATAAAAGTCTTCGGAAAAATCCCATATTTTTAAATTAACTATATTTATTTATTTTGGTCATTATGGTATAAAATTCGATCATTAATTTGTTAAATAAAAATTACATCAACTGTCCCACTCAATTCTGGGTAAAATATAAAAAGTGTTAAAACTTAACAAATAGTTCCTAAATACACTTTTAATAAGCCTAAAATTTATAGAACTCATTTTCGTATCACCGTTTATTTTAAAATTACATAAGTTTGAATTTAACTTGCTTAATATTAATCGAAACATCAAATGAGTATAACAATCATTTAATATTTATTTTTAATATACTTAATTTATATATATAGATATATTTTAAATAATAATTATTATAATATTCTATTTTTATTTTATTAATTTTTAATAACTACAACATATAATATTTCAAATTATATTTTGAATTATTATTTATATATACATACACATATATCTATTTACAATTAATTGTTCGTGAATCGTCGGAACTGGTCGAAGGTCAGATGATTTCATAAACTAGTTCAAAAATTTTGAAATTCAATTTAATAGACTTTGCTTATCATGTCGAAACCATATAAAGATTAAGTTTAAATTTGTTCGAAAATTTCCGGGTCGTCACAGCAATCATCCCGACACTACGTTATCTTAAATCATGGTGAACCACAACTTCTTTGTCCTTAGCTGTTGCATGCTACCTAGCTTATTTTAATTATATTGCTTTAATATTTGATTACAATTATAAATCAAATCAACCCAACTATTGCCTTTACACAATTTGATATTCCGGATAAAGTGGTGTCTAGAATAAACCGGTTGGACTTGGTTGTTGGATTTTCCGAACAGTCGCCAATTTATTGAGACCAAAAGGATCATGCCTCTCCACACAAGGTGTACCTGGCCACTAGTCTTGGATACTAAATTGTGTACAAACCCAATCTTAATTACTAAATTATCTGAATAAGCTCCGTTTCAAATTCGACCGCTCAAGGAACGACCCTAGGTCATATTTGCCCTTGCTAACCCATAGGAAGGAATAATAGATTTAGGCCCAGCATATATAAATTAAACAATCAACTTCTTCTGTTGATATCCTGAATTGACGTTTTGCGACCTAACGACACTGCATAAATATCAGTCACTTTTCTGTCGAGGTGATTGTACCTTCTTGGAAAGTAATATGAGATGTGTTCAAACACACCACATTATAGCATGAATAATATTCGGTGTAATTTCTTGAATAATTTCCATAATTTGATTCTGAATTAGAAAATTCTTGTGTTTTTTCAAATAGAAAATTCTTGTGTTTTTTCAAATACAGGAGAATCATTTGATTTCTCTTTTAGAACCGGTTTAGGGATAATAGCAGGGACATGTCTATCATCAAACTTAGGATTTTTTAGAATCCTTGCTAGACATTTAAGTGTTATCATCTTTCTTTTCTCAGTACTGCTGCCTAGACCATCCTTTTTATTTTCTTCATGATCTAACAACCCATCCCTTGATTCATGTGAAGTCGTTTTCTATTTTAAGTTAGACCATAGTCTTCATAACTAGGAGGAATACAATCTTCTTGTTGACCATCAACCAAGTTGGCATTTATATATTCGTTTTGAAAAGGTGGAGATGCAGACTTATATCTAATTTCTTTCCCTTTTGGATCATTTAACTCTACCATTAATGCATTCCTTTGAGATGCACTTGCCTAACATTTCATTTTAATGGAAAGAGCTTCAAAAACTGCTTTGACACACTCATTTTCCTTTTTCAATTCATTGATTGTGTCAACACGTTTAATTAAAGTCCAATTTATATCAAAGTTATATCATTTAAGATCATAAATCTGCTTTTTGTAAACCTTAATTTCTTCTTTTAAGTCTTTTTCAATGTTTTTGGTTATAAGGTTTGCGTGAGCACCATAAGACTTATTTAAATTATCTACTGTAGCTTTAAGCTCAGCACATTTAACACATTCAGTGGGTAAATCAAAAGATTCCCGTTGAACACTGTTTGATGACGCCGTTTCAGCCATGAATGTATAGTAGTTCGTAGTTTTCACACCATCAAATTCATCCTCTGACTCTAAAGAATCTGTAAGGAACTCAGAAGTTTCACCATTCTTATCCGAATGAATCTGCTCAAGTCTATCTCAAATATCTTTAGCACTTGTCAAACCAGGAACTTTCTCTTGATCACTTTCTGATAAGCACATCCTAAGTAGATTCACCGCTTACTGGTTCAGTTCTTCAAAGTCAGATTGATCTTCTACTACACTATCAACTTGATCTTCTACCTCTGAATCTGACTTCTTGTCTGATTCTTTGTCTTTTGAACTTAAACGCTCAAGATCTAAACCTTCACCCATAACAACTAACATATCTAGTTCTACAGCATTCATTCTACCCCATTCTTCAAGTTCTCTATTAGCATCAAACTCTATATCACCAGTTTGTTCAGATTCCTGACTATTTTCTTCAAAAACTGAGGTATCACCATATGTTGTCTTCCAACCGTTGAAGAAGTGTTCTTATGATGATGTTGATGAAATTCTTCCAGACTTAGGTGTTCGAGGAACTGAATCACGTGCCTTCTTGAATTTCTGTTTAACTTGCTTCTGAATTTTTTGCTTTTAAATAGTGCTAGACAATTCTTCAGCTCTTTCAGCAGGAGCAGCTAACTTCTCAATTATGTCTTGATCAGGTACATGATTTGTTTCAACTTTGGTGATCTTTTCCATATTAGCCTTAGGTTGTTGATCATCCACATTCAGCTTAATAGACCAGTCACCATCATCACCATGAATGACAATTAAAGCTTTATTAGGACTTTAATTTTTGTGTGAATCAACTCTCTTATGTGTGATGTATATTTCTCGCTTTGTTGGTTAACTCTGAGAGCTATTTCGATTATAGTTCTGAGTTCCGAACGGATTGTGATTATCATGCTTCTTTTGTTTGGTACACTATCTTGAGAAATGACCTTGTTCTCTATAATTGTAATAGGAAACAGTATTCATATCAAAACCTAACTTTGTATCTTTAGTCAGACTAATTGGTTTCCCAGTTCGTTCTTCATAATCTCTCGCTCTTCACACAAGATTTGCCATAGCTTCATCTTTATCAAGTTGATGATAATCTTCTGTCGTCGGATGAATGTTTCCCACATGACCATCAAGATAACTATCATATGAGTTCACAAGAATAGATAGCAAAGCTATATCTTCACTAATTCTATCTTTTCCAACTTTCCTGATGTTCTCGATATTAAGTGCAGACAAAACATCTGATGCAGTAGGTGTAGATGTCTTTGGGGTATTTGAAGTAGGCTGTGATTGAGTATTGAGTGATCTCGGTGAAACTTGTTGAGGATAGGGAGACTGTTTTAAGCTTAAAGTACTTGCATTCAACCCATACATACTCTGATTATTTGTTACAAAGGCATTTTGAAACTGAGCTTGTGCAGATTTAGTAGGCGTGTAACCAACTGCATAATACATCGTGGTGTCCTGAAATTTCTTAGACTTCTTCATTTTGTTTAAAAGTTCCAACTCTTTTTCATGAAGTCTTGCAATGAATGAATTAACAGAAGCGGTAGCTAATTCTCCACTAGTCTTCATTGTTAAGACAAAACAATTCCACTCTAATGGAAGTGCTCCTGCTAGGCATACCACTTTATCTTTCTCTTCAATCGTTACATCATGCTTATGAAGTTCAGCAAGCAAATGACGATATCTCTCCACCAAATCCGTAATACATTCTCCTACTTGCTAGTGAAACCAATCAAACTCAGCCTTCAATTCTAATCCTTTTCGAACTCTATAAGCAGTGTTCCCTTCATTGAATGTTCTTAGAGCTTCCCATATCTTGAACGAATTCTCATGACATAAGAATTGATGAAAAATAGGACCATCAAGTGCACTAGTGAGATTACTGATAACTCCTAAATTATACAGTTTTTTGATAACATTTTGAGGAGTTATCTTAGTATTTTTTAGTCATTTTGATGCTAAAACACACTAAAATGGGTAAAAGTGGGAAAAAAGATATTTCTAATGATTATGTCCAAGTTATGTATTAAACAGGATCAAAAATAGAGAAAATTGCAAAGTGGCTAGATGAAGCCGCCGGCATGGTGATAATGAAGCCGCCAGCTTTGGAGCTGAAAGTACCTTAATGCTCCAGAATCGATGTAAAATTGAAAGAACTTGTTGATCAAGAAAAAAGGCAAGGAAGTCGCCGGCTTCCCTATGAAGCCACCGGCCTGGTTGACACAGTTTCTCAACTTATCGACCAAGTTCAAGTAAAAATGGAAATAAAATCAAGATAAAATCATAAAGATTTGGCAAATCAAGTGAAGCCGCCGGCCTGGACTGAATCCGCCAGCTTGGATAAGACGGTTACAAAGATTTAGCTTGCGGATAAAGTTTAACTTGCACGAGGAGTCACTGACTCAAGGCAAGCCGCCGGCTTCCCACTGAAGCCGCCGGCTTGGCCACCGGCACAGAATTCTATAAAATAAGGCCTCTGGTCTCAGTTTTCATATGTTCAGAAGTAGATAGTTTTTCCAGATTTCGTTAAGTCGTTTTCTAGGGGTTTTCTCTAAACCCTTAGGTTAGATTTACTTTTTGTAATCAAGATTCAAGATTTAATTCAATGTTGTAATTTAATAATTTATATCTACTTATAGTGGCATATATCCTACTAATATGAAAGAAGAAAGGAGAGTAGATTCTTATTAAAGAATGGTGTACATATCCTTACAATTGAGTGAGTATTTATAATACTAAAAGTTAACTGTACATTAATCGTTTTTCACAATCAATTATAGAGTAGGTGAAATAGTAATCAATAATTCATGATTTTACTGTGCATGATTATCAATCATCTCTATTCATCTGTATGCGTACAAAATGAGAATCCATCCATATCGTAACACTCCCCCTTGGATGATAATTTTGTTTCGTTAGAGATCAACTAGTACTGCCTCCTTAAAAACCTTGCTAAAGAAAAACCCAATGGGATAAAAACTTTAGCCAAGGGAAAAAGAGTGCAGAATAGAGTTGACTCCCCCTCAAGTAGACATCGCTGAGTCGTCACATCTTTTGAACTTGCCTCATGCCAATTTTGTGAACGTGTGTTCTGAAAACAGCAGTTGACAGTGCTTTGGTATAAAGATCAACATATTTGTTGATAGAACATATCTCATTTTAATATAGTTGTCTTTAATGAGATTTTGAGTAAATGAGGAGAATCTGAGGTTTTCATCTGAAACTGTATCATCTAAATCTTTTATGTACAAGTTTAGCCCCTGTGATTTATCTACAGTCTCCTTCATGGTTTGCTCAAACCCTTGTTTCAATTCCTATTCCCTTTTAGTCTTTTCTGCGCCTTACCAACATACCATTCTTTTACATCAAACTTATGACCGTTTAGACCGTCTATGGCTTTGGCGCCTCGTCAACATTTATATTTTGTTCTGTCACTTTTGATACTCTTCTTTCATTTGTATTATGCAAGTTGCATTATCTTCATATATAGTTATTGGTGAAGATAGTTGTTGGTCTTTTATAGCGTTCTAGTCCACAAGAATCAATAATGATTTGTGTCATTGATCTCAACCAAACACATTTTCGAGTAGTTTCATATAATGTAATCACTTCATTATGATTTGATGATGTTGCAACAAATGTTTGTTTTAAGAACGCCATGATTTTGTGGTACCTCCATTTAGGAATACATATCGAGTTTGAGATTTATCTTTATGAGGATTTGATGAATGACCTGCATATACATTATCAACCAAATCTTGTTTTGAAGCGTTAGAATAAATTTTTTTTTAAATCGGCAGTTCCTCAAGGTTATCAATATATGTGTTTGATCCCATTCCATTATCATTTGGTAGAAGTTGAGCTGAATCTTGCCAATAAATTAACTGCAAAACAATGTCAGGTCTTGTATAATTTATAAGATACATAAGAACCTCAATTGCACTAAAATATGGAACTTCCGATCTGTTAAGATCTTCATGATCTTTACAGGGATTAAATAGATCAGTGTCAATATTGAGTGATCTAACAACAATGGGTTTGTCTTTAAAAATGTTTTAAAATCTTTTCGGTATAAGTTGTTTGATGTACAAGTAAACCATTAGGCATATGCTCAATTTGAAATTCAAGGTAATACTTGGTTTTTCAAGATCTTTCATTTCAAAATAATTCTTTAGAAGTTGAATGATTTCATAGATCTCTTTATTTATTCATATGATGTTAAGAACATTGACATAAATAATTACGATATATATCCGATCATTGTTTTTCATAATAAAAACACATGTGCAAATAAGTTTATATGTATACACTTTTCTTATCAAGTAATCACTTAATTAGTTATACTATTATATCAACCCATATAAAAATCTTTGTGATTCAATGGAATACATTTCTTTGAGTTTTGCATTAGATACTTATGATACCTTAAACCCTTCAGGTATATTCATATATATCACTATCAAGTGATCCATACAGATAAGTAGTTACAACATCCATGAGATGCATTTAAGTAACTACCAGGTTGATTAAGTATCTAATAAGTAATTGTATCCATTATAGGAGGAGAAGTTTTCCTCATAATTCATTTCTAGTCTTTGTGGGAAATCTTGAGTTACAAGTTTAGTTTTGCTTTGTAACTTCATTTGCACATTTCTTTTTCGGATAAAAATTCATTTGTATCCCATACGTTTCACATCTTTAAAAGTGATAACGATTGATCCGAAAACTTTTCTTTTATTGAGCGATTCTAATTCAGCTCGTATTCCTCCTTTCCATTGAGCTCAACCATGTCTATTTTGATATTCAATGACAGATTTTGGTTCCAGATCATCATTTTTATTGATGATGTCATTGTAACATTATATGAAAATATCTCATCTTTCATTTCATTTTGATTCCATAATTTATTTCAATTTATGTATTTACATTTATCAATATCATCTGCAGAAGGAATATTGATTTTTGGTTCTTCTTGAACACTTTCTTTTACCTCATTATCAGCTGATTTTCTTTTTCGATGATTTTTATCTTTGGAACCAATTGGTCTTTCACGTTTCAGACGTGGCAAAGACTCATGAGTGACATTATTGCCAGCTTTTGGAATTTCAATTCGAGCTGGAGCATTTTCTGCTATTATATATGATTTAATCACTCTTTTTGTATCTTTAAATGCATAAAGTAATTAAATTTGCAAGTTCTTGCATATGCATTATTTTTGAACTTTCGTTTCGCATTCTTTTGTGCGAGTTCTATATACCTCAATTGATGTTCACATCATGAAGCATCTTTTTCTTTATTTTTCATTTCTCCCCCTAATATAGGGAATAATTTTTTTTAAATGACAATCAGCAAAAAGTGATGTAAAAACATCACCGTCATGGGTTCAATATATCTTATAATTGAAGATGTTTCATATTCAATATATATATCCCCTCCCTCATTTGAGGACCCATTTTAGTGCGTTATGGTTGTGCAACTAGAACATATACTGCACAAACAAATGTTCTAATGGGAAATATTTGGTTCTCGGCCAAAATCAAGTTGTAGGGGAGAATATTTATGACTTGCATTTTGTCTATGAAATAATGTCGCAGCATGTAAATTTGCATGTCCCCATATAAATTCTGAGAGTTATGTACTCATTTTCAATGGTCTAGCTAATAGTTGCAATCGTTTAATTAATGATTTAGCTAAACCAATTTTTGTATGCACATGAGCAACAGGATGTTCAACAACAATCCCTATAGGCACATGCCACATTTTGACTTGATAATAGACAAATATGAGCCAATCTACTAGATACATCTATTAGGACCATGAAATATCTAAATGGTCCACATGGTGGATGAATTTATTCACATATCTCACCTTGAATTCTTTCAAGAAACATTTGTGATTCCTTTTCACAATATACTTTTCATTAATCACCAAATGTGATTTTTCATTAATCACCATATGTGCTTTTTCATCATATATCCTTTTCACCATATGCACTTTTAATTATACGCGCTGCGTTTTTCATCATATGCGCTTTTTATCATATGCACTTTTCATCATACGTGCTGTGCTTTTCATCATATGCACTTTTTATCATATGCGCTTTTCATCATATGCATTGCGTTTTTCATCATATGCGCTTTTTATCATATGCGCTTTTCATCATACGTGTTGCGTTTTTCATCATACGCATTTTATCATATGCGCTTTTCATCATATGTGTTGCGCTTTTCATCATATGCACTGCGCTTTTCATCATATGCGCTTTTTATCATATACGCTTTTCATCATATGCACTGCGCTTTTCATCATACGCGCATTTTATCATATGCGCTTTTCATCATATGTGTTGCGCTTTTCATCATATGTGTTTTTCAGTGCTACATAGATATTTCTCATTTTTCTGTTATCATTGACTGATAATCATATCCATTAACAAAATTCTCTTTCATTATTTGGAGAAAACAAGACATTATTTATCAGAAAATCCGTACCATTTTGGTAACATGAATTTTGAGTTTTTCGTTCCTTATATCAAGTTTGTAAGACCTGACATAGTATTTATAATTCTTTCATTTGATTTAAATCAATGAAATATTTCTTAGATTTGTATGTTGCCACTATCTGCAATACATAGGTCTCCATTATTGCTATTTTGTTCACAAGCGATATAACACGAACCACCACAACTATACGATTTCTTAATTTCATATTTATTGAGTATTCTGAATCATGATAAACATTTCGCAATTTAAAGACTACTCCAAATTTTGTTTAGAATCGAATGTCAGTTGTATTATTAATCCTATATTTACTGACAAAGTAATTTTAATTTATTTACATATGCGGATAATTTTTTTTTTAAAGGAAGTCAAATGTTTAGCTACATAAACTTATCCCATAAATTACGTGATAATCATTTTCATTTATTAAGTGTAAAATGCAAGTTGAGGGTGTCAAAAGTCTACATATTTATTCGATCATTTCGACTTTTAAACGTCTCATTTTTTATGGGTCAATTATTAAACCACAACGTGTCAAACTTCAGGCACAAATTACAGAGTATGATATTAACTTTATCAAAACCAACTCAATTTGTATCTATTCTTGGTAGATATCTATATCATATTACTCCAAGAATTTAACTTTCAAATAAATTAATTAAAATTTAAAGTGTACCCACAAGATAAAACACTTTAATCTTTAGATGGATTTTACATATCCATGTGTTGTAGAGTATGTAGTTTATTGGTGTACTATTTTAAGAAATTCTTTTATTTTCAAAGTGTTCATGGTATGGACATTAGGAATAAAACATGCCATCAGTTTGGCCATTTAATACTCTAATATATGCTATTTTAATTATTTTTTTAATAAAACGTTTATTTATAAATTGCAACAATCTCAAGTAACATATGTGCTTGAGATTAATAATTTGTGCTTAAATGTGATCAAGAAGGAAGTTTGGAATAAAAATCTTGATTTTTCAAGTTTAATCGGAACTAATTCTATCTGGATTCCCATTTTTTTTTTTTAAAAAGGTTAACATGTACCTATGTTAACTTATAACCTTTGTCACACATCAATTATAATGATACTGCTGTTGATATAAACATTAAATAATTGATTAAATGATAAATGATAAAGTTGGACACCTACCTAATCAATTCCATATTTGTCTGCCATATTACTAAAAGTTAGTCATTCAACAAAATTAAAATTTGTAATTTGTAATAAAGTTGATGAGGTAAACCCAACATACCCCACTTACCCCACTTTCCTTTGTTAGCCATTCAATCATTTCGAGTTCTTATATGCAATCAAAACAAATATTTTAAATAAAATATTTAAATTAGATAAATTGATGAGGTAAACCCAACATACCCCACTTACCAATATACTATGCCACCCGTGACTTTTGGGATTAAAAACACGTACTTATATACCACTTCTCCCAATATTATTTAGTTGACAAGTTTAATTTTTCACAATTATAAAATAGATAAGAAAGAGTACGTAGAATATTCAGAGAGGGTTTTTCTGAGATTTTTAGTTCAAGACTTACCTGAATGATAGCAGTAGAATCGATAGATCGACCGGTCGGAAAAGCTATCGTTAACAGATGCCTTTCAAGAATCACAACTACAATTTCTTCACCAGGTTTGCTGCATACTCAAATTGATTTGAGCTTTTCTTGGTTGACAGTAGCTGCATGAGGAGGATGATAAGAAGTTATAGTCCTCGATGCTCACCGTCACCATAACCACACATAACCATTAACAACGGCATCACTTTCCTTTGTTCCTCTTGGTTAGTTCTACTCTTATTTATTAATAGGAGAATATCTGAAAGAATTTCTTCACTACTTACTGTTGTGCTTGCGAACCTTGATTAGTACACAAATGAAGTTTGGTTTATGATGTGAGAGATCCGTTCAATAACGGTAGTCACAGAGCATACTTATCCAAACCTTAGTAAGATCGATATAGAGCTTTCGTGCTGATAACGTGTTGTAATTTAATAATATATATCTACTTATAGTGGCATATATCCTACTAATATGAAAGAAGAAAGGAGAGTATATTCTTATTAAAGAATGGTGTACATATCCTTACAATTGAGTGAGTATTTATAATACTAAAAGTTAACTGTACATTTGTGATGCCCCGTACAAAACCATCGTGTACGAATCATCAACAACAGGATCATTACAAGGTCAAACACTATATGCGTTTTCAAAATACGTTTGCTTTCATGATAAAAGGTGACGTCATAACTAACGTCAAATGTTGTACATCAAAAATATGCCTCAATGAACAGAAGTAATTAGAAATAGTACGTGACCCTCAGGTCATTACAAATCATTGTTCAAAAGTAATTAAGTTTATGAATGCAAGATAACGTTCATGCAGTGACATCTCTAAAGCAGCGGGTGTCTACAGCAAGACTAGTACACAGCGGAAGCAGCTAACCTTAAGCACCTGAGAAAAACATGCTTAAAAACATCAACACAAAGGTTGGTGAGCTATAGTTTAAGTATAACAGTATGTAAGGTAGGCCACGAGATTTCAGTGCTACAAAGAGCGTTTCAAAACAGTATGATAAAGTATATGTTAACCGTGGGCACTTGGTAACTAACTTAACGTTTATACCCCCTGAAAGTACACTTGGCAAGTGCGTATGTATATGAAGTATTAAACACCCGTTAAATGCTAGCGCTACTAGCCCAAGTGGGGATGTCAAACTCTATGGATCCATATCTAAGATTCGCGTTCACCGGTTCAAAAACCAATGACTAAACGTTACCGAGCTAAACGGAATGTTTATGCCGTTGTATAACCCACACATATATAAGTTTAAGTACTCGTGCCTAGTATGTAAAATGTAAAATGCGCATGTATTCTTAGTTCCCAAAATAGTTAAAGTAAAAATGGAATGCTATAACTCACAATGATAAAGTAGCGGTTAAGTATGACTCGGGAAATAAGCAAGTATGTAGGTTGTCCAAACGGGTCCTCAACCTAAGTCAAACATGACTAAGTCAGTAAATCGTTCCAATAGGTTTAAAAGTACGTAAATAAGGTCTTAAGGGTCATCATCATTCATCATCAAACAAAAGGTGTAAAGTAAGTTTCGTTCATGAAAGAAGTTTAAAACAAAGGCTGACTTCGGTCAGTCACCACGGCCTCAATGCCTACTGAAATAAGGTCAGACCAGTGGTCATGGCTCCGTATATGAGTCCTTTAGTTGTGGTAAAAATCCCAGAAGCAAACTCATCTTCGTTTGACCGTGGCGACAGTCTAAGTGCGAGTAGGTCAGAATTTTCAGCACAACGTTAAAAGACATAGTGACGATCGGAGGGCCATAAATCCTAAACCGTAACTCGGATTAAGATGAGTCCTATATGAAAAGTTATATACTCGAACAGAGCTATCTGAAAATTATCTTTATAGTAGCCCAGGTCATACTGATCAGACACAGAAACAGTAAAACAGTAGGTTCCGGGGGTTCTTGATGTTCGATGCTTACCACGGTTCTCATCCTTGATGCATATTGCTTCAAGTGTAAAACTCGTTGATGTGTTTGCATCATCTTAACCAAGGTTTCACCATCATAACCCAAGTGTAAGTCTAAGATAAGTAGCACAACTCATTTAAGTGTTGCAAGTGTTTTGATGAACCAAAGTTACATCAAAATCTTAGATTCAACACATACATGAACTATAAAAGTAGTAGTAACCAAGTTTTGACTATTATGACACAAGTGTAGGTCTAAGACATGTAGCACAACTCACTAAAGAGTTGTATGAAGGTAGATGAACCAAAGTTACATCAAGGTCTTAGATCTAACACATACATGAACTTTAAAACTAATATTAAGTTACAACTTGAAAATAAACTTATAAAATCAAGATCTTAAGTTATAGAACATAGTTCTTAGTTAGATCTTGAAGATCCTGGACCCAAAAGTCTAGATCTAACATAAGTGTACCAAGTTATAATTAAAGAAAGCTTACTTACATGTTCTTGAACTTTTAAAGTTAACTTTAAGTTTCAAGAAAGTATGAGATCAAGACTAACTTGTAATACTTGACCATTTAAACCAACAAACATGAAATTAAGGTGCATAATATGAAGAAATAAACTAAATAAACAAGTTAATAAGTTCATGGGTTTCATACTTTTACAGATTCAAGCCTAAGTCTTGATCTTTAGAAAGTAAACTTTAAGTTTACTTCATGAACACAAGTATGATTTTAACTCATGAACTTTAATCTTCTAAAACTTTAAATGTAGAACATAAACTTGGAAGTTTAAGCTCTCTTATGTTCTTGTAAATACAAGATAAATGAAGAACAAACTAGCAAGTTTGATTCTTGATGATTAGTAAGTAATAACTAACAAATATAAGTAACTAAACAACAACTAGTAAGTAAGTAACAAACAAGAACAAGTAAACAACAACAAAAGATGATGATAATGAGAGTTTTAGGTGGCGGTTTTGGACAAGAGAAAAGGAAGAAGAAATGTTCAAGTTACTTACAAGAAAGAAAGCAAAAGAGAGAAAGAAATGAGAGAAAAGTTGAGAGGATTTTGCAAGTAATATTGTGTGTGTGTAAATGAAAGAGTATGAGTGCATAAGTTAGCAAAAATTGAAGGTAAAATCTACTCCACATGGCCTTTAAGCCGACGGCTTGCTCAAGGAAAAGGGGGAGGGATTAATCCAATAGGTCCTTGCGTGTAATTGTCCTTAAAGGTGGTTATAAGAGGTGTTTTTATGGGAACTAGATGTAAGGAGTTTGTAACTTGATTCCATGAACCAAACCACCTAGTTAAATCTTAATGATGATACTTACATGGAAGTAATGGGCTAATAAGTCCATTAAAGATGTAGGTTGGGCTTCTAAGTCTAATAACACTAATGAAAGCCCAAGTTCAAGTAGTTATCAAATAAATCCAATTAAAGCCCAAGTAATTAACTAATAACCTTAGTTAATTAAAAATGATTAATAACAATTAATCATGAATGTAAATAATACTCGAAAGTATTATTCGTGTAATGTACGTGTGTCACAAAGATGTTTCGGGCATTTAAAGTCAAGTATGATCAATCATGGTAACAAGTAAATGTAATAACATACATTCGTTAAATCACAAGTATTAATAATAAAAATTATTAATTAAAAGGGGAAAAACTAGGGTCGTTACATTACCCACCTGTTAAAGAAAATTTCGTCCTGAAATTTTAAGTTGAGGTAGATGGAGGAGTCGGGAAATGATGAGGATACTTCCGCATCATTTGATCCTCTCGCTCCCAAGTAAACTCAGGTCCTCTTTTTGCATTCCATCATACTCGGACGATCGGAATCTTGTTGCGTTTCAAAGTTTTGATCTCATGATCCATAATTTCAACAGGCTCTTCCACGAAGTGAAGTTTGTCATCAATCGTAAGTTCCTCAAGTGGTATGATAAGTTCAGGTGCAGCAAGACACTTCTTCAAGTTTGACACGTGGAAGGTAGGATGAACTGAGCTCAATTGTGCTGGTAGATCCAAACGGTAAGCAACGGGTCCAATACGTTCCAAGATTTCAAAAGGACCAATGTATCGTGGGTTCAACTTTCCACGTTTTCCAAAACGAATCACACCTTTCCAAGGTGCAACCTTAAACATTACACGGTCACCAACGTTGAATTCAAAGTCTTTACGTTTAAGATCGACATAACTCTTTTGACGATCACGGGCAGTGTTAAGTCTACCTTGAATTTGAGCAATCTTTTCCGTTGTTTCATGGACTACCTCGGGTCCGGTGATTTGCTTTTCGCCTACTTCGGCCCAACAAATAGGAGATCGGCACTTGCGGCCATACAACGCTTCAAAAGGTGCGGCATTAATGCTCGAGTGATAACTGTTGTTGTACGAGAATTCGGCTAACGGCAAATGCCTTTCCTAGGCCTTTCCGAAATTAATGACACATGCACGCAACATGTCCTCCAAAGTCTGAATCATTCGTTCACTTTGCCCGTCAGTCTATGGGTGATAAGCAGTACTCATATCGAGACGAGTTCCCATGGCTTCTTGCAAAGAACGCCAAAATCTAGAAGCAAAACGGGGATCGCGATCCGAGATGATCGATAAAGGTACACCATGATGAGATACAACCTCCTTGATGTATAATTGAGCAAGTCCCTCCATTGTATCCGTTTCCTTCATAGCCAGGAAGTGTGTAGATTTGGTAAGGTGGTCAACAATAACCCAAATAGTATCGTATCCGCCCACCGTCTTTGGTAGCTTGGTGATGAAATCCATTGTGATCCTTTCCCACTTTCATTGTGGGATTTCCGGTTGTTGAAGCAATCCAGAGGGCCTCTGATGCTCGACCTTAACCTTCGAGCAAGTCAAACACTTACCAACATAAGTCGCAACGTCCTTCTTAAGATTCGGCCACCAGTACTGTTCCTTAAGATCGTGGTACATCTTGCCCGCTCCGGGGTGAATCGAATATCTCGATTTGTGGGCTTCATCAAGTATAAGGTTCCGTAGATCTCCATAAAGAGGCACCCAAATTCTTCCGGCATAACATCGGAGTCCAGTCTCCCTAACCTCGAATCGAGAGACAAGTATGTTCAAATGTTCATGAGATATATTCTCCTCCTTGAGAGCCTCATCTTGGGCTACTCTGATCTGGCTGTTGAGGTTCGAATGGATGGTGATGTTCAGAGCCCTAACACGAAGAGGTGCCATCCTCTCCTTTCGACTCAAGGCATCAGCTATAACATTAGCCTTGCCAGGATGATAGCAAAGTTCACAATCATAGTCATTTAGTGTCTCGATCCATCGACGCTGTCTCATATTCAGTTGCTTCTGATCAAAGATGTGCTGGAGGCTCTTATGGTCAGTGAAGATAGTACTCTTAGTTCCATACAAATAGTGTCTCCACAATTTGAGCGCAAAGACAACGGCTCCAAGTTCAAGATCGTGAGTAGTGTAGTTCCGCTCGTGAATCTTCAATTGTCAGGAGGCATAAGCGATAACCTTTGATCTTTGCATCAATACACAACCAAAACCACTTTTTGATGCATCACAACAAACGACGAAATCATTACTGCCTTCAGGAAGAGATAAGATAGGTGCGGTGGTCAACTTCTTCTTCAATGTTTGGAATGCTGATTCATGTGCGGGTTCCCAAATGAACTTCTTCCCTTTGTGATTCAGCGCGGTCAAAGGACGCGCAATCAGAGAGAAACCTTCAATAAATCTTCGGTAATAACCGGCGAGACCTAGGAATTGGCGAATATGCGTCGGAGTAGTGGGGGTCTCCCACTTGCTGATAGCTTCAATCTTGGTGGGATCAACTTTGATACCCTGGTCGCTCAAAACATGACCCAGAAATTGGACTTCCTTCAACCAAAATTCACACTTGGAGAATTTCGCATACAGTTGTTCCTGTCTCAAGAGTTCAAGTACTAGTCAGAGGTGTTGCTCATGCTCTTCTTCACTCTTGGAGTAGATGAGGATATCATCTATGAAGACGATAACAAACTTATCCAAGTACGGCTTGCAGACACGATTCATGAGGTCCATGAACACAGCAGGTGCATTTGTCAAACCGAATGGCATCACGAGAAACTCATAATGACCATAACGAGTTCTGAACGTAGTTTTTATCACGTCACTTTCCTTCACCCTCAACTGGTGATAACCGGATCGCAAATCGATCTTGGAGTAAACGCTCGATCCTTGTAGTTGATCAAAAAGATCGTCAATGCAGGGAAGAGGATACCGATTCTTGATCGTCAATTTGTTGAGTTCACGGCAGTCGATACACATACGGAAGGATCCATCCTTCTTCTTCACAAACAACACAGGTGCACCCCAAGGCGAGAAACTTGGTTGGATAAATCCTCGATCTAACAGTTCTTGTAGTTGGCTCTGTAATTCTTGCATCTCGGAAGGTGCGAGTCTATAAGGTGTGCGAGCTACATGTGCTGCTCCTGGTACTAAATCGATCTGAAACTCAATGGCTCTCGGCGGTGGTAATCCAGGTAATTCTTCAGGGAAGACATCGGAAAATTCGTTCACAATTCGAACATCGTTCACGCTCTTCACCTCAGTTTCTACCGTTTTTACATGCGCTAGGACAGCAAGACGTCCCTTCTTCATAATCTTTTGCGCTTTTACGCAACTAATGAGGTTCAGCTTCGAGGTACATCTCTCTTCGTAGATGATCAGTGGCTCACCGTCTCCGTGTGGTATACGAAGAGCTTTATCTCCACAGATAATATCGGCCCTTATCTTGCTCAACCAATCCATACCGACGATCAAGTCAAAACTTCCCAATTTGATGCGTATCAAATCAATTTCGAAATCTTCACCAGCTATGTTGATAATAGCTCCTCGACTAATATGGTCAACTTTCTCAAGTTTTCCATTGGCGACCTCGACAAGCATACTCTCTTTTAACGGGACTAATGACAAATTAATCTTATCACAAAAATGTCTACATACATAACTTCTATCGGCACCAGTATCAAATAAGACAGAAGCTAATTAATTGTTGATAGTGAATATACCTGTCACAAAGTTGGGGTTTTCTCGGGCGTCCCTTGCATTAACGTTGAAAGCTCTACCACGGGGTGGTCCGCCGTCTTTTCGGTTGTTTGGACACGCATTTCTGAAATGGTCCATCTGTCCGCATTCGTAGCACTTTTTAGGTCCATTGGTGTTCGGCTTCCCATTCAAAGTGGTGACCTTGCAGTCCTTCCTGATATGCCCAGTCCGTTGGCACTTTTCATAAACAACGTTACAATACCCAGTATGGTGCTTGTAGCACCGCTTGCATTGTGGTAAGGTTCCCTTGTAGTTGGGGTTGGAGTTCCCACTATTGTTGTTTCCTTTGAAACCCTCATGTCGTTTTGTCGGGTTCTGATCATAGGTCCTTCCCCTGTTGTTATCCCATTTGCGCTTCTCACTACTACCCGCTTCAGACTTAGCCTTCTCCGGTTCATCGATAATAATTTGATTCATTAAAGTATGTGCCATGCGCATCGCTTCTTGGACATTGGGCGGCTTGGATGAGGTGATGTTTCCCTTAATGCTCTTAGGAAGTCCCCAGAAGTACCTTTCCATTCGTTTGAACTCCGGTGTAACCATTGCCAGACACATCAGGGTTAATTCCAAAAACCTCCGGTTGTAACTATCAAGGTCGTTCCCAACGGCCTTTAACTGCATGAATTCAATCTCCATCCTCTGGATCTAGGTCCTAGGGCAATATTCCTCAATCAGAGCCCCTTTAAACTCCTCCCAGGGGGTAGCAAACGCCTCATCAATACCTTTTGCTTGAGCCAACGTGTTCCACTACGTTAGTGCACCATCAGACAGCGTGCATGAAGCAAACTTAGTCTTATTCTCCTCTGAACAGTTACTGACTCGAAACACAGATTCTAACTTCTCGAACCATCTAGTGAGACCAACCAGCCCCTCTGTTCCACTGAAGTTGTGAGGTTTGCAGCTCTGGAACTCTTTGTACGTACACCCATTACGAATGGACGGGATAACCAGTGGCGGTGGAGCTTGGCAGTTTCTTTCTGCTAAGGCTGCGGTGACTCGTTCATTGATCATATCTTCAATTTGGGCTGCGGTAGGTGTGGATCGTCCGTTGGCCATGATGTTCTAAACAAAAATTTTGACTCAAGTCAAAATCCAGTATTCAAATAGTAATAATACAGTATATGGTAACCAACATGGAATCAACACATCACATGTTTATTAAATAATGTATCTAGGTACAAATACCACAGAATCATACAGTAACGTAAATAGAACATCGTACAAGAATTAAATAACGCAAAGTTCCATTAATAATAATAAGTTGCATACATCTGAATAAGTTCGTACAATATATAAGTGAAACATAAAACTACAACTAGATTACATAATGAATTCTAAATACAAAAGCCCTACGGTGAAGGTGGGTGTAGGATATCAAATACATGAGACAGCTGGTCCTCAAGCTCAGAAACTCGAGCTCGGAGGATCCCCACCTCCCTTGTCAATTCCTCGACAGTGGGAGATGGTGGGGCAGGCGGTGCAGGTGGTGCGGGTGGTGCCGGTGGTGCAGATGTAGACGGTCCGGCTCCAGAAATAGTCAGTATGTAACGGGGTGACTTATGCACGAGTGGGTCGGCAGGGTACGGCACAAGCCGCTTACGGGCAGTAACCCTACGACGCCGACCAAATGCGTCAGTGAATGCTCGTCCTCTGTTGATTCCCGGAATAATGGTGCCATCGAAGCGGTACCGCTTCTTCGGCGGGGTGGAGGGTGGCTGTACAGGTGCATCCGGGTCCTCCTCTTCGGAGTCATTATCACTCGAGTCGTCTGTGGATGGGTCATCGGATAAAGAATCATCAGAATCATGCGGTGGTGGCTGCACGGGTGGCTGAACTGGCTCTCCTCGGGCGGCCATCATCTCTTGGTATTTGGCGGGTCCGATCGAAATGAGACGTCCATCAGGGGCGCGTCGGCACCAATGGCGATACCGGTTACGGAATGGACCTTCTCCGAATTCCGCGAGAATCACAATCTCACCGGAGCGGGGCTGTGACACCGAGGGTCCGGGGGCAGATGGAGCTGGAATCTCTGTAGGGTCCTGGGTTCCATCTACAATAACCACTGGAGCCGGCGTATGGCTGCTAGCTCCAGAAGATGAAGCGTCGGGGTCACTCGTAGGTAACGGGATAGATGTGTCGGCAGCAGCAGTAGGTGTGGTGGCTGACGAGTCTGAACTGCCCAAAATGATAGCAGGTGGAATATCCGACATCTGAACAAGGAAAAATAAATTTTCCATGTCAGTAAGTCATAAAGCAAGCACGTATTAGGCCAACAGTCTAAATCATGTATAACGGTAAATAGCATGGCAATAACAGTAAATCGTACAGAAGTAGCATGCAATCGAAAGCAAGTTATATCATGCAGTAGTGAAATCATGTAGTAGCATACGGCATATAGCAGTAAAAGTAAGCAGCAGCATGCAGTAAGTTCAGCGGAAACAAGTAAACTAGCAAGTTGTAGATTGGTCCTATTAGTGAATCCTACTCGGGTCGGTCCAGACTCACTAATGCATCCTAATTCCCTACAACCAATGCTCTGATACCAAATGTCATTCCCCGTACAAAACCATCGTGTACGAATCATCAACAACAGGATCATTACAAGGTCAAACACTATATGCGTTTTCAAAATACGTTTGCTTTCATGATAAAAGGTGACGTCATAACTAACGTCAAATGTTGTACATCAAAAGTATGCCTCAATGAACAGAAGCAATTAGAAATAGTACGTGACCCTCAGGTCGTTACAAATCATTGTTCAAAAGTAATTAAGTTTATGAATGCAAGATAACGTTCATGCAGTGACATCTCTAAAGCAGCGGGTGTCTACAGCAAGACTAGTACACATCGGAAGCAGCTAACCTTAAGCACCTGAGAAAAACATGCTTAAAAATGTCAACACAAAGGTTGGTGAGCTATAGTTTAAGTATAACAGTATGTAAGGTAGGCCACGAGATTTCAGTGCTACAAAGAGCGTTTCAAAACAGTATGATAAAGTATATGTTAACCGTGGGCACTTGGTAACTAACTTAACGTTTATACCCGCTGAAAGTACACTTGGTAAGTACGTATGTATACGAAGTATTAAACACCCGTTAAATGCTAGCGCTACTAGCCCAAGTGGGGATGTCAAACCCTATGGATCCATATCTAAGATTCGCGTTCACCGGTTCAAAAACCAATGACTAAACGTTACTGAGCTAAAGGGAATGTTTATGCCATTGTATAACCCACACATATATAAGTTTAAGTACTCGTACCTAGTATGTAAAACATAAAATGCGCATGTATTCTCAGTTCCCAAAATAGTTAAAGTAAAAAGGGAATGCTATAACTCATAATGATAAAGTAGCGGTTAAGTATGACTCGGGAAATAAGAAAGTATGTAGGTTGTCCAAACGGGTCCTCAACCTAAGTCAAACATGACTAAGTCAGTAAATCATTCCAATAGGTTTAAAAGTACGTAAATAAGGTTGTAAGGGTCATCATCATTCATCATCAAACAAAAGGTGTAAAGTAAGTTTCGTTCATGAAAGAAGTTTAAAACAAAGGCTGACTTCGGTCAGTCACAACGGCCTCAATAAGTACTGAAATAAGGTGAGACCAGTGGCCATGGCTCTGTATATGACTCCTTTAGTTGTGGTAAAAATTCCAGAAGCAAACTCGTCTTCGTTTGACCGTGGCGACGGTTTAAGTGAGAGTAGGTCAGAATTTTTAGCACAACGTTAAAAGACATAGTGACGATCGGAGGGCCATAAATCCTAAACCGTAACTCGGATTAAGACGAGTCCTATATGAAAAGTTATCTAATCGAACAGATATATCTGAAAATCATCTTTATAGTAGCTCAGGTCATACTGATCAGACACAGAAACAGTAAAACAGTAGGTTCCGAGGGTTCTTGGTGTTCGATGCTTACCACGGTTCTCATCCTTGATGCATATAGCTTCAAGTGTACAACTCGTTGATGTGTTTGCATCATCTTAACCAAGGTTTCACCATCATAACCCAAGTGTAAGTCTTAGATAAGTAGCACAACTCATTTAAGTGTTGCAAGTGTTTTGATGAACGAAAGTTACATCAAAATCTTAGATTCAACACATACATGAACTATAAAAGTAATATTAACCAAGTTTTGACTATTATGACACAAGTGTAGGTCTAAGACATGTAGCACAACTCACTTAAGAGTTGTATGAAGTTTGATGAACCAAAGTTACATCAAGGTCTTAGATCTAACACATACATGAACTTTAAAACTAATATTAAGTTACAACTTGAAAATAAACTTATAAAATCAAGATCTTAAGTTGTAGAACATAGTTCTTAGTTAGATCTTGAAGATCCTAGACCCAAAAGTCTAGATCTAACATAAGTGTACCAAGTTATAATTAAAGAAAGCTTACTTACATGTTCTTGAACTTTTAAAGTTAACTTTAAGTTTCAAGAAAGTATGATATCAAGACTAACTTGTAATACTTGACCATTTAAACCAACAAACATGAAATTAAGGTGCATAATATGAAGAAATAAACTAAATAAACAGGTTAACAAGTTCATGGGTTTCATACTTTTAAAGATTCAAGCCTAAGTCTTGATCTTTAGAAAGTAAACTTTAAGTTTACTTCATGAACACAAGTATGATTTTAACTCATGAACTTTAATCTTCTAAAACTTTAAATGTAGAACATAAATTTGAAAGTTTAAGCTCTCTTATGTTCTTGTAAATACAAGATAAATGAAGAACAAACTAGCAAGTTTGATTCTTGATAATTAGTAAGTAATAACTAACAAATATAAGTAACTAAACAACAACTAGTAAGTAAGTAACAAACAAGAACAAGTAAACAACAACAAAAGATGATGATAATGAGAGTTTTAGGTGGCGGTTTTGGACAAGAGAAAAGGAAGAAGAAATGTTCAAGTTACTTACAAGAAAGAAAGCAAAAGAGAGAAAGAAATGAGAGAAAAGTTGAGAGGATTTTGCAAGTAATATTGTGTGTGTGTAAATGAAAGAGTATGAGTGCATAAGTTAGCAAAAATTGAAGGCAAAATCCACTCCACATGGCCCTTAGGCCGACGGCCTGCTCAAGGAAAAGGGGGAGGGATTAATCCAATAGGTCCTTGCATGTAATTGTCCTTAAATGTGGTTATAAGAGGTGTTTTTATGGGAACTAGATGTAAGGAGTTTGTAACTTGATTCCATGAACCAAACCACCTAGTTAAACCTTAATGATGATACTTACATGGAAGTAATGGGCTAATAAGCTCATTAAAGATGTAGGTTGGGCTTCTAAGTCTAATAACACTAATGAAAGCCCAAGTTCAAGTAGTTATCAAATAAATCCAATTAAAGCCCAAGTAATTAACTAATAACCTTAGTTAATTAAAAATGATTAATAACAATTAATCATGAATGTAAATAATACTCGAAAGTATTATTCGTGTAATGTACGTGTGTCACAAAGACGTTTCGGGCATTTAAAGTCAAGTATGATCAATCATGGTAACAAGTAAAGGTAATAACATACATTCGTTAAATCACAAGTATTAATAATAACAATTATTAATTAAAAGGGGAAAACCAGGGTCGTTACAACATTAATCGTTTTTCACAATCAATTATAGAGTAGGTGAAATAGTAATCAATAATTCATGATTTTACTGTGCATGATTATCAATCATCTCTATTCATTTGCATGCGTACAAAATGAGAATCCATCCATATCGTAACATTCAAGTCTTTTTACATCTACCTTCTTTTTGAGGTATGATTCTATCTTTATTTTATTGTTTTATCTATTTTATTTACTGTATTCGTTTCTGTTTGCCTTTTATTATGAACTAAACATTCATAGTGATTACGTGGACGAAAAGCTAAACTTCATCTGGGATTCAGATGTAGCCGCCGGCTTCACCCTCAAGCCGCCGGCTTGGAGTGAAGGAAGCCGCTGGCTTCTTGCTTTATTCTGTGCAATTTCTTGTTTTTTTCCAGATCTGTATGGTTGAGTTTCTATAATGATATTTGAATTGTTTCGAATCTATTTTGTTTGACTATACTTGTTTGCCATGCTTAATGATTAAATAACATGATTTTAGGGTTGATTAGTCCTTGATCCGATAATCTATTATTCGATTCATGCTACTTGTTTAGATCTAGTCCATCAAACTTGTTAAATTGAATTGCATGCAACTAAGTTAAAGAACTTAATAGTGATAAACTTATTTGATTTAAGTTACGCTTATATAATAGAAGTTAATATTGTTAGGCTTAATCGAAGATCCTTTGTTTGGATTTGTTTAATTAATGATTGCATGAAAACTTAGTTGTGACGATCGCTCCAAATCCATATGGACGGACACGTCATTCATCGATTTCATTGCGAGGTATTTGACCTCTATATGATACGTTTTGTAAATATTGCATTCTTTTGAAAAGGCACACCATAAATGAATATTTAAATCAAAGGTTTTCAACATATGATAATTTCTACATATAGACAATCACCTAAAATAATGGTTTACAATAGTACTTCCGTTGACAATGCAGTCAAAATAAGATACATGGTGATGATTTGGTGAATGCAACGTTTCCTTGAAAAATATGCCATGTAAGACTTCATGCACATAGCTTGTCTAACATATAAGCAAACAGCGGAAGACTTCTAGGAAACCTGAGAATAAACATGCTAACAAGTGTCAACACAAAGGTTGGTGAGTTCATAGTTTTAATGTTGCGCATAATCTATATATAAAGGTGGATCACAAGATTTCAGTTGTTTCATCCGAAACGTTCATCAAATTATTCTACGAAATTGAGCACCCTGGTAACTAAACTTAACGTATATATAATTTGTACCCTTTGTATAATCATCTTAATAATACACGCAAACCAACGTGTACGCTTCTCAAATAGCATACGTCCGTTAAAAGACTAGTGCTCTAGCTCGGACGGGGATATCAAGCCCTATGGATCCATATATAACTACTCGCGCCCACCAGTTCTTATAACCGGCAGTTACTAGTTACCAAAGCTAAGGGATTTTTGGTTCAAACTCGGTGTAGAATTTAGTATGTACTTGTATCCATTGCGTTTAAAATAAAGTGCATGTATTCTCAGTCCAAAAATGTATATTGCAAAAGCAATTAAAAAGGGAGCAAATGAAACTCACCTTAGCAGCACATAAAGTTGTTCATCGTAATGTGACCGAAACTCGGATTACCAAATAATCATAGATCTCAACCTAGAGAACATATGCTGGTCAATAAATGTCTATCAAGCTAGGTCAGGTCATAGTGTATCACAATCATAATGCTCGAGATCGACATACAATAGTTATCCATAGTCATTTCAAAAAGTCAATTTTGACAGTTGCTTAACAAAACGAGACGTGCCTTATATAAGGATTCATTTACTCGGTTGGTAATATATAAAAGTTCACTTTATCAGTCTCATAAACAAGTTGTTTAAATCTTAATTGCAGATTCAAAAGCAATTTCAATTAACGTCCATCATAATTCAGTTGATCATATCTTTTAATCCGTTCATCGAAACTGTTCGATATCTAAATGAAAAGTTATTGATTTTTCGCCAGCTTTCCAAAAACATGTATATCATATACCTTTTACCAGTAATATATGTATTTAATTAGTGATTCATTATAAACTGTTTAACGATGAAATATAGCATACAAGCATATATAAATATATATACTCGAGCACTAGACATGGATACATAATTAATATATAAAAGATAAGATCTGAGTGCTTACGTATCAGTATTGAGATTCAATATTGTAGGAAAGTACGTAGATGTAACGGAGATGATAAACACTACGTTTGATTCACAAATATACCCCCGAACATTACCCATAACCTCCTTGGCAATAACCCATAATTTCCTTAGCTCTATCCCGCATGAAAACCATTTTGAAAGTGACACGCTCATAACCTCGTCGTAGTATTTTATGTATAATACTAATTAATAATATTAATAATAATAAGATTAATAATAATATTAATCTTAATAATAATAATAATAATAATAATAATAATAATAATAATAATAATAATAATAATAATAATAATAATAATAATAATAATAATAATAATAATAATAATAATAATAATAATAATAATAAATAAAATAAATACGGAGTAATATATGATTTAGAGAAAGAGTGTGAAAACTGAGCAATTTATAGAACCTTTTCTGAAAAAGTACCCCATGCGATCGCATGGGATTTGTGCTTCAAGGCCATGCGATCGCATGGCACCCTGGGACATCTCACAAATTTTTAACTTCTCGTTTGTCGACATAATTTTATATTATATATAATATATTTAATTTATATAATTAATTATATATTATATTAAATTCACATGCATAGTTGACTTGTAATTTTTGTTCTGATAAGTCGTACGTCATCACTCGACTTATGTCCCGGTTCCGGCTTTTCAAATGTCCTTTCGTACGCTGAGAAAACTTGCATTTTACGTTTCGTGTCACGTACCTTTGTCAAAATATAGCCTTAAATTATCCCTAAACTATACCACTCAAAGTATATCTTAAACTTTCGAGTGTTTTGGTCATTTACTTATATAAATCATTGTCTCGCTATTTGTTGATATATATATAATAACAAATCGTTTTATGACCAAGTTAATATATATTTTCAACATTCATAAACACGTTTTAAATATACGTCGCAAGTTATTCATACAATTAATATTCCAACTTATCATATATATTCAAATAAATATTTAAACCAATAAGTTTAATGTACGGTATTAAACAATTAATACATTGTTATGTTTTCAAGTTATAGTATATATATATATATGTATCTATATACATATAATTGTTCGCGAATCGTCAAGAACAACCGAAAGGTATTTGAATAGTTCAAAAATTTTGAGATTCAGTTTTACAAACTTTGCTAATCGTGTCGGAAATGTTAATCATACAAAGATTAAGTTTAAATTTGGTCAGAAATTTCCGGGTCATCACAGTACCTACCCGTTAAAGAAATTTTGTCCCGAAATTTGAGTGAGGTCGTCATGACTAACAATAAAAATGTTTTCATGCCGTATATGTGTTGATAAATAGAGTTTTATCATCGTTAAATAATATGAATAAAACAATCCGATTTTTCGAAGCGTATGAGAGAAGTTATCGTAAAAAAGTGAAATGAAGAATAGAGATTCATCTTAACTTTTGACGTATTAACGATTGATTTCCGTAATTTAAGGAATAGAAAATCTTCATAATCTAAATAAGATTTGATTCTTCGGAATTTAAGGAAATTAAGATTTCTTTTGATTAAATGCGTAATTTGCCTCGATTGGTATGTTTGATATTTCGCTATAAATTGACCTCTTCCGTTTCATTATTTTCATCACTCTTACATCTTCTTCCTCATTTCCTATTTTTAAAAGATTGTAAAAATGCTTCATCCAGTTCTGATTCTTGATATACTCCTAACTTTCATATCTGTCATTCTTCTTTTTCATCTACCACCGGAGGAAGTTATTTTCTTCTACCATTACCTTGGGGTTATAGTGTTTTTCATTCTCCCGTGTCTTTATATTGCTATACGCATTGATATACACGGTTTGTAATTTCTGGGTGGTTGTTGGGTTTTATATCTTTCCTTATATTTCGATGTCTCTGCTTCTGTCTTTCCATAATCATTGACATTCACAGTTAATACTCTCTCTAATTTACTGTGATTTATACTCCCATTGATATTTTGAAGCTTCATGCTTTTGTTTTATCTTCCTGACTTTAAATCAAGCGAACACTGGTCCAGAATTCGTAGGTATGAATTTCGGAATGAACATAATTAATGTTCTAAAAAAAACGGTAATAGCACAATCTGACTTGTCAAATTACCAGAATACCTCAAAAAAGACCGAATCATTAAGAAAATATTTTCTTGATAGTTTAGAGGTTAAATAGAATGAAAGAGTTATGTAACATGGTTTATAATGAGGGTATGATCTGTGAACCTTTATCACGTTCCATTAGAAACTCAGCATGACCTACTGTAATATAATCACGTTGATCAAATATCATTATATTATACTAACTCATGCTTCAGTTCCCAACACCGCTTCAAAAATATTCATATTTTAAACTCGAAGGTTTCAGAATTTAGAAACTAAAATAGTTTCTTTTATGATGTTACACAGATATCGCAAGGAGAAAATTGATTTTAGATAAGAATGATTATGGAATTATCTCCAGAAATATGGAGGATATTTATAATGAAAGATACGATGATATCTTAGAATTTCTAATATCAGAGGATGATGAAGAATATTGTCTGCAAGGGTTTAGATTCAGAAGCAAGGTATTCGTTAATGGCTTCAGCAGATACTGAATAATTTGGATTCTTTGAAGGCAGGTTTAGTCTTTGTGATTTATCCACAGCCTCCTTCATACTTTGCTCAATCCGTTTTTCAGTTTCAAACCTTCTCTTTTTCTGAGCTTTGCCAACACACTATTCTTTATCATCAAACTTTTGGCTATTAAGGTCGTTTACAGTTGTTGCTGCTTCATCAGCATTCAAAGTTATCATAACCGAATCGTTGGTTATCAATCTGAGGTGTTTTCAAAAGTTTGAAGGGTTTGCATGAAGATTGTAATTGTCAAGATACATATGATGTTCTAGAATTTTGAACGACCCAATTTTTTTTTCCTGGGTTTATGAATAGAAGTGATGTTCTAGCACAGTTTTGGAGTCAAAGTATATCATTTGAAAGATGTAAGAATTTAAGAGTGATGTTTTCTGTTAAATCTTGGCTTGGATTCTGATTATTCAAAATCAGAATATGTAATTGAATTTGTATGGAAACGATTGTATATCGCTGTGAGCATAGTTAATAATTTTTGAATCAAAGTTGAAGAATGTACAGTATAACATATTAATTGTGAACTTATATATTTCCCGAGTATTACCTACCCGTTAAAGATTTCACAATTAATACTTTGTACAAAAGAATTTTTTTTTACCGTCTTTATGAAAATATATGTATGTATATTTTCTTCAGATGTAATACAGATTTGATGAGTTAATATCATATTAAGCTCATTTGATTTTTGAATTGAATGAATAATCTCTAAAACATTAAGGATTACATAATCTTCGCGGAGTATTTCACTAATGAAATCAATACTTCATTATTTATTCTTATTCCTCGGTGAAGGATGTTGATGCTCGTGGAATTCTTATGAACTTCATAAGATATAAATGATGTTTTCTAGAAAGTTTCGAGTACATCGAAGATAAAAGTGTAAAATCAAACATGTAATTGATTAATACACTAAGTTCATTATGAAATGGAATTCATTGAGTTGAAACAGATATTTGTAGTTAACGATGATTAAGTTGTTAACGAAGGATGTACATCATAGCATATTAGTAATATGAATTAACCGAGTAGTATCTACCCCTTAAAATTCACACGTAATAGCTTAGTACGAAAAGATTCATGATGGTTTTAAAATTTATATATATAAGATATACATATAAATTCTTTAGATGAATTGAGTTATTACTTCAATACTCATTGATACAATATACTCGTTGTTGACTCGTAATGATGTCCACGGTGCTTTCTTGAACTGACGGAGCTTGTGATGTTAGAGGTGCTGCTGATTCTGACGATGTTGACAGCACTGACTGTGCTGGTGAGGCTAAGGGTACTGTTGATGCTGTTGGTAAAACAAGTCTAACTTGTATCTTACACCATTCGGATAAGGGTTTCTACTCTATCTGATTTAGGGTTAAGGCTAGAATAGATAATCTCTAAACTTTAAAAATTACATAATCGCCGTAGAATGTTTCTCCGATGAAGTTATGAATCCATACTTCATCGTTTGTCGTTGCTGGTACTTCTTGGTACCTATGGTGCGTATGATGTTGATATCCGAGGTACAAATTGTGATGTTGAGGCGTGTGATGCGGATGTGGTTGTTGGTGGTGGTAATGATCCTGTTGGTGTGGATAATGGTGGTACCGGTTATGCTGCGGGTGCTGCTGCTGGCGTTCGTAATCGTTGCACCATATTCTCCAAAGCCACTACCCGAGCACGAAGCTCGTTGACTTCTTCTATTATACCGGGATGATTGGTGGTTCGGACGATCGGATAAATAAGATTTATAATATGGGATAGTATATAATCATGATGAGATACTCTGGAAATGAGAGAGAAAATAGTATTAAGAATAGGTTCGCCGGTAAGTGCTTCAGGTTCTTCGCCAAGAGGTGAATGTGGTAGATGGAAGGGATCACCTTCTTCTTGTCTCCAATGATTAAGTAGGCTACGAACCCATTCCCAATTCATCCAGAATAGGTGATGGCTGATTGGTTGATCCATTCCGGTTATACTTTCTTCAGAGTTCAGGTGAATATCCATATCGGAATAGCTGTCGGAATTTAAGGAATTTGAACTAGATACGGGATCCATCTTGTATAATTAGAGAGATGATTTTTGATATGAAATAGATTATAGAATTTGATTGGTACTCTTCAATACATAATTTACATATGTATATATAATACCAAAATCCCGTAAATTACGGAGAAATTTTCGAAAGATGGCAGTCAAAGTTTACTGTAATAGATATGCCAAGATATGAATTTTGTCTATACACTATCTATGCAATCAATGCAATAAGACGCGTTTAGACTTAAGATGATAGACAGGTAATTTCTGACAAGAAATGATAAGCAAAACTTTTGACATGCAGAAACAGTCGAAGTCCAGACTTACTAATGCATCCTAACAACTATCAGTTAGACACACTTATGCAAAACCTGGTTCACTAGGACCAACGCTCTGATATCAAATGTGACGATCGCTCCAAATCCATATGGACGGACACGTCATTCATCGATTTCATTACGAGGTATTTGACCTCTATATGATACGTTTTGTAAATATTGCATTCTTTTGAAAAGGCACACCATAAATGAATATTTAAATCAAAGGTTTTCAACATATGATAATTTCTACATATAGACAATCACCTAAAATAATGGTTTACAATAGTACTTCCGTTGACAATGCAGTCAAAATAAGATACATGGTGATGATTTGGTGAATGCAACGTTTCCTTGAAAAATATGCCATGTAAGACTTCATGCACATAGCTTGTCTAACATATAAGCAAACAGCGGAAGACTTCTAGGAAACCTGAGAATAAACATGCTAACAAGTGTCAACACAAAGGTTGGTGAGTTCATAGTTTTAATGTTGCGCATAATCTGTATATAAAGGTGGATCACAAGATTTCAGTTGTTTCATCCGAAACGTTTATTAAATTATTCTACGAAATTGAGCACCCTGGTAACTAAACTTAACGTATATATAATTTGTACCCTTTGTATAATCATCTTAATAATACACGCAAACCAACGTGTACGCTTCTCAAATAGCATACGTCCGTTAAAAAGCTAGTGCTCTAGCTCGGACGGGGATATCAAGCCCTATGGATCCATATATAACTACTCGCGCCCACCAGTTCTTATAACTGGCAGTTACTAGTTACCAAAGCTAAGGGATTTTCGGTTCAAACTCGGTGTAGAATTTAGTATGTACTTGTATCCATTGCGTTTAAAATAAAGTGCATGTATTCTCAGCCCAAAAATGTATATTGCAAAAGCAATTAAAAAGGGAGCAAATAAAACTCACCTTAGCAGCACATAAAGTTGTTCATCGTAATGTGATCGAAACTCGGATTACCAAATAATCGTAGATCTCAACCTAGAGAACATATGTTGGTCAATAAATGTCTATCAAGCTAGGTCAGGTCATAGTGTATCACAATCCTAATGCTCGAGATCGACATACAATAGTTATCCATAGTCATTTCAAAAAGTCAATTTTGATAGTTGCTTAACAAAACGAGACGTGCCTTATATAAGGATTCATTTACTCGGTTGGTAATATATAAAAGTTCACTTTATCAGTCTCGTAAACAAGTTGTTTAAATCTTAATTGCAGATTCAAAAGCAATTTCAATTAATGTCAATCATAATTCAGTTGATCATATCTTTTAATCCGTTCATCAAAACTATTCGATATCTAAATGAAAAGTTATTGATTTTTCGCCAGCTTTCCAAAAACATGTATATCATATACCTTTTACCAGTAATATATGTATTTAATTAGTGATTCATTATAAACTGTTTAACGATGAAATTTAGCATACAAGCATATATAAATATATATACTCGAGCACTAGACATGTATACATAATTAATATATAAAAGATAAGATATGAGTGCTTACGTATCAGTATTGAGATTCAATATTGTAGGAAAGTAAGTAGACGTAACGGAGATGATAAACACTACGTTTGATTCACAAATATACCCCCGAACATTACCCATAACCTCCTTGGCAATAACCCATAATTTCCTTAGCTCTATCCCGCTTGAAAACCATTTTGAAAGTGACACGCTCATAACCTCGTCGTAGTATTTTATGTATAATACTAATTAATAATATTAATAATAATAAGATTAATAATAATATTAATCTTAATAATAATAATAATAATAATAATAATAATAATAATAATAATAATAATAATAATAATAATAATAATAATAATAATAATAATAATAATAATAATAATAAATAAAATAAATACGGAGTAATATATGATTTAGAGAAAGAGTGTGAAAACTGAGCAATTTATAGAACCTTTTCTGAAAAAGTACCCCATGCGATCGCATGGGATTTGTGCTTCAAGGCCATGCGATCGCATGGCACCCTGGGACAGCTCACAAATTTTTAACTTCTAGTTTGTCGACATAATTTTATATTATATATATAATATATTTAATTTATATAATTAATTATATATTATATTAAATTCACATGCATAGTTGACTTATAATTTTTGTTCTGATAAGTCGTACGTCATCACTCGACTTATGTCCCGGTTCCGGCTTTTCAAATGTCCTTTCGTACGCTGAGAAAACTTGCATTTTACGTTTCGTGTCACGTACCTTTGTCAAAATATAGCTTTAAATTATCCCTAAACTATACCACTCAAAGTATATCTTAAACTTTCGAGTGTTTTGGTCATTTACTTCTATAAATCATTGTCTCGCTATTTGTTGATATATATATAATAACAAATCATTTTATGACCAAGTTAATATATATTTTCAACATTCATAAACACGTTTTAAATATACGTCGCAAGTTATTCATACAATTAATATTCCAACTTATCATATATATTCAAATAAATATTTAAACCAATAAGTTTAATGTACGGTATTAAACAATTAATACATTGTTATGTTTTCAAGTTATAGTATATATATATATGTATCTATATATATATATAATTGTTCGCGAATCGTCGAGAACAACCGAAAGGTATTTGAATAGTTCAAAAGTTTTGAGATTCAGTTTTACAAACTTTGCTAATCGTGTCGGAAATGTTAATCATACAAAGATTAAATTTAAATTTGGTCAGAAATTTCCGGGTCATCACATTAGTAGTAATTGACTTTCAGCTAGTAACTTGAGTTGATCTACTTGGTGTTTAATAGCTTATATAATTTGTCAGTCTATTTGCATATTTATCCTCATCACAAGATTGGTATGTATCATGTAATTGAATTGAACATGAAGAATTAAGATATTAGTTATGCACATCACATATCTAGCATATGCTTTAAGTCCTGCCTATTGATTAATATGCAACACTCGTCTTAACCTTCTTAGGGATAATAATTGTTCTATGATTATTATCTTGATTTGTGTTAATATAAGTTATGAAACTTATCTAATATGATTCCCGTATGAATTAATTGTCCATGTAATCACTTGTATCTTTACTTGTATCTTTATTTATAATTTATTTTATTTTGAATCTTTAATTCCTTATTTTACTTTGTTTATCTTTAAAAGCAAACTCTTTCCTAAGAGATAAATCTATCCCATAAAATACATAAAAATATATCTTTAACTCTTTAATATGAATTAAATAATAAAACAACTTTTATCCATACCTAGCACTTTCCTTGGGACGATAACCTAAAATACTACCTCTGATTGGGTATTGTTGCTCGTTAGAGTGTTAAAAGTGTAATAATAAGGTTATATAAATTTAAAAGTTTGAAAGGCAAATTAAGCACTGCACACTTTTGCACATCAATTACAGTACATATTCATCTCCAAATTGTATTCTTCACGTTATTCAGTAGGTATATTATGTAGAGTGTACAACTCATCTGTAACTGGTGAACGTGGCCACTTGAATTCAATGTACTTCTAAAGCTTGGCGTCTTGACCATCAGACCAAATCTTGAATCTTGGCATCTTGATTGTTTCATTAGGCTTGGACACTTCGTTCCACTACTGGATTCACTTTCAGCAAGAAGTAATCGTTGAGTCATATTTGTAATACTCTAAACTAACGGAGCAGCCAACGCATAGTCGTTTGAACTATACATCTTGAAACAATCAAAGACAACTTAACCGTGCGATTCAGGTAGTCAAGCGTACGTGTCAGCACACAATGTTCTCAACCGTATGAGTCAGCTTTTCAAACATGCGAGTGACCTTAACTTCTTAACAGATAACAAAATTAAGATCAGGCGTACGAATCGGATCAATCGTATGATCAACCGTGTGTTTCAGCTCTCAGGCGTACAGGTCTATGATCAAATTTATGATCAACTATGCGAGTTACAAGCTAAACCCACAACACCCTAATATAGGCTAACCATGTGTCTCAGCTCAATGGTGAGCTCAACTCGTACGTGTGGCTGAGTTTAGGTTGGTCAATGTCCATATCTTGTACATGTGATTCAGTTTAATCAACCATGACTGATATATATACACAAGTAAACAAAAATAGGTTTACATATACATATATATTATATTTATAATTATACTTATACTTCTATTTATATTTATTATTTATATTTATATTTATTATTATATTTATATTTATATCTATATTAATATTAATATTAATATTAATATTAATATTTATATTAATATTTATATTTATATTTATATTTATATTAATATTTATATTTATATTAATATTTATATTAATATTTATATTAATATTTATATTTATATTTATATTTATATTTATATTTATATTTATATTTATATTTATATTTGTGTTTATATTTGTGTTTATATATATATATATATGTATATATATATATATGTATATATATATATATATGTATATATATATATGTGTATATATATATATATATATATTATATTTATAATTATACTTATACTTCTATTTATATTTATTATTATATTTATATTTATATCTATATTAATATATATATATATATATATATATATATATATATATATATATATATATATATATATATATATATATATATATATATATATATATATATATATATATATATATATATATATTTATACTTATATTTATATTTATACTTATATATATATATATATATATATATATATATATTTATAATTATACTTATACTTCTATTTATATTTATTATTATATTTCTATTTATATCTATATTAATATATATATATATATATATATATATATATATATATATATATATATATATATATATATATATATATATATATATATATTATATTTATAATTATACTTATACTTATATTTATATTTATTATTATATTTATATTTATATTTATATCTATATTAATATATATATATATATATATATATATATATATATATATATATATATATATATATATATTTATAATTATACTTATACTTATATTTATATTTATTATTATATTTATATTTTTATATCAATATTAATATATATATATATATATATTATATTTATATTTATATTTATATTTGTGTTTATATTTGTGTTTATATTTGTGTTTATATATATATATATATATATATATATATATATATATATATATATATATATATATATTAATTATACTTATACTTCTATTTATATTTATAATTATATTTATATTTATATCTATATTAATATATATATATATATATATATATATATATATATATATATATATATATATAATTATACTTATACTTATATTTATATTTATTATTATATTTATATTTATATTTATATCTATAGTAATATATATATATATATATATATATATATATATATATTTATATTTATAATTATACTTATACTTATTTTTATATTTGTAACTATATTAATATATATATATATATATATATATATATATATATATATATATATATATATATATATATATATATATATATATATATATATATATATTTATATTTATATTTATATTTATATTTATATTTATATTTATATTTATATTTATATTTATATATATATATATATAGTTATATTTATACTTATATTTATATTTATTATTATATTTATATTTATATTTGTAACTATATTAATATTAATATTAATATTAATATTAATATTAATATTAATATTAATATTAATATTAATATTAATATTAATATTAATATTTATATATATATATATATATATATATATATATATATATATATATATATATATATATATATTTATAAATATAAATATTAATATTAATATTAATATTAATATTAATATATATATATATATATATATATATATATATATATATATATATATATATATATATATACTTATTGTATTTTATATTTGTATACATATAAAAAAATAGAGACTGTAACACCTTGGTCCGAAATCAGTTACACGAAGCTTCGCGCCGTGCCGAGATTCTGCACGCCTCGCAGATGTTATTGTGGCTTGGGCTGTTTTGTAACTCTTGTAGAATACGAGGACTAGAGTGCAATTTTGCAGCTAGACATTTTTTAACCCCAAGAACATGTTTGGAATATCATTTTATTCATTTCAAGCTTCTAGAAAGTGCTCTCTCTCGTAGCAAAAGAGTAGTGTAAGAGAGTGCAAGTAATGGTGTACAAATGGTGTAATCTTGACCCATTTGGTGTGTTCTTGGTTTCTACAAGCTAGGGCTTCATTTAATAACCCTTGGTAAGTTCCTAATACGAATTTGGTGTTCAAATTATGGAATTGGGGATTAGGGTTTTGATGAGTGATGATGATAAACCCATTTTCTCTTAGAAATTGGGGAATAGGGCAACCATTTGTGTACATAGACCCCTTTGAAGGTGAGTTTGGGTTGGATGCCCAACATAGAAGAATTGGTTATGGTTTTTAGGTGTTATATAGCTTGTAATTTTGTGTTGATGTTTATGAGGTCATATAAGTTGTTTTGTTTGTCAAAACTAATGAATGACTTTGATTTGTGTTAAAATTAGGGCTTAACACATGTTCTAATGAATTAAGTAAGTACTTGATTTGTGTTGGTTATTGGTGTTAAGTGATGTTTTGGGTAGGTTCACTATCTAGCTAGTGACTATGGGTTGGGACCTAGATTTGGTATATTGTGGAGTCAAGTACAATATATGCTAGATTGTATCTAACACCGACCATTTTTGTTTTTAAACACAGCGGAAGACTTTAAATTAAAAACCACAACATTAAATACATCATTACATAAATTCACGTAATTAAGTTTAAGTTTAAACAACGATTTTACGTTAGTACAAAATACAGTTTATAAAATTCCACATCTGAGTTCGGTCATCATACATGTCTTCTTACACTAGCACCCAGCTCAACTAGCAGTACCTAAACCTGCAAGGATGGAAATGTGGGGGATTTGCATAATGTTAAGTGAATGGAATCTATCTAACAGAACAAGCTTAAGCATCACACAACAAACATGCTATCTACCAACTAGCATACAAGTAAAGACAATACGAGTTGCTTGTACGGGCACATGACACCTAGTTGATCGGGCTTGTGTCTACCGATAGTCCTTTCCCGCTGAATCAAAACACAGAAAAAAAATTGGACCCAACCTCCTCAGGCCTGGTTGACCTCATACGGACTCTAACCTCCTCAAGCCTGGTTACGAGTCCCCGGTCTTCTCTGGCCCGACTGGTGTGAATATGAGTGTTGCGACAAATTGGAAGCCGGTTGTGGATAAAATTTGGAAACGACTTGCGGATTGGAAAGGGCGTACGATGTCTTTTGGTGGTCGTTTGACTTTGGTTAAATTGATGCTTAATAGTCTCTCGCTGTACTTCTTCTCGCTCTTTCGTGCCCCGTCAAGTGTGCTAAAAAATCTTGAGTGTGTAAGACGTTCCTTTTTTTGGGGTGAGGCGGGTAATGAGCCAAAAATGGCTTGGGTCAAATGGGTTGATGTTTCACTTTCTTATGGGGCGGGGGGTCTTAATATGGGTTCGTTAAAAAATAAAAATTATGCATTGATCGGCAAGTGGTGGTGGAGGTTTTATACCGAACCCACCTCCTTGTAGGTTAATGTTATTAAGAGTATTTATGGCCCGTCGGGTGGTCTTTCGTCTACCCATCGGGAAATATCTTACTCTTCGACGTGGGCTAACATTATTCGTGTCGGTAGTTGCATCAACTCGCTTGGTTTATCTTTCAGGAACTCCTTCTCAAAGGTCATTGGTAATGGTTCTTCTACAAATTTTTGGAAGGATCATTGGCTCTGTGATTTTGCGTTAGATTATAAATTCAAAAGATTGGTGCGGCTTGAAAGCAATATGGAAGCTTCAGTTTGTAATCGGGTGGGAATAACGGAGGAGGGTGCGAAGGGGGTTTGAGAGTGGAATAGAGAGCCGAGGGGTCGTGCTTTGGGGGAACTTTCTGAATTAAACGCTCTTATCCAAGATGTGGTCCTCATTCACGACTAGCCCGATGCTTGGAAGTGGCTTCTTAATGTCAACGGTGTATTTTCAACAAAGAAGCTAACGGAGCTAATTAACGAGAAAAACATACTTGTGGGTCCTTCTAATTTTGAGACAATCCGTAATAATTTGGTTCCTAGTAAAGTGGAGATTTTTGTGTGGAGAGCAAGAAGAAGAAGGCTAGCGGTCTTGTCGAAATTGGATAAAAAGGGTATAGATCTCCTTTCGGTCCTTTGTCCAATTTGCGCGCAAGATGTGGAGACGGTAGAACACTCTTTGGTGCTTTGTAATCTTGCGCTTGATGTTTGGGAGAAAGTTTCAAATTGGTGGGGTTTGGGTGCGTTCACGAATCTAAGAATTAATGAGATCTTCATGGGTAACTAGAGTGTGCATATGTCGGAGACGAGACGGAAAATTTGGCAGCGGTCGAGTGGACTTGCGGGTACTTAATTTGGAAGAACTGCAATCTCAAAGTGTTCAAGAATAAATGTTGGAACTCTCCGGTAGCATTAAGTGACATACAAGTTAAAACATATGAATGGGTCGCGAAGAGATGCAAAATGAAAAAGATTGATTGGCTAGGGTGGCTTACTAACCCTTGTCAATTTGCTACATAGTATCTCCTTTCATTCATATTTGTATCTATTTTCATGTATTTTTGTAAATTGTGACATGCTGCGTCTTGCAGCTTCGAGAAGGCTATTGGGTCGAAAATGTGGCCCATAGCTTGTGACGATCTTGTATATTTCATGAGTTTAATATATACATACCTTGCTTTTCAAAAAAAAAAAAAAAAGTAGTAGTGAGCACTAGTAATGAGACATAGGGAATATACAAGATTATATAGTATAAGTAGTATTGATATGTTAGTTAAATATAAATTTGGTATGTTTAATGGATTATTAATATTGTACGATATAAAATAGTGGGATACGAATTTGGTAATGATATGTGCATTAATGATACATGCATTAGACATGGGTTTTATTTAAATCTTTAAACGAAGAACTTTTATAAATAGAAATGATTTCATTCAAAAGATGAAAACCCTTAAAAGCATAAAAATGTGAGAAACTACCGATTTAAACAAACCAAAAAACCAAGACTAAAGCTCACGACACTAACAACAAAACACTCAAGACCAAACACTCGACAAATACCTAGAACTAAAAAAAATAAAGTGAAACAAATAGAGAATGCGACCAATCTATAAGACGAACACGAGATTAGAGACCATTTAAATCACACAAAAAGCGAACGACCATAAACCAATGAAGTTGGACATTAGTTTAATGATATCTACGTTAGACATTAATTTAATGATATGTGCGTTAGACATTGGATAAAATGTCAAAGTCACATCAACAAATTTTGGTTTTATTAAATTTAAAATATGCTAATGTCAACCTTTAGGAATGTTATTAAGTGATATTTCGAACATGCAAAAAATATTTGTACTTTAATAAGATTCAACCAGCTTCTAGAAAAAAACTACTTCATTTACCACTATTTACTGCATCAATTTAATTCTTAATCACAACTCTAAGAATTGTCATAACATTTTCGTATTTTATTAAAAGAATTCGAAAACCTCACAACCATGGTCTGAACTAAACATTTTGTTGGTGCATTATAGTCCCCGAGTTCAGTACGATCAAGTTGAAATGATTTAATGTTTACTTTCACTATTGGAATGCAACCGCACGGTTGCAGGTATGCAACTGTACGGGTGACTGGGCAACCGCACGGTTGCAGGGTGCAACCGCACGGTTGCACGTGCTGTGTGTATATAATGGGAATTTCAGGTTCATTGTTAGGGTTACGAATCCTAACCTACTCAAAATATACAAACCGATTCCCTGGTGCTCTAGCATTCATATTTATCATTCTTAGTCGTTCTAAAGTCTTTTTATTAACTAAGATCATTAGTATTTCTTGTGTTTTGATTATTAAACCCAATAATGAGTTATTCCGCACTCGTTATTGACTACAAGATCGTTTAATCCTGTTTACACGATCCTGCAAGTGGTATCAGAGCTTGTGTGATTGATTAAACGTTCGGTTTTTGTCAAGATCGTTTAGCAAGTTTGAGTTTTTGGGTAGATAATCCCTTCCATCCACCACATTGCCCTCTTGGCGAAGAACCAGAAGCACTTACCGGTGAACCTGTTCGTAATACCATTTTCTCTCTCATTTCCAGAGTATCTCATCATGATTATATACTAAATCAAATTCTAGATCTTATTTATCCACTCGTCCGAACCGACAATCACCCTGGTGTAATAGAAGAAGTCAACGAGCTTCGCGCTCGGGTAGTGGTTTTGGAGAATATGGTGCAGAGGTTACAAACACCAGCAGCAGCACCAGCAGCATAGCTAGTACCACCAACATCAACACCAGTACCACCAACAACCCAAGTTTTAAATCACATGCTTCAACATCTCAATTTGTACCTCAAGTATAATCATCGTTCTACATGACGTTCTACATCATTTATCTTCGTTCGACATGATGGTTATGTAACCTCTAATGTTTTAGAGATTATGTACTCTAGTTCTAACCGTAACCCAAATGAGTTTAATATCATACTAACTCATTAAATCCATGATTACATCTGAAGAAAATATATATGTATATATGTTTTCATAAAGATTGTAATAAAAAATTCTTTTGCACAAACTGTTAATGGTGAAAATATTTTAACGGGTAGGTAATACCCGAGGAATATTTAGATTTCACCTTAATAAGTTACACTGTACATTCTTCGAAGCTGATTCAACAGTCATTTACTATCCTACTTACAACCACCGATATACGTATCCGTTCACTACAGAATAACCATTTTATTCAATTTCGTATTTAGATTTTGACCTATCAGAATCCAACAAGTGGCATAATGAAGAAAACATTTGACAAAATAAAATTTGTTAGAAACAGATAAATTAACTATGAGGAATTTCGTTAAGAATCCACGCTAACAAAATCCTAGCTAACTGTTCTTAGCTAACTGTTAATTCCTTATTACATTTATTTATCGCAATTTAATTATCGCAATTTTAATTCTCGTAATTTTATTTATCGTCATTTAATTTCTGTTATTTATTTTACGCACTTTAAATATCGGGACACATATACAATGTTTTAACATATCATATTGATGTCATCTATATATATTATTTGGAATAACCATAGACACTCTATATGCTGTAATGCTCGAGTTCGCTATACAGGGTTGAGGTTGATTCTTAAATAATATATATACTTTGAGTTGTGATCGAGTCTGAGACATGTATACAATGGGTCACGATACGTATTAATTAATTCGAATATTATATATTAAACTATATATGAATTATTGAATTACTAATTGTGGACTGCTAACTTGAAGGTATTTCGTATGCCCGAGAGACATATTAAATCAATGTGGCTGATATGTTATGATCCAAGTCGGGTCATACCCAATAACAAGCTTACCGACACCTTAAAAGTATTTGATCTTAAGGATTGGTTCATTAAGCAAATACGCGACACTTGGATTTTAGAAAATCGGTTTTCTAAAATATTATTACTTGAGATCAATTACTTGGATAATTTAAATAATAAGGATTTGATTATTTACAAGTTTTAAATAATTAAGTTGTGTCATTTTATAAAATGATTTATAAAACAAAAGTAACTAAGCAAATTAACAAGTTTTATAAAAATAACACATATTTAATAAAACCCTTCAATGGTGGCGGTTTTGGGGGGAACAAAAGGATGTCTCCCATGCTTAGTTGCAACTCCAAGATGACACAACTTCAAAGGTGCATGCTCTACATGTTTACCTAGGTTTGACTCAAGTAACAAGAGAAACTAACATGCATTCAAATATCAAGATACAAGAAAAACCACTCCAATTCTTTTCTTGCTGCAGTCTGGCCGAAAGTTTGGGGGCAAAGGGAGTGTTCTTGAGCTTGTTTGAATGCTTATTTTCAAGTGTCAATAAATCCTAACCATTGTATTAGGTGTTGGGCAAAGTTTGGGGTATTATCCCTTGAGGTTCTATACTTTTAGAACTTGCATTCTCCATCCTTTTAAGGTAGCAGCTGGTCGAATTTTCCAGCAGGTACAGGAGGGTTTCAAGCTAGTGTTTAAGGTGTTTAAGGGTCTTAAACATTAGCAAGCTCAAGGGTGTTGTTGGTGAATCAAAGGCTAGGGTTTTGCTTACTTGAAAGTTCAAGTTAGGAGCCTATTTCTTCATCATCTTCATCCATTTTCTGCTCCATCCAAACAGCCCTCAAAATCCATTTTGAGGAGGTATAAACTCTCTCCTTCTCTTTAATTTGAGAGTATATTTAACAACTTGATCCTTGTGGGAATTAACTTTAAATTGGTTTAAAGATAACAAGTGAAATTTCATAATCACACGCTTCCGTTTTAATTGATTCTTAAATGGTTTTAAGTATAATGGAACTTGTTAAATCCCAACAATGGTATCTAGAGCCGAAGTTGTTGAAATATGCTTCGAGATGGTTATTAAACCCACTATAATTTTGCATTCTATGAACATGCATGAAGTAGAATGTAAAATTTTCGGTTTTGGGTGGTTGTCATTTTGGCCAAAATCACTTGTGATTCTGCATTCTGTACTGCAAATCGCTTGTGATTCTGTGTTGCCGATCACTTGTGATTCTGTGTTGCCGATCACTTGTGATTCTGTGTTGCAGATCACTTGTGATTCTGTGTTTCCAATCACTTGTGATTCTGTATTGCCTATCACTTATGTTGATGATGTTCACAATCTAAGCCTTGACCTTGTGTTTGGTTGCATGCATGGTTGATTGATATTTATTCAATTGGTTTGTAATAATATTTATTCATTTGGCATGTAATAATTCATTTGGTTATGTAATTTATTTTATATTTGGTATGTAAAATAGATTAGGTTGTAATTTCATTTTTTTTAGACAAAATGTATTAGGATATATTTTGTAAAATGATGAAGAATGATGAAGACTTGAAGAACACATGAAGAAGCATTTGGATGCAAGGTTAAGTGGGAGATTTGAAATCTCCTACTTTGTGTAATTACCCTTAACCGGTGGCATTTGTTTTCGGCTAAACAAATGTCTACCAAAAATGGCTTGATTGTGAACATATGATTTTGCATGCGTGGTTGTTTTGTATGATTATGTGGATTGTATGTTTGTATGCTACAAGTTAATCACACAAGTTAACAACAATCTAAAATGGCAATTTAAATTGGTTAAAATTGACATTATTAACGACATGCAAAACGTCAATTTAAATGGTTAAATTAAAAATGGCTAAAAGGACATTAATAAACGGTTATTAAGATCATGATTAGGATCATATATATAAAATGGTTTATAGACATGAAATTGGCTTTTCATAATGAACTATACACCAAATGCATGTTGGTGTATGGCAAATGTTTTCTTAAACTAGAATTTATGAAAACTTAAAATCCCTTAACTAAAACAAGGTAAACAAGTTAAACGCCATCCTTTTGTGGAAACACTTAGACGTATTAGGAAACTCTTGATGGGATAAAGGTCACCTAACCGTCATGAGCGAACTAATATGAATAAGGTGCACTTCGCATACATGTGGGATAAAGGTCACCTAACCACTTGTATGTTAAGTCTATATGTTTACACAAGTAGGACGACTTGATTTGGGAATCATGAACTTAGGGTCACCGAAGCATGATGAACAAATAGGCGTTGATGGGATAAATATGCCATGCAAAAGGATTGCATGATCCCATAACTTAGAAGTTGCAAAAGGATTGCAATTGTCACATAAATGACTACCTAGCTAAATCAAATAACGGGATAAAGGTCACCTAACCGAAATTTAATTTACCGTTGGATTCTAAGATTTAATAAAACAATTAAAAATAAAAGGGTATTGTTTATTAAATTTAAAATCGATACTTAAAAGGACTTTGTTAAATTTTGTAGATGGCCGCAAATAACAACAACATGCAAAATGCACCACTTAACCTAAACAACCTATCATTAAGGTCTCTCCTCGAGAAAGACAAACTCAACCATACGAACTTTATGGATTGGTTCCGTAATCTTAGGATTGTCCTCAAACTTGAGGACAAAGCGTATGTGTTGGAGGACCCTATTCCCGACCAACCGGATGAGGAAGATATAGAGGGCATGGCTTATTATGACAAGTATTGCGCCGATTCGGTGCAAGTCGCTTGTCTAATGCTTGGGACTATGATACCCGAACTCCAAAAGGATTTCGAACATCATAGTGCATATGACATGATTACGCAATTGAAGGAGATGTTCCTTCAACAAGCACGTGTCGAGCGCTTCGAAACGGTTCGAGCGCTACATGCATGTCGTATGGATGACACCCAATCCGTCTCCTCTTATGTCCTCAAAATGAAGAGCCTTATTGATCGTGCTAACCGTCTTAACCTAAACATATCAAATGAGTTAGCCACCGATCTTATCCTTAATTCCCTATCAAAAAGGTTTGATCAATTTGTAATTAATTACAATATGAATGGGATGGATAAGAGCATAGGTGAGCTTCACGGTATGCTTAGAACGGCGGAAACTAGCATGGGTAAAAGGGCTTTACCCGTGTTAGCAATCGATCAAGGTGGGTCCAAAGGTAACACCTCTAAGCCAAAGGTGGCTAAGAGAAAAGGACCCGCCTATCAAGGCAAAGGGAAGGGGAAGATGGTTACCCCAACCATCAACAAGGCCAAGAAGCAAAAGGTCACCGAGAAGGCAAACCCCAAGGAAGACCCATGTTTCGGTTGCGGTGAGATGGGTCATTGGAAACGAAACTGTCCGGTCTACCTTAAGGAGTTGAAGGACAAGAGGAATGCAGGGCAAACCTCAGGTAATATATATATGGTATATATAGAGCTAAGTATTACTTCTTCTAATACATGGGTATTAGACACTGGATGTGGAACTCATATTTGCAATTCTTTGCAGGGGTTCAAAAGAAGTGATCATAAGGCGGGAACATCAAGTCTCTATATGGGCAATGGTGCAAAGGTGCATGTTAAAGCTCAAGGAGATTTTATTTTGAAGCTTCCAAGCGGATTGGAACTTATTTTAGAAAATGTTTTGTATGCTCCGGATTTGTGTAGAAACATTATTTCTATTTCTCGCTTAAAACAATGTGGTTACGTTGTTAATTTTATTGATGATGATATTCATGTTTCTAAAGATAATGTATTCTATTTCAAGGCTTCGCCTTCAAATGGAATTTATGAATTGGTTCATGATGACACATCATCTAGTAGCTCAATGTACCATACAAGCACCAAGAAACTCAAAAGGGATTTGAGTGATTCCTACTTATGGCATTGTCGCCTTGGTCACATAAACAAGAACCGAATACATACACTTCAAAAGAATGGACTTTTGAAATCAAATGAAATGGATTCGTTTGAAGTATGTGAATCTTGTTTACAAGGCAAGATGACTAAAGCACCTTTCAAAGGGACCTATGAAAGGGCTAAAGATTTATTGGGATTAATACATTCGGATGTATGTGGACCCTTTAAACCCATGACTAGGAAAGGTGAAAGATACTTTGTTACTTTCATTGATGACTTTAGTCGTTTCGGATATGTATACTTATTAAGACACAAGGACGAAACGTTTGAAGCATTCAAAGAATATCAAAACGAAGTACAAAATCAACTCAATAAGACAATTAAGGTACTACGTACCGATAGAGGAGGTGAATACCTAAGCGATGCCTTCCAAGATCATCTTAGGAGTTGTGGGATTATCTCACAACTTACTCCACCCGGAACACCCCAACTTAATGGAGTTTCCGAAAGGAGAAACCGAACCCTAATGGATATGGTTCGATCTATGATGGCAAGAAGCTCGTTACCTCTGTCATTTTGGGGTTATTGTCTAAGCTCCGCGGCTCGTATTTTAAATATGACCCCAACCAAGAAAGTGGAACGAACTCCTCATGAGATGTGGTTTGGAAAACCTCCTTCTCTATCATACTTGAAGGTATGGGGATGTGAAGCTTATCCTAAGCGTTACGTCCCTAATAAGTTGAATGCTCGATCCACGAAGTGTATCTTCATAGGATATCCCAAGGATGATATGGGATACTATTTCTATGATCCATACGAGCAGAATGTATTTGTTGCTCGAAAGGCGGAATTCCTTGAAACTAAGTTCCTAATGGAAGGAAATAGTGAAAGGAAGATAGATCTTGAAGAGGTTCAAGATCAAGTAGATGATACACAATTGGTTGACACTAGCACTCAACATGAAAATGTTGATAGTGATCAAATGAATGATCAAAATACACAAGGCATTCGTAGATCTGGTAGGATTAGCAATCCTCCTGAGAGATATGGGTTTCTCATAGATGGTTGCTATACGGTTGATTTGGATGAACCGACAAACTACGAAGATGCTTTATCAAGGATCGATAAAGATAAATGGCAGGAAGCCATGAACGCCGAGATGCAATCCATGTATGAAAACCAAGTTTGGGAACTTGTTGTGCAACCTCCTAGCTCCAAGCTAGTTGATTGCAAATGGCTTTTCAAGAAGAAAACCGACATACATGGAAACTTGGATACATATAAAGCTAGACTTGTTGCAAAAGGTTTCACTCAAACTCAAGGGGTTGATTATGATGAAACTTTCTCGCCTGTGGCAATGCTAAAGTCTATTAGGATATTATTTGCCATTGCTGCTCACTACGACTATGAAATATGGCAAATGGATGTCAAAACCGCTTTCCTAAATGGATATCTTATGGAAGATGTCTATATGGTCCAGCCTGAAGGTTTTGTTGATCCAAAATATCCTAAAAGTGTATGCAAGTTAAAGAAGTCAATCTACGGATTGAAACAAGCATCTAGAATGTGGAATCATCGTTTTAATGAGGAAGCCGAGAAATTTGGCTTCATTAAAAATGGTGATGAAGCTTGTGTATATAAGAAAGCTAGTGGGAGCACTATCATGTTCCTTGTACTATATGTGGATGATATATTATTATTTGGGAATGATATTACCACAATGCAAGGAGTCAAAACTTGGCTAAAGAGTTGCTTCTCCATTAAGGATCTTGGAGATGCACAATACATATTGAGGATAGGGATCTATAGGAATAGATCCAAGAGATTGATAGGTTTAAGTCAAAGTACATACATTGATAAAATCTTGAAAAGGTTCAAGATGGAAAACTCTAAGGGAGGTTTGGTACCTATTCAAAGAGGAACCGTTCTCAATTCATCTCAGTGTCCTATCACGAAAGATGAGCAAGAGAGAATGAAGAAAGTCCCATACGCATCTGCCATTGGGTCTATCATGTATGCGATGATATGTACTAGACCGGATGTGTCATGCGCTCTAAGCTTGACAAGTAGATACCAGAATAACCCAGGAAACAGTCATTGGATTGCTGTTAAAAGTATATTGAAATACCTTAGGAGAACTAAGGATATGTTTCTAATATATGGGTCTGGTGAGGAGGAACTCGCCGTAAAAGGTTACGTGGACGCGAGTTTCCAAACTGATCGAGATGACTCTCGATCACAATCCGGTTATGTCTTCATGTTAAATGGTGGTGCGGTCTCTTGGAAGAGTTCGAAACAGGAGGTTGTTGCGTTATCCACTACAGAGTCAGAGTACATTGCCGCCTCACTGGCAGCTCAGGAAGCTGCATGGATGAAAAAATTCATCGACGACTTAGGAGTGGTCCCTTCCATTCAGGACCCTCTTGAGATCTTTTGTGACAATGAGGGTGCGATTGCTCAAATCAAGGAACCTCGTGCTCATCAAAAGACTCGTCACATTGAGCGGAGATTCAACTACATCAGGGATGAGGTTGAAAAGGGAAAGATATGTATTCACAAAGTTCACACAGATCATAATGTTGCGGATCCACTCACGAAGCTTTTACATGGGCCAAAACATGAGGGACATGTTTGTGCGTTAGGGCTTCGATATTCTAGTGATTGGAATTGATCTACTTTATGTATTGTAATGGAACGAATTAGTTCAAACTCATTAATATAATTATGGTATTAATTTAATTATGAGTCATGTTCCAATTTAGCATATTTCATCCATGAATAAACTATTATTCTAAATTCCGTAGTTGATCACATTTGTGGGAACAAGTGTGAGGTTTAGACTATTATGAACTCGGATTGGTATACATTCATAGGTTGAATGTGGGGCAAGGTTGCAACCAAGGTTCATAGATATTTGTGGGAAACAAATATTGGAAGACCCGCTCTCAAGAATTACTGTATAGAGCCTTTGTGGTTGATCACATGTAATCTTGAGTAAAGGCGAATATCATTGTATCCTCTGACCTGAGATACATATTGGGTTCGGATATTCACCTAGTACTGTGCCTTGATTCTTTTCTTCGCTATTCTGAAACATGGTAGTACATAAGGAAGAACTCAGGTATATTACAAAGTGTATATCTAGGACGTATGTAGTCAAGATGGAATTTGTCCCTCTTATTTGTTGAGAGTAAGATGTCTAAGGCCTGAAAAGTTAAATCTATAAGAGAGTGATCACTCTGTATCTCTTGGATTTAACATGACATCTAGGACGAAAGGAAATAATGAAAGATTCACCTAATCATATTCGAGATGGGAACTCGAAAGGGATGATGTTATTGAATGGCACAAAGTCATAACATATTAGGGGTGATGGACGGTGTGTTAGGCTGTATCCATTACTTGCATTAATTTCTTATGTTTCTCGTGCAAGTGGGAGATTGAAGGTATTTCGTATGCCCGAGAGACATATTAAATCAATGTGGCTGATATGTTATGATCCAAGTCGGGTCATACCCAATAACAAGCTTACCGACACCTTAAAAGTATTTGATCTTAAGGATTGGTTCATTAAGCAAATACGCGACACTTGGATTTTAGAAAATCGGTTTTCTAAAATATTATTACTTGAGATCAATTACTTGGATAATTTAAATAATAAGGATTTGATTATTTACAAGTTTTAAATAATTAAGTTGTGTCATTTTATAAAATGATTTATAAAACAAAAGTAACTAAGCAAATTAACAAGTTTTATAAAAATAACACATATTTAATAAAACCCTTCAATGGTGGCGGTTTTGGGGGGAACAAAAGGATGTCTCCCATGCTTAGTTGCAACTCCAAGATGACACAACTTCAAAGGTGCATGCTCTACATGTTTACCTAGGTTTGACTCAAGTAACAAGAGAAACTAACATGCATTCAAATATCAAGATACAAGAAAAACCACTCCAATTCTTTTCTTGCTGCAGTCTGGCCGAAAGTTTGGGGGCAAAGGGAGTGTTCTTGAGCTTGTTTGAATGCTTATTTTCAAGTGTCAATAAATCCTAACCATTGTATTAGGTGTTGGGCAAAGTTTGGGGTATTATCCCTTGAGGTTCTATACTTTTAGAACTTGCATTCTCCATCCTTTTAAGGTAGCAGCTGGTCGAATTTTCCAGCAGGTACAGGAGGGTTTCAAGCTAGTGTTTAAGGTGTTTAAGGGTCTTAAACATTAGCAAGCTCAAGGGTGTTGTTGGTGAATCAAAGGCTAGGGTTTTGCTTACTTGAAAGTTCAAGTTAGGAGCCTATTTCTTCATCATCTTCATCCATTTTCTGCTCCATCCAAACAGCCCTCAAAATCCATTTTGAGGAGGTATAAACTCTCTCCTTCTCTTTAATTTGAGAGTATATTTAACAACTTGATCCTTGTGGGAATTAACTTTAAATTGGTTTAAAGATAACAAGTGAAATTTCATAATCACACGCTTCCGTTTTAATTGATTCTTAAATGGTTTTAAGTATAATGGAACTTGTTAAATCCCAACAATGGTATCTAGAGCCGAAGTTGTTGAAATATGCTTCGAGATGGTTATTAAACCCACTATAATTTTGCATTCTATGAACATGCATGAAGTAGAATGTAAAATTTTCGGTTTTGGGTGGTTGTCATTTTGGCCAAAATCACTTGTGATTCTGCATTCTGTACTGCAAATCGCTTGTGATTCTGTGTTGCCGATCACTTGTGATTCTGTGTTGCCGATCACTTGTGATTCTGTGTTGCAGATCACTTGTGATTCTGTGTTTCCAATCACTTGTGATTCTGTATTGCCTATCACTTATGTTGATGATGTTCACAATCTAAGCCTTGACCTTGTGTTTGGTTGCATGCATGGTTGATTGATATTTATTCAATTGGTTTGTAATAATATTTATTCATTTGGCATGTAATAATTCATTTGGTTATGTAATTTATTTTATATTTGGTATGTAAAATAGATTAGGTTGTAATTTCATTTTTTTTAGACAAAATGTATTAGGATATATTTTGTAAAATGATGAAGAATGATGAAGACTTGAAGAACACATGAAGAAGCATTTGGATGCAAGGTTAAGTGGGAGATTTGAAATCTCCTACTTTGTGTAATTACCCTTAACCGGTGGCATTTGTTTTCGGCTAAACAAATGTCTACCAAAAATGGCTTGATTGTGAACATATGATTTTGCATGCGTGGTTGTTTTGTATGATTATGTGGATTGTATGTTTGTATGCTACAAGTTAATCACACAAGTTAACAACAATCTAAAATGGCAATTTAAATTGGTTAAAATTGACATTATTAACGACATGCAAAACGTCAATTTAAATGGTTAAATTAAAAATGGCTAAAAGGACATTAATAAACGGTTATTAAGATCATGATTAGGATCATATATATAAAATGGTTTATAGACATGAAATTGGCTTTTCATAATGAACTATACACCAAATGCATGTTGGTGTATGGCAAATGTTTTCTTAAACTAGAATTTATGAAAACTTAAAATCCCTTAACTAAAACAAGGTAAACAAGTTAAACGCCATCCTTTTGTGGAAACACTTAGACGTATTAGGAAACTCTTGATGGGATAAAGGTCACCTAACCGTCATGAGCGAACTAATATGAATAAGGTGCACTTCGCATACATGTGGGATAAAGGTCACCTAACCACTTGTATGTTAAGTCTATATGTTTACACAAGTAGGACGACTTGATTTGGGAATCATGAACTTAGGGTCACCGAAGCATGATGAACAAATAGGCGTTGATGGGATAAATATGCCATGCAAAAGGATTGCATGATCCCATAACTTAGAAGTTGCAAAAGGATTGCAATTGTCACATAAATGACTACCTAGCTAAATCAAATAACGGGATAAAGGTCACCTAACCGAAATTTAATTTACCGTTGGATTCTAAGATTTAATAAAACAATTAAAAATAAAAGGGTATTGTTTATTAAATTTAAAATCGATACTTAAAAGGACTTTGTTAAATTTTGTAGATGGCCGCAAATAACAACAACATGCAAAATGCACCACTTAACCTAAACAACCTATCATTAAGGTCTCTCCTCGAGAAAGACAAACTCAACCATACGAACTTTATGGATTGGTTCCGTAATCTTAGGATTGTCCTCAAACTTGAGGACAAAGCGTATGTGTTGGAGGACCCTATTCCCGACCAACCGGATGAGGAAGATATAGAGGGCATGGCTTATTATGACAAGTATTGCGCCGATTCGGTGCAAGTCGCTTGTCTAATGCTTGGGACTATGATACCCGAACTCCAAAAGGATTTCGAACATCATAGTGCATATGACATGATTACGCAATTGAAGGAGATGTTCCTTCAACAAGCACGTGTCGAGCGCTTCGAAACGGTTCGAGCGCTACATGCATGTCGTATGGATGACACCCAATCCGTCTCCTCTTATGTCCTCAAAATGAAGAGCCTTATTGATCGTGCTAACCGTCTTAACCTAAACATATCAAATGAGTTAGCCACCGATCTTATCCTTAATTCCCTATCAAAAAGGTTTGATCAATTTGTAATTAATTACAATATGAATGGGATGGATAAGAGCATAGGTGAGCTTCACGGTATGCTTAGAACGGCGGAAACTAGCATGGGTAAAAGGGCTTTACCCGTGTTAGCAATCGATCAAGGTGGGTCCAAAGGTAACACCTCTAAGCCAAAGGTGGCTAAGAGAAAAGGACCCGCCTATCAAGGCAAAGGGAAGGGGAAGATGGTTACCCCAACCATCAACAAGGCCAAGAAGCAAAAGGTCACCGAGAAGGCAAACCCCAAGGAAGACCCATGTTTCGGTTGCGGTGAGATGGGTCATTGGAAACGAAACTGTCCGGTCTACCTTAAGGAGTTGAAGGACAAGAGGAATGCAGGGCAAACCTCAGGTAATATATATATGGTATATATAGAGCTAAGTATTACTTCTTCTAATACATGGGTATTAGACACTGGATGTGGAACTCATATTTGCAATTCTTTGCAGGGGTTCAAAAGAAGTGATCATAAGGCGGGAACATCAAGTCTCTATATGGGCAATGGTGCAAAGGTGCATGTTAAAGCTCAAGGAGATTTTATTTTGAAGCTTCCAAGCGGATTGGAACTTATTTTAGAAAATGTTTTGTATGCTCCGGATTTGTGTAGAAACATTATTTCTATTTCTCGCTTAAAACAATGTGGTTACGTTGTTAATTTTATTGATGATGATATTCATGTTTCTAAAGATAATGTATTCTATTTCAAGGCTTCGCCTTCAAATGGAATTTATGAATTGGTTCATGATGACACATCATCTAGTAGCTCAATGTACCATACAAGCACCAAGAAACTCAAAAGGGATTTGAGTGATTCCTACTTATGGCATTGTCGCCTTGGTCACATAAACAAGAACCGAATACATACACTTCAAAAGAATGGACTTTTGAAATCAAATGAAATGGATTCGTTTGAAGTATGTGAATCTTGTTTACAAGGCAAGATGACTAAAGCACCTTTCAAAGGGACCTATGAAAGGGCTAAAGATTTATTGGGATTAATACATTCGGATGTATGTGGACCCTTTAAACCCATGACTAGGAAAGGTGAAAGATACTTTGTTACTTTCATTGATGACTTTAGTCGTTTCGGATATGTCTACTTATTAAGACACAAGGACGAAACGTTTGAAGCATTCAAAGAATATCAAAACGAAGTACAAAATCAACTCAATAAGACAATTAAGGTACTACGTACCGATAGAGGAGGTGAATACCTAAGCGATGCCTTCCAAGATCATCTTAGGAGTTGTGGGATTATCTCACAACTTACTCCACCCGGAACACCCCAACTTAATGGAGTTTCCGAAAGGAGAAACCGAACCCTAATGGATATGGTTCGATCTATGATGGCAAGAAGCTCGTTACCTCTGTCATTTTGGGGTTATTGTCTAAGCTCCGCGGCTCGTATTTTAAATATGGCCCCAACCAAGAAAGTGGAACGAACTCCTCATGAGATGTGGTTTGGAAAACCTCCTTCTCTATCATACTTGAAGGTATGGGGATGTGAAGCTTATCCTAAGCGTTACGTCCCTAATAAGTTGAATGCTCGATCCACGAAGTGTATCTTCATAGGATATCCCAAGGATGATATGGGATACTATTTCTATGATCCATACGAGCAGAATGTATTTGTTGCTCGAAAGGCGGAATTCCTTGAAACTAAGTTCCTAATGGAAGGAAATAGTGAAAGGAAGATAGATCTTGAAGAGGTTCAAGATCAAGTAGATGATACACAATTGGTTGACACTAGCACTCAACATGAAAATGTTGATAGTGATCAAATGAATGATCAAAATACACAAGGCATTCGTAGATCTGGTAGGATTAGCAATCCTCCTGAGAGATATGGGTTTCTCATAGATGGTTGCTATACGGTTGATTTGGATGAACCGACAAACTACGAAGATGCTTTATCAAGGATCGATAAAGATAAATGGCAGGAAGCCATGAACGCCGAGATGCAATCCATGTATGAAAACCAAGTTTGGGAACTTGTTGTGCAACCTCCTAGCTCCAAGCTAGTTGATTGCAAATGGCTTTTCAAGAAGAAAACCGACATACATGGAAACTTGGATACATATAAAGCTAGACTTGTTGCAAAAGGTTTCACTCAAACTCAAGGGGTTGATTATGATGAAACTTTCTCGCCTGTGGCAATGCTAAAGTCTATTAGGATATTATTTGCCATTTCTGCTCACTACGACTATGAAATATGGCAAATGGATGTCAAAACCGCTTTCCTAAATGGATATCTTATGGAAGATGTCTATATGGTCCAGCCTGAAGGTTTTGTTGATCCAAAATATCCTAAAAGTGTATGCAAGTTAAAGAAGTCAATCTACGGATTGAAACAAGCATCTAGAATGTGGAATCATCGTTTTAATGAGGAAGCCGAGAAATTTGGCTTCATTAAAAATGGTGATGAAGCTTGTGTATATAAGAAAGCTAGTGGGAGCACTATCATGTTCCTTGTACTATATGTGGATGATATATTATTATTTGGGAATGATATTACCACAATGCAAGGAGTCAAAACTTGGCTAAAGAGTTGCTTCTCCATTAAGGATCTTGGAGATGCACAATACATATTGAGGATAGGGATCTATAGGAATAGATCCAAGAGATTGATAGGTTTAAGTCAAAGTACATACATTGATAAAATCTTGAAAAGGTTCAAGATGGAAAACTCTAAGGGAGGTTTGGTACCTATTCAAAGAGGAACCGTTCTCAATTCATCTCAGTGTCCTATCACGAAAGATGAGCAAGAGAGAATGAAGAAAGTCCCATACGCATCTGCCATTGGGTCTATCATGTATGCGATGATATGTACTAGACCGGATGTGTCATGCGCTCTAAGCTTGACAAGTAGATACCAGAATAACCCAGGAAACAGTCATTGGATTGCTGTTAAAAGTATATTGAAATACCTTAGGAGAACTAAGGATATGTTTCTAATATATGGGTCTGGTGAGGAGGAACTCGCCGTAAAAGGTTACGTGGACGCGAGTTTCCAAACTGATCGAGATGACTCTCGATCACAATCCGGTTATGTCTTCATGTTAAATGGTGGTGCGGTCTCTTGGAAGAGTTCGAAACAGGAGGTTGTTGCGTTATCCACTACAGAGTCAGAGTACATTGCCGCCTCACTGGCAGCTCAGGAAGCTGCATGGATGAAAAAATTCATCGACGACTTAGGAGTGGTCCCTTCCATTCAGGACCCTCTTGAGATCTTTTGTGACAATGAGGGTGCGATTGCTCAAATCAAGGAACCTCGTGCTCATCAAAAGACTCGTCACATTGAGCGGAGATTCAACTACATCAGGGATGAGGTTGAAAAGGGAAAGATATGTATTCACAAAGTTCACACAGATCATAATGTTGCGGATCCACTCACGAAGCTTTTACATGGGCCAAAACATGAGGGACATGTTTGTGCGTTAGGGCTTCGATATTCTAGTGATTGGAATTGATCTACTTTATGTATTGTAATGGAACGAATTAGTTCAAACTCATTAATATAATTATGGTATTAATTTAATTATGAGTCATGTTCCAATTTAGCATATTTCATCCATGAATAAACTATTATTCTAAATTCCGTAGTTGATCACATTTGTGGGAACAAGTGTGAGGTTTAGACTATTATGAACTCGGATTGGTATACATTCATAGGTTGAATGTGGGGCAAGGTTGCAACCAAGGTTCATAGATATTTGTGGGAAACAAATATTGGAAGACCCGCTCTCAAGAATTACTGTATAGAGCCTTTGTGGTTGATCACATGTAATCTTGAGTAAAGGCGAATATCATTGTATCCTCTGACCTGAGATACATATTGGGTTCGGATATTCACCTAGTACTGTGCCTTGATTCTTTTCTTCGCTATTCTGAAACATGGTAGTACATAAGGAAGAACTCAGGTATATTACAAAGTGTATATCTAGGACGTATGTAGTCAAGATGGAATTTGTCCCTCTTATTTGTTGAGAGTAAGATGTCTAAGGCCTGAAAAGTTAAATCTATAAGAGAGTGATCACTCTGTATCTCTTGGATTTAACATGACATCTAGGACGAAAGGAAATAATGAAAGATTCACCTAATCATATTCGAGATGGGAACTCGAAAGGGATGATGTTATTGAATGGCACAAAGTCATAACATATTAGGGGTGATGGACGGTGTGTTAGGCTGTATCCATTACTTGCATTAATTTCTTATGTTTCTCGTGCAAGTGGGAGATTGAAGGTATTTCGTATGCCCGAGAGACATATTAAATCAATGTGGCTGATATGTTATGATCCAAGTCGGGTCATACCCAATAACAAGCTTACCGACACCTTAAAAGTATTTGATCTTAAGGATTGGTTCATTAAGCAAATACGCGACACTTGGATTTTAGAAAATCGGTTTTCTAAAATATTATTACTTGAGATCAATTACTTGGATAATTTAAATAATAAGGATTTGATTATTTACAAGTTTTAAATAATTAAGTTGTGTCATTTTATAAAATGATTTATAAAACAAAAGTAACTAAGCAAATTAACAAGTTTTATAAAAATAACACATATTTAATAAAACCCTTCAATGGTGGCGGTTTTGGGGGGAACAAAAGGATGTCTCCCATGCTTAGTTGCAACTCCAAGATGACACAACTTCAAAGGTGCATGCTCTACATGTTTACCTAGGTTTGACTCAAGTAACAAGAGAAACTAACATGCATTCAAATATCAAGATACAAGAAAAACCACTCCAATTCTTTTCTTGCTGCAGTCTGGCCGAAAGTTTGGGGGCAAAGGGAGTGTTCTTGAGCTTGTTTGAATGCTTATTTTCAAGTGTCAATAAATCCTAACCATTGTATTAGGTGTTGGGCAAAGTTTGGGGTATTATCCCTTGAGGTTCTATACTTTTAGAACTTGCATTCTCCATCCTTTTAAGGTAGCAGCTGGTCGAATTTTCCAGCAGGTACAGGAGGGTTTCAAGCTAGTGTTTAAGGTGTTTAAGGGTCTTAAACATTAGCAAGCTCAAGGGTGTTGTTGGTGAATCAAAGGCTAGGGTTTTGCTTACTTGAAAGTTCAAGTTAGGAGCCTATTTCTTCATCATCTTCATCCATTTTCTGCTCCATCCAAACAGCCCTCAAAATCCATTTTGAGGAGGTATAAACTCTCTCCTTCTCTTTAATTTGAGAGTATATTTAACAACTTGATCCTTGTGGGAATTAACTTTAAATTGGTTTAAAGATAACAAGTGAAATTTCATAATCACACGCTTCCGTTTTAATTGATTCTTAAATGGTTTTAAGTATAATGGAACTTGTTAAATCCCAACATAACTGTGGACTACTAGCATTGGACAATTAAAATGAATTAAAATATTGATTATAACATATGAAACTAAACATTTCTTCAAGTTTGCCACTTGATTTCATCTTAAACCTCATTTGTATCTTAATGAATACAATCTGCGTTCAAACATTTCATAATTCTTGAAAACACCTCAATCGAGAGGATGAACCAACCGCACTTCATCTAAGGAAGAAAATATTGATGCATATAGTTATGCACCTGAAAACACTCGGAACCTGAGTAAACGTTTAACGCGTATCTGTGCTAGCTCCTTTGACGTTTTTATTACCGAAAATAACTTTGCAATTCCTTTTCAAATTAGCCAATTTTTTCACAGCTCCAGCAAATCAACTACGACTTTCATCCGGATTAACCTTATTATAACTTTGATATATATGCGTACTCATTTATTGTTACTGGGGAACCTTTTATATTCCACCAAATTACCATCAGCGTTTAATCATCTAAAAACACAATTATCTTGAAACCACCTCGGATTGATAACCGATGATTCAGATATGGTAGGATTAAATACAGAGGAAACAGCAAAATCGTAGATGGTCTGAACGGCCAAAAGTTTGATAATAAAGAATGGAATGTTGAGAACGCTCGATAGAAAATTTGGTACTGAAAAACAGATTGAGCTAACCATGAAGGAGACCAAGGACAAATACAAGGACCAAACCCTATATTCAAAGAATCAGGGTAATTCTGGACCGATGAAATATTTAGAGAATATCCTGCTCCTAAGCCATGTTAAAATCTTGCAGAAAATTTTTCCTTATCAACTTTCGAACTTAGAAATTCCAAAATATCATCATAAATATCTTCGATACTTCTGAAGATTTTTTCATAAATATTCTCGTTCGAAATTATATACCTCTTCGTGCTATCTGTAATACATTATATTAGAAATTTCTGTAAAATCTAAGTATAAACTATGAATGAATTCTGAAGTAGTGGTGGGAACTGAAGCATGAGTTAGTATAATATAATGACACTTGATCAACATGATTATATTACAGTAAGTCATGCTGAGTTTCTAGTGGAACGTGATGATTCACAGATCATAATGTTATCATGTGCCATGTTACATAACTTTTTCATTCTGCTTAACTTCTGAACATATCAAGAAAATATTTCTTGATAGTTCTATTCTCAGTGATTCTGGAAATTTGACAAATCAAATCGTGCTACTACCTTTCCTTTCTACCTTGTATATTATGATAATTCGAAACTCCATACCTACGAATTCTGGACCATTATTCGCTTGACTTAAAGTCGGGAAGAGAAAACAAAAGCATGGAGCTCCGAAATAAAAGGGAGAATATAAAGCCCGATAACAACACATAAACTACAAACCGTGTATATCAATGTTTATTGCAATATAAAGACACGGGAGAATTAAAAACACTATAACCCCAAGGGCAAAGTAGAAGTAAACAAATTCCTCCGGTGGAAGTTGAAAAAGGAGAATGATTGTTGCGATAGTCCGGATAAGGACAAGGATCAAAACTGGATTAAGCATTTTCAAAATCCATTTGAATTTGGGAATTGAGTATAGAAGTGGTGAAAACTAATGAAACGGAAAAGGTAAATTTATAATGGAAAAATCAGACGTAGTAATTAGGACAAATCATCGAATTTAATTAAAGCGGTCCTAATTTCTTTAAATCTCGAAGAATCAGATCTTATAGATTTCCAAGATTTTCTTTTGAATCCCTTGAATTCCGGAATTCAACCATGACTAGTCAAAAGTTATGATGAAACTTGTCTTTCTCATTTCAATATTTAGTGATAGCTTCATTCGTACTCTTCGAGTAATCGAAATGTCTTATTCATATTACTCAATGATAATAAAACTCTATTTATCGACTCATATTCGTCATGAAAACATTTTTACTGTTAGCCATGACGACCTCGATCAAATTTCGGGATGAAATTTCTTTAACGGGTAGGTACTGTGACGACCCGGAAATTTTCGACCAAATTTAAACTTAATCTTTGACTGTTTCCGACACGATAAGCAAAAGCCTGTAATGTTGAGTCTCGAAAATTTTGAACTATTTCATATATCCATTTAACTCTTGACTATTCCCGACGATTCACGAACAAGTGTTGTAAATATATATATATATATATATATATATATATATATATATATATATATATATATATATATATATATAAATGAGGGTATTGAAAATAATAAAATATAAATGAATCATTTGAATTAAAATGTAGAAATAATAAATAAAATAATTAAGTTATATTAGGATATATATATATATATATATATATATATATATATATATATATATATATATATATATATATATGATTTCTATTTATAAATTATATTATAAAATATATGAAATATATAAATATTAAATATTCAATAAATATTATCATATCATATATAATATAATTATTACATAATTAATAAATTAAATGTAAATACAAGTTAAATTATAGTTTTTATATTATTATTACATTCATTATTATTATTAATATCAATATTAGTACTATAAATATTAACAAAGATTATAATATAAAATTTGATACATTGATTGGTTATAGTATCATTATTATTAATGTTATTGTTATCATTGTTAATATCATTACTAATATAACTAATAGTGAGATTATAATTTTAGTTATTGTGATTAATATCAGTATTATCAATATTATTGAAATTATAAATTATTATTATTATCATTATTATAGTCACTAGAAAATAACACAAATTAATTATTATTATCATTAGGAATATTATTAATATCATTTGTATGATTAGTAATAATATTATTATTATACTCGTATTATTATTAGTTAAAATATTAAGGGTATTATTATTATCCTATTTATTAAAAGATTAACTATAATCTATAAATATAAATATATAAATATAAGAGGAATATAAATAAATATACAAATGCAGATATATAAATACTGAAATATAATAAGATATACAAAGATACATATACATATACGAATTATAGTATATACGTATAAGTAAATACAGGTATACAGATATATGATTATATGGATTCAGTATATATTAATATAAATACAGATAAATTGTTTACTTATGCAGTCTGTATCAAATCACTATCCGTTTTCAATTTTTTTCGTTTTTTCTCCTGCTCACGTTTTGGATTCTGTCGATCAATTATAGCTACAATCCAACTTCAGTCACTTCTAGTTGCTGTATTAGGCACTCACAAGCACGATATACATGATCAAACTCTGTTAGTTGTTGAGAAAAACAGAAAAGAATGGAACACACATTCGTTACCCTGTTCACGACAACTTTTTCACCATAATTTGGTTTTGAATGAGTTTTCAAAAACTAAAAATGCAGTCTCGTTAGGAATCTATAGCTTAAACTATCTGCAAGTTTTCAGTTTTCATTTTATTGAATTGATGTCGAATTCACGAGTCAAAGTTTAAAAGTAAAAAAAGTCAACACTTTTGTTCTTCGTGAAATTCAAGATCGTTCTTATGTTTTTGTTTCAATTGAGGATGGATAAAGATTTTAAGAGTGATTTGAAACTTATTTTGTGTTGTAATCTTTGGCTAAAACATTGCAAAAATTGAAATTATAATTTCCTTTTTGTTCTTCCTCGTCGCAAACAGCAGCAACAGCAGACTTTTTTTTTTTTTGTATTTTGTTTTCCTGATAATCACAAAAGTCGTTTTCTGTATCAATTACACAATCTATTACAAATCTTAGATTAATTGTTTAACTGATGGATTGAATGGGTTATGAGTTGTGTCGATTTGAATTTGAAGAAGAGGAAAATATGATCAAATATTTATACGGGTTATATGTGACGCCCCGTACAAAATCATCGTGTACGGTACATCAACAACAGGATCATTACAAGGTCAAACACTATATGCTGTTTGAAAACCAGTTTTGCATTCATGAACATATAACGTTTTACAAAAGATGAATAGGAAACATTAACATGAGTACATGATACTAAGGTCATTACAAAACTATTGTTTTGAAAATAACATAAGTTGGGAATGCAAAGTAAAAGTTTCATGCTTGAGACATCTCTAAGTAATGCAGCAGAAGTCTAACACAGCAAGTCTGTAACAGCAAGTCTATGCACCGAGACTAGAACAGCAAGGCTAACAGCAGAAGCAACAACGTCTAAACACCTGAGAAATACATGCTTAAAAAGTCAACACGAATGTTGGTGAGCTATAGTTTGTTTGTATTCAGTAATGTAATGTAGGCCACGAGATTTCAGTGCTTCAAACAAGCGTTTCAAATCAGTAATTCAAATCAGTATGATAAAGTATATGTATAACCGTGGGCACTCGGTAACTAACTTAACGTTTATACCCCCTGAAAGTACACTTGGCAAGTGTGTATGTCTACGAAGTATTAAACACTCGTTAAATGCTAGCGCGACTAGTCCGAGTGGGGATGTCAAACCCTATGGATCCATATCTAAGATTCGCGTTCATGGTTCAAAAACCAATGATTAAACGTTACCGAGCTAAAGGGAATGTTTATGCCGTTGTATAACCCACACATATATAAGTTTAAGTACTCGTGCCTAGTATGTAAAACATAAAATCCGCATGTATTCTCAGTTCCCAAAATAAGTTAAAGTAAAAAGGGAATGCTATAACTCACAGTGATAAAAGCGGTAAAGTCGGTAATGAAAGTACGCAAGTAGTAAGTCGGTCCAAAAGGTCGTCAACCTAAATCAAGGGTTACTAGGTCAGTAGGTTGTTTTTATAAATTCTAATAGTGCATAAAATAAGTTTAAGTGTCATCATCATCATCATTCATCATCATAAAAGCTAAGTAAGTTCGACAAGAATAGAGATCGAAACAATAGGCTGACTTCGGTCAGCTGCTGCGACCTCTACGTAAATCGAAAAGATGCATAGTCAGTGGCTATGGCTCCGTATGTGAGTCCCCTAACCGCTGACCAATTTTCAGAACCTAACTCGTCTTCATTTGACCGTGACGACGGTTTAAGTGCGAGTAGGTCAAAAATTTCAGCACAACGTTAATAGGGTGTAGTGACCCTCAGAGGGCTATAAATCCTAAACCGTAACTCGGATTAAGACGAGGCCTAAACGGAAAATCATCTACTCGAACCGAACTAACTGAAAATCAACTTTCCAGTAGCCTAGGTGGTCTGATCAGATACTAAAATCAGTGGACAAGTGCTCCGGTGAGGTTCTTGGTGCTTGATGCTCATCACGGTTCTCATCCTTGTTGCTTGTAGCTTCAAGTGTACAACTCGTTGATGGTTTAGCATCACTTTTGACCAAGATTCTACCATCAATACACAATATGTTAAGACCAAGTGGTAACACAACTCATTTAAGAGTCTTAGATGGATGATGAACCAATGTTACATCATATCCTTAGTCTTAACACAATTACAAGTCCTATTTACAAACAAAGTTACAAACTTTACATCAATCAAACAAGTATGAACATGATCCAAGTCAAAAGAGGTGATGGAACCCTAAGCTAGAGAGCTTGGATCCCTTTCACACAATTTATAAGGTCACAAAGCTAGAAAGCTTGAACCTTTAGTGTTCTTGAAGATCTTGAAGCATAAAGCTTGGATCTTTAAGATATATGAAGATAACAAATAAAAGTTTGAATCTTTATCACAAAATAACAAGATTAAAGTAAAAGAAAGATGAATCTACAAAGTTGGTGAAAATTCAAAGCTAGAAAGCTTGAATCTTCCATGTTCTTGAAAGATTCATGCTTGAATCAACAAGATATAAGCAAGATCAAAGCTAAAAGGAACTTTGATCTCCATAATATGATGATGATGGCCACAAAAATGAAAGGAAAAGAAGAAGAAAAAGAAGACTTACAAGCAATACTAGAAAGGAAAGAAAGAAAGAACAAGTGTGTGTGAAAACCAAATGAGCAAGTGATTTGAATGAGAGATAAATGGCTAGTATTTATAAGCAAGGAATTTGACAAGGATTGATGACATGGACAAGGGCTAGTATTTATAAGCAAGGAATTTGACAAGGATTGATGACATGGACAAGGGCTAATTAATTGGGTCACTAGCTAGAGTAGGGTGGGCTTGAGCCCAACAAGGTAGAAAGTCCAACAAGACTAACTATTGTGCATAATTAAATTACTACGCGTAATTAAGCATCCAAAAACCCAAGTAATTATTATTATAAAATAATAATTAATATTTCGCAGTCATAATATTCCGATTATGACAAAAGTTAAACGTGCGCGCAAGTTCGCGGTTTATTCAAAACGTCAAATAACACTAACGGTTATAAAGGCTTCCAATGATCAAGTTATGTATCCTACGTACTCTAAGGTACGTTTTAACATATAAATGGAAGTAAACCACGTAAATCAAGTTTCCAGAGTATAAAGTAACACAGTACGCACAAATACGCAGTTTCGCAAAAACACAAGGCACAAAAGCAAGTCGAAAAAGCCTGGTCGTTACATTATATATTAATGAGTTTGGGTTTATATCAGAAAAACCAAATCGGTCCAATGGTAGAGAGTGTTTGCGAGTGAGCTAGAGGTCGTGGGTTCGAACTCGAGCAAGGGCATTTTATTTTTGGAGCTTATTATTATGAGGTAGTCATCATCCTTTTTGTTATTATCATTATTTTTATTATTTTTATTATTATTATTATTATTATTATTATTATTATTATTATTATTATTATTATTATTATTAATTATTATTATTGTTAATTGTTATTATTACTAATATTAGTAATATGTTTAGTAGAATAATTACAAGAATTATCATTATGGTTATTACTAGTATAACAATTATTATTATTATTATTAGGTATTAGTAATATTATGATTATTATTATTATCATTTTACTATTATGTAACATCATTGAGTATTACTAATGTTATTATTAGTATTATTAATATCAATATAAGTATTATTATGATTAAGGTTATTATTATTATTGTTATTTTAAAAATAATACAAACTATGATTACTATGATTAATATTAGTATTAGTGTCATTGTAGACTTATTATTATTATTATTATTATTATTATTATTAAAAAAGTATTATTATTATGATTATCATTAGTAATAAGATTGTTATAATAATCATTATTATTAAGTATTATGTATTATTATCAAAATTATTATTTTCATTGTCATTATTAATAAACTTTTCATTTTATTAAAAACTACTGTTATTATTATAAGATTTGTCATTAAAACTATCATTAATATTACTATTAATAAAATCATTAATATTATCATTATTATTATTAACACTAGTATTATCATTATTATTATTTTAATCACTGCTAATATTATTTTGGTATTATTATAATTACTATTTTAACAAACAAATAAAAAATATATATAGGTATATAATATTTAATACATATAACATAACAAAACTAATATTTTTATATACAAAATGAAAATATAAAACATATATATATATATATATATATATATATATATATATATATATATATATATATATATATATATATATATATATATATATATATATATATATATAACTTTATTGGTTATATTATTTTTATATTGAATATATATATATATATATATATATATATATATATATATATATATATAATATAACCAATAAAGGTATATATATATATATATATATATATATATATATATATATATATATATATGAATTTGATCGATTACGATTATATTAATAACTATACAAATGATATAGGTTCGTGAATCCGAGGCCAACCTTGCATTATTCAGTTTCGCCATATGTATTTTTACTACAAAATATAGTATGGTGAGTTTCATTTGCTCCCTTTTTAAATGCTTTTGCAATATATATTTTTGGGACTGAGAATACATGCGCTGCTTTTATAATTGCTTTACGAAATAGACACAAGTGATCGAAACTACATTCTATGATTGGATTATCATACCGAATATGCCCCTTTTTAGCTTGGTAGCCTAAGAATTGGTGTTTATTATAATTGCCACCAATTGACGCGAATCCTAAAGATAGATCTATGGGCACTAACAAGCCTCAGTCAGAGAATTTGAACTGCTTTAGTACTTCGATTTATCATGTCCGATGTGAGTCCCGGAATGATGAGGATATTCTATATGCATCCTGTTAAGGTCGGTTACCAGGTGTTCACCATATGAATGAATTTCAATTCGCGAGTTACGCGTGTCAATATTTGAAATCTTGTGGTCTATTAAAATGATGGAAATGAATGATTATGATAAACTAATAAACTCACCAATCTTTTGGTTGACACTTTAAAGCATGTTTATTCTCAAGTATTAAGAAAATCTTCCACTGTGCATTTGCTCAATTTAGAGATATTACTTGGAGTCATTCATGACATATTTGTAGTGACCCGAACTTTTCCATGTTTATATATATATTAAATGAAATTGTTATTTACATGATTAAGTGTTTCCAACATGTTAAGCAATCAAACTTGTTAAGACTTGATTAATTGAAATAGGTTTCATATAGACAATTGACCACCCAAGTTGACCGGTGATTCACGAACATTAAAACTTGTAAAAACTATACGATGACATATATATGGTTATATATATAGTTAACATGATTTTATTATAAGTATGTATCTCATTAGGTATTTTAACAATGAGTTATATACATAAAAAATGAGACTATTAATTTAAGAAACTCGAAAACGATATATATAACGATTATCGTTATAACAACGTCTTACTAGGTACATATGAATCATATTAAGATATTGATACATTTGGTTAATTATGTTAAATGATAAGTAAATATATTATTAAGTGTATTAATAATGAAATGCATATGTAAAAATAAGACTACTAACTTAATGATTTCGAAACGAGACATATATGTAACGATTATCGTTGTAACGACATTTAACTGTATATATATCATACTAAGATATATTATATATCATAATATCATGATAATATAACAATTTAACATCTCATTTGTTATAATAAACAATGGGTTAACAACATTCAACAAGATCGTTAACCTAAAGGTTTCAAAACAACATTTACATGTAACGACTAACGATGACTTAACGACTCAGTTAAAATGTATATACATGTAGTGTTTTAATATGTATTCATACACTTTTGAAAGACTTCAAGACACTTATCAAAATACTTCTACTTAACAAAAATGCTTACAATTACATCCTCGTTCAGTTTCATCAACAATTCTACTCGTATGCACCCGTATTCGTACTCGTACAATACACAGCTTTTAGATGTATGTACTATTGGTATATAAACTCCAATGATCAGCTCTTAGCATCCCATGTGAGTCACCTAACACATGTGGGAACCATCATTTGGCAACTAGCATGAAATATCTCATAAAATTACAAAAATATGAGTAATCATTCATGACTTATTTACATGAAAACAAAATTACATATCCTTTATATCTATTCCATACACCAACTACCAAAAACACCTACAAACACTTTCATTCTTCAATTTTCTTCATCTAATTGATCTCTCTCAAGTTCTATCTTCAAGTTCTAAGTGTTCTTCATAAATTCCAAAAGTTCTAGTTTCATAAAATCAAGAGTGCTTCCAAGATTGCAAGTTTACTTCCAAGTTTTCTAAATCCATTCCAAGTAATCATCCAAGATCAAGAAACCTTTATTACTTACAGTAGGTTATCTTTCTAATACAAGGTAATAATCATATTCAAACTTTAATTCAATTTCTATAACTATAACAATCTTATTTCGAGTGGAAATCTTACTTGAAATTGTTTTCGTGTCATGATTCTGCTTCAAGAACTTTCAAGCCATCCAAGGATCCTTTGAAGCTAGATCTATTTTTCTCATTTCCAGTAGGTTTATCCAAGGAACTTGAGGTAGTAATGATGTTCATAACATCATTCAATTCATACATATAAAGCTATCTTATTCGAAGGTTTAAACTTGTAATCACTAGAACATAGTTTAGTTAATTCTAAACTTGTTCGCAAATAAAAGTTAGTCCTTCTAACTTGACTTTTAAAATCACTGAAACACATGTTCTATATCTATATGATATGCTAACTTAATGATTTAAAACCTGGAAACACGAAAAACACCGTAAAACCGGATTTACGCCGTCGTAGTAACACCACGGGCTGTTTTGGGTTAGTTAATTAAAAACTATGATAAACTTAGATTTAAAAGTTGTTATTCTGGGAAAATGATTTTTATAATGAACATGAAACTATATCCAAAAATTATGGTTAAACTCAAAGTGGAAGTATGTTTTCTAAAATGGTCATCTAGACGTCGTTCTTTCGACTGAAATGACTACCTTTACAAAAAATGACTTGTAACTTATTTTTCCCACTATAAACCTATACTTTTTCTGTTTAGATTCATAAAATAGAGTTCAAAGTGTGCATTTTGGTTGGAAGAAGTTCAATTCCTCGGTCACATAGTGAACAAAGAAGGTATCCAGGTGGACCCGGAAAAGATCGAAACCGTTGAAAAGTGGGAAACCCCAAAAACTTCGAAGCATATACGTCAATTTTTAGGATTGGCTGGCTACTACAGAAGATTCATCCAAGATTTCTCCAAAATAGCAAAACCCTTGACTGCATTAACGCATAAAGGGAAGAAATTTGAATGGAAGGATGAACAAGAGAAGGCGTTTCAATTATTGAAGAAAAAGCTAACTACGGCACCTATATTGTCATTGCCTGAAGGGAATGATGATTTTGTGATTTATTGTGACGCATCAAAGCAAGGTCTCGGTTGTGTATTAATGCAACGGATGAAGGTGATTGCTTATGCGTCTAGACAAATTGAAGATTCACGAGAAAAATTATACGACGCATGATTTGGAATTAGGCGCGGTTGTTTTTGCATTAAAGACTTGGAGGAACTACTTATATGGGGTCAAAAGTATTATATATACCGACCACAAAAGTCTTCAACAAAAATTTAATCAGAAACAACTGAATATCGTCTAGACATGAGTACTGCCTATCATCCACAAACTGATGGGCAGAGCGAAAGGACGATACAAATGCTTGAAGACATGCTACGAGCTTGTGTTATTGATTTCGGAAACAGTTGGGGATCGACATCTACCGTTAGCAGAATTTTCCTACAACAACAGCTACCATTCAAGCATTGAGATGGCGCCGTTTGAAGTACTTTATGGTAGAAAGTGCAGGTCTCCGATTTGTTGGAGTGAAGTGGGGGATAGACAGATTACGGGTCCGGAGATAATACAAGAAACTACCGAGAAAATCATCCAAATTCAACAAAGATTGAAAACCGCCCAGAGTCGACAAAAGAGCTACGCGGACAGTAAAAGAAAAGATATAGAGTTTGAAATTGGAGAAATTGTCATGCTTAAGGTTTCACCTTGGAAAGGCGTTGTTCGATTTGGTAAACGGGGGAAACTAAATCCAAGGTACATTGGACCATTCAAGATTATAGATCGTGTCGGACCAGTAGCTTATCAACTAGAGCTACCTCAACAACTCGCGGCTGTACATAACACTTCTCATGTCTCAAATTTGAAGAAATGTTTTGCTAAAGAAGATCTCACTATTCCGTTGGACGAAATCCAAATCAATGAAAAACTTCAATTCATTGAAGAACCCGTCGAAATAATGGATCGTGAGTTTAAGAGACTTAAACAAAACAAGATACCGATTGTTAAGGTTCGATGGAATGCTCGTAGAGGACCTGTGTTCACCTGGAAGCGTGAAGATCAGATGAAGAAGAAATACCCGCATTTATTTCCAGAAGATACGTCAACACCTCTAACTGCTTAAAATTTCGGGACGAAATTTATTTAACGGGTAGGTACTGTAGTGAACCGAACTTTTCCATGTTTATATATATATTAAATGAAATTGTTATTTACATGATTAAGTGTTTCCAACATGTTAAGCAATCAAACTTGTTAAGACTTGATTAATTGAAATAGGTTTCATATAGACAATTGACCACCCAAGTTTACCGGTGATTCACGAACGTTAAAACTTGTAAAAACTATACGATGACATATATATGGTTATATATATAGTTAACATGATTTTATTATAAGTATGTATCTCATTAGGTATTTTAACAATGAGTTATATACATAAAAAATGAGACTATTAATTTATAATCAGTTTTTCATATTGAATTGTAGTAGTTGAATTGTATATTAGCTACTAAGTATGAACTTAACGGGTAGGTACTACCCGAATTTAAACTTATAAAACGCTAATATGAAGAAAAAGCTTTTATAAATGAGTTCATATTATGCTACAAAATACTATTAACTACTCTTAATATTCTGTATGATTAACTTGTTCCATTTGACTATTTTGAAGGAAATGGCACCGACTACTCGACACACCGTGAATATGAATGAAGAGGAATTCCGTACTTTTCTAGCTTCAAACATAGCCGCAGTACAGGCTGCGCTACATACCAACAATAACCTTGGATCTAGCAGTATAGAAAATCATGTAGGATGCACCTACAAAGAATTCACTGCCTGCAAACCTTTGGAATTTGATGGAACCGAAGGACCGATCGGATTGAAATGGTGGACCGAGAAGGTCGAATCGGTGTTTGCCATAAGTAAGTGTACTGAAGAGGATAAAGTGAAGTACGCTACGCATACCTTCACGTGTTCTGCGTTAACATGGTGGAATACCTATCTAGAGCAAGTGGGACAAGATGATGTGTACGCACTACCGTGGTCAGCATTCAAGCACTTGATGAACGAGAAGTACCGTCCCAGAACCGAGGTCAATAAGCTCAAGACAGAACTTAGAGGGTTACGAACCCAAGGATTTGATATTACCACGTACGAAAGACGATTCACAGAATTGTGCCTATTGTGTCCGGGAGCGTTCGAATATGAGGAAGAGAAGATCGACGCGTTTGTGAAAGGATTACCGGAAAGAATCCAAGAAGTTATAAGTTCACACGAGCCCGCCTCCATACAACAGGCATGTAGAATGGCTCACAAACAAATGAACCAGATTGAGGAAAGAATTAAAGAACAGACGGCTGAAGAGGCCAATGTGAAGCAAGTCAAAAGAAAGTGGGAGGAAAACAGTGATAAGAATCACCAATACAACAACAACAGCAATTACAATAATAATCGCAATAATTATTCCAACAATCGCAACATCAATCGCAACTACAACAAACGGCCCAACAACAACAACAACAACAACAACAACAACAACAACAACAACAGCAACAGCAACAACAACAACAACAACAACAACAACAACAACAACTACAACAATCAACCCAACAACAATAACAACCGCAACAACAACAATAATCAGAAGCAGCTATGCCAAAGGTGTGAAAAGTATCACTCGGGGTTCTGCACCAAATTTTGCAACAAGTGTAAAAGAAATGGTCATTGCGCGGCGAAGTGTGAGGTCTACGGACCAGGGGTTAATAGAACGAAAGGAACAAATGGTGTCGGAACGAGTAATGGCGGAGCAAGTAGTGTCGGAGCAAGTTATGCCAATGTAGTTTGTTATAAATGTGGAAAACCGGGCCACATTATTAGAAATTGCCCGAACCAGGAGAACACAAATGGACAAGGCCGCGGAAGAGTTTTCAATATTAATGCGGCAGAGGCACAGGAAGACCCGGAGCTTGTTACGGGTGCGTTTCTTATTGACAATAAATCTGCTTACGTTTTATTTGATTCGGGTGTGGATAGATGCTATATGAGTAGAGATTTTTGTGCTAAATTAAGTTGTCCATTGACGCCGTTGGATAGTAAATTTTTACTCGAATTAGCAAACGGTAAATTAATTTCAGCAGATAATATATGCCGGAATCTAGAAATTAAACTGGGTAGCGAAATATTTAAGATTGATTTGATACCAGTAGAGTTAGGGAGTTTTGATGTAATAGTTGGCATGGACTGGCTGAAGAAGGTGAAAGCAGAGATCGTATGTTATAAAAATGCAATTCGCATTGTACGAGAAGAAGGAGAACCCTTAATAGTGTACGGAGAAAAGGTTGCTATGCTGTTCTAGCACACGTCGAGAAAGTACAAACTGAAGAAAAGAGCATCAATGATGTTCTCGTCGCAAAAGAATTTCCCGATGTATTTCCGAAAGAATTAATGGGACTACCTCCACATCGATCTGTTGAATTTCAAATAGATCTTGTACCAGGAGCTGCACCAATAGCTCGTGCTCCTTATAGACTCGCACCCAGCGAGATGAAAGAACTACAAAGCCAATTGCAAGAACTATTAGAACGTGGTTTCATTCGACCAAGCACATCACCATGGGGAGCTCTTGTTTTGTTTGTCAAGAAGAAGGATGGTACATTTAGGTTGTGTATTGACTACAGAGAGTTGAACAAACTTACCATCAAAAACCGTTATCCACTGCCGAGAATTGACGACTTATTTGATCAACTACAAGGCTCGTCGGTTTATTCGAAGATCGATTTACGTTCTGGATATCATCAAATGCGAGTAAAGGAGGTTGATATTCCAAAAACTGCTTTTAGGACGCGTTATGGTCATTACGAGTTTATGGTTATGCCGTTTGGATTGACTAACGCACCAGCTGTGTTCATGGACCTTATGAACTGAGTGTGTGGGCCATATATTGACAAGTTTGTCATTGTTTTCATCGATGACATACTTATTTACTCAAAGAATGATCAAGAGCAAGAAGAACATTTGAGAAAAGAAAAACTGTACGCTAACTTTTCAAAGTGTGCATTTTGGTTGGAAGAAGTTCAATTCCTCGGTCACATAGTGAACAAAGAAGGTATCCAGGTGGACCCGGAAAAGATCGAAACCGTTGAAAAGTGGGAAACCCCAAAAACTTCGAAGCATATACGTCAATTTTTAGGATTGGCTGGCTACTACAGAAGATTCATCCAAGATTTCTCCAAAATAGCAAAACCCTTGACTGCATTAACGCATAAAGGGAAGAAATTTGAATGGAAGGATGAACAAGAGAAGGCGTTTCAATTATTGAAGAAAAAGCTAACTACGGCACCTATATTGTCATTACCTGAAGGGAATGATGATTTTGTGATTTATTGTGACGCATCAAAGCAAGGTCTCGGTTGTGTATTAATGCAACGGATGAAGGTGATTGCTTATGCGTCTAGACAAATTGAAGATTCACGAGAAAAATTATACGACGCATGATTTGGAATTAGGCGCGGTTGTTTTTGCATTAAAGACTTGGAGGAACTACTTATATGGGGTCAAAAGTATTATATATACCGACCACAAAAGTCTTCAACAAAAATTTAATCAGAAACAACTGAATATCGTCTAGACATGAGTACTGCCTATCATCCACAAACTGATGGGCAGAGCGAAAGGACGATACAAATGCTTGAAGACATGCTACGAGCTTGTGTTATTGATTTCGGAAACAGTTGGGGATCGACATCTACCGTTAGCAGAATTTTCCTACAACAACAGCTACCATTCAAGCATTGAGATGGCGCCGTTTGAAGTACTTTATGGTAGAAAGTGCAGGTCTCCGATTTGTTGGAGTGAAGTGGGGGATAGACAGATTACGGGTCCGGAGATAATACAAGAAACTACCGAGAAAATCATCCAAATTCAACAAAGATTGAAAACCGCCCAGAGTCGACAAAAGAGCTACGCGGACAGTAAAAGAAAAGATATAGAGTTTGAAATTGGAGAAATTGTCATGCTTAAGGTTTCACCTTGGAAAGGCGTTGTTCGATTTGGTAAACGGGGGAAACTAAATCCAAGGTACATTGGACCATTCAAGATTATAGATCGTGTCGGACCAGTAGCTTATCAACTAGAGCTACCTCAACAACTCGCGGCTGTACATAACACTTCTCATGTCTCAAATTTGAAGAAATGTTTTGCTAAAGAAGATCTCACTATTCCGTTGGACGAAATCCAAATCAATGAAAAACTTCAATTCATTGAAGAACCCGTCGAAATAATGGATCGTGAGTTTAAGAGACTTAAACAAAACAAGATACCGATTGTTAAGGTTCGATGGAATGCTCGTAGAGGACCTGTGTTCACCTGGGAGCGTGAAGATCAGATGAAGAAGAAATACCCGCATTTATTTCCAGAAGATACGTCAACACCTCTAACTGCTTAAAATTTCGGGACGAAATTTATTTAACGGGTAGGTACTGTAGTGAACCGAACTTTTCCATGTTTATATATATATTAAATGAAATTGTTATTTACATGATTAAGTGTTTCCAACATGTTAAGCAATCAAACTTGTTAAGACTTGATTAATTGAAATAGGTTTCATATAGACAATTGACCACCCAAGTTTACCGGTGATTCACGAACGTTAAAACTTGTAAAAACTATACGATGACATATATATGGTTATATATATAGTTAACATGATTTTATTATAAGTATGTATCTCATTAGGTATTTTAACAATGAGTTATATACATAAAAAATGAGACTATTAATTTAAGAAACTCGAAAACGATATATATAACGATTATCGTTATAACAACGTCTTACTAGGTACATATGAATCATATTAAGATATTGATACACTTGGTTAATTATGTTAAATGATAAGTAAATATATTATTAAGTGTATTAACAATGAAATACATATGTAAAAATAAGACTACTAACTTAATGATTTCGAAACGAGACATATATGTAACGATTATCGTTGTAACGATATTTAACTGTATATATATGATACTAAGATATATTATATATCATAATATCATGATAATATAATAATTTAACATCTCATTTTTTATAATAAACAATGGGTTAACAACATTCAACAAGATCGTTAACCTAAAGGTTTCAAAACAACATTTACATGTAATGACTAACGATGACTTAACGACTCAGTTAAAATGTATATACATGTAGTGTTTTAATATGTATTCATACACTTTTGAAAGACTTCAAGACACTTATCAAAATACTTCTACTTAACAAAAATGCTTACAATTACATCCTCGTTCAGTTTCATCAACAATTCTACTCGTATGCACCCGTATTCGTACTCGTACAATACACAGCTTTTAGATGTATGTACTATTGGTATATACACTCCAATGATCAGCTCTTAGCAGCCCATGTGAGTCACCTAACACATGTGGGAACCATCATTTGGCAACTAGCATGAAATATCTCATAAAATTACAAAAGTATGAGTAATCATTCATGACTTATTTACATGAAAACAAAATTACATATCCTTTATATCTATTCCATACACCAACGACCAAAAACATCTACAAACACTTTCATTCTTAAATTTTCTTCATCTAATTGATCTCTCTCAAGTTCTATCTTCAAGTTCTAAGTGTTCTTCATAAATTCCAAAAGTTCTAGTTTCATAAAATCAAGAATACTTCCAAGATTGCAAGTTTACTTCCAAGTTTTCTAAATCCATTCCAAGTAATCATCCAAGATCAATAAACCTTTGTTACTTACAGTAGGTTATCTTTCTAATACAAGGTAATAATCATATTCAATCTTTAATTCAATTTCTATAACTATAACAATCTTATTTCGAGTGGAAATCTTACTTGAAATTGTTTTCGTGTCATGATTCTGCTTCAAGAACTTTCAAGCCATCCAAGGATCCTTTGAAGCTAGATCTATTTTTCTCATTTCCAGTAGGTTTATCCAAGGAACTTGAGGTAGTAATGATGTTCATAACATCATTCAATTCATACATATAAAGCTATCTTATTCGAAGGTTTAAACTTGTAATCACTAGAACATAGTTTAGTTAATTCTAAACTTGTTCGCAAATAAAAGTTAATCCTTCTAACTTGACTTTTAAAATCAACTAAACACATGTTCTATATCTATATGATATGCTAACTTAATGATTTAAAACCTGGAAACACGAAAAACACCGTAAAACCGGATTTACGCCGTCGTAGTAACACCGCGGGCTGTTTTGGGTTAGTTAATTAAAAACTATGATAAACTTTGATTTAAAAGTTGTTATTCTGGGAAAATGATTTTTATTATGAACATGAAACTATATCCAAAAATTATGGTTAAACTCAAAGTGGAAGTATGTTTTCTAAAATGGTCATCAAGACGTCGTTCTTTCGACTGAAATGACTACCTTTACAAAAATGACTTGTAACTTATTTTTCCGACTATAAACCTATACTTTTTATGTTTAGATTCATAAAATAGAGTTCAATATGAAACCATAGCAATTTGATTCACTCAAAACGGATTTAAAATGAAGAAGTTATGGGTAAAACAAGATTGGATAATTTTTCTCAGTTTAGCTACGTGAAAATTGGTAACAAATCTATTCCAACCATAACCTAATCAACTTGTATTGTATATTATGTAATCTTGAGATACCATAGACACGTATACAATGTTTCGACCTATCATGTCGACACATCTATATATATTTCGGAACAACCATAGACACTCTATATGTGAATGTTGGAGTTAGCTATACAGGGTTGAGGTTGATTCCAAAATATATATAGTTTGAGTTGTGATCAATACTGAGATACGTATACACTGGGTCGTGGATTGATTCAATATAATATTTATCGATTTATTTCTGTACATCTAACTGTGGACAACTAGTTGTAGGTTACTAACGAGGACAGCTGACTTAATAAACTTAAAACATCAAAATATATTAAAAGTGTTGTAAATATATTTTGAACATACTTTGATATATATGTATATATTGTTATAGGTTCGTGAATCAACCAGTGGCCAAGTCTTACTTCCCGACGAAGTAAAAATCTGTGAAAGTGAGTTATAGTCCCACTTTTAAAATCTAATATTTTTGGGATGAGAATACATGCAGGTTTTATAAATGATTTACAAAATAGACACAAGTACGTGAAACTACATTCTATGGTTGAATTATCGAAATCGAATATGCCCCTTTTTATTAAGTCTGGTAATCTAAGAATTAGGGAACAGACACCCTAATTGACACGAATCCTAAAGATAGATCTATTGGGCCTAACAAACCCCATCCAAAGTACCGGATGCTTTAGTACTTCGAAATTTATATCATATCCGAAGGGTGTCCCGGAATGATGGGGATATTCTTATATATGCATCTTGTTAATGTCGGTTACCAGGTGTTCACAATATGAATGATTTTTATCTCTATGTATGGGATTTGTATTGAAATATGAAATCTTGTGGTCTATTGTTACGATTTGATATATATAGGTTAAACCTATAACTCACCAACATTTTTGTTGACGTTTAAAGCATGTTTATTCTCAGGTGAATACTAAGAGCTTCCGCTGTTGCATACTAAAATAAGGACAAGATTTGGAGTCCATGTTTATATGATATTGTGTAAAAACTGCATTCAAGAAACTGATTTCGATGTAACATATTTGTATTGTAAACCATTATGTAATGGTCGTGTGTAAACAGGATATTTTAGATTATCATTATTTGATAATCTACGTAAAGCTTTTTAAACCTTTATTTATGAAATAAAGGTTATGGTTTGTTTTAAAAATGAATGCAGTCTTTGAAAAACGTCTCATATAGAGGTCAAAACCTCGCAACGAAATCAATTAATATGGAACGTTTTTAATCAATAAGAACGGGACATTTCAATATTTCAAAAGACGTTGCATTCGAGTCGTTGAGTTCATCAAGATTATTGTTAAGTCAATTATAGTTGGATATATTATGAAATGGTATGCATGCCGTCAACTTTCGATGAAATGAAAATTTATCTTTTAAAAATGAATGTTTGTAAAATATATCATATAGAGGTCAAGTACCTCGCGATGTAACCAAATGTAATGTATTCCTCCAGATGGATTAGGACGGGTCGTTATATTATCGATCCGAGGTGGATCAGAAATCTGTGTAAGGAGGATATCAAGGTGTTGCGGAGACACCCAATCTTTCATGAATTGCCGAATATGGAGCATGCCATTCAGTTTAATCGGGCTGTTCGCACATGCTATGCGTTTGATATTCATGCTTAAATGTCTATCTTTTGAATTTGAACTTATGAACTGTGGACTTGAACGTTTTATTTTTCATTTTATTTCGATATGGATGTAATAACATGACGTAAATGTTTTAATTTTCTGTTATTGCGTGGTTATTTGTCTTTTGCAGGTGAAAGTATATATTTTTATTAAAGATAATGAACTGGGTCCTAGGGAGAGTTTGTTGGTACATTATAGTCCCCGAGTTCATTACGATCAAGTTGAAACGCTTTAATGTTTAACTTTCACTGTTGGAATGCAACCGCACGGTTGCAGGTATGCAACCGTACGGGTAGACTGGGCAACCGCACGGTTGCAGGGTGCAACATCGCGGTTGCACGTGCTGTGTGTATATAATGGGAATTTCGGGTTCATTGTTAGGGTTACGAATCCTAACCTACTCAAAACATATAAATCGATTCTCTGGTGCTCTAGCAATCATCTTTATCATTCTTAGTCGTTCTAAAGTCTTTTTATTAACTAAGATTATTAGTATTGCTTGTGTTTTGATTATTAAACTCAATAACGAGTTATTCCGCACTCATTATTGATTACAAGATCGTTTAATCATGTTTATACGATCATACACGTTTTATCACATTTTTTATAAAATTTGTGCTTATCAAGATTCCCTATCGCTAAAATACAAAACGACATATAATCTTTTTTTTTCACATTAAACGAAAATAAACGACACATAATTTTTTTTATTTTTTATTTTTTTCACATTGAACGGAAACATTTTCTTTCACTATTATGTGCATAGTTGAAATAATGAAATATTTGAGTTCTACAACATTTCTAAGTTTTCGTTTGAACACGTTTAAATTAAATTTTAGTAATGCATCATCTATTCATTTAATTGAAAATAATTATTGGCTTCTTTAAAATAATCTAAATGGCCGTTCTATTTCAAGTAATTGATGACATAAAAACCGAAAGGCAAAGAGCTAGATATTTAGATGGTGTTTTTATAGTAAACTAGTGGTGTGGCCCAGCCCACTCCGTCAGGCCTTGGGCCATGACATAATTTTTTTTTACTGAAGTTAATGACGTCATGCTGATATCACCAGAGTAATTGTGCGGTTGTCACATCATGCAATGGCTAACATACTTATTAGTAATAGTAATGAGTAATCGATGACATAAAAAATCAAAAGGCAAAGAACTTGATATTTAAGGCGAGCTTTAAAAAGGCTTATGATAGCTTTAAGGTGGGATTTTTTGATAAACGTAATGGAACGTATGGGGTTTGGGTGAAAGTGGATGAAATGGATTGAAAGATGATTAAAAACGGCATCCATAAGGAGTTCAAGATGGGAAAATGGGTTAGATAAAGTGACCAGTTGTCACCCTTTTTATTTTGTTAGCTGCAAGAAGTTTAACGTCATGTTTATTTTGCACTTAATTGACTTAATACAATTAAACTTAATATGAAAAGTTATTAAGGGGCGTTTGCTTTTTTACTTATTAAATAAGACGCATCTTAATTAAAAAATTTCAAAAGAAATGTGAATTTCCATTTAAGTCCTCAGTTTTTATTAAATGCAGTTTTAACTACCCACATATAAGGTTAATTTAGTAAATTTAATTATTCGGACTGTTATTTAGCGAATGCAATGAATCTTATGAAGTTACTAAAATTCTATGAAGAGGTGTCCAGCTTAAAGGTGAATGTTAACAAAAGTTATGCGTACAAGATTGGAGTATCGAAGGAGGATGTGGAGTATATGGCGAGGAGAATAGGATGTAAAGCTAGTAGGAGAAATACCATTCACGTATTTAGGTTAGTTGATCGGAGTTAACATGATAAAGCCTGATATGTGAAACCCGGTGATTAAAAAGTTTCAAGAAAGGCTTGCGTATTGGAAAGCTCGTATGTTGTCTTTTGGTGGTCGTGAAATATGACGACCCTCAAATTTTTCCATTTTTGTTATTGCTGTTCCATTATTAAGACTGTTTGTAATCATAAACTTTGTTTAACAAACTTTGATTAAATAATATATTTGATCAATAATTCCTGTCTATATAAAGTTTATGTTTTAAGTGATTTATATTATATAAGTTTATGTATTGGTGTGATATTTTATATATATATATAAAGTTATATGTAATAAATGTGACTTTTATGTGGATTAAAAATAATAATGATAAACTAATTAGGACTAAGTATAAATTAATAAAAGACATGGCAAATAATGTAAATAAATAAATAACAATTATTAAATAAGATTAACATGTAATTTAAATAAATGTAGCCTTAAAAAATATAAATTATATAAAATTAAAGTAAATGCCGGTTTAAAAAAATATAAATAATAGGTATTAGTAAAAGATTTCGGCTGTAATTAGAAATTAAGGGGTGAAATACTTGATCACTAAGTATCCACAAATCCTAGTTTAATCCTAATTATTGTTCTTGATCACCAAGTAACCTAGTGGGATTAGGAAACCAACACACCTATAAAAACCCTCATGTTATTCATTAATCTCACCACAAAATAAACCTGCATTAGTCGATAGTTCCAGCCTTCCCTCTTTTATTTTCTGTCGATCAACATTAGCCCTCCACAGCCTTCTATATGTCAACCATCACAGCCCTTTTCCCTCCAATTTAATCGACATACAACCCACAAAAAGCCTGCTGCTGTCGACTTCCATTAACCCCAATCGAGCAGCCTTTCTCCAGCCTGCAATCCGCCTATTCTTGCTACTGTTCATCCTTTTTCCTGCTGCTGTTAGCCTCCTGTTTCCTGCTGAATTCGTGACCTTCAAAATAGCCCAAGAATCTTCCTTTGTTGCTGCCTTTTGCTTGGGTCTTCCTGCTGTTTCTACGAAACCAAAACAGACCCAAAAGACTCTTTTGTGTCGATTGCTGCTGCTGTTGGTTTCTGTTTCTGTTTCGCATCATATCCATCACCAATCCTTGGTCTCTATCTTCTACTAAGGTAGCCTAAAAACCCTAGTTCAATCCTACTTTTAATCTCTTAAGTTGTTATCAATTATTATGTTTAAGTATTGTTAATGAATTATGAATGTGAATGCATAAATATAATGAATATGATTAGTTATTAAGTTAATAAGATTAAAGGTATCATAAAATATTATGTGATTGTTAAATTAAAAGTAAAAAGGATAAGTATGATCATGAAGTATTAATAACTTGTTAAAGAATAAGGGTGATGGTTAAAAAGATAAAAGAATATGTTTATGATTTTATGTGTTAAGGTTAATGAATTAGTGTTGAATGAGATTAAGTAATTGATTTGGTCATGAAGCTAGTTAATAATAATAGTTGAAGATTATGATCAAGATTATTGTATATGAATGTGAATTGATTAATAATTTTCTAGGTTGTGATTAGATTATGATTAAAAGAAATAATGAAAGTTATGTTGATTAACAAGATTGTAATTAAAAGTATTATGATTATGGATAAAGTATGGTAAAAGATTATGAATGCATGTTGAATTAAAAGTACTAGGTTAAGATGAACTAGTTAATGAATATCATGTATTGATTATGATTATTATGATTAGGGTTAAAAGGTTTGAATAATGATTATGGTTATATATATATATATATATATATATATATATATATTTATATACATGAAGTATTATGAATAAGGGTTACAAGTTTAGTAATAAGATTGTAATTAAAAACTTATGATTTTATGTTAATGTTATTAGGTTATGATTATGATAAAAGTTATGATTGTATGATTAGTAATGTAATAATGATAATGATATACATGCATGCATGCATGCATGCATACGTATGTATGTACATGTGAATGTATGTATGAATGTGTATTATGTAAGTTAGATAAAGTTAGTAAACATAACAAGAAAAGTAATAAGTGTATATATATATATATATATATATATATATATATATATATATATATATATATATATATATATATATATATATATATATATGTATCATCTTACACTTATATATATATGTAACACATACACCTAATATATATATATATATATATATATATATATATATATATATATATATATATATATATATATATATATATATATATATATATATATATATTATAGTTATGAACATGTATGATCATAAATAAAGAATATATATATGTATCACATAGGTGTATATTAATATATGTAACACATAATGATAAGATAACATAATAGTTGATTAATTAAGGAATAATACTATTATTAATATAACTTATACACCTATCTATATGGTAACATTTAATTACACTAAGTATATTATCACCTATATATATATATATATATATATATATATATATATATATATATATATATATATATATATATATATATAATTAATAAGTATATAAATAACTTGTTATGTGTATACACTATAACGTGAAGGTTATAATTAAAGATAGCGTACAAAGACTACAAACATCACCGCTACTTATGCCCTAGGGTGATCCTTGTTGCCATTATGGGACACGCTTGTGGATCTCGAATGCCAAGACTTAGATTCTGGTCAAGAGTCCTGGGCGCCCGGTAACAACTGATCATTCGAGTGACTTGTATGGTAGCAACGAAGTTTGGGCGAGATTGTACAACATCTTTGTTAAGAATTATAACCCGAACTTCTTAAACTAGAAGCTTACTATAAGTGGAAGCTTTCCATAAATAGTAGGTTTCCAAAAATAGAAACTTTTGAGAAATAGGAACTTTTCTCGAAAACCATCACCGTTAATATAATTTGCTATATTAATAAATAAACTTTATATCTATTAGACATTAACTAATTAAAGGTTATATCTCTAGGTTGAGATCTCTGATTACATACTCCGTTCGTACTACTTGCATGGAATTTCTTACTTGCTGTAACATCCCGCCTTTTTCCGTTATACTATTTTAAACTCCGTTATATGTTTATAACATCTCCCGTTATTACGCGTTTTAAATTATCTTGTTTAGGTAATTTTACGCACCCGCAAACCGAACTCGAGGGACTAGTTTTGCCAAAATACCAAAGAGGTGACTAGCTTTTGACTAGTCAAACCCACCTCCCCATTTCTTTTCCATTTTCTCTAATTACTTTCAAAGTTTCTCTCAAATCTTCAAACAAGAATTCATCATCTAAAACAAATCGATCAAGCTTCAACCAAACAAATTACATATCTGGAATCCTTGCAACTTCCTCTTCTATTCCATACCGATTTCATTATATTTGGGTAACTTTCTAAAATCACTAGATTTTGTGTTCTTGATGTTTTTAACTTATAAAGTTGTTAATTAGTGTCTATGGCTCAAGTCTAACATGAATATATGATTTATATGTTCGATTTTGTTATTTGAAGTAACTAGCATGAACATAAACTTTGGTGTGTTTGATTTGGTGATTTGGTTGTTTGAATGATCTTAAATGTTATAAATGCATGTATTAAATGTGTTCCTAGTATCACTAGCTTCAATTTGATGTGTAGGTTGCTTGAGAAAACTCCATAAACTTGATTAGTGATTTTGGTGAATTTGGGTTAGGGTTTGATAAGCTTGAAATGAGTATTTGATGTATTGAATGCCATGAATTATTGTTAGTAAGTAGTTAGTTGTATTGTATTCTCGATTACCTACAAAACGACGTGTTGTATGTATGCATTAAATGCCCAAATCATAAATGTGCACTTATCAAATTTGAGTATTAAATGTGTGCATTGATTGATCATTCGATTTGAGAAGTCGGTTATTGCAATTAATGTTTTCGGTTGGTGAAATGTGCTTAGTTGTCTTCCTTGTCAAAGGAGCTTTCCAAGGACATAAGGTGCGAGTCATAAGTGTTTACGGTTTGTGTTTTGTGTTTGTTCGAAGTTCGGAAAAAGACTTGAACATTTGAGACTGACCAGGTACCAGCACCCGTTATATGCTGCGGCACGGCAGCCTTGGGTCGCGGCGCGACATATAACGTGTCCAGGTTCTGACCTCCATGGTCAAAATATGGAAAATGTTTGGCACACTATGGACCTCCGATTTTCGAGATGTGATATTTTATATACTTTGTGTATTTGAGTATTTTAGAAACTTTTCAATCTAGTTTTTGTATGTGATAATTTATAATAATTTAAACGTGAAGTTTTTAAGTTATGTTTCGATATTTTGATTTGGTAACTTATTGCAAAATAGATACAAAATGACTAATCGGGTATACCCGTTTACCCGTTGGGAAACCCGAAACCCGATAGTATGTAAGTAAATGGGGACCCGACGGGTTTCGAGCCGGGTTTGGGGCGGAGTTTCTTAATCGGGTTTGGGTCTGGGATTACCTAAACCCGGCCCAAACTTGACCCGATGCCATCCCTACCCGTTATATGCCGCGGCGCGGCAGCCTTGGGTCGCGGCGCGACATATAACGTGTCCAGGTTCTGACCTCCATGGTCAAAATATGGAAAATATTTGGCACGCTATGGACCTCCGATTTACATGAGACTTGTTCTAACATGCTTATATATGAATAAAAACTTCAGAAAAATAGTTCGGGACCCGACCCGAACGTGTTGACTTTTTTGTAGACTTTGACCGACCAAAGTTTGACTTTTTGTCAAACTTAACCAAATGATTATGTAATCTTTCTAACTTGTTTCTATACTTGTATCTTGCATGAAACTTGACAATTTGATTCGCATGCTACATAATCAAGTCATAACGAGCCATAGGACTAATTGAACATCTCTGACCTATCGTGTTTACCGTTATTGATACGACCTATTTGTTTAGGTCAAGACTAGCATTATCCTTTGCACACGTCACTTGTCGAAGTACTTATTTACTCTCGCGCTCAAGGTGAGCTCATAGTCCCACTTTTACTCTTTTTGAACTTATATTTGGGATGAGAAAACATAAACATTTCTTTTTAACTAAGTGAACACAAGTACAGTAAAATAAACATTCTACATACGAGTTTAGAACGAAATCCTCAATTCGATTATCATTAGTTACACTTACAGGGTGTAAGTGTAGGCGTGAACTTATGTTGTATGGCCATATGGGTTTGACAAACCCTCATCTCGGACAGTTCGCTACCGTCTACGGATGAAATATATTTTCGAGAAACAGTATTGTTCTAGCACTATTAATGGGGTTCAACGGACGGAATGTTAAGCCTTGATAATTGGGTGCTCGTGAATATTAACTTTTAGAATGTATTACTATTTATCAATGTTGCAAATCTTGTGGTTCGACTTACTTTTACTCACTTACTTATTTAAACCTATGATTTCACCAACTTTTTCGTTGACAGATTTCTATGTTTTTCTCAGGTCCTTGATCATTAGGTGATACATGTTTCCGCACTTTCTTTTTGATACTTGCTTTGGATGTCGAGTACACTTGCATATGTGGAGCGTCTTTTGACTACTTTAAACTGTGTCGCACGTGTTTCATTTGTACTTTAAACATCGTTATGTACTAGTTATGGAAACTACTTTTGTAAACTTTGAAACATCCACACTTATGAAATGAATGCGACATATTTTCGGTCAAACTTTGTCTTAAAGACTTAAGACCATGTAAAGGGACCTACGTAGACGGCGCCGTCAAACATGATTTGGTCGGGTCGCTACAGATGGTATTAGAGCATTGGTTGTAGGGATTTAGAGTTCATTGGTGTCAACCCCGAGTCATAGGGTACATTAGTGAATCTAGACTACAACCGGCATATAGACTTGAAGTAGGAATTACTTGACTACTTGTGCATTTATACTCGAACTCTTCTATCATATCTAACTCATATTCGATCTTGATCTTACGTTGATAAATTTTATTGACGCGCCACCTTGACTATATGAAGTAATGTCGAATGCACATATGAATTAGGGTAATATAATTTCCGGGATTATATTACGGTGACTCGTATGAACATTCCGACATTATGACATAAAGAATTTAAGGCGAGTCAAGGATAATTTTCTCTCTATCTTTATTCCATATCACGGTTAGCATTATTTAGAATACTAACCAACGGTATTCTTCTATTTTGAAGGAACAATGCCTCCTCGTCGGTGCCACGCCATGAGACTCCCGAACAAGCTCTACAACGAATGATAGCCACCGCTGTAGAGGCAGCTATGGCCGATCACTCCACCAACAACAACAACAACAACAACAACAACAACCAAGGGGCCGGTAACTCTAGCGAAGGGTGCTCCTACAAGGCTTTTATGGGGTGCAAACCTCACACTTATGATGGAACTGGGGGACCGGTTACTCTCACTCGATGGTTCGAACAAACGGAGGCCGTCTTTAGCATAAGCGGTTATCGGGACCAAGATAAGGTCAAGTACTCCACCCATACTCTCACCGGTGTCGCTCTTACATGGTGGAATACCTATATACAATTGGTGGGTACCGATGAAGCTCATGCCCTCTCTTGGGCCGATTTAAGGGAAAAGATGATTGTTGAATATTTCCCTCGCGAAGAAACCCGAAAGCTCGAACAAGAGCTAAGAACTTTGAAGGCAGTCGGAAACGATCTTAAGGCCTATAACCAACGTTTCACCGAACTATCCTTGATGTGTCCTAATCTCGTGAACCCTGAATCTCAAAGGGTTGAACTCGATATGGATGGTCTTCCAAAGAGCATCAAACAAGGTGTGATGTCCTCCAAACCCGCTAATCACCAAGCCGCTTTAAACATGGCCCGCCAATTGATTGAAACGGTTGATGAAATCGTAGTTCCGGCTCCTAAGGCCGAGGACAAATCGGGTGGCAACAAAAGGAAATGGGAAGTCACTCCATCAAGCAACTACAACAACAACACCTTCACCAAAAATCCCTTCACCAACGACGGCAAGAAAGTTTATGCCGGAACTCAACCTTTCTGCAACAAATGTCACAAGCACCACTCGGGTGAATGTGGCAAACTAATTTGTTACCGATGCCAAGGAGTTGGTCATAAGGCCAACAATTGCACAAGCGCCGCCCCCGTCGCTCGAAAAGGGCCCAATCCTCCAAAAACGGTCACTTGTTATGAATGTGGCCAAACGACCATTATAGAAACGCATGCCCGAAGAAGAAAGATAACCCCAATACGCGCGGCCGAGCTTTTAACATCAACACCGAGGAAGCCCTAGATGATAATGAATTAGTCACGGGTACGTTTCTTCTCAACAACACCTATGTTACTTGCTTATTCAATTTGGGTGCCGATAAATGTTTTGTATCCAAGACCTTGACTCATTCTTTTAGCACTCCACCACTTCCACTAGATACCACTTATACCATTGAAGTGGCCAACGGAAAACTATTGAGTGCCGACACATATTACCGAGGGTGTACGTTAAACATTTTGGGTAATGAGTTTGAAATTGACTTGATACCCATGGAACTAGGAAGCTTCGATGTAATAATCGGTATGAATTGGCTAGCCAAAATGAAATCTTACATCCTTTATGATCTTAATGCAATCCGGATTCCTATTGTGAACGGCGAACCTTTGATCGTCTATGGCGATAAGACTTGCACCGGACTCAACCTCGTATCATGGATTAAAGTTAGAAAACTACTCCGTAAGGGTTGTTTGCGATCCTTGCTCACGTTAAGAAAGTCAAGTCCGATGTGAAGCACATCGATGATGTGCCGATTGTTAGTGACTATTCCGATGTATTTCCCGACGAATTACCGGGCCTTCCACCTCATCGACCGGTCGAATTTCAAATCGATCTTATTCCGGGAGCCGCACCCGTAGCACGTACACCATATAGACTCGCTCCATCCGAAATACAAGAATTGCAAAGTCAAATCCAAGAACTACTTGATCGTGGTTTTATCCAACCTAGCCATTCACCTTGGGGTGCTCCGATTTTGTTTGTTAAAAAGAAAGACGGATCCCTACGAATGTGCATTGATTATCGTGAACTAAACAAATTGACGGTTAAGAACTGATATCCTCTTCCTCGCATCGATGACCTCTTTGATCAACTACAAGGGTCTTGTGTGCATTCGAAAATCGATCTCCGCTCGGGTTATCATCAATTAAGGGTTAAGGGGGAAGATATCTCCAAAACCGCTTTCCGGACTCGTTATGGTAGTTATGAATTTCTTGTAATGCCATTTGGTCTCACCAACGCACCGGCGGTGTTCATGGATCTTATGAACCGCGTGTGCAAACCCTATCTTGATAAATTCGTTATTGTGTTCATCGATGACATCTTGGTCTATTCTAAAAGAGAAGAAGAACACGAACAACACCTCCGACTTGTGCTTGAACTTTTAAGACGAGAACGACTCTATGCCAAATTCTCCAAGTGTGAATTTTGGTTGAAGGAAGTTCAATTTCTTGGTCATGTTGTAAGTGACCAAGGTATTAAAGTCGATCCATCAAAAATCGAAGCCATTAGTAAATGGGAGACTCCTACTACTCCTACTCACATTCGTCAATTCTTGGGTCTCGCCGGATACTATCGTAGATTCATCAAAGATTTCTCTTTGGTCGCTCGTCCTCTAACCGCGTTAACTCATAAGTGAAGAAAATTCGTTTGGGCAACCGAACAAGAATCCGCATTTCATATCTTGAAAACGAAGCTAACCACCGCTCCTATCTTGTCACTTCCCGAAGGCAACGATGATTTTGTTGTGTATTGCAATGCCTCGAAACATGGTTTTGGGTGTGTGTTGATGCAACGAACGAAAGTCATTTCTTATGCTTCTCGACAACTCAAAATTCATGAACGAAACTACACGACACATGATCTCGAACTCGGAGCCGTTGTCTTCGCACTTAAAATGTGGAGGCACTATCTTTATGGAACCAAGAGTACTATCTTTACCGATCACAAAAGTCTGCAACACATCTTCGATCAAAAGTAACTAAACATGAGACAACGACGGTGGATTGAAACCTTAAATGATTATGATTGCGAGCTTCGTTATCATCCCGGAAAGGAAAATGTAGTAGTCGATGGCTTAAGTCGAAAAGAAAGAGCGGTGCCTCTTCGTGTCCGAGCCTTAAACATCACCATCCACACCAACCTTAATAGCCAAATTCGGGTAGCCCAAGATGAGGGTCTCAAGGATGAAAACGTTTCACACGAGCTTTTGAATATTCTCGTCTCTCGATTCGAAGTTAGGGAGACCGGACTTCGATATTTCGCCGGAAGGATTTGGGTGCCTAGTTATGGGGACCTACGAAGTCTTATTTTAGATGAAGCTCATAAGTCACGATACTCGATTCACCCCGGTGCCAATAAGATGTACCACGACCTTAAACAACAATATTGGTGGCTGAACATCAAAAGGGACGTAGCTACTTATGTTTCCAAGTGTTTGACATGTTCCAAAGTCAAAGCCGAACACCAAAGACCGTCCGGACTACTTCAACAACTCGAGATCCCGCAATGGAAGTGGGAAAGGATAACGATGGATTTTATCACCAAACTACCAAAAACGACGGGCGGTTATGATACCGTTTGGGTTATTGTTGACCGTCTCACAAAATCCGCACACTTTCTCGCCATGAAGGAGACCGACAAAATGGAGAAACATGCACAACTTTACATCAAAGAGATCGTAGCCCGTCATGGTGTACCTTTATCGATTATCTCCGACCGAGATGGCCGTTTTGTTTCTAGATTTTGGCGTACCTTGCAAGAAGCGTTGGGAACGCGTTTAGACATGAGCACCGCATATCATCCTCAAACTGATGGACAAAGCGAACGTACAATTCAAACCTTGAAGGACATGTTACGAGCTTGTGTAGTTGATTTTGGAAAAGCTTGGGACAAGCACTTACCTCTAGCCGAATTCTCCTACAACAATAGTTATCACGCGAGTATTAAAGCCGCACCTTTTGAAGCGTTATATGGCCGAAAATTTCGTTCACCTCTTTGTTGGGCCGAGGCAGGCGACGTGCAAATCACCGGACCCGAACTCATTCACGAAACCACCGAGAAGATCGTACAAATCCGAGATATGCTTCGGACGGCCCGGAGTCGTCAAAAGTGCTACACCGACAAAAGACGCAACGACCTCGAATTTCAAGTTGGTGACCGAGTAATGTTAAAAGTCGCACCTTGGAAAGGTGTAATCCGTTTTGGAAAACGCGTGAAGCTAAATCCGCAGTATATTGGTCCTTTCGAAATCTTGGAGCGTATTGGAATCGTTGCTTATCGTTTAGATCTTCCGCCTCAATTGAACTCAGTTCATCCTACCTTCCATGTATCTAACTTAAAAAAGTGTCTTGCCAAACCCGATATCGTCATCCCTCTTGAGGAAATTACTATTGATGACAAACTTCATTTTGTGGAAGAACCGGTTGAAATTGTGGACACCTCCGTCAAGACGTTGAAACCAAGCCGAATTCCGATTGTTAAAGTCCGTTGCAACGCCAAAAGGGGACCCGAGCTTACTTGGGAAAGGCAAGATCAAATGCAAAAGAAATACCCTCACTTGTTCCCGGTTCCGGAAACGCAAGATTCCGAGGAAGAAACAACGCCTACTTAAATTTCGGGACGAAATTTCTTTTAAGGAGTAGGTAATGTAACATCCCGCCTTTTTCCGTTATACTATTTTAAACTCCGTTATATGTTTATAACATCTCCCGTTATTACACGTTTTAAATTATCTTGTTTAGGTAATTTTACGCACCCGCAAACCGAACTCGAGGGACTAGTTTCGCCAAAATGCCAAAGAGGTGACTAGCTTTTGACTAGTCAAACCCACCTCCCCATTTCTTTTCCATTTCTTTTCCATTTTCTCTAATTACTTTCAAAGTTTCTCTCAAATCTTCAAACAAGAATTCATCATCTAAAACAAATCGATCAAGCTTCAACCAAAACAAATTACATATTTGGAATCCTTGCAACTTCCTCTTCGATTCCATACCGATTTCATTACATTTGGGTAACTTTCTAAAATTACTAGATTTTGTGTTCTTGATGTTTTTAGCTTATAAAGTTGTTAATTAGTGTCTATGGCTCAAGTCTAACATGAATATATGATTTATATGTTCGATTTTGTTATTTGAAGTAACTAGCATGAACATAAACTTTAGTGTGTTTGATTTGGTGATTTGGTTGTTTGAATGATGTTAAATGTTATAAATGCATGTATTAAATGTGTTCCTAGTATCACTAGCTTCAATTTGATGTGTAGGTTGCTTGAGAAAACTCCATAAACTTGATTAGTGATTTTGGTGAATTTGGGTTAGGGTTTGATAAGCTTGAAATGAGTATTTGATGAATTGAATGCCATGAATTATTGTTAGTAAGTAGTTAGTTGTATTGTATTCTCGATTACCTACAAAACGGCGTGTTATATGTATGCATTAAATGCCGAAATCATAAATGTGCAGTTATCAAATTTGAGTATTAAATGTGTGCATTGATTGATCATTCGATTTGAAAAGTCGGTTATTGCAATTAATGTTTTCGGTTGGTGAAATGTGTTTAGTTGTCTTCCTTGTCAAAAGAGCTTTCCAACGACATAAGGTGCGAGTCATAAGTGTTTACGGTTTGTGTTTTGTGTTTGTTCGAAGTTTGGAAAAAGACTTAACATTTGAGACTGACCAGGTACCAGCACCCGTTATATGCCGCGGCGCGGCAGCCTTGGGTCGCGGCGCGACATATAACGTGTCCAGGTTCTGACCTCCATGGTCAAAATATGGAAAATGTTTGGCACACTATGGACCTACGATTCACATGAGACTTGTTCTAACATGCTTATATATGAATAAAAACTTTAGAAAAATAGTTCGGGACCCGACCCGAACGTGTTGACTTTTTCGTTGACTTTGACCGACCAAAGTTTGACTTTTTTGTCAAACTTAACCAAATGATTATGCAATCTTTCTAACTTGTTTCTATACTTGTATCTTGCATGAAACTTGACAATTTGATTCGCATGCTACATAATCAAGTCATAACGAGCCATAGGACTAATTGAACATCTTTGACCTATCGTGTTTACCGTTATTGATATGACCTATTTGTTTAGGTCAAGACTAGCATTATCCTTTGCACACGTCACTTTTCGAAGTACTTATTTACTCTTGCGCTCAAGGTGAGATCATAGTCCCACTTTTACTCTTATTGAACTTATATTTGGGATGAGAAAACATAAACGTTTCTTTTTAACTAAGTGAACACAAGTACAAGAAAACAAACATTCTACATACGAGTTTAGAATGAAATCCTCAATTCGATTATCATTAGTTACACTTGCAGGGTGTAAGTGTAGGCGTGAACTTATGTTGTATGGCCATATGGGTTTGACAAACCCTCATCTCGGACGGTTCGCTACCGTCTACGGATGAAATATATTTTCGAGAAACAGTGTTGTTCTAGCACTATTAATGGGTTCAACGGACGGAATGTTAAGCCTTGATAATTGAGTGCTCGTGAATATTAACTTTTAGAATGTATTACTATTTATCAATGTTGCAAATCTTGTGGTTCGACTTACTTTTACTCACTTACTTATTTAAACCTATGATTTCACCAACGTTTTCGTTGACAGATTTCTATGTTTTTCTCAGGTCCTTGATCATTATGTGATACATGCTTCTGCACTTTCTTTTTGATACTTGCTTTGGATGTCGAGTACACTTGCATATGTGGAGCGTCTTTTGACTACTTTAAACTGTGTCGCACGTGTTTCATTTGTACTTTAAACATTGTTATGTACTAGTTATGGAAACTACTTTTGTAAACTTTAAAACATCCACACTTATGAAATGAATGCGACATATTTTCGGTCAAACTTTGTGTTAAAGACTTATGACCATGTAATGGGACCTACGTAGACGGCGCCGTCAAACATGATTTGGTTGGGTCGCTACACTTGCTACTAAGGTGAACTTCCTAGCCCCTCTTTTTACTATTTCTTAACTGTTTTATAAACTTTGGGGTGAGACACATGCTTGCTTTTAAATGATTTACAATTTAGACACAAGTACCTAAACTATTTGATATGCAATTTCGCGAGACTTTTGTTAAACATGTATTTATTGTTACATGCAAATCCCCGCCATAATATCATTAATTGCTGGAATTGAAATTTTGCAAGCTTAATTATTGTGAGTAGGCCTATTGAGAGTGACATCTCTACCCATTGGCGTGATCGTCAAGGGGGTACATAATAATGATTGTCAACACCCGTACAGTGTCAGGGGTTAATGTTTAGTTCGATATTATAACTTATGACATATTGAATATTCTGATATTTTGAACTAAATCTTGTGGTCTAAAACTTATTATGATTGTTAAACCTATGTTGTTCACTCAACTATTTTTGGTTGATACTTTAAGCATGTTTTGTCTAAGGTGAAGATTAGCTTGTGTGCTGCCCTATGATGCTTAGTTAGCCGTTGCATTGGAGTCCACATATTAGACTTATCATTTGTTATATACATTTGAATTTCATTATGTAAAACATTAGTATGTTTCCGCTGCAAATCAAATTTTGTTAAAACGTCTCATTTAGAGTCGTTCTCGTTTATACATACTTGTATTGTGATATTGTGAAGTCATATTTCACTGGCCCTATTTGGGGATATGACAGGAATCCCTTAATAAATTGGTTCTTTCTAGCCTGCCATTGTATTTTTTTCTCTATGTATCGTGCCCCAATATGTGTGCTAAATAAAATTGAGAGTATTTGAAGAAATATTTGTTTGCGTGGTTCGGATGAGGGAAAAAAATTGGCATGGATAAAGTGGGATATCATTAAAAATTTTACATGAGGGCAGCTTAAATATGGGGTCGTTAAATGTAAAAATTGGAGGGTTTTTAGAGAAATGGTGGTAGAGGTTTAAAATCGAACCTCATATGTTGTGGGATAAGGTCATAAGGAGTATATATGGTAGCAATGGGAGCTTGAGAATGATGCATCAAGGTACACTAGATCAAAAGGAAGGACATGACTAGATTTAGTAAGAGTTGGTATTGGGATTAATAATTTAAAGGTTGACTTTAAAAGTGCGATAAGTAAGAAGTTAGGGGATGGGAGGGATATTTGGGAGGATGTGTGGATAGAAAAAGAAAGGTTAAAGAATAGATTTAGATGTATGTCTTAATTTGATGCAGTAAAAGAGGGAAAGGTTGTGGATAGATTAGAACACTACCAGGTTTTCATACGCAATACGTTCAAAAGAAATATTACAGCAGCACGACGCTTATGAGCATCTGCTCAGGTTAAGCCAGAGTTTTCCACATGCTCATGCTCAGAAGCATTTTCTTCATCAAGTTTTTCATCAACAAGCACTTCTGATGTAAATTGCAAGTCATCAAATATTTCATGACGCAAAGCGGAGAGCGGACTAATTTCTGCAAAAACAAAATTATACAATTATCAGCAGTGCACACGGTATATTTCAAAAAGCGGTTATTATATTAAGCATACCTCTATTTCTCAACAGAATGATTGGAACACCACGAGCCACTTCGTCCCATTCAACATTCACATAGCATAGGGATAGCATATGCTCCGGATATCGTAGATCAGGAATTTTTTTGTTCATAATAGATTGTAACAGTTTCCGTTCATCAAATGTTAGTCTTACATGGGTAATGGTAGGAGGCTCAATAGCAGTATGCCAATATCGATCTTTGGTTGAAGTGTTGGGGATCAATTCACTATTAACATCACTATTAATAAAAAGAATGAATTATGCCAATCGCCTGGAGAGTCACTAACTGTAGGGAATAATCCCTGGCATTTATCAAAGTAGAACCAGCTTCTATCATAGGATTAACATGAACAAGGTGATAAAAAAAATACAAATTGAAGGAGTTAAATTCCGGGCTAGACAATACATTTCGAACATAATGATTTTCCGAATTGATGATGGTTCAAATTGGCCAACGCTAACGTCATAATAATTGCAGACCCTTAAATAAAAATATCTGAAAGGGATACGTAGATCAGAATAAAATAAGGCACGACCATAGATGGCGACTTTCCTAGGTGGTTGTTTTGAAGCACGTTCATGTGGCAGGGGTATAACAACGTCAGCACCAAAATATTTCGGAAAGAATTTTATGATTTGATCTAAATACGTTGAAGTGGCACCCCTGTGAATATTTTCTACATTTAATGTAGCCATGATCGGTCAATAAATCATAAGAATTTTGTAGAAATTAAGGTAGTTGAAGTAATTAGGGTTTGGAGTAAATACATAACAGTAAAAGATGGCTTTAAATACAGAGGGGAAGTTAAATAGTTGATTCAAATCACGCGATTGGTAAATGGCCACGTGTAGAGTTAAAAGAATATGCGGTATTTGCCAAAATATTAAAAAAATTCAAAATTCAAAAAAGGTGACTTTTTGAGGTAATTATCAAAAAGAGACTGGCAATTCAGAGACACGGGCGGCTACAAAAGATTTGTGTTCCCGAGGAAAAAGTCACTTCTTATTTTTATAGTTTAATGACTTTATTTTTGCAAAAATAAAGACATTAAACTGGGGGACTTAATGGTATATCCTAGGGGATACATGCATAAAAGCATCATTTTTACACAAAGAAACACTCAAAACGCATAAAAGGCAACAATAAAAGCAGTTTTCAGTAAACAATCGTTCAGCGCTCAGCAGGTCGACCAGCGTCATGGATAAGCCCTGAAAGTAGCTTCTATGCTTAAGCCCTTGAATAGGCGCGTACGCGACACACATGCTACGTTAGCCCAAGCCAAAGTCGGTTGCAAAATTTTTGCATAATCAAATTGATCAGCATTTGACACGTGTTTCCAAAAAATCCGAAGGATTTGCGCCTATAAATAGACCCCCTCGGTCACCACATTTCACAGTTCACTCACTTGTGATAGAGGATACACTTTCTCTCTCACACAGTACTTTCTCACTCTAGAACTTCACCGCTCAGCAACACTTCGCTAGACAGACCAACTTGCAGGTTGGTCCTAGAAGACTGATAAGGCCACCCCATGGAGATCTCGTCCGTGTTTCGAGTATGCAGGAATCTTATCCCGAGGGCAAACATCAGTCAGCAACACATCTCATCATGCTGAGCAGTTCTAGTATTGTATTAGTACCTTTCAGCCGCAAGACGGAAAATATTACCAACAATAGGCAAGACGATAAATGGGTATGCAAGATGGTGTGGACAAGGGAACCAAGAGGGAAAGAACTTGACAAATATGTTGAGCTTACTAATTATAATATCTTTCTTATTATAGATGATGAAAGCAGCAACAAGTGGAGATGGCAGTTGGAAGCAGTTCAAGACTCATAGTTTGGTTGCGGCAATTGAAGAAATAGTGATAACAGGAGGCGAACATAGTAAAGAGACTCACAGAAATAAGCTTGTACCGCAAAAGGTTGAGATATTTATTTGAAGAGTAAAGAGAAGAAGAATCCTAATTAGAGTGAAGTTGGATAGAAGATGGATTGACATTTATTCGGTAAGATTTTCGGGGTGTAGTAATGCTACTGAGACAACCGATCATTCTTTAACATGTTGTAAACATGCTAAGAAATTATGGGAGAATGCATACAAATGGTAGGGATATAGAAATGTGCATAATACAAATGTGATGGAAGCGTTTAATGGGGAAGGGGAAAAAGAATGTCGAAGATGGGAAAGCAAATTTAAGAACAAGCTGAATGGGTATGTGGGTGTTTGTTATGGAAAAATAGAAATCAAAAGACTTTTGAAAAAAATGGAGCATGTGAGCCGGCTATATTTAATGAAATACAAGTTGAAGTTTTGAATGGTGAAATAACCCAAACCCGTTTTATCAAAACCTACAATCGTTTTTTTTCTTACAAGGTCTGGCGCACCATTACACTGGTGCGACGCAACATTACACTGGTGCGACGCACTAGAAGGGAAAAACGGCACACCTTAAAGCTGAAATCTTAATTTTCAAAGTCAGTAGCAAATCCCACTTGTGGTGCGGCATACCTGACCTGATGCCTAAGTTTTCTGCCCAAAACATCCTTTTTGACCCATTTGAAACTTACATAAACAAGCCCAAGTACATTAAAGTTAAACCACCTTGTTTCGACATAAATATCGCGTTTTTAATACAATTTTAACGAAACCAATATTTTAAACGCCAAACATTAAAATGTATACTTTAACCCAAATTACACAAAAGTTAAAGTCAATGACCGAGCATGATTTCCGGGACCGTCCACCTAACTAAGAAAGTCTTCGATATCAATCTCATAAGCAAGCTAATCCACATTCTTACCCTTATCCTACAAAGTGCTAGAATATATAAAAATATTAAACAACGAGGGGTAAACATAAAGCTTAGTGAATGCAATAATTACATATACATAATTCACTTACTTTCACCCACATACATATACAACGCATAAAAATGCACACAAAGCTAGCATCACCAATAGCATATAGTCAACATGTAATATGCTAAAATAATATGCAACACACAAAAATATGGTTAACCATAAACACAAATGTGGCCAACAAAAAGTAAATCCTCACGGATAGCAATTACAACATATCATAACACAAATGTGGCCAACAAAAAGTGAATCCTCATGGATAGCAATTACCACGTATCAATACGCAAATTTGGCCAACGAAAAGTGAATCCTCTTGCACGGATAACACTTACCACATCACCCACAAGTAAACAAATTATATACACATACATATAATTATCCCACTCACCTTATAATCTCTAGCAACACAATATCCGAATTTCACGACTCTCCAATGTAACCCACCTATAACATTATATCACAAATAATAAGCTAAATATTTCTATTTAGCTAATTACCACACACATAAGCACAAGAATCGTCCATAATGCCACTAGACTCCAAAAGTGACTACTAACTTAATTTCGACTGAATTAAGAATTCGACCAATTTTGACTCAAGAGAGACTTTATCCATTACCACTACGAGTGGTAATTCAGGCCCAAACAACACCCTAATAATATCATCCTCAAAATCCCAAACCATAACACTTTGCACAAAATTTACCCATATTGAATAGCCCCCTCTTTACAGCAGATTTCAACCCAAATAAGCACCTCTATGGTTAATAAGAGCTTATTCATTGGAAAGTATACTAAAATACCTTTCTGAAAAGTGCTTACATGCTTCAAACAGAGCTACAGTTCACAAGATATGACTGTTTCAAAACGACACTTCAAATCTGTCCAAAATACGAATTTCACCAAAACAATGTTATTTCAACCAAAGACGAACCATAATACTTTTTATCGACTAAAATCAATTTATGCACACTTAAAGGACTACTTTTAACAACAAATATTTTCATCATCATCAACAATTTCTAGTTAGGGCATTTAATCAAACATTTGGTATGCATGGCCCATAATCTTGACAATGTAGACCTAAAATCACCAAATTTAGGTTCTATGAACACTGATCAAACCAAAAGTGTGATTTGGATCTTGGAATTGAGTGCTTGATTTGTGGAAAGGGGTGAATCGAATGTTTTATCTCCAATAACTGTGCAAACCCCGATTTGAAATCTGGATTTTAAGGGCGTAAAACAATTGATGGTACTAACCTTATTTGATTGGGATCGAATAAGTTAATATCTTAGAGGAAAGATTAACTCCGATATCGACCGGAATGTTTTTCGGAATTGCTTTATCAGCTAGAAAAGTGTTACCGTGATTAATTTGGGTAGAGTAATATTAATGCATCCAGTGTGTTTTTTAATGAATGATCATGTTCACGTATTTATAGGTGTTATGAGGGAATGATGACATGGAACATGTCCCTTTTCATGGTTATAACAAACTTCACTAATTTCAAGGCCTGACGTGGCACCTGTCCCTTTCATTGGATTAAAAACCAGATCCTAATAAACTTTCCTAGATTTGTGGGCTGATGTGGCGTGCAGCCCATCTGTGTGTTTGTTTCGAGATCGTGTGTTTTATGTGATAATTCGTCTATAGCATGATGGATGAATGTCTTACTTCAGGTGAAAGAACTTTTCCTGATGTTTATTTCAAGTGTCTCTTCGCGGTAGTCTCTTGACCAGGCAAGATTGTAACCAGTTCATCAACGGTCGTGTGAAGATTGTCAGGTTCCTGACGTACTTGGCTCACTAGGCCCTTTATAAGATAATATGGCTCATAGCCACTTAATGTTTGTACCCGGCTAAGTGGTCCCGGTAGCCTGCACACTTGTCCGAGTAGGATGGGCTTTATCTGCCATCATGGATAGTCTCTGTCTGGGACGCTGCTTCCTGGATACGCACATAGATAACCTTCTGGCCGGGTTACTAAAGTCAAGCCGGGAAAAGTTTTTTTCCCGGGACTGATTACGCCGGTTATGTTCCATACGGAACATTGTTAATAGTGTGTTGTGTTGATACGGGTCACTATTGTTGAAGCATTTTCTGTAAGTCCCTAGACATCTAGCTTACGTTTGTGATTAGTACTTCAGTTTATGGGCTACCATGATCGCTCGTTATTATCCTATATGTGTTTATATGTGATTACAGGTACTGAGAATTGATATATTTGATTAGTAAGGACTGATTTGAACGTTTATGTTTATCTGTTGTGTGATGTACTGATAGATGTGACTTATGAATTCTTGGCATTAGACAATCATAATAAGAATAACGATCATCTAAGATTCAGAAGTCATGAACGATCTGTAGCGTTTGAAGGTAGTCACCTAATTTTCTCTGAAACTGTATCTAATGATAATTGTTGAGGAACTCAACAGTCGGTTGAGGGTATCCCCTATCATAATTGATAATCACTAGAAAAGATTGGGGTGGATTTTAAGGTTGAGGATTATCTGTTTGGATGGTGCATACCACGTTGTCACGGGCCTAAGACTTTATAATCGAAACTAAACCCCGAAAATATCAGATAAAATTAGTTTATGTCGAAAGTAAGTGTCCCTTCTCGCTTAAGGTTGAAAAGTATAATTCCTTATTGCGGACCGTTCAAGCATTTAAGGGAGAACACCTTTGAGTGATCTGAGCACACTACAAAGAAACATGAGTTCATGCATAATAATGGAAAATCCATTCATGATGGCGTTCAAAATCAATATATCAAAAGACAGTGATATGCTGAAAAAGAATATATCAAAAGAAAGTCAAAGTCAATAATAATTGGCGTATCAAGATGGCAAAGTCCTGAAAGTATGAAGAATGCTGATTCATGATGTGCTCATAAAGAACTCGGATCATTCTTAGTGTGACGCCCCCGCGCAGCTTGAATTGCTTAATCATGACATTCACACTGAACTATCAAGATACTTGTCATCTGCAATATAGAGCTATACCTATTAAGACTGTAAGTTGGAAAGATACTTACCTAGATATACTCTAAAATAATATATATATATATATATATATATATATATATATATATATATATATATATATATATATATATATATATATATATATATATATATATATATATGAAAGTTTAACTTTCGATTCCGTTTTCCATGACAACTTGAACATAAAGAAGTTAAGGGCCTTGAGATTTATTTCGTGTGACGACTGGTCATCAGACAAGTCTGCTTTAATTGTAGACCAATCTCCGCGGTAAATAATGCGCCTATTCGGATAATCCAATATACTCTAAGATCTTCCGTACCAACTAGATTGAAGATTGTCAACACACTGGTAGAAGCCAAAGGCTGATAGGGTTAGTCAAAATGCCATGAGAACCATCCTGTTCAATATGAATGAAGTATATGGAAAGAGATAACGGAAAGTTACGCGTAATGAATTGACAACCTAATAAAAACGCACAATCATAAGTGATGAAAGAATCAAGGATTAATGAACTTAGGGTGATCTCAAAAATCACTGCTTTATAATGTTCAAGTAATTAATGCCAACATGATTTTCGAAGTGTCCGGAATGAATATGTTCATGTTTAATGAGGATTGATATCAGTAATTGCATGATAATAGACATAGACTGGATAATTAGGAATGAACAACAGAAGTTGATTCAATATGTCAGTTCTGATCCATTTTTTAAATTGTTAATCATCTTGCTCATAAAAAGAATGTGGATTTGTATACCTTGCTTATCTGTTTATTAGATATCTTGCATTGAAAACTGTAAAACGACAAAAAGATTTTGGTTTTGCATGTTATTGCACCTCATGATAGAATGTCTTCTATTTTCATATTTTTAGTTGCATGACATTATATCTCAGAAAATTCATAAAGATTTTATCTTTCCTTTGTTTTCTGATTATCCTCTGAATGCATAATAACACCTGATAGAACCTTGTCGAGATCAAGATATTTTTGGCCACCAAATCCATAAGATAGAAGTTTGTAGAGCTTGTGATTATTTGAAGGACTTTAGATGATTTAAGATTTTAGTGAAGTTAAGATGACATTACACTGTAGGACTTACTCATGAGAAACAGAATGTTTATAGTAATAACCTCGTTCTGGTTAGGATTTCTGATCAACCTAAGTGTTAATGTTCATTTCTTGATGGATTAGTGATTTATGGCTCAAATTGAAAGTGCTAGTTAGCTCTAAAATTGACAAACGAGTCGAAATCTTAAGTTTGTGAAAATTTGAAAATTTGAAATTGCCTAGGTGGCTCACTCGCACGACTGATGTGTGAACCGTATGAGTAACCACACGTGTGAGGTTAACCGTACGGATGACCCTGTTCTAGAATTGTCCTAAGACATCTGGGTCACACGCACGAGTGACTGTGAGACGCGCGGTTGAATGGTGAATCGTGTGATCAATCGTACGATTGATCACGAGAGTATAAATAAAGGGGTGACGAGCACAGGAGCTCACACTTGTGCACCTATTTCATTTTCTCTCTCAAAAATCAACCTTCACCAATCGAATTTTCCACCGCAGCGTTCGTTAAGCTTGTTAATCCGACCACAGCGCCACCAACTAGGTATGATTTCATCAAGTTTTCATAGGTTAATTTGTTGTTTTAATGTATCGAAATCCTAAGGGTTTTTAACTTGAATTTTGTGAAATTGAAGTGTGTTTTGATTGATAACTATTATTGTTTTGTGTTAATCGGAACCTAATGTTGCTATTGTGATGTAAATCGGCCCCTAAAGCGATCAAATATGTAATCTCAGTGATTTAAAATGCATTTAATATCGGCTCACTTGTTTAATTTGATTTAATTGCTCACTCGCTTGACAGAGCTGACACGTGTGATTAGCCTCATGAGTCATCATATGGTTGATTCACTCACTTATAAACAATACCTCAACCGTGTACCTTGTCTGAAACCATATTACTGCTCAAACGTGTCAACAGTAGCACGATTGACTATATCACTCGCACGGTTGATCTATCAGCCGCACGTGTGACATTATCACTCGCACGTTTTATCATGTTAACAAGTTTATGACACTTTGTTGAGAATGCTTTGATATTTTATGATATGTGGGTTGTATTTCTAATATTTCTGTTAGTGTTTCAGTTTGTTAAGATATCATCAATGGCAGATCAACAAGTCAATGTGCCAGTTGTTAATCCAGAAGTACAGGGGGAGCAACAAGCAAATCCTCAAGTGAATCCTGTTAACCAACCTGCTCAACCAGAAATTTTCCTAGAGAATGGTGATCTGAATAATCAAGTTGCTCTATATGATACTAGTCTCGAGAGAGGTAATCATTTTACAGAGATTGTAGCTTTCCTTCAGCGTTCAAGGATACATACAGCTACTTCTACTCCATGCACAGCATACTACAGCCATCTGAGAGAATTCTGTAGAAATGCTATACTTGATGTATCGAAAGATAAGACTAAGATAGTAAGTACCGTTCAAGGACATGAGATTATCATCTCCAAGACTGTGATAAGGAGGATTTTGGACTTTAATGATGAGAACTATTCTCACATGACAATCGATCGTGAGAGAATTCACAGATACTTTAAAAGATGTGCTTATTCTGGGTATATTGCTGGAAAATCTGAACGGATGAAGACGCTTCTGCCTCTACAGTTTTGATATCTTGCTTATGTGATCATGCACTGTTTGAGTGGATGTAAAGCTGGTTTTGATAAGCTGAATGAAAAAGTGCAAAGTATGTTTGTGGCACTTGTTCCAAGGGCTCCGTATGATTTCTCGGGATTCGTCTTCTATTACTTCAAAGCGAATCTTTTCAGTTCTACTCAGAGATATCTCATTTATGCCCGTTTTCTTCAAATGATTATTAATGATGCTACACCTGATCTATCGAAGCTTGAAGAGGATATTATTCACCTTAAGCCAATGATTTCGATAACTTTTCGAAGAATGGAGGAAACAAGAAACGAGGGTTTAAAGCCTGACTTTAAGAGAAAGCTTGTTTGTCATCTGATTAAGGAAAATTATCAATGTCCAGCTGGTAATGCTTGGAGGAATGAGGATTCCGACTCTAACTATGAAGTTACTGATGAGGAGGAAGGTAAAGGTGATAATCAGAGAGCTACCGGTGAAGTTCAAGGAGGAGGTAATGTTGATGATGAAATTATTGAAGGTGATGATGAAGCGACAGAGGAAGATGTTAGTTTGATTCAGAGGAAAAGGAAAGGGAAGGAAGCGATGACTTCAGAACAGCCCAAGAAGAAGGAGAAGAGAACGAAACATCATTTTGATTCATCTCAAAAGTCATCTCAGGGAGGTTCGAAGCAACAAGCTCAGAAACAACCATCCGGTTTCATGAAGGATGCAAGAGCAACTGTTACTTCACCGAGACCTGCCACCACAGCACCTCAGGTCACATCAGCCGAATTCAAGACACAGCAAAATCTACTGTTGTCTTTGATCACGAAAATAACCAATCTAGAGAATCAAGCCATTGAGGAGAAGAAGATTAATGAAGCTAAGATTGAGTCGTTAGTGGAGGAAAACAAGAGGTTATCGAATAGACTGGACCGCCAGAAGGGTAGAACGGAGAAGTTGAAGAAGAAGGTGTCGGCGATTAAGAGTGAGAATAAGGAGATGCTAAAGGAGTTGAACAATAAGATCGAATCGCTTACCTCTGGTAAAACAAAGTTGATTAAGGAGATAGGAGAAGAATATTTCTCTGATTTGGGTGGTGATGACGAGAAAGACGATGCAGAAGATGCTGGAACTGGAGGACCCGCTTTTGAGATTCCGTTAGTGATACATATTTGAAGCTTTAATGAATATGGTGAGGTCTTTACTGCTGAATATTATATGAATTATTCAAATATTTTTAATGATGCAGAAAAGGGGGACGTTCCACCAAGTGATTTCTCGATGGAACAGCTTACTGCTCTGGCATACGATAGTGAAAATGATACAGAGGATGCAGAGATAGTTGAAGCTAAAATCAATGCTCACAAGAAGAGCCAGCTGCTAATGTCCCTCCCGAATTAATCCAAAATATTGACTTAAGGGATTTTGATAATTTGTCTGCGGATGAAAAGAGTGAAGATTCTGTTGGTAAGGATAATGTGAAAGAGGATGTGATTGTTGAATCCGAAGATGAATTTGTGACAGAATCTAAGAATGAAGATGAAGAAGAAGAAGAAGAAGTTGACATTGTTATGCCTTCGCTCTAGCCCTACTCGAATCCGTCACTCAATACTTTAAGTGACTTTTTCAATTTGAGTAGTGAGGTGAAAACAAAGAGGTTGAATGAATTAGAAGAGGCGAGGAAGGTATACAAGGAGCAAATCAAGGAAGTTGATGTGTTAATGGAAAGGAATAAGAGAATCCGACATGAGAAATTTCTCGTTGAGAAAGAAAGAAAAGATACTGAGCTGAAGAAGAAGAAACTCCGAGCCGAGCAAGCTAAAGCCGAGGTAAGGAATGAGATTAATAAGTGGTTCGAACGTGATAGGGTTAAAGTTAACAGAAACGTTGAAGAAGACGAGATCCGTCAGAGTTGGTGGAAACAAAACATCGTTAACCCTGATTAGTTGAATAAGCCAGAACTCGAGCCGAAGTTTGTTAGTTTCTATGAAAGGGGAAAGAGAACCAAGAAGTATTCCGAGGGTAAAATTTTAAGCTGGGTTACTTCAAGGAGATCAATTGTTTCGCAATCAAGAGGGAAGGAGGACTTGATTACATGGCACGTCCTAGTCACTTCAAAACTCTACCTTACTTTGAGATCATGCAACTTGCTAAGCTAAAGATGTTGAACGCTGAAGATAGTAACCTTTCCAGGTGGTTTCAGAGAAAACTCAGATATGAGTATAAGACAGGGAAATGGGATATCTTTAATTCAACAGCCGCCAGGTTTTCCATGCATTCGACAAAGAGAAATTCTAAAGGTGGACCTGTACGCGTTGTTAAGTTCCGTCCAGCCAAGTACATGAAGCAATCTCCATTGATGCCCTTACCCAAGGATATATGCAAAAACTTCAGATGGTGGATCTATGATGAGTTGTCGGAAGAAGCAGTGATCTTGACTGCAATTGAAAAGGAAGATGGAAGCATACAGTTCAACAATGTGAGGATTTTAGATCCTATGTGGCTGAGGAATTTATCGAGATTTGATGTGGAGACCCTTCACCGCCATCACATTACATTTAGAGATGATCGAAAAGAGGAAGCTATGAGATATCAACGTGTGATCGATGTCTACCATGCCTACCTCAATAGAGAAAGTGATGCTCAAAGCTCAAACCAAGTTCAAGCCAGCTGATCTATGTCAGATACTGTATTTCTAGTTTGTATTTTTGTTTTGATGATGTATTTATGCTAGAGAGAGAATCTGGGTATGTATTTGATGTTAAATTGATGTTACTGTTGGACTTATTTGTATTTCATGAATGTTTACTTTATTGTAATTGATGTTCTAGGTCCTAGGCGGAGTTGTTGATGCATTTTCTGCAAGTCCCTAGACATCTAGCTTACGTTCGTGATTAGTACTTCAGTTTATGGGCTACCATGATCGCTCGTTATTATCCTATATATGTTTATATGTGATTACAGGTACTGCAGGAATGCAAAAAAGGATAATTGACTATAATAGACTCTGTCACACGTACGAGTGAAGTCTCACTTGTACGAATGACAAGCTCATACGCACGGTTGAGCTGAGTTGAGTCACAAATCTAATCTGACTAAACATACACGAGTGAGTGATCACCTGCACGGCTGAGGCAGATCAATCGTACGAGTGAGAGCTGACTCGCGCGGTTGACTCAACAGCAGGGGTATTTAAGTGTTATGTTATTCAGTTTAGGTTAAGCCTCTCATTACACACACATCACTCAGATCTGGTAACCTTATCCAATTCTCTCTCAACCCAAATCACTAAAGAGGTGAATAATAGCTCTAGGTGTTAATCTAATCACACAATCTATTGTTGTGGTTTGACTAAATTAATCTTAAAAAGCACAATATTTACTAGATTGGTTTGATTCACTAATTCCGCCTTTGTGTGGATTAAACATGTTGATTTCGAAGTTCCTAGTCATGTTTCATCAACTATGCGTATCATCAAGTCTCCCCAGTTAAATGACGGTAACCGGAACGGTTACCTTTATCAAACTCAAAAATGATCCCACGCTGCTGATTAAACGTGCATTAAATACTTGGCAGTTTGAAAGGACAGTTTATGTAGACACGCCCCTTTTTTGTGTTTTTTCTATTTTTCAACTCTTTAGAACGGTGTTCGAGGAACAACTTTTTTCAATTTTAATCATTATTTTTTTTGGACATTCATAAGAGACCAAGAAGAAGAAAAAGAAAAAGCAGTATTTTGCAGATATAGCAGCCGATAGTCATACCTCGTATAGATGAAAGAGGTTAAGGTTAGATCACGGGGATAAGGGTTCGCTTTCTATTCTGCCAACTTTGACTCTGCGGTTACCGGCATATTCATCTTTTAATCTTGGTCGTTGGATCGATTTCTTTGAAACCTATCAATAGCCACCTTTCTTATTTTTCTCACTTTTTACAATTTTTCGTATCTTCAAACGCTTCTTCTTCCAAAAACCAACAATTTTTCACGAAAAAGGTACCATATTTTCTCCTTTCTCCGTCTTACTTTTTCCTGTCAGTTTGTAATTTTGTATTTACGTATATATGGCGGATCAGTCTTCCACATTTACCAGCGTAGACGTCGCCAAATCATCTTCTAGGACCTTCGTAAATGTTGACGACATAATGAGTCGAGTGTGTGATGAATACCTCGAAGAATCAGTAAATAAGTACCCATTTTTGACCAATTATGTCTTAAGAGTTCCTGATGCCACCCATCATGAACATAAACCTCCATCTGGCATGGTTACCATGTACCGTACAGCTATCACGGTGGGCAACTTCTAACTGCCCTACTCAGAATTTATGTATCAATTCTTTACGCAGTATAAGATAGCACCTACCCAGTTACATCCTTAGGGATACCAGAAGTTGGTAATGTGGGAGATGTATCTAAATTATTACTATATGCTCCCGACGGTTCGCATGTTTCAATATTGCTTTACCGTGTCTAGGTCTGAGATTGGTTGGTTCTCCATCAAGCGAAGAGGGTTTTTCAATTTTACCGGTGACATGGATACCTCTTTGAAGGAATGGCGAGAGTCATTCTCTTTTGTTGGGCAACAAGAGTTGCCGGAATGCTTTGTCCGGTTGTGTAAGTAGGCGAATAAGGTAAAGAAGGAAGCCAATAAGGTCCTAAAATTGAACGATGCCAAGAAGGCGTGTATACTAGCCATTCAAAACTTTAGATTTCCTCAACGGTCGTACCTGGAGGCTATGCTTGTGTTGGGAGGAGTAAGCCATCAATGGACGGATGCAAGTGTCAAGCCTGTCATCCGTTATGGTGGAGATGGTGGCGACTGCTCCTAGCCAATGTTTGTTTGTTTGGTAATTCTTCTCATACTAATCATGATTGTTTGTTTGTATCAGTGATGGAGTTCAGTACTACGATGGCGTTTAATGATCTTGATGATATCCAGTTTGATACCGTTCCTGTAAATCCAGAAGGTGAGCCGGATATTGCTCCTCAAGACTTGGAGCAGAATACTGGAGACGGGGCCTACTTGGTCCTTCCTCCATTGACTGCTACTGAAGAGCAGTCGGTTGTGAAGAGGAAGATTAAGGATATTTATCTCCTACGGTCTAAAAAGACCAAAAGTAACTTACACGTTCCAGCACGTTTGTCTTGTTCTTATTATGGCATGTATTGTGTACTTTAACTTTCTTAATTTTGTAGGCGTTGTTGAGTCTTCTACTGGCGGAGGGGCCGCGGTGACGGAACCCATACAGTTGGAGGGTGATGAGAGGGTGGCCAGTATACGATGGAGAGTTTTGATGATATCCATTTTAACGTCCCTATCGGGGATGACATCATCCATGATTTCTCTCAACTGGATATAGACTACGACGGTTGTATGGATGCCCTGTAGAAGGGATCATCCTCAACCGTTTTGCAAACTGTTTCTGCCCTTTCTCCATATGAGGCGAAGGTCGCCCGTGCTCAGGCATTTGTTAGCTTGAATGCCTTTTCTTTGGATAGTTTTGCCCTGGAGAGTGAGGCAAGTAAGGCCCGGGATGTTGTTAGGGACCTAGAGATCCGACTGAAGGCTACTGAGGAGAAGCTTGCACAGGTGGCGCAGAAGGACAAGGAGATTAACTCTGCCAACATGATGAAGGATGTTACTTTTGCCGAGTGCAATTGCTTACAGGCCGCCCCGCCTTCTTTATTAAAAAGGGCCATTAACTCCAATAGTGTGAAGGCGCCTTTTGATGCGTACTTGCAGAGTTTTGAGACAGCGAATTTCACGGAGGCAGTGCGGTTGATGCAAAAGCATCATGTTGGGGAGCAGTATCCTTGCACCCGGATATTGCCTGAAAGGTGGTCCCGGGTGTCGTGCAGGAGTTGAAGGCTGCCGAGAAGGCATTGGTCGAGATCCGGTTTGGTAGTTTTAAGGAGCTTTGTGCTACGGAAGGCACAACTGTGCAGCAAGTGTTGGATTTTAAGTTTTAGTATGTTTGTACTTGCACGGTGTTGCACATATTTTGTGATCCCCTGTAATGAAAACTTATGTAATTAATGAAGCTACAGTTTAACTCATTTTGTTGCGTGATAGTTTATCTTTTATTCGAACTAGTTCGTGTCTTCATATGTATGTCAAGATTACATTTGTATTAGTTTTGGCGTGTACACTGTACAGTCACATGTCTTTATGCCATCTAGTCAATGGTCGTTTATCAGTATAAACTTGTACCGATGAGGGCTAGACAATCACCTCTTAAGGGGGTACAAATAACTTGCATGGGAGTTACGTGGATGTCAGAATCCGTCTGCCTCTTAGATAGTTATTTCCATATAGAAAATGTTGTAAATAACATGAGTTATTGTAAACAGAAAAGCTTTTATTCATCGTAAGAAGGAGATACATAGTTTCTTATTTGAAAAGAAAAACATAAATATCAAGATAGCCCGGGCGGAAGTGATCAGTTTCAACCGGGGTATCCATCTAAATTTCAACGTGACATCTAGCCACTTTTGTTTTACTTAGCCGGTGTTCCATCTCGGTTGGAGCTTTTGTAACTTTCTGGAACATTTGGGTGCCGGGCTTAAGGGTTCATTTGCTTTGTTTGTATTGATAAATTGTTCCTCCCATTCCTATCGGCGATGCCAACCGACATTCCCCTGTCTAATGTCAAAGGTGGTGATTGGCGTTTTTCTAGTTGAGTGCGTCGGTGGTGAGATGTAGGTGAGTCTTCTAAGAATCGACACTCGTTCTTCTTCCAGGATGTGTGATGCCTTCTTTGTTTTGTTGTATTGCGTAGCTTGTGTGTTTACTGCTACCGGGAATGGTTGTCGGGTAGACACGATAGTTGCCACACCCTGTCGGGTTGGAAATTTAAGTAGACCATGAGCAGTGGAAGGTATTGCACCAAACTTTCTAAATAACTTTCTTCCCAATATCACATTTGTGGCGGTGATAGATTGAACAATGTAAAAGTCAATGAACTCACTACGGAGGTAAGGCTGAGTGCCTATCATGACAGTTTCCTTGAGTTTACCCATGGGTTGCTCAGTGGACCCCGTGAACCCAGAGATAATAGCGTTGGACTGTCTCATTTTCCTTCTAACACATTTTAGGAGCTGGGAAAGACAATGGGCGTATAGAATGTCAACCTCACTCCCAGTGTCGGTGTACATTTCTTCGACCCGAAAACCGTCTAACATGCCGTCAATCACTATCGGTTCCTCCTGAGAGTATCGTGCCGGTAACACTGGGAAAGTGATTGCAACATCTTTCCAAGAACTGCATGCAAAGTGCTTGTCATGTTCAATGCTGATCATGTTGATTACCACTTTGTCCTTTGTCTTCTTGCGCTTCTTACCGTCTTCCTTCTGCCAGCTAAATGTTTTGTTTGGATAAGCTTTTTTGAATTTTCGGCCTTGCAACAAGTGGTTGAGTTCACCGGCCTTGATTTTTTGCAATGATCTCACGCATTAACGCTTTACATTCGTCAGTGTCATGGCCGTTATCTTCGTGAAATTCACAATATTTGTCTGACTTTTGGCCATCCCGTTTTTCCATTGGTGCCGGAGCGGTGAATTTAGCTTTCACCGACTCTGCTAGTAGTATCTCCCTTGGCGTTTTGGTCAGGCTGTCGAGTAAAGATCCCTTATCATATGGCCTTCGGCTGCCTTTATCATGCTTGTGACTGTCATGGCATTTTTCATGGCTGTTATGGCTTCTGTGATGGCTGTCACTCTGTCCGCCACTCTCATGACGATGTCGGTTATCGCTTCTTCTGTCATTGTCTTGCTTCTTCTCGTCCCGATGGTACCCGGCTTGCCTTTCTCGTCCGGAATGCTGGTATTTCCTTGCTACTGTCACGGCGTCCACGAAAGTATTCGGGATGTTCCATCGAAGTTCGACGACGGGTGACGGGTGTGCTTCTTTGTCCAGGCACATTATGAACCCGAAAATCTGCTGTGTTTCTGGGAGACCTGGGATTTTTTGGCACTCCAGCATGTACCTTGAGATGAAACTTTCGATTTTCTCCCCTCGGTACATTGGTATTTCATGAGCATACAGGTGTGTGAACTTGTGCCAACGAAGATTTTGATATTGCATGAGAAACTTCTCCCGTAGGTCTGTGAAGCATGTGATGCTGTTTTGTGGCAGTTTGGGGAACCATTCTCTGGTAGCAGACTGCAGGAGAGTTGGAAAAACATGTCACGCCACCTCATCACTCCAATGTTGGGTTTTCATGGCGCCCCCAAAGATTTGAAGGAAATCATCCGAGTCGGTTGTGCCATTGTATACCCCCAAAGTAATTGGTATGACGATGTTGTCAGGAAGAACATAACCGGCAATCCATTCGCAAATCTTCTAGCTGGTAGCGACATCTCAACCGGTCACTTTTCTTTATTGCCGGTGGTCAGAGCAAACAGATTCTCAAGTGCAGTACCCTGAACGACAGGTTGCGACAGAGAATGTTTATATGCCGACAGTGTAGCCTGCACAATAAGCTCGGTAAGCCATGCATTGGCGGTAGCTTTTGTAACACCGTCGCTTCCTGGACCGATGTTCGCCAGGGGGTTAGCCTTCAGAATGTCGGAGCCTTGCAGCGGTTGTCTACCTACTGAATTGGGACCATCACCTAACATGGCCTTCAACTATTCGATCATCTGCTTTTCGATATCAGCCGAGATCATCTTAGTGATCACTTCGGTGTTATCATGGGATGACCCGATTCCACTTGAACCACCGGTTTTGGGACCGGAGATGCTGAGGTTCAATCGTCTACCACCGATTGGTGATTTATCCCGTGCATCTTCTTCACCGTCGAAAATGTGCGTCTCATCATCAAAAGTTTCGCTGGTGTGAATGTGAGCAATGGATTGCTTCTGGGGTTGGAGTGGTTCCATAATCGGTGCGTTTTCTTTGTTCAGGGTCAGTGAAACGATGTCAGACGTTCCTTTCTTGTTTTCCGTTTCGCTGCCTGGTTTCACTGGATTGTTCGTACCTTTTGGTGGCACCATTTGATCAAACCAAAATCGTTAAGTGTGATTTGGATCTTGGAACTGAGTGCTTGAATTGTGGAAAAGGGTGAATCGAATGTTTAATCTCCAATAACTGTGCAAACCCATATTTGAAATCTAGATTTCAAGGGCGTAAAACAATCGATGAGATTAACCTTATTCGATCGGGATCGAATAAGTTAATATCTTAGAGGAAAGATTAACTCCGATATCGACCGAAATCTTTATCGGAATTGCTTTATCAGCTGGAAAAGTGTTACCGTGATTAATTTGGGTAGAGTAACATTAATGCATCCAGTGTGTTTTTTAATGAATGATCTTATTCACGTATTTATAGGTGTTATGAGGGAATGATGACATGGCACATGTCCCTTTCATGGTTATAACAAACTTTACTAATTTCAAGGCCTGGCGTGGCACCTGTCCCTTTCATTGGAGTAACAAACAGATTCTAACAAACTTTCCTAAATTCGTGAGCTGACGTAGCGTGCAGCCCATCTGTGTATTTGTTCCAGGATCGTGTGTTTGTTCCGGGTCAGTATGCCTGTTCCGGGAGCAAACGTTTTGTTCCAGGACTTAACACATCTTGGAGAGATATGGCTACTTAGAGAGAGTGTGATAATTCGTATATAGCGTGACGGATGAATGTCTTGCTTCAGGCAAAAGAACTTTTCCTGATGTTTATTTCAAGTGTCTCTTCACGGTAGTCTCTTGACCGGGAAAGATTGTAACCGGTTCATAAACGGCCTTGTGAAGATTGTCGGGTGCCTAACGTACTTGGCTCACTAGGCCCTTTATAAGATAATATGGCTCATAGCCACTCAATGTTTGTACCCGGCTAGGTGGTCCCGGTAGCCTGCACACTTGTCCGGGTAGGATGTGCTTTATGTGCTGTCATGGCTAGTCTCTGTCCCGGACACTGCTTCCCTAGATAACCTTCTAGTCAGGTTACTGAAGTGAAACCAGAAAAAGGTTTTTGCCCGGGACTGATTACGTCGTTTATGTTCCAGACTGAACGTTGTTAATAGTGTGTTGTGTTGATACGGGTGACTATGTGTATCATCAAACACCAACAACCCTATGTCCACTCCTAAATAAAGAATCAAAGCATAAGAAATTCGGATTCAAGACTTACCTCATGAGAATAATGGAAACCCTAGCTTATAAGAATAAAACACACCAAATTGGGTTGAAATAAGCACTTTCTTTGACATCTTAAGCTCTATCTCCCTCTCTAGAATATCTCTTTAAGTTAAGAGCATGTTATTTAAGTATGAAGGTAAAATGAGATGTTTCCAGGTCTGATTTGGGATTAAAACCAGTCATGCAAAAGTCACACTTGACACCCATAACATACAAACTTCACAAAACAGCCCAAAATACCCTTTCAGACACAGGTGCGATGCTCCTATTCCTAGGAGTGGTGCACCTTTTGCTTTTCCAGCTTATATATTTTACCAAATTGTCCGAGCTCGAGTCAGGGTCGTCTGGGATTTGGAAATGCTTCAATCCGAGTCCGTATGAAAAAGTTATGATCAAATTGGTAAAAGTGCGCATAACCTCGCAACATACACCAAACTTTTGCATGTCATGGTTGATAATAGAAATCAGGATATTACAAATGGATTTCAAAAAGGATAAAGATTTGGAAGATTAAGTGGCACCAATGTTTGATAAACCCCGGAATGTATGAGACAATAATATAGGTGTTAATATGGGTGGGTTGATGAAGCTGATATGTGAAATCTAATTAGTGGAAAGATGCATGCACTTAAATGAAGATGTGAGTATGCACTGTAAATGCATATTTGGAGTGGGCCTTAGTTGGTTTTATGGAAGTTTTGTGAGGTGGTGCAATTGATGATGTAAATGTAGATGTATACCATGTAGATACCGAATATATATTATATATGAAACAAATGTTCTGCTTTTAAAAAAAAAAAAAAAAAAAAGTTACCCGTATTGATTTTTTTAATAACAGCCTTAAGAGTTTTATTTAAGGAATTCACATATGCATTCTTGTATAGGTGTTCAACATTTGGTTTCAACCCGATTAATCAGAAATCCAAGCCAAATAAAAAAACTAATTTTGAATTCTGTTTTTGTTCGGGATTTGATTTGCATTTTCGAATTTGATTTTGCCGAGGACCGACTTCATGATTGAATTTAACTAAAAATATAGTATTAATTTATTAATATATAACGAAAATTGATTTTAAAATCTATAGTTTCTATTAAATCTCTAAAATAATGATGTAATAAATAAACATATTTTAAGCTTAAAAAAATTCAAAATAAAATTAAAACAAATCTTAAAGCACCATGATGATGTCATTAATTTTAATTATAATTAAATAAATAATTAGAAAATAAAATAACTATACAATGGCAAAACGATTAAAGATATTAAATTAGGAAATAAAAAAATACGGCATCTCCTAATTACACGCTAACAATAAACAAATTCTCCTCTATTATAATTTGTGATTCTGCCTATTTTATTTTTCAACAAGGAGGCTTTTCTTCTTTACAATCAACTCAAATCTCTATTTCTTTACAATCAACTCAATTCTCTATCGTATCCTTGCAAATACGATTATTAATCATAAAAGGTTTGTTGTTAACTTTTACATTCAATCGTTGATCGCTACTCATGTATGTGGGTTTTTATGGATGGCCCGGGTTGTTTATGTTTACAGAATCATCAGAGGGCTATCAATTAGAGTTTGTAATGGTTTCATTCTATCTTGATGTTTTATCTTGATGTTTTGATCGATTACTATATTAGAATGATTTCTCGGTATTGATTGATCTTGACGTTTCGATGGATGTCTTTTTGATCAGTGAGTATTGAATTCTGATATTTTGGATTATTAATCATTATCCCTATTTATATAACTATTTTTTTTGATTTTGTGAAAGTTGTATCAATTGAATGATTTGCATTGATCTGTTCACGTGATTATATACAGCCGATTCTATCTCTATACTAGGAAACAAATAACAACTTTGCTAATTATATGCTAAGCCCTAGAATCATGTACCAGAATAGAACAAGTCAACTATACAAAAAAATATATACAATATATGCCTTGCTGGCATATCTCGTCTAATACACCCCCTCAGTCGAAGCGGGAGGAGGGCGAACGCTTAGACTGTCTCGAAACTCGTCAAATAGAACCTGAGGAAGACCCTTCGTGAAGATGTCCGCAATCTGAAAACGTGTGGGAACATGTAGAACACGGACTTGGCCACGAGCTACTTTTTCACGCACAAAGTGAATGTCCATTTCAATGTGCTTCGTACGTTGATGTTGGACGGGATTCCCTGATAGGTAGATCGCGCTTACGTTGTCACAAAAAATGATGGTAGCTTTGGGAATAGGAAAGTGAAGCTCGAGTAACAAATTTCGTAGCCAACAGGATTCGGAAACAACGTTGGCAACTCCCCGATATTCGGCTTCCGCACTAGATCGTGATACTGTAGGTTGTCGTTTTGCGGACCAAGAAACCAAGTTGGAGCCGAGAAAAACGCAATAACCAGATGTAGACCGCCGAGTGTCGGGACAACCACCCCAGTCGGCGTCAGTATAAGCAACCAAATAATTAACAGTCGATTTAGTGAGATGCAAACCATGAGTAAGAGTGCCTTTAACATATCGGATGATGCGTTTGAGTGCTAACATGTGACTGTCAGTTGGAGCGTGCATATGTAAACATACTTGTTGCACGGCGTAAGATATATCTGGACGTGTGAAAGTGAGGTACTGGAGAGCGCCTGCTAAACTGCGGAATAATGTCGGATTTGGGTGAAGCGAACCAGAAGTAGAACTCAACTTTCTGTTCGTGTCAACAGGGGTGCGAGCCGAGTTAGAATCAGTTAAACCGGCTCGATCAATAATATCCTCAGCATATGATTTTTGGTTTAGAAACAAACCTGTGTTAGTTCTTTGTACATCGATACCCAAAAAAGAGTGAAGAGGCCCGAGACTTTTCATGCTAAATTCGCGTGCAAGGAGACCCATTAACCGAGTCCGTAATGCAGTGTTTGATGTAACCAGAACTATGTCATCGACATATAAAAGAATGTAAGCCATGTCACTACCATTGTTGTAAATAAATAGAGAATTATCGCATCGACTGTGTGTAAAACCAATAGTATATACAAACTCAGCAAATCTCTGGTACCAAGCACGTGGTGCCTGTTTGAGACCATAAAGAGAGCGTTTCAGTAAACAAACATGATCAGGGCGTGAGGAATCACGAAAACCAAAGGGTTGGTGCATAAATACTGTCTCATGTAACGTACCATGTAAGAAGGCATTCTTTACGTCTAGTTGATGAATATCCCATGATTTCGAGAGTGCTATGGTTAAAACAGCTCGTATAGTTGCTGGTTTTACTACCGGACTAAACGTATCTAGACAATCAATGCCCACGGTTTGTGAGCGACCATCACCTACCAATCGCGCTTTATAGCGTTCAAATGTACCATCCGCTTTCATTTTATGTCTAAATACCCACATGGATCTAATTATGTGCATATCAGGTTTCCTAGGAACTAAAGTCCAAGTCTCATTGTCCATTAAAGCACGAAACTCATCGGTCATGGCCATTTTCCAGTTTGGATCGGACATAGCGTGGTGTGTTGATTTCGGGAGAGGAGAAAGAGACGTGGATGCTGAGAGATTAAAAGGAATCTTAGGCTTAGAAATACCGGTCATGGAGCGTGTTACAATGGTACGAGTAGGTTGAACTGATTGTGTGGGTGGAACAGAGTTAATAGGCGTGGGACTAGAAGTGGAAGATGTATATTTAGAATTAGTAGGAGAAGGTGGTACACTGTTTGTTTCGGTAGTGAGTATGGGATTAGAAATATTATCAGGTGGGCTGAGAGGAGACGAAAGTGAGGAGGAAGCTGGTGAAGTTTGGGTAGATGATCGATGTGGACCATGGGTGGACGAAACTGGGCTCGAAATTGGGCTTGGAACAGTGGGGTCCAATTGTGCACTTGGGCCGTGAGATTGAGACGGAAACAGAAACAAGGGGTGAACAGAATCATGGAGAAATTTGTATGTAGTAGAGTTGGTAGTATGAGTTTTAGAAAAAGGAAATTCACTTTCATTGAATTGGACATGTCGGGAAATTATGAAACGTTTGGTTAACATGTCGTAACAGAGGTACCCTCGGTGATTTTGTGGGTACCCTAAGAAAACGCATGGAGTGGAACGTGGTTGTAATTTGTTGATGGTGGTTGACGGGAACAACGGATAACAAAGACAACCGAAAGTGCGGAGGTGTTGGTAAGAAGGAAGACGGTTAAAAAGTATTTGAGTAGGACTTTGAAAGTTGAGGAGTTTCGTTGGGAGAATATTTAGAATGTATGTTGCGGTTGCGAGGGCGTGTTGCCAAAAGTTTGTAGGAACGGATGCATGAGTCATAATTGTACGAATGATATTATTAATGGAGCGTATTTTTCGTTCGGATTTCCCATTTTGAGAAGAAGTATGTGGACACGAAAAACGAAATGTCATGCCATTGTTTTTACAATATTGATGAAATTTGTTATTATTGTACTCGGTTCCGTTATCGCATTGAAACGATTTAATAGTTTTGCCAAATTGTGTTTGAATGAAAGTGCTAAATTGAAGAAAAGTATCGAAAACCTCAGACTTTGTAGCAAGTGGAAATGTCCACAAAAAATTAGAATAATCGTCTAGAAACAACACATAATACTTGTGACCGGAGGTACTTGCAACCGGTGATGTCCATACATCACTATGAATTATATCAAATGGCATAATAGTAGAAGAAAAAGAATCACGAAAAGGTAATTTTATTTGTTTACCAAGCACACAAGATTGACAAAAAGAAGATAACTTTGAATCATTATTACATGAAATAAATTGTTTATTGCTAAGAGACCCGAGTATATTGTGCCCGGGATGACCAAGTCGTTGATGCCAAATAGAACTAGAAGTTGCAAGACAAGCAGTTGAAGACGAAAGTTGATGAAGAACCGAGGAAGTAATGGGATACAAATCGCCTGAGCTATTACATCGGAGGATTTTGGTTCCCTTCGGGTATTCCTTCACAGTAAAACCAAAAGGGTCAAATTCAAGAGAAATATTATTATCACAAGATAAACGACGAACAGAGATTAGGTTTTTAATTAGTTGGGGAGCATGGAGAATATTTTTGAGTACGAGAGGTCGTGAGGTTGGGGAGCATGGAGATTAGGTTTATATGCCTTGCTGGCATATCTCGTCTAATATTTTGATATAACGTTATCGTTAGTTCATACGTATATCCGATTCGGACATCTTCAATGTGTGTGGTACGAACATATCTTTGATATCTTCGAAATAAAATCGTCGTTTGATCATGGCAGGCTTTCACAACAGGTATCAACTTTTTGGGTTTTTCGTTTACTTTGTAACTTTTGCAGAGATTTTTTATTAACTACAATATATTATTAACTGGGCAAATTTTGTAATTTAATTTTAAATTTAATATTGTGTTTTATTATTTGCGTGATTTGTGCTAATTTGGTATAATACCAAGATTTATAAAATACTTCGTATTTTAGATTCGGAATGTCAAACGAATATAATATGATTATAAATTATAAAATTCCTCAACTATAGGAATGTCAACTATAAAAATTGGTAATTGGTAAGTAGATTATACTACAAAAACACTTATCTGATAAGTGTTCTTATACACAAGTATTCGTGTTGTAATTAGATTATAGTTATAATATCCCACAAGTTTTGTTATCTGATAATGTCATTTGCTCATTTGTAGTATTTATGTAAATTTATATAGTGTGATAAGGAGTAACTTGTGGAACTTTATGTATACATTAACATTCAAAGGAGTTACGATGCTACTTGATGAAAATATAAGGCTCGGTAATTTCACTATGACTGTTGTAGGAATGTAGGTATCTCCAATTTAGTTTAGTAAGGATTATTCTGTAATTTTTAATCTCATGTATTGAACACACATATACACCCATCGAATACGGGCAACCCTTCAAGAATTGGTGTGGTTATTCCGGTGAACGACTATTGTCTTACTCGTGGGACAAAGGGATTTCAAAATGAACCAAGTTTCAGCAATCTCTTGATTAACATTTGAGTTGTCAAAGATTAATTTCTTGCTCATAGGGTCACTGAAAAAAGGTATATTAACATCCTTAATTATAGTAAGTGTTGATTCATTGACAATTTGCATATAGATGATAATTGTGAGCTACTTAACGTGATTAATAAGGCTGCTTTTGGTGGAGTATGGTTTCTCAGATTGCATCTCACTCCTTATATATTCTTTCCAAAATCCAATGAATTTATATAACAAATGAAAAGTTTTTTTAATTCTTTGGTATTTATTAATATTAAGGTGTTGTTTGTTTTTTAAGATGTTTTTGTCTGAATATTCGCGGACCATGTCTGTAAAGAATGTGTGGTCTAAAGGTCTGTATGCTGAATACTGAAGACTGTTTATTTTCTATGTCTGTGAAATAACTTAATCCTCGATGCAATACTTAGAAGCACATTTCTAAGTATGCGAGATTGCAGACAAAATAAGACATTATTTTATCTTATGTCTTCAGAAAATAAAACAGTCTGCGGTAAAAACGTCTACTAGCGCGCATACATAAGATATAATAAGGTCTGCTAACTGAAAAACAAACGACACCTAAGAATGATTAAATTAATAAATACAAAGTAACACCGATCGTCCTTGAACTTGTATCTAAATCACTCACATCGTCCTTAAACTTTTTGTGTGTGCTTGGATCGTCACTTTACTTGCTGAAAGTAAAGTTTGTCGAGTTTCTTTTTAGTTGCCGTCTCTTTCCTCTACTAACTTGAAGCATGTGTGAATCATGTCAGAGAATTTGAGTCTTTTCCTTCTTTTACTCCTTTTAAAATCTTTAATTTCTTTCATTCACTACCCAGTCACTCATTAACCAATTTCCCTAAAACTTATGGAACCCAAGTTCGTTCACCATTCTAAACCCTAATTGATTCAGATTAACGATGGTTAATAATTACTACCAAATTCGCGAAGACAATGTACCTTACGATATTAAGAAGCTTTACAGTAAGCATTACCTCATTAATACTTTTCTTTCTGTAATGATGAAACAACCCAACCCGTATTCCATACGATAATTTTTTTTTTTTATAATACACATTTACGCGCCAATTAAATATGTAAACCATTCCACAAGTTCCATTTAAACGTACATCAATTTAAATGTTTACAAAAGGTACGAAGGCCATTAATTAAGTTTTATACAAGTTTGACCCACTACAATGATAGTTTATAATCCAAACGACACTCGAGCACGGTTTGGGGCTAAACTACCCAAAACGTTAGGCCAACTTCAAAAAGCTAACACCAAAAGTGTAGTGACCCGAACTTTTCCATGTTTATATATATTAATTGAGATTGATATTTACATGATTAAATGTTTCCAACATGTTAAGCAATCAAACTTGTTAAGACTTGATTAATTGAAATATGTTTCATATAGACAATTGACCACCCAAGTTGACCGGTGATTCACGAACGTTAAAACTTGTAAAAACTATATGATGACATATATATGAATATATATATAGTTAACATGATACTATGATAAGTAAACATATCATTAAGTATATAAACAATGAACTACATATGTAAAAACAAGACTACTAACTTAATGATTTTTAAACGAGACATATATGTAACGATTATCGTTGTAAAGACATTTAATGTATATATATCATATTAAGAGATATTCATACATGATAATATCATGATAATATAATAATTTAAAATCTCATTTGATATTATAAACATTGGGTTAACAACATTTAACAAGATCGTTAACCTAAAGGTTTCAAAACAACACTTAAATGTAACGACTAACGATGACTTAACGACTCAGTTAAAATGTATATACATGTAATGTTTTAATATGTATTTATACACTTTTGAAAGACTTCAATACACTTATCAAAATACTTCTACTTAACAAAAATGCTTACAATTACATCCTCATTCAGTTTCATCAACAATTCTACTCGTATGCACCCGTATTCGTACTCGTACAATACACAGCTTTTAGATGTATGTACTATTGGTATATACACTCCAATGATCAGCTCTTAGCAGCCCATGTGAGTCACCTAACACATGTGGGAACCATCATTTGGCAACTAGCATGAAATATCTCATAAAATTACAAAAATATGAGTAATCATTCATGACTTATTTACATGAAAACAAAATTACATATCCTTTATATCTAATCCATACACCAACGACCAAAAACACCTACAAACACTTTCATTCTTCAATTTTCTTCATCTAATTGATCTCTCTCAAGTTCTATCTTCAAGTTCTAAGTGTTCTTCATAAATTCCAAAAGTTCTAGTTTCATAAAATCAAGAATACTTTCAAGTTTGCTAGCTCACTTCCAATCTTGTAAGGTGATCATCCAACCTCAAGAAATCTTTGTTTCTTACAGTAGGTTATCATTCTAATACAAGGTAATAATCATATTCAAACTTTGGTTCAATTTCTATAACTATAACAATCTTATTTCAAGTGATGATTTTACTTGAACTTGTTTTCATGTCATGATTCTGCTTCAAGAACTTCGAGCCATCCAAGGATCCATTGAAGCTAGATCCATTTTTCTCTTTTCCAGTAGGTTTATCCAAGGAACTTAAGGTAGTAATGATGTTCATAACATCATTCGATTCATACATATAAAGCTATCTTATTCGAAGGTTTAAACTTGTAATCACTAGAACATAGTTTAGTTAATTCTAAACTTGTTCGCAAACAAAAGTTAATCCTTCTAACTTGACTTTTAAAATCAACTAAACACATGTTCTATATCTATATGATATGCTAACTTAATGATTTAAAACCTGGAAACACGAAAAACACCGTAAAACCGGATTTACGCCGTCGTAGTAACACCGCGGGCTGTTTTGGGTTAGTTAATTAAAAACTATGATAAACTTTGATTTAAAAGTTGTTATTCTGAGAAAATGATTTTTATTATGAACATGAAACTATATCCAAAAATTATGGTTAAACTCAAAGTGGAAGTATGTTTTCTAAAATGGTCATCTAGACGTCGTTCTTTCAAATGAAATGACTACCTTTACAAAAACGACTTGTAACTTATTTTTCCGACTATAAACCTATACTTTTTCTGTTTAGATTCATAAAATAGAGTTCAATATGAAACCATAGCAATTTGATTCACTCAAAACGGATTTAAAATGAAGAAGTTATGGGTAAAACAAGATTGGATAATTTTTCTCATTTTAGCTACGTGAAAATTGGTAACAAATCTATTCCAACCATAACTTAATCAACTTGTATTGTATATTATGTAATCTTGAGATACCATAGACACGTATACAATGTTTCGACCTATCATGTCGACACATCTATATATATTTCGGAACAACCATAGACACTCTATATGTGAATGTTGGAGTTAGCTATACAGGGTTGAGGTTGATTCCAAAATATATATAGTTTGAGTTGTGATCAATACTGAGATACGTATACACTGGGTCGTGGATTGATTCAAGATAATATTTATCGATTTATTTCTGTACATCTAACTGTGGACAACTAGTTGTAGGTTACTAACGAGGACAGCTGACTTAATAAACTTAAAACATCAAAATATATTAAAAGTGTTGTAAATATATTTTGAACATACTTTGATATATATGTATATATTGTTATAGGTTCGTGAATCAACCAGTGGCCAAGTCTTACTTCCCGACGAAGTAAAAATCTGTGAAAGTGAGTTATAGTCCCACTTTTAAAATCTAATATTTTTGGGATGAGAATACATGCAGGTTTTATAAATGATTTACAAAATAGACACAAGTACGTGAAACTACATTCTATGGTTGAATTATCGAAATCGAATATGCCCCTTTTTATTAAGTCTGGTAATCTAAGAATTAGGGAACAGACACCCTAATTGACGCGAATCCTAAAGATAGATCTATTGGGCCTAACAAATCCCATCCAAAGTACCGGATGCTTTAGTACTTCGAAATTTATATCATATCCGAAGGGTGTCCCGGAATGATGGGGATATTCTTATATATGCATCTTGTTATTGTCGGTTACCAGGTGTTCACCATATGAATGATTTTTATCTCTATGTATGGGATGTGTATTGAAATATGAAATCTTGTGGTCTATTGTTACGATTTGATATATATAGGTTAAACCTATAACTCACCAACATTTTTGTTGACGTTTAAAGCATGTTTATTCTCAGGTGAATATTAAGAGCTTCCGCTGTTGCATACTAAAATAAGGACAAGATTTGGAGTCCATGTTTGTATGATATTGTGTAAAAACTGCATTCAAGAAACTGATTTCGATGTAACATATTTGTATTGTAAACCATTATGTAATGGTCGTGTGTAAACAGGATATTTTAGATTATCATTATTTGATAATCTACGTAAAGCTTTTTAAACCTTTATTTATGAAATAAAGGTTATGGTTTGTTTTAAAAATGAATGCAGTCTTTGAAAAACGTCTCATATAGAGGTCAAAACCTCGCAACGAAATCAATTAATATGGAACGTTTTTAATCAATAAGAACGGGACATTTCAGTTGGTATCCGAGCGTTGGTCTTAGAGAACCAGAATTTTGCATTAGTGTTTCTTATCGAGTTTGTTAGGATGCATTAGTGAGTCTGGACTTCGACCGTGTTTACTTGAAAAATGATTGCTTAACAAATTTTGTTGGAAACTATATATTTTTAACATGTGAATATTATGTGATATATTAATCTCTTAACGCGTTTGATATTATGTGATAGATGTCTACCTCTAGAACAAGTCCCATTGACTCACCTAATAATAATGAAGAGTCAAATGTAAATTGGAATGATTCGTGGACTGATTCACAAGTTCCCGAAGAGGAACCGGAAGAAGAATCGGAACCGGAAGAAGAATCGGAACCGGATGAAGAAATAGAACCGGTGGGGGAAATAATAAAACGGTTAAGTAAAAGAAAATCCTCAACCAACCGACCAAGGTTAATTATGGTCAATGGTGTTTCCGCCAAGGAAGCAAAATATTGGGAGGATTACCAATTCTCCGATGAATCGGATTCCGACGAGAATTCCGATGATGTTATAGAAATTACCCCAACTGAATTTAAAAAGGCAAAAGAAAATAATAAGGGAAAGGGCATAAAAATAGAGAAATCTAATTCCAACCCCGATGAACTTTATATGTATCGTCAACCCCCGAAGTCCTTAAGTTGTAACAATGACCCGGGAACCTCTAAACCACCAGGTTTTTCTAAACCAATGTGGATCACGACGGCTCGTATTAGGGGAACATCATATATCCCTAGAAACTTGGCAAAACGAACCAAAACCGAAGAAGAAGAAACGAGCGAGTCGGAATAAGATAGTTGTATTCGTGTGGTGTAATATATGTAATATAGTGTTCTTATGCTTTATGATATATGTAAAAATTGCTTGTATTAATAAGTATTTTTTTATGAAACTAACTCTTGTCTATTTTACAGTTTAAAAACACAAAATGGATAGACAACCCAATATTTTAAGAGACCTACCCGGAGACATGATTGATGAAATCTTGTCTAGAGTCGGCCAGAATTCTTCGGCACAACTATTTAAGGCGAGATCAGTTTGTAAGACATTCGAAGAACGTTCCAAGAATGTCTTGGTTTATAAGAGACTTTCGTTTGAAAGATGGGGGATATCACATTGGGAAACCCATAAGTTACGATGTGTTTACTTTGACGCATATATTGCGGGGAACCCAAATGCTATTTTACGCAACGGGTTAAGAAATTATTTTGACTCAATATATCCGAATATTGGACTTCGTGATTTAGAAAAAGCGGCTAAAATGCAACATAAAGAAGCATGTTATGCTTACGGATTAGTAATGTTCGCTTCTCACCAAAGTGAGAACAAGAACATCGGGCTACAACTATTAAACAAAATGTTTCCACAAGTGACGGAGTCGGTAATTGGGGTAAGAAATGAGGTTTTTAGATTATTACGGGACTGTTGGACATTACGTAACCCTCGTCCCTTTGATGACGTTACAACACGCTGTCTTATCAACGGCCATAACGGTTATGTTGCACAAGACCAAGGATGGGAAGTAGTCCTAGTAAAACCAGAATGCATGACTTGTTTCTGGACGTATGAATTACGTGTCTTTATTGCCTTTGCCGAACGACTTGTGTACTAGCTAGAATTGTCTTCACAACTATCTTGTATCAAAGTTATTGTGTGCTATATTTCATACTTTATGTAAAATAAGCGGTATTGTAAGTTTGTAAAATATTGTATAAAAGTTTGAACGCGAAATATTATTACAATCAGTTTTTCATATAGAATTGTAGTAGTTGAATTGTATATTAGCTACTAAGTATGAACTTAACGGGTAGGTACTACCCGAATTTAAACTTATAAAACGCTAATATGAAGAAAAAGCTTTTATAAATGAGTTCATATTATGCTACGAAATACTATTAACTACTCTTAATATTCTGTATGATTAACTTGTTCCATTTAACTATTTTGAAGGAAATGGCACCGACTACTCGACACACCGTGAATATGAATGAAGAGGAATTCCGTACTTTTCTAGCTTCAAACATAGCCGCAGTACAGGCTGCGCTACATACCAACAATAACCTTGGATCTAGCAGTACAGGAAATCGTGTAGGATGCACCTACAAAGAATTCACTGCCTGCAAACCTTTGAAATTTGATGGAACCGAAGGACCGATCGGATTGAAACGGTGGACCGAGAAGGTCGAATCGGTGTTTGCCATAAGTAAGTGTACTGAAGAGGACAAAGTAAAGTACGCTACGCATACCTTCACAGGTTCTGCGTTAACATGGTGGAATACCTATCTAGAGCAAGTGGGACAAGACGATGCGTACGCACTACCGTGGTCAGCATTCAAGCACTTGATGAACGAGAAGTACCGTCCCAGAACCGAGGTCAATAAGCTCAAGACAGAACTTAGAGGGTTACGAACCCAAGGATTTGATATTACCACGTACGAAAGACGATTCACAGAATTGTGCCTATTGTGTCCGGGAGCATTCGAAGATGAGGAAGAGAAGATCGACGCGTTTGTGAAAGGATTACCGGAAAGAATCCAAGAAGATATAAGTTCACACGAGCCCGCCTCCATACAACAGGCATGTTGAATGGCTCACAAACTAGTGAACCAGATTGAAGAAAGAATTAAAGAACAGACTGCTGAAGAGGCCAATGTGAAGCAAGTCAAAAGAAAGTGGGAGGAAAACGATGATAAGAATCACCAATACAACAACAACAGCAATTACAACAATAATCGCAACAATTATCCCAACAATCGCAACATCAATCGCAACTACAACAAACGGCCCAACAACAACAACAACAGCAACTACAACAATCATCCCAACAACAATAATAACCGCAACAACATCAACAACAATCAGAAGCAGCTATGCCAAAGGTGTGAAAAGAATCACTCGGGGTTCTGCACCAAATTTTGCAACAAGTGTAAAAGAAATGGTCATAGCGCGGCGAAGTGTGAGGTCTACGGACCAGGGGTTAATAGAACGAAAGGAACAAATGGTGTCGGAACGAGTAATGGCGGAGCAAGTAGTGTCAGAGCAAGTTATGCCAATGTAGTTTGTTATAAATGTGGAAAACCAGGCCACATTATTAGAAATTGCCCGAACCAGGAGAACACGAATGGACAAGGCCGTGGAAGAGTTTTCAATATTAATGCGGTAGAGGCACAGGAAGACCCGGAGCTTGTTACGGGTACGTTTCTTATTGACAATAAATCTGCTTACGTTTTATTTGATTCGGGTGCGGATAGAAGCTATATGAGTAGAGATTTTTGTGCTAAATTAAGTTGTCCATTGACGCCTTTGGATAGTAAATTTTTACTCGAATTAGCAAATGGTAAATTAATTTCAGCAGATAATATATGTCGGAATCGAGAAATTAAACTGGTTAGCGAAACATTTAAGATTGATTTGATACCAGTAGAGTTAGGGAGTTTTGATGTGATAATCGGTATGGACTGGTTGAAAGAAGTGAAAGCGGAGATCGTTTGTTACAAAAATGCAATTCGCATTATACGAGAAAAAGGAAAATCCTTAATGGTGTACGGAGAAAAGGGCAACACGAAGCTACATTTTATTAGTAATTTGAAGGCACAAAAACTAATAGGAAAAGGTTGCTATGCTGTTCTAGCACACGTCGAGAAAGTACAAACTGAAGAAAAGAGCATCAATGATGTTCCCATTGCAAAAGAATTTCCCGATGTATTTCCGAAAGAATTACCGGGATTACCCCCACATCGATCCGTTGAATTTCAAATAGATCTTGTACCAGGAGCTGCACCAATAGCTCGTGCTCCTTACAGACTCGCACCCAGCGAGATGAAAGAACTACAAAGCCAATTACAAGAACTTTTAGAGCGTGGTTTCATTCGACCAAGCACATCACCGTGGGGAGCTCCTGTTTTGTTTGTCAAGAAGAAAGATGGTACATTCAGGTTGTGTATCGACTACCGAGAGTTGAACAAACTTACCATCAAGAACCGCTACCCACTACCGAGAATCGATGACTTATTTGATCAACTACAAGGCTCGTCTGTTTATTCAAAGATTGACTTACGTTCCGGGTATCATCAAATGCGGGTGAAAGAAGATGATATTCCAAAGACTGCTTTCAGAACACGTTACGGTCATTACGAGTTTATGGTCATGCCGTTTGGTTTAACTAATGCACCAGCTGTGTTCATGGACCTTATGAACCGAGTGTGTGGACCATACCTTGACAAGTTTGTCATTGTTTTCATTGATGACATACTTATTTACTCAAAGAATGACCAAGAACACGGTGAACATTTGAGAAAGGTGTTAGAAGTATTGAGGAAGGAAGAATTGTACGCTAAGTTTTCAAAGTGTGCATTTTGGTTGGAAGAAGTTCAATTCCTCGGTCACATAGTGAACAAAGAAGGTATTAAGGTGGATCCGGCAAAGATAGAAACTGTTGAAAAGTGGGAAACCCCGAAAACTCCGAAACACATACGCCAGTTTTTAGGACTAGCTGGTTACTACAGAAGGTTCATCCAAGACTTTTCCAGAATAGCAAAACCCTTGACTGCATTAACGCATAAAGGGAAGAAATTTGAATGGAATGATGAACAAGAGAAAGCGTTTCAGTTATTGAAGAAAAAGCTAACTACGGCACCTATATTGTCATTGCCTGAAGGGAATGATGATTTTGTGATTTATTGTGATGCATCAAAGCAAGGTCTCGGTTGTGTATTAATGCAACGAACGAAGGTGATTGCTTATGCCTCTAGACAATTGAAGATTCACGAACAAAATTATACGACGCATGATTTGGAATTAGGCGCGGTTGTTTTTGCATTAAAGACTTGGAGGCACTACTTATATGGGGTCAAAAGTATTATATATACCGACCACAAAAGTCTTCAACACATATTTAATCAGAAACAATTGAATATGAGGCAGCGTAGGTGGATTGAATTATTGAATGATTATGACTTTGAGATTCGTTACCACCCGAGGAAGGCAAATGTGGTAGCCGATGCCTTGAGCAGGAAGGACAGAGAACCCATTCGAGTAAAATCTATGAATGTAATGATTCATAATAACATTACTACTCAAATAAAGGAGGCGCAACAAGGAGTTTTAAAAGAGGGAAATTTAAAGGATGAAATACCCAAAGGATCGGAGAAGCATCTTAATATTCGGGAAGACGGAACCCGGTATAGGGCTGAAAGGATTTGGGTACCAAAATTTGGAGATATGAGAGAAATGGTACTTAGAGAAGCTCATAAAACCAGATACTCAATACATCCTGGAACGGGGAAGATGTACAAGGATCTCAAGAAACATTTTTGGTGGCCGGGTATGAAAGCTGATGTTGCTAAATATGTAGGAGAATGTTTGACGTGTTCTATGGTCAAAGCTGAGCATCAGAAACCATCAGGTCTACTTCAACAACCCGAAATCCCGAAATGGAAATGGGAAAACATTACCATGGATTTCATCACTAAATTGCCAAGGACTGCAAGTGGTTTTGATACTATTTGGGTAATAGTTGATCGTCTCACCAAATCAGCACACTTCCTGCCAATAAGAGAAGATGACAAGATGGAGAAGTTAGCACGACTGTATTTGAAGGAAGTCGTCTCTAGACATGGAATACCAATCTCTATTATCTCTGATAGGGATGGCAGATTTATTTCAAGATTCTGGCAGACATTACAACAAGCATTAGGAACTCGTCTAGACATGAGTACTGCCTATCATCCACAAACTGATGGGCAGAGTGAAAGGACGATACAAACGCTTGAAGACATGCTACGAGCATGTGTTATTGATTTCGAAAACAGTTGGGATCGACATCTACCGTTAGCAGAATTTTCCTACAACAACAGCTACCATTCAAGCATTGAGATGGCACCGTTTGAAGCACTTTATGGTAGAAAGTGCAGGTCTCCAATTTGTTGGAGTGAAGTGGGGGATAGACAGATTACGGGTCCGGAGATTATACAAGAAACTACCGAGAAGATCATCCAAATTCAACAACGGTTGAAAACCGCCCAAAGTCGACAAAAGAGCTACGCTGACATTAAAAGAAAAGATATAGAATTTGAAATTGGAGAGATGGTCATGCTTAAAGTTGCACCTTGGAAAGGTGTTGTTCGATTTGGTAAACGAGGGAAATTAAATCCAAGGTATATTGGACCATTCAAGATTATTGATCGTGTCGGACCAGTAGCTTACCGACTTGAGTTACCTCAACAACTCGCGGCTGTACATAACACTTTACACGTCTCGAATTTGAAGAAATGTTTTGCTAAAGAAGATCTCACTATTCCGTTAGATGAAATCCAAATCAACGAAAAACTTCAATTCATCGAAGAACCCGTTGAAATAATGGATCGTGAGGTTAAAAGACTTAAGCAAAACAAGATACCAATTGTTAAGGTTCGATGGAATGCTCGTAGAGGACCCGAGTTCACCTGGGAGCATGAAGATCAGATGAAGAAGAAATACCCGCATCTATTTCCAGAAGATTCGTCAACACCTTCAACGGCTTAAAATTTCGGGACGAAATTTATCTAACGGGTAGGTACTGTAGTGACCCGAACTTTTCCATGTTTATATATATTAATTGAGATTGATATTTACATGATTAAATGTTTCCAACATGTTAAGCAATCAAACTTGTTAAGACTTGATTAATTGAAATATGTTTCATATAGACAATTGACCACCCAAGTTGACCGGTGATTCACGAACGTTAAAACTTGTAAAAACTATATGATGACATATATATGAATATATATATATAGTTAACATGATACTATGATAAGTAAACATATTATTAAGTATATTAACAATGAACTACATATGTAAAAACAAGACTACTAACTTAATGATTTTTAAACGAGACATATATGTAACGATTATCGTTGTAAAGACATTTAATGTATATATATCATATTAAGAGATATTCATACATGATAATATCATGATAATATAATAATTTAAAATCTCATTTGATATTATAAACATTGGGTTAACAACATTTAACAAGATCGTTAACCTAAAGGTTTCAAAACAACACTTAAATGTAACGACTAACGATGACTTAACGACTCAGTTAAAATGTATATACATGTAGTGTTTTAATATGTATTTATACACTTTTGAAAGACTTCAATACACTTATCAAAATACTTCTACTTAACAAAAATGCTTACAATTACATCCTCGTTCAGTTTCATCAACAATTCTACTCGTATGCACCCGTATTCGTACTCGTACAATACACAGCTTTTAGATGTATGTACTATTGGTATATACACTCCAATGATCAGCTCTTAGCAGCCCATGTGAGTCACCTAACACATGTGGGAACCATCATTTGGCAACTAGCATGAAATATCTCATAAAATTACAAAAATATGAGTAATCATTCATGACTTATTTACATGAAAACAAAATTACATATCCTTTATATCTAATCCATACACCAACGACCAAAAACACCTACAAACACTTTCATTCTTCAATTTTCTTCATCTAATTGATCTCTCTCAAGTTCTATCTTCAAGTTCTAAGTGTTCTTCATAAATTCCAAAAGTTCTAGTTTCATAAAATCAAGAATACTTTCAAGTTTGCTAGCTCACTTCCAATCTTGTAAGGTGATCATCCAACCTCAAGAAATCTTTGTTTCTTACAGTAGGTTATCATTCTAATACAAGGTAATAATCATATTCAAACTTTGGTTCAATTTCTATAACTATAACAATCTTATTTCAAGTGATGATCTTACTTGAACTTGTTTTCGTGTCATGATTCTGCTTCAAGAACTTCGAGCCATCCAAGGATCCATTGAAGCTAGATCCATTTTTCTCTTTTCCAGTAGGTTTATCCAAGGAACTTAAGGTAGTAATGATGTTCATAACATCATTCGATTCATACATATAAAGCTATCTTATTCGAAGGTTTAAACTTGTAATCACTAGAACATAGTTTAGTTAATTCTAAACTTGTTCGCAAACAAAAGTTAATCCTTCTAACTTGACTTTTAAAATCAACTAAACACATGTTATATATCTATATGATATGCTAACTTAATGATTTAAAACCTGGAAACACGAAAAACACCGTAAAACCTGATTTACGCCGTCGTAGTAACACCGCGGGCTGTTTTGGGTTAGTTAATTAAAAACTATGATAAACTTTGATTTAAAAGTTTTTATTCTGAGAAAATGATTTTTATTATGAACATGAAACTATCCAAAAATTATGGTTAAACTCAAAGTGGAAGTATGTTTTCTAAAATGGTCATCTAGACGTCGTTCTTTCGACTGAAATGACTACATTTACAAAAACGACTTGTAACTTATTTTTCCGACTATAAACCTATACTTTTTCTGTTTAGATTCATAAAATAGAGTTCAATATGAAACCATAGCAATTTGATTCACTCAAAACGGATTTAAAATGAAGAAGTTATGGGTAAAACAAGATTGGATAATTTTTCTCATTTTAGCTACGTGAAAATTGGTAACAAATCTATTCCAACCATAACTTAATCAACTTGTATTGTATATTATGTAATCTTGAGATACCATAGACACGTATACAATGTTTCGACCTATCATGTCGACACATCTATATATATTTCGGAACAACCATAGACACTCTATATGTGAATGTTGGAGTTAGCTATACAGGGTTGAGGTTGATTCTAAAATATATATAGTTTGAGTTGTGATCAATACTGAGATACGTATACACTGGGTCGTGGATTGATTCAAGATAATATTTATCGATTTATTTCTGTACATCTAACTGTGGACAACTAGTTGTAGGTTACTAACGAGGACAGCTGACTTAATAAACTTAAAACATCAAAATATATTAAAAGTGTTGTAAATATATTTTGAACATACTTTGATATATATGTATATATTGTTATAGGTTCGTGAATCAACCAGTGGCCAAGTCTTACTTCCCGACGAAGTAAAAATCTGTGAAAGTGAGTTATAGTCCCACTTTTAAAATCTAATATTTTTGGGATGAGAATACATGCGGGTTTTATAAATGATTTACAAAATAGACACAAGTACGTGAAACTACATTCTATGGTTGAATTATCGAAATCGAATATGCCCCTTTTTATTAAGTCTGGTAATCTAAGAATTAGGGAACAGACACCCTAATTGACGTGAATCCTAAAGATAGATCTATTGGGCCTAACAAACCCCATCCAAAGTACCGGATGCTTTAGTACTTCGAAATTTATATCATATCCGAAGGGTGTCCCGGAATGATGGGGATATTCTTATATATGCATCTTGTTATTGTCGGTTACCGGGTGTTCACCATATGAATGATTTTTATCTCTATGTATGGGATGTGTATTGAAATATGAAATCTTGTGGTCTATTGTTACGATTTGATATATATAGGTTAAACCTATAACTCACCAACATTTTTGTTGACGTTTAAAGCATGTTTATTCTCAGGTGAATATTAAGAGCTTCCGCTGTTGCATACTAAAATAAGGACAAGATTTGGAGTCCATGTTTGTATGATATTGTGTAAAAACTGCATTCAAGAAACTGATTTCGATGTAACATATTTGTATTGTAAACCATTATGTAATGGTCGTGTGTAAACAGGATATTTTAGATTATCATTATTTGATAATCTACGTAAAGCTTTTTAAACCTTTATTTATGAAATAAAGGTTATGGTTTGTTTTAAAAATGAATGCAGTCTTTGAAAAACGTCTCATATAGAGGTCAAAACCTCGCAACGAAATCAATTAATATGGAACGTTTTTAATCAATAAGAACGGGACATTTCAAAAAGCACCCCCTGTCAACATAAACGGGAGACAACTAATCCAACCGTATGCCCTTACCCTTGTCCAAGCCGGAACCTATAAAATGATAAACAACGAGAGGGTAAGCAATGCTTAGTGAGTGCAACAATTATACATACATATATATAACCTATCCATTTGCAATCACAATACCAAATACCTCATACTAACTTGTAACTCAAATAGCATGTCAACATACCCGTAACACTAACCAGTCGTACATTATCACACCACTTCATTAGCATATACTCAACTCAATATATATATATATATATATATATATATATATATATATATATATATATATATATATATATATATATATATATATAATATGCTAAACAAAACAACAATCTCAATATGGTTAACCAATATCGCTATGGTGCTACCGGCTCGTGGTTCACACCATACGCTTTTGAGTCATACTCGTTTATAGTGCTACCGGCTCGTGGTTCACACTCGATGCTACCGGCTCGTGGTTCACATCTTAGTTTATAGTGCTACCGGCTCGTGGTTCACACTCGATGCTACCGGCTCGTGGTTCACATCCTAACCCACACATGTTATGGCACTACCGGCTCGGTGGTTCATAGCATAACATTCAAAAATAAATACGCTATATACACATACGTATAATTACTCCACTCACCTTGTCACAAGGATGATGATTTAGCACTTCCGAGCTTCAACGCAATGTACCTAAATCATTAAGTGCACATTCAATTTCACAACTAGTGGGATTAACCACGATACTCCCACTTGAGCATTTAATGACCCAATTTGCATTAAATGACTCAACTACACACAACCGCCCATAAATGGCCAAGACTCGACTTTAATCACTAAGGCTAGTGAATTAAAGTCTACTAACTTCAATTAACACAAAACTTAGGGTAATCCATACCCATTTCATCTAATTAGGTCAACTAGTACATTTTGACCCATTTTATATTCCTTAGACTCACAATCAAGTCAAACTTACTCATTTACACTTCTTTCATTAATCTTAAAGTGCATTAGTGACTAACAACACCATTTGACACTTACAACCTCAAATCATAATGCCAAAACCATAGATTGTGGCTATTAAGGTTTCATTACAACAACACAACCCAAATTCACCCATTTTACCCTCAAATGGGTCATACAAATCTCTAGTAACCAAAACCCTAGCCATTAACCAATTAAAACTTAAAACATAAGGTTAGAACTTACCAAGACTATCCACTTGTAGCTAACAACAAGGAGAACAACTTTAACTCTTGCTCCTAGGATTGATCCACAAATCTTCACCTCCAAATCTTAAGTTTATTGTAAGTGGACTTTGTGTTTTGGGAGAGAAATTGGAAAGAAAAGAGAAAAGGAAATGAAATAAATGGAATAAGTGGCTGTGATTTAATGCTCCAATCTGATCTACAAGCAAAAAGACCAAATTACCCCTAAAACCCTTTTAAATTGAGTAGAAATCGGAGTCAGAACAGTAGAGATGCCGCGACGCGGCCAATTTGTCGCGGCGCGACTTATCGAAGGAAAAACGACCCCTTTTAACCCAACTTCTGATCCAGATTTGCTTGATATGCCGCGGCGCGGACCCAATTGTCACGGCGCGGCCTAAGGCTGTATCTGAACAGCTCGACCAACTTAAACAATTTTCGATTTTATTTAATTTGTACATTCCAAACCCGCTTCCTATATTCTCCTAGCCTTCAACAATAGTCTCACAAGACTTAACGCTAACCAAACCCATGTTTAAACTTATACATGCACACATTATCAAGTATACATATATGTATATGTATATATATATATATATATATATATATATATATATATATATATATCTACACATATATTCATACATTTACGCATAAGCTAACGAGTTATAAACGTACAAATGATTAAGTAAGTAGCTTTCGATACGTACGGGAAAACGGGATGTTACAACTCTCCCCCACTTGAATCGGAGCGCGTCCTCGCGATCCAAGCCGCATGACAAGAAGGAAGATAAACCAACACAAACTCTTCGGGCTCCCAAGTAAACTCGGAACCCTTACTACGACGCCATTGAACTTTAAAAGTCCTAACCTCTTTATGCCTCAACCTTTTGACCTTCTCATCAAGTATGGTAATCGGTTCCTCGATATACTCTAACTTATTATTTAGCTCAATCTCGTCTAATGGGACCCAAGATGAATCATCTGCAAGACACTTACGGAGATGGGAGACATGACATGTATTATGGATCCCCGCAAGCTCTTCGGGTAATTCCAAACGATACGCGACTTCACCAACACGAGCTAAAACCTTAAACGGCCCAATAAACTGAGGAGCTAACTTTCCCCGTTTTCGAAATCGAATAATACCTTTCCATGGTGAAAGTTTGAGCATCACCATGTCACCTTCTTGAAATTCGATCGTTCGTCTACGTTTATCGGCATACGACTTTTACCTATCTTGAGCCTTTTTCAAATGCTCTCGAATCATATCAATCTTGCTATTCGTCTCTAAAACCAAATCGGTACTTCCGATTTCCTTTTGTCCCACTTCACCCTAACAAATCGGGATTCGACATCTACGCCCATAAAGCATCACATATGGAGGCATCCCGATACTAGTATGATAACTATTATTGTACGAGAATTCCACCAAAGGCAAATGCTCATCCCAACTACCACCGAAATCAATAATGCACGCACGTAACATATCTTCCAAAGTTTGATTCGTACGTTCGGTTTGACCGTCTGTTTGAGGATGATACGCCGTGCTTAATTTTAATTGCGTACCCATATCTTCATGAAATTTCTCCCAAAACCGAGATGTAAAACGGGTATCTCGATCCGAAATAATAGATATAGGAACTCCGTGTCGAGAGATAACTTCCTTGATAAACAACTTAGCCAAGGTCTCCGACGATATTGCTTCTTTAATGGGAAGAAACAAAGCACTTTTCTTCAATCGATCTACTATAACCCAAATCGAATCAATTTGGGTTCTCGCCGTTTTAGGTAACTTTGTGATGAAATCCATGGTAATGTGCTCCCATTTCCATTTCGGGATTTCTAACGGTTGTAACTTACCATACGGCTTTTGGTGCTCGGCCTTAACTTGCAAACACGTGATGCATTGCTCAACATACTTCACAACATCACGTTTCATGCCCGGCCACCAATAATCTTTCCTTAAATCAAGATACATTTTCGTCACGCCCGGGTGAATGGAATACTTTGACTTATGTGCTTCATCAAGTAATACTTGTAGATAATCACCCATCTTAGGCACCCACACTCTTCCTTGAAAAGACAACAAACCACGCGAACCCATTGTAATGAATTCCGATTGCCCCATAATTCGTTCCGCATGCTTGTTGTGAACGTAAGCCTCTATTTGAATCACACCAAGTTTTTCAAGAAAATCGTTAGTAATAATCATACGTAACAATCCCAATCGTAACGTCGGGTGATGACTCTTTCGACTTAACGCATCCGCGACCACATTTGCCTTGCCCGGATGATAAAGTATTTCACAATCATAATCTTTCACCACATCCATCCACCTGCGTTGACGATAATTCAAATCTCGTTGATTAAAGAGATGTTTCAAACTCTTATGATCCGAATAAATAGTACACTTGACACCATACAAGTAATGGCGCCAAATTTTCAACGCATGCACAACCGCCGCCAACTCAAGATCATGAGTCGGATATCTTGTTTCGTGTTCCTTCAATTGTCGAGAGGCATAAGCGATGACTTTACCTCTTTGCATTAGAACACACCCGAGTCCATTTAACGAGGCATCACAATAAACCGTCATGTCTTCCACTCCTTCCGGCAATACTAAGACCGGAACTTGACACAACTTCTCTTTTAACAATTGAAAAGCAACTTCTTGCTCGTTCTCCCAATTAAATCTCGCGTTCTTCCTTGTCAACTTCGTCAATGAAGAAGCGATCTTGGAAAAGTCTTGAATAAACCGACGATAATAACCGGCCAATCCGAGAAAACTTCGGACCTCCGTAGGCGTAGTCGGTTGTCTCCAACTCTTCACCGTCTCTATCTTCCCCGGTGTAACGACTCGGAAATTTCCGACCAAATTTAAACTCTAATCTCTATATGGTTCCGACACGATAAGCAAAAACCCTAAAGTTGACCCGCACTTTTTCGATCGTTCTATACTTATAAGATTAATATTTACATAAATTAAACCTTACCAACATGATAAGCAATCCAAATTGTTGAGACTTATGTTTTCGAAAAGAGTTTTACACAACGTTTGACCGTCTAGTTTGACCGATGATATCACGAACTATATAACATATGATAATTATACGTTTGTGTATATATATGTATATATACATATTTAACATGGTTTATGGATGTTTTAATATCTCATTTTGTATTAATAACAATAAGTTATAAGTATATTTTGAAACTACTAACTTAAGTTTTCAAAACAATAACCATACATAACGTTATTTGATATAAATACTTATGACTTATAATGTTTATACATATAACGTATAAGTAATGTATTTAATCACTTTTAAGGACTTAAATACATAAAACAATATAAGTATATTCACAAAAGATAGCTATATTTGAATCCTCGTTCCGTTTTCTCAAAGATTTCTACACGTATATTTAGGGTATATGTACCCGTATCATACGCAGCTTCTAGATGTATTTACTATTGGTATATACCAATAAAAATCTGCTCCTTAGCAGCCTTAAATGATTAAGAAACATGTGGAACCAACCATTTGTCAAGTAGCATGAATTATTTAGCAAGAAAACAAAGTTAGGTATCTTTTTTTTCCTTTATAACCTAAAAACGTTTTTATGCATGCACACCATTTCTTCACCCCATTTTCTCATACTTACACTTCCATTTCTCTCTCAAAATACTCTTAACTTCATACTTGATCATCTCCAAGCATTTTCCCCATCATTTAGCTTCAAAAACCTTACTTAAACACCATAAGAAAACCATACAAAAACACTTCAAGAAATCCTTCCAAGAACACAAACTTACTTCCAATCTTTCATCCAATTCCATCACCCTTTTGGTTCTAGCTTTTTACTCTTATTTTACAGCAACCTTGTCCAAGGAACTTGAGGTAGTATCTATGTTCATAACCTTATTCGATTCATATATATATAGCTATCATATTTTGTGGTATACAATTTTAACAACAAGAACATAGTTTGAAAGTTTTCAAACTTGTTTTCAAACTAAATAGATCCTTCTAACTTAACTTTTAAAATACTTCAAGACCTGTAATATAACTTAAATATATGCTAACTTAACAAGGTATAACTTGGTTTTTCAAAGAATATCTTAAAAACTGTTTTTACGACGTCGGAGTGTAACCGGGGACTGTTTTGGGTTGGATAATTAAAAACTATCTTAAACTTTGAATTGGAGGTTTATGTTCTGGAAAAATGATTTTTACTATAAATATGTTAACACATAAAAATTTCATGATTTAATTCAAAGTATAAGTATTTTTAGAAAAATGGTCATTAAGTGTTATTTTTTTGTAACAAAAATGTTTAACTTCATAAGTTTCACTAAAGTTTCACCTATGCCGTGTGATTTTGAATACAAACCAAGGTATTTTCAGTTCATAGTCTTATAGAGGGACTCGATCCAAGGAGATGGCAAGTTGAATCAACGAAAACGGATTTGTAACGAAGAAACTATGACCGAAACAAAATTGGTTATCCTAGACTTGTTTAACTTCGGGATTAATTGGGAAAAATTAAATAAATCACATATTTCTAAGATAACATGATATTTTATATATATGTACTTATAATTCAATTTTATATGGTTCAGGATCACCCGTAAACAACACGAGAAGATTAATCATAAGATCCCATGTTTGTACGCAACACGTCATTTGACAACACCGGTACTTTATGTACGCAACACGTCATTTGACAACACCGGTACCGTGGGTCAAGATTAATCTCGACCAATACATATACGATGGGGTTTTATTTATTTCGTTGGGGGTTTTATTTATTTCATTGCGGGTATATTAAACATCTAAAAATGAACCATTAAAATTGAATTACTAACAACGAGCTGCTAACTACGGACTAAGGAATTATTCAAAGTATTAAAAGTATAACAAGTATATATATGTGACGTTTGTTTAAAAAGAAAAGGTATTGATATATTATATATGGATAGGTTCGTGATATCAACCGGAGACCAAGTCAAATTATATATATCTTCAAGACGAAAGTGAGTATATAGTCCCACTTTTAAACTCTAAATATTTCGGGATGAGAATACATGTATTTTATGTTTTACGTTATGGACACAAGTAACTGAAAAATATATTCTACGTTGAGTTGTACCACTGGCATACTTCCATGTAGCTTGGTAACTAATATTTACAGCGGTATTGTAAACGCGAATCCTGTTGATAGATCTATCGGGCCTGACAACCCCAACCGGACTGGACGACCAGTATTCAACGGTTGCACAGTACTTCGTTTCGTGACTACACTTGGTACAGTGTAGTAAGATTTCATATTAAAGGGAATATGCGACGTGATTAATTGTTAAGTATGGTTACCAAGTGCTCAACCACTTAGAATATTTTTATTAAAATGTTTATATATGAAATCTTGTGGTCTATATTTATATCGCTGTCGACATTAAACCTATATCTCACCAACTTTATGTTGACATTTTAAAGCATGTTATTCTCAGGTATGAGTTAAGTCTTCCGCTGTGCATTATCTCGTACTAAGGATACTACTTGAGGCCATTAAGGACTTATATCATAAGGCGTTGCATTCGAGTCATTGAAGTTCATAGAGACTATTATTAAGTAAATGGCGGTTTAGGTCATTTGAATATTATGAAATGTCAGGAGAATATGTCAATTATGGATGTAACTATAGATTGCCTTATAAGAATAAATGCAACGTTTGTAAGATGTATCATATAGAGGGCAAGTACCTCGCAATGTTATCAACTATTGTAATTCGTTTGTAATCAATATGGACAACGTCCGGATGATTAGTTTCGGATCCTTTCAGTTGGTATCAGAGCGTTGGTCTTAGCGAACCAGGCCTTGCATTAGTGTGTCTAACTAGTAGTTGTTAGGATACATTAAGTGAGTCTGGACTTTGACCGTGTCTGCCTGTCAAAAGTTTTGCTTATCAATCCTAGTCGGAAATCATCTGCTTATCATTCTTAGGGAACTGCCTGCTTATCATTCTTAAGTCTAGACACGTCTTACTTCATTTAGTGCATCGATAGTGTATAGACAAAATTCATATCCTAGCGTATCTGTTACGATAGACATTGCCTGACGTATTTCAAATATTCTCCGTAATTCATGGGATTTTGATATTATATATACATATGTAAATTATGTATTGAAGAGTACCAAACCCAACTCCTATAATCTATTCCAAACCAAAAATTCATTTCTCCGACCATACAAGATGGATTCTTCATCCAGCTCAAATTCCTCCGACTTCGATAGCTTCGCCGATATGGATTTCCATTCGAGCTCCGAGAACAGCGTTACCGGAATGGATCAACCAATTTCCCATCATCTATTCTGGATGAAGTGGGTATGGGTTCGTAATATACTAAATTTCTGGAGGCAAGAAGAAGGTGATCCATTCCATCCACCAAATTGTCCTCTTAACGATGAACCTGAAGCACTTACCGGCGAACCTATTCGAAACACCATTTTCTCGCTCATTTCTAGAGTATCTCGTCATGATTACATACTATCCCATATTTCAAATCTTGTTCATTCGCTCGTTCCAACCGTCAATCATCCCGGTATAATAGAAGAAGTCAACGAACTCCGTGCTCGGGTAGTGGTTTTGGAGAATATGGTGCGAAGGTTACAAACACCAACAGCAGCACCAGCAGCATAATCCGTACTACCATCGTCAACGCCGACAGTACCTTTATCACCCCAATCACAACCGCGCCTTAAATCTCAACATCACAATCTGTATCTCGAATATCAACATCACACGACTCAATATCTGTACTTCGAGTATGATCTTCGTTCTATATATCGTTCTACATCGATTATCTTCGCTTTACGTATCGTATGACGATTATGTAATTTATAAAGTCTTAGAGATTATGTAATCTAGAATTAATGATAAATCAAATGAGTTTAATATCTTATTGACTCATTAAATCTATGATTATCTCTGAAGAAAATATATATGCAAGTATATTTTCATAAAGATAGTAATTAAAAATTCCTTCGTACAAACTATTAATGATGAAAATATTTTAACGGGTGGGTAGTACCCGAGGAATATTTAGAATTCACATTAATAAGTTATATTGTACATTCTTGAATCTGATTCAACGGTTATCTATTATCTTACTTACAACCACCGATATTCGTATCCGCTCACCCCAGAATAACCATTTTCAATCAAATTTCATATTCGGATTTTGACCTACCAGAATCCAACAAGTGGCATAAAGAAGAAAACATTGGACAAAAAAAAAATTGTTAGAAACACACGATTTAACTAATTATAAATCTATTAAGGATTCCACGCTAACTGTTCCGGCTAACTCTGGACAATTAAAATGAATTAAAATGTTGATTGTAACATATGAAGCTAAACAATTCTTCAAGCTTGCCACTTGATTTTATCTTAAACCTCATTCGTAACTTGACGATTACAATTCGCATTCAAATCCTTTCATGATTCCTGAAAACACCTCGACCGAGAAGTTGAACCCGCCGCACCTCGCCTACGGAATGAAGATTTATACATACAGTTATACACCTGAAGAACTCTCGAACCCAAATTCATAATTTAACACATAACGTATTGAATCCTTTGCCATTTATTAGCAAGAACAACCCTACAATTCCTTTTCAAGAAGCTAATTTTGTCACAGCTCCACTTCGACTTTTCAGTGAGATTATTTCTATTATAATCATGATATTTATACCTTGTCCTTTCGCCGTCATTACCGGAAAACCTTTTATATCCCTCGACAACATCAACAGGTGCACCAGCTGATCGTTATCCTTTTGGCGAAATCAACAATCAGTATTTTGAAAATCTCGCGAAACTTCTTCCATCATATCTATAATGTCTATCCCTAAGAATTTCATGATCTGAACGTGAAGTTTCTGAAAAACACCCGGGACTATGAAATAGTTCTTGAAATGCTAACGAAGCAGCAAAAACTGTAAACAACTTTAACGGTCAAAAGTTTGATGACAAAGAATAGTAAGGTGGTAAAGCTGGAAAAAAAAAAGTTTGGAACTAGAAAACGGATGAAGCAAAGTATGAAAGAGGCTGTGGATAAATCACAGGGACTGAACCTGCTCTCAAAGAATACAAACGATTCCGTACCTGCTGAAACCGTCAGTAAGAACCCTACTCTTTATTCAAAACCTTGCCCGGATGATATTTTTCATCATCATCTTATCTTAGATATTATAAGATATCTTCATATCATTCGTTATACATATTTTTCATATTTCTGGAGATATTTTTACAACTATTCCTATCTGCGATCATTTATCTCTCCGTAACATCTGCGTTACAATATAAAAGAAACTGTGTTAATTTCTAAATTCTGAAACCTCCGAGATTAAAATATAAATGATTTGAAGTAGTGTTGGGAACTGATGCATGAATTAGTATAATATAATGAAACTTGATCAACTTCATTATATTACAGTAAGTCATGTTAAGTTTCTAATGGAATGTGATGATTCACAGTACCGTCATCATGTGCCATGTTACACGGCTCTTACATTCTATCAAGTCTCCAAACATATTAGAACGTATCACCTTGATAGTTCTATTTTTCCAGAATATTCGAGTAATTTAACGAATCAAGATCGTGCCATTACAATTTCATTCTAAAACCAATAGCTAGGTTCATTCCAAATTTCCTACCTACGAATTTCGGACCATTGTTCGCTTGGCTCGAGGACGGGAAGAAGAAACGAAGGGACAAAACCTCAGAATAGAAATAGGAACATAAACCACAGCAAATAAGAGAGAGCATTAACTGTGGATGATAATGATTTTAAGGGACGGGAGTAAGAACATCGAAATATAAGGGAAGGTATAAAACCTAACAACAACCCCGAAACTACAAACCGTGCATATCAATACGTATTGCAACGTAAAGGCACGGGAGAATTAAAAACATTATAATTCCAAGGAAAGGATAAAAGAGAATAGATTCTTCTGGTGATAGATGAAAAAGAAGAATGAAAGATATGAAAGTTAGAAATATAACAAGGATTAGAATGGGATGTAGCATATTAGCGAATGTCTTAAAGTAGGAACTAAAGAGAAAGAATAGAAGATGTGGGAAGAAAGAAAGGGAAGGAGGTAAATTTATAGTGAAATATTCGACAAAGAAATCAAAACAGATTGCCGCGTTAAATCAAAGAAGATCCTGATCGCCGCAAAACTAAATCTTATTACATAAGATTTTCTTTAAAACCCTTAAATCCCGGAAATCGATCATAATCACGTCATCGGTTACAACAATTCTATATTTACTCATTTCACTCTTTTGTGATAGCTTCGCTCGTGCGTCTCACATAACCGAATCGTTTTATCTAAATCTTTCAATAATGATAAAATTTCATTATTACCTCATATTCGTCATGAAAACATTCCTATTGTTATTTATGACAACCTCTACCAAATTTCGAGGACGAAATTTCTTTAACGGGTGGGTACTGTAACGACTCGGAAATTTCCGACCAAATTTAAACTCTAATCTCTATATGGTTCCGACACGATAAGCAAAAACCCTAAAGTTGACCCGCACTTTTTCGATCGTTCTATACTTATAAGATTAATATTTACATAAATTAAACCTTACCAACATGATAAGCAATCCAAATTGTTGAGACTTATGTTTTCGAAAAGAGTTTTACACAAAGTTTGACCGTCTAGTTTGACCGATGATATCACGAACTATATAACATATGATAATTATATGTTTGTGTATATATATGTATATATACATATTTAACATGGTTTATGGATGTTTTAATATCTCATTTTGTATTAATAACAATAAGTTATAAGTATATTTTGAAACTACTAACTTAAGTTTTCAAAACAATAACCATACATAACGTTATTTGATATAAATACTTATGACTTATAATGTTTATACATATAACGTATAAGTAATGTATTTAATCACTTTTAAGGACTTAAATACATAAAACAATATAAGTATATTCACAAAAGATAGCTATATTTGAATCCTCGTTCCGTTTTCTCAAAGATTTCTACACGTATATTTAGGGTATATGTACCCGTATCATACGCAGCTTCTAGATGTATTTACTATTGGTATATACCAATAAAAATCTGCTCCTTAGCAGCCTTAGATGATTAAGAAACATGTGGAACCAACCATTTGTCAAGTAGCATGAATTATTTAGCAAGAAAACAAAGTTAGGTATCTTTTTTTTCCTTTATAACCTAAAAACGTTTTTATGCATGCACACCATTTCTTCACCCCATTTTCTCATACTTACACTTCCATTTCTCTCTCAAAATACTCTTAACTTCATACTTGATCATCTCCAAGCATTTTCCCCATCATTTAGCTTCAAAAACCTTACTTAAACACCATAAGAAAACCATACAAAAACACTTCAAGAAATCCTTCCAAGAACACAAACTTACTTCCAATCTTTCATCCAATTCCATCACCCTTTTGGTTCTAGCTTTTTACTCTTATTTTACAGCAACCTTGTCCAAGGAACTTGAGGTAGTATCTATGTTCATAACCTTATTCGATTCATATATATATAGCTATCATATTTTGTGGTATACAATTTTAACAACAAGAACATAGTTTGAAAGTTTTCAAACTTGTTTGCAAACTAAATAGATCCTTCTAACTTAACTTTTAAAATACTTCAAGACCTGTAATATAACTTAAATATATGCTAACTTAACAAGGTATAACTTGGTTTTTCAAAGAATATCTTAAAAACTGTTTTTACGACGTCGGAGTGTAACCGGGGACTGTTTTGGGTTGGATAATTAAAAACTATCTTAAACTTTGAATTGGAGGTTTATGTTCTGGAAAAATGATTTTTACTATAAATATGTTAACACATAAAAATTTCATGATTTAATTCAAAGTATAAGTATTTTTAGAAAAATGGTCATTAAGTGTTATTTTTTTGTAACAAAAATGTTTAACTTCATAAGTTTCACTAAAGTTTCACCTATGCCGTGTGATTTTGAATACAAACCAAGGTATTTTCAGTTCATAGTCTTAAAGAGGGACTCGATCCAAGGAGATGGCAAGTTGAATCAACGAAAACGGATTTGTAACGAAGAAACTATGACCGAAACAAAATTGGTTATCCTAGACTTGTTTAACTTCGGGATTAATTGGGAAAAATTAAATAAATCACATATTTCTAAGATAACATGATATTTTATATATATGTACTTATAATTCAATTTTATATGGTTCAGGATCACCCGTAAACAACACGAGAAGATTAATCATAAGATCCCATGTTTGTACGCAACACGTCATTTGACAACACCGGTACTTTATGTACGCAACACGTCATTTGACAACACCGGTACCGTGGGTCAAGATTAATCTCGACCAATACATATACGATGGGGTTTTATTTATTTCGTTGGGGGTTTTATTTATTTCATTGCGGGTATATTAAACATCTAAAAATGAACCATTAAAATTGAATTACTAACAACGAGCTGCTAACTACGGACTAAGGAATTATTCAAAGTATTAAAAGTATAACAAGTATATATATGTGACGTTTGTTTAAAAAGAAAAGGTATTGATATATTATATATGGATAGGTTCGTGATATCAACCGGAGACCAAGTCAAATTATATATATCTTCAAGACGAAAGTGAGTATATAGTCCCACTTTTAAACTCTAAATATTTCGGGATGAGAATACATGTATTTTATGTTTTACGTTATGGACACAAGTAACTGAAAAATATATTCTACGTTGAGTTGTACCACTGGCATACTTCCATGTAGCTTGGTAACTAATATTTACAGCGGTATTGTAAACGCGAATCCTGTTGATAGATCTATCGGGCCTGACAACCCCAACCGGACTGGACGACCAGTATTCAACGGTTGCACAGTACTTCGTTTCGTGACTACACTTGGTACAGTGTAGTAAGATTTCATATTAAAGGGAATATGCGACGTGATTAATTGTTAAGTATGGTTACCAAGTGCTCAACCACTTAGAATATTTTTATTAAAATGTTTATATATGAAATCTTGTGGTCTATATTTATATCGCTGTCGACATTAAACCTATATCTCACCAACTTTATGTTGACATTTTAAAGCATGTTATTCTCAGGTATGAATTAAGTCTTCCGCTGTGCATTATCTCGTACTAAGGATACTACTTGAGGCCATTAAGGACTTATATCATAAGGCGTTGCATTCGAGTCATTGAAGTTCATAGAGACTATTATTAAGTAAATGGCGGTTTAGGTCATTTGAATATTATGAAATGTCAGGCGAATATGTCAATTATGGATGTAACTATAGATTGCCTTATAAGAATAAATGCAACGTTTGTAAGATGTATCATATAGAGGGCAAGTACCTCGCAATGTTATCAACTATTGTAATTCGTTTGTAATCAATATGGACAACGTCCGGATGATTAGTTTCGGATCCTTTCACCCGGATCCACTTGAATGCCATCTTTGTTTACAATGTGGCCAAGGAATTGAACTTCCCTTAGCCAAAATTCACATTTGGAGAACTTAGCATACAACTTTCCCCTTTCGTAACGTCTTCAAAACTTCACGCAAATGGCGTTCATGTTTGTTCATACTTTTCGAGTAGACAAGTATGTCGTCAATGAACACAATTACCGACTTGCCCAACATAGATTGGCACACTATGTTCATAAGATCCATGAATGCCGCCGGTGCATTCGTAAGACCAAAAGGCATAACTACAAACTCAAAATGCCCATAACGCGTTCGAAAAGCCGTTTTCTCAATATCTTCCTCACGGACCAGCATTTGGTGATAGCCGGACCGTAGGTCAATCTTTGAGAAATACGTCGCACCTTGGAGTTGGTCAAACAAATCGTCAATCCTAGGCAATGGATAACGATTTTTGATCGTCACTTTATTCAATTCCCTATAGTCGATGCACATCCGCATACTACCATCCTTCTTTTTCATGAATAAAATCGGAGCGCCCCATGGCGAAGCACTCGGTCGAATAAAACCCTTCTCAAGCAACTCTTGGGTTTGATTTAACAACTCTTGCATTTCCGTCGGTGCTAAACGATAAGGAGTTTTAGAAATGGGAGTAGCTCCCGGGACCAACTCAATGCGAAATTCAACTTGTCTTTCCGCCGAAACACCCGGTAACTCGTCCCGAAAAATGTCTTCGAATTCACTAACCACCGGAATTTCACGAATGGGTGTTGGCTCATCACGAGTATCAACAATATGGGCAAGAAAAGCCATGCCACCACTAACAAGAAAACGACGTGCCCGTGCAAAAGAACATATCGGCACAAGTCTTCTGCGTTTATGGGCGTGAATAATTAACTCTCCCCCACTAGGGGTCTTCACACGAATAAACTTCTTATGGCATGCAATATCGTCTCTATTTTGATCGAGCCAATCCATACCAACAACGATATCAAAATCGCCCAAAGTCATAGGGATAAGATCAATTTTAAAGTTTTCGGCACCAAAAACAACATCACAATTTTTACACACATTAACCACTAGCACCATCTTGCCGTCCGCTATTTCGACTTCTACCGGATGACTTAACTTAGCTAACGGTCTATCAAGTTTAGGCACAAATTTTGGAGACACAAACGACAAATTTGCACCGCTATCAATTAAAGTCCTTGCCGGATTAGAGTTAACCATAAAAGTACCTGAGACAACTTCGTTGGATTGTTTGGCTTCGTCATTGGTCATCAAGTAGTTGCGACCCCTAGCTGTGACCGCCGCCTTCTCTAACTTCTTAGCATGATCATTATTCAAATCGGGCCCTCTTTACCACAATTAAAGCAAGTGATTTTGGTCGACGCCTTGGTGCAATCGCGGGCCATGTGCCCTCTTTGGTTACAATTATAACACGTGGGTCTGAAACCCCCGAAAGTACCCTTCTTCACACTATTAACGCTCTCGGAGCCTTTCTTGTTCTTTTTATTTGAAAAATTCGAATGACTCGAACCTTCAAACTTTCTCTTTGAAAAAGTGAAATCACTCTTCCTTGGAACCTCCAGCTCAAAACCCCTAGCCAACTCATATAAATCTTCAAAAGACTTAGCCATCCCCCGGCTAATCTTACCCTTCAGCTCATCACTTAAAGTACGGTAGAAATCTAGCATTAACTTGTGATCATCACCAACATACTCCGGACAAAAACGAGTCTTTGCCAAGAAAGTAGACTTGAGAGTAACCAAGTCCATTGAACCTTGTCGCAAATTGTGCAACTCGTCCCAGATTTTATCAAGATCGGAAGAAGTTCGGTATTCTTGGAAAAATTCCTTCTTAAACTCCTCCCATGTCAAGCTCATGCATTGTTCCTCCCCATATAAATTGATTTTATCATCCCACCACAACTTGCCTTCTTCACGTAACATGCTAGATCCATACCTCGTCTTCTTCTCGGGAGGACACTCCGCGGTATGGAATGCCCCCTCGATATTGAAAATCCAACAAGTACTTTTCAATGGATCCCTCACCCCATTAAACATCGGAGGTTGAGTATCCTTGAAATTTTTGTAGTAGAAGTCCCGCCTTCCTTCACCTCCTTCACCACGAGGATAAATGTTTCTAGAGTCAAGAGCCTCATCGACAGTGGCCTTCATTCGTTCATTAATTAAATCGGTTATTTGCTAGTCAACCGATTCCTTGAAAACCTTTCCCACGCTAACAAGGAAGTCCTCCTTGTAGTTCTTCAAGATGGCCTCAACTTTGGCCGTGAATTCGGGGTCCTCGCTTGTACCACCGATATCGTTATCATGTCCGTTTCTCACCTTCATTCTATAAAACGGAAAAGGTTAAACCATGAACGAAAGGCATAACACGTAAGTATATACATGCGCACCACACTACTCCATCTTTCTCAACAATCGTCGTACATTACTCGTTTGACACGATTTGCACCCGTAACAACGGTAGCTAATCGTTGTTACGCGAGCACGTCGCATTAACTTGCTAGTACAACGTCCGTCTTGCTTGATGATTGCTAAACACAACACAAAACAATTAGCACAAGGTTAGTTCACATAAACCAAAGCACTAACAATTTCCGATTAGACCCACATTCCTACAAGTCCCGCATAAAGCGCTCACACAATAAATGCTAAGTCTAGGCACCTATCTCAAGTCGCCTAAATCCCTTAGACCATGCTCTGATACCACTTGAAACAACCCAACCCGTATTCCATACGATAATTTTTTTTTTATAATACACATTTACGCGCCAATTAAAAATGTAAACCATTCCACAAGTTCCATTTAAACGTACATCATTTTAAATATTTACAAAAGGCACGAAGGCCATTAATTAAGTTTTATATAAGTTTGACCCACTACAATGATAGTTTATAATCCAAACGACACTCGAGCACGGTTTGGGGCTAAACTACCCAAAACGTTAGGCCAACTTCAAAAAGCTAACACCAAAAGCACCCCCTGTCAACATAAACGGGAGACAACTAATCTAACCGTATGCCCTTACCCTTGTCCAAGCCGGAACCTATAAAATGATAAACAACGAGAGGGTAAGCAATGCTTAGTGAGTGCAACAATTATACATACATATATATAACCTCTCCATTTGCAATCACAATACCAAATACCTCATACGAACTTGTAACTCAAATAGCATGTCAACATACCCGTAACACTAACCAGTCGTACATTATCACACCACTTCATTAGCATATACTCAACTCAATATATATATATATATATATATATATATATATATATATATATATATATATATATATATATATATATATATATATATATATATATATATATATATATATATATATATATATATAATATGCTAAAAAAAACAACAATCTCAATATGGTTAACCAATATCGCTATGGTGCTACCGGCTCATGGTTCACACCATACGCTTTTGAGTCATACTCGTTTATAGTGCTACCGGCTCGTGGTTCACACTCGATGCTACCGACTCGTGGTTCACATCTTAGTTTATAGTGCTACCGGCTCGTGGTTCACACTCGATGCTACCGGCTCGTGGTTCATATCCTAACCCACACATGTTATGGCACTACTGGCTCGGTGGTTTATACCATAACATTCACAAATAAATACGCTATATACACATACGTATAATTACTCTACTCACCTTGTCACAAGGATGATGATTTAGCACTTCCGAGCTTCAACGCAATGTACCTAAATCATTAAGTGCACATTCAATTTCACAACTAGTGGGATTAACCACGATACTCCCACTTGAGCATTTTGTGACAACCCGGAAATTTCCAACCAAATTTAAACTTTATCTTTATATTATTCCGACACGATAAGCAAAGTTTGTTAAGTTAAATCTCAAGAATTTTAAATTGTGTTCATACATTCATTATAACCTCGACCAAATTCCGACGATTCACGAACCGTTATATATAAATAAATATGTATATATATGTATATATATATTATAACTTGAGAATATTAATAAAGTATTAAACGTATAATAATTTACATGAACATATTTGTTTCAATATGTTTATCGATGGAATTAGAAGATAATATCAAATGATTGATTTATCAGATACATTATGATATGATTACGGGTCTATATTATGAGGTCCACAATGATTTAAGAAATCTATTCTTTTTGACAACATTCGGAAAATGGTAAAGTGATTTATAGGTAAGAACGTGAAGTGTAAATAACTTAGATGTTGGATATCGACAAGTTAAGTAACTCGACATTTTTCATTAAGATGATTTCATACGTTTATTTAACCTTTGAGCTTTATCCCATGCTTCACCAACAAACTGTAATTTAAAAACTTGAAACATATTATGAATATATATGATTCTACTTTTCTAAAACATTTTATGATATAACGATTTCTATTATTTTAACCTTTAAAAAAAATGATTCTTAAAAATATATTTTGTTTTGGAAAACAAAATTATTATATTTATTTGACTTAGTTTCAAACGTACAAAAACGTTTTCAGTTTAAAAAGAACTTTATTATTAAAACGTATATAACTTTTATAAATATCTAGAACCACTTTTGACAACTCATTACTTAACCAGTATGATAAAGATAACGATATTTATATTTTATTTTATTAAATATATATAACGATTTAAATTAATATTATATATATTTATACGCGTATTATACGTACATAGTTTTATACTTTTACTATACTTAAACTTTACCTTTACTTTATTTTTACTTTACTTTAACTTTAATAATTCACTTTAATAATTCATACTTTAATAATTCACTTTAATAATTCATACTTTAATAATTCACTTTAATAATTCATACTTTAATAATTCACTTTAATAATTCATACTTTAATAATTCACTTTAATAATTCAAAAATCTATTATAAATAGAATTTAATAGGTTTCATTATTTCATAGAAACTTGAAAATATTTTTCTCTAAACTCTCTCAATCGATTTACATATATATATATTTACTCCGTATTATTTCAAGATATTATTAGTATACATAAAATATTACGTCAGAGTGCTGTCCGAGTGATTTTGAAATTGTTTTTCGAGTGGGATTGGATTAAGGAAATTATGGGTTATAGCTATGGAGGTGATTGGGTATGGTTCATGGGTATGCTCGTGAGGTCAATATAGTGTTTATCATCTCCGTTGCGTCTACGTACCTTTCCAGCAATATTGGATCTCAATATTGATACGTGAGTACTCATAATTTAACTTTTACATACTAATAGTGTATCCCTGACTAGTGCTCGAGTATATAGGATTATGCATGTTTGTACTTTTGATATTGCCTTTAGTTAGGTTATGTTGAATCCTGAATTAGTTATATATGCGACTGAGATAAGGTATAAGATATGCATGTCGTTGGAAAGCTAGCGAAAAATTAAGAACTTTTCATTTAGATATCGAATGATTTCGATGAACGGATTTGAAGTTATAGTCCATCGAATTTTTGTATTATTATTAAAAATGATTATTATTATCGTCGTTATTATCGTCGTTCTAGTTTTATCTTATTATTATTATTATTATTATTATTATTATTATTATTATTATTATTATTATTATTATTATTATTATCATCTTTATCAATAAAAGGATTTATCATTAAAAATTATTTTTTTTTTTATTATTACTATCGTTATTATCGTTAAAGTTATAATTAGTATTATTATTATTATCCAATTATTATTATTATTATCATTATTATTGGTATTATTATTATTATTATCATTATTAATATATATATATATATCATTATTTAAAAATAGTTATTGTTATTGTTATTATTATTATTACTATATTATCATTAAGATAATTATTAGTATTATCATTAATAATGTTATAGTAACTATCATTATTAATATTAGTGTAATTAAAACAAATATTTGTAACACCTAATTATTTTGATTACTATTATTATCATTATTACGAACACGATATAAAAGACGATTAAAAGCTATTAAACGAAACGATTAGGAAATAATGGGTAAGAGTATCATGATGAAATTAAAATATTATAAGATATTGATTTAGATAAAATTATCGTTCTTATTATTTTTATCATTACTATTATTATTAAAATTATCGTTAGTATTAAAACTATCATTTTAACAAAAATTATCATTTTAATAGAAATGTCATTGTTACTATAAAATATCATTATTATTATTATTTTAAATAGAATTATTATTTTAAAGATAATATTAAAAATTATCGTAAATATTAAAGTTATCATAATTAGAATTATCGTTTTATCATAATGTCATCTTAGTAATTATAAATACTGATATTTTTATAATAATAATTATTATTACAAAATAATACAACTTTTACTTACTATCATTATAGATATTATTTTATCAAATAAATATTTGATACAAACATATTTTACTACGTGTAATAACTTACTTTAATAATACCTATCATATTATCTTTATAATATTAAATGAATCCTATAAATTTTATTACTTAATATATATAAAAGTATATTTTATTATATAAATATAATATAAAATTTTATTTATTAATAAATAAATTATATTATTTACTCTAATAAATCTTTTAAATATATTTAAAAATATAAAGCGACGATATTTAAGCTATATATTAATCATGTATAGATTTTTGGAAATTATTTTGAGTCAAATTTACTTTTATTGACTTTTGCATATTAGTCTCGAGCATTAGGATTGTGGTACACTATGACTTGACCTAATTTGTTAGACAAATATTGACCAACACATAAATATATATAATTAATTTAGGTTCGTGAATCCGAGGCCAACCTTGCACTTGTTCAATGATGTTATATATATCTTTACTACGAAATACAGTATGGTGAGTTTCATTTACCTTTTTACCCTTTATATTTTTGGGACTGAGAATACATGCGCTTTTATAAATGTTTGACGAAATAGACACAAGTAATTGAAACTACATTCTATGGTTGAATTATCGAAATCGAATATGCCCCTTTTTATTAAAGTCTGGTAATCTAAGAATTAGGGAACAGACACCCTAATTGACGCGAATTCTAAAGATAGATCTATTGGGCCTAACAAACCCCATCCAAAGTACCGGATGCTTTAGTACTTCAAAATTATATCATGTCCGAAGGAGGATCCCGGAATGATAGGGGATATTCTTATATGTATCTAGTTAATGTCGGTTACCAGGTGTTCACCATATGAATGATTATTTTTTATCTCTATGCACGGGACGTATATTTATGAGAACTGGAAATGAAATTCTTGTGGTCTATTAAAATGATGGAAATAAATGATTATGATAAACTAATGAACTCACCAACCTTTTGGTTGACACTTTAAAGCATGTTTATTCTCAGGTGTTAAAGAAATCTTCCGCTGTGCATTTGCTCATTTTAAAGATATTACTTGGAGTCTTTCATAACATATTTCGAAGAACGTTGCATTCGAGTCATTGAGTTCATCAAAGATTATTATTAAATCAATTTATAGTTGGATAGTGGATATTATGAAATGGTATGCATGCGTGTCAATTTTTGATGTAAAGAAAGATTGTCTTTTAAAAACGAACGCAATGTTTGTAAAATGTATCATATAGAGGTCAAATACCTAGAAATGTAATCAACTATTGTGAATCGTTTATAATGTATATGAACGGGTCCTTTCAGTTGGTATCAGAGCGGTGGTTTTAGCGAACCAGGTCTGCATTAGTGTGTCTAACTGATAAGTCGTTAGGATGCATTAGTGAGTCTGGACTTCGACCGTGTCTGCATGTCAAAAGTTTTGCTTATCATTTCTAGTCGGAAATCATCTGCTTATCATCCATAGGAAATTACCTGCTTATCATTATTAGTCTAGACACGTCTTGCTACATTAATTGCATGAGTAGTGTATAGACAAAATTCATATCTTAGCGTATCTGCTAAATCATATCTTATCGTATCTGTTACTTTAAACTTTGCCTGACATATCCCGCAAATTCCTCCGTATTCTATGAAATCTTTTGATCTCTATATATAGATATCCTATGTAAATCGAATACTACCCGATAGCCGAAAAATCATTTTATATTGAAAATCCTTTATCCAATCGTACGATATGGAATTTGTCATCAGTTCAAGTCACTCGGATTCCGAAATGGAATCTCACTCAAGCTCCGAAAGCAGTGTGACCGGAATGGATCAACCAATCAGTCATCACCTATTCTGGATAAATTGGGGATGGGTTCGTAGCCTCCTCAATCATTGGAAACAAGAAGAAGGCGATCCTTTCCATCCACCACATTGCCCTCTTGGCGAAGAACCTGAAGCACTTACCGGCGAACCTGTTCGAGACACCATTTTCTCTCTCATTTCTAGGGTATCTCGTCACGATTATGTACTACATCAAATTCTAGATTTTATTTATCCGCTCGTTCCGACCGACAATCATCCTAGAATAATAGAAGAAGTCAACGAACTTCGCGCTCGGGTAGTAGCTTTAGAGAATATGGTGCAGAGATTACAAACACCAGCAGCAGCACCAGCAGCATAACCAGTACCACCATCATCAATGCCAACAGTACCATTACCACCTCCAACCACAACCGCGTTGTAAACCTCAACTTCACAATCTGTCCCACGAGCATCAACGTCATACGCACCATAGGTACCAAAGAGTACCAACAACAATAACTGACGAAGTATTAATTCATAACTTCATTGGAGAAACATTCCGCGGCGATTATATAATCTCTAAAGTCTTAGAGATTATCTAATCTAACCCTAACCATAAATCAGTTAAGCGAACTAAAATGATAGAAGGAAGAGTAGAAACCCTGACAAAAAATGGTGTGTGATTAACAAGTTAAACTTGTTTTACCAACAGCATCAATAGTACCGTCAACGTCACCAGCATCGTCAGTACAGTCAACATCAGAATCAACAACACCTATAACATCACAAACTCCGTCAGTTCAAGAATCACTGTGGACATCATTACGAATCAATAACGTGTATATTGTATCAACAAGTTATGAAGAATTAACTCATTTCCTTTGAAGAAATTATATATATATTATATATATATATATATATATATATATATATATATATATATATATATATATATATTTTGAAATAAAAAATAAATCTTTCCGTGCTAAGCTATTGTGTGTGAATCTTAACTACTCGGTTAATTCATATTACAAATATGCAATAATGTACGTCCCTCGCCCGCGACTTAACCATCGTTAACTACAATCTCTGTCTCAATTCAACAAATTCCAATTCCTAATAAATCAAGTATATATTTGATTTTACACTTCATCATTGATGTAACCGAAACTTTTCAGATAACATCATTCGTACTTTGCGAAGTTCACAAGAATTTAACGAAAACCAACATCACATCTCAACAAATAACGAAGTATTGATTCATAATTTCAATATTATTGAAGAAATACTTATGTAACCTCTAAAGCCTTCAAGGAATTATTCAATTCTAGTTCCAACCGTAAATCGAATGAGTTTAATTTAGTATTAACTCATTAAAATCTATGTTACATCTGAGGAGAATATATACATATATATTTTCATAAAGACTGTAATAAAATTCTTATGTACAAAATATTAATTGTGAAAATTTTTTAACGGGTAGGTAATACCCGATAGATATATATAAATTCACAATTAATATGTTACATTCTTCGAATCAGATTAAACAAATTATCAATTATACTTCCTACTTTCACAATAATATACATTCTTTCATAGAAATTAAAACAACCATACTCATTCAAACCCAATTACATATTCTGATTTTAAAATCTCAGAATTCAATTCGAGATATAACTGGTACCATCACTTTTAGATTCCTACATCTTTCAAAGCTATACTTTGACTTCAAAAGTGTGTTAGAACATCAAATGTATACAAACGATTACAATCTGTGTTCAAACCCTTCGAAAATCTATGAAGACACTTCAAATAATGAGCAAATCGAGATGATGTTCCAACCACATATTACCCACAGTTATGTACTTAAAAAGCTCTCGAAACTAAAGTCATAATTCAACACATATCTGTGTCAGATCTTTTGGCATTTATTAGCAAAAATAACCTTGCAATTCCTTTGCAAAGTAGCAAATTATATCACAGCTCCAGCAAGACAACTTCGAATTTTTCATTCGGAGTAGCCTTATCATAATTTTGATATACGTGATTACCCTTTTGTTACCGGAGAACCTTTCATATTCCACCACATTAGCAATAAACTTACCAACAACTTCACCGATCTTGGACATTCCGAAGAATCTTTATATTTATCGAAACCTCATCATTTACTCATCTGCCACTTGTAACGAGAATTGCCATACGAATCATTGGGAATTAGTAATCAGTATTTTGAAATCTCACAGCATGTTGACGCCAACAGTTATACATAACGTCTATTTCCAAGGCTTACATACTTCGAATGTGAAGTTTCTGAAAAACACTCTGAACCGCGAACTAGTTCTCGAAATGCCGATGAAGCAACAAAAACTGTAAACGACCTTAGCAGTAAAAAGTTTGATGATAAAGATTAATGTATTAACAAAGCTCAGAAATAGAGAAGTTTTGGAAGTGGAAAACGGATTGAGCAAAGTATGAAGGAGGCTGTGGACAAATCACAAAGACTGAACCTGCCTTCAAAGAATCCAATTGATTCAGTGTCTGCTGAAGTCATTAACGAATACCTTGCTCCTGACACTAAACCCTTACAGACAATATTCTTCATCATCCTCTGATATTAGAAATTCTAAGATATCATCGTATCTTTCATTATAAATATCCTCCATATTTCTGAAGATATTTCCATAACTATTCTTATCTGGAATCATTTATCTCTTTGCGCTATCTGTATTACATCAAAAAGGAAACTGTATAGTTCCTATACTCTGTAAACCTTTGAGTTTAAAATATGAATGTTTTTGAAGTAGTGTTGGAAACTGAAGCATGAGTTAGTATAATATAATGACACTTGATCAACGTGATTATATTACAGTAATTCATGCTGAGTTTCTAAATGGAACGTGATGATTCACAGATCATAACATCATCATGTTCCATGTTATACGAATCTTGTATTCAATTTAACCTCTAAAATATCAAGAAAATATTTCTTAATGATTCGGCCTTTTCCAAGGTATTCTAGTAATTTGACAAGTCAAGATCGTGCCATCACAATTTCCTTCCTAGAACATTAACAATTTTCATTCCGAAATTCATATCTGTGAATTCTGGACCATTACAAGCGGTGCTTAATCGCAAGAAGAAGAAACGAAAGGACAAAACTCCGAAATAGAAATTAGGGTATAAATTGCAGCAAATAAAAGAGAGCATTAACTGTGGATGACAGTGATTGTAGAAGATAGAAACAGAGACTTTGAAATATAAGGGAAGATATAAAGCCCAACGACAAACCAAAAATTATAAACCATATATATCGATGCATATAGCAATATAAAGACACGGGAGAACTAGAAACACTATAAACCCAAGAGTATAGTAGAAGTAAATAGATTCTTCCAGCGGTAGATGAAAAAGAAGAATGACCGATATGAAAGTTATAAGTATATCGAGAATCAGAACTGGATGGAGCATATTGATGAATACTTTAAAATATGAGTTGAGGGGGAAAGAATAGAAGGTGATGAAACATGACTAGGAACTTAGAAATCAACATATTTAACTCACACAATGACGGAATAAGTGAATCAAACCCTCTAGTGAATAGGTTAAGCTTTTTGGGATTAATTTAGTCATACCACAACTAAATCAAGTGTGATTGGATCAACACCTAGAGCTATTATTCACCACCTGGGTGATTTGGGTTGAGAGAGAATCGGAGGAGCTCACCAGATCTGAGTGTGTGTAACAAATGAGAGGTTTAACCTAAAATGAAGAACATAAGACTTTATATACCCCTGCTGTTTGTGAAGACCCGTCCTAATCCATCCAGACGAAGTCCATAATGATTATAAACGATTCACAACAGTTGATTACATCGCGAGGTATTTGACCTCTATATGATACATTTTACAAACATTGCATTCGTTTTTGAAAAGACAATCTTTCATTACAACCAAAGTTGACGGCATGCATACCATTATATAATATATCTAACTATAACTGATTTAATAATAATCTTGATGATCTCAACGACTCGAATGCAACGTTTTTTGAAATATGTCATGAATGACTCCAAGTAATATCTCTAATATGAGCAAATGCACAGCGGAAGATTTCTTTCGTACCTGAGAATAAACATGCTTTAAAGTGTCAACCAAAAGGTTGGTGATTTCATTAGTTTAACTTAAACAATCGTTTCCATCATTTTAATAGACAACAAGATTTCAGATTTCTATTTCTCATAAACATACGTCCCATGCATAGAGACAAAAATATCATTCATATGGATTGAACACCTGGTAACCGACATTAACAATATGCATATATTAGAATATCCCCATCATTCCGGGATCCTCCTTCGGACATGATATAAATTTCGAAGTACTAAAGCATCCGGTACTTTGGATGGGGCTTGTTGGGCCCGATAGATCTATCTTTAGAGTTCGCGTCAATTAGGGTGTCTGTTCCCTAATTCTTAGATTACCAGACTTAATAAAAAGGGGCATATTCGAGTTCGATCATTCAACCATATAATGTAGTTTCGATTACTTGTGTCTATTTCGTAAAACAGTTATAAAAGCAGCGCATGTATTCTCAGTCCCAAAAAATATATATTGCAAAAGCATTTAAAAGGGGAGCAAATGAAACTCACGCATATAAATATTGTAAAACAGTTATTAAAGCATTTGCATGTATTCTCAGCCCAAAAATGTGAAGAGTAAAAAGGGAATAATGAAACTCACCAATTGTATTTTGTAGTAAAAATACATACGACTATATTGAACAACTGAACAATGCAGGGTTGGTCTCGGATTCACGAACCTATATCATTTGTATATATATTAAAATGTATAACTAACATGTACTAATAATCGAACCCGTTTGTATATATTAATTATGTATTACTTATTTAAAATAGTAATGTAATATTTATATAGTTATCATATATGTATTTGATATAGTTTTATATAAATAACTTATGGTTTGTTAAAATAATAATTACAATAATACTAAAATATTAATAGTACTAACAATAAAATGTTATATGTTAATACCTATAATAATAATTATAATTTATAATAATAATAATAATAAAAATAATAATAATAATAAAAAAAAAAAAAATAATAATAATAATAATAATAATAATAATAATAATAAGATAATAATAATAAAAATAAATAAATAAATAAATAACTACCTCAAATAAGTAGTCCTTAAAAATGACAAGAATGCCCAAGTCCGGGTTTGAACCCGCGATATTCCGCTAACCCAATAATATCCTTAATCATTCCCTTATTGATTTATTTCCTGACATAAATCGTCCATTAAACCTTTTAAGCCATAAAACTCTGTTTCCTTCTTCTTTTTCTTCTTTTTCTAAAAACAAATGCCCCAGCCCGGGCTTGAACCCAAGACCTCTCGCTCAACAATAATTCTCCTAACCATTGCACCATTTCTTAGTTTCTTTTCTAGAATAATCACTACTCTAAATCATTTTAACTCAAGAAACTTGCTGCTTTCTTCTTCATAGTTTACATAGAATCATAATCCTAATACCATCATTTATAATCTCATTCTTGACCATCTTATGATCATAATCACATCAGAATCATAATCATAACTTAGTTATATCATAATCATAATCATTTTTTTAACATCGTATATCATCATCAATCCGTTATTTTATGTATCGTATTCCTAAAAACCAACATATTCATCGATTATAACATAGCAGCTGGGGTCACGGTTTTTAAACAACTCCATATTTAAAAATTCAATTTGCTTGATTAAAGGTATCCTGTCTGGCCCCATCAAGTATTTAATAAAAACATTGAGTCCAACTTGCATTTGAATTATGTCTACAAATGATGAGTGGGGTTCGTTGGATACCAAACCAACATGCATCATCATTCTTTATTCAATTATTATTAGTATAATAATCACATCATCTTACTTATCATAGGAACAAAAAAAAAATGAGGCGTGTACAGCTTAGTTCGAGTTAGATCAGAAACAGAAAGAAATATCGTGACTTTATTAGTAATTGTGAGATGGTGTTGGTTTTCTTCTCGGTTAATCAACAGAAACAGAAAGTAAACAATAAGTAGTAGTAGTACTCGTTAATGGTTGTGAGTGGTGGTTTAAATGAGTGTCGACCGAAGTAACCAGGTGTAGACAGAAGTAGAAATAAGTATATTGCAGTAGACCTTCAATGAGGTTGGTTGCTAATTCGAAATATGAACATAAAATGGGTGTTCATGGTTGTTTCGACGAATATGGTGGTGGCTGTGATTATGGATTTGAACAACAACAAGGAGATGGTGGATTGTGGTTGCAATGGTGGTGATAGTTATGTTTCGTCAAGCAGTCGAGGCAATTAACAGAAAATGAATAATCAATGATGATGAAGATTGAATTAAGGTGACAGGTGGTGTATGAAAGGTGGAATGGATGAGAATGGTGGAAGCTTCAGTTTCTAAGAACAAGAAGAGAATATGGATGATGGTTTAGTCGATGGTTGTGGTTATGGTTGCTAGTAAATGGAATCAAAAAGTATAAGGTGATGATGGTGTTCGATTGAGGGTAGTTTGAGAGAAGAAAGATAGATTTATGGTTTATGCATATTTATGATTGTATCTATTGTAAAGTATATGTATTTTATATAGATATAGAATATAGATATAGATAGTGTATGAATTGGGTCATGTTGGTTGCTGCAGGATTTTAGAGAAAAAAAATAGGAAAATTAATAGAAAGAAACAAAGTGGGTGTTAGTTGGTTTGATTGTATGCAAGAGTGGATGGGTCCTAGATTGAAATTATGGACAAAATTTTAACGGGTTCTTGTTGTCATTCCAATTATATGCTATTACCTATGTATATAGAATTTATTTATAATATTATAAAACTAATATTAATAAATAAATTAAAAAGTAAATACAGTAAATGTCATGTTATCAAATTGAGATTGGAATAGTTAGCCGCCTGATATTTGTACTTTTCTACCAACAGTTTGAACGGGGTATTAAATCGTGCTCCATTGATAATTGAGTGGCGATTAAAAGTCTTCAAAAAAAATTTCAAAATTTTATATTAATTATCTTTATTTATTTCAGTCATTATGGTATAAAATTCGGTCATTAACTATTAAATAAAAATTACATTAATTATTCATTCCCCACCCTAAGAAAAATATAAAAAGTTTTAAACTTAAATAAATAACTTCTAAATATATTATTAATAAGCCTAAAATTTATAAAACTCATTTTCGAATCACCATTTATTTTAAAATCACATAGGTTTGAATTTAACTTTACTTAATTACCCGTTGAATGATGAACGAGTACTACAATTGTTTACTAAATAAATTAGAAACCATTTATATTCGAATTACATTATATTTATTATGTTTTAATAATAATTTAATTATTTTGTAGGTTATAATTAGTTCAAATTATCAATTCATATAACACTTTATTCAATATTTCTAATTATTATTTATATACATATATACATATTCATTTACAAACAAATGTTCGTGAGTCGTCGGAAAATTGTCAAAGGTCAAATGAATATATTAAACACAGTTCAAAGTTTTTAAGAACTCAATATTACAGATTTTGCTTATCGTGTCAGAATCTTATAAAGATTAAGTTTAAATTTGGTCGGAAATTCCCGGGTCATCACACTGTTGACTCACCCGTATGATTCATCCATCATATATATGAGTTGGCTTCATCAGCCGTACGGGTGATCACTCACTCGTGTCTTCTCATTTAGGTTGTAATTGTGACTTAGCTCAGCATCAACCGTGCGTATGAGCCTGTCAACTGTACGAGTGAGGCTTCACTCGGACGTCTGACTAAGTCTAACATAGTCAAACATCCAAATCTCATTCCTGCAGTTGCTGTAACCACATACAAACACGGATAGGATAATAACGAATGATCATGGTGGCCTGTAAACTGTTGTACCTGCAATGGACGTGGGTAGATGTCTAGGGACTTGCATAAAATGCATCAACAGAAGGTGTGAGTTGTAAGAAAACGAAGGAGGTGAATTTATAAGAAAATCTCCGACAGAACAATTAAAATGGACGATCGCATTTAAAGTGGATCCTAATTCCTTTTGTTACAGGAGAATCAAATCTTATTACAAAGATTTTTTTTTAAATCCCTTGAAATCTGGAAATCAATCATATCTACGTCAAATGATAAGATGAATCTACACTTACTCATTTCACTCTTCTATGTTAGCTTCATTCGTACTCTTCATATTAATGGATTGTTTATCCAAATTATTCGCTGATGATAAAACTATAATTTTCTGCCTGTATGTGTAACGTCCTCCCAATAGGGTCTGGAAGAAACGTTACTAATATCAAATAAACCAACATATTATAATACGAGAACAATACTAAATGAGAAAATTTAACTTTATTGAGTACGCAGCGGAAAATGAAATGTCGTTACAATAATGGAAATAACGATAAAGTAATTGTTCATATGCAGAAGTAATAAATGCGATATCTCTTGATCCTAAGTCCAAGTAGCATCACATAAGTAGTAGATAAGAAAGCTTGAATCAAACAGCACCTGAGACAAAACATGCTAAAGTGTCAACCAAAAAGGTTGAGTGAAGTTCATAGGTTTAACAAAAGTAGTTATCGTTGTTTTTAGACCACAAGATTTAGTTGTAAAGTTGATCTCCCGCAGGATCAAAAAGTAGATCTCGCAGATCCAAAAGTTATGCCAGTGCGTGATATTTAGACTAAACGTTCAAGTTTGCCCCATGACAAGTTGTGTCTGTCCTTGTCGGTTTAAATTTCATTATCAAGTAATACAAAGACTGAGTCAAATGTATCGGGGACGTTACTCCCGATAGGCCTACCCCCAATAAATAAGCATGCCGCAGCACTTAAAAATATCACTGTAGGGACTTAGTCGGACGTAGCCGGGTATAGCATAGTTTTAGCAGTTGGTACTTGTGTCTAAATTGTAAATAGTAAAAGCAGCATGTGTCTCACCCCAAATAAGTTAAATAAGTTTGCTAGCAATAAAGAGTGGGGCTATGAATTCACCTTAGTAAGTAGAGAGAGTTATTCCTCAGAATAGAGAGTTGAACGAGTGAGCAGGAAAGTCAACCTATTGACATTTAAGAGTAGTTAAGTGTTTTGCCCATGTTTAAGTTTAAGTATGTGTTTAAGTATAGTTTGTTTTACTAAGTTTCTATTCCTAGTAAGTTACTATTTTTATAAAGTTTCTATTTTTAGAAAGTTTCTTATTTTACTAAGTTTCTATGACTAGAGAGTTTCTACTTTTATGATTGTTTCCATTTTAGGATACTTGCCGTATTAGATAAGCTTCCAATCACCCCTTTCCCTTCGAATGGCTAATTTAGATCTAGGGACTTGAGCCATAGGACCCTTTAAATCGGAAATCCAAACCCTCTGCCTAGAATCTCGTAGAAACCATTCGTCAAGAAAGTTCGAAGATCTATACATCTCTAATACATATCCCAAAATGTTTTTGTGCTACAATATAATTAGTAGGTTATAGGTGCTAGTAATAGTAATAGTGTATACATGTTAAGTACTAGTATAAGTAGTATTAGGGTTTCATTAATTAGGGTTAGTTAATTAAAGTAGTAATTAATAACTAGGGTTTAGTAATTAATGTCCTAGGGTTTCATAAATGTTTAGAGTTTAATTAATTAGGGTTTAAGAATTATAGTTTAGGTGTAATTAGGGTTTAAGGTTTTAATATGTATATGTATATATAATTCGTATATATATGTGTATATATATATATATATAAATATTTTTTTTACATGTATATATGTATATATAAATCTAGGTGTGTTTATGTATATACTTATGAATAACAAGTTTATAATATGAATATGAATTATCAAAGATCAAAGTTTATGTAAATAGTTTAGGGTTTATGTTATACCTTTGAAGATTCAAGATAATTAACAAAGAAAAGATGAACACGATGAAGATGGAAGATCAAAGCCTTGAAAATCTTGAAGAACTCCTTGAAGATTCTTGAAGAACACGAAGAACAAGCTTGAAGATCCGAATACCACAAGAGAGGGAGAGGGAGAGATTGTTTTTGAGAGAGGATTTTGGTGTGATTTGTGAATGAGAAACTAGGTGTTTATATAGTGCAAGTATTAGAGTGTTAGTCAACATAAGGATGTTCTAATTAATGATTTTATTTTGTTTTATAATTTTTAGTCAACAATAGGTGGTACTAGTTTATAATTAGTCAACATAAGGATGTACTAGTTTACACTTTATTTTTAGTCAACATAAGGATGTAAGATTTTTTTTTAGTCTCATTATTATTACTATTATTATTATTATTATTATTATTATTATTATTATTATTATTTTTACATTTACTACATGATAAGTATTATTTTCTTTCTACTAATTCATGACTTGTATATATTTAGTTCCCAATTGTTTTATTATTTATAAAAATGTCACTTTTTATTTATTACTTATAGGTTATTAGTTATAATATTACATAAATGCATAAATTTTAATTAGCAGTGAGTGTCGACTAAAAGTTTATTATTTTCATCTTTTATTAACTTGTCAATTTTTGTACAAAGTTAATTAATATGTTTTCTAACTCTTAACACTTAACAATTGTTGATTAAAGTTTAATCATTAAGTTTTAATTATATTGTTTGGGCTTTTAATATTGGAAAAATATAGAATGGAAAAATGAGGGTCGTTATAGTACCTCCCCGTTATTGAAAACTTCGTCCCGAAGTTTTTAGGTAGTTTCCTCGTTTGCATCAGCAGTTGAGAAGAGATGGGGATATTTCCGTTTCATATGGTCTTTGCGTTCCCAGGTATATTCAGGGCCTCTACGCGAATTTCAACGGACTTTAACGATAGGTATATTGCTTTTACGCGTTTGTTTGACCTCTCCTTCCATGATTTCTATAGGTTATTCAACGAAATGCATTTTATCATTAATGCGAAGATCATTCAAAATGATGATGTTATACAAGTCATTTCAGTAAATTGGATACATGAAATGTGTTATGAATAGTATTGAGCTCATTTAAAACCTTGAGCATTTTATGCCACAATATTAGGGCAGACAAACAAAGAGGAGTTCGTGAAAATCACAGTCATGAAATTTGATAGAGATCTTCATTGTTTACAACAAGAATATTTTAATGATGAATATAAGTTGAATAATAAAGTTTTATCACTATTGAATAATATGGATAAAACGATTCGTTTATAGGAAGAGTATAAATGAAGCTATCATAAAAGAGTGAAATGAGAAAATTAAATGTTCGCCTTAACTTTTGACGTAGTCACGATTGATTTCCGGAATTCAAGGAATTAAAGGAAATCTTCGTAATCTATAAGATTTGATTCTCCAGTATTTACGAAATTTTGAGATTTGTTTGATTAAATGCGGTGATTTGCCTCGATTGATGTGTTTGGAATTTTGCTATAAATTAGCTTCTTTCGTTTCATTATCTTCACCACTTCTATACTTTCTTTCTCAATTCAAACTTCCAAAAGATTAAGAAAATGCTTAATCCAGTTCTGGTCCTGGTTATTATATTGACCATCTATGCAGTCATTCTTCTTTTTCTTTTACCGCCAGAGGAATCTGTTTACTTCTACTATGCTCTTGGGGTTATAGTGTTTTTAATTATCCCGTGTCTTTATATTGCTATACGCATTGATATACACGGTTTGTAATTTCGGAGTCGTTATCGGGCTTTATATTTTCCCTTATATGTCGGAGCTTTATGCTTTTGTTTCTTCTTCCCGACTTCAAGTCAAGCGAGTAATGGTCCAGAATTCATAGGTATGAAGTTTCGAATGATCATAATATATAAAGTAGAAAGGAAAGGTAATAGCACGATTTGATTTGTCATATTACCAGAATATCCGGAAAAGACCGAATCATCAAGAAAAATATTTTCTTGATATGTTTAGAGGTTAAATAGAATGTAAGAGTCGTGTAATATGGAAAATGATGATTATAAAATCTATGAATCATCATCTTCCATTAAAAACTTAACATGACTTACTGCAATATAATCACATTGGCCTGACGTCATTATATTATACTAACTCATGCTTCAATTCCCAACACTTCTTCAAAGCATTTATAATTTAAACTCGAATTTTACAGAATATAGAAACTAAAACAGCTTCCTTTATAAAGATATCGCAAAGAGATACTTAATTGCAGACATGAATCGTTATGAAGATATCTTTCGAAATATAGAGGATATTTATGATGATATTTTGGAATTTCTAAGTTTGAAAGTTGATGAAGAAAAACTTTCCGCAAGCTTTTAACATGACTTCGGAGCAAGATATTCTCTAAAGATTTCACCGGATCCAGAATTACCTGGATTCTTTGAATACAGGGTTTGGCCCTTGTGTTTGTCCTTGGTCTCCTCCATGGTTAGCTCAATCCGTTTTTCAGTTCCAAATTTTCTTTTGAGCTTTTCCAACGTACCATTCTTTATTATCAAACTGTTGGCCCTTAAGACCATCTACAATTTTTCTGTTTCCTCTACATTTAATGCAGCCATATTTGAATCATCGGTTATCAATCCAAAATGGTTTCAAGAAATTTCATTTTTAGATGATTAAACGCTGATTGCGATCGTCAAGATTCAAAGGATGTTTTCAAGAATTTTGAATTTGAAGTGTTTAAGCGTAAGATGCATCCATCAATGGATCTAACGGTTGACGAAGAAATGTTGTGATTTTCAAAAGTAAGGAATGGTATGTTCGGTGGTTTGATTTGATAATTCATCATAGAATACGAATGAATATAATTCATGAATGTAGTGATCTTTAGGAAGATAACACTTGCTAAAGCTTTACTTAAGTTCCGATATGTCAAAATCAGAGTATGTAACTGAATTTGTATGAAAATGGTTTTTCTTTGGTGAACATATACATATATCATGTGAATGTAAGTAGTATAGTTAACAACTGCTGAATCAGAATGGAAGAATGTACAATGTAACATATTTATATGAGATATGAATATCTCTCGGGTTTTACCTACCCGTTAAAATATTTTTTACAATTAACAGTTTGTACAAAAGAGAAGATATACGTTCATATATGTATTCTTCAGATGTAATCATGGTTTTAATGAGCTAATATAATATTAAACTCATTTGATTTGCTGTTGAAACGAGAATAAATAATCTCCAAAACCTTAGAGATTTCATAATTGTCGTGAAATATTTCGCTAATGAAGTTATGAATTAATACTTCATCGTTCATTGTTATTGATATACTTCGGTATATGATGTTGGTGCTCTTGGAATTCTTGTGAAATTCATAAGGCACTAATGATATTTTCTAGAAAGTTTCGAGTACATCGAAAATTAAAGTATACAATCAATCATATATTTGAGTAATACACTTGGTTTATTACGAAATGGAGTTTATTGTATTGAAGCAATGATTAACGATTGTTAAGTTATTAACAAAAGATGTACATCATAGCATATTGTGATATGAATTAACCATGTAGTACATACTAGTTAAGATTCACACGTAATAGCTTAGTACGAAAAGATTTATTATTGTTCCAATCCATATATATAAAGTATACATATGTAATTCTTCAGGAAGAATGAGTCAATACATCTTAACTCATTATTAATAATATTCCTTGGTATCTATGGGGCGTATGATGTTGATGTTTGAGGTACTGAGTGCGATGTTGAGGCGTGGAATGCGGATGTTGTCGTTGGTGAAGCTGGTGATGTTGGTGGTGATGTTGGTGGTGATGCTGATGGTACTGGTGGTACTGGTTATGCTGCTGGTGCTGCTGCTGGTGTTCGTAGGTTTCGCACCATATTCTCCAGAGCCACTACTCGAGCGCGAAGCTCGTTGACTTCTTCTATTATTCCGGGATGATTGGCGGTTCGGACAAGTGGATGAATAAGATCTAAAATTTTAGATATTATATATTCGTGACTGGATATCCTGGAAATGAGGGTGAAAATAGTGTTCCGAACGGGTTCGCCAGTAAGTGCTTCAGGTTCTTCACCAAGAGGTGAATTCGGTTGGTGGAAGGGATCACCTTCTTCTTGTCTCCATTGATTAAGTTTACTACGAACCCATCCCCAATTCATCCAAAATAGATGATGGCTGATTGGTTGGTTCATTCCGGTTACGCTGCCATTGGAGCTCGAAGAGTTCGAGGAATCCATATTATGTGTTTGGAATTAGGGTTTTTGATATGAGATTAGTGTTGAATACTGGATGATATATTCGTCTCCTCGAATACGTGTATATAGCAAAAAGATTTCCGTAATTTACGGAGGGAATTTAGGAAAAGTGTTAGACAAAATCTATTGGGATAGATACGATAAGATATAATAAGATATGATGTGTCTATACTTTAATAATGGCAGTATGACGTGTCGAGATCATAAAGTGATAAGTATGTAATCTAATAATCTTTTGATTAAAGACTTTCAATTCGTATACTGTGATAACCCAATGACATTTTTCGATTCATAAACTGATGCATAAAGGCATAAGGCATATAGGTACGTGATATAACAGGGAGTTATATACGTTTGTGTGTGAGTAGTAACAATTATAAAAGTTTCAAAATCATGGATAATATTTCATGTAATACATATGTAATACACATAACCATGATAGATGACTTATGAATGTCAAGAATTTCTGAAATCATTGTGTCGCATTTAGATGCGGTGGTGTAATTGGATAGTACTCAGGAAAGTGAGCAGAGTTCTTAGATTAGCTCATCATTCTAAGATAAGTAAAGTTTCTAAAGTATAGTGTAGCATTTAACAGTTAAAGGCAACAATTAAAGGCACTATGGTCAAGAAAAGTTGTAGTCCTACATTAGGAAAGAGACTTTGATTAGAATCTTTAAGTCAAGTTTGGTAAAGCATGATTGTTAAGATTATAAGGCAATCCTAAGTGCTTTAAGTGTAAGGCAGGAAAGGTTATAGTTTCCTAGATTGCTAAGGCACCCTAGCTAGCAAGTAAGGCACACATAAAATTGCAATCCTGGTTCTCTATAACAGCCTGGTTATGCTCTGATACCAATCTGTAACGTCCTCCCAATAGGGTCTGGAAGAAACGTTACTAATATCAAATAAACCAACATATTATAATACGAGAACAATACTAAATGAGAAAATTTAACTTTATTGAGTACGCAGCGGAAAATGAAATGTCGTTACAATAATGGAAATAACGATAAAGTAATTGTTCATATGCAGAAGTAATAAATGCGATATCTCTTGATCCTAAGTCCAAGTAGCATCACATAAGTAGTAGATAAGAAAGCTTGAATCAAACAGCACCTGAGGACGTTACAGATATCAAATAAACCAACATATTATAATACGAGAACAATACTAAATGAGAAAATTTAACTTTATTGAGTACGCAGCGGAAAATGAAATGTCGTTACAATAATGGAAATAACGATAAAGTAATTGTTCATATGCAGAAGTAATAAATGCGATATCTCTTGATCCTAAGTCCAAGTAGCATCACATAAGTAGTAGATAAGAAAGCTTGAATCAAACAGCACCTGAGACAAAACATGCTAAAGTGTCAACCAAAAAGGTTGAGTGAAGTTCATAGGTTTAACAAAAGTAGTTATCGTTGTTTTTAGACCACAAGATTTAGTTGTAAAGTTGATCTCCCGCAGGATCAAAAAGTAGATCTCGCAGATCCAAAAGTTATGCCAGTGCGTGATATTTAGACTAAACGTTCAAGTTTGCCCCATGACAAGTTGTGTCTGTCCTTGTCGGTTTAAATTTCATTATCAAGTAATACAAAGACTGAGTCAAATGTATCGGGGACGTTACTCCCGATAGGCCTACCCCCAATAAATAAGCATGCCGCAGCACTTAAAAATATCACTGTAGGGACTTAGTCGGACGTAGCCGGGTATAGCATAGTTTTAGCAGTTGGTACTTGTGTCTAAATTGTAAATAGTAAAAGCAGCATGTGTCTCACCCCAAATAAGTTAAATAAGTTTGCTAGCAATAAAGAGTGGGGCTATGAATTCACCTTAGTAAGTAGAGAGAGTTATTCCTCAGAATAGAGAGTTGAACGAGTGAGCAGGAAAGTCAACCTATTGACATTTAAGAGTAGTTAAGTGTTTTGCCCATGTTTAAGTTTAAGTATGTGTTTAAGTATAGTTTGTTTTACTAAGTTTCTATTCCTAGTAAGTTACTATTTTTATAAAGTTTCTATTTTTAGAAAGTTTCTTATTTTACTAAGTTTCTATGACTAGAGAGTTTCTACTTTTATGATTGTTTCCATTTTAGGATACTTGCCGTATTAGATAAGCTTCCAATCACCCCTTTCCCTTCGAATGGCTAATTTAGATCTAGGGACTTGAGCCATAGGACCCTTTAAATCGGAAATCCAAACCCTCTGCCTAGAATCTCGTAGAAACCATTCGTCAAGAAAGTTCGAAGATCTATACATCTCTAATACATATCCCAAAATGTTTTTGTGCTACAATATAATTAGTAGGTTATAGGTGCTAGTAATAGTAATAGTGTATACATGTTAAGTACTAGTATAAGTAGTATTAGGGTTTCATTAATTAGGGTTAGTTAATTAAAGTAGTAATTAATAACTAGGGTTTAGTAATTAATGTCCTAGGGTTTCATAAATGTTTAGAGTTTAATTAATTAGGGTTTAAGAATTATAGTTTAGGTGTAATTAGGGTTTAAGGTTTTAATATGTATATGTATATATAATTCGTATATATATGTGTATATATATATATATATAAATATTTTTTTTACATGTATATATGTATATATAAATCTAGGTGTGTTTATGTATATACTTATGAATAACAAGTTTATAATATGAATATGAATTATCAAAGATCAAAGTTTATGTAAATAGTTTAGGGTTTATGTTATACCTTTGAAGATTCAAGATAATTAACAAAGAAAAGATGAACACGATGAAGATGGAAGATCAAAGCCTTGAAAATCTTGAAGAACTCCTTGAAGATTCTTGAAGAACACGAAGAACAAGCTTGAAGATCCGAATACCACAAGAGAGGGAGAGGGAGAGATTGTTTTTGAGAGAGGATTTTGGTGTGATTTGTGAATGAGAAACTAGGTGTTTATATAGTGCAAGTATTAGAGTGTTAGTCAACATAAGGATGTTCTAATTAATGATTTTATTTTGTTTTATAATTTTTAGTCAACAATAGGTGGTACTAGTTTATAATTAGTCAACATAAGGATGTACTAGTTTACACTTTATTTTTAGTCAACATAAGGATGTAAGATTTTTTTTTAGTCTCATTATTATTACTATTATTATTATTATTATTATTATTATTATTATTATTATTATTTTTACATTTACTACATGATAAGTATTATTTTCTTTCTACTAATTCATGACTTGTATATATTTAGTTCCCAATTGTTTTATTATTTATAAAAATGTCACTTTTTATTTATTACTTATAGGTTATTAGTTATAATATTACATAAATGCATAAATTTTAATTAGCAGTGAGTGTCGACTAAAAGTTTATTATTTTCATCTTTTATTAACTTGTCAATTTTTGTACAAAGTTAATTAATATGTTTTCTAACTCTTAACACTTAACAATTGTTGATTAAAGTTTAATCATTAAGTTTTAATTATATTGTTTGGGCTTTTAATATTGGAAAAATATAGAATGGAAAAATGAGGGTCGTTATAGTATGCATCATGAAAACATACTTATTATCATTCACGACCTTTCCACTCAAATTTCGGGACGAAATTTCTTTAACGGGTAGGTACTGTGACAACCCGGAAATTTCCAACCAAATTTAAACTTTATCTTTATATTATTCCGACACGATAAGCAAAGTTTGTTAAGTTAAATCTCAAGAATTTTAAATTGTGTTCATACATTCATTATAACCTCGACCAAATTCTGACGATTCACGAACCGTTATATATAAATAAATATGTATATATATGTATATATATATATATATTATAACTTGAGAATATTAATAAAGTATTAAACGTATAATAATTTACATGAACGTATTTGTTTCAATATGTTTATCGATGGAATTAGAAGATAATATCAAATGACTGATTTATCAGATACATTATGATATGATTACGGGTCTATGTTATGAGGTCCACTTTGATTTAAGAAATCTATTCTTTTTGACAACATTCGGAAAATGGTAAAGTGATTTATAGGTAAGAACGTGAAGTGTAAATAACTTAGATGTTGGATATCGACAAGTTAAGTAACTCGACATTTTTCATTAAGATGATTTCATACGTTTATTTAACCTTTGAGCTTTATCCCATGCTTCACCAACAAACTGTAATTTAAAAACTTGAAATCTATTATGAATATATATGATTCTACTTTTCTAAAACATTTTATGATATAACGATTTCTATTATTTTAACCTTTAAACAAAATGATTCTTAAAAATATATTTGGTTTTGGAAAACAAAATTATTATATTTATTTGACTTAGTTTCAAACGTACAAAAACGTTTTCAGTTTAAAAAGAACTTTATTATTAAAACGTATATAACTTTTATAAATATCTAGAACCACTTTTGACAACTCATTACTTAACCAGTATGATAAAGATAACGATATTTATATTTTATTTTATTAAATATATATAACGATTTAAATTAATATTATATATATTTATACGCGTATTATACGTACATAGTTTTATACTTTTACGATACTTAAACTTTACCTTTACTTTATTTTTACTTTACTTTAACTTTATTAATTCACTTTAATAATTCATACTTTAATAATTCACTTTAATAATTCATACTTTAATAATTCACTTTAATAATTCATACTTTAATAATTCACTTTAATAATTCATACTTTAATAATTCACTTTAATAATTTAAAAATCTATTATAAATAGAATTCAATAGGTTTCATTATTTTATAGAAACTTGAAAATATTTTTCTCTAAACTCTCTCAATCGATTTACATATATATATTTACTCCGTATTATTTCAAGATATTATTAGTATACATAAAATATTACGTCAGAATGCTGTCCGAGTGATTTCGAAATTGTTTTTCGAGTGGGATTGGATTAAGGAAATTATGAGTTATAGCTTTGGAGGTGATTGGGTATAGTTCATGGGTATGCTCGTGAGCTCAATATAGTGTTTATCATCTCCGTTGCGTCTACGTACCTTTCCTGCAATATTGGATCTCAAGGTGAGTACTCATAATTTAACTTTTACATACTAATAGTGTATCCCTGACTAGTGCTCGAGTATATAGGATTATGCATGTTTGTACTTTTGATATTGCCTTTAGTTAGGTTATGTTGAATCCTGAATTAGTTATATATGCGACTGAGATAAGGTATAAGATATGCATGTCGTTGGAAAGCTAGCCGAAAAATTAAGAACTTTTCATTTAGATATCGAATGATTTCGATGAACGGATTTGAAGTTATAGTCCATCGAATTTTTGTATTATTATTAAAAATGATTATTATTATCGTCGTTATTATCGTCGTTCTAGTTTTATCTTATTATTATTATTATCTTTATCAATAAAAGGATTTATCATTAAAAATTGTTATTTTTTTTATTATTACTATCGTTATTATCGTTAAAGTTATAATTAGTATTATTATTATTATCCAATTATTATTATTATTATTATTATTATTATTATTATTGGTATTATTATTATTATCATTATTAATATATATATATATATATATATATATCATTATTTAAAAATAGTTATTGTTATTGTTATTATTATTATTACTATATTATCATTAAGATAATTATTAGTATTATCATTAATAATGTTATAGTAACTATCATTATTAATATTAGTGTAATTAAAACAAATATTTGTAACACCTAATTATTTTGATTACTATTATTATCATTATTACGAACACGATATAAAAGACGATTAAAAGCTATTAAACGAAACGATTAGTAAATAATGGGTAAGAGTATCATGATGAAATTAAAATATTATAAGATATTGATTTAGATAAAATTATCGTTCTTATTATTTTTATCATTACTATTATTATTAAAATTATCGTTAGTATTAAAACTATTATTTTAACAAAAATTATCATTTTAATAGAAATGTCATTGTTACTATAAAATATCATCATTATTATTATTTTAAATAGAATTATTATTTTAAAGATAATATTAAAAATTATCGTAAATATTAAAGTTATCATAATTAGAATTATCGTTTTATCATAATGTCATCTTAGTAATTATAAATACTGATATTTTTATAATAATTATTATTATTACAAAATAATACAACTTTTACTTACTATCGTTATAGATATTATTTTATCAAATAAATATTTGATACAAACATATTTTACTACGTGTAATAACTTACTTTAATAATACCTATCATATTATCTTCATAATATTAAATGAACCCTATAAATTTTATTACTTAATATATATAAAAGTATATTTTATTATATAAATATAATATAAAATTTTATTTATTCATAAATAAATTATATTATTTACTCTAATAAATCTTTTAAATATATTTAAAAATATAAAACGACGATATTTAAACTATATATTAATCATGTATAGATTTTTGGAAATTATTTTGAGTCAAATTTACTTTTGTTGACTTTTGCATATTAGTCTCGAGCATTAGGATTGTGGTACACTATGACTTGACCTAATTTGTTAGACAAATATTGACCAACACATAAATATATATAATTAATTTAGGTTCGTGAATCCGAGGCCAACCTTGCACTTGTTCAATGACGTTATATGTATTTTTACTACGAAATACAGTATGGTGAGTTTCATTTACCTTTTTACCCTTTATATTTTTGGGACTGAGAATACATGTGCTTTTATAAATGTTTGACGAAATAGACACAAGTAATTGAAACTACATTCTATGGTTGAATTATCGAAATCGAATATGCCCCTTTTTATTAAAGTCTGGTAATCTAAGAATTAGGGAACAGACACCCTAATTGACGCGAATCCTAAAGATAGATCTATTGGGCCTAACAAACCCCATCCAAAGTACCGGATGCTTTAGTACTTCGAAATTATATCATGTCCGAAGGAGGATCCCGGAATGATAGGGGATATTCTTATATGTATCTAGTTAATGTCGGTTACCAGGTGTTCACCATATAAATGATTATTTTTTGTCTCTATGCATGGGACGTATATTTATGAGAACTGGAAATGAAATTCTTGTGGTCTATTAAAATGATGGAAATAAATGATTATGATAAACTAATGAACTCACCAACCTTTTGGTTGACACTTTAAAGCATGTTTATTCTCAGGTGTTAAAGAAATCTTCCGCTGTGCATTTGCTCATTTTAAAGATATTACTTGGAGTCTTTCATAGCATATTTCGAAGAACGTTGCATTCGAGTCATTGAGTTCATCAAAGATTATTATTAAATCAATTTATAGTTGGATAGTGGATATTATGAAATGGTATGCATGCCTGTCAATTTTTAATGTAAAGAAAGATTGTCTTTTAAAAACGAATGCAATGTTTGTAAAATGTATCATATAGAGGTCAAATACCTCGCAATGTAATCAACTATTGTGAATCGTTTATAATGTATATGAACGGGTCCTTTCACATTTAATGACCCAATTTGCATTAAATGACTCAACTACACACAACCGCCCATAAATGGCCAAGACTCGACTTTAATCACTAAGGCTAGTGAATTAAAGTCTACTAACTTCAATTAACACAAAACTTAGGAAAATCCATACCCATTTCATCTAATTAGGTCAACTAGTACATTTTGACCCATTTTATATTACTTAGACTCACAATCAAGTCAAACTTACCCAGTTACACTTCTTTCATTAATCTTAAAGTGCATTAGTGACTAACAACACCATTTGACACTTACAACCTCAAATCATAATGCCAAAACCCTAGATTGTGGCTATTAGGGTTTCATTACAACAACACAACCCAAATTCACCTATTTTACCCTCAAATGGGTCATACAAATCTCTAGTAACCAAAACCCTAGCCATTAACCAATTAAAACTTAAAACATAAGGTTAGAACTTACCAAGACTATCCTCTTGTAGCTAACAACAAGGAGAACAACTTTAACTCTTGCTCCTAGGATTGATCCACAAATCTTCACCTCCAAATCTTAAGTTTATTCTAAGTGGGTTTTGTGTTTTGGGAGAGAAATTGGAAAGAAAAGAGAAAAGGAAATGAAATAAATGGAATAAGTGGCTTTGATTTAATGCTCCAATCTGATCTACAAGCAAAAAGACCAAATTACCCCTAAAACCCTTTTAAATTGAGTAGAAATCGGAGTCAGAACAGCAGAGATGCCGCGGCGCGGCCAATTTGTCGCGGCGCGACTTATCGAAGGAAAAACGACCCCTTTTAACCCAACTTCTGATCCAGATTTGCTTGATATGCCGCGGCGCGGACCCAATTGTCGCGGCGCGGTATAAGGCTGTATCTGAACATCTCGACCAACTTTAACAATTTTCAATTTTATTTAATTTGTACATTCCAAACCCGCTTCCTATATTCACCTAGCCTTCAACAATAGTCTCACAAGACTTAACGCTAACCAAACCCATGTTTAAACTTATACATGCACAGCTTATCAAGTATACATATATGTATATATATATATATATATATATATATATATATATATATATATATATATATATATATATATATACACACACACACATATTCATACATTTACGCATAAGCTAACGAGTTATAAACGTGCAAATGATTAAGTAAGTACCTTTCGATACGTACCGGAAAACGGGATGTTACAAATGAAGATGAAACTGATAGCGAAGATGATGACTATGTAGTTTAGAAAAATAATGATATTTAAGATGTTGAAGTTGATATGCAAGACTTTAACTTCAACATTGATAAAGATGTAACGTTTATGGGTTATGGTTTTCAAAATAATGCTGAGAGTAACAACTGTGAAGGTAATGACCCAGTTGTTGAGTTGAACAATGATGACCTTGATTCTAGAGGTGAGTATGACATTAGGAAGAAGAAACTCAAGGAACTGAAAGAACTAGAGATACATGGTATATATGTTACCACGGAAGCTTGGCTTGAGTGGTATGTGGTGGGATCCAACTTAGAGTACTGCCAACACAAGTTTGATTCTCACCCAACCTTTGATGGTACTGCTAACATCAATGAGATTTGGAAAGGTCTCTGGGGGTTTTCCCAACCTTCGATGGTAGTGCCAACATCGTCGTGAATTTAGTTTCCTCCTACGCGCGTGTGAGTGACAAATGAGAGCATTCGATGTCGATATCGCCGTTAAAAAATCATGGTATAGATGTTAATACTACTTTCTTCTATCTTGGGTGGAACTGCAGAAGAGGTAAAGAAATATATTAAGTTACATGCAATAGAAAATAGAAGAAAATTAATTTTGATAAAAAAAAAAAATAACAAAGGTAGAATGTAGTGAGGGTATGAAGGTTCCATGTTATGGTTCAACATTCTGGTTATCATTGTAACCTTTTGAAGTTTGTAATAATGAAGCACATTTTAACCCAATTTATGATCATTGTAATGGACTGTGTTAGTGATGTACAAATAAATACCAAATGTGTAAATACACCATTCATTCATTCATTCAAATAAAGCATTACTAACTAAAATTACATTACATGAAGGTCTTACATGAACGATTACAACGAACCATGAAAGTAATTAAATCAAATAATAAAGAGAATAAATGTAACCAAACAAAACATCATATTCCACTTTCTTGAAATTATTTGTTCAGCTTCCAAAAGTTCTTCTAAATATTCACCGGATCTCACCCAAATGAAGGACCTGCAGTCAAAAAACTAAACACGAATTCAACTCGATTAGGTTGACAATATAACATGACACTAATTTTTAATCAAGTAGCGAAGGATTTTCTCTTCTAATTACTTAAATTAGAAAAAATTGTAGTTGAACATAATTAATATCGTCTACCAGGATTTTTCTCAGCTCGTGAAATACGAATAATCACTCTCTTGCCACAATTGCATAATACCAATGTTGTTTAATCAAGTAGCGAAGGATTTTGAGGGTTCTGGATGGAATTAGGGGTTTTTGAAGGAACATAGATGTAGATCTGAGTGAATGGTATTAAATTGAGGTATTTAAGAGGAATAAAATAAGGAAAGGCCTGAAATACCCTCACGTGATACGCACATGTATCAGGTTAACGGAGGAAAGAGATGTCAACTGAACAGAAGGAAGATGAACGTTATTTTCTTAAAGTGACGACCCTAACAAAAAAATAGTTTAAGTACGACATGAGTGGTTTAGATACATGTTGAATGACGACCAACCTAATTTTATTTATAATAAATGAAAAGTTTAACTTCTCTAATTTATGTTCAACTTATATCGCTATGCTGTTATGCATGAGTTAACGATCCCCTTGTAATAAAATATACGTAGTTGTACATCATTTTTTGACCATTCGAAAAGTTGGGGGGCACGTTGCTCATCACCACTGGCGGATCCAGTGTATTAAGGGGGGGGAGGGGGGGGGGATTTCGAAATTTTAGTGCAAATTTTTTCGGTTTTTCGATTTTGTCCCCGGTGGAAAATTTTTTTTGCCACAAACCTTTCATATTTTACCCCAAAACCTTCATATTTTGCCCCAAAACCTTCGTATTTTGCCCAAAAACCTTCAAATTTTTCTCAAACAACTCTATATTTTGCCCCAAAACATCTATATTCTGCAAAAAAAAAAAAAAAAAAAAAATTCCCTACGTTTAAAAAAAAAATTCGCCCCCGGTGAAAATTTTTCCTGATTTCGCTCTGTCACTTGCCATCCAAGAGTTGACTTTTATGGTTTAAATTTGATTAAAAACTTCTGATCTTCCAATTGTATCAAAACTTGAGTTGACATTCTCTCAAATCAATTAAGTTGTAGATCAAAAAGAATAAGATGATGAATGAAAAGATGAAAGCTTTGATGATTGGTGTTGTAGGTGCAGGAATCACATTTTCTGCATATCATCAAACATATATGAGTCCTACTCAATGTATTGGTACCGGCTTCTTTGTTCTAATCTTTGGACTTCTTGTTGGTGAAGGTTTTATCCCTATCTAATTTCTCATTTTTTTCTGTTATAATCGTATACAAGTTGCCAGATCTTCTATATGCATACAAAGGTAGCTTTATAAGATGGACCGGGTCCATTTTAGCTATTTTTTGTACTTTTGGAGTTGTAATATTCATAGAGAATCAAGACCCTTAAACTACGTATTATGGAATTAACTTATTACAATTATTACTCATTTTGTTATGAGCGTGTAACATAGTTGATGTGTTGATGGTACTTTATGTGTTTGATATAATTTGCATTTTGAATTTTGATTGTAAGATATAGTGAATAAGAATAAAGCATATAGCATATTTCCATGAAATCAACACGATGTTTGCTCGCCTTTAAGGTCAAGTTCTTACATTTTTATTATTGTTGTGTATGTAAATTAGAGATGTAGTTCTGATTGTATTAAAGTTGGAATGTTACGTGTAAGGACTGTTAACGAACCAAACTAGAATAAAACATTATGAATATGAGCTCAACTCGTTCGAAATTTACTTTGTTCGAGTTCGACTAGAATTCGATAAAACATTTTGAAATTTGTTCGAGATCGAACTCGAATATTTTTTCAATAATCAAATTCGAAAACGATATTCATTTAAATATGAACTCAAATTCGAGCTCCAAATTGGATTCGACTCCAATTCGAGCTCAACTCGAGCTGAAATAAGTTCATTGAAGATCATTAATTTACTTTAATAGAATAATAATAAGAAAAAACTTTTAAATGTTAATTGAATTGAGTAACACTTTATATTAATAAATATAAATAAATAAATAAATAAATATTAGAGTACATTTCACTTCTCAATGTTAATACGAAACTACACCTTTATTTATAGAGTTCTCCTATCATGTTATTTTTCTTTTATTCGATGAAACTTGTACTACTTTTCCTACTTAACTATTTTTACATGTAATACTCCATGTGTATTTAAAATTTATTATTGTTGTAAATTTAGTAGTTAAATATGGATGGTAATTAGTCAAATATGGATAGTAAAATTTGTACTATATATATGTGCATAATGTAAGTTACAAAAACACACATATACATTAAATACATCACACCTCTCTTCAACTTCTTTCTCTCCTATATCTTCTACAACACATCTCTCTTTTATTGATTCTTTCAATTTGAATATATTGAACCAGGCCACTAAAGGTAGTTATAAGCCTACTGAAATATAACAATTATAGTTAAGTTTTACAATTTTATTTATAAAAACTTGTGCTGTTGATCCCTATAATTTACTCAAAAGTGTATGTATTAGCCTACACTTTTTTTTTCCAACTTTGTTGGTCCATATAGTTTGAGATTTGAACTCGTTTGGTCCCTCATGCAAACATATGTTAGATTTGATCTGTTAAGTCACCCATGTGCATGGCATATGAGTGTATTTTCGTCTTTTCATCAATTAGGGACCAACCGTGTATCTTTTTGAATCAACATTTCTTTTATTTCTCTTTTAGCCTAAATGCCTTAAAGACAACTTAAATCATATACACAACTGAATATTCACCTTTAAAAAATCCCTTCTATCTTCAAATTAAATCATAAACCTTATTCTTATTTTTGTTAAATTATCAAATTAACAATTCCTTACAAACACCCACCGGTTGGAGTTAATTATGCTTCATCATCCACATCCTTTTTGAAACTTCAAATCAACTAAACCCCTTAATCTTTTCCTCTTTTCCTTTGTTGCTACTGATCAAATGGTGCCATCGATGGGGCAACGTTTCAAAAATGATGATGGGAAGGTGGACAGCTTGATGTGACGGCCTGTCCCATAATGTATACTGACAAGACGCCAAAAAAACGTCCATGCATTAGATGCAGACGCCATCTAAAAAAATTGTTTCTCTTTGCGCCAGCATTTAACAATGACCATTTCTTTTGAGTCAACTATACTTTAGTTGACTTCGACATCATGCGCAATCCTTGCGCATAATATCGAACTGGGGGGACTTAAACATACGCATGCTCACATATCATGTACATGTGAATCACATGTGGATGGCACATGCTTACTTTATGCGTAGCCACTCAGTTTCTCCTTAAAACGATGCAAGTGTGTTGTTTGCGTTTGTAAGTATCATGCGCAAACACAGGCGCAACCAAATTGCGCCATGTAAAGTCAGCGGGATAGTAAAGGACAACACAAATGGTTGTGCACGATCTCGACAAAATACAGCTGGCAAGTAGTGGTGCAGGGTGCACGAAGGTTGGTACAGACAACTGCCGGATCGCGCCAGGGACCACCTACACTTAATCAGCTTTTCAGTCCAAATTGTACAACCCGACAAAAAGGATGTTCCCTTTGTCCTATTACATGGCACTAAAGGACAAAGGGGTTCAACTATAAATATGGCACCAAACCATAGGTAAAAGGGATCACAACGCACACATACATTTTCATAATTTATCACTCTCCTACATTCAGCCTGTCGAACCAGAATCACCTAACAATCAACCCCAACCCGACTTACCAGAATACATAACAGCTCATAAGCTTTATACGGCAACAGGTAACGTTCCTTGAACAATAAAGCATATTGCCCCATTGAGACATCACTTACCGGCCAACCCGATGATGGTGGGCCTACGTTTAATCACCCCTTCTGAGATCATCATCCTATATGGGGGTTATTTATGGTAATTGATATGCCTAAAATGGACGGTTTAATTTGTGCGGTGTCGTAAGGCTGCCTGAACGTCTACTCAGGTACCAACAGGAGCTAAAGTTTTTATGATTAATATTTAGCTGGAGTTTCTAGCCATAATCCACCTACTTGCTTCTTTCTATAACAAGTAAAAAATAAGTATAACCTAGGTTCGTATTTTTGTACGTTTGATAGTAACGTGAGATCGTAGTACGTCTAAAGATAACCCTCTAGCAAGTGAGGTGTATTTAATAAACTAAGGGTAGATATACTACTAATAAAAGAAATGACAGATAGAGTAAACGGGATGAATGTAATATTTAGGGCTGTAGGGAGATTACCTATAGAGATCTACTTCCTAGAATGAGCAATAGACCCTAATCAAGAGGAAACCTAATTGATTTGTCACTAAGAGACTAGGCTTTGAAGATTCTGGTCGATACATCATATCCTACTCCCAACGCTAATCTTAAATATTGAAGCGACCTCTCTTGGATGGAATCCTAGGTTCATGAACAGAGTGATATTGAAACAACTCAACCCCTATTCCATACGATAATTTTTTTTTTATAATACACATTTATGCGTCAATTAAATATGTAAACCATTCCACGAGTTCCATTTAAACGTACAACGATTTAAATGTTTACAAAAGGCACGAAAGCCATTAATTAAGTTCAATACAAGTTTGACCCCCTACAATGATAGTTTATAATCCAAACGACACTCGGGCATGGTTTAGGACTAAACTACCCAAAACGTCAGGCCAACTTCAAAAGCTATCCCAAAAGCACCCCTGTCAACACAAACGGGAGACAACTAATCCAACCGTATGCCCTTACCCTTGTCCAAGCCGGAACCTATAAAATGGTAAACAACGAGAGGGTAAGCAATGCTTAGTGAGTGCAACAATTATACATACACATATATAACCTATCCACTTGCATTCACAATACCAAATACCTCATACGAACTTGTAACTCAAATAACATGTCAACATAAACATAACACCAACAAGTCGTACATTATCACGCCACTTTGTTAGCATATACTCAACTCAACATGTATATATAATATGCTAAACAAATCAACAATCTTAATATGGTTAACCAATAATGCTATGGTGCTACCGGCTCGTGGTTCACACCATACGCTCGAGTCATACTCTTTTATAGTGCTACCAGCTCGTGGTTCACACTCGATGCTACCGGCTCGTGGTTCACATCTTAGTTTATAGTGCTACCGGCTCGTGGTTCACACTCGATGCTACCGGCTCGTGGTTCACATCCCATCCCACACATGTTATGGCACTACCGGCACGTGGTTCATACCATAACATTCACAAATAAACACGCCATATACATGAACGCATAATTATTCCACTCACCTTGTCACAAGGATGATGATTTAGCACTTCCGAGCTTCAACGCAATGTACCTAAATCATTAAGTGCACATTCAATTTCACAACTAGTGGGATTAACCACAATACTCCCGCTTGAGCATTTAATGACCCAAATTGCATTAAATGACTCAACTACTCACAACCGCCCATAAATGGCCAAGACTCGACTTTAATCACTAAGACTAGTGAATTAAAGTCTATTAACTTCAATTAACACAAAACTTAGGGTAATCCATACCCATTTCATCCCATTAGGTCAACTAGTACATTTTGACCCATTTTATCTTACTTAAACTCACAATCAAGTCAAACTTACCCATTAACACTTATTTCATAAATCTTAAAATGCATTAGTGACTAACAACACCAATTGACACTTACAACCTCAAATCACAAGGCCAAAACCCTAAATTGTGGCTATTAGGGTTTCATTACAACAACATAACCCAACTCACCCATTTTACCACCAAATGGGTCTTACAAATCTCTAGTACCCAAAACCCTAGTCATTAACCAATTAAAACTCAAAACTTAGAGTTAGAACTTACCGAGACTATCAACGTGTAGCTAGAGACACAAGGAACAACTTTAATTCTTGCTCCAAAGATCAACCCTCAATCCTTCCCTCTCCAATCTTACTTTTGATTCAAATGGGTTTTAAGTTTTGGGAGAGAAAATGGAGAGAAAAGAGAAAAAGAAATGAATTAAATGGATATGTGGTGGAGAGTTAATGCTTCCATCAGATCCACATGTCAATTTACCAATTTTCCCCTCAAAGTCATTTAATTGGAGCTAAAACCGGAATCTGTCCAGCAGATTTGCCGCGGCGCGGCCCAAATGTCGCGGCACGACATATCGAAGGAAAATAAACCCTTCTTAACCCAACTTCTGATCCAGAATTGCTTTATGTGTCGCGGCGCGGCATTAGCCGTCACCTGGACACCTCGACAACCTTAAACGATTTTTGATTTTATTTGATTCACACACTTAAAACCCGCTTCCTACATTCGCCTAAACTTCAATAATAGTCTCATAAGACTTAACGCTATCAAAGCCCATGTATACACATGTAGGCGCACACATTATCAAGTATGTATATATATATATATATATATATATATATATATATATATATATATATATATATATATATATATATATATATATATAAACATATCTACTCATATATCTATACAATTACGCATAATCTAGCGAGTTACAACGTACAAATGATTAAGTATGTACCTTTCGATACGTACGGGAAAACGGGGTGTTACAACTCTCTCCCACTTGAATCGGAGCGCGTCATCGCGATCCAAGCCACATGACAAGAAGGAAGATAAACCAACACAAACTCTTCGGGCTCCCAAGTAAACTCGGAACCCTTACTACGACGCCATTGAACTTTAAAAGTCCTAACCTCTTTATGTCTCAACCTTTTGACCTTCTCATCAAGTATGGCAATTGGTTCCTCGATATACTCTAACTTATTATTTAGCTCAATCTCGTCTAATGGCACCCAAGATGAATCATCCGCAAGACACTTACGGAGATGGGAAACATGAAATGTATTATGGATCCCCGCAAGCTCTTCGGGTAATTCCAAACGATACGCGACTTCACCAACCCGAGCTAAAACCTTAAATGGTCCAATAAACCGAGGAGCTAACTTTCCTCGTTTTCGAAATCGAATAATACCCTTCCATGGTGAAACCTTAAGCATCACTATGTCACGTTCTTGAAATTTGATCGTTCGTCTACGCTTGTCGGCATACGACTTTTGCCTATCTTGAGCCTTTTTCAAATGCTCTCGAATAATATCAATTTTTCTATTCGTCTCTAAGACCAAATCGGTACTTCCGATTTCCTTTTGCCCCACTTCACCCCAACAAATCGGGGTTCGACACCTACGCCCATAAAGCATCTCATAAGGTGGCATCCCAATACTAGTATGATAACTATTATTGTACGAGAATTCCACCAAAGGTAAGTGCTCGTCCCAACTACCACCAAAATCGATAATACACGCACGTAACATATCTTCCAAAGTTTGATTCGTACGTTCGGTTTGACCGTCCGTTTGAGGATGATACGCCGTGCTCAAATTCAATTGTGTACCCATATCCTCATGAAACTTTTCCTAAAATCGAGATGTAAAACGAGTATCTCGATCCGAAACAATCGATATAGGAACACTGTGTAGAGATATGACTTCCTTGATAAATAACTTAGCCAAGGTCTTCGACGATATTGCTTCCTTAATGGGAAGAAACAAAGCACTCTTCGTCAGTCGATCAACTATAACCCAAATCGAATCAAACTGGGTTCTCGCCGTTTTAGGTAACTTTGTAATGAAATCCATGGTAATGTGCTCCCATTTCCATTTCGGGATTTCTAACGGTTGTAACTTATCATACGGCTTTTGGTGCTCGGCCTTAACTTGCAAACACGTGACGCATTGCTCAACATACTTCACAACATCACGTTTCATGCCCGGCCACCAATAATCTTTCTTTAAGTTAAGATACATTTTCGTTGCGCCCGGATGAATGGAATACTTTGACTTATGTGCTTCATCTAGTAGCACTTGTCGATAATCACCCATCTTAGGCACCCACACTCTTCCTTGAAAAGACAACAAACCCCGTGAGCCCATAGTAATGAACTCTTATTGTCCCACAATTCGCTCCGCATGCTTGTTGTGAACGTAAGCCTCTATTTGAATCACACCGAGTTTTTCAAGAAAATCGTTAGTAATAATCATACGTAACAATCCCAATCGTAACGCCGGGTGATGACTCTTTCGACTTAACGCATCCGCGACCACATTCGCCTTGCCCGGATGATAAAGTATTTCACAATCATAATCTTTCACCACATCCATCCACCTACGTTGACGATAATTCAAATCTCGTTGATTAAAGAGGTGTTTCAAACTCTTATGATCCGAATAAATCGTACACTTGACACCATACAAGTAATGGCGCCAAATTTTCAACGCATGCACAACCGCCGCCAACTCAAGATCATGAGTCGGATATCTCGTCTCGTGTTCCTTTAATTGTCGAGAGGCATAAGTGATGACTTTACCTCTTTGCATTAGAACACACCCGAGTCCAATTAACGAGGCATCACAATAAACCGTCATGTCTTCCACCCCTTTCGGCAAAACTAACACCGGAGCTTGACATAACTTCTCCTTTAACAATTGAAAAGCAACTTCTTGCTCGTTCTCCCAAACGAACCTCGCGTTCTTCCTTGTTAATCTCGTCAACGAAGAAGCGATCTTAGAAAAGTCTTGGATAAACCGACGATAATAACCGGCCAATCCGAGAAAACTTCGGACCTCCGTAGGCGTAGTCAGTTGTCTCCAACTCTTCACCGTCTCTATCTTCCCCGGATCCACTTGAATGCCGTCTTTGTTCACAATATGACCAAGGAATTGAACTTTCCTTAGCCAAAATTCACATTTGGAGAACTTAGCATACAACTTCTCCTTTCGTAACGTCTTCAATACTTCACGCAAATGACGTTCATGTTCGTTCATACTCTTTGAATAAACAAGTATGTCGTCAATGAACACAATTACCGACTTGTCCAACATAGGTTGGCACACTCGGTTCATAAGATCCATGAATGCCGCCGGTGCATTCGTAAGACCAAAAGGCATAACTACGAACTCAAAATGCCCATAACGTGTTCGAAAAGCTGTTTTCTCAATATCTTCCTCACGGACCCGCATTTGGTGATAGCCGGACCGTAGGTCGATTTTAGAGAAATACGTTGCACCTTGGATTTGGTCAAACAAATAGTCAATCCGAGGTAACGGATAACGATTTTTGATCGTCACTTTATTTAACTCCCGATAATCGATGCACATCCGCATACTACCATCCTTCTTTTTCACGAATAAGACCGGAGCACCCCATGGCGAAGCACTCGGTCGAATAAAACCCTTCTCAAGAAACTCTTGGGTTTGATTTAACAACTCTTGCATTTCCGTTGGTGCTAAACGATAAGGAGTTTTAGCAATGGGAGTAGCTCCCGGAACCAACTCAATGCGAAATTCAACTTGTCTTTCCGCCGGAACACCCGGTAACTCGTCCGGAAAAACGTCTTCGAATTCACTAACCACCGGAATTTCACGAATAGGTGGTGACTCATCGCGAGCATCAAAAACATGGGCAAGAAAAGCCAAGCCACCACTAACAAGAAAACGATGTGCCCGTGCAAAAGAACATATCGGCACAAGTCTTCTTCGTCTATCGCCATGAATAATCAACTCTCCCCCACTAGGGGTCTTCACACGTATAAACTTTTCACGGCATGCAATATCGGCTCTATTTCGATCGAGCCAATCCATACCAACAACGATATCAAAATCGCCCAAAGTCATAGGGATGCGATCAATTTTAAAGTTTTAGGCACCAAAAATGACATCACAATTCTTACACACATCAACCACTAGCACCGTCTTGTCATCCGCTATTTCGTCTTCTACCGGACGACTTAACTTAGCTAACGGTCTATCAAGTTTAGGCACAAATTTTGGAGACACAAACGACAAATTTGCACCGCTATCAAATAAAATCCTTGCCGGATTAGAATTAACCATGAAAGTACCTGAGACTACTTCGTTTGATTGTTTGGCTTCGTCATTGGTCATCAAATAGTTGCGACCCCTAGCCGTGCCTGCCACTTTCTCTAACCGCTTAACGTTATCATTATTCAAGTTAGGGCATTCCTGCCTCTTGTGCCCCTCTTTACCACAATTAAAGCAAGTAACTTTGGTCGACGCCTTGGTGCAATCACGGGCCATGTGTCCTCTTTGATTACAATTATAACACGTGGGCCTGAAACCCACGGAAGCACCCTTCTTCACACTATTAACGCTTTCGAAGCCTTTCTTGTTCTTTTTATTGGAAAAGTTCGAATGACTCGAACCTTCAAACTTTATTTTAGAAAAAGTGAAATCACTCTTCCTTGGAACCTCCGGCTCAAAACCCCGAGCCAACTCGAATAGCTCTTCAAAAGTCTTAGCCATTCCCCTGCTAATCTTACCCTTTAACTCGTCGCTCAAGGTACGGTAGAAATCTTTCATTAGCTTGTGGTCGTCACCAACATATTCCGGGCAAAAACGAGTCTTTGCCAAAAAGGTAGACTTGAGAGTAACCAAGTCCATTGAACCTTGTTGCAAATGATGCAACTCATCCCGGATTCTATCAAGGTCGGAAGAAGTTCGGTATTCTTGGAAGAATTCCTTCTTAAACTCCTCCCATGTTAAGCTCATGCATTGCTCTTCACCATACAAATTGATTTTATCATCCCACCACAACTTGCCTTCTTCACGTAACATGCTAGACCCATATCTCGTCTTCTTCTCGAGAGGACACTCCGCGGTACGGAACGCTCCCTCTATATCGGAAATCCAACAAGTGCTTTTCAATGGATCCCTCACCCCATTAAACATCGGAGGTTGAGTATCCTTGAAATTCTTGTAGTGGAAGTCCCGTCTTCCTTCACCTCCTTCACCGCGAGGATAAACGTTTCTAGCATCAAGGGCCTCTTCGATAGTGGCCTTCATTCGTTCATTTATCAAATTGGTCACTTGCCCATCGACCGAATCTTGGAAGACCTTTCGGACGTCCGTAAGAAAATCCGCTTTTAACTTTTTAAAGACGGCCTCAACCTTAGCCGAAAACTCGACGTCCTCGCTTGTACTTCCGTTATCATGATCGGGTCCGTTTCTCGTCTTCATTCTATAAAACGGAAAGGGTTAAACCATGAACGAAAAGCATAACACGTAAGTATATATACATGCATACCACACTACCCCATCTTGCTCAACAATCGTCGTACATTACTCGTTTGACACGAATTGCACCCGTAACAACGGTAGCTAATCGTTGTTACGCGAGCACGTCGCATTAACTTGCTAGTACAACGTTCGTCTTGCTTGATGATTGCTAAACACAACACAAAACAATTAGCACAAGGTTAGCTCACATAAATCAAAGCACTAACAATTCTCGATTAGACCCAAAGTCCTACAAGTCCCACATAAAGCGCTCACACAATAAAGCCCAAGTCTACGTACCTATCTCAAGTCGCCTAAATCCCTTAGACCATGCTCTGATACCACTTGAAACAACCCAACCCGTATTCCATACGATAATATTTTTTTTATAATACACATTTATGCACCAATTAAATATGTAAACCATTCCACGAGTTCCATTTAAACGTACAAAGATTTAAATGTTTACAAAAGGCACGAAAGCCATTAATTAAGTTCAATACAAGTTTGACCCCCTACAATGATAGTTTATAATCCAAACGACACTCGAGCATGGTTTGGGACTAAACTACCCAAAACGTCAGGCCAACTTCAAAAGCTATCCCAAAAGCACCCCTGTCAACACAAACGGGAGACAACTAATCCAACCGTATGCCCTTACCCTTGTCCAAGCCGGAACCTATAAAATGGTAAACAACGAGAGGGTAAGTAATGATTAGTGAGTGCAACAATTATACATACACATATATAACCTATCCATTTGCATTCACAATACCAAATACCTCATACGAACTTGTAACTCAAATAGCATGTCAACATAAACATAACACCAACAAGTCGTACATTATCACGCCACTTCGTTAGCATATACTCAACTCAACATGTATATATAATATGCTAAACAAATCAACAATCTCAATATGGTTAACCAATAACGCTATGGTGCTACCGGCTCGTGGTTCACACCATACACTCGAGTCATACTCTTTTATAGTGCTACCAGCTCGTGGTTCACACTCGATGCTACCGGCTCGTGGTTCACATCTTAGTTTATAGTGCTACCGGCTCGTGGTTCACACTCGATGCTACCGGCTCGTGGTTCACATCCCATCCCACACATGTTATGGCACTACCGGTACGTGGTTCATACCATAACATTCACAAATAAACACGCCATATACATGAACGCATAATTATTCCACTCACCTTGTCACAAGGATGATGATTTAGCACTTCCGAGCTTCAACGCAATGTACCTAAATCATTAAGTGCATATTCAATTTCACAACTAGTGGGATTAACCACAATACTCCCGCTTGAGCATTTAATGACCCAAATTGCATTAAATGACTCAACTACTCACAACCGCCCATACATGGCCAAGACTCGACTTTAATCACTAAGACTAGTGAATTAAAGTCTATTAACTTCAATTAACACAAAACTTAGGGTAATCCATACCCATTTCATCCCATTAGGTCAACTAGTACATTTTGACCCATTTTATCTCACTTAAACTCACAATCAAGTCAAACTTACCCATTAACACTTATTTCATAAATCTTAAAGTGCATTAGTGACTAACAACACCAATTGACACTTACAACCTCAAATCACAAGGCCAAAACCCTAGATTGTGGCTATTAGGGTTTCATTACAACAACATAACCTAACTCACCCATTTTACCACCAAATGGGTCTTACAAATCTCTAGTACCCAAAACCCTAGTCATTAACCAATTAAAACTCAAAACTTAGAGTTAGAACTTACTGAGACTATCAACGCGTAGCTAGAGACACAAGGAACAACTTTAATTCTTGCTCCAAAGATCAACCCTCAATCCTTCCCTCTCCAATCTTACTTTTGATTCAAATGGGTTTTAAGTTTTGGGAGAGAAAATGGAGAGAAAAGAGAAAAAGAAATGAATTAAATGGATATGTGGTGGAGAGTTAATGCTTCCATCAGATCCACATGCCAATTTACCAATTTGCCCCTCAAAGTCATTTAATTGGAGCTAAAACCGGAATCTGTCCAGCAGATTTGCCGCGGCGCGGCCCAAATGTCGCGGCGCGACATATCGAAGGAAAATGAACCCTTCTTAACCCAACTTCTAATCCATAATTGCTTTATGTGTCATGGCGCGACCCTGTTTGTCGCGGCGCGGCATTAGCCATCACCTGGACACCTCGACAACCTTAAACGAATTTTGATTTTATTTGATTCGCACACTTAAAACCCGCTTCCTACATTCGCCTAAACTTCAATAATAGTCTCATAAGACTTAACTCTATCAAATCCCATGTATACACTTGTAGGCGCACACATTATCAATGTAGCGACCCCGACAAATCGTCAAGTGACGGCGTCGTCTACGTACGGTCCCATTACATGGTTATAAGTATTTATAACAAAGTTTGACCGAAAATATGTCGCATACATTTCATAAAGGATGTTTCAATGTTTACAAAAGTAATTCCCAAGACAAGTACATAACAAAAGTTATTGTTCATATGAAACACGTGCGACATAGTTTAAAATAGCCAAAAAGACGCTCCACGTATGCAAGTATACTCGACATCCAATGCAAGTATCAAAAAGTATGTGTGGAAGCATGTATCACCTAAGTTCAAGGACCTGAGAAAAACATAGAGAATCTGTCAACGAAAACGTTGGTGAAATCATAGGTTTAAATAAGTAAATGAGTAAAAGCAAGCTGAACCACAAGAGTTGCAATATTGATAAAGTCATAGTACATTCTAAAAGTTAATATTCACGAGCACCCAATTATCAAAGCTTAACATTCCGTCCGTTGAATACCCCATAAATTAGTGCTAGAACAACACTGTTTCCCGAAAATATATTTCATCCGTAGACGGTAGCGAACCGTCAAAGATGAGGGTTGTCAACCCATATGGCCATATAACATAAGTTCTCGCTTACACCATCTGATGTAACTAATGATAATCGGATTGAGGATTTTCGTTCTAAACTCGTATATAGAATGTTTGTTTTCCCGTTCTTGTGTTCACTTAGTTCAAAAGAAACGTTTATGTTTTCTCATCCCAAAAGTAAGTTTAAAAGAGTAAAAGTGGGACTATGATCTCACCTTGAGTGCACGTACGAAAAGTACTTCACAAAATAACGTGTGTGAAGGATAGTGCTAGTCTTGACCTAAACAAATAGGTCGTATCAATAACGGTAAACACGATAGGTCAAAGATGTTCAATTAGTCCTATGGCTCGTTACGACTCGATTATTTAGCATGTGAAATCAAATTGTCAAGTTTCATGCAAGATACAAGTATATAAACAAGTTAGGAAGGTTGCATAATCATTTGGTTAAGTTTGACAAAAAGTCAAACCTTGGTCGGTCAAAGTCAACGAAAAAGTCAACACGTTCGGGTCGTGTCCCGAACTATTTTTCTGAGGTTTTTAATCATGTATGAGCATGTTAGGACAAGTTACATGTGAATCGGAGGTGCGTAGCATAGCAAACATTATTCAAAAATTGACCAAGTTGGACAGACCAAAATGGCGCGCCGCGCCATTACCTGTGCAGAGAATTCTGGCAGTTTTTAAGTTTTATGCACGAACCTAACTTCAAACAATCACCATTTATGATCCGCAAACAATCAAGACAAGTATCTTATACCGTTGGGAAGGTAATTTGACGAGGAAAACAACTAAACACATTTCATCAATCAATCTACCTATTACAACAACCAAAACCGCATCTAATGCTTAACATTAACCGCATACAAGTTCATAAATGCAATTCAATGATTCGGGCAACCAATTTACATGAATGATATGCCGTTTCGAAGGTAATCAAGCATATAATCCAACTAAACACTTACCAATAATAATCCATGGCATTCAATGCATCAAAAGTCCATTTCAAGTTCATCAAACCCTAACCCAAATTCACCAAAATCAATAATCAAGTTCATGAAGTTTTCTAAGGCAACCTACACATCAAATTGAAGCTAGTGATGCTAGTAACACAATTAAAACATCAACTTTTAACATCTAACAACATATGATCATCCAAAATTCAAGAACAACACACCAAAATTCAAGTTCATGCTAGTTACACTAAAACAACGAGATCGAGCATATAAATCATATATTCATGTTAGACTTGAGCCATAGACACTAATTAACACTTTTATAAGTTAAAAACATCAAGAACACAAAATCTAGTGATTTTAGAAAGTTACCCAAATGAGATGAAGTTGGTACCAAAATGAAGAGGATGAAGAGAGGATCACAAATATGTAGTTTATTTTGTTGTAAGCCTCCTAGATCGAATTTAGATGATGATTGAATGAATTTGGTAAATGGGTGTGTGTTCTTGCTAGAGAGAAAGAGAGAGAGATGGAGATGATAATGAATGGGTGAAAGGGGTTTGACCCTTTGACCTAGTCAAGGGTTTGATCCCTTGTCAAGTTTAGTCCCTCAGCTTTCGTTCGGGTGCGGGAATTACCTAAACGAGATAATTTAAAACGCGTATCAACGGGAGATGTTATAAACATATAACGGACTTTATATTAGTATAACGGAAAAGTAAATGGAAAAAGGCGGGATGTTACATTACCTACTCCTTAAAAGAAATTTCGTCCCGAAATTTAAGTAGGCGTAGTAGTCGTTGTTTCTTCCTCGAGATCTTGCGTTTCCGAATTCACGAATAGATGAGGATACTTCCTTTGCATTTGATCTTGTCTTTCCCAAGTAAACTCGGGTCCTCTTTTGGCATTCCAACGAACCTTGACAATCGGGATTTGGCTTTGTTTCAATGTCTTGACGGAGGTGTCCACAATTTCAACCGGTTCCTCCACAAAATGAAGTTTGTCATCAATAGTAAGTTCTTCGAGAGGGATGACGATATCGGGTTCGGCAAGACACTTTTTCAAGTTAGATACATGGAAGGTAGGATGAACGGAGTTCAATTGAGGCGGAAGATCTAAACGATAAGCAACGGTTCCAATACGCTCCAAGATTTCGAAAGGACCAATATACCGCGGATTTAGCTTCCCGCGTTTCCCAAAACGGATTACACCCTTCCAAGGTGCGACTTTTAACATTACTCGGTCACCGACTTGAAATTCAAGATCGTTGCGTCGTTTGTCGGTATAGCTCTTTTGACGACTTCGGGCCGTCCTAAGCCTATCTCGGATTTGAACGATTTTCTCGGTGGTTTCGTGAATGAGTTCGGGTCCGGTGATTTGCACGTCGCCTACCTCGGCCCAACAAAGAGGTGAACGACATTTGCGGCCATATAGCGCTTCAAAAGGTGCGGCTTTAATACTCGCGTGATAACTATTGTTGTAAGAGAACTCGGCGAGAGGTAAGTGCTTGTCCCAAGCTTTTCCGAAATCAACCACGCAAGCTCGTAACATGTCCTCTAAGGTTTGAATTGTACGTTCGCTTTGTCCATCGGTTTGAGGATGATATGCGGTGCTCATGTCCAAACGTGTTCCCAACGCTTCTTGTAACGTACGCCAAAATCTAGAAACGAAACGGCCATCTCGGTCGGAGATAATCGATAACGGTACTCCGTGTCGGGCTACAATCTCTTTAATGTAAAGTCGTGCAAGTTTCTCCATTTTGTCGGTTTCTTTCATGGCGAGAAAGTGCGCGGATTTGGTGAGACGGTCAACAATGACCCAAATTGTATCATAACCGCCCGACGTTTTCGGTAGTTTGGTGATAAAATCCATCGTGATCCTTTCCCACTTCCATTGCGGGATCTCGGGTTGTTGAAGTAACCCGGACGGTCTTTGGTGTTCGGCTTTGACTTTAGCGCAAGTCAAACAATTGGCGACGTATCTAGCAACCTCCTTTTTGATGTTCGGCCACCAATATTGTTCTTTAAGGTCATGGTACATCTTATTGGCGCCGGGATGAATCGAGTATCGCGATTTGTGGGCTTCGTCTAGGATGAGGTTTCGTAGATCGCCATATCTAGGCACCCAAATTTTTCCGGCGTAATATCGAAGTCCGGTCTCCTTAACTTCGAATCGGGAGACGAGAATGTTTAAAAGTTCGCGTGCGATGTTGTTGTCCTTAAGAGCTTCATCTTGGGCTACCCGAATTTGGCTATTAAGGTTGGAGTGGATGGTGATATTCAAAGCTCGGACACGAAGAGGCACCGCTCTTTCCTTTCGACTTAAGGCATCCGCCACTACATTTGCCTTCCCGGGGTGGTAACGAAGCTCGCAATTATAATCGTTCAAGGTCTCAATCCACCTTCGTTGTCTCATGTTTAGTTGCTTTTGATCGAAGATATGTTGGATACTTTTGTGATCGGTAAAGATAGTACTCTTGGTACCAAGAAGATGATGTCTCCATAACTTAAGTGCAAAGATGACGGCACCGAGTTCAAGATCATGTGTCGTGTAGTTTCGTTCGTGGACTTTGAGTTGTCGAGAGGCATAAGCAATGACTTTCTTTCGTTGCATTAATACGCATCCATAACCGTTTTTCGAGGCATCACAATATACAACAAAATCATCATTGCCTTCGGGAAGTGACAAGATAGGAGCGGTGGTTAGCTTAGTTTTCAAGATTTGAAAAGCGGTTTCTTGTTCGGAGGTCCAAACGAATTTTCGTTCCTTGTGAGTTAACGCGGTTAAAGGACGAGCGATTAGGGAGAAATCCTTGATGAATTTACGATAGTATCCGGCGAGACCCAAGAATTGACGAATTTGAGTAGGAGTAGTAGGAGTCTCCCATTTACTAATGGCTTCGATTTTTGCGGGATCGACTTTAATGCCTTGATCACTTACAACATGACCAAGAAATTGAACTTCCTTTAACCAAAATTCACACTTGGAGAACTTGGCATATAGTTGCTCTTTTCTCAAGAGCTCGAGCATGAGTCGGAGATGTTCTTTGTGTTCCTCTTCGTTTTTAGAATAGATCAAAATATCATCGATGAACACGATAACGAATTTGTCGAGGTAAGGTTTGCACACGCGGTTCATGAGATCCATGAACACCGCTGGTGCGTTAGTGAGACCGAAAGGCATGACAAGGAATTCATAACTACCATAACGAGTCCGGAAAGTGGTTTTGGAGACATCTTCCCCTTTAACCCTTAGTTGATGATAACCCGAACGGAGATCGATTTTTGAGTATACACGAGAACCTTGTAGTTGATCAAAAAGGTCATCAATGCGAGGAAGAGGATATCGGTTCTTAACCGTCAATTTGTTTAGTTCACGATAATCAATGCACATTCGTAGGGATCCGTCTTTCTTCTTGACGAACAAAATCGGAGCGCCCCATGGTGAATGGCTAGGTTGAATGAAACCACGGTCAAATAACTCTTGGATTTGACTTTGTAATTCTTGCAATTCGGATGGAGCGAGTCTATATGATGCACGCGCTACGGGTGCGGCTCCTGGAATAAGATCGATTTGAAATTCAATCGGTCGATGAGGTGGAAGACCCGGTAATTCGTCGGGAAATACATCGGAAAAGTCACTAACAATTGGCACACCTTCGATGCGCTTTTCGTCGGCCTCGACTTTCTTAACGTGAGCAAGAATCGCGAAACAACCCTTGCGAAGTAGCTTTCGAACTTTAAGGCACGAAACGAGATTGAGTCCGATGAAATTTTTGTCGCCATAGACAATCAATGGTTCACCATTCTCGATAGCAATTCGGATTGCGTGAAGATCGCAAAGAATGTGAGATTTATTTTTGACCATCCAATTCATACCGATTATTACATCAAAACTCCCTAATTCCATGGGTATCAAGTCAATTTCAAATTCCTTACCCAAAATGTTCAAAGTACACCCCCGGTAATATGTGTCGGCACTTAAGAGTTTTCCGTCGGCCACTTCGATGGAATAAGTAGTATCTAAAGGGTGTGGTGGAGTGCAAAGGGTAGGAGCCAAAGTCTTGGACACAAAACATTTATCGGCACCCGAATCGAATAAGCAAGTAACATAAGAGTTGTTGAGAAGAAACGTACCCGTGACTAGTTCATTGTCATCTCGGGCTTCCTCGGTGTTGATGTTAAAGGCTCGGCCTCGGTTATTGGGGTTGGCTTTCTTTTTCGGGCATTCGTTCTTATAATGGCCCGTTTGGCCACATTCGTAACAAGTGACCGTTTTTGGAGGATTGGGCCCCTTTCGAGCAACGGGGGCGGCGCTCGTGCAATTGTTGGCCCTATGACCAACACCTTGGCAACGGTGACAAACTAGTTTGTTACATTCGCCGTGATGATGCTTGTGGCATTTGTTGCAAAAAGGTAAGTTTCCGACATAGCCCTTCTTGCCGTCGTTGTTGAAAGGCTTTTTGGTGAAGGTGTTGTTGTAGTAGGTTGATGGAGTGGCTTCCCATTTCCTTTTGTTGCCACCCGACTTGTCCTCGGCCTTAGGAGCCGGCACTACGATTTCGTCAACCGTTTCAATTAGTTGGCGAGCCATGTTCATAGCGGCTTGATGAGTAGTGGGTTTGGATGACATCACCCCTTGTTTGATGCTTTTTGGAAGACCGAGCATGTAGAGCTCAATCCTTTGAGATTCGGGGTTAACAAGATTAGGACACATCAAGGATAGTTCGGCGAAGCGTTGATTATAAGCTTTAAGATCGTTTCCGACCGCTTTCAAAGCTCTTAGTTCTTCCTCAAGCTTTCGGGTTTCTTCGCGCGGAAAATATTCAACAATCATCTTTTCCTTTAGATCGGCCCAAGAGAGGGCATGAGCTTCATCGGTACCCACCGATTGAACATAGGTGTTCCACCATGTTAGAGCAATTCCGGAGAAAGTGTGGGTGGAGTATTTGACCTTGTCTTGATCCCGACAACCGCTTATGCTAAAGACGGCCTCAGTTTGTTCAAACCAACGAGTAAGCACAACCGGTCCCCCGGTTCCATCATAAGTGTGAGGTTTGCACCCCATGAAAGCTTTGTAGGAGCACCCTTCGCTAGAGTTACCGGCCCCATTGTTGTTGTTGTTGTTGTTGTGGTTGTTGTTATTGTTATTGTTGTTAGAAGAGTGACCGGCCATGGCCGCATCTACGGCGGTAGCTATCATCCGTTCGAGAGCTTGTTCGGGAGTTTCATTGCGGCGTACACGACGAGGAGCCATTGTTCCTTCAAAACAAAAGAATACCGTTGGTTAGTATTCTAAATAATACTAACCGTGATATGGGATAAAGATAGAGAGAAAATTATCCTTGACCCGCCTTAAATTCTTTATGTCATAATGTCGGTATGTTCATATGAGTCACCGTAATATAATTTCCGGGAATTATATTACCCTAGTTCATATGTGCATTCGACATTACATCATATAGTCAAGGTGGCGTGTCAATTAAATTATATAACGCAAGATTTAGATAGAATAAGAGTAGACATGAGTAGAAGAGTCAGAGTATAAATGCACAATTTGTCAGGTAATTCCTATGTCAAGTCTATATGCCGGTTGTAGTCTAGACTCACCAATGTACCCTATGACTCGGGGTTGAGACCAATGAACTCTAAATCCCTACAACCAAAGCTCTGATACCACTTGTAGCGACCCCGACAAATCGTCAAGTGACGGCGTCGTCTACGTACGGTCCCATTACATGGTTATAAGTATTTATAACAAAGTTTGACCGAAAATATGTCGCATACATTTCATAAAGGATGTTTCAATGTTTACAAAAGTAATTCCCAAGACAAGTACATAACAAAAGTTATTGTTCATATGAAACACGTGCGACATAGTTTAAAATAGCCAAAAAGACGCTCCACCTATGCAAGTATACTCGACATCCAATGCAAGTATCAAAAAGTATGTGTGGAAGCATGTATCACCTAAGTTCAAGGACCTGAGAAAAACATAGAGAATCTGTCAACGAAAACGTTGGTGAAATCATAGGTTTAAATAAGTAAATGAGTAAAAGCAAGCTGAACCACAAGAGTTGCAATATTGATAAAGTCATAGTACATTCTAAAAGTTAATATTCACGAGCACCCAATTATCAAAGCTTAACATTCCGTCCGTTGAATACCCCATAAATTAGTGCTAGAACAACACTGTTTCCCGAAAATATATTTCATCCGTAGACGGTAGCGAACCGTCAAAGATGAGGGTTGTCAACCCATATGGCCATATAACATAAGTTCTCGCTTACACCATCTGATGTAACTAATGATAATCGGATTGAGGATTTTCGTTCTAAACTCGTATGTAGAATGTTTGTTTTCCCGTTCTTGTGTTCACTTAGTTCAAAAGAAACGTTTATGTTTTCTCATCCCAAAAGTAAGTTTAAAAGAGTAAAAGTGGGACTATGATCTCACCTTGAGTGCACGTACGAAAAGTACTTCACAAAATAACGTGTGTGAAGGATAGTGCTAGTCTTGACCTAAACAAATAGGTCGTATCAATAACGGTAAACACGATAGGTCAAAGATGTTCAATTAGTCCTATGGCTCGTTACGACTCGATTATTTAGCATGTGAAATCAAATTGTCAAGTTTCATGCAAGATACAAGTATATAAACAAGTTAGGAAGGTTGCATAATCATTTGGTTAAGTTTGACAAAAAGTCAAACCTTGGTCGGTCAAAGTCAACGAAAAAGTCAACACGTTCGGGTCGTGTCCCGAACTATTTTTCTGAGGTTTTTAATCATGTATGAGCATGTTAGGACAAGTTACATGTGAATCGGAGGTGCGTAGCATAGCAAACATTATTCAAAAATTGACCAAGTTGGACAGACCAAAATGGCGCGCCGCGCGGGTATATGGCGCGCCGCGCCATTACCTGTGCAGAGAATTCTGGCAGTTTTTAAGTTTTATGCACGAACCTAACTTCAAACAATCACCATTTATGATCCGCAAACAATCAAGACAAGTATCTTATACCGTTGGGAAGGTAATTTGACGAGGAAAACAACTAAAAACATTTCATCAATCAATCTACCTATTACAACAACCAAAACCGCATCTAATGCTTAACATTAACCGCATACAAGTTCATAAATGCAATTCAATGATTCGGGCAACCAATTTACATGAATGATATGCCGTTTCGAAGGTAATCAAGCATACAATCCAACTAAACACTTACCAATAATAATCCATGGCATTCAATGCATCAAAAGTCCATTTCAAGTTCATCAAACCCTAACCCAAATTCACCAAAATCAATAATCAAGTTCATGAAGTTTTCTAAGGCAACCTACACATCAAATTGAAGCTAGTGATGCTAGTAACACAATTAAAACATCAACTTTTAACATCTAACAACATATGATCATCCAAAATTCAAGAACAACACACCAAAATTCAAGTTCATGCTAGTTACACTAAAACAACGAGATCGAGCATATAAATCATATATTCATGTTAGACTTGAGCCATAGACACTAATTAACACTTTTATAAGTTAAAAACATCAAGAACACAAAATCTAGTGATTTTAGAAAGTTACCCAAATGAGATGAAGTTGGTACCAAAATGAAGAGGATGAAGAGAGGATCACAAATATGTAGTTTATTTTGTTGTAAGCCTCCTAGATCGAATTTAGATGATGATTGAATGAATTTGGTAAATGGGTGTGTGTTCTTGCTAGAGAGAAAGAGAGAGAGATGGAGATGATAATGAATGGGTGAAAGGGGTTTGACCCTTTGACCTAGTCAAGGGTTTGATCCCTTGTCAAGTTTAGTCCCTCAGCTTTCGTTCGGGTGCGGGAATTACCTAAACGAGATAATTTAAAACGCGTATCAACGGGAGATGTTATAAACATATAACGGACTTTATATTAGTATAACGGAAAAGTAAATGGAAAAAGGCGGGATGTTACAATCAAGTATATATATATATATACATATCTACTCATATATCTATACAATTACGCATAATCTAGCGAGTTACAACGTACAAATGATTAAGTATGTACCTTTCGATACGTACGGGAAAACGGGGTGTTACAGATATACCTAATAAAGGTTCCGACTTTTCTTAATCCTAGTTGGTATTACTACTATACGAATATACCACTTAATACTATAGTTATTCCTTAACATTAACGGATGTGCAATCTTAGTTATTCTAAGGTACTGCTAATTAGATTTAAAGTCTCTCATTTGCGATCGATTAATCAACCTTGGATCATTGGATAACATCACTATGACACTACTTCTGACGCGAATCATGCTTTTGACTGGACCAGTATTCATAAGAATCCTATAGTACTAAACTAATCACAATCTTAAAGCGGATAGCTCTTCTCTGATAGATAGTTACCGTATCTATACATAGGTACTAAACCCTATTGTGATGTTAAGCACACATAACTACTTACCCTGTATCCTAGGATTGATCAATTCCTAACACTAGGTTATAGCCACATGTGTAATTGGAAAGGGTGGTCCATAAATTAGACCTCTAAACCATCAAGGTTTCAGCATAAAAACAACATACGTTACAGATAAATATTAACAAACATGGCAATTATAACGGATAGGAAAATGCATTCATTAACTCAAGATAACCAAATATATCATTAAATTAAGGAAAGTGTTCACCATATACAAATGATGTGGACCGTTACAAGTGCTTGACAACTTCTAGACCGCTCCTAGTACAATCTTTGACGTTCGTCTCCGGGTACTTAATTTCTAGCACGGAGGTGAGAAGGCCTAGAAAGTATCTAGCTTCCCGAAGGAAGGAAGCTAGAAAAACTAATAATATTGTAGTGAGAGAGGTGAAGAAAAGGTTGTGTTAAACGGTTACAAATGAACTCTTTTTATACTAGTTCCTGGCCTGGCAGGCCGTTTCTGGCAGGCCGTCCAATAAGCCCGTCTAATTTGCTGTTGGGCAGTCTGTTTGATAGGCCTATTTTTTGGGCAACCCGTTTTTAATTAGGCAGGTCTTCCACCATACTATGGCAGGCCGTGTTTTTGGACTTTGGCTGGCCGTTTACTTCTAGAAGCTTCCCAGGTTTTCTGCCGTTTTCGCTCTAGATTCTTCGTTTTAAGACCGTTTTCGTCGATTCTTCTTGCGTTGTCTTCATAATCACTTAATCTATCAAATAAGGTAAATAAATGCTCAATTCTCTAGAAAACGTTAATTAATTCATGTTTTAGGACTGAATATCGGGGGTAAAAACATGACTTTTTGGCCGATATCAAATATCTCACACTTAGACATTGCTTGTCCTCAAGCAATCCTTTGAACTTTCAAACTCTTGGATGTTCCGTTCTACATGATCAAGTGTTATTGCTTTATTGTGACGCAAGGTTAGAAACGTAATCTAATGATTTTTACTACTAAAGAACCAGTTCTGCAAGCATGAGAGAAGGTTACATGACTGTAGCTGCCTCACTCGGGTCACTGAGTTCACTAAGTGTATCGGGTTTCCTAAGTTCTAAATTTGAAATATGAACGCTCAACAGCCCATCATGCAGCAATCTTCATCATAGGCTTGATCACGACTCAAATCCTTTCAGTATTAAGTAGAAATCGTACCCTATAATTAATTTGCGAACAACTTCTTAAGGGTGAGGAAATGAAAGGGTTTGAGGTTGGAGGTTTATTTGGATAGATAGGAGTTCTTTTTGGTATTTTGGTTGAAGCATGATCGGGTAATCTTGTCAGTCTTTCAGAGTTTTTCTTTCGAGCATTTCTTCTAGACTGCTTTGAATACTTTTCTCGGAGCTTCTTTTTATAGGTTCTGCTCCTTTTCTCGGAATCTTGAAATGAGACTTTGTCTTCTTCTTGAGGATTTTTATTTTATATTTTCTTTTAGACAAGCATTTTCGCTTTCATCCTCGAGATTCTTCTTTGATATCAGTTTCCTTTGATTTTTGCTTGGGTTTCTCTTCTCCGGTCAACTTTTTATTTTCCCTTTATTTTGAGATGGGGTGAGGTGAACATGAATGAAGGTGAATATTTTTGTGATTTTTAAGTGGATATTTGGGGTGAAAGGAATGGAAATGGAAATGGAGGTTTTGGGAAGTTTTTATTTCACGAAAAATAAAGGTTTTTAAACGCTTTCTACTTATGCTTAATCAGATATGTAGATCGAGAGCAAATTCTGATTCAGAGTTGCTAACATCGGCACACTTAATGGAAGTATCATGAAGCATTAAGAATGAGTGTTGTGGTCTTATTTGGGTGCCTCACACAATTATAATGGGTCGAATGTGCTAAGTCATGCAATGCTCTTTAGAATAGGTTTTATTTTTGTAAAAATGTTTGATTTTGTTTCAACCTTTTGTCTAATTTAGCAAAAACATTGTTTTTCGAGAGTAATAACCCTAAGTGTTTCCATTTAAAAAATATAAATTTTTGAAAAATTTAGCGTTTCAGGCACTTGAGGACTAACAAAAAATCGTATTACACTTAAAAGTAACATTGTCCTCAATGTTAAGGATAAATAGTATCCCATACTTTGGTTTTTATTAATTTTTTATTCCATTTTAAGTTTTAATGTTGGTGGGATTTGAATCCCACACTTAGAATTTAAAGTGGTGCAGTTTGTTTATAAAAATCTAGTGCATAGCGAGAAACGTAGTACTCCCCTTTTGGTCGCAAGGTGCATATATGGATGTGCCGCTTTAAGATATCTTCTAATCAGGTACTCGGCATCATCTTTTTGTGAAGATCGTCTTTGATTCTGATCGTGCATATATTTTCCAAGAGGTTAATATGCACGTTCAATATGTTTAAAAGAGGTTTAAGGATCTTAGAACTTAGCTCTCCGGTCCGGCTACCGTGAATAACCCTAGCCGACATGATGATGTCGGCGGGGTGGCTAGGTGATTAAGTCCACCTTCGATGGTGGTCGTCAATCGAAGGCCCGAATAAGGTTGTAGGGAACTGTCGAGAGTGACTAACCTGTTAACCTTTGATGAATGATGATAATGATTATGTATTGTGAGCCACGTAAATGTGATGTCCCTGGAATGATAATTAGGGTTAGTATATATAGGCAAATCCTAATTCTAGAACCGTCTAAGATTGTGATAATCCTATCCATAACAAACTCCCCCGAATCTCTGTTGTAATTATGGAAAAGATATTAGGCTTGATGTCCAAGTAATCGCCATGCCGAGAACAAAGGCATTCAACACGCTACCGCATACCGCATATAAATTACATGCGTACGCACGCTAGTGATTACCCGCATATGTATAGAATGCGCTTGCGGGTTACGGTACCATTATGTCCCCCCAGTTTGATGTTATGTGACGCGAGCCATATGATATCAAACTATTAAGCGAAAAAATTAAAAAGAAAAAAGAAAAACAAGAAAACGGCCAGCATTAAATTTTCCGCGTGCGTCTTGAGGTAATTAAATGCCTGTCACTGTCGCAGAAGCCCATTCGACTGACAAGACATAAAGTGACAGTGAGCAGGCGCGTGTGGGCTACGCGCTCAACATTAGGTACAACAAACAGAAGCCCACTCGTGTGCAAAAAACGTGTATGGCCACGATGAAACCATTTCACCCCACTACACCCGATCCTCACTATAAATAGGCGTAATTCACCCTCATTTCTATTTTTCCGCCTCAAGCTTCTCCGTTACGCTGCTAAATCAATTCCGATCAAATCCCATATATTCTGGCAAATGTCAAAAGGTTAGTTACTCTTCGATTACTCATAGAAAATGACCAAGGCAAATGAGACTTTCATAGATAGCGTAGTGTCAATAATAGAGCAGAAGCACATAGATTCGTTAGTTAAACAATACCCACCGTTACAACAGTACAATCCGGTGGCACCCCTTTCTAACCAACGTGTCCATGAACCACCGGAGAAGAAAGTATCCATATACGAACATGCTTAGGCGTTTTAGATCACTTCCATGTAGGATTAGGGCAATTTCACCCGTATGCCATAGGAAAGATAGTGCTGTTTGAGATGTGGTGTGCTGTGCTAAACAAGGTACCACTGGTGAAGGTGTTCTGCTATCTATACCGTCTAGCCACCCACCATAAGTCCTGGTTTACTTTCTTCGCCCGGAAAAACTTTACCAAAACCCCCAAATCAAACGCGGGTCATTGGAAAGAAACCTTCTTTTTCATTGACCAATCAGTAGTTGGAACCAACTTTCCGCAAACGCTTATTTGGTGCGAAAGCGTGGCAAAGGACGTAAACAAGACCCCCGTCCTTGATGATGAAGAAACGAAACTGTTAGCGGAGTGCGCTAATGCACAGCTTGTGCACCGATCGTACGGGAACGTTATGCTGCGGTTAGGAAAGATTTTCGCGCACTGGCCATGGGAGAACGTGCGTCCAGCCATAATCGCGCCGAATGGCAAGGGTAGGAATAGTATAAACGCATGTTAAAACATAACAGCTACTGCTTACTTATATGTTCTAACTGTGCGCATATGTTTGCAGAGATGAAGATGAAGAAAGTGCTCACTGCCGAGGAGATTGCGGGTATCTCTTTCTACAAACAAAAGGTTAACGAGCCGCTGGAGCAAGAGAGGACCGGTGAAAACTAGGTGTCCGCACCCGCTACCTCAGCCAACAAGCGCAAGGCAACCGAAACCCCTCTAACAAAGCAAAAGAAGAAGAAGCTTACTCCGAAACAAAGGGAGGACATGCGGAATGACAACTTTGTCCCCGTAGAGCAAGCGTCTGCAGATCTGCCTCCCCCCATTACTGGCAAGTGTATCTTCTCATGTAAATACCGCACTAGTATTTTTTCTGTACTAACGAATCACATTCGCAGAGCATATTGAGGAGACCCACCAGACACCACCGCAAGGAAATCCGGACCTTGAAGCCACTGCCACGTTAAGAGATAAAGCGATACATCTTGACTCTGATTCCACACCGACTCCACCCCGCGGTAGCTTCCGATTAGCTAACCTGGCGCAGCTCACCCAGTCCTCCACCGAAAATGCCGCAGAGCAGTCCATTCTTTTGCAGCAAATTTTCCCGACTGAATTCCGCGAGCAACTATCCGCACTGCCCTTCCACCAAGCACACAACGCCTTCATTAAAAACGGCCTTGTGTTTTTTGGTATGTTCGCGGATCAAGCACGCTGCGCCACCAATTTGTACCAGGTGGCCGTGCGGAAAGAAACGGAGCTTGGATTACTGCAGGCTGGTGTTGATCAGGTAAAGAAAGATAAGGATGACGCGAAAGAGAAGCGTAAGGCTACGGAAGAGACTGCAGCAGAGACAAAAACCGCATTGATTGATGAGAGGAAGAAAAACCGCGAGCTAGTGGGGGCGGTGGATCAGGCGAAAGGGGAGACCGAGCGTCTGCGGGCAGAGCTCGAAAAGGTATGCAGGGAGAAGCGATTAACTTCTCGCCCCCATGCTCTATCCTTCATACCTCACTTTTTAGCTACGGCTTCGCACGTGAACATTTTTGGCCCAAAGACTTATGTCCTGATAATTATTAAAACTACATTTAATTCATTAGTTTTCATTATCTAGTAACATGTCACCCGATGATTCAAAGATTTTTCACTCGATCTTTTCAACTCGTAACCTCTAAAATACGAAAATCTATGTTTATCAAAATTTTTACACATTTATTGTGCGGTCCTCACGAGATTTATGGACAAATGAAAGTAATAAAATCTTTCTGTCACTTATGCGATTTATAAAATCATATATGTATGTATATAATTAAGTTAATTAATTTACCCTTACTCATTTTGGTTAGTACATACTAAGTTATTCCTTCAAATTATTTAAAAATTGCTCCTTTATTGAGTTGTTTAACTTAAGTCGAATAGTTTTGTGTAAAATGGTACACGTTGTACATACTTCTAAATTTACTAAGAACTTCGTTCCATTTATGTTGTCACATCAAATGTTTAAAGGTTTTTCAAAACTTCCTTGGTTGATTTTATTAAAGGTTTTCATATTAGTCTACACCATGTATGGATCGCATTTCTTCTCATCCTCCGTTTAGGGATAAAGCTTACCATTAAGATCTCTGTTAAAAACTCTTGAGCCACTTTGGATGGCCATTTTATAAAATTTGTTAGGAAGTCTTTGCGCTCATAAAATATTCCTTTTTAAGGTTAGACATGGCAAAAACGCGGGCCGATAAATCAGTTTTCTTAGGTACACTCAGTGGTCACCCCATTGTAGGAAAGGCACTTGGTGGGTTTCTACTCTCAATATTTCACGGCTAATCACAATCCCCTCATAAACATCATCTCTATGAATCAGTGTGTTGAGGTACGAGAAATCATTTTTTAAATTCTTTTCACTTGGAGTAAACCATTCTTTATGACCATGAGTTCACGTATCTTCTCATCCGCGCACCTCCTTAAGTATAGGGATAAATTTCAGATCAACTTGCTCGTTGTACGAAGAGTTCACTCTCGTTCAAAGATCACATCTTCCGTGCGATTCTCTTTCAGAAATGTAATGTAAATTATGTTAAAAATCTATGAATCTTGTTATCCTCTTGGAAGGGACTGCTTAAAATATCTATGACACTGATGTGGTTACTCTATATATTTCTTCTTCCGTTAGTTGCAACTATGGTCTCCTTCCAAACTTAAGGGATTAGTAAAATCCGTGGCTAACATTATCCAGACATCAAATCGCATGGTTGTGATCACCATGTTTTCCATTCTACCTGTCAGCTTTTTATTGCGACATAAGCGATTAATGTTTTAGATGAGTTGGTAACATCCATGATGCATTTTATGCATCCAGCTTACTGAAGATGCCTGTAAGGCTAAAAACATCATCTTTCCTTTTGTGGATATATATTTAAATGACATACTCATGTTAACAAGAAACGAAATCAATTTGTTGATCTCTAAGGTCAAGAGACTTAATTAATGGCATATACATATTCTTACTTTTATTCGCCCAAGTACCTTTCAAGGTAAATAGCTCACTTCTGAGCCCACAAGTCTCTCAGAACTTTGAAACGCTCCTTTTTCTTCAAATTCGGTACCATTATTGGTCACTCCTCAAAATTTCGGGACGAAATTTTCTTTAACAGGTGGGTAATGTAACGACAAGACTTTTTCAACTTATATTTTTTTGCTCTATACTTTCACGAAACTGCGTATTTGTGCGTACTGAGCTAGTTTATGCTCTGGGATCTTTATTCATGATTAATTACTTTCGTTAATACTTTACAACGTGCTATTAAGTGCTTAATCACTTAACTTGATCCTCGAATGCTTTTATGACAGTTAGTGTCACTTGACGTTTGAAACGAGCTACGTACTTGGTACATGTTAAGTAATCAGAATATTATGACTACGTAATACTAATTTTTATTTTCTAATAACAATTACTTGGGTTTTTGGATGCTTAATTACGCTTAGTAATTTACTTGTGCACACTAGTTGGTCTTATTGGACTTTCTACCTTGTTGGACTTAAGCCCACCCTACTCTAGCTAATGGACTCTTTAATTAGCCCAACTTTAATAAGTTATGACCCATTAAAATGTAAGACAAAAACCCATTAATATGAGCCAACATACTATCATTTTTGTTAACCATTACCACACATGTTACATGGGATCCCAACAACAAGCACCACCTTTAGACCACCACCATGCAAAAAGCAAATTTTGTCTCCCCCTTGTCCCCTAAACCCACGGCCAAACCCCCACCTCCACCACTATAAATATCAAGCCTCATTCTTCATTTCACACTTGATTTCATTCTCATTTTACACACACTTGCTCTCTAATCTTCTCTCTAGTCTTTCTCACACTAAAATTGTAAGTTCTTGAATTTTATTTCTTCTTCTTTTTCTTCTTTAATTTCGACATCATCATCATCATCATCAAAGGATCAAGCTTTTTAGCTTTTTGATCTTGTTACATCTTGTAGATTAAAACTTTGATTTGAAATCTTCAAGAACATGGAAGACTCAAGCTTTTTAGCTTTGAATCTTCATTACTTTATTTTTTTAAAAGATCAAAACTTGTGTTTATGATCTTCGTGTAACTTGTAGATCTAGCTTTTTTGCTTTAAGGATCTTCAAGAACATTAAAGATCCAAGCTTTCTAGCTTAGGGTTTCATTATTTTGTTGATGATCTAAGGTTTTTAGTTTATGATATCGTTACTTTACTAGATCTTAGCTTTCTAGCTTATGGTCTCATTAATCTTGTAAAGATCCAAGCTTTCTAGCTTAGGATTTCTTAACACTTGAGATCTAAGTTATTATTGTATATCTCACTTACTTGGAACCGTTTTATGATTTTTATGGTGATAAAAATCAAGTCTTCATCATCTCATATGATGAAGATGCATAAACTTGTATCAAAAGGACAAAGGTTGAAGCTTTATTGTGATTATACAATAAAGAGACAACCTTGATGTTCAAAACTTGTAGAAAGTTAGCTTTTACTTTTAGTTGTGTGTTGATGGTTAAAACTTGGTCATAATGATGCTAAAACATCAAAGAGTTGTACACTTGAGGCTTATACGCATCAAGGATGAGAACCGTGCTAAGCATTAAGCACCAAGAAACCCACCAGAGCACTTGTTTCTGTTTTTCGGGGTCTGATCAGACTCCTGGGACTTCTGGAAAGTTGATTTTCAGATAGTTCGATTTGAGTATATGACTTTTCGTTCAAGACTCGCCTAAATCCAATATACGGTTTAGGATTTATAGCCTTCCGAAAATCACTACGCCTTCGTAACGACATGCTGAAATTTCTGACCTACTCACGCTTGAACCGTCGCCACGGTCAAACGACATCGATTTAGGATCTGAAAATTTGATAGTGGTAAGAGGACTCACAAACGGAGCCTTGGCCACTGGCTGCACATCATTTCAGTTTGTATAGAGGTCGTAGCAGCTGTCCGAAGTCAGCCCTTTGGTTCGATCTATATTCTTGTTGAAAACCTTACTTTATCTTTTACATATGATGATAACGATGATGATGATGTTGATGATGATGATGATGATGATGATATTTAAGACTTAACTTATTTACTTTTAAACCTTTGGGGATAATTTACTGACTTAGTAACCTTTGACTTAGGTTGAGGACCTTTCGGACCGACTTACTACTTGCATACTTTTCATATCGACTTTTACCGCACATTCACTGTAAGTTATAACTCCCTTTTTACTTTAACTATTTTTTGGACTGAGAATACATGAATTTTTTATGTTTTACATACTAGACACGAGTACTTAAACTTTATATATGTGTGGGTGACATAACGGCACAAAGATTCCCCTTAGCTCGGTAACGTTTAGTCATTAGTTTATAAACCGGTAAACGCGAATCTTAGATATGGATCCATAGGGTTTGACATCCCCACTCGGGCTAGTCGCGCTAGCATTCAACAGGTGTTTAATACTTTGTAAATAGACGCACTCGCCAAGTGTACTTTTAGGGGGTAATATTACGTTAAGTTAGTTACCGGGTGCCCACGGATAAGCATATACTTTATCATACTGATTTTAAATACTGATTGAAAATGCTAGTTGAAGCACTAAAATCTCGTGGTCTACATTACATTACTGATTACAAACAAACTATAGCTCACCAAAATTCCTGTTGACTTTTTAAGCATGTATTTCTCAGGTGCTTAGACGTTGTTGCTTCCGCTGTTAGACTTGCTATTATAGTCTTGGTGTTATAGACTTGCTGTTACAAACTCGCTGTGTTAGACTTCCGCTGCATTGTTTAGAGATGTCTCAATCATGGAACTTTTACTTTGCATTCACAACTTAGGTTACATTTGAACAATGGTCTTTGTGATTACCTTGTGTCACGTACTTATGTTAATGCTTTCTATTCGTAGAAGCACGTTATCGTTGTAAAACATTTGACGTTGGTAAAAACGTTATCTTTTCATGAATGCAAAACTTGTTTAAAAATAACATGTAGTATTATACCGTGTAATGGACCTGTTGTTGATGATCCGTACACGATGGTTTTGTATGGGGCGTCACATGAACTACCCTATCCTCTGTATTAGGAAGATGCTCAATTCTCCTCACTGTCAACACATCATCTGTAATATTGATCGCATCCCAAGCAGCAACAAGAAAACCATAACTGATCGGAACTGAACCTTTTTCAACTATAAACTCTTCACCCTCATTAATCAAACCCATCCTCTTAATCAATCTCGTGATGACCGGGCCCAAAAATGACCAAGTTGTGCTGGGCGAAGTCTGTTTGGTCGAGATTACCTTAGCTACCAAATATGCGACCTGATAGTTATGCTGGTTGCGCATATGGTGAATCATTCGGATGGCCTTGGCCTGAATGTTACTACCATGTTTCCCTTTCGGTAGTATAGAGTGTAAAAGTAGATGATGCATGATTCGGTGTGCTGGGTCATCGATCTTTGAGGCTTTGGTTGTAGAATTCCAAGGTCGAACAGAAGATATCTCATTCCACGCATTCTGATTATGAACCCGTGGACCTTCACCAGTACTACCGCGGGTGAAAATGTGACCCTCGATATGTGCTGGATCGTATAGCTCGAGATGCGTAGCGATTTGCCCTAAAGTCAGATCATGATACTCGTTGCTGTAGCGAAAGCGGATACACGGCTCAGTCGAATACTGAGCTGAGTCAATATCATCATTAAATTGCCAAGTGTCGTCTATACTGAACAGACGAGTCCATGGATCATAAAGCTGATTACCCATGGTGAATTCTAACACTTCTCTTAAATCATCCGCTCAACCACAATTTTCCATCACCTCCCAATCGATAATCTTAAAGTGGCCCCTTTTCTTGTTTATCCATTTTCGGAACAACGGCTCTAATGTAGCTGCACTATTTAGGTGGCGAAGTCTTTCTGGTAGGTCCTCGTTATCCCATAAAGTGAACTGATATATCCTGAAAAATACGATTGAGATGTAAATGGTATTCTAAAATTTTAATAACACACATATTTAGTTATATAGAAAAAGCGATATAAATCAATTTTTTCAAAAAAATTCGAAATAAGGGCTTTACAAATTGGAATTTTCCATATACCTAAACACAATATAATTTGCAAAAATGTCCCATCACAATATAATAAATCTATAGTGAAAATCTTAACCAATATTCGATACATACACGTGAGTGTAGAAATATTAGTTAAAAATAATTCATATAGTCATTTTAGTCATAATAAGAAATTTTTGGAAAAAGATTTAAGCTTGGAACAATCAAATATAATTGTTAAAAATTACCTTATTACCAAATTTTAATCATATTTGCGTTTTATGCATTTTTATTCTATAGAAAAATATCTAAAAGGGTAAAAGGATAAAAATGTACGTTTTTTTTTTTTTTGAAAATCAATGATTCCAGTTCTAAATTTGTTTTGGATTCAAAGATTTCGTCCAAAGTAACAATTTTCCGGAATATCCTAAGTTTTGAAAAATGTTTTAACATTAGGTTTGACCAAAAAACTTGTTTCGTACAATTTTGACCATTTATCCTAAATTTTGGCAAATGCCGTTTAAACCTAGTTTAAGCGTGATTTTATTGTTCCAAAAGATCAGCAGGCTGTATGTATGGGCAACAATCATACCACATTACTCCAAAATTCGAAAATCCCGACCAATTTTGTCCAAGTCAACCATAGTCAACAATTCGTAAACCTAACCTATCAAAGCATCAATTTGTCCTAAAAACTATCATTTCACAATCACATTATCATCCTAATAGTTCCTAAGCATATAAACAAGCATAAAATCATAAAATCATAGAAATTTAAAAATTAAACCCTAGGTACATTTTTGAATTTTAGCAAGATTTATACCTTGTTTGATGAAATCGATCGAATAAATGAGTTTAGGAGGATGAAGAGAACAAGTTTAGGCCTTCGAATGGTGTGATTTAGTACAAAAATGGCGAAATGGTGGTGGTGGGAGTGAGTTCGGTCAAAGGTGGGAGGAAGAGGGAAGAAGAAGAAGAAAAAGAAAAAAGAAATGGGGTATAAATGTTTTCATCGGACCAAAAAAACGGGCTGCCAGTTTTTTGGTCAGCCGTCCACGACCTGCCATAAAATGGTCAGCCTTTTTTTTTCTCCTGACTGGACTTTTCGGTTGGGCTATTTGATTTAGTCTAGCCCATTTTGCCTGTAATTATAAAATTAATAGCATTATTAAGTTATATTAGGTAATTAAATTACATTATATTATTTTATGAAATAAATAGTATTATTATAACATATAACATTTATTTAACATTATTCGCAAAATAAATAATTACAATAATTATGACGAGCCTACAACTAAACGCAAAAGTGACGTTTCATGAAAGAGATGTTCAGGGATTCTTTGATCGTCTAAAGCAAATCAGCGGGATGAAGCGAGAATCTTTCAAATTCGCTCAAAAGTTGACATTTGCGTTTTTGAAGATCATCGATATCGTCCATAAATTGAACGAATGCCCTTCTAACCTTCTTGATGTTCGAGATTCCATTCCTTGGTCTGTCGTCTTTGAAATTCAGATCGTTTAGAAGCTTGAACACTACGTTTTAAATTCATAGTCTTCCTTAGAATCGGGATCTCCAATAGTGAATTTGAAAGTTTCGGATATTTCTTGGATAAGTGATTGCTGAGAGGTAGTAAATGGAAATTTCGACGTAGACAAGATTCGCACGAATTCAGAACAGATTCCCTTTCTCTTTCAAAGAAATTTGCCTCTATTCTTTCGTCAGTTGAATCCGGAAATACTTCCATCAATTTTTGAATAAGAAATGATGCAGGATCAAAGTAGAAATAGTCTCGATCTCTATATTTTGAAATGGGGTTAGGAACTTCCTTTTCAGTCCAATACTCTAATTCCGTGACTGATAGTGCTCTAAATGAACATATATTTAGTATCAATATCCTTCCAATATGTAAAGCTTTTAGTTACTATTGTTCTATTTTTATGTAATAATCGTTTAAATAAATAAGTGCGAAGATAAAAGAAGAAAACAACGACTTGAAGACGCAAATGACCAAAAATTTAAAATGTACAAGATACAATCCAAGTGGTTCCATTTATTGATAAGAAACGTCTAAAAATTACAATAGTACAAGTCGCGGAACGTAAAGTACAAGATATCTACGCGTACGAAAGGACGTTCGAAAATCCAGAACCGAGACATAAACCAACTATCAACGTACGACGCAACGGAGCTAAAATTATAAGTCAACTATGCACATGAATGTAATATAATATATATATATATAATTATATAAAATTATATTATATTATATATATATATATATATATATATATTTAAATGTGTCGGCAAAGCTAGCAAACAAACTGATGTGAGCTGGGACAGGCGGCCATGCGATCGCATGGCCAGGAAGCACTAATTCCATGCGATCGCATGGCTAAGGAATGCTGGTGATAATGCTAAAAATGAACATATATTTCATAGCATTATCCCTCAAGAAAGACAAGCTTTTAGTTGCAACTGTTCTATTTACAAGTGATATTCATTTAAATAATAAAAGGTGAAGACAAAAGATAGATTCGACGAATTGAAGACGCAAACGACCAAGAAGCTCAAAAGTACAAAGTACAATCAAAGTGGTTCAAATTATTGGTGAGAAACGTCTCAAAATTACAAGAGTACAAGACGCGAAACACAAAATACAAGATATTAAATTGTACGCAAGGACGTTCGAAAATCCGGAACCGGGACCAAAGTCAACCTTCAGTGCGCGACGCAACGGACCAAAAATTACAAGTCAACTATGCACAAGAATATAATATAATATATATATATAATTATATAAATTATATATATATATATATTATATATATATATATATATATATATATATATATATATATATATATATATATATATATATATATATATATATATATATATATATATATATATATATATATATATATATATATATATATATATATATATATATATATTAAAAAAATACAGCAGCCCACGTTTAAATCAAGAGATGAGCTGTATTCCATACCTCCTCACTCGTGGTACTTTTGTGAAGGAAACCTCAGCACTCGCGGAGGTCTACAGTGAAGTCAGGATCTATAAATTCAGCATTTTCGGACGTTTTATTTACACATATATTTATTTTCTTTTCTTTTTCTTAAAAACCCCATGTACCAAGTATCACTCCAATTAGTAATCTCAATTTGTAATTTTAATATTAAGTTAGTGATAATAATAAGGTTGGGTTAGTCGAATGTTTTAAGGTCTTGTAAGTTGGAACTCTGTCCGTGTAACGCTACGCTATTTTTAACCACTGTAAGTTATGTTTATGTTATTTTCATTAATGTCTTGTAGCTAAGTTATTATTATGCTTATTTAAGCCGAAGTAATCATGATGTTGGGCTAAAAATATTAAAATTGGGTAATTGGGCTTTGTACCATAATTGGGGTTTGGACAAAAGAACGACACTTGTGGAAATTAGACTATGGGCTATTAATGGGCTTTATATTTGTTTAACTAAATTATAGTTTGTTAATTTTAATATAAAGATTTACAATTGGACATACCTATAAATAACCATATATGTAGTGACCCGAACTTTTCCATGTTTATATATATTAATTGAGATTGATATTTACATGATTAAATGTTTCCAACATGTTAAGCAATCAAACTTGTTAAGACTTGATTAATTGAAATATGTTTCATATAGACAATTGACCACCCAAGTTGATCGGTGATTCACGAACGTTAAAACTTGTAAAAACTATATGATGACATATATATGGATATATATATATATATAGTTAACATGATACTATGATAATAAAACATATCATAAAGTATATTAACAATGAACTACATATGTAAAAACAAGACTACTAACTTAATGATTTTTAAACGAGACATATATGTAACGATTATCGTTGTAAAGACATTTAATGTATATATATCATATTAAGAGATATTCATACATGATAATATCATGATAATATAATAATTTAAAATCTCATTTGATATTATAAACATTGGGTTAACAACATTTAACAAGATCGTTAACCTAAAGGTTTCAAAACAACACTTACATGTAACGACTAACGATGACTTAACGACTCAGTTAAAATGTATATACATGTAGTGTTTTAATATGTATTTATACACTTTTTAAAGACTTCAATACACTTATCAAAATACTTCTACTTAACAAAAATGCTTACAATTACATCCTCGTTCAGTTTCATCAACAATTCTACTCGTATGCACCCGTATTCGTACTCGTACAATACACAGCTTTTAGATGTATGTACTATTGGTATATACACTCCAATGATCAGCTCTTAGCAGCCCATGTGAGTCACCTAACACATGTGGGAACCATCATTTGGCAACTAGCATGAAATATCTCATAAAATTACAAAAATATGAGTAATCATTCATGACTTATTTACATGAAAACAAAATTACATATCCTTTATATCTAATCCATACACCAACGACCAAAAACACCTACAAACACTTTCATTCTTCAATTTTCTTCATCTAATTGATCTCTCTCAAGTTCTATCTTCAAGTTCTAAGTGTTCTTCATAAATTCCAAAAGTTCTAGTTTCATAAAATCAAGAATACTTTCAAGTTTGCTAGCTCACTTCCAATCTTGTAAGGTGATCATCCAACCTCAAGAAATCTTTGTTTCTTACAGTAGGTTATCATTCTAATACAAGGTAATAATCATATTCAAACTTTGGTTCAATTTCTATAACTATAACAATCTTATTTCAAGTGATGATCTTACTTGAACTTGTTTTCGTGTCATGATTCTGCTTCAAGAACTTCGAGCCATCCAAGGATCCATTGAAGCTAGATCCATTTTTCTCTTTTCCAGTAGGTTTATCCAAGGAACTTAAGGTAGTAATGATGTTCATAACATCATTCGATTCATACATATAAAGCTATCTTATTCGAAGGTTTAAACTTGTAATCACTAGAACATAGTTTAGTTAATTCTAAACTTGTTCTCAAACAAAAGTTAATCCTTCTAACTTGACTTTTAAAATCAACTAAACACATGTTCTATATCTATATGATATGCTAACTTAATGATTTAAAACCTGGAAACACGAAAAACACCGTAAAACCGGATTTACGCCGTCGTAGTAACACCGCGGGCTGTTTTGGGTTAGTTAATTAAAAACTATGATAAACTTTGATTTAAAAGTTGTTATTCTGAGAAAATGATTTTTATTATGAACATGAAACTATATCCAAAAATTATGGTTAAACTCAAAGTGGAAGTATGTTTTCTAAAATGGTCATCTAGACGTCGTTCTTTCGACTGAAATGACTACCTTTACAAAAACGACTTGTAACTTATTTTTCTGACTATAAACCTATAATTTTTCTGTTTAGATTCATAAAATAGAGTTCAATATGAAACCATAGCAATTTGATTCACTCAAAACGGATTTAAAATGAAGAAGTTATGGGTAAAACAAGATTGGATAATTTTTCTCATTTTAGCTACGTGAAAATTGGTAACAAATCTATTCCAACCATAACTTAATCAACTTGTATTGTATATTATGTAATCTTGAGATACCATAGACACGTATACAATGTTTTGACCTATCATGTCGACACATCTATATATATTTCGGAACAACCATAGACACTCTATATGTGAATGTTGGAGTTAGCTATACAGGGTTGAGGTTGATTCCAAAATATATATAGTTTGAGTTGTGATCAATACTGAGATACATATACACTGGGTCGTGGATTGATTCAAGATAATATTTATCGATTTATTTCTGTACATCTAACTGTGGACAACTAGTTGTAGGTTACTAACGAGGACAGCTGACTTAATAAACTTAAAACATCAAAATATATTAAAAGTGTTGTAAATATATTTTGAACATACTTTGATATATATGTATATATTGTTATAGGTTCGTGAATCAACCAGTGGCCAAGTCTTACTTCCCGACGAAGTAAAAATCTGTGAAAGTGAGTTATAGTCCCACTTTTAAAATCTAATATTTTCGGGATGAGAATACATGCAGGTTTTATAAATGATTTACAAAATAGACACAAGTACGTGAAACTACATTCTATGGTTGAATTATCGAAATCGAATATGCCCCTTTTTATTAAGTCTGGTAATCTAAGAATTAGGGAACAGACACCCTAATTGACGCGAATCCTAAAGATAGATCTATTGGGCCTAACAAACCCCATCCAAAGTACCGGATGCTTTAGTACTTCGAAATTTATATCATATCCGAAGGGTGTCCCGGAATGATGGGGATATTCTTATATATGCATCTTGTTATTGTTGATTACCAGGTGTTCACCATATGAATGATTTTTATCTCTATGTATGAGATGTGTATTGAAATATGAAATCTTGTGGTCTATTGTTACGATTTGATATATATAGGTTAAACCTATAACTCACCAACATTTTTGTTGACGTTTAAAGCATGTTTATTCTCAGGTGAATATTAAGAGCTTCCGCTGTTGCATACTAAAATAAGGACAAGATTTGGAGTCCATGTTTATATGATATTGTGTAAAAACTGCATTCAAGAAACTGATTTCGATGTAACATATTTGTATTGTAAACCATTATGTAATGGTCGTGTGTAAACAGGATATTTTAGATTATCATTATTTGATAATCTACGTAAAGCTTTTTAAACCTTTATTTATGAAATAAAGGTTATGGTTTGTTTTAAAAATGAATGCAGTCTTTGAAAAACGTCTCATATAGAGGTCAAAACCTCGCAACGAAATCAATTAATATGGAACGTTTTTAATCAATAAGAATGGGACATTTCAGTTGGTATCCGAGCGTTGGTCTTAGAGAACCAGAATTTTGCATTAGTGTGTCTTATCGAGTTTGTTAGGATGCATTAGTGAGTCTGGACTTCGACCGTGTTTACTTGAAAAATGATTGCTTAACATTTTTGTTGGAAACTATATATTTTTAACATATGAATATTATGTGATATATTAATCTCTTAACGTGTTTGATATTATGTGATAGATGTCTACCTCTAGAACAAGTCCCATTGACTCACCTAATAATAATGAAGAGTCAAATGTAAATTGGAATGATTTGTGGACTGATTCACAAGTTCCCGAAGAGGAACCGGAAGAAGAGTCGGAACCGGAAGAAGAATCGGAACCGGAAGAAGAATCGGAACCGGATGAAGAAATAGAACCGGTGGGGGAAATAATAAAACGGTTAAGTAAAAGAAAATCCTCAACCAACCGACCAAAGTTAATTATGGTCAATGGTGTTTCCGCCAAGGAAGCAAAATATTGGGAGGATTACCAATTCTCCGATGAATCGGATTCCGACGAGAATTCCGATGATGTTATAGAAATTACCCCAACTGAATTTAAAAAGGCAAAAGAAAATAATAAGGGAAAGGGCATAAAAATAGAGAAATCTAATTCCAACCCCGATGAACTTTATATGTATCGTCAACCCCCGAAGTCCTTAAGTTGTAACAATGACCCGGGAACCTCTAAACCACCAGGTTTTTCTAAACCAATGTGGATCACGACTGCTCGTATTAGGGGAACATCATATATCCCTAGAAACTTGGCAAAACGAACCAAAACCGAAGAAGAAGAAACGAGCGAGTCGGAATAAGATAGTTGTATTCGTGTGGTGTAATATATGTAATACAGTGTTCTTATGCTTTATGATATATGTAAAAATTGCTTGTATTAATAAGTATTTTTTTATGAAACTAACTCTTGTCTATTTTACAGTTTAAAAACACAAAATGGATAGACAACCCAATATTTTAAGAGACCTACCCGGAGACATGATTGATGAAATCTTGTCTAGAGTCGGCCAGAATTCTTCGGCACAACTATTTAAGGCGAGATCAGTTTGTAAGACATTCGAAGAACGTTCCAAGAATGTCTTAGTTTATAAGAGACTTTCGTTTGAAAGATGGGGGATATCACATTGGGAAACCCATAAGTTACGATGTGTTTACTTTGACGCATATATTGCGGGGAACCCAAATGCTATTTTTCGCAACGGGTTAAGAAATTATTTTGACTCAATATATCCGAATATTGGACTTCGTGATTTAGAAAAAGCGGCTAACATGCAACATAAAGAAGCATGTTATGCTTACGGATTAGTAATGTTCGCTTCTCACCAAAGTGAGAACAAGAACATCGGGCTACAACTATTAAACAAAACGTTTCCACAAGTGACGGAGTCGGTAATTGGGGTAAGAAATGAGGTTTTTAGATTATTACGGGACTGTTGGACATTACGTAACCCTCGTCCCTTTGATGACGTTACAACACGCTGTCTTATCAACGGCCATAACGGTTATGTTGCACAAGACCAAGGATGGGAAGTAGTCCTAGTAAAACCAGAATGCATGACTTGTTTCTGGACGTATGAATTACGTGTCTTTATTGCCTTTGCCGAACGACTTGTGTACTAGCTAGAATTGTCTTCACAACTATCTTGTATCAAAGTTATTGTGTGCTATATTTCATGCTTTATGTAAAATAAGCGGTATTGTAAGTTTGTAAAATATTGTATAAAAGTTTGAACGCGAAATATTATTACAATCAGTTTTTCATATAGAATTGTAGTAGTTGAATTGTATATTAGCTACTAAGTATGAACTTAACGGGTAGGTACTACCCGAATTTAAACTTATAAAACGCTAATATGAAGAAAAAGCTTTTATAAATGAGTTCATATTATGCTACGAAATACTATTAACTACTCTTAATATTCTGTATGATTAACTTGTTCCATTTAACTATTTTGAAGGAAATGGCACCGACTACTCGACACACCGTGAATATGAATGAAGAGGAATTCTGTACTTTTCTAGCTTCAAACATAGCCGCAGTACAGGCTGCGCTACATACCAACAATAACCTTGGATCTAGCAGTACAGGAAATCGTGTAGGATGCACCTACAAAGAATTCACTGCCTGCAAACCTTTGGAATTTGATGGAACCGAAGGACCGATCGGATTGAAACGGTGGACCGAGAAGGTCGAATCGGTGTTTGCCATAAGTAAGTGTACTGAAGAGGACAAAGTAAAGTACGCTACGCATACCTTCACAGGTTCTGCGTTAACATGGTGGAATACCTATCTAGAGCAAGTGGGACAAGACGATGCGTACGCACTACCGTGGTCAGCATTCAAGCACTTGATGAACGAGAAGTACCGTCCCAGAACCGAGGTCAATAAGCTCAAGACAGAACTTACAGGGTTACGAACCCAAGGATTTGATATTACCACGTACGAAAGACGATTCACAGAATTGTGCCTATTGTGTCCGGGAGCATTCGAAGATGAGGAAGAGAAGATCGACGCGTTTGTGAAAGGATTACCGGAAAGAATCCAAAAAGATATAAGTTCACACGAGCCCGCCTCCATACAACAGGCATGTAGAATGGCTCACAAACTAGTGAACCAGATTGAAGAAAGAATTAAAGAACAGACTGCTGAAGAGGCCAATGTGAAGCAAGTCAAAAGAAAGTGGGAGGAAAACGGTGATAAGAATCACCAATACAACAACAACAGCAATTACAACAATAATCGCAACAATTATCCCAACAATCGCAACATCAATCGCAACTACAACAAACGGCCCAACAACAACAACAACAACAACAACAGCAACTACAACAATCATCCCAACAACAATAATAACCGCAACAACAACAACAACAATCAGAAGCAGCTATGCCAAAGGTGTGAAAAGAATCACTCGGGGTTCTGCACCAAATTTTGCAACAAGTGTAAAAGAAATGGTCATAGCGCGGCGAAGTGTGAGGTCTACGGACCAGGGGTTAATAGAACGAAAGGAACAAATGGTGTCGGAACTAGTAATGGCGGAGCAAGTAGTGTCAGAGCAAGTTATGCCAATGTAGTTTGTTATAAATGTGGAAAACCAGGCCACATTATTAGAAATTGCCCGAACCAGGAGAACACGAATGGACAAGGCCGTGGAAGAGTTTTCAATATTAATGCGGTAGAGGCACAGGAAGACCCGGAGCTTGTTACGGGTACGTTTCTTATTGACAATAAATCTGCTTACGTTTTATTTGATTCGGGTGCGGATAGAAGCTATATGAGTAGAGATTTTTGTGCTAAATTAAGTTGTCCATTGACGCCTTTGGATAGTAAATTTTTACTCGAATTAGCAAATGGTAAATTAATTTCAGCAGATAATATATGTCGGAATCGAGAAATTAAACTGATTAGCGAAACATTTAAGATTGATTTGATACCAGTAGAGTTAGGGAGTTTTGATGTGATAATCGGTATGGACTGGTTGAAAGAAGTGAAAGCGGAGATCGTTTGTTACAAAAATGCAATTCGCATTATACGAGAAAAAGGAAAACCCTTAATGGTGTACGGAGAAAAGGGCAACACGAAGCTACATCTTATTAGTAATTTGAAGGCACAAAAACTAATAAGAAAAGGTTGCTATGCTGTTCTAGCACACGTCGAGAAAGTACAAACTGAAGAAAAGAGCATCAATGATGTTCCCATTGCAAAAGAATTTCCCGATGTATTTCCGAAAGAATTACCGGGATTACCCCCACATCGATCCGTTGAATTTCAAATAGATCTTGTACCAGGAGCTGCACCAATAGCTCGTGCTCCTTACAGACTCGCACCCAGCGAGATGAAAGAACTGCAAAGCCAATTACAAGAACTTTTAGAGCGTGGTTTCATTTGACCAAGCACATCACCGTGGGGAGCTCCTGTTTTGTTTGTCAAGAAGAAAGATGGTACATTCAGGTTGTGTATCGACTACCGAGAGTTGAACAAACTTACCATCAAGAACCGGTACCCACTACCGAGAATTGACGACTTATTTGATCAACTACAAGGCTCGTCTGTTTATTCAAAGATTGACTTACGTTCCGGGTATCATCAAATGCGGGTGAAAGAAGATGATATTCCAAAGACTGCTTTCAGAACACGTTACGGTCATTACGAGTTTATGGTCATGCCGTTTGGTTTAACTAATGCACCAGCTGTGTTCATGGACCTTATGAACCGAGTGTGTGGACCATACCTTGACAAGTTTGTCATTGTTTTCATTGATGACATACTTATTTACTCAAAGAATGACCAAGAACACGGTGAACATTTGAGAAAGGTGTTAGAAGTATTGAGGAAGGAAGAATTGTACGCTAAGTTTTCAAAGTGTGCATTTTGGTTGGAAGAAGTTCAATTCCTCGGTCACATAGTGAACAAAGAAGGTATTAAGGTGGATCCGGCAAAGATAGAAACTGTTGAAAAGTGGGAAACCCCGAAAACTCCGAAACACATACGCCAGTTTTTAGGACTAGCTGGTTACTACAGAAGGTTCATCCAAGACTTTTCCAGAATAGCAAAACACTTGACTGCATTAACGCATAAAGGGAAGAAATTTGAATGGAATGATGAACAAGAGAAAGCGTTTCAGTTATTGAAGAAAAAGCTAACTACGGCACCTATATTGTCATTGCCTGAAGGGAATGATGATTTTGTGATTTATTGTGATGCATCAAAGCAAGGTCTCGGTTGTGTATTAATGCAACGAACGAAGGTGATTGCTTATGCGTCTAGACAATTGAAGATTCACGAACAAAATTATACGACGCATGATTTGGAATTAGGCGCGGTTGTTTTTGCATTAAAGACTTGGAGGCACTACTTATATGGGGTCAAAAGTATTATATATACCGACCACAAAAGTCTTCAACACATATTTAATCAGAAACAACTGAATATGAGGCAGCGTAGGTGGATTGAATTATTGAATGATTACGACTTTGAGATTCGTTACCACCCGGGGAAGGCAAATGTGGTAGCCGATGCCTTGAGCAGGAAGGACAGAGAACCCATTCGAGTAAAATCTATGAATATAATTATTCATAATAACATTACTACTCAAATAAAGGAGGCGCAACAAGGAGTTTTAAAAGAGGGAAATTTAAAGGATGAAATACCCAAAGGATCGGAGAAGCATCTTAATATTCGGGAAGACGGAACCCGGTATAGGGCTGAAAGGATTTGGGTACCAAAATTTGGAGATATGAGAGAAATGGTACTTAGAGAAGCTCATAAAACCAGATACTCAATACATCCTGGAACGGGGAAGATGTACAAGGATCTCAAGAAACATTTTTGGTGGCCGGGTATGAAAGCCGATGTTGCTAAATACGTAGGAGAATGTTTGACGTGTTCTAAGGTCAAAGCTGAGCATCAGAAACCATCAGGTCTACTTCAACAACCCGAAATCCCGGAATGGAAATGGGAAAATATTACCATGGATTTCATCACTAAATTGCCAAGGACTGCAAGTGGTTTTGATACTATTTGGGTAATAGTTGATCGTCTCACCAAATCAGCACACTTCCTACCAATAAGAGAAGATGACAAGATGGAGAAGTTAGCACGACTGTATTTGAAGGAAGTCGTCTCCAGACATGGAATACCAATCTCTATTATCTCTGATAGGGATGGCAGATTTATTTCAAGATTCTGGCAGACATTACAGCAAGCATTAGGAACTCGTCTAGACATGAGTACTGCCTATCATCCACAAACTGATGGGCAGAGCGAAAGGACGATACAAACGCTTGAAGACATGCTACGAGCATGTGTTATTGATTTCGGAAACAGTTGGGATCGACATCTACCGTTAGCAGAATTTTCCTACAACAACAGCTACCATTCAAGCATTGAGATGGCGCCGTTTGAAGCACTTTATGGTAGAAAGTGCAGGTCTCCGATTTGTTGGAGTGAAGTGGGGGATAGACAGATTACGGGTCCGGAGATTATACAAGAAACTACCGAGAAGATCATCCAAATTCAACAACGGTTGAAAACCGCCCAAAGTCGACAAAAGAGCTACGCTGACATTAAAAGAAAAGATATAGAATTTGAAATTGGAGAGATGGTCATGCTTAAAGTTGCACCTTGGAAAGGCGTTGTTCGATTTGGTAAACGAGGGAAATTAAATCCAAGGTATATTGGACCATTCAAGATTATTGATCGTGTCGAACCAGTAGCTTACCGACTAGAGTTACCTCAACAACTCGCGGCTGTACATAACACTTTCCACGTCTCGAATTTAAAGAAATGTTTTGCTAAAGAAGATCTCACTATTCCGTTAGATGAAATCCAAATCAACGAAAAACTTCAATTCATCGAAGAACCCGTCGAAATAATGGATCGTGAGGTTAAAAGACTTAAGCAAAACAAGATACCAATTGTTAAGGTTCGATGGAATGCTCGTAGAGGACCCAAGTTCACCTGGGAGCATGAAGATCAGATGAAGAAGAAATACCCGCATCTATTTCCAGAAGATTCGTCAACACCTTCAACAGCTTAAAATTTCGGGACGAAATTTATTTAACGGGTAGGTACTGTAGTGACCCGAACTTTTCCATGTTTATATATATTAATTGAGATTGATATTTACATGATTAAATGTTTCCAACATGTTAAGCAATCAAACTTGTTAAGACTTGATTAATTGAAATATGTTTCATATAGACAATTGACCACCCAAGTTGATCGGTGATTCACGAACGTTAAAACTTGTAAAAACTATATGATGACATATATATGGATATATATATATATAGTTAACATGATACTATGATAAGAAAACATATCATAAAGTATATTAACAATGAACTACATATGTAAAAACAAGACTACTAACTTAATGATTTTTAAACGAGACATATATGTAACGATTATCGTTGTAAAGACATTTAATGTATATATATCATATTAAGAGATATTCATACATGATAATATCATGATAATATAATAATTTAAAATCTCATTTGATATTATAAACATTGGGTTAACAACATTTAACAAGATCGTTAACCTAAAGGTTTCAAAACAACACTTACATGTAACGACTAACGATGACTTAACGACTCAGTTAAAATGTATATACATGTAGTGTTTTAATATGTATTTATACACTTTTGAAAGACTTCAATACACTTATCAAAATACTTCTACTTAACAAAAATGCTTACAATTACATCCTCGTTCAGTTTCATCAACAATTCTACTCGTATGCACCCGTATTCGTACTCGTACAATACACAGCTTTTAGATGTATGTACTATTGGTATATACACTCCAATGATCAGCTCTTAGCAGCCCATGTGAGTCACCTAACACATGTGGGAACCATCATTTGGCAACTAGCATGAAATATCTCATAAAATTACAAAAATATGAGTAATCATTCATGACTTATTTACATGAAAACAAAATTACATATCCTTTATATCTAATCCATACACCAACGACCAAAAACACCTACAAACACTTTCATTCTTCAATTTTCTTCATCTAATTGATCTCTCTCAAGTTCTATCTTCAAGTTCTAAGTGTTCTTCATAAATTCCAAAAGTTCTAGTTTCATAAAATCAAGAATACTTTCAAGTTTGCTAGCTCACTTCCAATCTTGTAAGGTGATCATCCAACCTCAAGAAATCTTTGTTTCTTATAGTAGGTTATCATTCTAATACAAGGTAATAATCATATTCAAACTTTGGTTCAATTTCTATAACTATAACAATCTTATTTCAAGTGATGATCTTACTTGAACTTGTTTTCGTGTCATGATTCTGCTTCAAGAACTTCGAGCCATCCAAGGATCCATTGAAGCTAGATCCATTTTTCTCTTTTCCAGTAGGTTTATCCAAGGAACTTAAGGTAGTAATGATGTTCATAACATCATTCGATTCATACATATAAAGCTATCTTATTCGAAGGTTTAAACTTGTAATCACTAGAACATAGTTTAGTTAATTCTAAACTTGTTCGCAAACAAAAGTTAATCCTTCTAACTTGACTTTTAAAATCAACTAAACACATGTTCTATATCTATATGATATGCTAACTTAATGATTTAAAACCTGGAAACACGAAAAACACCGTAAAACCGGATTTACGCCGTCGTAGTAACACCGCGGGCTGTTTTGGGTTAGTTAATTAAAAACTATGATAAAATTTGATTTAAAAGTTGTTATTCTGAGAAAATGATTTTTATTATGAACATGAAACTATATCCAAAAATTATGGTTAAACTCAAAGTGGAAGTATGTTTTCTAAAATGGTCATCTAGACGTCGTTCTTTCGACTGAAATGACTACCTTTACAAAAACGACTTGTAACTTATTTTTCCGACTATAAACCTATACTTTTTCTGTTTAGATTCATAAAATAGAGTTCAATATGAAACCATAGCAATTTGATTCACTCAAAACGGATTTAAAATGAAGAAGTTATGGGTAAAACAAGATTGGATAATTTTTCTCATTTTAGCTACGTGAAAATTGGTAACAAATCTATTCCAACCATAACTTAATCAACTTGTATTGTATATTATGTAATCTTGAGATACCATAGACACGTATACAATGTTTCGACCTATCATGTCGACACATCTATATATATTTCGGAACAACCATAGACACTCTATATGTGAATGTTGGAGTTAGCTATACAGGGTTGAGGTTGATTCCAAAATATATATAGTTTGAGTTGTGATCAATACTGAGATACGTATACACTGGGTCGTGGATTGATTCAAGATAATATTTATCGATTTATTTCTGTACATCTAACTGTGGACAACTAGTTGTAGGTTACTAACGAGGACAGCTGACTTAATAAACTTAAAACATCAAAATATATTAAAAGTGTTGTAAATATATTTTGAACATACTTTGATATATATGTATATATTGTTATAGGTTCGTGAATCAACCAGTGGCCAAGTCTTACTTCCCGACGAAGTAAAAATCTGTGAAAGTGAGTTATAGTCCCACTTTTAAAATCTAATATTTTTGGGATGAGAATACATGCAGGTTTTATAAATGATTTACAAAATAGACACAAGTACGTGAAACTACATTCTATGGTTGAATTATCGAAATCGAATATGCCCCTTTTTATTAAGTCTGGTAATCTAAGAATTAGGGAACAGACACCCTAATTGACGCGAATCCTAAAGATAGATCTATTGGGCCTAACAAACCCCATCCAAAGTACCGGATGCTTTAGTACTTCGAAATTTATATCATATCCGAAGGGTGTCCCGGAATGATGGGGATATTCTTATATATGCATCTTGTTATTGTCGGTTACCAGGTGTTCACCATATGAATGATTTTTATCTCTATGTATGGGATGTGTATTGAAATATGAAATCTTGTGGTCTATTGTTACGATTTGATATATATAGGTTAAACCTATAACTCACCAACATTTTTGTTGACGTTTAAAGCATGTTTATTCTCAGGTGAATATTAAGAGCTTCCGCTGTTGCATACTAAAATAAGGACAAGATTTGGAGTCCATGTTTGTATGATATTGTGTAAAAACTGCATTCAAGAAACTGATTTCGATGTAACATATTTGTATTGTAAACCATTATGTAATGGTCGTGTGTAAACAGGATATTTTAGATTATCATTATTTGATAATCTACGTAAAGCTTTTTAAACCTTTATTTATGAAATAAAGGTTATGGTTTGTTTTAAAAATGAATGCAGTCTTTGAAAAACGTCTCATATAGAGGTCAAAACCTCGCAACGAAATCAATTAATATGGAACGTTTTTAATCAATAAGAACGGGACATTTCAATATACACTCAATCGGACACGATGGCCGGGGTATTTATATGTACGAATAATCGTTCATTTAACCGGACACGGGAATGGATTAATAGTCACTAGAATTATTAAAACAGGGGCCAAATTATATACAAGGACACTTGGTGTAATTGTTAACAAAGTATTAAAACCTTGAGTTACACGCAGTTGATATCCTGGTGTAATTATTAAACAAAGTATTAAAACCTTGTTACACTTTAAGTCCTCAATTAGTTGGAATATTTGACTTCGGATATAAGGATAATTTGACGAGGACACTCGCACTTTATATTTATGACTGATGGACTGTTTTGGACAAAAACCAGACGGACATATTAAATAATCCATGACAAAGGACAATTAACCCATGGGAATAAACTAAAATCAACACGTCAAACATCATGATTACGGAAGTTTAAATAAGCATAATTTCTTTTATTTCATATTTAATTTCACTTTTAATTATCGCACTTTTATTGTCATTTTATTTAATTGCACTTTTAGTTATCGTTCTTTTTAATTATCGCAATTTTATTTTATCGCATTTTTATTTATCGCAATTTCATTATTGTTATTTACTTTACGCTTTAAATTAAGTTATATTTATTTTTAATATTTTACATTAGGTTTTAACTGCGACTAAAGTTTTAAAATCGACAAACCGGTCATTAAACGGTAAAAACCTCCTTTTATAATAATAATATTACTTATATATATTTTTGTATTTTTACAAATATAGTTTAAAAAAGAAAACTAATATAGCGTTAAGCTTGTTTAATTTTCCATGTGGAACGAACCGGACTTACTAAAAACTACACTACTGTACGATTAGGTACACTGCCTATAAGTGTTGTAGCAAGGTTTAGGTATATCCATTCTATAAATAAATAAATATATTGTGTAAAATTGTATCGTATTTAATAGTATTTCCTTGTAAAAATTAATACTATTTCATATACCCCTCGCAGAACATCAAGTATTTTTGGCGCCGCTGCCGGGGACAACACTTAACGCCGAAGCGAGACGCTATATATAAAAAAAAATTTAGTTTTTACGTTATTTTTGTAAAAATATATTTACATAAGTTTTAAATATCAAAAATATAAAAACATAAAAAATTTATATCTTTAAGTTAAAAAAAAAGAAGGTATTTTTAGTTATAAAATACTAATAAGTTATTTTATAAGTTTTAGTTATATTATAAAACATTTTCTATAAAATAAAAACAGAAAATTAAAAAAAAAACAAAACATAAAAAGTAAAAAAATATATATAAAAAAAACTGAGCCTGCATAAAAATCGACCTTAATCTCATCTGAATCTGGAATATCCGCACTCGCGGTACTTTTTTTCAGCTAGGATCCGCACTCGCGGAGGTTTCTGACAGGTCAACACAGCCATCATTAATTACGAAATTAGGGTTAATTTTATTATTATTAATATTAATTAGGGTTTTAATTAAATTAATATTTAGTTTAAGTTTTTAATTTATTTGTATTATTAAGTTATAATTAGTTTTATTAAATATATAAACTAATACTTTTATAAAATATTAATATAAAAATAATATTTTTATAAAAATTGTACTTTTTACAACTATAAGTTTTATTTTTAAAATTTCGTATCTTTTTAATTATTTATTTTTAATATTTGTAATTTTCGCTCGTATTTAGTTTTAAGTCATAGTTTTTGCCATACTTATTTTTATTTCTAAATTTTTAGGCTTTGCCGTAAAATTCCTTAAGTGCTTTTTCTTTAGACTAAGATTTTGGTGCTTTAGAATTTTGCGACGCCTTTTTAAGTTTTAGTACCTTTTTAAGTTATTGCCATTTTGGATTTAGTTTTTCTTTTAAGCTTTAATATTTTTAGACGCAACTTTTAATTATTTGTTTTTAGTTCCTTTTTAAGTTTCGACGCGCTACTTTCTTATTTTTATTTTTCGACACTTTTTATTTTTCGACGTTTTTCGACGCGCTCTTTTTCTTTTTTATTTCTCGACATTCTATTTTTAGGACTTAGAATTTTCTATTTCTTCTCTAAAATTTCTTTAAATTTCAACTAAAAATTATTTTAAGCGGTTAAATTGATAGACATCAAAATTTTCTGGTTCGTAGTAATAGTTGGATTTGTACGTGGACCGGGTCATTGGAGCCAAACAGTACTCAATTATATTGAGACCAAACGAATCCTGCCCCTCTGCTGCATCTTTTGGCTATTCGAAACGTGGGCAAAATCAGAAAAGTCTATTAATTTGATAACTTATATAATTTTTCTTATTTTTATAACTAATAGGATATTCAGTGAATGCACCGAGCAAAACGTTCACCACTTTTTGTACGTTCACCACCTGTAACTCGATCAAGACATCTAGAAAATATTGTCGCCGTTGATTTTTCTTTAGAATCATCATCCAGTCGACCAAGTACTCCAACTCAAATTTTCGATAATCCATTTTTTGATCCCGACCTCACAATTGAGAATCCGGAGAATATTCAGGGACAATTCATAGATCCTGAACCATTAATCTTTCCTCCGGAACCACCAATCATTCAAACAGAGATTGTCAAGGAACCAACCATTAAATCAGAATCCTCTAGTGATTCAGATTCAACAAATTCAATCATGGAAAATCTGGAACCTCTAAGTATGGAAGACCGAATGAGAGCTAAATGCACTGGCCAAGGTCACGCAATTACTCAACCAGACATTAATGCGCCAGATTATGAAATCAAAGGACAAATTCTACACATGGTAACTAATCAATGCCAATTTATTGGTGCACCGAAGGAAGATCTAAATGAACATCTTCGTACCTTTAATAGAATCTGCACTCTATTTAAAATAAGAGAAGTTGAAGATGAACAGACATATCTCATGTTATTTCCCTGGACTTTAAAGGGAGAAGCCAAAGATTGGTTGGAATCGTTACCTGAAGGGGCGATTGATACATGGGATGTTTTAGTTGAAAATTTTTTTAAACAATTCTTTCCGGCATCTAAAGCCGTGAGACTTCAAGGAGAAATTGTTACGTTCACACAAAAGCCAAATGAAACTCTATATGAGGCATGGACAAGATTTGGAAAGTTATTGAGAGGATGTCCGCAACATGGTTTAGACACTTGTCAAATAGTACAAATATTCTACCAAGGATGCGACATCACTACAAGGAAAGACATCGATATAGCAGCTGGTGGTTCCATTATGAAGAAAACCGCAACTGATGCTTACAAAATTATTGATAACACTGCTTCCCACTCACATGAGTGGCACCAAGAAAAAGATATCGTTAGATCATCTAAAGCAGCTAGAGCCGATTCTAGCCATGACTTAGATTCCATTTCCGCAAAGATAGATGTTGTCGAGAGATGAATGGAAAAGATGAATAAAGATATCCACTCAATACGAATTAGTTGTGAGCAGTGTGGAGGACCACATTTGACAAAAGATTGTCTCAGTATTGAACTAACAATGGAACAAAGAGAGAATGTTTCATACATAAACCAAAGGCCTGGAAATAATTATCAGAATAATTATCAACCGCCAAGACCGATCTACAATCAAAACTAGAATTATAACCGAAATGTTCCATACAACAATCAACAAGGTCCTAGTAATCAACAAGTATCCAATAATACTTACAATCAGCAAAGACCTAATTTTCAAAACAAACCACCACAAACTGATGATAAAAAGCCGAATTTAGAAGATATGATGATGAAGCTAGTTGAATCTCAAACTCAATTTTTCACATCTCAGAAACAAACCAATGAATAAAATGCTCAAGCATTTAGAAATCAACAAGCTTCTATTCAAAATCTGGAACAAGAAGTGAGCAACCTAGCAAGGTTGATAGGTGAAAGAAAATCGGGAAGTCTACCTAGTGACACAAATGCTAACCCCCGGAATGAAACAGCTAAAGCCATTACCACGAGAAGTGGTATTACACTTAAACCACCTGAAATACCTGTAATTTCTGATGAAGCTATTCGTACTCCACAAGAACCATAATCTGATCAAGATAAGGAAACATAACCGGTAGTTGAAAAGGTTAATGAAGATAACACAGTTAAGGCTAAACCTTATGTTAAACCATATCAACCACCACTTCCTTACCCGAGTAAAATGAGAAAAGAGAGACTTGAAGCCGAGCAATCCAAATTCTTGGATATGTTTAAACAGATAAATGTCAATCTTCCTTTCATTGATGTGATTTCAGGAATGCCTAGATATGCTAAATTTATGAAAGATCTGATCACAAATAGAAAGAAAATGGAAGAACTCTCGGCTGTTACTATGAATGCAAATTGTTCTGCAGTACTGTTGAATAAGATACCAGAAAAATTATCAGATCCAGGAAGTTTCACAATTCCATGTTTTCTGGGTAGTCTTAGTTCAATAGAAGCATTGGCAGACTTAGGTGCTAGTATAAATTTAATGCCATATTCACTGTACACTAAACTAGACCTTGAAGAATTGAAACCAACATGAATAAGTATACAACTAGCAGATCGATCAGTAAAATATCCTAGAGGGATAATGGAGAACATGCTAGTTAAAGTTGGTACTTTAGTATTTCCAGTAGATTTTGTTATTCTGGACATAGAAGAAGATTCTCAAGTTCCTCTCATATTCGGAAGACCATTCTTAAACACGGCTAAAGCAATAATAGACGTGTTCGGTAAGAAACTGACCCTAAGTATAGAGGACGAGAGTGTTACCTTTTCAGTTGATAGAGCAATGCAACAACCGCAATCTGCAGATGATACATGTTATTATATTCAAACTATAGAATCACATGCAGAATTGTTAGAAGAATTTCCAGAATTACAAGGAACAGGAGAATGTTCTTTAGGAGAAGGAACTGAACAAATTGATGAAACTGAAATGTTAGCCACACTTATGGCTAATGGATATGAACTAACAACAAAAGAAATTCAAATGCTAAAAGAAGAAGACAGATATCGATACAAATCATCGATAGAAGAACCACTGACATTAGAGTTAAAGCCACTTCCAAACCATTTAGAATATGCTTATTTACATGGTGAATCTGAATTACCTGTAATAATATCGTCTTCTCTTACTGAAAATGAAAAATCTCAACTCATTTCTGTGTTAAAAGCTCATAAACCAGCCATTGCATGGAAGATTCATGATATTAAAGGAATAAGTCCTTCGTATTGCACACATAAAATCCTTATGGAAGAAGGTCATAAAACGTATGTGCAACGCCAACGAAGATTAAACCCTAATATGCAAGATGTTGTTAAAAAAGAAATTATTAAACTGCTAGATGCAGGTTTAATTTATCCAATCTCTGATAGTCCATGGGTAAGCTCAGTTCAATGCGTACCTAAGAAGGGTGGCATGACTGTCATCACAAATGAGAAAAATGAGCTTATTCCTACTAGGACTGTAACAGGATGGCGTGTTTGTATTGATTATAGAAAATTAAATGACGCCACCAGAAAAGATCACTTTCCCTTACCTTTCATTGATCAAATGTTGGAAAGATTAGCCGGAAATAGTTACTATTGTTTTCTTGATGGTTTTTCCGGATATTTTCAAATTCCAACAGCACCCGAAGACCAAGAGAAAACTACATTCACGTGCCCTTGTGGTACTTTTGCTTACAAACGCATGCCATTTGGACTTTGCAACGCCCCTGCAACCTTTCAAAGGTGCATGATGGCGATTTTTCAAAACATGATAGAAGAATGCATGGAAGTTTTCATGGATGACTTTTCAGTCTTCGGTGATACATTTGAATCATGTCTAGTTAATCTTGAACGAATGTTTATTAGATGCGAACAATCAAATCTAGTACTTAATTGGGAGAAATGCCATTTCATGGTTAAAGAAGGCATCGTTCTTGGACATAAAATTTCAAAGGAAGGAATTGAAGTGGATAGAGCTAAAGTAGATGTAATTGCTAAACTTCCACATCCCACCAATGTTAGTGGAGTTAGGAGTTTTCTAGGGCATGCCGGTTTTTACCGACGTTTCATAAAAGATTTTTCTAAAATTGCCACTCCTATGAATAAACTCCTAGAAAAGGATGCTCCATTCATCTTTTCAGATGAATGCATCAAATCTTTTAATATACTTAAAGAAAAACTCACTAATGCGCCGATCATGATAACTCCAAATTGGAATCTACCGTTTGAACTTATGTGCGATGCAAGTGATTTTGCAATGAGAGCCGTTTTAGGACAAAGGATTGAAAAACGATTTCAACCTATATATTATGCTAGTAAGATGTTACAAGGAGCACAAACAAATTACACAACTACTAAAAAAGAACTCCTTGCTATTGTCTTTGCATTTGACAAATTCCGTTCATATCTCGTTCAAGCTAAAACGGTGGTCTATACCGACCATTCTGCTCTTAGATACCTATTTTCAAAACAAGATGCCAAACCAAGATTAATTCGTTGGATCTTACTCTTACAAGAGTTTGATATTGAAATCCGAGTTAAAAAGGGAGCAGAAAATCTCGCCGCTGAACATCTTTCTCGTCTAGAAAATCCCGAATTAGAAGTTCTAAATGAATCGGCCATACAAGACAACTTTCCTGATGAATATCTATTTAAGATAGATTATAATGAAATTCCATGGTTTGCAAACTATGCAAACTACTTAGTATGTGCATTTCTTGAAAAAGGGTTGTCGTACCAAAAACGAAAGAAATTCTTTAGTGATATAAAACACTATTTTTGGGAAGATCCACATTTGTTTAAAAGTTGTCTCGATGGAATAATACGCTGATGTGTATTCGGAGATGAAGCTAGTCAAATCTTAAACCATTGTCACACAGGACCAACAGGAGGGCATTATGGGCCTCAACTTACAGCATGAAAAGTTTATGATGCTGGATTCCATTGGCCTACAATTTTCAAAGACGCACACCTTCTTTGCAAATCCTGTGATGCTTGTCAAAGGGCCGGAAAGATAAGTCAACGTGATGAAATGCCACAAAGTGTCATTCAAGTATTGTAGTGACCCGAACTTTTCCATGTTTATATATATTAATTGAGATTGATATTTACATGATTAAATGTTTCCAACATGTTAAGCAATCAAACTTGTTAAGACTTGATTAATTGAAATAAGTTTCATATAGACAATTGACCACCCAAGTTGACCGGCGATTCACGAACGTTAAAACTTGTATAAACGACATGACGATATATATATATATATGGATATACATATGGTTAACATGAGATTATGATAAGTAAGTATCTCCATAAGTATATTAACAATGAGTTATATACATATAAACAAGACTACTAACTTAAGGATTTCGAAACGAGACATATATGTAACGATTATCGTTGTAACGACATTTAAATGTATATATATCATATTAAGATATATTAATATATCATAATATCATGATAATATAATAATTTAACATCTCATTAGATATAATAAACAATGGGTTAACAACATTAATTGAGATCGTTAACTTAAAGGTTTCAAAAAAACACTTACATGTAACGACTAACGATGACTTAACGACTCAGTTAAAATGTATATACATGTTGTGTATTTAGATGTATTAAAATACTTTTGGAAGACTTTAAGACATATATCAAAACACTCATACTTAACGAAAATGGTTACAGCTACTTTCCCATTCTTTTCTTTCATCAAGAATTCTAGTCGTATTCTTACCCGTATTATACACAGCTTCAAAACGTACTTACTATGGGTATATACCAATAGGAACTAGCATGGGATTCCACTCTTGATTATGTCATGTATGACTAATCAATTTTAACTTCTACCATGAGCTACTCAACTAACTAGAACTCCTTTTAACCCCACTCACCACTCACCAATTACCACTCATCATTCACTCCATTTCACTTCCAATTCTCTTTCTAATTCTCTCTCAACACACACACACTATTATGAATGTATTTTTCCAGCAGTTAATCATCACCTTCATCAAAAATCACTTCAAGAATCAAGCTATAATCATCATAGGAAGAACACTTCAAGAACACTTCAAAAATCCCTTCAAGTTTACTAATTTACTTCCAAGCTTTCTAATCCATTCCAAGTAATCATCTAAGATCAAGAAACCTTTGTTATATACAGTAGGTTATCTTTCTTATTCAAGGTAATATTCATATTCAAACTTTGATTCAATTTCTATAACTATAAGTTATCTTAATTCGAGTAAAAATCTTACTTGAACTTGTTTTTGTGTCATGATCCTACTTCAAGAACTTTCAAGCCATCCAAGATCCTTTGAAGCTAGATCATTTCTTGTCACTTCCAGTAGGTTTACCTACTAAACTTGAGGTAGTAATGATGTTCATAACATCATACGATTCATATATATAAAACTATCTTATTCGAAGGTTTAAACTCGTAATCACTAGAACATAGTTTAGTTAATTCTAAACTTGTTCGCAAACAAAAGTTAATCCTTCTAACTTGACTTTTAAAATTAACTAAAAACATGTTCTATATCTATATGATATGCTAACTTAATGATTTAAAACCTGGAAACACGAAAAACACCGTAAAACCGGATTTACGCCGTCGTAGTAACACCGCGGGCTGTTTTGGGTTAGTTAATTAAAAACTATGATAAACTTTGATTTAAAAGTTGTTATTCTGAGAAAATGATTTTTATTATGAACATGAAACTATATCCAAAAATTATGGTTAAACTCAAAGTGGAAGTATGTTTTCTAAAATGGTCATCTAGACGCCGTTCTTTCGACTGAAATGACTACCTTTACAAAAACGACTTGTAACTTATTTTTCCGACTATAAACCTATACTTTTTCTGTTTAGATTCATAAAATAGAGTTCAATATGAAACCATAGAAATTTGATTCACTCAAAACGGATTTAAAATGAAGAAGTTATGGGTAAAACAAGATTGGATAATTTTTCTCATTTTAGCTACGTGAAAATTGGTAACAAATCTATTCCAACCATAAATTAATCAACTTGTATTGTATATTATGTAATCTTGAGATACCATAGACACGTATACAATGTTTCGACCTATCATGTCGACACATCTATATATATTTCGGAACAACCATAGACACTCTATATGTGAATGTTGGAGTTAGCTATACAGGGTTGAGGTTGATTCCAAAATATATATAGTTTGAGTTGTGATCAATACTGAGATACGTATACACTGGGTCGTGGATTGATTCAAGATAATATTTATCGATTTATTTCTGTACATCTAACTGTGGACAACTAGTTGTAGGTTACTAACGAGGACATCTGACTTAATAAACTTAAAACATCAAAATATATTAAAAGTGTTGTAAATATATTTTGAACATACTTTAATATATATGTATATATTGTTATAGGTTCGTGAATCAACAGTGGCCAAGTCTTACTTCTCGACGAAGTAAAAATCTGTGAAAGTGAGTTATAGTCCCACTTTTAAAATCTAATATTTTGGGATGAGAATACATGCAGGTTTTATAAATGATTTACAAAATAGACACAAGTACGTGAAACTACATTCTATGATTGAATTATCGAAATCAAATATGCCCCTTTTTATTAAGTCTGGTAATCTAAGAATTAGGGAACAGACACCCTAATTGACGCGAATCCTAAAGATAGATCTATTGGGCCTAACAAGCCCCATCCAAAGTACCGGATGCTTTAGTACTTCGAAATTTATATCATATCCGAAGGGTGTCCCGGAATGATGGGGATATTATATATGCATCTTGTTAATGTCGGTTACCAGGTGTTCACCATATGAATGACTTTTAACTCTATGTATGGGATGTGTATTGAAATATGAAATCTTGTGGTCTATTATTATGATTTGATATATATAGGTTAAACCTATAACTCACCAACATTTTTGTTGACGTTTTAAGCATGTTTATTCTCAGGTGATTATTAAGAGCTTCCGATATCGCATACTTAAATAAGGACGAGATTTGGAGTCCATGCTTGTATGATATTGTGTAAAAACTGCATTCAAGAAACTTATTTTGTTGTAACATATTTGTATTGTAAACCATTATTTAATGGTCCTGTGTAAACAGGATATTTTAGATTATCATTATTTGATAATCTACGTAAAGCTTTTTAAACCTTTATTGATGAAATAAAGGTTATGGTTTGTTTTAAAATGAATGCAGTCTTTGAAAAACGTCTCATATAGAGGTCAAAACCTCGCAACGAAATCAATTAATATGGAACGTTTTTAATCAATAAGAACGGGACATTTCAGTTGGTATCCGAGCGTTGGTCTTAGAGAACCAGAATTTTGCATTAGTGTGTCTTATCGAGTTTGTTAGGATGCATTAGTGAGTCTGGACTTCGACCGTGTTTACTTGAAAAATGATTGCTTAGCAAATTTTGTTGGAAACTATATATTTTTAACATGTGAATATTATGTGATATATTAATCTCTTAACGCGTTTGATATTATGTGATAGATGTCTACCTCTAGAACAAGTCCCATTGACTCACCTAATAATAAAGAAGAGTCAAATGTAAATTAGAATGATTCGTGGACTGATTCACAAGTTCTCGAAGAGGAACCGGAAGAAGAGTCGGAACCGGAAGAAGAATCGGAACCGGAAGAAGAATCGGAACCGGATGAAGAAATAGAACCGGTGGGGGAAATAATAAAACGGTTAAGTAAAAGAAAATCCTCAACCAACCGACCAAGGTTAATTATGGTCAATGGGGTTTCCGCCAAGGAAGCAAAATATTGGGAGGATTACCAATTCTCCGATGAATCGGATTCCGACGAGAATTCCGATAATGTTATAGAAATTACCCCAACTGAATTTAAAAAGGCAAAAGAAAATAATAAGGGAAAGGGCATAAAAATAGAGAAATCTAATTCCAACCCCGATGAACTTTATATGTATCGTCAACCCCCGAAGACCTTAAGTTGTAACAATGACCCGGGAACCTCTAAACCACCAGGTTTTTCTAAACCAATGTGGAAAACGACGGCTCGTATTAGGGGAACATCATATATCCCTAGAAACTTGGCAAAACGAACCAAAACCGAAGAAGAAGAAACAAGCGAGTCGGAATAAGATAGTTGTATTCGTGTGGTGTAATATATGTAATATAGTGTGCTTATGCTTTATGATATATGTAAAAATTGCTTGTATTAATAAGTATTTTTTTTATGAATCTAACTCTTGTCTATTTTACAGTATAAAAACATAAAATGGATAGACAACCCAATATTTTAAGAGACCTACCCGGAGACATGATTGATGAAATCTTGTCTAGAGTCGGTCAGAATTCTTCGGCACAACTATTTAAGGCGAGATCAGTTTTTAAGACATTCGAAGAACGTTCCAAGAATGCCTTGGTTTATAAAAGGCTTTCGTTCGAAAGATGGGGGATATCACATTGGGAAATCCATAAGTTACGATGTGTTTACTTTGACGCATATATTGCGGGGAACCCAAATGCTATTTTACGCAATGGGTTAAGAAATTATTTTGACTCAATATATCCGAATATTGGACTTCGTGATTTAGAAAAAGTGGCTAACATGCAACATAAAGAAGCATGTTATGCTTACGGATTAGTAATGTTCGCTTCTCACCAAAGTGAGAACAAGAACATCGGCCTACAACTATTAAACAAAACGTTCCCACAAGTGACGGAGTCGGTAATTGGGGTAAGAAATGAGGTTTTTAGATTGTTACGGGACTGTTGGACATTACGTAACCCTCGTCCCTTTGACGACGTTACAACACGCTGTCTTATCAACGGCCATAACGGTTATGTCCCACAAGACCAAGGATGGGAAGTAGTCCTAGTAAAACCAGAATGCATGACTTGTTTCTGGACGTATGAATTACGTGTCTTTATTGCCTTTGCTGAACGACTTGTGTACTAGCTAGAATTATCTTCACAACTATCTTGTATCAAAGTTATTGTGTGCTATATTTCATGCTTTATGTAAAATAAGCGGTATTGTAAGTTTGTAAAATATTGTATAAAAGTTTGAACGCGAAATATTATTATAATCAGTTTTTCATATAGAATTGTAGTAGTTGAATTGTATATTAGCTACTAAGTATGAACTTAACGGGTAGGTACTACCCGAATTTAAACTTATAAAACGCTAATATGAAGAAAAAGCTTTTATAAATGAGTTCATATTATGCTACGAAATACTATTAACTACTCTTAATATTCTGTATGATTAACTTGTTCCATTTGACTATTTTGAAGGAAATGGCACCGACTACTCGACACACCGTGAATATGAATGAAGAGGAATTCCGTACTTTTCTAGCTTCAAACATAGCCGCAGTACAGGCTGCGCTACATACCAACAATAACCTTGGATCTAGCAGTACAGGAAATCGTGTAGGATGCACCTACAAAGAATTCACTGCCTGCAAACCTTTGGAATTTGATGGAACCGAAGGACCGATCGGATTGAAACGGTGGACCGAGAAGGTCGAATCGGTGTTTGCCATAAGTAAGTGTACTGAAGAGGACAAAGTAAAGTACGCTACGCATACCTTCACAGGTTCTGCGTTAACATGGTGGAATACCTATCTAGAGCAAGTGGGACAAGACGATGCGTACGCACTACCGTGGTCAGCATTCAAGCACTTGATGAACGAGAAGTACCATCCCAGAACCAAGGTGAATAAGCTCAAGACAGAACTTAGAGGGTTACGAACCCAAGGATTTGATATTACCACGTACGAAAGACGATTCACAGAATTGTGCCTATTGTGTCCGGGAGCATTCGAAGATGAGGAAGAGAAGATCGACGCGTTTGTGAAAGGATTACCGGAAAGAATCCAAGAAGATATAAGTTCACACGAGCCCGCCTCCATACAACAGGCATGTAGAATGGCTCACAAACTAGTGAACTAGATTGAAGAAAGAATTAAAGAACAGACTGCTGAAGGGTCCAATGTGAAGCAAGTCAAAAGAAAGTGGGAGGAAAACGGTGATAAGAATCACCAATACAACAACAACAGCAATTACAACAATAATCGCAACAATTATCCCAACAATCGCAACATCAATCGCAACTACAACAAACGGCCCAACAACAACAACAACAACAACAACAACAACAACAACAACAACAACAACAACAACAACAACAACAACAACAACAACAACAACTACAACAATCATCCCAACAACAATAATTACCGCAACAACAACAACAACAACAATCAGAAGCAGCTATGCCAAAGGTGTGAAAAGTATCACTCGGGGTTCTGCACCAAATTTTGCAACAAATGTAAAAGAAATGGTCATAGCGCGGTGAAGTGTGAGGTCTACGGACCAGGGGTTAATAGAACGAAAGGAACAAATGGTGTCGGAACGAGTAATGGCGGAGCAAGTAGTGTCGGAGCATGTTATGCCAATGTAGTTTGTTATAAATGTGGAAAACCAGGCCACATTATTAGAAATTGCCCGAACCAGGAGAACACGAATGGACAAGGCCGCGGAAGAGTTTTCAATATTAATGCGGCAGAGGCACAAGAAGACCCGGAGCTTGTTACGGGTACGTTTCTTATTGACAATAAATCTGCTTACGTTTTATTTGATTCGGGTGCGGATAGAAGCTATATGAGTAGAGATTTTTGTGCTAAATTAAGTTGTCCATTGACGCCTTTGGATAGTAAATTTTTACTCGAATTAGCAAATGGTAAATTAATTTCAGCAGATAATATATGTCGGAATCGAGAAATTAAACTGGTTAGCGAAACATTTAAGATTGACTTGATACCAGTAGAGTTAAGGAGTTTTGATGTGATAATCGGTATGGACTGGTTGAAAGAAGTGAAAGCAGAGATCGTTTGTTACAAAAATGCAATTCGCATTATACGAGAAAAAGGAAAACCCTTAATTGTGTACGGAGAAAAGGGCAACACGAAGCTACATCTTATTAGTAATTTGAAGGCACAAAAACTAATAAGAAAAAGTTGCTATGCTGTTCTAGCACACGTCGAGAAAGTACAAACTGAAGAAAAGAGCATCAATGATGTTCCCGTTGCAAAAGAATTTCCCGATGTATTTCCGAAAGAATTACCGGGATTACCCCCACATCGATCCGTTGAATTTCAAATAGATCTTGTACCAGGAGCTGCACCAATAGCTCGTGCTCCTTACAGACTCGCACCCAGCGAGATGAAAGAACTGCAAAGCCAATTACAAGAACTTTTAGAGCATGGTTTCATTCGACCAAGCACATCACCGTGGGGAGCTCCTGTTTTGTTTGTCAAGAAGAAAGATGGTACATTCAGGTTGTGTATTGACTACCGAGAGTTGAACAAACTTACCATCAAGAACCGCTACCTACTACCGAGAATCGACGACTTATTTGATCAACTACAAGGCTCGTCTATTTATTCAAAGATTGACTTATGTTCCGGGTATCATCAAATGCGGGTGAAAGAAGATGATATTCCAAAGACTGCTTTCAGAACACGTTACGGTCATTACGAGTTTATGGTCATGCCATTTGGTTTAACTAATGCACCAGTTGTGTTCATGGACCTTATGAACCGAGTGTGTGGACCATACCTTGACAAGTTTGTCATTGTTTTCATTGATGACATACTTATTTACTTAAAGAATGACCAAGAACACGGTGAACATTTGAGAAAGGTGTTAGAAGTATTGAGGAAGGGAGAATTGTACGCTAAATTTTCAAAGTGTGCATTTTGGTTGGAAGAAGTTCAATTCCTCGGTCACATAGTGAACAAAAAAGGTATTAAGGTGGATCCGGCAAAGATAGAAACTGTTGAAAAGTGGGAAACCCCGAAAACTCCGAAACACATACGCCAGTTTTTAGGACTAGCTGGTTACTACAGAAGGTTCATCCAAGACTTTTCCAGAATAGCAAAACCCTTGACTGCATTAACGCATAAAGGGAAGAAATTTGAATGGAAGGATGAACAAGAGAAAGCGTTTCAGTTATTGAAGAAAAAGCTAACTACGGCACCTATATTGTCATTGCCTGAAGGGAATGATGATTTTGTGATTTATTGTGACGCATCAAAGCAAGGTCTCAGTTGTGTATTAATGCAACGAACGAAGGTGATTGCTTATGCGTCTAGACAATTGAAGATTCATGAGCAAATTTATACGACGCATGATTTGGAATTAGGCGTGGTTGTTTTTGCATTAAAGACTTGGAGGCACTACTTATATGGGGTCAAAAGTATTATATATACCGACTACAAAAGTCTTCAACACATATTTAATCAGAAACAACTGAATATGAGGCAGCGTAGGTGGATTGAATTGTTGAATGATTATGACTTTGAGATTTGTTACCACCCGGGGAAGGAAAATGTGGTAGCCGATGCCTTGAGCAGGAAGGACAGAGAACCCATTCGAGTAAAATCTATGAATATAATGATTCATAATAACCTTACTACTCAAATAAAGGAGGCGCAACAAGGAGTTTTAAAAGAAGGAAATTTAAAGGATGAAATACCCGAAGGATCGGAGCAGCATCTTAATATTCGGGAAGACGGAATCCGGTATAGGGCTGAAAGGATTTGGGTACCAAAATTTGGAGATATGAGAGAAATGGTACTTAGAGAAGCTCATAAAACCAGATACTCAATACATCCTAGAACGGGGAAGATGTACAAGGATCTCAAGAAACATTTTTGGTGGCCGGGTATGAAAACCGATGTTGCTAAATACGTAGGAGAATGTTTGACGTGTTCTAAGGTCAAAGCTGAGCATCAGAAACCATCAGGTCTACTTCAACAAGCCGAAATCCCAGAATGGAAATGGGAAAACATTACCATGGATTTCATCACTAAATTGCCAAGGACTGCAAGTGGTTTTGATACTATTTGGGTAATAGTTGATCGTCTCACCAAATCAGCACACTTCCTGCCAATAAGAGAAGATGACAAGATGGAGAAGTTAGCACGACTGTATTTGAAGGAAGTCGTCTCCAGACATGGAATACCAATCTCTATTATCTCTGATAGGGATGGCAGATTTATTTCAAGATTCTGGCAGACATTACAGCAAGCATTAGGAACTCATCTAGACATGAGTACTGCCTATCATCCACAAACTGATGGGCAGAGCGAAAGGACGATACAAACGCTTGAAGACATGCTACGAGCATGTGTTATTGATTTCGGAAACAGTTGGGATCGACATCTACCGTTAGCAGAATTTTCCTACAACAACAGCTACCATTCAAGCATTGAGATGGCGCCGTTTAAAGCACTTTATGGTAGAAAGTGCAGGTCTCCGATTTGTTGGAGTGAAGTGGGGGATAGACAGATTACGGGTCCGGAGATTATACAAGAAACTACCGAGAAGATCATCCAAATTCAACAACGGTTGAAAATCGCCCAAAGTCGACAAAAGAGCTACGCTGACATTAAAAGAAAAGATATAGAATTTGAAATTGGAGAGATGGTCATGCTTAAAGTTGCACCTTGGAAGGGCGTTGTTCGATTTGGTAAACGAGGGAAATTAAATCCAAGATATATTGGACCATTCAAGATTATTGATCGTGTCGGACCAGTAGCTTACCGACTTGAGTTACCTCAACAACTCGCGGCTGTACATAACACTTTCCACGTCTTGAATTTGAAGAAATGTTTTGCTAAAGAAGATCTCACTATTCCGTTAGATGAAATCCAAATCAACGAAAAACTCCAATTCATCGAAGAACCCGTCAAAATAATGGATCGTGAGGTTAAAAGACTTAAGCAAAACAAGATACCAATTGTTAAGGTTCGATGGAATGCTCGTAGAGGACCCGAGTTCACCTGGGAGCGTGAAGATCAGATGAAGAAGAAATACCCACATCTATTTCCAGAAGATTCGTCAACACCTTCAACAGCTTAAAATTTCGGGACGAAATTTATTTAACGGGTAGGTACTGTAGTGACCCGAACTTTTCCATGTTTATATATATTAATTGAGATTGATATTTACATGATTAAATGTTTCCAACATGTTAAGCAATCAAACTTGTTAAGACTTGATTAATTGAAATATGTTTCATATAGACAATTGACCACCCAAGTTGACCGGCGATTCACGAACGTTAAAACTTGTAAAAACGACATGACGATATATATATATATGGATATACATATGGTTAACATGAGATTATGATAAGTAAGTATCTCCATAAGTATATTAACAATGAGTTATATACATATAAACAAGACTACTAAGTTAAGGATTTCGAAACGAGACATATATGTAACGATTATCGTTGTAACGACATTTAAATGTATATATATCATATTAAGATATATTAATATATCATAATATCATGATAATATAATAATTTAACATCTCATTAGATATAATAAACAATGGGTTAACAACATTAATTGAGATCGTTAACTTAAAGGTTTTAAAAAAACACTTACATGTAATGACTAACGATGACTTAACGACTCAGTTAAAATGTATATACATGTAGTGTATTTAGATGTATTAAAATACTTTTGGAAGACTTCAAGACATATATCAAAACACGCATACTTAACAAAAATGGTTACAGCTACTTTCCCATTCTTTTCTTTCATCAAGAATTCTAGTCGTATTCTTACCCGTATTATACACAGCTTCAAAACGTACTTACTATGGGTATATACCAATAGGAACTAGCATGGGATTCCACTCTTGATTATGTCATGTATGACTAATCAATTTTAACTTCTACCATGAGCTAGTCAACTAACTAGAACTCCTTTTAACCCCACTCACCACTCACCAATTACCACTCATCATTCACTCCATTTCACTTCCAATTCTCTTTCTAATTCTCTCTCAACACACACACACACACTATTATGAACGTATTTTTCCAGTAGTTAATCATCATCTTCATCAAAAATCACTTCAAGAATCAAGCTATAATCATCATAGGAAGAACACTTCAAGAACACTTCAAAAATCCCTTCAAGTTTACTAATTTACTTCCAAGCTTTCTAATCCATTCCAAGTAATCATCTAAGATCAAGAAACCTTTGTTATATACAGTAGGTTATCTTTCTTATTCAAGGTAATATTCATATTCAAACTTTGATTCAATTTCTATAACTATAAACTATCTTAATTCGAGTAAAAATCTTACTTGAACTTGTTTTTGTGTCATGATCCTACTTCAAGAACTTTCAAGCCATCCAATATCCTTTGAAGCTAGATCATTTCTTGTCACTTCCAGTAGGTTTACCTACTAAACTTGAGGTATTAATGATGTTCATAACATCATTCGATTCATATATATAAAACTATCTTATTCGAAGGTTTAAACTCGTAATCACTAGAACATAGTTTAGTTAATTCTAAACTTGTTCGCAAAACAAAGTTAATCCTTCTAACTTGACTTTTAAAATTAACTAAACACATTTTCTATATCTATATGATATGCTAACTTAATGATTTAAAACCTGGAAACACGAAAAACACCGTAAAACCGGATTTACGCCGTCTTAGTAACACCGCGGGCTGTTTTGGGTTAGTTAATTAAAAACTATGATAAACTTTGATTTAAAAGTTGTTATTCTGAGAAAATGATTTTTATTATGAACATGAAACTATATCCAAAAATTATGGTTAAACTCAAAGTGGAAGTATGTTTTCTAAAATGGTCATCTAGACGTCGTTCTTTCGACTGAAATGACTACCTTTACAAAAACGACTTGTAACTTATTTTTCCGACTATAAACCTATACATTTTCTGTTTAGATTCATAAAATAGAGTTCACTATGAAACCATAGCAATTTGATTCACTCAAAACGGATTTAAAATGAAGAAGTTATGGGTAAAACAAGATTGGATAATTTTTCTCATTTTAGCTACGTGAAAATTGGTAACAAATCTATTCCAACCATAACTTAATCAACTTGTATTGTATATTATGTAATCTTGAGATACCATAGACACGTATACAATGTTTCGACCTATCATGTCGACACATCTATATATATTTCGGAACAACCATAGACACTCTATATGTGAATGTTGGAGTTAGCTATACAGGGTTGAGGTTGATTCCAAAATATATATAGTTTGAGTTGTGATCAATACTGAGATATGTATACACTGGGTCGTGGATTGATTCAAGATAATATTTATCGATTTATTTATGTACATCTAACTGTGGACAACTAGTTGTAGGTTACTAACGAGGACAGCTGACTTAATAAACTTAAAACATCAAAATATATTAAAAGTGTTGTAAATATATTTTGAACATACTTTAATATATATGTATATATTGTTATAGGTTCGTGAATCAACAGTGGCCAAGTCTTACTTCTCGACGAAGTAAAAATCTGTGAAAGTGAGTTATAGTCCCACTTTTAAAATCTAATATTTTGGGATGAGAATACATGCAGGTTTTATAAATGATTTACAAAATAGACACAAGTACGTGAAACTACATTCTATGGTTGAATTATCGAAATCGAATATGCCCCTTTTTATTAAGTCTGGTAATCTAAGAATTAGGGAACAGACACCCTAATTGACGCGAATCCTAAAGATAGATCTATTGGGCCTAACAAGCCCCATCCAAAGTACCGGATGCTTTAGTACTTCGAAATTTATATCATATCCGAAGGGTGTCCCGGAATGATGGGGATATTCTTATATATGCATCTTGTTAATGTCGGTTACCAGGTGTTCACCATATGAATGACTTTTAACTCTATGTATGGGATGTGTATTGAAATATGAAATCTTGTGGTCTATTATTATGATTTGATATATATAGGTTAAACCTATAACTCACCAACATTTTTGTTGACGTTTTAAGCATGTTTATTCTCAGGTGATTATTAAGAGCTTCCGCTGTCGCATACTTAAATAAGGACGAGATTTGGAGTCCATGCTTGTATGATATTGTGTAAAAACTACATTCTAGAAACTTATTTTGTTGTAACATATTTGTATTGTAAACCATTATGTAATGGTCGTGTGTAAACAGGATATTTTAGATTATCATTATTTGATAATCTACGTAAAGCTTTTTAAACATTTATTGATGAAATAAAGGTTATGGTTTGTTTTAAAATGAATGCAGTCTTTGAAAAACGTCTCATATAGAGGTCAAAACCTCGCAACGAAATCAATTAATATGGAACGTTTTTAATCAATAAGAACGGGACATTTCAAGTATGTGAAGTGTTTGACATTTGGAGTATTGACTTTATGGGTCCATTTCCAAAATCTCATAATAATCTCTACATTCTCGTTGCCATTGATTATGTATCTAAATGGGTGGAAGCACAAGCTCTCCCAACTAACGATGCACGAGTTGTAGTCACCTTTTTAAAACGTCTTTTTGCAAGGTTCGGAACACCGAAAGCTTTAATAAGTGATCGGAGTACTCATTTCTGTAATAATCAACTTGAGAAAGTTCTCAAAAGATATGGAGTAACTCATAAAATCTCCACTGCATATCATCCACAAACAAGTGGACAAGTTGAAAATACCAACCGAGCTTTAAAACGTATTCTAGAGAAAACCATAGGATCAAATCCGAAGGAATGGTCCATTAAATTGGAGGATGCACTCTGGTCTTTTAGAACAGCCTATAAAACTCCAATTGGAACCACACCTTTTAAACTCGTTTACGGAAAAGCATGTCATCTTCCAGTAGAAATTGAACACAAAGCATTTTGGGCTTTGAAAACATGTAATCTTGATTTACATGAAGCCGGACGTCTATGATTAAGTCAACTAAACGAATTAGAAGAATTAATACATGAAGCATATGAAAATTCGTTAATCTATAAGGAAAGAACGAAGAAATGGCATGATAAAAGAATCAGAAGTTCAAAAGAATTTAAAGAAGGAGACAGAGTTCTTCTTTTCAATTCACGATTCAAGCTATTTCCTGGAAAATTGAAATCAAGATGGTCTGGATCATTTATAGTCAAAAGAGTTTTCCCATACGGAACAATAGAATTAATAAATTTAAATGGGATTGAATTTAAAGTTAATGGTCACAGAGTTAAACATTACATACATGGTCCGATGGAAGTTGACAACGAAGTTAATCACAATTTCAACACCACATCTAACTAAGTGTGGGGAGGTTCGAATCTTTTTAGGGTAATATGTATTTCTGTTAGAGTTAGATTTTCTGTTTTCGTGTAGTTCTCGAAAATGGAACCCGAATGGTCTTTCCCTAGCAGACCCTAAAGAACTAGTCTTCTCCCCCCATTCTGAATTTTTTTTTTTTTAGGTTTTTACGAAATGAAGACTTCCTGTGAACTAAACCATGGTCTAATTCTACACACTTTGATCACTAAACGTAATAATGACACCTTTCCAAGTGAATTGGTATCATTAATCAGAGGTAAATTGGACGGAGTAAGAAAAGAATCGAGAAACGAAAATAATAAGTTACAATTTGGTAAAGGAAAATCAAAATCCACAGCGAAAAATGGTCACACGAAGGTAAATGTTCAAATAATCAAACCTATTCAAACATCGAATTTGTTACTTTATGCAGAGACGGACCGTTCATATGTTTAGAAGAAAAAATGTTGAATGCTCGAGGTTACGCCTATGTAGCTATGAAAAAGCAATTAGTCCGACTATCTTATGAGTGGGCTAGAGCATATCACTAAGAAATCTATCTCACAGGTAAGTATGTACAATTTTTACTTTTATTTTTATTTTTAACCTTTTGATAATAAACGCTAATTTGTTCGCTATAAAGTATTAAATTGGTATTCGATAAAATTAGGTCTTGCGACCGAAATTATTGATATCATACAAAAATTTATTACATCACTGCGAAATTTACCATTTATTCTTAAGGTATAAATATCTTTAATCAATCAACCCAAAATATTTCAAAAATTCGTCATGAGTTAAACTAGGTTATGAAATCGAAATTACTTTACCGAAAAGAGGGGCGCATATTTTTGATAATATTTGATTGATTAAAGTGGGATAAAAGCCAAAAAGATTTTTAATTTTATTTTTACTTTATTTTTAAAATTAATATATAAATATTAAATTGATATTTTAAACTTTTTAAAATCAATATATTTAAGTTTGTAAATATTTGGAAAATTAATATTTTTAATATAAGTTTGTATGTATAAAACCAAAAATATAATATAAGTTTAGTGTGAATTTTTAAATTTTATTAATATGAATTTTTAAAGTTATGCATTTTTAAATTTAAGTTTGGTGTGAATTTAAAAACAAAAATGTACTTTATTTTGTTAAGTTAAAAATATGATTTTTAAAATTCGTCGTGAGTTGAATACTAAGTCGTTGAACCGAAATTGCTCTACCCAAGGGAGGGACGAGAACTTTTATTATCATTATTTTTAATCTTATTGACTTAAAGTACGCCAAAAACATTAAAAAAACCAAAAAAATCTTTGCTTTTAAAACAACTTTTGAAAATGATGAAATTTTAAAATTTTGTCGAGGGATGGACTAGGTCAACGTACCGAAACAACCTCATCCTAAATAAAAAAGGAAAACAAAATTTTAAATTACTCCATAAATTGTTTTATTATTAAAGGTTTTATATGTTAAAAAAAAAAAGCAACATCACTCGCGGTACTTTGTGGGTACCCACATCCGTACTCGCGGAGGGTGCAAAACCCATACTAGATAACTGGTCGACCAGACCAGTTTCAATACACCACACCCAATTTTTTTATTTTTCTGCGAAAAAACCCACAAAACCACTCCAAAATTCGCGATTTTTCACTGATAAACATCAATTTTTTTGCTAAAATCATGTTGAGAAGGATGCTACCAAGAAGTTACTCAAGAAAATCAGTAATTTCTACATCTAAACACCATTTAATTCGGGTTATTAGTGTTCTTGAAAAAAAATATACCTAATTTGATTTTGATGATTTCTAGTGTAATTGTGTTTAAATTGATCGTATATTATGCTTGTATAACCTAGATTGATGCTATTTAACATGATTAGAAGCCTTAAACTTCAATTTTTGAGTAATCTAGGGTTTGTGTTCTGGAGCAAAATTGGGACTTTTTGATATAAACGGGTTATGACCGAATTTTGTTGTTAGTTTATATTAAATTGAGTAGTGTAACATGTTTAGGTTGCTAAATGATCAAAACTTTGATCCTAAACATGATTTTCAAAAATTAAAGTGGACTTTTTGAGTCAAAAATGCATGAACTCAATTTAATTGAAATAAATGCCAATTGGAACTTGTTTAATTGCTAGTAATGATTATTTTGACATGTTATTTGAGATAAAAGCTAAAGATCATTGTATACATTCTCATATATGTTCATTTGTAAAAGTGTAGAATTGTTAATATTATGAAAATGTGTATAAAGTTTAATATAGATTAAACATGTCATTGTAATTGTTTTGATTTATGATTTTGCTAACACTAATGCATATTTGGATGCACAAAAATTGTGTTTGATATGTTTTGCAGACTGAAAGGGGTGAATCTTCATCCGCATCTCAGGCTCACAATGCTCCTCCTGAGAATGCAGCAGAACAGGAGATTAATGACCTATATAGACAAGAACTACCACATCAATACATACCATATTCAAATATAGAATTGGCAGATTTACATCCTAATTTAAGGTTTGATCGACATTGGATAGATTATCCAAAATACCAGAGGAACTTGCACACCCTTCAGTCTAATGTTGTTGAAGTACTTAGAGTCATAGATTGGGAACTATTAGAAACAGTTGGATTAGCCGGTCCAATCAGAGAATTAATTATACAAAGGTATGGTAGTTCTACTTTCACTGGAACGTTTGTTTAATATACGTAGGCGTGTATATAGAGAATGGTGTGTGGAGTTATTGTGTAGTATTGAAATAAATGATCGGGTATCTACCTTAACCGATCGTAGTTTTATTAGATTTTTATTAGGAGGAGTGATGCGCCATATGTCTCTAATAGACATGGCTCAGGCTTTGTATATATATACGCCTGAGGAGTTGACATCTACTGATTGTCAAGGGTTGATACTTAATGGTAGGAGAATTGATGAGAATTTTGATAGGAATGGTGTATGGAGTAGAATGACTAGGCATACACGATTTAGTGGGGGGAATAACTCTTATACTGATATTGATAGAGCTGAGCTAAGAGTAATCCACAGGTTCTTAGCAAATTCGATTACACAGCGAGGTAAGAACAAAGAGAAAGTAAATGAGAATGATTTATTTTATCTCATGTGTATTCGAGACCCACAAAGCGCTGTGAGCATACCTTATTGTGTGGGTTATTATTTATCAGCTATAGTTAAGAGTATACGGCCTAATGGGATAATAGAAGGTGGTATCTTTGTTACTCTAATTGCTGAGTATCTCGGTGTCAATAGAAATCTGGGGGAGGGGGGGATTAATAATTGCAGCATCGGAACCCCGTGATACAATTGGTTTAAAAGTATATCATGGTGCTAAGGTTTTAAAGAAAAAACATAACGCTACAGCACCATATGAGGGCTCGCACCCACAGGTCGAAAGAGATCAGCAGCAAGGTAACGCAGGAGGGGGGAATGAGATGACAGAAATGCAACTTTTTATGGCTCATCATGAGTATGAAATGGCTAGACAATGAGCATTTCAAGATTGGCAGTATCATCAAAACCAAATCATGAGTCATCGTGCACACATAAATGCAACTTATATTGCGACTCCAATGCCCGTATTTCCTCCTTGGACTATACAGACCCGAACACCGTACCCTACATATGACCCAGCTCAAGCATTCTACAGTACATACGGCTATGAATGGGATCCATACTGGCACCAGCCTTATCAACCCTGATTTCTTTTATTTTTATTTTTATTTATTTGATAACTTGTAATTTTATACTTTTAATATTTCTTTTGATATTTTAATAGTTTTTATTTTCTAACTTTTATTATTAGATTTTTAATAATTTTTGAATGTGGGGTGATATACCCAACTTCAAAAATATGCGTATATATGTTTGTAGTTTTTCTCATGTACAAAACAGGGTAAAACAGCGTATTTTCAAAGACTGGCATTAAGTTCAGCAAAAGCTAGTACTTTTGACGACAAAATGAAAAACAAATGTGATGTAACAACAAGACGGAATGAAAAAATGATGTGCACCATTTATCATTCAGCAAACAAACGCCAATATGTTTGGAAATTTTGGTAAAATTTAATCATTTTTCTACGCTAATCACCCTCAATAATTTAAATTGTTACTGATTTCTTGCAAATGAGGGCATTGCAAGATCTTAAGTGTGGGAAGGGGTTAAATTCTTTCGGATTTTTAAAATTTTTTGACTTATACACTTGGTTACCATTAAAAATACTAGTAATGCAGTAGTTGTATTAGAATCTATCGCTCTCTGATAATAAAGAACAGCCCTAGTCTTATATACTGACTACCCAATTCTAGTAAAATTTTCAAAATTTTCAATTAAATGAACTCAAAATCATGTTTATACATATTTATGAACGATAAAACTAGGTGTTAATACCGAAATTATTGTTACCTCGGAAAGGACATAAATTGAGAAACAACCCAAAATGTTAGAATTCATTTAAAATGGAATAGAGGACAATAAAAAGGCAAAGAAAGGAAAATAAAAGCCAAGTGTGGGAAAATTTACCAAGTTCTTTAAAACATATATCACATATTTTGTACAAAGATACTTTTGTTTTGGACAAAATTAACCATTTTACCCGGAAAAATGTAATATATTTGAAAGAAAGATGGATCTACACGATGAATCAATTCCATCATTAAAAGGAAGTAAAGTCTTTCAAAAAAGACACGCGCTTCTTGATTTAGGTCAGGAAGTTGTCGTCCAGACCAGCTGTAGGTGGACGAAAAATCTAGAAAAGTCATCACTAAAATTAGCAGGATATTCACGGACCTCAGCATCAAACAGGGTCGCCAAGTGGTCAGACTTATCCTAACCATGAGAGGATCTGTCTTGTAAAATGGGGAGGACGCCGTGCAAATTAGCTTGATAAGACTAATGAATCAGATCCCCAGAAAGGATAATCTCCTTAAAAGATCAAAAATCAGCTTTTAAGCCTGATATTACTCAATCCTAGAGATTGATCATAAAGATTGAGAATTACAAACTCATGGAATTCAATGATATCTAAACTCGAGCTTGAACGAGAAAATATTTTGATCAAAATTACAAACTGATTTGTTTTCTAAAAACCCATTTTCAATGCGTTCATTACCATTGAACGTAAAATCCTAGGAATTCACTTGGAATTCATTAGGTCACCTGAACCAAATCGGGTGTCAACTGTAAGAACGGTGGTTGTATAGCATGGTCGAAGACAGGACCTTGTGCCAGACCAAAAAATTATAAGGATGAGCTTTACTATTGGTCCTACCAAGGATAGTAATTACATCCGACACGTTATAGACGATAATTAAAAGCATGTCAGGGGATATTGCCTTAACAGTTGCTTGTTCAACGCTTTCCTTTACAACCGGATGGTAGTTTACCGAAAGGTAATATACGGAGCAAGTATACTGGATGGGTTGCTTTCCCAATATAAGGTTAGCAAGTGGGTGGCATAAAACCCCAAGTTTTGAGCTAAAATTTTCAAATCTGAAACCCACCAAACCCACAAAAACAATTTGCAAACACCAGTGAAGGGTTATTCCGAAAAACTTATCTAGGGTAAAAGCTAGATTTAATTTTCAAAAGATCAAATGTTTTCATAAAGATACAATTTCCTTAAGGATCTAAATTTTTATAGTCATGTGGGACTGTAAACCACATCGTTACTACCATTGTTTATACCGCCGTATAGAAATCACTGATGTACAAAGTGTGAAGAATAAAGAAGTGATTCTAGTATTTTTATTTCAAGACTATATTGCTTGAGGACAAGCAACGCTCAAGTGTGGGAATATTTGATAATGCTAAAAATGAACATATATTTCATAGCATTATCCCTCAAGAAAGACAAGCTTTTAGTTGCAACTATTCTATTTACAAGTGATATTCATTTAAATAATAAAAGGTGAAGACAAAAAACAGATTCGACGAATTGAAGACACAAACGACCAAAAAGCTCAAAAGTACAAAGTACAATCAAAGTGGTTCAAATTATTGGTGAGAAACGTCTCGAAATTATAAGAGTACAAGACGCGAAACACAAAATACAAGATATTAAATTGTACGCAAGGACGTTTGAAAATCCGGAACCGGGACCAAAGTCAATTTTCAGTACGCGACGCAACGGACCAAAAATTACAAGTCAACTATGCACAAGAATATAATATAATATATATATAATTATATAAATTATATATATATATATATATTATATATATATTAAAAAATACAGCAGCCCACGTTTAAATCAAGAGATGAGCTGTATTCCATACCTCCGCACTCGCGGTACTTTTGTGAAGGAAACCTCAGCACTCGCGGAGGTCTACAGTGAAGTCAGGATCTATAAATTCAGCATTTTCGGACGTTTTATTTACACATATATTTATTTTATTTTCTTTTTCTTAAAAACCCCATGTACCAAGTATCACTCCAATTAGTAATCTCAATTTGTAATTTTAATTTTAAGTTAGTGATAATAATAAGGTTGGGTTAGTCGAATGTTTTAACGTCTTGTAAGTCGGAACTCTGTCCGTGTAACGCTACGCTATTTTTAACCACTGTAAGTTATGTTTATGTTATTTTCATTAATGTCTCGTAGCTAAGTTATTATTATGCTTATTTAAGCCGAAGTAATCATGATTTTGGGCTAAAAATATTAAAACTGGGTAATTGGGCTTTGTACCATAATTGGGGTTTGGACAAAAGAACGACACTTGTGGAAATTAGACTATGGGCTATTAATGGGCTTTATATTTGTTTAACTAAATGATAGTTTGTTAATTTTAATATAAAGATTTACAATTGGACATACCTATAAATAACCATATACACTCAATCGGACACGATGGGCGGGGTATTTATATGTACTAATAATCGTTCATTTAACCGGACACGGGAATGGATTAATAGTCACTAGAATTATTAAAACAGGGGCCAAATTGAAATTTCCCGTTCTTATTGATTAAAAACGTTCCATATTAATTGATTTCGTTGCGAGGTTTTGACCTCTATATGAGACGTTTTTCAAAGACTGCATTCATTTTTAAAACAAACCATAACCTTTATTTCATAAATAAAGGTTTAAAAAGATTTACGTAGATTATCAAATAATGATAATTTAAAATATCCTGTTTACACACGACCATTACATAATGGTTTACAATACAAATATGTTACCACGAAATCAGTTTCTTGAATGCAGTTTTTACACAATATCATACAAACATGGACTCCAAATCTTGTCCTTATTTTAGTATGCAACAGCGGAAGCTCTTAGTATTCACCTGAGAATAAACATGCTTTAAACGTCAACAAAAATGTTGGTGAGTTATAGGTTTAACCTATATATATCAAATCGTAACAATAGACCACAAGATTTCTTATTTCAATACACATCCCATACATAGAGATAAAAATCATTCATATGGTGAACACCTGGTAACCGAGATTAACAAGATGCATATATAAGAATATCCCCATCATTCCGGGACACCCTTCGGATATGATATAAATTTTGAAGTACTAAAGCATCCGGTACTTTGGATGGGGTTTGTTAGGCCCAATAGATCTATCTTTAGGATTCGCGTCAATTAGGGTGTCTGTTCCCTAATTCTTAGATTACCAGACTTAATAAAAAGGGGCATATTCGATTTCGATAATTCAACCATAGAATGTAGTTTCACGTACTTGTGTCTATTTTGTAAATCATTTATAAAACCTGCATGTATTCTCATCCCAAAAATATTAGATTTTAAAAGTGGGACTATAACTCACTTTCACAGATTTTTACTTTGTCGGGAAGTAAGACTTGGCCACTGGTTGATTCACGAACCTATAACAATATATACATATATATCAAAGTATGTTCAAAATATATTTACAATACTTTTAATACATTTTGATGTTTTAAGTTTATTAAGTCAGCTGTCCTCGTTAGTAACCTACAACTAGTTGTCCACAGTTAGATGTACAGAAATAAATCGATAAATATTATCTTGAATCAATCCACAACCCAGTGTATACGTATCTCAGTATTGATCACAACTCAAACTATATATATATTTTGGAATCAACCTCAACCCTGTATAGCTAACTCCAACATTCACATATAGAGTGTCTATGGTTATTCCGCAATATATATATAGATGGGTCGACATGATAGGTCGAAACATTGTATATGTGCCTATGGTATCTCAAGATTACATAATATACAATATAAGTTGATTAGGTTATGGTTGGAATAGATTTATTACTAACTTTCACGTAGGTAAAATGAGTAGTTTTTATCAATCTTGTTTTACTCGCCATTTCTTCGTTTCTAATCCGTTTTGAGTGATTCCAGTGGCCACGGTTTCGTATTGAACTTAAATTTATGAATATAAATAGAAAAATTATAAGTTTATCATCGGAAATACAAGTTACAAGTCGTTTTTGAAAGAGGTAGTCATTTCCGTCGAAAGAACGACATCTTGATGACCATTTTGAAAAACATACTTTCACTTTGAGTTTAACCATGATTTTTGGATATAGTTTCATGTTCATAAGAAAAATAATTTTTTCAGAAGTATAGCTTCTAAATCAAAGTTCTTCTTAGCTTTTAATTATCCCAACCAAAACAGCCCCCGGTTTTACTACGACGGCGTATATCCAGTTTTATGGTGTTTATCGTGTTTCCGGGTTTTAAATCATTAAGTTAGCATATCATATAGATATAGAACATGTGTTTAGTTGATTTTAAAAGTCGAGTTAGAAGGATTAACTTTATTTGCGAACAAGTTTAGAATTAACTAAACTATATTCTAGTGATTAAAAGTTTATAACGTTGAATAAGACAGCTTTTTATGTATGAATAGAATGATGTTATGAACATCATTACTACCTCAAGTTCCTTGGATAAACCTACTGAAAATGAGAAAAATGGATCTAGCTTCAAAGGATCCTTGGATGGCTTGAAAGTTCTTGAAGCAGAATCATGACACGAAAACAATTTCAAGTAAGATTTCCACTCGAAATAAGATTGTTATAGTTATAGAAATTGAATTAAAGTTTGAATATGATTATTACCTTGTATTAGAAAGATAACCTACTGTAAGTAACAAAGGTTTCTTGATCTTGGATGATTACTTGGAATGGATTTAGAAAACTTGGAAGTAAATTTGCAATCTTTTAAGTATTCTTGATTTTATGAAACTAGAACTTTTGGAATTTATGAAGAACACTTAGAACTTGAAGATAGAACTTGAGAGAGATCAATTAGATGAAGAAAATTGAAGAATTAAAGTGTTTGTAGGCGTTTTTGGTCGTTGGTGTATGGATTAGATATAAAGGATATGTAATTTTGTTTTCATCTAAATAAGTCATGAATGATTACTCATATTTTTGTAATTTTATGAGATATTTCATGCTAGTTGCCAAATGATGGTTCCCACATGTGTTAGGTGACTCACATGGGCTGCTAAGAGCTGATCATTGGAGTGTATATACCAATAGTACATACATCTAAAAGCTGTGTATTGTACGAGTACGAATACGGGTGCATACGAGTAGATTTGTTGATGAAACTGAACGAGGATGTAATTGTAAGCATTTTTGTTAAGTAGAAGTATTTTGATAAGTGTCTTGAAGTCTTTCAAAAGTGTATGAATACATATTAAAACACTACATGTATATACATTTTAACTGAGTCGTTAAGTCATCGTTAGTCGTTACATGTAAATGTTGTTTTGAAACCTTTAGGTTAACGATCTTGTTAAATGTTGTTAAACCAATGTTTATAATATCAAATGAGATTTTAAATTATTATATTATCATGTTATTATGATGTACGAATATCTCTTAATATGATCTATATACATTAAATGTCGTTACAACGATAATCGTTACATATATGTCTCGTTTCAAAATCATTAAGTTAGTAGTCTTATTTTTACATATGTAGTTCATTGTTAATACACTTAATGATATATTTACTTATCATTTAACATAATTAACCAAGTGTATCAATATCTTAATATGATTCATATGTACCTAGTAAGACGTTATAACGATAATCGTTATATATATCGTTTTCGAGTTTCTTAATTTAATAGTCTCATTTTTATGTATATAACTCATTGTTAAAATACCTAATGAGAAACATACTTATAATAAAATCATGTTAACTATATATATAACCATATATATGTCATCGTATTCACCGGTCAACTTGGGTGGTCATTTGTCTATATGAAACCTATTTCAATTAATCAAGTCTTAAAAAGTTTGATTGCTTAACATGTTGGAAACATTTAATCATGTAAATAACAATTTCATTTAATATATATAAACATAGAAAAGTTCGGGTCACTACAGTACCTACCCGTTAAATAAATTTCATCCCGAAATTTTAAGCAGTTGGAGGTGTTGACGTATCTTCTGGAAATAAGTGCGGGTATTTCTTCTTCATCTGATCTTCTCGTTCCCAGGTGAACTCGAGTCCTCTACGAGCATTCCATCGAACCTTAACAATTGGTATCTTGTTTTGTTTAAGTCTTTTAACCTCACGATCCATTATTTCGACGGGTTCTTCGATGAATTGAAGTTTTTCGTTGATTTAGATTTCGTCTAACGAAATAGTGAGATCTTCTTTAGCAAAACATTTCTTCAAATTCGAGACGTGGAAATTATTATGTACAGCCACGAGTTGTTGAGGTAACTCAAGTCTGTAAGCTACTAGTCTGACATGATCAATAATCTTGAATGGTCCAATATACCTTGGATTTAATTTCCCTCATTTACCAAATCGAACAACGCCTTTCCAAGGTGCAACTTTAAGCATGACCATCTCTCTAATTTCAAATTCTATATCTTTTCTTTTAATTTCAGCGTAGCTCTTTTGTCGACTTTGGGCAGTTTTCAACCGTTGTTGAATTTGGATGATCTTCTCGGTAGTTTCTTGTATTATCTCCGGACCCGTAATCTGTCTATCCCCCACTTCATTCCAACAAATCGGAGACCTGCACTTTCTACCATAAAGTGCCTCAAACGGCGCCATCTCAATACTAGAATGATAACTGTTGTTGTAGGAAAATTCTGCTAACGGTAGGTGTCGATCCCAACTGTTTCCGAAATCAATAACACATGCTCGTAGCATGTCTTCAAGTATTTGTATCGTCCTTTCGCTCTGCCCATAAGTTTGTGGATGATAGGCAGTACTCATGTCTAGACGAGTTCCTAATGCTTGCTGTAATGTCTGCCAGAATCTTGAAATAAATCTGCCATCCCTATCAGAGATAATAGAGATTGGTATTCCATATCTGGAGACGACTTCCTTCAAATACAGTCGTGCTAACTTCTCCATCTTGTCATCTTCTCTTATTGGCAGGAAGTGTGCTGATTTGGTGAGACGATCAACTATTACCCAAATAGTATCAAAACCACTTGCAGTCCTTGGCAATTTAGTGATGAAATCCATGGTAATGTTTTCCCATTTCCATTCTGGGATTTCGGGTTGTTGAAGTAGACCTGATGGTTTCTGATGCTCAACTTTGACCTTAGAACACGTCAAACATTCTCCTACGTATTTAGCAACATCGGCTTTCATACCCGGCCACCAAAAATGTTTCTTGAGATCCTTGTACATCTTCAGGATGTATTGAGTATCTGGTTTTATGAGCTTCTCTAAGTACCATTTCTCTCATATCTCCAAATTTTGGTACCCAAATCCTTTCAGCCCTATACCGGGTTTCGTCTTCCCAAATATTAAGATGCTTCTCCGATCCTTTGGGTATTTCATCCTTTAAATTTCCCTCTTTTAAAACTCCTTGTTGCGCCTCCTTTATTTGAGTAGTAAGGTTATTGTGAATCATTATATTCATATATTTTACTCGAATGGGTTCTCTGTCCTTCCTGCTCAAGGCGTCGGCTACCACATTTGCCTTCCCCGGGTGGTAACTGATGTTATGCGAGGTGTATATGAAATAGCTATATATTTTACTAGGAAAAACTATTAAATACTATACAATTTTACACAAAATATGACAAGTTTTAATTATTTATTTACAAATGGGATATACCTAAACCTTGCTACAACACTATAGGCAGTGTACTTAATCGTAGAGTAGTGTAGTTTTTAATAACTCCGGTTCGTTCCACAGGGAGCTGGCTTATTTCACACTATATTTTAAACAATTATATTCGTACAAAATATATTATATTAATAATATATAAAAGGGGGTTTTACCGTTTAATGACCGGTTTGTCGATTTTATATTTTAAGCGAAGCGTAAAGTAAATGACGATATTTAACTAACAATATAAAATAAATAACAATAATTAAAATGACAATAAATAAAAGTACGAGGAAATATGAAATAAAATATATTATGCTTATTTAAACTTCCGTAATCATGATATTTGACGTGTTGATTTTTAGTTTATTCCCATGGGTTAATTGTTCTTTGTCCTGGATTATTTAATATGCCCGTCTGGTTTTTGTCCATAACAGTCCATCAGTCATAAATATAAAGGGCGAGTGTCCTCGTAAAATTATCCTTATATCCGAAGTCAAATATTCCAACTACTTGGGGACTTAAACTGTAACAAGGTTTTAATATTTTGTTTAATAATTACACCAGGATATCGACTACGTGTAATCCAAGGTTTAATACTTTGTTAACAATTACGCCAAGTATCCTTGTACATAATTTCACCCCTGTTTTAATAATTCCATAGACTATTAATCCATTCCCGTGTCCGGTTAAATGAACGATTATTCGTACATATAAATATCCCGCCCATCGTGTCCGATCGAGTGTATATGGTTATTTATAGGGACGTCCAATTGTAAATCTTTATATTAAAATTAACAAACTATCATTTAGTTAAACAAATATAAAGCCCATTAATAGCCCATAGTCTAATTTCCACAAGTGTCGTTCTTTTGTCCAAACCCCAATTATGGTACAAAGCCCAATTACCCAATTTTAGATATTTTTTAGCCCAACATCATGATTACTTCAGTTCAAATAAGCATAATAACAACTTAGTTACGAGACATTTATTTAAAAAGGGAGAACATAACTTACATTGATTATTTAACGCGTAGTGTTACACGGACAGAGTTCCGGCTTAAAAACCCTTAAATAACCGTTACATAACCTAAACTAACTAATATAAAACTACCCTATACTATATATATATATATATATATATATATATATATATATATATATATATATATTTATATATATATATATATATATATATATATATATATTATTTATTACAGAGTATTATTATTAATATTTTTTATGTTTTTCAAACTCAGCATAATGCATGGCCTTTTATAGGCATTTCTGATTTTTGCAGCTCCGCGAGTTGCGGCATTTTAAGCCTGCAAACTCCGCGAGTCGCAGAGTTTGAAAATCCAGCTCACACAATTTTGGAACCTTGCTTGTCGACATAATTTATATATAAATATAAAATATAAATAATTAATATAATTATTTATATATTATATTATATTCTTGTGCATAGTAGACTTGTAATTTTTGGTCCATTGCGTCGGGCGTTGATAGTTGGCTCGGGTACCGGTTCCGGATTTTCGAACACCTTTTCTTATAATTTAATATCTTGTACTTTGCGTTCCGCAACTTGTACTTTTGTCATTTTTAGACGTTTCTTATCAATAAGTTGAACCACTTGGATTGTATCTTGTACATTTGAGCTTTTTGGACGTTTTTGTCTTCAAATCGTCGTTTTCGCCTTTTGTCTTCGCACTTATTTAATATAAACGATTACAACTTAAAATAGAACAATTACAACTAAATAATTTACATATTGGGATGATATTGCTACAAAATATATGTTCATTTGGAGCACTATCAAATATCCCCACACTTGAACATTGCTTGTCCTCAAGCAATACATAACTTGAAATAATATAATACATCACACGAATCAATTCTTTATTCTTCACACTTTGTACATCAGTGATTTTGATATGGCGGTATAAATAATGATAGTAACGATAGAACCATGGTTAAAGGTGGGTGTGTCATCCACAGTTGCCTCGGGTTTAGGTCAACGACACTTGCAATCAAATAGCCGATTTACTTTCGGTTTCCAAAGTAAAGTGCACATTTGAAAGGCGGTTTACAGTCCCACATGACTATGAAAATGTAGATCCTTAAGGAAATTGGATCTTTATGAAAACATTTGATCTTTTGAAAATTCAATCTAGCTTTTACCCTAGATAAGTTTTCCGGAATAACCCTTCACCGGTGTTTGCAAAAGGATTTTTTTGTGGGTTTTGTGGGTTTCAGATTTGAAAATTTTAACTCAAAACTTATGGTTTTGTGTTACCCACTTGCTAACCTTCTATTAGGAAAGCAACACGTCCAGTTTACTTGTCCCGTATATTACCTTTCGGTAAACTAACGTCCGGTTGTAAAGGAAAGCGATGAACAAGCAACTGTTAAGGCAATGTCCCGTGACTTGCTTTTGATTATGGTCTATAAACGTGTCAGATGCTAGTACTATCCTTTGTAGGAGCAATAGTAAAGATCATCCTATGATTTTTCGGTCTGGCACAAGGTCCTGTCTCCGACCATGCTATGCAAACACCGTTCTTACGGTTGACACCCGATTTGGTTCAGGTGACCTAATGAATTCCAGGTGAATTCCTAGGATTTTACGTTCAATGGTAATGAACGCATTGAAAATAGGTTTTCAGAAAACAAATCGGTTTTAATTTTGATCAAAATATTTTCTCGTTCAAGCTCGAGTTTAGATATCATTGAATTCCATGAGTTTGTAATTCTCAATCTTTAAGGTCAATATCAAGGATTGAGTAATATCAGGCTTAAAAGCTGATTTTTAATCTTTAAGGAGATTATCCTTTCTGGGGATCTGATTCATTAGTCTTATCAAGCTAATTTGCACGGTGCCCCCCATTGTACGAGATGAATCCTTCTCATGGTTAGGATAAATCTGACTACTTGGCGACTCTGTTTGATGCTGAGGTCCGTGGATTTCCTGCTGATTTTAGTGATGACTTTTCTAGATTTTTCGTCAACCTACAGCTGGTCTGGACGACAACTTCTTGACTTAAATCAAGAAGCGCGTGTCTTTTTCGGAAGACTTTACTTCCTTTTAATGATGGAATTGATTCATCGTGTAGATCCATCTTTTCTTTTCTTTCATTGGGTAAAATAGTTAATTTAGTCCAAAACAAAAGCACCTACAATAAACTTTACAGAAACATGTGCTAGATAGTTTTTAATTGAATAACTAGGTACATTCTCCCCACATTTAGTTTCTTTCTTTGCCTTTTTATTCTCCTTTATTCCATTTTAAATGAATTCAAGCGTTTTAGGGTGTTTCTCAATTTATGTCCTTTCCGAGGTAACGATAATTTCGGTATTAACACCTAGTTTTCACCGTTCATAAATATATATATATATATATATATATATATATATATATATATATATATATATATATATATATAAACATAATTTTAAATTCATTTAGTTGAAAATTTTTCAAATTTTCATAAAATTTGGCAAATAAACCAAGTATAAACCCGAGAGAATTTATAACCCTTCCCCACACTTGAGATCATGCAATGTCCTCATTTGCATGAAATCAGACTCTATTTATAAATTCATGAGGGTGATTAGTGTAGAAAAGAGATTGAAAATACCCAGTTTGTAATTACAAAGCTCGTCGAATGATAGATGGCGCGCCTCATCGTTCATTCCTGCTTGTTTTATCACACATGCTTTTTTTTCAAAAACGGCTCCTTTTCTGAACTGTTTACTAATATTTGAAAAAGCGTCTTTTACCCTAATCATGCATTTTTATTAACGAGTTATGCACTAACCTGAACCCCTAATTTAACGTTAAGTGGGGTTAGACTTCCCCACACTTAGCTGACGACATGTGAAGTCGGTAGAATAAGTTCCACGAATTAAAATAGCGAGCCAGTTATTTACATCTCGGGTGGTATATATTATATCAATAGGTTTAAAGTTTAGACCCACCCGATCGTCACTATTTATTCTTTTTTAAGTGTAGCTTTTAGTAAATGGATATGTCTCTTTTCTGGTTCTTAGTCAAATGGATCGATATACACCGACATACTTATTTCTATAGGGTGGACAATTCCTAATATTTCCTTCCTTTTATTCTTGTGATCAAAGTTTTCACCTCTATTACCCGATTGGGTGAAATCCGAGGTGTCATTATCTATTACAGCTCGTAGTTCATCTTCGGTAGATGACTCGTCTATTGAGAATATTGGGTTGGAAGGTTGTGTAATGGTGAAGTTCGGTTTGGCCTCGGGGGTAAAATTTTCAACGTTATCGTTTTCCCAAGAGTACCAATTTGTCACCCTTACTTCTTCTTCATCATCCATTGATGGATTGATGATTTCGTCGGTAGAGACTAATGTGTCATTATGTTGTGAAATTGGTAAGACTGAATAAAAAGTATCATCAGGATAGTTGGTGATTTCGGAGCTCTCGAATTCATAAAAATTCGATGATCTGAGATTTTCTTGCACAATACTCCTCAGATCAACAGCTGTATAATCTGATAGAGTTTCAACTTTCCTATTTACAAACTCTCTCATTTGTTCATTTTGAGCATGAAGTTCTTCGAGTTTGATTTTCATATAATCTAAAGAATTTTCAGACACATACTTTTCCTCGTCCTCTGGTTGTTGAGTTTGGATATATTCTTGGGAATAATCCCAATTAGAATTGTATTCCTCATAATCATTCCATTCAGGTTCTATGGGTTCAAAACTTTCCATAGGAACGTAATAATAACATTCCCATGTTGAGTGATAATCTCCACAGATTTCACAACCAGTTATTATTTCGTCATTCGTGATCCAAGATTGACTGAACGAATTACCATCAAAACCCGTTTGAGAGTATTGATTTAATTGATTTTGGAGTTCAAAAAGAGTTTCCAAGGCCTTGTTTTCAAAATTTTCCATTTTATTGCGATGGCCAAATTTTAGCTACAATGTGGTGCATTCACTAATTATCCTATTAGTTATAAAATAGAAAAACTTATATAAGTTATCCAATTAATAGACTTTTCTGATTTTTGCCCACATTTCGAATAGCCAAAAGATGCAGCAGGAAGCCAGGACCCCTTAAATCGGAAGCCCACAACTTGCCAATAACAAATCCAACTATTACTACGAACCAGAAAATTTGGATGCCTATTAACTTAACAGCTTAAATAATTTTTCTTTCCGTTTGGAGAATTAGATAAGAAGTAGAGAAAATTTCTAAGTCCTAAAAACTAAAGCGTCGAGAAATAAGAAAGAAAAAGATTGCGCGTCGAAAAACGTCGAAAAATAAAAATAAGAAAGTAGCGCGTCGTAACTTAAAAGGTACTAAAATTTATAAACAGCGTCGCAAAATTCTAAAGCACCTAAATTTTAGTCTAAAGAAATAAGCACTTAAGGAATTTTATGGCAAATCCTAAAAATCTAGAAATAAAAACACTAATCTTAAAACTAAGCTTAAAATTGATAAAAATATTTATTTTTATAAAAATATTATTTTTATATTTATTTTATAAAAGTATTAATTTTTATATATATTAAAACTAATTATAATTAATATTACAAATTAATTAATAAAACTAAACTAATTATAATAATAATTAAGTAAATAGGGTTAAATAAAAAAATAATAAATAATAATTACTCCGTACTTAATGCGAATTAGGGTTTGTGGTGGCCTGACAGGGCGGCTCCGCGAGTCGCGGTTCCACCTGGCAACAAACTCCGCGAGTCACGGAGATTTGAAATTAAAATGACAAGTTTCATTTTTTTTAAAATATTTATATTAATTAAATAAAACTTATATTTAAAAACTAAAATATAAATACTTTATAATTTTATAAATAGAAATCTAAAAAAATAAATTTATATATATATTTTTTTCGATTTTTAATTTTTAAAATTTTTTTTATTTTATATTTTTGGACACTTATAATAAATAAGAAAATATTTCTACAAAATAAGAAATAATATATTTTTACAAAAATATAGTTTTTCACCCGATCCCCGGCAGCGGCGCCAAAATACTTGATGTTATGCGAGATGTATATGAAATAGCTATATATTTTACTAGAAAAAACTATTAAATACGATACAATTTTACACAAAATATGACAAGTTTTAATTATTTATTTACAAATGGGATATACCTAAACCTTGCTACAACACTATAGGCAGTGTACCTAATCGTAGAGTAGTGTAGTTTTTAGTAAGTCCGGTTCGTTCCACAGGGAGCTGGCTTATTTCACACTATATTTTAAACAATTATATTCGTACAAAATATATTATATTAATAATATATAAAAGGGGGTTTTACCGTTTAATGACCGGTTTATCGATTTTATATTTTAAGCGACGCGTAAAGTAAATGACGATATTTAACTAACAATATAAAATAAATAACAATAATTAAAATGACAATAAATAAAAGTACGAGGAAATATGAAATAAAATATATTATGCTTATTTAAACTTCCGTAATCATGATGTTTGACGTGTTGATTTTTAGTTTATTCCCATGGGTTAATGGTTCTTTGTCCTGGATTATTTAATATGCCCGTCTGGTTTTTGTCGATAACGGTCCATCAGTCATAAATATAAAGTGCGAGTGTCCTCGTCAAATTATCCTTATATCCGAAGTCAAATATTCCAACTAATTGGGGACTTAAACTGTAACAAGGTTTTAATATTTTGTTTAATAATTACACCAGAATATCGACTGCGTGTAATCCAAGGTTTAATACTTTGTTAACAATTACGTCAAGTGTCCTTGTACATAATTTCACCCCTGTTTTAATAATTCCATAGACTATTAATCCATTCCCGTGTCCGGTTAAATGAACGATTATTCGTACATATAAATATCCCGCCCATCGTGTCCGATCGAGTGTATATGGTTATTTATAGGGACGTTCAATTGTAAATCTTTATATTAAAATTAACAAACTATCATTTAGTTAAACAAATATAAAGCCCATTAATAGCCCATAGTCTAATTTCCACAAGTGTCGTTCTTTTGTCCAAACCCCAATTATGGTACAAAGCCCAATTACCCAATTTTAGATATTTTTTAGCCCAACATCATGATTACTTCGGTTCAAATAAGCATAATAACAACTTAGTTACGAGACATTAATTTAAAAAGGGAGAACATAACTTACATTGATTATTTAACGCGTAGTGTTACACGCACAGAGTTCCAGCTTAAAAACCCGTAAATAACCGTTACATAACCCAAACTACCTAATATAAAACTACCCTATACTATATATATATACACATATATATATATATATATATATATATATATATATATATATATATATATATATATATATATATATATATATATATATATTATATATATTTATTTATTATTTATTACAGAGTATTATTATTATTATTTTTTATGTGTTTCAAACTCGGCAGAATGCATGGCCTTTTATAGGCATTTCTGATTTTTAAAGCTCCGCGAGTTGCGACATTTTAAGCCTGCAAATTCCGCGAGTCGCTGAGTTTGAAAATCCAGCTCACACAATTTTGGAACCTTGCTTGTCGACATAATTTATATATAAATATAAAATATAAATAATTAATATAATTATTTATATATTATATTATATTCTTGTGCATAGTAGACTTGTAATTTTTGGTCCATTGCGTCGGGCGTTGATAGTTGGCTCGGGTACCGGTTCCGGATTTTCGAACGCCTTTTCGTATAATTTAATATCTTGTACTTTGCGTTCCGCAACTTGTACTTTTATCATTTTTAGACGTTTCTTATCAATAAGTTGAACCACTTGGATTGTATCTTATACATTTGAGCTTTTTGGACGTTTTTGTCTTCAAATTGTCGTTTTCGCCTTTTGTCTTCGCACTTATTTAATATAAACGATTACAACTTAAAATAGAACAATTACAACTAAATAATTTACATATTGGGAGGATATTGCTACAAAATATATGTTCATTTGGAGCACTATCAGTAACGAATCTCAAAGTCATAATCATTCAACAATTCAATCCACCTACGCTGCCTCATATTCAGTTGTTTCTGATTAAATATGTGTTGAAGACTTTTGTGGTCGGTATATATAATACTTTTGACCCCATATAAGTAGTGCCTCCAAGTCTTTAATGCAAAAACAACCGCGCCTAATTCCAAATCATGCGTCGTATAATTTTGTTCGTGAATCTTCAATTGTCTAGACGCATAAGAAATCACCTTCGTTCGTTGCATTGATACACAACCGAGACCTTGCTTTGATGCGTTACAATAAATCACAAAATCATCATTCCCTTCAGGCAATGAAAATATAGGTGCCGTAGTTAGCTTTTTCTTCAATAACTTGAACGCTTTCTCTTGTTCATCCTTCCATTCAAATTTATTCCCTTTATGCGTTAATGCAGTCAAGGGTTTTGCTATTCTGGAAAAGTCTTGGATGAACCTTCTGTAGTAACCAGCTAGTCCTAAAAACTGGCGTATGTGTTTCGGAGTTTTCGGGGTTTCCCACTTTTCAACAGTTTCTATCTTTGCCGGATCCACCTTAATACCTTCTTTGTTTACTATGTGACCGAGGAATTGAACTTCTTTCAACCAAAATGCACACTTTGAAAATTTAGCGTACAATTCTTTCTTCCTCAATACTTCTAACACCTTTCTCAAATTTTCACCGTGTTCTTGGTGATTCTTTGAGTAAATAAGTATGTCATCAATGAAAACAATGACAAACTTGTCAAGGTATGGTCCACACACTCGGTTCATAAGGTCCATGAACACAGCTGGTGCATTAGTTAAACCAAACGGCATGACCATAAACTCGTAATGACCGTAACGTGTTCTGAAAGCAGTCTTTGGAATATCATCTTCTTTCACCCGCATTTGATGATACCCGGAACGTAAGTCAATCTTTGAATAAACAGACGAGCCTTGTATGATCAAATAAGTCATCGATTCTCGGTAGTGGGTAGCGGTTCTTGATGGTAAGTTTGTTCAACTCTCGGTAGTCGATACACAGCCTGAATGTACCATCTTTCTTCTTGACAAACAAAACAAGAGCTCCCCACGGTGATGTGCTTGGTCGAATGAAACCACGCTCTAAAAATTCTTGTAATTGGCTTTGCAGTTCTTTCATCTCTCTGGGTGCGAGTCTATAAGGAGCAGGAGCTATTGGTGCAGCTCCTGGTATAAGATCTATTTGAAATTCAACGGATCGATGTGGGGGTAATCCCAGTAATTCTTTCGGAAATACATCGGGAAATTCTTTTGTGACGGGAACATCATTGATGCTCTTTTCTTCAGTTTGTACTTTCTCGACGTGTGCTAGAATAGCATAATAACCTTTTCTTATTAGTTTTTGTGCCTTCAAATTACTAATAAGATGTAGCTTCGTGTTGCCCATTTCTCCTTACACCATTAAGGGTTTTCCTTTTTCTCGTATAATGCGAATTGCATTTTTGTAACAAACGATCTCTGCTTTCACTTCTTTCAACCAGTCCATACCGATTATCACATCAAAACTCCCTAACTCTACTGGTATCAAGTCAATCTTAAATGTTTCGCTAACCAGTTTAATTTCTCGATTCCGACATATATTATCTGCTGAAATTAATTTACCATTTGCTAATTCGAGTAAAAATTTACTATCCAAAGGCGTCAATGGACAACTTAATTTAGCACAAAAATCTCTACTCATATAGCTTCTATCCGCACCCGAATCAAATAAAACGTAAGCAAATTTATTGTCAATAAGAAACGTACCCGTAACAAGCTCCGGGTCTTCCTGTGCCTCTGCCGCATTAATATTGAAAACTCTTCCGCGGCCTTGTCCATTCGTGTTCTCCTGGTTCGGGCAATTTCTAATAATGTGGCCAGGTTTTCCACATTTATAACAAACTACATTGGCATAACTTACTCCGACACTACTTACTCCGCCATTACTCGTTCTGACACCATTTGTTCCTTTCGTTCTATTAACCCCTGGTCCGTAGACCTCACACTTCGCTGTGCTATGACCATTTCTTTTACACTTGTTGCAAAATTTGGTGCAGAACCCCGAGTGATACTTTTCACACCTTTGGCATAGCTGCTTCTGATTGTTGTTGTTGTTGCGGTTATTATTGTTGTTGGGATGATTGTTATAGTTGTTGTTGTTGTTGTTGTTATTGTTGTTGTTGTTGTTGTTGTTGTTGTTGTTGTTGTTGTTGTTGTTGTTGTTGTTGGGCCGTTTGTTGTAGTTGCGATTGATGTTGCGATTGTTGGGATAGTTGTTGCGATTATTGTTGTAATTGCTGTTGTTGTTGTATTGGTGATTCTTATCACTGTTTTCCTCCCACTTTCTTTTGACTTGCTTCACATTGGCCTCTTCAGCAGTCTGTTCTTTAATTCTTTCTTCAATCTAGTTTACTAGTTTGTGAGCCATTCTACATGCCTGTTGTATGGAGGCGGGCTCGTGTGAACTTATATCTTCTTGGATTCTTTCCGGTAATCCTTTCACAAACGCGTCGATCTTCTCTTCCTCATCTTCGAATGCTCCCGGACACAATAGGCATAATTCTGTGAATCGTCTTTCGTACATGGTAATATCAAATCCTTGGGTTCGTAACCCTTTAAGTTCTGTCTTGAGCTTATTGACCTCGGTTCTGGGATGGTACTTCTCGTTCATCAAGTGCTTGAATGCTGACCACAGTATTGCGTAACCATCATCTTGTCCCACTTGCTCTAGATAGGTATTCCACCATGTTAACGCAGAACCTGTGAAGGTATGCGTAGCGTACTTCACTTTGTCCTCTTCCGTACACTTACTTATGGCAAACACCGATTCGACCTTCTCGGTCCACCGTTTCAATCCAATCGGTCCTTCAGTTCCGTCAAATTCCAAAGGTTTGCAGGCAGTGAATTCTTTGTAGGTGCATCCTACACGATTTCTTGCGCCGTTAGCTGCATTGCTAGATTCGGAGTTATTATTGGTATGTAGCGCAGCCTGTACTGCGGCTATGTTTGAAGCAAGAAAGGCTCGAAATTCCTCTTCGCTCATATTCAAGGTGTGTCGAGTAGTTGGTGCCATTTCCTTCAAAATAGTCAAATGAAACAAGTTAATCATACAGAATATTAAGAGTAGTCAATACTATCTCGTAGCATAATATGAACTCATTTATAAAAGTTTTTTCTTCATATTAGCATTTTATAAGTTTAAATTCGGGTAGTACCTACCCGTTAAGTTCATACTTAGTAGCTAATATACAATTCACTACTACAATTCTATATGAAAAACTGATTATAATAATATTTCGCGTTCAAACTTTTACACAATATTTTACAAACTTACAATACCGCTTATTTTACATATAGCATGAAATATAGCACACAATAAATTTGATGCAAGATGGTTGTGAAGATAATTCTAGCTAGTACACAAGTCGTTCAGCAAAGGCAATAAAGACACGTAATTCATACGTCCAGAAACAAGTCATGCATTCTGGTTTTACTAGGACTACTTCCCATCCTTGGTCTTGTGGAACATAACCGTTATGGCTGTTGATAAGACAGCGTGTTGTAACGTCATCAAAGGGACGAGGGTTACGTAATGTCCAACAGTCCTGTAACAATCTAAAATCCTCATTTCTTACCCCAATTACCGACTCCGTCACTTGTGGGAATGTTTTGTTTAATAGTTGTAGCCCGATGTTCTTGTTCTCACTTTGGTGAGAAGCGAACATTACTAACCCGTAAGCATAACATGCTTCTTTATGTTGCATGTTAGCCGCTTTTTCTAAATCACGAAGTCCTATATTCGGATATATTGAGTCAAAATAATTTCTTAACCCGTTGCGTAAAATAGCATTTAGGTTTCCCGCAATATATGCGTCAAAGTAAACACATCGTAACTTATAGATTTCCCAATGTGATATCCCCCATCTTTCGAACGAAAGCCTTTTATAAACCAAGGCATTCTTGGAACATTCTTCGAATGTCTTACAAACTGATCTCCCCTTAAATAGTTGTGCCGAGGAATTCTGACTGACTCTAGACAAGATTTCATCAATCATGTCTCCGGGTAGGTCTCTTAAAATATTAGGTTGTCTATCCATTTTGTGTTTTTATACTGTAAAATAGACAAGAGTTAGATTCATAAAAAAAAATACTTATTAATACAAGCAATTTTTACATATATTATAAAGCATAAGCACACTATATTACATATATTACACCACACGAATACAACTATCTTATTCCGACTCGCTCGTTTCTTCTTCTTCGGTTTTGGTTCATTTTGCCAAGTTTCTAGAGATATATGATGTTCCCCTAATACGAGCCGTCGTTTTCCACATTGGTTTAGAAAAACCTGGTGGTTTAGAGGTTCCCGGGTTATTATCACAACTTAAGAAATACGGGTGTTGACGATACATATAAAGTTCATCGGGGTTGGAATCAGATTTCTCTATTTTTATGCCCTTTCCCTTATTGTTCTCTTTTGCCTTTTTAAATTCAGTTGGGGTAATTTCTATAACATCATCGGAATCCTCGTCGGGATTCGATTCATCGGAGAATTGGTAATCCTCCCAATATTTTGCTTCCTTGGCGGAAACACCATTGACCATAATTAACTTTGGTCGGTTGGTTGAGGATTTTCTTCTACTTAACCATTTTATTATTTCTCCCACTGGTTCTATTTCTTCTTCCGGTTCCTCCTCCTCCGGTTCCGATTCTTCTTCCGGTTCCGATTCTTCTTCCGGTTCCTCTTCGGGAACTTGTGAATCAGTCCACGAATCATTCCAAATTACATTTGACTCTTCATTATTATTAGGTGAGTCAATGGGACTTGTATTAGAGGTAGACATCTATCACATAATATCAAACACGTTAAGAGATTAATATACCACATAATATTCACATGTTAAAAATATATAGTTTCCAACAAAATTTGTTAAGCAATCATTTTTTCAAGTAAACACGGTCGAAGTCTAGACTCACTAATGCATCCTAACAAACTCGATAAGACACACTAATGCAAAATTCTAGTTCTCTAAGACCAACGCTCGGATACCAACTGAAATGTCCCGTTCTTATTGATTAAAAACATTCCATATTAATTGATTTCGTTGCGAGGTTTTGACCTCTATATGTGACGTTTTTTCAAAGACTGCATTCATTTTTAAAACAAACCATAACATTTATTTCATAAATAAAGGTTTAAAAAGCTTTACGTAGATTATCAAATAATGATAATTTAAAATATCCTGTTTACACACGACCATTACATAATGGTTTACAATACAAATATGTTACATCGAAATCAGTTTCTTGAATGCAGTTTTTACACAATATCATAAAAACATGGACTCCAAATCTTGTCCTTATTTTAGTATGCAACAGCGGAAGCTCTTAGTATTCACCTGAGAATAAACATGCTTTAAACGTCAACAAAAATGTTGATGAGTTATATGTTTAACCTATATATATCAAATCGTAACAATAGACCACAAGATTTCATATTTCAATACACATCTCATACATAGAGATAAAAATCATTCATATGGTGAACACCTGGTAACCGACATTAACAAGATGCATATATAAGAATATCCCCATCATTCCGGGACACCCTTCGGATATGATATAAATTTCAAAGTACTAAAGCATCTGGTACTTTGGATGGGGTTTGTTAGGCCCAATAGATCTATCTTTAGGATTCGCGTCAATTAGGGTGTCTGTTCCCTAATTCTTAGATTACCAGATTTAATAAAAAGGGGCATATTCGATTTCGATAATTCAACCATAGAATGTAGTTTCACGTACTTGTGTCTATTTTGTAAATCATTTATAAAACCTGCATGTATTCTCATCCCAAAAATATTAGATTTTAAAAGTGGGACTATAACTCACTTTCACAGATTTTTACTTCGTCGGGAAGTAAGACTTGGCCACTGGTTGATTCACGAACCTATAACAATATATACATATATATCAAAGTATGTTCAAAATATATTTACAATACTTTTAATACATTTTGATGTTTTAAGTTTATTAAGTCAGCTGTCCTCGTTAGTAACCTACAACTAGTTGTCCACAGTTAGATGTACAGAAATAAATCGATAAATATTATCTTGAATCAATCCACGACCCAGTGTATATGTATCTCAGTATTGATCACAACTCAAACTATATATATATTTTGCAATCAACCTCAACCCTGTATAGCTAACTCCAACATTCACATATAGAGTGTCTATGGTTGTTCTGCAATATATATATATAGATGGGTCGACATGATAGGTCGAAACATTGTATACGTGCCTATGGTATCTCAAGATTACATAATATACAATATAAGTTGATTAGGTTATGGTTGGAATAGATTTATTACTATTTTTCACATAGGTAAAATGAGTAGTTTTTATCAATTTTGTTTTACTCGCCATTTCTTCGTTTCTAATCCGTTTTGAGTGATTCCAGTGGCCATGGTTTCGTATTGAACTTAACTTTATGAATCTAAATAGAAAAAGTATAAGTTTATAGTCGGAAATACAAGTTACAAGTCGTTTTTGAAAGAGGTAGTCATTTTCGTTGAAAGAACGACATCTTGATGACCATTTTGAAAAACATACTTTCACTTTGAGTTTAACCATGATTTTTGGATATAATTTCATGTTCATAAGAGAAATCATTTTTCCAGAATTATAGCTTTTAAATCAAAGTTCTTCTTAGCTTTTAATTATCCCAACCAAAACAGCCCCCGGTTTTACTAAGACGGCGTATATCCAGTTTTATGGTGTTTATCGTGTTTTCGGGTTTTAAATCATTAAGTTAGCATATCATATAGATATAGAACATGTGTTTAGTTGATTTTAAAAGTCAAGTTAGAAGGATTAACTTTATTTGCGAACAAGTTTAGAATTAACTAAACTATGTTCTAGTGATTACAAGTTTATAACGTTGAATAAGACAGCTTTTTATGTATGAATCGAATGATGTTATGAACATCATTACTACCTCAAGTTCCTTGGATAAACATACTGGAAATGAGAAAAATGGATCTAGCTTCAAAGGATCCTTGGATGGCTTGAAAGTTCTTGAAGCAGAATCATGACATGAAAACAATTTCATGTAGACTTCCACTCGAAATAAGATTGTTATAGTTATAGAAATTGAATTAAAGTTTGAATATGATTATTACCTTGTATTAGAAATATAACCTACTGTAAGTAACAAAAGTTTCTTGATCTTGGATGATTACTTGGAATGGATTTAGAAAACTTGGAAGTAAACTTGCAATCTTGGAAGTATTCTTGGTTTTATGAAACTAGAACTTTTGGAATTTATGAAGAACACTTAGAACTTGAAGATAGAACTTGAGAGAGATCAATTAGATGAAGAAAATTCAAGAATGAAAGTGTTTGTAGGTGTTTTTGGTCGTTGGTGTATGGATTAGATATAAAGGATATGTAATTTTGTTTTCATGTAAATAAGTCATGAATGATTACTCATATTTTTGTAATTTTATGAGATATTTCATGCTAGTTGCCAAATGATGGTTCCCACATGTGTTAGGTGACTCACATGGGCTGCTAAGAGCTAATCATTGGAGTGTATATACCAATAGTACATACATCTAAAAGCTGTGTATTGTACGAATACGAATACGGGTGCATACGAGTAGATTTGTTGATGAAACTGAACGAGGATGTAATTGTAAGCATTTTTGTTAAGTAGAAGTATTTTGATAAGTGTCTTGAAGTCTTTCAAAATTGTATGAATACATATTAAAACACTACATGTATATACATTTTAACTGAGTCGTTAAGTCATCGTTAGTCGTTACATGTAAATGTTGTTTTGAAACCTTTAGGTTAACGATCTTGTTAAATGTTGTTAACCCAATGTTTATAATATTAAATGAGATTTTAAATTATTATATTATCATGATATTATGATGTACGAATATCTCTTAATATGATTTATATACATTAAATGTCGTTACAACGATAATCGTTACATATATGTCTCGTTTCAAAATCATTAAGTTAGTAGTCTTATTTTTACATATGTAGTTCATTGTTAATACACTTAATGATATATTTACTTATCATTTAACATAATTAACCAAGTGTATCAATATCTTAATATGATTCATATGTACCTAGTAAGACGTTATAACGATAATCGTTATATATATCGATTTTGAGTTTCTTAATTTAATAGTCTCATTTTTATGTATATAACTCATTGTTAAAATACCTAATGAGATACATACTTATAATAAAATCATGTTAACTATATATATAACCATATATATGTCATCGTATAGTTTTTATAAGTTTTAACGTTCGTGAATCACCGGTCAACTTGGGTGGTCATTTGTCTATATGAAACCTATTTCAATTAATCAAGTCTTAACAAGTTTGATTGCTTAACATGTTGGAAACACTTAATCATGTAAATAACAATTTCATTTAATATATATAAACATAGAAAAGTTCGGGTCACTACACAAATTATATACAAGGACACTTGGTGTAATTGTTAACAAAGTATTAAAACCTTGAGTTACACGTAGTTGATATTCTGGTGTAATTATTAAACAAAGTATTAAAACCTTGTTACAGATTAAGTCCCCAATTAGTTGGAATATTTGACTTCGGATATAAGGATAATTTGATGAGGACACTCGCACTTTATATTTATGACTGATGGACTGTTATGGACAAAAACCAGACGAACATATTAAATAATCCAGGACAAAGGACAATTAACCCATGGGAATAAACTAAAATCAACACGTCAAACATCATGATTACAGAAGTTTAAATAAGCATAATTTCTTTTATTTCATATTTAATTGCACTTTTAATTATCGCACTTTTATTGTCATTTTATTTAATTGCACTTTTAATTATCGTTCTTTTTAATTATCGCAATTTTATTTTATCGCATTTTTATTTATCGCAATTTCATTATTGTTATTTACTTTACGCTTTAAATTAAGTTATATTTATTTTTAATATTTTACATTAGGTTTTAACTGCGACTAAAGTTTTAAAATCGACAAACCGGTCATTAAACGGTAAAAACCTCCTTTTATAATAATAATATTACTTATATATATTTTTGTATTTTTACAAATATAGTTTAAAAAAGAAAACTAATATAGCGTTAAGCTTGTTTAATTTTCCCCGTGGAACGAACCGGACTTACTAAAAACTACACTACTGTACGATTAGGTACACTGCCTATAAGTGTTGTAGCAAGGTTTAGGTATATCCATTCTATAAATAAATAAATATCTTGTGTAAAATTGTATCGTATTTAATAGTATTTCCTTGTAAAAATTAATACTATTTCATATACCCCTCGCAGATCATCAGCTGGTCAGGTTCTATAAATTGGCCAGTTTGTCGAACGAAAAACACGCACCTCTTCACACTCTTCTTTCTTTCTTTCTTTAATTCATATTTATATTTATATTTATATTTATATTTATAATTTTAATTTAAGTTAATAATAATAAGGTTATTGTAAGAAATGTTTTACGGGTTTTAAAATTGGAATTCTATCCGTGTAACGCTACGCGATAAATAATCACTGTAAGCTATGTTCTTCCTTTTTAAATTAATGTATCATAACTAAGTTATTATTATGCTTATTTGAGCCGAAGTAATCGTGATGTTGGACTAAATATTAAGATGGGTTATTGGATTTTGTACCATAATTGGGGTTTGGACAAAAGACCGATACTTGTGGACATTGTACTATGGACTATTAATAGATGGGGGGTATTGTCTAATCGAATGACAATTCATTGGAATCTGTCGAACCTATCTTCAAATTAGTTAATCTAATAATTATTAAATGATTATGTATGTCCTATTTAGTGACGTTTATATGACATCTTTTACAATATTTTAATTAATTATTCGGGTTGGGTAATTGATTATTCATTCTGATCAAGTGGGTAAATTAATATTCATATCTCATTAAAACAGGGGTGGATTACATACAAGGATAATTGGTGTTATTGTTAACAAAGTATTAAAACCTTGGATTACATGCAGTCGATAACCTGGTGTAAATATTAACAAAGTATTAAAACCTTGTTACAGTCTAAATCCCTAATTAGTTGGAATATTTGACTTCGGGAATAAGGTTAATTTGACGAGCATTTTATAATTATGACCGATGGACTATTATGGGCAAAAACCGGATAGGTTTCAAATAATCCAGGATAAAGGACAATTAACCCATGGTAATAAATTAAAATAAAAACATCAAACATCATGATTACGGAAGTTTAAATAAGCATAATTCTTTTATTGTATTTCTCATCGCAATTTTATTTACTGTTATTTTATTTATCGTCATTTATTTATTTTACGCACTTTAATTATTGTCATTTATCTTTACGCTTAAAATATAAAATCGAAAAACCGGTCATTAAACGGTAAAACTCCCCTTTTATATATTATTATCACTATATATATATATATATATATATATATATATATATATATATATTTGTATAAATATAGTTGTATAAAAATATAGTACGTAATCACTAGCTCAATGTGGAACGAACCGAACTTACTAAAAGCTAAACTACTCTACGATTAGGTACACTGCCTATAAGTGTTGTAGCAAGGTTTAGGTATATCCCATCCGTAAATTAATTAAAACTTGTATTATATTTCGTTGTATTTCGTAGTAAAAATAATAGTATATACATATATTTTTAAGAGATTGTCTTTAAAAAGTATTTTTATTTAGATTCTTTTAAAAATATAAATTTATTTTTATTAAATTATCTATCTTTTATTTTGTAAAAAAAAAAATTGCCGAGTTTTGAACCTGCATTTTTTGAGTCTGCACAAAAAAACTGAACCTGCATTGTCATGCGATCGCATGATCCAGCAGCACGAATTCCATGCACTCGCATGGGGTGAGCTGGCAGGCCACATACCTCGTACAACATTTAATATGGCAGTAGGGTTTAATTATAATTATTATTATTTATTCTAATTAGGGTTTAATTATTTAACATATTATTAATTTTTGTGTATAATTAGTAAAATTAAGTGTTATTATTATTATTAATTATATAGATTAATAATTTTATAAAATAATAATATAAAAATAATATTTTTATAAAATTTGTATTTTTATCATTTTAGTTATAATTTGTATTTTTATCGTTTATTTCGTAATATTTGTCGTTCGTAATTAGTTTTAAACTTAGTTTTTGCCGTAATTTTTTTAGATCTTTAAGTTTTGCCGTAAAATCCCTTAAATGCTTTTTCTTTAGATTAAGATTTAGGCACCTTAGAATTTTGCGACGCAGTTTTTATATTTTAGTGCCTAATTAAGTTATTTCCGCTTTGGATATAGAATTCCTTTTAAGCCTTAATACCTTTAGGCGCAACTTTTTAGATTTAATTTTTAGACTTTTAAGTTTCGACATTTTTCTTTCTTATTTTTATTTTTTGACTTCTTGTTTTTCGACGCGCTTCTTTTTCTTTTTCATTTCTACGCTCTAGTTTTTAGGACATAGAATTTTCTTTATTTTCTTTAAATCTCGACGAAAAATTGTTTTAAGCGATTAAATTGATAGACATCCAAATTTTCTGGTTCGTAGTAATATTTGGATTTGTTAGTGACGAGTTGTGGGCTTCCGATTTAAAGGGTCCTGGCTACCTGCTGCATCTATTGGCTATTCGAAACGTGGGCAAAATCAGAAAAGTCTATTAATTTGATAACTTATATAGTTTTTATTTTTATAACTAATAGGATATTCAGTGAATGCACAGAGCAAAACGTTCACCACCTTTCATACGTTCACCACCTGTAACCAGATCAAGACATCTAGCCAATATTGTCGCCGTTAATTTTTCTTTAGAATCATCATCTAATCGAAAAAGTACTCCAACTTAAATTTCTGATAATTCATTTTTTGAACCCGACTTCACAATTGAGAACCCAGAGGATATTCAAGGACAATTTCAAGATCCTGAATCACTAATCTTTCCTCCTGAACCACAAACCGTTAAATCAGAATCTTCTAGTGATTCGGATTCAACAAATTCAAAAATGGAAGTAACGAAACCTCAAAGTATGGAAGACCGAATGAGAGCCACACGCACTGTCCAAGGTCACGCAATTATTCGACCAGATGTTAATGCGCCAGATTATGAAATCAAAGGACAAATCCTACACATGGTAACTAATCAATGCCAATATAGTGGTACGCCAAAAGAAGATCCAAACGAACATCTTCGAACCTTTAATAGGATTTGTACTCTATTCAAAATCAGAGAAGTTGAGGATGAACAGATTTATTTCATGTTGTTTCCCTGGACTTTAAAGGGAGAAGTCAAAGATTGGTTAGAATCGTTACCCGAAGGAGCGATTGACACATGGGATGTCTTAGTTGAAAATTTTCTTAAAAAATTCTTTCCGGCATCTAAAGCCGTGAGACTTCAAGGAGAAATTGTTACGTTCGCGCAAAAGCCAAATGAAACATTATATGAGGTGTGGACAAGATTCAGAAAGTTGTTGAGAGGATGTCCTCAACACGGTTTAGACACTTATCAAATAGTACAAATATTCTACCAACGTTTTGACGTTGCTACACGAAAAGACATCGACACAGCAGCTGGTGGTTCCATTATGAAGAAAACCACAACCGAAGCTCACAAAATCATTGATAACACAGCCTCCCACTCGCATGAGTGGCACAGGGAAAAAGATATTTTTCTTTCATCTAAAGCGGATAGAGCCGATTCTAGCCATGACTTTGATTCCGTTTCTGCAAAAATAGATGCTTTTAAGAGACGAATGGAAAATATGACTAAAGATATTCACGCAATACGAATCAGTTGTGAGTAATGCAGTGGACCACACTTTGTAGTGACCCGAACTTTTCCATGTTTATATATATTAATTGAGATTGAAATTAACATGACTAAATGTTTCCAACATGTTAAGCAATCAAACTTGTTAAGACTTGATTAAATGAAATAAGTTTCATATAGACAATTGATCACCCAAGTTGACCGGCGATTCACGAACGTTACAAAATTGTAAAAACTACATGTTGTGGTATATATAGACATATATATATATATGTTTGACATAAGATTATGATGAGTAAGTATCTCACTAAATATATTAACAATGTGTGATATACATAAGAAATGAGATTACTAAGTTAAGAAACTCGAAATGATATATATAACCATTATCGTTATGATAACGTCTACTAAATACATATGTATCATATTAAGATATTGATACACTGTATTTAACATGATAAAATGATATTTAAATATATCATTAAGTGTGTTAACAATAAACTACATATGTAAAAACAAGACTACTAACTCAAGAATTACGAAACGAGACTTATATGTAACGATTATCGTTGTAACGATATTTTAATGTATATATCATATTAAGAGATATTCATAGATCATAATATCATGATAATATAATAATTTAACATCTCATTTGATATAATAAACATTGGGTTAACAACATTAATTGAGATCGTTAACTTAAATTTTTCAAAACAACACTTACATGTAACGACTAACGAAGACTTAACGACTCCATTAGAATGTATATACATGTTGTGTTTTGATATGTATTCTTACACTTTTGAAAGACTTCAAGACACATATCAAAGTACTTCTACTTAACAAAAATGCTTACAATTACATCCTCGTTCAGTTTCATCAACAATTCTACTCGTATGCACCCGTATTCGTACTCGTACAATACACAGCTTTTAGATGTATGTAATATTGGTATATACACTCCAATGATCAGCTCTTAGCAGACCATGTGAGTCACCTAACACATGTAGGAACTATCATTTGGCAACTAGCATGAAATATCTCATAAAATTACAAAAATATTAGTAATCATTCATGACTTATTTACATGAAAACAAAATTACATATCCTTTATATCTAATCCTTATACCAACAACCAAAAACACCTACAAACACTTTCATTCTTCAATTTTCTTCATCTAATTGATCTGTCTCAAGTTCCATCTTCAAGTTCTAAGTGTTCTTCATAAATTCCATAAGTATAGTTTCATAAAAATCAAGAATACTTCCAAGTTTGCAAGTCTACTTCCAAGCTTTCTAATTCATTCCAAGTAATCATCTAAGATCAAGGAACCTTTGTTATTTATATTAGGTTATCTTTCTAATTCAAGGTAATATTCATATTCAAACTTTGATTCAATTTCTACAACTATAACAATCTTATTTCGAGTGAAAATCTTACTTGAACTGTTTTCGTGTCATGATTCTGCTTCAAGAACTTTCAAGCCATCTAAGGATCCTTTGAAGCTAGATCCATTTTTCTCATTTCTAGTAGTTTTATCCAGAAAACTTGAGGTAGTAATGATGTTCATAACATCATTCGATTCATACATATAAAGCTATCTTATTCGAAGGTTTAAACTTGTAATCACTAGAACATAGTTTAGTTAATTCTAAACTTGTTCACAAATAAAAGTTAATCCTTCTAACTTGACATTTAAAATCAACTAAACACATGTTCTATATCTATATGATATGCTAACTTAATGATTTAAAACCTGGAAACACGATGAACACCATAAAATCGGATATACGCCGTCGTAGTGAAACCGGGTGCTGTTTTGGTTTGGATAATTAAAAACTATGATAAACTTTGATTTAAAAGTTGTTCTTCTGGGAAAATGATTTTTCATATGAACATGAAACTATATCCAAAAATCTTGGTTAAACTCAAAATGAAGTATGTTTTTCAAAATGGTCATCAAGATGTCGTTCTTTCGACGGAAATGACTACCTCTTTAGTAATTGACATGTAACTTAAATTTTTGACTATAAAACTATACTTTTTCTGTTTGGATTCTTAAATTAGAGTTCAATATGAAACCATAGCAATTTGATTCACTCAAAACGGATTTAAAATGAAAAAGTTATGGGTAAAACAAGATTGGATATTTTTGATCTTTTTAGCTACGGAAAATGTTTAACAAATCTATACAAATCATATCCTAGCTAACTTATATAGTATTATACATGTATTCTAATATATTATGTAATCTTGGGATACCATAGAATCGTATGCAAATGTTTTGACATATCATATCGACCCATGTATATATATTATTTGGAACAACCATAGACACTCTATATGCAGTAATGTTGGAGTTAGCTATACATGGTTGAGGTTGATTCCAAAAATATATATACTTTGAGTTGTGATCTAGCTTGAGACGTGTATACACTGGGTCGTGGATTGATTCAAGATAATAAATATCGATTTATTTCTGTACATCTAACTGTGGACAACTAGTTGTAGGTTACTAACGAGGACAGCTGACTTAATACACTCAAATCTTTAAAACATAATAAAAATGGTTGTAATTATATTTTGATCTCACTTTGATATATATGTACATATTTGTATAGGTTCGTGAATCGATCCGTGGCCAAGTCTTATTTCCGAGGAAGGAAATATCTGTGAAAGTGAGTTATAGTCCCACTTTTAAAATCTAATATTTTTGGGATGAGAATACATGCAGGTTTTATAAATGATTTACAAAATAGACACAAGTACATGAAACTACATTCTATGGTTGAATTATCGAAATCGAATATGCCCCTTTTTATTAAGTCTGGTAATCTAAGAATTAGGGAACAGACACCCTAATTGACGCGAATCCTAAAGATAGATCTATTGGGCCTAACAAACCCCATCCAAAGTACCAGATGCTTTAGTACTTCGAAATTTATATCATATCCGAAGGGTGTCCCGGAATGATGGGGATATTCTTATATATGCATCTTGTTAATGTCGGTTACCAGGTGTTCACCATATGAATGATTTTTATCTCTATGTATGGGATATGTATTGAAATATGAAATCTTGTGGTCTATTGTTACGATTTGATATATATAGGTTAAACCTATAACTCACCAACATTTTTGTTGACGTTTAAAGCATGTTTATTCTCAGGTGAATATTAAGAGCTTCCGCTGTTGCATACTAAAATAAGGACAAGATTTGGAGTCCATGTTTGTATGTTATTGTGTAAAAACTCCATTCAAGAAACATATATCGATGTAATATATTTCTATTGTAAACCATTCTGTAATGGTCGTGGGTAAACAGTATATTTTAGATTATCATTATTTGATAATCTACGTAATGTTTTTAAAACCTTTATTGATAAAATAAAGGTTATGGTTGTTTTAAAAATGAATGCAGTCTTTGAAAAACGTCTCATATAGAGGTCAAAACCTCGCAACGAAATCAATTAATATGGAACGTTTATAATCAATAAGAATGGGACATTTCAGTTGGTATCCTAGCGTTGGTCTTAGAGAACTAGAAAATTTGCATTAGTGTGTTTTATCGAGTTTGTTAGGATGCATTAGTGAGTCTGGACTTCGACCGTGTTTTCTTTAAAAATGATTGCTTAACATTTTTGTTGGAAACTATATATTATTAACATGTAAATATTATGTGATATATTAATCTCTTAACATGTTTGATATTGTGTGATAGATGTCTACCTCTAGCACAAATCCCATTGACTCACCTAATAATAAAGAAGAGTCAAATATATATTGGCAAGATTCACAAGTTCTCGAAGAACCGGAAGAAGAGGAAACGGAACCGGAAGAAGAGGAACCGGAAGAAGAGGAACCAGAAGAAGAGGAACCGGAAGAAGAAGAGGTTCCGGAGGGGGGGAATAGTAGGAACCACAGAAAATCGGTCAAATAAAAGAAAATTCTCAACCAATGGACCAAAGTTAATAATGGTCAATAGTGTTTCTGCTAAGGAAGCAAAATATTGGAAAAATTACCAATTTTCTGATGAATCGGATCCTGATGAGGATTCCGATGATGTTATAGAAATTACCCCGACCCAATTTAATGAGGCAAAAGAAAATAATAAGGGAAAAGGCATCAAAATAGAGAAATATGATTCCGACCCCGATGAACTTTATATGTACCGTCAACACCCTTATTTTCAATATCGTGACAATAACCCGGGAACCTCTAAACCACTAGGTTTTTCTAAACTAATGTGGAAAACGATGACTCGTATTAGAGAAACATCATATATCCCTAGAAGATTAGGAAAAAGAACCAAGTCCGAAGAAGAAGAAACCAGTGATTCAGATTAGAGGGGTGTGAGCATGTTGTGTAATAAATGTATTGTAGTGTAGTTGTACTTTTATGTTCTATGTAAAAATTGCTTGTATTGTTTGTTATTACGAATCTAATCCTTGTCTATTTTACAGTATAAAAACAAAATGGACGTTAAGGGTAGACAACCGAATATTTTAGAAGATCTACCAGAGGATATGATTGAGGAAATCTTGTCTAGAGTCGGTCAGAATTCATCAGCACATTTAGTTATGGCGAAATTAACTTGTCAAAGATTTGAAAGACTTTCCAGAAATGCCTTAGTTTATAAAAGGCTTTCCTTTGATAGGTGGGGTATATCACATTGGGGAGACTTTAGGTTACGCCGTGTTTTCTTTAAAGCGTTAAATGCGGGGAACCCAAATGCAATTTTACGCTACGGGTTAAGAACCTATTTTGACTCAACATATCCCAACATAGGATTTCGTGAATTAGAAAGAGCTTCTAACATGCAACATAAAGAAGCATGCTATGCTTACGGATTAGTGATGTTCACTTCTTACCAAAGTGAGAAAAAGAACATCGGATTGCAACTTTTAAATAAAACTTTCCCACAAGTGACGGATTCAGTAGTTAGGGTGAGAAACAAGGTTTTTAGATTATTACGGGGCTGTTGGAAATTACGAAACCCTCGTCCTTTTGACAACATTACAACATGCTGCCTAGCTAATGGTCATAATGGTTATTTTCCACAAAACCAAGGATGGGAAGTCATCTTAGTAAAACCAGAATGCATGACTTGTTTCTGGACTTATGAATTACGTGTCTTTATTTTCTTTGCTGAACAACTTGCGTATTAACTAGATTTATCTTCAAAACTGTCCTGTATCATAGTGTACTATATTTCATGTTATATGTAATATAGCGAAGTTGTAAGTTTGAAGAATATTTGTATGTGATATATTATTATAATCAGTTTTTCATATGGAATTGTAGTAGTTGAATTGTATATTAGCTACTAAGTATGAACTTAACGGGTAGGTAGTACCCGAATTTAAACTTATAAAACGCTAATATGAAGAAAAATCTTTTATAAATGAGTTCATATTATGCTACGAGATACTATTGACTACTCTTAATATTCTGTATGATTAAATTGTTTCATTTGACTATTTTGAAGGAAATGGCACCGACTACTCGACACACCTTGAATATGAGCGAAGAGGAATTTCGTGCCTTTCTTGCTTCAAACATTGCCGGAGTACAGGCCGCGCTACATACCAACATTAACTCTGAATCTAGCAATACAGCTAACGGCGCAAGAAATCGTGTAGGATGCTCCTACAAGGAATTCACTGCCTGCAAACCTTCAGAATTTGATGGGACCGAAGGACCAATCGGATTGAAACGGTGGACCGAGCAAGTTGAATCGGTGTTTGCCATAAATAAGTGTGCTGATGGAGACAAAGTGAAGTACGCTATGCATACCTTCACATGTATTGCGTTGACATGGTGGAATACCTATCTAGAGCAAGTAAGCCAAGATGCTGCTTACGCGCTACCATGGTCAGCATTCAAGCACTTGATGAACGAGAAGTACCGTCCCAGAACCGAGGTCAATAAGCTCAAGTCAGAACTTAGAGGGTTACGAACACAGGGATTCGATATTACTTCGTACGAAAGACGATTCACAAAATTGTGCCTATTGTGTCCGAGAGCGTTCGAAGATGAGGAAGAGAAGATCGACGCGTTTGTGAAAGGGTTACCGGAGAGAATCCAAGAAGATATAAGTTCACACGAGCCTACCTCCATACAAAAGGCATGTAGAATGGCTCACAAACTAGTGAACCAGATTGAGGGAAGAATTAAAGAACAGGCGGCCGAAGAGGCCAACATGAAGTTAGTCAAAAGAAAGTGGAAGGAAAACGGTGATAAGAGTCACCAAAACAACAACAACTATCCCAACAATCGCAACATCAATCGCAACTACAACAAACGGTACAACAACAGGCACAATAACAACAACTACAACAATCATCCCAACAACAATAACAACCGCAACAACAACAACAATCAGAAGCAGCTATGCCAAATGTGTGAAAAGTATCACTCGGGGTTCTGCACCAAATTTTGCAACAAGTGTAAAAGAAAAGGTCATAGCGCGGCGAAGTGTGAGGTCTACGGACCAGGAGTTAACAGAACGAAAGGAAAACATGGTGTCGGAACGAGTAATGGCGGAGCAAGTAGTGTCGGAGCAAGTTATGCCAATGTAGTTTGTTATAAATGTGGAAAACCGGGCCACATTATTAGAAATTGCCCGAACCAGGAGAACACGAATGGATAAGTCCGCGAAAGAGTTTTCAATATTAATGCGGCAGAGGCACAGGAAGACCTGGAGCTTGTTGCGGGTACGTTTCTTATTGATAATAAATCTGCTTACGTTTTATTTGATTCGGGTGCGGATAGAAGCTATATGAGTAGAGATTTTTGTGCTAAATTAAGTTGTCCATTGACGCCGTTGGATAGTAAATTTTTACTCGAATTAGCAAACGGTAAATTAATTTCAGCAGATTATATATGCCGGAATCGAGAAATTAAACTGGGTAGCGAAATATTTAAGATTGATTTGATACCAGTAGCATTAGGGAGTTTTGATGTAATAGTTGGCATGGACTGGCTGAAGGAGATGAAAGCAGAGATCGTATGTAACAAAATGCAATTTGCATTGTACGAGAAGAAGGAGAACCCTTAATGGTGTACGGAGAAAAGGGCAACACGAAGCTACATCTTATTAGTAATTTGAAGGCACAAAAACTAATAAGAAAAGGTTTCTATGCTGTTCTAGCACAAGTCGAGAAAGTACACACTGAAGAAAAGAGCATCAATGATGTTCCCGTCGCAAAAGAATTTCCCGATGTATTTCCGAAAGAATTACCGGGACTACCTCCACATCGATCTGTTGAATTTCAAATAGATCTTGTACCACGAGCTGCACCAATAGCTCGTGCTCCTTACAGACTCGCACCCAGCGAGATGAAAGGACTGCAAAGCCAACTACAAGAACTATTAGAACGTGGTTTCATTCGACCAAGCACATCACCATGGGGAGCTCCTGTTTTGTTTGTCAAGAAGAAGGATGGTACATTTAGGTTGTGTATTGACTACAGAGAGTTGAATAAACTTACCATCAAAAACCGTTATCCACTGCTGAGAATTGACGACTTATTTGATCAACTACAAGGCTCGTCGGTTTATTCGAAAATTGATTTACATTCTGGATATCATCAAATGCGAGTAAAGGAGGATGATATTCCAAACACTGCTTTTAGGACGCGTTATGGTCATTACGAGTTTATGGTTATGCCGTTTGGATTGACTAACGCACCAGCTGTGTTCATGGACCTTATGAACCGAGTGTGTGGGCCATATCTTAACAAGTTTGTCATTGTTTTCATCGATGACATACTTATTTACTTAAAGAATGATCAAGAGCACGAAGAACATTTGAGAAAAGTGTTAGAAGTATTGAGGAAAGAAAAACTGTACGCTAAGTTTTCAAAGTGTGCATTTTGGTTGGAAGAAGTTCAATTCCTCGGTCACATAGTGAACAAAGAAGGTATCCAGGTAGACCCAGCAAAGATCGAAACCGTTGAAAAGTGGGAAACTCCAAAAACTCCGAAGCATATACGTCAATTTTTAGGATTGGCTGGTTACTACAGAAGATTCATCCAAGATTTCTCCAAAATAGCAAAACCCTTGACTGCATTAACGCATAAAGGGAAGAAATTTGAATGGAAGGATGAACAAGAGAAGGCGTTTTAGTTATTGAATAAAAATCTAACTACGGCACCTATATTGTCATTGCCTGAAGGGAATGACGATTTTGTGATTTATTGTGACGCATCAAAGCAAGGTCTCGGTTGTGTATTAATGCAACGAACGAAGGTGATCGCTTATGCGTCTAGACAATTGAAGATTCACGAGCAAAATTATACAACTCACGATTTGGAATTTGGTGCTGTTGTTTTTGCATTAAAGACTTGGAGGCATTATTTATATGGGGTCAAAAGTATTATATATACCGACCACAAAAGTATCCAACATATATTTAATCAGAAGCAAATGAATATGAGACAACGCAGGTGGATTGAACTGTTGAATGATTATGATTTTGAGATTCGATACCACCCAGGGAAGGCGAATGTGGTAGCCGACGCTTTGAGTAGAAAGGACAGAGAACCTATACGGGTAAAAGCTATGAATATAATTATTCATACTAACCTTACTACTCAAATAAAGGAGGCGCAACAGGGGGTTGTAAAAGAAGGAAAGTTGAAGAATGAGATACCCAAAGGATCAGAGAAACATCTTAATATTCGGGAAGACGGAACCCGATATAGGGCTGATAGAATTTGGGTACCAAGGTTTGGAGATGTGAGAGAAATGGTACTTAAAGAAGCACATAAAACCAGATATTCAATACATCCCGGAGAGGGGAAGATGTATAAAGATCTCAAGAAACACTTTTGGTGGCCGGGTATGAAAGCCAATATTGCTAAATATGTAGGAGAATGTTTGACGTGTTCTAAGGTCAAAGCTGAACATCAGAAACCATCAGGTCTACTACAACAACCTGAAATCCCGAAATGGAAATGGGAAAACATTACCATGGATTTCATTACTAAATTGCAAAGGACTGCAAGTGGTTATGATACTATTTGGGTAATAGTTGATCGTCTCACCAAGTCAGCACACTTCCTACCAATGAGAGAAGATGACAAAATGGAGAAGTTAGCGCGATTGTATTTGAAGGACGTTGTCTCCAGACATGGAATACCCGTCTCTATTATCTCTTATAGGGATGGTAGATTTGTTTCAAGGTTCTGGCAGACGTTGCAACAAGCATTGGGGACTCGTCTAGACATGAGTACTGCCTATCATCCACAAACTGATGGGCAGAGCGAAAGGACAATACAAGTGATTGAAGACATGCTACGAGCATGTGTTATTGATTTCGGAAACAGTTGGGATAGACACCTACCGTTAGCAGAATTTTCCTACAACAACAGTTATCATTCTAGTATTGAGATGGCACCGTTTGAGGCACTTTATGGTAGAAAGTGCAAGTCTCCGATTTGTTGGAATGAAGTGGGGGATAGACAGATTACGGGCCCGGAGATAATACAAGAAACTACCGAGAAAATCATCCAAATTCAACAACGATTGAAAACCGCCTAGAGTCAACAAAAGAGCTACGCGGACAGTAAAAGAAAAGATATAGAGTTTGAAATTGGAGAAATGGTCATGCTTAAGGTTTCACCTTGGAAAGGCGTTGTTCGATTTGGTAAACGGGGGAAACTAAATCCAAGGTACATTGGACCATTCAAGCGGAATTATAGATCGTGTCAGACCAGTAGCTTACCAACTGGAGCTACCTCAACAACTCGTGGCTGTACATAACACTTTCCACGTCTCGAATTTGAAGAAATATTTTGCTAAAGAAGATCTCACTATTCCATTGGACGAAATCCAAATCAATGAAAAACTTCAATTCATTGAAGAACCCGTTGAAATAATGGATCGTGAGGTTAAGAGACTTAAGCAAAACAAGATACCAATTGTTAAGGTTTGATGGAATGCTCGTAGAGGACCCAAGTTCACCTGGGAGCGTGAATATCAGATTATGAAGAAATACCCGCATCTATTTCCAGAAGATTCGTCAACACCTTCAACAGCTTAAAATTTCGGGACGGAATTTATTTAACGGGTAGGTACTGTAGTGACCCGAACTTTTCCATGTTTATATTTATTAATTGAGATTAATATTTACATGACTAAATGTTTCCAACGTGTTAAGCAATCAAACTTGTTAAGACTTGATTAAATGAAATAAGTTTCATATAGACAATTGATCACCCAAGTTGATCGGCGATTCACGAACGTTACAAAATTGTAAAAACTACATGTTGTGGTATATATAGACATATATATATGGTTGACATAAGATGATGATGAGTAAGTATCTCACTAAATATATTAACCATGTGTGATATACATAAAAAATGAGATTACTAAGTTAAGAAACTCGAAATGATATATATAACGATTATCGTTATGATAACGTCTACTAAATACATATGTATCATATTAAGATATTGATACACTATATTTAACATGATAAAATGATATTTAAATATATCATTAAGTGTGTTAACAATGAACTACATATGTAAAAACAAGACTACTTACTCAAAAATTACGAAACGAGACTTATATGTAACGATTATCGTTGTAACGATATTTTAATGTATATATCATATTAAGAGATATTCATACATCATAATATCATGATAATATAATAATTTAACATCTCATTTGATATAATAAACATTGGGTTAACAACATTAATTGAGATCGTTAACTTAAAGGTTTCAAAACAACACTTACATGTAACGACTAACGAAGACTTAACGACTCCATTAGAATGTATATACATGTTGTGTTTTGATATGTATTCTTACACTTTTGAAAGACTTCAAGACACATATCAAAGTACTTCTACTTAACAAAAATGCTTACAATTACATCCTCGTTCAGTTTCATCAACAATTCTACTCGTATGCACCCATATTCGTACTCGTACAATACACAGCTTTTAGATGTATGTACTATTGGTATATACACTCCAATGATCAGCTCTTAGCAGCCCATTTGAGTCACCTAATACATGTAGGAACCATTATTTGGCAACTAGCATGAAATATCTCATAAAATTACAAAAATATTAGTAATCATTCATGACTTATTTACATGAAAACAAAATTACATATCCTTTATATCTAATCCTTATACCAACGACCAAAAACACCTACAAACACTTTCATTCTTCAATTTTCTTCATCTAATTGATCTCTCGCAAGTTCCATCTTCAAGTTCTAAGTGTTCTTCATAAATTCCATAAGTATAGTTTCATAAAAATCAAGAATACTTCCAAGTTTGCAAGTCTACTTCCAAGCTTTCTAATTCATTCCAAGTAATCATATAAGATCAAGGAACCTTTGTTATTTATAGTAGGTTATCTTTCTAATTCAAGGTAATATTCATATTCAAACTTTGATTCAATTTCTACAACTATAACAATCTTATTTCGAGTGAAAATCTTACTTGAACTGTTTTCGTGTCATGATTCTGCTTCAAGAACTTTCAAGCCATCCAAGGATCCTTTGAAGCTAGATCCATTTTTCTCATTTCCAGTAGTTTTATTCAGAAAACTTGAGGTAGTAATGATGTTCATAACATCATTCGATTCATACATATAAAGTTATCTTATTCAAAGGTTTAAACTTATAATCACTAGAACATAGTTTAGTTAATTCTAAACTTGTTCGCAAACAAAAGTTAATCCTTCTAACTTGACTTTTAAAATAAACTAAACACATGTTATATATCTATATGATATGCTAACTTAATGATTTAAAACCTAGAAACACGATGAACACCATAAAATCGGATATACGCCGTCGTAGTGAAATCGGGGGCTGTTTTGGTTTGGATAATTAAAAACTATGATAAAATTTAATTTAAAAGTTGTTCTTCTGGGAAAATGATTTTTCATATGAACATGAAACTATATACAAAAATCTTGGTTAAACTCAAAGTGAAGTATGTTTTTCAAAATGGTCATCAAGATGTCGTTCTTTCGACGAAAATGACTACCTCTTTAGTAATTGACATGTAACTTAAATTTCCGACCATAAAACTATACTTTTTCTATTTGGATTCTTAAATTAGAGTTCAATATGAAACCATAGCAATTTGATTCACTCAAAACGAATTTAAAATGAAGAAGTTATGGCTAAAACAAGATTGGATATTTTTGATCTTTTTAGCTACGGGAAATGTTTAACAAATCTATACAAATCATATCCTAGCTAACTTATATTGTATTATACATGTATTCTAATATATTATGTAATCTTGGGATACCATAGACACGTATATAAATGTTTTGACATATCATATCGACCCATGTATATATATTATTTGGAACAACCATAGACACTCTATATGCAGTAATGTTGGAGTTAGCTATACAGGGTTGAGGTTGATTCCAAAAATATATATACTTTAAGTTGTGATCTACCCTGAGATGTGTGTACACTGGGTCGTAGATTGATTCAAGATAATATATATATCGATTTATTTCTGTAAATCTAACTGTGGACAACTAGTTGTAGGTTACTAACGAGGACAGCTGACTTAATACACTCAAATCTTTAAAACATAATAAAAATGGTTGTAATTATATTTTGATCATACTTTGATATATATGTACATATTTGTATAGGTTCGTGAATCGATCCGTGGCCAAGTCTTATTTCCGAGGAAGGAAATATCTGTGAAAGTGAGTTATAGTCCCACTTTTAAAATCTAATATTTTTGGAATGAGAATACATGCAGGTTTTATAAATGATTTACAAAATAGACACAAGTACGTGAAACTACATTCTATGGTGAAATTGAATATGCCCCTTTTTATTAAGTCTGGTAATCTAAGAATTAGGGAACAGACACCCTAATTGACGCGAATCCTAAAGATAGATCTATTGGGCCTAACAGACCCCATCCAAAGTACTGGATGCTTTAGTACTTCGAAATTTATATCATATCCGAAGGGTGTCCCGGAATGATGGGGATATCATATATATGCATCTTGTTAATGTCGGTTACCAGGTGTTCACCATATGAATGATTTTTATATCTATGTATGGGATGTGTATTGAAATATGAAATCTTGTGGTCTATTGTTACGATTTGATATATATATAGGTTAAACCTATAACTCACCAACATTTTTGTTGACGTTTAACGCATGTTTATTCTCAGGTGAATATTAAGAGCTTCCGCTGTTGCATACTAAAATAAGGACAAGATTTGGAGTCCATGTTTGTATGTTATTGTGTAAAAACTGCATTCAAGAAACATATGTCGATGTAATATATTTCTATTGTAAACCATTCTGTAATGGTCGTGGGTAAACAGTATATTTTAGATTATTATTATTTGATAATCTACGTAATGTTTTTAAAACCTTTATTGATAAAATAAAGGTTATGGTTGTTTTAAAAATTAATGCAGTCTTTGAAAAACGTCTCATATATAGGTCAAAACCTCGCAACGAAATCAATTAATATGGAACGTTTATAATCAATATGAACGGGACATTTCACACTTAACGAAAGATTGTCACATTGAACAAACCATGGAACAATGTAAGAATGTTTCCTGCATGAACCAAAGGCCTGGAAATAATTATCAAAATAATTATCAACCGCCAAGGCCAAACTTCAATCGAAATCAAAACATTCTTTACAATCCAAATGGACCCAACAATAACTCGTACAACCAACAAGGTTCAAATTACCACCCAACTCAAAACAACACTTTCAATCAACAAAGACCTAGCTTGTATAAACCACCACAACAAACCGAAGAGAAAAAGTCAAATCTGGAAGAAATGGTACAAAAGCTAGTTGAATCTCAAACACAATTTATTGCAACTCAAACCCAAACGAATGAGAGGTTTGATCAGTCATTTAGAACACAACAAGCTTCCATTTTGAATCTATAAAAACACGTAGGTACTTTTGCTAGCATGATGAGCGAGAGGGAACAAGGAAACCTACCGAGTAATACTGAAGTAAATCCTCAGAATGAGAATGTTAATATGGTGTCAACAAATTCTGAAAAACCAGCACCAGAAGATGGGAAGGTTTTAGATGTGAGTAACAATGAAGAAGTTACAACACCACCACTACCCGATTATGTAAAGCCAGTGGTGGCACCATACAGACCACCCATCCTGTTTCCAAGAAAAGGAGTTGAGTATAAGCAAGTAATAGGTAATAAAGTTTGTGATACCTCTGAAAAGAAGAAGAAGAATAAGAAAGTATAGGAAACAAAAACCATAAAAATAAACTCGGTGAAGACAGTTCCACCGAAACTTCCACCCAGGTTGGGTGATCCGGGTGAATTTATTGTTCCTTGTCTACTTAGTGATTATGTCATGTATGATGCACTAGCAGATTTAGGTGCAAGTGTGAGTGTTATGCCTATTTCATTATATAAGAGATTAGGAGTAGGTAAGTTAAGTCCAACAAAAATGAGTGTTCAACTCTTTGACCAAACCATTAAACACCCAGTTGGAATTGTTGACAACCTACCCGTTCAAGTAGGTAATTTAACCTTTCTAGTCGAATTTATTGTCATTGACATAGAAGAGGACTCAAACATTCCTCTAATTTTAGGTCGACCATTCTTAGCGTCCACCGGGGTGTTATTTGATGTAAGAGAAGGTAGAATGACACTTAGTAATGGTGAAAAATCGACCACCTTTGTGATTCGAAATTCTAAATCTCCACCAACCAAAATCGTTGAACCAATAAAAACGATCGGTGAGAAGCATATTGTTTTACCAACTCCAACGACAGTGCTTAACAATAATAAAATGCCTAAGTGTGGGGAAGATGAAGTAACACCTAATGATGACTTGATAACAAAGAACTCCGTTGTTGATACGAAATTAAATGACCCCGTTATTAACAGTTCAATGAAGAAACTTATTAAACAGATTCGCGATGCTAGAACCAAGGGGAACTCTAAGTTATGTAACCGGTTAGTATCCAATCTATCACCTAAAGAAAAGGTAAAACTAGTTAAATTTGTAGATATTATACAGGAATCCGACCAATGGCTTAAAGCAAAAGTCACAGATATGCAAGTTGATTATGGTCCAAAAGAAATTGACAATGAAGGTAATCACAAATTCGACACCACAGCTACCTAAGTGTGGGGAGATTCAACTGTTCTAAAAAGAAAATGATGTCTAGAGTTAGTTGTGCTGTTCTCGTGTAGTTCAGAGAATGGAATCCGATTGGTCTTTTCCACTAGCTGACACTAAAGAACTAGTTTTCTCCCCCCCCCCCTTTCTGAATTTTTGTTTTGTAGGTTTTATATGAAATTAATATGCATTTTAAATTTAAGTTTTAAGTGAATTTAAAAACAAAATTTACTTTATTTCTTTAAGTTTAAAAAATGATTTCTAAAATTCGTCGGAAGTTAAAGACTAGGTCATGGAATCGAAATTGCTTTACCCGAGGGCGGGGCAAAAAATTTTATTATCATTATATTAATATTATTGATCTAAAGTATGTAAAAATAAAAAAAATAAAATAAAATAAAATAATATATATATATATATATATATATATATATATATATATATATATATATATATATATATATATATATATATATATATATATATATGTTTGTAGTTTATCTTATGTAAAACAGGGTAAAACAGCGCACTTTCAAAGACTGGCATTAAGTTCAGCAAAAGCTACTAATTTTGACGATAAGACGCAAAACACATGTGAAATTACAACAAAAGGAATGAACGATGAGGCGCGCCATTTATCATTCGACGAGCTTAATAATTACAAACTGGGTATTTTTAATCACTTTTCTACACTAATCACCCTCATGAATTTATAATTATAGTCTGATTTCATGCAAATGAGGGCATTGCATGATCTCAAGTGTGGGGAAGGGTTATAAATTCTCTCGGGTTTACACTTAGTTTATTTTCCAAATTTTGTGAAAATTTGAAAAATTTTCAACTAAATGAATTCAAAATCATATTTATACATTTTTATGAACGATAAAAACTAAGTGTTAATACCGAAATTATCGTTACCTCGGAAAGGACATATATTGAGAAATAACCTAAAATGCTTGAATTCATTTAAAATGGAAAAGAGGAGAATAAAAAGGCAAAGAAAGAAATAAATAAAAGCTAAGTGTGGGGAGAATGTACCAAGTTATTCAATTAAAAACTATATATCACATGTTTCTGTAAAGTTATTGCAGGTGCTTCTGTTTTGGATGAAACTAATCAGTTTTACCCGATTTACTATAATATATTTGAAAGAAAGATGGATCTACACGATGAATCAATTCCATCATTAAAAGAAAGTAAAGTCTTCCGAAAAAGACACGCGCTTCCTGATTTAGGTCAGGAAGTTGTCGTCCGGACCAGCTGTAGGTTGACGAAAAATCTAGAAAAGTCATCTCTAAAATCAGCAGGAAATCCACTGACCTCAGCATTAAATAGGGTCGCTAAGTGGTCAGACTTATCCTAACCATGAGAGGATCTGTCTTGTAAAATGGGGAGGGCGCCGTGCAAATTAGCTTGATAAGACTAATGAATCAGACCCCCAGAAAGGATAATCTCCTTAAAGATTAAAAATCAGCTTTTAAGCCAGATATTACTCAATCCTTGAGATTGACCATAAAGATTGAGAATTACAAACTCATGGAATTCGATGATATCTAAACTCGAGCTTGAACGAGAAAATATTTTGATCAAATTAAAACCGATTTGTTTTCTGAAAACCCATTTTCAATGCGTTCATTACCATTGAACGTAAAATCCTAAGAATTTACCGAAATTCATTAGGTCACCTGAACTAAATCGGTTGTCAACCGTAAGAACGGTGGTTGCATAGCATGGTCGGAGACAGGACCTTGTGCTAGACCGAAAAATTATAGGGTGATCTTTACTATTTCTCCTACAAAGGATAGTAATTGCATCCAACACGTTGTGGACCATGAACATCTGCATGTCATTAGACATTGCCATAACAGTTGCTTGTTCAACGCTTTCCTTTACAACCGGATGGTAGTTTACCGAAAGGTAATATACGAAGCAAGTATACTGGACGTGTGCTTTCCTAATACAAGGTTAGCAAGTGGGTGACACAAAACCGTAATTTTTGAGCTAAAATTTTAAAATATGAAACCCACACATCCCACAAAAACATTTTGCAAACACCGGTGAAGGGTTATTCCGGAAAACTTTTCTAGGGTAAAAGCTAGAATGAATTTTCAAAAGATCAAATGTTTTCATAAAGATCCAATTTCCTTAAAGGATCTAAAATTTATAAGTCATGTGGGACTATAAATCACATTGTTACTATCATTGTTCATACCGATGTATCAAAATCACTGATGTACAAAGTGTGAGAATAAAAAAGTGATTCGAGTGAAGTGTGATTTTATTTCAAGTTCTGTATTGCTTGAGGATAAGTAACGTTCAAGTGTGGGGATATTTGATAGTGCTCTAAATGGACATATATTTAGTATCAATATCCTACCAATATGTAAAGCTTTTAGTTACTATTGTTCTATTTTTATGTAATAATCGTTTAAATAAATAAGTGCGAAGACAAAAGAAGAAAATAACGATTTGAAGATGCAAATGACCAAAAAGCTCACATGTACAAGATACAATCCAAGTGGTTCCATTTATTGATAAGAAACATCTAAAAATTACAAGAGTACAAGTCGTCGAATGCAAAGTACAAGATATCTACGCGTACGAAAGGACGTTCGAAAATCCAGAACCGAGACATAAACCAACTATCAACGTATGACGCAACGGAGCTAAAATTACAAGTCAACTATGCACATGAATATAATATAATATATATTTAATTATATAAAATTATATTATATATATATATATATATATATATATATATATATATATATATATATATATGTATATATATATATATATATATATATATATTTAAATGTGTCGGCAAAGCTAGCAAACTGTAGTGACCCGAACCTTTCCATGATTATATATTAATTGAAAACTATATTTGCATGATTAAATGTTTCCAACATCTTAATCAATCAAACTTGTTAAGACTTGATTATTTGAAATGAGTTTCATGTAGACAATTGACCACCCAAGTTGACCGGCGATTCACGAACGTTAAAACTTGTAAAAACGACATGATGATATATATATGGATATAAATATAGTTAACATGAGATTATGATAAGTAAGTATCTCCATAAGTATATTAACAATGAGTTATATACATAAAACGATATATATATATAACGATTATCGTTATTACAACGTCTTACTAAATACATATGTATCATATTAAGATATTGTTACACTATATTTAACATGATAAAATGATACTTATATATATCATTAAGTATGTTAACAATTAACTACATATGTAAAACAAGACTACTAACTTAAGAATTTTGAAACGAGGCATATATGTAACGATTATCGTTGTAAGGACATTTTAATGTATATATATCATATTAAGATATATTCATACATCATAATATCTTGATAATGTAATAATTTAACATCTCATTAGATATAATAAACTATGGGCTAACAACATTAATGAGATCGTTAACTTAAAGGTTTCAAAACAACACTTACATGTAACGACTAACGATGACTTAACGACTCAGTTAAAATGTATATACATGTAGTGTATTTAGATGTATTAGTACACTTTTGAAAGACTTCAAGACACATATCAAAGTACTTCTACTTAACAAAAATGCTTACAATTGTATTCTCATTCATTTTCATCAACAATTCTACTCGTATGCAACTGTATTCGTACTCGTACAATACCCAGCTCCTAGACGTATACACTATTGGTATATACACATAATAATTTAGCTCTTAGCAGCCCCAGATAGTCAACAAACATGTGGAACCAACAATTAGACAACTAGCATGACTTATGAGCAAGGAAACAAAAACAAAAACTCCTTTTAACCCCACTCACCTTCACCACTCACCACCTACTCCATTTCACTTCCAATTTTCTTTCCAATTCTCTCTCAAAACACACACACTCTTCCATAAACATCTAAGTTACTATTTTTCCAGCAAAAATCATCAAATACAAGCTTTGGTTATTACCTATAATCATCATAAAAATAATTACTCAAGAACACATCAAGAACACTTCCAAGTTTACAAGTTTACTTCCAAGTTTCCTAATCTATTCCAATCAATCATCTAAGATCAAGAAACCTTTGTTATTTATAGTAGGTTATCTTTATAAATCAAGGTAATATTCATATTCAAGCTTTGATTCAATTTCTATAACTATAACTATCTTAATTCGAGTAATAATCTTACTTGAACTTGTTTTTGTGTCATGATTCTATTTCAAGAACTTCCAAGCCATCAAAGATCTTTTGAAGCTCAAGTTATTTTTTCATTATTTCCAGTAGGTTTACCTACTAAACTTGAGGAAGTAATGATGTTCATAACATCATTCGATTCATATATATAAAACTACCTTATTCGAAAGTTTAAACTTGTAATCACTAGAACATAGTTTAGTTAATTCTAAACTTGTTCGCAAACAAAAGTTAATCCTTCTAACTTGACTTTTAAAATAAACTAAACAAATGTTCTATATCTATATGATATGCTAACTTAATGATTTAAAACCTGAAAACACGAAAAACACCGTAAAACCGGATATACGCCGTCGTAATAACACCGTGGGCTGTTTTGGGTTAGTTAATTAAAAACTATGATAAACTTTGATTTAAAAATTGTTCTTATGGGAAAATGATTTTTCTTATGAACATGAAACTATATCCAAAAATCATGGTTAAACTCAAAGTGGAAGTATGTTTTCTAAAATGGTCATCTAGACGTCATTCTTTCGACTGAAATGACTACCTTTACAAAAACGACTTGTAACCTGTATTTCCAACTATAAACTTATACTTTTTCTATTTATATTCATAAAATTAAGTTCAATATGAAATCATAGTAACTTGAAACACTCAAAACGGATTTAAAACGAAGAAGTTATGGGTAAAACAAGATTGGATATTTTTGCTTGTTGTAACTACGCGAAAATTGGTAACAAATCTATATTAATCATATCCTAGCTAACTCATATTGTATTATACATGTATTCTAATATATTATGTAATCTTGGGATACCATAGACACGTATGAAAATGTTTTGACATATCATATCGACCCATGTATATATATTTGGAACAACCATAGACACTCTATATGCAGTAATGTTGGAGTTAGCTATACAGGGTTGAGGTTGATTCCAAAAATATATATACTTTGAGTTGTGATCTGGCCTGAGACATGTATACACTGGGTCGTGGATTGATTCAAGATAATATATATCGATTTATTTCTGTACATCTAACTGTGGACAACTAGTTGTAGGTTACTAACGAGGACATCTGACTTAATAAACTTAAAACAGTAAAATGTATTAAAAATGTTGTAAATATATTTTGAACATACTTTGATATATATGTACATATTTTTTATAGGTTCATGAATCGACAGTGGCCAAGTCTTACTTCCCGACGAAGTAAAAATCTGTGAAAGTGAGTTATAGTCCCACTTTTAAAATCTAATATTTTGGGATGAGAATATATGCAGTTTTATAAATGTTTTACGAAATAGACACAAGTAAATGAAACTACATTATATGGGTAAATGATCGAAGCCGAATATGCCCCTTTTTGCTTGGTAACCTAAGAATTAGTACACCGATCTACTAATTGACGCGAATCCTAAAGATAGATCTATTGGGCCTAACGAACCCCATCCATGGTTGCGGATGCTTTAGTACTTCGAAGTTGTTTTATCATGTCTGATGGATTTCCCGGAATGATAGGGGATATTCTTATATGCATCTTATTTATGTCGGTTACCAGGTGTTCATCATATGAATGATTTTTATCTCTATGTATGGGATGTATATTGAAATATGAAATCTTGTGGTCTATTATTACAATTTGATAAATATATAGGTTAAACCTATAACTCACCAACATTTTTGTTGACGTTTAAAGCATGTTTATTCTCAGGTGATTATTAAGAGTTTCCGCTGTTGCATGCTAATATATGGACAAGATTTGGTGTCAGCATGCTTGTATAATATTGTTTAAAACTGCATTCGAGATTTATTTTGTTGTAACATATTAATATTGTAAATCAATATGTATTGGTAGTGTGTAAGTGTGATATTTTTATACTATCATTTCTGGATAATCTAGGTGGTGTCTTTTTAACCTTGTCGATAAAATAAAGGTTATGGTTTGTTTTAAAAATGAATGCAGTCTTTGAAAAACGTCTCATATAGAGGTCAAAACCTCGTAACGAAATCAATTAATATTGAACGTTTATAATCGATATGAACGGGACATTTCAGTTGGTATCCGAGCGTTGGTCTTAGAGAACCAGAATTTTTGCATTAGTGTGTCTTACCGAGTTTGTTTGGATGCATTAGTGAGTCTGGACTTCGACCGTGTTTTTCTTCAAAAACGATTGCTTAACATTTTTTGTTGGAAACTATATATTATTAACATGTAAATATATTAATATCTTAACGTGTTTGATATTATGTGATAGATGTCTACCTCTAGTACAAATCCCATCGACTCACCTAATAATAATGAAGAGTCGAATATACTTTGGGAAGATTCACAAATTTCCGAAGAGGAACCGGAAGAGGAGGAACCGGAAGAGGAGGAACCGGAAGAAGAGGAACTAGAAGAGGACGAACCGGAAGAGGAGGAACCGAAAGAAGAAGAGGTTCCGCAGGAAGAAATATTGATACCTACAGTAAATCGATTAAATAAAAGAAAATCCTCAACCAACGGACCAAAGTTAAAAATGGTCAATGGTGTTTCCGCTGAGGAAGCAAAATATTGGGAAGATTACCAATTTTCCGATGAATCGGATCCCGATGAGGATTCCGATGATGTTATAGAAATTACCTCGACCCAATTTAATAAAGCAAAAGAAAATAATAAGGGAAAAGGTATAAAAATAGAGAAACCTGATTCCAACCCCGATGAGCTTTATATGTATTCACAACCTCCGTATTTCCTAAATTGTAACAATAACCCGGGAACCTCTAAACCACCAGGTTTTTCTAAACCATTGTGGAAAACGACGGCTCGTATTAGAGGAACACCATATATCCCTAGAAAATTAGGAAAACGAACCAAGTCCGGAGAAGAAGAAACCAGTGATTCAGATTAAGGAGATGTAATCATGTTGTATATTATATGTATTGTAGTGTGCTTGTATTATATGTATTGTAGTGTGCTTGTACTTTTAAGGGTAGACAACCAAATATTTTAGAAGACCTACCAGAGGATATGATTGAGGAAATCTTGTCTAGAGTCGGTTAGAATTCATCAGCACAATTAGTTATGGCGAAATTAACTTGTCAAATATTTGAAAGACTTTCCAGAAATGCCTTAGTTTATAAAAGGCTTTCCTTTGATAGGTGGGGTATATCGCATTGGGGAGACCGTAAGTTACGCCGTGTTTTCTTCAAAGCGTTAAATGCGGGGAACCCAAATGCAATTTTACTCTATGGGTTAAGAACCTATTTTGACTCAACATATCCCAACATAGGATTTCATGAGTTAGAAAGAGCTTCTAACATGCAACATAAAGAAGCATGTTATACTTACGGGTTAGTGATGTTCGCTTCTCACCAAAGTGAGAAAAATAACATCGGATTACAACTATTAAATGAAACATTCCCACAGGTGACGGATTCAGTAGTTGGGGTGAGAAACAAGGTTTTTAGATTATTACGGGGCTGTTGGACATTACGAAACCCGTGTCCTTTTGACGACATTACAACATGCTGCCTAGCCAATGTTCATAACAGTTACTTTCCACAAGACCAAGGATGGGAAGTCGTCTTAGTAAAACCAGAGTGCATGACTTGTTTATGGACTTATGAATTACGTGTCTTTATTTCTTTTGCTGAATAACTTGCGTATTAACTAGAATTGCCTTTATAGCTGCCGAGTAGCAAAGTTATTATGTGCTATATTTCATCCTATATGTATAATAGCGGTATTGTAAGTTTGTAAAATATTGTATAAAATTTGAACGCGAAATTTTATTATAATCAGTTTTTTCATATAGAATTGTAGTAGTTGAATTGTATATTAGCTACTAGGTATGAACTTAACGGGTAGGTACTACCTGAATTAAAAACTATAAAACGCTAATATGAAGAAAAAGCTTTTATAAATAAGTTCATACTATGCTACAAAATACTATTGACTACTCTTAAAATTCTATATAATTAACTTAATTCTTTTGGGCTATTTTTGAAGGAAATGGCACCGGCGACTCGTCAGAATTTGAACATGAGCGAGGAAGACTTCCGTGTTTTCCTTGCTGCAAACATAGCCGCAGTACAGGCTGCGATGCAAAATAACAATAACTCTGGATCTAGCAGTGGAACTAATTTCACAAGAAATCGTGTAGGATGCTCCTACAAAGAATTCACTGCCTGCAAACCTTTGGAATTTGATGGAACCGAGGGTCCAATTGGATTGAAACGGTGGACCGAGAAGGTTGAATCGGTGTTTGCCATAAGTAAATGTACTGAAGAAGACAAAGTAAAGTACGCTACGCATACCTTCACAGGTACGGCTCTAACATGGTGGAATACCTATCTCGAGCAGGTAGGACAAGATGCTGCTTACGCACTACCATGGTCAGCATTCAAGCAATTGATGAATGAGCAGTATCGTCCCAGAAACGAGGTCAACAAGCTCAAGGTAGAGCTTAGAGGATTACGAACGCAAGGTTTTGATATCACCATGTACGAACGACGATTCACCGAATTGTGCCTATTGTGTCCCAGAACGTTCGAAGACGAAGAAGAGAAGATCGACGCATTTGTGAAAGGGTTACCGGAAAGGATTCAAGAAGATGTGAGTTCACACGAGCCCGCCTCCATACAAAAGGCAAGTCGAATGGCTCACAAATTAGTGAACCAGATCGAAGGAAGGATTAAAGAGCAGACGACTGAAGAGGCTAACATGAAACAAGTCAAGAGAAAGTGGGAAGAAACCAATGACAAGAGTCACCAATACAACAACAACAATCACAACCACAATCGCAATAACTATCCCAACAACCGCAACATTAATCGCAACAACAACTTCAATAAACGTCCTAACAACAACTACAATAACCGTCCCAATAACAATAACAACAACAACAATAGCAACAATAACAATCCCAACAACAATCTCAATAACAACAATGGCAACAAAAACCAAAAACAGTCATGCCAAAGGTGTGAAGAGAATCACCAGGGGCTCTGCATGACATTTTGCACTAGGTGTAGAAGAAATGGTCATGGTGCAGCAAAGTGTGAGGCCTACGGACCAAAGTTTAATAGAATTAAAAGAACAAATAATGTCGAAACAGATAATGCCGCCATAGTTTGCTTTGCATGTGAAAAATTGGGCCACATTAGTAGAAGTTGCCCGAATCATGGGAATGCTAGTGGGAAGGGCCGCAGAAGAGTTTTCAATATTAATACGGCAGAAGCGCAGGAAGACCCGGAGCTTGTTACGGGTACGTTTCTTATTGACAATAAATCTGCTTATGTTTTATTTGATTCGGGTGTGGATAGAAGCTATATGAGTAGAGATTTTTGTGCTAAACTAAGTTGTCCACTGACGCCTTGGGATAACAAATTTTTACTCGAATTAGCAAACGGTAAATTAATTACAGCAGATAATATATGTCGGAATTGAGAAATTAATTTGGTTAGCGAAACATTTAAGATTGATTTGATATCAGTAGAGTTAGGGAGTTTTGATGGGATAATCGGCATGGATTGGTTGAAAAAGTAGAGAGCAGAAATCGTATGTTACAAAAATGCAATTCGTATTGTACGAAAAAAAGGAAATCCCTTAATGGTGTACAGAGAAAAGAACAATGCGAAGCTAAATCTTATTAGTAATTTAAAAGCGCAAAAACTAATAAGAAAAGGTTGCTATGCTATTCTAGCACATGTCGAGAAAGTACAAACCAAAGAAAAGAACATCAATGATGTTCCCGTCGCAAAAGAATTTCCCGATGTATTTTTGAAATAATTACCGGGACTGCCTCCACACCGATCTGTTGAATTTCAAATAGATCTCGACATCTCGTACCAGGAGCTGCACCAATAGCTCGTGCTCCATACAGACTTGCACCCAGCGAAATGAAGGAACTCCAAAGCCAATTACAAGAACTTTTAGAGCGTGGTTTTATACGACCAAGTACATCACCATGGGGAGCTCCTGTTTTGTTTGTCAAAAAGAAGGATGGTACATTCAGGTTGTGTATCGACTACCGAGAGTTGAATAAACTTACCATCAAGAATCGTTACCCACTACCGAGAATTGACGACTTATTTGGTCAACCACAAGGCTCATCAGTTTATTCAAAGATCGATTTACGTTCCGGGTATCATCAAATGCTGGTGAAGGAGGATGATATTCCGAAGACTGCTTTCAGGACGCGTTACAGTCATTACGAGTTTATGGTTATGCCGTTTGGGTTGACTAACGCACCAGCTGTGTTCATGGACCTCATAAACCGAGTGTGTGGACCATACCTTGACAAGTTTGTCATTGTTTTCATTGATGACATACTTATTTACTCAAAGAATGATCAAGAGCACGAAGAACATTTGAGAAAAGTGCTAGAGTTGTTGAGGAAAGAAAAACTATACGATAAGTTTTCAAAGTGTGCATTTTGGTTGGAAGAAGTTCAATTCCCCGGTCACATAGTGAACAAAGAAGGTATTCAAGTGGATCCGGCAAAGATTGAAACCGTTGAAAAGTGGGAAACCCCAAAAATTCCGAAGCATATACGCCAATTTTTAGGACTGGCTGGTTACTACAGAAGGTTCATCAAAGATTTTTCCAAAATAGCAAAACCCTTGACTGCATTAATGCATAAAGGGAAGAAATTTGAATGGAAGGATGAGCAGGAAAAAGCGTTTCAATTGTTGAAGAAAAAGTAAACTACGTCACCTATATTGTCATTGCCTGAAGGGAATGATGATTTTGTGATATATTGTGATGCCTCAAAGCAAGGTCTCGGTTGTGTATTAATGCAACGAACGAAGGTAATTGCTTATGCGTCCAGACAATTGAAGATTCACGAGCAAAATTATACGACTCACGATTTGGAATTGGGCATCGTTGCTTTTGCATTAAAGACTTAGAGGCACTACTTATATGGGGTTAAAAGTAGTATATATACTGACCACAAAAGTCTCCAACACAAACTTAACATGAGGCAGCGTAGGTGGATTGAATTGTTGAATGATTATGACTTTAAGATTCGTTACCACCCGGGGAAGGCGAATGTGGTAGCCGACGCTTTGAGTAGAAAGGATAGAGAACCTATACGGGTAAAAGCTATGAATATAATTATTCATACTAACCTTACTACTCAAATAAAGGAGGTGCAGCAGGGAGTTGTAAAAGAAGGAAAGTTGAAGAATGAAATACCCAAAGGATCGGAAAAACATCTTAATATTCGAAAAAACAGAACCCGGTATAGGGCTGAAAGAATTAGGGTACCAAAGTTTGGAGATGTGAGAGAAAAGGTAATTAAGGAAGCACATAAAACCAGATATTCAATACATCCCGGAGCGGGGAAGATGTACCAAGTCAGCACACTTTCTGCCAATGAGAGAAGATGATAAAATGGAGAAGTTGGCGCGATTATACTTGAAGGAAGTTGTCTCCAGACATGGAATACCAATCTCTATTATCTCAGATAGGGATGGCAGATTTGTTTCAAGATTTAGGCAGACATTGCAACAAGCATTGGGGACTCGTATAGACATGAGTACTGCTTATCATCCACAAACTGATGGGTAAAGTGAAAGGACGATACAGACCCTTGAAGACATGCTACGAGCATGTGTTATCGATTTCGGAAACAGTTGGGATCGACACCTACCGTTAGCAGAATTTTCCTACAACAACAGTTACCATTCGAGTATTGAGATGGCGCCGTTTGAAGCACTTTATGGTAGAAAGTGCAGGTCTCCGATTTGTTGGAGTGAAGTGGGGGATAGACAGATTACGGGTCCGGAGATAATTCAAGAAACTACCGAGAAGATCATCCAAATTCAACAACGATTGAAAACTGCCCAAAGTCGACAAAAGAGCTATGCGGACATTAAAAGAAAAGATATAGAATTTGAGATTGGAGAGATGGTCATGGTTAAGGTTTCACCTTGGAAAGGCGTTGTTCGATTTGGTAAATGGGGGAACTAAATCCAAGGTACATTGGACCATTCAAGATTATAGATTGTGTCGGACCAGTCGCTTACCGACTTGACTTATCGCAACAACTCGCCGGGGTACATAATACTTTTCATGTCTCGAATTTGAAGAAATTTTTTGCTAAAGAAGATCTCACCATTCCATTAGACGAGATTACAATTAACGAAAAACTATAATTCATTGAAGAACCCGTCGAAATAATGGATCGTGAGGTTAAAAGACTTAAGCAAAACAAGATACCAATTGTTAAGGTTCGATGGAATGCTCGTAGAGGACCCGAATTCACCTGGGAGCGTGAAGATCAGATGAAGCTGAAATACCCTCACCTATTTCCAGAAGATGCGTCAACACCTTCAACAGCTTAAAATTTCGGGACGAAATTTATTTAACGGGTAGGTACTATTGATAGTGCTCCAAATGAACATATATTTAGACGCAATATCATTCCAAAATGTAATGTTTTTAATTGTAATTTCCTTATTTTTAGTTGTAATAGTTTAAATAAATAAGTGCGAAGACGAAAGACAAAAATCGCTCAAAAATGAAGATTTAAAGACGAAAATGAAAATTTGAAAGACGAGAACGTCCAAAATGCTCAAACGTACAAGTTACAATCCAAGTGGTTCAATTTATTGATGAATAACGTCTAAAATTTACAAGAGTACAAGTCGCGAAACATAAAGTACAAGATATCTAAGCATACGAAAAGGCGTTCGAAAATCCGGAACTGAGACATGAACCAACTTTCAATGCGCGACGCAACGGAGCTGAAAGTACAAGTCAAGTATGCACAAGAATATAATATAATATTTAAATAATTCATAATAATATATAATAATATCTCAATTTACAAATTGAGAATTAGGAACGTGCATATGAACAAGTTGATTTATTCAACTTTAACAAATTTCAAACTTGGTACAGTAATTTATATGGCTAAAAATACCACATGCAGAGAACAAGCATCGACACCTTTTCTTTCTTTCTTCCTCCTGTAAAGAAATATATATTATAATTTTAATATTAAGTTAATAATAATAATAAGGTTATTGTAGCAAATGTTTTAAGGGTTTTAAGTTGGAACTCTGTCCGTGTAACGCTACGCGATAAATAATCACTGTAAGCTATGTTTTTTTCCTTTTTAAATTAATGTCTCGTAACTAAGTTATTATTATGCTTATTTAAGTCGAAATAATCGTGATGATTGACTAAATATTAAGACGGGGTTATTGAATTTTGGACCATAATTAAGGTTTGGACAAAAGACCGACACTTGTGGAAATTGGACTATTGACTATTAATAAATGGGGGTATTGTCTAATTGAGTGACAACTCATTGGAGTCTGTCGAACCCATCTTCAAATTAATTAACCTAATAATTAATAATGATTATGGTTGTCCTATTTAGTGGCGTTCATATGGAATCTATTATAATCATTTAATTAATTATTCGGGTTGGGTAATTGATTATTCAAACTGATCAAGTAGGTAAATTAATATTCATATCTAATCAAAACAGGGGTGGATTACATACAGTGATAACTGGTGTAATTGTTGACAGAAGTGATAACTGCGTCACAGTTTAAATCCCTAATTAGTGGGAATATTTGACTTCGGTTATAAGGGTAAGTTGACGAGGACACTCGCACTTTATATTTATGACCGATGGACTATTATGGACAAAAACCAGATAGGTATCAAATAAACCAGGACAAAGGACAATTAACCCGGATAACAATTAATTAAATCAAAACGTCAAACATCATGATTACGGAAGTTTAAATAAGCATAATTCTTTTATTTTATATTCTATCGCAATTTTATTTACTGTTAATTTTATTTATCGTTATTTATTTATTTTACGCACTTTAATTATTGTCATTTATCTTTACGCTTAAAAATATAAAATCGACAAACCGGTCATTAAACGGTAAAACCTCCCCTTTTTATATTATTATTACTATATATATATATATATATATATATATATATATATATATATATATATATATATATATATATTTGTATAAATATAGTTGTTAAAAATATAGTACGTAATCACTAGCTCCCTGTGGAACGAACCGGACTTACTAAAAGCTAAACTACTCTACGATTAGGTACACTGCCTATAAGTGTTGTAGCAAGGTTTAGGTATATCCCATCCATAAATTAAATAAAACTTGTGTAGTTTGTATCGTATTTCATATTAAAATAATAATATATTTCGTACACCTTCGCTTTAACATCAACTGTAGTGACCCGAACCTTTCCATAATTATATATTAATTGAAAACTATATTTGCATGATTAAATGTTTCTAATGTGTTAAGCAATCAAACTTGTTAAGACTTGATTATTTGAAATGAGTTTCATGTAGACAATTGACCACCCAAGTTGATCGACGATTCACGAACGTTAAAAGTTGTAAAAACGACATGACGATATATATATGGATATACATATAGTTAACATGAGATTATGATAAGTAAATATCTCCATAAGTATATTAGCAATGAGTTATATACATAAAAATGAGACTACTAAGTTAAGAAACTCGAAACGATATATATAACGATTATCGTTATTACAACGTCTTACTAAATACATATGTATCATATTAAGATATTGTTACACTATATTTAACGTGATAAAATGATAATTTTATTTATCATTAAGTATGTTAACAATGAACTACATATGTAAAACAAGACTACTAACTTAAGAATTTTGAAACGAGGCATATATGTAACGATTATCGTTGAAATGACATTTTAATGTATATATATCATATTAAGATATATTCATACATCATAATATCTTGATAATGTAATAATTTAACATCTCATTAGATATAATAAACAATGGGTTAACAACATTAATGAGATCGTTAACTTAAAGGTTTCAAAACAACACTTACATGTAACGACTAACGATGACTTAACGACTCAGTTAAAATGTATATACATGTAGTGTATTTAGATGTATTAGTACACTTTTGAAAGACTTCAAGACACATATCAAAGTACTTCTACTTAACAAAAATGCTTACATTTGCATTCTCATTCATTTTCATCAACAATTCTACTCGTATGCAACCATATTTGTACTCGTACAATACCCAGCTCCTAGACGTATATACTATTAGTATATACACATAATAATTCAGCTCTTAGAAGCCCTAGATAGTCAACAAACATGTGGAACCAACAATTAGATAACCAGCATGACTTATGAGTAAGGAAACAAAAACAAGAACTCCTTTTAACCCCACTCACCTTCACCACTCACCACCTACTCCATTTCACTTCCAATTTTCTTCCCAATTCTCTCTCAAAATACACACACTCTTCCATGAACGTCTAAGTTACTATTTTTCCAGCAAAAATCATCAAATACAAGCTTTAGTTATTACTTATAATCATCATAAAAACAATTACTCAAGAACACATCAAGTTTACAAGTTTACTTCCAAGTTTCCTAATCCATTCCAAGCAATCATCTAAGATCAAGAAACCTTTGTTATTTACAGTAGGTTATCTTTATAAATCAAGGTAATATTCATATTCAAGCTTTGATTCAATTTCTATAACTATAACTATCTTAATTCGAGTAATAATCTTACTTGAACTTGTTTTTGTGTCATGATTCTATTTCAAGAACTTCCAAGCCATCAAATATCCTTTGAAGCTCAAGTTATTTTTTCATCATTTCCAGTAGGTTTACCTACTAAACTTGAGATAGTAATGATATTCATAATATCATTCGATTCATATATATAAAACTACCTTATTTGAAGGTTTAAACTTGTAATCACTAGAACATAGTTTAGTTAATTCTAAACTTGTTCGCAAACAAAAGTTAATCCTTCTAACTTGACTTTTAAAATCAACTAAAAACATGTTCTATATCTATATGATATGCTAACTTAATGATTTAAAACCTAAAAACACGAAAAACACCGTAAAACCGGATATACGCCGTCGTAGTAACACCACGGGCTGTTTTGGGTTAGTTAATTAAAAACTATGATAAAATTTTATTTAAAAGTTGTTATTCTGGGAAAATTATTTTTCTTATGAACATGAAACTATATCCAAAAATCATGGTTAAACTCAAAGTGGAAGTATGTTTTCCAAAATGGTCATCTAGACGTCATTCTTTCGATTGAAATGACTACCTTTACAAAAACGACTTGTAACCTGTATTTCTGACTATAAACTTATACTTTTTCTGTTTATATTCATAAACTTAAGTTCAATATGAAACCATAGCAACTTGAATCACTCAAAATGGATTTAAAACGAAGAAGTTATGGGTAAAACAAGATTGGATATTTTTGCTTGTTGTAACTACGTGAAAATTGGTAACAAATCTATATTAATCATATCCTAGCTAACTCATATTGTATTATACATGTATTCTAATATATTATGTAATCTTGAGATACCATAGACACGTATGCAAATGTTTGACAAATCATATCGACCCATGTATATATATTATTTGGAACAACCATAGACACTCTATATGCAGTAATGTTGGAGTTAGCTATACAGGGTTGAGGTTGATTCCAAAAATATATATACTTTGAGTTGTGATCTAGCCTGAGACGTGTATACACTGGGTCGTGGATTGATTCAAGATAATATATATCGATTTATTTCTGTACATCTAACTGTGGACAACTAGTTGTAGGTTACTAACGAGGACATCTCACTTAATATACTTAAAACAGTAAAATGTATTAAAAATGTTGTAAATATATTTTGAACATACTTTGATATATATGTACATATTTGTTATAGGTTCGTGAATCGACCAGTGGCCAAGTCTTACTTCCCGACGAAGTAAAAATATGTGAAAGTGAGTTATAGTCCCACTTTTAAAATCTAATATTTTGGGATGAGAATACATGCAGTTTTATAAATGTTTTACGAAATAGACACAAGTAAATGAAACTACATTATATGGGTGAATGATCGAAGCCGAATATGCCCCTTTTTGCTTGGTAACCTAAGAATTAGTAAACCGATCTACTAATTGACGCGAATCCTAAAGATAGATCTATTGGTTCTAACGAACCCCATCCATGGTTGCGGATGCTTTAGTACTTCGATGTTGTTTTATCATGTCCGATGGATTTTCCGAAATGATAGGGGATATTCTTATATGCATCTTGTTAATGTCGGTTACCAGTTGTTCACCATATGAATGATTTTTATCTCTATGTATGAGATGTATATTGAAATATGAAATCTTGTGGTATATTATTACAATTTGATAAATATATAGGTTAAACCTATAACTCACCAACATTTTTGTTGACGTTTAAAGCATGTTTATTCTTAGGTAATTATTAAGAACTTCCACTGTTGTATGCTAATATATGGACAAGATTTGGTGTCAGCATGCTTGTATAATATTGTTTAAAACTGCATTCGAGATTTATTTTGTTGTAACATATTAATATTGTAAACCAATATGTATTGGTAGTGTGTAAGTGTGATATTTTTAGATTATCATTTCTGGATAATCTAGGTGGTGTCTTTTTAACCTTGTCGATAAAATAAAGGTTATGGTTTGTTTTAAAAACGAATGCAGTATTTGAAAAACGTCTCATATAGAGGTCAAAACCTCGCAACGAAATCAATTAATATGGAACGTTTATAATCGATATGAACGGGACATTTCACAAACAAACTGATGTGAGCTGGGACAGGCGGCCATGCGATCGCATGGCCAGGAAGCACTAATTCCATGCGATCGCATGGCTAAGGAATGCTGGTCAGGTTTTATAAATTGGCCAGTTTGTCGAACAAAAAACACGCACCTCTTCACACTCTTCTTTCTTTCTTTCTGTGATTCATATTTATATTTATATTTATAATTATAATTTTAATTTAATTTAATAATAATAAGGTTATTGTAAGAAATGTTTTACGGGTTTTAAAGTTGGAACTCTATCCGTGTAACGCTACGCGATAAATAATCACTGTAAGCTATGTTCTTCCTTTTTAAATTAATGTATCGTAACTAAGTTATTATTATGCTTATTTGAGCCGAAGTAATCGTGATGTTGGACTAAATATTAGGATGGGGTTATTGGATTTTCTACCATAATTGGGGTTTGGACAAAAGACCGATACTTGTGGACATTGGACTATGGACTATTAATAGATGGGGGTATTGTCTAATCGAATGACAATTCATTGGAATCTGTCGAACCTATCTTCAAATTAGTTCATCTAATAATTATTAAATGATTATGTATGTCATATTTAGTGACGTTTATACGACATCTTTTTTACAATAATTTAATTAATTATTCGGGTTGGGTAATTGATTATTCATTCTGATCAAGTGGGTAAATTAATATTCATATCTCATTAAAACATGGGTGGATTACATACAAGGATAATTGGTGTAATTGTTAACAAAGTATTAAAACCTTGGATTACACGCAGTCGATAACCTGGTGTAATTATTAACAAAGTATTAAAACCTTGTTACAGTCTAAATCCCTAATTAGTTGGAATATTTGACTTCGGGAATAAGGTTAATTTGACGAGCATTTTATAATTATGACCGATGGACTATTATGGGCAAAAACCAGATAGGTTTCAAATAATCCAGGACAAAGGACAATTAACCCATGGTAATAAATTAAAATAAAAACGTCAAACATCATGATTACGGAAGTTTAAATAAGCATAATTATTTTATTGTATTTCTCATCGCAATTTTATTTACTGTTATTTTATTTATCGTCATTTATTTATTTTACGCACTTTAATTATTGTCATTTATCTTTACGCTTAAAATATAAAATCGACAAACCGGTCATTAAACGGTAAAACTCCCCTTTTATATATTATTAACAGTATATATATATATATATATATATATATATATATATATATATATATATATATATATATATATATATATATATATATATTTGTATAAATATAGTTGTATAAAAATATAGTACGTAATCACTAGCTCCCTGTGGAACAAACCGGACTTACTAAAAGCTAAACTACTCTATGATTAGGTACACTGCCTATAAGTGTTGTAGCAAGGTTTAGGTATATCCCATCCGTAAATTAATTAAAACTTGTATCATATTTCGTAGTAAAAATAATAGTATTTCGTACACCTCCGCTGCACACATCAGCGACCATCATTGCAACATATCGATTGAGACGAATCGGTGAAAATTCTTCATCTTTAATATACTACAAGCAGTCCACGAATATTTTGAGGTCATCTTTTGTGTCAATTTCTTCATCACGATACTTGAAAGAGAACTCTTCCCCACATTCTTTTGAGAGATTGTGGAGGGAACGGACATGATTACGTAGATTATGCATTTCTTGCATTTGATGTATAGAAAATGGAAAATCTGAAATGTAAAGACGCCTGAAGAAATCGCGGTAAACATCCAGTCTTCGTTTAGAATTTAGCAGATTTCCGATGAACGGGGCATCTGGATTATCTATGTAACGTCCTTTCTTGGAATCATACTTTATCAAGAACGGATATCGAAAAAAGGTTGGATATTCTTCCTGTATTTCATCTTCCATGTGTAGGAGTTCATTGAGACTGAACCCTCCTTTTGTATCGCGAAAAGGGTCGAATCCTGGTTCGTTTGAATAAAATTTCTCTAAAAGCAATGAAATCCTCGGGTTAGACGAAATTGTCCGACCTCTTAGGCTATAAGAATCAGAAACTGGAGGCTTCTGATGAAACTCATTCGGGTTTAGATCCATTTTTGATGAAACTGTTATTATTTTTTGTTTTATAGACAATAACCTCCCTGGTTTCCGAAGTTGGAGGAGGATGGATATCTTCCGAATCTTCTTCGTAGTCAGTTAAGTTCGTCATGGATCCTACAGAAATAATCGTAATAGTATTAATAATTTTGGTTTTTTTATATTTTAGATAATTAGGGTTTCTCTAAAGGTGACTAATAATCCTATACCATCAAACTTTTCGATTGTTAAGCGTGAGTGTTTCAGTCAATCTATATTTGAAACGAATGGCCAGGACGACTTCGAAGAGGCAGGATCCTTTTGGTTCCAATGTAATTGGAGACTGTTCAGAAAATCCAACAACCAAGTCCGTGTAATAGTCGTGTTCCTAGACACCACTCATGAATCTCATATATCTTAATAGAATCATAGATTACCTTAGCAAACAGAAAATTCGATCCCGGGCAGCGGCGCCAAAAACTTTAACTACCTACTGATATGCCTAAAATGGACGGTTTAATGTGTGCTGTGTCGTTAGGTCGACTGAACGCCTACTCAAGTACCAACAGGAGCTAATGTTTTTATGATTTATATTTAGCTGGGGTCTCTAGCCATAATTTACCTACTTGCTTCTTTCTGTAACAAGTAAAGGATAAGTATAACCTAGGTTCGTATTTTTGTACGTTTGATAGTAACGTGGGACCGTAGTACGTCTAAAGATAACCCTATAGCAAGTGAGATGTATTTAATAAACTAAGGGTAGATATACTACTAATAAAATAAATGACATATAGAGTTAACGGGTTGAATGCAATAGTTAGGGTTGTAGGGAGATTACCTATAGAGTTCTACTTCCTAGAATGAGCACTACACCTTAATTAAGAGGAGGTAACCTAATTGATTTGTCACTAAGAGACTAGGCTTTGAAGATTCTGGACGATACATCATCTCCTACTCCCAAGGCTAATCTTAAAGATTGAAGCGACCTATCTTGGATGGAATCCTAGGTTCATGAACAGAGTGATATACCTAAGAAAGGTTCCGACTTTTCTTAATCCTAGTTGGTATTACTACTATACGAATCTACCACTTAATACTATAGCTATGCCTTAACATTAACGGATGTGCAATCTTAGTTATTCTAAGGTACTGCTAATTGGATTAGAATTCTCTCCTTTGCGATCAATTACTCAACCCCGGATCATTGTATAGCATCACGAGGACACTACTTCTGACGCGAATCATGATTTTGACTAGACTAGTATTCATAAGAATCCTATAGTACTAACCTAATCACAATCTTAAGGCGCGCAGCTCTTCTCTGATAGATAGTTACCTTATCTATACGTAGGTACTAAACCTTATTGTGATGTTAAGCACACATAACTACTTACCCTGTATCCTATGATTGATCAATTCATAACACTAGGTTATAGCCACGTGAGTAATTAGAAAGGGTGGTCCATAAATTAGACCTCTAAACCATCAAGGTTTCAGCATAACAACACCATAAGTTACAGATAAATATTAACAAACATGGCAATTATAACGGATAGGTAAATGCATACATTAATTCAAGATAACCAAATATATCATTAAATTAAGGAAAGTGTTCACCGTATACAAATGACGTGAACCGTTACAAGTGCTTGACAACTTCTAGACCACTCCTAGTACAATCTTCGACGTTCGTGTCTGGGTACTTAATTTCCCGCACGGAGGTGAGAAGGCCTCGAAAGTATCTAGCTTCCCGAAGGAAAGAAGCTAGAAAAACCAATAATATTGTAGTGAGTGAGGTGAAGAAAAGGTTGTGTTAAATGGTTACAATTGAACTCTTTTTATACTAGTTCCTGGCCTGGAAAGCCGTTTTTGGCAGGCCGTTCAATTTGATGGCAGGCTGTCCAATTTGATGGCTGGCCGTCCAATAAGCCCGTCTAATTTGCTGTTGGGCCGTCCACCAGGCTGGCAGTCCGTTTGATAGGCCCGTTGTTTAGGCCACCCATTTTTAATTAGGCAGGCCGTCCACCATACTATGGCAGGCCGTGTTTTTGGACTTTGGCAGTCCGTTTACTTCTAGAAGCTTCCCAGGTTTTCTGCCGTTTTCGCTCTAGATTCTCCGTTTTAAGCCCATTTTCGTTAATTCTTCTTGCGTTGTCTTCATAATCACTTGATCTATCAAATAAGACAAATAAATGCTCAATTCTATAGAAAAGGTTAATTAATTCGTGCTTTTAGGACTGAATATCGGGGGTAAAAACGTGTCTTTTTAGCCGATATCAGTAATCCAAACTAAAGAGTTAAACTCGAATGACCCTTAATCCTCCATCTTTGAAGATCAACGTGGACCGAACCCCTTGGATCTAATCCATGCTTGATCACTTGCTAAAACCGATTTCATACTCATCACTGTCATTATCATAATCTTCTCCGTCCCCATCGTTGATGGTAACGGACATCACAAGAGATGCAATCGATCCCAAATCTGAATTGTTAAATCGTTACACAAACATGGATGGTGGTGTACTCGATCTAATAGATCTGAGTCGTTTACTCTTTTTCTCCTTTAATCATTTATGCTAGAAATGGGTCATAGAAAAATCGTCATTTGGGTTCAATTCGTTGGCAGATTCATGAACCCAGGTTCTTGCTGTGATTCTTCATTTAGGTTCGATTTGTGGTTCGTGCTTCAGCTCATCACCAACGCCGTCGTCACCATCGTGATTTGGCTTCGATTCGTGATTCGTGATACAGTTTATCACTAGATTCATGCTTCAAATATGTATTTTTTTAATTGAAGAAATTGATTTATAAAAGGTTAAAACAGAGGTATATTAGATTTAAAATGAACTTGCGAATTTGATTTTGTTATAATGGTTATTATCTTTGTGATTTATAAAGGTTAAAACTTGTGAATTTGTTATTATTATTTGATTTGCATTCTGCATTTTTACATTGTTTGGCTATCTGATTATATTATTTTATTTTTTGGTAATATCATATTCTGTTCTTGGGTTTTTTTATAAAGTGTTGTTACCAAAATATAGAAACACGAAAAAAGAAAGAAAAGTGAAGGTGTTTTGGATTTTGAAATTTTCGTAATGGAATTGGTTTGGAATTTATTGAATTTATCTAGAGTTTGTGATTTAGGGATGAAGATGAAGAATAAAAGAAGGGAGAAAAGGAAAGAGAATTGGGAAAGAAATTAGATGAGAAAGATGACAATAAAAATGAAGTTAAAATACTGAAATCCTATTATCAAACATATCAAACATGTGATACTAGCAAACATATCAAATGTAACCACTACAAAAAAAAAATAAAAAATTGGTCTTTCAAAACCTGCCGAAAGGTCCTATTATGTACCTTGATAAAACATTTAGGCTGAAAAGACCCTTATTTTAATTGACCTCTCACACCCCTGTCCCAATAGGGTTTTGTGAGTCCGAATAGCGTAACCTGTTAGGACCTTACGAAGGGTTCAATTAACCTATTAGGACGCTATTTATGGTCTTATAATCGAATTTCTAAATCACAAAACATATAAGGACTTTATTAAAAGATTCCTAAAAACATATTAGGATCCTTAAAAAGGGTCATACTATCTGAAATAAGCTAATGGAACCCCTGAATGAGGGTCCTAATATGTTCATGGAACCCTTCTTAAAGTCCTAATAGGTTATCATAGAAGTTTGGTAATAAGGTAATTTTTAACAATTATATTTAATTGTTGCAAGCTTAAAGAACCAAAACTTTTCCGAAAAGTCCTTATTACGACTAAAAAGGCTATATGAATTATTTTTAACTAATATTTATACAATCATGTATCGAATGTTGGTTAAGATTTTTATCATAGGTTTATTATATTGTGATGGGATATTTTTGCTAATTATATTGCATTTAGGTATATGGAAAAGTCCATTTTTAAAGCCCTTAATTCGATTTTTTTTTTCGGAAAATTGGTTTATATTGCTTTTTCTATATAACTAATTATGCTTGTTATAAAATTTTTGGGATACCATTTACATCTCAATCGTATTTTTCAGGATGCCTCAATTCACTTTACGGGATAACGAAGACTTACCGGAAAGACTTCGCCACTTAAATAGTGCGGCTACGTTTGAGCCGTTGTTCTGAAAATGGATAAACAAGAAAAGGGGCGACTTTAGGATTATTGATTGGGAGGTGATGAAAAATTGTGGATGGGCGGATGATTTAAGAGAGGTGTTAGAATTTACCACGGGTAATCAGCTTTATGATCTGTGGACTCGTCTATTCAGTATAGATGAGAAGGTGTTAGTCGAGGTTTATGCCGAGTTTATGGCCACTTGGCAATTTGATGATGAGATCGACTCAGCTCAGTATTTGACTGATCCATGCATCTGTTTTAGCTACAGCAATGAGTATATTGATCTAACTTTGGGGCAATTCGCCACATATCTCGAGCTTTACGATCCAGCACATATCGAGGGTCACATTTTCACCCACAGTAGTACTGATGAGGGTCCACGGGTTCATAATCAGAACGCGTGGAATGAGTTATCTTCTGTTCGACCTTGGAAATCTACAACCAAAGCCTCAAAGATCGACAACCCAGCACACCGAGTCGTGCACCATCTGCTTTCACACTCTATTCTATCGAAAGGAATATACGGTAGTAACATTCAGGCCAAGGACATACGGATGATTCACCATATGCGCATCCAACATAACTATCAGGTCGCATATTTGGTAGCTAAGGCAATATCGACCGAGCAGACTTCGCCCATCACATCTTGGTCATTTTTGGCCCCGTCATCACGAGATTGGTTAAGAGGATGGGTTTGATTAATGAGGGTGAAGAGTTTATAGTTGAGAAGGGTTCAATTCCGATCAGTTATGTGTTTCTTGTTGATGCTTGGGATGCGATCAGTATTACGGATGGTGTGTTAATACCGAGGAGGATCGAGCATCTTCCTAATACAAAGGATAGGGTAGTTCATGGTGTCCATATTACTCCCTAGACGTTTCATCCCGACCCTAGGACGGTTACCAGGGTACGTAGGAGACAACAGGGAGGGGATGCACCAGTTGGAGGAGGACCACCACCTATGGAGGAGCAGGTCCATGAGGAGCATGGTCACGATTATGAGGAGCAATTTCAGACTGATCCTGAGCCTGATGCGAGACCTTCAGTACCTAGATATCCTCCTTTTTCCATTTTTACTATGGTGATCCACTCAGTGATGACTCGAACATGATGATGGCACGAGGACAAGCCAACCAGTATCATGACCATTACTAGCAGTAGCTGATGCACGGATACGCACCTCTTCCATTTCCAGATTTGATTGTTATCCCACATTATGAGCGTCGACCGAGCATGACTAGCACCAGCCCTCAGCCCAACCAGCACTTTACTCAGCACACAGTCTTCCCAACTCATCCATCAATGACGCATGTGTCGCCAGGATATGGTGTTGATACTACTATGGTGGATGTACCTATCATACCCATAGTAACTGATAACTCCTAAATTATACAGTTTTTTGATAACATTTTGAGGAGTTATCTTAGTATTTTTGAGTCATTTTGATGCCAAAACACACTAAAATGGGTAAAAATGGGAAAAAGATATTTTTAATGATTATGTCCAAGTTATGTATTAAACAGGATCAAAAATAAAGAAAATTACAAAGTGGCTAGATGAAGCCGCCGGCATGGTGATAATGAAGCCGACGGCTTTGGAGCTGAAAGTACCAGAATGTTCCAGAATCGATGTAAAATTGAAAGAACTTGTTGATCAAGAAAAAGGCAAAGGAAGCCGCCGGCTTCCCAATGAAGCCACCGGCCTGGTTGACACGGTTTCTCAACTTATCGATCAAGTTCAAGTAAAAATTGAAACAAAATCAAGATAAAATCAGAAAGATCCGGCGAATCAAGTGAAGCCGCCGGCCTGGCATGAAGCCGCCGGCTTCAGTATGACGGTTACAAGATCTGGCTTGCGGATTAAGTTTAACTTGCACGAGGAGTCACCGACTCAAAGCAAGCCGCCGGCTTCCCACTGAAGTCGCCGGCTTGGCCACCGCCCCAGAATTCTATAAATTAAGGTCTCTGGTCTCAGTTTTCATATGTTCAGAAGTAGATAGTTTTTCCAGATTTTGTTAGCTCATTTTTTAGGGGTTTTCTCTAAACCCTTAGGTTAGATTTACTTTTTGTAATCAAGATTCAAGATTTAATTCAAGTCTTTTTACATCTACCTTCTTTTTGAGGTATGATTCTATCCTTATTTTATTGTTTTGTCTATTTTATTTTCTGTATTCGTTTCTGTTCGTCTTTTACTATGAACTAAACGTTCATAGTGATTACGTGGACGAAAGATAAACTTCATCTGGGATTCAGATGAAGTCGCCGGCTTCACCCTCAAGCCGCCGGCTTGGAGTGAAGGAAGCTGCCAGCTTCGTGCTTTATTCTGTGCAATTTCTGGTTCTTTTTCAGATCTGTATGGTTGAGTTTCTGTAATGATATTTGAATAATTTTGAATATGTTTTGTTTAACTACACTTGTTTGCCATACTTAATGATTAAATAACATGATTTTAGGGTTGATTAGTCCTTGATCCGATAATCTATTATTCGATTCATGCTACTTGTTTAGATCTAGTCCATCAAACTTGTTAAATTGAATTACATGCAACTAAGTTAAAGAACTTAATAATGATAAACTTATTTGATTTAAATTATGCTTATATAATAGAAGTTAATATTGTTAGGCTTAATAGAAGAACCTTCATTTGGATTTGTTTAATTAATGATTGTATGAAAACTTAGTATTAATTAACTTTCAGCTAGTAACTTGAGTTGATCTACTTGGTGTTTAATAGCTTATATAATTTTTCAGTCTATTTGCATATTAATCCTCATCACAAGATTGGTATGTATCATGTAATTGAATAGAATATGAAGAATTAAGATGTTAGTTATGCACATCACATATCTAGCATATGCTTTAAGTCCTACTTATTGATTGATATGCAACACTTAGTTTAACCTATTAAGGGACAATAATTGGTCTATGATTATTATTCTACTTTGTGTTAATATAAGTCATGAAACTTATCTAATATGATTCCCGAATGAATTGTTTGTCCATGTAATCACTTGTATCTTTATTTGTATTTTATTTTATTTTGAATCTTTAATTCCTTATTTTACTTTGTTTATCTTTAAAAGCAAACTCTTCCCTAAGAGATAAATCTATCCCATAAAAGACATAAAAATATATCTTTAATTCTTTAATAAAAATTAAATAATAAAACAAATCTTATCCATACCTAGCACTTCCCTTGGGACGATAACCTAAAATACTACCTCTGATCGGGTTTTGTTGCTCGTTAGGGTGTTAAAAGTGTAATAATAAAGGTTATATATATTTAAAAGTTTGAAAGGCAAATTAAGTACTGCACACTTTTTGCACATCAGTAACCACCAGTGACCATTCAGATACACTTGATCAGGCACTTTCCGGTGGATGGGATCAGTGTGCAGGGATAGGGGTTGTGACTTCAGGGATGGGTAATATCACGATTTCAGGGATATGGGGTAGTCATTCAGATGGTCACAGTTGGCAGAACCGACCATACACACTCGAGAGTAGTTCAGGACAGCTTAGTTATCATGCCCCATCATCCTCCCGGATGCCTACTGGAGATATTACAGACCGGTTAACCCCTGACAGCCATCAGACTGAGCAGCAGTTTGGCACCAGCGAGGCTCAGTCATCCCAGACTATTCTCAGAAAGCCACGCACTACCGTCATATATAACATTCCTCGAACTCGTGATGATCACCCTCAGGATGAGTGATCTCATACCCTCTCAATTATCCTGTTACATTATTATATTATCTGTCTTATCATACATTTATATTTTGGTTTGTATGCCCGGTGTTGGCCTATTACACTGTTGCACTTTATTTCTTTTTTATGCATGTTTAATATATTATATTATGTTATAATAAGTTGAATAAAAACTGTACAACTAACGGTTGCATCGAGACAAATGACTAGGAAGCTTGGAAGCAAGGACAATTTTTGCAAAAAGATGATGCCGAGTACCATATTAGAAGACATCTCAAAGCGGCACATCCATATACGCACCTTGAAATCAAAAGGGGAGTACTACGTTTCTCGTTGCACATTAGATTTTTAATAACAAACTGCACCACTTTAAATTCTAAGTGTGGGATTTTCATCCCACCAACATTAAAACTTAAAAGGGGACAAATAAATTAATAAAAAAAAATCAAAGTGTGAGATACTCCGTATCCTTAACATTGAGGACAATGTTACTTTTAAGTGTGGGATAGCAATATTGTACATACGATTCTTGTTAGTCCTCAAGTGCCGTAAAACGCTAAATTTTTCAAAAATTTATATCTTTTGAACCAAAAACGCTTAGGGTTATTACCCTCGAAAGTCAATGTTTTTGCTAAAACAAACAAAAGGTTTAAACAAAATCAAACATTTTTACAAAAATGAAACCTATTCTAAAAGAGCATTGCATGACTTAGCATATTTGACCCATTATAATTGTGTGAGGGACCCAAATAAAGACCACAACACTCATTCTTAGTGCTTCATGATACTTCTGTTGAGTGTGCCGATGTTAGCAACTCTAAATCAGAATTTGCCCTCGATCTACATTTCCGATTAAGCATAAGTAGGAAGCGTTTAAAAACCTTGATGTGTCGTGAAATAAATACTTCTCAAAACCTCCATTTCCATTTCCATTCCTTTCACCCCAAATATTCACTCAAAAACCACAAAAATATTCACATTCATCCATGTTCACCTTACCCCACCTCAAAATACAGGGAAAATCAAAGATTGATCGGAGAGGAGAAGATAAAAACCATGAAAATCACGAGCATCTTAGCAAAAATTCAAAAGAAACTGCTATCAAAGAAGAATCTCGAGGATGAAAGCAAAAATGCTTGTCAAAGAGAGAGAGAGAGAGAGAGAGAGAGAGAGAGAAGATAGATAAAGAAGACAAAGTCTCATTTAAAGATTATGAGAAAGGGAGCAGAGTCTATAAAAAGAAGCTCCGAGAAAAGCAGTCAAGAAGAAATGCTCAAAAGAAACTCCGAAAGATTAACAAGACTACCCGATCATGCTTCAACCAAAAGAATAAAAAGAACTCCTATATATCCAAATAAACCTCTAACCCTTTCATTCCCTCACCCTTATGAAGTTATTCACAAATTATCATAGGATCCAATTTCTATTTAATACTAAAAGGATTTGAGTCGTGATCAAGCCTATGACGAAGATTGCTGCATGACAGGCTGTTGAGCTTGATATTTTAAAATTAGAACTTAGGAAACCAAATACACTTAGTGAATTGAGTGACCCAAGTGAGGCAGCTATAGTCATATAACCTTCTCTCATGCTTGCAGAACGGGTTCTTTAGTAGTAAAAGTCATTAGATTACGTTTCTATCCTTGCATCACAATAAGTAATAACACTTGATCATGAGAACGAAACACCAAGGGTTTTAAATTTCAAAAGATTGCTTGAGGACAAGCAATGTCTTAGTGTGGATATTTGATATCGGCCAAAAAGTCACGTTTTTACCCCCGATATTCAGATCTAAAAGCACGAATTAATTAACTTTTTCTAGAGAATTGAGCATTTATGTGTCTTGTTTGATAGATCAAGTGATTATGAAGACAACACAAGAAGAATCAACGAAAACGGGCTTAAAACGAAGAATCTAGAGCAAAAACAGCGAAAACCTGGAAAGCTTTTGAAGAAAAACGGCCTGCCATAGAGGAGAAAAACGGCCTGCCATTGTATGTGGACGGCCAGCCTTATTGAAAACGGCCTGTCATATTACATGAATGCCGAAGATTGTACTAAGGAGCTGTCTAGAGTCAGAGCTGTCAAGCATTTGTAATGGTCCACGTCATTTGTATACGGTGAACACTTTCCTTAATTTAATGATATATTTGGTTATCTTAAATTAATGTATGGATTTGTCTATCCGTTATAAATGTTTTGTTTGTTAATATTTATCTGTAACTTATACTATTGCTATGCTGAAACCTTGATGGTTTAGAGGTCTAATTTACGGACCACCCTTTCCAATTACCCACGTGGCTATAACCTAGTGTTAGGAACTGATCAATCCTAGGATATAGGGTAAGTAGTTATGTTTGCTTAATGTTACAATAGAGTTTAGTACCTACATATAGATAAGGTAACTATCTATTAGAGAATAGCTGCCCACCTTAAGATCGTGATTAGGTTAGTACTATAGGATTCTTATGAATATTAGTCTAGTCAAAAGCATGATTCGCGTCAGAAGCAGTGTTCTAATGATGCTGTCTAATGATCCAGGGTTGAGTAATTGTTAGCAAAGGAGAGACGTCTAATCCAATTAGCAGTACCTTAGAATATCTAAGATTGCACATCTGTTAATGTTAATGCATAGCTATAGTATTAAGTGGAAGATTCGTATAGTAGTAATACCAACTAGGATTAAGAAAATTTGGAACCTTTCTCAGGTATATCACTTTGTTCATGAACCTAGCTCTCCATCCAAGATAGGTCGCTTCAATCTTTTAAATTAGCGTTGGGAGTAGGATATGTTGTACCAAATAGAATCTTCAAAGCCTAGTCTCTTAGTGACAAATCAATTAGGTTACCTCCTCTTGATTAAGGTCTAGTGCTCATTTTAGGAAGTAGAACTCTACAGGTAGTCACCCTACAACCCTAAATATTACATTCAACCCTTTACTTTATCTCTCATTTATCTTACTTGTATTAAATCTTAAAACACCTTACTTGCTATAGGGTTATCTTTAGACGTACTACGATCCCACATTACTATCAAACGTTCAAAAATACAAACCTAGGTTATACTTATCCTTTACTTGTTATAAAAAGAAGCAAGTAGGTGGATTATAGCTAGGAAACCCCAGCTAAATATAAATAACAAAACCATTACTCCCTCTTGGTAACTAATTCTGACATTTTGCAACCTAACGACACAGCATAAATAAAACCGTTGGTTTTTGGCATATCAGCATCTTCATCAGATGTAAAGATTGATTTCTTATTCTTATTTTTTACCCTCTCCTAAGTCTTCTCTAGAGCCTGAACCGCATGCTTTAACCCAGCAGCCTCCAACTTTCTTTTGTTATCCTCCATAGTCATTCTTCTCAGCTCTTCATACTCAACTAGAGACATTTCTGAAGTAGAGTTCTTAGATGACTTCGTCTGAGGTTCCATTGGTGGACTTTTTTGTACTCAAGATAAGAACATATTAACTACATGTAAATGTTAAAAACATATTAGTTTCAGCCAAATAATCAATAATCCATCGAAGAACAAAATATTTTTAGATTGAATGATTAAACAACAGAGGATTGAGGTTATAGTATGTGAACATCACACCATCAACTACAAATTAAATATGATTAAAAACATGATGATTATTCACGATTACTCGTATTACCTTCAAGACTAAAATTGCAGTCTTCTTCCTGATCTCAATCACAAAACCGAATAAACTAATGGTGAAACAAAGCGTCGTGGCAAAGGTAGTTTTGGAGGGAATAAATTTCATTTTTCAAAATGCTTCATCAATTTTAGGTTTGGTGGGAAGGAATTTTGGTTTCAAAACTTTCGATTCAAATTTTGGTGTAACTGTAACCTTCTAGAGCTGATTGGATTTGATTTGGTGTAAGTAAATTTAGATACTATCTAAAGGATATGATTTTGATAAATCCACACATTAGTTTGTATAGTACAATCTGTTAATGCAAATAATGAGTGGATTTATCAAAATCTTTTTTGGATTTATCACCAACCATTAATCCTTATTTAATTTTATTAATATAAAGTGCTTAAACCCTAAACCCTAATAATTGGACGTTCAACACTTAATGCTACAGTATACAACATCGGATGTCCGTTAGTCCGGTGATGGTTGGTTGGTGATTAATTCGGTGGTGTTCAGTTCATTTGATGGTTTGGTATAATTTGGGTGTGGTTCAGTTGTTCGGTGTGGTGGTCCAGATGTCGTCAGTTGTCTGGTGGTGATCATTTAGTTGTCCACTAGTGGTCGGACATGTGGTGGGTAAGTTGTACATATATGTGGTGTTCGATTATTAATTAGTGGTTCTGTACACTGTGGTTGACATGTGGTGGTTCAATTGCCCGGTGTCCATTGGGGGTCTGGTGGTCTAGTAGTGGTGGTTTTATATGTTGGTCTGATGGTGGTATGCTGCTCCGCCGGTGGTCTCGTACATGGATCAAGGTCATTTATTCTGTTGGTGGTCTATTGCTCCACTGCATGTTGCTAGACTATATCCAAATCAAACAATACCGGCTGTGACAACCCAGAAATTTCCAATCAAATTTAAACTTTATCTTTATATTATTCCGACACGATAAGCAAAGTTTGTTAAGTTAAATCTCAAGAATTTTAAATTGTGTTCATACATTCATTATAACCTCGACCAAATTCAGACGATTCACGAACCGTTATATATAAATAAATATGCATATATATGTATATATATATATATTATAACTTGAGAATATTAATAAAGTATTAAACGTATAATACTTTACATGATCGTATTTATTTCAATATGTTTATCGATGGAATTAGAAGATAATATCAAATTGTTGATTTATCAGATACATTATGATATGATTACGGGTCTATATTATGAGGTCCACTGTGATTTAAGAAATCTATTCTTTTTGACAACATTCGAAAAATGGTAAAGTGATTTATAAGTAAGAACGTGAAGTGTAAATAACTTAGATGTTGGATATCGACAAGTTAAGTAACTCGACATTTTTCATTAAGATGATTTCATACGTTTATTTAACCTTTGAACTTTATCCCATGCTTCACCAACAAACTGTAATTTAAAAACTTGAAACCTATTATGAATATATATGATTCTACTTTTTTAAAACATTTTATGATATAACGATTTCCATTATTTTAACCTTTAAACCAAATGATTCTTAAAAATATATTTGGTTTTGGAAAACAAAATTATTATATTTATTTGATTTAGTTTCAAACGTACAAAAACGTTTTCAGTTTAAAAAGAACTTTATTATTAAAACGTATATAACTTTTATAAATATCTAGAACCACTTTTGACAACTCATTACTTAACCAGTATGATAAAGATAACGATATTTGTATTTTATTTTATTAAATATATATAACGATTTAAATTAATATTATATATATTTATACGCGTATTATACGTACATAGTTTTATACTTTTACTATACTTAAACTTTACCTTTACTTTATTTTTACTTTACTTTAACTTTAATAATTCACTTTAATAATTCATACTTTAATAATTCACTTTAATAATTCATACTTTAATAATTCACTTTAATAATTCAAACTTTAATAATTCACTTTAATAATTCATACTTTAATAATTCACTTTAATAATTCATACTTTAATAATTCAAAAATATATTATAAATAGAATTCAATAGGTTTTATTATTTCATAGAAACTTGAAAATATTTTTCTCTAAACTCTCTCAATCGATTTACATATATATATATTTACTCCGTATTATTTCAAGATATTGTTAGTATACATAAAATATTACGTCAGAGTGCTGTCCGAGTGATTTCGAAATTGTTTTTCGAGTGGGATTGGATTAAGGAAATTATGGGTTATAGCTATGGAGTTGATTGGTATGGTTCATGGGTATGCTCGTGAGGTCAATATAGTGTTTATCATCTCCGTTGCGTCTACGTACCTTTCCTACAATATTGAATCTCAATATTGATACATGAGTACTCATAATTTAACTTTTACATACTAATAGTGTATCCCTGACTAGTGCTCGAGTATATAGGATTATGCATGTTTGTACTTTTGATATTGCCTTTAGTTAGGTTATGTTGAATCCTGAATTAGTTATATATGCGACTGAGATAAGGTATAAGATATGCATGTCGTTGGAAAGCTAGCGAAAAATTAAGAACTTTTCATTTAGATATCGAATGATTTCGATGAACGGATTTGAAGTTATAGTCCATCGAATTTTTGTATTATTATTAAAAATGATTATTATTATCGTCGTTATTATCGTCGTCCTAGTTTTATCTTATTATTATTATTATTATCTTTATCAATAAAAGGATTTATCATTAAAAATTGTTATTTTTTTTTATTATTACTATCGTTATTATCGTTAAAGTTATAATTAGTATTATTATTATTATCCAATTATTATTATTATTATTATTATTATTATTATTATTATTATTATTATTATTATTATTCGTATTATTATTATTATTATCATTATTAATATATATATCATTATTTAAAAATGGTTATTGTTATTGTTATTATTATTATTACTATATTATCATTAAGATAATTATTAGTATTATCGTTAATAATGTTATAGTAACTATCATTATTAATATTAGTGTAATTAAAACAAATATTTGTAACACCTAATTATTTTGATTACTATTATTATCATTATTACGAACACGATATAAAAGACGATTAAAAGCTATTAAACGAAACGATTAGGAAATAATGGGTAAGAGTATCATGATGAAATTAAAATATTATAAGATATTGATTTAGATAAAATTATCGTTCTTATTATTTTTATCATTACTATTATTATTAAAATTATCGTTAGTATTAAAACTATCATTTTAACAAAAATTATCATTTTAATAGAAATGTCATTATTACTATAAAATATCATTATTATTATTATTATTTTAAATAGAATTATTATTTTAAAGATAATATTAAAAATTATCGTAAATATTAAAGTTATCATAATTAGAATTATCGTTTTATCATAATGTCATCTTAGTAATTATAAATATTGATATTTTTATAATAATAATTATTATTACAAAATAATACAACTTTTACTTACTATCATTATAGATATTATTTTATCAAATAAATATTTGATACAAACATATTTTACTACGTGTAATAACTTAATTTAATAATACGTATCATATTATCTTTATAATATTAAATGAACCCTATAAATTTTATTACTTAATATATATAAAAGTATATTTTATTATATTTTATTATATAAATATAATATAAAATTTTATTTATTAATAAATAAATTATATTATTTACTCTAATAAATCTTTTAAAAATATTTAAAAATATAAAACGACGATATTTAAACTATATATTAATCATGTATAAATTTTTGGAAATTATTTTGAGTCAAATTTACTTTTGTTGACTTTTGCATATTAGTCTCGAGCATTAGGATTGTGGTACACTATGACTTGACCTAATTTGTTAGACAAATATTGACCAACACATAAATATATATATAATTAATTTAGGTTCGTGAATCTGAGGCCAACCTTGCACTTGTTCAATGACGTTATATGTATTTTTACTACGAAATACAGTATGGTGAGTTTCATTTGCCTTTTTACCCTTTATATTTTTGGGACTGAGAATACATGCGCTTTTATAAATGTTTGACGAAATAGACACAAGTAATTGAAACTACATTCTATGGTTGAATTATCGAAATTGAATATGCCCCTTTTTATTAAAGTCTGGTAATCTAAGAATTAGGGAACAGACACCCTAATTGACACGAATCCTAAAGATAGATCTATTGGGCCTAACAAACCCCATCCAAAGTACCGGATGCTTTAGTACTTCGAAATTATATCATGTCCGAAGGAGGATCCCGGAATGATAGGGGATATTCTTATATGTATCTAGTTAATGTCGGTTACCAGGTGTTCACCATATGAATGATTATTTTTTTGTCTCTATGCATGGGACGTATATTTATGAGAACTGGAAATGAAATTCTTGTGGTCTATTAAAATGATGGAAATAAATGATTATGATAAACTAATGAACTCACCAACCTTTTGGTTGACACTTTAAAGCATGTTTATTCTCAGGTGTTAAAGAAATCTTCCGCTGTGCATTTGCTCATTTTAAAGATATTACTTGGAGTCTTTCATAGCATATTTCGAAGAACGTTGCATTCGAGTCATTGAGTTCATCAAAGATTATTATTAAATCAATTTATAGTTGGATAGTGGATATTATGAAATGGTATGCATGCCTGTCAATTTTTGATGTAAAGAAAGATTGTCTTTTAAAAACGAATGCAATGTTTGTAAAATGTATCATATAGAGGTCAAATACCTCGCAATGTAATCAACTATTGTGAATCGTTTATAATGTATATGAACGGGTCCTTTCAGTTGGTATCAGAGCGGTGGTCTTAGCGAACCAGGTCTGCATTAGTGTGTCTAACTGATAAGTCGTTAGGATGCATTAGTGAGTCTGGACTTCGACCGTGTCTGCATGTCAAAAGTTTTTCTTATCATTTCTAGTCGGAAATCATCTGCTTATCATCCATAGGAAATTACCTGCTTATCATTATTAGTCTAGACACGTCTTGCTACATTAATTGCATGAGTAGTGTATAGACAAACTTCATATCTTAGCGTATCTGCTAAATCATATCTTATCGTATCTGTTACTTTAAACTTTACCTGACATACCCCGCAAATTCCTCCGTAATCTATGAAATCTTTTGATCTCTATATATAGTTATCCTATGTAAATAGAATACCACCCGATAGCTGAAAAATCATTTTTATATCAAAAATCCTTTATCCAATCGTACGAAATGGAATTTGTCATCAGTTCAAGTCACTCGGATTCTGAAATGGAATCTCACTCAAGCTCCGAAAGCAGTGTGACCGGAATGGATCAACCAATCAGTCATCACCTATTCTGGATGAATTGGGGATGGGTTCGTAGCCTCCTCAATCATTGGAAACAAGAAGAAGGCGATCCTTTCCATCCACCACATTGCCCTCTTGGCGAAGAACCTGAAGCACTTACCGGCGAACCTGTTCGAGACACCATTTTCTCTCTCATTTTCAGGGTATCTCGTCACGATTATATACTACATCAAATTCTAGATTTTATTTATCCGCTCGTTCCGACCGACAATCATCCTGGAATAATAGAAGAAGTCAACGAACTTCACGCTCGGGTAGTGGCTTTGGAGAATATGGTGCAGAGATTACAAACACCAGCAGCAGCACCAGCAGCATAACCAGTACCACCATCATCAACGCCAACAGTACCATTACCACCTCCAACCACAACCGCGTTGTAAACCTCAACTTCACAATCTTCCCCACGAGCATCAACGTCATACGCACCATAGATACCAAGGAGTACCAACAACAATAACTGACGAATTATTAATTCATAACTTCATTGGAGAAACATTCCGCGGCGATTATATAATCTCTAAAGTCTTAGAGATTATCTAATCTAGCCCTAACCATAAATCAGTTAAGTGAACCAAAATGATAGAAGGAAGAGTAGAAACCCTGACAAAAATGGTGTGTGATTAACAAGTTAAACTTGTTTTACCAACAGCATCAACAGTACCGTCAACGTCACCAGCATCGTCAGTACAGTCAACATCAGAATCAACAACACCTATAACATCACAAACTCCGTCAGTTCAAGAATCACTGTGGACATCATTACGAATCAATAACGTGTATATTGTATCAACAAGTTATGAAGAATTAACTCATTCCCTCTGAAGAAATTATATATATATATATATATATTATATATATATATATATATATATATATATATATATATATATATATATATATATATATATATATATATATATATATATATATATATTTTGAAATAAAAAATAAATCTTTCCGTGCTAAGCTATTGTGTGTGAATCTTAACTACTAAGTTAATTCATATTACAAATATGCAATAATGTACGTCCCTCACCGCGACTTGACCATCGTTAACTACAATCTCTGTCTCAATTCAACAAATTCCAATTCCTAATAAATCAAGTATATATTTGATTTTACACTTCATCATTGATGTAACCGAACCTTTTCAGATAACATCATTCGTACTTTGCGAAGTTCACAAGAATTTAACGAAAACCAACATCACATCTCAACAAATAACGAAGTATTGATTCATAATTTCAATATTATTGAAGAAATACTTATGTAACCTCTAAACCTTCAAGGAATTATTCAATTCTAGTTCCAACCGTAAATCGAATGAGTTAAATTTAGTATTAACTCATTAAAATCTATGTTACATCTGAGGAGAATATATACATATATATTTTCATAAAGACTGTAATAAAATTCTTATGTACAAAATATTAATTGTGAAAATTTTTTAACGGGTAGGTAATACTCGAGAGATATATATAAATTCACAATTAATATGTTACATTCTTCGAATCAGATTAAGCAAATTATCAATTATACTTCCTACTTTCACAATAATATACATTCTTTCATAGAAATCAAAACAACCATACTCATTCAAACCCAATTAAGTATTCTGATTTTAAAATCTCAGAATTCAATTCGAGATATAACCGGTACCATTACTTTTAGATTCCTACATCTTTCAAAGCTATACTTTGACTTCAAAAGTGTGTTAGAACATCAAATGTATACAAACGATTACAATCTATGTTCAAACCCTTCCAAAATCTCTGAAGACACTTCAAATAATGAGCAATCGAGATGATGATCCAACCACATATTACCCACAGTTATGTACTTAAAAAGCTCTCGAAACCAAAGTCATAATTCAACACATATCTGTGTCAGATCTTTTGGCATTTATTAGCAAAAATAACCTTGCAATTCCTTTGCAAAGTAGCAAATTATATCACAGCTCCAGCAAGACAACTTCAATTTTTTCATTCGGAGTAGCCTTATCATAATTTTGATATATGTGATTACCCTTTTGTTACCGGAGAACCTTTCATATTCCACCACATTAGCAATAAACTTACCAACAACTTCACTGATCTTGGTCATTCCGAAGAATCTTTATATTTATCGAAACCTCATCATTTACTCATCTGCCTCTTGTAACGAGAATTGTCATACGAATCATTGGGAGTTAGCAATCAGTATTTTGAAATCTCACAGCACGTTGACGCCAACAGTTATACATAACGTCTATTTCCAAGGCTTACATACTTCGAATGTGAAGTTTCTGAAAAACACTCTGAACCGCGAACTAGTTCTCGAAATGCTGATGAAGCAACAAAAACTGTAAACGACCTTAGCAGTAAAAAGTTTGATGATAAAGATTAGTGTATTAACAAAGCTCAGAAATAGAGAAGTTTTGGAACTGGAAAACGGATTGAGCAAAGTATGAAGGAGGCTGAGGACAAATCACAAAGACTGAACCTGCCTTCAAAGAATCCAAATGATTCAGTGTCTGCTGAAGTCATTAACGAATAACTTGCTCCTGACACTAAACCCTTACAGACAATATTCTTCATCATCCTCTGATATTAGAAATTCTAAGATATCATCGTATCTTTCATTATAAATATCCTCCATATTTCTGAAGATATTTCCATAACTATTCTTATCTGGAATCATTTATCTCTTTGCGCTATCTGTATTACATCAAAAAGGAAACTGTTTAGTTCCTGTACTCTGTAAACCTTTGAGTTTAAAATATGAATGTTTTTGAAGTAGTGTTGGAAACTGAAGCATGAGTTAGTATAATATAATGACACTTGATCAACGTGATTATATTATAGTAATTCATGCTGAGTTTCTAAATGGAACGTGATGATTCACAGATCATAACATCATCATGTGCCATGTTATACGACTCTTGTATTCTATTTAACCTCTAAAATATCAAGAAAATATTTCTTGATGATTCAGCCTTTTCCAAGGTATTCTAGTAATTTGACAAGTCAAGATCGTGCCATCACAATTTCCTTCCTAGAACATTAACAATGTTCATTCCGAAAATCATATTTGTGAATTCTGGACCATTACAAGCGGTGCTTAATCGCAAGAAGAAGAAACGAAAGGACAAAACTCCGAAATAGAAATTGGGGTATAAATTGCAGCAAATAAAAGAGAGCATTAACTGTGGATGACAATGATTATAGAAGATAGAAACAGAGACTTTGAAATATAAGGGAAGATATAAAGCCCAACGACAAACCAAAAATTATAAACCATATATATCGATGCATATAGCAATATAAAGACACGGGAGAACTAGAAACACTATAAACCCAAGAGTATAGTAGAAGTAAATAGATTCTTCCGGCGATAGATGAAAAAGAAGAATGACCGATATGAAAGTTATAAGTATAGCGAGAATCAGAACTGGATGGAGCATATTGATGAATACTTTAAAATATGAGTTGAGGGGGAAAGAATAGAAGGTGATGAAACATGACTAGGAACTTAGAAATCAACAGATTTAACTCACACAATGACGGAATAAGTGAATCAAACCCTCTAGTGAATAGGTTAAGCTTTTTGTGATTAATTTAGTCATACCACAACTAAATCAAGTGTGATTAGATCAACACCTAGAGCTATTATTCACCACCTGGGTGATTTGGGTTGAGAGAGAATCGGAGGAGCTCACCAGATCTGAGTGTGTGTAACAAATGAAAGGCTTAACCTAAAAATGAAGAACATAAGACTTTATATACCCCTGCTGTTGACTCACCCGTACGATTCATCCATCACACATACGAGTTGGCTTCATCAGCCGTACGGGTGATCACTCACTCGTGTCTTCTCATTTAGGTTGTAATTGTGACTTAGCTCAGCATCAATTGTGCGTATGAGCCTGTCATCCGTACGAGTGAGGCTTCACTTGGACGTCTGACTAAGTCTAACATAGTTAAGCATCCACATCTCGTTCCTACAGTTGCTGTAACCACATACAAACACAGATAGGATAATAACGAACGATCACGGTGGCCTGTAAACTGTTGTACCTGCAATGGACGTGGGTAGATGTCTAGGGACTTGCATAAAATGCATCAACAGAAGGTGTGAGTTGTAAGAAAAGGAAGGAGGTGAATTTATAAGAAAATCTCCGACAGAACAATTAAAATGGACGATCGCATTTAAAGCGGATCCTAATTCCTTTTGTTACCGGAGAATCAAATCTTATTACAAATATTTTCTTCAAATCCCTTGAAATCTGGAAATCAATCATATCTACGTCAAATGATAAGATGAATCTACACTTACTCATTTCACTCTTCTATGTTAGCTTTATTCGTACTCTTCATATAAATGGATTGTTTATCCAAATTATTCGCTGATGATAAAACTCTAATTTTTAGCCTGTATGCATCATGAAAACATACTTATTATCATTCACGACCTTTCCACTCGAATTTCGGGACGAAATTTCTTTAACGGGTAGGTACTGTGACAACCCGGAAATTTCCAATCAAATTTAAACTTTATCTTTATATTATTCCGACACGATAAGCAAAGTTTGTTAAGTTAAATCTCAAGAATTTTAAATTGTGTTCATACATTCATTATAACCTCGACCAAATTCAGACGATTCACGAACCGTTATATATAAATAAATATGTATATATATGTATATATATATATATATATTATAACTTGAGAATATTAATAAAGTATTAAATGTATAATACTTTACATGATCGTATTTATTTCAATATGTTTATCGATGGAATTAGAAGATAATATCAAATTGTTGATTTATCAGATACATTATGATATGATTACGGGTCTATATTATGAGGTCCACTGTGATTTAAGAAATCTATTCTTTTTGACAACATTCGAAAAATGGTAAAGTGATTTATAAGTAAGAACGTGAAGTGTAAATAACTTAGATGTTGGATATCGACAAGTTAAGTAACTCGACATTTTTCATTAAGATGATTTCATACGTTTATTTAACCTTTGAACTTTATCCCATGCTTCACCAACAAACTGTAATTTAAAAACTTGAAACCTATTATGAATATATATGATTCTACTTTTTTAAAACATTTTATGATATAACGATTTCCATTATTTTAACCTTTAAACCAAATGATTCTTAAAAATATATTTGGTTTTGGAAAACAAAATTATTATATTTATTTGATTTAGTTTCAAACGTACAAAAACGTTTTCAGTTTAAAAAGAACTTTATTATTAAAACGTATATAACTTTTATAAATTTCTAGAACCACTTTTGACAACTCATTACTTAACCAGTATGATAAAGATAACGATATTTATATTTTATTTTATTAAATATATATAACGATTTAAATTAATATTATATATATTTATACGCATATTATACGTACATAGTTTTATACTTTTACTATACTTAAACTTTACCTTTACTTTATTTTTACTTTACTTTAACTTTAATAATTCACTTTAATAATTCATACTTTAATAATTCACTTTAATAATTCATACTTTAATAATTCACTTTAATAATTCAAACTTTAATAATTCACTTTAATAATTCATACTTTAATAATTCACTTTAATAATTCATACTTTAATAATTCAAAAATCTATTATAAATAGAATTCAATAGGTTTCATTATTTCATAGAAACTTGAAAATATTTTTCTCTAAACTCTCTCAATCGATTTACATATATATATATATTTACTCCGTATTATTTCAAGATATTATTAGTATACATAAAATATTACGTCAGAGTGCTGTCCGAGTGATTTCGAAATTGTTTTTCGAGTGGGATTGGATTAAGGAAATTATGGGTTATAGCTATGGAGTTGATTGGTATGGTTCATGGGTATGCTCGTGAGGTCAATATAGTGTTTATCATCTCCGTTGCGTCTACGTACCTTTCCTACAATATTGAATCTCAATATTGATACGTGAGTACTCATAATTTAACTTTTACATACTAATAGTGTATCCCTGACTAGTGCTCGAGTATATAGGATTATGCATGTTTGTACTTTTGATATTGCCTTTAGTTAGGTTATGTTGAATCCTGAATTAGTTATATATGCGACTGAGATAAGGTATAAGATATGCATGTCGTTGGAAAGCTAGCGAAAAATTAAGAACTTTTCATTTAGATATCGAATGATTTCGATGAACGGATTTGAAGTTATAGTCCATCGAATTTTTGTATTATTATTAAAAATGATTATTATTATCATCGTTCTAGTTTTATCTTATTATTATTATTATTATCTTTATCAATAAAAGGATTTATCATTAAAAATTGTTATTTTTTTTTATTATTACTATCGTTATTATCGTTAAAGTTATAATTAGTATTATTATTATTATCCAATTATTATTATTATTATTATTATTATTATTATTATTATTATTATTATTATTATTATTATTATTATTATTATTGGTATTATTATTATTATTATCATTATTAATATATATATCATTATTTAAAAATGGTTATTGTTATTGTTATTATTATTATTACTATATTATCATTAAGATAATTATTAGTATTATCGTTAATAATGTTATAGTAACTATCATTATTAATATTAGTGTAATTAAAACAAATATTTGTAACACCTAATTATTTTGATTACTATTATTATCATTATTACGAACACGATATAAAAGACGATTAAAAGCTATTAAACGAAACGATTAGGAAATAATGGGTAAGAGTATCATGATGAAATTAAAATATTATAAGATATTGATTTAGATAAAATTATCGTTCTTATTATTTTTATCATTACTATTATTATTAAAATTATCGTTAGTATTAAAACTATCATTTTAACAAAAATTATCATTTTAATAGAAATGTCATTATTACTATAAAATATCATTATTATTATTATTATTTTAAATAGAATTATTATTTTAAAGATAATATTAAAAATTATCGTAAATATTAAAGTTATCATAATTAGAATTATCGTTTTATCATAATGTCATCTTAGTAATTATAAATATTGATATTTTTATAATAATAATTATTATTACAAAATAATACAACTTTTACTTACTATCATTATAGATATTATTTTATCAAATAAATATTTGATACAAACATATTTTACTACGTGTAATAACTTACTTTAATAATACGTATCATATTATCTTTATAATATTAAATGAACCCTATAAATTTTATTACTTAATATATATAAAAGTATATTTTATTATATTTTATTATATAAATATAATATAAAATTTTATTTATTAATAAATAAATTATATTATTTACTCTAATAAATCTTTTAAAAATATTTAAAAATATAAAACGACGATATTTAAACTATATATTAATCATGTAAAAATTTTTGGAAATTATTTTGAGTCAAATTTACTTTTGTTGACTTTTGCATATTAGTCTCGAGCATTAGGATTGTGGTACACTATGACTTGACCTAATTTGTTAGACAAATATTGACCAACACATAAATATATATATAATTAATTTAGGTTCGTGAATCTGAGGCCAACCTTGCACTTGTTCAATGACGTTATATGTATTTTTACTACGAAATACAGTATGGTGAGTTTCATTTGCCTTTTTACCCTTTATATTTTTGGGACTGAGAATACATGCGCTTTTATAAATGTTTGACGAAATAGACACAAGTAATTGAAACTACATTCTATGGTTGAATTATCGAAATCGAATATGCCCCTTTTTATTAAAGTCTGGTAATCTAAGAATTAGGGAACAGACACCCTAATTGACGCGAATCCTAAAGATAGATCTATTGGGCCTAACAAACCCCATCCAAAGTACCGGATGCTTTAGTACTTCAAAATTATATCATGTCCGAAGGAGGATCCCGGAATGATAGGGGATATTCTTATATGTATCTAGTTAATGTCGGTTACCAGGTGTTCACCATATGAATGATTATTTTTTTGTCTCTATGCATGGGACGTATATTTATGAGAACTGGAAATGAAATTCTTGTGGTCTATTAAAATGATGGAAATAAATGATTATGATAAACTAATGAACTCACCAACCTTTTGGTTGACACTTTAAAGCATGTTTATTCTCAGGTGTTAAAGAAATCTTCCGCTGTGCATTTGCTCATTTTAAAGATATTACTTGGAGTCTTTCATAGCATATTTCGAAGAACGTTGCATTCGAGTCATTGAGTTCATCAAAGATTATTATTAAATCAATTTATAGTTGGATAGTGGATATTATGAAATGGTATGCATGCCTGTCAATTTTTGATGTAAAGAAAGATTGTCTTTTAAAAACGAATGCAATGTTTGTAAAATGTATCATATAGAGGTCAAATACCTCGCAATGTAATCAACTATTGTGAATCGTTTATAATGTATATGAACGGGTCCTTTCACCGGCCACCACCGAACCACCATCGAACAACCAGACAACCACCGTGCAACCACACGATCGCTGAAATAGTCCACCATGCCACATATACCCTTAACCCTAAATCCTAAACCATAAACAACCTAGACCCTAAATCCTAGACCCTAAACCTTAAAACTTAAACCCTAGACCCTAAACCCTTAACCCTAAACCGTATACCATAAACCCCAGACATATGGTGGTTTGGTTATTTGGTCTATAGTGGTTGTGGCGATCTATTGCTCTACTATATAACCAGACCATGTACAATTAACCGGGCAACCACACGACCGCTAAAAAAGTCCACCATGCCAATTGAACCACCGACCGGAATGTAATGACCCAACCGGTCATTATACCGACCCAGAAAAAAAATTTTATAATATTAAACACAACCACCACACGGTTATGATTTCAAAACACTTCTAATTCTCCAACAAGTTTACACAACTTTAAAATGTTTCGTACAATAATTCAAATATAAAAGTGGGTATAATCAAAAACTCATTTAACATAACCAAAAGGTAATTACCGAGCATGGTGATTGGGATTGCACTACCCAATCCTAAGTCCAATCCAATAGCAAAGTCTTCTAAGAATCACTTGGTAGTCCACTATATACCCGTACTTACCCTTGCCGCCTCCACCTTGCGAATCTATAATAATGTAAACAACGAGAGGGTAAGCTATAGAGCTTAGTGAATGTAAACATACTATATCTATACATATGCATAAAATGAATACTTATCACCAACACAAGTAATAAACACAAACCATATATATGCCCATGAATAACTAAGCAAGCTATACGCTACGTATCACAATGTCGAATCTGCAAGATTAGCTACAACAATAATAACAACAATACTCAATCCCGCGCCTGCGAGGTATGGGGGAGGTATGAATCTACCCTAGAATAGAAGAGAAGTCGTTAACAACGAGTCGAGAAAAGGAATTCTCTACCCACATGAAGAGAAATTCATCCCCCTTTCTACTCTAGGGTAGAGAGATTGCTTCCGTGAGCTAGGACCTCTGGCCAATCTTTAAAGGGGTGCAACACGAGGACTTCCGAGCGGGTCACCCATCCCAGTACTACTCTCAGCCAAGTACGCTTAACTGCGGAGTTCTGATGGGATCCAGTTCGTTAGTGCTGGTATGATCGCACTCATGGTTAACCCCTTAACCTAATTAAAGACACGAAGGTTGGCCAAAACCACACGCGCCCTAGTGAATCTAAAACCACACGCGATTCACTACCTTCATCTCAACTACAATGGCCGAAACCAAATGCGCCCTAGTAAATCCAAAACCACACGTGATTCACTACCCCAATCCATACAACAATAGGGTTTGCCGAAACCACACGTGCCTTAGTGAATCCAAAAATACACGAGATTCACTATGCTGAGTCGTAACAACAACAATGGTAATGTACGAAACCACATGCGGTATTGTAAATCCGAAACCACACGCGATTCACTTCCCTAATCACCTCAACAACATCAACAAGGTTGGCTTACTCACGCTGATGTGAATCCGAAAGCACACGAGATTCACTACCCTAAGGATGGTAACCCAAAACGTGCAAACATGCAACATGTAAAATGTCAAGGTATAAATAAAGTGAAAATGATTTAGATGATGATTCATCCACGGCTGAAAAATAAAAGAAGAAAAGAACAAAGATTTTGGATTTTTTCTGCTCATACCATGGTTGCAAAGGTTGTATATGTCATCTGAATATGCTGAGGCCATGAGATGGCATGAAGATAGTCGCACTAAAGACGGTTTTATGCGTCATCCAGCGGATTCACCCGCATGGACAACCTTTGATCATAAGTATACTGATTTTGCTATGAATCCTCGGAATGTCAGGCTCGGTTTAGCGAGTGATGGGTTTAACCCTATTGTAAACATGAGCCTTTCACATAGTACAAGGCTTGTTGTTTTGATGCCATATAATCTACCTCCATGGATGTGCATGAAAAAACCTTATTATTTTTAACTTTACTTACACCTGGTCCATCGGCTCCAGGTAATAATATTGACGTCTATATGCAACCTTTAATTGATGAGTTAAAGGAGTTCTGGGATACTAATGGAGTAGAAACTTATGACTCATCAACAAAGACCACCTTTAAAATGCGTGCAGTTTTGGTATGGACAATAAGTGACTTTTCAGTATATGCGAATTTATCGGGTTGGAGCACAAAAGGTAAATATGCTTGTCCCGCATGTCATAAGTATACCAAATCAAGACGATTAAAATACTGCACCAAACATGTATTCATGGCACATCGTCGATGGTTGGAAATTTTACATGCTTTTCATCAAGATACAGTCTCTTTTGATGGCTCAGGAGAATTTGAAATTCAACCAGGTTGCTTAACAGAGGAAGAAGTTCTATATCAGCTCAAAGGTTTTGATCAAATTAAGTTTGGAAAACTTGTGAAGAACCCACCTCTACCATATAACTGGAAGAAAAGAAGTATTTTTTTAATTACCATACTAGAAACATAATACGTCACAACATCGATGTCATGTATACAGAAAAGAACGTTTGTGAGAGTATCGTTGGAATGTTAATGAATATTGATGGAAAAACAAAGGATCATTTGAAATCACGTCGTGATTTAGAAGAAATAAAAATCAGAGGTGACCTTCACCCAGTACCCCTTCCAAATGGAAAAGTGTATTTGCCTCCTGCTTGTTTCTCAATGGATAAAAACGATAAAGAACTATTTTGTCAGATTCTTAGAGGGGATAAGGTACCAGACGGATATGCAGCTAATGTATCAAGGTGCGTCAAGAAAAACCCCTAAAACTGTCTGGACTTAAAAGTCACGATAATCATATTTTAATGCAGCAACTGCTTCCCGTTGTGGTATAAATATACTACCTAAGAAGGTGCGCTCTGTTGTAATGAACCTATGTCGATACTACAAATAACTATTATCAAAGGTTCTTAATCCTAATGATTTAGTTAAAATGGAAAATGACATTGGAAAAATACTTTGCAAGTTAGAAAGGATTTTTCCTCCATCATTCTTTGACATCATGATTCATCTATCGGTTCATCTTGCTACAGAAGCCAAATTGGGAGGTCCGATTCATTACCTTTTGATGTATCCAATCGAAAGGTGTGCATTTATAAATTGGTCAATATATTTAATTTGTTGAATATTATAATGTTAACATGATCATATATACTTGTGCTGATCACCCAGGTATTTAGGTACCTTAAAATCATATGTACGAAACAAGAGTAAACCCGATGGATTAATTGCGAAAGGATATTTAGCTGACGAGTTTTTGGCATTTTGTTCACTGTACTTATCCAGTGATGTCGAGACGATACATAATAAGAAAAGTAGAAACTACGATGACGTTGGTAAGGAGGCTGTTCTACCTTTATTTTCTATGTCTGGTAGACCCATTGGTTCTACGTTAGCTACATAGTTAGACCTGGAGACCTTGGGTAGCGAAGTTGATTCTTTTAGAACGTGTGTTAATCAATTGTAGCGAAGTTGATTCTTTTAGAACGTGAGCAACGTTAGTAAATATTCATTAATTCTATGTTTAATTAGATTTATATAATTTTCACATTTTTTTAGTCGCTGTCATTATGATATCTATATACAGTGCAGAGAACATCTGAAAATTGTTCGTGATGAGAATCCCAAATTATGTAAGCAACAGGTTGAGCGTTTGCATAGTCAGACTTTTCGCTCGTGGTTTTCCAAATAGGTAAGGACTAATCATTTAATTTCAAAGCTTCTAACAACTGGTAAGTAACAGATTTTTTAAAATATTTTGCCCAATTTTAGGGTAAAAAGCTACACAAAACAGGGAATAATAGCATACAGAAGAACTAAGGAATTTGGATTGTGTCCCATCTGAGTTTGTCAAAACATACAAGGGATTTATCGTAAATGGTTACTGTTTTCATATAAAAGATGTTGAAAATAAAAGAAAAACCCAGAATAGTGGCGTTATTCTCGAGGCCCTTACAAATAGCTTCTCGAGCACTAGAGATAACAATTCTATCACTAGAGATGTAACATACTACGGGGTTATAAAAGAGATCATTGAGTTGCAGTGTTCTGTTGATCAGCATAACATAGTTTTGTTCCGTTATGATTGGATTTCTACTGGTTCAAGGAAAAAAGTTGATGAAAATTGGTTTACTCTACTCAATTTTGTAGGTTTGAAACCTGATAAAGAGTCCTTCATATTAGCAAGTCAAGCAGAACAAGTGTTTTATGTCAAAGATCATGTTAACAATGGATGGAAGGTTGTGATCAAGACAACTCCTAGGGATTATTTTGACATGGATGAGCAAACACATGTTGACGTGGAAGCACATTTGCAAAGTGAGACGTCTACGGGTCCTGAAAATGATGAATATATAGATATGGATATCGAAATGGTATGGGAGATTTAGAGGGGACTGTTGTTGATAAAGATACAACCTTAATATGTGAAACAGTTGTTGAACATGATGCTGAAGAAGCTACATGAAAAACCATTCAAGTTACTGTATTTGCAAGTTACTGTATGGGCAAGTTAACTTATATACAATTAAATGGCAGTAATATGCTTGTTTTAAACCAACACGTTCATTTCATTCCAGTGGTTAAAAAGCTACTTGCTTCCACAGTACACATAATATCTAAAAAACCAATTAACAACAAAACAAATCCAACAAATTAGTTGCTTCCACACACACTAGCTAAAAAACCAATAAACAATAAAACAAATCCAACTAAAAATCAAATACTTCTTCATCCTTAACAATTGAACATCTTTTTCTTCTATAGCTGCTTCCAAATTTTGTCTTGATCGAGACAATTTGGGACTGATATCAGTAGTTCTCTTAGACACTGGTGAATCGGCCCAGCAGATAAAACCACAATTATTTGGTTCCTGTCCATTGAGTCGTAACAGATTAAATACTTCATGTCAAAACATTGTTTTTGCATAATTTCTAAAATTGCTGTTAAAAAAAAAGGAATTTGGAAACTTACACTATGAGAGCAACAATAAAACTTTCGTCCTGGGTTCTTAGATGTCTTTGATGTTCGAACAATTAAAGGTTTCCTACAAACACAATAGACACCCATTTGAATAACTTTTGATCGTGGATGATGGGTGTTATGTTGTTGAATTGTGGATTTTTTTTAAAAAAAAGCGGAATTGAGGATTTTTAGAAGGTATTGAAAGGTGTTATTTATATATGTAGAGTCCCCACCAACCATTAAAAAATAAAATAAAGTATTATATACACCCACCTAACTTCTTAAATACTGTATAAGATATTAATTATTAATTCATAATTCTATGAGACGTAATCTTCTATTTTTCAAATAGATTACACATCAATTTGTTGTTCGCTCCAAAAAACATAAACCCTGCATCCTCATTCAAAAAATCAAAGACGTTGTTCAACAAATCCCCAGGCATGTAAGATTTTCGAACCCATCTTCTCTCCATCCTTTTCTGATCAGCTTTGATTATTTAACAACGGTTTGTGATTGCATTAGAGTTTTTAATATGAAGGCTAGCCTGATTAGGTACAGGCAGTGATACGATTACAGCTAATATGCACTAATGATCCATTAAATGGATAATTCTGACTTGATTAGGGATAATTTGTGGTTTGATTATGATTAAGGAAACATTGTTCAGTAATTATATGTTAGTTTATATGTTAGTGTGTTATATCATTGTTCTAACCTTAAAATTTAACCTTTGTATAGTTACTGAAAATTTATTTATATAAAGATTGACATGAATTACTAACACTAACAATGGTATATATGTCAATTATCTATTGTTTGTGTATTTTCTAAATATGTTCATTTTCTTATGACTTACTAGTACTAATATACCTTTTAATTTGCTTTAAATATAATTTGATTAACTTTCTACTTAGGTCCCGTTTGGCTCACAGAATCCAATAAAATTCTGGCAGAATTGGAATTGAATTTAGACACGATGCGTGTCTAAATTCAATTCAAATTCTGCTGGAATCCTATTGGATTCCGCGAGCCAAATGGGGCGTTATTTTTTCACGACTAATAAACTATATTGTTGTGTAATCCAGAATATAGCAAGACAAAAGGTAGTAGTGTCAAAACGACCAGGCTACCCATTACTACATACCACATCAGGAGGATCCCAATCCACAACTTCTAAACCACCAACTTCTGCAAAAGCCCCCAAACTAATTAAACGAAGATCTTCGAGAATTGCTAATGCCGATAAACCTACTAATAAGTGGGATGGTACAAAGATAAGCCAACAAAAGCCTCTTGAAATACTTATTTCTGACTCTGATTATGATGATTCTGAACAAATCAAAGAAACAACAAGAACCCCGTCATTAATGAAACATAAGGCAACTTGGTCTCATGTGTCATTAACAAAAGACGCTGCTTCAACTACAAAGCTCAAACATGCAACAAATATCCCTCCATCACATGATACCCCATCAACTGGACCCAAACCCACAGATCGTACTACAAAGATTACTGGAGCAAACATTCCATCACCAAAAGTTTCTGCTGAAAACACCAAATAACCAGATTCTCCAATCATGCCTAAAACTAAGAGACTACGACAAAACCCCAAACCATCAACTCGCAGATCTGTCAGATTTGTGAATGCTGAAAAACCCATCTAAATTGAATAGTGAAAAGATCAGCGAATAAAATGTACCAGATACTTATTGTATTTCTGATTATGATAATGTAGTTTTTGGTTCTGATGATTCAGTTAACAATAAGTCAGCACCAAGACGTGCTGCTGCCGATTAGGAACAACCAGAACCAATAAACGTTACCACTTCTAACACTGGAAATCCCAGTCCAGCTTCTACTGAAAATCCAAGTCCAGCTTCTATCGATGCTCGTCTCACTTCCTTTGAGGGCGAGTTACGATGGCTTAGTATAGTTGATAACTTTTATGATTCAAAACCAAGGATATGATCCACCGTCGCATATGTTAGCTGCTGGTCAGGGAACTTCTAAGGGCGTTGCTCCTGGTGGTTCTCAGGATGATCGTCATGTGTCAAGCAATTGAAAAGTTTAATTAGTTTTCATCAACTCCTGCTTTTAATGCTACTGCCTTTTGTTGTTTGAACTAATTTTGATGTAAAACCAAACATGTTTCTTATTCCACCGGTCCTTGTTCTTTGTCTTGTAAAGTTTTTGTGATATTAATGTTTGCGTTGTGACAATTATATGCTAGCTTTTACTATGTCTTTTTTATGTTGGTGATGAATCATGTAGTTAATATATATATATATATATATATATATATATATATATATATATATATATATATATATATATATATATATATATATATATATATATATTAAATTAAGGATTAACACTTGAAAGTTATCGTATGTATAGTTGATTTACTTTAAATTTATAGTGTGTTGTATTTTTTTTTTTTTTCATGGTATGTTTCATTATCGAGTTGATTTTACTTCAAGTTAATTTAGAGTGATTTGCACTACAAAAACAAAGGTCTTTTAGACCTGCTGAAAGGTCCTATTATGTATCCTGATAGGACCTTTACCCTTATTTTAAGTGATCTCCCACACCCAATTGGTATCTTTGAATAAGCAAATTAAAACTCAAGATAAAAAAGGGTACGGTGTTATAAAATTTGTACTTAATAGTACCTAAAATCTAAGTATCCTATAAGTTATATATGATATTATGACCATAAAACTAAGCGTCCTATTGGTGATACCTATTAGGACCCTATATAAATTCCGTCAATCATGAAATAGGTTCGAAATATTAAGTATTCTATAAGAGTACTTTATATAACCCATAATATAAGTGTCATATATGATATTGCGACCATAAAACTAAGGGTCCTATTTGTTATACATTTTAGGACCCTATATAAATTGCGTCTATCATGAAATAGGACCGAAATATTGTCGTATAAAATTACTTTATAGAACTCATAATATAAGTATCCTATATGATATTAAGACACTAAAAATAAGCGTCCTATTAGTTATAACTTTTAAGACCCTAGATAAATTTCGTCAATCATGAAATAGGACCAAAATATTAAGTGTCGTATAAAAGTACTTTATAGAACCCATAATATAAGTGTCCCATATGATATTATGACACTAAAAATAAGCGTCATATTACTTATACCTTTTAGGACCCTAGATATTTTCCGTCAAGTTATAATATGACCTTTAAAAACAATGTTCTAAAAAGTAGTCTGTTAGGATCCTTTTCGTGACTTTGTTAGGACCCTGACAAAAAGGTCCTAATATGTGGTCTATTAGGACCCTAGCTCTGGGACCCCAAATAAAAAAGGTCCTATAAATCCATTTTTCTTTTAGTGAATATACGTTTGTATAAGGGCCAAACATGTTCAAATCTCAAACGACAAGGACCAACGAAGTGGAAAAACATGTTTAGGCTAATACATGCACTTTTGAGAAAACCACGGGAATCAACGGTGCAATTTTGTCTTTTATTTATTTAAATCTTTACATAAGAAATTTTAATGTGTATATATCTATATATGAATTTTCCCTTGTAAGTTTAATTGTGATAACTTCTGAAATAGTTGAATTCGTGTCTGTAATTTTGTGATGGATAGAAGAGTGATATATCTATATAAAGTGTATGGTGTTAGTGATTAAACGATGAGTATCATGTATGTGATATAGATGAAGACCACTATATAGTAACAACAATGTAATTGAACGTATTTATATGATAGAAGACTATATCATATAAACACAAGTTTCAAACCACATTTACATAAGCCTTTGAGATCGATAAAAACACGTAACCATTCATCATCTAAGCACACACATTAGCAAAATGCTCTCGTTTCACTTAGAAGGAGACTGAACATTAGACGAGTTTGAGAAGTTGTAGAATTGATTGTATAATGTACTAATGACAATTAGAAGTAGTTTATGCACCTTTAGCCTTTAGAGAGGTATGATGTTGTCGAATACACACTAGTAAAACACTTAACAAATAGACACACAAATCACGGAAAATTATAACCCGATCATCATAGCAATAAACAACTATTTCACAAGTTCGTTCCACATAGAGCGTGTTTTGAATCGAATTATTGAAAACTAATAATTATCCTAAGAAAGGTGGTTTTGTAGTGATTTTAGATTTTAAACTAAACTTATAACTAGCAGAGTAAAATAAGTGGGATATAACAATTAACTAAAATGTGTCCACTTGTTTGATCCACTTTAAGTATTGGATTGCCCTTTACCCGTTTGTTGCCCAATAATGTTAAACTATTATAAGTTACTTGTCACCGCTAAACCTTGATCAATTAAGGTTATGAACTCACTTAAATTCCTTTAGATGAGCAATTTATATATTGAGAAATCGTTAAGATCTTGACATTGGATTAATATCACATAAAATCCTTTAATCATGACAATCACTTGAAATGACTAACATTCCCATAATTTTGATTAAAAGCCCATTGAACACCAACCAATTTAAAGATACAATCACTAAAAATCCCTAACTTAGTTGTCTAGATCACTTATTAGTGTTGAAGTATAAATTGAATCCCAAATCAAATCACTAAGCAATGGTTAACAATTTATATCATCAAAGAAAACTTGAAACTCATATAGTAATGGATTATCAATCAAGCTTAAAAATAATACTCACTATTTCATTTAAACATCAATTATCATAGAATTAGGACAAATCTATACAATAGAGGTTCACAAACAAGTAAACACTAAGGGTCTAGCCAAGCATGGCTAGAATAATAGAAATCAAACTAGGAATTAAGCAAACAATGAACATTATTATAAATTAGATAAGATTGTACCCAAAATGGAATTGAAACAACTAGAAATGATGTAGAAGATAAAGATCTTGACAAAACTAAGTAAATCCCTTAGCTAGCTATCAAATTGCACCTCCAATCCTTGATCTATGATGAAGATGATGATTTATGGGTGAAATTCGAGATGCAAAAACTACAACTCCCTCATCCAAACCCTATCTCTTTCTTTTTATAGTGGACAAATACTGGACTGAAAACAGCGATGGTGCGGCACATTTGATAGTAGATGCGCCACATTTTCTGCTTTTGAAGTGGTGCGCCGCATCCCTTTGGAGATGCGCCGCATTCTGGGTGGAGAAGGTGCGCCGCATTAAGGAACTGGCGCGTCGTATTTTCATAAGATCAAATTCACTATCGACAAGAGGGCCAAGAAAACACTACAGGTGCAGCGCATATGCCCTTTTGGTGCGCCGCATATTTTGACTGGTGCGCCACATTTACTTGTTTTGCTGCACTATTTCCTTGTTTTGCACTGTAGCTCACTTTTAAGCCTAATCTTGGTCAATTTTGCACCAATATGAAGGATTTGCCTTGAACCAACTTTTGATCAATTACTCACCATCTAGGCTCAACAATCTCAATAAAACGGACCAAAATATGAGGATATTATGAGGTAAAACATGTGTGGATTAAGCAATATGAAATCCCCCACACTTGTATCTTACTTTTCCTCAAGCAAGCTTAAGTTCAACAATCATGGAATAAGTTTAGGTTGACCAACTCTTCATGCATTTTCAAGGCCAAACTCACCAAACTAAAACTTGTAACTCGTATGCAAATAAACTTAGGAAAGATTAAAGATGTACGTCAACGAATTTGACAATCTTTCAAAGACTTCAACTCAACCAACTTCATCAATTTCTTTGACTTAGAAGACAAGATCAATTTTGCATCTCTAAATAGGGTCTAAGACTAATCACACAAACAAATGAACTCACACAATCTTAAAACTTGTAACCTTCTCAATCAAAATTATCTTCTCAATAAACGTATATAGTCGAGCACTAGACCACTTTACGCTATGAATACATGTAAAAATCAGTAATAAAAGATTAGGGTTTGAAAAATTATACCCTAGATAGAACTGCGTAGAGGATGACAATACGATCACAGATTCATGAACAATTGAATGAACAAGCAACTATGCGAGGTGTTCTTGAGCTTTAAAGAAGTTAACTATGGTGAGGGAATGGGGACTGAATACAGCAGCCATGAGGGAGGACTTTTTTTTAATTGACAGCGGAAGACCTTATTATTAAAAATACATTATTACATAAATCCATGTAATTAATTTTAATTTTACACAACGGTGTTATGTTATTGTAAAATAAAGTTCATCAAAGTCCACATCAGCTGCTCGTCAAACATGTCTTCAACAACTGCACCCATCCTAACTAACAGTACCTAAACCTGCAAGGGTGGAAATGTGGGGGATTAGCATAACGCTAAGTGAATGGAATCTATCTAACAACATAACTTTAGCATCCCACATACAATTTACAACACCACAAACATGTTATCTACTAACTAGCATATAAGTACAGACAATATGAGGATCGACGTCTTGTACGGGCACACGACCCTAGCTGATCGGACTAGAGTCTACCGATAGTCCTTCCTATTGAATCAGTACACAGACACCAGGAATGAACCCAACCACCCATGGCACGGTTGACCTCATACGAACTTCAACCTCCCAAGGCCCGGTTAAAACTCCCCAACATCCCTAAAGACGGTTGGTGGCAAACACAGCGCGCACATAATATCACATAATCATAGGAAGCATGCAATCATCTAATTAACATGGCAATAATATCACAAAAAAACATGGTAATAGAATAAACAACAATAGCATGGCATGCTACTTAAACTCTATCCAGAGATAGACCCACTCACCGATTTCCAGCTACAGCTCAGTTATCTAACTTCTGAGCTTATTCCTTACTCTTATAGCCTAATAACAATATAAACCAAGTTACTATAATGCTATAATTAAAATTAGACACACGGGCAACATAACGGCTAAATACTGACACTTTTCATAAAATTTCCCCAAACTCTCCATTTCGGTAGTCTGTCATAGACAGTCGGCCGACTGTCTAGACAAACTACTGACTGCCTAAACAAACTATCGACTGTCCTCTAAAAGACAAACTACCGACTGTCCAAAGACAGTCGGCCGACTGTCCAAAGACAGTCGGCCGACTGTCCAGACAAACTACCGATCGTCCTCCGAAAGACAAACTACCGACTGTCCAAAGACAATCATCCGACTATCTAGATAAACTACCGACTATCTAGACAAACCACCGATGTCCAGAGACAAACTACCGTCTGTCAAGATCACCAAATCTCGATCTAGGACTCGATTTTGACCATATAACCAAACAAATGTTATCTATAAATTATCATAAGACATAAACCCACAAGATTTTAGCACAAACAACTTCAAATTCCAACATTTTTTGCATCAAACTCACTTTTGTAAAAACCTAACTAAAAACCCATTAAATTCATAGATTTGGACATGAAATCACACAAATCTTACCTTGTTAGAATCATTACAACACAAGGAATGATTTAAGCACAGAAATCAGACTTCAAATCGAGATTTAAAGAATTAGGGTTTCAAGAGGTTGACGATGTTTGGAACGTGAGAGTGAGAGAGATAGTGAGAAGTGTCTGGAAGAAAGAAATGAGAGAAAGGAACATATATTTTACACTTAATGGGTTTAAAACCATACCCCACATCACACGGGTATTTAGTAGTTATCTGATATCTTTCTTACTTCGTTAGGCGGCCCTATGGAGTCTATATTAAATAAGGAAACCTGTTATGTGACCCTTGTCAGAAACTAGTCTCAACCACTAATAAAATAACACAAAACATTTGATTAATAATAAAAGCATATAAAACCGCATATATAAACCGGAGGACAAAAAGGTCATCTTACATCTAGCCGAGGTTTCTGTGTGTTACAAATCCACCCCCTTAAAGAGATTTCATCCTCGAAAACTGGTCTAGGTCAAACAGATGAGGGTAACGAGTTTTTATCAACTCTTCTGTCACCCACGTAAGGCTAGACCCCAGACTATTTTCCACTCAATCAGCACCATCGGAATTTATTTCTTTCTCAGCTTGGTGACTTTTCAGTCAACTATGCGAATTGGTTCATCCAACAACTTCTTTTTCAAATCAACCTTTTAATCTTTCAACGGTAAAAGTTGTATCTCATCCTCTACCTTACAGTTACGTAGCTAACACACATTAAAAGTATTATAAATACCGGCTAATTCTGGCGGGAGATCCAAAACCACAATCTGGTCATTCAAAATCTCACTGATCAGAAATGGCCCAATAAACCTTGGCGCTAATTTACCACATTTACTAATGATACGCGTACCTATGCACATGTTGCTCGTGCGTATCATGTGACGCGTGCACATCCTGAATATTACCAGAACATCTGATTAGGAGGTGCGCACGCGTGTATTTCTTAGCGCATACGAAAGGAATCAGATTTAATTTTATCTATAATTAAACATGGTCCTTTTCCAGCTATAAACCCGTTATTTATGGTTGTTATTCGGTAGGATCAAGAACCTAATTAAGAGATAATCTAGGGTTAGGGTTTCATTATAAATACAACCCTAACCTCCTTCACTTGACACGACGTTTTCTGTATTACTCGAATATACGATTGCATCCGGAAAACATTCTTACGGTAACAGGTATGTTCTTCGAACATAAACCCTATGCAACCACCTTTAGTAGCCATTGTTGCGGCAGTTGCCATCAATTGTGGACGTAGCTTTGATCACTCTTTCATAAATCATCGTCTCAATAAGGGTTATTCACGATAAACCAGACCGGAGAACAAAGCAATAAACGTTCTTAAACACTCCATCATGCACTCAACATTAACTTTGTATTTGAGTAGATTTATGTTCGATCAAATGGCGCCATCCGTGGGACCATAATTAGAATTGCTTAAAAAATTTTTTACGTTACGAACGATTAACTATAAAACTTCTAATCTTTATATGGTTATTCTTGTGTAACAGGCCATAATGGGGAAGTCTGGTAGCAATCAATCGTCCCGTTCTCAGGGTTCTGATATTATAGGGTCGAAATAAGCTAACCAAGACAAGGTTCCTGTCACAAGCAAAACTCTAAACTCTGGAGCAGTAAAGCTCCCAGAAAAATCAAAAATATCATCAACTGTTGTTCCCCCGGTATCACAGCCATCGACGTTGTGAGCAACTGATGAGTATTGGGCATCGGTTGACGAAGATGATGAGGATGATGGCTATGAGGAAGAACCCCCTATTACTACATTGGGGTCCTTTCCCATATACTCTACGCCAAAGTCAACGGTTCTTATCAGGCGAGTAATGACACCTGCAAGTGCATGCGAGTATTTAGCGGGGCAGAACATCGACGTTGGTTATCCAACTAATGATCGCACTCCCTTAGACAAAATACGTAGAAAGCACGTGCCTTCACCTATTCCCAGGCTGTCATCTTTGCTTTCACCAAGTATACTGCTATGGCCGAAACAGACGGTTTTATTTATGCGATGTCGTCAGGTCACACGACGTCAGAATTAGCCGATCACGGTAGCAAACAATAGTTTTAAATTTATATTTAGCGGGGACTAAATCGTAATACTCCTTATTATGAGTAAGGGAAGTATGACCTAGGGTCATACTTTTAAGATATCAGTAGAATCGAACCTATAAGTAAGGCTTAAGATAATCCTAATGTGAAGGAGTAGTGGTTTGTTACCTAATTTTGGGTTTTATAAGATAAAGTAAAGTAAATGCAATAAAATTTGTAATTCGAATAAGGTTAAAACAAGCGCACACTATGATTTCATCAATTACTTTGTCGAGATTATGGAATGCTTGCTCATGAATAGGTAGTGACCTTGTATTCATTACACTAGTCCTAAATGCCCCTATCATAAGACATGTCACTGGGTATTGCGATAGGCTTGAAGATTCTGAATAGACATCAATGTTTCTTACCCCCGATGCCCGTGCAGTCTGACTACAGGCATACACGTTCAGACAGCTCATCCAATTGAGCAACTCGGTTAGGTGACGTATTTACATTCCACAAAGGTCTAAACTTTCTTAAGCGTAATAGAATACAGGGTTTGCCATATCCGAGAGATGTGATGTGCTTCGATGCTTTCGTTAATGATTGGGTTTAAAAGGTAGTTTGGCCCTTAAAAGAGTTCAACCATAAAGAACACCATGGCCAAGTCGGGTTTGACTTCCATGAACATGTTCGGTTATCCTAACGGCCCAATCCTTTATGTGTTTAAACAAACAGTTCCTTAATTAACCAAGAATCCCTCAAGCGGGGTGCAATTCTTTAGACTGCGTTATGGTAAAGTGTACTAATCATCACTGACCGGGTTCCATGGCCTTACTTAGCAGAGATACAGCTTACAACAACCGATGTGCTTCAGCGTGCATGTACGAAGTTTGTATGCTTAGTTAGCATGATCTAGGACCGAAAATGTAATAGGGGTCTAGTTAGATGTTTTACTACGAAAGAGTCCTCAGTCGGAGTTCAAGGCTCGGTGGACTTACTACAACCGGTGTGCCTCAGTTAAACTTACGTTGTATCTAATAGACTTCTCTTACCAAGGGGTGACACAGATAGTGTACTATGAATCAGGGTACGCGACTTCCCAATAACAGAGCTGAAAACTACGTTCTATTAGTTGGAAAAACAATTGAATTTAAAGCATAATTGGAAAGCATCTTGACGACATACACAAACCATAATATTATTTCGGCATTATAATTGATTACATCATAGCATACACTAAAGATAACTACTCGCTAATCATGGAAATAATATCACAAAGCACAATAATGGAAAATATTATATAAAGACAAAGGATAGAAGTACCAGTAGATTAAACGAGTTACGAATACAAAAGTGACAACTTCAAACTTCAGACCGCTCCTAATACAATCTTCGGCGTTCTTCTCTGGGTACTAGGTTTCCTCCACGGAGTCGAAGACCTTGAAAGTATGACTAATATTGTAGATAGAGAGAGAAAGAAGTGAATTGAAGCGTGTGTAAAAATGGATGACAAAGACCCTTTAAATAGAAGTGATTTTTTCCTGCAATTTGGTAATCCGTTTGCAGGGCCCGTTTGCAATGGCGGCCCATTTCTGATGCCCGTTTGCTTGAGCCGTGTGGAAATTCATTTTTCATTATGGCTAGCCGTTTGGCAGGCCATTTGGCTTGCTGATTTTGCTGGATTGTAACTTGATTTCCTTGATCGTAACTTGGTTTCTTGTCTTTTACTGTTTTTGCTCTAGAATGTTCGTTTTAGCTCCAATTCTCTTGATTTGTTTTGCACCGTCTTCGTAATCACTTGATCTTCAATTTAAATTGACGAAGCGAGTATTTTGGCGATAAATCTTGGAACTTTATTATTTTCGAGCCTCAATACCGGGGTGAAAACATGATTTTTTAGTCGATATTAAATATCTCACACTTAGACTTTTCTTGTCCTCAAGCAAACTTCTCGTTTTTTACCTTAAGAAATCTTTTTGGAGTTTCTTTTCTAATAGCCTAAGTGGTTTGCATTTTATTATAAAGGCGAAAAATAAGGTGAGTTGTCTATGTTAGGGTTGAAACTATTTCTGCAAGCATGCGAGGAGGTTACATGACTTAGGCTAGCTTTCACGGGTCGTTCAAATCACACAAGTATTTAGGGTTCCCTATTGATCTAAGAAATGAATTCATTCATAGCCAGTCATGTTGCACCCATCGTCATAGGCTTGATAAAGACTCAAATCCTTGCTACTAATGTGAAAATGGTAATAACCATAGCTTCTAGGTTATTTTTCAATTAAAAAGGAATTTTGGAGCGGTGATGAAGTTGTTTTAAGGGTGAGAAAAGGGTAATTTAGTCTTTTTAAAGACTTTTATTCAAAAATTCGGATAATATAAGATAGGTAGGAGTGTTGAATTTTTTGAGAAGCACTTTTGAAGTTTTCTCCTTTGGAGTGATTAGCGGTCGGGTTCTCCTTCGGCATTTCTATTTATAAATTCTGCTCCTTTTTTCAGAACTTTGAAAATACATTTTTTTTGGATTTTATCTCGAGAAACTTTTTGCCGATAAACTTTTTCAAGACCTTTGCCATAGTACTTGAGAGGTTTATAACATCGGGTTTTTGGAAGGAATCTCATTTTCTGGATTTTTCGAGTGATAGTAAAGATGATGTGGATGAGTTGGTGTGGTAGAAGTGTTGGAGGTGTGAAAGGCTTATTTTTGACAAATGGCTAGCTCTTCTGATTATACACGAATCACATTTTGTTACTTGGAAATGCAGATCTAGAGCAAGTTCTGATTCTGAGAACAGACATTGGCACCCTCAACGTAAAATAGCAAAGCATTAAAGATGCATGCTGGTCTTATTTGGGTGCCTCAACATATTCAATTTAGGTCGATAATGCCTAGTCATGCAATGCTTTATTAGGGATTCGGTTCATCCTAACAAGATTTTTACCTTACTTAAGCCTTAATTTTATTTACAAACGTTTCAGGTTTTCGAAAGTACATTTTCGGATAGGTTCTTGTTAAAAATTTTGAAATTTGGCTTAAGAGCTCGAAATCTTTGTAATGGGGTTATTTAATATAGCATAAAAAGATTTTACCAACATCCCACACTTAGACGAACATTATCCTCAATGTTCCTAGTGTATCCCACACTTAGGAGTTTTAATTAAAATCTTGGGAATGTTTTTCTAGCGTTTATTTGGGTTGGAATCCCACACTTGATAAGCTAGGATGTGGCATAATTGAAATTTGAGCTAGTAATGGGAAGAAAGGAGTACCCCTAGAGGATGAAGACAGGTTGTTTCAGCAATCTTAGAAGTTACGTCCTTTATTGATCGGCTCATTTATCATCCTTTATTCTTCTACTCTACTTTATTGCACGAGTTGCCTCCCGAGAAGTATTTTTGTTAAAGGTCGTTGGCTCGACCGTAATGATGCCTAAAAAGTAGACATTTCCTTCTAGTAGTTGTGATCTTGGTCTTCTCGAGCAAATGTGAGTCTTGGTGGATAGATCCTGAGAAAGTTTCGAACAAAAAGTGGTAGCAGATCCGGTACTTCTCTTGAAGATCTTCTGAAAGAGAGATAATGTGCGGTTTTGGCTCGTGAAAAATGTTGAAGTCCGATGAGAATATGATCCACAGCTCTGCTGATTGATCCATGAATGTCAATCATCGAGGCGGGTGCTGGTGGTGATTACTTCTCTGATTGGATGTTCATTTCGGAGATCTTCAAATAGTGTCAGAAATTGTATATTCAATATCTCAAAATCTTCTGAACGGTGATCTCCACAGAGGAGTCTGTAGCCTTGCTGTTAGGGCCCCGAAGTTGTATAGTGTTAATGTGAAACATGCTTAAATGAAGGTTCCTTAGAAGAGGGTTATATAAGGAACCTATGTAGTCCTAATTAGATAGCCATTGTATTGTAACTGAGTTCTAGAAGTTGTGGAATGTAAATTTTACCGATTCTCTCTAATACCGAATCCGTTCTTCACTTATCGAGTCTCACTCTAACTCATCACATCTTCTAATCTCACCATGATTTGACCTATCATTTGGTATCAGAGCATCCAGGGAGTGATTCTACATCACTATATCGATCCAGAGATTGAAGATTACAGAATCTGTTAGATTGAATCAGATTCAATATTATCGAATTTGATAATCTGACATTTAGATTCTTGTGATAAGTTCAGCGAAGGTGTATTAGGTTGATTTGAAAGAGTTTCGATCATCATTACAGGTTTTTAACAATAATTATGAAGAATCAAGTTAATTTTTAGAGTTCGTGGCTAAAACCCTCGGTATAGATCAATTCCAGCTTGATTATGTATTTTAGTAAAGGTTTAAGGTTTCATTTGTGTTCGTGAGGTAATTAATCGAGTTTTTGACGGTTCAATTTCATCAATTCTTCAAGTTTTGAAGATTCGATCAACACTCGGTATCTTAACTGCCATACCGAGTCTGCTTCTGTGACGACCCGAAAATTTTCGACTAAAATTTAAACTTAATCTTTATATGATAACATTATTCCGACATGATAAGCAATAAATTTTGACAAGTTTTAAAATTTTTGAAATGAGTTTCATACAAACAATTGACCAACCATTTGTTCGATGATTAACGAACATCATAACTTGTATTAAATATATACTTATGTATATATATGGATATATGGATTATATCTAACTTGAATATATGATAGTTAAGTATCTCATTAAGTATATTAATAATGGGTTTTATATATATAAATTGAGACTACTAACTTAAGGGTTTCGAAAACAATATATATATATATATATGTAACATTTAACGATGTAATAACCCTTATGTTAAAATGAATATATATGTATTGTATTAAGATGTATTAATACACTTTTGAAAGACTTAAATACATATATTAACATAAGTATATTCAACAAAGATAGCTATACTCGTATTCGCATTCTATTTCCTCAAGAATTCTATTCGTATTTTTATGGTATTTTTACCCGTCTAATACACAGCTTATAGATGTATAACTATTAAAAATACACTCTTTAGCAGCCCCATTTTTGAATCCTAGCATCTTTTATCTTGTTAATGAGTCATGAGACAAAAACTCACAAGTTTACTAACCATTTTGGCAACATATGACTCCATTATTAACTTAAAATTCGTCCATATGTACCACCCCATTTTTCCATTCCATTTTCTCATTCTTTACTCCAAATTACTCTCTCAAAATACATCTATCTTCATACTAGATCATCACCAAGGATTTACCTCATCATCTAGCTTCAAAATCAAGGTATAACACTTCTTAAAACTCTTGTTAAATTCCTACTCTATTGCTATCTTAATAAGTTTATAAAACTTGTAAAAACTAGAACTTGTTTTGGTGGAAACCAAGCATGTTTATAAACTAATGTAACCTTACTAACTTGATTTTAAAAACACTTATTTATATGTATTATGGCATTATATTAAGTTATTATAAGAATTTAAAACTTGTATATATGTATAACACCTTAGAACTTAATATACAACAATTGGTCTATTTCGGTTCTTGAAAACTGTTTTGACACACGAATTTAAAAGCTATCTTAAACTTTGGTTTAGAGCATATAACTCTGGATATATGTTAATATATATGAATCAAGATTTCTGTAAATTTTTTTCATGATTTTAGACGAAGAGAAAGTATTTTTCAAAAATTTATTAGTTGACTGATGACAGATTTTATCCGAATCTGTCCACCGTTACAAGTTAAGGGCATAAGCCTAACTTTGACTATGAAAACAAAACTTTTCGATTATGTTTTGAAAACAAACATGTTAAGGAGTCTCCAGCAACTTGATTCATTAAAAACCATGTAGTAACAAATAATTTATGAACCGAAAGATTTGGCTAAGATTAATGTTGTATGCTCAATCAATCTAACTAGAAAACTATGCTAACTAAGACTTGGGCTATTTTCCTTGATAACACCTATTAGTGTAAATGTTAATAACTAAAATATAGAAGGAAAATTAAAAATATTGAGTTTAGTTATTTTTCATAGCCTACGGACTGTTCCTATGACGAATTATTGAACTGTGCGGATAGATTTACGCACCTGTGACAAAATAAAATTTTAACTAACCTATACTCCGATTCAGAACATATGCCAATTATGGCTGGTTATAGGACTCAAATACCTTTCCAATGATGGCTTGTACACCTATAGAAGTCGAACACACTATGAGATATACCTATCGAGAGTTGACTATTTAAAATCAGGAAATCTATATAAGATTTAAAATAAGACTAACAACTAATTACTAACTTAAACAAGTAAAAATATTATATAATTAATATATAAACTTGTTTTATCAATATTATATGTTAATAATATTATTTAATATATATAATTGATATAGGTTCGTGAATCCGAGACAAACCCTGCACTTGTTCAATGCTGTTATATACATAATTGCTATGAAATACAGTATTGTGAGTTTCATTTGCTCCCTTTTTAATTGCTTTTGCAATATATATTTTTGGGCTGAGAATACATGCGCTGTTTTTATGTTTAACGAAATAGACATAAGTGCTTAAAATATATTCTACGTTGAGTTGTACCACCTTGCATATCTTCCCTAATAGCTTGGTAACTAATATTTACATGTTGTAAGAACATGTAAGCGCGAATCCTATTGATAGATCTATCGGGTTTGACAACCCGGGCTAGTCGCTCTAGTATCGTAAACGATTGCATAGTACTTCATTTTTACTACACTTGGTACAGTGTAGGGAGATTTCATAATAAAGGGAATGTGCCACATTAATTGTTAAGTATGGTTACCGAAGCGCTCAGCAACTTATAGAATACTTTTATACACTTGCGAGTGTACGGATATTTATGGAAACTGAAATCTTGTGGTCTATTACTATTACGGAAATGATTGATTATGATAAACTAATGAACTCACCAACCTTTTAGTTGACTCTTTAAAGCATGTTTATTCTCACGTATTAAAGAAATCTTCCGCTGTGCATTAGCTCATTTTAAGGATATTACTTGGAGTCATTCATGACATACTTTGAAAGACGTTGCATTCGAGTCATAGAGTTCATCAAGATTAATATTAAGTCAATTATAGTTGGATGTAATATGAAATGGTATGCATGCCGTCAGTTTTTGATGTAAAGAAAGTTTGTCTTTTAAAAATGAATGCAATGTTTGTAAAATATATCATATAGAGGTCAAATACCTCGCGATGAAATCAACTATTGTGAATCGTTTATAATGTATATGAATGGGTCATTTCAGTTGATATCAGAGCGGTGGTCTTAGCGAACCAGGTCTTGCATTAGTGTGTCGAACCAGGTCTTGCATTAGTGTGTCTAACTGATAGTTGTTTAGATGCATTAGTGGGTCTGGACTTCGACCGTGTCTGCATGTCAAAAGTTTTGCTTATCATTTCGTGTCGAAAATCATCTATTTATCATCCTTAGGAAATTTCCTACTCACCGTTCTTAGTCTAGACACATCTTACTGCATTGATTGCATGAATAGTGTATAGACAAAATTCATATCTTAGCGTATCTGTTAATTCATATCTTAGCGTATCTGTTACTGTAGACTTGCCTGACATATTCCGTAAATTACTCCGTAATCTACAAAATCTTTTGTTATATATATAGATATTCTATGTAATTAGAATATCATCCGATAGCCGGAAATCATTTCATATCGAAAAATCCCTTATCAATCGTACAAAATGGAATTCGTCACTAGTTCAAGTCCCCCGGATTCCGATATGCAGATTCACTCGAGCTCCGAAAGCAGCGTCACCAGAATGAATCAACCAATCAGCCATCCCCAATTCATCTGATGGGTTCGTAGATGACTTAATCAATGGAGACGCGAAGAAGGCAATCCTTTCCACTAACCAAATTGCCCTCTTAGCGAAGAACCCGAAGCACTTACCAGCAAACCTATCCGAAACACCATTTTCTCTCTCATTTCTAGAGTATCTCATCATGATTATATACTATCTCAAATTCTGAACCTTATTCATCCGCTCATCCGAACCGAACATCATCCCGGTGTAATTGAAGAAGTCAACGAGCTTCGCGCCTGAGTTGTAGGCTTGGAAAATATAGTGCAAAACGTACCAGCATCGGCAACATCACTGGCACCAATAGTACCATCAGTAACAACACCCGTACCATCAACCATCCATGCCTCAACATCTCATTCTGTACCTCGATATAATCATCATTCTACGTATCGTTCCACATCATTTATCTTCGTTCTACATGGCGATTATGTAATCTCTAATGTTTTAGAGATTATATATTCTTGTTCTAACAGTAAATCAAATGAGTTTAATATCATATTAACTCATTAAATCCATGATTACATCTGAAAAAAATATATATATGTATATATGTTTTCATAAAGATTGTAATTAAAAGTTCTTTTGTACAAACTGTTAAGGGTGAAAATATTTCAACGGTTAGGTAATACCCGAGGAATATTTAGATTTCACATTAACAAGTTACACTGTACATTCTTCGAATCTGATTCAACAGTCATTTACTATCCTACTTAAATCCACAGATATACAAATCTATCCACCACAGAATAACCATTTTTATTCAATTTCATATTTGGATTTTGATTTATTAGAATCCAACAAGTGGCATAATGAAGAAAACATTGGATAAAATAAAATTTGTTAGAAACAAACAAATTAACTATGAGAAATTTTGTTAAGAATCCAAGCTAACTGTTCATAGTTAACTGTTCCTAGCTAACTGTTAATTCCTTATTACATTTATTTATCGCAATTTAAATTCTCACAATTTTATTTATTGTCATTTAATTTCTGTTATTTATTTTACGCACTTTAAATATCGGGACACGTATACAAGTTTTTGACATATCATATCGATGCATCTATATATATTATTTGGAATAACCATAGACACTCTATATGCAGTAATGATCGAGTTAGCTATACAGGGTTGAGGTTGATTCTATAATAATATATATACTTTGAGTTGTGATCGAGTCTGAGACATGTATACAATGGGTCACAACACGTATTAATTAATTCGAATATTATATATTGCTAACTGTGGACTATAAACTGAGGACTACCAACATTGGACAATTAAAATAAATTAAATATTGATTATAACATATGAAACTAAACAATTCTTCAAGTTTGACACTTGATTTCATCTTAAACCTCATTTGTATCGTGACGATTACAATCTGCGTTCAAATCTTTCATGATTCTTAAAAACACCTCAATCGAGAGGATGAACCAACCGCACTTCATCTACGGAAGAAAAGATTGATGCATATAGTTATGCACCTGAAAACACTCAGAACCTGAGTAAACGTTTAACACATACCTGTGCTAGCTCCTTTGGCGTTGTTATTACCGAAAATAACTTTGCAATTCTTTTTCAAATTAGCCAATTTTGTCACAGCTTCAGCAAATCAACTTCGACTTTCATTCGGATTAGCCTTATTATAACCTTGATATATAAGTTTGCTTTTCGTCATCGTTATCAGGGAACCTTTTATATTCCACCATATTACCAACAGACGTACCAGCAACCCCATTGCTCCTTGGCTTAAATCTCTCTGACAGATCACTATATTTATCTATTGAAGTCTTATCATGAACTCATCGGCATCTTGTAACGATAATTACTATACCAAATACCGGGAGGCATCAATCGATAATCTCGAATTTCTCAGCAATACTACGACAACAATCTTATATATATATATATATATATATATATATATATATATATATATATATATATATATATATATATATATATATATATATATATATATATATATATATATATATATATATATACATATAATTAACTTCTATCTCCTGGATTTACGAACTTCAATTCTGAATTTCTGAAAAGCGCATTAGCCTATGAATCAGATCTCTGAGTTCTGAAAAAAACTGATGAAGCAGTAAAAACTGAAGACTGTCTTAACAGTCAAAAGTTTAATGATTAAGATTGGAGTGTTGAAAAAGCTCACAGATTTTGATAAACAAATTGAGCAAATCATGAAGGACTCTGAACAAATCACAAGGACTAAACTTGTACATAAAGAATTCAGATGATTCTGTTTCTGATGAAATCTTTAGCAAATGCCTTGTTCCTTAATTGTTCTAAATCATTGTGAATGAATTTTTTCATCACAGTTTGATTGTAGAATTTTAAGATATTATCGTATCTTTCATTATTAATATCCTCAATATTTCTGAAGATATTTTCATAAATATTCTTGTACTATATTATTTATCTTCTCGCGTTATCAGTATTACATCATAAAAGAAATTGTATAGTTTTTATATTTTGTAAACCTTCGAGTTTAAAATATGGGTGTTTTTGAAGTAGTGTTGGGAACTGAAGCATGAGTTAGTATAATATAATGACACTTGATCAACGTGATTATATTACAGTAAGTCATGCTGAGTTTCTAATGAAAAGTGATGATTCACAAATCCTAACGTCATCATGTGCCATATTACACGACTCTTACATTCTATCTAATCTATAAACAAATCAAGAACAAATTTTCTTGATAGTTCTATCTTTTCCATGATTCCAGCAGTTGCTAATTTCATCGTGCTATTACAAATCATTTCTGCTTAAGAATATTATTAGGTTCATTCGAAAATCCATACCTACAAATTCTGGACCATTACTGGCTATACTTAGAGTCGAGAAGAGAATAAATAGGCAAAGAGCTCCGGTATATAAGAGAAAATATAAAGCCCAAAGATAACACCGAAATTACAAACCGTGGATATCAGTACGTATAGCAATATAAAGACACGGAAGGATTATAAAAACAATAATCCCTAGAGCATAGTAGAAATAAACAGATTCTTCCGGTGGGAGTTGAAAAAGAAGAACGATCATCACGATAGTCAGAATAAGAACAAGGATTAGAACCGGATTATACATTATTATAATCTTTTGGATATATGAACTGAGAATGAAGGTATAGAAATGGTAAAAACTAATGGAACTAAAAAGGTAGAATTTATAATGGAAATACCAGACAGAGTAATCGAGGCAGATCACCGTATTTAATTATAGAGATCTTAATTCGCCGAAGAATCAAATCTTTTAGATTTCGAAGATTTTCTTTAAATTCCTTGAATTCCAGAATTCAACCAAGACAACGTCAAAAGTTAAGACGAAACTTTATTTATTCATTTCACTCATTTGTGATAGCTTCATTCGTGCTCTTCGAATAATCGAATTGTTTTATCTATATTAACCAATAATAATAAAACTCTATTTATCGACTCATATTCGTCACGAAAACATTCTTTTTGTTAGTCATGACAACCTCACTCAAATTTCGGGACGAAATTTCTTTAACGGGTAGGTACATTGACGACCCGGAAATTTCCGACTAAAATTTAAACTTAATCTTTATATGATAACATTATTCCGACATGATAAGCAATAAATTTTGACAAGTTTTAAAACTTTTGAAATGAGTTTCATACAAACAATTGACCAACCATTTGTTCGACGATTCACGAACGTCATAACTTGTATTAAATATATACTTATGTATATAAATGGATATATGGATTATATCTAACTTGAATATATGATAGTTAAGTATCTCATTAAGTATATTAATAATGGGTTATATATATATATATATATATATATATATATATATATATATATATATATATATATATATATATATATATATATATATATATATATATAAATTGAGACTACTAACTTAAGGGTTTCGAAAACAATATATATATATGTAACATTTAACGACATAATAACCCTTATGTTAAAATGAATATATATGTATTGTATTAAGATGTATTAATATACTTTTGAAAGACTTAAATACATATATTAACATAAGTATATTCAACAAAGATAGCTATACTCATATTCGCATTCTATTTCCTTATGAATTCTATTCGTATTTTTACGGTATTTTTACCCGTCTAATACGCAGCTTATAGATGTATAACTATTGAAAAATGCACTCCTTAGCAGCCCCATTTTTGGATTCTAGCATCTTTTGTCTTGTTAATGAGTCATGAGACAAAAACTCACAAGTTTACTGATGCGGTAGCGGAGTGGTATAAAATAGTTATTAATTTTAGCAGAAAATACTATTAAATACGATACAATTTTACACAAGATATTTATTTATTTATAGAATGGATATACTTAAACCTTGCTACAACACTTATAGGCAGTGTACCTAATCGTACAGTAGTGTAGTTTTTAGTAAGTCCGGTTCGTTTCACAGGGAAAATCTTTAAACAAAGCTTAACGCTATATTAGTTTACTTTTATAAAAATACAAATATATATATATATAAGTAATATTATTATTATAAAGGGGGGTTTTTACCGTTTAATGACCGGTTTGTCGATTTTAAAACTTTAGTCGCAGTTAAAACCAAATGTAAAATAATAAATAAATACAAGACTTAATTTTAAGCTTAAAGTAAATAACGATAATGAAATTGCGAATAATAAAAGTGCGATAAAATAAACTTGCGATAATTAAAAAAAAGACGATAATTAAAAGTGCAATAACAATAAATAAAAGTGTGATAATTAGAAGTGCAATTAAATATAAAATAAAGGAAATTAAATATGAAATAAAAGAATTATGCTTATTTAAACTTCTGTAATCATGATGTTTGACGTGTTGATTTTAGTTTTATGCCCATGGGTTAATTGTCCTTTGTCCTGGATTATTTAATATGTCCGTCTGGTTTTTGTCCATAACAGTCCATCAGTCATAAATATAAAGTGCGAGTGTCCTCGTCAAATTATCCTTATACCCGAAGTTAAATATTCCAACTAATTGGGGATTTAAACTGTAACAAGATTTTAATACTTTGTTTAATAATTACACCAGGATGTCGACTGAGTGTAACCCAAGGTTTTAATATTTTGTTATCAATTATACCAAATGTCCTTGTACATAATTTCACCCATGTTTTAATTATTCTAGTGGCTATTAATCCATTCCCGTGTCCGGTTAAATGAACGATTATTCGTACATATAAATACCCCGCCCATCGTGTCCGATTGAGTGTATATGGTAATTTATAGGGACGCCCAATTGTAAATCTTTATATTAACATTAACAAACTATCATTTAGTTAAACAAATATAAAGCCCATTAATAGCCCATAGTCTAATTTCCACAAGTGTCGTTCTTTTGTCCAAACCCCAATTATGGTACAAAGCCCAATTACCCAATTTTAGTAATTAGCCCAACATCATGATTACTTCGTTTTAAATAAGCATAATAATAACTTAGCTACGAGACATTAATGTAAAAAGGTTGAACATAACTTACAATGATTAAAAATAGCGTAGCGTTACACGGACAGAATTTCGACTTACACCCTTACAACATTTGCTAACATACCCTTATTATTAGAATTATAATTAAAATTAAAATATAAATTATAAATATATATATATATATTTTACGTATGAGAAGAAGAAGAAAAAGATGATGATTTGCGATCAGAATTCGCGAGCTTTATAGGGGGTTTCTGAATTTGGGGCTCCGCGACTCGCGGCCTTTTTGGCCTTCAAACTCCGCGAGTCGCGGAGTTTACTTTTACAGCTCAGAGGAGTTTGGCTCTTTGTTTACCGACGGTTTAAATATAAATATAATATATTAAATAATTATAAGAATTATTTAAATATTATATTATATTTATGTGCATAGTTGACTTGTAATTTTTAGTCCGTTGCGTCGAGCGTTGAGAGTTGCCTCTGGTCCCGGTTCCGGATTTTCGAACGTCCTTGCGTACAATTTAATATCTTGTACTTTGCGTTTTGAATCTTGTACTCTTGTAATTTCGAGACGTTTCTTATCAATAATTGGAACCTCTTTGATTGTCTTTTGTACTTTTGAGCTTTTTGGTCGTTTGCGTCTTCAATTCGTCGAATCTGTCTTTTGTCTTCACCTTTTATTATTTAAACGAATATCACTTGTAAATAGAACAATTGCAACTAAAAGCTTGTCTTTCTTGAGGAATAATGCTATGAAATATATGTTCGTTTTTAGCATTATCAAATATTCCCACACTTGAGCGTTGCTTGTCCTCAAGCAATATCGTCTTGAAATACTAGAATCACTTCTTTATTCTTCACACTTTGTACATCAGTGATTTCTATACGGTGGTATGAACAATGGTAGTAACGATATGGTTTACAGTCCCACATGACTATAAAAATTTAGATCCATTAAGGAAATTGGATCTTTATGAAAACATTTGATCTTTTGAAAATTAAATCTAGTTTTTACCCTAGATAAGTTTTCCGGGATAACCCTTTACCGGTGTTTGCAAAATATTTTTGTGGGTTTGGTGGGTTTCAGATTTGAAAATTTTAGCTCAAAACTTATGGTTTTGTGTCACCCACTTGCTAACCTTGTATTTGGAAAGCAACACGTCCAGTTTACTTGTCCCGTATATTACCTTTCGGTAAACTACCGTCCGATTGTAAAGGAAAGCGTTGAACAAGCAACTGTTAAGGCAATGTCCCCTGACATGCTTTTAATTATGGTCTATAACGTGTCGGACGCAATTACTATCCTTGGTAGGAGCAATAGTAAAGCTCACCCTTATAATTTTTCGGTATGGCACAAGGTCCTGTCTTTGACCATGCTATGCAACCACCGTTCTTGCGGTTGACACCCGATTTGGTTCAGGTGACCTAATGAATTCCAGGTGAATTCCTAGGATTTTACGTTCAATGGTAATGAACGCATTAAAAATAGGGTTTTCAGAAAACAAATCGGTTTGTAATTTTGATCAAAATATTTTCTCGTTCAAGCTCGAGTTTAGATATCATTGAATTCCATGAGTTTGAATTCTCAATCTTTAAGGTCAATCTCTATGATTGAGTAATATCAGTCTTAAAAGCTGATTTTTAATCTTTAAGGAGATTATCCTTTCTGGGGATCTGATTCATTAGTCTTATCTGGCTAATTTGCATGGTACCCCCCATTGTACGAGATAAATCCTTCTCATGGTTAGGATAAATCTGACCACTTGGCGACCCTGTTTAATGCTGAGGTCCGTGGATTTCCTGCTGATTTTAGTGATGACTTTTCTAGATTTTTCGTCAACCTACAGCTGGTCTGGACGACAACTTCATGACCTAAATCAGGAAGCGCGTGTCTTTTTCGGAAGACTTTACTTCCTTTTAATGATGGAATTGATTCATCGTGTAGATCCATCTCTTCTTTTCTTTTATCGGGTAAAACAGTTTAGTTTAGTCCAAAGCAAAAGTATTTTCAGTTATTTGTTACAGATATATGTGACATATGTTTAAGATAACTTGGTAAATTTTCCCACACTTGGCTTTTATTTTCCTTTTTATCGTCCTCTATTCCATTTTAAATGAATTTTAACATTTTAGTTTGTTTCTTAATTTATGTCCTTTCCGAGGTAACAATAATTTCGGTGTTAAAACCTAGTTTTATCGTTCATAAATATGTATAAACATGATTTTGAGTTCATTTAATTGAAAATTTTGAAAAATTTTACTAGAATTGGGTAGTCAGTATATAAGACCAGGGCTGTTCTTTATTATCAGAGAGCACTAGATTCTAATACAACTACTGCTTTACTAGTATTTTTAATGGTAACCAAGTGTATAAAGTAAAAAAAAATTTTAAAATCCGAAATAATTTAACCCCTTCCCACACTTAAGATCTTGCAATGCCCTCATTTGCAAGAAATCAGGAATAATTTCAATTATTGAGGGTGATTTGTGTGAAAATGATTAAATTTTTACCAAAGTTTCCAAATATATTGGCGTTTGTTTGCTGAATGATAAATGGTGCACATCATTTGTTCATTCCGTCTTGTCGTTATTTCACATATATTTTGCATCTTGTCGTCAAAATTAGTTGCTTTTGCTGAACTTAATGCCAGTCTTTGAAAATGCGTTGTTTTACCCTGTTGTGTACATAAGATAAACTGCAAACATATATACATATTTTTGAAGTTTGGTATATTACCCCACATTCAAAAATTATTAAAATCTAAGAATAAAAGTTAGATAATTATAAAAATGATTACAATATTAACAAAAGTATTAAACGTATCAATAATTACAAATTACAAAAAAAAAAAAAAAAAAACTAAGTATACTAGGGATGATACTGGTACCAATAGGGGTTCCAGGCATAACCATAGGTGCTATAGAATGCTTCGGCAGGGTCATACGTAGGATACGGTGGCTGCATCTCTATAGACCAGGGAGGGAAGATGGGTTTCGGTGTAGGAATATAGTTTCTACCTATATGTTGGCAATGAGCTATGATTTGGTTCTGATGAACTTGCCAATCTTCAAATGCTCTCTGTCTAGCATTTTCGTATTCCTGAGAAGCTATAAACCTTTGCATTTCTTGCATCTCATTCCCCCCTCCTACATTACCTTGCTGTTGGTTTCTCTCCACCTGTGGATGTCTACCATGGTATCGTACTGCGGCGTTATTTCGCCTCTTCAAAACTTTCGCACCATGGTATACATTTAAACCTATAGTATCGCGGGGTTCTGGTTCTTCTACTAATAATCCCCCCTGACTTATATCCACACCGAGATATTCACCAATCAAAGTAATAAAAATACCACCTCCTATTATGCTATGCGGTCGCATCCCCCGAACCATAGCTGATAAATAATAACCCACACAATACGGTATACTTACAGCGCTTTGTGGGTCTCGAATACACATATGGTAAAACAAATCCTGTTCATTTACTTTTTCCTTGTTCTTACCCCTTTGTGTAATCGAATTAGCTAAAAACCTATGTATCACTCTTAATTCGGCTCTATCTATATCCAAATAAGAGTAATTTCCCCCTTTGAAATGGTGATGGCTTGTCATTTGACTCCACACACCGTGTGTATCAAAATTTTCATCTATCTTTCTACCGTTTAGTATCAATCCTCTACAATCGGCAGACGCTAACTCCTCAGGCGTATATATACGTAAAGCCTGAGCCATGTCCAGTAAAGACATGTGGCGCATCGAACCGCCTAACAAAAATCTAATAAAAGAACGATCGGTTAAACTAGCTACCCGATCATTCAACTCTATACTACATAACAATTCTTCACACCATACTTTATATACAGGTCTACACATGGTGAATAAACGTACCCAGTCATTAAAAGAAGAATTACCATACCTCTGTACAAGTAATTCCCTAATTGGCCCGGCCAATTCTACAGCTTCTAAGGGTCCCCATTCTATGACCCTCGGTACCTCAACAACCTTAGAATGAAGAGTATGCAAACCCCTTTGGTATTTTGGATAATCTATCCAAAGTCTGTCAAATCTCAGGTTCGGGTGCAACTCTTCCAAGTGCATATCGGAAAAGGTCATGACTGGATGAGGTATATCCTGCTTGTAGTAGTTTTCCACCTCCTGTTGTTCCACATTCTCAGCAGGAGCATTGCGGGCCTGGGATGAAGATTCACCCCTTTCAGTCTGCAAAACACATCAAACACAATTTTTTTGTGCATCCAAATATGCATTAGTGTCAGCAAAATCATCAATCAAAATAATTACAATGACATGATCAATTTATATCAAACTTAAGCTTATTTTCATATTTTCATCAAATCTACACTTTTTCAAATAAGCATATACGAAAATGTTCGCCAAGTTCATAAGCATTCAATTCAAATAACATGTCAAAATAATCATTACTAGCAATTAAACAAGTTTCAAATGGCATTATCTCTCAAAAATCAAGTTCATGAATTTTAGACTAGAAAAAGTCCACTTTAATTCTCAAATTCATGTTTAGGCTCAAAGTTTGGATCATTTAACTACCTAAACATGTTACACTACTTAATTTAGCAACAATTCATGACAAAAATCGACCATAACCTGTTTATATCAAAAAGCCCCAAATTGCTCAAGAACACAAACCCTAGATTATTCAAAATTTGAAGTTTAAGGCTTCTAATCATGTTAAATAGCATCAATCTAGGTTATACAAGCATAATACATAAACAATTTAAGCCTAATTACACTAAAAAGCATCAAAATCAAATTGGGGAAAAAATTGCTCAAGAACACTAATTTCGGATTAAATGGTGTTTAGATGTAGAAATTTACCGTTTTTCTTGAGTAATTCCTAGATACCATCCTTCTCAACATGATTTTAGTAAAAAATTTGGTGATTAACGGTTAAAAATTGTGAATTTGGGGTGTATTTTTCGGGTTTTTCGTGGGTTATTTTGCAGTTATTTTGCTGTTGTGGAGCGTGAACTGATCAGTTTCAGCTCTTTATTTTTTTTTTCTGATTTCCGGTCCTCCCGCGACTCGCGCTGAATTACCCTTCAAACTCCGCGAGTCGCGGAGTTTGATATTTTTTTTTTTTTTTAAATCGTTAACTTATAAAACAATTAAGTACTTAATTTTAAAATTTTGTTTCCCTTGTTATTTAGGACGAGGTCGTTTCGGATCGATGTCCTAGTCCGTCCCTCGACAAAATTTTAAAATTTGTCTTTTTGTAGCGATTGTTTTAAAAGCTAAGATTTTTGGGTTTTTTCAATGTTTTTGGCATACTTTAATTCAATAAGATTAAAAATAATGATAATAAAAGTTCTCGTCCCTCCCTCGGGTAAAGCAATTTCGGTTCAAAGACCTAGTCTTCAACTTACGACGAATTTTAAAAATCATATTCTTAACTTAATGAGATAAAGTAAATTTTTGTTTTTAAATTCACACAACTTAAATATAAAATTCAAAATTAATATTAAAAATTCACACCAAACTTAAAATTTGAAATGCATAAAATTAAAAATTCATACTTTAAAAATTCACACCAAACTTAATTTAAAAATTCATATTATAAATTCACACCAAACTTATATTAATTTTTCAAATATTTACAATTTTAAATATATTGTTTTTATAAAGTTTACAATATTAATTTAAGATTTAAATATTAATTTTAAAAACATGGTAAAAATAAAATTAAAAATCTTTTTTGTCTTTTTATCCCACTTTAATCAATCAAATATTATCAAAAATATGCGCCCCTCTTTTCGGTAAAGTAATTTCGGTTCCAAGACCTAATTTAACTCATGACGAATTTTTGAAATATTTTGGGTTGATTGATTAAAGATATTTATACCTTAAGAATAAACGTTAAATTTCGCAGTGATGTAATAAATTTTTGAATGATATCAATAATTTCGGTCGCCAAACCTAATGTTATTCAATACCAATTTAATACTTTTTAGCGAACAAATTAGCGTTTATTATCAAAAGGTTAAAAATAAAAATAAAAATAAAAACTGTACAGACATACCTGTGAAATAGATTTCTTAGTTATATGATCTATCCCATTCATAAGATAGTCGGTTTAATTGGTTTTCCATGGCTACATAGGCGTAACCTCGAGCATTAAGTGTCTTTTCTTCTAAACATATGAACGGTCCGTCTCTGCATAAAGTAACAAATTCGGTATTTGAATAGGTTTGATTATTTGAACATTTACCTCCATGTGACCATTTTCCGCATTTGTGACATCTTTCTAGGTGTCGTGCTCTTCTTTTCGCTGCGGATTTTGATTTTCCTTTACCAAATTGTAACTTATTATCTTCGCATCTGGATTCTTTTCTAACTCCGTCCATTCTTTCTCTGATTACTGATACTATTTCACTCGGTAGTATGTCATTATTACGTTTAGTGATCAAAGCGTGTAGCATTAGACCATGGTTTAGTTCACAGGCAGTCTTCATTTTGTAAAAACCTAAAAAAATAAAAATTCAGAATGGGGGGAGAAGACTAGTTCTTTAGGGTCTGCTAGGGAAAGACCATTCGGGTTCCATTTTCGAGAACTACATGAAAACAGACAATCTAACTCTAACAGAAATACATATTATCCTTTAAAGACTTGATTCTCCCCACACTTAGTTAGCTGTGGTGTCGAAATTGTGATTAACTTCGTTGTCGACTTCCATTGGACCATGTATGTAATGTTTAACTCTGTGACCATTAACTTTAAATTAAATCCCATTTGAATTTATTAATTCTATCGTTCCGTATGGGAAAACTCTTTTGACTATGAATGGTCCAGACCATCTTGATTTCAATTTTCCAGGAAATAGCTTGAATCGTGAATTGAAAAGAAGAACTCTGTCTCCTTCTTTAAATTCTTTTGAACTTCTGATTCTTTTATCATGCCATTTCTTCGTTCTTTCTTTATAGATTAACGAATTATCGTATGCTTCATGTCTTAATTCTTCTAATTCGTTTAGTTGACTTAATCGTAGACGTTCGGCTTCATGTAAATCAAGATTACATGTCTTCAAAGCCCAAAATGCTTTGTGTTCAATTTCTACTGGAAGATGACATGCTTTTCCATAAACAAGTCTAAAAGGTGTGGTTCCAATTGGAGTTTTGTAGGCTGTTCTAAAAGCCCAGAGTGCATCCTCCAATTTAATGGACCATTCCTTTGGATTTGATCCTACGGTTTTCTCTAGAATACGTTTTAAAGCTCGGTTGGTATTTTCAACTTGTCCACTTGTTTGTGGATGATATGCGGTGGAGATTTTATGAGTTACTCCATATCTTTTAAGAACTTTCTCAAGTTGATTATTACAGAAATGAGTACCCCGATCACTTATTAAAGCTTTCGGTGTTCCAAACCTTGCAAAAAGACGTTTTAAAAAGTTGACTACAACTCGTGCATCGTTAGTTGGGAGAGCTTGTGCTTCCGCCCATTTAGATACATAATCAATGGCTACGAGTATATATAGATTATTATGATATTTTGGAAATGGACCCATAAAGTCAATACCCCAAATGTCAAATACTTCACATACTTGGATGACATTTTGTGGCATTTCATCACGTTGACTTATTTTTCCGGCCCTTTGACATGCATCACAGGATTTGCAAAGAAGGTGTGCGTCTTTGTAAATTGTTGGCCAATAGAATCCAGCTTCATAAACTTTTCTTGCTGTTAGTTGAGGCCCATAATGCCCTCATATTGGTCCTGTGTGACAATGGTTTAATATTTTACTAGCTTCATCTCCAAATACACATCGGCGTATTATTCCATCGGGACAACTTTTAAACAGATGTGGATCTTCCCAGAAATAGTGTTTTATATCACTGAAGAATTTCTTTCGTCTTTGGTACGATAATCCTTTTTCAAGGAATCCACATACTAAATAATTTGCATAGTCTGCAAACCATGGGATTTCTTTATAATCTATCTTCAATAGATATTCATCAGGAAAGTTGTCTTGTATGGCCGATTCATTTAGAACTTCTGACTCAGGATTTTCAAGACGAGAAAGATGATCAGCGGCGAGATTTTCTGCTCCTCTTTTATCTCGGATTTCAATATCAAACTCTTGTAAGAGTAAGATCCAACGGATTAATCTTGGTTTAGCATCTTGTTTTGAAAATAGGTATCTAAGAGCAGAATGGTCGGTATAGACCACCGTTTTTGCTAGAACGAGATATGATCGAAATTTGTCAAAAGCAAAGACAATAGCAAGGAGTTCTTTTTCAGTAGTTGTATAGTTCGTTTGTGCTCCTTGTAATGTCTTACTAGCATAATATATAGGTTGAAATCATTTTTCAATCCTTTGTCCTAAAACGGCTCCCATTGCAAAATCACTTGCATCGCACATTAGTTCAAATGGTAGATTCCAATTTGGTGTTATCATGATCGGTGCATTAGTGAGTTTCTCTTTAATAATATTAAAAGATTTGATACACTCATCTGAAAAGATGAATGGAGCATCCTTTTCTAGGAGTTTATTCATAGGAGTGGCAATTTTAGAAAAATCTTTTATGAAACGTCGGTAAAAACCGGCATGCCCTAGAAAACTCCTAACTCCTCTAACATTGGTGGGATGTGGAAGTTTAGCAATTACATCTACTTTAGCTCTATCCACTTCAATTCCTTCTTTTGAAATTTTATGTCCAAGAACGATGCCTTCTTTAACCATGAAATGGCATTTCTCCCAATTAAGTACTAGATTTGATTGTTCGCATCTAAGAAGCATTCATTCCAGATTAACTAGACATGATTCAAATGTATCACCGAAGACTGAAAAGTCATCCATGAAAACTTCCATGCATTCTTCTATCATGTCATGAAAAATCGCCATCATACACCTTTGAAAGGTTGCAGGGGCGTTACAAAGTCCAAATGGCATGCGTTTGTAAGCAAAAGTACCATAAGGGCACGTGAATGTGGTTTTCTCTTGATCTTCGGGTGCTATTGGAATTTGAAAATATCCGGAAAATCCATCTAGAAAACAATAGTAACTATTTCCGGCTAATCTTTCCAACATTTGATCTATGAAAGGTAAGGGAAAGTGATCTTTTCTGGTGGCGTCATTTAATTTTCTATAATCAATACATACAAGCCATCCTGTTACAGTCCTAGTAGGAATAAGCTCATTTTTCTCATTTGTAATGACAGTCATGCCACCCTTCTTAGGCACGCATTGAACTGGGCTTACCCATGGACTATCAGAGATTGGATAAATTAAACCTGCATCTAGCAGTTTAATAATTTCTTTCTTAACTACATCTTGCATATTAGGATTTAGTCTTCGTTGGCGTTGCACATACGTTTTATGACCTTCTTCCATAAAGATTTTATGTGTGCAATACGAAGGACTTATTCCTTTAATATCATGAATCTTCCATGCAATGGCTGGTTTATGAGCTTTCAACACAGAAATGAGTTGTGATTTCTCATTTTCAGTAAGAGAAGACGATATTATTACAGGTAATTCAGATTCACCATGTAAATAAGCGTATTCCAAATGGTTTGGAAGTGGCTTTAACTCTAATTTCGGAGGTTCTTCTATCGATGATTTGTATCGATATCTGTCTTCTTCTTTTAGCATTTGAATTTCTTCTGTTGTTAGTTCATATCCATTAGCTATAAGTGTAGCTAACATTTCAGCTTCATCAATTGGCTCATTACCTTCTCCTAAAGAACATTCTCCTGTTCCTTGTAATTCTGGAAATTCTTCTAATAATTCTGCATGTGCATCTATAGTTTGAATATAATAACATGTATCATCTGCAGATTGTGGTTGTTGCATTGCTCTATCAACTGAAAAGGTAACACTCTCATCCTCTATACTTAGGGTCAGTTTCTTACCGAACACGTCTATCATTGCTTTAGCCGTGTTTAAGAACGGTCTTCCTAATATGAGAGGAACTTGAGAATCTTCTTCCATGTCCAAAACAACAAAATCTACTCGAAATACTAAAGTACCAACTTTAACTAGCATGTTCTCCATTATCCCTCTAGGATATTTTATTGATCTATCAGCTAGTTGTATGCTTATTCTGGTTGGTTTCAATTCTCCAAGGTCTAGTTTAGCGTATAGTGAATACGGCATTAGATTTATACTAGCACCTAAGTCTGCCAATGCTTCTATTGAACTAAGACTACCCAGAAAACATGGAATTGTGAAACTTCCTGGATCAGATAGTTTTTCTGGTATCTTATTCAACAGCACTGCTGAACAATTAGCATTCATAGTAACAGCCGAGAGTTCTTCCATTTTCTTTCTATTTGAGATTAGATCTTTCAAGAATTTAGCATATCTAGGCATTCCTGAAATCACATCAATGAAAGGAAGATTTACATTTATCTGTTTAAACATATCCAAGAATTTGGATTGGTCGGCTTCAAGTTTCTCTTTCTTCATTTTACTCGGGTAAGGAAGTGGTGGTTGATACGGTTTAACATAAGGTTTATCCTTAACTGTGTTATCTTCATTAACCTTTTCAACTACCGGTTCTTTTTCCTTATCTTGATCAGGTTGTGGTTCTTGTGGAGTAGGAATAGTTTCATCAGAAGTTACAGGTATTTCCGGTGGTTTAAGTGTTGTACCACTTCTTGTGGTAATGGCTTTAGCTGTTTCATTCCTGGGGTTAGCATTTGTATCACTAGGTAGACTTTCCGGTTTTCTTTCACCTATTAACCTTGCTAGGTTACTTACTTCTTGTTCCAGATTTTGAATAGAAGCTTGTTGATTTCTAAATGCTTGAGCATTTTGTTCATTAGTTTGTTTTTGAGATGTGAAAAACTGCGTTTGAGTTTCAACTAGCTTCGTCATCATATCTTCTAAATTCGGCTTTTTATCATCGGTTTGTTGTGGTGGTTTGTTTTGAAAATTAGGTCTTTGCTGATTATAAGTATTATTGGATACTTGTTGATTGCTAGGACCTTGTTGGTTGTTGTATGGAATATTTCGGTTATAATTCTGGTTTTGATTATAAATCGGTCTTGGCGGTTGATAATTATTCTGATAATTATTTCCAGGCCTTTGGTTTATGTATGAAATATTCTCTCTTTGTTCCATTGTTAATTCAATACTGAGACAATCTTTTGTCAAATGTGGTCCTCCACACTGCTCACAACTAATTCGTATTGAGTGAATATCTTTAGTCATCTTTTCCATTCGTCTCTCCACAGCATCTATCTTTGCGGAAATGGAATCTAAGTCATGGCTAGAATCGGCTCTAGCTGCTTTAGATGATCTAACGATGTCTTTTTCTTGGTGCCACTCATGTGAGTGGGAAGCAGTGTTATCAATAATTTTGTAAGCATCAGTTTCGGTTTTCTTCATAATAGAACCACCAGCTGCTATATCTATGTCTTTTCTTGTAGTGATGTCGCATCCTTGGTAGAATATTTGTACTATTTGACAGGTGTCTAAACCATGTTGCGGACATCCTCTTAACAACTTTCCATATCTAGTCCACGCCTCATATAGAGTTTCATTTGGTTTCTGTGTGAACGTAACAATTTCTGCTTGAAGTCTTACGGCTTTAGATGCAGGAAAGAATTGTTTAAGAAATTTTTCAACTAAAACGTCCCATGTATCAATCGCCCCTTCAGGTAACGATTCCAACCAATCTTTGGCTTCTCCCTTTAAAGTCCAGGGAAATAACATGAGATATATCTGTTCATCCTCCACTTCTCGGATTTTAAATAGTGTGCAGATCCTATTAAAGGTACGTAGATGTTCATTTGGATCTTCCTTCGGCGCACCACTAAATTGGCATTGATTAGTCACCATGTGTAGAATTTGTCCTTTGATTTCATAATCTGGCGCATTAATTTCTGGATGAGTAATTGCGTGACCTTGGCCAGTGCGTTTAGCTCTCATTCGGTCTTCCATACTTAAAGGTTCCAGATTCTCCATAATTGAATTTGTTGAATCGGTATCACTAGATGATTCTGATTTAATGGTTCGTTCCTCAACAATCTCTGTTTGAATGATTGGTGGTTCCGGAGGAATTGTTAGTGGTTCAGGATCTACGAACCGTTCCTGAATATTCTCCGGATTCTCAATTGTGAGGTTGGGTTCAAAAAATGGATTATCGGAAATTTGAACTGAAGTACTTGGTCTACTGGATGACGACTCTAAAGAAAAATCAACGGCGGTTATATTTGCTAAATGTCTTGATCTAGTTACAGGTGGTGAACGTACAAAAGGTGGTGAACGTCTTGCTCTGTGCATGCACTGAATATCCTATTAGTTTTAAAAAGGAAAGAAAAATTATAATAAGTTATCCAATCAATAGACTTTTCTGATTTTGCTCACGTTTCGAATAGCCAAAAGATGCAGCAGAGGGGCAGGATTTGTTTGGTCTCAATATAATTGAGGACTGTTTGGCTCCAATAACCCGGTCCACGTACAAATCCAACTATTACTACGAACCAGAAAATTTTGATGTCTATTAATTTAACCACTTAAAATACATTTTCGTAATTTTAAGAAATTTAGATAAGAAGTAGAATAAAAATCTATGTCCTAAAAACTAGAATAGCGAGAAATAAGAAAGAAAAAGAGTTCGTCGGAAAAAGGTTGAAAAAGAAAAATGGTTGAAAAATAAAAGGTGACGAAAAAATAAAAGAAACTTATAAAACTTAAAAATACTTGACTAACCTAACCTTATTACTACAACTAACTTAAAATTATAATCGCAAATTGAAATTACTAATTGGAATGATAATTGATACATAGGTAAAAGTCGTCTAAAAATATTAAAGCTTACAGGAAAAACTAAATCCCAAATGGAAATAACTTAAAAAGAAACTAAAACTTAAAAAGGCGTCGCAAAATTCTAAAGCACCTAAATCTTAGTCTAAAGAAAAAGCACTTAAGGAATTTTACGGCAAAGCCTAAAAATCTAGGAGTAAAAATGACTATGGCAAAAACTAAGTTTAAAATTAAATATGAGCGAAAAATACAAATATTACGCTACAACGATTAAAAAGGGACAAAATATAAAAATATACAAAAAGTTGTAAAAAGTACAATTTTTATAAAAATATTATTTTTATATTATTTATTTAATAAAACTACTAATTTTACAATTTAATTAAACTAATTTAACTAAAATATAAATTAAATAAAACTTAAATTAAAAATAAACTTAATTATAATAATAATAATAATAATTAGGGTTAATAATAATAATAATTAATAATAATCCGTAATAAATGCAGGATTAGGGCTTCCTGTTCGTGTGTCAGGTCCCCTCCGCGACTTGCGGTATTCAAAGCTTCAAACCCCGCGACTCGTGGGGTTCAGAAATTCAGATGACAGGTTTAATCTTCGACGCGTTTTTCTTTATTTATTTATTTATTTTTTTTTTTCTGTTTTCTGTTTTTATATAAATAAAAGATATTTAAATAAAACTTATATTTTTATAAACTAAAATAAAAATAAAGAAACTTATAAAACTTAAATATTTAACAAAATCTTAAAAATACTTATATTTTTATTTTTCTTTTTATATTTTCGAATATTTAAAACGTATTTTTTTTTATATTAGCGTTACGCTTCCGTCGTTTAGAAAGTTCCCCGGCAGCGACGCCAAAAATACTTGATGTTTCGCGAGGGGTATATAAAATAGTTATTAAATTTTCGCAGGAAATACTATTAAATACGATACAATTTTACACAAGATATTTATTTATTTATAGAATGGATATACTTAAACCTTGCTACAACACTTATAGGCAGTGTACCTAATCGTACAGTAGTGTAGTTTTTAGTAAGTCCGGTTCGTTCCACAGGGAAAATCTTTAAACAAAGATTAACGCTATATTAGTTTACTTTTATAAAAATACAAATATATATATATATATATATATATATATATATATATATATATATATATATATATATATATATATATATATATATATATATATATATATATATATATATATATAAGTAATATTATTATTATAAATGGGGGTTTTTACCGTTTAATGACCGGTTTGTCGATTTTAAAACTTTAGTCGCAGTTAAAACCAAATGTAAAATAATAAATAAATACAAGACTTAATTTTAAGCTTAAAGTAAATAACGATAATGAAATTGCGAATAATAAAAGTGCGATAAAATAAACTTGCGATAATTAAAAAAAAGACGATAATTAAAAGTGCAATAACAATAAATAAAAGTGCGATAATTAGAAGTGCAATTAAATATAAAATAAAGGAAATTAAATATGAAATAAAAGAATTATGCTTATTTAAACTTCCGTAATCATGATGTTTGACGTGTTGATTTTAGTTTTATGCCCATGGGTTAATTGTCCTTTGTCCTGGATTATTTAATATGTCCGTCTGGTTTTTGTCCATAACAGTCCATCAGTCATAAATATAAAGTGCGAGTGTCCTCGTCAAATTATCCTTATACCCGAAGTTAAATATTCCAACTAATTGGGGATTTAAACTGTAACAAGATTTTAATACTTTGTTTAATAATTACACCAGGATGTCGACTGAGTGTAACCCAAGGTTTTAATATTTTGTTATCAATTATACCAAATGTCCTTGTACATAATTTCACCCCTGTTTTAATTATTCTAGTGGCTATTAATCCATTCCCGTGTCCGATTAAATGAACGATTATTCGTACATATAAATACCCCGCCCATCGTGTCCGATTGAGTGTATATGGTAATTTATAGGGACGCCCAATTGTAAATCTTTATATTAACATTAACAAACTATCATTTAGTTAAACAAATATAAAGCCCATTAATAGCCCATAGTCAAATTTCCACAAGTGTCGTTCTTTTGTCCAAACCCCAATTATGGTACAAAGCCCAATTACCCAATTTTAGTAATTAGCCCAACATCATGATTACTTCGTTTTAAATAAGCATAATAATAACTTAGCTACGAGACATTAATGTAAAAAGGTTGAACATAACTTACAATGATTAAAAATAGCGTAGCGTTACACGGACAGAATTTCGACTTACACCCTTACAACATTTGCTAACATACCCTTATTATTAGAATTATAATTAAAATTAAAATATAAATTATAAATATATATATATATATATATTTTACGTATGAGAAGAAGAAGAAAAAGATGATGATTTGCGATCAGAATTCGCGAGCTTTATAGGGGGTTTCTGAATTTGGGGCTCCGCGACTCGCGGCCTTTTTGACCTTCAAACTCCGCGAGTCGCGGAGTTTACTTTTACAGCTCAGAGGAGTTTGGCTCTTTGTTTACCGACGATTTAAATATAAATATAATATATTAAATAATTATAAGAATTATTTAAATATTATATTATATTTATGTGCATAGTTGACTTGTAATTTTTAGTCCGTTGCGTCGAGCGTTGAGAGTTGACTCTGGTCCCGGTTCCGGATTTTCGAACGTCCTTGCGTACAATTTAATATCTTGTACTTTGCGTTTTGAATCTTGTACTCTTGTAATTTCGAGACGTTTCTTATCAATAATTGGAACCTCTTTGATTGTCTTTTGTACTTTTGAGCTTTTTGGTCGTTTGCGTCTTCAATTCGTCGAATCTGTCTTTTGTCTTCACCTTTTATTATTTAAACGAATATCACTTGTAAATAGAACAATTGCAACTAAAAGCTTGTCTTTCTTGAGGAATAATGCTATGAAATATATGTTCGTTTTTAGCATTATCATTTACTAACCATTTTGGCAACATATGACTCCATTATTAACTTAAAATTCGTCCATATGTACCACCCCATTTTTCCATTCCATTTTCTCATTCTTTACTCCAAATTACTCTCTCAAAATACTTCTATCTTCATACTAGATCATCACCAAGCATTTTCCTCATCATGTAGCTTCAAAATCAAGGTAGAACACTTCTTAAAAATCTTGTTAAATTCCTACTCTATTGCTATCTTAATAAGTTTATAAAACTTGTAAAAACTAGAACTTGTTTTGGTGGAAACCAAGCATGTTTATAAACTAATGTAACCTTACTAACTTAACTTTAAAAATACTTATTTATATGTATTATGACATTATATTAAGTAATTATAAGAATTTATAACTTGTATATATGTATAACACCTTAGAACTTAATATACAACAATTGGTCTCTTTCGGTTCTTGAAAACTGTTTTGACACACGAATTTAAAAGCTATCTTAAACTTTTTTTAGAGCATATAACTCTGGATATATGTTAATATATATGAATCAAGATTTTTGTAATTTTTTTCATGATTTTAGACGAAGTGAAAGTATTTTTCAAAAATTTATTAGTTGACTGATGACATATTTTATCCGAATCTGTCCACCGTTACAAGTTAAGGGCATAAGCCTAACTTAGACTATGAAACCAAAACTTTTCGATTATGTTTTGAAAACACAACATATTAAGGAGTCTCCAGCAACTTGATTCATTAAAAACCATGTAGTAACAAATAATTTATGAACCGAAAGATTTGGCTAAGATTAATGTTGTATGCTTAATCAATCTAACTAGAAAACTATGCTAACTAAGACCTGGGATATTTTCCTTGATAACACCTATTAGTGTAAATGTTAATAACTAAAATATAAAATGAAAATTAAAAATATTGAGTTTAGCTATTTTTCATAGCCTACGGACTGTTCCTATGATGAATTATTGAACTGTGCGGACAGATTTACGCACCTGTGACAAAATGAAATTTTAACTAACCTATACTCCGATTCAGAACATATGCCAATTATGGCTGGTTATAGGACTCAAATACCTTTCCAATGATGGCTCTTACACCTATAGAAGTCGAACACACTATGAGATATACCTATCGGGAGTTGACTATTTAAAATCGGGAAATCTATATAAGATTTAAAATAAGACTAACAACTAATTACTAACTTAAACAAGTAAAAATATTATATAATTAATATATAAACTTGTTTTATCAATATTATATGTTAATAATATTATTTAATATATATAATTGATATAGGTTCGTGAATCTGAGACAAACCCTGCACTTGTTCAGTGTCGTTATATACATAATTGCTATGAAATACAGTATTGTGAGTTTCATTTGCTCCCTTTTTAATTGCTTTTGCAATATATATTTTTGGGCTGAGAATACATGCGCTGTTTTTATGTTTGACGAAATAGACATAAGTACTTAAAATATATTCTACGTTGAGTTGTACCACCTTGCATATCTTCCCTAATAGCTTGGTAACTAATATTTACATGTTGTAAGATCATGTAAGCGCGAATCCTATTGATAGATCTATCGGGTTTGACAACCCCAACCTGGCTAGTCGCTCTAGTATCGTAAATGGTTGCATAGTACTTCGTTTTTAATACACTTGGTACAGTGTAGGGAGATTTCATAATAAATGGAATATGCCACATTAATTGTTAAGTATGGTTACTGAAGCGCTCAACAACTTATAGAATACTTTTATACACTTGCGAGTGTATGGATATTTATGGAAACTGAAATCTTGTGGTCTATTACTATTACGGAAATGATTGATTATGATAAACTAATGAACTCACCAACCTTTTGGTTGACACTTTAAAGCATTTTTATTCTCAGGTATTAAAGAAATCTTCCGCTGTGCATTAGCTCATTTTAAGGATATTACTTAGAGTCATTCATGACATACTTTGAAAGACGTTGCATTCGAGTCGTAGAGTTCATCAAGATTAATATTAAGTCAATTATAGTTGGATATAATATGAAATGGTATGCATGCCGTCAATTTTTGATGTAAAGAAAGTTTGTCTTTTAAAAACTAATGCAATGTTTGTAAAATGTATCATATAGAGGTCAAATACCTCGCGATGAAATCAACTACTGTGAATCGTTTATAATGTATATGTAACAACCCAAACCGTAACCGACCAAACACGACGAAATTTCAAACAAAAAAAAATTTTCTGGTGCAGGCCATCTGCGCGGCGCGCCAGGTGGCCGCGCGGCGCGCCAAACCACCTGGACAGCCCGCTGTCCCCGGAAGTCAATTTAATGAAAATGTTTGACTAGTTCCCGACACATTTAGCTAAAACGCTTTTAACCATGACTTCATATATGAAAAACTAGCACGTTTAATTAATAAAATCAAATTTACGAAGCGGGTCCCACATCGACCCAAATTACCCCTTGAGTACCAAAATGCAATATTTGACCATAAGACTTTTAATACAAAACGAAGCCGAGCATGGCGATTGGGGATACGCTACCCAATCCTAAACAATCCAAAAGCAAGTCTCTAAAGCAAACTATGCAAGTCTTCTAGTCCTCGCGCTTACCCGAGCCACCAATCCGCATGCAATCTATAAAAAGAGTCAACAACGAGAGGGTAAGCTAATGCTTAGTGAGTAGAATAAATATATACATGCATATACAACTTACCTACTCGCATCCACGACATCACATAAATACACATAAATCACTTACCTCATCGTACCAAACGCTAGTATCATCAAATCGTATAACTAGCAACCTCATAAGCAATCAATAGCTAGTAACGTCAAACCGTACAACTAGCAACATCATTAGCATAAATAAATATATATAATAAATCAAATTAAATGCTAGCATCAACAATTACAATTCATGGTTAACCAATCTCTTCGCTAGGGGAACGACTTCGCGAATCAAGTCATCGATGTTCATAACATTCGTTAGCTTCCAAAAACGGCTATGGCATGCTAACCCCCCGAGGTGTTCCAAAAACGGCTATGGCATCACCCCTCAAGTGTTCCAAAAACGGCTATGGCATCACTTGCTCAATGTGAGTAGAACACGGCTATTACTCACGCTTTCGTACACCAACACGGCTATGTGTACGGGTAACTCAAATAACATCGTGGGAGTAAAACACGGCTATTACTTGCCACTAAATACACAAACACGGCTATTACTTGCCACTAAATGCACAAACACGGCTATGTGCCTTAGTACAAAACATGGACTAATACGGCTAAGTCCCACAACCTTGGTCACAAAACGGCTATGTGACACCATCAACACGGTACATAAATCATATACATACATATATACATATTCCACTCACAATAATCATTATGGACAAGAACGGCTATGTCCCACCACTACGGTCACAAAAACGGCTATGTGACATCATTACTACGGGCAACTATCAATGTGGACAAAATGTCTATATCTCACAACTATGGTCACCAAACGGCTATATCCCACAACTATGGTCACCAAACGGCTATGTGACACCATTTCCACGGGCACATAAATCATATACATACATATATAGATATTCCACTCACAATAATCATTATGGACAAGAACGGCTATGTCCCACCACTACGGTCACAAAAACGGCTATGTGACATCATTACTACGGGCAACTATCAATGTGGACAAAATGTCTATATCTCACAACTATGGTCACCAAACGGCTATATCCCACAACTATGGTCACCAAACGGCTATGTGACACCATTTCCACGGGCACATAAATCATATACATACATATATAGATATTCCACTCACCTTGAAGTCTTGAAGAATGCTTCCAAGTAATCCGCAACTCGCCAATGGAAAGTACCTATTCCATTACCACAATTACAATAATACACTTAGAGTGGATTTACAAATCAACCCAATTCGTAAGTGCAATTTCGACCCAAATGCACTTCCAAGCACAAACCGTGCCCAAACTAACCAATAGTCACTAACACAAGTGAGAATGGTCCTAATATGCCAATTAAACCCGAACTCAAGTGTTAAACACGTGTCATACCCATTTTGACCCTTAAACCCTAATTTTGACCCATAAAGGTCAAAATCTCATTCTTTGCAAGTTTTGACACCAAAACACATTTAACTCGGTTTTATACTTCAACTTAATCCATTTTAAGTTTATAAACTTCATTAAATCGCCAATTGGGTCATAATCACCACGAAACCCTAATTTGACCCAAAGTCAAAGTTAGTCAACCAAATAACCCTAAATGGGTTCCAATACTTCCATAATCACTAACTTAAGTGATTTAACTAAATTTCAAGTTCTAAACATGGCCAAATAGTTCACCAACCCGAAATCCGCCAACAATTAACAACAAACCCGATTACTAGCATCACTAAACTCATTTCATCACCTAAAAGGGTTTCACAACAAATTTACTCAAACCCTAACTTGAATATCAAATCAAATAATTGAAACTCGGAGTTTGAGCTTACCAATACTATCACCGCGTAGCCAAGAACGAAAGGAACAACTTTAGAACCCGAGCTTTGGTGAGAAATCGACTCCTTCTTCCCCAAATCAAGCCCTCTCTCTCTAAACCCTTACTCTCTCTCTAAAAATGGTTGAGAGTGTTTTGGTTGGTGAGAATTTGATCCAAACTGATCAAAGGATCAGTTTTGATGACCCTAAACCGACCCCAAGTGAAAAGACCAAAGTACCCTTCATTTAAAGCCTTTAAAAAGGCTGAAAATTGCTTCTGACCCATTCGGCGCCCCGCGCCACTATGTGGAGCGCCGCTCCACTCTGCAGGTCAGATTTCAGAAACTTGTTTTGGCCATAACTTTTTGTCCGTAGCTCCGTTTTCGATGAATCAAATATCGTTGGAAACGTAATAAGATTTTCTTTCCAATGGTAAGGCTTTGAAACATCAACACAAACTTTATTTGGGGTTGAAAAGATACGTACACACCTTGGTACTTCAGACCACGTCCCGTTTCCTTCGACGTTCGAGCAAGCGACACGTACATGCTTCGTACACTTCACACACGCATCGTGCACCATAAATACATTATGTACAATAAATATTTGGGTCTTACAACTCTCCCCCACTTAGAATCGATCACGTCCTCGTGATCCTCGTCACTTAACCAAACGGACCACACTCCACGGTCCTCAACATAAGTCCCAATCCGACTTTCCTAAGCAATTCTTCCCGACGAATCGCCTTCCACAACTAAATCGTCATCCACGATTTTTCTCAAATCCACAATCCGAGCACTAAAACCATACTCATTCCCTCGCATCGGGAAACTCATCCCATCTCTAACCGAGATATCACTCCTCTAGCGTACCATTACCAAGTACCGTGCTAAAGCAACCAAGTCTCAACCTAAGGTCAACAACCCGAAACGATGAAGACCGAACCAAACGAATCCTTACGGATAACACCAATCACTAAACATCCCTTGTAGCGTATAATACAACCAATACGCAACTACCGTAACATCATACGCGAACGACTAGAACTGCTAGCGTCCAATCGACTATAACAACTTAAAACCCTAGGCGTACAAAATCGACCATTGTCACGCCCGTAACGACATGTGAGCGAAATACGGCTATCGCATCAGTAATCACACAATACGGTCCTCACGATCCCACCATAGGAGTATAAAACAACTGATAGATCACTCAACACCGGATGAAGTCAGCGGACCCGAAAGTCATGCTTCACCGATATAACAATACCTCATGATGAAGTCAGCGGACCCCGAAAGTCATGCTTCACCACTATAACAATACCTCGCACTATGAGTAGTGCAACATCGCGCTCCGCTACACTATAGTGAACCCTAACGGATACCGCTAACCGTCCACACTATCGAGCAAGAACCACCTATATCAAGCATAGGCACAAAACAATATTTCTCTAGAAGAGAATCCGATACGCACATCCCTTAACCGAGGGATTTCACCTTGCTCGCCAAAACACGTCCATTATCTCTCGACGAGATTCACCAAACTTACCACCTCGGTGGTAATTTACAAATCCAATATCATAAGTACCAATGAGCCAAAAATTGTACTCTACCACCAATTGACCAAAACTAGGTCTCGACCAAATTTCCGGATCTAACAAAAGCATCATCCGAAATCTCACACTAAAACCTCCTCGTGCGGGAGTGCCACTCCCTCACTTGGAACTACGTTCCATATCCACAACTCGTACAACCGTACAATGCTACCAAAGGTAGACTTTACAAACAATTGGGTTCACACGACCCGTTACCATACCTTGCTCCAAACCTTGAGCACACGAAGGACTTGACCAATCCTTAAACACTTTGAACGAAAAGTGTACCACAAATACCCAAACTATACCCTCGCAATCATCCAATTTCATTAGTTTGTCACATTCCACCTAGTCACTCATGTAACTAAGGGTTTTACTCCGGTACCCTAAGTACAATGCAACCACAACCATAACCTAGTCGGAGTCGAACACCACGCTAGTAGGTATAAAAGAGGCACCTAATGTCGCGTCATAATGACTCCATTACCGACATACATCGAGATTTCAAACACTCGATCTCAAGGGTTCCAATCACCCGGCGAACCTCATGGTTCATCACTTCAACATAAAAGCGAACACGCGCTTAACAATCGGACACCAAAACCATTTCCGTGGCTTGGTAGAAACATTTCCCAAACAATAAGGAATGCTTGGTTGCACCAAGTCTTACGCCCTTCACCAATCAATTAAAACGTCACCATAGGGTACTTCCATTAGGAACGTCACCCATAACAACAACATGCACAACACAATGCATCTAACAAATCCGAACCTAAACGCCACATAAATAAATATTCAAAAGACATATTTATTAAAACGAAAAGTACCTCAACGTCTCCTTGCGGCATTCGCCGCCGCCAACTCGGGACAATCCGGCTTGCGATGTCCCTCTTTATGACAATAGTAGCACATTCCGTCATCACTTCTCGGCATTGTGCATTCCCACAACTTGTGACCCCTAACGCCACAATTTAAACACCTAGGCGCACGAGAATCAACCGCGCCCATTACCACATTACTCGTACTCGCACTCGGACCCTTAGTCCTCTTACTCGGAGCACCATAAGTAATAACCCTTCTCTCACTTGAAGGTTCGGCCTTTTTCGATCGCGTATAAGACTCGAAACCTCTAGCCACCGCAAATAACTCCGCAAACGACTTCGCGTAACCCCGGCTAATTTGCTTTTCAAGTCATCGCTCAAAGTTCGATAGAAATCCTCCATCAACAAACGATCGTTCCCCAAATATTCCGGGCAAAAACGAGCCTTCGACATAAAAGTCGTCTTTAAAGTATTCAAGTCCATAGAACCCTGTTGCAAATTTCGCAACTCACAACGCAATTCCGATAAATCGGCTGAAGTTCGGAACTCCTCGAAGAATCCCTCCTTAAATTCGTCCCATGATAATGCCATAAACGTCTCACCACCGACAAGATCAATCTTGCCATCCAACCAATCCTTCGCCCTACCTCGCAACAAACTAGTAGCGAGTCTCGTCTTTTTCTCGGGTGGGCATTCCATAGTACGAAAACACCCTTCGACATCCGAAACCCAAGTCGTACTCACCAAAGGATCCGGTTTCCCACCATACATAGGGGGTTTAGTCCTCATGAAGCTCTTAAGACAACGCTCCATTTCACCCCTATTTTGGAATTCGGAATACTTCCCATCCATTTCTTCTCGAAACGCCCTCATTTGCTCCGCAACGGCGGCCGTAACTCTAGCGTTAAATTCCGTGTCGTTCGTCTCGGTCTCGTTTCGCGTCGTCATTCTAAAGAATGCAAAACGATTAGTCCACGCACGTATAAAACGACACGCACAACACCCTCCCATCTTGCTAAACACTCGTCGTACATCACTCGTTAGACACGATTTGCACCCGTAATAAGGTCTGCAAGTTCTTATTACGCACACACGCCGCATCGACTTGTTAGTACAACGACCGCCTCGCTCGATGATATAAACAAACACAACCAAAATTCTACGCGGTACAAACACACGCGAGAATTACTATCACAACACAAGAGCATATTAATAATATCCGCATTACTAATATAAACGTTAGTCAACCTATAAACAAGGCACTAACTAAACCCATTCCGACCCGTAATCCTACAAGTCCCGCAACAAATTAAGCACACACAAAAGTCTAAGTCTAGGCACCTATCTCAAGTCACCTAAATCCCTTAGACCATGCTCTGATACCACTTGTAACAACCCAAACCGTAACCGACCAAACACGACGAAATTTCAAACAAAAAAAAATTTTCTGGTGCAGGCCATCTGCGCGGCGCGCCAGGTGGCCGCGCGGCGCGCCAAACCACCTGGACAGCCCGCTGTCCCCGGAAGTCAATTTAATGAAAATGTTTGACTAGTTCCCGACACATTTAGCTAAAACGCTTTTAACCATGACTTCATATATGAAAAACTAGCACGTTTAATTAATAAAATCAAATTTACGAAGCGGGTCCCACATCGACCCAAATTACCCCTTGAGTACCAAAATGCAATATTTGACCATAAGACTTTTAATACAAAACGAAGCCGAGCATGGCGATTGGGGATACGCTACCCAATCCTAAACAATCCAAAAGCAAGTCTCTAAAGCAAACTATGCAAGTCTTCTAGTCCTCGCGCTTACCCGAGCCACCAATCCGCATGCAATCTATAAAAAGAGTCAACAACGAGAGGGTAAGCTAATGCTTAGTGAGTAGAATAAATATATACATGCATATACAACTTACCTACTCGCATCCACGACATCACATAAATACACATAAATCACTTACCTCATCGTACCAAACGCTAGTATCATCAAATCGTATAACTAGCAACCTCATAAGCAATCAATAGCTAGTAACGTCAAACCGTACAACTAGCAACATCATTAGCATAAATAAATATATATAATAAATCAAATTAAATGCTAGCATCAACAATTACAATTCATGGTTAACCAATCTCTTCGCTAGGGGAACGACTTCGCGAATCAAGTCATCGATGTTCATAACATTCGTTAGCTTCCAAAAATGGCTATGGCATGCTAACCCCCCGAGGTGTTCCAAAAACGGCTATGGCATCACCCCTCAAGTGTTCCAAAAACGGCTATGGCATCACTTGCTCAATGTGAGTAGAACACGGCTATTACTCACGCTTTCGTACACCAACACGGCTATGTGTACGGGTAACTCAAATAACATCGTGGGAGTAAAACACGGCTATTACTTGCCACTAAATACACAAACACGGCTATTACTTGCCACTAAATGCACAAACACGGCTATGTGCCTTAGTACAAAACATGGACTAATACGGCTAAGTCCCACAACCTTGGTCACAAAACGGCTATGTGACACCATCAACACGGTACATAAATCATATACATACATATATACATATTCCACTCACAATAATCATTATGGACAAGAACGGCTATGTCCCACCACTACGGTCACAAAAACGGCTATGTGACATCATTACTACGGGCAACTATCAATGTGGACAAAATGTCTATATCTCACAACTATGGTCACCAAACGGCTATATCCCACAACTATGGTCACCAAACGGCTATGTGACACCATTTCCACGGGCACATAAATCATATACATACATATATAGATATTCCACTCACAATAATCATTATGGACAAGAACGGCTATGTCCCACCACTACGGTCACAAAAACGGCTATGTGACATCATTACTACGGGCAACTATCAATGTGGACAAAATGTCTATATCTCACAACTATGGTCACCAAACGGCTATATCCCACAACTATGGTCACCAAACGGCTATGTGACACCATTTCCACGGGCACATAAATCATATACATACATATATAGATATTCCACTCACCTTGAAGTCTTGAAGAATGCTTCCAAGTAATCCGCAACTCGCCAATGGAAAGTACCTATTCCATTACCACAATTACAATAATACACTTAGAGTGGATTTACAAATCAACCCAATTCGTAAGTGCAATTTCGACCCAAATGCACTTCCAAGCACAAACCGTGCCCAAACTAACCAATAGTCACTAACACAAGTGAGAATGGTCCTAATATGCCAATTAAACCCGAACTCAAGTGTTAAACACGTGTCATACCCATTTTGACCCTTAAACCCTAATTTTGACCCATAAAGGTCAAAATCTCATTCTTTGCAAGTTTTGACACCAAAACACATTTAACTCGGTTTTATACTTCAACTTAATCCATTTTAAGTTTATAAACTTCATTAAATCGCCAATTGGGTCATAATCACCACGAAACCCTAATTTGACCCAAAGTCAAAGTTAGTCAACCAAATAACCCTAAATGGGTTCCAATACTTCCATAATCACTAACTTAAGTGATTTAACTAAATTTCAAGTTCTAAACATGGCCAAATAGTTCACCAACCCGAAATCCGCCAACAATTAACAACAAACCCGATTACTAGCATCACTAAACTCATTTCATCACCTAAAAGGGTTTCACAACAAATTTACTCAAACCCTAACTTGAATATCAAATCAAATAATTGAAACTCGGAGTTTGAGCTTACCAATACTATCACCGCGTAGCCAAGAACGAAAGGAACAACTTTAGAACCCGAGCTTTGGTGAGAAATCGACTCCTTCTTCCCCAAATCAAGCCCTCTCTCTCTAAACCCTTACTCTCTCTCTAAAAATGGTTGAGAGTGTTTTGGTTGGTGAGAATTTGATCCAAACTGATCAAAGGATCAGTTTTGATGACCCTAAACCGACCCCAAGTGAAAAGACCAAAGTACCCTTCATTTAAAGCCTTTAAAAAGGCTGAAAATTGCTTCTGACCCATTCGGCGCGCCGCGCCACTATGTGGAGCGCCGCTCCACTCTGCAGGTCAGATTTCAGAAACTTGTTTTGGCCATAACTTTTTGTCCGTAGCTCCGTTTTCGATGAATCAAATATCGTTGGAAACGTAATAAGATTTTCTTTCCAATGGTAAGGCTTTGAAACATCAACACAAACTTTATTTGGGGTTGAAAAGATACGTACACACCTTGGTACTTCAGACCACGTCCCGTTTCCTTCGACGTTCGAGCAAGCGACACGTACATGCTTCGTACACTTCACACACGCATCGTGCACCATAAATACATTATGTACAATAAATATTTGGGTCTTACAGTATATGAACGGGTCATTTCAACTTCAAAGTTAATAATTCGTGTTAAGTGTTGCAGATTGTGGTGTGTTTGTGATTCTATCACATTCAGTTTGATCATACACAGCTAATTGTTGTGGTTTGAGAAAGGATTCGATTGAATTTCTAACATTCCATACTTAGACTTGGTTTATCAACTGCTACAGTTGACATTCGGTATCCTATACATTCGGTATCTTTGATATTCTGTGTGTTACTAACTTGTTTCCTTGTGCAGCAAGGTTACTGAATCTAATTCAAAGGAATTGGATTGTGTTTGCATTTAAAAGTTTACAGAATTTGACTACCGAGTCAAATACCGTACCAGAGTCTCGGTATCACTTAATACCTTGGTTTTAAGTGTTCTAAGGCTTCAAATCTTGTAGTTACCGAATATATACCGAATCTGGGTGTGTTACTTGTGTTACTGATCAGTTTCTGATACAGAATCTGGTTTACCGAACATTTACCGAATCTGCTACAGTACCGAACCACTTACCGGGTCTGCTACAGTACCGAACCAGATACCGAATCTGACATTTTTGTTAGATATTTTTGAACCTTCATCCTAGAATTGTGTAATACCGAATCTATACCGAATCTACCTCAATTTCAAGATGTCTACCCAAGATACTTTGATCATTGGATCAGATTCCCGACCTCCAGTGTTGTTTAATGGCAAGTACACTCAGTGGCTCCACCGTATCACTCAGTACATAGACTACAAGGGTGAGAAAGGAAAATACATATGAGCTTCTCTGAGAGATGGTCCAGTTGCATATTATCATCCGAATACTGGTATGCCAAATCTAGTCTATGAACTTTCTGGTGATAGACGTGAGAGAGCTCAGGGTGACATCGAGGCAAAGAACATTGTTATGTAAGCCATCCTGTATGAATTTTTTGAAAATGTTGATAGCAACACCATAGCAAAAGACATATGTGATGAGATCAAACGACAGCAAGAAGGTTATGACATGTCAGATGTTACTAAACTGAATAAGGCTCTTGGATTTTATGAAGATTTCAAACAGGTACCCGAAGAACAACTCAAGGATACCTATTGTCATTTCAATGGTGTTCTCAATGAGTTGAAAAGGTGCAAGATCAAAAAAGTGAATGCTGAAGTCTACATGAAGTTCCTCAAAAAGCTCAATGATGATTGGCTTCCTTATGGAACCACTGTTCGATCTACCAAAGAGATTGATAAGATGACTATTCATGAGCTTGTTGGAGTTCTTATGCATTATCAACCAGAGGTGTCTAAACTTCAAGAGGGAAGGAAAGAGTCGTCTCCAAGTAATCCTCTTGCTCTCTTTGCTAAAAAGAAGAGAAATCATTTTCTACTTCCAAAAGCTTATCCAAGAAAGTGCTTGTTGAAGAATCATCTGATTCTGAAGAGTTGAATCTTTCTGATGTTGATGATTCTCACCTTGAATTAGTCAAGATGGCAACCATGTTCACCAAAGCCTTGAACAAACACAAGTTCAAAGGCAAATTAAGCAATCAATGCAAGAACTCATCTTCATCCTCCTACTACAAGAAACTTGATCAATCAAAACAACAACATCCTGATGATTCCAAGAAAGATGATTCAATCTGTTTCAATTGTGGTAAACCTGGTCATTACTCTCGTGAGTGCAAGATACCTAAGAAAAAGGATGCAACTTACTACAAGAAGAAAATGTTGATGACAAAGATTGTGGAAACTGGAGGAGAGCTGAAACCAGTTGATGATACTTGATTTAACTGGACCGATGATTCAAATTCAGAGGTAAAACATGCAAATGTTTGCAAGGTGACCAAGCTCATCAAAGCAAAGGAAGCAATGGAGAATTCTGACTCAGCATCTGATGATGATGAGGTACAATCTACTGAAATCTCAACTGATTTTATCAAAATGCAAAATGACCTGATGAAGAACTTGGTCTCAATGTCAAAAGAAGTTAAAGGTTTAAAATCTGGAAACAAGGTTTTGAAAGATAAAATCAAACTAAATGAGACCAAACCTTCATCATCTAAATTACAATCGGAGTTGCAAAGATTGAAAGTCCAACTCAGCTCTACGGAAACTGAGTTGGAAGATCTCAAAATGACAATTCAACCGATTAAATTCGAAAGGACTGATTATCGTCTAAAATCAAAACGACTTGCTGAAAAAGTCCAATTCTTAGAAAAAGATCTTTCTGATTTGAAAAACCAACATGAACCCACACTTTCAAAGCTAAATAATAAAATTATTCAATTGTTGAGAAGAACACTGAAATTTCTTCATTGTCAAAAGAGTCTCTTCAAATGAAAGCTCAACTTGCTCGATATGAGAAAAAACTCTATCGCACAGAGCAATCTAAAGCTATCATTGATATGGAACTTTCAAAACAAATAATTTTCATGAATAGACCAAAAACGATTCATGGTGAAAAGTGGGGGTTGGGTTATGAAGGTCCTAAGATTTTAGATGATGCTTCCATAAAGATTCTAGGATTATATCATTCTATTTACTTTCAAGCTGGTTTACCATCTCATTTTGTGCATGCTTCTGATGTTGATTTTGATGATATTATTGTTAATCGTAAATCTAGAAAATACCATCTAATTAGCTTAATGTATGAGAAAATCAATGCTAAAATGGGTAAATCAAATCCTGATTTCTTGAAGGAACTTGTTGAAACTGAAAAGAATATACAATGTGCTAATTATGTGCCTAAGCACAGACTGGTTTATATCCCTACACTCATGCTAGAGAAATACATTTTAATGCTTGAGAATGAAGTGTTTAACAAACCTAGTTCTAGCATTATTACCATAGATGAAGCGTTTGATGAACCAACTTTTGATGTGAAACCAATTCTACCGGCCTTACATGCATGTTCTGTTTCTGAAGTTGTTTACTGTGAAGACCTAGCACATGAACTAACTGTCTTCTTTGAGATAGAATCTCTAGGTCAAAATTCTTTAGATGAAAAGATAGAACCTCTAGATGAACCAACTGTTGAACCTTTGATAGATTTTAATGCAACAATTGATCCTATGAATGAATTTTATGCAAACATACCTGCTGTACGTAATTTGAGTTGTATAGTAGATATACTTGAAAAGGAGAATGTTGAATTGTAACTTAAGTGTAAATCTTTAGAACAAATGCTTGCTTTGTGTGATAAATTGCCTCCACTTCCTAAGAAAGAATGTACTTATACTTTTACGGAAGGAGAAGTGATAGTTTCTGCTGAGGAGTTATGTCTTGAGATTAAAAGCTTAAAACAAAAGATAATTCAACTGAAACAGGATAACACACTTAAGCAACCATCTACTATTAAAACCAATGTGTCTGAATGTGCTGGTGGGATTACTAAGAAGGGGAAAGGGTCAACAACATCTAAGGATGCTAAACCTATTACTATTCTTAAAAATCCTCTACGTTCTCAATTTGGTAACCATGTTTCAAAAGTTGTACCTTCAACACAATTTGTTGTAAAGAAAGTTCATTCTCAAGATGGTTCTGTGTCAACTGAAAAGATTCCTATGATTCCAATGTCAAATAAATCAAAGGATAGTCTTTTAAAGAAATCAGTCAAGTCTAAACAACACACAAGTCCTAAACCTGATTTGAGTGAGTATGATGCAAAGGAACGTAAAATCAAATTGGAAATTTTGAAAAGTCAATCATCTCATGTGTCAACTGAAAAGTTTGGACGTCTAACTAACAGAGATGTTTTCCGTGTCACAGGTCATAATTCAAATTTGACTTACAAGTCTGTATGGGTTTCTAAGTCAACGACTAAGAAAGTAATAAATAAACTAAATAAATCTGCTAGTCGACCTAGGAAGTCATCACATGTATTTCAATTTTCTTCTGTGAACAAAACATCTAAATGGAATAAGTTGTGTGTTAAGACTTCTGATACTGATGTAAACCTTGATATTGCGTATGATGCTTCAGTAATGTGGTTTTAAATGATGCTTTATTGTCTAAATTGCATGATGATGTACGTGATTATCTCATTGTTGATCCAAAGTTTATTGCCGGTACTAACTGTAGAAGACCCATGAAACTTTGGGTACCTAAACTCTAGGAAATTAACGTTTACAGGGTTTCGACATCTGTGTTTGGTATATCAATTCCGGTTGCTCTTGACACATGACGGGCGATAAATCCTTGCTTGTCAATTTCGTTGACAAATTCCTAGGAACGGTTACATTCGGAAATGATGAGATTGCAATGAGAACGGGATATGGAGATTATGTGAAAAATGGCATAACAATCAAACGGGTCTCATATGTTAAGGGTTTGTGGTGCAGTTTGTTTAGTGTCAGCCAATTCAGCGATGGAGATCTCAAAGTTCTATTTGAACGTCGTCAATGCTCGGTGCAATCCACCGATGGAAATGATCTCTTTGATGGTAAACATTGTGCTTCACTTTATACTATTGACCTCAATGATGCACCATCACATGGAAACATGTGTTTGGCTACCCGTTCGACAAAAGAAAATTCATGGTTATGGCATCACCAGATGTCACACCTGAATTACAAGGGTACTAATCGACTGGTCTCTAACTACTTAGTTGATGGTATTCCTAGCTTTCAGTATGATAAGCATATTGTGTGTCCATCATGTGCGATGGGAAAGCTTAAACAGATCAATCATCCGCTTAAGCAAAACCCTAGTACTTCATCGTCTTTGCATTTATTGCATATGGACTTATGTGGACCCATGAGAATTTCTAGCCTCGGTGGTCGAAAACATGTGCTTGTCATTGTAGATGGCTTTACACGATTTACATGGATTTTTCTTTTGAGGACCAATTCTGAAACCCCCGCCATTATCATTGAGTTCATCAAAAAGACTCGACGCTCTTTTAACAAACATGTTAAGAGCATCCGAACTGATAATGGGATGGAATTTAAGAATGACCTGCTTGATAGTTATTTGAAAGACCAAGGCATTAAACATCAGTTCTCTGCTGCACGAACCTCTCAACAGAATGGAGTTGTCGAACGACGTAATCGTACGTTATGCGAGGCAGCTCGAACGATGCTTGCCTACTGCAAACTACCTCCAAAAATGTGGGGAGGGGGGGCATTTCAACTACATGTTATGCCTAAAATCGTTGTATCATTAATAAACCTTTTGACAAAACTCCTTATGAGTTATTATATGGTAGACGCCCGAATGTCAAATATTTCTGTGTCTTTGGTTGTATATGCTATGTGCTTAACAATTTTGACAGCCTTAGAAAGTTTGATCCTCATGGCGATCATGCCATATTTCTCGGTTATTCTTCGAACAAAGTTGCTTACCGTGTCTATCACAAATGAACAAAGACAATCAAGGAAAGCATTAATGTCATGTTCGATGAATTTTCGGGAATGGCTTTTGACAACTCGGTTCAAAACCCGATCCTAACCTGGCTACTACTTCTTCCACGCACAATTCGATTTTCTTGAAGAAGAGTGTTCCGACGGTTACAACAGAGGAACTGGATATCTTATTTGATAGTTTTTATGCTCCTCAACGGAATTCAAATGTTCAAACCGTACCAGTTACGCCATCACAGTCAACTACTATGGAGACTCAACCAAGTCTCTTTGATGAAGATTTAACACCAACTGATTCACCTGTTGCTACTTCATCCTCCCTTCCACCTCCTACTACTGATAATCTTGAACCAATTCAAGATTCATCCAATGATACAACTCCAGTTGTTTCTCCAGATACTCAAATGAATCCATTAGAAAGTGTTACATCAGCACAAGCGGATCAAGGCTCAACATCAACAACGGTTGATGTTTCAATGGATACCACTGATGAACAACCTCTTCCACATCACAACCAATGGACTAAAAGTCATCCAATTGATCTATCATTGGTGATGCATCTGCTCCAGTTTCAACTCGAAGGGCTACTCAGAATATGTGTCTGTATACTGCCTTTCTTAGTAAGATTGAACCAACAACGGTTACTCAAGCTTTACTAGATCTGAAATGGGTGGTAACAATGCAAGAGGAGATCAATCAGTTTAATCATTTGAAAGTATGGCGATTAGTTCCAAGACCAACGGGTCAACGACCAATAGGGGTTAAGTAGATTTTCATGAACAAGAAGGATTATGATGGAATTGTGGTTAGAAAAAAGGCACGTCTTGTGGCCAAGGGATACAGACAACAAGAGGGTATTGATTATGACGAAACATTTGCTCCGGTTGCTAGGATTGAGGCTATTCATCTTTTCCTTGCATTTGCTTCTTATATGAAGTTCACAGTGTTTCAAATGGATGTCAAAACTGCTTTTCTGAATGTCATCTTCAAGAGGAAGTTTATGTTGATCAACTAGAAGGCTTTGTCGATCCCATTCATCCAAACCACATCTACTACTTGGAGAAAGCTTTGTATGGTCTGAAGCAAGCACCGCGTGCATGGTACGAGACCTTAACAAAGTACTTGCTGGATAATGGCTTCTCTCGTGGAACGATTGATACAACGCTCTTCATCCGTAAAAACCACGGTCACATTCTCTTGGTTTAAATTTACGTTGATGATATTATTTTTGGTTCCACGTCCCCGGCCCTATGCAAAGAATTTGGTGACCTTATGGCCAACAAATTCAAAATGAGCATGCTTGACCAGCTTAATTTCTTCTTGGGGTTACAAGTAAAACAATTACCAAACAAAATTTTTATCAGTCAAACAAAATATATCAATGATATGCTAAAACGTTTTAAAATGACTACTTTTAAACCAATGACAACCCTAATGAGGACATTACTGGATGCTGATACTAATGGGTAACCCTTTGATGTTACGCTTTATTGAAGCATGGTTGGCTCTTTAATGTATCTGACTGCAAGTAGACCAGACATTACACTTGCTGTAACTGTTTGTGCCCGCTTTCAGTCGAACCCTAAGAAATCACAATCTAAAGCGGTGGTTAGGATTTTTCAATACCTGAAAGGTACACCTAATCTTGGAATCTGGTATCCACATGGATCTGATTTTAATCTCACTTCTTATACTGATGCAGATCATGGTGGTTGCCATGATGATAGAAAAAGCACATCTGGATCAATTCAGATGTTGGGAAATAGGTTAGTTGGTTGGTCATCCAAGAAACAAAACTGTGTTTTACTGTCAACAGCTGAGTCTGAGTACATTGCTGCAGCTCACTGTTATTCACAAGTTTTGTGGATGCAAACTCAACTTTTGGACTATGGCTTTAAGATAACTAAGACCCCGATATACTATGATTCACAGAGTGTAATTTCCATAACTAGAAACCTAGTTCAGCATTCTAAGACTAAACACATAGATATTCGTTATCATTTCATTAAGGACCATGTTGAAAAAGGAGATGTAGAGTTATACTTTGTGCCTACCAAAGTGCAATTAGCTGACATGTTCACTAAACCCTTAGATGAACTTAGGCTAAAGTTCTTGATCAAAGAGATTGGCATGGTAGAGTATAGTGCTTAACTTTCCTTAGTTATATTGGGACTTATACCTGAGATCATGTGTTTAGGGGGAGTAATACTTTTCTAGGGGGAGCACAGGATTCCTTCTGCTTTAGATATTATCTTTCAAGGGTGAGCCTTTAGATTTTTGATAACTTCCTGGGTTTATTTTTCAATGGTTACGAAAGGGGGAGGTAACTGATTGATGTCATATTTCAAGGGGGAGTTATTAACTTTTCTTGCGAAAGGTCAAAATGGTGATAAACTTTACTGTATATCACATTTTGAGGGGGAGAAAGGGAGAAAATAAAAAGAAAATTGATTTTTCAAAAGTGAATTCATAAACTCTTTGTTTTATATCTGAAATAATTCACTAAGGCTTGTATACATCTCAGTATGCAACCCGTTTCAACATTTGGTATCACTGAAGATTTGTACTTTGTATATAATTCAAAGTTTTTCTAAGTACAAATCTTGTTTTTTAGAAAATTATTAAAAATTGGAAAAGTTAAAATTCAAAAAGAATTGTTTTCACTGAAATAAATGCTATTTCTAGCATTTTACCGAATCTGACAACCAACAGTGCAGATTCGGTAAGTTCAAAGTTTAAAAATTGTCTCAGAAATGTTCTTCATTGAAAATGTGGTAAACTTGAAAAAGCTTGTTAAAAATTTATCAAAATTTGAAGTCAAATGGATTAAAAATTTGAAAATGGATTGCTTTCGGTATAATAGGCCCATTCGGTAAAGCCCATTAACTGAAAATATTCGGTATCTATAAAAGGAGGGTCAAAGTCAAACTTTCTCTCTCACTGTTCTTAATTACATACCGAGTCTGATTAAACATACCGAATCTGCCTAATCTACCGAGTCCGTCCTTTTCTATCTTCAAATCTTTGGTATTTCTTTGTTTTAATCAAATTTAAATTTCACATGTTGTAGATCTGAGATAAATACATGATTATTAACCAGAAAAGATCAATAAATACAAGATTATGACATTTAATTTTAAATATGTTGACTATACCGAATCTGAAGTCTGAGTTCTTAAATCTTTGATTAAACACAAATGATTAGGTTGATTGACATGAAATCTGGTCTAATCTGTGTTAAGTTGATTGATCTATCAATTGACCGAGTCTGATTACATGATTAATTGATTGATTAATGGATTCTGTACATACCGAATGTGTTCTTGCTACAATACCGAGTTCGTTCAATTGATTGACATGTTTTCCTGTGTTAATTGAGATGTTAATTGATTATGGATATGATTTTGCATGATATGAGACTGAATATGCATGTTTGAGTGATTATCTATGAATTTTGAAGATACCGAATCTATTTTTGGCTTGACACCGAGTCTGCTATTTGGTACTTTGAAATAATCTGATTCTTGCCTTGAAACACTTAACATGTTTTATTCTAAGTCTTTGAATTGAAAACTCTAGCTTATTTGGTTACTGAATCTAAAGTTTCATGAATACCGAATCTGCTTAGACTGTGTTGAAAAATTGACTAAGTGTTGTTCTGATTCCTTATGGTATATATTTGATATTACATGATAGGGTGTAATGTGATGAATATCGTATGAATATCATGTTTGTCAAATGTTGGTACATATTTGGAATAAATGATTTTTATAACTTAAAAAAACCATAAAAATTATAAAATATGAAAAATACAAAGGTTTTCAAAGGAAATAAGAATAGAGATATGTGTTTTATGATAACATCTTGTAGTCTTCTATTTCTTATTTATATAGTTAAATGGCGAACAATCACTTCATCAATTTTAAAACCAACATCCCTTGCAATTACTGGACTGCTATTCTAAAGAGGCACACTTTATGGTCTGCTCTAAGCTCAACAGTTAGTGTGCCAATCACATACTTAGAGCTTCTTAATAGAACAATAAGGTTTATGGAGTCTACACAACCTACAGCTGCCAATCCACAGGGAGAACCAGCTAAATTTGAATTTGAGCTGAGAGGGGTACAAGGATTCAGGAGTATCACTAAAGCTGACTTCAGGAGGATCTTTCAGCTTTCTCTTGTACAGAATGCTCCTGTTTTTCCTGCTACTCAGCAGATGATGAGCTCAATATTTCAGCTTAGTTATAGTGGAGCTAACAATTTTCCACCAGCTAAGTTCCAAAAGAAGAACTTGCACTCTCAGTGGTATGTGATCTTCTCGATCATCAACAGATGCTTGCTGATTATAAGGAGAGGATCCGACAGCTTAACTGTGCCAATGCTCAAGCTGTTCTACTCGTTCATAAGAGTGGAAACTCCGGATTATGCAGAACTCTTGTGGGATTTGGTTTAAGCATAAGTAGACAAACCAAGGGGTTCCTACATCCCTTGTGAAAGGTTTTTCTATATCTTTATCCATGATGCTGTAACTGTTTGCAAAAATGCAAATATTTTTGTACCAGGTACACATTGATTACAGATGAAGAGATTTGGGGAGTTAAAGATGAATACCCCAGTGATTTCTGACAATAGGTTCACTAAACCAATTCCAGATTGGTTAGTGAGGTTAGCTGAATCCCAAGACGCTCGAATGTGTTCTTACTTTGAGGCTGTAGGAATACCTCTTCCAAACCTGGTACAACAAGAACAAGTTGAACCAGCCGTGGTTCTAGCCCCAGAGGTTGTAGAAGAACCTGTAGTACAACCACCCAGGCCAGTAAAACCTCCACTTAGGATAAACCTCAAATGCCTTAGGGTAACACAACAAGCTCAACCCGTGAGGATCAGGGAACCTAGTCCTCTTAGGATTGAACCTACCCTATCAACTACACCTGAGAGCAGTGACATCGTTTCATCAGCAACTAAATCATCTTCAGAACATTTAAAAGGACCCGTTCATATATATTATAAACGATTCACAATAGTTGATTACATCGCGAGCTATTTGACCTCTATATGATATATTTTACAAACATTGCATTCGTTTTTAAAAAACAAACTTCTTTACATCAAAAATTTATAGGCATACACACCATTTCATAATATTCACTATCCAACTATAAATTGACTTAATAATAATCTTTGATGAACTCAATGACTCGAATGCAACGTTCTTCGAAATATGCCATGAATGACTCCAACTAATATCCTTACAATGAGCTAATGCACAGCGGAAGACTTCTTTAATACCTAAGAATAAACATGCTTTAAAGTGTCAACCAAAAGGTTGGTGAGTTCATTAGTTTATCATAATCATTCATTTTCATCATTTTAATAGACCACAAGAATTTCATTTCCAGTTCTCATAAATATACGTCCCATGCATAGAGACAAAAATCATTCATATGGTGAACACCTGGTAACCGACATTAACAAGATGCATATAAGAATATCCCCTATCATTCCGGGAAATCCTTCAGACATGATAAAAACTAATTCGAAGTACTAAAGCATCTGGTACTTTGGATGGGGTTCGTTAGGCCCAATAGATCTATCTTTAGGATTCGCGTCAATTAATAGATCAGTTTACTAATTCTTAGGCTACCAAGCAAAAGGGGCATATTCGGCTTCGATCATTCACCCATATAATGTAGTTTCAATTACTTGTGTCTATTTCGTAAAACATTTATAAAAATTCGCATGTGTTCTCAGCCCAAAAATATAAAGGGTAAAAAGGCAAATGAAACTCACCATACTGTATTTCGTAGTAAAAATACATTAAATGTCATTGAATAAGTGCAAGGTTGGCCTCGGAATCACGAACCTATATTAATTATATATATTTATATGTTGGTCAATATTTGTCTAACAAATTAGGTCAAGTCATAGTGTACCACAATCCTAATGCTCGAGACTAATATGCAAAAGTCAACAAAAGTCAATTTGACTCAAAATGATTTCCAAAATTTATACATGATTACTATATAGTTTAAATATCGTCGTTTTATATTTTTAAATATTTTTAAAAGATTTATTAGAGTAAATAATATAATTCATTTATTGATAAATAAAACTTTATATAAAAATATACTTTTATATATCTTAAGTAATAAAATTTATAAAGTACATTTAATATCATAATAATATTATGATAGGTTTTATTAAGGTAATTATACTATTTGTATTACATATTTATTTGATAAAATAGCATTGATAATAAGTAAAAGTTATAATATTTTATAATAAAAATTATTATTCTATTAATAAAAATTTCAATATTTATATTTACCAAAAATGATATTATGATAAAGTGATAATTCTAATTTTGATAACTTTAATATTTACGATACTTTTTAATATCAACTTTAAAATAATAATTTTTTTCTTAAAATGATAATAATAATGACATTTCATAATAAAAATGACATTTCTATTAAAATGATAATTTTTGTTAAAATGATAGTTTTAATACTAACGATACTCTTACTAATAATAGTAATGATAAATATAATAAGAACGATAATTTTATCTAAATCAATATCTTACAATATTTTAATTTCATCATGATACTCATACTCATTATTTCCTAATCGTTTCGTTTAATAGCTTTTAATCGACTTTTATATCGTGTTCATAATAATGATAATAATAGTAATCAAAATAACTAGGTGTTACTAATATTAGTTTTAATTACAATAATACTAATAATGATAATTACTATGACATTATTAACGATAATACTAATAATTATTTTAATGATAATATAATAATAATAATAACAATAACCATTTTTAAATAATGATATATATTAATAATGATAATAAAAATAATGATAATAATAATAATAATAATAATACTAATAATAGTAATAATAATAATAATAATAAGATAATAATAATAATAATAATTATTATAACTTTAACGATAATAACGATAGTAATAATAATAAAAATAACAATTTTTAATGATAATTTCTTTTATTGATAAAGATAATAATAATAATAACAATAAGATAAAACTAGAACGACGATAATAACGACGATAATAATAATCATTTTTAATAATAATACCAATTTCAATTGACTATAACTCCAAATCTGTTCATCGAAACCATTCGATATCTAAATGAAAAGTTCTTAATTTTTCGCTATTCCAACGACATGCATATCTTATACCTTATCTCAACCGCATATGTAACTATTTCAGGATTCAACATAACCTAACTAAAGGCAATATCACAAGTACAAACATGCATAATCCTATATACTCGAGCACTAGTCAGGGATACACTATTAGTATGTAAAAACTAAATTATGAGCGCTTACGTATCAATATTGAGATTCAATATTGCAGGAAAGGTACATAGACGCAACAGAGACGATAAACACTAGATTGACCTCACGAGCATACCCTTGAACCATACCCATCACCTCCATAGCTATAACCCATAATTTCCTTAGCCCTATCCTACTCGAAAAACTCATTTTGAAATCACGCGGGCAGAACCTTGTCGTAGTATTTTATGTATAATACTAATAATAATCCTATCACTACTAATAATAATATTATTATTACTCATAATAATATATATATATATATATATATATATATATATATATATATATACACATATATATATATATGTATATGTATATGCGAGAGAGATAGATTGATGAAATATGAATGAATTCGGCACCAGACTTTAGGTTTTATAGAACCTGAATTGTCCAGACCTCCCATGCGATCGCATGGGGCTCAAGGCACATAGCCATGTGATCGCATGGCTCTTGTTTCCAGCCCACAATCGATTATTTCTTTGTGCCGACGGTTTTTATTAATAATATATATAATATATTTAATTTATCTAATTAATTATATATTATATTATATTTATTTTCATAGTTAACTTATAAATTTAGTTCCAATGACTCGTACCTTGTTACACGACTAATGTCCCGTTTCCGGTTTCTCGAACGCATATTCGTACGCTTAGATAACTAACACTTTTCGTTACGCGACGTGTACCTTTTACAAAAATTAGACTTTAACGTCGGTGAATCATATTATAATAAATGTAACTTATATATTTGAGCATTGTGGTCATTTGCTTCTATAAATCAGGGGCTCGCTGTTTATTTAAAATACGTTTAATAATATCGAAACGTTTTAAATTATACATTAACGCATTTGTAAAAAATATATATTCTTACTTCAAAATATAATTTTGTATATCTTAAATATAATTGAAATATCTATCTAATTATATTTCAAAGTTCAAAACGTTTAAGTAATAGAAAATATCATGTCGTATCACGTTTTACATTTTTGAAACAATATATATATATATATATATATATATATATATATATATATATATATATATATATATATATATATATATATATATATATATATATATATATATATATATATATATATATATATATATATATATATATATATATATATATATAATTTATAATACAAGCTTTAATTAGTTCCTTAAAACTTATGAACAAATTATCTTATATAACGTTTCACTAATAAAGTTCATTAAAAATTGTTTTTGTACGTTTGAAATAATATTAAATAAATATGAAAACTTTATTTTCCAAAACTAAGTATTTTTAAGAATCATTTTACTAAAAAGTTATATCAGTAGAGGTTGTTATATCGTAAAACATTTTAGAGAAATAAAATTAAATATACTTTTCATAGGTTTTAAGTTCTTAACGTTTGTTGGTGCAACGTGATATAACGTCTAAAGATTAGATAAACATATAAAATCATTTTAATGTAAAACGTTAATTTACTTAACTTGCCGATATCCATTTTCTAAGTTATCTATATTCTACAATTTTACTTCCACGTTAATTAATATACAAGTTTAATAGTTTATCTTATCAAAAGTCACGAGACAATTATTGTAAAGCATAAATTGAAAATCAAACGGGAATCTTCACTAATCCTTGTCTAGTTCTCATTAATTGACACTTTTGTTCCTTCTAATAAATCACTTTAACAATTATTTCGAATACCGTTAAAAAGAATAGATTTCTCAAATCATAGTGGACCTCTTAACAGAGACTCGTAATTATAATTCAATGTAACTAATAATTCAATCATTTGATATCATCTTTTAATTCCATTGATAACTATTAGAATATATTTTGAAACAATTACGTTTATATAAAGTATTATACATCTAATACTTTGTTAATGTTTTTAAGTTATAATATATACACATATACATATATAATCATGTTCGTTCATATAATGGTTCGTGAATCATTGGAATTTGGTCGAGGTTAAATGAGTGTATGAACACAATTTAAAATTCTAGAGATTCAACTTACAAACTTTGCTTATCATGTCGGGAATATATAAAGATTAAAGTTTAAATTTGGTCAGAAATTTCCAGGTTGTCACAGTAACTACCCGTTAAAGAAATTTCGTCCTGAAATTTGATTGGGATGGTCATGGCTGACAATAAGTATGTTTTCATGACGCATATAAGCTGAAGATTAGGGTTTTATCATCATTGAGTAATATGGATAGAATCAATTGATTTTTGTGAAGAGTACGAGTGAAGCTATTACCAAAAGAGTGAAATGAGTAGGTATAGATTCGTCATATCTTTTAACGTAGATAGGATTGATTTCTAAGTTCAAGAGATTTGAAGAAAATCTTCGTATTAGGATTTGATTCTTCGATAATCAAGGGAATTAGGATCTTCTTTAAATGCGATAATCTGTTTTGATTTCTTTGTCGGATATTTTACTATAAATCCACCTCCTTCGTTTTCTTACAATTCACACCTTCTATTCTTTCTTCTTTAATTCATACTTTGAATCATTCGTCAATATGCTCCATCCGGTTCTAATTGTTGATATACTTCTAACTTTCATATCTGTCATTCTTCTTTTTCATCTACCACTGGAGGAATCTATTTACTTCTACTATACTCTTGAGTTTATAGTGTTTCTAGTTCTCCCGTGTCTTTATATTGCTATATGCATCGACATATACGGTTTATAATTTCTGGGTGGTTGTTGGGTTTTATATCTTCCCTTATATTTCGATGTCCCTACTTCTGTCTTCTATAATCATTGTTATCCACAGTTAATGCTCTCTTTTATTTGCTGCGATTTATATCCCAATTTCTATTTCGGAGTTTTGTCCTTTCATTTCTTCTTCTTGCGATTAAGCACCGCTTGTAATGGTCCAGAATTCACAGATATGAATTTCAGAATGAACATTGTTAATGTTCTAAGAAGGAAATTGTAATGGCACGATCTTGACTTGTCAAATTACTAGAATACCTCGAAAAAGACCGAATCATCAAGAAATATTTTCTTGATATTTTAGAGGTTAAAGAGAATATAAGAGTCGTGTAACATGACACATGATGACGTTACGATCTGTGAATCATCACGTTCCATTTAGAAACTCAGCATAAATTACTGTAATATAATCACGTTGATCAAGTGTCATTATATTTTACTAATTCATGCTTCAGTTCCTAACACTACTTCAAAACATTATTATTTTAAACTCAAAGGTTTCAAAATTTAGAAACTAAAACAGTTTCCTTTATGATGTGATACAGATAATGCGAGAGGATAAATGATTTTAGATAAGAATAATTATGGAAATATCTTCAGAAATATGGAGGATATTTATAATGAAAGATACGATGATATCTTAGAATTTCTAATATTAGAGGATGATGAAGGGTATTGTTTGCAGGGGTTTAGAGTCAGGAGCAAGGTATTCGTTAATGACTTCAACAGATACTGATTCATTTGGATTCTTTGAAGTCAGGTTCAGTCTTTGTGATTTGTCCACAGCCTCCTTCATACTTTGCTCAATCCGGTTTCCAGTTCCAAGACTTCTCTTTTTCTGCGCTTTGCTAGCACACTTATTCATTATCATCAAACTTTTACTGTTAAAGTTGTTTATAGTTTTTGCTACTTTATCAGCATTTTTCCATTTTCGGAGAACCAATTCATAGTTTGGAGTGTTTTTCAGAAACTTCACATTCAAATTAAGTCCAGAAGATAGATGTTATATATACACATATAACTGTTGGTGTAAACATGCTGCGAGATTTCAAAATACTGATTGCTAATTCCCGATGATTCGTATGACAATTCTCGTTACGAGATGCGAATGAGTAAATGATGGGGTTTCAATGAATAACTATAATGACTTTTTGGAGAGGCTAAAGTCAAAGGGTAATGAAGTTGTTGGTACATCTGCTGATAATGTGGTGGAATGTAAAAGGTTCCCCGGTAACGATGGTGTATATCTCAAGGTTATAATAAGGTTAGTCTGACTGAAAAATCGAAGTTGACTTGCTGGAGCTGTGATAAAACTGGCTACTTTTAAAAGGAATCGCAAAGTTATTTTTGCTAATAAATGCCAAAGGATCTGACACAGATATGTGTTGAATTATGACTTTGGTTTCGAGAGCTTTTTAAGTACATAACTGTGGGTAATATGTGGTTAGATCATCATCTCGATTACTCATTATTTGAAGTGTCTTCAGAAATTTTTGAAGGGTTTGAACACAGATTGTAATCGTTAATATACATTTGATGTTCTAACACAGTTTTGAAGTCAAAATATAGCTTTGAAAGATGTAGGAATCTAAAAGTGATGGTACCGGTTATATCTCGAATTGAATTCTGAGGTTTCAAAATCAGAATATGTAATTGAGTTTGAATGAGTATGGTTGTTTTGATGTCTATGAAAGAATGTATATTATTATGAAAATAGAAAGTATAGTTGATAATTTGCTTAATCAGATTCGAAGAATGTAACATATTAATTGTGAATATATATATATCTCTCGGGTATTACCTACCCGTTCAAAAAAATTTCACAATTAATATTTTATACAAAAGAATTTTATTACAGTCTTTATGAAAATATATATGTATATATATATTTTCTTCAGATGTAACATAGATTTAATGAGTTAATATTAAATTAAACTCATTTGATTTTATGTTGAAACTAGAATTGAATAATCCCTAAAACTTTAGAAATTACATAACTTTTACGGAGTATTTCTTCAATGAAATTGAAATTATGAATCAATACTTCATTATTTATTGATACATACCGTTGGTGTTCTTGGAATTCTTGTGAACTTCGTAAGGCACGAATGATGTTATTTTGAAAGTTTCGAGTACATCGATGATGAAAGTGTAAAATCAATAATATATTTGCATAATACACTTGATTTATTATGAAATGGAATTCATTGAATTGAAACAGAGATTGTAGTTAACGATGATTAAGTTGCTGACGAAAGATGTACACCATAGCATATTAGTAATATGAATTAACCGAGTAGTTAAGATTCACACCTAGTAGCTTAGTACGAAAAGATTTATTATGGTTGGAAATTTATATATATAAGATATACATATAAATCCTTCAGTGGAAATGAGTTAATACTTCATATCTTGTTGATATGACATACTTGTTGTTGATTTGTAATAATGTCCATGGTGATTCTTGAACTGTCGGAGCTTGTGATGTTTTAGGTGCTGCTAGGGCTGATGAAGCTGATGGTGTTGGTGATGCTACGGTACTGTTGATGATGTTGGTAAAACAAGTCTAGCTTGTGAATCACACATTATTCTTGTCAGGGTTTCTACTCTTCCTTCTATCATTTTGGTTCACTCATCTGATTTCTAGTTAGGGTTCGAATATATAATCTCTAAGACTTTAGAGATTATATAATCATTGCAAAATGTTTCTCCAATGAAGTTATGAATCAACACTTCATCGTTTGTTGTTGGTGGTATCTCTTGGTATCTACAGAGCGTATGACGTTGATGCTCGTGGGACAGATTGTGAAGTTGAGGTTTACGACGCGATTGTGGTTGGAGGTGGTAATGGTACTATTGGCGTTGGTGATGGTGGTACTGGTTATGCTGCTGGTGCTGTTGCTGGTGTTTGTAACCTTTGCACCAAATTCTTCAAAGCCACTACCCGAGCACGAAGCTCGTTGACTTCTTCTATTACATCGGGGTGATTGTCGGTTCGGACGAGTGGATAAATAAAATCTTGAATTTGATGTATTATATAATCGTGACGAGATACTCTTGAAATAAGAGAGAAAATGGTGTTTCGGACAGGTTCGCCGGTAAGTGCTTTAGGTTCTTCATCAAGAGGGCAATGTGGTGGATGGAAAGGATCTCCTTCTTCTTGTCTCCAATGATTGAGGAGGCTACAAACTCATCCCCAATTCATCCAGAATAGATGATGACTGATTGGTTGATCCATTCCAGTCACACTGCTTTCGGAGATTGAGTGGGATTCCATTTCGGAATCCGAGGGACTTGAACTAATGACGAATTCCATTTTGTACGATTGAATAAAGGATTTTTCGATATGAAATGATTTTTTGGCTATTGGATGGTATTCTAATTACATAGAATATCCATATATATAGAACAAAAGCTTTCATAGATTACGGAGGAATTTACGGAATATGTCAGGCAAAGTTTAAAGTAACAGATACGATAAGATATGATTTAGCAGATACGCTAAGATATGAATTTTGTCTATACACTACTCATGCAATTAATGTACCAAGACGTGTCTAGACTAATAATGATAAGCAGGTAATTTCCTAAGGATGATAAGCAGATGATTTCCTACTAGAAATGATAATCAAAACTTTTGACATGCAGACACGGTCGAAGTCCAGACTCACTAATGCATCCAAACAACTTATCAGTTAGACACACTAATGCAGACCTGGTTCGCTAAGACCACCGCTCTGATACCAACTAAAAGGACCCGTTCATATACATTATAAACAATTCGCAATAGTTGATTACATCGCGAGGTATTTGACCTCTATATGATACATTTTACAAACATTGCATTCGTTTTTAAAAAAAACAAACTTTCTTTACATCGAAAATTGACAGGCATGCACACCATTTTATAATATTCACTATCCAACTATAAATTGACTTAATAATAATCTTTGATGAACTCAATGACTCGAATGCAACGTTCTTCGAAATATGCATGAATGACTCCAACTAATATCCTAACAATGAGCTAATGCACAGCGGAAGACTTCTTTAATACCTGAGAATAAACATGCTTTAAAGTGTTAACCAAAAGGTTGGTGAGTTCATTAGTTTATCATAATCATTCATTTTCATCATTTTAATAGACCACAAGAATTTCATTTCCAGTTCTCATAAATATACGTCCCATGCATAGAGACAAAAATCATTCATATGGTGAACACCTGGTAACCGACATTAACAAGATGCATATAAGAATATCCCCTATCATTTCGGGAAATCCTTCGGACATGATAAAAACGAATTCGAAGTACTAAAGCATTCGGTACTTTGGATGGGGTTCGTTAGGCCCAATAGATCTATCTTTAGAATTCGCGTCAATTAGTAGATCAGTTTACTAATTCTTAGGCTACCAAGCAAAAGGGGCATATTCGGCTTCGATCATTCACCCATATAATGTAGTTTCAGTTACTTGTGTCTATTTCGTAAAACATTTATAAAAATTCGCATGTATTTTCAGCCCAAAAATATAAAGGGTAAAAAGGCAAATGAAACTCACTATACTGTATTTCGTAGTAAAAATACATTTAACGTCATTGAATAAGTGCAAGGTTGGCCTCGGATTCATGAACCTATATTAATTATATATATTTATATGTTGGTCAATATTTGTCTAACAAATTAGGTCAAGTCATAGTGTACCACAATCCTAATGCTCGAGACTAATATGCAAAAGTCAACAAAAGTCAATTTGACTCAAAATGATTTCCAAAATTTATACATGAATATTATATAGTTTAAATATCGTCGTTTTATATTTTTAAATATGTTTAAAAGATTTATTAGGGTAAATAATATAATTCATTTATTGATAAATAAAACTTTATATAAAAATATACTTTTATATATCTTAAGTAATAAAATTTATAAAGTTCATTTAATATCATAATAATATTATGACAGGTTTTATTAAGGTAATTATACTATTTGTATTACATATTTATTTGATAAAATAGCATTGATAATAAGTAAAAGTTATATTATTTTATAATAATAATTATTATTCTATTAATAAAAATTTCAATATTTATATTTACTAAAAAATGATATTATGATAAAGTGATAATTCTAATTATTATAATTTTAATATTTACGATACTTTTTAATATTAACTTTAAAATAATAATTTTTTTCTTAAAATGATAATTATACTGACATTTCATAATAAAAAGGACATTTCTATTAAAATGATAATTTTTGTTAAAATGATAGTTTTAATACTAACGATACTCTTAATAATAATAGTAATAATACAAATAATAAGAACGATAATTTTATCTAAATCAATATCTTACAATATTTTAATTTCATCATGATACTCATACTCATTATTTCTTAATCGTTTCGTTTAATAGCTTTTAATCGACTTTTATATCGTGTTCATAATAATGATAATAATAGTAATCAAAATAATTAGGTGTTACTAATATTAGTTTTAATTACAATAATACTAATAATGATAATTACTATGACATTATTAACGATAATACTAATAATTATTTTAATGATAATATAATAATAATAATAACAATAACAATAACCATTTTTAAATAATGATATATATATTAATAATGATAATAAAAATAATAATAATAATAATAATAATAATAATAATAATAATAATAATAATAATAATAATAATAATAATAATAATTAGATAATAATAATAATAATACTAATTATAACTTTAACGATAATAACGATAGTAATAATAATAAAAATAACAATTTTTAATGATAATTCCTTTTATTGATAAAGATAATAATAATAATAACAATAAGATAAAACTAGAACGACGATAATAACGACGATAATAATAATCATTTTTAATAATAATACCAATTTCAATTAACTATAACTCCAAATCTGTTCATCGAAACCATTCGATATCTAAATGAAAAGTTCTTAATTTTTCGCTATTCCAACGACACGCATATCTTATACCTTATCTCAACCGCATAGGTAACTAATTCAGGATTCAACATAACCTAACTAAAGGCAATATTACAAGTACAAGCATGCATAATCCTATATACTCGAGCACTAGTCAGGGATACACTATTAGTATGTAAAAATTAAATTATGAGCGCTTACGTATCAATATTGAGATTCAATATTGCAGGAAAGGTACATAGACACAACGGAGACGATAAACACTAGATTGACCTCACGAGCATACCCATTAACCATACCCATCACCTCCATAGCTATAACCCATAATTTCATTAGCCCTATCCTACTCGAAAAACTCATTTTGAAATCACGCGGGCAGAACCTTGTCGTAGTATTTTATGTATAATACTAATAATAATACTATCACTACTAATAATAATATTATTATTACTCATAATAATAATAATAATAATAATAATAATAATAATAATAATAATAATAATAATAATAATAATAATATTATAAATATATATATAGATGCGAGAGAGATAGATTGATGAAATATGAATGAATTCGGCACTAGACTTTGCATTTTATAGAACCTGAATTGTCCAGACCTCCCATGTGATCGCATGGGACTCAAGGCACATAGCCATGCAATCGCATGGCTCTTGTTGCCAGGACACAATCGCTTGTTTCTTTGTGCCGACGGTTTTTATTAATAATATATATATAATATATTTAATTTATCTAATTAATTATATATTATATTATATTTATTTTCATAGTTAACTTATAAATTTAGTTCCAATGACTCGTACCTTGTTACACGACTAATGTCCCCTTTCCGGTTTCTCGAACGCATATTCGTACGCTTAGATAACTAACACTTTTCGTTACGCGACGTGTACCTTTTACAAAAATTAGACTTTAACGTCGGTGAATCATATTATAATAAATGTAACTTATATATTTGAGCATTGTGGTCATTTGCTTCTATAAATCAGGGGCTCGCTGTTTATTTAAAATACGTTTAATAATATCGAAACGTTTTAAATTATACATTAACGCATTTGTAAAATATATATATTCTTACTTCAAAATATAATTTTGTATATGTTATATATAATTGAAATATCTATCTAATTATATTTCAAAATTCAAAACGTTTAAGTAATAGAAAATATCATGTCGTATCACGTTTTACATTTTTGAAACAATATATATATATATATATATATATATATATATATATATATATATATATATATATATATATATATATATATATATATATATATATATATATATATATATATTATTTATAATACAAGCTTTAATTAGTTCCTTAAAACTTATGAACAAATTATCTTATAAAACGTTTCACTAATAAAGTTCTTTAAAAATTGTTTTTGTACGTTTGAAATAATATTAAATAAATATGAAAACTTTATTTTCCAAAACTAAGTATTTTTAAGAATCATTTTATTAAAAATTTATATTAGTAGAGGTTGTTATATCGTAAAACATTTTAGAGAAATAAAATTAAATATACTTTTCATAGGTTTCAAGTTATTAACGTTTGTTGATGCAACGTGATATAACGTCTAAAGATTAGATAAACATATAAAATCATTTTAATGTAAAACGTTAATTTACTTAACTTGTCGATATCCATCTTCTAAGTTATCTATATTCTACAATTTTACTTCCATGTTAATTAATTTACAAGTTTAATAGTTTATCTTATCAAAAGTCACGAGACAATTATTGTAAAGCATAAATTGAAAATCAAATGGGAATCTCCACTAATCCTTATCTAGTTCCCGTTAATTGACACTTTTGTTCCTTCTAATAAATCACTTTACCAATTATTCCGAATACCGTTAAAAAGAATAGATTTCTCAAATTATAGTGGACCTCTTAATAGAGACTCGTAATTATAATTCAATGTAACTAATAATTCAATCATTTGATATCATCTTTTAATTCCATTGATAACTATTAGTATATATTTTGAAACAATTACGTTTATATAAAGTATTATACGTCTAATACTTTGTTAATGTTTTCAAGTTATAATATATACACATATACATATATAATCATGTTCGTTCATATAATGGTTCGTGAATCATTGGAATTTGGTTGACATTAAATGAGTGTATGAACACAGTTTAAAATTCTTGAGATTCAAGTTACAAACTTTGCTTATCGTGTCGGGAATATATAAAGATTAAAGTTTAAATTTGGTCGGAAATTTCCGGGTTGTCACAACATTCTCCAAAGAGAACACGATATATGCCCGATGAGATGATTCAGACTCCGCCAACCCTACGAATAATTAGATCTAGGACTGCGACTCCTATCATGCGCCAATAGTTACTCCAACCATTGGTGATACGGACCAAGACCTAGAGCCTATTAGGTCACCTTCCCTGTCTCCGTATCATATTCAACAATAACAGTAAGCCCTACACTAAATGAAGCGTAAGCTTCGGTAGGCAAACGCACAGATGGTAAAATGGCCAATCAGCCCATCCAATCTAAACAGGACTTAATAATAAATCCTATTAAAAAAGTTGCTTCGGCATCTAAGGAAGTAAAGTCTTCCTCTGCAGTAAAGTCTGTGTTGACTCAATCGATTGAGGAAACTCAATCATTGAAGTCCAGAATGGCCGAAGGGGAGCCGAAAAATCTTGAAAAGGCACCCTGCGTATCGGCTGGAAATCCTCTCGTGCCTCAACGTACAACAGGGTCTGGAGGTCTGGCTTATCTTGATGAGGGAGATTTACCGCGTCCCATGGAGAAGAGTCAACATGACAATACTTCAGAATATTTATCGGACTTCCAGCAGACTGTTCCTTTGGTTCAAGAAATTGATCCATTGGTTCAAACCACTTCTTCTCCGGATTCGGAATCTCAGGGTTTGGAGAATGAGTCTTTAACTGAAAGAGATGTGACACCTCATGGTATGTCAATGACTTCAAAAGTCGGAGATAGCAATATCTCTGAGAGAACTAAACCGATGGGTAGTTCTGCTACTTTGTCAGAGTCCTATGAGACTAAAGTCATGGAGGTGGGTGATTCGAAAGAATCTTCGTCGGTGAAAACTCTGGTTGTTGCCCAACCTCCATCAGAAGGGGATATCATGAATCTGACTAGTAGTACATATATCCCTACATATAAGAATAATACCGCACATTTATCCTTACCTGCCCTCACGGAAAATCAAACACTTCCACCGACATCGCCTTCAACAGTTGATGTTGATGTTGATGCTGTTCATGGTTACACTATTGTTTCACCAACTTGGTCACCTTATAGTATTACATACAAATATGGATTCAAATATCTCTCTGACAATGAGGTGGAGGAGCTATGTCTTGCTGCGTTTGCTAAACGAACTGATCTTGATGAAGTTCGCGAGACTATGATGATTTATCTTGAGCAAGCAAGAGTAGTATATCCTTTATCTCCGTGTAAGTCTCCTGGACCAATTCACATGCCTGACCATGAAGATTTTGATCCCAATAATCTTCATGAGGGGGAGAATAGACATGGTGGTTATAGGTCCAGTTTTTTTCAAAGATCAACTTATGAAGCTGGTTCGTCTAGTCAACATTGGGATCACGATGTCGTTGAAATATCTGATTCTGAGAGTGATGAAATCGAGGAAATTCAATGTGAAGGTTTTCTAAATGAATCGGAAGTTCAGAGAGATGGTTACTCAGGGACGTTAATGGATTCAGCTGAATAAACAGAGAATAAGTCAGCTCCAGAGGACAATCAAAATTTTGATAATATTGAAAATATTTTGAGGGGGTCTAGTGCCTCCAATGAATTTAATGAACATTAATTTGTCAACATGATATCTCCAACCAATGAATTTGGGATACACTTTGAGAAGGAGATTTTCTCAAATGGCAAAGAAGATACTACGACTCCTCCTGATCTTAATGTTCCATTTCAAACTGCAGAGATTGTTCTTGAGCGTGCTGCTGATTATAAACTTGATGAAGGTGAAGAGAAGTTGATTCTTCGTTCATCATTCATAGAACAACAAGCTTATAAGATTTATGGTGATTCTGATCTTGTCCTTTCTACATCAATGAGTGTTCTGGGTGCATGGAAATATCATAAGAAACCGGAATATCTCAAAGCTTATCTAAGTGTTCGCAACAAATTTAAATTAAAGAATGAAGAAAAATTTCAAGAACAGCGGAATTCAGAAATCAAAAGCATAAATAAGATTTCAATGATTAACAAGGATGAAGTGAAGATGCCATTATTTCATGTGACAAGAATGGATGACGAGGACTATCAGTTCTCAGAAGCGGATTTTGATAGTTTAAAGATGGACGACATTATCTTCATCTATAATTACTTGATTGACTTGAATGAATCTGCAACAATTTATCATGCTACTGCAATGAAGGCAGTATACAGATTTATTCTTGACTCAATGAGAAGGATGTATGTTCACGACTTTCAGTTTGGGTTGGAATCTGGACATAAAAAGCTCGGAATCAAATCGCCAAATCAAGTGATTGAAGAGCTAAGATATATGTCCTTACTTGAAGTTAGTGACTGTCTATATGGGTTTGCGTTTGTCAACTCTCATTACACAAAGGTCTTCATCAGAGTTTCAGACTTCAGAAGATATTCAGATGGAACATTGATGTATGGTTTCAAATATCTTAGATGGAGACTAATTAACAAATGCTACTCAACAGAAGATAGTGAGATAGTCAAATACATTCTCACAAGGTTGAAGAGTCATCTCAAAACAAGAGTAAACATAAGAAGATATGAAGGACTCAAAGGATTCAAATCAAAGATTCATTTCAGAGGAACAAAGTTCCATTAGATATTTCAAATAGGATTATATTGTAAATTTCACATTTAACACTAAGGGGGAGATTGTTAGGACCCCGAAGTTGTATAGTGTTAATGTGAAACATGCTTAAATGAAGGTTCCTTAGAAAAGGGCTATATAAGGAACCTTTGTAGTCCTAATTAGATAGCCATTGTATTGTAACTGAGTTCTAGAAGCTGTGGAATGTAAATTTTTTTGATTCAATCTAATACCGAATTTGTTCTTCACTTACCGAGTCTCTCTCTAACTCATCACATCTTCTAATCTCACCATGATTTGACCTATCACTTGCATAGATTAGTCAAGAGGCGAAGCTGAAAAGAAGTGAAAAGCAGTCCTGACCCCAAGCATTAATGTCACCGTCTTTGAGTATATCTCCTGACATCCAGCTTTGAATGTCAAACTAGGATCCGTGGATTCATGGAAAATACGTGTTATCTGCTTCATAACATAGGTGGTAATGTTGACTCGGTCTAGTTCAAGATGTGAGAATGGATTATTGCGTCTTCCTTCTTCCGCTACTACGTCTTGTAACTCCTTGATAATCAAATTAGCGTGGTGATCAATTGTTATGTAAATCACTAGCATGTCTGGTGTGCTTTCAAAATTATCTCTTTCCAAGAGAGCGAGGAAGCTATGAATATCTTCGATCATTTGAAAATCAGAGTGATAAGTCGGGTGTCCGGTGGAGAGATCCATATGCTTCTGGATGAGAGTCAGTAGTGCTCGTTGATTTACTGAGAATGGAAGTACAAATCCGGCTAAGGCGTTGTAAACCTTAGAGTAAATATTCTTCTGATCTCGACAGAATCTTATCTCTAGAATAGTGTGAACCATTGAATTGCGCTCTCGTTGCCTTTCTTCGCGGTAGATATGATCGTGAAGAGTATTGATAAAGTCTTGAATGCGCTCTTCTAAGATTTCAACATTATTGTCTTCTCTCTATAAATAGAGGTTGTATTCTTCTCTGATAGCCATGATCCGTTCTGTTAATCATAGTGTGAAATCAATCATGTCGGCGTGAGTAGATATGACCGAAATCCGATCTGAAGAAGAATTCGGATCCTCCTGATCTGGTTCGGGTAGAGAATATGAGTCATCCAGAATGTCTTCAGGTTGCTCTTCCTTGTCATTATCGGTATAGTATTCTTCTGAGGATTCGTCTGATGAACGGGTTTCTTCAGTATTCTGGTTCTTCACTTCGACACTAGCAGGGTCAATCTCCATATCTTTAATCTTAGCCTTATCAATTTTCTTCTTGAAACGAATGATTAAGCTATGATTTTCCGTCTCAAGCCTCATTAATTCTTCGTGATGTTCCAAGCTTAGAGAGGGTATTATCGTAATTTCTTTTACATCTCCCATTTCCTCTTCAACCTCAGGTTCTTCCTCCTCCTCTATCTCTTTGCCGGGATCCTCTTCTTCCATTTCTGGGTCATCATCAGACTGTGATTCGACACCCATCTCGATATCATTGGCTGATGGTGGAGACTCTTCATCAATAGTGATCTGTTAGGTGGAAATAGCAATCATCTCTGCTTGTCTAGAAAGATCGGTATGTAGGTCAATTTTGAAGGTAACGCTCTCCCCATGTGATCGCAAGATCAAGGTTTGATTGTACACATCAATGACAGTTCTAGCCGTATTCATGAAAGGTCTTCCTAACACTATTGGTGTGTGTAGGTCTTTCTTAATGTCCATCACTACGAAATCCGTATGATACAAGAATTTGTCGAATTTCACCAAGACATTCTCAACAATGCCCTTAGGATATCGAATTATGTGATCGGCAAGTTAGATTATCATTTTAGTTGGTGACAAGTCTCCTAACTCTAATCTCTTGTAGAAAGAGTAGGGGATTAGGTTGATACTTTCTCCTAAATCTGCTAGCGCATGAATGGTTCCAGACTGGTAGATTGAATACGGGAAAATGAATCGGCCCGTATCTCCTAACTTTTACGGTAGAGAGTTTCTGAGTAATGCTGAGCATTCTTCACTCAGTTGAATTTTGTTAGAATCTGGTATCCTTTCCTTTGTAGAGAGAAGCCTTCGGATGTATCTCTTCTGATTAGGGACTTTGGACATGGTGTCCAGAAATTTTCCATCAAGTTTGTAGGAATCAAGCTTGGTTGGTTCCTCCTATAGCCTCTCAGTGTAAGGTACACGAACTGGAGTTGAAGTGGACAACTTCTGAGTATATGTCAAATTGTTCTTGAGCCTAGCTGACCTTCTCTGTGGTTCTTCCTCTGGGATTACGGAATCCATTTGCTTAGATTCCACTATGTGGGGATTTTGGATAGTATTACTAGGTAATCTTCCTTGTGGTCGGGTTTCAAGGCGTTGTGATAACTGTCCAAGCTGCGTTTCTTGACTTTTGAGCAGAGCCAATTGATTTCTTATTAGTATCTCTCTCTGGTCTTGTCTTGATGTAGTTCTCTGATTTAACTATTGTTGTCCTTAAATGAACTGAGTCAACTGATCATCAGTCCCGAGAGTAGGGTTGGTTACTTTCATAATTTGGGTGGTTGGTGAATTTTCCCTAGCTGGCAGACAAGCGAGTGGAAGTGGTTGATTGTAGGTCAATTGAGATTGTTGGGGTGGATAACGTTGGTAACGATAGCGAAAAGGCTGGTTGTTTCTTTGAAATTGGTTTATCCTAGGTTGTTGATTGAATCCGGAATTTGATTGATGAGCTGGGTATTGAATGTAATAGACTGAACCGTCAGGGTTCTCGTACTCAACTTGATATTCTTCAATGGGTTGCGGGTTGGTACAATTAACACAGACCTGAACTTGGTTAACCTGCTGTGGCTGCGTCTTCAATTCTCTGAGTTGTTTGGCAAGAGATTCCATCTTATCTGTGAGGGATTTGATGGCCTTTGTTTGATTATTAAGTGCGGAGAGTGGGGCAGATGATGAAGTTGTTTCACCACTGTTCCAGTCATGATGATGCATTGTCATGTTCTCGAGCAATTCCCATGCTGCGTCTACGGTTTGGTTCATCAGATTTCCTTGAGCTGATGCATCGATCGTCATCCTATGATTTACCATAAGACCATTGTAGAAGTTACAGATTTGGGCTGACCATTCTAACTGGTGATTAGGGCATTTATTCGACAGGGTTTTGAATCACTCCCGTTCAGTGTAAAGAGATTCATCATAACTTTGTTTAAAGTTAATGATGTCATTCTTAAGTTCGGTTTGTTTAGAAGGAGGGAAATATTTGGTTAGGAATTTAGTAGCTCTCTTCGTCCATGACGTGACGGAATATTTTTCCAATCCTTCAAACCATGTTTGCGCATGATGAGTGAGGGAATAGGGAAACAAGTATAGCCGTACTATATCTTGTCTTATCCCTAGCTGTTTGTAGGAGTTCGAACGGGATATGAATTTATCAAGGTGAGAGTGTCGATGTCTGTGCTCAGAATCAGAACTTGCTTTAGATCTACATTTCCAAAGCAGCGAAACGTGATTCGGTTATAATCAGAAGAGCTAGCCATTTGTCAAAATTAAGCCTTTCGCACCTCCACTACTTCTACTCCACCACCACATTCATATCATCTTTACTATTACTCAAAAAATCTAGAAAATGAGATTCCTTCTGAAAACCTGATGTTATAAACCTCTCAAGTATCATGGCAAAGGTCTTGGAAAAGTTTACCGGCAAAAAGTTTCTCGAGATGAAATCTCTAAAAAAGAAGGAGCAGAACTTATAAATAGAAACGACGAAGAAGAACTTGATCGAAAATGATTATCAAATGAAGAAAATTTCAAAAGTGCTTCTGAAACGTTTCAGCACTCCCATCTATCCGAATAAAAGTCTGTATAAAGACTACATTACCCTCAAAAACAACTTCACTACCACTCCCAAATTCCTTTCCATCATTGACAAATGACCTAGAAGCTAAGATTCTGCCGTTCTCACATTAGTAGCAAGGATTGGAGTCTTTATCAAGCCTATGACAATGGGTACAGCATGACTGGGTATGAGTGAATTCATTTCTTAGATCTATAAGGAACCCTAAACACTTGTGTGATTTGAGTGACCCGTTAAAGCTAGCCTATGTCATGTAACCTCCTCGCATGCTATGACGATGGGTACAGCATGACTGGCTATGAGTGAATTCATTTCTTACGTTGATTAGCAAGTAGTTATCTTTAGTGTATGCTATGATGTAAGCAGTTATAATGCCGAAATAATGTTATGGTTTGTGTATGTTGTCGAAATGATTTCTGATTTTGCTTTAAACTCAATCCCTTTTCCAACTAATAGAATGTATTGGCTCTGCTATTGGGAAGTCGCAAGCCCCAATTCAGAGTACACTATCTGTGTCACCCTTTAGTAAGAGAAGTCTTTTAGATACAACGTAAGATCGACTGAGGCACACCGGTTGTAGTAAGTCTATCGAGCTTCGGACCCCGACTGAGGCCTCTTTCGTAGTGACACATCTGACTAGGACCTTAGTACATTATCGGTCCTAGACCATGCTAGTGTAGTCACCAATCATATAAACTTCGTACGTGTATGCTGAAGCACAGCGCTTGTTGTAAACTGTACCTCTGCTAAGTAAGGCCATGGAACCCGGTCAGTGTTGATTAGTACACTGCACCATAACGCCGTCTCAAGCATTGCACCCCGCTTGAGAGATTCTTAGTTAATTAAGGAACTGTTTATTTAGACACATAAAGGATTGGACCGTTAGGATAAATGAACGTGTTCATGAAAGTCAATCTAACTTGGCCATGGTGTTCTTTATGGTTGAACTCTTTCCAAAGGGCCTAAATATCTTTTAAAACCAATCATTAACAAAAGCATTGAAACACCTCACGTCTCTAGGTATGGTAAACCATGTATTCGATTATGCTTAAGAAAGTTTAGACCTTTGTGGAATGTTAATACGTCACCCAACCGAGTCGCTCAATTGAATGAGCCGTCTGAATGTGTATGCCTGTAGTCAGACTGCACGAGCGTCGAGGGTAAGGGACGTTGCTGTCTATTCAGAATCTTCAAGCATAGCGCATTACCCAGTGACATGTCTTACGACATGGGCGTTTAGGACCAGTGTAATGAATACAAGGCCTCTGCCTATTCATGAGCCAGCATTCCATAATATCGGTAGAATAACTGATGAAATCATAGTATGCACTTACTTTAACCTTATCTGAATTACAAATTTTATCGCATTTACTTTATCTGTCTTATAAATTAGAAAATCCCAAAATTAAGTAACCACTACTCCTTCATAACTATCTTAGGCTTTAATATAGGTTCGATTCTACTGATATCTCAAATATACGACTCTAGGTCATACTTCCCTTACTCATACTAAGGAGTAGTACGATTTAGGCCTCGCTAAATATAAATTTAAAAATGTACCCCCCCTCTTGGTGGTTGATTCTGACGTGTTGCGACCTAACGACACCGCACAAATAAAACCGTCCGTTTCGACCATATCAAGAGGGAAGCTAGTTTTTGGCGCCGCTGCTGGGGAACTAGTATCAGACAATACTGCTCTCTATCAGACTTATTCACAAGCATTTAGTGGTGTCTAAGAACGACAATTATACACAGACTTGGTTGTTGGATTTTCCGAACAGTCTCCAATTATATTGGGACCAAAAGGATCCTGCCTCTCCATAGCCGGCCTGGCCACTTGGTTTGTTGAATAGTTTGTACGGAGCTCTGTTATCGAAATACCAGGGAATCAGTAGCCAGAACCAAAAACATATTCAACCTTAGGATAGTTAACTTATCTTAAACTAAATTAGATTACTTTATACTACCTTAGATTAAGACTACCTTATATTACATTAGAATTACCTTAGATTACCTTAAAAATTTAGTTTATCTGCTAAAAATTAAAAACAAAAGGCATACCCAGTGTATGACCCAAATTCGATCTAGACCAGGGCCGTTGTTATTCGTACCTGATCCAGACACAATAATCTCTAAAGCACGCAAGGAAGCACGAATCAGAAATCAAATGGCGTTACGCGTTACTTTAGCAGAAAATACCAAACCCTCGATTGAAGGTCGAGGAGGACCAATCAGATTTCCAAAGATACAAGGACACTCGTTCGAGTTAAGACATCACATCATTCAGCTCATCCAAAATAGCTGTCAGTTTCATGGATTACCGAATGACGATCCTAATTCTCACCTTGATAATTTCATATCTCTTTCGAACTCCTACACACAGCCAGGGATAGGACAAGATATAGTCCGACTATACTTGTTTACCTATTCTCTCACTCATCATGCTCAAAAATGGTTTGAAGGACTGGAAAAAGATTCCATCACGTCATGGACAGAGATGGCTACTAAATTCCTAACCAAATATTTCTCTTCTTCTAAGCAAACCAAACTAAAGAATGACATCATTAACTTCAAACAAAGTTATGATGAATCTCTTTACACTGCATGGGAGCGATTCAAAACCCTGCTGAAGAAATGCCCAAATCACCAGCTAGAACGGTCAGCTCAAATCTGTACATTCTACAATGGTCTTACGGTAAATCATAGGACGACGATCGACGCAGCAGCTCAAGGAAATCTGATGAACCAAACCACAGACGAAGCATGGGAATTGCTCGAGAATATGACAATGCATCATCATGACTGGAACAGTGGTGAAACAACTTCATCCTCCACCCCACTCTCTGCACTTAACAATCAAACGGATGCCATCAAATCCCTCACTGATAAGATGGAATCTCTCGCTAAACAACTCAGAGAATTGAAGACGCAGCCAAATCAGGTCAACCAAGCTCAGGCTTGTGTTAATTGTACCAACCCGCAACATACTGAGGAATATCAAGTTGAGTACGAAAACCCTAACGGTTCAGTCTGTTATGTTCAATACCCAACTCGTCCAGCAAATCCCGGATTCATTCAACAACCTAGGGTTAATCAATTTCAACGAAGCAACCAGCCTTTCCGCTATCGCTACCCACCTTATCCAGCCCAACAATCTCAATTGAACTACGATCAACCACTTCCACTCACTGGTCCACAAGTCGAGGTAAATTTTCCTACCACCCAGATTACAAAAGCAACTAACCCCACTCTCGGAGCTAATGATCAGTTGACTCAGTTCATTCAAGGACAACAACAGCTAAATCAGAGAACTGCAGCCAAACAAGATCAGACGAAGATACTAATGAGAAATCAATTGGCTCTGCTCAAAAGTTTGGAAACGCAGCTCGAACAGTTATCACAACGCCTTAAAACCCGACCACAGGGAAGGTTACCAAGTAATACTATCAAAAATCCCCACATAGAGGAAGCTAAGCAATTGGATTCCATAATCCCAGAAGAAGAACCTCGGAGAAGGTCAGCTAGGCTCAAGAACAAATCAACATATACTGAGAAGCTGACCCCTGCAACTCCCGTTCGTGTACCCTATCCTAGAAGGCTACAGGAGGAACCATCCAAACTTGATTCCATCAAACTTGATGGAAGATTCCTAGACACTATTTCCAAAGTCCCCAACCAGAAGAGATACATCCGAAGGCTTCTCTCTACAAAGGAGAGGATACCAGATTCTAACAAAATTCCCCTGAGTGAAGAATGCTCTGCATTACTCAGAAACTCTCTTCCACCAAAGCTAGGAGATACGGGCCGATTCGTTTTCCCATGTTCAATCTACCAATCTAGAACCATTCATGCGCTAGCAGATTTAGGAGCAAGTATCAACCTAATCCCCTACTCTATCTACAAGAGATTAGAGTTAAGAGACTTGTCACCAACTAAAATGAAAATCCAACTTACCGATCACACAATTCGATATCCTAAGGGCATAGTTGAGAACGTCATGGTGAAAGTCGACAAATTCTTGTATCCTACGGATTTCATAGTAATGGATATTAAAGAAGACCTACACACACCAGTAGTGTTAGGAAGACCTTTTATGAATACTGCTAGGACTGTTATTGATGTGTACAATCAAACCCTGATCTTGCGATCACATGGGGAGAGCATTACCTTCAAAATTGACCGACCAACCGATCTTTCTGGACTGGCAGAGATGTTTGCTATTTCCACCAGACGGATCACTTCCGATGATGAGTCTTCACCACCAACCGATGATATCACGATGGGTGTCGAGTTACAGTCTGTAGACGACCCAGAAATGGAAGAAGAGGATCCCATCGAAGAAATAGAGGAAGAGGAGGAATCTGAAGAGGAAGAGGAAATGGAAGACGTAAAAGAAACTGCGATAATACCCTCTCTAAGCATTAAGCATCACGAGGAATTAATGAGGCTTGTGACGGAAGATCACAGTTTAATCATTCGTTTCAAGAAGAAGACTGACAAGGTTGAGGTTAAGGATATAGAAATTGACCCTGTAAGTATCAACGTGGAGAATCAGAATACTGAAGAAACCCGTTCATCAGATGAATCCTCAGAAGAACACTATACCGATGATGACGAGGAAGAGCAACATGAAGACATTCTGGATAACTCACGCTCTCCAACCGAACCAGATCAAGGGGAGCTGGACTCTTCTTCAGATCAGATTCCGGTCATATCTACACACGCAGACATGATAACCTTCATCAATGATACCGATGAATTTGAAGATATTCTCGAAGCCATCCGTAAATCGACAATTGATTTCACGCTACGCTTAACAGAACAAATTATGGCCATCCGAGAGGAATACAACCTCTAACTCTAAAAAGAAGACAATGATGTTGAAATCCTAGAAGAACCCATTCAAGACTTTATCAACACGCTTCACGATCATATCTACCAAGAAGAATGGCAGCGAGAGCACAATTCAGTAGTTCACACTATTCTAGAGACAAGATTCTGTCGAGATCAGAAGATCATTTACTCTAAGGTTTACAATGCCTTAGCCGGATCTGCACTTCCGTTCTCAGCAAACCAATGAGCACTACTGACTCTCATCCGGAAGCACATGGATCTTTCCAACAGACGCCTGACTTATCACTCTGATTTGCAAATGATTGAGGATATTCACAGCTTTTTCGCTCTCCTGGAAAGAGATAATTTTAAAAGCACACTAGACAGGCTAGTGATTTACGTAACAATTGATCACCATGCTGATCTGATTATCAAAGAGTTACGAGACGCAGTTATAGAGGAAGTAAGGTGCAACAATCCGTTCTCTCATCTTGAACCAGATCGAGTCAACATTGCCAACTATGTTACGAAGCAGATATCACGTATCTTCCACGAATCCACAGATCCAAGTTTCGCATTCAAAGCAGGATGTCGGGAGATATACTCAAAGACGGTGACATTGATGCTCGGGTCAGGATTGCTGTTCACTTCTTTTCAGCTTCATCTTTTAACAAATCTGTGCAAAGCTACAGACTCTTACTGTGAAGATCACCATTTCGAAGATTTCGAGATTCTAAAGATACAGTTTCTAACATTGTTTGAAGACCTCCGAAATGAGCATCCCATCAGAGAAACAATCACCACCAGCACTGCCTCTATGATTGACATTCATGGGTCAACCAACAGAGCCGTGGATCATATTCTCATCGGACTTCAAGACTTATCACGAGCCAAAACTGCGCACTACTTATCTTTCAGAAGATTTTCAAGAGAAGTATCAGATCTTCTACCACTATTGGTCCGACACTTTCTCATGATTTACCCACCAAGACTCACATTCCCTCGAGAAGACCAAGATTACAACCATCAACGAGGAATGTTTACTTTCTAAGGCATCACTACGGTCGAGCCAACGACCTTAAACAAAAGCGCTTCTCGGGAGGCAACCCGTGTAATAAAGTAGAGTAGAAGAATAAAGGATGACAAATGAGCCGATAAAAGACGCAAGGATTGAAAGCCAGCCAGTATCATCACAAGCAACATCTACTAAGGGTACTTCTTTCTTCTCGTTACTAGCTCAAAATTTAAACAATGCCACATCCTAGCTTATCACTAAGTGTGGGATCCCAACCCACTTAAACACTAGACAAATACTCCCAAATCTTCAACTAAAACTCCTAAGTGTGGGATACACTAGGAACATTGAGGACAATGTTCGTCTAAGTGTGGTATGTTGGTATAATCTTTTTATGCTGTATTAAAATAACCCATTACAAAGATCCCAAGTTCTTAAGCCAAATTTCAAAATTTTTAACAAGAGAAAGCCTTTTTGAAAAATTACTTTTGAAAACCTAAAACGTTTGTAAATAAAAGTAAGGCTTAAGTAGGGTAGAAATCTTGTTATGTTGAGCCAAATCTCTAATAGAGCATTGCATGACTAAGGCATTATCGACCTAAATTGATTATGGTGAGGCACCCAAATAAGACCAGCATTCGTCTTTAATGTTTCACTGTTTTCCGTTGAGAGTGCCGATGTGTGTGCTCAGAATCAGAACTTGCTTTAGATCTACATTTCTAAAGCAGCAAAACGTGATTCGGTTATAATCAGAAGAGCTAGCCATTTGTCAAAAATAAGCCTTTCGCACCTCCACTACTTCTACTCCACCACCACATTCATATCATCTTTACTATTACTCGAAAAATCCAGAAAATGAGATTCCTTCCGAAAACCCGATGTTATAAACCTCTCAAGTATCATGGCAAAGGTCTTGGAAAAGTTTACCGGCAAAAAGTTTCTCGAGATGAAATCTCTAAAAAAAAAATAAATAAAAAAAATTAATTTTCAAAGTTCTGAAAAAGGAGCAGAACTTATAAAGAGAAAACGCCGAAGAGAAACTTGACTGAAAATGATTATCAAATGAAGAAAAGTTCAAAAGTGCTTCTCAAACGTTTTAGCACTCCCATCTATCCGAATAAAAGTCTGCATAAAGACTACATTACCCTCAAAAACAACTTCACTACCACTCCCAAATTCCGTTTCATCATTGACAAATGACCTAGAAGCTAAGATTACTACCATTCTCACATTAGTAGCAAGGATTTGAGTCTTTATCAAGCCTATGACGATGGTTACAGCATGACTGCCTATGAGTGAATTCATTTCTTAGATCTATAAGAAACTCTAAACACTTATGTGATTTGAGTGACCCGCGAAATCTAGCCTATGTCATGTAACCTCCTCGCATGCTTGCAGAGATAGTTTCATTCATAACATAGATGACTCACCTTATCTTTCGCTCTTATAATAAAAAGCAAACCACTTAGGCTATTAGAAAAGAAACTCCGAAAAGTTTTCTTAAGGTAAAATGAGAGTTTGCTTGAGGATAAGCAAAGTCTAAGTGTGGGATATTTGATATCGGCTAAAAAGTCACGTTTTCACTCCGGTATTAAAGGCCAAAAATAAGAAAGATTCAAACTTTGAAGGCAAAATACCCACTTCGTCGTTTAGAATTGAAGAACAAGTAATTACGAAGATGGTGCAAAAAGAATCAAGAGAATCGGAGCTAAAACGAAGATTCTAGAGCGAAAACGACGGAAGACAAGAAATCAAATTACGATCCAGGGAACCAAGCAAGCCAAACGACCTGCCAAATGGCCTGCCTGGCTCAAAAATGGCCTGCCAAACGGCCTGCCAGCCGTTTGCAGGCAAAATCCTAGCTTATTTAAAGGGTCTTTGTCATTCATTCCAACACACACTTCAATTTACTTCTTTCTCTCTTTTGTACAATATTAGTCATACTTTTAAGGTCTTCGACTCCGTGCGAGAAACCTAGTACCCGGAGAAGAACGCCAAAGATTGTATTAAGAGCGGTCTGGAGTTTGAAGTTATCACTTTTGTATTCGGAACTCGTTTAATCTACTGATACTTCTATCCTTTATCTTTATATAATGTCTTCTATCATTATGTTCTGTGATGTTGTTGCCATGATTAGCGAGTAGTTATCTTTAGTGTATGCTATGACGTAAACAGTTATAATACCGAAATAATGTTATGGTTTGTGTATGTTGTCGAAATGCTTTCTGATTATGCTTTAAACTCAATCGCTTTTCCAACTAATAGAACGTTGATGTTACGCGATGTGTATACGAAATAGTTATATTTTTATTGTGAAATACTATTAAATACGATACAATTTTACACAAGTTATTTATTTATTTATAGAGTGGATATACCTAAACTTTGCTACAACACTATAGGCAGTGTACCTAATCGTAAAGTAGTATAGTTTTTAGCAAGTCCGGTTCGTTCCACAGGGATACAACTAAATTTAACGCTATATTATATTTTAAACTATATTTGTATATATATATATATATATATATATATATATATATATATATATATATATATATATATATATATATATATATAAGTAGTATTATTATTATTATAAAAGGGGGTTTTACCATTTAATGACGGGTTAGTCGATTTTATGTCTTAAGTCGCAATTAAAACCTAATGTAAAATATTAAATATACAAATGAATTAATTTAAAGCGTAAAGTAAATGACGATAAATAAAAAATGCAATAATTAAAAGTACGATAATTAAAAGTGAAATAAATAAAATGACAGTAAACAAAAGTGCGATGAGATATAAAATAAAGGAATTATGCTTATTTAAACTTCCGTAATCGTGATGTTTGACGTGTTGATTTTAATTTATTACCATGGGTTAATTGTCCTTTGTCCTGGATTATTCGATATGTCCATCTGGTTTTTGTCCATAACAGTCCATCAGTCATAAATATAAAGTACGAGTGTCCTCGTTAAATTATCCTTATACCCGAAGTCAAATATTCCAACTAATTGGGGACTTAAACTGTAATAAGGTTTTAATACATTGTTAATGATTACACCAGGTTATCGACTGTGTGCAATCCAAGGTTTTAATACTTTATTAACAATTACACCAAGTGTCCTTGTATGTAATCCACCCCTATTTTAATGAGTCCAGTGACTATTAATCCATCCCCGTGTCTGGTTAAATGAACGATTATTATTATTTATAAATATCCCACCCATCGTATCCGATCGAGTGTATGTGGTTATTTATAATTACCTCAAATTGTAAATCTCTATATTAAATTAACGAACTATCATTCAGTTAAACAAATATAATGCCCATTAATAGCCCATAGTCCAATTTCCACAAGTGTCGGTCTTTTGTCCAAACCCCAATTATGGTCCAAAGCCCAATAACCCCGTCTTTAATATTTAGTCTAACATCATGATTACTTCGGCTTAAATAAGCATAATAATAACTTAGCTACGAGACATTAATTTAAAAAGGTTGAACATAACTTACAATTAGTATTAATCGCGTAGTGTTACACAGACAGAATTTTGACTTACAAACTTAAAACATTCGCCACTATAACCTTATTATTATTATTAACTTAAAATTAAAATTAAAATTAAAATTAAAAATATAAATATATATATTGAGAGAGTGAGATTGAAGTATGATATATGTGTACATAATTCGGCAGAAAACATTGCAATTTATAGGACTTAGCCTCACTTTAGCTGTCATGTGATTGCATGGATTTTGTGCTTCCAGGCCATGCGATCGCATGGCCTTCTGATCCAGCTCACATTCACTTGTCTTTTTGCTTGCCGACGTTTTTATTTAATATATATACTACATATAATTTTATGAATTATTTATATATTATATTATATTCATGTGCATAGTTGACTCATAATTTTAGCTCTGTTGCGTCGCGCGTTGATAGTTGGTTCATGTCCCGGTTCCGGATTTTCAAACTTCCTTGCGTACGATTTAATATCTTGTACTTTGCGTTTTGCGACTTGTACTCTTATAATTTTGAGACGTTTCTCATCAATAAATTGAACCACTTAGATTGTACTTTGTACTTTTTAGCTTTTTGGTCGTTTGCGTCTTCAAATCGTTGAATCTGTCTTTTGTCTTCACCTTTTATTATTTAAACGAATATCACTTGTAAATAGAACAATTGCAACTAAAAGCTTGTCTTTCTTGAAGGATAATGCTATGAAATATATGTTCGTTTTTAGCATTATCAAATTTTCCCACACTTGAGCATTGTTTGTCCTCAAGCAATATAGAACTTGAATATAACTTTACAAGAATCACTTCTTTATTCTTCACACTTTGTACATCAGTGATTTTAATACGGCGGTATGAACAATGATAGTGACGATGTGGTTTACAGTCTCACATGACTATAAAAATTTAGATTCTTTTAGGAAATTGGATCTTTATGAAAACATTTGATCTTTTGAAGATTCAATCTAGCTTTTTACCCTAGATAAGTTTTCCGAAATAACCCTTCACCGGTGTTTGCAAAATATTTTTGTGGGTTTTGTAGGTTTCAGATTTGAAAATTTTAGCTCAAAACTTATGGTTTTGTGTCACCCACTTGCTAACCTTGTATTAGGAAAGCAACATGTCCAGTTTACTTGTTCCGTATATTACCTTTAGGTAAACTACCGTCCGGTTGTAAAGGAAAGCGTTGAACAAGTAACTGTTAAGGCAATGTCTAATGACATGCTTTTGATTATGGTCTATATCGTGTCAGATGCAATTACTATCCTTTGTAGGAGCATTAGTAAAGATCACCCTATAGTTTTTCTATCTGGCATAAGGTCCTGTCTTCGACCATGCTATGAAACCACCGTTCTTACGGTTGACACCCGATTTGGTTCAGGCGACCTAATAAATTCCAGGTGAATTTCTAGGATTTTACGTTCAATGGTAATGAACGCATTGAAAATGGATTTTCAGAAAACAAATTGGTTTGTAATTTGATCAAAATATTTTCTCGTTCAAGTTCGAGTTTAGATATCATTGAATTCCATGAGATTGAATTCTCAATCTTTAAGGTCATTCTCAAGGATTGAGTAATATCAGGCTTAAAAGATGATTTTTGATATTTTAAGGAGATTATCCTTTCTGGGGATCTGATTCATTAGTCTTATAAGCTAATTTACACGGTACCCCCCATTGTACGAGACATATCCTCTCATGGTTAGGATAAGTCTGACCATTTGACGACCCTGTTTGATGCTGAGGTTCGTGGATTTCCAGCTGATTTTCGAGAAAACTTTTCAAAGTTTTTCGTAGTCTCTACAACTGGTCTGGACGACAACTTCCTGACCTAAATAAAGAAGCGCGTGTCTTTTTCTCGGAAGACTTTACTTCCTTTTAAATTCCATTTATATTACAATAAACTGGGTAAAACTGATTAATATTGTCCAAAACAAAAGTATTTTCAATTATTTGTACAAAAATATGTGATATATGTTCTAAATAACTTGGTAAATTTTTCCCACACTTGGCTTTGCCTTTTTATTCTCCTCTATTTCATTTTAAATGAATTCAAGCGTTTTGGGTTGTTTCTCAATTTATGTCCTTTCCGAGGTAACAATAATTTCGATGTTAACACCTAGTTTTATCGTTCATAAATATGTATAAACATGATTTTGAGTTCATTTAGTTAAAAAAAAATTTTTTTTAAATTTTCTAGAAGTGGGTAGTCAGTATATAAGACTAGGGCTGTTCTTTATTATCAGAGAGCACTAGATTCTAATACAACTACTGCGTTACTAGTAAAGTTTAACGGTGGCTATTAAACCAAATGTATAAGTTAAAATTTTAAAAACCGAAAGAATTTAATCCTTTCCACACTTAAGATCATGCAATGCCCTCATTTGCAAGAAATCAGTAGAAAATTAAATTATTGAGGGTGATTAGCGTAGAAAAATGATTAAATTTTACCGAAGTTTTCAAACATATTGTTGTTTGTGTTGAATGATAAATGGTGCACATCATTTGTTCATTCCTGCAGTTGTTATTTCATATTTATTTTGCATCTTGTCGTCAAAATTAGTTGCTTTTGCTGAACTTAATGCCAGTCTTTGAAAATGTGTTGTTTTACCCTGTTGTGTACATGAGATAAAATACATACAATACAAATATAAACATGCATGGTAATTTGAAATGGGACTTAATATCCCACTTTCAAATTACAAAAATGAAATATTAGTACAAAATAATAAAAATGTTAAACATTATATAAAAGTATAAAAATGTTAAATGTTTAACATAAATAGATAAAAATAATAAAAGATAAGACATCACCAATGAAACACTATTGATTTGGATAGGGGTTCCAGTTCATATCATTGCTCGGGTTCCATGGTTGGTGGTAGGTGTTCTGGTAGGCTTGATTAGGGTCGTACAGGTTAAAGGGTGGTCGCATGTCGGGCTGATGTGGTGGATAGTAAGCAGGTCGAGTCGGGATGTAGTTATTTGGTACCTGATATGATAGCTGGCTCATAATTTAGTGCTGATGAACTTGCCAGCTATCGTGTTGGCGTCGCCTGGAAGTCTCATACACATTCGCGGCTTGCCACTGCTCATACTAACGATGCCTAGCCTCGTTATTCATTTCCACCTCATCTACACGCTGGAAAACGTCAGTAAAACTATCCCTAATGACATCCCTGATGTCATTTGCTTCCTCCATCTCCTCATGCGAACCCCTCTCTACCTGTGGATGGGTGCCATGATATGGTATTGGCATATTATGCCTCCGTTTTAGTACCTTTGCACCCTGATAAAACTGCAAGCCTATGCTCTCGGCTTGTTCCTCAACTACCATCATTGGACCCCCGTGTTCCCTATCTACACCTAAGTACTCTCCAATGAGAGTAACAAAAATACCTCCTCCTATTATTCCTCTGTCCTGTATACCTTCCACAACTTTGGACAAATAAAACCCAACACAGTAGGAAATATTAACAAAGTCTCTAGTGTCTCGATTGCACTTAAGGTAAAATGAATCGTTTAGAGTCATTTTCTCCTTGTTTTTACCTCTTTGTGTAATCGAGTTAGCTAAAAAACTATGTATTATACGAAGCTCTGCTTTGTTAATGTCTAAATAGGAGTGTCTTCTTGCCCGTGTAAACACATTAAAATTTGACATACGCCTCCATACGGCGTTAGCGTCAAAATATCTATATACCCTCTCACCGTGATAAATTAAAGCTGTACAATCAGGTGATAATAATCAGTGGGGGTGTAAATCTGTAAAGCTCTAGCCATGTCTATCATAGACATCCTGTACATCCTACCCCCAAGTAAAAATCTAAGAAAAGTCTTATCGTCTAACCTATCTACATCCTTATTTAAGGCTATAGTACTCATTAGCTCAACACACCACTCCTTATATACAGGCCTATGAGTGGTAAATAAACGTTCCCAATCAGTAAAAGAAGAGCTGCCATACCTTTGGATTAGATGCTGCCTAACTGAGTTAGCTAGGTGGACCCTTACCAAAGGCTCCCAATCTATTACCCTTGGCACCTCTACATTTTTGGTCCAAAGCTTAAATTTGTTACTTTGGTACGTCGGATAATCTCTCCAACTTCTATCAAACCTTAGATTAGGGTGTAACTCCTCTTCATGAATTCTCGAGTGTTCTATTACATGGTGAACAGGAAATACTACGTAGGCGGTAAAAAATTGTGGCTCCGGCTAATAATATGGCACGTGTTGATTATAATGTTGTTGTTGTTGTTGTTCAGGTTGTGGTTCTGGTTGCGGTTCTTGATCAGGTTCTTGTTCAGGTCATCTAGACGATGAAGCACCGTCCGTATCTGTATTTCTCTACAAAACACATTAAACACAAAATTTGTGCATCTAAATATGCATTAGTGTTAGCAAAATAATAAATTAAAACAATTATAAAGACATGTTTAATCAAAATTAAACTTATACACATTTTCACAATTTTAACAATTCTACACTTTTTCAAATAAGCACATATGAAAATGCATATAGTGTTCCTAAGCATTCAACTCAAATAACATGTTAAAATAACCATTACTAGCAATTAAACAAGTTTCAAATGGCATTTATATCAAAATAATCAAGTTCATGAATTTTAGACTTAAAAAGTCCACTTTGATGTTCAAAAATCATGTTTATGATCAAAGTTTGGATCATTTAGCTACCTAAACATGTTACACTACTTAATTTAGCAATAATTCATAACAAAAATCGGCCATAACCTGTTTATATCAAAAACCCCCAAATTGCTCAAGAACACAAACCCTAGATTTCTAAATTTTTTGAAGTTTAAGGCTTCAAATCATGACAAATAGCATCAATCTAGGCTATACAAGCAAAATATATTAACAATTTAACTCTAATTACACTAGAAATTATCAAAATTAAATTAGGTAAAATTTAGCTCAAGAACACTAAAATTTGAATTTAAAGAGTTTTAGAGGTGAAATCGTTACCTTCTTTGAAAAACTTCTGAACAACTGCATGATTAGAGCAGATTATAGCAAGAAATTTGGTTAAATTTGGTTGAAAAATGATGATTTTAGGTGATTATGTGTGTGTGTGTGTTCGTGTTTGAGTATGTGTGATTGTGTGAAGACAGAGACCAGTCGATGGCCTTTTGTTCCTGACCATTTTTTTACTCCCATGCGATCGCATGGTTTATCTGTGCAAACCCCATGCGATCGCATGGGGTCTATTTTCTTTTTTCTTTTTTTTTTATAAAACCTTTGACTTATAAAAATAAAAATGAAATAAGTTTAAAATTTTGTTTCCTTTTATATTGAGGGCGTTTCGGTACGTTGTCCTAGTTCGTCCCTCGACAAAATTTTAAAAATTTGTCTTTTTAAAGAATTGTTTTAAAAGCAAAGATTTTTTTTTTGGATTTTTTAAATGTTTTTGGCATACTTTAATTCAATAAGATTAAAAATAATGATCATAAAATTTCTCGTCCCGCCTTCGGGTAAAGCAATTTCGGTTCAACGACCTAGTCTTCAACTCACGACGAATTTTAAAAATCATATTTTTAACTTAATGAAATAAAGTATATTTTTGTTTTTAAATTCACACCAAACTTAAATTTAAAATGCATAAAATTAAAAATTCATATAAATATCATTAATATTTTTATACATTAATTTTACAAACTTATATTAAAATATTTAAAAACTTAAATATATTGGTTTTAAAAATTTACAATAATAATTTAATATTAATTTAAAAACAAGGTAAAAATTAAAATTAAAAATCTTTTTGGTCTTTTATCCCACTTTAATCAATCAAATATTATCAAAAATATACGCCCCTCTTTTGGGTAAAGTAATTTTGGCTATTTTACCTAGTTTTACCCCTAACGAATTTTTAAAATATTTTGGATTGATTGATTAAAGATATTTATACCTTATGAATTAACGGTAAATTTCGCAGTGATCTAATAAATTTTTGTATGATATTAATAATTTCGGTTTCGCATACCTAATTTTATTGAATATCAATTTAATACTTTATAGTGAACGATTCAGCGTTTATTATCAAAAGGTAAAAAGCAATAAATAAAAATAAATAAAAACTGTACATACTTACCTGTGAGATAGAATTCTCAGAGACCTGCTTTAGCCGACTCATCGGAGAGTCGTGTAATTTGATTTTCCATAGCTACATAAGCGTAACCTCGATTCTTCAATAACTTTTCTTCTAAACATATGAACGGTCCTTCTCTGCATAGAGTAACAAATTCGGTATTTGAATATGTTTGATTGTTCGAACATTTACCTTCGTGTGACCATTTTCCGCATTTATGACATCTTTCAAGGTGTCGTGCTCTTCTTTTTTTTGCGGATTTTGATTTTCCTTTACCAAAATGTATCTTATGATGATTCTCTGTGAGTTCTTTCCTCACTTCGTCCATTTTGCCCCTTATGAATGATACCAGTTCACTCGGGAAGATGTTATTATTACGTTTAGTAATCATAGCGTGTAGTAGTAGACCATGGTTCAGATCAAAGGAATTCTTCATCTCGTAAAACCTAAAAAAAATAAATATTCAGAATGGAGGGAGAAGACTAGTTCTTTAGGGTCTGCTAGGGAAAGACCATGCGGATTCCATTTTCGAAAACTACACGAAAATAGAATATCTAACTCTAACAGAAATTCATATTACCCTTAAAAGATTCGAATCTTCCCACATTTAGTTAGCTGTGGTGTCGAAATTGTGATTAACTTCATCTTCAACTTCCATTGGATTATCTATGTAATGTTTAACTCTGTGACCATTAACCTTAAATTCAATCCCATTTGAATTTATTAACTCTAATGTTCCGTATGGGAAAACTCTTTTGACTATGAATGGTCCAGACCATCTTGATTTCAATTTTCCAGGAAATAGCTTGAATCGTGAATTGAAAAGAAGAACTCTATCTCCTTCCTTAAATTCTTTTGAACTTCTGATTCTTTTATCATTCCATTTCTTCGTTCTTTCCTTATAGATTAACGAATTTTCGTATGCTTCATGTCTTAATTCTTCTAATTCGTTTAGTTGACTTAACCGTAGACGTCCGGCTTCATGCAAATCAAGATTACACGTCTTCAAAGCCCAAAATGCTTTGTGCTCAATTTCTACTAGAAGATGACATGCTTTTCCGTAAACGAGTTTAAAAGGTGTGGTTCCAATTGGAGTTTTGTAGGCTGTTCTAAAAGCTCAGAGTGCATCCTCCAATTTCATGGACCATTCCTTCGGATTTGATCCTACGGTTTTTTCTAGAATACATTTTAATGCTCGGTTGGTATTTTCAACTTGTCCACTTATTTGTGGATGATCTTGAAAATTGTAGGCCAATAAAATCCAGCATCATAGACTTTTCTTGTTGTGAGTTGAGGCCCATAATGCCCTCCTGTTGGTCCTGTGTGACAATAGTTTAAGATTTGACTAGCTTCATCTCCTAATACACATCGGCGTATTATTCCATCGGGACAACTTTTAAACAAATGTGGATCTTCCCAGAAATAGCGTTTTATATCACTAAAGAATTTCTTTTGTTTTTGGTATGACAACCCTTTTTCAAGAAATCCACATACTAAGTAGTTTGCATAGTCTGCAAACCATGAAATTTCATTATAATCGATCTTCAAAAGATATTCATCAAGAAAGTTGTCTTGTATGGCTGATTCATTTAGAACTTCTAATTCAGGATTTTCAAGACGAGAAAGATGATCAGCTGCAAGATTTTCTGCTCCCTTTTTGTCTCGGATCTCAATATCGAACTCTTGTAAGAGTAAGATCCAACAAATTAATCGTGGTTTGGCATCTTGTTTCGAAAATAGGTATCTAAGAGCAGAATGGTCGGTATAGACCACCGTTTTAGCTAAAACGAGATATGAACGAAATTTGTCAAAAGCAAAGACAATAGCAAGGAGTTGTTTTTCAGTAGTTGTGTAATTCGTTTGTGCTCCTTGTAACGTCTTACTAGCGTAATAAGTAGGTTGAAATCGTTTTTCAATCCTTTGTCCTAAAACGGCTCCCATTGCAAAATCACTTGCATCGCACATGAGTTCAAATGGTAGATTCCAATTTGGAGTTATCATGATCGGCGCATTAGTGAGTTTTTCTTTAAGAAAATTAAAAGATTTGATGCATTCATCCGAAAATATGAATGGAGGATCCTTTTCAAGGAGTTTATTCATAGGAGTGGCAATTTTAGAAAAGTCTTTTATGAAATGTCGGTAAAAACCGGCATGCCCTAGAAAACTCCTAACTCCTCTAACATTGGTGGGATGTGGAAGTTTAGCAATTACATCTACTTTAGCTCTATCCACTTCAATTCCTTCCTTTGAAATTTTATGACCAAGAACGATGCCTTCTTTAACCATGAAATGGCATTTCTCCCAATTAAGAACTAGATTTGATTGCTCGCATCAAATAAGCATTCGTTCAAGATTAACTAGACATGATTTAAAAGTATCACCGAAGACCGAAAAGTCATCCATGCAAACTTCCATGCATTCTTCTATAATGTCGTGGAAAATCGCCATCATGCACCTTTGAAAGGTTGCAGGGGCATTGCTGAAATGTCCCGTTCATATTGATTATAAACGTTCCATATTAATTGATTTCGTTGCGAGGTTTTGACCTCTATATGAGACGTTTTTCAAAGACTACATTCATTTTTAAAACAACCATAACCTTTATTTTATCAATAAAGGTTTCAAAAGTATTACGTAGATTATCAAATAATGATAATCTAAAATATACTGTTTACACACGACCATTACATAATGGTGTACAATAGAAATATATTACATCGACATATGTTTCTTGAATGCAGTTTTTACATAATATCATACAAACATGGACTCCAAATCTTGTCTTTATTTTAGTATGCAACAGCGGAAGCTCTTAATATTCACCTGAGAATAAACATGCTTTAAACGTCAACAAAAATGTTGGTGAGTTATAGGTTTAACCTATATATATCAAATCATAACAATAGACCACAAGATTTCATATTTCAATATACATCTCATACATAGAGATAAAAATCATTCATATGGTGAACACCTGGTAACCGACATTAACAAGATGCATATATAAGAATATCCCCATCATTTCGGGACACCCTTCGGATATGATATAAATTTCGAAGTACTAAAGCATCCGGTACTTTGGATGGGGTTTGTTAGGCCCAATAGATCTATCTTTAGGATTCGCGTCAATTAGGGTGTCTGTTCCCTAATTCTTAGATTACCAGACTTTATAAAAAGGGGCATATTTGATTTCGATAATTCAACCATAGAATGTAGTTTCACGTACTTGTGTCTATTTTGTAAATCATTTATAAAACCTGCATGTATTCTCATCCCAAAAATATTAGATTTTAAAAGTGGGACTATAACTCACTTTCACAGATTTTTACTTCGTCTGGAAGTAAGACTTGGCCACTGGTCGATTTACGAACCTATAACAAATATGTATATATATATCAAAGTATATTCAAAATATATTTACAACACTTTTAATACATTTTGATGTTTTAAGTTTATTAAGTCACCTGTCCTCGTTAGTAACCTACAACTAGTTGTCCAACGTTAGATGTACAGAAAAAAATTGATATATTATCTTGAATCAATCCACGACCCAGTGTATACATGTCTCAGGCTAGATCACAACTCAAAGTATATATATTTTTGGAATCAACCTCAACCTTGTATAGCTAACTCTCACATTACTGCATATAGAGTGTGTATGGTTGTTCCAAATAATATATACACATGGGTCGATATGATATGTCAAAACATTTGCATACGTGTCTATGGTATCCCAAGATTACATAATATATTAGAATACATGTATAATACAATATAAGTTAGCTAGGATATGATTAATATAGATTTGTTACCAATTTTCACGTTGCTACAAAAAGAAAAATTATCCAATCTTGTTTTACCCATAACTTCTTCATTTTAAATCCGTTTTGAGTGAATCAAATTGCTATGGTTTCATATTGAACTCTATTTTATGAATCTAAACATAAAAAGTATAGGTTTATAGTCGGAAATATAAGTTACAAGTCATTTTTGTAAAGGTATTCATTTCAGTCGAAAGAACGACGTCTAGATGACCATTTTAGAAAACATACTTTCACTTTTAGTTTAACCATGATTTTTGGATATAGTTTCATGTTCATAAGAAAAATCATTTTCTCAGAAGAACAAATTTTAAATCAAAGTTTATCATAGTTTTTAATTAACTAACCCAAAATAGCCCGCGGTGTTACTACGACGGCGTAAATCCGGTTTTACGGTGTTTTTCGTGTTTCCAGGTTTTAAATTATTAAGTTAGCATATCATATAAATATAGAACATGTATTTAGTTGATTTTAAAAGTCAAGTTAGAAGGATTAACTTTTGTTTGCGAACAAGTTTAGAATTAACTAAACTATGTTCTAGTGATTACAAGTTTAAACCTTCGAATAAGATAGCTTTATATGTATGAATCGAATGATGTTATGAACATCATTACTACCTCAAGTTTTCTGGATAAAGCTACTGAAAATGATAAAAATGGATCTAGCTTCAAAGGATCCTTGGATGGCTTGAAAGTTCTTGAAGCAGAATCATGACACGAAAACAGTTCAAGTAAGATTTTCACTCGAAATAAGATTGTTATAGTTATAGAAATTGAATCAAAGTTTGAATATGAGTATTACCTTGTATTAGAAAGATATCTTACTATAAATAAGAAAGATTTCTTGAGGTTGGATGATCACTCTACAAGATTGGAAATAAGCTAGCAAACTTGAAAGTATTCTTGATTTTATGAAACTAGAACTTGTAGAATTTATGAAGAACACTTAGAACTTGAAGATATAACTTGAGAGAGATCAATTAGATGAAGAAAATTGAAGAATGAAAGTATTTGTAGGTGTTTTTGGTCATTGGTCTATGGATTAGATATAAAGGATATGTAATTTTGTTTTCATGTAAATAAGTCATGAATGATTACTCATATTTTTGTAATTTTATGAGATATTTCATGCTAGTTGCCAAATGATGGTTCCCACATGTGTTAGGTGACTCACATGGACTGCTAAGAGCTGATCATTGGAGTGTATATACCAATAGTACATACATCTAAAAGCTGTGTATTGTACGAGTACGAATACGGGTGCATACGAGTAGAATTGTTGATGAAACTGAACGAGGATGTAATTGTAAGCATTTTTGTTAAGTAGAAGTATTTTGATAAGTGTCTTGAAGTCTTTCAAAAGTGTATGAATACATATTAAAACACTACATGTATATACATTTTAACTGAGTCGTTAAGTCATCGTTAGTCGTTACATGTAAGTGTTGTTTTGAAACCTTTAGGTTAAGGATCTTGTTAAATGTTGTTAACCCAATGTTTATAATATCAAATGAGATTTTAAATTATTATATTATCATGATATTATGATGTACGAATATCTCTTAATATGATATATGTACATTAAATGTCGTTACAACGATAATCGTTACATATATGTCTCGTTTCAAAATCATTAAGTTAGTAGTCTTGTTTTTACATATGTAGTTCATTATTAATATACTTAATGATATGTTTACTTATCATAATATCATGGTAAATATATATATAATCATATATATATCATCATATAGTTTTTACAAGTTTTAACGTTCGTGAATCACCGGTCAACTTGGTTGGTCAATTGTCTATATGAAACCTATTTCAATTAATCAAATCTTAACAAGTTTGATTGCTTAATATGTTGGAAACACTTAATCATGTAAATAACAATTTCATTTAATATATATATATATATATATATATATATATATATATATATATATATATATATATTTATATATATATAAATATGGAAAAGTTCGGGTCACTACAGTACTTACCAGTTAAATAAATTTCGTCCCGAAATTTTAAGCAGTTGGAGGTGTTGACGTATCTTCTAGAAATAAATGCGGGTATTTCTTCTTCATCTGATCTTCTCATTCCCAGGTGAACTCGGGTCCTCTACGAGCATTCCATCGAACCTTAACAATTGGTATCTTGTTTTGCTTAAGTCTTTTAACCTCACGATCCATTATTTCGAAGGGTTCTTCGATGAATTGAAGTTTTTCGTTGATTTGGATTTCATCTAACGGAATAGTGAGATCTTCTTTAGCAAAACATTTCTTCAAATTCGAGACGTGGAAAGTGTTATGTACAGCCACGAGTTATTGAGGTAACTCAAGTCGGTAAGCTACTGGTCCGACACGATCAATAATCTTGAATGGTCCGATATACCTTGGATTTAATTTCCCTCGTTTACCAAATCGAACAACACCTTTCCAAGGTGCAACTTTAAGCATGACCATCTCTACAATTTCAAATTCTATATCTTTTCTTTTAATGTCAGCGTAGCTCTTTTGTCGACTTTGGGCGGTTTTCAACCGTTGTTGAATTTGGATGATCTTCTCGGTAGTTTCTTGTATTATCTCCGGACCCGTAATCTGTCTATCCCCTACTTCACTCCAACAAATCGGAGACCTGCACTTTCTACCATAAAGTGCTTCAAACGGCGCCATCTCAATGCTTGAATGGTAGCTGTTGTTGTAGAAAAATTCTGCTAACGGTAGATGTCGATCCCAACTATTTCCGAAATCAATAACACATGCTCGTAGCATGTCTTCAAGCATTTGTATCGTCCTTTCGCTCTACCCATCAGTTTGTGGATGATAGGCAGTACTCATGTCTAGACGAGTTCCTAATGCTTGCTGTAATGTCTGCCAAAATCTTGAAATAAATCTGCCATCCCTATCAGAGATAATAGAGATTGGTATTCCATGTATGGAGACGACTTCCTTCAAATACAGTCGTGCTAACTTCTCCATCTTGCCATCTTCTCTTATTGGCAGGAAGTGTGCTGATTTGGTGAGATGATCAACTATTACCCAAATAGTATCAAAACCACTTGCAGTCTTTGGCAATTTAGTGATGAAATCTATGGTAATGTTTTCCCATTTCCATTCCAGGATTTCAGGTTGTTGAAGTAGACCTGATAGTTTCTGATGCTCAGCTTTGACCTTAGAACACGTCAAACATTCTCCTACGTATTTAGAAATATCGGCTTTCATACCCGGCCACCAAAAATGTTTCTTGAGATCCTTGTACATCTTCCCCGTTCCAGGATGTATTGAGTATCTGGTTTTATGAGCTTCTCTAAGTACCATTTCTCTCATATCTCCAAATTTTGGTACCCAAATCCTTTCAGCCCTATACCGGGTTCCGTCTTCCCGAATATTAAGATGCTTCTCCGATCCTTTGGGTATTTCATCCTTTAAATTTCTCTCTTTTAAAACTCCTTGTTGCGCCTCCTTTATTTGAGTAGTAAGGTTATTGTGAATCATTATATTCATAGATTTTACTCGAATGGGTTCTCTGTCCTTCCTGCTCAAGGCGTCGGCTACCACATTTGCCTTCCCCGGTTGGTAACGAATCTAAAAGTCGTAATCATTCAACAATTCAATCCACCTACGCTGCCTCATATTCAGTTGTTTCTGATTAAATATGTATTGAAGACTTTTGTGGTCGGTTTATATAATACTTTTGACCCCATATAAGTAGTGCCTCCAAGTCTTTAATGCAAAAACAACCGCGCCTAATTCCAAATCATGCGTCGTATAATTTTGTTGGTGAATCTTCAATTGTCTAGACGCATAAGCAATCACCTTCGTTCGTTGCATTAATACACAACCGAGACCTTGCTTTGATGTGTCACAGTAAATCACAAAATCATCATTCCCTTCAGGCAATGACAATATAGGTGCCGTAGTTAGCTTTTTCTTCAATAACTGAAACGCTTTCTCTTGTTCATCCTTCCATTCAAATTTCTTCCCTTTATGCGTTAATGCAGTCAAGGGTTTTGCTATTCTGGAAAAGTCTTGGATGAACCTTCTGTAGTAACCAGCTAGTCCTAAAAACTGGCGTATGTGTTTCGGAGTTTTCGGGGTTTCCCACTTTTCAACAGTTTCTATCTTTGCCGGATCCACCTTAATACCTTCTTTATTCACTATGTGACCGAGGAATTGAACTTCTTCCAACCAAAATGCACACTTTGAAAACTTAGCGTACAATTCTTCCTTCCTCAATACTTCTAACACCATTCTCAAATGTTCACCGTGTTCTTGGTCATTCTTTGAGTAGATAAGTATGTCATCACTGAAAACAATGACAAACTTGTCAAGGTATGGTCTACACACTCGGTTCATAAGGTCCATGAACACAGCTGGTGCATTAGTTAAACCAAATGGCATGACCATAAACTCGTAATGACCGTAACGTGTTCTGAAAGCAGTCTTTGGAATAGCATCTTCTTTCACCCGCATTTGATGATACCCGGAACGTAAGTCAATCTTTGAATAAACAGACGAGCCTTGTAGTTGATCAAATAAGTCGTCGATTCTCGGTAGTGGGTAGCGGTTCTTGATGGTAAGTTTGTTCAACTCTTGGTAGTATACACAACCTGAATGTACCATCTTTCTTCTTGACAAACAAAACAGGAGCTCCCCACGATGATGTGCTTGGTCGAATGAAACCACGCTCTAAAGGTTCTTGTAATTGGCTTTGCAGTTCTTTCATCTCGCTGGGTGCGAGTCTGTAAGGAGCACGAGCTATTGGTGCAGCTCCTGGTACAAGATCTATTTGAAATTCAACGGATCGATGTGGGGGTAATCCCGGTAATTCTTTCGGAAATACATCGGGAAATTCTTTTGCGACAGGAGCATCATTGATGCTCTTTTCTTCAGTTTGTACTTTCTCGACGTGTGCTAGAACAGCATAGCAACCTTTTCTTATTAGTTTTTATGCCTTCAAATTACTAATAAGATGTAGCTTCGTGTTGCCCTTTTCTCCGTACACCATTAAGGGTTTTTCTTTTTCTCATATAATGCGAATTGCATTTTTGTAATAAACGATCTCTGCTTTCACTTCTTTCAACCAGTCCATACCAATTATCACATCAAAACTCCCTAACTCTACTGGTATCAAGTCAATCTTAAATGTTTCGCTAACCAGTTTAATTTCTCGATTCCGACATATATTATCTGCTGAAATTAATTTACCATTTGCTAATTCGAGTAATAATTTACTATCCAAAGGCGTCAATGGACAACTTAATTTAGCATAAAAATCTCTACTCATATAGCTTCTATCCGCACCCGAATCAAATAAAACGTAAGCAGATTTATTGTCAATAAGAAACGTACCTGTAACAAGCTCCGGGTCTTCATGTGCCTCTGCCGCATTAATATTGAAAACTCTTCCACGGCCTTGTCCATTCGTGTTCTCCTGGTTCGGGCAATTTCTAGTAATGTGGCCCAGTTTTCCACATTTATAACAAACTACATTGGCATAACTTGCTCCGACACTACTTGCTCCGCCATTACTCGTTCCGACACCATTTGTTCCTTTCGTTCTGTTAACCCCTGGTCCGTAGACCTCACACTTCATCGTGCTATGACCATTTCTTTTACACTTGTTGCAAAATTTGGTGCAGAACCCCGAGTGATACTTTTCACACCTTTGGCATAGCTGCTTCTGATTGTTGTTGTTGTTGCGGTTATTATTGTTGTTGGGATGATTGTTGTAGTTGCTGTTGTTGTTGTTGTTGTTGTTGTTGTTGTTGTTGTTGTTGTTGTTGTTGTTGTTGTTGTTGTTGTTGTTGTTGTTGTTGTTGTTGTTGTTGTTGTTGTTGTTGTTGTTGTTGTTGTTGTTGTTGTTGTTATTGTTGTTGTTGTTGTTATTGGGCCGTTTGTTGTAGTTACGATTGATGTTGCGATTGTTGGAATAGTTGTTGCGATTATTGTTGTAATTGCTATTGTTGTTGTATTGGTGATTCTTATCACCGTTTTCCTCCCACTTTCTTTTGACTTGCTTCACATTGGCCTCTTCAGCAGTCTGTTCTTTAATTCTTTCTTCAATCTGGTTCACTAGTTTGTGAGCCATTCTACATGCCTGTTGTATAGAGGCGGGCTCGTGTGAACTTATATCTTCTTGGATTCTTTCCGGTAATCCTTTCACAAACGCGTCGATCTTCTCTTCCTCATCTTCGAACGCTCCCGGACACAATAGGCATAATTCTGTGAATCGTCTTTCGTACGTGGTAATATCAAATCCTTGGGTTCGTAACCCTCTAAGTTCTGTCTTGAGCTTATTGACCTCGGTTATGGGACGGTACTTCTCATTCATCAAGTGCTTGAATGCTGACCACGGTAGTGCGTAAGCATCATCTTGTCCCACTTGCTCTAGATAGGTATTCCACCATGTTAACGCAGAACCTGTGAAGGTATGCGTAGCATACTTCACTTTGTCCTCTTCAGTACACTTACTTATGGCAAACACCGATTCAACCTTCTCGGTCCACCGTTTCAATCCGATCGGTCCTTCGGTTCCATCAAATTCCAAAGGTTTGCAGGCATTGAATTCTTTGTAGGTGCATCCTACACGATTTCCTGTACTGCTAGATCCAAGGTTATTGTTGGTATGTTGCGCAGCCTGTACTGCGGCTATGTTTGAAGCAAGAATGGCACGAAATTCCTCTTCGCTCATATTCAAGGTGTGTCGAGTAGTCGGTGCCATTTCCTTCAAAATAGTCAAAGGAAACGAGTTAATCATATAGAATATCAAGAGTAGTCAATAGTATTTTGTAGCGTAATATGAACTTATTTATAAAAGCTCTTTCTTCATATTAGCGTTTTATACTCTTTAATTCGGGTAGTACCTACCCGTTAAGTTCATACTTAGTAGCTAACATACCATTTCAACTACTACAATTCTATATGAAAAACTAATCATAAAAAAAAAATTAACATATTCAAACCTTTATACAATAACTTGCAAACTTACAATACCGCTTTTTTTTACATATAGCATGAAATATAGCACATAAAACTTTGATACAAAGTAGTTGCGAAGATAATTCTAGTTAATAAATAAGGCGTTCAGCAAAGGCAATAAAGACACGTAATTCATACATCCAGAAACAAGTCATGCATTTTGGTTTTACTATTACCACTTCCCATCCTTGGTTTTGTGGAACATAACCGTTGTGACCGATAGTAAGACAATGTGTTGTAATGTCGTCAAAAGGATGAAGGTTACGTAATGACCAACAGTCTCGTAATAACCTAAAAACCTCATTTCTTACCCCAATTACCGACTCCGTCACTTGTGGGAATGTTTTGTTTAATAGTTGTAGCCCAATGTTCTTGTTCTCACTTTAGTGAGAAGCGAACATTACTAACCCGTAAGCATAACATGCTTCTTTATGTTGCATGTTAGCCGCTTTTTCTAAATCACGAAGTCCTATATTCGGATATATTGAGTCAAAATAATTTCTTAACCCGTTGCGTAAAATAGCATTTGGGTTCCCCGCAATATATGCGTCAAAGTAAACACATCGTAACTTATGGATTTCCCAATGTGATATCCCCCATCTTTCGAACGAAAGCCTTTTATAAATCAAGGCATTCTTGAAACGTTCTTCGAATGTCTTACAAACTGATCTCGCCTTAAATAGTTGTGCCGAGGAATTATGACCGACTCTAGACAAGATTTCATCAATCATGTCTCCGGGTAGGTCTCTTAAAATATTGGGTTGTCTATCCATTTTGAGTTTTTATACTGTAAAATAGACAAGAGTTAGATTCATAAAAAAATACTTATTAATACAAGCAATTTTTACATATATCATAAAGCATAAGCACACTATATTACATATATTACACCACACGAATACAACTATCTTATTCCGACTCGCTCGTTTCTTCTTCTTTGGTTTTGGTTCGTTTTGCCAAGTTTCTAGGGATATATGATGTTCCCCTAATACGAGCCGTCGTTTTCCACATTGGTTTAGAAAAACTTGGTGGTTTAGAGGTTCCCGGGTTATTGTCACAACTTAAGAAATACGGGTGTTGACGATACATATAAAGTTCATCGGGTTTGGAATCAAATTTCTCTATTTTTATGCCCTTTCCCTTATTGTTCTCTTTTGCCTTATTAAATTGTGTTGGGGTAATTTCTATAACATCATCAGAATCCTTGTCGGGATCCGATTCATCGGAGAATTGGTAATCCTCCCAATACTTTGCTTCCTTGACGGAAACACCATTGACCATAATTAACTTTGGTCGGTTGGTTGAGGATTTTCTTCTATTTAACCGTTTTATTATTTCCCCCACTAGTTCTATTTCTTCTTCCGGTTCCGATTCTTCTTCCGGTTCCGATTCTTCTTCCGGTTCCTACTCTTCTTCCGGTTCCTCTTCGGGAACTTGTGAATCAGTCCACGAATCATTCCAATTTACATTTGACTCTTCATTATTATTAGGTGAGTCAATGGGACTTGTTCTAGAGGTAGACATCTATCACATAATATCAAACGCGTTAAGAGGTGAATATATCACATAATATTCACATGTTAAAAATATATAGTTTCCAACAAAATTTGTTAAGCAATCATTTTTCAAGTAAACACGGTCGAAGTCCAGACTCACTAATGCATCCTAACAAACTCGATAAGACACACTAATGCAAAATTCTGGTTCTCTAAGACCAACACTCGGATACCAACTGAAATGTCTCGTTCATATTGATTATAAACGTTCCATATTAATTGATTTCGTTGCGAGGTTTTGACCTCTATATGAGATGTTTTTTCAAAGACTGCATTCATTTTTAAAACAATCATAACCTTTATTTTATCAATAAATGTTTCAAAAGCATTGCGTAGATTATCAAATAATGATAATCTAAAATATACTGTTTACACACGACCATTACATAATGGTTTACAATAGAAATATATTACATCGACATATGTTTCTTGAATGCAGTTTTTACATAATATCATACAAACATGGACTCCAAATCTTGTCCTTATTTTAGTATGCAACAGCGGAAGCTCTTAATATTCACCTGAGAATAAACATGCTTTAAATGTCAACAAAAATGTTGGTGAGTTATAGGTTTAACCTATATATATCAAATCATAACAATAGACCACAAGATTTCATATTTCAATATACATCCCATACATAGAGATAAAAATCATTCATATGGAGAACACCTGGTAACAGACATTAACAAGATGCATATATAAGAATATCCCCATCATTCCGGGACACCCTTCGGATATGATATAAATTTCGAAGTACTAAAGCATCCGGTACTTTGGATGGGGTTTGTTAGGCCCAATTGATCTATCTTTAGGATTCACGTCAATTAGGGTGTCTGTTCCCTAATTCTTAGATTACCAGACTTAATAAAAAGGGACATATTCGATTTCGATAATTCAACCATATAATGTAGTTTCACGTACTTGTGTCTATTTTGTAAATCATTTATAAAACCTGCATGTATTCTCATCCCAAAAATATTAGATTTTAAAAGTGGGACTATAACTCACTTTCACAGATTTTTACTTCGTCGGGAAGTAAGACTTGGCCACTGGTCGATTCACGAACCTATAACAAATATGTACATATATATCAAAGTATATTCAAAATATATTTACAACACTTTTAATACATTTTGATGTTTTAAGTTTATTAAGTCAGCTGTCCTCGTTAGTAACCTACAACTAGTTGTCCAACGTTAGATGTACAGAAAAAAATTGATATATATTATCTTGAATCAATCCAAGACCCAGTGTATACATGTCTCAGGCTAGATCACAACTCAAAGTATATATATTTTTGGAATCAACCTCAACCCTGTATAGCTAACTCCCACATTACTGCATATAGAGTGTCTATGGTTGTTCCAAATAATATATACACATGGGTCGATATGATATGTCAAAACATTTGCATACGTGTCTATGGTATCCCAAGATTACATAATATATTAGAATACATGTATAATACAATATAAGTTACCTAGGATATGATTAATATAGATTTGTTACCAATTTTCACGTTGCTACAACAAGAAAAATTATCCAATCTTGTTTTACCCATAACTTCTTCATTTTAAATCCGTTTTGAGTGAATCAAATTGCTATGGTTTCATATTGAACTCTATTTTATGAATCTAAATAGAAAAAGTATAGGTTTATTGTCAGAAATATAAGTTACAAGTCGTTTTTGTAAAGGTAGTCATTTCAGTCGAAAGAACGACGTCTAGATGACCATTTTAGAAAACATGCTTCCACTTTGAGTTTAACCATGATTTTTGGATATAGTTTCATGTTCATAAGAAAAATCATTTTCCTAGAAGAACAACTTTTAAATCAAAGTTTATCATAGTTTTTAATTAACTAACTCAAAACAGCCCGCGGTGTTACTACGACGGCATAAATCCAGTTTTACGGTGTTTTTCGTGTTTCCAGGTTTTAAATTATTAAGTTAGCATATCATATAAATATAGAACATGTGTTTAGTTGATTTTAAAAGTCAAGTTAGAAGGATTAACTTTTGTTTGCGAACAAGTTTAGAATTAACTAAACTATGTTCTAGTGATTACAAGTTTAAACCTTCGAATAAGATAGCTTTATATGTATGAATCGAATGATGTTATGAACATCATTACTACCTCAAGTTTTCTGGATAAAGCTACTGGAAATGAGAAAAATGGATCTAGCAGAATCATGACACGAAAACAGTTCAAGTAAGATTTTCACTCGAAATAAGATTGTTATAGTTAAAGAAATTGAATCAAAGTTTGAATATGAGTATTACCTTGTATTAGAAAGATATCTTACTGTAAATAAGAAATATTTCTTGAGGTTGGATGATCACTCTACAAGATTGGAAGTAAGCTAGCAAACTTGGAAGTATTCTTGATTTTATGAAACTAGAACTTGTAGAATTTATGAAGAACACTTAGAACTTGAAGATAGAACTTGAGAGAGATCAATTAGATGAAGAAAATTGAAGAATGAAAGTGTCTGTAGGTGTTTTTGGTCGTTGGTGTATGGATTAGATATAAAGGATATGTAATTTTGTTTTCATGTAAATAAGTCATGAATGATTACTCATATTTTTATAATTTTATGAGATATTTCATGCTAATTGCCAAATGATGGTTCCCACATGTATTAGGTGACTCATATGGGCTACTAAGAGCTGATCATTGGAGTGTATATACCAATAGTACATACATCTAAAAGCTGTGTATTGTACGAGTACGAATACGGGTGCATACGAGTAGAATTGTTGATGAAACTGAATGAGGATGTAATTGTAAGCATTTTTGTTAAGTAGAAGTATTTTGATAAGTGTCTTGAAGTCTTTCAAAAGTGTATGAATACATATTAAAACACTACATGTATATACATATCTTTCTTAAACTTGTTAAGACTTGATTAATTGAAATAGGTTTCATATAGACAATTGACCACCCAAGTTGACCGGTGATTCACGAACGTTAAAACTTGTAAAAACTATATGATTACATATATATGGATATATATATAGTTAACATGATATTATGATAAGTAAACATATCATTAAGTATATTAACAATGAACTACATATGTAAAAACAAGACTACTAACTTAATGATTTTGAAACGAGACATATATGTAACGATTATCGTTGTAACGACATTTAATATATATATATATATATCATATTAAGAGATATTTATACATCATAATATCATGATAATATAATAATTTAAAATCTTATTTTATATTATAAACATTGGGTTAACAACACTTAACAAGATCGTTAACCTAAAGGTTTCAAAACAACACTTACATGTAACGACTAACGATGACTTAACGACTCAGTTAAAATATATATACATATAGTGTTTTAATATGTATTCATACACTTTTGAAAGACTTCAAGACACTTATCAAAATACTTCTACTTAACAAAAATGCTTACAATTACATCCTCGTTCAGTTTCATCAACAATTCTACTCGTATGCACCCGTATTCGTACTCGTACAATACATAGCTTTTAGATGTATGTACTATTGGTATATACACTCCAATGATCAGCTCTTATCAGCCCATGTGAGTCACCTAAAATATGTGGGAACCATCATTTGGCAACTAGCATGAAATATCTCATAAAATTACAAAAATATGAGTAATCATTCATGACTTATTTACATGAAAACAAAATTACATATCCTTTATATCTAATCCATACACCAACGACCAAAAACACCTACAAACACTTTCATTCTTCAATTTTCTTCATCTAATTGATCTCTCTCAAGTTCTATCTTCAAGTCCTAAGTGTTCTTCATAAATTCCAAAAGTTCTAGTTTCATAAAATCAAGAATACTTCCAAGATTGCAAGTTTACTTCCAAGTTTTCTAAATCCATTCCAAGTAATCATACAAGATCAAGAAACCTTTGTTACTTACAGTAGGTTATCTTTCTAATACAAGGTAATAATCATATTCAAACTTTAATTCAATTTCTATAACTATAACAATCTTATTTCGAGTGGAAATCTTACTTGAAATTGTTTTCGTGTCATGATTCTGCTTCAGGAACTTTCAAGCCATCCAAGGATCCTTTGAAGCTAGATCCATTTTTCTCATTTTCAGCAGGTTTATCCAAGGAACTTTAGGTAGTAATGATATTCATAACATCATTCGATTCATACATAAAAAGCTGTCTTATTCAACGTTATAAACTTGTAATCACTAGAACATAGTTTAGTTAATTCTAAACTTGTTCGCAAATAAAGTTAATCCTTCTAACTAGACTTTTAAAATCAACTAAACACATGTTCTATATCTATATGATATGCTAACTTAATGATTTAAAACCCGGAAACACGATAAACACCATAAAACTGGATATACGCCGTCGTAGTAAAACCGGGGGCTGTTTTGGTTGGGATAATTAAAAGCTAAGAAGAACTTTGATTTAAAAGCTATACTTCTGGAAAAATGATTTTTCTTATGAACATGAAACTATATCCAAAAATCATGGTTAAACTCAAAGTGAAAGTATGTTTTTCAAAATGGTCATCAAGATGTCGTTCTTTCAACGGAAATGACTACCTCTTTCAAAAACGACTTGTAACTTGTATTTCCGACTATAAACTTATACTTTTTCTATTTAGATTCATAAATTTAATTTCAATACGAAACTGTGGCCACTAGAATCACTCAAAACGGATTAGAAACGAAGAAATGGCGAGTAAAACAAGATTGATAAAAACTACTCATTTTACCTACGTGAAAGTTAGTAATAAATCTATTCCAACCATAACCTAATCAGCTTATATTGTATATTATGTAATCTTGAGATATCATAGACACGTATACAATGTTTCGACCTATCATGCAGACCCATCTATATATATTGCGGAACAACCATAGACACTCTATATGTGAATGTTGGAGTTAGCTATACAGGGTTGAGGTTGATTCCAAAATATATATATAGTTTGAGTTGTGATCAATACTGAGATACGTATACACTGGGTCGTGGATTGATTCAAGATAATATTTATCAATTTATTTCTGTACATCTAACTGTGGACAACTAGTTGTAGGTTACTAACGAGGACAGCTGACTTAATAAACTTAAAACATCAAAATGTATTAAAAGTATTGTAAATATATTTTGAACATACTTTGTTATATATGTATATATTCTTATAGGTTCATGAATCAACAAGTGGCCAAGTCTTACTTCCCGACGAAGTAAAAATCTGTGAAAGTGAGTTATAGTCCCACTTTTAAAATCTAATATTTTTGGGATGAGAATACATGCAGGTTTTATAAATGATTTACAAAATAGACACAAGTACGTGAAACTACATTCTATGGTTGAATTATCGAAATCGAATATGCCCCTTTTTATTAAGTCTGGTAATCTAAGAATTAGGGAACAGACACCATAATTGACGCGAATCCTAAAGATAGATCTATTGGGCCTAACAAACCCCATCCAAAGTACCGGATGCTTTAGTACTTCGAAATTTATATCATATCCGAAGGGTGTCCCGGAATGATGGGGATATTCTTATATATGCATCTTGTTAATGTCGGTTACCAGGTGTTCACCATATGAATGATTTATATCTCTATGTATGGGATGTGTATTGAAATATGAAATCTTGTGGTCTATTGTTACGATTTGATATATATAGGTTAAACCTATAACTCACCAACATTTTTGTTGACGTTTAAAGCATGTTTATTCTCAGGTGAATACTAAGAGCTTCCGCTGTTGCATACTAAAATAAGGACAAGATTTGGAGTCCATGTTTGTATGATATTGTGTAAAAACTGCATTCAAGAAACTGATTTCTATGTAACATATTTGTATTGTAAACCATTATGTAATGGTCGTGTGTAAACAGGATATTTTAGATTATCATTATTTGATAATCTACGTAAAGCTTTTTAAACCTTTATTTATGAAATAAAGGTTATGGTTTGTTTTAAAATGAATGTAGTCTTTTGAAAAACGTCCATTTGACTATTTTGAAGGAAATGGCACTGACTACTCGACACACCGTGAATATGAATGAAGAGGAATTCCGTACTTTTCTAGCTTTAAACATAGCCACAGTACAGGCTGCGCTATATACCAACAATAACCTTGGATCTAGCAGTACAGGAAATCGTGTAGGATGCACCTACAAAGAATTCACTACCTGCAAACCTTTAGAATTTGATGGAACTGAAGGACCGATCGGATTGAAACAGTGGACCGAGAAGGTCGAATCGGTGTTTGCCATAAGTAAGTGTACTGAAGAGGACAAAGTGAAGTACGCTACGCATACCTTCACAGGTTCTGCGTTAACATGGTGGAATACCTATCTAGAGCAAGTGGGACAAGATGATGCTTACGCACTACCGTAGTCAGCATTCAAGCACTTGATGAACGAGAAGTACCGTCCCAGAACCGAGGTCAATAAGCTCAAGATAGAACTTAGACCCAAGGATTTGATATTACCACGTACGAAAGACGATTCACAGAATTATGCCTATTGTGTCCGGGAGCGTTCGAAGATGAGGAAGAGAAGATCGACGCATTTGTGAAAGGATTACCGGAAAGAATCCAAGAAGATATAAGTTCACACGAGCCCGCCTCCATACAACAGGCATGTAGAATGGCTCATAAACTAGTGAACCAGATTGAAGAAAGAATTAAAGAACATACTGCTGAAGAGGCCAATGTGAAGCAAGTCAAAAGAAAGTGGGAGGAAAACGGTGATAAGAATCACCAATACAACAACAACAGCAATTACAACAATAATCGCAACAATTATCCCAACAATCGCAACATCAATCGCAACAACAACAACAACAACAACAACAACAACAACAACAACAACAACAACAACAACAACAACAACAACAACAACAACAACAACAACAACAACAACAACAACAACAGCAACTACAACAATCATCCCAACAACAATAACAACCGCAACAACAACAACAATCAGAAGCAGCTATGCCAAAGGTGTGAAAAGTATCACTCGGGGTTCTGCACCAAATTTTGCAACAAGTGTAAAAGAAATGGTCATAGCGTGGCGAAGTGTGAGGTCTACGGACCAGGGGTTAACAGAACGAAAGGAACAAATGGTGTCGGAACGAGTAATGGCGGAGCAAGTAGTGTCGGAGCAAGTTATGCCAGTGTAGTTTGTTATAAATGTGGAAAACCGGGCCACATTATTAGAAATTGCCCGAACCAGGAGAACACGAATGGACAAGGCCGCGGAAGAGTTTTCAATATTAATGCGGCAGAGGCACAGGAAGACCCGGAGCTTGTTACGGGTACGTTTCTTATTGATAATAATTCTGCTTACGTTTTATTTGATTCGGGTGCTGATAGAAGCTATATGAGTAGAGATTTTTGTACTAAATTAAGTTGTCCATTGACGCCATTGGATAGTAAATTTTTACTCGAATTAGCAAACGGTAAATTAATTTCAGCAGATAATATATGCCGGAATCGAGAAATTAAACTGGGTAGCGAAATATTTAAGATTGACTGGATACCAGTAGAGTTAGGGAGTTTTGATGTGATAATCAGTATGGACTGGTTGAAAGAAGTGAAAGCAGAGATCGTTTGTTACAAAAATGCAATTTGCATTATACGAGAAAAAGGAAAACCCTTAATGGTGTACGGAGAAAAGGGCAACATGAAGCTACATCTTATTAGTAATTTGAAGGCACAAAAACTAATAAGAAAAGGTTGCTATGCTGTTCTAGCACACGTCGAGAAAGTACAAACTGAAGAAAAGAGCATCAATGATGTTCCCGTCGCAAAAGAATTTCCAGATGTATTTACGAAAGAATTACCGGGATTACCCCCACATCGATCCGTTGAATTTCAAATAGATCTTGTACCAGGAGCTGCACCAATAGCTCGTGCTCCTTACAGACTCGCACCCAGCGAGATGAAAGAACTGCAAAGCCAATTACAAGAACTTTTAGAGCGTGGTTTCATTCGACCAAGCACATCATCGTGGGGAGCTCCTGTTTTGTTTGTCAAGAAGAAAGATGGTACATTCAGGTTGTGTATCGACTACCGAGAGTTGAACAAACTTACCATTAAGAACCGTTACCCACTACCGAGAATCGACGACTTATTTGATCAACTACAAGGCTCGTCTGTTTATTCAAAGATTGACTTACGTTCCGGGTATCATCAAATGCGGGTGAAAGAAGATGATATTCCAAAGACTGCTTTCAGAACACGTTACGGTCATTACGAGTTTATGGTCATGCCGTTTAGTTTAACTAATACACCAGCTGTGTTCATGGACCTTATGAACTGAGTGTGTGGACCATACCTTGACAAGTTTGTCATTGTTTTCATTGATGACATACTTATTTACTCAAAGAATGACCAAGAACACGGTGAACATTTGAGAAAGGTGTTAGAAGTATTGAGGAAGGAAGAATTGTACGCTAAATTTTCAAAGTGTGCATTTTGGTTGGAAGAAGTTCAATTCCTCGGTCACATAGTGAACAAAGAAGGTATTAAGGTGGATCCGGCAAAGATAGAAACTGTTGAAAAGTGGGAAACCCTGAAAACTCCGAAACACATATGACAGTTTTTAGGACTAGCTGGTTACTACAGAAGGTTCATCCAAGACTTTTCCATAATAGCAAAACCCTTGACTGCATTAACGCATAAAGGGAAGAAATTTGAATGGAAGGATGAACAAGAGAAAGCGTTTCAGTTATTGAAGAAAAAGCTAACTACGGCACCTATATTGTCATTGCCTGAAGGGAATGATGATTTTATGATTTATTGTGGCGCATCAAAGCAAGGTCTCGGTTGTGTATTAATGCAACGAACGAAGGTGATTGCTTATGCGTCTAGACAATTGAAGATTCACGAACAAAATTATACGATGCATGATTTGGAATTAGGCGCGGTTGTTTTTGCATTAAAGACTTGGAGGCACTACTTATATGGGGTCAAAAGTATTATATATACCGACCACAAAAGTCTTCAGCACATATTTAATCAGAAACAACTGAATATGAGGCAGCGTAGGTGGATTGAATTGTTGAATGATTACGACTTTAAGATTCGTTACCACCCGGGGAAGGCAAATGTGGTAGCCGACGCCTTGAGCAGGAAGGACAGAGAACCTATTCGAGTAAAATCTATGAATATAATGATTCACAATAACCTTACTACTCAAATAAAGGAGGCGCAACAAGGAGTTTTAAAAGAGGGAAATTTAAAGGATGAAATACCCAAAGGATCGGAGAAGCATCTTAATATTCGGGAAGACGGAACCCGGTATAGGGCTGAAAGGATTTGGGTACCAAAATTTGGAGATATGAGAGTAATGGTACTTAGAGAAGCTCATAAAACCAGATACTCAATACATCCTGGAACGGGGAAGATGTACAAGGATCTCAAGAAACATTTTTGGTGGCCGGGTATGAAAGCCGATGTTGCTAAATACGTAGGAGAATGTTTGACGTATTCTAAGGTCAAAGCTGAGCATCAGAAACCATCAGGTCTACTTCAACAACCCGAAATCCCGGAATGGAAATGGGAAAATATTACCATGGATTTCATCACTAAATTGCCAAGGACTGCAAGTGGTTTTGATACTATTTGGGTAATAGTTGATCGTCTCACCAAATCAGCACACTTCCTTTCAATAAGAGAAGATGACAAGATTGAGAAGTTAGCACGACTGTATTTGAAGGAAGTCATCTCCAGACATGGAATACCAATCTCTATTATCTCTGATAGGGATGGCAGATTTATTTCAAGATTCTGGCAGACATTACAACAAGCATTAGAAACTCGTCTAGACATGAGTACTTTCTATCATCTACAAACTGATGGGCAGAGCGAAAGGACGATACAAACGCTTGAAGACATGCTACGAGCATGTGTTATTGATTTTGGAAACAGTTGGGATCGACATCTACCGTTAGCAGAATTTTCCTACAACAACAGCTACCCTTCAAGGATTGAGATGGCGCCGTTTGAAGCACTTTATCGTAGAAAGTGCAGGTCTCCGATTTGTTGGAGTGAAGTGGGGGATAGACAGATTACGGGTCCGGAGATAATACAAGAAACTACCGAGAAGATCATCCAAATTCAACAACGGTTGAAAACAGCCCAAAGTCGACAAAAGAGCTACGCTGACATTAAAAGAAAAGATATAGAATTTGAAATTGGAGAGATGGTCATGCTTAAAGTTGCACCTTGGAAAGGCGTTGTTCGATTTGGTAAATGAGGGAAATTAAATCCAAGGTATATTGGACCATTCAAGATTATTGATCGTGTCGGACCAGTAGCTTACCGACTTGAATTACCTCAACAACTTGCGACTGTACATAACACTTTCCACGTCTCGAATTTGAAGAAATGTTTTGCTAAAGAAGATCTCACTATTCCATTAGATGAAATCCAAATCAACAAAAAACTTCAATTCATCGAAGAACTCGTCGAAATAATGGATCGTGAGGTTAAAAGACTTAAGCAAAACAAGATACCAATTGTTAAGGTTCGATGGAATGCTCGTAGAGGACCCGAGTTCACATGGGAACGAGAATATCATATGAAGAAGAAATACCCGCATTTATTTCCAGAAGATACGTCAACACCTCCAACTGCTTAAAATTTCGGGACGAAATTTATTTAACGGGTAGGTACTATAGTGACCCGAAATTTTCCATGTTTATATATATATATATTAAATGAAATTGTTATTTACATGATTAAGTGTTTCCAACATGTTAAGTAATCAAACTTGTTAAGACTTGATTAATTGAAATAGGTTTCATATAGACAATTGACCACCCAAGTTGACCGGTGATTCACGAACGTTAAAACTTGTAAAAACTATATGATGACATATATATGGATATATAAATAGTTAACATGATATTATGATAAGTAAACATATCATTAAGTATATTAATAATGAACTACATATGTAAAAACAAGACTACTAACTTAATGATTTTGAAACGAGACATATATGTAACGATTATCGTTGTAACGACATTTAATGTATATATATCATATTAAGAAATATTTATACATCATAATATCATGATAATATAATAATTTAAAATCTCATTTGATATTATAAACATTGGATTAACAACACTTAACAAGATCGTTAACCTAAAGGTTTCAAAACAACACTTACATGTAACGACTAACGATGACTTAACGACTCAGTTAAAATGTATATACATGTAGTGTTTTAATATGTATTCATACACTTTTAAAAGACTTCAAGACACTTATCAAAATACTTCTACTTAACAAAAATGCTTACAATTACATCCTCGTTCAGTTTCATCAACAATTCTACTCGTATGCACCCGTATTCGTACTCGTACAATACACAGCTTTTAGATGTATGTACTATTGGTATATACACTCCAATGATCAGCTCTTAGTATCCCATGTGAGTCACCTAATACATGTGGGAACTATCATTTGGCAACTAGCATGAAATATCTCATAAAATTACAAAAATATGAGTAATCATTCATGACTTATTTACATGAAAACAAAATTACATATCCTTTATATCTAATCCATACACCAACGACCAAAAACACCTACAAACACTTTCATTCTTCTATTTTCTTCATCTAATTGATCTCTCTCAAGTTCTATCTTCAAGTTCTAAGTGTTCTTTATAAATTTCAAAAGTTCTAGTTTCATAAAATCAAGAATACTTCCAAGATTGCAAGTTTACTTCCAAGTTTTCTAAATCCATTTCAAGTAATCATCCAAGATCAAGAAACCTTTGTTACTTATAGTAGGTTATCTTTCTAATACAAGGTAATAATCATATTCAAACTTTAATTCAATTTTTATAACTATAACAATCCTATTTCGAGTGGAAATCTTACTTGAAATTGTTTTCGTGTCATGATTCTGCTTCAAGAACTTTCAAGCCATCCAAGGATCCTTTGAAGCTAGATCCATTTTTCTCATTTCCAATAGGTTTATCCAAGGAACTTGAGGTAGTAATGATGTTCATAACATCATTCAATTCATATATAAAAAGCTGTCTTATTCAACGTTATAAACTTGTAATCACTAGAACATAGTTTAGTTAATTCTAAACTTGTTCGCAAATAAAGTTAATCCTTCTAACTAGACTTTTAAAATCAACTAAACACATGTTCTATATCTATATGATATGCTAACTTAATGATTTAAAACCCGAAAACATGAAAAATACCATAAAACTGGATATACGCCGTCGTAGTAAAACCGGGGGCTGTTTTGGTTGAGATAATTAAAAGCTAAGAAGAACTTTGATTTAAAATCTATACTTCTGGAAAAATGATTTTTCTTATGAACATGAAACTATATCCAAAAATCATGGTTAAACTCAAAGTGAAAGTATGTTTTTCAAAATGGTCATCAAGATGTCGTTCTTTCGACGGAAATGACTACCTCTTTCAAAAATGACTTGTACTTGTATTTCTGACTATAAACTTATACTTTTTCTATTTAGATTCATAAAGTTAAGTTCAATAAGAAACCGTGGCCACTGGAATCACTCAAAACGGATTAGAAACGAAGAAATGGCGAGTAAAACAAGATTGATAAAAACTACTCATTTTACCTACGTGAAAGTTAGTAATAAATCTATTCCAACCATAACCTAATCAACTTATATTGTATATTATGTAATCTTGAGATACCATAGACACGTATACAATGTTTCGACCTATCATGTCGACCCATCTATATATATATATTGCGGAACAACCATAGACACTCTATATGTGAATGTTGGAGTTAGCTATACAGGGTTGAGGTTGATTCTAAAATATATATATAGTTTGAGTTGTGATCAATACTGAGATACGTATACACTGGGTCGTGGATTGATTCAAGATAATATTTATCAATTTATTTCTGTACATCTAACTGTGGACAACTAGTTGTAGGTTACTAACGAGGACAGCTGACTTAATAAACTTAAAACATCAAAATGTATTAAAAGTATTGTAAATATATTTTGAACATACTTTGATATATATGTATATATTGTTATAGGTTCGTGAATCAACCAGTGACCAAGTCTTACTTCCCGACGAAGTAAAAATCTGTGAAAGTGAGTTATAGTCCCACTTTTAAAATCTAATATTTTTGGGATGAGAATACATGCAGGTTTTATAAATGATTTACAAAATAGACACAAGTACGTGAAACTACATTCTATGGTTGAATTATCGAAATCGAATATACCCCTTTTTATTAAGTCTGGTAATCTAAGAATTAGGGAACAGACACCCTAATTGACGCGAATCCTAAAGATAGATCTATTGGGCCTAACAAACCCCATCCAAAGTACCGGATGCTTTAGTACTTCGAAATTTATATCATATCCGAAGGGTGTCCCAGAATGATGGGGATATTCTTATATATGCATCTTGTTAATGTCGGTTACCAGGTGTTCACCATATGAATGATTTTTATCTCTATGTATGGGATATGTATTGAAATATGAAATCTTGTGGTCTATTGTTACGATTTGATATATATAGGTTAAACCTATAACTCACCAACATTTTTGTTGACGTTTAAAGCATGTTTATTCTCAGGTGAATACTAAGAGCTTCCGCTGTTGCATACTAAAATAAGGACAAGATTTGGAGTCTATGTTTGTATGATATTGTGTAAAAACTGCATTCAAGAAACTGATTTCGATGTAACATATTTGTATTGTAAACCATTATGTAATGGTCGTGTGTAAACAGGATATTTTAGATTATCATTATTTGATAATCTACGTAAAGCTTTTTAAACCTTTATTTATGAAATAAAGGTTATGGTTTGTTTTAAAATGAATGCAGTCTTTGAAAAACGTCTCATATAGAGGTCAAAACCTCGCAACGAAATCAATTAATATGGAACGTTTTTAATCAATAAGAACGGGACATTTCAGTCGAGACCCTCGTTGTTGGAGGCGTAAGGAGAAGGGGTAGACCCAAACGTAGGTTGGAGGATAGATTGAAGCTTGACATGAAAGAGCTTCTACTGACGGAGGACATGACTTCTGATAGGAGCTTGTGGAGGAGTAAAATTAGAATAATTGAGTAATTTATTTATTATTATTTTTTCAAGGTGTAGTAATATTTCTTTTAGTTGGATTTAGGCTGTATAGTTATACATTGCATTATTGTTTTCATATTTTCCCGTTGTATTTACAGGTTATACGATGGTCAGTATATGTATCTATGTATAGGTTTTTGCACTATGTTTATATGTATACGTGTACAGGCCTCGGTATCTATGTGTATGTTTTTAGGTTATATATAGGTACTCATGTATATTTTTGTAGCTGTATATGTTTATATGTATCTAGGTGCATGTATATACGTATGTATGTATATGTACCTAGGTATATAGATCCATATATACATTTATATATATGTGTGTGTATGTATGTGTGGTTGTTTTTTTTTTTTTTTTTTTGCTTGTTGGTATGTCTACTTGATATTACATATCTCTGCTCTTTTTATTATTCATGCTATATGTCATACCGTTGTGCATCACTGCTATATGGGTCTTCTTTTATGGATACTTTGTATGGTTGCATCTGCCTAGGCGCACATAACTCTCACAGGTACGTATGACAGCACTTTTTCGTTTTGATGAGCATTTTGTGGCCGGAGGTCCTTTGGGAAGCAATCTCTTGGCTCTCGAGTAGAAGGAGGGATGACCTTATCTAGTCGCGGGTTCTATATCCGCGGTTGGAGTAGTGACTTCCTTCTAATCTAGGGTACAAGGAATGATTGTCTACACTCCACCTCCCCCACACCCTACATTCGTGGGATTGGGTATTGTTGTTGTTGTTGTTGTTGTATATTCTCTTCAGATGTAACATAGATTTTAATGAGTTAATACTAAATTAAACTCATTCGATTTACGGTTGGAACTAGAATTGAATAATCCCTTGAAGGCTTTAGAGATTACATAAGTATTTCTTCAATAATATTGAAATTATGAATCAATACTTCGTTATTTGTTGCGGCGTGATGTTGGTTTTTGTGAAATTCTTGTGAACTTCGCAAGGTACGAATGATATTTTTCGAGTACATCGTTGATGAAAGTATAACATCAAACATATATTTGAATAACACCCTTGATTTTTTTTATGAATTGGAGTTTATTGAATTGAGACAGAGATTGTAGTTAACGATGGTTAGGTCGCGGACGAAGGACGTACATTATTGCATTTTAGTAATATGAATTAACCGAGTAGTTAAGATTCACACATATTAGCTTAGTACGGAAAGATTTATTTGATCTCAAAATTTATATATATATATATATATATATATATATATATATATATATATATATATATATATATATATATATATATATATATATATATATATATATATATAATATACATATATTTTCTTCAGAGGGAATGAGTTAATACTTCATAACTCATTGATACAATATACGCGTTATTGATTCGTAATGATGTCCACAGTGATTCTTGAACTGACGGAGTTTGTGATGTTATAGGTGTTGTTGATTCTGATGCTGACTGCAATGACGATGCTGGTGATGCTGACGGTACTGCTGATGCTGTTGGTAAAACAAGTTTAACTTGTTAACCACACACCATTTTTGTCAGGGTTTCTACTCTTCCTTCTATTATTTTGGTTCGCTTAACTGATTTATGGTTAGGGCTAGATTAGATAATCTCTAAGACTTTAGAGATTACATAATCGCCGCGGAATGTTTCTCCAATGAAGTTATGAATTAATACTTCGTTAGTTATGGTTGTTGGTACTCCTTGGTATCTATGGTGCGTATGACATTGATGCTGGTGGGACAGATTGTGAAGTTGAGGTTTACGACGCGGTTGTGGTTGGAGGTGGTAATGGTACTGTTGATGTTGATGATGATGGTACTGGTTATGCTGCTGGTGCTGGTGCTGGTGTTTGTAATCTTTGCACCATATTCTCTAAAGCCACTACCTGAGCGCGAAGCTCGTTGACTTCCTCTATTACACTGGGGTGATTGTCGGTTTGGACGAGCGGATAAATAAAATCTAAAATTTGATTTAGTATATAATCGTGACGAGATACTCTGGAAATGATAGAGAAAATGGTGTTTCGAACAGGTTCACCGGTAAGTGCTTCAGGTTCATCGTCAATAGGGCAATGTGGTGGATGGAAGGGGTCACCTTCTTCTTGTCTCCAATGATTGAGGAGGCTACGAACCCATCCCCAATTCATCCAGAATAGATGATAACTGATTGGTTGATCCATTTCGGTCACACTGCTTTCGGAGCTTGAGTGGGATTCCATTTCGGAATCCGAGTGACTTGAACTAATGACGAATTCCATTTCTACGATTGAATAAAGGATTTTTTTTCGATATGAAACTGATTTTTCTGACTATCGGGTGGTATTCTAATTACATAGAATATATATATATATATATATATATATATATATATATATATATATATATATATATATATATATATATATATATATATATATATATATATATATATATATATATATATATATATATATATATATAGAGCAAAAGATTTCGTAAATTACGGAGGAATTTACGGGATATGTCAGGCAAGGTCTATAGTAACAGATACGCTAAGATATAAATTAGTAGCTACGCTAAGATATGAATTAGTAGATACGCTAAGATATGAATCTTGTCTATACACTATTCATGCAATCAATGCAGTAAGATGTGTCTAGACTTTAAGGATGATAAGCAAGAAATTTTTCCTAAGGATGATAAGTAGATAATTTTCGACACAATAATGATAAGCAAAACTTTTGACATGCAGACACGGTCGAAGTCCAGACTCACTAATGCATCCTAACGACTTTTCAGTTAGACACACTAATGCAGACCTGGTTCGCTAAGACCACCACTCTGATACCACATGTAATGACCCGTCCTAATCCATAAGAACGAATACAATAATATATGATTACATTGCGAGGTATTTGACCTCTATATGATACATTTTACAAACATTGCATTCTTTTTGAAAGACCAACTTTCATTACATCGAAAGTTGACAAAATGCATACTATTTCATAATATCCATCTATAATTGATTTAATCTGTCATTTACTTAATCATAATCTTTACTGAATTCAACGACTTGAATGCAACGTCTTTTGAAATATGCCATGAATGACTCCAAGTAATATCTTTAAAATGAGCAAATGCACAGCGGAAGATTTCTTTCAAATCTGAGAATAAACATGCTTTCAAGTGTCAACCAAAAGGTTGGTGAGTTCATTAGTTTATCATAATCATTCATTTCCATTATTTTAATAAACCACAAAATTTTTATTAAACATAATTCCAATAGCAGAATCATCTCTTGTGCATAAAGGTAAAACCATTTCCAATAATATAATAGACCACAAGATTTTCATTTTTCATAAACATAATCCACAAGCAGAATCCTCTCGTTTGCATTAAGGTAAAATCATTCATATGGTGAACACCTGGTAACCGACATTAACAAGATGCATATAGAATATCCCCAAAATAGAATCCTCTCATCTGTATAACAGAATCCTCTCGTCTGTATAAAAATCGAAGTACTAAAGCATCCGTACCTCGGACGGGGTATGTTAGGCCATAGATCTATCTTTAGGATTCGCGTCAATTAGGGGTATTGTTCCCTAATTTTTAGGTTACCATGCTAAAGGGGCATATTCGACTTTGATCCATTCAACCATATAATGTAGTTTCTATTACTTGTGTCTATTTCGTAAAATATTTATAAAAGCGCATGTATTCTCAGTCCCAAAAATATATATAAAATGGGAGTAATGAAACTCACAAAACTGTATTTCGTAGCAATAATGCATATGACGGCACTGAACAAGTGCAAGGTTGGCCTCGGATTCACGAACCTAAATTAAGTATATATATTTATATGTTGGTCAATATTTGTCTTAATAAATTAGGTCAAGTAATAGTGTATCACAATCCTAATGCTCGAGACTAATATGCAAAAGTCAACAAAAGTTCATTTGACTCAAAAAAATGATTTCCAAAATTTATACATGATTATTATATAGTTTAAATATCGTCGTTTTATATTTTTAAATATTTTTAAAAGATTTTATTAGAGTAAATAACATAATTCATGTATTATAATAAAAATATACTTTTATATATCTAAAGTAATAAAATTTATAAAGTTCATTTAATATCATAAAAAAATAATATGATGGGTAGTATTAATGTAATTATATTACACTTAGAAAAATATCTTTGTATTACATATTTATTTGATAAAATAATATCGATAATAATAATAGTAAGTAAAAGTTGTATTATTTTGTAATAAAATTTTTTATAAAAATGATAGTTTCAATATTAATAATAATTTTAGTAATAATAGTGATAAAAATAATGAAAAACGATAATTTTATCTAAGTCAATATCTTACGATATTTTAATTTCATCATGATACTCACACTCATTATTTCCTAATCGATTCGTTTAATAGCTTTTAATCGTCTTTTATATCGCGTTCATTTTAATGATAATACTAGTAATCATAATAATTAAGTGTTACTAATATTAGTTTTAATTATAATAATACTTATAATAATAAATATTATGATAATGATAATACTAATAACTATTTTAATGATACTAATAATACTAATTATAACTTTAATGATAATAACGATAGTAATAATAATAAAAATAACAATTTTTAATGATAATACTTTTTATTGATAATGATAATAATAATAATAATAATAATAATAATAATAATAATAATAATAATAATAATAATAATAATAATAATAATAATAATAATAATAATAATAATAATGATAATAATAATAATAATAATAATAATAATAATAATAATAATAATAATAATGATAATAATAATAATAATAATAATAATAATAATTAGATAAAAATTAGAACGACGATAATAATAATCATTTTTACAAAAATTCAATTGACTATAACTTCTAATACGTTCATCGAAACCATTCGAAATCTAAATGAAAAGTTCTTAATTTTTCGCTAGCTTTCCAACGACATGCATATCTTATACCTTATCTCAATCGCAGGTGTAACTAATTCAAGATTCTACATAACCTATCTAATGGTAATATCAAAAGTACAAGCATGCATAATCCTATATACTCGAGCACTAGTCAAGGATATACTATTAATATGTAAAAATTAAATTATGAGTACTTACGTATCAATATTGAGATTCAATATTGCAGGAAAGGTACGTAGACACAACGGAGATGATAAATACTAGATTGACCTCACGAGCATACCCATGAACCATACTCATCACCTCCATAGCTATAACACATAATTTCCTTAGCTCTATCCCGCTCATAATATCCGTTTTAAAATAACTCGCGCGTACCCTTGTCGTAGTATTTTATGTAATATACTACTAATATTAATATCATAAGATTAATAATAATCTTTATTAGTAAATAATAAAATAAATAAATGAAATAAGTAATACAGAGTAATATATGGAGATAGATAGAAAAAAATGAATCAGAATTCAGAACGTTCGAGTTTTAAAAGGAGTGAACCACACCTAACCCCTCATTCACTAGCATGAGAAGTGTGTGGAGAGCTCATGCGAGTGCATGAGACATCATAACAGCTCACACGCATTCATTTCATCCACCGACGGTTTCATTGTAACTTAAGTTTTATATATATATATATATATATATATATATATATATATATATATATATATATATATATATATATATATATATATATATATATATATATATATATATATATATATATATATATATATTATTTAATACATAATATATTTAATCTTTAGAATTAATTAAATATTATATTATATTTACGTGCGTAGTAAAAATGTAATTTTTGTTCAAATGACTCGTACATTGTCACTCGACTCATGTTCCACTTTCGGTTTTTTGAGCGCACTTTCGTACGTTTAGAAAACTAGCCTTTTACGTTACGCGACGTGTTCCCTTATTAATAATTTGACTTACTCATCAATAAATTACCTTATAAAAAATGTTGTTTATAAAATTGAGCGTTGTGATCATTTGCTTCTATAAATCAGTGACTCGTTGTTTATCAAAATATATTATTTTAAATCAGGACGTTTTATATATATATATATATATATATATATATATATATATATATATATATATAAAATTGTAAATTTGTACATAATATATATGTTCGAAATATTTATCTAATGATATAATATTTAGTCTTTCAAAACCAATTATATTTCAAAGTTCGTTTTATATAATTTAACTCTTTTTAAATATTAGTAGTTATTCTACCAAACAATGTTTTTAATATGAAAAACTAAATGGTTGATTTATCAAGGGACACTAGTTAATCAAGGTAAAGTACACTTTTGAAATTTAAACGGAAATGATTACTAACCTTTGACTAACTCTCGTTAATGACACTTTTGTAAATCACTTTTACCAAATATTTTGGATACCGTTAAAAAGAAAAGGTTTTCTAATTCAAAGTGGACCTCTTAACAGAGACTCGTAATCATAATTCAATGTATCTAATATTTCAATCTCTTTATATTATCTTTTAATTCCATCGATAATTATTCTAAATATATTTTGAAACAAATACGTTTATGTAAAGTATTATTCGTCTAATACTTTGTTAATGTTTTCAAGTTATAATATATACACATATATATCTATAATCATATCTGTTCATCTAATGGTTCGTAAATCATTGGAATTTGGTCGAGGTTAAATGAATGTATGAACACAGTTTAAAATTCTTAACAAACTTTGCTTATCGTATCGGAATAATGTAAAGATTTAAAGTTTAATTTTGGTCGGAAATTTCCGCGTCGTCACAATCTGTGTACATAATTCGGCAGAAAACGTTGCAATTTATAGGACTTGGCCTCACTTTAGCTGCCATGCGATTGCATGGATTTTGTGCTTCGAGGCCATGCAATCGCATGGCCTTCTGATCCAGCTCACATTCACTTGTCTTCTTGTTTGCAACGTTTTTATTTAATATATATAATATATATATAATTTTATGAATTATTTATATATTATATTATATTCATGTGCATAGTTGACTTGTAATTTTAGCTTCGTTGCGTCGCCCGTTGATAGTTGGTTCATGTCCCGGTTCCAGATTTTCGAACGTCCTTGCGTACGATTTAATATCTTGTACTTTGCGTTTTGCGACTTGTACTCTTGTAATTTTGAGACGTTTCTCATCAATAAATTGAACCACTTGGATTGTACTTTGTACTTTTTAGCTTTTTGGTCGTTTGCATCTTCAAATCGTCGATTCTGTCTTTTGTCTTCACCTTTTATTATTTAAACGAATATCACTTGTAAATAGAACAATTGTAACTAAAAGCTTGTCTTTCTTGAAGGATAATGCTATGAAATATATGTTCGTTTTTAGCATTATCAAACGTAGTTATTAGCTCTGTTATTGGGAAGTCGTGAACCCCGATTCAGAGTACACTATCTGTGTCACCCCTTGGTAAGAGAATTCTTTCGGATACAACGTAAGATCGATTGAGGCACACCGGTTGTAGTAAGTCTATCAAGCTTTGGACTCTAAATGAGGCCTCTTTCGTAGTGAAACATCTGACTAGACCCTTAGTAAATTGTCGGTCCTAGACCATGCTAGTGTAGTTGATAATGCTAAAAACGAACATATATTTCATAGCATTATTCCTCAAGAAAGACAAGCTTTTAGTTGCAATTGTTCTATTTACAAGTGATATTCGTTTAAATAATAAAAGGTGAAGACAAAAGACAGATTCGACGAATTGAAGACGCAAACGACCAAAAAGCTCAAAAGTACAAAATACAATCAAAGAGGTTCCAATTATTGATAAGAAACGTCTCGAAATTACAAGAGTACAAGATTCAAAACGCAAAGTACAAGATATTAAATTATACGCAAGGACGTTCGAAAATCCGGAACCGGGACCAGAGTCAACTCTCAACGCTCGACGCAACGAACTAAAAATTACAAGTCAACTATGCACATAAATATAATATAATATTTAAATAATTCTTATAATTATTTAATATATTATATTTATTTATAAAACCGTCGGTAAACAAAGAGCCAAACTCGTGTGAGCTGTAAAAGCAAACTCCGCGACTCACGGAGTTTGTAGGCAAAAAAATGCCGCGAGTCACGGAGCCCCAATTTCTGAAAATCCCTATAAAGCCAACCGAATTCTGATCGCAAAAATCATCCTTTTTTCTTCTTCTCTCATAAACGTATTATATATATATATTATAATTTTAATTTTAATTTTAATTTTAATTCTAATAATAAGGGTATGTTAGCGAATGTTGTAAGGGTGTAAGTCGAAATTCTGTCCGTGTAACGCTACGCTATTTTTAATCATCGTAAGTTATGTTCAACCTTTTTACATTAATGTCTCGTAGCTAAGTTATTATTATGCTTATTTAATCCGAAGTAATCATGATGTTGGGCTAATTACTAAAATTGGGTAATTGGGCTTTGTACCATAATTGGAGTTTGGATAAAAGAACGACACTTGTGGAAATTAGACTATGGGCTATTAATGGGTTTTATATTAACTAAACAATACCTTGTTAATTTAATATAAAAACTTATAATTCGACGTATTTATATATAACCACATACGCTTGACTGGGTACGGTGGGCGGGATATCTATAAATACCAATAATTATTCATTTTACCGGATACGGAACTGGATTAATAGTTAATAGACTTGTTGAAACAGGGGTGAATTACATTCAAGGGTAATTGGTGTAATTGTTAACAAAGTAGTAAAACCTTGGTTTACACGCAGTCGATAACCTGGTGTATTCATTAAACAAAGTATTAAAACCTTGTTACAATTCGAATCCCCAATTAGTTGGAATATTTGACTTCGGGAATAAGAATAATTTGACGAAGGCTTTCGCTCTTTATATTTATGACTGATGGACTATTATGGACAAAATCCGTATGGACATATTAAATAATCCAGGACAAAGGACAATTAACCCATGGGCATAAAACTAAAATCAACACGTCAAACATCATGATTACGGAAGTTTAAATAAGCATAATTCTTTTATTTCATATTTAATTTCTTTTATTTTATATTTAATTGCACTTCTAATTATTGCATTTTTATTGTTATTGTATTTAATTGCATTTTTAATTATCGTACTTTTTAATTATCGCAAGTTTATTTTATCGCACTTTTATTATTCGAAATTTCATTATCGTTATTTACTTTACGCTTTAATTTAAGTCTTGTATTTATTTTTAATATTTTACATTTGGTTTTAACTGTGACTAAAGTTTTAAAATCGACAAACCGGTCATTAAACGGTAAAAACCCCCCTTTATAATAATAATATTACTTAAATATATATTTGTATTTTTATAAAAGTAAACTAATATAGCGTTAAGCTTTGTTTAAATATTTCCCTGTGGAACGAACCGGACTTACTAAAAACTACACTACTGTACGATTAGGTACACTGCCTATAACTGTTGTAGCAAGGTTTAAGTATATCCATTCTATAAATAAATAAATATCTTGTGTAAAATTGTATCGTATTTAATAGTATTTCGTAGTAAATATATAAGCTATTTCGTATACCCCGCTGCAAAAACATCAAGTTATTTTTGGCGCCGCTGCCGGGGATCTCTTAAAAGCCGAAAGCGCAACGCTACATAAAAAAAAAGATTTTTAGTTTACTTTTATTAAAATTCGTTTTTATAAAAATACGTTTTAAATATTCGAAAATATAAAAAGAAAAACAAAAATATAACTATTTTAGAAGTTTGATAAATATTTAAGTTTTATAAAGTTTCTTTAGTTTGTAAAAATATAAGTTTTATTTAATTTATTTTATAAATATATTTTATAAATATAAAAGACCGAAAAAAAAATAATATAAATATATATAAATCTATTTTTTTTAGATTGTTATAAAGTATTTTATTTTTATCTTAGTTATTAAAGATAAGTTTTATTTAAATTATATAAATATTTTAATTAGATTTTAAAACAGAAAATATAAAAACAGAAAATAGAAAATATAAAAAAAAAACGCGTCAATTAAAACTGTACCAGAGTTGAAATTTGGATCCCCGCGACTCGCGGGGTTTGCTGTTTCTAATACCGCAACTCGCGGAGCTTTTTCTGACACGCCTGCCAGAAACCCTAACTGCAATTAATGCGGAGTAATAATTATTATTATTAATTAATTAAGATTTAGGTTTTAATTAAATTAATATTTAATTTTAATCATTTAGTTATATTAAGTTTTAATTAGTTTTATTTATATATTTAAATGAATACTTTTATAAAATAATATAAAAATAATATTTTTATAAAAATTGTAATTTTTACAACTTTTAGTATATTTTTATATTTTATCCCTTTTTAATCGTTTTAGCGTAATATTTGTATTTTTCGCTCATATTTAGTTTTAAACTTAGTTTTTGCCATAGTTATTTTTACTTCTAGATTTTTAGGCTTTGCCGTAGAATTCCTTAAGTGCTTTTTCATTAGACTAAGATTTAGGTGCTTTAGAATTTTGCGACGCCTTTTTAAGTTTTAGTTTCTTTTTAAGTTATTTCCATTTGGGATTTAGTTTTTATTGTAAGCTTTAATATTTTTAGACGACTTTTACCTATGTATCAATTATCATTTCAATTAGTAATCTCAATTTGCGATTATAATTTTAAGTTAGTTGTAGTAATAATGTTAGGTTAGTCAAGTATTTTTAAGTTTTATAAGTTTCTTTTATTTTTCCGTCACCTTTTATTTTTCAACCAATTTTCTTTTTCGACCTTTTTCGACGAACTCTTTTTCTTTCTTATTTCTCGCTATTCTAGTTTTAGGACATAGATTTTTATTCTACTTCTTATCTAAATTTCTTAAAATTACGAAAATTTATTTTATGTGGTTAAATTGATAGACATCAAAATTTTCTGGTTCGTAGTAATAGTTGGATTTGTACGTGGACCGGGTTATTGGAGCCAAACAGTCCTCAATTATATTGAGACCAAACGAATCCTGCCCCTCTGCTGCATCTTTTGGCTATTCGAAACGTGGGCAAAATCAGAAAAGTCTATTGATTGGATAACTTATTATAATTTTTCTTTCCTTTTAAAAACTAATAGGATATTCAGTGAATGCACCGAGCAAGACGTTCACCACCTTTTGTACGTTCACCACCTGTAACTAGATCAAGACATTTAGCAAATATTACTGCCGTTGATTTTTCTTTAGAATCGTCATCCAGTCGACCAAGTACTCCAGTTCAAATTTCCGATAATCCATTTTTTGAACCCGACCTCACAATTGAGAATTCGGAGAATATTCAGGAACGATTCGTAGATCCTGAACCACTAAACTTTCCTCCGGAACCACCAATCATTCAAACAGAGATTGTTGAGGAACGAACCATTAAATCAGAATCCTCTAGTGATTCCGATTCAACAAATTCAATTATGGAGAATCTGGAACCTTTAAGTATGGAAGACCGAATGAGAGCTAAATGCACTGGCCAAGGTCACGCAATTACTCATCCAGACATTAATGCGCCAGATTATGAAATCAAAGGACAAATTCTACACATGGTGACTAATCAATGCCAATTTAGTGGTGCGCCGAAGGAAGATCCAAATGAACATTTACGTACCTTTAATAGGATCTGCACACTATTTAAAATCCGAGAAGTAGAGGATGAACAGATATATCTCATGTTATTTCCCTGGACTTTAAAGGGAGAAGCCAAAGATTGGTTGGAATCGTTACCTGAAGGGGCGATTGATACATGGGACGTTTTAGTTGAAAAATTTCTTAAACAATTCTTTCCTGCATCTAAAGCCGTAAGACTTCAAGCAGAAATTGTTACGTTCACACAGAAACCGAATGAAACTCTATATGAGGCGTGGACAAGATATGGAAAATTATTAAGAGGATGTCCGCAACATGGTTTAGACACCTGTCAAATAGTACAAATATTCTACCAAGGATGCGACATCACTACAAGGAAAGACATAGATATAGCAGCTGGTGGTTCTATTATGAAGAAAACCGAAACTGATGCTTACAAAATTATTGATAACACTGCTTCCCACTCACATGAGTGGCACCAAGAAAAAGATATCGTTAGATCATCTAAAGCAGCTAGAGCCGATTCTAGCCATGACTTAGATTCCATTTCCGCAAAGATAGATACTGTCGAGAGACGAATGGAAAAGATGACTAAAGATATTCACTCAATACGAATTAGTTGTGAGCAGTGTGGAGAACCACATTTGACAAAAGATTGTCTAAGTATTGAATTAACAATGGAACAAAGAGAGAATATTTCGTACATAAACCAAAGGCCTGGAAATAATTATCAGAATAATTATCAACCGCCAAGACCGATTTACAATCAAAACCAGAATTATAACCGAAATATTCCATACAACAACCAACAAGGTCCTAGCAATCAACAAGTATCCAATAATACTTACAATCAGCAAAGACCTAATTTTCAAAACAAACCACCACAACAAATCGATGATAAAAAGCCGAATTTAGAAGATATGATGACGAAGCTAGTTGAAACTCAAACGCAATTTTTCACATCTCAGAAACAAACTAATGAACAAAATGCTCAAGCATTTAGAAATCAACAAGCTTCTATTCAAAATCTGGAACAAGAAGTAAGTAACCTAGCAAGGATAATAGGTGAAAGAAAACCGGGAAGTCTACCTAGTGATACAAATGCTAATCCCCGAAATAAAACAGCTAAAGCCATTACCACAAGAAGTGGTACAACACTTAAACCACCTGAAATACCTGTAACTTCTGATGAAACTATTCCTACTCCACAAGAACCACAACCTGATCAAGATAAGGAAAAAGAACCGGTAGTTGAAAAGGTTAATGAAAATAACACAGTTAAGGCTAAACCTTATGTTAAACCATACCAACCACCACTTCCTTACCCAAGTAAAATGAAGAAAGAGAAACTTGAAGCCGAGCAATCCAAATTCTTGGATATGTTTAAACAGATAAATGTAAATCTTCCTTTCATTGATGTGATTTCAGGAATGCCTAGATATGCTAAATTCTTGAAAGATCTAATCTCAAATAGAAAGAAAATGGAAGAACTCTCGGCTGTTACTATGAATGCTAATTGTTCAGCAGTGCTGTTGAATAAGATACCAGAAAAATTATCTAATCCAGGAAGTTTCACAATTCCATGTTTTCTGGGTAGTCTTAGTTCAATAGAAGCATTGGCAGACTTAGGTGCTAGTATAAATCTAATGCCGTATTCACTATACGCTAAACTAGACCTTGGAGAATTGAAACCAACCAGAATAAGCATACAACTAGCCGATAGATCAATAAAATATCCTAGAGGGATAATGGAGAACATGCTAGTTAAAGTTGGTACTTTAGTATTTCCGGTAGATTTTGTTGTTTTGGACATGGAAGAAGATTCTCAAGTTCCTCTTATATTAGGAAGATCATTCTTAAACACGGCTAAAGCAATGATAGACGTGTTCGGTAAGAAATTGACCCTAAGTATAGAGGATGAGAGTGTTACCTTTTCAGTTGATAGAGCAATGCAACAACCACAATCTGCAGATGATACATGTTATTATATTCAAACTATAGATGCACATGCAGAATTATTAGAAAAATTTCCAGAATTACAAGGAACAGGAGAATGTTCTTTAGGAGAAGGTAATGAACCAATTGATGAAGCTGAAATGTTAGCTACACTTATAGCTAATGGATATGAACCAACAACAGAAAAATTTAAATGCTAAAAGAAGAAGACAGATATCGATACAAATCATCGATAGAAGAACCACCGAAATTAGAGTTAAAGCCACTTCCAAACCATTTGGAATACGCTTATTTACATGGTGAATCTGAATTACCTGTAATAATATCGTCTTCTCTTACTGAAAATGAGAAATCACAACTCATTTCTGTGTTGAAAGCTCATAAACCAGCCATTGCATGGAAGATTCATGATATTAAAGGAATAAGTACTTCGTATTGCACACATAAAATCCTTATGGAAGAAGGTCATAAAACATATGTGCAACGCCAACGAAGACTAAATCCTAATATGCAAGATGTAGTTAAGAAAGAGATTATTAAACTGCTAGATGCAGGTCTAATTTATCCAATTTCTGATAGTCTATGGGTAAGCCCAGTTCAATGCGTACCTAAGAAGGGTGGCATGACTGTCATTACAAATGAGAAAAATGAGCTTATTCCTACTAGGACTATAACAGGATGGCGTGTATGTATTGATTATAGAAAATTAAATGACGCCACCAGAAAAGATCACTTTCCCTTACCTTTCATAGATCAAATGTTGGAAATATTAGCCGGAAATAGTTACTATTGTTTTCTAGATGGATTTTTCGGATATTTTCAAATTCCAATAGCACCCGAAGATCAAGAGAAAACCACATTCACGTGCCCTTATGGTACTTTTGCTTACAAACGCATGCCATTTGGACTTTGCAACGCCCCTGCAACCTTCCAAAGGTGTATGATGGCGATTTTTCACGACATGATAGAAGAATGCATGGAAGTTTTCATGGATGACTTTTCAGTCTTCGGTGATACATTTGAATCATGTCTAGTTAATCTGGAACGAATGCTAATTAGATGCGAACAATCAAATCTAGTTCTTAAATCGGAGAAATGCCATTTCATGGTTAAAGAAGGCATCGTTCTTGGTCATAAAATTTCAAAAGAAGGAATTGAAGTGGATAGAGCTAAAGTAGATGTAATTGCTAAACTTCCACATCCCACCAATGTTAGAGGAGTTAGGAGTTTTCTAGGGCATGCCGGTTTTTACCGACGTTTCATAAAAGATTTTTCTAAAATTGCCACTCCTATGAATAAACTCCTAGAAAAGGATGCTCCATTCATCTTTTCAGATGAGTGTATCAAATCTTTTAATATTCTTAAAGAAAAACTCACTAATGCGCCGATCAAGATAACACCAAATTGGAATCTACCATTTGAACTAATGTGCGATGCAAGTGATTTTACAATGGGAGCCGTTTTAGGATAAAGGATTGAAAAACGATTTCAACCTATATATTATGCTAGTAAGACGTTACAAGGAGCACAAACGAACTATACAACTACTGAAAAAGAACTCCTTGCTATTGTCTTTGCTTTTGACAAATTTCGATCATATCTCGTTCTAGCAAAAACGGTGGTCTATACCGACCATTCTGCTCTTAGATACCTAATTTCAAAACAAGATGCTAAACCAAGATTAATCCGTTGGATCTTACTCTTACAAGAGTTTGATATTGAAATCCGAGATAAAAGAGGAGCAGAAAATCTCGCCGCTGATCATCTTTCTCGTCTTGAAAATCCCGAATTAGAAGTTCTAAATGAATCGGCCATACAAGACAACTTTTCTGATGAATATCTATTGAAGATAGATTATAATGAAATCCCATGGTTTGCAGACTATGCAAACTACTTAGTTTGTGGATTCCTTGAAAAAGGATTATCGTACCAAAAACGAAAGAAATTCTTCAGTGATATAAAACACTATTTCTGGGAAGATCCACATTTGTTTAAAAGTTGTCCAGATGAAATAATACGCCGATGTGTATTTGGAGATGAAGCCAGTAAAATATTAAACCATTGTCACACAGGACCAACAGGAGGGCATTATGGGCCTCAACTAACAGCAAGAAAAGTTTATGATGCTGGATTCTATTGGCCTACAATTTAAAAAGACGCACACCTTCTTTGCAAATCCTGTGATGCTTGACAAAGGGCCAGAAAAATAAGTCAACGTGATGAAATGCCACAAAATGTCATCCAAGTATGTGAAGTATTTGACATTTGGGGTATTGACTTTATGGGTCCATTTCCAAAATCTCATAATAATCTATATATACTCGTAGCCATTGATTATGTATCTAAATGGGTGGAAGCACAAGCTCTCCCAACTAACGATGCACGAGTTTAGTCAACTTTTTAAAACGTCTTTTTGCAAGGTTTGGAACACCGAAAGCTTTAATAAGTGATCGGGGTACTCATTTCTGTAATAATCAACTTGATAAAGTTCTTAAAAGATATGGAGTAACTCATAAAATCTCCACCGCATATCATCCACAAACAAGTGGACAAGTTGAAAATACAAACCGAGCTTTAAAACGTATTCTAGAGAAAATTGTAGGATCAAATCCGAAGGAATGGTCCATTAAATTGGAGGATGCACTCTGGGCTTTTAGAACAGCCTACAAAACTCCAATTGGAACCACACCTTTTAGACTTGTTTATGGAAAAGCATGTCATCTTCCAGTAGAAATTGAACACAAAGCATTTTGGGCTTTGAAGACATGTAATCTTGATTTACATGAAGCCGGACGTCTACGATTAAGTCAACTAAACGAATTAGAAGAATTAAGACATGAAGCATACGATAATTCGTTAATCTATAAAGAAAGAACGAAGAAATGGCATGATAAAAGAATCAGAAGTTCAAAAGAATTTAAGGAAGGAGACAGAGTTCTTCTTTTCAATTCACGATTCAAGCTATTTCCTGGAAAATTGAAATCAAGATGGTCTGGACCATTCATAGTTAAAAGAGTTTTTCCATACGGAACGATAGAATTAATAAATTCAAATGGGATTGAATTTAAAGTTAATGGTCACAGAGTTAAACACTACATACATGGTCCGATGGAAGTTGACAACGAAGTTAATCACAATTTCGACACCACAGCTAACTAAGTGTGGGGAGAATCAAGTCTTTAAAGGATAATATGTATTTCTGTTAGAGTTAGATTGTCTGTTTTCGTGTAGTTATCGAAAATGGAACCCGAATGGTCTTTTCCTAGCAGACCCTAAAGAACTAGTCTTCTCCCCCCATTCTGAATTTTTATTTTTTTTTAGGTTTTTAGGAAATGAAGACTGCCTGTGAACTAAACCATGGTCTAATGCTACACGCTTTGATCACTAAACGTAATAATGACACACTACCGAGTGAAATAGTATCAGTAATCAGAGAAAGAATGGACGGAGTTAGAAAAGAATCCAGATGCGAAGATAATAAGTTACAATTTGGTAAAGAAAAATCAAAATCCGCAGCGAAAAGAAGAGCACGACACCTAGAAAGATGTCACAAATGCGGAAAATGGTCACATGGAGGTAAATGTTCAAATAATCAAATCTATTCTAACACCGAATTTGTTACTTTATGCAGAGACGGACCGTTCATATGTTTAGAAGAAAAGACACTAAATGCTCGAGGTTACGCCTATGTAGCTATGAAAAACTAATTAAACCGACTATCTTATGAATGGGATAGATCATATAACTAAGAATACTATCTCACAGGTAAGTCTGTACAGTCTCAATTTTTATTTTTTTTATTTTTATTTTTAACCTTTTGATAATAAACGCTAATTTGTTCGCTATAAAGTATTAAATTGGTATTGAATAAAATTAGGTTTGGCGACCGAAATTATTGATATCATTCAAAAATTTATTACATCACTGCGAAATTTAACGTTTATTCTTAAGGTATAAATATCTTTAATCAATCAACCCAAAAATATTTCAAAAATTCGTCATGCGTTAAATTAGGTCTTGGAACCGAAATTACTTTACCGAAAAAAGGGGCGCATATTTTTGATAATATTTGATTGATTAAAGTGGGATAAAAAGCCAAAAAGATTTTTAATTTTATTTTTACCATGTTTTTTAAAATTAATACATAAATCTTAAATTAATATTGTAAACTTTGTAAAATCAATATATTTAAAATTGTAAATATTTGAAAAATTAATATAAGTTTGGTGTGAATTTATAATATGAATTTTTAAATTAAGTTTGGTGTGAATTTTTAATTTTTAAAATATGAATTTTTAATTTTATGCATTTCAAATTTTAAGTTTGGTGTGAATTTTTAATATTAATTTTGAATTTTATATTTAAATTGTGTGAATTTAAAAACAAAAATTTACTTTATCTCATTAAGTTAAAAATATGATTTTTAAAATTCGTCGTAAGTTGAAGACTAGGTCTTTGAACCGAAATTTCTTTACCCGAGGGAGGGACGAGAACTTTTATTATCATTATTTTTAATCTTATTGAATCAAAGTATGCCAAAAACATTAAAAAACCCAAAAATCTTAGCTTTTAAAACAATCGCTACAAAAAGACAAATTTTAAAATTTTGTCGAAGGACGGACTAGGACATCAATCCGAAACGACCTCGTCCTAAATAACAACGGAAACAAAATTTTAAAAATTAATTACTTAATTGTTTTATAAGTTAAAGATTATATATAAAAAAAAAATACCAAACTCCGCGATTCGCAGAGTTTGGAGGTTTAATCTCCGCGACTCGCGGGAAGATCGAATTACAGAAAAAAATAAAAAGAGCTGAAACAGCTCAGTCCACCCAACAGAGAAAAAAAAACACTGCGAAAACCCTCAAAAAAAACACGAAAAATACACCCCAAAATCACAATTTTTAACCGTTAATCATCAAATCTTTTACTAAAATCATGTTGAGAAGGATGCTATCAAGGAATTACTCAAGAAAAACGGTAAATTTCTACACCTAAACACCATTTAATCCGAAATTAGTGTTCTTGAGCAATTTTTTCCCCAATTCGATTTTGATGCTTTTTAGTGTAATTATGCTTAAATTGTTTATGTATTATGCTTGTATAACCTAGATTGATGCTGTTTAACATGATTAGAAGCCTTAAACTTCAAATTTTAAGTAATCTAGGGTTTGTGTTCTTGAGCAAATTTGGGGCTTTTTGATATAAACAGGTTATGGCCGATTTTTGTCATGAATTGATGCTAAATTAAGTAGTGTAACATGTTTAGGTAGTTAAATGATCCAAACATGATTGTAATTAAAGTGGACTTTTTCAAGTGGACTTTTTCAAGTCTAAAATTCATGAACTTGATTTTTGAGAGATAATGCCATTTGAAACTTGTTTAATTGCTAGTAATGATTATTTTGACATGTTATTTGAGTTGAATGCTTATGAACTTGGCGAACATTTTCGTATATGCTTATTTGAAAAAGTGTAGATTTGATAAAAATGTGAAAATGAGCTTAAGTTTGATATAAATTGATCATGTCATTGTAATTATTTTGATTGATGATTTTGCTGACACTAATGCATATTTGGATGCACAAAAATTGTGTTTGATGTGTTTTGCAGACTGAAAGGGGTGAATCTTCATCCCAAGCTGACAATGCTCCTGCTGAGAATGCGGAACAACAGGAGGTGGATAACAACTACAAGCAAGATATACCTCATCCAGTCATGACATTTTCTGATATGCACTTGGAAGAGTTGCACCCGAACCTGAGATTTGACAGACTTTGGATAGATTATCCAAAATACCAAAGGGGTTTGCATACTCTTCATTCTAAAGTTGTTGAGGTACCTAGGGTCATAGAATGGGGACCCTTAGAAGCTGTAGAATTGGTCGGGCCAATTAGGGAATTACTTGCACAGAGGTATGGTAATTCTACTTTTAATGACTGGGTACGTTTATTCACCATGCGTAGACCTGTATATAAAGTATGGTGTGAAGAATTGTTATGTAGTATAGAATTAAATGATCGGGTAGCTAGTTTAACCGATCGATCTTTTATTAGATTTTTGTTAGGAGGTTCGATGCGCCACATGTATTTACTAGACATGGCTCAGGCTTTACGTATATATACGCCTGAGGAGTTAGCATCTGCCGATTGTAGAGGGTTGATACTAAATGGTAGAAAGATAGATGAAAATTTTGATACACATGGTGTATGGAGTCAAATGACAAGCCATCACTGATTCAAAGGGGGAAATTACTCTTATTTGGATATACATAGAGCTGAATTAAGAGTGATTCATAGGTTTTTAGCTAATTCGATTACACAAAGAGGTAAGAACAAGGAAAAGGTAAATGAACAGGATTTGTTTTACCATATGTGTATTCGAGACCCACAAAGCGCTGTAAGTATACCGTATTGTGTGGGTTATTATTTATCAGCTATGATTAGGGGGATGAGACCGCATAGCATAATAGGAGGTGGTATTTTTATTACTTTGATTGCTGAATATCTCGGTGTGGATATAAGTCGGGGGGGATTATTAGTCGAAGAACCAGAACCCCGCGATACTATAGGTTTAAATGTATACCATGGTGCGAAAGTTTTGAAGAGGCGAAATAACGCCGCAGTACAATACCATGGTAGACATCCACAGGTTGAGAGAAACTAACAGCAAGGTAATGTAGGAGGGGGAAATGAGATGCAAGAAATGCAAAGGTTTATAGCTGCACAGGAGTACGAAAATGCTAGACAGAGAGCATTTGAAGATTGGCAAGTTCATCAAAACCAAATCATAGCTTATTGCCAACATATAGGTAGAAACTATATTCCTACTCCGAAACCCATCTTCCCTCCCTGGTCTATAGAGATGCAACCACCGTATCCTACGTATAACCCTGCCGAAGCATTCTATAGAACCTATGGTTATGCCTGGAACCCCTATTGGTACCAGTATCATCCCTAGACTACTTAGTTTTATTTATTTTGTAATTTGTAATGTTGATACGTTTAATACTTATGTTAATATTGTAATAGTTTTTATAATTTTCTAACTTTTATTCTTAGATTTTAATAATTTTTGAATGTGGGGTAATATACCAAACTTCAAAAATATGTATATATGTTTGCAGTTTATCTTATGTACACAACAGGGTAAAACAACGCATTTTCAAAGACTGGCATTAAGTTCAGCAAAAGCAACTAATTTTGACGACAAGATGCAAAATATATGTGAAATAACAACAAGACGGAATGAACAAATGATGTGCACCATTTATCATTCAGCAAACAAACGCCAATATATTTGGAAACTTTGGTAAAATTTAATCATTTTCACACAAATCACCCTCAATAATTTAATTTGTTACTGATTTGTTGCAAATGAGGGCATTGCAAGATCTTAAGTGTGGGAAGGGGTTAAATTCTTTCGGATTTTTAAAATTTTTATTTTATACACTTGGTTACCATTAAAAAATACTAGTAAAGTAGTAGTTGTATTAGAATCTAGTGCTCTCTGATAACAAAGAACAGCCCTAGTCTTATATACTGACTACCCAATTCTAGTAAAAATTTTCAAAATTTTCAATTAAATGAACTCAAAATCATGTTTATACATATTTATGAACGATAAAACTAGGTTTTAACACCGAAATTATTGTTACCTCGGAAAGGACATAAATTGAGAAACAAACCAAAATGTTAAAATTCATTTAAAATGGAATAGAGGACGATAAAAAGGAAAATAAAAGCCAAGTGTGGGAAAATTTACCAAGTTATCTTAAACATATGTCACATATTTTTGTACAAATAACTGAAAATACTTTTGCTTTGGACTAAACTAAACTGTTTTACCCGATGAAAGAAAAGAAGAGATGGATCTACACGATGAATCAATTCCATCATTAAAAGGAAGTAAAGTCTTCCAAAAAAGACACGCGCTTCTTGATTTAGGTCTTGAAGTTGTCGTCCAGACCAGCTGTAGGTTGACGAAAAATCTAGAAAAGTCATCACTAAAATCAGCAGGAAATCCACGGACCTCAGCATTAAACAGGGTCGCCAAGTGGTCAGATTTATCCTAACCATGAGAAGGATTTTTCTCGTACAATGGGGGGCACCATGCAAATTAGCTGGATAAGACTAATAAATCAGATCCCCAGAAAGGATAATCTCCTTAAAAGATCAAAAATCAGCTTTTAATCCTGATATTACTCAATCCTAGAGATTGACCTTAAAGATTGAGAATTCAAACTCATGGAATTCAATGATATCTAAACTCAAGCTTGAACGAGAAAATATTTTGATCAAAATTACAAACCGATTTGTTTTCTGAAAACCCTATTTTCAATGCGTTCATTACCATTGAACGTAAAATCCTAGGAATTCACCTGGAATTCATTAGGTCACCTGAACCAAATCGGGTGTCAACCGTAAGAACGGTGGTTGCATAGTGGTCAAAGACAGGACCTTGTGCCAGACCGAAAAATAATAAGGGTGAGCTTTACTATTGCTCCTACCAAGGATAGTAATTGCGTCTGACACGTTATAGACCATAATTAAAAGCATGTCAGGGGACATTGCCTTAACAGTTGCTTGTTCAACGCTTTCCTTTACAACCGGACGGTAGTTTACCGAAAGGTAATATACGGGACAAGTAAACTGGACGTGTTGCTTTCCAAATACAAGGTTAGCAAGTGGGTGACACAAAACCGCAAGTTTTGAGCTAAAATTTTCAAATCTGAAACCCACCAAACCCACAAAAATATTTTGCAAACACCGGTAAAGGGTTATTCCGGAAAACTTATCTAGGGTAAAAACTAGATTTAATTTTCAAAAGATCAAATGTTTTTATAAAGATCCAATTTCCTTAATGGATCTAAATTTTTATAGTCATGTGAGACTGTAAACCATATCGTTATTACCATTGTTTATACCGCCGTATAGAAATCACTGATGTACAAAGTGTGAAGAATAAAGAAGTGATTCTAGTATTTCAAGACGATATTGCTTGAGGACAAGCAACGCTCAAGTGTGGGAATATTTGATAATGCTAAAAACGAACATATATTTCATAGCATTATTCCTCAAGAAAGACAAGCTTTTAGTTGCAATTGTTCTATTTACAAGTGATATTCGTTTAAATAATAAAAGGTGAAGACAAAAGACAGATTCGACGAATTGAAGACGCAAACGACCAAAAAGCTCAAAAGTACAAAATACAATCAAAGAGGTTCCAATTAAAGATAAGAAACGTCTCGAAATTACAAGAGTACAAGATTCAAAACGCAAAGTACAAGATATTAAATTGTACGCAAGGACGTTCGAAAATCCGGAACCGGGACCAGAGTCAACTCTCAACGCTCGACGCAACGGACTAAAAATTACAAGTCAACTATGCACATAAATATAATATAATATTTAAATAATTCTTATAATTATTTAATATATTATATTTATTTATAAAACCGTCGGTAAACAAAGAGCCAAACTCGTGTGAGCTGTAAAAGCAAACTCCTCGACTCGCGGAGTTTGTAGGCAAAAAAATGCCGCGAGTCGCGGAGCCCCAATTTCTGAAAATCCCTATAAAGCCAACCGAATTCTGATCGCAAAAATCATCCTTTTTTCTTCTTCTCTCATAAACGTATTATATATATATATATTATAATTTTAATTTTAATTTTAATTCTAATAATAAGGGTATGTTAGCGAATGTTGTAAGGGTGTAAGTCGAAATTCTGTCCGTGTAACGCTACGCTATTTTTAATCATTGTAAGTTATGTTCAACCTTTTTACATTAATGTCTCGTAGCTAAGTTATTATTTTGCTTATTTAATCCGAAGTAATCATGATGTTGGGCTAATTACTAAAATTGGGTAATTGAGCTTTGTACGATAATTGGGGTTTGGATAAAAGAACGACACTTGTGGAAATTAGACTATGGGCTATTAATGGGTTTTATATTAACTAAACAATACGTTGTTAATTTAATATACAAACTTATAATTCGACCTATTTATATATAACCACATACGCTTGACTGGGTACGGTGGGCGGGATATCTATAAATACCAATAATTATTCATTTTACCGGATACGGAACTGGATTAATAGTTAATAGACTTGTTGAAACAGGGGTGAATTACATTCAAGTGTAATTGGTGTAATTGTTAACAAAGTAGTAAAACCTTGGTTTACACGCAGTCGATAACCTGGTGTATTCATTAAACAAAGTATTAAAACCTTGTTACAATTCGAATCCCCAATTAGTTGGAATATTTGACTTCGGGAATAAGAATAATTTGACGAAGGCTTTCGCTCTTTATATTTATGACTGATGGACTATTATGGACAAAATCCGTATGGACATATTAAATAATCCAGGACAAAGGACAATTAACCCATGGGCATAAAACTAAAATCAACACGTCAAACATCATGATTACGGAAGTTTAAATAAGCATAATTCTTTTATTTCATATTTTATTTTCTTTATTTTATATTTAATTGCACTTCTAATTATCGCATTTTTATTGTTATTGTATTTAATTGCATTTTTAATTATTTTACTTGTTAATTATCGCAAGTTTATTTTATCGCACTTTTATTATTCGAAATTTCATTATCGTTATTTACTTTACGCTTTAATTTAAGTCTTGTATTTATTTTTAATATTTTACATTTGGTTTTAACTGTGACTAAAGTTTTAAAATCGACAAACCGGTCATTAAACGGTAAAACCCCCCTTTATAATAATAATATTACTTATATATATATTTGTATTTTTATAAAAGTAAACTAATATAGCGTTAAGCTTTGTTTAAAGATTTCCCTGTGGAACGAACCGGACTTACTAAAAACTACACTACTGTACGATTAGGTACACTGCCTATAACTGTTGTAGCAAGGTTTAAGTATATCCATTCTATAAATAAATAAATATCTTGTGTAAAATTGTATCGTATTTAATAGTATTTCGTAGTAAATATATAACTATTTTGTACCCCTTTGCTTTAACATCAGTAGTCACCAAGCATATAAACTTCGTTCGTGCATGCTGAAGCATAGCAGTTGTTGTAAGCTTTACCTCTGCTAAGTAAGGCCATGGAACCCGGTCAGTGTTGATTAGTACACTGCACCATAATGTCATAATCCATCCTAATCCATAAGAATGAATACAATAACATATGATTCCATCGCGAGGTATTTGACCTCTATATGATACATTTTACAAACATTGCATTCGTTTTTAAAAGACAAACTTTCATTTCATCGAAAGTTGACAGGCATGCATACCATTTCATAATATATTCAACTATAAATGACTAAATAATATTCTTGATGAACTCAATGACTCGAATGCAACGTCTTTTGAAATATGTCATGAATGACTTCAAGTAATATCTCTAAAATGAGCAAATGCACAGCGGAAGATTTCTTTCATACCTGAGAATAAACACGCTTTAAAGTGTCAACCAAAAGGTTGTTGAGTTCATTAGTTTATCGTAATCAATCATTTCCATAATTTTAATAGACCACAAGATTTTCATTTTCATTTCTCATAAATATAATCTCATATCAGGCATTTCGCAAACTGTATAGAGATAAAAATCATTCATATGGTGAACACCTGGTAACCGACCTTAACAAAATGCATATAGAATATCCCCATCATTCCGGGACTCCCTTCGGACATGATAAATTCGAAGTACTAAAGCATCTGGTACTTTGGATGGGGCTTGTTGGGCCCAATAGATCTATCTTAAGGATTCGCGACAATTAGGGTGTCTGTTCTCTAATTCTAAGATTACCAGACTAAAAAGGGGCATATTCGGTTTAATAATCCAGCCATAGAATGTAGTTTTAAGTACTTGTGTCTATTACGTCAAACATTTATAAAATTAGCGCATGTATTCTCAGTCCCAAAAATATATATTGCAAAAGCATTTAAAAAAGGAGCAAATGAAACTCACAATACTGTATTTTGTAGTAAAAATATATATGACGATATTGAACAACTGAACAATGCAGGGTTGGCCTCGGATTGACGAACCTATATCATTTGGATATCTATTAAAATATATAATGGAAATCACATAATTTCATTTATTAATTTATTTATATATTTGAAGTTATATAGAATTTATACTAAATTCTATTTAAAAATGTATACGTATTTTATACTTTAAGTTATATGTTATATATATTTAAAATTATTAATATCTATACATTTAGTTATATTAATATATCTATATTATATATATATATATATATATATATATATATATATATATATATATATATATATATATATATATATATATATATATATGATTAATATTAAAAAAATATCAATAGTTTGTTATATGCAAGTATTTATATAAGTAATATTAATATTTTTGATATATAGTTATATGAAATATTAATACGGTTATAGTATATGAAATAAGTATATTTTATGTACAAAATATTTATCCGTTTAAAAATAATAGTTTTGATAATAATGATTTGCAATTAATAATAGTAATAATAACTTTATTAATAATGATAATACTAATATAAATGATATTGTTAATAATGATACCTATGTTAATAATTGTAACATCCCGTGATATTCCGTTAAATTTATTTTAACACCGTCTTTTTTTTATATAATATCTTTCGTTATTCAAATTTGTATCTTTCGTTAACTAACGTTCATAATATTCTCGTTATCTAATTATAAAGTCATCCGTTACTCGAACGTTTTTAAGATATTCGTTGGGTTAATTCCCGCACCCGCTTTGAAACTCGAGGGACCGAGATTGCCAAATGGGCAAACTAGTTGACTAGGTCAACTAGTCAACCCACTTACCACACCCATTCATTTCATCTCCACCTCCCACCTTCATCCTCCTCTTTCTCTCTACTTCCCATTTTTGAACTCAAAACCCTCAAACATAAAATCATCATCTAAATCCGATTGGAGAAGCAAACATCAAAACAAATTGTACTTTTGGAATCCTCGTTTCATCCTCTTCGATTTGATACTAGTCTCATGGCATGGGGTAAGAATTTCTCATGAAACCCTAACTTGTTAAATTCATTTTTAGACTTGTCAAGTGGTTAATTAGTGTCTATGGCTCGTAGGGATGTCGTGTATGTAATTTGTATGCTCGTTCTTCGTGTTTTGAAAATATGACATGAACACCCAAATGGGTCTAGCTTAATCTTGAGTTTTGGTTGCTCAAATGATGTTATAAGATAAAGTGTATGTGTTAAAAGTGTTAGTTACTTCATTAGCTTCGTTTTGATATGTTGGATGATGATAAACTAGCTCAATAACATGAAATGTGTTTTTGGTGAATCGATTATCGTTTTGGTAGGAACTTGATGCGGTTGAATGCTAGTTGAGACACTTGTTTGAATGTATGCTAGTTAACTAGTTAAATTGTATGCGTAAATAGCTTCGAAATGGTGTGATGTATGCTAGCGTTTGATTAGTGAAACATAAGTCTCATTTGTGTCGAAATTGATTTTGAAACGATAACGTGGCTAGTGATTTTGACGTAGTGAATGTTTATTGAAACTTGGAATATGCGTCTAGTTGCAATGTATGCGTTATTACCTTCGAAACGGCATAACATACATGTAAATTGGTTGCCCGAATCATAAAATGCGTTTTTGGAACTTGAACTTTGATTATGAATGTTTAATTGTGGTTTTGGTTGTTATAAGTGGAAGTTTGATTGATGATATGTGTTTAGTTGCATTCCTCGTCAAAATACCTTTCCAACGATGTATGATAGGCGTTATAAGTGTTTGCGGGTCAAGAGTGGTGTTAGAATTGGTTTTGGCTCGTGCATAGTTTGAAAGACAGAAAAATAGCTGAACTACAGGTCGCGCGGCGCGCACCCTACCCCGCGCGGCGCGCCAAATGGCCTGGACAGATTCTGACCTCCATGTCCCTTTTAACGTGAAATGTTTGACTAGCTACCGACCTCCGATTCACATGAAACTTGTTTTAATATACTTGTATACGAATAATTAGCATGGAAAATTTGTCCGGGACCCGACCCGAACATGTTGACTTTTTCGTTGACTTTGACCCGACCAAGTTTGACTTTTTGTCAAACTTAACCAAATACTTATGCAACCTTTCTAACATGATTAATTACTTGTAACTTGCATGAAACTTGACTAGTTGATTCACATGTTAATATAATCGAGTCGTAACGAGCCATATGACTAATTGAACATCTTTGACCCTTCGTGACTATCGTTATTGATCAGTGTTGCAAAACTCGGTATAACTCGGCGAGTTCTCGCCGATTTTTCGTTTTAACTTGCTCACCGAGTTCTCGGAACTCCAACTCGGTCTAAAACTCGGTCAACGGTGGTCAACCGCCGGCCAACGCACGAAAACCTCAAATCGACACCAGATCTGCTCTTATTCTGAAATCGTGAACGATTTTCTCACTAGATCTACTAGAATCAGTAACAAAATGATGAAAGATGGAGTTGTTTGAAATTGGGGAAGATGAATGTAAGAAAGAGTGAAAATGAGTGGTCATGATGAAAGAGAAAACGTACTAGTGCACCCCATCTACCTTCTTTATTGTTTATTTTCATGTCCACTTCTTTTTATGTAGACCCCACATAATATTACTGTAACTTTTACTTGCTACGTATATACCAACTAGAGTAATAGAATTTATATCTATATTCATAAATATAAGAATTTGTTTGCCTTGTGAAAGTAGTATTCCAAATTTTCATACAGAAAAACAAGTTGAGATTATTCCTTTTCTGGTAAAAAAACATGTTAAAATTATTTCTTTTATGATTTATTTAATATATTTATATAGTTATTTATCAAAGTCAACGAAAGTCAACATCCGATTTCTCCCCCGAGTTCTCCCCGAGTCGCCGAGAACTCCTCAAAATCCTCATGCCGAGTTCTCTCCGAGTCGCGAGTTTTACAACCTTGTTATTGATACAACCTACTTGTTTAGGTCGAGATTAGCTTTGTCTTTGCACGCGTTTACTCGTTGAAGTACTTTATTAACTCTTGCGCTCAAGGTGAGATCATAGTCCCACCTTTTCAACAACTTTTATACTTTTAAATCGTGGGCTGAGAAAACATATACTTTGTTACATCTTGTACTACTTACTTTTATGTTTTGAACACAAGTGTGAAAACAAACATTCCACGTGCGAGTTAGAACAAAAATGCCTCAATTCGATTATCATTAGTTACACTTGCAGGGTGTAAGCGAGAACTTATATTGTGTGGCCATACGGGTTTAACAAACCCTCATTCGGACGGTTCGCTACCGTTATGCGGATGAAATATATTTTTGTGTTTTAGTGTGGGTTCTAGCACTGTGTGATGGGGTAACGTTGGTTAAGTTTTGATAATTGAGTGCTCGCGTATAACAACACTTTTGGAATGCAAATGATTTGGATAATCTACGTTATGGAAATACAAAATCTTGTGGTTCAAAAACAACGTTTAATACTTACTAAACCTATGATTTCACCAACGTTTTCGTTGACAGATTTCTATGTTTTTCTCAGGTCTTGCACGATATGTGATACATGCTTCCGCTCACTATTTGATACTTGCATTGGATGTCGAGTATACATGCATTACTTGGAGCATCTTTTGACTTTACTTTAAACCGTGTCGCCTAGATTTCAAATGTACTTATAACCTTGTAACTTAACTTTTGGTTGAACAATTCTTGTAAACTTTGAAAACAATCTTTATTTTGAAATGAGGGTGACATATTTTGGTCAAACATTGTCATAAAGACTTATGACCAGGTAATGGGACCCACGTAGTCGACGCCGTCACTTGACGATTTGTCGGGGTCGCTACAAGTGGTATCAGAGCCTTGGTTGTAGGGATTTAGAGTTCATTTGTGTTCACCCCGAGTCATAGGGTACATAGGTGAATCTAGACTACAACCGGCATATAGACTGAAGTAGGAATTACTTGACTATTTGTGCATTTATACTCGAACTCTTCTATCATATCTAACTCGTATTCGATCTTGATCTTACGTTGATAAATTTTGTTGACGCGCCACCTTGACTTTATGAAGTAATGTTAAATGCACATGAGAATCAGGGTAATATAATTTCCGGGATTATATTACGGTGATTCATATGGACATTCCGACATTATGACATAAAGAATTTAAGGCGAGTCAAGGAAAATTTTCTCTACATCATCATTCCCTATCATGATTAGTATTATTGAGAATACTAATCAACGATATTCTTGTGTCTTGAAGGAACAATGCCTCCCCGTCGCGGACCACGTAATGAAACTTCCGAACAAGCTTTTCAACGCATGATAGCCACCGCCATAGGTGCGGCTATGGCTAGTATCTCCTCCGACATCAATAACAACCACAACCACAACAACCATGGAACCGGTAATTCAAACGAGGGTTGCTCCTACAAAACTTTCATGGGGTGCAAACCTCACACCTTCGATGGGACCGGAGGACCGGTTGTGCTCACCCGATGGTTTGAGCAAACAGAAGCCGTTTTTAGCATAAGCGGTTGTCAGGACCAAGACAAAGTCAAATATTCCACCCACACTTTTGCCGGTATCGCCCTCACATGGTGGAATACGTATGTGCTGTCGGTGGGTATCGATGAAGCCCACACACTCTCATGGGCCGACTTAAAGAAAAAGATGATCACGGAATACTTCCCGCGCGAAGAGACCCGTAAGCTCGAACACGAACTAAGAACTTTAAAAGCGGTCGGGAATGACCTAAAGGCATATAATCAACGATTTTCTGAGCTATCCTTGATGTGCCCAAACCTCGTGACCCCCGAATCTCTAAGGGTTGAACTTTACATGGATGGTCTTCCCAAGAGCATCAAACAAGGAGTAATGTCATCCAAACCCAGTAATCACCAAGAGGCCCTGAATATGGCCCGTCAATTGATCGAAACGGTAGACGAAATTGAAGTGCCGGCACCTAAAGCCGAGGATGAGTCGGGTGACAACAAAAGAAAATGGGAAGCCCCCCAATCGAGTAAGTACAACAACAACTTTTCCAAGGAACCTCTCACCCCCGTCGGCAAGAAAAGTTATGCCGGGACACGACCTTTTTGCAACAAATGCCACAAGCATCATTTTGGTGAATGTGGCAAGCTAATTTGCCATCGGTGCCAAGGTAGTGGTCATATTGCCAAGTATTGTGGAAGTACCGCCCCCGTCACTCAAAAGGGGCCCGACGCACCAAAGCTGAGTATTTGCTACAAATGTGGCCAATCGGGTCATTTTAGGAATGAATGCCCAAAGAATAAAGCAAAAACCAACGCGCGCCGTTGAACTTACAACATCGACACCTAGGATGCCCGAGACGATGATGGACTAGTCACGGGTACGTTTCTTCACAACAAACCGTATATTTCATACTTATTCGATTCGAGTACCGTTAGACGTTTTATAACCAAGGATTTGACTCGTGCTCTTTATATTCCACCTCTTTCCCCCAGATACTACTTAGACGATTTAAGTGACCGACGGAAAATATTGTGTGCCTATAAATATTATCGGAGGATATACGTTAAGAAATTGAACTCGACACCAATAGAACTAAGGAACTCAAAACCTATTCATTAAGGAGAAATTGTTGCCCTACATTTATGTATAGATTATTGTGAACTAAGAAATTTTCGGTTGGAAACCGATACCCTCTCCCTCGCATCCATGACCTCATGATTATTTGCACGAATCCCGTATGTTCCAAATCGACCTCCGTTCCGGTTATCATCAATTGGGGGTTAAGTGAGACGATGTCACCTAAGCCACTTTCCGAACTCGCAACGTTAGTTGTAAATCTCTCTTAGTACCGTTTGATTTATTTAGGGCTCGCCCGTATCCATAAACCTCTTGAACCGCGTATGCAAATTCATATAGACTAATCTGTTATCGTATTTATAGATGACATCTTAACTTATTTAAGTAAAGAAGGAAAACGAACAACATCACCATCTTAAGCTCGAACTTTTGAGAAAAGAACAACTCTATACCAAATTCTCCGAGTGAGAATTTCTGTTGAACGAAGTCCAATTTTCTAGACCATGATGTTAATGGTCAAGGCATTACAATCAATCTCGAAATCAAGCCACATGTAATCAGGAAACTCTCCCAACTCAGACTTGTATTCGTAAAAATCTTAGATCTCACCGGTTGTTACCGAAGATTCATTTCTGACTTTTCTCGTGTTACACAACTTTAAACCTCTTCATGTCTGAGCCTTGAACGTGATTCTTCACACCAACCTTCCTAGCTAAATTCGTATAGCACTAGATGGAACTCAAACATGGAAATATTTCTACTTGAACGCCGAAAGGCATACTCTCTCGACTCAAAAATCAACATAACTAAAATTCGTTATTTTGCACGAAGAATTCAAATACTAAATTGTGGATCCGATCAATATTCTCGTCATCACGTACCACACTACATACCTCTGTTATTTCACCGTTACCGTCTGATATTACTGGAAATTAAGATAACACACAATCCAACGATACTTCACTCTTCTTTGACCTAACGCCCTTGTGTTTCTGATAATCGGTCAACTATTATTCAACCCCGAACTATACAACTACGTGTACTACCTCGTTTCTCTTTCAGACTTCAACTTTTGACAACTAGAGGCACGTTATGGCAACCTCGAGATGTAAACTCATCCTATTCTAAGTCCTCATTTCACTACTATCTTTACCGTTCGCATTTCCGTTTAAAGAAACTCCTTGTAACATTTCTCCATGGATAGAGAAACTCCTCATATTACATAAGTATTCGCCACGAGGGTGAATAGTCCTAACGAACATTTTTCGGACCCTAACTAACTTGTTCAAACGTATCTTAAGAGATTCTATTCCAACACGGTGTATCTTTGTCAATTATTCCGTATCGAAATACTCGTTTCACTTCTAGTTTTACAAGAAACCTTGGGAACCCGCTTAGACATGAGTACCGCGTACCACCCACAAACTGACGAACAGAGCAAACGAACGATTTACGTCTTGGAAAGACATGTCACAAACTCGTATTGTCACCTTTAGTAGATCACTCTTACAACAGTAGTTACCACTCGTGTGTTCACGCGCACTTTCCGAAACCTTATATGACCGCTAATGTCATACCCCTGTTCATTTAACCAAAGCATCAACCACCGAAATCTGAACTCCATCAAGAAACAACAATTGAGATCGTTCAAGTCCGAGAAGGGCTCGAGACAACCCATTGTCGCCAGAAGAGTTATACCAAACTTAGAGGAGAACCTCACCAAACCCAGTGTGTAACCGCGTAATATTGGGAAACCGCACCTTGGAAGGGTGTAATCCATTTTGGGAAATCGAGAAAGACTATATCCGCAATATTGAACCTTCTGAAACCTTGGGGCGTATTGGAACCGCTTCCTACCATTTAGAACTCCCGACTCAATTAAGTTTCCGTTTACCCTACATTTCGTGTAACAAACTTAGAAACGTGTCCTGCGGAACAGGAACGTGCAATCCTACTAGATACATCAACTATCGATGACAAACTCCTCCTCATAGGAAAAACCGGCTGAACTTGTGGATCGTAAAACCAAGCCCTAATACAACGTAACACCCCGACTATCCGGATTCGTGGAATGTCTAAGAAAGTACCTTCAATCATTCGTAGAGTTACTACACTAGGTCTCGAGTAAGAGACATCGACTATTACTTCCAACTAAATTTCGGGACGAAATTTCTTTTGAGGTGTGGATAATGTAACATCCCGTGATTTTCCGTTAAATTTATTTTAACACCGTCTTTTTTTTTTATATAATATCTTTCGTTATTCAAATTTGTATCTTTCGTTAACTAACGTTCATAATATTCTCGTTATCTAATTATAAAGTCATCCGTTACTCGAACGTTTTTAAGATATTCGTTGGGTTAATTCCCGCACCCGCTTTGAAACTCGAGGGACCGAGATTGCCAAATGGGCAAACTAGTTGACTAGGTCAACTAGTCAACCCACTTACCACACCCATTCATTTCATCTCCACCTCCCACCTTCATCCTCCTCTTTCTCTCTACTTCCCATTTTTGAACTCAAAACCCTCAAACATAAAATCATCATCTAAATCCGATTGGAGAAGCAAACATCAAAACAAATTGTACTTTTGGAATCCTCGTTTCATCCTCTTCGATTTGATACTAGTCTCATGGCATGGGGTAAGAATTTCTCATGAAACCCTAACTTGTTAAATTCGTTTTTAGACTTGTCAAGTGGTTAATTAGTGTCTATGGCTCGTAGGGATGTCGTGTATGTAATTTGTATGCTCGTTCTTCGTGTTTTGAAAATATGACATGAACACCCAAATGGGTCTAGCTTAATCTTGAGTTTTGGTTGCTCAAATGATGTTATAAGATAAAGTGTATGTGTTAAAAGTGTTAGTTACTTCATTAGCTTCGTTTTGATATGTTGGATGATGATAAACTAGCTCAATAACATGAAATGTGTTTTTGGTGAATCGATTATCGTTTTGGTAGGAACTTGATGCGGTTGAATGCTAGTTGAGACACTTGTTTGAATGTATGCTAGTTAACTAGTTAAATTGTATGCGTAAATAGCTTCGAAATGGTGTGATGTATGCTAGCGTTTGATTAGTGAATCATAAGTCTCATTTGTGTCGAAATTGATTTTGAAACGATAACGTGGCTAGTGATTTTGACGTAGTGAATGTTTATTGAAACTTGGAATATGCGTCTAGTTGCAATGTATGCGTTATTACCTTCGAAACGGCATAACATACATGTAAATTGGTTGCCCGAATCATAAAATGCGTTTTTGGAACTTGAACTTTGATTATGAATGTTTAATTGTGGTTTTTGGTTGTTATAAGTGGAAGTTTGATTGATGATATGTGTTTAGTTGCATTCCTCGTCAAAATACCTTTCCAACGATGTATGATAGGCGTTATAAGTGTTTGCGGGTCAAGAGTGGTGTTAGAATTGGTTTTGGCTCGTGCATAGTTTGAAAGACAGAAAAATAGCTGAACTACAGGTCGCGCGGCGCGCACCCTACCCCGCGCGGCGCGCCAAATGGCCTGGACAGATTCTGACCTCCATGTCCCTTTTAACGTGAAATGTTTGACTAGCTACCGACCTCCGATTCACATGAAACTTGTTTTAATATACTTGTATACGAATAATTAGCATGGAAAATTTGTCCGGGACCCGACCCGAACATGTTGACTTTTTCGTTGACTTTGACCCGACCAAGTTTGACTTTTTGTCAAACTTAACCAAATACTTATGCAACCTTTCTAACATGATTAATTACTTGTAACTTGCATGAAACTTGACTAGTTGATTCACATGTTAATATAATCGAGTCGTAACGAGCCATAGGACTAATTGAACATCTTTGACCCTTCGTGACTATCGTTATTGATACAACCTACTTGTTTAGGTCGAGATTAGCTTTGTCTTTGCACGCGTTTACTCGTTGAAGTACTTTATTAACTCTTGCGCTCAAGGTGAGATCATAGTCCCACCTTTTCAACAACTTTTATACTTTTAAATCGTGGGCTGAGAAAACATATACTTTGTTACATCTTGTACTACTTACTTTTATGTTTTGAACACAAGTGTGAAAACAAACATTCCACGTGCGAGTTAGAACAAAAATGCCTCAATTCGATTATCATTAGTTACACTTGCAGGGTGTAAGCGAGAACTTATATTGTGTGGCCATACGGGTTTAACAAACCCTCATTCGGACGGTTCGCTACCGTTATGCGGATGAAATATATTTTTGTGTTTTAGTGTGGGTTCTAGCACTGTGTGATGGGGTAACGTTGGTTAAGTTTTGATAATTGAGTGCTCGCGTATAACAACACTTTTGGAATGCAAATGATTTGGATAATCTACGTTATGGAAATACAAAATCTTGTGGTTCAAAAACAACGTTTAATACTTACTAAACCTATGATTTCACCAACGTTTTCGTTGACAGATTTCTATGTTTTTCTCAGGTCTTGCACGATATGTGATACATGCTTCCGCTCACTATTTGATACTTGCATTGGATGTCGAGTATACATGCATTACTTGGAGCGTCTTTTGACTTTACTTTAAACCGTGTCGCCTAGATTTCAAATGTACTTATAACCTTGTAACTTAACTTTTGGTTGAACAATTCTTGTAAACTTTGAAAACAATCTTTATTTTGAAATGAGGGTGACATATTTTGGTCAAACATTGTCATAAAGACTTATGACCAGGTAATGGGACCCACGTAGTCGACGCCGTCACTTGACGATTTGTCGGGGTCGCTACAATAATAATGATAATACTAATAATAATAAAAATGATACTAATACTAATGTTAATGAAAATAATAATAATAATTTGTATTGTTTTCAAAATAATACTACTAGTAATAATAATAATGATCATAATACCTATATTAATACTAATACTATTAATAATACTCTTAATACTTTAATGATAATACTTTTAATTATACTAATAATCATATTACTAGTTTTTAGTGATAATAATTATTAACCTAATAACAACAACAATTAATAATAATACTAATAACAATAATAATAAAAATAATAATACTAATAATATTGATAATTCTTATAAAAATAATAATAATAATAATAATAATAATAATAATAATAATAATAATAATAATAATAATAATAATAATAATAATAATAATAATAATAATAATAATAATAATAATAATAATAATAATAAATGTTATACCATCATGATCTTTTATCGTTATCATCTTATCATCCTACAATCATGCATCATCATCATCATCATGCAACCATCATCATCATCGACATCATACAACATCATCAGTACATCCGTATCATCATTCATATTATTCAAACATTTTGATCAACACATCTCACTTATCGATCATCACAATACCATCTTTATCATTATCAACCCGGATTATCATCATCATCATAAACTAACACCACTAAACCTTAAAACATCATCATCTTTATTACCTTAACCTCATAAATCTAAAATCTACTCGTCATAATCTCGCAATCATCTCCCTTAATCATCGTTATCATCATCATCTCCTTTGTTAATAATCATCATAACATCTATCTTGTGACAGAAATTAAAAACAATATGCGGCAGCAGCTAAAACAGTTGACCCAATATTAAATGTAATGAAGCAAGGCTTCAACCTTTTAGTCCAATAAAAATGTTAGACATGTCATGGCCCAAAACTTAATATAAGCCCAAAATGAATTAAGTTTGTATTAAAAGGCGGAGATACCATTTATTCAGGAGTGCAGCAGCACTATTTCGTAAAATAAAAAGATTGTGGTGAGGGCTATTGAAACAAAAATAGGCAGATAGTTTCATGATGGTCATCGAGTAAATATATATATATATATATATATATATATATATATATATATATATATATATATATATATATATATATATATATATATACGCGAGTAGCAGCTGTAGTTGAGCAGTGATTCGTTGAGGTAGTTCTCGATGGCAGGCTGAACCAGAAGTAAAGCATAAACGAGCAGGGTTGATGATGGTTTTTGTTCGACCAACAGTAACATGGTTTTGTGGTGGTCTTCAATTCTCAGAAGTCGACTATCATGTATATAACATGTGGAGGTTTGTTGAATAAACGAAAACAGAAACAAGGGAGTGAAGGTAGTGAGTTTAATGGGTTTACGATGGTGGTGTTATCGGTTATGCATTATGGTTACCGGAGGTGATAATAATCGGTGGTGATGATTGTGATCTTGATGGTTTCGGGTTGTTCATGATGGGGGTGAGAGAGGTCGAATGGTGGTTTGATGGTTATGGTGGTTATAGCCTTCGTAAAATAGTACCATAACAAGATGGTCAAATAAGATAGTGAAGGTGGTAACGGGTTTGGTTTGATGATAATCGAAGAATAGAGAAACCGAAAGATATAGCAGTAGTAGCTGCACCTTGTTGCATCAAAAAGTTAAGAAAATAGCAACCAGAAGTAACTAGTAACTCGATTGATTTAAGGTTCGGGTTTGAGATGGTTGTTTAGGTTTATCGAAGTAACAACAGAAAGAGATTGGCAGCACTATAGTGAACAAAACAAGAAACAAAAAGGAACTTGAGTTGTATGGTGGTGTTGGTTAAAACCTCTCCTTATCTACGCATGTATATATAATATATATATATATATATATATATATATATATATATATATATATATATATATATATATATATATATATAGGATAGAAGACTCATTACATAAATATATATACAAACACAGTATTTTATAATTATATAATAATAATATTACATACTTTAGAAAGAAACGTGCTCAATTATAAATAAAAATCTGCCGACAGTTTTGACGGGTATCAATTCGTGATCCGTTGTTAATCAGTGACGGATAAAGGTTCTCCGAAAAATCCCATATTTTTAAATTAACTATATTTATTTATTTTGGTCATTATGGTATAAAATTTGAATATTAATTTATTAAATAAAAATTACATCAAATGTCCCTCTCATTTATGGGTGAAATATAAAAAGTGCTAAAATTTAATAACTAGATTCTAAATACATTTTTAGTAAGCCTAAAATTTATAGAACTCATTTTCGAATCACCGTTTATTTTAAAATCATATATGTTCGATTTAAACTTCTCTAAATAATAATCGAAACGTCAAACGAGTATTACAATCAATTAATTATTACTTTTAATATACTTATATATATATATATATATATATATATATATATATATATATATATATATATATATATATATATATATATATATATATATATACATACATATTTATTTACAAATATATTGTTCGCGAATCGTCGGGCCTGGTCAAAGGGTAATTGATTACATGAATATAGTTTCAAAATTTTCGAGATTAAACATTACAGACTTTGCTTATCGTGTCAAAATAATATAAAGATTAAGTTTAAATTTGGTCAGAAATTTCCGGGTCGTCACAGTACCTACCCGTTAAAGAAATTTCGTCCCGAAATTTGATTAGGATAGTCATGGCTGACAATAAATATGTTCTCATGACGCATACGAACTAGAAATTAGAGTTTTTATCATAAGTGAGTAATATCGATAAAACAATTGATTACGCAAAGAGTATAAGTGAAGCTATCACAAAAGAATGAAATGAGTAAATGTAGATTCGTCATATCTTTTGACGTAGATATGGTTGATTTCCAGAGTTAAAGGGATTTAGAGGAAATATTTGTAATAATATTTGATTTTTCGGAAATTATGGAATTTAGGATCCTTTTTGGTTAAATGCGATAATCTGTTTGGATTGCTCTGTCGGATATTTTAGTATAAATGAACTTCTTCCGCCCCATTATTTCCATAACTCTCATCTTTTATACTTCAATTCATATTTCCGAAACATTTGCCAAAATATCAGAAGTCACTGGAAAAGATAGAATTATCAAGAAAATATATTCCTGATTTTGTTTAGAGATTTAGTAGAATGTAAGAGTCGTGTAACATGGCACATGATGACGTTATAGTCTGTTAATCATCACGTCTCATTAGAAACTCAGCATGACTTACTGTAATATAATCACGTTGATCATGTGTCATTATATTATACTAACTCATGCTTCAGTTCCCAACACTACTTCAATAACATTCATATTTTAAGTTCGAATATTTCAGAATTTAGAAACTAAAACAGTTTCCATTCTGATGTAGCGCCGATAACGCGAAGAGATAAATAATCTCATATGAGGATAGTTATGAATATATCTTTAGAAATATCGAGGATATTTATAATGAAAGATACGATAATATCTTAGAATTTCTAATATCGATGGATGATGAATAAGATTTGTCCGTAAAGGTTTAGAGTTAAGAGCAAGGTATTTGTTAATGACTTCAGTAGATACTGAATCATTTGGATTCTTTGAAGGCAGGTTTAGTCTTTGTGATTTGTCCACAGCTTCCTTGATAGTTTGCTCAATCCGTTTTCCAGTTCCAAACCTTCTCTTTTTCTGAGCTTTGCCAACACACTATTCTTTATCATCAAACTTTTTACTGTTAAGATCGTTTATAGTTTTTGCTACTTCATCAGCATTTTTCAAAATTTCTGAGAACTAATTCGTAGTTTGGGGTGCTTTTCAGAAGTTCACGATTGAAGTACGTAAGTCTAGGAGATAGAAGTTATATGTATACTTATAACTGTCGCTGTAGTAATGCTACGAGATTCAAAATACTGATTGCTGATTTCCGGTAATGGGTATGACAATTCTTATTACAAGATTCGGATGAATATATGATAAGGTTTCAATGAATATAATGTCTCGCGGCCCAAGTAACAATTTATAGAATTTAACGGCCCAACATAAAACTGGACCTCCCACAGCCCGATTCTGATTGAGTTGGGTCCAAGGTTTAAAATCTTTTGATGCTTGAAATAGAAGTCGACATAGAAATAGAAAATAATACACAGGTCATCACCACTTTAATTTCCATCTTTTCCTAATTATCATCATCGTTACACCATAGCATCATCATAAAAATTACATGGTTATTATTATCCTTATCCTACTCGCCATCTATTATCATACATAAAATCATAATCGTGCTCCCCATCTTCATGTAACACCACCATCGTCCTTATCCTATAATCTTCATCATGATTTTATATCTTCATCATCTTATATCATACAACATTATCATGTATCTTTACTTGTTCCTTGTCTCCTACATCTACATCTACATCATACTATCATCGATTTCCTTCACCGTCTCATTATTGATATCCTAATCACGAGCATCATCATCAAACCCGTATTCATCATCATCCTCCTATCATATTTATCATGCTTCATCATCTATACTCATATATCATTAACTTTATTCGCTATAGTTAAACAAAAACCAAAAAAAAAAAAAAATTTACAAACGTGGTTGTAGTTGGAAAGAAAGAAAAATACGTCGGTGGTGGGTTATGATAAAAAAAAAAAAAGTAGCCATCATCCTTTATTTTAAATAACAAGTGGAGTGGTAGGGTTGTTGGATGTCGGCCATCTATATGTATTTAGCTCCACAATTATAATTTGTCACTTATCTTTAAAAGAAGTAGAAACAAAAAGGTATTGCAAGGAAGTATATATTGGAGCTAGGTCTGCAGCTCCTTTCGAAGAAATTAAGAAATAGCAGCACAGTATGCAGTAGCAGTTCAAGAAAATTGATGATGATTTGTTGGTTGGTTTCCGGATAAACAAAATAAAGTACAGGAACGAATGGCAGTAAGATAGTAGTGGTCGTTTGATGGTGTTATCAACAGAAAAGAAATAGAAGGTTTAATAGAAGAAGAAAGAAGGATGATGTTCGTTTTAAGCTGGGTTCACGATCAAGAAGAAAAGAAAGAAATGAGAAAGAATTGTGGTGGTGGCGACATGAGTTGTGTGGTGGTAATTGTAGTTAATTAGGTGGCGATCCAGAAGAAACTGCAGTAGGTGAATTTCGGTGGTGGAAGTGATGGTGTAAAGTGAACCGAGTACTAAAAGATTAATCGGGTTTGATCTTGACTCAAGTACCCTAAAAAAATAAATGGTGGGTCTTATGTTTAAATCATGTATTGTATGTACATACATGAAATAAGGAGATGGTGGTGATCAATGATGGTTTGTGGTTTCATTGAAGAAGAAGAAGAAGGTGGTGCGAGGTGATGGTGGCCGGTGAAAGTGGCGGAGGTGAATGGTAATTGAACCGTAGGATTAGTTCGAGCAAGTGAGGTTTTTCTGTTTCTTATTTTTCACAAATTGCTATAAGGGCTTGTATATAATGTTTGAGTACCTAATGTAGTTGCTATAATTGATCATAATAGTATTGTATTGTTTGAGTTCGACGTATAACGGATTAGAGACAGGAAATAGACAGAAAGCAGATTTAGAGAGAAATCAAAATACAGTTTGATTGTGAAAGCTAACAAATTTTGTTCTTATAGGAGCTGATTGGTACGGGTAACAAATTAGATACAGGAATGAATCACATATAGTTAAAAATCTAGATTATCTTGTGATTTTATAAAATTTATTTTGATAATTAATAGTAATTTTATTTATATTAATATTAATAATAAATGATAATAATAATTGTTAATAATAATGTTAAATATGATATTAATAATAATAGTAATATGATAAGATCAATAAAGATAATATTGATGATGAGTAAAAATGATAATAATAGTATTATTAATGATATTATTATTAACACTACTTATAATAACATTAACATTATTAATGATAATAATAATACTAATAATACAAATAATAATATATAATAACAACATTAGTAATAATAATGAAAGGTGTGATCATAATATTAATATAACATTTATACTTTAATTTTAATTACATCTATTATATAATAGCTTTTATTGAATGTTTATTATTATATATATTTTATATATTATAATATACATATATTAATTATATACAAAAATTATATATATATATATATATATATATATATATATATATATATATATATATATATTATTTTATAGATTCAATTATACAGATTAATTAGTATATTATTATTTTTATATACTCATGTATTCATATATATATATATATATATATATATATATATATATATATATATATATATATATATATATATATATATATATATATATACGTACATGTATTTATAAACAATTATTCGTGAATCGTCGGAAATAGTCAAAGGTTAAATGAATCAATATAAACAGTTTCAAAATTTTAAGACTCAATATTACAGACTTTGTTTATCGTGCCGAAATTATATAAAGATTAAGTTTAAATTTGGTCGGAAATTTCCGGGTCGTCACATAATGATTTTTTGAAAAATCAAAGATCGATGAAATTGCTGGTAAGTTTAGTGCTAATGTGGTGGAATATAAACGGTTCCCCGATAACGATGACGAAAAGCAAACTTATATATCAAGGTTATAATAAAGCTAATCCGAATGAAAGTCGAAGTTGATTTGCTGGAGCTGTGACAAAATTGGTTAATTTGAAAAAGAGTTGAAATGTTATTTTCAGTAATAACAATGCCAAAGGAGATAGCACAGACACGTGTTAAACGTTTACTCAGGTTCCGAGAGTTTTCAAGTGCATAACTATATGCATCAATCTTTTCTTCCGTAGATGAAGTGCGGTTGGTTCATCCTATCGATTGAAGTGTTTGCAAAAATCATGGAAGGTTTAAACGCAGATTGTAATCATCAAGATACAAATGAGGTTTAAGATGAAATCAAGTGGCAAACTTGAAGAATTGTTTAGTTTCATATGTTATAATTAATATTTTAATTCATTTTAATTGTCCAATGTTGGTAGTCCTCAGTTGATAGTCCACAGTTAGCAGTTCAATAATTCATATATAGTTTAATATATAATATTCGAATTAATTAATACGTATCGTGACCCATTGTATACACGTCTCAGACTCGATCACAACTCAAAGTATATATATTATTATAGAATTAACCTCAACCCTGTATAGCTAACTCGATCATTACCGCATATAGAGTGTCTATGGTTATTACAAGTAATATATATAGATGCGTCGATATGATATGTCAAAACCTTGTATACGTGTTCCGACATTTAAAGTGCGTAAAATAAATTACAGAAATTAAATGATGATAATTAAAATTGAGATAAATAAATTGCGATAAATAAAATGTAATCAGTTAGCTAGGAACAGTTAGCTAGGAATAGTTAGCGTGAATTCTTAACAAAATTTCTCATAATTAATTTGTTTGTTTCTAACAAATTTTATTTTGTCCAATATTTTCTTCATTATGCCACTTGTTGGATTCTGATAAGTCAAAATCTAAATATGAAATTGAATGAAAATGGTTATTCTGCGGTGAACGGATTCGTATATCTGTGGATGTAAGTAGGATAGTAAATGACCGTTGAATCAGATTCGAAGAATGTACAGTGTAACTTATTAATGTGAAATCTAAATATTCCTCGGGTGTTACCTACCCGTTAAAATATTTTCACCATTAACAGTTTGTAAAAAAGAATTTTTAATTACAATCTTTATGAAAACATATATACATATATATTTTCTTCAAATGTAATCATGGATTTAATGAGTCAATTATGATATTAAACTCATTTGACTTATCATTAGAACAAGAATATATAATCTCTAAAATATTAGAGATTACATAATCTCCATGTCGAACAAAGATAAATGATGTAAAACGTCATGTAGAACGATAATTATACTCGAGGTACAGAATGATATGTTGAGGCATGTGATGTTGAAACTTGGGTTGTTGGTGGTACTGTTGGTGCCGGTGATGCTGGTGAAGCTAGTAAGTTTTGCACCATATTTTTCAAATTGATTACTTGAGCGCGAAGCTCATTGACTTCTTCCATTATTCTGGAATGATTGTCGGTCAAAACAAGCGGATGAATAAGGTTTTAAATTGTGGATAGAATATAATCGTGGCGAGATACTTTGGGAATGAGTGTGAAAATGGTGTTTCGAATGGATTCGCCGGTAAGTACTTCAGGTTCTTCGCCAAGAGGTGAATTTGGTTGATGGAAAGGATTACCTCCTTCTTGTCTCCATTGATTAAGTCGACTACGAACCCATCAGATGAATTGGGGATGGCTGATTGGTTGATTCATTCTGGTGACGCTGCTTTCCGATCTTAGGTGAACATCCGTATCGGGATAGCTGTCGGGTTCCGAAGAACTTGATCTAGAGACGGGTTCCATTTTGTACGATTAAGTAAAGGATTTTTCGATATGAAATGATTTTCTGGCTATCGGATGGTATTCTAATTACATAGAATATCTATATATATAGAGCAAAAGATTTCGTAGATTACGGAGGAATTTACGGAATATGTCAGACAAAGTTTATAGTAACAGATACTCTATGATATAATTTAGCAGATACGCTAAGATATGGATTTTGTCTATACACTATTCATGTAATCAATGCAATAAGATGTGTCTAGACTAAGAATAATAAACAGGAAATTTTCGACAAAAATGATAAGCAAAACTTTTGACATGCAGATACGGTCGAAGTCCAGACTCACTAATGCATCCTAACGACTTATCAATTAGACACACTAATGCAGACCTGGTTCGCTAAGACCACCGCTCTGATACCACATGTCATAATCCGTCCTAATCCATAAGAACGAATACAATAACATATGATTTCATCGCGAGGTATTTGACCTCTATATGATACATTTTACAAACATTGCATTCGTTTTTTAAAAGACAAACTTTCATTTCATCGAAAGTTGATAGGCATGCATACCATTTCATAATATATTCAACTATAAATGACTAAATAATATTCTTGATGAACTCAACGACTCGAATGCAACGTCTTTTGAAATATGTCATTAATGACTCCAAGTAATATCTCTAAAATGAGCAAATGCACAGCGGAAGATTTCTTTCATACCTGAGAATAAACATGCTTTAAAGTGTCAACCAAAAGGTTGGTGAGTTCATTAGTTTATCGTAATCAATCATTTCCATAATTTTAATAGACCACAAGATTTTCATTTTCATTTCTCATAAATATAATCTCATATCAGGCATTTCGCAAACTGTATAGAGATAAAAATCATTCATATGGTGAACACCTGGTAACCGACCTTAACAAGATGCATATAGAATATCCTCATCATTTCGGGACTCCCTTCAGACATGATAAATTCGAAGTACTAAAGCATCCGGTACTTTGGATGGGGCTTGTTGGGCCCAATAGATCTATCTTTAGGATTCGCATCAATTAGGGTGTCTGTTCCCTAATTCTTAGATTACCAGACTAAAAAGGGGCATATTCGGTTTAATAATCCAGCCATAGAATGTAGTTTTAAGTACTTGTGTCAATTACGTCAAACATTTATAAAATCAGCGCATGTATTCTCAGTCCCAAAAATATATATTGCAAAAGCATTTAAAAATGGAGCAAATGAAACTCACAATACTGTATTTTGTAGTAAAAATACATATGACGATATTGAACAACTGAACAATGCAGGGTTGGCCTCGGATTCACGAACCTATATCATTTGGATATCTATTAAAATATATAATGGAAATCACATAATTTCATTTATTAATTTATTTATATATTTGAAGTTATATAGAATTTATACTAAATTCTATTTAAAAACGTATACTTATTTTATACTTTAAGTTATATGTTATATATATTTAAAATTATTAATATCTATACATTTAGTTATATTAATATATCTATATATTATATATATATGATTAATATTAAAAAAATATCAATAGTTTGTTATATGCAAGTATTTATATAAGTAATATTAATATTTTTGATATATAGCTATATGAAATATTAATACGGTTATAGTATATGAAATAAGTATATTTTATGTACAAAATATTTATCCGTTTAAAAATAATAGTTTTGATAATAATGATTTGCAATTAATAATAGTAATAATAACTTTATTAATAATGATAATACTAATATAAATGATATTGTTAATAATGATACCTATGTTAATAATAATGATAATACTAATAATAATAAAAATGATACTAATACTAATGTTAATGAAAATAATAATAATAATTTGTATCGTTTTCAAAATAATACTACTAGTAATAATAATAATAATCATAATAATGATCATAATACCTATATTAATACTAATACTATTAATAATACTCTTAATAATTTAATGATAATACTTTTAATTATACTAATAATCATATTACTAGTTTTTAGTGAAAATATTTATTAACCTAATAACAACAACAATTAATAATAATACTAATAACAATAATACTAATAATAATAATACTAATAATATTGATAATTCTTATCAAAATAATAATAATAATAATAATAATAATAATAATAATAATAATAATAATAATAATAATAATAATAATAATAATAATAATAATAATAATAATAATAATAATAATAATAATAATAATAATAATATATGTTATACCATCATGATCTTTTATCGTTATCATCTTATCATCCTACAATCATGCATCATCATCATGCAACCATCATCATCATCGACATCATACAACATCATCAGTACATCTGTATCATCATTCATATTATTCAAACATTTTGATCAACACATCCCACTTATCGATCATCACAATCCCATCTTTATCATTATCAACCTGGATTATCATCATCATCATAAACTAACATCACCATACCTAAAAACATCATCATCTTTATTACCTTAACCTCATAAATCTAAAATCTACTCGTCATAATCTCGCAATCATCTCCCTTTATCATCGTTATCATCATCATCTCATTTGTTAATAATCATCATAACATCTATCTTGTGACAGAAATTAAAAATAATATGCGACAACAGCTAAAACAGTCGACCCAATATTAAATGTAATGAAGCAAGGCTTCAACCTTTTAGTCCAATAACAATGTTAGACATGTCATGGCCCAAAACTTAACATAAGCCCAAAATGAATTAAGTTTGTATTAAAAGGCCCGTTAGAATTAATTGGAGATACCGTTTATTCAGGAGTGCAGCAACACTATTTCGTAAAATAAAAAGATTGTGGTGAGGGCTATTGAAATCAAAATAGGCAGATAGTTTCATGATGGTCATCGAGTAAAAATATATATATATATATATATATATATATATATATATATATATATATATATATATATATATATATATATATATATATATATATATATATATATATATATATATATATACGCGAGTAGGAGCTGTAGTTGAGCAGTGATTCGTTGAGGTGGTTCTTGATGGCAGGTTGAACCAGAAGTAAAGCATAAACGAGCAAGGTTGATGATGGTTTTTGTTCGACCAACAGTAACATGGTTTTGTGGTGGTCTTCAATTCTCAGAAGTCGACTATCATGTATATAACATATGGAGGTTTGTTGAATACATGAAAACAAAAACAAGGGAGTGAAGGTAGTGAGTTTAATGGGTTTACGATGGTGGTGTTATCAGTTGTGCATTATGGTTACCGGAGGTGATAATAACCGGTGGTGATGATTGTGATCTTGATGGTTTCGGGTTGTTCATGATGGGGGTGAGAGACTTCAAATGGTGGTTTGGTGGTTATGGTGGTTATATCCTTCGTAAAATAGTACCATAACAAGATGGTCGAATAAGATAGTGAAGGTGGTAACGGGTTTGGTTTGATGATAATCGAAGAATAGAGAAATCGAAAGATATAGCAGCAGTAGCTACACCTTGTTGCATCAAAAAGTTAAGAAAATAGCAACCAGAAGTAACTAGTAACTCGATTGATTTAAGGTTCGGGTTTGAGATGATTGTTTCGGTTTATCGAAGTAAAAACAGAAAGAGATTAGCAGCACTGTAGCGAACAAAACAAGAAACAAAAAGGAACTTGAGCTGTATGGTGGTGTTGGTTAAAACCTCTCCTTATCTACGCATATATATATATATATATATATATATAGGATAGAAGATTCATTACATAAATATATATACAAACACAGTATTTTATAATTATATAATAATAATATTACATACTTTAGAAAGAAACGTGCTCAATTATAAATAAAAATCTGCCGACAGTTTCGATGGGTATCAATTCGTGATCCGTTGTTAATCAGTGACGGATAAAGGTTCTCAGAAAAATCCCATATTTTTAAATTAACTATATTTATTTATTTTGGTCATTATGGTATAAAATTCGATCATTAATTTATTATATAAAAATTACATCAACTGTCCCTCTCATTTATGGGTGAACTAGATTCTAAATACATTTTTAGTGAGCCTAAAATTTATAGAACTCATTTTCGGATCACCGTTTATTTTAAAATCATATAAGTTCGAATTAAACTTCTTTAAATAATAATCGAAACGTCAAACGAGTATTACAATCGAAACGTTTGGCCAGGTCAAAGGGTAATTGATTACATGAATATAGTTTCAAAATTTTCGAGATTCAACATTACAGACTTTGATTATCGTGTCAAAATAATATAAAGATTAAGTTTAAATTTGGTCGGAAATTTCCGGGTCGTCACACATAACGCGGTCTCAAGCATTGCACCCCGCTTGAGGGATTCTTAGTTAATTAAGGAACTGTTTGTTTAGACACATAAAGGATTGGACCGTTAGGATAACCGAACGTGTTCATGGAAGTCAATCTGACTTGGCCATGGTGTTCTTTATGGTTGAACTCTTTCCAAAGGGCCTAACTATCCCTTAAAACCAATCATTAACGAATGCATTGAAACACCTCACGTCTCTCAGATATGGTAAACCATGTATTCGATTATGCTTAAGAAAGTTTAGACCTTTGTGGAATGTTAATACGTCACCCAACCGAGTCGCTCAATTGGATGAGCCGTCTGAATGTGTATGCCTGTAGTCAGACTGAACGGGCTTCCGGGGTAAGGGACGTTGCTGTCTATTTAGAGTCTTCAAGCCTAGAACATTACCCAGTGACATGTCTTACGACAGGGGCGTTTAGGACCAGTGTAATGAATACAAGGCCTCTGCCTATTCATGAGCCAGCATTTCATAATCTCAGTGGAATAACTGATGAAATCATAGTATGCACTTACTTTAACCTTATCTGAATTACAAATTTTATCGCATTTACTTTATCTATCTTATAAATTAGAAAATCCCAAAATTAAGTAACTACTACTCCTTCATAACTATCTTAGGCTTTAATATAGGTTCGATTCTACTGATATCTCAAAAATACGACTCTAGGTCATACTTCCCTTACTCATACTAAGGAGTAGTACGATTTAGGCCCCGCTAAATATAAATTTAAAAACAGTACCCCCTCTTGGTGGTTGATTCTAACGTGTTGCGACCTAACGACACCGCACAAATAAAACCGTCCGTTTCGGCCATATCATCGGTCCTCCTCGACCTTCAATCGAGGGTTTGGTGTTTTCTGCTAAAGTAACATGTAACGCCATTCGATTTATGATTCGTTCTTCCTTGCGTGCTTTAGAGATTATTGCGTCCAGATCAGGTACGAATAACAACGGCCCTAGTCTAGATCGGGTTTGGGTCATACACTGGGTATGACTTTTTGTTTTTAAATTTTAATTAGATAATCTAAGTTCCTAATTTGATCTAAAGTAATCTAAGGCAATTCTAAAGTAATCTAAGGTAGTCTAAGGTAGCCTTAATCTAAAGTAATCTAAGATAATTCTAAGGTAATCTAATCTAATTATCCTAAGTTTAAATATGTTTTTAGTTCTTGCTACTGATTCCCTGGTATTTTGATAACAGAGCTTCGTACGAACTATTCAACAAACCAAGTGGCAAGGCAGACTACGGAGAGGCAGGATCATTTTGGTTTCAATATAATTGGAGACTGTTCGGAAAATCCAACAACCAAGCCCGTGTATAATTGTCTTTCTTATACACCACTAAATGCTTGCGAATGAGTTTGATAAAAGCAGTATTGTCTGATACCAGTTCCCCGGCAGCGGCGCCAAAAACTTGTTACTACCTTGATATGGCCGAAACGGATGGTTTTATTTATACGATGTCGTCAGGTCGCACGGCGTCAGAATAAGCCGATCAGGGTAGCGAACAATGGTTTTAAATTTATATTTAGCAGGGCCTAAATCGTACTACTCCTTATTATGAGTAAGGGAAGTATGACCTAGGGTCGTATTTTTAAGATATTAGTAGAATCGAACCTATACGTAAAGCTTAAGATAATCCTAATGTGAAGGAGTAGTGGTTTGTTACCTAATTTTGGATTTAATAAGATAAAGTAAAGTAAATGTGATAAAATTTGTAATTCATATAAGGTTAAAACAAGAGCACACTATGATTTCATCATTTACTTTGCCGAGATTATGGAATGCTGGCTCATGAATAGGTAGTGACCTTGTATTCATTACACTGGTCCTAAATGCCCTTGTCATAAGACATGTCACTGGGTAATGTGATAGGCTTGAAGATTCTGAATAGACAGCAACGTCCCTTACCCCCGACACCCGTGCAGTCTGACTACAGGCATACACATTCAGACGGCTCATCCAATTGAGCGACTCGGTTGGGTGACGTATTAACATTCCACAAAGGTCTAGACTTTCTTAAGCGTAATAGAATACAGGGTTTGCCATATCCGAGAGACGTGATGTGCTTCGATGCTTTTGTTAATGATTGGGTTTAAAAGGTAGTTAGGCCCTTAAAAGAGTTCAACCATAAAGAACACCAAGGCCAAGTCGGGTTTGACTTCCATGAACACGTTCGGTTATCCTAACGGTCCAATCCTTTATGTGTTTAAACAAACAGTTCCTTAATTAACCAATAATCCCTCAAGCGGGGTGCAATGCTTGAGACCGCGTTATGGTGAAGTGTACTAATCAGCACTGATCGGGTTCCATGACCTTACTTAGCAGAGGTACAGTTTACAACAACTGATGTGCTTCAGCGTGCACGTACGAAGTTTATATGCTTGGTAACTACACTAGCATGGTCTAGTACCGACAATGTACTAGGGGTTTAGTTAAATGTTTCACTATGAAAGAGTCCCCAGTCTAAGGCTCGATGGACTTGCTACAACCGGTGTGCCTCAGTCAAACTTACATTGTATCCGTTAGACTTCGCTTACCAAGGGGTGACACAGATAGTGTACTCTGAATCGGGGTTTGCAACTTCCCAATAACAGAGCAGATAACTACGTTCTATTAGTTGGAAAAGCGTTTAAGTTTAAAGCTTAATCGGAAAGCATCTTGACGACATACACAAACCATAATATTATTTCGGCATTATAACTTATTACATCATAGCATACACTAAAGATAACTACTCGCTAATCATGTCAACAATATCACAAAGCACAATAATGGAAAACAATATATAAAGACAAAGGATAGAAGTACCAGTAGATTAAATGAGTTCCGAATACAAAAGTGACAACTTTAAACTCTAGACCGCTCCTAATACAATCTTCGGCGTTCTTCTCCGGGAACTAGGTTTCCCGCACGGAGTCGAAGACCTTGAAAGTATGACTAATATTGTAGAAAGAGAAAGAAAGAAGTGAATTAAAGTGTGTGTAAAAATGGATGACAAAGTCCCTTTAAATAAAAGTGATTTTCACCTACAAATAGCTGGCAGGCCGTTTGGCAAGCCGTTTGGCAAGCTGTTTGCAGGGCCCGTTTGCAATGGTGGCCCGTTTCTGATGCCCATTTTCTTGGGCCGTGTGGCAAGCCATTTTTCATTATGGCAAGCCATTTGGTAGGCCGTTTGGCTTGCTAATTTCCCTGGATCGTAACTTGATTTCCTTGATCGTAACTTGGTTTCTTGTCTTTTACCGTTTTCGCTCTAGAATCTTCATTTTAGCTCCGATTCTCTTGATTCTTTTTGCATCGTCTTCGTAATCACTTGATCTTTAATTTTAACTGACGAAGCAGGTATTTTGGCAATAAAGCTTGGAACTTTATTATTTTCGGGCCTCAATACCGGGGTGAAAATGTGACTTTTTAACCAAAATCATGCGCCTTAGGGTGCACTACCGATTCAGTGTGCGAAAGCAAGAAGAAGAGTTAGGAAGATCTACTCACCATACTGTCCCAAGCTGTGCTAGATGAATATGCGCAGGCATTCGCAGTGCCAGATAAAGGTGAAGAAGTGTTAGATAACTTTTATGCATAAATAATGGGGCGAAAGGTGAAACCCTTCATGGAGGTTGAGTCAGCTAATGAAAAGTTTGCGGCCCATATCACTAATTATGTTCCAGAATCCCCTCCTATCATTCCTTTGACTATGGGATGGTATAATGGCACAACAGATCCGGATGATTTCTTACAAAGATATGAAGGAACAGCGCGCGCCCAGGCCTGGAACAATGAAACCAAGTGCCTTGAATTTCAAACTTTGTTACAAGAGGTCTCAAGGGAGTGGTTTAGTAATTTGCCATTACCACTTGTTACCTCCTATAATGATCTTCGTGCATGCTTTCTGTTAAATTTTCACAACACGCGCACCCGTAAAAGGACGCACGTTGAATGTCATGATATCAGACAAGGTGCAAGAGAATCCCTTGGGAAGTTCATAGATCGATACACCAAAGAGGTCACAAAGATGGTTGGACTCCTCGAACGCCAAAAAGTGTTCAATTTTATACACGAGTTGTGTAGAGAGCGACATCTGGTCCTGTGGCAACGCATGCGCATGAAGGTCCCTGATACCTTAGCAGATGCAATAAAAGAAACACACGAGCATATGCGTGTGAGGGAAGATACCACTCGGAATAGTGGGAAAAATTCTGATAGTAGAGGAAATAAAGATGACGATTCTTATCGCAGTCAAACAGGGGGATCGAAGCGTGAGGGTGACAATTACAGTCGAGGCTCTGCGACATCAAAATACAACAAGTTTCAGAAGTCAAGCAATTCTGACCAAGGGAAGGGTCACTTTGATATCGGCCAAAAAGTCACGTTTTTACCCCCGATATTAAGCCCTAAATCAATAAAGTTCCAAACTTCAACGAAAAAATATTTGCTTTATCGGTTGATTATGTATATTAAGTAATTACGAAGGCGATGCAAAAAAAATCAAGTAAAATGGAGATAAAACGAAGAATCTAGAGCAAAAACGTGAAAATCAAGTTACGATCCAGGAAACAAGCTAACCAGGGCAGCAAACGGCTTGCCAAATGGCCTGCCACTATGGAAAACGGCTTGCCATACGGTCTATGTGAACGGGAATCTGAAACGGCTGACCAATCCAAATGGCCTCTGCAAACGGCCTGCCAAACGGCTTGCCAAATGGCCTGCCAGCCGTTTGCAGGCAGAATTAAAGTCTATTTAAAAGGCTTCTTCCATCCATTTTGATAGACACTCAATTTGTAATTCACATAATATTTTCAAGCTTTTTAGTTAATTTTTAGTATTAGCTAGCTTAGCTTTTATTTTTTGGAGGATATCCCAGCTAGTCCCTGCAATCTCGGGCAGATTTCTTCAGTCTTTTCAGGTTTTAATCCGAAACGCTTGTCTTTTGTATTAAACATGTTTTGCTACCATTTATATTTAATAATGTATTCCGATATTACCATGTTAACTTAATTAATATGTATGTTGCCATGATAGAAGTTTGGGTTAGCGTAATTATGTTAAATTAGTATGGTTACATATTGTTATACTTACTTGTGAGTCTGATAGATTTGTACGCTAGCATCTTAAGGATTGGCCAACCTAGGTTGTGATCAGGACTTGTTCACTTATATGAACTTATCTACTTCATAGGATTAATACCCCTGGTTATACTGTATCTGAAGATTCTACGAACTCGGTATGGTCGGAGTTCCCGAGAGGCATCTAATGCGCTTTTAGGGCATGGAACTTAGGTATTGAGACATGAATGACCTAGTATGTCTATTGACTATTCTTAAGAGACCTCTTAGGAGCTGTTAAGATCTAGCTAGTGCCTTGACTATATGACCTAAACCTATTGCATATTCTTATTTGATTGTTGCCCTAGGATTAAGTCATATCAACTGTTTAGGTATCTGCTAGGTTTCTATCTACTTTACTTTCACTATATCAACTGTAATGCTATATAATATTTGATTTGGTATGATCTCATTAGTATGATGAAATGGTTGTTAGTTTTCATTTAAGGTTTTGTCAACTTAACCCGAAGGACTACTTCTGTTTGTGATTAGTGTTCAATCAACACGGCACTTTGTTATTCAGTTCACTAAACTGATAACGAGGGTTAGGATTAGAACTTAACTCACTAATAAAACTAGTGCTTTACAAAGGATAACCTCGCGGTATCGATACCCTTCAATTATACAACCAAGTGACATACTTTTCAATACTCAATGAGAACTCTGAGAGTCTATAGATAAGTAGGTCTGTGTAATTGGCTCATCCAACCAGATCTACACCATTCCAATCATAGCTTTAACATAAACATAATTACCATTCCAACCTACTATCCTTTACTCAGGTAATTTAAACAAAGACAATTATCCACTTGATCGTCAATTCGTTAAACTATTCAAAAGTACGACCCTAGGTTAACTTACACCTTCTACCATTAGAAAGTAAAAAAGTAAATTTAGGCCCCGCAAAATATATATAATAAACCACTGTTCGCCACTCTGAACACCTGATTCTGACGTTTTGCGGCCTAACGACACCGCACGAATAAAACCGTCCGTTTAAGTCATATCATTGTAGTATAACAAGTTTTTGGCGCTGCTGCCAGGGAATGTAATGTTTTAATTGAAAAAGATCTTAAACGGACAAAAGTATTATTGGTGGTGTCTAAGAAAGACTCTTATACACGGACTTGGTTGTTGGATTTTCCGAACAGTCTTCAATTATATTCGAACCAAAAGGATCATGCCTCTCCGTAGTCGGCCTGGCCACCAGAATACAAAGTAATCTGTAAGAAATCCTATCAATTGGAATATTCGATAAGGTTAGCGACCGAATTTCAAGAATAATTGTTTTTATTAAATTATCGATCCTTTTAGTCAATTAATATTTTCTAAAAATTACTTTTAAGTCCTTTTAAACAAAAGATCTAAAAATGGAACAACAAAACACCCTTGCTTCTATGCAAAAATCATGCTTAGAGGAAAGAGGAGGACCAATCACCTTAGGAACCGAAGGAATTCCTGAAATCAGTTCACACATTATCAAACTGGTCAGTATGATATGTAAATTTCAAGGATTACCGATTGACAATCCAAACTTTCACTTAAACAAATTTAACAGTCTGGTTGACTCTTTTAAGAAGGAAGAAAACGAGAAAAATATTTTGAAACTTCATCTTTTTCAATATTCTCTGTCTACACGCGCTTTAACATGGTTTGATGAGCTTAAACCGAATTCAATACATTCATAGGAGGAGCTAGCCACAAAGTTTTTAAACAAATTTTATCCACCTTTCCTGCAAACCTGTTTAAGAAATGACATCACAAACGTTTTTCAAAAAGAAAACGAGTCATTGTGTCTAGCATGGAATAGAATAAAGGTGATGCTTAAAATATGTCCGAATCATTCATTAAGTCGAGCAGACATAATCTGCATGCTTTACAATGGTTTAACCAAGGATGATAAGTCTCTCCTAGACATGGCCTCGCAAGGCAATTTCATGTCACGAACAGCAGACGAAGAATGGATCTTTTGGACACAATAGCTGCATAACAAGAAGATTGGAACAATGAAACTATTGAGAAGGATGACGTCTTCGCTCAGACGGTAAAAATGCTGGAAACCAGGTTACAAGATCTCACCCTCACTCTTCAAAGTTTACCAATTCCTAAAAGTCCCGATGCTACTAGAACCAATCTAAGGTATCCTTACCCTAGATCGGCACATAAGCAGCAGAAAAGCTCGGACTTCAATATAACCCTCCCACTACACCAACCTCCTCTCCTCTCTAAGGAAGCTTTAGTTGAATTAATGAAAAAGTAGTACACGATAAACCTTCAAGTCACAGAATGCCAAAAAAAGTTTGATAATTTGATAAAGACTTTTGAGGAATTAATAATCAATTTTTAGCTTACGCTTAAACGATTAACCACTAAAGTTGAATTAGAGTGTAGTGAGTTTTATGCCATAGTATTCACTAGAGGTGGGAAGGAAACAACTGTTAATATACCCATACAAGATTTTTTCGATACGGAACCTGTGCCAATTGACCCAGTTGCCAATCCACCGGAACCTATCTCTCCTAAGGCCCAGAAATTATTCCGCACGCCCGCATACCTTTTCCAAGCAGGCTTAGGAAGGAAAAATAAGAAGCATAATTAGCTAAGTATTGGGATATTATTAAGAATTTGCATTTGAATGTACGACTAGTAGATGCTTTAGTAGAAATGCCAAACTGCGCTAAATTTTTCAAAGAACTATTTTCAAACAAAGAGAGATTAAGAAAGATAGTTAGCTTACCCTTAAGTGAAGAATGTTCATTAGTGTTACAACATGGTATTCCCCCTAAGTTAGGAGATACGGGAAGATTTATGGTACCTTGCTACCTGCAAGATGTCCAAATTAGCAATGCGTTAGCAGACTTAGGAGCCAGTGTAAACCTAATGCCCTATTCATTATTCAAAAAGCTAGGATTAAAAGACTTAAGACCGACCCGAATGACTATCTAACTCGCAGACAGATCAGTTAAGATTCCTGGAGGAATAGCTGAAGATGTCCTAGTCAGAGTGGATAAGTTTGCATTCCCCATCGATTTCGTCATTATGGATATTGAGGAAGACATGAAGGTCCCACTCATACTTGGTAAGCCATTCTTGAATACTGCCAAGGCCGTAATTAATGTTCACGAGAAATCGTTGAAATTAAGAGTTGGAAGTGAAGAAGTCACATTTAATGTCGATCGACTCATGAGCCATCCTCACGAAGAAAATCTCAATCTCCCTGATTCTTTTCAAGAACTCGTCAATGAATATCTGGAGGATACCATGGCTATATTTAGTCAAGATCAAATTTCTTTGGAGCTGTTCTTTACATCTCCAGGAAAAATCTCGACGTCCTTTCAGCCATAGATCTTGGTCGAAATGAATCTCCCCTCTCCGAACGTAACTTTCTCTGCAAGACTATATAAATAGCACCGCTAGGTCAAGGCATTCCCCTACCTTTGTTAAGGAGAAGACCGAATGAAGAAACAGATTTCATTCCGGTATTTCAGGAATCACAGTCAAAAGAGGAATGTGTTGAAATTCCTGAACCAATCTTCGAAACTAAAGAAGATGTTTCTGAAGAGGAAGCATTAAGAAGGAAAATTTCTAGAACCAAAGAACAGATAGCATCAGTGACCACTATTTAGGATGAAGAATCATAATTCCAGGAGAGATATGACTCGTTAGTCAGAGTAGAAATAGCTAGAATGAAGCCATCTATCGAGGAACATCCAGAATTGGAATTGAAGAAGTTACCCGAACATCTGGAGTATGCGTTCTTAGAAGGAGAATAGCAACTCTTTGTAATCATTTCTAACGATGTCACGCCACATGAGAAGGCAAAGTTGATTAAGGTTTTGAAATCACATAAGAAAGCAATTGCTTGGAAGATTTTTGACATAGAAGGAATCAATCCCAACTATTGCACCCACAAGATCTTCATGGAAGATGATTTCAAACCATCAGTTTAGAGGGGTCAATCCTATGATTCAAGAAGTCGTCAAGAAAGAAGTAATCAAACTTCTGTACGCTGGTCTGATCTATCCTATTTCCGATTCGCCATGGGTCAGCCCTTTTCAAGTGGTACCAAAGAAGGGAGGAATGACCGTAATTCAAAATGAGAATAGTGAACTTATTCCAACACGGGAGGTCACCAATTGGAGGGTTTGTATAGATTATCGTAAACTTAACGATGCAACCTGAAAAGATCATTTTCCATTGCCATTCGTCGATCAAATGTTGGAACGTCTCCTCGAAAGCCAAAAAGTGTCCGGTTTTATACACGGGTTATGTAGAGTGCGACATCCAGCCCTGTGGAAACGCCTGCGCATGAAGGTCCCTGATACCTTAGCAAATGCAATAAAATAAGTGCACGAGTATATGCGTGTGAGGGAAGATACCACTCGGAATAGTGGAAAAAATTCTGATAGCAAAGGAAATAAAGATGACGATTCTTATTGCAGTCAAACAGAGGGATCGAAGCGCAAGGGTGACAATTACAGTCGGGGTTCTTTGTCCTCAAAATACAACAAGTTTCAGACGGCAAGCAATTCTGACCAAGGGAAGGGTCACTTTGATATCGGCCAAAAAGTCACGTTTTTACCCCCGATATTAAGCCCTAAATCCATAAGTTCCAAACTTTATCGCTTTGTCAGTTGATTTTGTAAATTAAGTAATTACAAAGGCGATGCAAAATGAATCAAGTAAAACGGAGCTAAAACGAAGAATCTCGAGCGAAAATGGTGAAAATCAAGTTACGATCCAGGAAACAAGCTGAACAGGACAGCAAACAGCTCGCCAAACGGCCTATCAAATGACCTGCCACTATGGAAAATGGCTTGCCATATGGGCCATGTGCAAACGGCTGACCAAGCCAAACGGCCTCTGCAAACAGCCTGCCAAACGGCCTGCCAAACGGCTTGCCAAACGGCCTGCCAGCTGTTTGCAGGCAAAATTCAAGTCTATTTAGAGGGCTTCTTCCATTCATTTCACCAGACACTCTATTTGTAATTCACTTTATATTTTCAAGCTTTTTAGTTAGTTTTTAGTAGTAGCTAGCTTAGCTTTTATTTTTCGGAGGAAATCCCGGCGAGTCCCTGCAATCTCTGGCAGATTTCTTCAGCCTTTTTCAGGTTTTTATCCGAAACGCTTGTCTTTTGTATTAAACATGTATTCTTACCTTTTATGTTTAATAATGTGTTCCGATATTACCATGTTAGCTTAATTAATCTTTATGTTTCCATGATAGAAGTTTGGGTTAGCGTAGTTATGTTAAATTAGTACAGTTACATATTGTTATACTGACTTGTGAGTCTGATAGATTTGTATGCTAGCATCTTAAGGATTGACCAACCTAGGTTGTAATCAGGACTTGTCTACTTATATGAACTTAGCTACTTCATAGGATCAAGACCCCTGGTTATACTGTATCTGAAGATTCTATAAACTCGGTATGGCCGGAGTTCCCAAGAGGCATCTAATGCGCTTTTAGGACACGGAATTTAGGAATTGAGACATGAATGACCTAGTATGCCTATTGACTGTTCTAAAGAGATGTCTTAGGAGCTGTTAAAATCTAGCTAGTGCCTTGACTGTATGACCCAAACCTATTGCATGTTCTTGTTTGATTGTTGCCCTAGGATTAAGTCATATCAACTGTTTAGGTATCTGTTAGGTTTCTATCTGCTTTACTTTCACTATATCAACTGTAATACTGTATAATGTTTGATTTGGTATGATCTCATTAGTATGCTGAAATGGTTGTTAGTTTTCATTTAAGGTTTTGTCAACTTAACCCGGCGGACTCCTTCCGTTTGTGATCAGTGTTCAATCAACACGGCACGTTGTTATTCAGTTTACTAAATTAATAACGAGGGTTAGGATTAGAACTTAACTTACTAATAAACCTAGTGCTTTACTAAGGATAACCTCCGAGGTATAGATACCCTTCAATTATACAACCAAGTGACATACTTTTCACTACTCAACGAGAAATCTGAGAGTCTATAGATAAGTAGGTCTGTGTAATTGGCTCATCCAACCAGATCTACACCATTACAATTATAGCTTTAACATAAACATAATTACCTTTCCCTAGCCCAAACTAATATCTTGGTCAACATTTCCTTGATCTGCATACTCCGTATATCCTTCCACTTTCTTTACTTTTCCGAATTTAGGACTATTAGCTTAAAACAAACTACTATCCTTTACTCAGGTAATTTAAACAAAGACAATTATCCATTTGATCTTCAATTCGTTAAACCATTCAAAAGTACGACCCTAGGTTAACTTACACCTTCTACCAGTTGTAACACCCCGTTTTTCCCCGTACATGATTTACAGGTGTATCGCGTATGTACGATAGGTGTATAAAGGAATTGATACATGTTCGTGCGTTAAAGCTCTTGTATGCTAAAAGTGATCAGACCAAGTTAAAGGTCGCGGCGCGGAGCAGTGGGTCAATGCTCGACATTACAAACAAATCAGGATCAAGAGGCATGTAAGGAAGGCACCAGACCACGCCTTGGGTCGCGGCGCGACAAGGCTCGTCGCGGCGTGGTATTTCACTAGTTTCAATTTCAGGAGGCTCGACAAACAAGCATTAAAACACGCGTATTCTCGCGGTGCGACGAAGAGGGCCGCGGCGCGGCGTTCTGGGCGGACTGGTACCAAGTTTTTGTAATTTTAAATAAGATTCAAGGGCATTTTGGTCTTTTCACGTGTGAGCCAGATTTGAGGTCTTAATATCATCCACTCATTCATTTTCCTTTATGTCTTTTTCCTTTTCTTTCTATTTTTCCTCTCAAAACTTCAAACCCCAATTGATTCAAAGGGATTTTTGGAAAGGAAGGAGCGGGTTTTGATCGAAGGTGTAAGAGGCAACTTTGTTCTCCTCATTCTTGGCTTTAAGGTGATACTAGCGGTATGCTCTAACTCCAAGTTTCATTTTTGTGTTCATCATTTAAATTTAGGGTTGTTGATTGTATGTTCATACATGGAACCCCACTAGTTGTTAATGGAAGATAATAACTAGGATTTGGGTTTATTAGTGATTGAAGGCGGGTTTTGGGTTGGTTGATGATTTAGCCTTGTTTAAGGCTAGTAAATGGTGTATAATCACTAGTGTTAGTGATTATGGAAGTGTTGGAACTCATTTGGGTGTGTTTGGTTGACTAATTTTGAAATGGGTCAAAATTAGGGTTTGAGTGTCAAATTGGGCAAGACAAGTGTTTAACACTTGTGTTCGGGTTTAATTGGCTTATTAGGACCATTGTCACTAGTGTTAGTGATTATTGGTTAGTTTGGGCGCGGTTTGAGATTGGAGGTGCATTTGGGTCGAGATTGCACTAGTTGTCAATTTGGGATGGTTTGTAAATCCTCCCTAATTGTGCTATTTTTTATGTGATAATGGAATAGGTACGTTCCATTGGCGTTGCGGATTTTTGTTTGGCATCCATCAAGACTTCAAGGTGAGTGTTAATATCCTATGTGCATATGTATGTGTAGGATGGGTGCGGGTCGGGTGAAGTGGTTCTCGGTTATAGAGCCCACTTCACATATAGGTGGATTTGATGGACTTGTGTAATAGGTCCAATTGGCACGGTTATGCATTTTGGTTGACCACCTTTGGCGAGGTGCACACTTTGTGTGTACGATATCACATATGATTGTGATGTAGATTATACAACCCCAATGGCGAAGGGTTGGTATTGAGTTGTGATTGGAGAAGTGGATCACGTGTGGATGCAGATTCACGATGACTCGTGTGGTTCGGTCATCTTATTGAGGTAGTGATCTCGTGTGGTTTCGGATTCACTAAGGCTCGTGTAGTTCGGCCAACCCCGATGTTGTTGTGTTGTTGAAGATAGTAGTCTCGTGTGGATGCAGATTTACTAAGGCTCGTGTAGTTCGGCCAATCTTCATTTTGGTAATTGGTAATCGGTTTTGGTATTGGGTTAAGGGGTTAACCTTGGACTTTTATATATTGTTTTATATATTGTCGTATTGTTGTGATGTAGCTAACCCTCCGGGTGTAACTTATTGGCATTATTCACATCGTCGTTGGTGAACTTATATTTGTTGTTATTTTAACTTGTTGTTAGTGATCATACGGTAAGCTTAGCTTCGCTTGCCTTTATGCTTGGATGTTCCGGTATGCGTTATTTGATTACTTATGTGGCGTGTCCATTTTATGCATATATATATGTATGTAACATATTCTCACTCACTAAGCGTTAGCTTACCCTCTCGTTGTTTACCTTTTTATAGATTTGCACGGAGGCGGTGGCTCGGGTAAGCGTGGGAACTAGTGGACTTGCGTAGTTTTCTTTAGAAGACGTGCTTATGGATTTATTAGGATTGGATAGCGTATCCCCAATCACCATGCTCGGTTTTGTTGGAATGTAAAATAGTCGGGTCGTGTTTGCCCATTAGGATATTTAAATTATGTATTAAATGTTTTAAAACTTATTAAACTTATTATTGTGTTAAAGATGTTTTTGGAAACATAAATGGGACCTAAATATTAATGTATAAAAGAAAAAATTTTACGGGCCGGTTTAAATACGGGTTGGGTTGTTTCAAGTGGTATCAGAGCATGGTCTAAGGAATTTAGGCGACTTGAGATAGGTGCCTAGACTTAGACTTTTGTGTGTGCTTATTTGTTGCAGGACTTGTAGGTGAACGGGTTGGACGGGAACTTGGTTAGTGCCTTGGCGTGTAGGTGAACTAGCTAGGATTTTGGCTTGTGTTGTGATGTAATTCCTGCGTGTATTTATAACGCGTAGAATTTTTGTTTGTGTTGGTTATATCATCGAGCGAAGTGGTCGTTGTACTAACAAGTTGATACGACGTGTGCACGTACTAAGGAATTGCAAACCTTATTACGGGTGTTGTGCGTGTTGTCTTATACGATCGTGGACTAATCATTTTGCATTCTTTAGAATGACGACGTGAAGCGAGATCGAGACGAATAACGACGAGTTTAACACCAGAGTTGCGGCCGCCGTTGCGGAGCAAATAGGTGCGTTTCGAGAAGAAATGGATAGGAAGTATTCCGAATTTCGAAGTAGTAGTGAAATAGAGCGTTGTCTTAAGAGCTTCATGAGGACTAAACCCCCGATGTATGACGGGAAACCGGATCCCTTGGTTAGCACCACATGGATCTCGGATGTCGAAGGGTGTTTTCGTACTTTTGAATGCCCTCCTGAGAAAAAGACAAGACTCGCTACTAGTTTGTGCGGGGTAGGGCGAAGGATTGGTTGGATGGTAAGATTGATCTTATCGGTGGTGAGCCGTTTATGGCGTTATCGTGGGATGAGTTTAAGGAGGAATTCTTTGAGGAGTTCCGAACATCAGCTGACTTGTCGAAATTGCGTAGTGAGTTGCGAAATTTGCAACAGGGTTCTATGGATTTGAATACTCTCAAGACGACCTTTATGGCAAAGGCTCGTTTTTGCCCGAAGTATTTGGGGAATGATCGGTTGTTGATGGAGGATTTCTATCGAACTTTGAATGATGACTTGAAGAACAAAATTAGTTGGGGTTACGCGAATTCGTTTGTGGAGTTATTCGTGGTGGCTAGGGGTTTCTAGTCGTATTCGCGATCGAAGATGGGTGAACCTTCAAGTTAGAGAAGAGTTGTTTCGTATGGTGCTCCAAGTAAGAGGACTAAGGGTCCGAGTGTGAGCACAAGTGGTACACGGACGATTATATCGGATTCTAGTGCGTCTAGATGTTACAATTGTGGTATGAGGGGTCACAAGTCTTGGGAATGTTCGGTGCCAAAGGGTGATGGCCCGGTGTGCTTCAATTGCCAAGAGGAAGGACATCGTAAGTCGGAATGTCCCGAGTTAATGGGAACGGGTGCGGCAAGGAGACGTTAAGGTACGTTTCGTTTTAATAAATATGTCCTTTAATTATTTATTTATGTGCCGATGCGTTCGGGTTGGTAAATGCATTGTGTTGTGCATGTTATTGTTATTTATGACGTTTTGAATGTCGGGCGAAGGGCATAAGACTTGGTGCAACCAAGCATTCCTTAGTGTTGGGAAATGTTTCTACCAAGCCATGGGCATGGGCTTTGGTGTTCGGACATTAGAGCATGTTCGCTCTGGTGTTGAAATTGATGAACCGTAAGGTCCGTCGGGTGAATGAAACCCTTGAGATCGAGTGTTTTGAATCTCGATGTATGATTGGTGAAGGAGTCTACGTGACGCGATGTTAGGTACCTCTTTGATGCCTACTAGCGTGGTGTTCGACTCTGATGGTGTTGCGGCTACATTGTACTTAGGGTACCAGAGAGAAACCCTTAGGTACATGGGTGACTAAGTCGAAATTCAACAAACTATAGCAATTGGAAGGTTGCAAGAATGAAGTTTGTGTGAATTGTGGTAAACTCTTCGTTCGAAGTGTTTGAGGATTTGTTAAAATCTTTCGTATGCTCAAGGTTGGAGCAAGATGTTTTGATGGGTCGTGTGAACCCAATTGTTGGTAAAGTCTACCTTCGGTAGCATTGTATGGTTGTACAAGATGCGATTATGGGACGTAGTTCCAAGTGTGGGGGGAGGGGGTTTACACTCCCGAACGAGGAGGTTTTTGTGTGAGATTTCGGATAATGCTCATAGTAGATCCAAAATTTGTGTCGGGACCTAGATTTTGATCGAATTGTGGTAGAGTACACCTTCGGTTAAATTGTACTTATGATTTTGGATTTAAATTATCACCGAGGTGGTAATGTGGTGAATCTCGTTGAGAGATAATGGACGTGTTTGACGAGCAAGGTGATATCCCTCGGTTAAGGGATGTGTGTGTCGGATCCTCTTTTAGAGAATTGTTGTTTTGTACCTATGTACGATGTAGGTGGTTCTTGCTCGATCGTGATAGAGATGTTCGCGTGTGCGTATGGTTCATGTGCGGAATTCCAGGCGGTATGGAATGGTTATAAGTATGCGTATATACTTTTGGTTGTAGTGAATGGTTAGTGTAATCCGTTCGGATTCACTATGGTGTATGCAGTACGCGATGCTACACTACTCATTGATTGAGGCCAAAAGAGCGTGTGTAACGAGTGGTATTGTCGCGATGTTTAAGACACCACTCTTGGGATTGATTGACATGTGGGTTAGTCATGGTGTTCAAGACACCACATTGTCATGGGGGTGAGTTAGTCGCGGTGTTTAAGACATCACCCGGGGATTAGTGTACGATGTGTTAAGTACTCTAACGGTTGTTATGAAAACCGGTGGGAAATTCGAGTACCATTCCTGTGTTGAGATTTGGGAAGTGGATCACGTGTGGATGCGGATTCACGATGACGCGTGTAATTCGGTCATCTTATTGTGGAAGTGAGTCTCGTGTAGTTCGGATTCACAAATGACTCATGTAGATGTGGTCATTCTATTGGGATAGTGACTCTCGTGTAGTTCGAATTCACTAGGGCGCGTGTAGTTCGGCCAATCCCGATTGTTTTTGAGGTGAAGGTAGTGAGTCGCGTGTAGTTCGGATTTACTAAGGCACGTGTAGTTTTCGGCCAGCCTTCATGATTGTTGGATGTGTGATCTATTGGCTATTTTATACGCCAATGGTGGGGTCGTAAGGACCATGATGTGTGATCTATTGGTTGTTTTATACGCCAATGGTGGGGTCGTAAGGACCATTTTGGTGTGAATAGTGATGCAATAGTCGTATTTTGCTCACGTGTTTGCGGTAGTTGCGTACTAGACGTGTTTGCGCACTACAAGGGATGTTAAGTGGTAAGTGTTATCCGTTAGATTTCACTTTTATTTGGTCTTCATCGGTTAGATGGTTGACTTTAGATTGGGACTTGTTTACTTTTAGCATTGTACTTGGTATGGTACGCTAAAGGGTTGACATCTCGGTACGAGATTGGTGGAGTTTTCCTGATAGGAGGGATTGAGCAAGTTTTAGTGCTCGAATTTGTGGACTTGATAAATCGCGAATGACGATTTAGTTGCTAAGGGTAACTCTATGAGAAGAATTGCCTAGAGGAGTTGGAAGGATACGTGGTGGATTCGCGTATTCTAAGTGATCGTTATAGACTTCGGATGTCGCGTGTATTGCGCGGCTCGGAATGCGTGCAAGTGTGTAATTAGTTAATGAATTAATCTTCGGGTTAATGAGGAATGTATTGGAAGTCGGACTGGAACGATTGTTTGAGAACCATCGAGTGTAGGTTCGATTTGGTTAAGTGATTAGGATCACGAGGACGTGATCGAATCTATGTGGGGGAGAGTTGTAACACCCCATTTTTCCCCGTACATGATTTACAGGTGTATCGCGTATGTACGATAGGTGTATGAAGGAATTGAGACATGTTCGTGCGTTAAAGTTCTTGTATGCGAAAAGTGATCAGACCAAGTTAAAGGTCGCGACGCGGAGGAGTGGGTCGCGGCGCGACATTACAAACAAATCAGGATCAGGAGGCATGGTAAGGAAGGCACCAGACCACGCCTTGGGTCGCGGCGCGACAAGGCTCGTCGCGGCGCGGTATTTCAGTGGTTTCAATTTCAGGAGGCTCGACAAACAAGCATTAAAACACGCGTATTCTCGCGGCGCGACGAAGAGGGCCGCGGCGCGGCGTTCTGGTCGGACTGGTACCAAGTTTTTGTAATTTTAAATAAGATTCAAGGGCATTTTGGTCTTTTCACGTGTGAGCCAGATTTGAGGTCTTAATATCATCCACTCATTCATTTTCCTTTATTTCTTTTTCCTTTTCTTTCTATTTTTCCACTCAAAATTTATTCAAAGGGATTTTTTGGAAAGGAAGGAGTGGGTTTTGATCGAAGGTGTAAGTGGCAACTTTGTTCTCCTTGTTCTTGGCTTCAAGGTGATACTAGCGGTAAGCTCTAACTCCGAATTTCGTTTTCGTGTTCTTCATTTAAATTTAGGGTTGTTGATTGTATGTTCATACATGGAACCCCACTAGTTGTTAATGGAAGATAATAACTAGGATTCGGGTTTATTAGTGATTGAAGGCGGGTTTTGGGTTGGTTGATGATTTAGCCTTGTTTAAGGCTTGTAAATGGTGTATAATCACTAGTGTTAGTGATTATGGAAGTATTGGAACTTATTTGGGTGTGTTTGGTTGACTAATTATGAAATGGGTCAAAATTAGGGTTTTGGTGTCAAATTGGGCAAGACAAGTGTTTAACACTTGTGTTTGGGTTTAATTGGCTTATTAGGACCATTGTCACTAGTGTTAGTGATTATTGGTTAGTTTGGGCGCGGTTTGAGCTTGGAGGTGCATTTGGGTCGAGATTGCACTAGTTGTCAATTTGGGTTGGTTTGTAAATCCTCCCTAATTGTGCTATTTGTTATGTGATAATGGAATAGGTACGTTCCATTGGCGTTGCAGATTTTTGTTTGGCATCAATCAAGACTTCAAGGTGAGTGTTAATATCCTATGTGCATATGTATGTGTAGGATGGGTGCGGGTCGGGTGAAGTGGTTCTCGGTTATAGAGCCCACTTCACATATTTATGGATTTGATGGACTTGTGTAATAGGTCCAATTGGCACGGTTGTGCGTTTTGGTTGACCACCTTTGGCGAGGTGCACACTTTATGTGTACGATATAACATATGCTTGTGATGTGGATTATACAACCCCAATGGCGAAGGGTTGGTATTGAGTTGTGATTGGAGAAGTGGATCACGTGTGGATGCGGATTCACGATGACTCGTGTGGTTCGGTCATCTTATTTGAAATGTCCCGTTCATATTGATTATAAACGTTCCATATTAATTGATTTCGTTGCGAGGTTTTGACCTCTATATGAGACGTTTTTCAAAGACTGCATTCATTTTTAAAACAACCATAACCTTTATTTTATCAATAAAGGTTTCAAAAGCATTACGTAGATTATCAAATAATGATAATCTAAAATATACTGTTTACACACGACCATTACATAATGGTTTACAATAGAAATATATTACATCGACATATGTTTCTTGAATGCAGTTTTTACATAATATCATACAAACATGGACTCCAAATCTTGTCCTTATTTTAGTATGCAACAGCGGAAGCTCTTAATATTCACCTGAGAATAAACATGCTTTAAACGTCAACAAAAATGTTGGTGAGTTATAGGTTTAACCTATATATATCAAATCGTAACAATAGACCACAAGATTTCATATTTCAATATACATCCCATACATAGAGATAAAAATCATTCATATGGTGAACACCTGGTAACCGACATTAACAAGATGCATATATAAGAATATCCCCATCATTCCGGGACACCCTTCGGATATGATATAAATTTCGAAGTACTAAAGCATCCGGTACTTTGGATGGGGTTTGTTAGGCCCAATAGATCTATCTTTAGAATTCGCATCAATTAGGGTATCTGTTCCCTAATTCTTAGATTACCAGACTAAAAAGGGGCATATTCGGTTTAATAATTCAGCCATAGAATGTAGTTTCATTTACTTGTGTCTATTTCGTAAAACAGTTATAAAAGCAGCGCATATATTCTCAGCCCAAAAATGTAAAGGGTAAAAAGGCATAAGAAACTCAAAGTATATATATTTTTGGAATCAACCTCAACCCTGTATAGCTAACTCCCACATTACTGCATATAGAGTGTCTATAGTTGTTCCAAATAATATATACACATGGGTCGATATGATATGTCAAAATATTTGCATACGTGTCTATGGTATCCCATGATTACATAATATATTAGAATACATGTATAATACAATATAAGTTAGCTAGGATATGAATAATATAGATTTGTTACCAATTTTCACGTTGCTACAACAAGAAAAATTATCCAATCTTGTTTTATCCATAACTTCTTCATTTTAAATCCGTTTTGAGTGAATCAAATTGCTATGGTTTCATATTGAACTCTATTTTATGAATCTAAACAGAAAAAGTATAGTTTTATAGTCAGAAATATAAGTTACAAGTCTTTTTTGTAAAGGTAGTCATTTCAGTCGAAATAACGACGTCTAGATGACCATTTTAGAAAACATACTTCCACTTTGAGTTTAACCATGATTTTTGGATATAGTTTCATGTTCATAAGAAAAATCATTTTCCCATAAGAAAAACTTTTAAATCAAAGTTTATCATAGTTTTTAATTAACTAACCCAAAACAGCCCGCGGTGTTACTACGACGGCGTATGTCCGGTTTTACAGTGTTCTTCGTGTTTCCAGGTTTTAAATCATTAAGTTAGCATATCATATAGATATAGAACATGTGTTTATTTGATTTTAAAATTCAAGTTAGAAGGATTAACTTTTGTTTGCGAACAAGTTTAGAATTAACTAAACTATGTTCTAGTGAGTACAAGTTTAAACCTTCGAATAAGATAGCTTTATATGTATGAATTGAATGATGTTATGAATATCATTACTACCTCAAGTTTTCTGGATAAAGCTACTGGAAATGAGAAAAATGGATCTAGATTCAAAGGATCCTTGGATGGCTTGAAAGTTCTTGAAGCAGAATTATGACACGAAAACAAGTTCAAGTAAGATTTCCACTCGAAATAAGATTGTTATAGTTATAGAAATTGAATCAAAGTTTGAATATGAGTATTACCTTGTATTAGAAAGATATATTACTATAAATAATAAAGATTTCTTGAGGTTGGATGATCACTCTACAAGATTGGAAGTAAGCTAGCAAACTTGGAAGTATTCTTGATTTTATGAAACTAGAACTTGTAGAATTTATGAAGAACACTTAGAACTTGAAGATAGAACTTGAGAGAGATTAATTAGATGAATAAAATTGAATAATGAAAGTATTTGTAGGTGTTTTTGGTCGTTGGTATATGGATTAGATATAAAGGATGTGTAATTTTGTTTACATGTAAATAAGTCATGAATGATTACTCATATTTTTGTAATTTTATGAGATATTTCATGCTAGTTGCCAAATGATGTTTCCCACATGTGTTAGGTAACTCACATGGGCTGCTAAGAGCTGATCATTGGAGTGTATGTACCAATAGTACATACATCTAAAAGCTGTGTATTGTACGAGTACGAATACGGGTGCATACGAGTAGAATTGTTGATGAAACTGAACGAGGATGTAATTGTAAGAATTTTTGTTAAGTAGAAGTATTTTGATAAGTGTCTTGAAGTCTTTCAAAAGTGTATGAATACATATTAAAACACTACATGTATATACATTTTAACTGAGTCGTTAAGTCATCGTTAGTCGTTACATGTAAGTGTTGTTTTGAAACCTTTAGGTTAACGATCTTGTTAAATGTTGTTAACCCATTATTTATTAAATCAAATGAGATGTTAAATTATTACATTATCATGATATCATGATGCATTAATATATCTTAATATGATATATATACATTAAATGTCGTTACAACGATAATCGTTACATATATGTCTCGTTTCAAAATCATTAAGTTAGTAGTCTTGTTTTTACATATGTAGTTCATTGTTAATATACTTAATGATATGTTTACTTATCAAAATATCATGTTAACTATATATATATATATATATATCCATATATATGTCATCATATAGTTTTTTCAAGTTTTAACGTTCGTGAATCGCCGGTCAACTTGGGTGGTCAATTGTCTATATGAAACCTATTTCAATTAATAAAGTCTTAACAAGTTTGATTGCTTAACATGTTGGAAACATTTAATCATGTAAATGTCAATTTCATTTAATATATAAAAACATGGAAAAGTTCGGGTCACTACATTATTGAGGTGGTGATCTCGTGTGGTTTTGGATTCACTAAGGCTCGTGTAGTTTGGCCAACCTCGATGTTGTTGTGTTGTTGAAGATAGTAGTCTCGTGTGGATGCGAATTTACTAAGGCTCGTGTAGTTCGGCCAATCTTCATTTTGGTAATTGGTAATCGGTTTTGGTATTGGGTTAAGGGGTTAACCTTGGACGTTTATATATTGTTTTATGTATTGTCGTATTGTTGTGATGTAGCTAACCCTCCGTGCGTAACTTATTGACGTTGTTTACATCGTCGTGGGTGAACTTATATTTGTTGTTATTTTAACTTGTTGCTAGTGATCGTACGGTATGCTTAGCTTAGCTTGCCTTTATGCTTGGATGCTGCGATATGCATTATTTGATTACTTATGTGGCGTGTCCATTTTATGCATATATATGTATGTAGTATATTCTCACTTACTAAGCGTTAGCTTACCCTCTCGTTGTTTACCTTTTATAGATTTGCACGGAGGCAGTGGCTCGGGTAAGCGTGGGAACTAGTGGACTTGCGTAGTTTGCTTTAGAAGACTTGCTTATGGATTTATTAGGATTGGGTAGCATATCTCCAATCACCATGCTCGGTTTTGTTGAAATTTAAAATAGTCGGGTCGTGTTTGCCCGTTCGGATATTTAAATTATGTATTAAATGTTTTAAAGCTTATTGAACTTATTATTGTGTTAAAGATGTTTTTGGAAACATAAATGGGACCTAAATATTAATGTATTAAAGAAAAATTTTTACGGGCCGATTTAAATACGGGTTGGGTTGTTTCACCAATAGAAAGTCAAAAGTAAATTTAGGCCTCGTAAATATAAATAATAAACCACTCTTCGCCACTCTGATCACCTGATTCTGACGTCTTGTGGCCTAACGACACTGCACGAATAAAACCGTCCGTTTCGGTCATATCACACTTCCCAAGTCAGGACTTCGCAATCATGCACGAATTGACTAAAACACTGAAGGAGATCCTAGCTACCGAGCCAATCTGTTTGACGTTCACGGCTCCCGTAAAAATGTCAGAGTATGCTAGGAGAGACAAGTTGATATTTTGTGAACTTCATGACGATTATGGACACGAGATTGATCGTTGCAAATCTTTTATCGAAAAATGATCGATTGTCTAAGGAAGGGTGAGCTTAATCACGTGAAACCAATAAAAAAGAAAGGAGCTGCATCGCAAGGCAATCAATCAGAAAAAGCTACGCAAAACCAAAAGAAAGGCAGTGACAAAACTCTGACAAAACGATAAATATGGTGCACGCTTGGCACTCTGGTCAGAGGCGCAAAGCTGAGCAATTGGAAGAATGGGAAGTGGAACCTATTATCTTTCCTCCGATGCAAACGAGTATCCCTTCGCATGCTCCTGTAATCATTAAAGGTCGCATCATTGATTGCGGATAAAGTGTACGACAATTAAATGTCGACACAGGCAGTAATGTCAATGTAATGTATGAGCACTGCTTCAAACAGCTACCGACGATAATCAAATCTAAGATGCGGGTACCCACAACTGTTTTTTTGGGGTTCTCCTACGAATCGGCATGGCCCTAGGGGTGCATCGAGCTTGAACTAGAATTGGTTGATGATGATGACTCGACCCGCACACGAGTTGTCCCCCTTGAATTCTGCGTGGTACGTTCTTATTAATGTTATAACGTGCTCCTGGGGTGAGTGACTTTGTAAAAGTTTGGCGTAGTACCCTCTACTGTTCACGGCAAGATCAAGTTTCCTACTAAGCAAGGAATTGCTACCGTCCAGACGGAGTCTGGAAGAACGCTATGCGCTTTGGTAACACCGCCTAAACCATTGCCTACACTTGAAGAACAAATACGAAGCAGTTCCATCCTTGTCAATCCAAAATACCCTGACAAACGAATTCAAGTTGGGGGCAACCTCTCAGACGAAATCAAAGTTTAGTTACACGATATACTGGTAGCCAATATGGATATTTTTGCATGGTGTGAGGACGATATGACTGGGGTTCCACAAAATATCACTGAGCATAAGTTGAAGGCAAACCCAAACGTAACTCCAGTACGCCAGAAGAAGCGCCTTGTTGCGCCCGAAAGAAGTGAATGGTTGAGGTTGGAGGTAGATAAGTTGGTTCATGCAAACATTCTTAGAGAGGTGCGGTATCAAACTTGGGTCGCAAATCCTGTTTTGGTTAAAAAAGGAGATGGCTCATAGCGCAAGTGTGTCGATTTCAAGGATATTAATAAGGCATGCTAAGGATAATTATCCTTTGCCTGAGATCGACTGGAAAGTTGAGTCTCTTTCTGGTTTCAGGTTTAAATGCTTTTTGGATGCGCATAAGGGGTATCACCAGATTCAGATGCCAGAGGCAGATGAGGACAAAACCGCATTCCTACCGACCAGGGTATTTATTGTTACACGAAAATGCCCTTGGGGTTAAAAAAATGCGGGGGCAACATACCAGAGGGTAATAGATATGGCGTTCAAGGATCAAATCGGTAGAAATCTCAAAGCCTACGTAGTTGATTTAGTCATCAAAAGAAATACAGAGGTGTAACTGTTGGTCGACATCCTGGAAACGTTCAACACTCTGCAGAAAATCAATATGAAGCTTAATCCTACAAAGTGCAGTTTTGGGAAGAAGAGGACAAATTCTTGGGGAATATAGTTACACCAAGAGGAATCAAAGCTAATCCCAAGAAAATCGAAGTTGTAGAGCGCATGAATTCCCCGAAATCAAGGAAAGAAGTGCAAAGTTTAACAGGCAAGTTGGCTGCGCTAACGCGGTTCCTGTCAAAAGCAGTGGAGCGGTCATTACCATTTTTTCAGACTCTTAAAAATTCATTAAAAAGTCAGACTTCAGATGGCTGAGGAAGCCGAAAAAGCTTTTGTCTAGATGAAGTCGCTCTTAAAGGAGCTTCCAACTTTGAGAACACCCGTAGCGGGAGAGACGTTTATGTTGTATCTTGCGACTTCAAAGGAGACAATCAGTTCCATTCTTGTCGCAGATAGGGGGAAGGTATGTCTTATATTGGGACTTGAAATAGGTACTGAATGTAATGTTTACTGTATATTTCCCACTATTTTGGCGCAGGTACAAATGCCTGTGTATTTTGTCAGCAAAGCACTTAGCGACAGTGAAGTTAACTACCCACCTATTGAAAAACTTGTGTATGTGCTAGTACACACAGCTCACCGGCTACACAAGTACTTCCAGACGCACCCAATTGTGGTGTTAACTGACCAACTAATAATACAGGTATAAGTCGCAGCACGCGCGTCCCTTATTTACACAATCTTATAAGACGCCAAGTACCCGCTTGAATTATTTTTGATTTTCTAATAATATGATGACAGGTGTCGTACAAGCCTGAGGTTTTGGGTAGACTGGCTAAGTGGGCCATTGAATTGTGAGAGCATGAAATCAATTACTCCCCGCGCACGGTGGTAAAAGGACAGATACTTGCAGATTACTTGGCCGAAACAACAAGAGAAGTAGAGGCACTTGCGGAAAGTGCCACAATCGGCTATGACGAGAATCAGGTATGGGAACTGTATACAGATGGAGCTTGTGGACCTGAAGGCGCAGACACCGGATTGGTTCTCACAAGTCCCGATGGTGAGGAGCATACTTATGCACTCCAATTCACGTTTGTTGCCTCTATACATTGACCACTGTGTGAAGATATACAAGTGTGTCACCAATTCCCTCGACTTGATTCGGACCCAGAACTACTCTGTCCACTTTTACCCTTTGATCTAAACCCACTAGACTTCTTGGACTTAGATCCTGACTAACTGGACGCATGTCCACTTTGGTGTACCACATTTCCAAACATTCTATTTCGAGCATCCTTGACATCACTTTCCACCATCTTGGACATCACAATAGCCAGAGATATTGATGTAGCTATTCTCACAAAGGTTCTATACTCAGGTAAAATCACATCACAAAATGCTGGATTCGAGATTATTCATCTGGCACCTACTGTTGCACAAACCTTAGCTTATCCATGTATTTCTCCACTACCTCATAAATTGTCATTTAAGGTGTCATCTTCATTTCAAGAAATTCAGTTTTGATACGATTCATATCAAACGGGTTGCACTAACGTTTACACATTTTCCCATGAATTTGTTCCCACGGGATCATGCTTACTTGTTCCTTCAGAATACTAGAGATCAAGGAATCACACCAAACCATTGCCCTACCTTTCAATACTAACAAGCTTCAAATATCCGTTTAATTTCTCGTACCCAGTTAAGGATTTCCATCAGATCAGTACTTCCTAAAAATTATAGGGGTTTACAATCGCGGAAGTTCTTGTATGAGCACTTCTTTTGAGTTTGGATAAACTATGGTGGAAACATCTGCATTTGGTATGGGTTCATCGTCACTGGGTTTTGGCAAGGAAAAGCGTTTTGTAGTGGCATATAGTACTGAGGTGGTACTTGGTTTTGCATCGAATACTAAAATTGTGTCTGGTTCACATTAGGAAATGTTTGGGAATGCGCGGTTGGGAATCCCTGGGGTGTATCATTGTTTTTGGAATGTCTTGCTAATTCAAGTTCATCAACTTTATCTGGAGCCTCCTTTTACTTGCTTTCTAATTCATAAATGCAACTCTGTTGTTCATCACTGGATTCATAACCTTCATCTGGCGCTCTGAATGTTTCGGGGTTAGATGGACCAATCACATTTCTATCAGCCATCCGTGCTACAAAATAGCTCACACAAAAGCTAAGTGGATATCAGTTAGTTCAAGCACAACTAACACACTAGGTATCCTGCATACACTTAAACCCACTCCCAAAGACATGTTTTACTTAAATCAGGGTTTGGGAACAAAATACATGCATGTACTTCCTGCCAAACCTGGCTCTGATACCAACTTGTAACACCAGCTATTTTTTTAAATCACAGCGCAAGACATTATTATTAAAACCACAACATTAAATACATCATTACATAAATTCAAGTAATTAAGTTTAAGTATACACAACGTTGTTATGTTATTACAATATATAGTTTATAAAAGTCCACATCAGAGTCTGCTCATCAAATATGTCTTCAACACATTCACCCGCCCTAACTAGCACTACCTAAACCTGCAAGGGTGGAAATGTGGGGGATTAGCATAACGCTAAGTGAATGACATCTATCTAACTAACATAGATTAAGCATCACACATGCAATTAACAACACCACAAACATATTATCTACAAACTAGCATACAAGTACAAACAATGTGAGGATCGACGGCTTGTACGGGCACACGAACCTAGCTGATCAGACTAGAGTCTCATGATAGTCCTTCCTGTTGAATCAGTACACATATAACGGGAATGAACCCAACCTCCCATGGCATGATTGACCTCATATGAACTTCAACCTCCCAAGGCCCGGTTAAAACTCCCCAACCTCCCTAAGCATGACTGGTGTCAAACACAGTGCGCACATAATATCACAAAATCATAAGAAGTATGAAATCGTCTAACTAGCATGGCAAAAATATCACAACAAAGCATGGTAATAGAATACAAAACAGCAGCATGGCATGCTACTTAAACTGTATCCGGAGATAGAACCACTCACCGATTACCAGCTACAGCTCAGTTATCTAACTTCTGAGCTTCTTATTTGTTCTTACCACCTAATAACAAAATAAACCAAGCTATTATAATGCTCTAATTAAAGTTAGACACACGAGCAGCATAACGGCTAAAAACTGACACTTTTCATAAAATTTCCCCAAATTGCCCATTTCGGTAGTCTGTCATAGACAGTCGGCCGACTGTCAAGATAAACTACCGACTGTGCAGAGATAATCGGCCGACTATCTAGACAAACTACCGACTGTCTAGACAAACTACCGACTGTCATTCAAAAGACAAACTACCGACTATCCAAAGACAATCGACCGACTATTTAGACAAACTACCGACTGTCTAGACAAACTACCAACTGTCTAGAAAAACTACCGACTGCCCAGAGATAAACTACCGAATGTCGAGAGATAGTCGACCGACTGTGTTCTTGAGCTGCACCAGTAGCAAAGTTACGGGTTTTGCCCCAAAATCACCAAATCTTGATCTAGGACTCGATTTTGACCATAAAACCCAACAAATGTTGTTTATAAGTCATCATAAGACATAAACCCACAAGATTTTAGCACAAACAACTTCAAATTCTAACAATTTTGATATCAAACTCACTTTTGTAAAAATCTAACTAAAAACGCATTTAATTCATAGAGGTGGACATGAAATCACACAAACTTACCTTGTTAGAATCACCACAACACAAGGAACGATTTAAGCACACAAATCAGACTTCAAATCGAGATTTAGAGAATTAGGGTTTCAAGAGGTTGAAGATGTTAGGTATAGGAGAGTGAGAGAGTGTGAGAAGTGTCTGGAAGAAAGAAATGAGAAAAAGGAACAGATATTTTACACTTAATGGGTTAAAACTCATACCACACATCACACGGGTATTTACTACTTATCTGATATCTTTCGTACTTCGTTAGGCGGCCCTAACAGAGTCCAAATTAAACAAGGAAACATGTTCTGTGACCCCTGTCACAAACTGGTCTCAACCACTAATCAAATAACACAAAACATTTAATTAAAAATAAATGCATATAAAACCATATATATAAGCCTAAGGACATATTATATCTAGCCCATATTTTTCTCTGTTACAAAAAATGAACGAGTTTTGTTTAGTGTAGGTTTATTGACGGGTTAATCCATTTAGCAATCGGGCCAAGGAATAAGTTAGTGGATGAAAAAAAAGAATGGATGGACTATGGGGATAGGACGGCCAATTGGCCCATGGAAGCGAGCCCATGGACTACATTTGTTACTAATTAATTTGAATGTATCATAGCTCCGTTAACCGAAAACACAAGCCTAATCGCAAACCTCACGTTTAAATAAATTTTCTCGGATTCTAAATTAGAAAAATCCTTATAAATTATAAGAATCCTAAAACTTAATAATTATATAAAATAATTTTTAAAATTTATATTCATACATTTCGTTGTCTTAAAAGACATTTTCTCCGGTCTTCGCTAACCATACGTTTTTCTTGCGTTTTCTAAGTTGTTCAAAAACATAAGCATGTAATCATAGAATATGTAGCACATATTATCTAGTATATTCATATTTGTTTCAAAAAAAATTACGAGAAAATCGTAGAACTTAAGTAACGATCATTAAATATTTAACGAAAAGTTAACGGGAAAAAGTCGGGTTATTACAACTTCTCCCTCCCATGATCTCTAATCAGTGATTTTAGGTTTGAAATCTCTATCGTAGGGTTTTTTTTAATTATGATTGCCCGACGCAGATATATTTCCAAAACTATTAAAATCATAATGATACCTTGTATAAACTTGAAAGCAATGAATATCTTATTCCTAAATATTAGTTCCATCAAAAAATATACGTCGTAAATTTCATTAAGTTAATGTTCAATAATAAAAAATTTAAATTTAATATTCACCATAAAACTTTAAACACACTTTTAGTTTCGGTATGAGTAATTTCAATTAAATTATCTACAATATTATTTTTATAACATATAAAGTGACTCAAAAATAAAAAGTTTACAACCTCGTGCACAATTATAGTCTTCTAATATAAAATAACTAAAATATCTTTTTTATAAGGGGGATGATTCTCACACACTGTTTTTTAATCCTCACACACCCTTTTACCCTATTATTAGGGAGGAGTTCAAGTAAATTGGTGTGTGAGGATCAAAAAACAGTGTGTGAGAATCATCCCCCTTTTTATAATTATATTATATAGTACTCTAAAAGCATCCTGAGTGATGATCTTGATCATATGCGTATCGTTGGTGGCCAACTCAATTCTAAAAAGTAAAGAGAGTGAGAGGTCTATCAGTTAGAATGTTATTCAGTTTTTACTTTATGTGTATTTGACATGTCAGTTAGAATGTTATTGAGTTTTTACATTATGTGTATTTTAATGATATAATATTTTAAAATAATTAAAAAAGTTATCAAATAACTAATTTAAAGTAAATAATTAATAGCTTTATGAACATAAAACAATACTATTAATAAATTTTATTATTATTATTATTTGACCCAAAACTAACAGAATTAACCCAAATGTAAGAAAATGATGATCCAAACTAGATAATGGTAAGCCCAAACAATATATAAAATTAAAAATACATTAAAGAAATCTCCTTCCCCACACTTTTTTCTATGTTTGTAGAAACGTTTTTTAATCTTTTTTAAATCTTTCATTGGATGCAAAAATTACCAATATGAAATCAGTCAAACCCATAATAGAAAGAAATAAGAAAGATAGGATTAATGAAAGAGAAAAAAAAAGGAAGTGAAGCTCCGTCATCCACGCGACGAAACTTGCTTGACGCAAGTGTGATGCAAGAGGGGACAAAGATGGAGGTGGCCAACGGTCGTCGCGATCTAAACGGAGGAAGGGACGAGTCCATGTTTGTGTGCTCTAAGTGGTTAGGAAACGTAGATCAGATGTTTCACATCAAGAGAACATGTCTTTCTTTTTCTTTATTGTTAACATTTATTTGAAAACTATAAAAAAAAATCGACCGCGCGTTGCTGCGGTTGTATTCAACGCGCGGTCGAATTTGGATATATGTTGTTTGGTACTTAATATATCTAATAGGTTGAGTTTTTTGTAGTACGTGTATGTATATGTATGAAATACAGCCCGAAATGTTTAGTGTTTTTTTAACGATGTTCGTTTCGCGCGTAGTTAGTCCCGTTGTATTCGTTAGATTTTTCGAGTTGAACGATGATTTCGGTAAAATTTAACTCGCACTGAGCGATATGAAATATAGTCCGAAATATTTAGTTTTTTTTTTAACGATGTCCGTTTGGCGCGTAGTTAGTCCCTTTGTGTTCGTGAGTTTTTTTCGAGTTGAACGGTGGTCTCGAAAAAATTTAACTCGAACCGAGCGAGAAGATAGGGCCCGTTAAAAATTCGGGTGGAATTAGTTTCTTTTATTTTAATAAAATTAAATATTTACGCTTTATACCCCTGAAAAAGTGTAAACTCGAGGGGTCGTTGTGTAATTCATGGCGAAGTTGAGGGACCGGTTGTAATGTTGATGTGCGTAGAGGTGTATACAAAATAATAGTAATTTTTACAAGGAAATACTATTAAATACGATACAATTTTACACAAGTTATTTATTTATTTACAGATGGGATATACCTAAACCTTGATACAACACTATAGGCAGTGTACCTAATCGTAGAGTAGTATAGTTTTTAGTAAGTCCAGTTCGTTCCACAGAGAGACGACTTATTTTACACTATATTTTTAAACAATTATATTTGTACAAAATATATTATATATAGTAATAATATATAAAAGGGGGTTTACCGTTTAATGACCGGTTTGTCGATTTTAAAACTTAAGCGTAAATATAAATGACAATAATTAAAGTGCGTAAAATAAATAACAATATAATAATTATGCTTATTTAAACTTTCGTAACCATGATGTTTGACATTTTGATTATTTATTACCCTGGGTTAATTGTCCTTTGTCCTGGATGTATTTGAAACCTATCTGGTTTTTGTCCATAATAGTTCATCGGTCATAATTATAAAATGCTCGGCAAATTTAACCTTATACCCGAAGTTAAATATTCCAACTAATTGGGGATTCGAACTGTAACAAGGTCTTAATACTTTGTTTAATGAATATACCAGGTTATCGACTGTGTGTAAACCAAGATTTTAATACTTTGTTAACAATTACACCAATTACCCTTGAATGTAATCCACCCCTGTTTTAATGAGTCAATTGACTATTAATCCATCCCCGTGTCCGGTCAAATGAACAATAATTTGTATTTATAAATATCCCGCCCATCGTATCCGATTAAGCGTATGTGGTTATATATAGATACGTCAAATTGTAACCTTTATATTAAATTAACGAGGTATCGTTAATTTAATATAAAGCCCATTAATAGCCCATAGTCTAATTTCCACAAGTGTTGTTCTTTTGTCCAAACCCCAATTATGGTCCAAAGCCCAATTATCCCATCTTAATATTTAGCCTAACAACACGATTACTTCGGCTCAAATAAGCATAATAATAACTTAAGTACGAGAAATTAATTTAAAAAGGAGAACATAGCTTACATTGATTATTTATCGCGTAGTGTTACATGGACAGAGCTTCGACTTCAAAACCCGTAAAATAACCTTTACATAACCCAAACTAATCTAATATAAAACTAACCTATAGTATATATATATATATATATATATATATATATATATATATATATATATATATATATATATATATATATATATATATATTACAGAGGGAGTATGATAAAAATTGATGTGTTTAAACTGGCCAAACTCGTTGCCTTTTATAGATGTGGCCTGATTTCTGAAGCCATGCAATCGGATGGAATTTACTCTTCCAGGCCATGCGATCGCATGGCCAGCTGGATCCAGCCACATTGCTTTGTTTTCTTCTTTGTCGACGTTATTTAATATAATATATAATATATAAATAATTTATATAATTATTTAAATATTATATTATATTCTTGTGCATAGTAGACTTGTAATTTTTGGTCCGTTGAGTCGGGTGTTGATAGTTGGCTCAGGTCCCGGTTCCGGATTTTCGAACGTCCTTTCGTATAATTTAATATCTTGTACTTTGCGTTCCGCAACTTGTACTCTTGTCATTTTTAGACGTTTCTCATCAATAATTTGAACCACTTGGATTGTATCTTGTACATTTGAGCTTTTTGGACGTTTGCGTCTTCAAATCTTCGTTTTCACCTTTTGTCTTCGCACTTATTTATTTAAACGAATATTACTTGAAAATAGAACAATTGCAACTGAAAACTTTTCATATTGGAAGGATATTGCGTCTAAATATATGTTCATTTGAAGCACTATTAAATATCCCCACACTTGAGCGTTGCTTGTCCTCAAGCAATATAGAACTTGAAATAAACATACTAGAATCACTTCTTTATTCTTCACACTTTGTACATTAGTGATTTTGATATGGCGGTATGAAAAATGATAGTAACAATAGAACCATGGTTAAAGGTGGGTGTGCCATCCACAGTTGCATCGGGTTTAGGTCAACGACACTTGCAATCAAATAGCCGATTTACTTTCGGTTTCCAAAGCAAATTGTACATTTGAAAGACGGTTTAAAGTCCCACGTGACAATGAAAATTTAGAGCCTTAAGGAAATTGGATCTTTATGAAAATATTTGATCTTTTTAAAATTCATTCTAGCTTTTACCCTAGATAAGTTTTCTGGAATAACCCTTCACCGGTGTTGCAAAATATTTTTGTAGGTTTTGTGGGTTTCGAATTTTAAAATTTTAGCTCAAAACTTTACGGTTTGTGTCACCCACTTGCTAACTTTGTATTAGGAAAGCAACACGTCCAGTTTACTTGTCCCGTATATTACCTTTCGACAAACTACCGTCCGGTTGTAAAGGAAAGCGATGAACAAAAACTGTTAAGGCAATGTCATGCATTTGTTCATGGTCTAAAACGTGTCGGATGCTATTACTATCCTTTGTAGGAGCAATAGTAAAGATCATCCTATGATTTTTCGGTCTGGCACAAGGTCCTGTCTTCGACCATGCTATGCAACCACCGTTCTTACGGTTGACACCCGATTTGGTTCAGGTGACCTAATTAATTCTGATGAATTCTTAGGATTTTACGTTCAATGGAAATGAACGAAAACAAATCGGTTTTAATTTGATCAAAATATTTTCTCGTTCAAGCTCGAGTTTAGATATCATCAAATTTCATGAGTTTGTAATTCTCAATCTTTAAGGTCAATCTCAAGGATTGAGTAATATCAGGCTTAAAAGCTGATTTTTAATCTTTAAGGAGATTATCCTTTCTGGGGGTCTGATTCATTAGTCTTATCAAGCTAATTTGCACGGCACCCTCCCCATTTTACGAGACAGATCCTCTCATGGTTAGGATAAGTCTGACCACTTGGTGACCCTGTTTGATGCTGAGGTCCGTGGATTTCCTGCTGATTTTAGAGATGACTTTTCTAGATTTTTCGTCAACCTACAGCTGGTCTGGACGACAACTTCCTGACCTAAATCAAGAAGCGCGTCTCTTTTTCGGAAGACTTTACTTCCTTTTAATGATGAAATTGATTCATCGTGTAGATCCATCTATTCTTTCAGATAAACCGGGTAAAGCGGTTAATTTAGTCCAAAACAAAAGTACCTGCAATAACTTTACAGAAACATGTGATAGATAGTTTTTAATTGAATAACTTGGTACATTCTCCCTACACTTAGCTTTTATTTTATCTTTCTTTGCCTTTTTATTCTCTTCTATTCCATTTTAAATGAATTCAAGCATTTTGGGTTGTTTCTTAATTTATGTCCTTTCCAAAATAACAATAATTTCGGTATTATCACCTAGTTTTATCGTTCATAAATATGTATAAATATGATTTTGAGTTCATTTAGTTGAAATTTTTTCAAATTTTCACAAAATTTGGCAATTAAACCAAGTGTAAACCTGAGAGAAATTATAACCCTTCCCCACACTTGAGATCATGTAATGCCCTCATTTGCATGAAATCAGACTCTAATTATAAATTCATGAGGGTGATTAGTGTAGAAAAGTAGTTAAAGATACCCAGTTTGTAATTACAAAGCTCGTCGAATGATAGATGGTGCACCTCATCGTTCATTCCTTCTTGTTTTATCCCCCATGTTTTTCTTCAAAAACGGTTGCTTTTCTGAACTGTTTGCTAATCTTTGAAAATGCATCTTTTACCCTTACTCATCATGCATTTTTATTAACGAGTTATGCACTAACCCGAACCCCTATTTTAACGTTAAGTGGGGTTAGACTTCCCCACACTTAGCTGACAACATGTGAAGTCGGTAGAATAAGTTCCACGAATTAGAATAGTGAGCCAGTTATTTACATCTCGGGTGGTGTATAATATATCAATGGGTTTAAAGTTTAGAACCACCCGATCGTCACTACTTAATTCTTTTTTAAGTGTAGCTTTTAGTGAATGGAAATGTCTCTTTTCTGGTTCTTGGTCAAATGGATCGATATACACCGATATACATATTTCTATAGGGTGGACAATTCCTAACATTTCCTTCCGTTTATTCTCAGGATCAAAGTTTTCACCTCTATTACCCAATTGGGTGAAATCCGAGGTGTCATTATCTATTACAGCTCGTAGTTCATCTTCGGTAGATGACTCGTCTATTGAGAATATTGGGTTGGAAGGTTGTGGAATGGTGAATTTCGGGATCGAAGTAGATTCTTTTTCATTAACGGTACTTATCAGTCCCACCACTTTGGTCTCGGGGGTAAAATTTTCAACGTTATCATTTTCCCAAGAGTACCAATTTGTCACCCTTACTTCTTCTTCATCCATTGATGGATTGATGATTTCGTCGGTAGAGGCTAATGTGTCGATATGTTGTGAAATTGGTAAAGCTGAATAAAAAGTATCATCGGGATAGTTGGTGATTTCGGAGCTCTCGAATTCATCAAAATTCGATGATATGAGATTTTCTTACACATTATTCCTCAGATCAACAGGTGTGTAATCTGATAGAGTTTCAGCTTGCCTATTTACAAACTCTCTCATTTGTTCATTTTGAGCATCAAGTTCTTCGAGTTTGATTTTCATATAATCTAAAGAATTTTCAGACACATAATTTTCCTCGTCTTCTGGTTGTTGAGTTTGGATATATTCTTGGGAATAATCCCAATTAGAATTGTATTCCTCATAATCATGCCATTCAGGTTCCATGGGTGCATAATTTTCCATAGGAACGTAATAATAACATTCCCATGTTGAGTGATAATCTCCACAGATTTCACAACCAGTTATTGTTTCGTCATTCGTGATCGAAGATTGACCGAACGAATTGTCATCAACACCTGTTTGAGAGTATTGATTAAATTGATTTCGGATGTCATAAAAATTTTCTAAAATATTCTCGAGATTTTCCATAATGCGCTTATTACCAAATTTTAGCTACAATGTGGTGCATTTACTAATTATCCTATTAGTTATAAAACTAAAAATTATATAAGTTATCAAATTAATAGACTTTTCTGATTTTACCCACGTTTCGAATAGCCAATAGATACAGCAGGTAGCCAGGACCCTTTAAATCGGAAGCCCACAACTCACCACTAACAAATCCAACTATTACTATGAACCAGAAAATTTGGATGTCTATCAATTTAACCGCTTAAAATAATTTTTCGTTTGGAATTTAAAGAAATTTTAGAGAAGAAATAGAAAATTCTATGTCCTAAAAACTAGAGCGGCAAGAAATAAGAAAGAAAAAGATCGCGTCGGAAAACGTCGAAAAATAAAAGGTCGAAAAATAATAAAAATAACGTAGCGCGTCGAAACTTAAAAGTCTAAAAACTAAGAATTAAAAGTTGCGTCTAAAAGTATTAAAGCTTAAAAGAAATTCTATATCCAAAACGGTAATTACTTAAAAAGGTACTAAAATATTAAAACGGCGTCGCAAAATTCTAAAGCACCTAAATCTTAGTCTAAAGAAAAAGCACTTAAGGGATTTTACGGCAAAGCCTAAAAATCTAGAAATAAAAATAACTATGGCAAAAACTATGACTTAAAACTAATTACGAGCAAAAAATACAAATATTACGTATAAACGATAAAAATACAAATTGTAATTAAAATGATAAAAATACAAATTTTATAAAAATATTATTTTTATATTATATATTTTATAAAAGTATTAATTTTTTTTATAATTATAAAACTAATTAAAACTTAAATTACAAATTAAATTAAAACTAAAACTAAATATTAAAATAAATAACCCTAAATAATAATAATAATAAATAATACCCCGTAATAAATGCTGAATAAGGGTTTCTGGCGTGTCAGATCAGGCCATGCGACCGCATGGGTTTAAGGCACCCAGCTCATGCGACCGCATGGGCCTGGGTTTCAGGTTTTTTTTTAATTTTATATTGTTTTTCTAAAAATTATATATAAATATATTTACACAAATATATATTAAAAATATAGCGTTTCGCCGAGTCCCCGGCAGCGGCGCCAAAAAATTGATGTGCGTAGAGGTGTATACAAAATAGTAGTAATTTTTACAAGGAAATACTATTAAATACGATACAATTTTACACAAGTTATTTATTTATTTACAGATGGGATATAGCTAAACCTTGCTACAACACTATAGGCAGTGTACCTAAAGGGAGACGACTTATTTTACACTATATTTTTAAACAATTATATTTGTACAAAATATATTATATATAGTAATAATATATAAAAGGGGGTTTACCGTTTAATGACCGGTTTGTCGATTTTAAAACTTAAGCGTAAATATAAATGACAATAATTAAAGTGCGTAAAATAAATAACAATATAATAATTATGCTTATTTAAACTTCCGTAACCATGATGTTTGACGTTTTGATTATTTATTACCCTGGGTTAATTGTCCTTTGTCCTGGATGTATTTGAAACCTATCTGGTTTTTGTCCATAATAGTTCATCGGTCATAATTATAAAATGCTCGGCAAATTTAACCTTATACCCGAAGTCAAATATTCCAACTAATTGGGGATTCGAACTGTAACAAGGTCTTAATACTTTGTTTAATGAATATACCAGGTTATCGACTGTGTGTAAACCAAGATTTTAATACTTTGTTAACAATTACACCAATTACCCTTGAATGTAATCCACCCCTGTTTTAATGAGTCAATTGACTATTAATCCATCCCCGTGTCCGGTCAAATGAACAATAATTTGTATTTATAAATATCCCGCCCATCGTATCCGATTAAGCGTATGTGGTTATATATAGATACGTCAAATTGTAACCTTTATATTAAATTAACGAGGTATCGTTAATTTAATATAAAGCCCATTAATAGCCCATAGTCTAATTTCCACAAGTGTCGTTCTTTTGTCCAAACCCCAATTATGGTCCAAAGCCCAATTATCCCATCTTAATATTTAGCCTAGCAACACGATTACTTCAGCTCAAATAAGCATAATAATAACTTAAGTACGAGACATTAATTTAAAAAGGAGAACATATCTTACATTGATTATTTATCGCGTAGTGTTACATGGACAGAGCTTCGACTTCAAAACCCGTAAAATAACCTTTACATAACCCAAACTAATCTAATATAAAACTAACCTATATATATATATATATATATATATATATATATATATATATATATATATATATATATATATATATATATATATATATATATATATACATATATATATATATATATATATATATATAAATAACCTATATATATATATATATATATATATATATATATATATATATATATATATATATATATATATATATATATCTTATATATATTTATTATATTACAGAGGGAGTATGATAAAAATTGGTGTGTTTAAACTGGCCAAACTCGTTGCCTTTTATAGATGTGGCCTGATTTCTGAAGCCATGCAATTGCATGGAATTTGCTCTTCCAGGCCATGCGATCGCATGGCCAGCTGGATCCAGCCACATTGCTTTGTTTTCTTCTTTGTCGACGTTATTTAATATAATATATAATATATAAATAATTTATATAATTATTTAAATATTATATTATATTATTGTGCATAGTAGACTTGTAATTTTTGGTCCGTTGAGTCGGGCGTTGATAGTTGGCTCAGGTCCCGGTTCCGGATTTTCTAACGTCCTTTCGTATAATTTAATATCTTGTACTTTGCGTTCCGCAACTTGTACTCTTGTCATTTTTAGACGTTTCTCATCAATAATTTGAACCACTTGGATTGTATCTTGTACATTTGAGCTTTTTGGACGTTTGCGTCTTCAAATCTTCGTTTTCACCTTTTGTCTTCGCACTTATTTATTTAAACGAATATTACTTGAAAATAGAACAATTACAACTGAAAACTTTTCATATTGGAAGGATATTGCGCCTAAATATATGTTCATTTGGAGCACTATCAAATGTGAACGCGAGCTCAAAACAACAATCCGATATAACTTAAACGACGGAGTTTGGCATGTGTTTTAGTATGTAGGGGTAATAATTGGGTAAAAAAAAGTAAATAGTTTAATGTTGAGGTTAACTTTGTTATATCTAAATAAGTGTGAAGTAAAAGAAAATAACAGAACAAGCAGGTCTCTACTCTTCTTCCCACATAATAGGGTAAAAAAAAGTAAATAGTTTAATGTTGAGGTTAACTTTGTTATATCTAAATAAGTGTGAAGTAAAAGAAAATAACAGAACAAGCAGGTCTCTACTCATCTTTCCACATATCTTTCATCTCTTAACTTACAAATTACCTTAAAATCTCCAACAATCTTGTAATTCAAACGGACTAACATAGAAACCACATATATATGCATTACATAAATCTAGGTCATCGGGGGGCACCTAAGTTCATTTTTCGAGATAGCTCCGCCCTTGATTACACTAACTACATATGTTCTAACACACAATACTTATTAAGATATTAATGATGAATCAACACTTTTAAGATTTTTTTTATTTTTTTTTGTTAACCTGGGTATCCAATATTTTTTAACTGACTAATCCCAGAGCGACTACTCGCTTTGCGAGCAGCCCAAAGTCATTGCTGGCAAACCTCTGTGACCATGAGGGAGAATAACTTTGTGGTTGCAACACTTTTAAGATAGAGAGTGAACTCATGATACTACTTTAACGAACCTATATCATTGATTTACTTTTTAAAATAGTAATTTTAATCAGTTTATTTGTAAAAAAAAAATTACATAAATGGTAAAACCGAAGTTTGAAACTTCATCCAAATTTTCAAACTTCGGTTTTGCTTCAGATTGTCAGGAAAACCCTAAACCGAAGTTTAGAACTTCAGTTTTGGTCAAATCCAAAGTTTTAAACTTCGATTTTGTACCTACAGTATTTAAACCCTAATTAACTTATTAACACTTAGATTTGGTACGTTATTTTACAGTTATTTATGCTACTATTATCTTAAATGTAACATCCCGTTTTTCTTGTACGTATCAAAAGGTACATACTTAATCGTTTGTACGTTTGTAACTCGTCGTTTAGGCGTAATTGTGTAGATAATATATATATATATATATATATATATATATATATACATACATATATATATATATACATATATATATATACATATACATATATATATATATATATATATATATATATATATACATACATATATATATATATATATGTACTTGTTAATGTGTGCGTATATAAGTTTGTATATGAGTTTGGTTAGCGTTAAGTCTTGTGTGGCTTAGATACGATGTTTAGACGTGTATTGGAAGCTTGAACGACTTGAATGTTGTGTAAAACGATTTTTGTGTTTAAGGCTGTCGAGATGGCCAGATAGTGCCTTAGGCCGCGCCGCGACAGACGGGTCCGCGCCGCGGCATATCGAACAAACCAAGGACAGAACCTGGGTTAAGAAGGGGTGATTTTCCCTTTGTTCGTCGCGCCGCGACGATTTGAGCCGCGCCGTGACATATCTGCCAGACTGGTGCCGGTTTTAACTCAAATTAAATGACTTCAAGGGGCAAATTAGTAATTTGGCGTATAAATCTGATGGGAGCATTAAATCCCAACCACTCATCCATTTCATTTAATTTCTTTTATCTTTTCTTTCATTTTCTCTCCCAAAAACTCAACACCCATTTAGATTAAAAGTGAGATTTGAGAGTGAAGGATTGAGGGTTGATCTTTAGAGCAAGAATTAAAGTTGTTCCTTGTGTCTCTAGCTACGCGTTGATAGTCTCGGTAAGTTCTAACTCTAAGTTTTGAGTTTTAATTGGTTAATGGTTAGGGTTTTGGTTACTAGAGACTTGTTTGACCCATTTGAGGGTAAAAGGGCGAATTTGGGTTATGTGGTTGTAATGAAACCCTAATAGCCACAAGCTAGGGTTTGGTCTAATGAAAATAGGATTTGTAAATGTTAAATGGCGTTTTTAGTCACTAAAACACTTGTTAAAGTTGAAAGAGATGTTAATTGGGTCATGTTTGACAAGTTTGGTAGTGAAAGTGTTAAAATGGATCCAAAATGTGCTAGTTGACCTAGTTTGGGTGAAATGGGTATAAATTACCCTAAGTTGGTGCTAGTTGAAGTTACTATACTTTAATTCACTAGCTTTAGTGATTAAAGTCGAGTCTTGGCCATTAAAGGGGCGGTTGTGGTGTGTTTGAGTCATTTAATGCGAGTTGGGTCATTAAATGCTCAAGTAGGTGCAATGTGGTTAATTCCACTAGTTGTGTAATGGAATGTGTACTTATGTATTAGGTACTTTGCTTTGAAGCTCGGAAGTGCATAATCATCACCGAAGTGTTAAGGTGAGTGGAATAATTATATGCGTGCATATATGATGTATTTATTTGTGTAGTTGAGTTGTGAAGTGTCGACGTGTTAAGACACCACTCCTCACGTGGCGAGTGAAGTGTCGATGTGTTAAGACACCACTCGGGAGTGAAGTATCGATGTGTTAAGATGCCACTCCGAGAGATGTAATGAGTGAAGTGTCGATGTGCTAAGACACCACTCGGGGTGAAGTGCCGAAGTGTTAAGGCACCACTCGGGGTGAAGTATCGACGTGTTAAGATACCACCCATGGGGTTAGTGTACGAAGTGTTAAGTGCACTAATGGTTGTTATGAACTCCGACGGTTTTTAAACACCGTTCCATCGTTCGTTTGGTTAACCATGGTTGTGTGTGTGGATTGTAGCATATTATATTATTTAAACTATATGCTATTGTTATGCTAGCTAGTATGGTGGAAGGTTTAGTGTTATACTTGTAATGGTATGAATACTTATAATGCTAGCATGTATGCGGTAAATACGTAAGTGATTGCAAGTAAGTAGGTTATATATGTAAACGTATAATTGTTGCACTCACTAAGCATTAGCTTAGCCCTCTCGTTGTTTATCTTTTTAGATGCAGGTGTGGACAAGGGCAAGGGGGTTATTGGGCACTAGGTGTCTTTGTTGATGTTACGATGAAGCTTTTGGAAGTTGACCTACGTTTTGGGTAGTTTAGTCCCAAACCATGCTCAATGGGTCGTTTGGATTATAAACTATCATTTGTAGTTGGTCAAACTTGTATCATATTCGTTAATGGCCTTTGTGCCTTTTTGTAAACATTAAACTCATAGTATGTTTTAATGACGCGTGTGGAATGGTTTACATATTTAATTGGTGCGTAAATGTGTATCATTTAAAAAAAAAACTTATCGTACGGAGTACGGGTTGGGTTGTTTCATTAAATTCAATAATAACATTACAAACAATAAAATATCAATTGCGGTAATATGCAAATACAAATTTTTTGAACAACATTTTTATTAATAACAATAACACGGTTACATTTTTTTAAATAAAAATACATAATTAAAAACAACACATAGAAATTTAACACAAAATTTAATTAGATGCAAGGGAAGAGGTTGATTTTTCACAATTGCTTCGTTTTTGGTTAAATTTCATTCCTCTTCCTCGCAAAGATGCTCGAATTTTCCTTTAACTTCATTCCAAAACATCACGCCCGAGTGTTCTACCGAAGTGTTTTCTTTGATCCACTCAAACACCTTTGAAATTGTCATCTGACTAATATCCACATTTTGAAAGTACTTATATTTGTAGCCAAAGTAAAGCCTAAATCGTGGTGAAAACTTAACAGTCCAATAGACATTAATCTGAACAAGAATTGGTGTCATGTTTACAATTTTAATTGTTGTTTGGAGAAGAGAGTGATACATCCGTTTCTTCTAATAGATGTCAGTTTATATAGAGTAGTTTAAAATTGATAAACCGGCATTTCAAAATCCGATTTCAGTAAAAGCTGACGAACAGTAAAAGGTAACTGTAACATATTTTTAATTGTTTTTTATGACATGTCTAGTACCTGACAAACCGAAGTTTCAAACACCGGTTTTGCATGCTTTTTCTGAAAGGTCTGAAACCGAACTTTAAAACTACAGATTATTTGTAGATGTATGCTTATAAAAGTGAATTTTGATTGTTTCATAAACACATAACAAAAATGGATCCGAAATATGTTTCAATTAACGTGTATAATGGTTGTGATTTTGAATGAAATGATGAAAAACTAGAACTCTCACCATAGAATCCAACATCAATGGACATTTACTATTACAAACTAAGAGTTGCTGAACCCGAAGCAATGTGCTATGATGAGGAATGGTATACATTAGTAGAAAAAGCGTGTATACTTTCAGGAAAAAAAATGAGTTGTATGTTTTATTTGGAGTTTTTGAAGACGCTCTTGAGTTCAATACGATGTATGCTAGTCATGGTGAATACTATTATGCACCTAGACCTTTTATAAATTAAAGTTACTTGTAATATATTAGTAACGTGTAATTTCATTATTTCAACAACACTTTTTATTCATAAACATAAATAACGATTACAACAAACATAGTACAGCAAATTACTACTAAAAACCTATGGCAATCTAGTAGTTGGACAGGTATTCTTGTTGTGACCTTCAGCCCTGCATATACCACACTTTGGTTATTGCTTTTCACATTCATCCATCTGGTTCTTAATATGTTTTGATTTCTTCATCTCCCTGTGCTTAATCATTCTTGATGGATCGACCATAATGTCCCATTTTATATGTGTCAAGTAACTCGCATCTCTTAGTGGATTAAATGATGGCTATATTGCTCTCTCCATACGGTAGTTGCGTACTTTTACTAATGCATTTATTTATATCCTCGTTTAGATAGCTACACACCAAAATGGCATGAGAGCAAGGTAATCTTTGGTGTTGCCAAATTCCACATGAACACTTTTTCTCTTTAAACTCCACAGTGTAATCGGTTCCACCTTCACCACTTCTTTGATAAGTTGATTAAACCTTGAATACACCTTGTTGTTCATTATAACATGTTGTTTTATATCTTTGAGCTCTTTTTGCCCATTCGTTAAAGATGTTAAACATGTTCTTGGACAGTGGTGAATTACATTGCCTTGCTTCTCGACTTTGATCGTAGAAGTGTTGTCTGGTGTAATAAAATGTGTATTCAATACACGCTTTGATCGACATCATATGGGCATGACGTTACACATTGTTGAGGGACTCAGCAATATTTGTCGTTGTATTAACCCAACAACTCCTCTCTTTGTCCCTATACACAGTTCACTTGCCTAAATCAGCATCATGCCAATATTGCCAAGCCTCTATACTAGCTTGTTTGATGGCTCTGGGGGAATTTTTGTAGATTATTTGATTGGTTGTCGAACTGACTGTCCAACACAAGTGTTTGAGCGATTTCACCTTAGTATATTTGCTCAATAAGTTGCAACGAATGTGGCGCAAACAGTACCTATGTTCCCAACCGTACGTTTAAGCACCCATTGCATGTAGGATACCTGGCTGTCGATCAGAGATGACACACAACTTTTCATTTCCAACAACATGTTCTTGGAGCATTTTCAAAAACCAAACCCAACTTTCGTTACTTTCTTCATCAACTAGTGCAAAGGCAACAGATATAATTTGATTGTTAGCATTTTTCCCAACTGCTGTTAGCAGCTTACCCTTATAACTACCTTTCAAATGGGTGCCATTGATATGACCGAAAAAGACAGTTTTATTCTTTAACGCTCTTAAACGATAAATTTTTATTTTTTTTAAACATGGTGACCACCCAGACCCAGTGTTATGCCGCGGCGCGGGCAATCAAATGATTTCAAACCAGTTATTCAGTCCTCCTATTTTCAAATTGCGTTTTATGTCACGACGCGGCAAATGGGATCGCGGCGCGACCATACACTGTCGCTGGTACTGCACTGCAACTTGTTTCAAAAACCACATTTTCACCATTACTTTTTCACTCAACACATTTTAACAACATAATACATAAACCAAATTAATGAAAATGGTTTCTTACATCGTTAAACATTATGAAAACTATTTAATCATGAGCAACATGTTTACACATCTTAAACATAACATTTGGTCCCAAAGCTCAAAAGAAACATAGTTTATGAATATAAAAGTTTTAGCGTCGATAAGCGGTATCATTGGAGCTAGATTCAAAATAGGGACTTGCATTACCATTTACAATATGACCAATGCTCCGCTATCCTTACATAGGCTCCTTACCTTCACGATGTCCTTTCGTTCCTACAAGAACATAAACACAACATGGGGGTAAGTTTTCATGCTTAGTGAGTTATAGGCGAATAAAGGAACGCATATCATTGAGCATAATCATTGCATTACTTAGTCTTTCCAACCCAAATGGTTGCTTACTTACTTTCGGATCCGACTCCTTTCCTTACCATAGACATAACTTACTAAGGCCAATCTTAGTAATTATGTCTAAGCTAAACATAACCATAGGCATACACATATGCCTAAGCTACCTTAATCACATTGTATACATACATACATACATACATAGACGCCTAAGGTGTCTAAGCCAAGTCATACCATAGACAAGATCATTAAGCAAGCTTAATGACCTTGCCTAAGCTAATCATCAACCATAGATACAATTATTAGGCATGACTAATAATCCTATCTAAGCTATCCATCTAGTGCACTTAGTCGTTGTCCTCTTGCACAGATGCAATCGAGAAACACTAAGCCACTCTTGACCCGCCCAATTTACCCCCTATAAACTCACCTTGATTAAACGAGATTCCTTGATCACTTGGAGCTCCTTTGCCTTGATTAACACCTATACATGAGCTAATCTCGTCATTAACATAATTCAACGAAGTTACATCTTTCAAAAGTTACAACACTTTCATATACTTACACATTTGACTTAATCCCCTTTTTTCCTCATCATTCACATGAACACTCACATACATGACATTCTTAACTTATCTTTTCACTTTTCCATTATAACAAACATTATCATACAAACATCATTTCCCTAAATACATGATTTCTCTAGTTTATCTCTTACAAACATGAACTTGTAATTCTTTCAAGCATTTCATCAAACATTTGATGTGCATAATCCCATTTCAACTACTAGCAACCTTAAAATCATCATACATCAAAACATCATTACTTGTAGTAGTATCAACAATTCACACATAAACTTTCTTCTTTACAAATTAACTAAATCTCATAAACATCTTCATTGAGGCATTTCATCAAACACCTAGCGTGCATGACTTAATTCTAAGCTATAAGTAACATCAAATTCATCATATTCACAACATACACTAAATTTGAAAGTTCATACATGAACTTACTTCCAATATCAATTACAAATTCGTTTTTAATTAAACAAATATGCACACTCACAACATACAACAACTTTTAAGCTTGAGATTCATCTAAAACACCCAATTCTAGTGATACTTAGATATAAAAGTTCATACCTTGTCTTTAGGAATTTAAGAACCCTAATTGTGCACAACGGAGAAGAAATTGAGAGATTGCAACTTGCTACAATGATTAAGGCACACTATATTTCATTAATTTTCACTTGCATGTACAAAATTCTTCCAATTGAAGGTTTCTCCTTCTCTTCTTGCTTGGGTCGCCACTCACACACACACACACACCTTCTGTGTTATAATTTTGCAACTGATAACAAAATTCAACATTTTACATCTTTATATTAATTTAACTTTGCCTTATTTGCACTTTCTACCCTCCCCACCAAAACCATATTAAGGGAGGTCCTTAAAATAACTTTGCATCACTAGTGAAATGTCCCGTTCATATTGATTATAAACGTTCCATATTAATTGATTTCGTTGCGAGGTTTTGACCTCTATATGAGACGTTTTTCAAAGACTGCATTCATTTTTAAAACAACCATAACCTTTATTTTATCAATAAAGGTTTCAAAAGCATTACATAGATTATCAAATAATGATAATCTAAAATATACTTTTTACACACGACCATTACATAATGGTTTACAATAGAAATATATTACATCGACATATGTTTCTTGAATGCAGTTTTTACATAATATCATACAAACATGGACTCCAAATCTTGTCCTTATTTTAGTATGCAACAGCGGAAGCTCTTAATATTCACCTGAGAATAAACATGCTTTAAACGTCAACAAAAATGTTGGTGAGTTATAGGTTTAACCTATATATATCAAATCATAACAATAGACCACAAGATTTCATATTTCAATATACATCCCATACATAGAGATAAAAATCATTCATATGGTGAACACCTGGTAACCGACATTAACAAGATGCATATATAAGAATATCCCCATCATTCCGGGACACCCTTCGGATATGATATAAATTTCAAAGTACTAAAGCATCCGGTACTTTGGATGGGGTTTGTTAGGCCCAATAGATCTATCATTAGGATTCGCATCAATTAGGGTGTCTGTTCCCTAATTCTTAGATTACCAGACTTAATAAAAAGGGGCATATTCGATTTCGATAATTCAACCATAGAATGTAGTTTCACGTACTTGTGTCTATTTTGTAAATCATTTATAAAACCTGCATGTGTTCTCATCCCAAAAATATTAGATTTTGAAAGTGGGACTATAACTCACTTTCACAGATTTTTACTTCGTCGGGAAGTAAGACTTGGCCACTGGTCGATTCAAGAACCTATAACAAATATGTACATATATATCAAAGTATATTCAAAATATATTTACAACACTTTTAATACATTTTGATGTTTTAAGTTTATTAAGTCGACTGTCCTCGTTAGTAACCTACAACTAGTTGTCCAACGTTAGATGTACAGAAAAAAAATTGATATATATTATCTTGAATCAATCCACGACCCAGTGTATACATGTCTCAGGCTAGATCACAACTCAAAGTATATATATTTTTGGAATCAACCTCAACCCTGTATAGCTAACTCCCACATTACTGCATATAAAGTGTCTATGGTTGTTCCAAATAATATATACACATGGGTCGATATGATATGTCAAAACATTTGCATACGTGTCTATGGTATCCCAAGATTACATAATATATTAGAATACATGTATAATACAATATAAGTTAGCTAGGATATGATTAATATAGATTTGTTACCAATTTTCACGTTGCTACAACAAGAAAAATTATCCAATCTTGTTTTACCCATAACTTCTTCATTTTAAATCCGTTTTGAGTGAATCAAATTGCTATGGTTTCATATTGAACTCTATTTTATGAATCTAAACAGAAAAAGTATAGGTTTATAGTCGGAAATATAAGTTACAAGTCATTTTTGTAAAGGTAGTCATTTCAGTCGAAAGAACGACGTGTAGATGACCATTTTAGAAAACATACTTCCACTTTGAGTTTAACCATGATTTTTGAATATAGTTTCATGTTCAAAAGAAAAATCATTTTCCCAAAAGAAAAACTTTTAAATCAAAGTTTATCATAGTTTTTAATTAACTAACCCAAAACAGCCCGCGGTGTTACTACGACGGCATAAATCCGGTTTTACGGTGTTTTTCGTGTTTCCAGGTTTTAAATTATTAAGTTAGCATATCATATAAATATAGAACATGTGTTTAGTTGATTTTAAAAGTCAAGTTAGAAGGATTAACTTTTGTTTGCGAACAAGTTTAGAATTAACTAAACTATGTTCTAGTGATTACAAGTTTAAACCTTCGAATAAGATAGCTTTATATGTATGAATCGAATGATGTTATGAATATCATTACTACCTCAAGTTTTCTGGATAAAGCTACTGGAAATGAGAAAAATGGATCTAGCTTCAAAGGATCCTTGGATGGCTTGAAAGTTCTTGAAGCAGAATCATGACACAAAAACAGTTCAAGTAAGATTTTCACTCGAAATAAGATTGTTATAGTTATAGAAATTGAATCAAAGTTTGAATATGAGTATTACCTTGTATTAGAAAGATATATTACTGTAAATAAGAAAGATTTCTTAAGGTTGGATGATCACTCTACAAGATTGGAAGTAAGCTAGCAAACTTGGAAGTATTCTTGATTTTATGAAACTAGAACATGTAGAATTTATGAAGAACACTTAGAACTTGAAGATAGAACTTGAGAGAGATCAATTAGATGAATAAAATTGAAGAATGAAAGTGTTTGTAGGTGTTTTTGGTCGTTGGTGTATGGATTAGATATAAAGGATATGTAATTTTGTTTTCATGTAAATAAGTCATGAATGATTACTCATATTTTTGTAATTTTATGAGATATTTCATGCTAGTTGCCAAATGATGGTTCCCACATGTGTTAGGTGACTCACATGGGCTACTAAGAGCTGATCATTGGAGTGTATATACCAATAGTACATACATCTAAAAGCTGTGTATTGTACGAGTACGAATACGGATGCATACGAGTAGAATTGTTGATGAAACTGAACGAGGATGTAATTGTAAGCATTTTTGTTAAGTAGAAGTATTTTGATAAGTGTATTGAAGTCTTTCAAAAGTGTATTAATACATATTAAAACACTACATGTATATACATTTTAACTGAGTCGTTAAGTCATCGTTAGTCGTTACATGTAAGTGTTGTTTTGAAACCTTTAGGTTAACGATCTTGTTAAATGTTGTTAACCAAATGTTTATAATATCAAATGAGATTTTAAATTATTATATTATCATGATAATATGATGTATGAATGTCTCTTAATATGATATATATACATTAAATGTCGTTACAACGATAATCGTTACATATATGTCTCGTTTCAAAATCATTAAGTTAGTAGTCTTGTTTTTACATATGTAGTTCATTATTAATATAATTAATGATATGTTTACTTATTATAATATCATGTTAACGATATATATAACCATATATATGTCATCATATAGTTTTTACAAGTTTTAACGTTCGTGAATCACCGGTCAACTTGGGTGGTCAATTGTCTATATGAAACCTATTTCAATTAATCAAGTCTTAACAAGTTTGATTGCTTAATATGTTGGAAACACTTAATCATGTAAATAACAATTTCATTTAATATATATATAAACATTGAAAAGTTCGGGTCACTACAGTTCCTACCAGTTAAATAAATTTCGTCCCGAAATTTTAAGCAGTTGGAGGTGTTCACGTATCTTCTAGAAATAAATGTGGGTATTTCTTCTTCATCTGATCTTCTCGTTCCCAGGTGAACTTGGGTCCTCTACGAGCATTCCATCGAACCTTAACAATTAGTATCTTGTTTTGCTTAAGTCTTTTAACCTCACGATCCATTATTTCGACGGGTTCTTCGATGAATTGAAGTTTTTCGTTGATTTGGATTTCATCTAATGAAATAGTGAGATCTTCTTTAGCAAAACATTTCTTCAAATTCGAGACGTGGAAAGTGTTATGTACAGCCGCGAGTTGTTGAGGTAACTCAAGTCAGTAAGCTACTGGTCCGACACGATCAATAATCTTGAATGGTCCGATATACCTTGGATTTAATTTCCCTCGTTTACCAAATCGAACAACACCTTTCCAAGGTGAAACTTTAAGCATGACCATCTCTCCAATTTCAAATTCTATATATATTCTTTTAATGTCAGCGTAGCTCTTTTGTCGACTTTGGGCAGTTTTCAACCGTTGTTGAATTTGGATGATCTTCTTGGTAGTTTCTTGTATTATCTCCGAACTCGTAATCTGTCTATCCCCCACTCCACTCCAATAAATCGGAGACCTGCACTTTCTACCATAAAGTGCTTCAAACGGCGCCATCTTAATGCTTGAATGGTAGCTGTTGTTGTAGGAAAATTCTGCTAACGGTAGATGTCGATCCCAACTATTTCCGAAATCAATAACACATGCTCGTAGCATGTCTTCAAGCGTTTGTATCGTCCTTTTGCTCTGCCCATCAGTTTGTGGATGATAGGCAGTACTCATGTCTAGACGAGTTCCTAATGCTTGCTGTAATGTCTGCCAGAATCTTGAAATAAATCTGCCATCCCTATCAGAGATAATAGAGATTGGTATTACATATCTGGAGACGACTTCCTTCAAATACAGTCGTGCTAACTTCTCCATCTTGTCATCTTCTCTTATTGGCAGGAAGTGTGCTGATTTGGTGAGACGATCAACTATTACCCAAATAGTATCAAAACCACTTGTAGTCTTTGGCAATTTAGTGATGAAATCCATGGTAATGTTTTCCCATTTCCATTCCGGGATTTCGGGTTGTTGAAGTAGACCTGATGGTTTCTAATGCTCAGCTTTGACCTTAGAACACGTCAAACATTCTCCTACGTATTTAGCAACATCGGCTTTCATACCCGGCCACCAAAAATGTTTCTTGAGATCCTTGTACATCTTCCCCATTCCAGGATGTATTGAGTATCTGGTTTTATGAGCTTCTCTAAGTACCATTTCTCTCATATGTCCAAATTTTGGTACCCAAATCCTTTCAGCCCTATACCGGGTTCCGTCTTCCCGAATATTAAGATGCTTCTCCGATCCTTTGGGTATTTCATCCTTTAAATTTCCCTCTTTTAAAACTCCTTGTTGCGCCTCCTTTATTTGAGTAGTAAGGTTATTGTGAATCATTATATTCATAGATTTTACTCGAATGGGTTCTCTGTCCTTCCTGCTCAAGGCTTCGGCTACCACATTTGCCTTCCCTGGGTGGTAACGAATCTCAAAGTCATAATCATTCAACAATTCAATCCACCTATGCTGCCTCATATTCAGTTGTTTCTGATTAAATATGTGTTGAAGACTTTTGTGGTCGGTATATATAATACTTTGACCCCATATAAGTAGTGCCTCCAAGTCTTTAATGCAAAAACATCCGCGCCTAATTTCAAATCATGCATCGTATAATTTTGTTCGTGAATCTTCAATTGTCTAGACGCATAAGCAATCACCTTCGTTCATTGCATTAATACACAACCGAGACCTTGCTTTGATGCATCACAATAAATCACAAAATTATCATTCCCTTTAGGCAATGACAATATAGGTGCCGTAGTTAGCTATTTCTTCAATAACTGAAACGCTTTCTCTTATTCATCCTTCCATTCAAATTTATTCCCTTTATGCGTTAATGCAGTCAAGGGTTTTGCTATTCTGGAAAAGTCTTGGATGAACCTTCTGTAGTAACCAGCTAGTCTTAAAAACTGGCGTATGTGTTTCTGAGTTTTCGGGGTTTCCCACTTTTCAACAGTTTCTATCTTTGCCGGATCCACCTTAATACCTTCTTTGTTCACTATGTGATCGAGGAATTGAACTTCTTCCAACCAAAATGCACACTTTGAAAACTTAGCGTACAATTCTTCCTTCCTCAATACTTCTAACACCTTTCTCAAATGTTCACCGTGTTCTTCGTCATTCTTTGAGTAGATAAGTATGTCATCAATGAAAACAATGACAAACTTGTCAAGGTATGGTCCACACACTCGGTTCATAAGGTCCATGAACACAGCTGGTGCATTAGTTAAACCAAACGGCATGACCGTAAACTCATAATGACCGTAACGTGTTCTGAAAGTAGTCTTTGGAATATCATCTTCTTTCACCCGCATTTGATGATACCCGAAACGTAAGTCAATCTTTGAATAAACAGACGAGCCTTGTAGTTGATCAAATAAGTCATCGATTCTCGGTAGTGGGTAGCGGTTCTTGATGGTAAGTTTGTTCAAATCTCGGTAGTCGATACACAACCTGAATGTACCATCTTTCTTCTTGACAAACAAAACAGGAGCTCCCCACGGTGATGTGCTTGGTCGAATAAAACCACGCTCTAAAAGTTCTTGTAATTGGCTTTGCAGTTCTTTCATCTCGCTGGGTGCGAGTCTGTAAGGAGCACGAGCTATTGGTGCAGCTCCTGGTACAAGATCTATTTGAAATTCAACTGATCAATGTGGGGGTAATCCCGGTAATTCTTTCGGAAATACATCGGGAAATTCTTTTGCGACGGGAACATCATTGATGCTCTTTTCTTCAGTTTGTACTTTCTCGACGTGTGCTAGAACAGCATAGCAACCTTTTCTTATTAGTTTTTGTGCCTTCAAATTACTAATAAGATGTAGCTTCGTGTTGCCCTTTTCTCCGTACACCATTAAGGGTTTTTCTTTTTCTCGTATAATGCGAATTGCATTTTTGTAACAAACTATCTCTGCTTTCACTTCTTTCAACCAGTCCATACCGATTATCACATCAAAACTCCCTAACTCTACTGGTATCAAGTCAATCTTAAATGTTTCGCTAACCAGTTTAATTTCTCGATTCCGACATATATTATCTGCTGAAATTAATTTACCATTTGCTAATTCGAGTAAAAATTTACTATCCAAAGGTGTCAATGGACAACTTAATTTAGCACAAAAATCTCTACTCATATAGCTTCTATCCGCACCCGAATCAAATAAAACGTAAGCAGATTTATTATCAATAAGAAACGTACCTGTAACAAGCTCCGGGTCTTCCTATGCCTCTGCCGCATTAATATTGAAAACTCTTCCGCGGCCATATCCATTCGTGTTCTCCTGGTTCGGGCAATTTCTAATAATGTGGCCCGGTTTTCCACATTTATAACAAACTACATTGGCATAACTTGCTCCGGTACTACTTGCTCCGCCATTACTCGTTCCGACACCATTTGTTCCTTTCGTTCTGTTAACCCCTGGTCCGTAGACCTCACACTTCGCCGCGCTATGACCATTTCTTTTACACTTGTTGCAAAATTTAGTGCAGAACCCCGAGTGATACTTTTCACACCTTTGGCATAGCTACTTCTAATTGTTGTTGTTGTTGTTGTTGCGGTTATTGTTGTTGTTTGGATGATTGTTGTAGTTGCTGTTGTTGTTGTTGTTGTTGTTGTTGTTGTTGTTTGGCCGTTTGTTGTAGTTGCGATTGATGTTGCGATTGTTGGGATAGTTGTTGCGATTATTGTTGTAATTGCTGTTGTTGTTGTATTGGTGATTCTTATCACCGTTTTCCTCCCACTTTCTTTTGACTTGCTTCACATTGGCCTCTTCAGCAGTCTATTCTTTAATTCTTTCTTCAATCTGTTTCACTAGTTTGTGAGCCATTCTACATGCCTGTTGTATAGAGGCGGGCTCGTGTGAACTTATATCTTCTTGGATTCTTTCCGATAATCCTTTCACAAACGCGTCGATCTTCTCTTCCTCATCTTCGAACGCTCCCGGACACAATAGGCATAATTCTGTGAATCGTCTTTCGTACGTGGTAATATCAAATCCTTGGGTTCGTAACCCTCTAAGTTCTGTCTTGAGCTTATTGACCTCGGTTCTGGGACGGTACTTCTCATTCATCAAGTGCTTGAATGCTGACCACGGTAGTGCGTAAGTATCATCTTGTCCCACGTGCTCTAGATAGGTATTCCACCATGTTAACGCAGAACCTATGAAGGTATGCGTAGCGTACTTCACTTTGTCCTCTTCAGTACACTTACTTATGGCAAACACCGATTCGACCTTCTCAGTCCACCGTTTCAATCCGATCGGTCCTTTGGTTCCATCAAATTCTAAAGGTTTGCAGGCAGTGAATTCTTTGTAGGTGCATCCTACACGATTTCCTGTACTGCTAGATCGAAGGTTATTGTTGGTATGTAGCGTAGCCTGTACTGCGGCTATGTTTGAAGCAAGAAAGGCACGAAATTCCTCTTCGCTCATATTCAAGGTGTGTCGAGTAGTCGGTGCCATTTCCTTCAAAATAGTCAAATGAAACGAGTTAATCATATAGAATATCAAGAGTAGTCAATAGTATTTCGTAGCGTAATATGAACTTATTTATAAAAGCTCTTTCTTCATATTAGCGTTTTATACTCTTTAATTCGGGTAGTACCTACCCGTTAAGTTCATACTAAGTAGCTAACATACCATTTCAACTACTACAATTCTATATGAAAAACTAATCATAAAAAAAAAATTAACATATTCAAACCTTTATACAATAACTTGCAAACTTACAATACCGCTTTTTTTTACATATAGCATGAAATATAGCACATAAAACTTTGATACAAAGTAGTTGCAAAGATAATTCTAGTTAGTAAATAAGGCGTTCAGCAAAGGCAATAAAGACACGTAATTCATACATCCAGAAACAAGTCATGCATTTTGGTTTTACTATTACCACTTCCCATCCTTGGTTTTGTGGAACATAACCGTTGTGACCGATAGTAAGACAATGTGTTGTAATGTCGTCAAAAGGATGAAGGTTACGTAATAACCAACAGTCTGGTAATAACCTAAAAACCTCATTTCTTACCCCAATTACCGACTCCGTCACTTGTGGGAACGTTTTGTTTAATAGTTATAGCCCGATGTTCTTGTTCTCACTTTGGTGAGAAGCGAACATTACTAACCCGTAAGCATAACATGCTTCTTTATGTTACATGTTAGCCGCTTTTTCTAAATCACGAAGTCCTATATTCGGATATATTGAGTCAAAATAATTTCTTAACCCGTTGCGTAAAATAGCATTTGGGTTCCTCGCAATATATGCATCAAAGTAAACACATCGTAACTTATGGATTTCCCAATGTGATATCCCCCATCTTTCGAACGAAAGCCTTTTATAAATCAAGGCATTCTTGGAACGTTCTTCGAATGTCTTACAAACTGATCTCGCCTTAAATAGTTGTGCCGAGGAATTCTGACCGACTCTAGACAAGATTTCATCAATCATGTCTCCGGGTAGGTCTCTTAAAATATTAGGTTGTCTATACATTTTGTGTTTTTATACTGTAAAATAGACAAGAGTTAGATTCATAAAAAAAATACTTATTAATACAAGCAATTTTTACATATATCATAAAGCATAAGCACACTATATTACATATATTACACCACACGAATACAACTATCTTATTCCGACTCGCTCGTTTCTTCTTCTTTGGTTTTGGTTCGTTTTTCCAAGTTTCTAGGGATATATGATGTTCCCCTAATACGAGCCGTCGTTTTCTACATTGGTTTAGAAAAACCTGGTGGTTTAGAGGTTCCCGGGTTATTGTCACAACTTAAGAAATACGGGTGTTGATGATACATATAAAGTTCATCGGGTTTGGAATCAAATTTCTCTATTTTTATGCCCTTTCCCTTATTGTTCTCTTTTGCCTGATTAAATTGTGTTGGGGTAATTTCTATAACATCATCGAAATCCTTGTCGGGATCCGATTCATCGGAGAATTGGTAATCCTCCCAATACTTTGCTTCCTTGGCGGAAACACCATTGACCATAATTAACTTTGGTCGGTTGGTTGAGGATTTTCTTCTACTTAACCGTTTTATTATTTCCCCCACTGGTTCTATTTCTTCTTCCGATTCTGATTCTTCTTCCTGTTCCGATTCTTCTTCCGATTCCGACTCTTCTTCCGGTTCCTCTTCGGGAACTTGTGAATCAGTCCACGAATCATTCCAATTTACATTTGACTCTTTATTATTATTAGGTGAGTCAGTGGGACTTGTTCTAGAGGTAGACATCTATCACATAATATCAAACGCGTTAAGAGATTAATATATCACATAATATTCACATGTTAAAAATATATAGTTTCCAACAAAATTTGTTAAGCAATCATTTTTCAAGTAAACACGGTCGAAGTCCAGACTCACTAATGCATCCTAAAAAACTCGATAAGATACACTAATGTAAAATTCTGGTTCTCTAAGACCAACGCTCGGATACCAACTGAAATGTCCCGTTCATATTGATTATAAACGTTCCATATTAATTGATTTCGTTGTGAGGTTTTGACCTTTATATGAGACGTTTTTCAAAGACTGCATTCATTTTTAAAACAACCATAACCTTTATTTTATCAATAAAGGTTTCAAAAGCATTACGTAGATTATCAAATAATGATAATCTAAAATATACTGTTTACACACGACCATTACATAATGGTTTACAATAGAAATATATTACATCGACATATGTTTCTTGAATGCAGTTTTTACATAATATCATACAAACATGGACTCCAAATCTTTTCCTTATTTTAGTATGCAACAGCGGAAGCTCTTAATATTCACCTGAGAATAAACATGCTTTAAACGTCGACAAAAATGTTGGTGAGTTATAGGTTTAACCTATATATATCAAATCATAACAATAGACCACAAGATTTCATATTTCAATATACATCCCATTCATAGAGATAAAAATCATTCATATGGTGAACACCTGGTAGCCGACATTAACAAGATGCATATATAAGAATATCCCCATCATTCTAGGACACCCTTCAAATATGATATAAATTTTGAAGTACTAAAGCATCCGGTACTTTGGATGGGGTTTGTTAGGCCCAATAGATCTATCTTTAGGATTCGCGTCAATTAGGGTGTCTGTTTCCTAATTCTTAGATTACCAGACTTAATAAAAAGGGGCATATTCGATTTCGATAATTCAACCATAGAATGTAGTTTCACGTACTTGTGTTTGACACATGTAAATCATTTATAAAACCTGCATGTATTCTCATCCCAAAAATATTAGATTTTAAAAGTGGGACTATAACTCACTCTCACAGATTTTTACTTCGTCGGGAAGTAAGACTTGGCCACTGGTCGATTCACGAACCTATAACAAATATGTACATATATATCAAAGTATATTCAAAATATATTTACAACACTTTTAATACATTTTGATGTTTTAAGTTTATTAAGTCAGCTGTCCTCGTTAGTAACCTACAACTAGTTGTCTAACGTTAGATGTACAAAAAAAATTGATATATATTATCTTGAATCAATCCACGACCCAGTGTATACATGTCTCAGGCTAGATCACAACTCAAAGTATATATATTTTTGGAATCAACCTCAACCCTGTATAGCTAACTCCCACATTACTGCATATAGAGTGTCTATGGTTGTTCCAAATAATATATACACATGGGTCGATATGATATGTCAAAACATTTGCATACATGTCTATGGTATCCCAAGATTACATAATATATTAGAATACATGTATAATACAATATAAGTTAGCTAGGATATGATTAATATAGATTTGTTACCAATTTTCACGTTGCTACAACAAGAAAAATTATCCAATCTTGTTTTACCCATAACTTCTTCATTTTAAATCCGTTTTGAGTGAATCAAATTGCTATGGTTTCATATTGAACTCTATTTTATGAATCTAAACAGAAAAAGTATAGGTTTATAGTCGGAAATATAAGTTACAAGTCGTTTTTGTAAAGGTAGTCATGTCAGTCGAAAGAACGACGTCTAGATGACCATTTTAGAAAACATACTTCCACTTTGAGTTTAACCATGATTTTTGGATATAGTTTCATGTTCATAAGAAAAATCATTTTCCTAGAAGAACAACTTTTAAATCAAAGTTTATCATAGTTTTTAATTAACTAACCCAAAACAGCCCGCGGTATTACTACGACGGCGTAAATCCGGTTTTACGGTGTTTTTCGTGTTTCCAGGTTTTAAATTATTAAGTTAGCATATCATATAAATATAGAATATGTGTTTAGTTGATTTTAAAAGTCAAGTTATAAGGATTAACTTTTGTTTGCGAACAAGTTTAGAATTAACTAAACTATGTTCTAGTGATTACAAGTTTAAACTTCGAATAAGATAGCTTTATATGTATGAATCGAATGATGTTATGAACATCATTACTACCTCAATTTTTCTGGATAAAGCTACTGGAAATAAGAAAAATAGATCTAGCTTCAAAGGATCCTTGGATGGCTTGAAAGTTCTTGAAGCAGAATCATGACACGAAAACAGTTCAAGTAAGATTTTCACTCGAAATAAGATTGTTATAGTTATAGAAATTGAATCAAAGTTTGAATATGAGTATTACCTTGTATTAGAAAGATATCTTACTGTAAATAAGAAATATTTCTTGAGGTTGGATGATCACTCTACAAGATTGGAAGTAAGCTAGCAAACTTGGAAGTATTCTTGATTTTATGAAACTAGAACTTGTAGAATTTATGAAGAACACTTAGAACTTGAAGATAGAACTTGAGAGAGATCAATTAGATGAAGAAAATTGAAGAATGAAACTGTTTGTAGGTGTTTTTGGTCGTTGGTGTATGGATTAGATATAAAGGATATGTAATTTTGTTTTCATGTAAATAAGTCATGAATGATTACTCATATTTTTGTAATTTTATGAGATATTTCATGCTAGTTGCCAAATGATGGTTCCCACATGTGTTAAGTGACTCACATGGGCTGCTAAGAGCTGATCATTGGAGTGTATATATCAATAGTACATACATCTAAAAGCTGTGTATTGTACGAGTACGAATACGGGTGCATACGAGTAGAATTGTTGATGAAACTGAACGAGGATGTAATTGTAAGCATTTTTTTTAAGTAGAAGTATTTTGATAAGTGTCTTGAAGTCTTTCAAAAGTTTATGAATACATATTAAAACACTACATGTATATACATTTTAACTGAGTCGTTAAGTCATCGTTAGTCGTTACATGTAAGTGTTGTTTTGAAACCTTTAGGTTAACGATCTTGTTAAATGTTGTTAATACAATGTTTATAATATCAAATGAGATTTTAAATTATTATATTATCATGATATTATGATGTACGAATATCTCTTAATATGATATATATACATTAAATGTCGTTACAACGATAATCGTTACATATATGTCTCGTTTCAAAATCATTAAGTTAGTAGTCTTGTTTTTACATATGTAGTTCATTATTAATATACTTAATGATATGTTTACTTATCATAATATCATGTTAACTATATATATATATAACCATATATATGTCATCATATAGTTTTTACAAGTTTTAACGTTCGTGAATCACCGGTCAACTTGGGTGGTCAATTGTCTATATGAAACGTATTTCAATTAATCAAGTCTTAACAAGTTTGATTGCTTAATATGTTGGAAACACTTAATCATGTAAATAACAAATTCATTTAATATATATATATAAACATGGAAAAATTCGGGTCACTACAACTAGTCCATTTCAACTTAACTAACAAACTTTAAATATTATCCACTTATAATACAAAATAGCACCAACAATATATCTCAATATTAAATTACATAAAATATTACCTTAAATAATTGGGATGTTACATATTCTCGCAATGTCGTTAGGTCGTAAGATGTCAGAATCAGATGATCAGAGTGGCAAATAGAGGTTTATGTTATTTATATTGTGCGGGACCTAAATTTACTTTTAACTTTTTAATGTAGAAGGTGTAAGTTAACCTAGAGTCGTGTTTTTGAATGGATTAACGAATTGAAGATTAAGTGGATAACTGTCTTTTATTTAAATTACCTGGATAAAAGGATAGTAGTGGTTTAAGCTAAAAGTCCTAATTGCGAAAAAGTAAATAAAGTGGAAGGATATCCGGAGTATGCAGATAAGGGAAATGTTGACCAAGATATTAGTTTGGGCTAGGGAAAGGTAATTATGTTGATATTAAAGCTATGATTGGAATGGTGTAGATCTGGTTGGATGAGCCAATTACATAGACCTACTTATCTCTAGACTCTCAGAGTTCTCGTTGAGTAGTGAAAAGTATGTCACTTGGTTGTATAATTGAAATTTAACTATACCTCGGAGGTTATCCTTAGTAAAGCACTATGTTAATTAGTGAGTTGAGTTCTAATCCTAACCCTCGTTATCAGTTTAGTTAACTGAATAACAACGTGCCGTGTTGATTGAACACTGATCAAAAACGGAAGGAGTCCGTCGGGTTAAGTTGACAAAACTTTAAATAAAAACTAATAACCATTTCATCATACTAATGAGATCAAACCAAATCAAACATTATACAGCATTATAGTTGATATACTGAAAGTAAAGCAGATGGAAACCTAACAGATACCTAAACAGTTAATATGACTTAATCCTAGGGCAACAATCAAACAAGAACATGCAATAGGTTTGGGTCATACAGTCAAGGCACTAGCTAGATCTTAACAACTCCTAAGAGGTCTCCTTGGAATAGTCAATAGGCATACTAGGTCATTCATGTCTCAATTCCTAAGTTTCGTGTCTAAAATAGCATTAGATGCCTCCCGGGAACTCTGGCCATACCTAGTTCATAAAATCTTCTGATACATTATAACTAGGAGTCTTAATCCTATGAAGTAGCTAAGTTCATATAGGTTGATAAGTCCTGATCACAACCTAGGTTGGTCAATCCTTAAGATGGTAGCATACAAATCTATCAGACTCACAAGTTCAGCATAATAACAGTAACCGTACTAATTTAACATAACTACGCTAACCCAAACTTCTATCATGGCAACACACAGATTAATTAAGCTAACATGGTAATATCGGAATGCATTATTAAACATAAAAGGTAAGAATACATGTTTAATTCAAAAGACAAGTATTTTGGATAAAAACCTGAAAAGGCTGAAGAAATCTGCCCGAGATCGCAGGGACTCTCCGGGATATCCTCCAGAAAATAAAAGCTAAGCTAACTACTACTAAAAACTAACTAAAACTTGAAAATATAAAATGAATTGTAAATGGAGTGTTTGTTGGAATGGATGGAGCGAGCCCTTTAAATAGACTTAATTTTTGCCTTTAAACGGCTGGCAGGCCGTTTGGCAAGTCGTTTGGCAGGCCGTTTGCAGGGGCCGTTTGCCAGGCCGGGCCGTTGCAGTGGCTGTTTATCTTGGACGTGTGGCAGGCCGTTTGCAAGCCAGGCAAGCCGTTTGGCAGGCCGTTTGGCAGGCCGTTTGGCAGGCCGTTTGGCAGGCCGTTTGGCTTTCCTGGATCGTAACTTGATTTCTTCTCTTTCACCGTTTTCGCTCTAGATTCTTCGTTTTAGCTCCGTTTTACTTGATTCTTGTTGCATCGCCTTCGAAATTACTTAATCTACAAAATCAACCGACAAAGTAATTATTTTTGCAATTAAGTTTGGAACTTTATAGATTTTAGGGTCCAATATCGGGGGTAAAAATGTGACTTTTTGGCCGATATCCAATACCCCACACTTAGCTTTGCTTGTCCTCAAGCAAAAAGCGGAAACATAAGGATCTTTTTAATAAATTCTCCCTCAACCACCCTTGGATCTTTTATTATACCTTCATCAGAAGTTGTCACATCTTTCGAAAGTATTAGAGAAAGTTTTGAACTTCGATGGTTTTGGTCGCTAGATTTCAATTGTGTCCATAGTGAAAAAGGTGTACTTCCCAACTCTCAGATATAGAGTATACATGACCAGGCTTCTCACTAGCGAATCACTCATATCATTCAAGTGTTTAGGGTGCCCTAATCTAGTTGTATATTCGCTCAGAAGCCAGTCGTGTAATAGTTCTCATCATAGGCTTGGTAAAGCATCGACATCTCCACCGGTTAAGTAAGGACGGCACTGATCTTCTTCCTAGGCATTCTTTCAAGAGGAAGACGGGTTATAGGGTTGGTTGAGGAGTTTATGGAAAGAGTGAAAGGTGTCTAGATCTTTTGATTTAGAGAGAATTGATAGATTTCAATTCTTTAGAGTATCTCTTTTGGATAGAGAATGACTTAAATTCCGTAAGAGCTTTCTTCAAAAGATGCGGATTTTCCTAAGACTTTGTCTAGAATTTTCTCCGCTCTTCCGGCAATTCTTCTTTGGGCAACTTCTTGAGTTTTTCTTGCCTTTATTAGTGACTTTGCTCTTTCATCATCATTTTTTTTAAGCATACCCTTTCTTCATAACTTTTGTCCTTCGTTCCTGGTGCCCAGAGAGGAGGTGATAATTTATCAAAAATAGGTCTTTGACCTATCAAAAACAGTCGGGGGTTTGGAATCTTTTAACAAGTGCTTTTGAAGCGAATTTGATCAATCTATCTCTTCATCAATCTCTTGATCTTTTGATAAGCGGAAAGGGAATGAAGTTGAATGGGTTGTGTATTTTGGGAGTGAAGTTGGGGTGAATATTTTTGATTCATCAACTCTTTGTGTGAGTTGGTCGGGTTTAAATTGCGTGGAGTGGAAACGGAAACGGATGGCTTTTTGTCTTCTCTATTCAGAATGATTTCGGAAGGAGTATCGCACCTGCACCACGTATGGTGCTTACTAACCATTGGCCTCGAAACGTAGGTCAAAACCAAGTTCTAATTAACTCAAACTGTACACCGGCATGCTCATCAATTGAATTGACAAAGTACTGTAGATTCGACGGGTCATACAGATACTTTAGGTCCAAGAGTCGTCACTTTTTGGGAGTAGGGGTCGTGCTTGGTCATGCGTAGCCTTTGACATATTTTATCGAAAGAAATCTTTTGACATAAATCATGAGTTTTAGCTTAATCGTTCCGTTCTAGTAAATGTTCCGAAAACTGATTTCTAGCAATTTTATAGAATCTTTTGGGTAAAACAAGGTAAGAATTTTTTGAAATTACCTAAATATTCCTTGCTAGTCACTTTTAGACAAAAGAATTTTTCAAAACTTTGGCATTTTTACGGTTACTTGTCCTTAAACCTTTACCCAATACCCCACACTTAGAAGAACATTGTCCTAATTTTCTTCGAAATAGAATATTTTAATATTTAATAAACTAAGAACAATGCTTTTAGAATTTCTGAGTTTGGTGCGGGCATGACCCCACACTTAGATATTTGAGTGCGTGATTATTGAAAGAGATTTGAGGAAAGATTACTTCCCTACAGTTAGATTACTCTCAAATTCCGGAAGAAGAGGAACCGGAAGAAGAGGAACCGGAAGAAGAAGAGGTTCCGGAGGGAGAAATATTAGGAACCACAGAAAAACAGTTAAATAAAAGAAAATCATCAATTAATGGACCAAAGTTAAAAATGGTTTGCGGTGTCTCCGCCGAGGAGGAAAAATATTGGGAAGATTATCAATTTTCTGATGAATCAGATCCTGACGAGGATACCAATGATGTTATAGAAATTACCCCAGCTCAATTCAATAAGGCAAAAGAAAATAATAAGGGAAAAGCTATCAAAATAGAAAAACCAGAGTCCAAAACTGATGAACTTTATGTTAACATGAAATATCCCGATGGGATATATCGTAAACACCCGTATTTCTTAAATTTTAACTATAACCCGGGAACATTTAAGCCACCAGGTTTTTCTAAACCATTTGTGAAAATGACGGCTCGTATTAGAGGAACACCAGGTATCCCTAGGAAATTAGCGAAACAAACCAAGTCCGAGGAGGAAGAAATAAGTGAGACGGAATAAAGAGTTGTAATCATGCGATGTAATATATGTAATATAGTGTGCTTGTACTTTTATGTTATATGTAAAAATTGCTTGTATTATTTATTAATTATCTTTTACGAATCTAATCCTCGTCTATTTTACAGTATAAAAATACAAAATGGATGTTAAGGATAGACGACCGAATATTTTAGAAGACCTACCAGGGGATATGATTGATGAAATCTTGTCTAGAGTTGGTCAAGAGTCATCGGCTCAATTGTTTACGGTGAGATTAATTTGTAGAACATTTGAAAGACGTTTCAGGCATGCTTTAATTTATAAAAGACTTTCCTTCGATAGATGGTGTATCTCACATTGGGGAAACCTTAAGTTACGACGTGTTTTCTTTAAGGCTTTGAGTGCGGGAAACCCTAATGCAATTTCCGCTACGGGTTGAGAGCCTATTTTCACTCCACATATCCCAACATAGGACTTCGTTCTTTAGAAAAAGCTTCAAACATGCAACTTGAAGAAGCATATTATGTTTACGCGTTAGTGATGTTCGCTTCTCACCAAATTGAGAAAAAGAACATTGGATTGCAACTTCTAAATAAAACATTCCCTCAAGTGACGGATTCAGTAGTTGGGGTGAGAGATAAGGTTTTTAGATTGTTACGAAGCTGTTGGGCATTACGTAACCCCCGTCCTTTTGATAACGTTACAACATGCTGCCTAGCCAATGGCCATAACGGTTATTTTTCACAAGACCAAGGATGGGAAATAGTATTAGTAAAACCCGAATGCATGACTTGCTTCTGGACCTATGAATTACGTGTCTTTATTGCCTTTGCTGAACGACTTGCGTTAAACTAGAATTGTCTTCACAGCTGCTTTGTATCAAAGTTATTATGTGCAATATTTCATGCTATATGTAAAATAGCGATATTGTACGTTTGTAAAATATTGTATAAAAGTTTGAACGTAATATTATTGTAATCAGTTTTTCATATAGGATTGTAGTAGTTGAATTGTATATTAGCTACTAAGTATAAACTTAATGGGTAGGTACTACCCGAATTAAAACTTATAAAATGCTAATATGAAGAAAAAGCTTTTATAAATAAGTTCATATTATGCTATGAAATACTATTGACTAGTCTCGAAATTCCATATGATTAACTCAATTCTTTTGGTTATTTTTGAAGGAAATGGCACCGACTACTAGGCAGAACTTGAATATGAGCGAGGAAGATTTCCGAGCATTCCTTGCTGCAAACATAGCCGCAGTTCAGGCTGCGATGCAAAACAACAATAATAACTCTGGGTCTAGCAGTAGAGTTAACTCCACAGGAAACCGTGTAGGATGCTCCTACAAGGCTTTCACTGCCTGTAAACCTCTGGAATTTGATGGAACTGAAGGACCAGTCAGACTGAAACGATGGACCGAGAAGGTCGAATCTGTGTTTGCTATAAGCAAATGTGCCGAAGAAGACAGGGTTAAGTACGCCACGTATACCTTCACAGGTACTGCGTTAACTTGGTGGAACACCTATCTTGAACAGGTGGGACAAGATGCTGCTTACGCACTACCGTGGTCAGCATTCAAACACTTGATGAATGAGCAGTACCGTCCTAGAAACGAAGTCAATAAGCTCAAGACAGAGCTTAGAGAATTACGAGCGCAAGGATTCGATATTACCACATACGAACGACGATTCACAGAGTTGTGTTTATTGTGTCCAAGAGTGTTCGAAGATGAAGAAGATCATATCGATGCGTTTGTAAAAAGGTTACCAGAGAGAATTCAGGAGGATGTGAGTGCGAGAGCGCCTACCTCAATGCAAAAGGCAAGTCGAATGGCTCACAAACTTATAAATCATATTGAGGGGAGGATTAAAGAGCAGGCGGTCGAGGAGGCCAAAATGAAATAAGTCAAGAGGAAGTGGGAAGAAAACAGTGACAAGGGTCACCAACACAACAACAGTAACTACTGCTTCAACAGTCAACCCGACAATCACAACTACAATCGCACCATTTTTCGCAAAAACAAACGAAACAACAACCATCTCAACAAAAACTTCAACAACCGTTTCAACAACAATAACAACCACAACAACAACAATCCTAGCAATAACAACAAGGGGAAGAAACCGTGCCAGAGGTATGAAGGATAGCATCTGAATGGGTACTGTACGGCATCATGTAATAAGTGTAACAAAAAGGGCCATAGTGCGACGAAGTGCGAAATCTACGGATCAATGGCTAAAGGAACAAATAATGCCGGAGCAAATTATGCCAACATTACTTGTTTCGGATGCGGGAAGAAGGGCCATTACAAAAATATGTGTCCAAACCAAGGGAGTACTAGTGGTATAGGACGAGGAAGAGTCTTCAACATTAATGCGATAGAAGCGCAAGAAGACCTGGAGCTTGTTACGGGTACGTTTCTTATTGACAATAAACTTTCTTATGTTTTATTTGATTCGGGTGCGGATAGAAGCCATATGAGTAGAGATTTTTGTGCCAAATTAATTTGTCCATTAACGCCATTGGATAATAAGTTTTTACTCGAATTAGCAAACGGTAAGTTTACTACGGCGGATAAAATATGTCAGATGAAATGCTAGTAGGGGACCCGAGTTCACCTGGGAGCGTGAAGATCAGATGAAGAAGAAATACCCACACTTATTTCCAGAAGATACGCCAACATCTCCTACTGCCTGAAATTTCGGGATGAAATTTATTTAACGGGTAGGTACTGTAGTGACCCGAACTTTTTCATGATTATATATTATATGAGATTAATATTTACATGAATAAATGTTTCCAACATGTTAAGCAATCAAACTTGTTAAGACTTGATTAATTGAAATGAGTTTATGTAAACAATCGACCACCCAGTTTGCCTGATGATTCACGGACGTCATAACTTGTGATAATTATATAATCGTTTTATTTTTTTTTATGATGTAAGTTTTATTTTATATATCTATATAAGAAGAAATACAATTAAATCAAAGATGTACAGTAAAACACTATTTGCTACAGTAAAACACTATTTACTACAGTAAAATACTATTTGCTACATTAAATTTTCGCTTTGCTACAGTAAAATATTATTTACTACCGTAAAATACTATTTGCTACAGTAAAATACTATTTACTACAGTAAAATACTATTTGCTACAGTAAACACTATTTACCACAGTAAACACTATTTACTCGTATTCATTCTGTATCCGTACTCGTACAATACTCAGCTTCTATATGTATATACTATTGGTATATACACTTCAATGATCAGCTCAACATGTAAGAACCATTACTTGTCTTCAAGTATGAATTATTACACAAAATAACAAAATGAGGAGCCTTTGTTTCCATGATAAAATCACGCTACCACCACCATAATTTACTACATCATTTCCATTCTATAATTTCACATACAAATCCTCTCTAATTACCTACTCCAAGAACACTTGAAATATCAGGAATATCCAAATTATCTCAGTAATTTTTTTCTTTCTAATTCAAGATATTACTCATATTCAAACTTTGATTAAATTTCTATAACTATAACAATCTTAATTCAAGTAGTAATCTTACTTGAACTTGTTTTCGTGTCATGATTCTACTTCAAGAACTTCCAAGCCATCAAAGATCCTTTGAAGCTCAAGTTAATTTCTCATCATTTCCAGTAGGTTTACCTACTATACTTGAGGTAGTGATGATGTTCATAACATCATTCAATTCATATATATATAACTATCTTATTCGAAATTTAATCTTGTAATCACTAGAACATAGTTTAGTTAATTCTAAACTTGTTCGCAAACCAAGTTAATCCTTCTAACTTAATTTTTAAAATAAACTAAATACATGTTCTATATCTATATGATATGCTAACTTAATGATTTAAAACCTGGAAACACGAAGAACACCATAAAACCAGACATACGCTGTCGTAGTGAAACCGGGGGCTGTTTTGGGTTAGATAATTAAAAACTATGATAAACTTTGATTTAAAAGTTGTTCTTCTGGGAAAATGATTTTTCTTATGAACATGAAACTATATCCAAAAATCATGGTTAAACTCAAAATGGAAGTATGTTTTTCAAAATGGTCATCAAGATGTCGTTCTTTCGACGGAAATGACTACCTCTTACAAATACGACCTGTAACATGTATTTTCGACTATAAACTTATACTTTTTCTGTTTAGGTTCATAAATTTCAGTTCATTATGAAACCATAGCAACTTGATTCACTCAAAACGGATTTAAAACGAAGAAGTTATGGGTAAAACAAAATTGAATATTTTTGCTTATTTTAGCTACGTGAAACTTTGTAACAAACCTATACTAACCATAACTTAACTAACTTATATTTATTATACATGTATTCTAACATATATTATGTAATGTTGATATACCATAGACACGTATACAATGTTTTGACATATCATATCGACGTCATCTATATATATTATTTTGAACAACCATAGACACTCTATATGCGGTAATGTTCGAGTTAGCTATACAGGGTTGAGGTTGATTCTAAAATAATATATATACCTTGAGTTATGATCGAGTCTGAGACTTATATACACTGGGTCGTGGATTGATTCAAGATAATATATATTGATTTATTTCTGTACTATTAACTGTGAACTGCTAATTGTGGACTACTAACGTTGGACTGCTAATTTAACAACTTAAAATGTCAACACGTAATAAAATTGTTGTGAATATATTTATATCATATTTTGATATATATATATATATATATATATATATATATATATATATATATATATATATATATATATTTGTTATAGGTTCGTGAATCAACCCGTGGCCAAGTTTAAATCTCGACGAATTGAAAATCTGTGAAAGTGAGTTATAGTCTCATTTTTACTATCTAATATTTTTTGGGATGAGAATACATGCAGCTTTTTAAATGTTTTACAAAATAGACACAAGTACTCGAAACTACATTCTATGATTGGATTATTAAACCAAATATCACCCCTTTTAGATTGGTAACCTAAGAATTAGGCAGACGAGAGGCTATGTTCCTAGTTGACGTGAATCTTAAAGATAGATCTATTGGGCCTAACAATCTCCATTCAGGTTATGGATGGCTTTAGTACTTCAAGATTATTATTATACAGACGAGAGGTTCTGTTTGGGGATATTCTATGCATTAAAGTTAATATTGGTTACCAGGTGTTCAATTCATATGAATGATTTTATCTTTATGCAGACGAGAGGTTCTGCTTATAAATATGAAAATCTTGTGGTCTATTATTACAATTTGATATATATATATATATATATATATATATATATATATATATATATATATATAGGCTAACACTATAATTCACCAACATTTTTGTTGATATTTTAAGCATGTTTATTCTAAGGTGATTATTAAGAGCTTTCGCTGCTGCATGCTCGTTAAAGACAAGATTTGGAGTCAGCATGCTTGTATAATATTGTTTAAAAACTGCATTCGGAAAATAAATTGTTGTATAATATTAATTTAGTCCATTATATAACGGACGTGTTAAAAAGTGTATTTTAGATTATCATCACTTGATAATCTTTGTTATGTCTAATAAACCTTTATCGATAAAATAAAGGTTATGGTTTGTTTTAAAAACGAATGCAGTCTTTGAAAAACGTCTCATATAGAGGTCAAAACCTCGCAACGAATGTAGTGACCCGAACTTTTCCATGTTTATATATATATTAAATGAAATTGTTATTTACATGATTAAGTGTTTCCAACATATTAAGCAATCAAACTTGTTAAGACTTGATTAATTGAAATAGGTTTCATATAGACAATTGACCACCCAAGTTGACCAGTGATTCACGAACGTTAAAACTTTTAAAAACTATATGATGACATATATATGGTTATATATATAGTTAACATGAAATTATTATAAGTAAACATATCATTAAGTATATTAATAATGAACTACATATGTAAAAACAAGACTACTAACTTAATGATTTTGAAACGAGACATATATGTAACGATTATTGTTGTAACGACATTTAATGTATATATATCATATTAAGAGATATTCGTACATCATAATATCATGATAATATAATAATTTAAAATCTCATTTGATATTATAAACATTGGGTTAACAACATTTAACAAGATCGTTAACCTAAAGGTTTCAAAACAACACTTACATGTAACGACTAACGATAACTTAACGACTCAGTTAAAATGTATATACATGTAGTGTTTTAATATGTATTCATACACTTTTGAAAGACTTCAAGACACTTATCAAAATACTTCTACTTAACAAAAATTCTTACAATTACATCCTCGTTCAGTTTCATCAACAATTCTACTCGTATGCACACCCGTATTCGTACTCGTAAAATACACAGCTTTTAGATGTATGTACTATTGGTATATACACTCTAATGATCAGCTCTTAGCAGCCCATGTAAGTCACCTAACACATGTGGAAACCATCATTTGGCAACTAGCATGAAATATCTCATAAAATTACAAAAATATGAGTAATCATTCATGACTTATTTACATGAAAATAAAATTACATATCCTTTATATCTAATCCATACACCAACGACTAAAAACATCTACAAACACTTTCATTATTCAATTTTCTTCATCTAATTGATCTCTCTCAAGTTCTATCTTCAAGTTCTAAGTGTTCTTCATAAATTCTACAAGTTCTAGTTTCATAAAATCAAGAATACTTCCAAGTTTGCTAGCTTACTTCCAATCTTGTAGAGTGATCATCCAACCTCAAGAAATCTTTATTATTTACAGTAATATATCTTTCTAATACAAGGTAATACTCATATTCAAACTTTGATACAATTTCTATAACTATAACAATCTTATTTCGAGTGAAAATCTTACTTGAACTGTTTTCGTGTCATTATTCTGCTTCAAGAACTTTCAAGCCATCCAAGGATCCTTTGAAGCTAGATCTATTTTTCTCATTTCTAGTAGCTTTATCCAGAAAACTTGAGGTAGTAATGATGTTCATAACATCATTCGATTCATACATATAAAGCTATCTTATTCGAAGGTTTAAACTTGTAATCACTAGAACATAGTTTAGTTAATTCTTAACTTGTTCGCAAACAAAAGTTAATCCTTCTAATTTGACTTTTAAAATCAACTAAAAACATGTTCTATATTTATATGATATGCTAACTTAATAATTTAAAACCTGGAAACACGAAAAACACCGTAAAACCGGATTTACGCCGTCGTAGTAACACCGCGGGCTGTTTTGGGTTAGTTAATTAAAAACTATGATAAACTTTGATTTAAAAGTTGTTCTTCTGTGAAAATGATTTTTCTTATGAACATGAAACTATATCCAAAAATCATGGTTAAACTCAAAGTGGAAGTATGTTTTCTAAAATGGTCATCTAGACGTCGTTCTTTCGACTGAAATGACTACCTTTACAAAAATGACTTGTAACTTATATTTCTGACTATAAACCTATACTTTTTCTATTTATATTCATAAAATATAGTTCAATATGAAACCATAGCAATTTGATTCACTCAAAACGGATTTAAAATGAAGAAGTTATGGGTAAAAGAAGATTGGATAATTTTTCTTGTTGTAGCAACGTGAAAATTGGTAACAAATCTATATTAATCATATCCTAGCTAACTTATATTGTATTATACATGTATTCTAATATATATTATGTAATCTTGGGATACCATAGACACGTATGCAAATGTTTTGACATATCATATCGACCCATGTGTATATATTATTTGGAACAACCATAGACACTCTATCTGCAGTAATGTGGGAGTTAGCTATACAGGGTTGAGGTTGATTCTAAAAATATATATACTTTGAGTTGTGATCTAGCCTGAGACATGTATACACTGGGTCGTGGATTGATTCAAGATAATATATATCAATTTTTTCTGTATATCTAATGTTGGACAACTAGTTGTAGGTTACTAACGAGGACAGCTGACTTAATAAACTTAAAACATCAAAATGTATTAAAAGTGTTGTAAATATATTTTGAATATACTTTGATATATATGTACATATTTGTTATAGGTTCGTGAATCGACCAGTGGCCAAGTCTTACTTCCCGACGAAGTAAAAATCTGTGAAAGTAAGTTATAGTCCCACTTTTAAAATCTAATATTTTTGAGATGAGAATACATGCAGGTTTTATAAATGATTTACAAAATAGACACAAGTACGTGAAACTACATTCTATGGTTGAATTATCGAAATCGAATATGCCCCTTTTTATTAAGTCTGGTAATCTAAGAATTACGGAACAGACACCCTAATTGACGCGAATCCTAAAGATAGATCTATTGGGCCTAACAAACCCCATCCAAAGTACCGGATGCTTTAGTACTTCGAAATTTATATCATATCCGAAGGGTGTCCCGGAATGATGGAGATATTCTTATATATGTATCTTATTAATGTCGGTTACCAGGTATTCACCATATGAATGATTTTTATCTCTATGTATGGGATGTATATTGAAATGTGAAATCTTGTGGTCTATTGTTACGATTTGATATATATAGGTTAAACCTATAACTCACCAACATTTTTGTTGACGTTTAAAGCATGTTTATTCTCAGGTGAATATTAAGAGTTTCCGCTGTTGCATACTAAAATAAGGACAAGATTTGGAGTCCATGTTTGTATGATATTATGTAAAAACTGCATTCAAGAAACATATGTCGATGTAATATATTTCTATTGTAAACCATTATGTAATGGTCGTGTGTAAACAGTATATTTTAGATTATCATTATTTGATAATCTACGTAATGCTTTTGAAACCTTTATTGATAAAATAAAGGTTATGGTTGTTTTAAAAATGAATGCAGTCTTTGAAAAACGTCTCATATAGAGGTCAAAACCTCGCAACGAAATCAATTAATATGGAACATTTATAATCAATATGAACGGACATTTCAGTTGGTATCAGAGCGTTGGTCTTAGAGAACCAGAATTTTGCATTAGTGTGTCTTATCGAGTTTGTTTGGATGCATTAGTGAGTCTGGACTTCAACCGTGTTTACTTGAAAAATGATTGCTTAACAAATTTTGTTGGAAACTATATATTTTTAACATGTGAATATTATGTGATATATTAATCTCTTAACGCGTTTGATATTATTTGATAGATGTCTACCTCTAGAACAAGTCCCAATGACTCACCTAATAATAATGAAGAGTCAAATGTAAATCGGAATGATTCGTGGACTGATTCACAAGTTCCCGAAGAGGAACCGGAAGAAGAGTCGGAACCGGAAGAAGAATCAGAACCGGAAGAAGAAATAGAACCAGTGGGGGAAATAATAAAACGGTTAAGTAGAATAAAATCCTCAACCAACCGACCAAAGTTAATTATGGTCAATGGTGTTTCCGCCAAGGAAGCAAAGTATTGGGAGGATTACCAATTCTCCGATGAATCGGATCCCGACAAGGATTCCGATGATGTTATAGAAATTACCCCAACACAATTTAATAAGACAAAAGAGAACAATAAGGGAAAGGGCATAAAAATAGAGAAATTTGATTCCAAACCCGATAAACTTTATATGTATCATCAACACCCGTATTTCTTAAGTTGTGACAATAACCCGGGAACCTCTAAACCACCAGGTTTTTCTAAACCAATGTGGAAAACGACGGCTCGTATTAGGGGAACATCATATATCCCTAGAAACTTGGCAAAACGAACCAAAACCGAAGAAGAAGAAACGAGCGTGTCGGAATAAGATAGTTGTATTCGTGGGATGTAATATATGTAATATAGTGTGCTTATGCTTTATGATATATGTAAAAATTGCTTGTATTAATAAGTATTTTTTTTATGAATCTAACTCTTGTCTATTTTACAGTATAAAAACACAAAATGGATAGACAACCCAATATTTTAAGAGACCTACCCGGAGACATGATTGATGAAATCTTGTCTAGAGTCGGTCAGAATTCCTCGACACAACTATTTAAGGCGAGATCAGTTTGTAAGACATTCGAAGAACGTTCCAAGAATGCCTTGATTTATAAAAGGCTTTCGTTCGAAAGATGGGGGATATCACATTGGGAAATCCATAAGTTACGATGTGTTTACTTTGACGCATATATTGCGGGAAACCCAAATGCTATTTTACGCAACGGGTTAAGAAATTATTTTGACTCAATATATCCGAATATAGGACTTCGTGATTTAGAAAAAGCGGCTAACATGCAACATAAAGAAGCATGTTATGCTTACGGGTTAGTAATGTTCGCTTCTCACCAAAGTGAGAACAAGAACATCGGGCTACAACTATTAAACAAAACGTTCCCACAAGTGACGGAGTCGGTAATTGGGGTAAGAAATGAGGTTTTTAGGTTATTACGAGACTGTTGGTCATTACATAACCTTCATCCTTTTGACGACGTTACAACACACTGTCTTACTATCGGTCACAACGGTTATGTTCCACAAAACCAAGGATGGGAAGTGGTATTAGTAAAACCAGAATGCATGACTTGTTTCTGGACGTATGAATTACGTGTCTTTATTGCCTTTGCTGAACACCTTATTTATTAACTAGAATTATCTTCGCAACTACTTTGTATCAGAGTTTTATGTGCTATATTTCATGCTATATTTAAAAAAAAGCGGTATTGTAAGTTTGCAAGTTATTGTATAAAGGTTTGAATATGATTTTTTTTTTTTTTTTGTGATTAGTTTTTCATATAGAATTGTAGTAGTTGAAATGGTATGTTAGCTACTAAGTATGAACTTAACGGGTAGGTACTACCCGAATTAAAGAGTATAAAACGCTAATATGAAGAAAGAGCTTTTATAAATAAGTTCATATGACGCTACGAAATACTATTGACTACTCTTGATATTCTATATGATTAACTCGTTTCATTTGACTATTTTGAAGGAAATGGCACCGACTACTCGACACACCTTGAATATGAGCGAAGAGGAATTTCGTGCCTTTCTTGCTTCAAACATAGCCGCAGTTCAGGCTGCGTTACATACCAACAATAACCTTGGATCTAGCAGTACAGGAAATCGTGTAGGATGTACCTACAAAGAATTCACTGCCTGCAAACCTTTGGAATTTGATGGAACCGAAGGACCGATCGGATTGAAACGGTGGACCGAGAAGGTCGAATCGGTGTTTGCCATAAGTAAGAGTACTGAAGAGGACAAAGTGAAGTACGCTACACATACCTTCACAGGTTCTGCGTTAACATGGTGGAATACCTATCTAGAGCAAGTGGGACAAGATGATGCTTACGCACTACCGTGGTCAGCATTCAAGCACTTGATGAACGAGAAGTACCGTCCCAGAACCGAGGTCAATAAGCTCAAGACAGAACTTAGAGGGTTACGAACCCAAGGATTTGATATTACCATGTACAAAAGACGATTCACAGAATTATGCCTATTGTGTCCGGGAGCGTTCGAAGATGAGGAAGAGAAGATCGACGCATTTGTGAAAGGATTACCGGAAAGAATCCAAGAAGATATAAGTTCACACGAGCCCGCCTCCATACAACAGGCATGTAGAATGGCTCACAAACTAGTGAACCAGATTGAAGAAAGAATTAAAGAACAGACTGCTGAAGAGGCCAATGTGAAGCAAGTCAAAAGAAAGTGGGAGGAAAACAGTGATAAGAATCACCAATACAACAACAACAACAATTACAACAATAATCGCAACAACTATCCCAACAATCGCAACATCAATTGCAACTACAACAAACGGCCCAACAACAACAACAACAACAACAACAGCAACTACAACAATCATCCCAACAACAATAATAACCGCAACAACAACAACAATCAGAAGCAGCTATGCCAAAGGTGTGAAAAGTATCACTCGGGGTTCTGCACCAAATTTTGCAACAAGTGTAAAAGAAATGGTCATAGCGCGGCGAAGTGTGAGGTCTACGGACCAAGGGTTAACAGAACGAAAGGAACAAATGGTGTCGGAACGAGTAATGGTGGAGCAAGTAGTGTCGGAGCAAGTTATGCCAATGTAGTTTGTTATAAATGTGGAAAACTGGGCCACATTATTAGAAATTTCTCGAACCAGGAGAACACGAATGGACAAGGCCGCGGAAGAGTTTTCAATGTTAATGCGGCAGAGGCACAGGAAGACCCGGAGCTTGTTACGGGTACGTTTCTTATTGACAATAAATCTGCTTACGTTTTATTTGATTCGGGTGCGGATAGAAGCTATATGAGTAGAGATTTTTGTGCTAAATTAAGTTGTCCATTGACGCCTTTGGATAGTAAATTTTTACTCGAATTAGCAAATGGTAAATTAATTTCAGCAGATAATATATGTCGGAATCGAGAAATTAAACTGGTTAGCGAAACATTTAAGATTGACTTGATACCAGTAGAGTTAGGGAGTTTTGATGTGATAATCGGTATGGACTAGTTGAAAGATCGTTTGTTACAAAAATGCAATTCGCATTATACGAGAAAAAGGAAAACCCTTAATGGTGTACGGAGAAAAGGGCAACACGAAGCTACATCTTATTAGTAATTTGAAGGCACAAAAACTAATAAGGAAAGGTTGCTATGCTGTTCTAGCACACGTCGAGAAAGTACAAACTGAAGAAAAGAGCATCAATGATGTTCCCGTCGCAAAAGAATTTTCCGATGTATTTTCGAAAGAATTACCGGGATTACCCCCACATCGATCCGTTGAATTTCAAATAGATCTTGTACCAGGAGCTGCACCAATAGCTCGTGCTCCTTACAGACTCGCACCCAGCGAGATGAAAGAACTGAAAAGCCAATTACAAGAACTTTTAGAGCGTGGTTTCATTCGACCAAGCACATCACCGTGGGGAGCTCCTGTTTTGTTTGTCAAGAAGAAAGATGGTACATTCAGGTTGTGTATCGACTACCGAGAGTTGAACAAACTTACCATCAAGAACCGCTACCCACTACCGAGAATCGACGACTTATTTGATCAACTACAAGGCTTGTCTGTTTATTCAAAGATTGACTTATGTTCCGGGTATCATCAAATGCGGGTGAAAGAAGATGATATTCCAAAGACTACTTTCAGAACACGTTACGGTCATTACGAGTTTATCGTCATGCCGTTTGGTTTAACTAATGCACCAGCTGTGTTCATGGACCTTATGAACCGAGTGTGTGGACCATACCTTGACAAGTTTTCATTGTTTTCATTGATGACATACTTATTTACTCAAAGAATGACCAAGAACACGGTGAACATTTGAGAAAGGTGTTAAAAGTATTGAGGAAGGAAGAATTGTACGCTAAGTTTTCAAAGTGTGCCTTTTGGTTGGAAGAAGTTCAATTCCTCGGTCACATAGTGAACAAAGAAGGTATTAAGGTGGATCCGGCAAAGATAGAAACTGTTGAAAAGTGGGAAACCCCGAAAACTCCAAAACACATACGCCAGTTTTTAGGACTAGCTGGTTACTACAGAAGGTTCATCCAAGACTTTTCCAGAATAGCAAAACCCTTGACTGCATTAACGCATAAAGGGAAGAAATTTGAATGGAAGGATGAACAAGAGAAAGCGTTTCAGTTATTGAAGAAAAAGCTAACTACGGCACCTATATTGTCATTGCCTGAAGGGAATGATGATTTTGTGATTTATTGTAACGCATCAAAGCAAGGTCTCGATTGTGTATTAATGCAACGAACGAAGGTGATTGCTTATGCGTCTAGACAATTGAAGATTCACGAACAATATTATACGACACATGATTTGGAATTAGGCGTGGTTGTTTTTGCATTAAAGACTTGGAGGCACTACTTATATGGGGTCAAAAGTATTATATATACCGACCACAAAAGTCTTCAACACATATTTAATCAGAAACAACTGAATATGAGGCAGCGTAGGTGGATTGAATTGTTGAATGATTACGACTTTGAGATTCGTTACCACCCGGGGAAGGCAAATGTGGTAGCCGACGCCTTGAGCAGGAAGGACAGAGAACCCATTCGAGTAAAATCTATGAATATAATGATTCACAATAACCTTACTACTCAAATAAAGGAGGCGCAACAAGGAGTTTTAAAAGAGGGAAATTTAAAGGATGAAATACCCAAAGGATCGGAGAAGCATCTTAATATTCGGGAAGACGGAACTCGGTATAGGGCTGAAAGTATTTGGGTACCAAAATTCGGAGATATGAGAGAAATGGTACTTAGAGAAGCTCATAAAAACCAGATACTCAATACATCCTGGAACGGGGAAGATGTACAAGGATCTCAAGAAATATTTTTGGTGGCCGGGTATGAAAGCTGATATTGCTAAATACGTAGGAGAATGTTTGACGTGTTCTAAGGTCAAAGCTGAGCATCAGAAACCATCAGGTCTACTTCAACAACCCGAAATCCCGGAATGGAAATGGGAAAACATTACCATGGATTTCATCACTAAATTGCCAAGGACTGCAAGTGGTTTTGATACTATTTGGGTAATAGTTGATCGTCTCACCAAAGCAGCACACTTCCTGCCAATAAGAGAAGATGACAAGATGGAGAAGTTAGCACGACTGTATTTGAAGGAAGTCGTCTCCAGACATGGAATACCAATCTCTATTATCTCTGATAGGGATGGCAGATTTATTTCAAGATTCTGGCAGACATTACAGCAAGCATTAGGAACTCGTCTAGACATGAGTATTGCCTATCATCCACAAACTGATGGGCAGAGTGAAAGGATGATACAAACGCTTGAAGACATGCTACGAGCATGTGTTATTGATTTCGGAAACAGTTGGGATCGACATCTACCGTTAGCAGAATTTTCCTACAACAACAGCTACCATTCAAGCATTGAGATGACGCCGTTTGAAGCACTTTATGGTAGAAAGTGCAGGTCTCCGATTTGTTGGAGTGAAGTGGGGGATAGACAGATTACGGGTCCGGAGATAATACAAGAAACTACCGAGAAGATCATCCAAATTCAACAACGGTTGAAAACCGCCCAAAGTCGAAAAAAGAGCTACGCTGACATTAAAAGAAAAGATATAGAATTTGAAATTGGAGAGATGGTCATGCTTAAAGTTGCACCTTGGAAAGGTGTTGTTCGATTTGGTAAACGAGGGAAATTAAATCCAAGGTATATCGGACCATTCAAGATTATTGATCATGTCGGACCAGTATCTTACCGACTTGAGTGAAATGTCCCGTTCTTATTGATTAAAAACGTTCCATATTAATTGATTTCGTAGCGAGGTTTTGACCTCTATATGAGACGTTTTTCAAAGACTGCATTCATTTTAAAACAAACCATAACCTTTATTTCATCAATAAAGGTTTAAAAAGCTTTACGTAGATTATCAAATAATGATAATCTAAAATATCCTGTTTACACACGACCATTACATAATGGTTTACAATACAAATATGTTACAACAAAATAAGTTTCTTGAATGCAGTTTTTACACAATATCATACAAGCATGGACTCCAAATCTCGTCCTTATTTAAGTATGCGACAGCGGAAGCTCTTAGTATTCACCTGAGAATAAACATGCTTTAAACGTCAACAAAAATGTTGGTGAGTTATAGGTTTAACCTATATATATCAAATCGTAACAATAGACCACAAGATTTCATATTTCAATACACATCCCATACATAGAGATAAAAATCATTCATATGGTGAACACCTGGTAACCGACATTAACAAGATGCATATATAAGAATATCCCTACCATTCCGGGACACCCTTCGGATATGATATAAATTTCGAAGTACTAAAGCATCCGGTACTTTGGATGGGGCTTGTTAGGCCCAATAGATCTATCTTTAGGATTCGCGTCAATTAGGGTGTCTGTTCCCTAATTCTTAGATTACCAGACTTAATAAAAAGGGGCATATTCGATTTCGATAATTCAACCATAGAATGTAGTTTCACGTACTTGTGTCTATTTTGTAAATCATTTATAAAACCTGCATGTATTCTCATCCCAAAAATATTAGATTTTAAAAGTGGGACTATAACTCACTTTCATAGATTTTTACTTCGTCGGGAAGTAAGACTTGGCCACTGGTTGATTCACGAACCTATAACAATATATACATATATATCAAAGTATGTTCAAAATATATTTACAACACTTTTAATATATTTTGATGTTTTAAGTTTATTAAGTCAGCTGTCCTCGTTAGTAACCTACAACTAGTTGTCCACAGTTAGATGTACAGAAATAAATCGATAAATATTATCTTGAATCAATCCACGACCCAGTGTATACGTATCTCAGTATTGATCACAACTCAAACTATATATATTTTGGAATCAACCTCAACCCTGTATAGCTAACTCCAACATTCACATATAGAGTGTCTATGGTTGTTCCGAAATATATATAGATGTGTCGACATGATAGGTTGAAACATTGTATACGTGTCTATGGTATCTCAAGATTACATAATATACAATACAAGTTGATTAAGTTATGGTTGGAATAGATTTGTTACCAATTTTCACGTAGCTAAAATGAGAAAAAATTATCCAATCTTGTTTTACCCATAACTTCTTCATTTTAAATCCGTTTTGAGTGAATCAAATTGCTATGGTTTCATATTGAACTCTATTTTATGAATCTAAACAGAAAAAGTATAGGTTTATAGTCGGAATAATAAGTTACAAGTCGTCTTTGTAAAGGTAGTCATTTCAGTCGAAAGAACGACGTCTAGATGACCATTTTAGAAAACATACTTCCACTTTGAGTTTAACCATAATTTTTGGATATAGTTTCATGTTCATAATAAAAATCATTTTCTCAGAACAACAACTTTTAAATCAAAGTTTATCATAGTTTTTAATTAACTAGCCCAAAACAGCCCGCGGTGTTACTACGACGGCGTAAATCCGATTTTACGGTATTTTTCGTGTTTCCAGGTTTTAAATCATTAAGTTAGCATATCATATAGATATAGAACATGTGTTTAGTTGATTTTAAAAGTCAAGTTAGAAGGATTAACTTTTGTTTGCGAACAAGTTTAGAATTAACTAAACTATGTTCTAGTGATTACAAGTTTAAACCTTCGAATAAGATAGCTTTATATGTATGAATCGAATGATGTTATGAACATCATTACTACCTTAAGTTCCTTGGATAAACCTACTGGAAAAGAGAAAAATGGATCTAGCTTCAACGGATCCTTGGATGGCTCGAAGTTCTTGAAGCAAAATCATGACACGAAAACAAGTTCAAGTAAGATCATCACTTGAAATAAGATTGTTATAGTTATAGAAATTGAACCAAAGTTTGAATATGATTATTACCTTGTATTAGAATGATAACCTAATGTAAGAAACAAAGATTTCTTGAGGTTGGATGATCACCTTACAAGATTGGAAGTGAGCTAGCAAACTTGAAAGTATTCTTGATTTTATGAAACTAGAACTTTTGGAATTTATGAAGAACACTTAGAACTTGAAGATAGAACTTGAGAGAGATCAATTAAGAAAATTGAAGAATGAAAGTGTTTGTAGGTGTTTTTGGTCGTTGGTGTATGGATTAGATATAAAGGATATGTAATTTTGTTTTCATGTAAATAAGTCATGAATGATTACTCATATTTTTGTAATTTTATGAGATATTTCATGCTAGTTGCCAAATGATGGTTCCCACATGTGTTAGGTGACTCACATGGGCTACTAAGAGCTGATCATTGGAGTGTATATACCAATAGTGCATACATCTAAAAGCTGTGTATTGTACGAGTACGAATACGGGTGCATACGAGTAGAATTGTTGATGAAACTGAACGAGAATGTAATTGTAAGCATTTTTGTTAAGTAGAAGTATTTTGATAAGTGGCTTGAAGTCTTTGAAAAGTGTATGAATACATATTAAAACACTACATGTATATACATTTTAACTGAGTCGTTAAGTCATTGTTAGTCGTTACATGTAAATGTTGTTTTGAAACCTTTAGGTTAACGATCTTGTTGAATGTTGTTAACCCATTGTTTATTATAACAAATGAGATGTTAAATTTTAATATTATCATGATATTATGATATATAATATATCTTAGTATGATATATATACAGTTAAATGTCGTTACAACGATAATCGTTACATATATGTCTCGTTTCGAAATCATTAAGTTAGTAGTCTTATTTTTACATATGTATTTCATTGTTAATACACTTAATAATATATTTACTTATCATTTAACATAATTAACCAAGTGTATCAATATCTTAATATGATTCATATGTACCTAGTAAGACGTTGTTATAACGATAATCGTTATATATATCGTTTTCGAGTTTCTTAAATTAATAGTCTCATTTTTATGTATATAACTCATTGTTAAAATACCTAATGAGATACATACTTATAATAAAATCATGTTAACTATATATATAACCATATATATGTCATCGCATAGTTTTTACAAGTTTTAACGTTCACGAATCACCGGTCAACTTGGGTGGTCAATTGTCTATATGAAACCTATTTCAATTAATCAAGTCTTAACAAGTTTGATTGCTTAACATGTTGGAAACACTTAATCATGTAAATAACAGTTTCATTTAATATATATATATAAACATGGAAAAGTTCGGGTCACTACAGTACCTACCCGTTAAATAAATTTCTTCCCGAAATTTTAAGCAGTTGGAGGTGTTGACGTATCTTCTGGAAATAAATGCGGGTATTTCTTCTTCATCTGATCTTCACGCTCCCAGGTGAACTCGGGTCCTCTACGAGCATTCCATCGAACCTTAACAATCGGTATCTTGTTTTGTTTAAGTCTCTTAACCTCACGATCCATTATTTCGACGGGTTCTTCAATGAATTGAAGTTTTTCATTGATTTGGATTTCGTCCAACGGAATAGTGAGATCTTCTTTAGCAAAACATTTCTTCAAATTTGAGACGTGGAAAGTGTTATGTATAGCCGCGAGTTGTTGAGGTAGCTCCAGTTGGTAAGCTACTGGTCCGACACGATCTATAATCTTGAATGGTCCAATGTACCTTGAATTTAGTTTCCCCCGTTTACCAAATCGAACAACGCCTTTCCAAGGTGAAACCTTAAGCATGACCATTTCTCCAATTTCAAACTCTATATCTTTTCTTTTACTGTCCGCATAGCTCTTTTGTCGACTCTGGGCGGTTTTCAATCTTTGTTGAATTTGGATGATTTTCTCGGTAGTTTCTTGTATTATCTCCGGACCTGTAATCTGTCTATCCCCCACTTCACTCCAACAAATTGGAGACCTGCACTTTCTACCATAAAGTGCTTCAAATGGTGCCATCTCAATGCTTGAATGGTAGCTGTTGTTGTAGGAAAATTCTGCTAATGGTAGATGTCGATCCCAACTGTTTCCGAAATCAATAACACATGCTCGTAGCATGTCTTCAAGCATTTGTATCGTCCTTTCGCTCTGTCCATCAGTTTGTGGATGATAGGCAGTACTCATGTCTAGACGAGTTCCTAATGCTTGCTGTAATGTCTGCCAGAATCTTGAAATAAATCTGCCATCCCTATCAAAGATAATAGAGATTGGTATTCCATGTCTGGAGACGACTTCCTTCAAATACAGTCGTGCTAACTTCTCCATCTTGTCATCTTCTCTTATTGGCAGGAAGTGTGCTGACTTTGTGAGACGATCAACTATTACCCAAATAGTATCATAACCACTTGCAGTCCTTGGCAATTTAGTAATGAAATCCATGGTAATGTTTTCCCATTTCCATTCCGGGATTTCAGGTTGTTGTAGTAGACCTGATGGTTTCTGATGTTCAGGTTTGACCTTAGAACACGTCAAACATTCTCCTACATATTTAGCAATATCGACTTTCATACCTGGCCACCAAAAATGTTTCTTAAGATCCTTGTACATCTTCCCCGTTCCAGGATGTATTGAGTATCTGGTTTTATGAGCTTCTCTAAGTACCATTTCTCTCATATCTCCGAATTTTGGTACCCAAATTCTTTCAGCCCTATACCGGGTTTCGTCTTCCCGAATATTAAGATGCTTCTCCGATCCCTTGGGTATTTCATCCTTTAAATTTCCCTCTTTTAAAACTCCTTGTTGCGCCTCCTTTATTTGAGTAGTAAGGTTAGTGTGAATCATTATATTCATAGATTTTACTCGAATGGGTTCTCTGTCCTTTCTGCTCAAGGCGTCGGCTACCACATTTGCCTTCCCCGGGTGGTAACGAATCTCAAAGTCGTAATCATTCAACAATTCAATCCACCTACGCTGCCTCATATTCAGTTGTTTCTGATTAAATATGTGTTGAAGACTTTTGTGGTCGGTATATATAATACTTTTGACCCCATATAAGTAGTGCCTCCAAGTCTTTAATGCAAAAACAACCGCGCCTAATTCCAAATCATGCGTCGTATAATTTTGCTCGTGAATCTTCAATTGTCTAGACGCATAAGCAATCACCTTCGTCCGTTGCATTAATACACAACCGAGACCTTGCTTTGATGCGTCACAATAAATCACAAAATCATCATTCCCTTCAAGCAATGACAATATAGGTGCTGTAGTTAGCTTTTTCTTCAATAATTGAAACGCCTTCTCTTGTTCATTCTTCCATTCAAATTTCTTCCCTTTATGCGTTAATGCAGTCAAGGGTTTTGCTATTTTGGAGAAATCTTGGATGAATCTTCTGTAGTAACCAGCCAATCCTAAAAATTGACGTATATGCTTCGGAGTTTTTGGGGTTTCCCACTTTTCAACGGTTTCGATCTTTGCCGGGTCCACCTGGATACCTTCTTTGTTCACTATGTGACCGAGGAATTGAACTTCTTCCAACCAAAATGCACACTTTGAAAACTTAGCGTACAGTTTTTCTTTCCTCAATACTTCTAGCACTTTTCTCAAATGTTCTTCGTGCTCTTGATCATTCTTTGAGTAAATAAGTATGTCATCGATGAAAACAATGACAAACTTGTCAAGATATGGCCCACACACTCGGTTCATAAGGTCCATGAACACAGCTAGTGCGTTAGTCAATCCAAACGGCATAACCATAAACTCGTAATGACCATAACGCGTCCTAAAAGCAGTTTTTGGAATATCATCCTCCTTTACTCGCATTTGATGATATCCAGAACGTAAATCGATCTTCGAATAAACCGACGAGCCTTGTAGTTGATCAAATAAGTCGTCAATTCTCGGCAGTGGATAACGGTTTTTGATGGTAAGTTTGTTCAACTCTCTGTAGTCAATACACAACCTAAATGTACCATCCTTCTTCTTGACAAACAAAACAGGAGCTCCCCATGGTGATGTGCTTGGTCGAATGAAACCACGTTCTAATAGTTCTTGCAGTTGGCTTTGCAGTTCTTTCATCTCGCTGGGTGCGAGTCTATAAGGAGCACGAGCTATTGGTGCAGCTCCTGGTACAAGATCTATTTGAAATTCAACGGATCGATGTGGAGGTAGTCCCGGTAATTCTTTCAGAAATACATCGAGAAATTCTTTTGCGACGGGAACATCATTGATGCTCTTTTCTTCAGTTTGTACTTTCTCGACGTGTGCTAGAACAGCATAGCAACCTTTTCTTATTAGTTTTTGTGCCTTCAAATTACTAATAAGATGTAGCTTCGTGTTGCCCTTTTCTCCGTACACCATTAAGGGTTTTCCTTTTTCTCGTATAATGCGAATTGCATTTTTGTAACAAACGATCTCTGCTTTCACTTCTTTCAACCAGTCCATACCGATTATCACATCAAAACTCCCTAACTCTACTGGTATCAAGTCAATCTTAAATGTTTCGCTAACCAGTTTAATTTCTCGATTCCGACATATATTATCTGCTGAAATTAATTTACCATTTGCTAATTCGAGTAAAAATTTACTATCCAAAGGCGTCAATGGACAACTTAATTTAGCACAAAAATCTCTACTCATATAGCTTCTATCCGCACCCGAATCAAATAAAACGTAAGCAGATTTATTGTCAATAAGAAACGTACCCGTAACAAGCTCCAGGTCTTCCTGTGCCTCTGCCGCATTAATATTGAAAACTCTTCCGCGGCCTTGTCCATTCATGTTCTCCTGGTTCGGGCAATTTCTAATAATGTGACCCGGTTTTCCACATTTATAACAAACTACATTAGCATAACTTGCTCCGACACTACTTGCTCCGCCATTACTCGTTCCGACACCATTTGTTCCTTTCGTTCTATTAACCCCTGGTCCGTAGACCTCACACTTCGCCGCGCTATGACCATTTCTTTTACACTTGTTGCAAAATTTGGTGCAGAACCCCGAGTGATACTTTTCACACCTTTGGCATAGCTGCTTCTGATTGTTGTTGTTGTTGCGGTTATTATTGTTGTTGGGATGATTGTTGTAGTTGTTGTTGTTGTTGTTATTGTTGTTGTTGTTGTTGTTGAGCCGTTTGTTGTAGTTGCGATTGATGTTGCGATTGTTGGGATAATTGTTGCGATTATTATTGTAATTGCTGTTGTTGTTGTATTGGTGTTTCTTATCACCGTTTTCCTCCCACTTTCTTTTGACTTGCTTCACATTGGCCTCTTCAGCCGTCTGTTCTTTAATTCTTTCCTCAATCTGGTTCACTAGTTTGTGAGCCATTCTACATGCCTGTTGTAAGGAGGCGGGCTCGTGTGAACTTATATCTTCTTGGATTCTTTCCGGAATCCTTTCACAAACGCGTCGATCATCTCTTCCTCATCTTCGAACGCTCCCGGACACAATAGGCACAATTCTGTGAATCGTCTTTCGTACGTGGTAATATCAAATCCTTGGGTTCGTAACCCTCTAAGTTCTGTCTTGAGCTTATTGACCTCGGTTCTGGGACGGTACTTCTCGTTCATCAAGTGCTTGAATGCTGACCACGGTAGTGCATAAGCATCATCTTGTCTCACTTGCTCTAGATAGGTATTCCACCATGTTAACACAGAACCTGTGAAGGTATGCGTAGCGTACTTCACTTTGTCCTCTTCAGTACACTTACTTATGGCAAACACCGATTCGACCTTCTCGGTCCACCGTTTCAATCCGATCGGTCCTTCGGTTCCATCAAATTCCAAAGGTTTGCAAGCAGTGAATTCTTTGTAGGTGCATCCTACACGATTTCCTGTACTGCTAGATCCAAGGTTATTGTTGGTATGTAGCGCAGCCTGTACTACGGCTATGTTTGAAGCTAGAAAAGTACGAAATTCCTCTTCATTCATATTCACGTTGTGTCGAGTAGTCGGTGCCATTTCCTTCAAAATAGTCAAATGGAACAAGTTAATCATACAGAATATTAAGAGTAGTTAATAGTATTTCGTAGCATAATATGAACTCATTTATAAAAGCTTTTTCTTCATATTAGCGTTTTATAAGTTTAAATTCGGGTAGTACCTACCCGTTAAGTTCATACTTAATAGCTAATATACAATTCAACTACTACAATTCTATATGAAAAACTGATTATAATAATATTTCGCGTTCAAACTTTTATACAATATTTTACAAACTTACAATACCGCTTATTTTACATAAAGCATGAAATATAGCACACAATAACTTTGATACAAGATATAGTTGTGAAGATAATTCTAGCTAGTACACAAGTCGTTCAGTAAAGGCAATAAAGACACATAATTCATACGTCCAGAAACAAGTCATGCATTCTGGTTTTACTAGGACTACTTCCCATCCTTGGTCTTGTGGAACATAACCGTTATGGCCGTTGATAAGACAGCGTGTTGTAAGGTCGTCAAAGGGACGAGGGTTACGTAATGTCCAACAGTCCCGTAACAATCTAAAAACCTCATTTCTTACCCCAATTACCGACTTCGTCACTTGTGGGAATGTTTTGTTTAATAGTTGTAGCCCGATGTTCATTTTCTCACTTTGGTGAGAAGCGAACATTACTAACCCGTAAGCATAGCATGCTTCTTTATGTTGCATGTTAGCCGCTTTTTCTAAGTCATGAAGTCCTATATTCAGATACATTGAGTCAAAATAATTTCTTAACCCGTTGCGTAAAATAGCATTTGGGTTCCCCGCAATATATGCGTCAAAGTAAACACATCGTAACTTATGGGTTTCCCAATGTGATATCCCCCATCTTTCAAACGAAAGTCTCTTATAAACCAAAGCATTCTTGGAACGTTCTTCGAATGTCTTACAAACTGATTTCGCCTTAAATAGTTGTGCCGAGGAATTCTGACCGACTCTAGACAAGATTTCATCAATCATGTCTCCGGGTAGGTCTCTTAAAATATTGGGTTGTCTATCCATTTTGTGTTTTTAAACTGTAAAATAGACAATAGTTAGATTCATAAAAAAAATTACTTATTAATACAAGAAATTTTTACATATATCATAAAGCATAAGCACACTATATTACATATATTACACCACACGAATACAACTATCCTATTCCGACTCGCTCGTTTCTTCTTCTTCGATTTTGGTTCGTTTTGCCAAGTTTCTAGGGATATATGATGTTCCCCTAATATGAGCCGTCGTTTTCCACATTGGTTTAGAAAAACCTGGTGGTTTAGAGGTTCCCGGGTCATTGTTACAACTTAAGGGCTTTGGGGGTTGACGATACATATAAAGTTCATCGGGGTTGGAATTAGATTTCTCTATTTTTGTGCCCTTTCCCTTATTATTTTCTTTTTCCTTTTTAAATTCAGTTGGGGTAATTTCTATAACATTATCGGAATTCTCGTCGGAATCCGATTCATCGGAGAATTGGTAATCCTCCCAATATTTTGCTTCCTTGGCGGAAACACCATTGACCATAATTAACCTTGGTCGGTTAGTTGAGGATTTTCTTTTACTTAACCGTTTTATTATTTCCCCCACCGGTTCTATTTCTTCATCCGGTTCCGATTCTTCTTCCGGTTCCGATTCTTCTTCCGGTTCCGACTCTTCTTCCGGTTCCTCTTCGGGAACTTGTAAATCAGTCCACGAATCATTCCAATTTACATTTGACTCTTCATTATTATTAGGTGACTCAATGGGATTTGTTCTAGAGGTAGACATCTATCACATAATATCAAACGCGTTAAGAGATTAATATATCACATAATATTCACATGTTAAAAATATATAGTTTTCAACAAAATTTGTTAAGCAATCATTTTTCAAGTAAACACGGTCGAAGTCCAGACTCACTAATGCATCCTAACAAACTCGATAAGACACACTAATGCAAAATTCTGGTTCTCTAAGACCAACGCTCGGATACCAACTGAAATGTCCCGTTCTTATTGATTAAAAACGTTCCATATTAATTGATTTCGTAGCGAGGTTTTGACCTCTATATGAGACGTTTTTCAAAGACTGCATTCATTTTAAAACAAACCATAACCTTTATTTCATCAATAAAGGTTTAAAAAGCTTTACGTAGATTATCAAATAATGATAATCTAAAATATCCTGTTTACACACGACCATTACATAATGGTTTACAATACAAATATGTTACAACAAAATAAGTTTCTTGAATGCAGTTTTTACACAATATCATACAAGCATGGACTCTAAATCTCGTCCTTATTTAAGTATGCGACAGCGGAAGCTCTTAGTATTCACCTGAGAATAAACATGCTTTAATGGTCAACAAAAATGTTGGTGAGTTATAGGTTTAACCTATATATATCAAATCGTAACAATAGACCACAAGATTTCATATTTCAATACACATCCCATACATAGAGATAAAAATCATTCATATGGTGAACACCTGGTAACCGACATTAACAAGATGCATATATAAGAATATCCCCATCATTCCGGGACATCCTTCGGATATGATATAAATTTCGAAGTACTAAAGCATCCGGTACTTTGGATGGGGCTTGTTAGGCCCAATAGATCTATCTTTAGGATTCGCGTCAATTAGGGTGTCTGTTCCCTAATTCTTAGATTACCAGACTTAATAAAAAGGGGCATATTCGATTTCGATAATTCAACCATAGAATGTAGTTTCACGTACTTGTGTCTATTTTGTAAATCATTTATAAAACCTGCATGTATTCTCATCCCAAAAATATTAGATTTTAAAAGTGGGACTATAACTCACTTTCACAGATTTTTACTTCGTCGGGAAGTAAGACTTGGCCACTGGTTGATTCACGAACCTATAACAATATATACATATATATCAAAGTATGTTCAAAATATATTTACAACACTTTTAATATATTTTGATGTTTTAAGTTTATTAAGTCAGCTGTCCTCGTTAGTAACCTACAACTAGTTGTCCACAGTTAGATGTACAGAAATAAATCGATAAATATTATCTTGAATCAATCCACGACCCAGTGTATACGTATCTCAGTATTGATCACAACTCAAACTATATATATTTTGGAATCAACCTCAACCCTGTATAGCTAACTCCAACATTCACATATAGAGTGTCTATGGTTGTTCCGAAATATATATAGATGTGTCGACATGATAGGTCGAAACATTGTATACGTGTCTATGGTATCTCAAGATTACATAATATACAATACAAGTTGATTAAGTTATGGTTGGAATAGATTTGTTACCAATTTTCACGTAGCTAAAATGAGAAAAAATTATCCAATCTTGTTTTACCCATAACTTCTTCATTTTAAATCCGTTTTGAGTGAATCAAATTGCTATGGTTTCGTATTGAACTCTATTTTATGAATCTAAACAGAAAAAGTATAGGTTTATAGTCGGAAAAATAAGTTACAAGTCGTTTTTGTAAAGGTAGTCATTTCAGTCGAAAGAACGACGTCTAGATGACCATTTTAGAAAACATACTTCCACTTTGAGTTTAACCATAATTTTTGGATATAGTTTCATGTTCATAATAAAAATCATTTTCTCAGAACAACAACTTTTAAATCAAAGTTTATCATAGTTTTTAATTAACTAGCCCAAAACAGCCCGCGGTGTTACTACGACGGCGTAAATCCGGTTTTACGGTGTTTTTCGTGTTTCCAGGTTTTAAATCATTAAGTTAGCATATCATATAGATATATAACATATGTTTATTTGATTTTAAAAGTCAAGTTAGAAGGATTAACTTTTGTTTGCGAACAAGTTTAGAATTAACTAAACTATGTTCTAGTGATTACAAGTTTAAACCTTCGAATAAGATAGCTTTATATGTATGAATCGAATGATGTTATGAACATCATTACTACCTTAAGTTCCTTGGATAAACCTACTGGAAAAGAGAAAAATGGATCTAGCTTCAACGGATCCTTGGATGGCTCGAAGTTCTTGAAGCAAAATCATGACACGAAAACAAGTTCAAGTAAGATCATCACTTGAAATAAGATTGTTATAGTTATAGAAATTGAACCAAAGTTTTAATATGATTATTACCTTGTATTAGAATGATAACCTACTGTAAGAAACAAAGATTTCTTGAGGTTGGATGATCACCTTACAAGATTGGAAGTGAGCTAGCAAACTTGAAAGTATTCTTGATTTTATGAAACTAGAACTTTTGGAATTTATGAAGAACACTTAGAACTTGAAGATAGAACTTGAGAGAGATCAATTAGATGAAGAAAATTGAAGAATAAAAGTGTTTGTAGGTGTTTTTGGTTGTTGGTGTATGGATTAGATATAAAGGATATGTAATTTTGTTTTCATGTAAATAAGTCATGAATGATTACTCATATTTTTGTAATTTTATGAGATATTTCATGCTAGTTGCCAAATTATGGTTCCCACATGTGTTAGGTGACTCACATGGGCTGCTAAGAGCTGATCACTGGAGTGTATATAACAATAGTGCATACATCTAAAAGCTGTGTATTGTACGAGTACGAATACGGGTGCATACGAGTAGAATTGTTGATGAAACTGAACGAGAATGTAATTGTAAGCATTTTTGTTAAGTAGAAGTATTTTGATAAGTGGCTTGAAGTCTTTGTAAAGTGTATGAATACATATTAAAACACTACATGTATATACATTTTAACTGAGTCGTTAAGTCATTGTTAGTCGTTACATGTAAATGTTGTTTTGAAACCTTTAGGTTAACGATCTTGTTGAATGTTGTTAACCCATTGTTTATTATAACAAATGAGATGTTAAATTGTAATATTATCATGATATTATGATATATAATATATCTTAGTATGATATATATACAGTTAAATGTCGTTACAACGATAATCGTTACATATATGTCTCGTTTCGAAATCATTAAGTTAGTAGTCTTATTTTTACATATGTATTTCATTGTTAATACACTTAATAATATATTTACTTATCATTTAACATAATTAACCAAGTGTATCAATATCTTAATATGATTCATATGTACCTAGTAAGACGTTGTTATAACGATAATCGTTATATATATCGTTTTCGAGTTTCTTAAATTAATAGTCTCATTTTTATGTATATAACTCATTGTTAAAATACCTAATGAGATACATACTTATAATAAAATCATGTTAACTATATATATAACCATATATATGTCATCGTATAGTTTTTACAAGTTTTAACGTTCGCGAATCACCGGTCAACTTGGGTGGTCAATTGTCTATATGAAACCTATTTCAATTAATCAAGTCTTAACAAGTTTGATTGCTTAACATGTTGGAAACACTTAATCATGTAAATAACAATTTCATTTAATATATATATAAACATGGAAAAGTTCGGGTCACTACATTGAGTTACCTCAACAACTCGCGGCTGTACATAACACTTTCCACGTCTCGAATTTGAAGAAATGTTTTGCTAAAGAAGATCTCACTATTCCGTTAGATGAAATCCAAATCAACGAAAAACTTCAATTCATCGAAGAACCCGTCGAAATAATGGATCGTGAGGTTAAAAGACTTAAGAAAAACAAGATACCAATTGTTAAGGTTCTATGGAATGCTCATAGAGGACCCGAGTTCACCTAGGAACGAGAAGATCAAATGAAGAAGAAATACCCGCATTTATTTCCAGAAGATACGTCAACACCTCCAACTGCTTAAAATTTCGGGACGAAATTTATATAACTGGTAGGTACTGTAGTGACTCGAACTTTTTCATGTTTATATATATATTAAATGAAATTGTTATTTACATGATTAAGTGTTTCCAACATATTAAGCAATCAAACTTGTTAAGACTTGATTAATTGAAATAGGTTTCATATAGACAATTGACCACCCAAGTTGACCGGTGATTCACGAACGTTAAAACTTTTAAAAACTATATGATGAAATATATATGGTTATATATATAGTTAACATGATATTATGATAAGTAAACATATCATTAAGTATATTAATAATGAACTACATATATAAAAATAAGACTACTAACTTAATGATTTTGAAACGAGACATATATGTAACGATTATCGTTGTAAAGACATTTAATGTATATATATCATATTAAGAGATATTCGTACATCATAATATCATGATAATATAATAATTTAAAATCTCATTTGATATTATAAACATTGGGTTAACAACATTTAACAAGATCGTTAACCTAAAGGTTTCAAAACAACACTTACATGTAACGACTAACGATGACTTAACGACTCAGTTAAAATGTATATACATGTAGTGTTTTAATATGTATTCATACACTTTTGAAAGACTTCAAGACACTTATCAAAATACTTCTACTTAACAAAAATGCTTACAATTACATCCTCGTTCAGTTTCATCAACAATTCTACTCGTATGCACCCGTATTCATACTCGTACAATACACAGCTTTTAGATGTATGTACTATTGGTATATACACTCCAATGATTAGCTCTTAGCAGCCCATATGAGTCACCTAACACATATGGGAACCATCATTTGGCAACTAGCATGAAATATCTCATAAAATTACAAAAATATGAGTAATCATTCATGACTTATTTACATGAAAACAAAATTACATATCCTTTATATCTAATCCATACACCAATGACTAAAAACACCTACAAACACTTTCATTCTTCAATTTTCTTCATCTAATTGATTTCTCTCAAGTTCTATCTTCAAGTTCTAAGTGTTCTTCATAAATTCTACAAGTTCTAGTTTCATAAAATCAAGAATACTTCCAAGTTTGCTAGCTTACTTCCAATCTTGTAGAGTGATAATCCAACCTCAAGAAATCTTTCTTATTTACAGTAAGATATCTTTCTAATACAAGGTAATACTCATATTCAAACTTTGATTCAATTTCTATAACTATAACAATCTTATTTCGAGTGAAAATCTTACTTGAACTGTTTTCGTGTCATGATTCTGCTTCAAGAACTTTCAAGCCATCCAAGGATCCTTTGAAGCTAGATCCATTTTTCTTATTTCCAGTAGCTTTATCCAGAAAACTTGAAGTAGTAATGATGTTCATAACATCATTCGATTCATACATATAAAGCTATCTTATTCGAAGGTTTAAACTTGTAATCACTAGAACATAGTTTAGTTAATTCTAAATTTGTTCGCAAACAAAAGTTAATCCTTCTAACTTGAGTTTTAAAATCAACTAAACACATGTTCTATATCTATATGATATGCTAACTTAATGATTTAAAACCTGGAAACACGAAAAACACCGTAAAACCGGATTTACGCCGTCGTAGTAACACCGCGGGCTGTTTTGAGTTAGTTAATTAAAAACTATGATAAACTTTGATTTAAAAGTTGTTCTTCTGGGAAAATGATTTTTCTTATGAACATGAAACTATATCCAAAAATCATGGTTAAACTCAAAGTGGAAGTATGTTTTCTAAAATGGTCATCTAGACGTCGTTCTTTCGACTGAGACTGAAATGACTACCTTTACAAAAACGAATTGTAACTTATATTTCGGACTATAAACCTATACTTTTTCTATTTAGATTCATAAAATAGAGTTCAATATGAAATCATAGCAATTTGATTCACTCAAAACGGATTTAAAATGAAGAAGTTATGGGTAAAACAAGATTTGATAATTTTTCTTGTTGTAGCAACGTAAAAATTGGTAACAAATCTATATTAATCATATCCTAGCTAACTTATATTGTATTATACATATATTCTAATATATTATGTAATCTTGGGATACCATAGACACATATGCAAATGTTTTGACATATCATATCGACCCATGTGTATATATTATTTGGAACAACCATAGACACTCTATATGCAGTAATGTGGGAGTTAGCTATACAGGGTTGAGGTTGATTCCAAAAATATATATACTTTGAGTTATGATCTAGCCTGAGACGTGTATACACTGGGTCGTGGATTGATTCAAGATAATATATATATCAATTTTTTTCTGTACATCTAACGTTGGACAACTAGTTGTAGGTTACTAACGAGGACAGCTGACTTAATAAACTTAAAACATCAAAATGTATTAAAAGTGTTGTAAATATATTTTGAATATACTTTGATATATATGTACATATTTGTTATAGGTTTGTGAATCGACCAGTGGCCAAGTCTTACTTCCCGACGAAGTAAAAATCTGTGAAAGTGAGTTATAGTCCCACTTTTAAAATCTAATATTTTTGGGATGAGAATACATGCAGGTTTTATAAATGATTTACAAAATAGACACAAGTACGTGAAACTACATTCTATGGTTGAATTATCGAAATCGAATATGCCCCTTTTTATTAAGTCTGGTAATCTAAGAATTAGGGAACAGACACCCTAATTGACGCGAATCCTAAAGATAGATCTATTGGGCCTAACAAACCTCATCCAAAGTACCGGATGCTTTAGTACTTCAAAATTTATATCATATCCGAAGGGTGTCCCGAAATGATGGGGATATTCTTATATATGCATCTTGTTAATGTCGGTTACCAGGTGTTCACCATATGAATGATTTTTATCTCTATGTATGGGATGTATATTGAAATATGAAATCTTGTGGTCTATTGTTACGATTTGATATATAAAGGTTAAACCTATAACTCACCAACATTTTTGTTGACGTTTAAAGCATGTTTATTCTCAGGTGAATATTAAGAGCTTTCGCTGTTGCATACTAAAATAAGGACAAGATTTGAAGTCCATGTTTGTATGATATTATGTAAAAACTGCATTCAAGAAACATATGTCGATGTAATATATTTCTATTGTAAACCATTATGTAATTGTCGTGTGTAAACAGTATATTTTAGATTATCATTATTTGATAATCTACGTAATGCTTTTGAAACCTTTATTGATAAAATAAAGGTTATGGTTGTTTTAAAAATGAATGCAGTCTTTGAAAAACGTCTCATATAGAGGTCAAAACCTCGCAACGAAATCAATTAATATGGAACGTTTATAATCAATATGAACGGGACATTTCAACGAAACCAATTAATATGAAACGTTTATAATTGATATGAACGGGACATTTCACATGAAGCTTCTTGGTCATCATCGAATGGAAAAGTATTACTAGCCTCACCTTGATTAACAAACCCGAAACGTGAAACTGGGGCAGGCTCCGGAATTGGTTCCACTTCCTCTTCTCTACTTTCATCACCAGAAACATTCTCTTTAACGCTATAATCAGAAACTGTACCGTCGCTTGCAGTTGACATACCATCATCCGAGTCTACTACATTTTGTTCTTCATCTCTTCGTTCTTGTTCATCTTCAACAACTGTTGAATGGTTGTGAGATGTTGATGGACCACCTTTTAAAGTTTGAATAAGATCCATAAAACCTGAACTTTGTGTGGTTGAAAAAACTTCCTCAAACTGAATTTCAATTTGAGCCTCGTAACTTGGATCATTCGGAGAATAATAATATATTGTTTCCAAAGTGTTATCGTCAGTAAGTTCATTTTTCCATTCATTTCCATTAAAAAGAACCCACAAGATCATTTTCAACGTGTGTGATCTTTGATTCGCCCCTACATAATAATACGCCATTTGGTTTAACTGCATACAGTTAACCTTGGTGTTCAATACAAAACTCCTTCTAATTGTTGTGTTATCACCAGTAAGCCAAATATTTTGAAATGAAATTTGGCCTCCCCAAAGGAAATGAACCATAAATGGACAAATTATAGACATTTTTGTAATTGTTGATGTATGAAACTGATTTTAATTTGTTGGAATTGTGTTCTTGGTGATGTTTGTGTTTGAAACTGACTTTAATATGTTTGAATTGTGTTCTTGGTGGTGATGTTTATGTTTGAGTATCATATAATGGTGATATAAATAAATGTAAAAAGATGATAAATCAGATTTTGACAAGATAGGGTTGCAGGATCAGTCCATTATTGAGTGTAGGTGAACCAGACTTCAAAACCGAAGTTTGAAACTTCGATTTTACTGTTTACCTGCAAAACAGAAGTTCCAAACTTCGGTTTAGGTCCTGATAATCTGAAGTAAAAACGAAGTTTGAAACTTCGGATTTGGCAATACCGAAGTTTCAAACTTCGATTTTACCATTTATGTAAAAAAAAATTTCCTATTTTTGCAAGTAAACTGATTAAAATTACTATTTTTTTTTAAAAAAAAAATCCTATATCATTAGAATGATTGAAGAACTTAAAAGCATCTATTAGCAACTTCAACTCTTGAAGCTTCTTGTAAAACCAGTAGCATTATATTTATCTCATTTTTATATACCTCGTCTTACAGCGACTGCTAACAGGGAGTTAGTCGGGTCTTTCCTTGAGTCTTGTCATAATTGCACACTCAACGAAGGAGTTCGCAAGAGGTATCCGGTCATCGACTATAAACCTTGGTCGGCAACGATTTCATGTAAAACTAGTAGCTTTACAGTTTTTCAATATTTTTATATGGCAAGGGTAACAAGTTTTGGTAACAAATGAAATATAAAATCTAAACGAACCATTGCAAAAAGTGTAGATCGACGACAGATTCAACCTTTGTATTTCCTTTGAAATCCTATCAACCCACTCCGTTAGAACTGGATGCATGTGAAATACGTTCGTCGGATACCTCTTATGCAATTGGAACAAGAGTAACCCCATTGTAACTAGAAGTATAAATTCTTAACACGAATGGGGCTTGAATTCGTGGCCATATTTAAGAAAGAATTTCCACATAACTAGCCACGACAGCTAAAATAACGGGTAGCATTCTTCTTGAAGTTGTTGATAAAACTTAACTAACCATGTCAACACTCAATCGTCATATTCAATCAAGGTAACCCCCAATTTACCTAAGCCCGAAAGGGACTCTATTTTAATTTTTGCTCGCTAAAAGGACCGCGTGTTTGAAAATTTTAAAATTAGAGTAATTTTCGTCAAAAATCATACAAAATTAGTCCCTCATGTTTGTTATAAAATTGTACCATAGGTCCTCATTCATTAACGGTCGTTATTGAAACTATCGGATTGGTCCCTGAAGTTTGTTAAAAGGTTGCTTCAAAAGTCCTCAAATTATTAATCAAATAAAAAATACATACAGTATCCCAAATTGTATTCGTACATTCACATCTTCATTTTGGGGTTTTAAAAAATTAGATCGAATCTGAAAAATCTAAAAACGTGGAAAGGTTGGAAATAATTTTGTGATTATATCCTCTAAATCTCAGGTCCTAATTCGAAGTATTTCTCGAGATCTCACCATTTTTGTGTTCGAAAAATAGTTTCCGAATTCGTTCATTTGGGCACGATTTCGTTATGTTTTTGTGAAATCTAAGAATGGAGAATGATTGGTGATGGTAACCCGCTACAATCTGCACAAGTTGGTGCGTTTATATCATGTTTTGAGGTGGTTTCCATGTTAGCCGCCACCAACCACCAGCTGTCGCCGCCAGAATGGTTGCCGAAATCTGCAAAACGAAGAACACAAAGCTGTTTGGTGATGATGATGAAGCTGTTGTGATGTTATCATGAGACCATAGATGAAGCTGTTTGGTGATGATGATGAAGCTGTTTGGTGATGATGATGAACACAAGTTGTTTGCCATAGAATTCTGTACTATAACATGAAATTGATAAATATCAACTGGGTCAAATTAGCTCGAATTAATACATGATTGACTCATAGGTTGGCTTTTGAGGTGATTTCCATGAATTTTTGAGATTTTATAATGAAGATGATGAAGAGGACTTTTGACCTAATTTTTTAACAAACCTCAGGGATCAATTATGTATTTATCATTAACGATTGTTAATGAATTTGACGAAAATTACCCCAATTTTAAAATTTTCAAACACGCAGTCCTTTTAGCGAGCAAAAATTAAAATAGAGTCCCTTTCGGGCTTAGGAAAATTGGGGGTTGCCTTGATTGTCAAATGTAACAACATAGGTTACCCTTTCGGGCCATTTGCCCATATATATATATATATATATATATATATATATATATATATATATATATATATATATATATATATATATATAGGGCCGTCTCAACATTTTAAAGGTCCTAGACGGAAATAAAAATGAGTCCAAGTATGCGTTAAAACTTTTTACTACACATAAAAAATTAATACTTCAATTTATCTATTTATTTACTTAAATTGTATTTAACTATTAAAAACAATGTATTTTAACTTCAATTAACATTTTTTATTTAATTTAATTAAATATATTGAGAAAAATATTTACATATTCAAAGTTTCGGCCCTTCTAAATTTTAGGCCCTAGACGATAGTCTATCTTGCATATATATATATATATATATATATATATATATATATATATATATATATATATATATATATATATATATATATATATATATATATATATATATAGGAAAGCACTTTTTTGAGGGAAGGGGAAGTAAAATTTATTTTTTTATATTTTTTTTGAATTTTTTCCGACATTAAGAGCACACGAAAATATGAACATTTAAAAAGACACTTTTTGATAAATATAATTATTTTGGCGAAAAAAACCCTCGAAGAAAAAACTGATAACATGCACCATGCGTAATGTTATTCGTGAATCATATTCGTCAAGCATTTGTTTTCCATCATATGTGAAGTTTTTTTCATGATTCAGCCCGATTTAGAGTTTAGGGTTTAGGACTTACGGTTTGGGGTTTTGGGTTTAGGGACTAAACCCAAAACCCAAAACCCTAAGCCATAAACCCTAAACCCCAAGCCCTAAACCTAAACTCTAAACCGTTCGTGTTAAAAATTCAATCTAAACCATAAACCCTATTTTCTAAACTCAAAACCCTAATTTATAAGTCCTAATAGCTAAACCCTAATTTTTAACCCCTAATTTCGAAACCTTAATTTCTAAATCCCAATTTTTAAACCATAAAAAAACTCAGAAATAAAACATTCATTGCAATGAATGTTATCATTTATTTCTTCGAGCTTTTTTCGCAAAAATAATAACATTTATCACAAAGTTTCTTTTTTAAATGTTAATATTTTCATGTGATTCTAATATCTGAAAAAATAAATTCAACAAAACGAAAAAAATTACTTCCCCCTACTTCTTCCCAAAAAAAGTGTTTCCCTCTTGATTTTATATATATATATATATATATATATATATATATATATATATATATATATATATATATATATATATATATATATATATATATGGGCAGAATCAATGGGGAAGTAACCAATCGGGGGGAAGCGGGGGGGAAGCAAAAAAAAAATTCGATTTTTTTGGAATTTTTTTTTTCGGCATCAAGATCACACGAAAATATGAACATTTAGAAAAGACAATTCGTGATGAATGTTATTATTTAGGTGGGAAAACGATCGACAAAAATAACATTCAAGATAATATTGTTCGTGAAGAATGTGAACGTTTTTTTTTCTCATGTTTTGTGAAGTAAAATTTAGCCCGATTTAGAGCTTTGGGTTTAGGGTTTGGTGTTTTGGGTTTATTCCATAAACCCAAGACACCAAACCCTAAACCCTAAACCCTAAACTCTAAACTCTAAATCGTTCGTGTTAAAAACTAAATCTAAACCCTAAATCTAAACCCTAAATCTAAACCTTAAACACTTTATTAGGGTTTAGATATTAGAGTTTATAGGGTTTAGATATTAGGGTTTAGAAATTTAGGGTTTAGGGTTTAGATTTAGGGTTTAGATTTAGTTTTTAACACGAACGATTTAGAGTTTAGAGTTTAGGGTTTGGGGTTTAGGGTTTGGGGTTTTGGGTTTAGGGACTAAACCCAAAACACCAAACCCTAAACCCTAAACTCTAAATAGGGCTAAATTTTACTTCACAAAACATGGAAAAAACGTTAACATTCTTCACGATCAATATTATCTTGAATTTTATTTTTGTCGATCGTTTTCCTGCCTAAATAATAACATTCATCACACAGTGTCTTTTTTAAATGTTCATATTTTCGTGTGATCTTGATGCTTGAAAAAAAATTCCAAAAAAAAAAACGGAAAAATTTTTTTTTGCTTCCCCCCGCTTTCCCCGATTGGTTACTTCACATTGATCATGCCCATATATATATATATATATATATATATATATATATATATATATATATATATATATATATATATATATATATATATATATGGGCATGTTCAAACGAGAACCACAAAAAGGCGAAAACCGCGAGAACTTTTTTATTTTATAATTTCTATGCATTTAAATGCAACAAATTACATGCAAATGTTAATTAATGCTCATATCATTAACAACCAAATGTTCATTAGCACAAATTACATGTTAGATTGTTAATTATATGAAACTGTTCACATGTTCAGAAACAAATGTGCATGCGAACATGAAACTATATATTTGATTATATATGTAAAATATAAGTGTTTTCATACTATTTTATGTTCATTTTTACTTTCTATCAATATTTATGTATGATTCAATCTAGTTACATGTGAAAACCTTTATAAATCAAAAGTTCTCGCGGTTCTCGCCTTTTTTGGAGTTCTCATTTGAACTTTTGAATATATATATAACATGAGATGAGATGTTATTAGTAAGTGTTTAGTTGTATTGTATGTTTAATTATCTTCGAAACGACATATCTTTCGTGTAAATTGGTTGCCCGAATTATTGAATTGCATTTATGAACTTGAATACATTTAATGATGAGCATTGAATGTGATTTGGGTTGTTGCAAGTATTGAATTGTTTGTTGAAATGTGTTTAGTTGTTTTCCTCGTCAAAATACATTTCCGATGGTATAAGATACATGTTTTGGTTGTTTGCGGGTAATAATTTGGGAATGTTTGAAGTTTGGTTCGTGCATTTATTTGTTGCAGCAGAAACAGGGTCTACATACCAATCTGGACACCGTCCAGATTATTAGACGCCGTCCAGGCCTTCAATGCTGGACGCCGTCCAGCAAATCTGGACGCCGTCCAGTTACACTGCCAGTTTCTGTTTTGTTTTACCATTTTACGAAAAATGTTTGCTAGGCTACGCACCTCCGATTCACATGTAACTTGTTCTAACATGATCATATATGATTAAATCCCTCAGAAAAATAGTTCGGGACCCGACCCGAACGTGTTGACTTTTCGTTGACTTTGACCCGACCAAAGTTGACTTTTAATCAAACTTAACCAAATACTTATGCGATCATTCTAACATGCTTTTATACTTGTACCTTGCATGAAACATGACAATTTGATTCACATGCTATTATAATCGAGTCTTAACGAGCCATAGGACTAATTGAACACTTTGACCGACCGTGTTTACCGATTTTGATACAAACCTATTTGTTTAAGTCATGACTAGCATTCGTTCTTGCACACGTTTACTTGTTAAAGTACTTTTACATACGTGCACTCAAGGTGAGATCATAGTCCCACTTTTACTCTTTTGAACTTACAATTGGATGAGAAAACATAAACGTTTCTTTTTACTAAGTGAACACAAGTACAGGAAAACAAACATTCTACATACGACTTTGAACAAAAATCCTCAATTCGATTATCATTAGTTACACTTGCCGGGTGTAAGCGAGAACTTATGTTATATGGCCATATGGGTTTGACAAACCCTCATTCAGGCGGTTCGCTACCGTCTACGAATGAAATATATTTTCGAGAAACAGTGTATGTTCTAACACTATTGTGATGAGGTTCTATGGAAGGAATGTTAAGCATTGATAATTGGGTGCTCGTGAAACAAATTTTGGAATGGTTTACTATATATATACTATCATCGTTTCATTAAAAGTGTCCAATTATTTCTTGCACACAAATATAGAAAATTATACTAACTTCATTCTCCACTAATCAGAAATTTTTACTTTTTAAAATAACATCTTCAGATTAATTGAAATACAAAGTGTATATTTGAAATTAAAAATTTTAAAATATTAATGTTTACATTTGTAATAACATTTTAAAAAAAAAGGGATTATTACCAAAAAGCCCATTTTTTGAACTTTTTAGCGTGAGAGCCCATAAAAAAAAAGTTTGACAATTTGCCCTCGCAAGAAGCAAGATGCCTCTTGCTCCCTTTGCTCCTTGCGTCCTTGCGACCTTAGTCACACTTGAGAGCAAGGAGCAAGGTGCATCTTGCTCCCTTGCTCCCAGGTGGAAGCAAGGACGCAAGGTGCCTCTTGCTCCCTTGCTTCCACCTGGGAGCAAGGTGCCTCTTGCTCCCTTACTCCCAGGTAGAAACAAGGGAGCAAGATGCACCTTGCGTCCTTGCTTCCACCTGGGAGCAAGGGAGCAAGATGAACCTTGCGTCCTTGCTTCCACCTGGGAGCAAGGGATCCACCTGAGAGCAAGGGAGCAAGATGCACCTTGCTTCCACCTGGGAGCAAGAGGCACCTTGCTCCTTGTTCTCAAGTGTGACTAAGGTCGCAAGGACGCAAGGGAGCAAGAGGCATCTTGCTCCTTGCGAGGTAAATTGTCAAACTTTTTTTATTATGAGCTGTCACGCAAACAAGTTAAAAAAAATGGGTTTTTTGTTGATAATTCCAAAAAAAAAAAAAAAAAAAAAAATCAAATAGGAAGTCGAGAGTAGATGATAGATCTACAGGCCCCATGTACAATTGAGTTCTTCACTTCAGCCCAAAGCTTCAATAAGATGTGGCTATGGCTAAATCTAGTTTTTTTATTTTTATTAATCAAACAAACAAACGTGTGTGACTCCTCTCCTACCCTTACTTACTATTACTATTATTATTAAATAAATACAGATCGAGACGATGATGACTAATAAACAAATTGATTCATGACTCTTGACCATTTTCTTCATTTTGCCTCTTCATTTCTTCTCTAGCCGGCAAATTCATCCTATCTCTTATCAGTCTTCAATATCCCTAAATTATTCCCCAATTTTATTTTATCTGATTTATCATATATGCGTTTGATTGGGTCAACTTTCTGGGATTTGATTGTCTCATTTATCTGATTAATTCCCTTCGTCAACCACCCACAAATCTCCATATTTACAGGTAATTTTATTTTATTTTTTATCTTTTTTTTTTTAATTTAATGTTGATCGGATTCCGTTTGATGATTAGTTTGGATTTGCTATCTGGGTTTTGATCAAGATTTGATTTTGCTTCCTTGGTTTTGATCAGATATGAGTTTTTGATCAACATTTCATTTTGTTATATGGGTTTTGATTAAAATTTGATTTTGGTATCATGGATTTGATCAAAATCTGATTTTGTTTCTGGGTTCTAATTAAAATTTGATTTTGTTTCTGGATTCTAATAAAAATTTGATTTTGTTTCTGGGTTATGATTAAAATTTGATTTTGTTTCTGGGTTCTAATTAAAATTTGATTTTGTTTCTGGGTTCTAATTAAAATTTGAATTTGTTTCTGGGTTCTAATTAAAAATTTGATTTTGTTTCTGGGTTCTAATTAAAATTTGATTTTGTTTCTGGGGTTCTAATTAAATTCGATTTTGTTTTTGGGTTTAGATTATTCAGACAAATGGTCTGTTTCCATAACTCAATTCCGGTTAGCCACCACATGAACATGGCTAATCAAGCACAAAAATCATCAAAAAGGGCACCAATTTCAACATGTGAACAGTCTTCATCTGCTTTGATTGATTTGATAATTTTAGTTGCTGTAATTGGTGCTTTTGGGTTTCTTATATATCCTGGTGCAAAACTAGTATTCTCTGGATCACTTGAATTTATCAAAGAAGTATTTTTGATACTCAAAGATGAGGTTTTAGATGCTCCCATGATTTATGGATGCTTAGGCCTTAGCATTTTTAGTGCATCAATGGCTGTTTTGGCAATTACTCTATGCACATCTCAAAAATGTGGTAAACCGGGTTGTCGTGGGCTGAACAAGGCGGCTGAATTTGATATTCAGCTTGAAAACGAGAACGATATAACCAATTCAAGTTCTTCTAAAGGTGCTACCAACTTGGGTAAACTTGGACTAAGAAAAGGATTGTTTGAGTTGCCAAGAGATTACCATAAGGAGTTAGAGGCTGAGTTAAAAAAGATGACCCCAATTAACGGTCGTGCAGTTCTTGTTTTTCGAGCTAGGTGTGGTTGTTCGGTTGGTAAAATGGAAGTTCTTGGCCCGAAGAAGAATAACAAAAAGATCAAAAAATAGATAAATGATGATTCTATGTTTTACTTGCATATAAAAGATAATCAAAATAAGTTGTACGGATATGAATGAGAGAATTTACAATCTTTAGTATATACTACAGTACTTTTAATGAGATTTGGATTTAAAAGTTTATGCTTTGATGTTCTTATTAATCGTGTGTGGTTGCCTTGCTTTTCATATCTTTAGTGATATTATCCTTGGAAACTTTTGCTTTTGTGGTTGATTCTTCTCTAGATGATAAGGATTTGGTTAGTGGATGAATGACAAGATTAAGTACAACCATTCAATTGTAAGATGCTAGATAATTTAGCTTCTCATTAGATTGAGATATATGTGCATGGGCCATTGGCCTAGCGGTATCTGACCCTTTCAGTTATAAGGTTGAATGTTCAAGTCCGTGATAGAATAATTGTATATTGTTTAGTAAATTAATTTATAGTAGCGGGTGTGTGGGTCTAACTAAATAAAGGACCTACGAGGTACAAAAGAGATACATAGCTCAGCAACTCTTTTGTAGTGATTGCAAGAGCTTTATAGATTAGTTGGTAATGTCTAGTAATGGAAAAAGTTGATAAGTTTGGTGTAATTTATGAGTTACTTGTTGAGTTTTGCTTATCTAGTGACAAGAAATTGATGTCTTTATTGTCATTCCGTGTCATGGAAGGAACTCAATGTACTAATTAGATTTGGGTCGATCGATTGAACTACAAAAAAAAAAAAAAAAAAAAATTGTTTTTGTTGAGATACTTGAGTTGTCCCATGTGGTTGAAATGTTATGAGCTTATATTCTTATAGAGGTTTATTGAGCTGTGAATGCTTGAGATTTCATAAGAGCTCTAATGTTTGGGCAGGTATAGATTTGTATGCCTTGTGGTGTAATTACTTAGCGTAGGAAGAACGATATCTACTAATGGTGTACTAGATTTTTCACAAATTTTGTCTCCAAAATAAGGATGAGAATACCGAGTTAACGGTTAAAATTAGGCTAAGCTCATCATGAAGCAAAAATGTTTTGTTTCAAAAGGTTTTGATTTGGAAATTTCAACCGGTTCATGTCAGTCAGTCTCATTCCCAACACATGAGAGGTGAATCGAGTCAACTGGAAGGTAAAACAACATTGTATAGGGATCGAGTCAACTTGAAGGTATAACAACATTGTATAGGGAACATATTTGAACCTTTTAATTACTTATCTCATAGGTCCAATGCTTTTACCAACCAGGCTACGCGTCAGGGGATGTTATTTTTTCTTTGAGACACCTCTTTGCAGGGGTGAACCCACTAACAAGCTCATGAGGTGAACTCACTAACAAGCTTGTGAGGTCACTAATTTAAAAATTTTTAATATAAAATACTCTTTAAATTGTGTAGAATGTAGAACACTAGTACAGTTAACTCTAGAACCTCATATATTTTTCAAATTTATAGCTTAACTTTTAAATTGTATAGAAAACCATCAAATTTAACTACTCAAACCTCATATATTTATTGAATTTGTAGTTTTTTAAAAGTAAACTACCATTGAAATAGCATTCAGATATAAAAAGTACTGAATAAACATTTCTGAGACCCTATTAAGTTATAATTCTGGAATCGCCACTACCTCTTTGAATATATTACAGGTTGTTTCATCACTAGTAAAATTATCCCTTGAAGTTTTCTTTAGTTTGCCTTACGAGACAACAAGTAAAATCACAAGACAATTAAAAGGGCAAATTACATAAGGTAACATAATTTTTCCTTTTTTTCTATTTTCGGTAATCTATTTCAATCTGCCATAAAATAAGGAATCTATTTTCGAAAGTTAATCAAAAAGAGGGGTGTCGTTAACTTTTGTTAACTTTCTCGGTTAAGTGTTGTAACGACCCGGATTTTTCCGATCGTTTTATACTTATGAGATTAATATTTACATAAATTAAACCTTACCAACATGATAAGCAATCTAAATTATTGAGACTTATGTTTTTGAAAAGAGTTTTACACAACGTTTGACCGTCCAAATTGACCGATGATATCACGAACTATATAACATACGATAATTATACGTTTGTGTATATATATGTATTTATATATATTTAACATGATCTAAGGATGTTTTAACATCTCATTGTGTACTAATAACAATGAGTTATAAGTATATTTTGAAACTACTAACTTAAGTTTTCAAAACGATAACTATACGTAACGTTCTTCGACATAAATACTTAAAACTTATAATGCTTATACATGTATCGTATAGATATGTATTTAATCACTTTTAAAGGGCTTACATACATAAAACAATATAAGTATATTTACAAAAGATAGCTATTTTTGAATCCTCGTTCCGTTTTCTCAAGATTTCTATACGTACATCTAGGGTATATGTACCCGTATCATACCCAGCTTCTATACGTATTTACTATTGGTTTATACACATCAAATCAACATTCTAATCAACACCTAATCAGCCCTTGTTCATGCCCTCAAGGAGAGGTAATTAGAATTGGAAGCTAGCATAGATTTTTATACAAAATAACAAAATTAGGAATCTTTTCTTTCTTTATAAACTAAAAACGTTTTTATGAATGAACACCATTTCTTCACCCAATTTTCTCATACTTACACTCCCATTTCTCTCTCAAAATACTCTTAACTTCATACTTGATCATCTCCAAGCATTTTCCCCATCATTTAGCTTCAAAAACAACCCTTAATCATCATAAGAAAAACCATACAAGAACACTTCAATAATCCTTCCAAAAATACAAGTTTACTTCTAACCTTTCAATCCCACTCCACCACTCTTTTGATTTCAAGATTTTTCTCATCTTTTCCAGTAGCTTTGTCCAAGTAACTTGAGGTAGTAACCTTATTCATAACCTTATTTGATTCATATTTATATAGCTATCTTATTTTGTGTTGTAAAATTTTAACAACAAGAACATAGTTTGAATGATTTCAAACTTGTTTGCAAACTAAATAGATCCTTCTAACTTAACTTTTAAAACACTTCAAGACCTGTAATATATCATATGGATATGCTAACTTAACAAGATACAACTTGATTTTACAAAGAACACCTTAAAACTGAATCTACATCGTTGGAGTGCAACCGGGACTGTTTTGGGTTGGATAATTAAAAACCATCTTAAACTTTGAATTGGAAGTTTATGTTCTGGAAAAATAATATTTTTTTATTAATATGTTAACACATAAAAATTTCATGGTTTAACTCAAAGTGTAAGTTTTTTTTAGAAAAATGATCATTAAATGTTGTTTTTATGATGGATAATGATCACTTTCATAAGTTTCACCAAAGTTTGACCTATAACCTGTGATTTCGAATACAAACTAAGGTATTTTCAGTTCATATTCTTAAAATTTGACTCGATCCAAGGAAGAGGCAAGTTGAACCAACAAAAACGGAGTTGTAATGAAGAAACTACGACTAAAACAAGATTGGGTATCCGAAGCTAGTTTAGCTACGAAAATATTTGGAGAAAAAGTAAATTAATCATATCTTTTCTAATTAATATGATATTTTATATATAATTACTTATGATTTGATTTTATATATTTCAGGACCACCCGTAAACAACACGAGAAGATTAATCATAAGACCTCATGATTGTACGCAACACGTCATTTGGCAACACGGTACTTTATGTACGCAACACGTCATTTGACAACATGGTACCATGGGTCGAGATTAATTCTGATCAATACGAATACGATGGGGTCTTTATTTATTTTATTTAAGCAACTAATTGTGGACCACTAACATCGGACTGCTAACTAGGGACTAAGAAAATATTAAAAGTATTAAAAGTATATATATATGTAACGATTACTTAAAAAGAAAATATGTTGATATATTATATATATGGTTAGGTTCGTGATATCTATCGGAGACCAATTCGAGTTAAATACCTTCAAGAAAAAGGTGAGTATATAGTCCCACTTTTAAACTCTAAATATTTCGGGATGAGAATACATGCATTTTATGATTTACGTTATGGACACAAGTGATTAAAATTATATATTCTACGTTGAGTTGTACCACTAGCATATCTCCCTGTAACTTGGTAACTACTATTTACATGCGGTATTGTAAACGCGAATCCTGTTGATAGATCTATCGGGCCTGACAACCCCAACCGGACTGGACGACCAGTATTCAACGGTTGCACAGTACTTCGTTTCGGTAACTACACTTGGTACGGTGTAGTAAGATTTCATAATAAAGGGAATATGCGACATTGATTAAATGTTAAGTATGGTTATCAAGTGCTCAACAACTTAGAATATTTTTTTATTAAAACGTTTATATATGAAATCTTGTGGTCTATATTTATAACGCTGCCGGCATTAAACCTATATCTCACCAACTTTATGTTGACGTTTTAAGCATGTTTATTCTCAGGTGATAACTAAAAGCTTCCGCTGCAACATGTTGAATTTAAGCAAGATCTTGAGTATGCATATTTGTGTCAAAAATAAAACTGCATATCGGAGGATTTGTAATGTAAAATATGATGGAGGTCGTATTGTTATTATCACATGTAAAGTTTGTAAGTCTAAGATTATCGCTAAACGATAATCATTATTAAGTTGTTTAAACCTTGTATTTGTAATAAAAGCTATGGTTTGTATTGTAAAAACGAATGCAGTTTTTGAAAAATGTCGCATATAGAGGTCAATACCTCGCGATGAAATCATATGTTATTGTATTCGTCCTTATGGTTAAGGTCTGGTTATGACATGTGGTATCAGAGCGTTGGTCTTAGAGAACCAGAGAATTTTCATTAGTGTGTCTTATCGAGTTTGTTAGGATGCATTAGTGAGTCTGGACTTTGACCGTGTTTGATTTCGAAAACTATTGCTTATCCTTGTTGGTTAAAAATTAATATGTAAATATTATGTAGTATTAACGTGCTAGTTGTTATGTGATAGATGTCTGGCTTAGAACTTATTATCACATTCAGCGACTCCGAACCAGACTCTTCAGATGGTGTTCCAGTCATTAATCTATCCGATGATGAAAACGATGCCTTTGGGGAAGACTCACAAGTTCCGGATGAATCAATTGAAGAGGAACCGGAAAGTGATCCTGAGGAGGAAGAAATACAGGAAATTACGAAAGACAAGTTCGAACGAGGAAAGAAACGAAAGGCTACTGAAATGGAAAATCTAAATCCCGAGTCTAGAGAGGATTTTGTGGAACCAACTCCACCAGATACTTCCACACCTATTCCCGCTATTCCTATTAGTTCTATCCCGACATCCAGTTCTTCGGTTCCTCAGCCAAAACGCAGGGAGACAACCAGGATAACCTTTAAGCGGTTTCTTTGAACACAAACGCTTTGGGGTTAAATGATGCGCTGTTGTTTTAAACCATGGGATTATATAATGTTTTGTATAATATTACTAGTGTGGTTTGCTTAATGTTTGATGTAAGATAAGCATATGTAAAATAGTGAAGTGTGAAATGCAATAATTTTCCATGGTTAAGTATTATTTGGGTGGTAGTAATTGATTTTCGTACTAAGCTATTAAGTATGAACTTTAACGGGTAGGTACTACCCTAGATATAATTATAAAACGCTAATAAGAAGAAAAGGCTTTTATAATAATAACTGGTTCATATTATTAATAAGCTATGATGTACTGTAAATACATACTACATCTATAATATTCCATGTGAATAATTATTTTTTTTCATTCTTATTGAAGATTATGGCGCGATTGAACCGAATGACGGAACAAGAAATCCAGGAACTCATCAATCAGCGAGTGAACGACAGAATGTTATGGGTCGTGGCTGCAAGAGGTGCTGCGGTTAACCCAAATCCTCGTGTGGGGTGCACTTACAAAACTTTTCAAGGTTGCAAGCCCTCATCATTCAGTGGAACAGAAGGACTGGTCGGTTTAACCCGGTGGATCGAAAAGATTGAGTCTGTGTTTAAAATCAGTGGTTGTATTGAGAAGGACATGACCAAGTATGCATCGTGCACCCTACAAGCTAGTGCACTCACATGGTGGAAAAACTATGTGAAGGCCGTAGGAGGAGATGTAGCTTATGATACTCCTTGGGAAGAATTCAAAACAATGCTAATCAACGAATATTGTCCAAGGAACGAGGTTAGGAAGTTGGAAGCTGAATTACGAAGCCTGAAAGCTGTTGGTACTGAACTCACTAACTACAATCAGCGATTCATGGAATTAGCTTTGCTATGTCCCGAATTGGTACCAACCGAAGAACGGAAGATTGAACTGTACAAAGACGGTTTGCCTAAAAAGGTCAAGGCAAATGTTACAGCATCCAAACCCAAGACTATTCATGAAGCTATCACCATGGCGAATGAATTGATGGACCAGATTATTCTGGATAAGAACACCGATGTCAAGACATCGGGAAACAAAAGAAAGTGGGAAGGTAATCATCAACAATCCAACAAGAAACAAGAAACCACGCAAGGTGCGGGTAGCGGTTCAAACTCAGGTTACAAAGGACGAAATCCTTTATGTAACAGATGCCACAAACATCACTCTGGTTATTGTAATGTGGTGTGCAACAATTGTAATCCAAAAGGTCATCTTGCTGAAGATTGTAGGGTTCCTGCTACAAATACAAACGGTACCAAGACTCCTGCCACCAATGCAAATAGAACTGCCTTGGCCACTGTTACTTGTTATGGGTGTGGGAAACAGGGTCATTATAAGAGCCAGTGTCCGAATCCAGAGAAGAATAATGGATCTGCACGTGGAAGAGCATTTGTTATTAATGCTAGAGAGGCGTGTGAAGACCCGGAGCTTGTTACGGGTACGTTTACCATTAATAACTTATCCACATCTATTATATTTAATACTGGTGCCGATAGAAGTTACGTGAGTAGAGACTTTTACGCTAAATTGAATTGTTCATCATTACCTCTAGATGCTATGTACATGATTGAGTTAGCTAATGGTAAACTAATTAAAGCCGATAAAATTTGCCGTGATTGTAAAATAAATTTAGCCGGAGAAACATTTAAGATTGATTTGATACCCGTAGAATTAGGAAGTTTTGATGTAATAGTCGGCATGGACTGGATGTCCAAAATAGGAGCTGAAGTTGTGTGCGCCAAGAAGGCAATTCGCATTCCTCGTAAGGATAAAACGCCAGTAATGATTTATGGAGAGAAGGGTAACTCAAAGCTAAAACTCATTAGTTATTTGAAAGCTCAAAAGTGCTTGAAGAAAGGGTGCTATGCTATCTTAGCATATGTTAATAAAGTCGAAACGAAGGAAAAAGTGAAGAGCATCAACGACGTGCCTGTGGCAAGAGATTTTCCTGAAGTATTTCCGGAAGAGTTACCAGGATTACCTCCATTTAGATCTGTAGAATTTCAAATAGATCTAGTACCGGGAGCTGCACCAGTGGCTCGTGCTCCATATAGACTTGCACCATCTGAGATGAAAGAGTTACAAAGCCAGTTACAAGAATTACTGGACCGTGGTTTCATTCGACCGAGCACTTCACCGTGGGGAGCTCCGATTTTATTCGTCAAGAAGAAAGACGGATCTTTCCGAATGTGTATAGATTATCGTGAATTAAATAAGTTAACTATCAAGAATCGGTATCCACTACCGAGAATTGATGACTTATTTGATCAATTGCAAGGATCATGTGTTTACTCGAAAATTGACCTAAGGTCGGGCTATCATCAACTACGCGTCAAAGAAGAAGATATTCCGAAAACTGCTTTTCGGACACGCTACGGACATTATGAATTTTTGGTCATGCCGTTTGGATTAACGAATGCGCCAGCTGTATTCATGGACCTCATGAATCGAGTTTGTAGTCTGTATTTAGATAAGTTTGTTATCGTTTTCATTGACGATATTCTTATCTATTCCAAGAGTGAGCAAGAGCATGAGCAGCATTTAAGATTGGTATTAGAATTGTTAAGAAAAGAACAATTATACGGCAAATTTTCTAAGTGTGCGTTTTGATTGAAAGAAGTGCAATTTCTTGGCCATGTTGTTAGTAGCAAAGGAATTCAGGTTGACCCAGCTAAAATTGAGGCCATTGAAAAATGGGAGACTCCTAAGACACCAACGCAGATACGCCAATTTTTGGGTTTAGCTGGTTATTATAGAAGGTTTATTCAAGATTTTTCCCGAATAGCTAAACCATTAACAGCGTTAACACAAAAAGGGAAGAAGTACGAATGGACTTCTGAGCAGGAGAGTGCATTTCAATTACTGAAGAAGAAGTTGACTACAGCACCTATTTTATCGTTACCTGAAGGGAACGATGATTTTGAGATATATTGTGACGCTTCACGACAAGGTTTTGGTTGCGTCCTTATGCAACGGAAGAAAGTTATAGCATACGCATCCCGACAATTGAAGATTCATGAGCGGAATTATACGACACATGATTTAGAACTGGGAGCAGTAGTGTTTGCATTGAAGATATGGAGACACTACTTATATGGGGTTAAAGGCACTGTGTTTACCGATCATAAAAGCCTTCAACATATCTTCGATCAGAAACAGCAGAACATGAGGCAACGTAGGTGGGTCGAGCTGATAAACGACTATGATTGTGAGATTCGCTATCATCCTGGGAAAGCGAATGTAGTGGCCGACGCTCTAAGCAGAAAGGAACGGGAACCAATTCAAGTACGAGCAATGAACATAAAAATTCGCATGAATCTCAACTCACAAATCAAAGAGGCTCAACGAGAAGCTCTTACTAAAGAAAACATAGGAAATGAAATAATGAAGAAGTATGGGAAACAACTCGTTATACGGGAAGATGGAATTCGATATTTTGTAAACCGTATTTGGGTACCAAAGTTGGGTGGATTAAGGAAGTTGATATTGAATGAGGCACATAAGACAAGATACTCGATACATCCTGGAGTTGGAAAGATGTATCAAGATCTTAAGACGCATTATTGGTGGCCTAATTTGAAGACAGACGTTGCAACATATGTTGGGTAATGTTTAACTTGTTCCAAAGTCAAAGCAGAACACCAGAAGCCGTCAGGATTACTTCAACAACCAGAAATCCCAGAATGGAAATGGGACGGTATTACTATGGATTTCATCACAAAATTACCTAAGACTGCCTGGGGTTATGACACCATTTGGGTAATAGTTGATCGTCTCACCAAATCTGCACATTTCTTGCCTATAAAGGAAACGGATAGAATGGAGAAACTATTACGATTAAACATAAAGGAAATTATTTCAAGGCATGGAATACCTATTTCCATTATATCCGATCGTGATAGTAGATTTACATCAACGTTTTGGCAATCACTACAGGAGGCCCTGGGAACTCGTTTGGATATGAGCACCGCATATCATCCACAAACTGACGGGCAGAGTGAAAGAACAATTCAGACTCTTGAAGACATGCTCAGGGCATGTGTGATCGATTTTGGAAACGGATGGGATAAATATCTACCATTAGCAGAATTCTCGTATAATAACAGTTATCATGCGAGCATTAAAGCTGAACCATTTGAAGCACTGTATGGAAGGAAGTGTAGATCCCCTATCTGTTGGAATGAAGTAGGAGTTCGACAATTAACTGGTCCCGAGATCATACACGAAACGACTGAGAAGATAGTACAAATCAAGGAGAGATTGAAAACAGCCCGTAGTCGCCAAAAGAGCTACGCCGATGTCCGAAGGAAACCATTAGAGTTTCAGATCGGTGACATGGTTATGTTAAAGGTGTCACCTTGGAAAGGTGTAATACGTTTTGGAAAAAGAGGTAAACTGAACCCAAGGTATGTAGGCCCGTTCAAGATCATTGAACGCATTGGACCGGTAGCTTATCGACTCGAATTACCACAACAACTCGCCGGAGTACATAATACATTTCACGTCTCAAATCTTAAGAAGTGTCTTGCAAAGGAAGACCTCACCATTCCTCTTGAAGAAATCCAAGTCGACGAGAAACTACAATTCATAGAAGAACCAGTCGAAATCATGGACCGTAAAGTTAAACAAATCAAGCAGAGCAACATACCAATCGTTAAGGTTCGTTGGAATGCTCGAAGGGGTCCCGAGTTTACTTGGGAACGAGAGGATCAGATGAAACAAAAGTACCCACATTTGTTTCCCGAGAACGCAAAATAGGTACAATTTTAAAATTTCGGGACGAAATTTATTTAACGGGTAGGTACTGTAACGACCCGGATTTTTCCGATCGTTTTATACTTATGAGATTAATATTTACATAAATTAAACCTTACCAACATGATAAGCAATCTAAATTGTTGAGACTTATGTTTTTGAAAAGAGTTTTACACAACGTTTGACCGTCCAAATTGACCGATGATATCACGAACTATATAACATACGATAATTATACGTTTGTGTATATATATGTATTTATATATATTTAACATGATCTAAGGATGTTTTAACATCTCATTGTGTACTAATAACAATGAGTTATAAGTATATTTTGAAACTACTAACTTAAGTTTTCAAAACGATAACTATACGTAACGTTCTTCGACATAAATACTTAAAACTTATAATGCTTATACATGTATCGTATAGATATGTATTTAATCACTTTTAAAGGGCTTACATACATAAAACAATATAAGTATATTTACAAAAGATAGCTATTTTTGAATCCTCGTTCCGTTTTCTCAAGATTTCTATACGTACATCTAGGGTATATGTACCCGTATCATACCCAGCTTCTATACGTATTTACTATTGGTTTATACACATCAAATCAACATTCTAATAAACACCTAATAAGCCCTTGTTCATGCCCTCAAGGAGAGGTAATTAGAATTGGAAGCTAGCATAGATTTTTATACAAAATAACAAAATTAGGAATCTTTTCTTTCTTTATAAACTAAAAACGTTTTTATGAATGAACACCATTTCTTCACCCCATTTTCTCATACTTACACTCCCATTTCTCTCTCAAAATACTCTTAACTTCATACTTGATCATCTCCAAGCATTTTCCCCATCATTTAGCTTCAAAAACAACCCTTAATCATCATAAGAAAAACCATACAAGAACACTTCAATAATCCTTCCAAAAATACAAGTTTACTTCTAACCTTTCAATCCCACTCCACCACTCTTTTGATTCCAAGATTTTTCTCATCTTTTCCAGTAGCTTTGTCCAAGTAACTTGAGGTAGTAACCTTATTCATAACCTTATTTGATTCATATTTATATAGCTATCTTATTTTGTGTTGTAAAATTTTAACAACAAGAACATAGTTTGAATGATTTCAAACTTGTTTGCAAACTAAATAGATCCTTCTAACTTAACTTTTAAAACACTTCAAGACCTGTAATATATCATATGGATATGCTAACTTAACAAGATACAACTTGATTTTACAAAGAACACCTTAAAACTGAATCTACATCGTTGGAGTGCAACCGGGACTGTTTTGGGTTGGATAATTAAAAACCATCTTAAACTTTGAATTGGAAGTTTATGTTCTGGAAAAATAATATTTTTTTATTAATATGTTAACACATAAAAATTTCATGGTTTAACTCAAAGTGTAAGTTTTTTTTAGAAAAATGATCATTAAATGTTGTTTTTATGATGGATAATGATCACTTTCATAAGTTTCACCAAAGTTTGACCTATAACCTATGATTTCGAATACAAACTAAGGTATTTTCAGTTCATATTCTTAAAATTTGACTCGATCCAAGGAAGTGGCAAGTTGAACCAACAAAAACGGAGTTGTAATGAAGAAACTACGACTAAAACAAGATTGGGTATCCGAAGCTAGTTTAGCTACGAAAATATTTGGAGAAAAAGTAAATTAATCATATCTTTTCTAATTAATATGATATTTTATATATAATTACTTATGATTTGATTTTATATATTTCAGGACCACCCGTAAACAACACGAGAAGATTAATCATAAGACCTCATGATTGTACGCAACACGTCATTTGGCAACACGGTACTTTATGTACGCAACACGTCATTTGACAACATGGTACCATGGGTCGAGATTAATTCTGATCAATACGAATACGATGGGGTCTTTATTTATTTTATTTAAGCAACTAATTGTGGACCACTAACATCGGGCTGCTAACTACGGACTAAGAAAATATTAAAAGTATTAAAAGTATATATATATGTAACGATTACTTAAAAAGAAAATATGTTGATATATTATATATATGGTTAGGTTCGTGATATCTATCGGAGACCAATTCGAGTTAAATACCTTCAAGGAAAAGGTGAGTATATAGTCCCACTTTTAAACTCTAAATATTTCGGGATGAGAATACATGCATTTTATGATTTACGTTATGGACACAAGTGATTAAAATTATATATTCTACGTTGAGTTGTACCACTAGCATATCTCCCTGTAACTTGGTAACTACTATTTACATGCGGTATTGTAAACGCGAATCCTGTTGATAGATCTATCGGGCCTGACAACCCCAACCGGACTGGAGGACCAGTATTCAACGGTTGCACAGTACTTCGTTTCGGTAACTACACTTGGTACGGTGTAGTAAGATTTCATAATAAAGGGAATATGCGACGTTGATTAAATGTTAAGTATGGTTATCAAGTGCTCAACAACTTAGAATATTTTTTTATTAAAACGTTTATATATGAAATCTTGTGGTCTATATTTATAACGCTGCCGGCATTAAACCTATATCTCACCAACTTTATGTTGACGTTTTAAGCATGTTTATTCTCAGGTGATAACTAAAAGCTTCCGCTGCAACATGTTGAATTTAAGCAAGATCTTGAGTATGCATATTTGTGTCAAAAATAAAACTGCATATCGGAGGATTTGTAATGTAAAATATGATGGAGGTCGTATTGTTATTATCACATGTAAAGTTTGTAAGTCTAAGATTATCGCTAAACGATAATCATTATTAAGTTGTTTAAACCTTGTATTTGTAATAAAAGCTATGGTTTGTATTGTAAAAACGAATGCAGTTTTTGAAAAATGTCGCATATAGAGGTCAATACCTCGCGATGAAATCATATGTTATTGTATTCGTCCTTATGGTTAAGGTCGGGTTATGACAAGTGTCAACTTTGCATAACATGTCAAGTCCTTTTTTGAAATGTCTCGTTCATATCGATTATAAACGTTTCATATTAATTGATTTCCTTGCGAGGTATTGACCTCTATATGAGACATTTTTCAAAGACTGCATTCGTTTTTAAAACAAACCATAACCTTTATTTTATCGTTAAAGGTTTTAAAATCATAACGTAGATTATCCAGTAATGATAATTTAAAAAATAACATTTTTCACACAACTATTACATAATGGTTTACAATAATATTGCACATCGATTTAAATCTCCGAATGCAGTTTTTAAACAATATATTACAAGCATCCTGACTCCAATTCTTGTCCTTAATTAGCATGCAACAGCGAAAACTCTTAATAATCACCTGAGAATAAACATGCTTAAAAACGTCAACAAAAATGTTGGTGAGTTATAGGTTTAACCTATATATATCTAATTGTAATAATAGACCACAAGATTTCATTTTTCATAAACATCCATCTCATATCAGGCATTTCGCATAAACTGCATAGAGATAAAAATCATTCATATGGTGAACACCTGGTAATCGACATTAACAGAACGCGTCTAGAATATCCCCATCATTCCGGGACTCTCATCGGACATGATAAAATCGAAGTACTAAAGCATCCGTAAACCGGATGGGGTTTGTTAGGCCCAATAGATCTATTTTTAGGATTCGTGTCAATTAGGGTTTCTGTTCCCTAATTCTTAGATTACCAGACTAAAAAGGGTGATATTCGGTAATAATAATTCATCCATAGAATGTAGTTTCGCATACTTGTGTCCATTTTGTAAAACATTTATAAAACTGCATGTATTCTCATCCCAAAATATTATATTTTAAAAGTGGGACTATAACTCACTTTCACAGATTCTTAATTCGTTGAGATTTAGACTTGGCCACTGATCGATTCACGAACCTATAAGAAATATATACATATATATCAAAGTATGATCAAAATATATTCACAATATGTTTTATTACGTTTTAACAATTTAAGTTTGTTAAGTTAGCTGTCCAACGTTAGTAATCTACAACTAGTTGTCCACAGTTAGATGTACAGAATTAAATCAATATATATTATCTCGAATCAATCCACGACCCAGTGTATAAAAGTCTCAGGCTAGATCACAACTCAAAGTATATATATTATTTTGTAATCAACCTCAACCCTGTATAGCTAACTCGAACATTACTGCATATAGAGTGTCTATGGTTGTTCCCAAATAATATATATAGATGGGTCGATATGATATGTCAAAACATTGTATACGTGTCTATGGTATCCCAAAATTACATAATATATGTTAGAATACATGTATAATACAATATAAGTTAGTTAAGTTATGATTTGTATAGATTTGTTACAAATTTCACGTAGCTACAACAAGTAAAAATATCCAATTTTGTTTTACCCATAACTTCTTCGTTTTAAATCCGTTTTGAGTGATTCAAGTTGCTATGGTTTCATATTGAACTGAAATTTATGAATCTAAACAGAAAAAGTATAAGTTTATAGTCGTAAATATAAGTTACAAGTCATTTTTGTAAGAGGTAGTCATTTCAGCCGAAAGAACGACGTCTTGATGACCATTTTGAAAAACATACTTCCACTTTGAGTTTAACCATGATTTTTGGATATAGTTTCATGTTCATAAGAAAAATTATTTTCCCAGAAGAACAACTTTTAAATCAAAGTTTATCATAGTTTTTAATTATCTAACCCAAAACAGCCCCCGGTTTCACTAAGACGGCGTATGTCCGGTTTTACGGTGTTATTCGTGTTTCCAGATTTTAAATCATTAAGTTAGCATATCATATAGATATAGAACATGTGTTTAGTTGATTTTAAAAGTCAAGTTAGAAGGATTAACTTTGTTTGCGAACAAGTTTAGAATTAACTAAACTATGTTCTAATGATTACAAGTTATAATCTTCGAATAAGATAGTTTTATATGTATGAATCGAATGATGTTATGAACATAATTACTACCTCAAGTTTAGTAGGTAAACCTACTGGAAGTGACAAGAAATTATCTAGCTTCAAAGGATCTTGGATGGCTTGAAAGTTCTTGAAGTAGAATCATGACACGAAAACAAGTTCAAGTAAGATTTCTACTCGAATTAAGATTGTTATAGTTATAGAAATTGAATCAAAGTTTGAATATAAATTATACCTTGAATTAGAATGATAACCTACTGTAAATAACAGAGGTTTCTTGATCTTAGATGATTACTTGGAATGGATTAGAAAGCTTGGAAGTAAACTTGTAAACTTTAAAGTGTTTATGAAGTGTTCTTGAGTAGTTGTTTTGTATGTTGATCTAGGTTAACTAGATTGAGCTAGATTGAGCTAGATTATGAAGAAAATGATGAAGAACACTTAGAACAATAAGAGAGGAAATGAGAGAGAGTAATTTGATGCATAAAAGTTGGAATGAAAATGTATTTATGGTTGGTGAAGAAAAACGTGATCCTACCCATGAATATAAGGTTCCATTAGTTTGTATTTTTGTTAGATATTTCATGCTAGTTGTTAAATGATGGTTCTCACATGTTTAGGTGAATCATTAAGGCTGCTAAGAGCTGATCATTGAAGTGTATATACCAATAGTATATACATTTAGAAGTTATGTATTGTACGAGTACGAATACGGATTGAATACGAGTAAATAGTGTACTGTAGTAAATAGTGTTTTACTTTAGCAAATAGTGTTTTACTGTAGTAAATAGTTTTTACTGTAGCAAATAGTTTTACTGTAGAGAATGATATTTTACTGTAGTAAATAGTATTTTACTGTAGCAAAGCGAAAATTTACTGTAGTAAATAGTGTTTTACTGTAGCAAATAGTGTTTTAGTTGTACATCTTTGATTTAATTGTATTTCTTCTTATATATATATATATATATATATATATATATATATATATATATATATATATATATAATAAAAACTTACATCATAAAAAAAATAAAACGATTATATAATTATCACAAGTTATGACGTTCGTGAATCATCAGGCAAACGGGATGGTCAATTGTCTACATAAACTCATTTCAATTAATCAAGTCTTAACAAGTTTGATTGCTTAACATGTTGGAAACATTTATTCATGTAAATATTAATCTCATATAATATATAATCATGGAAAAGTTCGGGTCACTACAGTACCTACCCGTTAAATAAATTTCGTCCTGAAATTTTAAGCAGTTGAAGGTGTTGACACATCTTCTGGAAATAAGTGCGGGTATTTCTTCTTCATCTGATCTTCACGCTCCCAGGTGAACTCGGGTCCTCTACGAGCATTTCATCGAACCTTAACGATTGGTATTTTGGTTTGCTTAAGTCCTTTAACCTCACAATCCATTATTTCGACTGGTTCTTCAATGAATTGAAGTTTTTCATTGATTTGAATTTCGTCTAAAGAAATAGTGAGATCTTCTTTGGCTAAACATTTCTTCAGATTCGATACGTGAAAAGTATCATGTACACCGGCGAGTTGTTGAGGTAATTCAAGTCGGTAAGCTACTGGTCCGACACGATCTATAATTTTGAATGGTCCAATGTACCTTGGATTCAGTTTCCCCCGTTTACCAAATCGAACAACACCTTTCCAAGGTGATACCTTAAGCATGACCATATCACCAATTTCAAATTCTATATCTTTTCTTTTACTGTCCGCGTAGCTCTTTTGTCGACTTTGGGCGGTTTTCAACCATTGTTGAATTTGAATGATTTTCTCGGAAGTTTCTTGGATAATTTCTGGACCCGTAATTTATCTATCCCCCACTTCACTCCAACAAATCGGAGAACTGCACTTTTTGCCATAAAGTTCCTCAAACGGTGCCATCTCAATACTCGAGTGGTAACTATTGTTGTAGGAAAATTCTGCTAACGGTAGATGTCGATCCCAACTATTTCCAAAATCAATAACACATGCTCATAGCATGTCTTCAAGGGTCTGTATCGTCCTTTCACTTTGCCCATCAGTTTGTGGATGATAGGCAGTACTCATGTCTAGACGAGTCCCCAATGCTTGTTGTAACGTTTGCCAAAACCTTGAGACAAATCTGCCATCCCTATCAGAGATAATAGAGATTGGTATTTCATGTCTGGAGACAACTTCCTTCAAGTATAGTCGTGCTAACTTCTCCATTTTATCATCTTCTCTCATTGAAAGAAAGTGTGCTGACTTGGTGAGACGATCCACTATTACCCAAATAGTATCATAACCACTTGCAGTCCTTGGCAATTTAGTAATGAAATCCATGGTAATGTTTTCCCATTTCCATTCCGGGATTTCAGGTTGTTGAAGTAGACCTGATGGTTTCTGATGTTCAGCTTTGACCCTAGAACAAGTCAAACATTCTCCTACGTATTTAGCAATATCGGCTTTCATACCCGGCCACCAAAAGTGTTTCTTGAGATCTTTGTACATCTTCCCCGCTCCGGGATGTATTGAATATCTGGTCTTATGTGCTTCCTTAAGTACCATTTCTCTCACATCTCCAAACTTTGGTACCCAAATTCTTTCAGTCCTATATCGGGTTCCGTCTTCCCGAATATTAAGACGTTTCTCCGATCCTTTGGGTATTTCATTCTTCAAATTTTCCTCTTTTAAAACTCTCTGCTGCGCCTCTTTTATTTGAGTAGTAAGGTTAGTACGAATAATTATATTCATAGCTTTTACCCGCAAAGGTTCTCTATCCTTCCTACTCAAAGCGTCGGCTACCACATTCGCCTTCCCCGGGTGGTATCGAATCTCAAAGTCATAATTGTTCAATAGTTCAATCCACCTACGTTGCCTCATGTTCAACTGTTTCTGATCAAATATATGTTGGAGACTTTTGTGGTCGGTATATATGATACTTTTGACCCCATATAAGTAATGTCTCCAAGTCTTTAATGCAAAAACAACCGCGCCTAATTCCAAATCATGTGTCGTATAATTCTGCTCGTGAATCTTCAATTGTCTGGACGCATAGGCAATTACTTTCGTTCGTTGCATTAATACACAACCAAGTCCTTGTTTTGAGGCGTCACAATATATCACAAAATCATCATTCCCTTCAGGCAATGACAATATAGGTGCCGTAGTTAACTTTTTCTTCAACAATTGAAACGCTTTCTCCTGCTCATCCTTCCATTCAAATTTCTTCCCTTTATGCGTTAATGCAGTCAAGGGTTTTGCTATTTTGGAAAAATCTTGGATGAACCTTCTGTAGTAACCATCCAATCGTAAAATTTGGCGTATTTGCGTCGGAGTTTTCGGGGTTTCCCATTTCTCAACGGTTTCAATCGTTGCCTGATCAACTTGAAAACCTTCTTTGCTCACTATGTGACCGAGGAATTGAACTTCTTTCAACCAAAATGCACACTTTAAAATTTTAGCATACAGTTTCTCATTCCTCAACAATTCTAGCACTTTTCTTAAATGTTCTTCGGGCTCTTGCTCATTCTTTGAGTAGATAAGGATGTCATCGATGAAAACAATAACAAACTTGTCAAGATATGGCCCACACACTCGGTTCATGAGATCCATGAACACAGCTGGTGCGTTAGTCAATCCAAACGGCATAACCATAAACTCATAATGACCGTAACGCGTCCTAAAAGCAGTCTTTGGAATATCATCTTCCTTCACCCGCATTTGATGATACCCAGAACGTAAATCGATCTTCGAATAAATCAACAAGCCTTGTAGTTGATCAAATAAGTCGTCGATTCTCGGTTGTGGATAACGGTTTTTGATGGTAAGTTTGTTCAACTCTCTGTAGTCGATACACAACCTGAATGTACCATCCTTCTTTTTGACAAACAAAACAGGAGCTCCCCACGGTGATGTACTTGGTCGAATGAAACCACGCTCTAAAAGTTCTTATAATTGGCTCTGGAGTTCCTTTATTTCGCTGGGTGCGAGTCTGTATGGCGCACGAGCTATCGGTGCAGCCCCGAGTACAAGATCTATTTGGAATTCAACGGATCGATGTGGAGGTAGTCCTGTTAATTCTTTCGGAAATACATTGGGAATTTCTTTTGTAACGGGAACATTACTGATGTTCTTTTCTTCGGGTTTGACTTCCTAGATGTGTGCTAGAATGATATAGCAACCTTTTCTTATTAGTTTTTACGCCTTCAAACTACTAATAAGATTTAACTTCGCGTTGCTCTTTTCTCCGTACACCATTAAAGGTTTTCCTTTTTTGCGTACAATGCGAATCGCATTTTTGTAACATACAACCTCTGCTCTCTCCTTTTTCAACCAGTCCTTGCCAATTATCGCATCAAAACTTCCTAACTCTACTGGTATCAAATTAATCTTAAATGTTTCGCCAACTAGTTTAATTTCTCGATTTTGACATATTTTATCCGCCGTAATAAACTTACTGTTTGCTAATTCGAGTAAAAACTTATTATCCAAAGGCGTTAATGGACAACTTAATTTGGCACACAAATCTCTACTCATATAGCTTCTATCCGCACCCGAATCAAATAAAACATAAGCAGGTTTATCGTCAATAAGAAACGTACCCGTAACAAGCTCCGGGTCTTCTTGCACTTCTATCGCATTAATGTTGAAGACTCTTCCTCGTCCTTGACCATTTTTATTTTCCTGATTTGGGCACCTAATTTTGTAGTGGCCTGATAATGCTAAAAACGAACACATATTTCATAGCATTATCCTTCAAGAAAGAAAAGCTTTTAGTTGCAATTGTTCTATTTACAAGTGATATTCGTTTAAATAATAAAAGGTGAAGACAAAAGACAGATTCAATGAATTGAAGACGCAAATGACCAAAAAGCTAAAAAGTACAAAGTACAATCCAAGTGGTTCAAATTATTGATGAGAAACGTCTAAAAATTACAAGAATACAAGCCGTGAAACACAAAGTACAAGATATTAAATTGTACGAAAAGGCGTTCGAAAATTCGGAACCGAGACATGAACCAACTTTCTGTGTGCGACGCAACGGACCAAAAATTACAAGTCAACTATGCACAAGAATATAATATAATATATAATTAATTATATATATTATTATATATTATAATTATATGCAGCCCACGTTTTGAATTTGATCTATGAGCTGGATTCCAGACCTCCGCACTCGCAGAGCTTTGATGAAGAAAACCTCCGCACTCGTGGAGCTCAACAGTGAAACGTGGGCCTATAAAAGGCCGCGCATTCTGATCGATTCATTACCCCTTTTCTTTCTTTTCTATATACGTAAATATATATATAATTTGAATTTTAATTTTAATTTTAATTTAAGTTTAATAATAATAAGGTTGTAGTGGCGAATGTTTTAAGTTTGTAAGTCGAAATTCTGTCCGTGTAACGCTACGCTATTAATACTCATTGTAAGTTACGTTCAACCTTTTTAAATTAATGTCTCGTAGCTAAGTTATTATTATGCTTATTTGTAGCGACCCGACAAAATCGTCATTGACGGCGCCGTCTACTTAGGTCTCGTTACGTGGTCATAAGTCTTTAAAACAACATTTGACCAAAAGTATGTCGCATTCATTTCAAAAGTAAAGATGTTTCAAGATTTACAAGGTAGTTTGACAACTAGTTACATAACAAAGTTTAAAGTAAAATTGAAACATATGCGACACAATTTGAAAGTAGCCAAAAGACGCTCCACGTAAACATGTATACTCGACATCCAAGCAAGTATCAAAAGTAATGAGCGGAAGCATGTATCATAAAACGTTCAAGGACCTGAGAAAAATATAGAAATCTGTCAACGAAAACGTTGGTGAAATCATAGGTTTAAGTAAGTAAGTACAAGTGAACCACAAGATTTGTTTTGTGAACCATTCCAAAATTTGTGTTAGATCATAGTAAACCATTCCAAAATTTGTTTCACGAGCACCCAATTATCAATGCTTAACATTCCTTCCATAGAACCTCATCACAATAGTGTTAGAACATACACTGTTTCTCGAAAATATATTTCATTCGTAGACGGTAGCGAACCGCCTGAATGAGGGTTTGTCAAACCCATATGGCCATATAACATAAGTTCTCGCTTACACCCGGCAAGTGTAACTAATGATAATCGAATTGAGGATTTTTGTTCAAAGTCGTATGTAGAATGTTTGTTTTCCTGTACTTGTGTTCACTTAGTAAAAAGAAACGTTTATGTTTTCTCATCCCAATTGTAAGTTCAAAAGAGTAAAAGTAGGACTATGATCTCACCTTGAGTGCACGTATGTAAAAGTACTTTAACAAGTAAACGTGTGCAAGAACGAATGCTAGTCATGACCTAAACAAATAGGTTTGTATCAAAATCGGTAAACACGGTCGGTCAAAGCGTTCAATTAGTCCTATGGCTCGTTAAGACTCGATTATAATAGCATGTGAATCAAATTGTCATGTTTCATGCAAGGTACAAGTATAAAAGCATGTTAGAATGATCGCATAAGTATTTGGTTAAGTTTGATTAAAAGTCAACTTTGGTCGGGTCAAAGTCAACGAAAAGTCAACACGTTCGGGTCGGGTCCCGAACTATTTTTCCGAGGGATTTAATCATATATGATCATGTTAGAACAAGTTACATGTGAATCGGAGGTGCGTAGCATAGCAAACATTTTTCGTAAAATGGTAAAACAAAACAGAAACTGGCAGTGTAACTGGACGGCGTCCAGATTTGCTGGACGGCGTCCAGCATTGAAGGCCTGGACGGCGTCTAATAATCTGGACGGTGTCCAGATTGGTATGTAGACCCTGTTTCTGTTGCAACAAGTAAATGCACGAACCAAACTTCAAACATTCCCAAATTATGACCCGCAAACAACCAAAACATGTATCTTATACCATCGAAAATGTATTTTGACGAGGAAAACAACTAAACACATTTCAACAAACAATTCAATACTTGCAACAACCCAAATCACATTCAATGCTCATCATTAAATGCATTCAAGTTCATAAATGCAATTCAATAATTCGGGCAACCAATTTACACGAAAGATATGTCGTTTCGAAGATAATTAAACATACAATACAACTAAACACTTACTAATAACATCTCATTTTATTCAAAGCATCAAAGGTTCATTTCAAGTTCATCAAACCCTAACCCAAATCCACCAAAATCAATAATCGAGTTTATGAAGTTTTCTAAAGTAACCTACACATCAAATTGAAGCTAGTGATACTAGGAACACATTTAATACTTGCACTTTATCATAACAACAACATTAAATCATCCAAAACTCAAAATCAAACACACACTTTTCATGTTCATGCTAGTTACACTAAAACAACGAGATCGAGCATACAAATCATATATTCATGTTAGACTTGAGCCATAGACACTAATTAACAACTTTATAAGTTAAAAACATCAAGAACACAAAATCTAGTGATTTTAGAAAGTTACCCAAATGTAATGAAATTGGTATGGAATCGAAGAGGAAGTTGCAAGGATTCTAAAAATGCAATTTGTTTTGTTGCTAGCTTCCTAATCCAAATTTAGATGATGAATTCTTGTTGGTGTTCTTGAGAGAAAAAAGGAAGTAGTAAAAGTGAAAGGGAAGGAATGAATGGATGAGAGTGAAGTGTTGACCCTTTGACCTAGTCAAAGGTTTGGTCATTTGGCAAGTTTGGTCCCTCTAGTTTCATTCGGGTGTGTGAATTACCTAAACGAGATAATTTAAAACGCGTATCAACGGGAAATGTTATAAATATATAACGGACTTTAAAATGAATAAACGGAAAGTAAACGGAAAAAGGCGGGAAGTTACATTATTTAAGCCGAAGTAATCGTGATGTTGAGCTAAATATTAAAGACGGGGTTATTGGGCTTTGTACCATAATTGGGGTTTGGACAAAAGAACGACACTTGTGGAAATTAGACTATGGGCTATTAATGGGTTTTATATTAACAAAACGATACCTCGTTAATTTAATATTAAAGGTTACAATTCGACGTATCTATAAATAACCACATACGCTTAATCGGGTACGGTGGGCGGGATATCTGTAAATACCAATAATTGTTCATTTTACCGGACACGGGATTGGATTAATAGTCAATGGACTCGTTGAAACAGGGGTAGATTACATTCAAGGGTAATTGGTGTAATTGTTAACAAAGTATTGAAACCTTGGATTACACGCAGTCGATAACCTGGTGTATTCATTAAACAAAGTATTAAGACCTTGTTACAGTTCGAGTCCCCAATTAGTTGGAATATTTGACTTCGGGTATAAGGATAATTTGACGAGGACTCTCGCACTTTATATTTATGACTGATGGACTGTTATGGATAAAAACCGTATGGACATATTGAATAATCCAAGACAAAGGACAATTAACCCATGGTAATAAATTAAAATCAACACGTCAAACATCATGATTACGGAAGTTTAAATAAGCATAATTCCTTTATTTTATATCTTATCGCATTATTATTTATCGTCATTTTATTTATCGCACTTTTATTATCGTTATTTACTTTACGCTTTAAATTAAGTTATTTGTATATTTAATATTTTACATTAGGTTTTAATTGTAACTAAAGTTTTAAAATCGACAAACCGGTCATTAAACGGTAAAACCCCCTTTTATAATATATATATATATATATATATATATATATATATATATATATATATATATATATATATATATATATATATATATATATATATATATTTAAATATAGTTTTAAATATAGCATTAAACTTGGCTAGTTCCCTGTGGATGAACCGGACTTACTAAAAACTACACTACTGTACGATTAGGTACACTGTCTATAAGTGTTGTAGCAAGGTTTAGGTATAGCCACTCCATAAATAAATAAATAACTTGTGTAAAATTTTATCGCATTTAATAGTATTTTGAAATAAAAATATAACTATTTCGTATATGCTGCTGCACACATCAAGTATTTTTTGGCGCCGCTGCCGGGGAAAATTCAACGCCGAAGCGAAACGCTATAAAAAAAATATTTTTATTAAGTTTTAATCTATTTTTGTAAAAATATAAGTTTTAAATATTAAAAACAAAAATATAAAAACATAAAAAATATATATATCTATTTAGGTGTTTTAATTAAAAAGTTTATTTTTTTTTAGATTTATAAAAATCTAATAAGTAATTGTTAAAATATAAGTTTTATTTAAGTTATATTTTATATAAAAAAACAAAACAGAAAATTAAAATAAAAAAAAAATACTGAACCTGCGTAATTTGAACCTGCACATCATCTGAATCTGGATCCTCCGCACTCGCGGAGTTATTTGGCTGAAGAAATCCGTACTCGCGGAGATGTCTGACAACTGAAACCTGGTACAGCATTTAATACGATTTATGGTTTAATTTAATTTTTATTATTATTAATTAAATCATTTAGGGTTTATTTAAAATATTAATTAGTTTTATTTAGTTTTATTTTTAGTTTAATTAGTATTATTAAGTCTAATTAGTTTTATTAAATATAAAATTGATACTTTTTAAAATAAGTAATATAAAAATAATATTTTTATAAAAATTGTATTTTTATAACTTTAAGTTTTATTTTTATATTTTGTATCTTTTTATTCGTAATTGTATAGTTATCGTTCTTAATTAGTTTTAAGACTAGTATTTTGCCGTAGTTATTTTTATTTCTAGTTTTTTAGGCTTTGCCGTAAAATCCCTTAAGTGCTTTTTCTTTAGACTAAGATTTAGGTGCTTTAGAATTTTGAGACGCCGTTTTAAAATTTTAGTGCTTTTTTAAGTTATTGCCGTTTTAGATATAGAATTCCTTTAAGTTTTAATTCCTTTAGATGCAACTTTTAATTCTTAGTTTTTAGGTTTTTAAGTTTCGACACTGTATTTTATTATTTTTCGACGCTTATTTTTCGATCTTTTATTTTTCGACGTTTTTCGACGCGCTCTTTTTCTTTCTTATTTCTCGACGCTCTAGTTTTTAGGGCATAGAATTTTCTTTATTTTCTTTAAAATTTCGACGGAAAAATTATTTTAAGCGGTTAAATTGATAGGCATCCAAAATTTTCTGGTTCGTAGTAATAGTTGGATTTGTTAATGGCGAGTTGTGGGCTTCCGAGTTAAAGGGTCCTGGCTACCTGCTGCATCTATTAGCTATTCGAAACGTGGGCAAAATTAGAAAAGTCCATTAATTTGATAACTTATATAATTTTTATCTTTATATCTAATAGGATATTCAGTGAATGCACCGAGCAAAACGTTCATCACCTTTCATACGTTCACCACCTGTAACTCGATCAAGACATTTAGCCAATATTGTCGCCGTTGATTTTTCTTTAGAATCGTCATCTAGTCGACCAAGTACTCCAATTCAAATTTCTGATAATCCATTTTTTGAACCCGACCTCACAATTGAGAATCCGGAGGATATTCAGGGACAATTCAGAGATCCTGAACCACTAATCATTCCTCCTAAACCACAAATCACTCATCCAGAAATTGTCGAGGAAGAAACCATTAAGTTAGAATCCTCTAGTGATTCAGATTCAACAAATTCAATCATGGAAAATCTGGAACCTCTAAGTATCGAAGACCGAATGAGGGCTAAACGTACTGACCAAGGTCACGCAATTACTCAACCAGACATTAATGTGCCAGATTATGAAATAAAAGAACAAATCCTACACATGGTAACTAATCAATGCCAATTTAGTGGTGCGCCGAAGGAAGATCCAAATAAACATCTTCGAACCTTTAATAGGATCTGTACTCTATTCAAAATCAGAGAAGTTGAGGATGAACAGATATATCTCATGTCATTTCCCTGGACTTTAAAGGGAGAAGCCAAAGATTGGTTAGAATTGTTACCTGAAGGGGCGATTGATACATGGGATGTTTTAGTTGAAAAATTTCTTAAACAATTCTTTCCGGCATCTAAAGCCGTGAGACTTCAAGGAGAAATTGTTACGTTCACGCAAAAGCAAAATGAAACTCTATATGAGGCGTGGACAAGATTTGGAAAGTTATTGAGAGGATGTCTGCAACATGGTTTAGACACTTAGCAAATAGTACAAATATTCTATCAAGGATGCGACATCACTACAAGAAAAGACATCGATATAGCAGCTGGTGGTTCCATTATGAAGAAAACCGCAACTGAAGCTTACAAAATTATTGATAACACTGCTTCTCACTCACATGAGTGGCATCAAGAAAAAGATATCGTTAGATCATCTAAAGCAGCTAGAGCCGATTCTAGCCATGACTTTGATTCCATGTCCGCAAAGATAGATGCTTTCGAGAGACGAATGGAAAAGATGACTAAAGATATTCACGCTATACGAATTAGTTGTGAGCAGTGTGGAGGACCACATTTGACAAAAGATTATCTCAGTATTGAACAAACAAGGGAACAAAGAGAGAATGTTTCATACATGAACCAAAGGCCTGGAAATAATTATCAGAATAATTATCAACTTCCAAGACCAATCTACAATCAAAACCAGAATTATAACTGAAATGTTCCATACAACAACCAACAAGGTCCTAGCATTCAACAAGTATCTAATAATACTTACAACCAGCAAAGACCTATTTTTCCAATTAAACCACCACAAACCGATGATAAAAAGCCAAATTTAGAAGATATGATGTCAAAGCTAGTTGAATTTCAAATGCAGTTTTTCATATAATAGAAACAAACGAATGAATAAAATGCTCAAGCATTTAGAAATCAACAAGCTTCTATCCAAAATCTGGAACAAGAAGTAAGCAACCTAGCAAGGTTGATAGGTGAAAGAAAATTGAGAAGTCTACCTAGCGATAAAAATTCTAACCCCCGGAATGAAACAGCTAAAGCCATTACCACGAGAAGTGGTATTACACTTAAACCACCTGAAATACCTGTAATTTCTGATGACTCTATTCCTACTACACAGGCACCACAGCCTGAGCAAGAAAAGGAAACAGAACCGGTAGTTGAAAAGATTAATGAAGGTAACATAGTTAAGGCTAAACTTTATGTTAAACCATATCAACCACCACTTCCTTACCCGAGTAAAATGAGAAAAGAAAGACTTGAAGCCGAGCAATCCAAATTCTTGGATATGTTTAAACAAATAAATGTAAATCTTCCTTTCATTGATGTGATTACAGGAATGCCTAGGTATGCTAAATTCTTGAAACATCTAATCACAAATAGAAAGAAAATAGAAGAACTCTCGGCTGTTACTATGAATGCTAATTGTTCTGTAGTGCTGTTGAATAAGATACTAGAAAAACTATCAGATCCAGGAAGTTTCACAATTCCATGTTTTCTGGGTAGTCTTAGTTCAATAGAAGCATTGGCAAACTTAGGTGCTAGTATAAATTTAATGCCGTATTCACTATACGCTAAACTAGACCTTGGAGAATTGAAACCAACACGAATAAGCATACAACTAGCAGATCGATCAGTAAAATATCCTAGAGGGATAATGGAGAACATGCTAGTTAAAGTTGGTACTTTAGTATTTTCAGTAGATTTTGTTATTCTGGACATGGAAGAAGATTCTCGAGTTCCTCTTATATTAGGAAGACCATTCTTAAACATGGCTAAAGCAATAATAGACGTATTCAGTAAGAAACTGACCCTAAGTATAGAGGACGAGAGTGTTACCTTTTCTGTGGATAGAGCCATGCAACAACCGCAATCTGCAGATGATACATGTTATTATATTCAAACTATAGATTCACATGCAGAATTGTTAGAAGAATTTCCAGAATTACAAGGAACAGAAGAATGTTCTTTAGGAGAAGGAACTGAACCAATTGATGAAACTGAAATGTTAGCCGCACTCATAGCTAATGATTATGAACCAACAACAGAAGAACTTCAAATGTTAAAAAAAGAAGACAGATATCGATACAAATCATCAATAGAAGAACCACCGACATTAGAGTTAAAGCCACTTCCAAACCATTTGGAATATGCTTATTTACATGGTGAATCTGAATTACCTGTAATAATATCGTCTTCTCTTGCGGAAAATGAAAAATCTCAACCCATTTCTGTGTTAAAAGCTCATAAACCAGCTATTGCATGGAAGATTCATGACATTAAAGGCATAAGTCCTTCGTATTGCACACATAAAATCCTTATGGAAGAAGGTCATAAAACATATGTGCAACGCCAACGAAGACTAAATCCTAATATGCAAGATGTTGTTAAGAAAGAAATTATTAAACTGCTAGATGCGGGTTTAATTTATCTAATTTCTGATAGTCCATGGGTAAGCCCAATTCAATGTGTACCTAAGAAGGGTGGCATGACTGTCATGACAAATGAAAAAAAATGAGCTTATTCCTACAAGGACTGTAACGGGATGGCGTGTTTGTATTGATTATAGAAAATTAAATGACGCCACCAGAAAAGATCACTTTCCCTTACCTTTCATTGATCAAATGTTGGAAAGATTAGCCGAAAACAGTTACTTTTGTTTTCTTGATGGTTTTTCCGGATATTTTCAAATTCCAATAGCACCCGAGGACCAAGAGAAAACCACGTTCACGTGCCCTTATGGTACTTTTGCTTACAAACGCATGCCATTTGGACTTTGCAATGCCCCTGCAACCTTTCAAAGGTACATGATGGCGATTTTTCACGACATGATAGAAGAATGCATGGAAGTTTTTATGGATGACTTTTCAATCTTCGGTGATACTTTTGAAACATGTCTAGTTAATCTTGAATGAATGCTTATTAGATTTGAGCAATCAAATCTAGTACTTAATTGGGAGAAATGCCATTTCATGGTTAAAGAAGGCATCGTTCTTGGTCATAAAATTTCAAATGAAGGAATTGAAGTGGATAGAGCTAAAGTAGATGTAATTGCTAAACTTTCATATCCCACCAATGTTAAAGGAGTTAGGAGTTTTCTAGATCATGCCGGTTTTACCGACGTTTCATAAAAGACTTTTCTAAAATTGCCACTCCTATGAATAAACTCCTAGAAAAGGATGCTCCATTCATATTTTCGGATGAATGCATCAAATCTTTTAATATTATTAAAGAAAAACTCACTAATGCACCGATCATGATAACTCCAAATTGGAATCTACCATTTGAACTCATGTGCGATGCAAGTGATTTTGCAATGGGAGCCGTATTAGGACAAAGGATTGAAAAACGATTTTAACCTATTTATTACGCTAGTAAGACGTTACAAGGAGCACAAACAAATTACACAACTACTGAAAAAGAACTCCTTGCTATTGTCTTTGCTTTTGACAAATTTCGTTCATATCTCGTTCTAGCTAAAACGGTGGTCTATACTGACCATTCTGCTCTTAGATACCTATTTTCAAAACAAGATGCCAAACCATGATTAATACATTGGATCTTACTCTTACAAGAATTCGATATTGAAATTCGAGACAAAAAAGGAGCAGAAAATCTCGCAGCTGATCATCTTTCTCGTCTTGAAAATCCTGAATTAGAAGTTCTAAATGAATCGGCTATACAAAATAACTTTCCTGATGAAAATCTTTTGAAGATTGATTATAATGAAATTCCATGATTTGCAGACTATGCAAACTACTTAGTATGTGGATTCCTTGAAAAAGGGTTGTCGTACCAAAAACGAAAGAAATTCTTTAGTGATATAAAACACTATTTTTGGGAAGATCCACATTTGTTTAAAAGTTGTCCCGATGGAATAATACGCCGATGCGTATTCGGGGATGAAGCTAGTCAAATCTTAAACCATTGTCACACAGGACCAACAGGAGGGCATTATGGGCCTCAACTCACAGCAAGAAAAGTTTACGAAGCTGGATTCTATTGGCCTACAATCTTCAAAGACGCACACCTTCTTTGTAAATCCTGTGATGCTTGTCAAAGGGCCGGAAAAATAAGTCAGCGTGATGAAATGCCACAAAATGTCATTTAAGTATGTGAAGTATTTGACGTTTGGGGTATTGACTTTATGGGTCCATTTCCAAAATCTCATAATAATCTCTACATTCTCGTTGCCATTGATTATGTATCTAAATGAGCGGAAGCACAAGCTCTCCCAACTAACGATGCACGAGTTGTAGTCAACTTCTTAAAACGTCTTTTTGCAAGGTTTGGAACACCGAAAGCCTTAATAAGTAATGGGGGTACTCATTTTTGTAACAATCAACTTGATAAAGTTCTTAAAAGATATGGAGTAACTCATAAAATCTCAACCGCTTATCATCCACAAACAATTGGACAAGTTGAAAATACCAACCGAGCTTTAAAACGTATTCTAGAGAAAACCGTAGGATCAAATCCGAAGGAATGGTCCATGAAATTGGAGGATGCACTCTGGGCTTTTAGAACAGCCTACAAAACTCCAATTGGAACCACACCTTTTAAAATCATTTATGGAAAAGCATGTCACCTTCCAGTAGAAATTGAGCACAAAGCATTTTGGGCTTTGAAGACATGTAATCTTGATTTACATGAAGCCGGACGTCTACGGTTAAGTCAACTAAATGAATTAGAAGAACTAAGACATGAGGCATACGAAAATTCGTTAATCTATAAGGAAAGAACGAAGAAATGGCATGATAAAAGAATCAGAAGTTCAAAATAATTTAAAGAAGGAGACAGAGTTCTTCTTTTCAATTCACGATTCAAGCTATTTCCTGGAAAATTGAAATCAAGATGGTCTGGACCATTCATAGTCAAAAGAGTTTTTCCGTATGGAACAATAGAGTTGATAAATTCAAATGGGATTGAATTTAAAGTTAATGGTCACAGAGTTAAACATTACATACATGGTCCAATGGAAGTTGACAATGAAGTTAATCACAATTTCGATACCACAGCTAACTAAGTGTGGGAAAATTCGAATCTTTTAAGGGTAATATATATTTCTGTTAGAGTTAGATATTCTGTAGTTCTCGAGAATGGAATCCGAATGGTCTTTTCCTAGCAGACCCTAAAGAACTAGTTTTCTCCCTCCATTCTGAATTTTTTATTTTTTTTAGGTTTTACGAGATGAAGAATTCCTTTGATCTGAACCATGGTCTACTACTACATGCTATGATTACTAAACGTAATAATAACACTTTCCCGAGGGAACTAGTATCATTCATAAGAAGCAAAATGGACGAAGTAAGGAAAGAACTCAGGAAAGATCATCATAAGACACATTTTGGTATAGGAAAATCAAAATCCGCAACAAAAAGAAGAGCACGACACCTTGAAAGATGTCATAAATGCGAAAAATGGTCACACGAAGGTAAATGTTCGAACAATCAAATATATTCAAATACCGAATTTGTTACTCTATGCAGAGAAGGACCGTTCATATGTTTAGAAGAAAAGTTATTGAAGAATCGAGGTTACGCTTATGTAGCTATGGAAAACCAAATCACACGACTCTCCTATGATTCAGCTAAAGCAGGTCTCTGAGAATTCTATCTCATAGGTAAGTATGTACAGTTTTTATTTGTTTTTATTTATTGCTTTCAACCTTTTGATAATAAACGTTGAATCGTTCGCTATAAAGTATTAAATTGATATTCAATAAAATTGGGTATGCGAAACCGAAATTATTGATATCATACAAAAATTTATTACATCACTGTGAAATTTACCGTTTATTCTTAAGGTAGAAATATCTTTAATCAATCAATCCAAAATATTTCAGAAATTCGTCAGGAGTAAAACTAGGTAAAATTGATGAAATTACTTTACCCAAAAGAGGGGCGTATATTTTTGATAATATTTGATTAATTAAAGTGGGATAAAAGACCAAAAAGATTTTTAATTTTATTTTTACCTTATTTTTAAAATTAATATATAAATATTAAATTATTATTGTAAATCTTTTTAAAATCAATATATTTAAGTTTTTAAATATTTTAAAAAATTAATATATAAAAATATTAATAATATAAATATGTATTTTTAATTTTATGCATTTTAAATTTAAGTTTGGTGTGAATTTAAAAATAAAAATTTACTTTATTTCATTACGTTAAAAATTTGATATTTAAAATTCGTCATGAGTTGAAGACTAGGTCGTTGAACCGAAATTGCTTTACCCGAGGGCGGGACGAGAAATTTTGTTATCATTATTTTTTTTTATTGATTTAAAGTATGCCAAAAACATTTAAAAAACCAAATTTTAAAATATTTGCTTTTAAAACAAACGCTTTAAAATGACAAATTTTAAAATATTGTCGAGGGAGGACTAGGTAAACGTACCGAAACAACCTCGTCCTAAATTAAAAGGAAAACAAAATTTTAAATTTAATTAATTGTTTTATTATTAAAGATTTAAAAAAAAGAAAGAATTCCGCACTCGCGGAACTTGAAAGGGACCCACATCCGTACTCGTGGAGTTTGTAAAACCCAGAAAGGGTTAACAGGTCAAACAGACCAGTCCCCAACACACCACACCCCATTTTCTGCCAAAAAACACACACAAAACGCTCTCAAATTCGAAATTTTTCACCGTTAATGTAACACCCCGTTTTCCCGTGCACGTCTAAAGGTACAAACTTAATTATTAGCACGTTTGTAAATGAGCCTAGTGTTAGTTAATGAATGAGTATATATATATATATATATATATATATATATATATATATATATATATATATATATATATATATATATATATATATATATATATATATATATATATATATATCAGGAAAGTAAGGACTATTTATTGTATTGCCGCATCAAGGAAAGATGAAATCTTTTCTGTTAATACTCTTTATTCCCACATTTTTGGAATCCGGCGTCGGGACTGACGGGGCTCGAACCCGCAGCTTCCGCCTTGACAGGGCGGTGCTCTGACCGATTGAACTACAATCCCAGGAAAATGAGGTGTACAGCCTCCACTTTTTTTTTCTCTTCATTCGAACTATTGACTTTCGCGGTGTTGTAACAGAAACACGAATGATATACTATATTATTTTCTAATAATATACACACACACACATATGTATGTGTGTCGCATTGGTATTGAGTCGTATGAGGCTTAAGGTTGAAGCTTAGACGAGCATAAGAAGAGTGAACGAGGTGTGTTAGTGGTTTGAGCCATCATTTTATGCTAACTTGTCGAAGGGATCAGGATCAGGCCACTGTCGCGCCGCGAGAAATGGGTCCGCGACGCGACAAGCAAAGCAAATTTGGATCAGAACATGAGTTAAGAGTGGTGGTTTTTCCTTTGTAACATCGCGCCGCGCCGCTACAATTCTGCAGTTCTGATTCCGGTTTTAGCTTAAATTAAATGACTTTAAGGGACAAAATGGTAATTTGACATGTAAATCTGATGGGGGCATTAACTCTCCACCACACATCCATTTATTTCATTTCCTTTTCCTTTTTCTTTCCTATTTCTCTCCCAAAACACAAAACCTACTTAGTTTAATCTTGAGATTTGGAGTTGGAGATTTGTGAATCAAACCTAGGAACGAGATTTAAAGTTGTTCTCCTTGTTACTAGCTACAAGAAGATAGTCTTGGTAAGTTCTAACTTTATGTTTTAAGTTTTGATTGGGTAATGGCTAGGGTTTGGGTTACTAGAGATTTGTATGACCCATTTGAGAGTAAAATGGGCGAGTTTGTGTTATGTTGTTGTAGTGAAACCCTAATAGCCACAATTTAGGGTTTTGGCCTTGTGATTTGAGGTTGTAAGTGTCAATTGGTGTTGTTAATCACTAATGCACTTTAAGATTTATGAAAGAAGTGTAAATGGTTAAGTTTGACTTGATTGTGAATCTAAGAAATATAAAATGGGTCAAAATGTACTAGTTGACCCAATTAGATGAAATGGGTATGGATTACCCTAAGCTTTGTGTTAATTGAAGTTAATAGACTTTAATTCACTAGTATTAGTGATTAAAGCCGAGTCTTGGCCATTTATGGGCGGTTGTGGGTAGTTGAGTCATTTAATGCAAATTGGGTCATTAAATGCTCAAGTGGAGTATTGTGGTTAATCCCACTAGTTGTGAAATTGAATGTGCACTTAATGATTTAGGTACATTGCGTTGAAGCTCGGAAGTGCTAAATCATCATCCTTGTGATAAGGTGAGTGGAGTAATTATACGTATGTGTATATGACGTATTTATTTGTGGGTGTTATTGAAAGGACCCGTTCATATACATTATAAACAATTCACAATAGTTGATTACATTGCGAGGTATTTGACCTATATATGATACATTTTACAAACATTGCATTCGTTTTTAAAGGACAATCTTTCTTTACATCAAAAATTGACAGGCATGCATACCATTTCATAATATCCACTATCCAACTATAAATTGATTTAATAATAATCTTTGATGAACTTAATGACTCGAATGCAACGTTCTTCGAAATATGCTATGAAAGACTCCAAGTAATATCTTTAAAATGAGCAAATGCACAGCGGAAGATTTCTTTAACACCTGAGAATAAACATGCTTTAAAGTGTCAACCAAAAGGTTGGTGAGTTCATTAGTTTATCATAATCATTTATTTCCATCATTTTAATAGACCACAAGAATTTCATTTCCAGTTCTCATAAATATACGTCCCATGCATAGAGACAAAAAATAATCATTCAGATGGTGAACACCTGGTAACCGACATTAACTAGAGACATATAAGAATATCCCCTATCATTCCGGGATCCTCCTTCGGACATGATATAATTTCGAAGTACTAAAGCATCCGGTACTTTGGATGGGGTTTGTTAGGCCCAATAGATCTATCTTTAGGATTCATGTCAATTAGGGTGTCTGTTCCCTAATTCTTAGATTACCAGACTTAATAAAAAGGGGCATATTCGATTTTGATAATTCAACCATATAATGTAGTTTCGATTACTTGTGTCTATTTCGAAAAACATTTATAAAAATTGCGCATGTATTCTCAGCCCAAAAATATAAAGGGTAAAAAGGCAAATGAAACTCACCATACTGTATTTCGTAGTAAAAATACATATAACGTCATTGAACAAGTGCAAGGTTGGCCTCGGATTCACGAACCTAAATTAATTATATATATTTATGTGTTGGTCAATATTTGTCTAACAAATTAGGTCAAGTCATAGTGTACTACAATCCTAATACTCGAGACTAATATGCAAAAGTCAACAAAAGTAAATTTGACTCAAAATAATTTCCAAAAATTTATACATGATTAATATATAGTTTAAATATCGTCGTTTTATATTTTTAAATATTTTTAAAAGATTTATTAAAGTAAATAATATAATTTATTTATTAATAAATAAAATTTTATATTATATTTATATAATAAAATATACTTTTATATATATTAAGTAATAAAATTTATAGGGTTCATTTAATATTATAAAGATAATATGATACGTATTATTAAAGTAAGTTATTACACGTAGTAAAATATGTTTGTATCAAATATTTATTTGATAAAATAATATCTATAATGATAGTAAGTAAAAGTTATATTATTTTATAATAATAATTATTATTATAAAAATATCAATATTTATAATTACTAAGATGACATTATGATAAAACGATAATTCTAATTATGATAACTTTAATATTTACGATAATTTTTAATATTATCTTTAAAATAATAATTCTATTTAAAATAATAATAATAATAATAATAATGATATTTATAGTAACAATGACATTTCTATTAAAATGATAATTTTTGTTAAAATGATAGTTTTAATACTAACGATAATTTTAATAATAATAGTAATGATAAAAATAATAAGAACGATAATTTTATCTAAATCAATATCTTATAATATTTTAATTTCATCATGATACTCTTACCCATTATTTCCTAATCGTTTCGTTTAATAGCTTTTAATCGTCTTTTATATCGTGTTCGTAATAATGATAATAATAGTAATCAAAATAATTAGGTGTTACAAATATTTGTTTTAATTACACTAATATTAATAATGATAGTTACTATAACATTATTAACGATAATACTAATAATTATCTTAATGATAATATAGTAATAATAATAATAATAACAATAACAATAACCATTTTTAAATAATGATATATATATTAATAATGATAATAATAATAATAATACCAATAATAATAATAATAATAATAATAATAATAATAATAATAATAATAATAATAATAATAATAATAATAATAATAATAATAATAATAATAATAATAATAATTGGATAATAATAATAATACTAATTATAACTTTAACGATAATAACGATAGTAATGTACATAAGGGCAAATGTTACATCGTCCAAACCAAATACGATGTATATTGATGGTTTATCGATCAATATCAAAGGAAATGTTACATCGTCCAAACCAAATACGATGCAGGAAGCCATGACAATGGCACACCAACTCATGGACCAGATCACAGAGAGTTCGATTAAGGCACCAATTACCGAAGTCAAGACAACTGAAGGAAAGAGGAAATGGGAAGACTATAAGGGCAAAAGTACTCATCTGAAGAAACAAGAAACTTTTAAAGGTAAACAAGATGGGGCAACTGCAAGTCCAAACTATAAGGGACCTCATCCGTTCTGCAAAAGATGTTACACACATCATGCAGGCTATTGCCAAGTGGTCTGTGATAAGTGCAACAAGAAAGGACATGTGGCGAAAGATTGTTATGCCACCGTTTCTGAAGTAAAGACAAAATCGACCGATGTCAAGAAATGTTATGGATGCGGGAAGTCTGGTCACTTTATAAATCAATGCCCTGATAAGGAGAAGAACAAAGAACCCGTACGTGGGAGGGCATTTAATGTTAGTGCCAGTAAAGCACGTGAGGATCCTAATCTTGTCACGGGTACGTTTACCGTTAATAATCAACTAGCTTCTATTATGTTTGATACGGGTGCTGATAGAAGTTATATGTGTAAAGACTTTAGTTTTAAACTAAAATGTGCATCATTACCTCTAGACGATAAATATACTATTGAATTAGCTAATGGTAAACTGATAAAAGCCGATAAAATTTGCCATGGTTGCGAAATGAATCTCGCTGGTGAAACCTTCAAAATTGATTTGATACCCGTAGAATTAGGAAGTTTTGATGTAATCGTTGGCATGGACTGGATGTCCAAAACAAGAGCGGAAGTTGTTTGCGCTGAGAAAGCAATCCGCATCCCTCGTAAGGATGAAACGTCATTAATGATTTATGGGGAGAAGAACAACTCAAAACTGAACTTTATCAGCTGCATGAAGGCCCAGAAACTTATAAGAAAAGGTTGTTATGCTATTCTGGCACACGTAAAGAAGATCGATACTGAAGAAAGAAGCATTGATGACATGCCGGTTGTAAGAGAATATCCCGGAGTATTTCCAAAAGAATTACCGGGGCTACCTCCACTCAGATGTGTAGAATTCCAGATTGATCTCATACCAGGAGCTGCACCTGTAGCCCGATCTCCATATAGACTTGCACCTTCAGAAATGCAAGAATTACAAGACCAGTTGCAAGAATTATCGGACCGTGGATTTATTCGTCCTAGTTTTTCACCTTGGGGTGCTCCTATTCTGTTCGTCAAGAAGAAGGATGGATCTATGAGAATGTGCATAGATTACAGAGAATTAAACAAATTAACGATCAAGAATCGGTACCCATTACCGAGGATTGATGATTTGTTTGATCAATTGCAAGGATCAAGTGTTTATTCTAAGATTGATCTACGCTCCGGATATCATCAACTGAGAGTGAAGGAAGAAGATGTTCCTAAAACCGCGTTCAGAACCCGTTACGGTCACTATGAGTTTCTAGTCATGCCTTTTGGATTAACTAATGCTCCAGCAGTATTCATGGATCTAATGAATCGCATCTGTAGACCGTATTTAGACAAATTTGTCATTGTTTTTATCGACGACATATTGATTTACTCGAAGAACAAGGAAGAACATGAGCAACACTTAAGACTGGTACTAGAGATACTCAAGAAAGAAGAATTGTACGCAAAATTTTCGAAGTGTGATTTCTGGTTACAAGAAGTACAATTTTTGGGCCATGTTGTCAGTAAACATGGAATTAAAGTTGACCCCGCCAAGATCGAAGCCATTAGTAAATGGGAAACCCCGAAGACTCCAACACAAATTCGCCAATTCTTAGGTCTTGCTGGTTACTACCGAAGATTCATTCAAGATTTCTCTAGAATCGCCAAACCCTTAACTGCATTGACTCAAAAGGGAAAGAAGTATGATTGGTCCACGGAACAGGAATCCTCATTCCAGTTATTAAAGAAGAAGTTAACGTCTGCACCCATTTTGTCATTACCAGAAGGAAATGATGATTTCGTGATCTATTGTGACGCTTCGCGCCAAGGTTTAGGATGTGTATTAATGCAACGCACAAAAGTTATCGCATATGCCTCACGACAACTAAAAATTCATGAAAAGAACTATACGACACACGATTTGGAACTTGGAGCTGTAGTTTTTGCACTCAAAATATGGAGACACTATCTATATGGCACCAAGTGTACAGTGTACACCGACCATAAGAGTCTTCAGCATATTTTTGATCAAAAACAACTCAATATGAGACAACGTCGCTGGGTAGAGTTGTTAAACGATTACGATTGTGAAATCCGTTTCCACCCCGGAAAGGCTAATGTTGTAGCTGATGCCCTAAGTCGAAAAGAAAGAGTAAAACCTCTTAGGGTCCGAGCTTTGAATATTACAATTCGTACTGATCTCACAAAGCAAATTCAAGCAGCACAGTTAGAGGCTTTAAAAGAAGAAAACGAAAAAGGCGAAATAAGCAAAGGGTTAGAAAAACAACTTGAAGAAAAAGCCGATGGAACCCTGTATTTTGCTGGTAGGATATGGGTACCAAAACATGGTAACCTAAGGCAACTAGTGCTGGATGAAGCACACAAAACGAGGTACTCAATTCACCCAGGAAACGGAAAAATGTACCACGATCTCAAGAAGTTTTATTGGTGGCCTAATATGAAAACAGAAATTGCTACTTATGTAAGCAAATGTTTAACGTGTGCAAAGGTCAAAGCTGAGCACCAAAAGCCGTCAGGATTACTGCAACAACCAGAAATTCCGCAGTGGAAATGGGAAAGAATAACCATGGATTTCATTACGAAATTGCCAAGGACTGCAAGTAGTCATGATACTATTTGGGTGATAGTTGATCGTCTAACTAAATCAGCTCACTTTCTACCAATAAAGGAGACAGACAGTATGGAGAAATTAGCACGCCTATATTTGAAGGAAGTAGTTTCCAGGCATGGTGTACCCATCTCTATCATATCTGATCGCGACACCCGATTCACATCACGTTTCTGGCAGTCATTACAAAAAGCATTGGGAACTCGATTAGATATGAGCACCGCTTATCACCCACAGACAGATGGTCAAAGTGAAAGAACAATACAAACATTGGAAGACATGTTACGGGCATGCGTGATTGACTTTGGAACCAGTTGGGATCGACACTTACCGTTGGCAGAATTTTCATACAATAACAGCTATCATACGAGCATAAACGCAGCGCCATTTGAAGCACTTTACGGTAGAAAGTGCAGATCTCCTATATGTTGGAGTGAAGTAGAAGAAAGACAACTTACTGGACCAGAAATTATTCACGAAACCACCGAAAAGATCATTCAAATACAACAGCGATTGAAAACGGCCATGAGTCGCCAAAAGAGTTATGCTGATGTAAGAAGAAAACCGCTAGAATTTCAAGTGGGCAACAAAGTCATGTTGAAAGTGTCACCCTGGAAAGGCGTTGTACGATTCGGTAAACGAGGAAAGCTAAGTCCTAGGTACGTAGGACCCTTTGAAATCACCGAAAGAATTGGAACAGTTGTTTATCGATTAAAGCTACCGCAAGAACTTAGTAGTGTTCACAACACATTTCACGTGTCAAATTTGAAGAAATGTTTAGCTGAAGAGGATGTCGTAATTCCTCTTGACGAAATACGAATCAATGATAAACTCCATTTTATCGAAGAACCTGTTGAAATCATGGACCGTGAGGTCAAACAATTAAAACAAAGCAAAATACCGATAGTTAGAGTTCGTTGGAATGCAAGACGAGGACCCGAGTTTACTTGGGAACGTGAAGATCAAATGAAGCAAAAGTATCCACATTTGTTCACTGATATCGCTCATGAAACAGGTACTACTCAAAATTTCGGGACGAAATTTTCTTTAACGGGGAGGTACTGTGATGACCCGAAAATTTTTGACTAATTTAAACCAATTCTCTTTATGATTTAATATTATGTAAATATACATATATGTATGTATATATATATATATATATATATATATATATATATATATATATATATATATATATATATATATATATATATATATATATATATTATAAGATGTACAAGTAAAAACGACTTTCCTACAGTAAAACATTAATTGCTACAGTAAAATACTATTTGATGTCGACGAACTAGCAAACAAAAACAGAAAAGGCGGCCATGCGATCGCATGGCAAAAACACTGAAAACTCATGCGATCGCATGAGCTACAGTAAATCGAAAAGTACTATAAAAAGGCCAGTTTGTTCGACGAAATACTTCACAATATATTTTCTTATGTAATATAAATTTTAATTTATAATTATAATTATAATTTTAATTTAAGTTAATAATAATAAAGTATATTCGAGGGTGTTTTAATTCGGGTTTCAAACCGCTTTAAGCTAAGGAAATATTGGGTATTGTTTGGGGTATTGTTCTTGAATCCAAGGCCAACCATACAGTCATCTACCGTCATTACGTCTACGCAATTTGCCTACAATATTGAGTCTCAATATTGAACTGTGAGTTTATAGTCTCCCTTTTTAAATACTTTAAATATTTTTGGGCTGAGAATGCATGCAATTTATTTTAAACGCGATAAGACACAAGTACATACTAAATTCTACACTGAGTTAAACCGGAAATCCCTTAGCTTTGGTAACTAGTAGCTGCCAGTACATAGGATATGGACTGGTGGGCGCGAATAATTGTATATGGATCCATAGGGCTTGACATCCCCGTCCGAGCTAGAGCGCTAGCCTTTTAACGGACGTATGTTATTTGAGTTTAAGACACGTTGGTTTGCGTGTATTAAAATGAATGGGGTAATTAGCACTATAGCGTTAAGTTTAGTTACCAGGGTGCTCTGTTACGTAGAATCTATTGATAAACTTTTGATGAAATCTTGTGGTCTATCTTTATACATGTTTATGACTCGAGCAATTAAACCTATAACTCACCAACATTCGTGTTGACTTTTTTAGCATGTTTTATTCTCAGGTCCTTAGAATGCTTCCGCTGTGATGTGCTTGTTGCCTGCATGGAGTCTCTCATGCTTTGTACAAAGTTTATTGCATTCAAAATAAAACTGCGTTGTGTAATAAATAATTGGACTGTGATGTCAACCTGTAAATTAAAGACTTATGTATTTCGGGGTTTTGCTTATACCTAAGCACTCGCCCACATGTTTATAACTTTCTATGTTTAGAAAGTCACTTATTTTAATGAATGCAATATTTTATCAAAACGTATCATATAGAGGTCAAAACCTCACTGTGGAATCAATGATTAACGTGCCGCGTCAATAGCGATTTTGACGGGTCGTTACACTGTACTGACGATGCTGGTGACGTTGACGGTACTGTTGATGCTGTTGGTAAAACAAGTTTAACTTGTTAATCACACACTATTTTTGTCAGGGTTTCTACTCTTCTTTCTATCATTTTGGTTCGCTTAACTGATTTATGGTTAGGGCTAGATTAGATAATCTCTAAGACTTTAGAGATTATATGATATCCGCGGAATGTTTCTCCAATGAAGTTATGAATTAATACTTCATCAGTTATTGTTGTTGGTACTCCTTGGTATCTATGGTGCGTATGACGTTGATGCTCGTGGGACAGATTGTGAAGTTGAGGTTTACAACGCTGTTGTGGTTGGAGGTGGTAATGGTACTGTTGGCGTTGATGATGGTGGTACTGGTTATGCTGCTAGTGCTGCTGCTGGTGTTTGTAATCTCTGCACCATATTCTCCAAAGCCACTACCCGAGCGCGAAGTTCGTTGACTTCTTCTATTATTCCAGGATGATTGTCGGTCGGAACGAGTGGATAAATAAAATCTAGAATTTGATGTAGTATATAATCGTGACGAGATACCCTGGAAATGAGAGAAAAAATGGTGTCTCGAACAGGTTCGCCGGTAAGTGCTTCAGGTTCTTCGCCAAGAGGGCAATGTGGTGGATGGAAAGGATCGCCTTCTTCTTGTTTCCAATGATTGAGGAGGCTACAAACCCATTCCCAATTCATCCAGAATAGGTGATGACTGATTGGTTGATCCATTCCGGTCACACTGCTTTCGGAGCTTGAGTGAGATTCCATTTCGGAATCCGAGTGACTTGAACTGATGAAAAATTCCATTTCGTACGATTGGATAACGGATTTTTGATATAAAAATGATTTTTCGGCTATCGGGTGGTATTCTATTTACATAGGATATCTATATATAGAGATCAAAAGATTTCATAGATTACGGAGGAATTTGCGGGGTATGTCAGGTAAAGTTTAAAGTAACAGATACGATAAGATATGATTTAGCAGATACGCTAAGATATGAAGTTTGTCTATACACTACTCATGCAATTAATGTAGCAAGAAGTGTCTAGACTAATAATGATAAGTAGGTAATTTCCTATGGATGATAAGCAGATAATTTCCGACTAGAAATGATAAGCAAAACTTTTGACATGCAGACACGGTCGAAGTCCAGACTCACTAATGCATCCTAACGACTTATCAGTTAGACACACTAATGCAGACCTGGTTCGCTAAGACCACCGCTCTGATACCAACTGAAAGGACCCGTTCATATACATTATAAACGATTCACAATAGTTGATTACATTGCGAGGTATTTGACCTATATATGATACATTTTACAAACATTGCATTCGTTTTTAAAGGACAATCTTTCTTTACATCAAAAATTGACAGGCATGCATACCATTTCATAATATCCACTATCCAACTATAAATTGATTTAATAATAATCTTTGATGAACTTAATGACTCGAATGCAACGTTCTTCGAAATATGCTATGAAAGACTCCAAGTAATATCTTTAAAATGAGCAAATGCACAGCGGAAGATTTCTTTAACACCTGAGAATAAACATGCTTTAAAGTGTCAACCAAAAGGTTGGTGAGTTCATTAGTTTATCATAATCATTTATTTCCATCATTTTAATAGACCACAAGAATTTCATTTCCAGTTCTCATAAATATACGTCCCATGCATAGAGACAAAAAATAATCATTCATATGGTGAACACCTGGTAACCGACATTAACTAGATACATATAAGAATATCCCCTATCATTCCGGGATCCTCCTTCGGACATGATATAATTTCGAAGTACTAAAGCATCTGGTACTTTGGATGGGGTTTGTTAGGCCCAATAGATCTATCTTTAGGATTCGCGTCAATTAGGGTGTCTGTTCCCTAATTCTTAGATTACCAGACTTAATAAAAAGGGGCATATTCGATTTTGATAATTCAACCATATAATGTAGTTTCGATTACTTGTGTCTATTTCGAAAAACATTTATAAAAATTGCGCATGTATTCTCAGCCCAAAAATATAAAGGGTAAAAAGGCAAATGAAACTCACCATACTGTATTTCGTAGTAAAAATACATATAACGTCATTGAACAAGTGCAAGGTTGGCCTCGGATTCACGAACCTAAATTAATTATATATATTTATGTGTTGGTCAATATTTGTCTAACAAATTAGGTCAAGTCATAGTGTACCACAATCCTAATGCTCGAGACTAATATGCAAAAGTCAACAAAAGTAAATTTGACTCAAAATAATTTCCAAAAATTTATACATGATTAATATATAGTTTAAATATCATCGTTTTATATTTTTAAATATTTTTAAAAGATTTATTAAAGTAAATAATATAATTTATTTATTAATAAATAAAATTTTATATTATATTTATATAATAAAATATACTTTTATATATATTAAGTAATAAAATTTATAGGGTTCATTTAATATTATAAAGATAATATGATACGTATTATTAAAGTAAGTTATTACACGTAGTAAAATATGTTTGTATCAAATATTTATTTGATAAAATAATATCTATAATGATAGTAAGTAAAAGTTGTATTATTTTATAATAATAATTATTATTATAAAAATATCAATATTTATAATTACTAAGATGACATTATGATAAAACGATAATTCTAATTATGATAACTTTAATATTTACGATAATTTTTAATATTATCTTTAAAATAATAATTCTATTTAAAATAATAATAATAATAATAATGATATTTATAGTAACAATGACATTTCTATTAAAATGATAATTTTTGTTAAAATGATAGTTTTAATACTAACGATAATTTTAATAATAATAGTAATGATAAAAATAATAAGAACGATAATTTTATCTAAATCAATATCTTATAATATTTTAATTTCATCATGATACTCTTACCCATTATTTCCTAATCGTTTCGTTTAATAGCTTTTAATCGTCTTTTATATCGTGTTCGTAATAATGATAATAATAGTAATCAAAATAATTAGGTGTTACAAATATTTGTTTTAATTACACTAATATTAATAATGATAGTTACTATAACATTATTAACGATAATACTAATAATTATCTTAATGATAATATAGTAATAATAATAATAACAATAACAATAACCATTTTTAAATAATGATATATATATTAATAATGATAATAATAATAATAATACCAATAATAATAATAATAATAATAATAATAATAATAATAATAATAATAATAATAATAATAATAATTGGATAATAATAATAATACTAATTATAACTTTAACGATAATAACGATAGTAATAATAAAAAAAATAACAATTTTTAATGATAAATCCTTTTATTGATAAAGATAATAATAAAAATAATAAGATAAAACTAGAACGACGATAATAACGACGATAATAATAATCATTTTTAATAATAATACAAAAATTCGATGGACTATAACTTCAAATCCGTTCATCGAAATCATTCAATATCTAAATGAAAAGTTCTTAATTTTTCGCTAGCTTTCCAACGACATGCATATCTTATACCTTATCTCAGTCGCATATATAACTAATTCTGGATTCAACATAACCTAACTAAAGGCAATATCAAAAGTACAAACATGCATAATCCTATATACTCGAGCACTAGTCAGGGATACACTATTAGTATGTAAAAGTTAAATTATGAGTACTCACGTATCAATATTGAGATTCAATATTGCAGGAAAGGTACGTAGACGCAACGGAGATGATAAACACTATATTGACCTCACGAGCATACCCATGAACCATACCAATCACCTCCATAGCTATACCCCATAATTTCCTTAATCCAATCCCACTCGAAAAATAATTTCGAAATCACTCGGACAGCACTCTGACGTAGTATTTTATGTATACTAATAATATCTTGAAATAATACGGAGTAAATATATATATGTAAATCGATTGAGAGAGTTTAGAGAAAAATATTTTCAAGTTTCTATGAAATAATGAAACCTATTGAATTCTATTTATAATAGATTTTTGAATTATTAAAGTGAATTATTAAAGTATGAATTATTAAAGAGAATTATTAAAATATAAATTATTAAAGTGAATTATTAAAGTATGAATTATTAAAGTGAATTATTAAAGTTAAAGTAAAGTAAAAATAAAGTAAAGGTAAAGTTTAAGTATAGTAAAAGTATAAAACTATGTACGTATAATACGCGTATAAATATATATAATATTAATTTAAATCGTTATATATATTTAATAAAATAAAATATAAATATCGTTATCTTTATCATACTGGTTAAGTAATGAGTTGTCAAAAGTGGTTCTAGATATTTATAAAAGTTATATACGTTTTAATAATAAAGTTCTTTTTAAACTGAAAATGTTTTTGTACGTTTGAAACTAAATCAAATAAATATAATAATTTTGTTTTCCAAAACCAAATATATTTTTAAAAATCATTTTGTTTAAAGGTTAAAATAATGGAAATCGTTATATCATAAAATGTTTTAAAAAAAGTAGAATCATATATATTCATAATAGGTTTCAAGTTTTTAAATTACAGTTTGTTGGTGAAGAATGGGATAAAGTTCAAAGGTTAAATAAACGTATGAAATCATCTTAATGAAAAATGTCGAGTTACTTAACTTGTCGATATCCAACATCTAATTTATTTACACTTCACGTTCTTACTTATAAATTACTTTACCATTTTCCGAATGTTGTCAAAAAGAATAGATTTCTTAAATCACAGTGGACCTCATAACATAGACCCGTAATCATATCATAATGTATCTGATAAATCAACAATTTGATATTATCTTCTAATTCCATCGATAAACATATTGAAACAAATACGATCATGTAAAGTATTATACGTTGAATACTTTATTAATATTCTCAAGTTATAATATATATATATACATATATATACATATTTATTTATATATAACGGTTCGTGAATCGTCTGAATTTAGTCGAGGTTATAATGAATGTATGAACACAATTTAAAATTCTTGAGATTTAACTTAACAAACTTTGCTTATCGTGTCGGAATAATATAAAGATAAAGTTTAAATTTGATTGGAAATTTCCGGGTTGTCACAGTACCTACCCGTTAAAGAAATTTCGTCCCGAAATTTGAGTGGAAAGGTCGTGAATGATAATAAGTATGTTTTCATGATGCATACAGGCTGAAAATTAGAGTTTTATCATCAGCGAATAATTTGGATAAACAATCCATTTATATGAAGAGTACGAATGAAGCTAACGTAGAAGAGTGAAATGAGTAAGTATAGATTCATCTTATCATTTGACGTAGATATGATTGATTTTCAGATTTCAAGAGATTTGAATAAAATCTTTGTAATAAGATTTGATTCTCCGGTAACAAAAGGAATTAGGATCCGCTTTAAATGCGATCGTCCATTTTAATTGTTCTGTCAGAGATTTTCTTATAAATTCACCTCCTTCCTTTTCTTACAACTCACACCTTCTGTTGATGCATTTTATGCAAGTCCCTAGACATCTACCCACGTCCATTGCAGGTACAACAGTTTACAGGCCACCATGATCGTTCGTTATTATCCTATCCGTGTTTGTATGTGGTTACAGCAACTGCAGGAACGAGATGTGGATGTTTGACTATGTTAGACTTAGTCAGACATCCGAGTGAAGCCTCACTCGTACGGCTGACAGGCTCATACGCACGGTTGATGCTGAGCTAAGTCACAATTACAACCTAAATGAGAAGACACGAGTGAGTGATCACTCGTACGGCTGATGAAGCCAACTCGTATGTGTGATGGATGAATCGTACGGGTGAGTCAACAGCAGGGGTATATAAAGTCTTATGTTCTTCATTTTTAGGTTAAGCCTCTCATTTGTTACACACACTCAGATCTGGTGAGCTCCTCCGATTCTCTCTCAACCCAAATCACCCAGGTGGTGAATAATAGCTCTAGGTGTTGATCTAATCACACTTGATTTAGTTGTGGTATGACTAAATTAATCACAAAAAGCTTAACCTATTCACTAGAGGGTTTGATTCACTTATTCCGTCATTGTGTGAGTTAAATCTATTGATTTCTAAGTTCCTAGTCATGTTTCATCACCTTCTATTCTTTCCCCCTCAACTCCTATTTTAAAGTATTCATCAATATGCTCCATCCAGTTCTGATTCTCGATATACTTATAACTTTCATATCGGTCATTCTTCTTTTTCATCTACCGCCGGAAGAATCTATTTACTTCTACTATACTTTTGGGTTTATAGTGTTTCTAGTTCTCCCGTGTCTTTATATTGCTATATGCATCGATATATATGGTTTATAATTTTTGGTTTGTCGTTGGGCTTTATATCTTCCCTTATATTTCAAAGTCTCTGTTTCTATCTTCTATAATCATTGTCATCCACAGTTAATGCTCTCTTTTATTTGCTGCAATTTATACCCCAATTTCTATTTCGGAGTTTTGTCCTTTCGTTTCTTCTTCTTGCGATTAAGCACCGCTTGTAATGGTCCAGAATTCACAAATATGATTTTCGGAATGAACATTGTTAATGTTCTAGGAAGGAAATTGTGATGGCACGATCTTGACTTGTCAAATTACTAGAATACCTTGTAAAAGGCCGAATCATCAAGAAATATTTTCTTGATATTTTAGAGGTTAAATAGAATACAAGAGTCGTATAACATGGCACATGATGATGTTATGATCTGTGAATCATCACGTTCCATTTAGAAACTCAGCATGAATTACTGTAATATAATCACGTTGATCAAGTGTCATTATATTATACTAACTCATGCTTCAGTTTCCAACACTACTTCAAAAACATTCATATTTTAAACTCAAAGGTTTACAGAGTATAGGAACTAAACAGTTTCCTTTTTGATGTAATACAGATAGCGCAAAGAGATAAATGATTCCAGATAAGAATAGTTATGGAAATATCTTCATAAATATGGCCTTTGTGCCTCTTTGTAAACATTAAACTCGTAATATGTTTTGACGAATCGTGTGGAATGGGTTACATATTTAATTGGCGCGTAAATGTGTATTATATTTTAAATAAAAAAAAGATTTTATCGTACGGAGTAAGGGTTGGGTTGTTTCAAGTGGTATCAGAGCATGGTCTAAGGGATTTAGGCGACTTGAGATAGGTGCCTAGACTTGGACTTTATTGTGTGAGCGCTTTATGCGGGACTTGTATGACTTTGGGTCTAATCAGGAATTGTTAGTGCTTGGGTTTATGTGAGCTAACCTTGTGCTAATTGTTTTGTGTTGTGTTTAGAAATCATCAAGCAATACGGACGTTGTACTAGCGAGTTAATGCGACGTGCTCGCGTAACAATGATTAGCTACCGTTGTTAACGGTGCAAATCGTGTCAAACAAGTAATGTACGATGATTGCCGAGCAAGATGGAGTAGTGTGGTGTACATGTATATACTTACATGTTATGTCTTTTCGTTCTTTGTTTAATCCTTTCCGTTTTATAGAATGAAGACGAGAAACGGACACGATAATGATAACGGTGGTACGAGTGAGGATGTTGAACTCACGGCCAAGGTTGAGGCCATCTTTAAAAAGTTAAAGAAAGATTTTCTTGACGATGTCCGAAAGGTCTTCCAAGAGTCGGTCGATGGACAAGTGACCGAAATGATCAATGATCGAATGAAAGCCGCAATAGAGGAGGCTTTAGAGGCTAGAAACATTTACCCTCGAGACGAAGGGGGTAAAGGTAATGGTGGGGGTGGAAGGCGGGACTTCCACTACAAAAATTTCAAGGATACTCAACCTCTGATGTTTAATGGGGTAAGGGATCCATTGAAAAGCACTTGTTGGATTTTCGATATCGAGGGGGCTTTCCGTACCGTGGAATGTCCTCCCGAGAAGAAGACGAGGTATGGGTCTAGCATGTTACATGAAGAAGGCAAGTTGTGGTGGGACGATAAAATCAAATTGTATGGTGAAGAGCAATGCATGAGCTTGACATGGGAGGAGTTTAAGAAGGAATTCTTCCAAGAATACCGAACTTCTTCTGACCTTGATAGAATCCGGGACGAGTTGCATCATTTGCAACAAGGTTCGATGGACTTGGTTACTCTCAAGTCTACCTTTTTGGCAAAGACTCGTTTTTGCCCAGAATATGTTGGTGACGATCACAAGCTAATGAAAGATTTCTACCATACCTTGAACGATGAGTTAAAGGGTAAGATTAGTTGGGGGATGTCTAAGACTTTTGAAGAGCTATTCGAGTTGGCTCGGGGTTTTGAACCGGAGGTTCCGAGGAAGAGTGATTTCACTTTTTCAAAGAGAAAGTTTGAAGGTTCGAGTCATTCGAACTTTTCCAATAAAAAGAACAAGAAAGGCTCCGAAAGCATTAATAGTGTGAAGAAGGGTGCTTACGGGAGTTTCGGGCCCACATGTTATAATTGTAATCAAAGAGGACACATGGCCCGTGATTGCACCAAGGCGTCAACCAAAGTCACTTGCTTTAATTGTGGTAAAGAGGGGCACAAGAGGCAGGAATGCCCCGATTTGAATAATGATAACGTTAAGAGGTTAGAGAAAGCGGCAGGTACGGCTAGGGGTCGAAACTATTTGATGACCAATGATGAAACCAAACAATCCAACGAAGTTGTCTCAGGTACTTTCATGGTTAACTCTAATCCGGCAAGGATTTTATTTGATAGCGGTGCAAATTTGTCGTTTGTGTCTCCAAAATTTGTGCCTAAACTTGATAGACCGTTGGCTAAGTTAAGTCGTCCAGTAGAATTCGAAATAGCGGACGGCAAGACGGTGCTAGTGGTTGATGTGTGTAAGAATTGTGATGTCGTTTTTGGTGCCGAAAACTTTAAAATTGATCTCATCCCTATGACTTCGGGCGATTTTGATATCATTGTTGGTATGGATTGGCTCGATCGAAATAGAGCCGATATTGCATGCCATGAAAATTTTATACGTGTGAAGACCCCAAGTGGGGGAGAGTTGATTATTCATGGCGATAGACGAAGAAGACTTGTGCCGATATGTTCTTTTGCACGGGCACGTCATTTTCTTGTTAGTGGCGGCATGGCTTTCCTTGCCCATGTTGTTGATACTCGTGATGAGCCACCACCTATTCGTGAAATTTCGGTGGTTAGTGAATTCGAAGACGTTTTTTCGGACGAGTTACCGGGTGTTCCGGCGGAAAGACAAGTTGAATTTCGAATTGAGTTGGTTCCGGGAGCTAATCCCATTGCTAAAACTCCTTACTGTTTAGCACCAACGGAAATGCGAGTTGTTAAATCAAACCCAAGAGTTGCTCAAGAAGGGTTTTATTCGACCGAGTGCTTCGCCATGGGGCGCTCCGATTTTATTCGTGAAAAAGAAGGATGGTAGTATGCGGATGTGCATCGATTACCGGGAGTTGAATAAAGTGACAATCAAAAATTGTTATCCACTGCCTAGGATCGACGATTTGTTTGATCAACTCCAAGGTGCGACGTATTTCTCTAAGATCGACCTACGGTCCGGCTATCACCAAATGCGGGTCCGTGAGGAAGATATTGAGAAAACGGCTTTTCGAATACGTTATGGGCATTTTTAGTTCGTAGTTATGCCTTTTGGTCTTACGAATGCACCGGCGGCATTCATGGATCTTATGAACCGAGTGTGCCAACCTATGTTGGACAAGTCGGTAATTGTGCTCATTGACGACATACTTGTTTATTCAAAGAGTATGAACGAACATGAACGTCATTTGCGTGAAGTATTGAAGACATTACGAAAGGAGAAGTTGTATGCTAAGTTCTCCAAATGTGAATTTTGGCTAAGGGAAGTTCAATTCCTTGGTCATATTGTGAACAAGGAGGGTATTCAAGTGGATCCGGGGAAGATAGAGACGGTGAAGAGTTGGAGACAACCGACAACGCCTACGGAGGTCCGAAGTTTTCTCGGATTGGCCGGTTATTATCGTCGGTTTATCCAAGACTTTTCTAAGATCGCTTCTTCATTGACGAAATTGACGAGGAAGAACGCGAGGTTTGTTTGGGAGAACGAGCAAGAAGTTGCCTTTCAATTGTTAAAGGAGAAGTTATGTCAAGCTCCGGTGTTAGTGTTACCGGAAGGAGTGGAAGACATGACGGTTTATTGTGATGCTTCGTTAAATGGACTCGGGTGTGTTCTAATGCAAAGAGGTAAAGTCATCGCTTATGCCTCTCGACAATTAAAGGAACACGATACGAGGTATCCGACTCATGATCTTGAGTTGGTGGCGGTTGTGCATGCGTTGAAAATTTGGCGCCATTACTTGTATGGTGTCAAGTGTACGATTTATTCGGATCATAAGAGTTTGAAACATCTCTTTAATCAACGAGATTTGAATTATCGTCAACGTAGGTGGATGGATGTGGTAAAAGATTATGATTGTGAAATACTTTATCATCCGGGCAAGGCGAATGTGGTCGCGGATGCGTTAAGTCGAAAGAGTCATCACCCGGCGTTACGATTAGGATTGTTACGTATGATTATTACTAACGATTTTCTTGAAAAACTCGGTGTGATTCAAATAGAGGCTTACGTTCACAACAAGCATGCGGAGCGAATTGTGGGACAATCGGAGTTCATTACTATGGGCTCGTGTGGTTTGTTGTCTTTTCAAGGAAGAGTGCGGGTGCCTAAGATGGGTGATTACCGACAAGTGCTACTCGATGAAGCACATAAGTCAAAGTATTCCATTCATTCGAGCGCGACGAAAATGTATCTTGATTTAAGGAAAGATTATTGGTGGCCGGGCATGAAACGTGATGTTGTGAAGTATGTTGAGCAATGCGTCACGTGTTTGCAAGTTAAAGCCGAGCACCAAAAGCCTTATGGTAAGTTACAACCGTTAGAAATACCGAAATGGAAATGGGAGCACGTTACCATGGACTTCATCACAAAGTTACCTAAAACGGCGAGAACCCAATTTGATTCGATTTGGGTTATAGTAGATCGATTGACGAAGAGTGCTTTGTTTCTTCCCATTAAGGAAGCGATATCGTGGGAGACTTTGGCTAAGTTGTTTATTAAGGAAGTCATCTCTCGACACGGCGTTCCTATATCGATTGTTTTGGATCGAAATACTCCTTTTACATCTCGATTTTAGGAAAAGTTTCATGAGGATATGGGTACACAATTGAAATTGAGCACGGCGTATCATCCTCAAACGGACGGTCAAACCGAACGTACGAATCAAACTTTGGAAGATATGTTACGTGCGTGCATTATCGATTTTGGTGGTAGTTGGGACGAGCACTTACCTTTGGTGGAATTCTCGTACAATAATAGTTATCATACTAGTATTGGGATGCCGCCTTATGAGATGCTTTATGGGCGTAGGTGTCGAACCCCGATTTGTTGGGGTGAAGTGGGACAAAAGGAAATCGGGAGTACCGATTTGGTTTTAGAGATGAATAGCAAGATTGATGTCATTTGAGAGCATTTGAAAAAGGCTCAAGATAGGCAAAAGTCGTATGCCGACAGTCGTAGACGAACGATCGAATTTCAAGAAGGTGACATGGTGATGCTTAAGGTTTCGCCATGGAAAGGTATTATTAGATTCCGGAAACGAGGAAAGTTAGCTCCTCGGTTTATTGGACCATTTAAGGTTTTAGCTCATGTTGGGGAAGTCGCGTATCGTTTGGAATTATCCGAAGAGCTTGCGGGGATCCATAACACATTTCATGTTTCCCATCTCCGTAAGTGTCTTGCGGATGATTCATCTTGGGTGCCATTAGACGAGATTGAGCTAAATAATAAATTAGAGTATATCGAGGAACCGATTGCCATACTTGATGAGAAGGTCAAACGGTTGAGACATAAACAGGTTAGGACTTTAATGTAACGACCCTGGATTTTCCAACATTTATTTATTAATAATTGTTATTATTAATACGTGTGATTAAACGAATGTATGTTATTACATTTACATGTTGCCATAATTGCCCGTACTTGACTTTAATTGCCCGAAACATCTTTGTGACACCCGGAACTTACACGAATAATATTTTCACATATTATTTACATTCATGATTAGTTTTATTAATCATTTTAATTAACTATGGTGATTAGTTAGTTACTTGGGCTTTAATTGGATTTATTTGTTAAATACTTGAACTTGGGCTTGACTAGTGTAATGGACTCATGACTTTGGGCTTACAAGCCCACCCTACTTCCTATATGGACTTAACTAGCCCAACATTACATGTAAGTATCACCATAATTTGTAACTAGTTAGTTTATGCAAATGGGAATCTAGTTAACATGTAATCCCCATGCACATACCTCTTTTAACCACCTTTTAACATCTTTACATGCTAGTAACCTTTGAACCTAACCCTTCCTCCCTCTTTTTTTCTGCTGAATGCCGTGGGCATTGTGACCATGTAGGGTGTTCAAATTCTTTTTTTTTTTGTATTACATTTACTTGCATTTACTCTTTCATTTTACACACACATTACTTCTCACTTTTCTCTCAAACTTTCTCTCATATTCTCTCTAATCTTCTAAGCAAATTGAACTACTTTTCTCTTCTTCTTTTCTTTACAAAACCGAATTATACAACCCTTAAATCATCATCATTTTTGTTCTTTGTTGTTATTTGTTTGTAGTTGTTAGTTGTTATTACTTTGTTACTTTGTTACTTACTTACATATACAAGAATCAAACTCACTAGTTTCATTCTTCATTTATCATGTAATTTCAAGAACATACAAGAACTAAACTTACTAGTTTATGTTCTACATATATTGTTTCAAAAGATAGTAAGTTCATGTGTTGAAAGCATACTTGTGAATCATGTTTGTAAACTTTAAAGTTTACATTCTTAAAGATCAAACTTAGGCTTGAATCTTTAAAGTATGCAACCCATGAACTTATTTACTTGTTTACCTAGTTTATGTCTTCATTTTATGCACTTTAATTTCATGTAGTTAGTTTAAATGATCAAGTACTACAAGTTAGTCTTGATCCCATACTATCTTGAACTAAAAGTTAACTTAAAAGTTCAAGAACATGTAAGTAAACTTTCTATTACTATAACTTTGTACACTTATGCTTGATCTAGACTTTTGGGTCTTGGATCTTTAAGATCTAACTAAGAACTATGTCCTACATCTTAAGATCTTGATTTCATAAGTTCATTTCAAGATTGTAACTTATTATTAGTCTTAAAGTTCATGTATGTGTTAGATCTAAGACTTTGATGTAACTTTGGTTCATCAAAACACTTGCAACACTTAAGTGAGTTGTGCTTCATGTCTTAGACTTACACTTGGGTTATGATGGTCAAACCATGGTAAAGATGATGTAAACACATCAATGAGTTGTACACTTGAAGCTATAGGCATCAAGGATGAGAACCATGATGAACATCAAGCACCAAACCCACCGGAACCCATTTATCTTTCTTTTTCTGTTTACAGCCTACTGTTCTGCTGTTTCTGCAACAGACCAGTAAACCTGGGCTGCTATAACCTTGATTTTCAAATAGATATTTTCTATTAGATAACTTTTCATATAGGACTCGACCTAATCCAAGTTACGGTTTAGGATTTATGGCCCTCCGATCGTCACTATGTCCTTTAACGTTGTGCAGAAATTTCTGACCTACTTGCACTTAGACTGTCGCCACGGTCAAACGAAGACGATTTTGCTTCTGTAAAATTTACCACACTTAAAGGACTCATATACGGAGCCATGGCCACTGGTCTCACCTTATTTCAGTAAGAGTAGAGGCCGTGGTGACTGATCGAAGTCAGCTTTTGTTTTAAACTACTTTCATGAACGAAACCTACTTTACACCTTTTGTTAAATGATGAATGATGATGACCCTTAAGACCTTATTTACATACTTTTAAACCTATTAAGATGATTTACTGACTTAGTACTATTTTCCTTAGGTTGAGGACCTTCGTACCGATTACTTGCACACCTTTTCTGAACCGACTTTACGACTACATTATCATTGTGAGTTATAGCATTCCCTTCTTACTTTAACTTATTTTGGGAACTGAGAATACATGCGCATTTTATGTTTTACATACTAGGCACGAGTACTTAAACTTATATATGTGTGGGTTATACAACGGCATAAACATTCCCTTTAGCTCGGTAACGTTTAATCATTGGTTTTTGAACCGTGAACGCGAATCTTAGAAATGGATCTATAGGGTTTGACATCCCCACTCGGGCTAGTAGCGCTAGCATTTAATGAGTGTTTAATACTTCGTAGACATACGCACTTGCCAAGTGTACTTTCAGGGGGTATAAACGTTAAGTTAGTTACCAAGTGCCCACGGTTAACATATACTTTATCATACTGTTTTGAAACGCTCTTTGTAGCACTGAAATCTCGTGGCCTACCTTACTTACTGTTATACTTAAACTATAGCTCACCAACCTTTGTGTTGACGTTTTTAAGCATGTTTTTCTTAGGTGCTTGAGGTTAGCTTCCGCTGTGTACTAGTCGTGCTGTAGACACACGCTGCTTAGAGTTGTTATCGCATGAACTACTTTACCTTGCATTCAAACTTTAGTACTTTTGAACTATGACTTGTAACGACCATTGTGGTCACATAAACGTATTATTTGCTTCTACTTAGTGAAGCATGCTTTTGGATTGTAAAACATTCGATTTTGTTTTAGACATCACTTTATTTATGAATGCAAACTCTTTTTAAAATCGCATATAGTACTTAACCTTGTAATGATCCTGTTGTTGATGATTCGTACACGATGGTTTTGTACGGGGCATCACATTTGGTATCAGAGCATTGGTTGTAGGGAATTAGGTTGCATTAGTGAGTCTAAGACCCGACCAAGTAGGATTCGCTAATAGGACTAATCTACAACTTGCTAGTTTACGTGTTTCTGCTGAACTTACTGCATGCTGCTACTTACTTTCACTGCTATATGCCATATGTTACTACATGATTTCACTACTGTATGATATTACTTGCTTTCGATTGCATGCTACCTTCATACGATTTGCTGTTATTGCCATGCTACTTATTGTTATACATGATTTAAACTGTTGGCCTAATACGTGCTTGCTTTATGACTTACTGACATGGAAAATTTATTTTCCTTGTTCAGATGTCGGATGTACCACCTGCTAACATTTTGGGCAGTTTAGACTCTTCAGCTACTCCACCTACCATCGTTGCCGATCCACCGATCCCGATACGCACGAGTGACCCCGGCGCTTCATCTTCCGGGACTAGCAGCCAGCCGCCTGCACCAGTGGCTACTATTGATGGACACGCAGACCCTACGGAGATTCCAGCTCCGTCTGCTCCCGGATCCTCGGAGTCACAGCCCCGCATCGGTGGTGTTGTGATCCTCGCGGAGTTCGGGGAAGGGCCATTCCATAACCATATGCGCATGCCGTGCCGACGCACTCCAGATGGACGTTTAGTGCCGATTCCCCCATTCAGATACAGACAGATGATGGCCGCTCATGGACGACCAGTTCAGCCACCCGTGTCACCACCACATGATTCTGATGATCCTTCATCCGATGACTCCTCTACAGATGACTCCAGTGACTCCGACGAAGAGAACCTTGATGACGTACCTATACAGGCACCCTCCACCCCGCCGAAGAAGCGGTACCGTCCTTATGGCACCGTCATTCCAGGGGTGAATGGAGGTCGTGCTTTCACTGACGCTTTTGGTCGGCGTCGTAGGGTTACTGCCCTTAAGCGGCTTGTGCCGTACCCTGCCGACCCACTCATACGTAAGGCACCTCGTTACGTGCTGACTATTTCTGGAGCCGGGACATCTGCACCCCGTTTCGTGCGGTCTGCACCACCTGCACCACCGGCACCACCTGCACCACTCGCGCCACCGGCACCACCTGCACCGCCTGCTCCACCATCTCCCACTGTCGAGGAATTGACAAGGGAGGTGGAGACCCTCCGAGCTCGAGTAGCTGAGCTTGAGGAGCAGATGTCTCAGGTCATGGACATCCTTCACCCACCTTCACCGTAGGACTTTTGTATTTAGATTTCATTATGTAATCTAGTCGTAGTTTATTGTATTACTTATGTATTGTACGAACTTATTCGGATGTATGAAACTTATTATTATTATTAATGGAACTTTGCGTTATTTAATTCTTGCACGATGTTCTATTTACATTACTGTACGATGATTCTGTGGTATTTGTACCTAGATGCGTTATTTAATAACATGTGATGTATTGATTCCATGTTGGTTACTATATACTGTATTATTACTACTTGCATACTGGATTTTGACTTGAGTCAAAAATTTTATTTAGAACATCATGGCTAACGGTCGATCCACACCTACTGCTGCTCAAATTGAAGAGATGATCCAAGAACGTGTAGCCGCAGCCCTAGCAGAAAGAAACCTTCAAGCTCCACCGCCACCACCACCGGTTATCCCACCCGTTCGAAATGGGTGTACTTACAAGGAATTCCAGAGCTGCAAACCACATAACTTCAGTGGAACCGAGGGACCGGTTGGTCTCACCAGATGGTTCGAGAAACTTGAATCAGTATTCCGAGTTAGCAACTGTTCGGAGGACAATAAAACCAAGTTTGCTTCGTGCACGCTATCTGACGGCGCGCTAACGTGGTGGAACACGTTAGCTCAAGCGAAAGGCATTGATGAGGCGTATGCTACGCCATGGGGGAATTCAAAGCAGCTATGATTGATGAGTATTGTCCGAGAACCGAAATCCAGAAGATGGAAATCGAATTTATGCAGTTAAAGGCCGTTGGGAACGACCTTGATGGTTACAACAGGAGATTTTTGGAACTAGCCCTGATGTGTCCGACCATGGTCACCCCGTAATTCAAGCGTATGGAGAGATACTTCTGGGGATTCCCTAAGTCTATCAAAGGAAACGTCACATCGTCCAAACCACCTAATGTTCCCGAAGCAATGCGCATGGCGCATACTCTCATGAACCAAATCATTATTGATGAGCCGGAAAAGGCTAAGTTTGAAGCTGGTAGTAGCGAAAAGCGAAAGTGGGATGACAACAACAACAACAACAACAACAACAACAACAACAACAACAACAACAACAACAACAACAACAACAACAACAACAACAACAACAACAACAACAACAACAACAACAACAACAACAACAACAACAACAACAACAACAACAACAACAACAACAACAACAACAACAACAACAACAACAACAACAACAACAACAACAACAACAACAACAACAACAACAACAACAACAACAACAACAACAACAACAACAACAACAACAACAACAACAACAACAACAACAACAACAACAACAACAACAACAACAACAACAACAACAACAACAACAACAACAACAACAACAACAACAACAACAACAACAACAACAACAACAACAACAACAACAACAACAACAACAACAACAACAACAACAACAACAACAACAACAACAACAACAACAACAACAACAACAACAACAACAACAACAACAACAACAACAACAACAACAACAACAACAACAACAACAACAACAACAACAACAACAACAGGGGAGAACCTATGACCAGACCCCCGCCAAGAGGCACAACAACGGTGGAAACCCCAACCCCAACAACAATACCAACTCCAACCCGAACTACAAAGGAACCTTACCACAATGCAAGCGGTGCTACAAGCACCATACTGGATATTGCAATGTTGTCTGTGAGAAGTGTCAACGGGCTGGGCATATAGGGAAAGACTGCAAGGTCACCACTTTGAATGGGAAGCCGAACACCAATGGACCGAAAAAGTGCTACGAATGCGGACAGACGGGCCATTTCAGAAATGCGTGCCCAAACAAGCGAAAAGACGGTGGACCACCCCGTGGTAGAGCTTTTAATGTTAATGCAAGGGACACACGCAAAAACCCCGACTTGGTGACAGGTATATTCAAAATCAACAATCTTTTAGCTTCTGTCTTGTTTGATACTGGTGCGGATAGAAGTTATGTATGTAGACATTTTTGCGATAAGATTAATTGGTCATTAGTCCCGTTAAAAGAGAGTATGCTTGTCGAGGTCACCAATAGAAAACTTGAAAAGGTTGACCATATTAGTCGTGGAGCTATTATCAACATAGCTGGTTCAGATTTTAAAATTGACTTGATACCTATCAAACTGGGAAGTTTTGACGTGATCGTCGGTATGGATTGGTTGAGCAAGATAAAGGCCGATATTATCTGTGGAGATAAAGCACTTCGTATACCACAAGGAGATGGCGAACCACTGGTTATCTATGGAGAGAGATGTACCTCGAAGTTGAACCTCATTAGTTGCGTGAAAGCGCAAAAGATTATGAAGAAGGGACGTTTTGCTGTCCTAGTACATGTGAAAGCGGTGGAAACTGAGGTGAAGGGCGTGAACGACGTTCGAATTGTGAACGAATTTTTTGATGTCTTCCCAGAGGAATTGCCTGGATTACCGCCACAGATAGCAGTAGAGTTTCAGATTGATTTAGTGCCAGGAGCTGCACCTGTAGCTCGCGCACCTTATAGACTCGCACCTTCTGAGATGCAAGAATTATAGAGTCAACTACAAGAACTACTTGATCGAGGATTTATCCAACCAAGCTTCTCGCCTTGGGGCGCACCTGTGTTGTTTGTGAAGAAGAATGATGGATCCTTCCGTATGTGTATCGACTACCGTGAACTCAACAAATTAACTATCAAGAATCGGTATCCTCTTCCACGAATTAATGACCTTTTTGATCAACTACAAGGATCGAGTGTCTACTCAAAGATCGATTTGCGATCTGGTTATCACCAGTTGAGGGTGAAGGAAAGTGACGTGATGAAAACTGCATTCAGGACCCGTTACGGTCATTATGAGTTTCTCGTGATGCCATTCGGGTTGACAAATGCACCTGCCGTGTTCATGGACCTCATGAATCGTGTCTGCAAGCCTTACTTGGATAAGTTTGTTATTGTCTTCATAGATGATATTCTCATCTACTCTAAGAGCGAAGAAGAGCATGAACAACACCTCCGACTAGTACTTGAACTCTTGAGACAAGAGCAACTTTACGCCAAATTCTCCAAGTGTGAATTTTGGTTGAAGGAAGTTCAATTTCTGGGTCATGTTGTGAGCGACCAGGGTATCAAAGTCAATCCCACCAAGATTGAAGCCATCAGCAAGTGGGAGACCCCCACTACGCCAACTCACATTCGCCAATTCCTAGGTCTCGCCGGTTATTACCGAAGATTCATCGAAGGATTTTCTCTGATTGCGCGTCCTTTGACCGCGCTGACTCACAAGGGCAAGAAGTTCATTTGGGAACCCGCACACGAATCAGCATTCCAAACTTTAAAGAAGAAGTTAACCACCGCACCTATCCTATCACTTCCTGAGGGCAATGACGACTTTGTTGTTTATTGCGATGCATCGAAAAGTGGTTTTGGTTGTGTACTGATGCAGCGATCAAAGGTTATTACCTATGCCTCCCGCTAATTGAAGATTCACGAGCGGAACTACACTACTCACGATCTCGAACTTGGAGCCATTGTCTTTGCACTCAAATTGTGGAGACATTATTTGTATGGAACTAAGAGCACTATCTTCACCGACCACAAGAGTCTCCAGCACATATTCGATCAGAAGCAACTGAATATGTGACAGCGTCAATGGATTGAGACGTTCAACGACTACGATTGTGAACTCCGTTATCACCCTGGCAAGGCTAATGTTGTAGCTGACGCTTTAAGCCGAAAGGAGAGGATGGCACCTCTTCGTGTTAGGGCTCTGAACATAACCATCCATTCGAACCTCAACAGCCAGATCAGAGTAGCCCAAGATGAGGCTCTCAAGGAGGAGAACATATCTCACGAACATTTGAACATACTTGTCTCTCGATGCGAGGTTAGGGAGTCTGGACTCCGATGTTATGCCGGAAGAATTTGGGTACCTTATTATGGAGATCTACGAAACCTGATACTTGATGAAGCACACAAATCGAGATATTCAATTCACCCCGGTGCGGGCAAGATGTACCACGACCTTAAAGAACAGTATTGGTGGCCGAATCTTAAGAAGGACGTCGCGATTTATGTTGGTAAGTGTTTGACTTGCTCGAAGGTTAAAGCCGAGCATCAGAGACCTTCTAGTTTGCTTCAACAACCAGAAATCCCACAATGGAAGTGGGAACGGATAACAATGGATTTCATCACCAAGCTACCAAAGACGGTGGGCGGATATGATACCATTTGGATTATTGTTGACCGCCTTACTAAATCTGCACACTTCCTAGCGATGAAGGAAACAGATACAATGGAGAGACTTGCTCAACTATACATCAAGGAGGTTGTATCTCGTCATGGTGTACCTTTATCAATCATCTCCGATTGCGATCCCCGTTTTGCTTCTAGATTTTGGCGTTCTTTGCAAGAAGCCATGGGAACTCGTCTCGACATGAGTACTGCGTATCATCCACAGACTGACAGACAGAGTGAATGAACGATTCAGACCTTGGAGGACATGTTACGTGCATGTGTCATTGATTTTGGAAAGGCTTGGGAAAGACATTTGCCACTCGCCGAATTCTCGTACGACAACAGTTATCACTCTAGCATTAATACTGCACCTTTTGAAGCATTGTATGGCCGTAAGTACCGATCTCCTATTTGTTGGGCCGAAGTAGGTGAAAAGCAAATCACCGGACCCGAGGTATTCCACGAAACGACGGAGAAGATTGCTTAGATCCAAGCTAGACTTAAGACTGCCCGTGATCTTCAAAAGAGTTATGCCGATCTTAAACGTAAGGACTTTGAATTCAACGTGGGCGACCATGTAATGTTAAAGGTGGCACCTTGGAAAGGTGTGAATCGTTTCGGAAAGCGTGGGAAGTTAAACCAACGATACATTGGTCCTTTTGAAATCTTGGAACATGTTGGACCCGTTGCTTACCGTTTGGATCTACCAGTACAATTGAGCTCAGTCCATCCTACTTTCCACGTGTCAAACTTGAAGAAGTGTCTTGCGGCACCGGAACTTGTCATACCACTGGAAGAACTTACAATTGACGACAAACTCCACTTCGTGGAAGAACCTGTTGAAATTATGGATCGTGAGATCAAAACTTTGAAACGCAACAAGATTCCGATCGTCCGGGTGCGATGGAATGCTAAACGAGGACCTGAGTTTACTTAGGAGCGAGAGGATCAAATGATGCAAAAGTATCCTCACCTTTTCCCGACTCCTCCATCTACCTCAGCTTAAATTTCGGGACGAAATTTTCTTTAACAGGTGGGTAATGTAATGACCCTGGATTTTCCAACATTTATTTATTAATAATTGTTATTATTAATACGTGTGATTAAACAAATGTATGTTATTACATTTACATGTTGCCATAATTGCCCGTACTTGACTTTAATTGCCCGAAACGTCTTTGTGACACCCGGAACTTACACGAATAATATTTTCACATATTATTTACATTCATGATTAGTTTTATTATCATTTTAATTAACTATGGTGATTAGTTAGTTACTTGGGCTTTAATTGGATTTATTTGTTAAATACTTGAACTTGGGCTTGACTAGTGTAATGGACTCATGACTTTGGGCTTATAAGCCCACCCTACTTCCTATATGGACTTAACTAGCCCAACATTACATGTAAGTATCACCTTAATTTGTAACTAGTTAGTTTATGCAAATGGGAATCTAGTTAACATGTAATCCCCATGCACATACCTCTTTTAACCACCTTTTAACATCTTTACATGCTAGTAACCTTTGAACCTAACCCTTCTTCCCTCTTTTTTCTGCTGAATGCCGTGGGCATTGTGACCATGTAGCGTGTTCAAATTCTTTTTTTTTTGTATTACATTTACTTGCATTTACTCTTTCATTTTACACACACATTACTTCTCACTTTTCTCTCAAACTTTCTCTCATATTCTCTCTAATCTTGTAAGCAACTTGAACTACTTTTCTCTTCTTCTTTTCTTTACAAAACCGAATTATACAACCCTTAAATCATCATCATTTTTGTTCTTTGTTGTTATTTGTTTGTAGTTGTTAGTTGTTATTACTTTGTTACTTTGTTACTTACTTACATATACAAGAATCAAACTCACTAGTTTCATTCTTCATTTATCTTGTAATTTCAAGAACATACAAGAACTAAACTTACTAGTTTATGTTCTACATATATTGTTTCAAAAGATAGTAAGTTCATGTGTTGAAAGCATACTTGTGAATCATGTTTGTAAACTTTAAAGTTTACATTCTTAAAGATCAAACTTAGGCTTGAATCTTTAAAGTATGCAACCCATGAACTTATTTACTTGTTTACTTAGTTTATGTCTTCATTTTATGCACTTTAATTTCATGTAGTTAGTTTAAATGGTCAAGTACTACAAGTTAGTCTTGATCCCATATTATCTTGAACTAAAAGTTAACTTAAAAGTTCAAGAACATGTAAGTAAACTTTCTATTACTATAACTTTGTACACTTATGCTTGATCTAGACTTTTGGGTCTTGGATCTTTAAGATCTAACTAAGAACTATGTTCTACATCTTAAGATCTTGATTTCATAAGTTCATTTCAAGATTGTAACTTATTATTAGTCTTAAAGTTCATGTATGTGTTAGATCTAAGACTTTGATGTAACTTTGGTTCATCAAAACACTTGCAACACTTAAGTGAGTTGTGCTTCATGTCTTAGACTTACACTTGGGTTATGATGGTCAAACCATGGTAAAGATGATGTAAACACATCAATGAGTTGTACACTTGAAGCTATAGGCATCAAGGATGAGAACCATGATGAACATCAAGCACCAAACCCACCGGAACCCATTTATCTTTCTTTTTCTGTTTACAGCCTACTGTTCTGCTGTTTCTGTAACAGACCAGTAAACCTGGGCTGCTATAACCTTGATTTTCGAATATATATTTTCGATTAGATAACTTTTCATATAGGACTCGACTTAATCCGAGTTACGGTTTAGGATTTATGGCCCTCCGATCGTCACTATGTCCTTTAACGTTGTGCAGAAATTTCTGACCTACTTGCACTTAGACCGTCGCCATGGTCAAACGAAGACGAGTTTGCTTCTATAAATTTTACCACACTTAAAGGACTCATATACAGAGCCATGGCCACTGGTATCACCTTATTTCAGTAAGAGTAGAGGCCGTGGTGACTGATCGAAGTCAGCTTTTGTTTTAAACTACTTTCATGAACGAAACCTACTTTACACCTTTTGTTAAATGATGAATGATGATGACCCTTAAGACCTTATTTACATACTTTTAAACTTATTAAGACGATTTACTGACTTAGTACTATTTGCCTTAGGTTGAGGACCTTCGGACCGATTACTTGCACACCTTTTCCGAACCGACTTTACGACTACATTATCATTGTGAGTTATAGCATTCCCTTCTTACTTTAACTTATTTTGGGAACTGAGAATACATGCGCATTTTATGTTTTACATACTATGCACGAGTACTTAAACTTATATATGTGTGGGTTATACAACGGCATAAACATTCCTTTTAGCTCGGTAACGTTTAATCATTGGTTTTTGAACCGTGAACGCGAATCTTAGAAATGGATCCATAGGGTTTGACATCCCCACTCGGGCTAGTAGCGCTAGCGTTTAACGAGTGTTTAATACTTCGTAGACATACGCACTTGCCAAGTGTACTTTCAGGGGGTATAAACGTTAAGTTAGTTACCAAGTGCCCACGGTTAACATATACTTTATCATACTGTTTTGAAACGCTCTTTGTAGCACTGAAATCTCGTAGCCTACCTTACTTACTGTTATACTTAAACTATAGCTCACCAACCTTTGTGTTGGCGTTTTTAAGCATGTTTTTCTCAGGTGCTTGAGGTTAGCTTCCGCTGTGTACTAGTCGTGCTGTAGACACCCGCTGCTTAGAGTTGTCATCGCATGAACTACTTTACCTTGCATTCAAACTTTAGTACTTTTGAACTATGACTTGTAACGACTATTGTGGTCACATACACTTATTATTTGCTTCTACTTAGTGAAGCATGCTTTTGGATTGTAAAACATTCGATGTTGGTTTAGACATCACTTTATTTATGAATACAAACTCTTTTTGAAATCGCATATAGTACTTAACCTTGAAATGATCCTGTTGTTGATGATTCGTACACGATGGTTTTGTACGGGGCATCACATTTAAAGTTCAATGGCGTCGTAGTAAGGGTTTCGAGTTTACTTGGGAGCCCGAAGAGTTTGTATTGGTTTATCTTCCTTCTTGTCATGCGGCTTGGATCGCGAGGACGCGCTCTGATTTAAGTGGAGGAGAGTTGTAACACCCCGTTTTCCCGTGCACGTCTAAAGGTACAAACTTAATTATTAGCACGTTTGTAAATGAGCCTAGTGTTAGTTAATGAGTATATATATGTATATACATATGTATGTGTGTCACATTGGTATTGAGTCGTATGAGGCTTAAGGTCGAAGCTTAGACGAGCATAAGAAGAGTGAATGAGGTGTGTTAGTGGTTTGAGCCATCATTTTATGCTAACTTGTCGAAGGGATCAGGATCAGGCCACTGCTGCGCCGCGAGAAATGGGTCCGCGACGCGATAAGCAAAGCAAATCTGGATCAGAACATGAGTTAAGAGTGGTGGTTTTTCCTTTGTAACGTCGCGCCGTGCCACGGCAATTCTGCAGTTCTGATTCCGGTTTTAGCTTAAATTAAATGACTTTAAGGGACAAAATGGTAATTTGACATGTAAATCTGATGGGGGCATTAACTCTCCACCGCACATCCATTTATTTCATTTCCTTTTCCTTTTTCTTTCCTATTTCTCTCCCAAAACACAAAACCTACTTAGTTTAATCTTCAGATTTGGAGTTGGAGATTTGTGAATCAAACCTAGGAGCGAGATTTAAAGTTGTTCTCCTTGTTACTAGCTACAAGAAGATAGTCTTGGTAAGTTCTAACTTTATGTTTTAAGTTTTGATTGGGTAATGGCTAGGGTTTGGGTTACTAGAGATTTGTATGACCCATTTGAGAGTAAAATGGGCGAGTTTGTGTTATGTTGTTGTAGTGAAACCCTAATAGCCACAATTTAGGGTTTCGGCCTTGTGATTTGAGGTTGTAAGTGTCAATTGGTGTTGTTAATCACTAATGCACTTTAAGATTTATGAAAGAAGTGTAAATGGGTAAGTTTGACTTGATTGTGAATCTAAGAAATATAAAATGGGTCAAAATGTACTAGTTGACCCAATTAGATGAAATGGGTATGGATTACCCAAAGCTTTGTGTTAATTGAAGTTAATAGACTTTAATTCACTAGTATTAGTGATTAAAGTCGAGTCTTGGCCATTTATGGGCGGTTGTGGGTAGTTGAGTCATTTAATGCAAATTGGGTCATTAAATGCTCAAGTGGAGTATTGTGGTTAATCCCACTAGTTGTGAAATTGAATGTGCACTTAATGATTTAGGTACATTGCGTTGAAGCTCGAAGGTGCTAAATCATCATCCTTGTGATAAGGTGAGTGGAGTAATTATACGTATATGTATATGACGTATTTATTTGTGGGTGTTATGGTATGAACCATCGAGCCGGTAGTGCCATAACATATGTGTGATAAGATGTGAACCACGAGCCGGTAGCATCGAGTGTGAACCACGAGTTGGTATCACTATAAAATAAGATGTGAACCACGAGCTGGTAGCATCGAGTGTGAACCACGAGCCGGTAGCACTATAAAAGAGTATGACTCGAGCGTATGGTGTGAACCACTAGCCGGTAGCACCATAGCGTTATTGGTTAACCATATTGAGATTGGTGATTTGTTTAGCATATTATATATATATGATGAGTTGAGTATATGCTAATGAAGTGGCGTAATAATGTACGACTTGTGGGTGTTACGTTTATGTTGACATGTTATTTGAGTTACAAGTTCGTATGAGGTATTTGGTATTGTGATTGCAAATGGATAGGTTATATATATGTATGTATAATTGTTGCACTCACTAAGCATTGCTTAACCTCTCGTTGTTTACCATTTTATAGGTTCTGGCTTGGACAAGGGTAAGGGCATACGGTTGGATTAGTTGTCTCCCGTTTGTGTTGATAGGGGATGCTTTTGGGGATAGCTTTTGAAGTGGCCGAACGTTTTGGGTAGTTTAGCCCCAAACCATGCTCGAGTGTCGTTTGGATTATAAACTATCATTTGTTGTTGGTCAAACTTGTATCACATTCGTTAATGGCCTTTGTGCCTCTTTGTAAACATTAAACTCGTAATATGTTTTGACGAATCGTGTGGAATAGGTTACATATTTAATTGGCGCGTAAATGTGTATTATATTTTAAATAAAATAAAAAGATTTTATCGTACGGAGTACGGGTTGGGTTGTTTCAATTAAACATCAAATTTTTTGCTGAAATCATGTTGAGAAGGATCCTACCAAGAAGTTACTCAAGGAGATCGGTAATTTCTACATCTAAATACTCTTTAATTCGGATTTTTAGTGTTCTTGAATAAATTTATACCTAATTTGATTTTGATGATTTCTAGTTTAATTATGCTTAAATTGTTTATGTATTATGCTTGTATAACCTAGATTAATGTTATTTAACATGATTAGAAGCCTTAAACTTCAAATTTTGAGTAATCTAGGGTTTGTGTTCTTGAGTAAAATTGAGGCTTTTTGATATAAACAAGTTATGGCTGAATTTTGTTGTTAGTTTATACTAAATTGAGTAGTGTAACATGTTTAGGTTGCTAAATGATAAAAACTTTGATCTTAAACAAGATTTTTGAATATTAAAGTGGACTTTTTGAGTCAAAAATACATGAACTCGATTTAATTGATATGAATGCCACTTGGAACTCGTTTAATTGCTATAATGATTATTTTTGACATGATTTAGAAGATGAATGCTAAGGAACATTGTATACATTTTCATATATGTTTATTTGTAAAAGTGTAGAATTGTTAATATTGTGAAAATGCATATAAAGTTTAATATGGATTAAACATGTCAGTATGATTGTTTTGATTTATGATTCTGATAACACTAATGCATATTTGGATGCACAAAAATTGTGTTTAATGTGTTTTGCAGACTGAAAGGGGTGAATCTTCATCCGCATCTCAGGCTCACAATGCTCCTCCTGAGAATGCAGCAGAACAGGAGATTAACGACCAATATAGAAAAAATCTACCTCATCAATTCATTTCATATTCAAATATAGAATTGACAGATTTACACCCTAATTTAAGGTTTGATCGACATTGGATAGATTATCCAAAATATCAGAGGAACTTGCACACCCTTCAGTCTAATGTTGTTGAAGTACCCAGGGTAATAGATTGGGAACCGTTAGAAACAGTGGGATTGGCCGATCCAATCAGAGAATTACTTACACAAAGGTATGGTAATTCTACTTTTAATGATTGGGAACGTTTGTTTAATATACGTAGGCGTGTATATAGAGAATGGTGTGTGGAATTATTATGTAGTGTTGAAATAAATGATCGGGTAGCTACCTTAATCGATCGGAGTTTTATTAGATTTTTATTAGGAGGTGTGATGCGCCATATGTCTCTACTAGACATTGCTCAGGCTTTGTGTATATATACGCCTGAGGAACTAGCATCTACTGATTGTCAAAGGTTGATAGTTAATGGTAGGAGGGTTGATGAAAATTTTGATATGAATGGAATATGGAGTAGAATGACTAGATATAACCGATTTCTTGGGGGGAATAACTCTTATACTGATATTGATAGAGCTGAGCTGAGAGTAATCCATAGGTTCTTAGCAAACTCGATTACACAGCGAGGTAGGAACAAAGGGAAGGTAAATGCGAATGAGTTATTTTATCTCATGTGTATTCGAGACCCACAGAGCGCTGTGAGTATACCTTATTGTGTGGGTTATTATTTATCGGCTATGGCTAGGAGTATACGGCCTAATAGTATAATAGGAGGTGGTATCTTTGTTACTTTAATTGCTGAGTATCTCGGTGTCGATAGAAGTCAGGGGGGATTAATAATTGCAGCACCAGAACCCCGTGATACAATTGGTTTGAAAGTATATCATGGTGCTAAGGTTTTAAAAAATGACATAACGCTGCAGCACCATATGATGGCCATCATCCACAGGTCGAAAGAGATCAGCAGCAAGGTAATGCGGGAGGGGGGAATCAGATGACAGAAATGCAAATATTTATGGCTCAAATAAGTATAAAATGGATAGACAACGAGCATTTCTAGATTGGCAGTATCATCAAAACCAAATCATAAGTTATTGTGCACACATAAATACAAACTACATTCCTACTCCAATGCCCGTATTTCCTCCCTGGACTATACAAACCCGACCACCGTACCCTACATATGACCCAGCTCAAGCATTCTACAGCACATATGGCTATGAATGGAATCCCTACTGGCACCATCCTCATCAACCTTAATTTTCTTTTATGCCTATTTTTATTTATTTGGTAACTTGTAATTTTATACTTTTAATATTTCTTTTGATACTATAATAGTTTTTATAATTTTATAACTTTTATTATTAGATTTTTAATAATTTTTGAATGTGGGGTGATATACCCAACTTCAAAAATATGTATATATATGGATGTAGTTTATCTCATGTACAAAACAGGGTAAAATAGCGCATTTTCAAAGACTGACATTAAGTTCAGCAAAAGCAACTAATTTTGACGAAAATATGCAAAATATATGTGAAATAACAACTGCAGGAATAAACAAATGATGTGCACCATTTATCATTCAACATAAACAACAATATGTTTGAAAACTTTGGTAAAATTTAATCATTTTTCTACGCTAATCACCCTCAATAATTTAAATTGTTACTAATTTCTTGCAAATGAGTGCATTGCAAGATCTTAAGTGTGGGTAGGGGTTAAATTCTTTCGGATTTTTAAAAAAAAATTAATTTAAACACTTGGTTAACATTAAAATACTAGTAATGCAGTAGTTGTATTAGAATCTAGTGCTCTCTGATAATAAAGAACAGCCCTAGTCTTATATACTGACTACCCAATTCTAGTAAAAATTTTCAAAATTTTCAACTAAATGAACTCAAAATCATGTTTATACATATTTATGAACGATAAAACTAGGTGTTAACACTGAAATTATTGTTACCTCGAAAAGGACATAAATTGAGAAACAACCCAAAATGCTTGAATTCATTTAAAATGGAATAGAGGAAAATAAAAAGGCAAAGAAAGGAAAATAAAAGCCAAGTGTGAGAAAAATTTACCAAGTTATTTAAAACATATATCACATATTTGTGTACAAATAATTGAAGATACTTTTGTTTTGGACAATTTTATCAGTTTTACCCAATTTCTTATAATATATTTGAAAAAAATGTGCCACTTGATTTAAAAGGAAGTAAAGTCTTCCGAGAAAAAGACACGCTCTTCTTGATTTAGGTCAGGAAGTTGTCGTCCAGACCAGTTGTAGAGTCTACGAAAAACCTTGAAAAGTTTTCTCGAAAATCAGCTGGAAATCCACGGACCTCAGCATCAAACAGGGTCGCCAAGTGGTCAGACTTATCCTAACTATGAGAGGATCTGTCTCGTACAATGGGAGGCACCGTGCAAATTAGCTTATAAGACTAATAAATCAGATCCCCAGAAAGGATAATCTCCTTAAAGATAAAAAAATCAGCTTTTAAGCCTGATATTACTCAATCCTTAATATTGACCTTAAAACTTGAGAATTCAAACTCATGGAATTCAATGATATCTAAACTCGAGCTTGAACGAGAAAATATTTTGATCAAATTACAAACCGATTTGTTTTCTGAAACCCTATTTTCAATGCGTTCATTACCATTGAACGTAAAATCCTAAGAATTCACCAGAATTCATTAGGTCACCTGAACCAAATCGGGTGTTAACCGTAAGAACGGTGGTTGCATAACATGGTCGAAGACAGGACCTTGTGCCAGACTAAAAAACTATAGGGTGATCTTTACTATTGCTCCTACCAAGGATAGTAATTGCATCTGACACGATGTAGACCATAATAAAAAGCATGTCACGGGACATTGCCTTAACAGTTGCTTGTTCAACGCTTTCCTTTACAACTGGACAGTAGTTTACCGAAAGGTAATATACGGAGCAAGTATACTGGACGTGTTGCTTTCCCAATACAAGGTTAGCAAGTGGGTGACACAAAACCATAAGTTTTGAGCTAAAATTTTCAAATCTGAAACCCACGAAACCCACAAAAATAATTTGTAAACACCGGTGAAGGGTTATTCCGGAAAACTTATCTAGGGTAAAAGCTAGATTGAATTTTCAAAAAGATCAAATGTTTTCATAAAGATCCAATTTCCTTAAAGGATCTAAATTTTCATAGTCATGTGGGACTATAAACCACAATGTTACTACCATTGTTCATACCGTCGTATAAAAATCACTGATGTATAAAGTGTGAGGAATAATGAAGTGATTCTAGTAAAGATATATTCAAGTTCTATATTGCTTGAGGACAAGCAACGCTCAAGTGTGGGAATATTTGATAATGCTAAAAACGAACACATATTTCATAGCATTATCCTTCAAGAAATACAAGCTTTTAGTTGCAATTGTTCTATTTACAAGTGATATTCGTTTAAATAATAAAAGTTGAAGACAAAAGACAGATTCGAAAAATTGAAGACGCAAATGACCAAAAAGCTAAAAGTACAAAGTACAATCCAAGTGGTTCAAATTATTGATGAGAAACGTCTAAAAATTACAAGAGTACAAGCCGTGAAACACAAAGTACAATATATTAAATTGTACGAAAAGGCGTTCGAAAATCCGGAACCGAGACATGAACCAAATTTCAGCGTGCGACGCAACGGACCAAAAATTACAAATCAACTATGCACAAGAATATAATATAATATATAATTAATTATATATATTATTATATATTATAATTATACGCAGCCCACGTTTTGAATTTGATTTATGAGCTGGATTCCATACCTCTGCACTCGCGGAACTTTGATGAAGAAAACCCCCGCACTCGCAGAGCTCAACAGTGAAACGTGGGCCTATAAAAGGCCGCGCATTCTGATCGATTCATTACCCCTTTTCTTTCTTTTCTATATACGTAAAAATATATATATATATATATATATATATATAATTTTAATTTTAATTTTAATTTAAGTTTAATAATAATAAGGTTATAGTGGCGAATTTTTTAAGTTTGTAAGTCGAAATTATGTCCGTGTAACACTACGCTATTAATACTCATTGTAAGTTACGTTCAACCTTTTTAAATTAATGTCTTGTAGCTAAGTTATTATTATGCTTATTTAAGCAGAAGTAATCGTGATGTTGGGCTAAATATTAAAGACAGGGTTATTGGGCTTTGTACCATAATTGGGGTTTGGACAAAAGAACGATACTTGTGGAAATTAGACTATGGGCTATTAATGGGTTTTATATTAACTAAACGATACCTCGTTAATTTAATATTAAAGGTTACAATTCGATGTATATATAAATAACCACATACGCTTAATCGGGTACGGGGGCGGGATATCTATAAATACCGATAATTGTTCATTTTACCGGATACGGGAACGGATTAATAGTCAATGGACTCGTTGAAACAGGGGTAGATTACATTCAAGGGTAATTGGTGTAATTGTTAACAAAGTATTGAAAACTTGGATTACACGCAGTCGATAACCTGGTGTATTCATTAAACAAAGTATTAAGACCTTGTTACAGTTCGAGTCCCCAATTAGTTGGAATATTTGACTTCGGGTATAAGGATAATTTGACGAGGACTCTCGCACTTTATATTTATGACTGATGGACTGTTATGGACAAAAACCGTATGGATATATTGAATAATCCAGGACAAAGGACAATTAACCCATGGTAATAAACTAAAATCAAAACGTCAAACATCATGATTACGGAAGTTTAAATAAGCATAATTCCTTTATTTTATATCTTATCGCATTTTTATTTATCGTCATTTTATTTATCGCACTTTAAATTATCTCACTTTTATTATCGTTATTTACTTTACGCTTTAAATTAAGTTATTTGTATAATTAATATTTTACATTAGGTTTTAATTGTGACTAAAGTTTTAAAATCGACAAACCGATCATTAAACGGTAAAACCCCCTTTTTATAATAATAATAATATTACTTATATATATATATATATATATATATATATATATATATATATATTCAAATATAGTTTTAAAATATAGCGTTAAACTTGGCTAGTTCCCTGTGGACGAACCGAACTTACTAAAAACTAAACTACTGTACGATTAGGTACACTGCCTATAAGTGTTGTAGAAAGGTTTAGGTATATCCACTCTATAAATAAATAAATAACTTGTGTAAAATTGTATCGCATTTAATAGTATTTTGAAATAAAAATATAACTATTTCGTATACGCTGCTGCACACATCATGGCCCTTCTTTCCGCGTCCGAAACAAATAATGTTGGCATTTTCTGTTCCTTTATTCCCTGGTCCGTAAACTTCACATTTTGCCGCACTATGCCCCATTCTATTACACTTGGTACATGTTACCGAACAATAAATATCCGGATGGTACCCTTCACACCTTTTGCACGAAATTTTCTGGTTTTTGTTGCCATTGTTTTTATTGAGATGGTTGTTGTTGCGATTGTTATTATTGTTGGGATGGTGGTTGTAGTGGTTGTTGTTGTTGGGATTATTGTTGTTGCGTTTGTTGTTGCAAAAATTGGTGCGATTGTAGTATTGATTGTTGTGTTGATTGTTGAAGCGATAGTTACTGTTGTTGTGTTGGTGACTTTTGTCACTGTTTTCTTCCCACTTCCTCTTGACTTGTTTCGTGTTGGCTTCTTCGGCCGCCTGCTCTTTAATTCTTCCCTTAATTTGATTTATGAGTTTATGAGCCATTCGACTTGCCTTTTGTATGGAGACGGGCTCGTGTGAACTCACATCTTCTTGAATTCTTTCTGGTAACCCTTTTACAAATGCGTCGATCTTCTCTTCTTCATCTTCGAACGCTCCGGGACATAATTGGCACAATTCTGTGAATCGTCGTTCGTACGTGGTAATATCAAACCCTTGTGTTCGTAACCCTCTAAGCTATACCTTGAGCTTATTGACCTCATTTCTGGGACGGTACTGCTCGTTCATTAAGTGTTTGAATGTTGACCATGGTAGTGCGTAAGCAGCATCTTGTCCCACCTACTCGAGATAGGTGTTCCACCATGTTAACGCAGTACCTGTGAAGGTATGCGTAGCGTACTTTACTTTGTCTTCTTCAGTGTACTTACTTATGGCAAACACCGATTCGACCTTCTCGGTCCACCATTTCAATCCGATTGGTCCTTCGGTTCCATCGAATTCTAGAGGTTTAAAGGGAGTGAATTCTTTGTAGGAGCATCCTACACGATTTCTTGTGGAATTAGTTCCACTGCTAGAACCAGAGTTACTGTTGTTATTTTGCATTACGGCCTGCACTGCGGCTATGTTTGCAGCAAGAAAGGTACGGAATTCTTCTTCACTCATATTCATGGTGTGTCGAGTAGTCGGTGCCATTTCCTTCAAAAATAGCCAAAAGAAATGAGTTAATCATATTGAATATTAAGAGTAGTCAATAGTATTTTGTAGCATAATATGAACTTATTTATAAAAGCTTTTTCTTCATATTAGCGTTTTATAAGTTTTAATTCGGGTAGTACCTACCCGTTAAGTTCATACTTAATAGCTAAAATACAATTCAACTACTACAATTCTATATGAGTAACTGATTACAATAATATTACACGTTCAAACTTTTATACAGTATTTTACAAACTTACAATACCGCTATTTTACATATAGCTTGAAATATAGCACACAATAACATTGATACAAGGCAATTGCGAAGACAATTCTAGTTTAACGCAAGTCGTTCCGCTAAAGCAATAAAGATACGTAATTCACATGCATTCTGGTTGTACTAATATTATTTCCTTATGTGGAAGATAACCATTGTAACCATTGGCTAGGCAGCATGTTATAACGTCGTCAAAAGTACGAGGGTTTCGTAATGCCCAGCAGCCCCGTAACAATCTAAAAACCTTGTTTCTCACCCCAAATACCAAATCCGTCACTTATGGGAAGGTTTTATTTAAAAGTTGTAATCCGATGTTCTTTTTCTCACTTTGGTGAGAAGCGAACATCACTAACCCGTAAGCATAACATGCTTCTTTATGTTGCATGTTAGAAGCTCTTTCTAAAGCACGAAGTCCTATGTTGAGATATGTTGAGTCAAAATAGGTTCTTAACCCGTAGCGTAAAATTGCACTTGGGTTCCCCGCATTTAACGCTTTAAAGAAAACACGGCGTAACTTAAGGTCTCCCCAATGTGATATACCCCATCTTTCCAAAGAAAGCCTTTTATAAACTAAGTCATGCCTGGAACGTTCTTCAAATGTTCTACAAACTAATTTTACCGTAAATAATTGTGCCGGCGAATTCTGACCGACTCTAGACAAGATTTCATCAATCATATCCCCGGGTAGGTCTTCTAAAATTTTTGGTTGTCTATCCTTAACATCCATTTTGTGTTTTTATACTGTAAAAATAGACGAGGGTTAGATTCATAAAAGATACTTAACAAATAATACAAGAAATTTTTACATATATCATAAAAGCACAAGCACACTATATTACATCGCATGATTACAACTCTTTATTCCGACTCACTTGTTTCTTCTTCTTCGGACTTGGTTTGTTTCGCTAATTTCCTAGGGATATATGGTGCTCCCCTAATATGAGCCGTTCTTTTCACAAACGGTCTGGAAAAACCTGGTGGCTTAGATGTTCCCGGGTTAGAGCTAAAACTTAAAAAATACGGGTGTTGACGTTATTTCCCATCGGGATATTTCATGTTAACATAGAGGTCATCGGGGTTGGAATTAGGTTTCTCTATTTTGATGCCTTTTCCCTTATTATTTTCTTTTGCCTTTTCAAATTGGGTCGGGGTAATTTCTATTACATCATCGGAATCCTCATCGGGATCCGATTCATCGAAAAATTGGTAGTCTTCCCAATATTTTGCTTCCTCGGCAGAAACACCATTGACCATTATTAATTTTGGTCCATTGGTTGAGGGTTTTCTTTTATTTATCTGTTTTTCAGTGGTTTCTAATATTTCCTCCTCCGGAACCTTTTCTTCTTCTGGTTCCTCTTCTTCCGGTTCCTCTTCTTCTGGTTCCTCTTCTTCCGGTTCCTCTTCTTCCGGTTCCTCTTCAGGAATTTGTGAGTCTTCCCAATATATATTCGACTCTTCATTATTATTAGGTGAGTCAATGGGAATTGTCCTAAAGGTAGACATCTATCACACAATATCAAACACATTAAGAGATTTAAATCACATAATATTTACATGTTAATAATATATAGTTTTTAACAAAAAAATGTTAAGCAATCGTTTTTCAAGTAAACACGGTCGAAGTCCAGACTCACTAATGCATCCTAACAAACTCGGTTAGACACAATAATGCAAATTTCTGGTTCTCTAAGACCAACGCTCGGATACCAACTGAAATGTCCAGTTCATATCGATTATAAACATTTCATATTAATTGATTTCCTTGCGAGGTATTGACCTCTATATGAGACATTTTTCAAAGACTGCATTCGTTTTTAAAACAAACCATAACCTTTATTTTATCGTTAAAGGTTTTAAAATCATAACGTAGATTATCCAGTAATGATAATCTAAAAGATAACATTTTTCACACTATCATTACATAATGGTTTACAATAATATTACACATCGATTTAAATCTCCGAATGCAGTTTTTAAACAATATATTACAAGCATGCTGACTCCAATTCTTGTCTTTAATTAGCATGCAAAAACGAAAGCTCTTAATAATCACCTGAGAATAAACATGCTTAAAAACGTCAACAAAAATGTTGGTTAGTTATAGGTTTAACCTATATATATCAAATTGTAATAATAGACCACAAGATTTCATTTTTCATAAACATCCATCTCATATCAGGCATTTCGCATAAACTGTATAGAGATAAAAATCATTCATATGATGAACACCTGGTAACCGACATTAAAAAAACACGTCTATAATATCCCCATCATTCCAGGACTCTCATCGGACATGATAAAATCGAAGTACTAAAGCATCCGTAAACCGGATAGGGTTTGTTAGGCCCAATAGATCTATCTTTAGGATTCGTATCAATTAGGGTTTTTGTTCCCTAATTCTTAGATTACCAGACTAAAAAGGGTGATATTCGGTAATAATAATTCAACCATAGAATGTAGTTTCGCATACTTGTGTCGATTTTGTAAAATATTTATAAAACTGCATGTATTCTCATCCCAAAATATTAGATTTTAAAAGTGGGACTATAACTCACTTTCACAGATTCTTAATTCACTGAGAATTAGACTTGGCCACTGATCGATTCACGAACCTATAACAAATATATACATATATATCAAAGTATGATCGAAATATATTCACAATATGTTTTATTACGTTTTAACGATTTAAGTTTGTTAAGTTAGCAGTCCAACGTTGGTAATCTACAACTAGTTGTCCACAGTTAGATGTACAGAATTAAATCAATATATATTATCTCGAATCAATCCACGACCCAGTGTATACAAGTCTCAGGCTAGATCACAACTCAAAGTATATATATTATTTTAGAATCAACCTCAACCCTGTATAGCTAACTCGAACATTACTGCATATAGAGTGTCTATGGTTGTTCCCAAATAATATATATAGATGGGTCGATATGATATGTCAAAACATTGTATACGTGTCTATGGTATTCCAAGATTACATAATATATGTTAGAATACATGTATAATACAATATAAGTTAGTTAAGTTATGATTTGTATATATTTGTTACAAATTTCACGTAGCTACAACAAGTAAAAATATCCAATTTTGTTTTACCCATAACTTCTTCGTTTTAAATCCGTTTTGAGTGATTCAAGTTGCTATGGTTTCATATTGAACTGAAATTTATGAATATAAACAGAAAAAGTATAAGTTTATAGTCGGAAATATAAGTTGCAAGTCATTTTTGTAAGAGGTAGTCATTTCAGTCGAAAGAACGACGTCTTGATGACCATTTTGAAAAATATACTTCCACTTTGAGTTTAACCATGATTTTTGGATATAGTTTCATGTTCATAAGAAAAATCATTTTCCTAGAAGAACAACTTTTAAATCAAAGTTTATCATAGTTTTTAATTATCTAACCCAAAACAGCCCCCGGTTTCACTACGACGGCGTATGTCCAGTTTTACGGTGTTATTCGTATTTTCAGATTTTAAATCATTAAGTTAGCATATCATATAGATATAGAACATGTGTTTAGTTGATTTTAAAAGTCAAGTTAGAAGGATTAACTTTGTTTGCGAACAAGTTTAGAATTAACTAAACTATGTTCTAGTGATTACAAGTTATAATCTTCGAATAAGATAGTTTTATATATATGAATCGAATGATGTTATGAACATCATTACTACCGCAAGTTTAGTAGGTAAACCTACTGGAAGTGACAAAAAATGATCTAGCTTCAAAGGATCTTGGATGGCTTGAAAGTTCTTGAAGTAGAATCATGACATGAAAACACGTTCAAGTAAGATTTCTACTCGAATTAAGATTGTTATAGTTATAGAAATTGAATCAAAGTTTGAATATGAATTATACCTTGAATTAGAATGATAACATACTGTAAATAACAGAGGTTTCTTGATCTTAGATGATTACTTGGAATGGATTAGAAAGCTTGAAAGTAAACTTGTAAACTTTAAAGTGTTTATGAAGTGTTCTTGAGTAGTTGTTTTGTATGTTGATCTAGGTTAACTAAATTGAGCTAGATTGAGCTAGATTATGAAGAAAATGATGAAGAACACTTAGAACAATAAGAGAGAAATTGAGAGAGGGTAATTTGATGCATAAAAGTTGGAATGAAAATGTGTTTATGGTTGGTGAAGAAAAACGTGATCCTACCCTTGAATATAAGGTTCCATTAGTTTGTATTTTTGTTAGATATTTCATGCTAGTTGCCAAATGATGGTTCCTACATGTTTAGGTGACTCATTAAGGCTGCTAAGAGCTAATCAATGAAGTGTATATACCAATAGTATATACATTTAGAAGTTGTGTATTGTACGAGTACGAATACGGATTGAATACGAGTAAATAGTGTTACTGTAGTAAATAGTGTTTACTGTAGCAAATAGTATTGTAATGTAGCAAATAGTATTTTACTGTAGCAAATAGTAGTTACTGTAGCGAATGGCATTTTACTGTAGCAAAGCGAAAATTCACTGTAGCAAATAGTATTTTAGTTGTACATCTTTGATTTAATTGTATTTCTTCTTATATATATATATATATATATATATATATATATATATATATATATATATATATATATATATATATATAAAATAAAAACTTACATCATAAAAAAATAAAACGATTATATAATTATCACAAGTTATGACGTTCGTGAATCATCAGGCAAGCGGGGTGGTCAATTGTCTACATAAACTCATTTCAATTAATCAAGTCTTAACAAGTTTGATTGTTTAACATGTTGGAAACATTTATTCATGTAAATATTAATCTCATATAATATATAATCATGGAAAAGTTCGGGTCACTACATTTTTCAGCCAACGTTTTAAACTCGCGATTTCGACGCACGTTTTCAAGGCGCATTTTTTCCTGAGTTTTCGACCAGCGTTCTAGAGGCGTGTTTTCAACTCGCGATTTCGACGCGCGTTTTCGAGGCGTGTTTTTGATGGTTGAAAACGTTGGTAAAAACGGGCCTCGATTAACGTGCCTATAAAACGCGCATCGAAAAACACGCCATGAAAAAGCGCGTCTAAATCGCGAGTTGAAAACGAGTCTCTAGAACGCTGGTCGAAAACTTGGGTAAAAAATGCGTCTTGAAAACGGCCATCGAGAACGCGCATCGAAGAACGCGCCTTGAAAACGGGCATCGAAAACGAGCCTCAAAAACGCGCATCGAAATCGTGAGTTGAAAACGTGCATCGAAATCGCGAGTTGATAACAGTGGTCGAAAAAGGACTTGACATGTTATGCAAAGTTGACACTTAACTGAGAAAGTTAACAAAAGTTAACGACACCCCTCTTTTTGATTAACTTTTGAAAATAGACTTCTTTTTTTATGGCAGATTGATATAGATTACCGAAAATAGGAAAAGTGAAAAAATATGTTACTGTAGTACCTTTTTATGTAATTTGCCCCAATTAAAACCATATTCATTTTTTTTTTGAACGGCTATTTGCATCAGCGTATCATTTATTTCAACGACACTCATCATTTGCACACACACACGCTAGGAGGAAACTCTTCACACCCTTCAACACGGAGTACCCAGGTGCTTTGGACCGAACCTCGTAATACAGCCCGAAATGGAACTGCAAACGGGCCCATGTGATAAGCCCACAATATGAAACTTAGCACAGGGATCCTTGAGAAAACCTCCCCTCATAGGAATAGAACCCCCGCCTAATCGTTATAGAACAAGGGGCCCGCCCACACTTGAGCTTCTACCACTCAGGCTACTGCCTCGGTGGTAAAACCATATTCATTAGTTCAAATTTTTGTACAGGATGCAGTCTGCAAGTATGCCACATTATTTGTGGTCTTGGTGTAATGCCACTTCCCAAAGGAAATCAAAGTTATAGTGTGAATGTGATGTTGAATATCAAGAAATGTAGTTAGAACAGGGAAATAAGTCGTATAATTTGTACGTGTTTTTCAAAAGGTACCTATATTATATAGACAACTTAACTTACGGGGTACAACTTATATTTTATTATTAGTTGCATATATCAAACTTTTGAATTTTACTATATTCTACAACTTTTACTTTTATTTATGGGAGGCTTAGGGGAGCAGTGACGATTACATGATTATAATTTAATGTGATTTTAAATTTTTTCAGTACTAATTATATTTAAATGCTATTTTAGTGGTAGTTTAACTTCAAAAAAACTAAAAATTTGAATAATATATACACCCGAGTAGTTAAATTTAGTGGTGTTTTATACAATTTAATAGAAAAACTATAAATATGAAATATCTATGGGTCCTGCAGTTAAATTTGGTGGTGTTATATACAATTAAAAGTGTATTTTCTATTAAAATTTTAATAGCGGTGTCCCGTGACCCCACGGAGTTATACCTAGAGTCGCCCTTGGAGGGGAGAACCGATCGACCGCATGATTTCAGAGGCTCAAATTTTTATATATATACAAACACAATCGGAGATTTGAGAAACATGAGAACTAGGAAAATACAACTGAAGCAGCGAAACCGAAGCACAATAAGTCAAAAAACAACAATCAAATGTCCTAGAAACAAATTAAAAAATCAAAGTACACTAGCATTTTAGCAAAGCCTAAAGGTGTTGAGATATGGAAAATTTAAACAAAAGAAAAGAAATCGAATGTCTTAGGAGTCAAATTTAACTTTTAGAGCAAGTATTTGACTTTAGGAAAGTTTTTTAGCTTGAAGGTCAAAACGCGAAAGCTTGGTCGAGAAGTAAAATCCCAGATTCGCTGAGGGCATTTCGCAGTCGCGAGCCTAGCTTGGCTAGCAAGTCGGTTTAAACTGTTTCCTTATTTCGAATTGTCTATATAATGTAACTTTGACCTCTTGTAATTGTGTGCACAAAAAATAGTGCAAAAATTCTTTTGTTTACACCCATGAAGTAAACTCTTTCCCGTGTTTAGAGTTGGGATATAATCACATTTAATCCTTGTGTCGTTATGTTTTAGTTTATCGTTTATGTTTTTTAGATTGTTCGTTTGTCGTTCGTGAGTTAGTATTGTTGTGAATCACTTATCGTAGTTGAGTCCTAAAATTTCTACAAAAGGGTGTTTTTTTAATAGCTTGAATTATTTGTTGCTAACTAAATGTCTTTTTAAATAGCTTATATTATTTTTTTTAGAGCCTAAAAGTCTTTTGTTATTGGTATAACTTATCCAAGGTATATTTCAATACCTAAAACATGCTAAATTAACAAAAGTAAAATTATTATCTAACTACTTCAATTATCATAATCATACTCGACACACTATTAATGTATGAAAAGTGGATGTCCGGTAAAAGTGTGTCGGGTGAACCCAACTTGACAAGCCCGTTTTGACACTAACCCAATTTGACTTGCTATCTAGCCTGGTTAACCGACTATTTTCCACCTTCTGTCACTCATAAAAAGAAATGCAATGGATGCATTTATCAACACATACTAGAAAATTATCTTACATTAAATCATTGTCTAAATCATTGTCTACTATACAGTCATAATATGTTGCATCGTATATAATTTACTAACTGCTATATCTACTCCTTTCTATTACAATTCTCTAACTGCAATGATTCTTCTGATACAAAAACCGTTACAAATTAAACTTAGAAACAAGCCTTAAATTTACCATTGATACTTTGCAGCAACAAAAACTTCTTCATAACGTTGAGCCGCGTTATCCCAACCGAGATCCTGCATCATCCCCCGTTTCTGAATCCCGACCCAGCTCTGTTTATACTCCCGATACGTCAACAAACAATTCCCGAGCGCATGAATCAACTGACCCGCCTCAGCTCTATCAAAAGTCCACCCTAACCCCGACTCACTAAACGGATCAAACGGTTGCACCGTATCTTTCAACCCACCTACAGCATGCACAACCGGTACGGTCCCATAACTCATAGCATACAACTGGTTAAGCCCACACGGCTCAAATCTCGACGGCATTAGTAACACGTCAGCGCCAGCTGTTATTCGATGAGCCGTTTTGACTGAAAACCCTACCCATCCTCTGATCTTTTCAGGGTACCGATTTTCCATTTCTCGAAGCGTGTGTTCAAGGTCAGGTCTACCCGTACCTAACATGACCAACTGTACATCTTGGTCAACTATCCAAGGAACACTTTCGGCTATCAAGTCAACGCCTTTTTGGATATCTAATCGTCCAATGAACCCGATTAGTGCCACGTCATCACGAACCGGTAACCCGAGTTCTTTTTGAAGTGCAGCTTTACATTGTCGTTTGCCGGTTTCAAGAGTCTTTAACGAATAATTAGTGTAACCATCAGATGTTAAGTGAACATCTGTTTCGGGGCTCCATTCTTTTTTATCGATTCCGTTTACAATACCTTTAAGTTTCCAATCGTTTTCGTTGATTATGTTGTGTAGGCCCCACCCACCCTCGACGGTTTTAAGCTCCCATGCGTAACCGTGGCTCACCGTAGCTACACGGTCAGCCGTTTTTAGACCTGCAGCGAAGATGTTGAAGTGCTCACCGCCTACTGGATCGTACAGTTTGAAAAGTTCCAAATAATGCGGTGGTAGATCCACATGACCGAAATCGCCTACCGGTCCACGACCCTGATGAGCGATGTTATGAATCACGAGAACGGATCTTGTGTATTGCATTAGTCCGTTATCACGATAATATGCTTTTAGGTAAACTGGCAACAATGCAGTATGCCAGTCGTTTGCGATGAAAACCAAATTACCATCCCCGTAACAGACACCCCCACATGGTACATACCATGGAACCTGCAGGCGACAAGTTATCAGGTTCGTATGATTTTATAAGACAAAAGAACCGACTGCTTTTTTTTTTTAACAGCAGTACGGCGGGATCACCCAGGGGACTTAACCACCCACGCGTTCATCTCCCACACAGTTGCATAACCAGCCCCCTGCTGCCCAGGAGAAACCTGGTTCAATCCGAGGGGTATAAGCGGTAAGCCGGTAAACCCACCCACCCACCTCCCCTCCCCCGCAACGCGATGTCCGAAAGACACCCTTAGGTGGAATTCAAGGGTAAAGGGGCAACCTTGTGTGCAGTGTTGCACCCCATGGGAGTCGAACTCCTGACCTCTCGTTAAGAGAGGCAGCCACTAACACATGAGCTACAACACAAGGTTAACCGACAACTTGTTTAGTCGTACCTCAACAGCTGCTTTGCAGAACAATACCATGCGACGTAAAATATCCTACAATATTGACATAAGATACAATGAATCAGGACTTAGTCATTTCATGTATATAAATCTTTAAAAGAACTGAATTCAAGTAGAACCTTACCTCACGATTTCCTCCGTATATATTACTTCCCAAGTTTTCAAACATATGACATCTGATAAAAACGAAATCTACGCCGTCAATATAAGTTTGAAAGTACTGCACTTCCACATCCTGAAAAAACAGAAAATATTACTTGTTGCACATATACATCTTAAATGAATTCAAGAACTGTGCAAACTGCACAATAAACAACGCATTTGTGTTCACGGTTGCATACCTCACTGCCAACTTTATATCTTCTCCTGATCCCTGTATCTTGAGGTTCATCATAAGTACCATAGAGCGGTACCACTACCTAATTAAATATATGCACAAAAAAAGGAGATTTTAAGTAATCGGTAATCGTAATTACATATTACCAGTTCTTAATTATAGAGTGATTAAAAGTGTAAAATGTATACCATCACTCTGTGCCCGCGTGCTGCCAAAGCCTTAGGTAAAGCGCCAGCAACGTCTCCAAGACCACCTGTAGATACAACTTCTTAGAACCATTATAATTAACGAAAAAGAAAAACCCACAAGTCACATACATATACACAATGAATGCGTAATTTAAAGCAGGGGTGATGTTGCCCCCTTTCAAAAATGACTTTTTTTTTTTTTACCCCTTTTTGACTTGTCACTTCAAGATATGTTGCTAGTGAGGTTTGAACTTAAGACCCCTTGTGAGGATTTCAGCACCCAAACGGTCAACCACTAGGTTATCTTAGAAAAGAAATATATATTTATTTGCATATAAATCTAAATCTTATAATTTATACTGTGACAGGACCTGTTTTAGACCAGGGAGCACATTCTGAAGCAACCAGTATGACATTCATTACATTTGGGCCAGCTAAAGGAGTGGATTCAACTTCACCATTTTCAGGTACATCTGCTTCATCTAATATCGACCCGTTTGTATCTTTAGGCGTTTCATCCGTAATATTATCCAAAGTATTATTCGGTATACTTCCAATGTTTTTATATTTATTATCTCGCAACTCATCTTCAACTTGATCAATGCTATAACTTGCATTTAAAAACAATTGTCCTCGTTCTTTAGAAGTGATTCCCTCTTCTTCAGAGTCAACTGATGTGCTTTCTGCTGATGTAAATGTTTCACCTCTTTCAACTATATGCTAATGTTCACGGACAAAAAACATATAGTTTAATACATTCATCACACTTTGTAGTTTTTGTTAACTTTACAGTTTTACCTTTTACTTTTCATATGTATATTGTTAAAGTAAGGCATAAAAAAACTTTACATTATTATTTTTAATTATTTATGAAATTTGACTCTTAGTTTGAACAGTCTAAAACGAAATATTGAATTATTAAATTGAAATGGAACTAGTATAATAGTTGAGGACATGTGTCTTAACAGATCATTGTAACTTGATCTGTAGTAGTAAGAAAACTAATTATAGAATGAATGTAAGTAGATAAAATTATGTAACTATCTCCAAGTTTATTTATATAATTATTTGATTTTGTTTATTTAACATGTCTTGATTACTAATGATACAGGTATCAATCTATAAATAGCAAAATACCTGTAGGTCTGCTTGCATTGCATAATTCTTGGTACTTCTATCAATACCTGAACTCTTTTCTGCGGCAGCTTTAATCTTGCATACTCTACCACTAGCAACATTTACGCTACTATCGATTCCAAATGCTAAAGCGTTATGATACTTTTTAAGTCGATTATGTGCCAACAACTTGGTCCAGTATCGACGATTAGTGTTTAACAAAACAGTTCTTTCTATCGCATTGTGATCTACTACAAATAGCATTGAACCCATGGTTGCAATTATGGTCTGTGTTTGTCAAAATGAAATTGAACAAGAAGCTAGCTTTCAAGTTGATGATGTACATATAATAAAATAAAGTTAAAAGAAAATGTTGAATATATATGAAGAGGAAGCCATGGAAAATGCCCATGGAGTCTTTCATTTGATAAAGTGGGTCCTACTAAATTTTGGAATCTATATATAAAATAAAAAGAAAATATGAAACATGAGCCTAAAACAAGAAGCTTGAAATCTAAACAAGTGGGTGGTAGTAATGTGATTATGATGGTGGCCGGTGACCACATTTAAATTATGTATGAGCTTAGAATCACCCAATTTTGCTTTTGATATAAAAAATTGAACGAATTTGTGTAATACATTTTCTAAAGTCAACGAGTTAGCACATTCTTAGTGCTGTGTAAATCACTAGTTTGTACCGAGTATTTGTACCGAGTATTCATATATAATCCAGTCATTTGGTTTTGTACTATTTTGTATTATTTTTTTTTTGAAAGGCAAGTAGAATTGAAATAAAAACCAACCGAAGAACAGAAGAATGAGAAGGACCAACAAAAGAAAGGCCCAACTCAAAAAAAAACAAAAACGCAAGAGCTAATTTGCAAAGATTGCAAAAAACCAATACACGAATCTAAGTCATACTAAGATAAACACTAGGATTATTCAACCAAGTCAACCAATCGAAATTTTTTCCTTTTGTTCTTCTCGAAATCCATTCGAAGGATTTAATTTGAATTTCATTTAGAGCCACCGGAGCGGTCCAACTTTTACCGCGGAAGACCATATTGTTCCGATTTTTCCAAATAAAATATGCACAAACCCATTCAATTGCTTGCCAAATTTGTTTCCCAAACTCGGAAGCCATACTCGATAAGTTTCCACGAAGAATTTCCCCAACGCTTAGGTTTGAAAATTGCCCCAAGTTCCACCATCCATATACACGATTCCAAAGCTCCATTGAGTGTTTGCAGAAAATCAGAGAGTGATCAACGGATTCTAAGTCATCATCGCATAGTGGACAACGCACGGTATGTAAATCGACGCCTCTTTTATCAAGTTCACACCTCACCGGTAATCGCCTTTTGAGCGCACGCCAAACAAAGATTTCCAACTTTCTAGGAACTAGTTTATTTCGCAATGTCTCCATGTTCCCAATATGGTTCGCTTGATACTGATCATTGATGAGTTTTGAGAGTTTCTTGACCGTAAACAATCCGGACGAAGCAAGAGACCATTGCCAAGAATCACGTTCCCCCTGATGAAAATTGTGGGCCGAAATAAGAGTGATAAGGTTCGCCAGCTCAGTCTCACTTCTGCCAGTGGGCCTGCGAGCCCAATCCCAAATGAAAACAGGCCCTGCATCTGTGATTTGAATACGAGAATTAACTGTAGCTGCCTTGGTCCTCTCTAGCTGATATAGTCTTGTGAATCTGGAGCTCAGTTTAACATTCCCGATCCACAAGTCGTCCCAAAATGATGTTGAGTTTCCGTTTCCAATTTTTTTGACGAAAGAATTTTTGAAACTAATGCCAAGATCTTCTATTGCTTTTCCTGCAACAATAATGTTATACCAAGTGCCCGGAAATGAAACCCGAAGTGAATCGGGATCCAACTCCAAACCACCATTCGAACCATAAATACTACGAATTATTCTAACCCAGAGTGAATCGGCTTCGGTTTTAAACCTCCACCACCACTTTCCCAATAGAGCAAGATTTTTGTTATTTAAATTCCCAATATTTAACCCCCCATTTTCAAAAGACATAGTGACATGTTCCCATTTAACCCAAGAAATTTTAGAACCCGAATCTGACCCGCCCCAAAAGAAAGAACGACGTAACCTCTCAAGAATTTTTAACACGCATTGCGGAGCACGGAAGAGTGAGAAATAATACAATGGGAGACTAGATAAAACCGAGTTAATAAGGACTATTCTTCCCCCAAATGACATCGATCGCATTCTCCAACTTGATAATCTTTTTTTAAACTTGTCAATTACCGGGATCCAGTCACTTGATTTATTCATCCTCGACCCAATTGTTAAACCAAGATAAGAAAACGGAAACTTTCCGACTTGACAACCAATACGATTAGCCACATGATTTACTTCATCAAAATCTACACCAATACCATATAGGCAACTTTTTTGGAGATTAACTTTTAACCCCGAGGCCAACTCAAAGCATTTTAGGAGGTTTCGAATACTGTAGACATTTTCTCTAGACCATTTCCCAAGAAAAATAGTATCATCGGCGTATTGAAGATGCGATAACAATACTTTATCCCTCCCAATTTCCACACCTTTTAATAGGCCCGAGTTCATAGCCGCTTTGACTAAAATGTTCAACCCTTCTGCGGCCAGAATGAATAAAAAAGGAGATAGCGGGTCCCCTTGTCGTACCCCCCGACTTAGGTTAAACTCGTTTGTCGGCGACCCATTGATGAGAATAGAAATGGAAGCCGAACTCAAGCATGCATATATCCACTTCCTCCATTTGACACCGAAACCCATACTTTTCATTACTTCCATAAGAAAATTCCAATTAAGACAATCAAACGCCTTTTCAAAATCGACTTTAAAGAGAACACCTTTTTGTTTGGATGATTTTAAAAAACCGATGCTTTCATTAACAACTCAAGCATGCATATATCCACTATTTTGTATTATTGATATATATGAACATTGGAGTTTGAGTATGTTTACTTTGATAATGTTTGTTTACGTATTTTAATAATTATGCTCGTTAAATGTTTATAAATGAATTGTAAATTGTTAGTGAATAAAACGTAAATGTATTAAACGCTATATACACTAGATTTAGTCATTTCCACGATATATAAAGTCTATTGTATGAAAGACTGACCTTGTCGTACGGCAGAGTTAGGTCGGTGTAAGACTATGTCAGACAAGACATTCGCAAGATAGTGTGAGTCTGTCATATAACGGACAGGGTCTGTCGCACGACAGATAGTGACAATATATAATAAGGGTTACGGGTTTCATTCAAATTTTACACACATAAAACTAAACACTAGCCATGTATTCTCTGAGTTTTTCGTTTCTAATCCATCCCAATACTAATAGCAACTCTAGGTGACTTTTAATCTCTTGTAGATTAGATTTTTTGATCCCGATAAAGTTTATTCGATTAAAACTTGTTCTAGTGTTTGCTGCCTCTCTAAGATCCATATTAACATCCACACGCATTCAAATGTTTAAATGGTTATATTTTTATGATTTTATCAAACTATATAAACCTATTAGTAACATCTTGTAAAGTGTTTATAAATTGCATTCAGTTCCTTTTTATGTATAAAGTAATATGAAATATATCAATACACGTGGAATAAATGGGCAATGTTAAATAGAGTTTGTTTGTTTGTTTTGTGAATTTGACCCATCTAATTCCTAAGTCCACATGTTTAGAGTCGAGTATATCCACATGTTTAGAGAGTATTATATCCACGGTTGCAAAAGACCCCGTCTCGAGCCATTGCGACCCCCGTTGCGACGGTTTGATGACTAGTTCATCCCGTCTCGAAGAAAACCGTCTAATATGACAGTCAACTGTCAAAATTCGGGTAAAAGTTGAAAAAAATCAAGTTAAAGTCTGTCAAAATTTGGAAAAGCCAGAAAGTCGGTAAAATCGATCAAATTTGTCGTATTTTAGTTTGAATTTTCTGTATTAAATTAGTGTTGATGGTGATTATGGGTACAGATTAGTCAATTAAAGTTTTTGGCTTTAAAATATGTACACATATATACGTTTATATACTTGGATATTTAAAAATCAACGTTGGTCAACGTCCGTCTCGACCCCCGTCTTGAACGTTTCGACCTTTTTAGGACCCGACCGTCTCGACCCCGTCTCACGTTTTTTGCAACCTTGATTATATCAATACAAAGCATTTCCATCCAAAAATAATTGAATAAATTAAAATAAATAATTTAATGTTACAACAGCCTTTCCTTAATGTATTTCAGAGCAAAACTGTTTCATAATTCATAATTCTATTATAGAACTAACGAGAAAAACATACCACTGCTTCGCTACGGGATAGTTTTGAGCGGTTAACAATCGGTAATTTTGATCGATTAACGGTCGTTTATTTGAATGTTTAAAAAATCGCACTCTTTGGACAATAGTATATATAGCATATATAATATATGATATAAAATATGTAATATAAATTTAGATTTAAATACAACTGTTTATAATTTCGGCTTTTTTCTGCCAAATTAACTTCATAGTATACTTGTAGTTTGTTATGTGAAATATTTTAAGTACAAGTATAAAAGAAATAAATGAAACATAAAATGAATTAAAAGTAGTTGGGAATGTTTAAATAGAGTTGGGAATGCAATGTGCCAAATATAGTCAACAATTACTGCGTATATCGACGTATGTATGTATATATTGAATTGATACTCCGTATGTATGGTTTATATGAGCCCAAATCTATACAATATTAAATGGATTTATTTAATCAGACCAAATTTATTTGATATGATATCAGATAACTGTAAACAAGTTTATCTCCCGATCACACAACTTCATCTCTCATCTTCTTCATATTCTCCTTCATCTCCCATGTTCTCCATCTAAAATTTAAAAAAACTCCAAAACCATCTCCAACCACCACCTCCGACCACCACTTTCAACTAGGGACGGTATCGGTACTAATACCGTACCGAACCGTATAGTACTAATGATACGCCTACCTACGCGCATGGCGCTCGTGCGTATCACGTGCAGCGCTCACATCCTGAATATTGCCAGAACATCTGATTAGGAGGTGCGCACACGGGTATTGTGTGACGACCGGGAAATTTTCGACCAAATTTAAACTTAATCTTTATATGATTCAGACACGATAAGCAAAGTCTGTAATATTGAGTCTCGAAAATTTTGGAACTATTTCATGAAACCATTTGACCTTTGACTATTCCCGACGATTCACGAACAATTGTGTGTAATTAAATATGTGACTATATATAAATATAAATAAAAATGTATATATAATAATTAGAAATAATAAAATATAACTGAAAGATTAGAATCAAGTATGTAAAATAATATGTAAGATAATAAGGTTGTTATTAAGTAAATTCATATTCATATATAAATAAACATGATTTCCATACATGGTTAATATTATATGTATGTTGTAATATATATAAAATATATAAAAATTAAATAATCAATATGTGTTATAGATAGTTAATAAATAGTATATAGTTAATAATATCAATATATTAAACTTACTTACAAGATAAATTATAATTACTATATTAATATTATCATTACTCGTATTAAAAGCAATATAAATATTAATATCAATATAATTACTATTACTATATATAATGTAAAGATATGAAATTGGATACAGTTAATTTATTATAATATTACTATTACTAATATTATTGTTATCACTATTAATAACATTACTAATATAATTAATAGTGAAATTATGATTAATATTATGATTTATAATCGATAAAGTCATTATATTATTATATGTATCATTATGAAAATAATACAAATCATTGTTATTATCATTAACAAATATTATTATTATCACCTTTATAATAACAGTTATAATTAATATATATTATCGTATTATTATTAATAGTTGTTATTATTAGAATTATTATTATTATTACTATTAAAATAAATTTTGAATATTAATGTTTGTAAAATTAATATTATTAAGTTTCCTTATATATATTTAATATATATAAATAGTCGATGTAATTATATACATACACAGATATATTTAAATACATATAATTATACAAATAACAGTTATAGATAAATAAATATATAATACGGTACAGTTACATAAATATATATAAATACTGAATACGTATATATATAATTACAGATATTGAAACTGATATATATATATATATATATATATATATATATATATATATATATATATATATATATATATATAGCGTAATATCGGTTTCTTCCTATTGCTGTCATCTTTTTCTTTTTCTGTTCTTCTCGTGATTTCCTGTCGGTTGCAATCTTCACTACAAAACAATTGATAAACATCTGTTGCTGTATCAATTGATTACTCGTACTCAATAAATCTCCAGCTGCTATCATCTGTTAAATAAAAACAGAAACATTGAAAGTATATTTTTTTTTACGCGATGGTTAAAAAAAAAATCAAAAATTCAATTCATGATCAATCTTCAAAATCCAAGAGTGCAGAGATGTTAGGAACTACATACTTAAACTATCTGTAAGTTTTGAAACATTAATTCTTTCAATTGATTTCCAATTTGCGAAGTCAAAATTTAAAACCAAAAAGTCAACTAGTGTTCATCAATATAATTCGTGTTTGTTGTTACGATTTAAGTTTAATTGATGATTGATAAAGTTTTTAGGGACGAATTGAAACACAATTCGTGTTGTAAACTTTGCCTAAAACGTAATTAAAATCGAAAATCATTTTTTTTTTTGAGGTCGACGAGCAGCAGTTCACGATTTTTTTTTTGTTATTTTATATTTTTTTTTCTCAAATCAATTTATCACACTTATAATTAATTATGTTCCAAGTTCAATGTCAATTCAAACATGTTGCTGTTATGATTTTTTTGGCTGGATTGATTTCGAGAAGGAAGAAGAAGAAAAGAGGAAACAATTTTTTCGTGTTAAATAATGTTGGGTTGGAGTTATAAACAGAAAAATAAGGATGGTGCTATGGTTAGGGAGGTGTTCGGGTATTCAAAGGGTCGCGGGTTCAAGTCCCTTCGTGGACTGTTATATTTTTTTTGGAACTAATTAGTGAGGTAGCCTTTTATTGTTTATCATTTATTATGATTATTATTATTATTATTATTATTATTATTATTATTATTATTATTATTATTATTATTATTATTATTATTATTATTATTATTATTATTATTATTATTGTTATGATTATTAGTAATAGATATTAATGTTATAATTATGTGTATCATTATTATTGTTATTAGTGTTATTATTATTATTAACTAGTGTTATTGATAAAAATAATTATTATTATTAGTAATTCAAATATTATCATTTACTGAGTTATTATTAATAGAATAAGTATTATTACTATTATTATGATTATGATTAAGAGTATTGATATCATATATTCATTAATATTATTATTATTATTATTATTATTATTATTATTATTATTATTATTATTATTATTATTATTATTATTATTATTGTTGTTATCTAAATCAAAAATCAATAAATGTAGTGTTATTAAAATCTATTAAATATTAGTACTATCAATATAGGTATTATTATTATCAATACAAATACGCTTATTATTATCATTATCATGAGAATGATACAAATTATTATTATTTTTGTTAATATTAGTATTTGTAACATTTTATAATTATTAGTATTATTATTAACATTAACATAGGTATTATTATTAGTATTATTATTATTATTATTGTTAAAGTTAATATTATTATTACTAACAAATCATTACCATCAAAAACTATCATTTTAACAGATAAATATTTTGTATGTAAAATATACTCATTCCATATGCTATAACTATATTAATATTTTATATAACAATATATCAAACATATTAGTATTATTTATATAAGTACTTACATATAACAAACCTTTGGTTTTTAAACATAAATATATATATATATATATATATATATATATATATATATATATATATATATATATATATATATATATATATATATATATATATATATATATATATATATATATATATATATATATATATATAACAAAATGAATAAATATTAATTATTTTAAATATATACAAAATAAATATATATAACATATAATCTAAGAAATAATATGTAAAAACAAAGTATATGTTTTAAAAATGGAATTTAATAAATCCTATATAACCACATGTATATAAATAATATATAAATAAAATTATGTAATTTTCATTATATGTATTAATAGATATACAAAATGATATAGGTTCGTGAATCCGAGGCCAACCCTGCATTATTCAGTTGTTCAATGTCGTCATATGTATTTTTACTACAAAATACAGTACTGTGAGTTTCATTGATCCCCTTTTACTCTTTACATTTTTGGGGCTGAGAATACATGCAAATGCTTTAGTAACTGTTTTACAATAATTATATGCGTGAGTTTCATTAATCCCTTTTAAATGTTTTCGCAATATATATTTTGGGACTGAGAATACATGCGCTGATTTTATAACTGTTTTACGAAATAGACACAAGTACTTAAAACTACATTCTATGGCTGGATTATTAAACCGAATATGCCCCTTTTTATTAAGTCTGGTAATCTAAGAATTAGGGAACATACACCCTAATTGACGCGAATCCTAAAGATAGATCTATCGGGCCCAACAAGCCCCATCCAAAGTACCGGATGCTTTAGTACTTCGAAATTTATATCATGTCCGAAGGAGGATCCCGGAATGATGGGGATATTCTTATATACATATTGTGAATGTCGGTTACCAGGTGTTCAATCCATATGAATGATATTTTTGTCTCTATGCATGGGACGTATGTTTATGAGAAATGGAAATATGAAATCTTGTGGTCTATTATAATTATGAAATGATTATTTATGCTAAACTAATGAACTCACCAACCTTTTGGTTGACACTTGAAAGCATGTTTATTCTCAGGTACGAAAGAAATCTTCCGATGTGCATTTGATCATTTTAAAGATATTACTTGGAATCATTCATGACATATTTCAAAAGACGTTGCATTCGAGTCATTAAGTTTATCAAGGTCATTATTAAGTCAATTATAGTTGGATATATTATGAAATGGTATGCATGTCTGTCAACTTTAGATGTAATGAAAGATTGTCTTTTCAAAACGAATGCAATGTTTGTAAAATGTATCATATAGAGGTCAAGTACCTCGCGATGTAATCAACTGTTGTGAATCGTTTATAATCGATATAGACTTCGTCCGGATGGATTAGGACGGGGCGTTTCATATTGCTTAGCGCACACGAAAGCAATCAGATAAGATCTTATACGTAATTAAACGTGATCCTTTTCCAACTATAAACCCGTTATTTATGGTTGTTATCTGGTAAGATCTAGAACCTAATTATGAGGTAATCTAGGGTTAGGGTTTTACTATAAATACAACCCTAACCTCCTTCACTCAACACCACGTTTTCTGTATTACTCGAATTCACGATTGCATCCAGAAAATATTCTTACGGTAACATGTATGTTCTACGAACATAAACCCTATGCAACCACCTCTAGTAGCCATTGTTGCGGCAACTGCCATCAATGGTAGACGTGGCTTTGATCACCCTTTTGCAGATCATCATCTCGATAAGGATTATTTACGGTAAGCCGGACCGGAGATCAAAGCTATGAACGTTCTTAAACACTCCCTCAAGCACTCGACATCAATTTTGCTATTTGAGCAAATTTATGTTCGATCAAATGGCACCATCCGTGGGACCATAATTAGAACTGTGTAAAAGCTTTATATGTTACGAATGATTAACTGTAAAACTTCTAATCTCTTTATGGTTATTCATATGTAACAGGTTATAATGGGAAAGTCTGGTAGCAATCAGTCGTCTCATTCTCAAGGTCCTGATGTTACGGGATCGAAGCAAGCAAATCTAGACAAGATTCCTGTCACAAGCAAGACTCCAAATTCTGGAACAACCAAGCTTCCGGATAAGTCCAAAATATCATCAGCTGCTACTCCTTCGGTGTCTCAGCCGTTAACGTCAAAAACAACTGTTAAATATTGCGCACCGAGTGATGAGGATGATGAAGAGGATGATTATGAGGAAGAGGTCCCTATCACTACAGTGGGATCTGTTCCTATATATTCCACGCCAAAGTCAACGGTTCATACCAGGCGAATAATGACACCCGCGAGTGCATGCAAGTATTTAGCAGGGTAGAACATTGATATTAGTGGCCCAACTAATGATCACACGCCCTTGGACAGGATACAAAGAAAGAGCATGTCCTCGCCCATCCCCAGGTTTTCATCCTTGCTTTCGCCAAGTACACCTTCGGGGCATACTATTGATCCTACGGACGATAGTAACAAAAAGAGCCAAGAAGATTTGCTTGCCATACTGGCCGGAGCTGCGCCTGATAAATATGCGCAAGCTTTCGCAGTGCCGAGAAAGAGTGAAGAAGTGTTAGATAACTTCTATGCAGGAATTATGGGGCCAAGGTAAAACCCTTCATGGAGGTTGCACCGGCTAATGAAAAGTTTGCACCCCATATTGCTAATTATGTGCCCGAATCCTCTCCTGTCATTCCATTGACTATGGGATGGTATGATGGTACAACAGATCCAGATGATTTCTTACAAAAGTATGAAGGAACAGCGCGCGCCCAGGCTTGGAACGATGAAACCAAGTGCTTGGAATTTCAGACTTTGTTGCAAGGAGTCGCAAGGGAGTGGTTTAGTAATTTGTCACTACCGCTTATTGTCTGCTACAATGATCTTCGGGCATGCTTCCTATTAAATTTTCACAACATGCGCGCCCGTAAAAGGACGCATGTTAAATGCCATGACATTAGGCAAGGTACAAGGGAGTCCCTAGGGCAGTTCATAGATCGATATACCAAAGAAGTCGCCAAAATGGCTTGTCTCCCAGAAAGCCAAAAGGTGTCCGGTTTTATACACGAGTTGTGTAGAGAACGACATCTCTCCTTGTGGCAACGCTTGCGCATGAAGGTTCCTGATACCTTGGTTGATGCTATCAAAGAGGCGCATGAGCATATGCGTGCGAGGAAAGATACCACTAGGAATAGTGGAAAAAATCCCGATGGCAAAGGTAACAAGGACGATGATTCTTATCGCAGTCAAGCAGGAGGATCAAAGTGCAAGGGTGATAATTATAGCCAAGGTCCTGCATCATCAAAGTATAACAAGTTTCAAAAGTCAAGCAATTCTGATCAAGGGAAGGGTCACTTCCCAAGTCAAAACTTTGCGATTATGCGCGAATTGACTAAAACTTCAAAGGAAATCCTAGCTACCGAACCAATATGTCGGACATTATCTGCTCCCGCGAAGATGTAAGAATACGCTAGAAAAGACAAGTCCAAGTATTGTGAATTTCATGACGATTATGAACATGAGATTGATCATTGTAAGTCTTATATTGAAAAAGTAATTGAATGTTTGAGAAGGGGTGAGCTTAATCACCTGAAGCCCTTAAAGAAGCAGGGGACTGCGTCACAGGGTAATCAATCAAAAAAACCACGCCCAACCAAAAGAAGGGCGGTGATAAAAATTCGGATAAGACAATAAACATGGTGCATGAGTGGCGCTCTGGTCAGAGGCACAAGGCTGAGCAATTGGAGGAATGGGAAGCAGAGGCTATTATCTTCCCTCCAATGCAAACAATTAATCCCTCACATGCGTTCATAATCATTAAAGGTCGCATCGTTGATTGTGGGTACAATGTGCGACGGTTAAATGTCGACACGGGCAGCAACGTCGACGTAATGTATGAACACTGCTTCAGGCAGTTACCTGCGACCGTCAAGTCTAAAATGCGGGCATCCACAACTGTTCTGTCAGGATTCTCCGGTGAATCTGCATGGCCATTAAGGTGCATCGAGCTTGAAATAGAGTTGGTTGATTGTAACATCATGTTTTCCCGTACGTATCGAAAGGTGCTCACTTAATCATTTGTACGTTTATAACTCGTTAGCTTATGCACAAATGTATGAATATATGCGTAGATATATATATATATATATATATATATATATATATATATATATATATATATATATATATATATATATATATACGTATACTTGATAATGTGTGCATGTATAAGTTTAATCATGGGTTTAGTTAGCGTTAAGTCTTGTGAGACTATTGTTGAAGGCTAGGTGAATATAGGAAGCGGGTTTGGAATGTACAAATCAAATAAAATCGAAAATTGTTTAAATCGGTCGAACTGTCCAGTTACAGCCTTAGGCCGCGCCGCGACAATTGGGTCCGCGCCGCGGCATATAAAGTAATTCCTGATCAGAAGTCAAGTTAAAAGGGGTCATTTTTCCTTCGTTAGGTCGCGCCGCGACAAATGGGCCGCGCTGCGGCACCTCTGCAGTTCTGACTCCGATTTTAGCTCAAATTAAATAAATTTAAGGGGCAAATTGGTAATTTAACATGTGGATCTGATGGGAGCATTAAACCTCCACCACTAGTTCATTTATTTTATTTCCTTTTCTATTTTCTTTCCAATTTCTCTCCCAAAACACAAAACCCACTTAGTTTAATCTTGAGATTTGGAGTTGAAGATTTGTGAATCAAACCTAGGAGCGAGATTTAAAGTTGTTCTCCTTGTTACTAGCTACAAGAAGATAGTCTTGGTAAGTTCTAACTTTATGTTTTAAGTTTTAATTGGTTAATGGCTAGGGTTTGGGTTACTAGAGATTTGTATGACCCATTTGAGGGTAAAATGGGTGAGTTTGGGTTATGTTGTTGTAAGGAAACCCTAATAGCCACTATTTAGGGTTTTGGCCTTATGATTTGAGGTTGTAAGTGTCAATTGGTGTTGTTAGTCACTAATGCACTTTAAGATTTATGAAAGAAGTGTAAATGGGTAAGTTTGACTTGATTGTGAGTCTAAGTAATATAAAATGGGTCAAAATGTACTAGTTGACCTAATTAGATGAAATGGGTATGGATTACCCTAAGTTTTGTGTTAACTGAAGTTAATAGACTTTAATTCACTAGTCTTAGTGATTAAAGTCGAGTCTTGGCCATTTATAGGCGGTTCTGAGTAGTTGAGTCATTTAATGCAAATTGGGTCATTAAATGCTCAAGTGGGAGTATTGTGGTTAATCCCACTAGTTGTGAAATTGAATGTGCACTTAATGATTTAGGTACATTTCATTGAAGCTCGGAAGTGCTAAATCACCATCCTTGTGACAAGGTGAGTGGAATAAGTATACTTGTACGTATATGATGTGCTTATTTGAACGTAAGGATATGTGTTGTCCTAGTTAGTGATATATGTGTTGTACACTAACGATTTATGAACGGATATGTGTTGTCTAATTTAGAAATATATGTGTTGTATGCTAACAGTTTATTAAATGGATATGTGTTGTCCAAATTGGTGTTATATGTGTTGTACACTAATGATCTTATGAACGGATATGTGTTGTCCAAGGGTTGGTGATACATGTGTTGTGCACTAACGGTTGTTATGAACACCGATGGGAATTTTGAGTACCATTCCTTTTTGCTATTGGTTAACCATGGTTGTGTGATTGTGTAATTAGCATATTAAATTATGAACTATATGCTATTGTCAGTTGCTAGCTCCTTGTGGATTGTGGATTGTAGTTTATGCATGATGTTTGCATATTTGTCGAATAGCTAGCTTGTATGCGTATTGTGTAAGTGATTGTAAGTAAGTAGGTTATATATGAACATGTATAATTATTGCATTCACTAAGCATTAGCTTACCCCTCTCGTTGTTTATCTTTTTAGTTGCAGGTGCGGATAAGGGCAAAGGGGTTATCGGGCACCAGGTGGCCTTTGATGATGTTTTATTGAAGTTTGAAAGTTGGCCTAACGTTTTGGGTAGTTTAGTCCCAAACCATGCTCAAAGGGTCGTTTGGATTATAAACTATCGTTGTAGTAGGTCAAACTTGTATTGAACTTAATTAATGGCCTTCATGCCCTTTGTAAATATTTAAATTGTTGAACGTTTAAATGGAACTTGTGGATTGGTTTACATATTTTATTGGCGTGTAAATGTGTATCTTTACAACAAAAAAAAAATTATCGTATGGAATATGGGTTGGGATGTTTCAAGTGGTATCAGAGCATGGTCTAAGGGATTTAGGCGACTTGAGATAGGTGCCTAGACTTGGACTTTATTGTGTGAGCGCTTTATGCGGCACTTGTAGGACTTTGGGTCTAATCGGGAATTGTTAGTGTTTTGGTTTATGTGAACTAACCTGGTGCTAATTGTTTTGTGTTGTGTTAAGCAATCATCAAGCAAGACAGACGTTGTACTAGCAAGTTAATGTGACGTGTTCGCGTAACAATGATTAGCTACCATTGTTACGGGTGCAAATCGTGTCAAACAAGTAATGTACGACGATTGTTGAGTAAGATGGAGTAGTGTGGGGTATACGTATATGCATACGTGTTAGGTCCTTTTGTTTCATTCGTTGTTTAATCTTTTCCGTTTTATAGAATGAAGATGAGAAACGGACACGACACCGAAAATGGGGGTACGAGTGAGGACGTTGAGTTCACGGCCAAAGTTGACGCCATCTTTAAACATCAAAAGGCGGAGTTCCTCGAGGATGTTAAGAAAATGTTTCTAGATACGATTGACTAGCAATTAGTCAATGTAGTCAAGGAGCAAGTGAAGGCCGTTCATCAAGAGGATAATGTGGGGAGACGGGACATCTTTTATAAGAATTTTAAGGATTCTCAACCTCCCACCTTTGAAGGTGAACGAGACCCTCTCAAGAGTGCCCAATGGATCTCCGATATGGAGGGGGCTTTCCGTACTTGTGAATGTCCTCTTGATAAGAAGACAAGGTATGGTTGTAGCATGTTAAGGGGTGACGCCAAGCTATGGTGGGATGCGAAAATCCAAGTTTATGGTGAAGAACAATGCATGGATTTTACTTGGGATGAATTCAAGGTAGAGTTTTTTGATGAGTACCGAACTTCGGCCGATCTAACTAGGCTTAAGGACGAGTTACATTCCTTGAGGCAAGGGCCGATGGATTTGAACACTCTCAAATCCGAGTTTTTGTCCAAGACCCAATTTTGCCCGGAGTATGTCGGGAACGATAAGATGTTGAAGGAAGATTTTTATAGGATCTTGAATGACAATTATCAAGAGAAAATTAGTGTGAACGTAGTGAAGAGCTTTGATGAATTGTTCAATATGGCGAAGGGTTTTGAAGCGCTTGTGTTGAGAAAGAGTAGTTTTACTTTTGGAAAGAGGAAGTTCGAGAATTCGAGTCAATCGAGCTTTTCCAACAAAAAGAACAAGAAGGGCTCCGAAAGTGTTAACAGTGTGAAGAAAGGTGGCTCCGGTGGTCATATACCCACTTGCTATACTTGTGGGCAAAAAGGTCACATCTCTCGTGATTGCCCCAACTCACCTTCCACACCCAAATTTACTTTTTTCAATTGTGGTAAAGAAGGGCACAAGAGGCCCGAGTGTCCCGAGTTACGCAATGATAATGTTAAGCGGTTAGAAAAGGCGGCGGGTACGGCTAGGGGTCGAAATTATTTGATGACCAATGATGAAGCCAAACAATCGAACGAAGTTGTCTCAGGTACTTTCATGGTTAACTCTAATCCGGCAAGGATTCTATTTGATAGTGGTGCAAATTTGTCTTTTGTGTCACCTCGATTTGTACTTAAACTTAATAAGCTATTATCTAAGTTAAGTCATCTGGTAGAAGTCGAAATAGCAGACGGCAATACGGTGCTAGTGGTTGACGTATGTAAAAATTGTGATGTTGTGTTTGGTGCCGAAAACTTTAAAATTGATCTCATTCCTATGACTTTGGACGATTTTGATATCGTTGTGGGTATGGATTGGCTTGATCATAATAGAGCCGATATTGCATGTCACGAAAAATTTATTCGTGTAAAGGCCCCAAGTGCGGGAGAGTTAATTATTCACGGCGATAAACGAAGAAGACTTGTGCCGATATGTTCTTTTGCACGGGCACGTCATTTTCTTGTTAGTGGTGGCATGGCTTATCTTACCCATGTTGTGGATACTCGTGATGATCCACCACCCATTCGTGAAATTTTAGTAGTTAATGAATTCGAAGACGTTTTTCCGGACGAGTTACCGGGTGTTCCGTTGGAAAGACAAGTAGAATTTCGCATTGAGTTGGTTCCGGAGGCTACCCCCATTGCTAAAACTCCTTATCGTTTAGCACCGACGGAAATGAAAGAGTTGTTAAATCAAACCCAAGAGTTGCTTGAAAAGGGTTTCATTCGACCGAGCTCCTCGCCATGGGGTGCTCCGGTCTTGTTTGTGAAAAAGAAAGATGGAAGTATGCGGATGTGCATCGATTATCGGGAGTTGAACAAAGTGACGATCAAGAATCACTATCCATTACCTAGGATCGACGATTTGTTTGACCAACTCCAAGGTGCAACGTATTTCTCTAAGATCGACCTACGGTCCGGCTATCACCAAATGCGGGTCCGTGAGGAAGATATTGAGAAAACGGCTTTTCGAACGCATTATGGGCATTTTGAGTTTGTAGTTATGCCTTTTGGTCTTACAAATGCACCGGCGGCATTCATGGATCTTATGAACCGAGTGTGCCAACCTATGTTGGACAAGTCGGTGATTGTGTTCATTGACGACATACTAGTCTACTCGAAAAGTATGAACGAACATGAACGTCAATTGCGTGAGGTATTGAAGACATTACGAAAGAAGAAGTTGTATGCTAAGTTCTCCAAATGTGAATTTTGGCTAAGGGAGATTCAATTCCTTGGCCACATTGTGAACAAAGACGGTATTCAAGTATATCCGGGGAAGATAGAGACGGTGAAGAGTTGGAGACAACCGAGTACGCCTACGGAAATCCGAAGTTTTCTCGGATTGGCCGGTTATTATCGTCGGTTTATCCAAGACTTTTCTAAAATTGCTTCTTCGTTGACGAAATTGACGAGGAAGAACGTGAGGTTTGTTTGGGAGAATGAGCAAGAAATTGCTTTTCAATTGTTAAAAGAGAAATTGTGTCAAGCTCCGGTGTTAGTGTTGCCGGAAGGGGTAGAAGACATGACGGTTTATTGTGATGCTTCTTTAAATGGGCTCGGGTGTGTTTTGATGCAAAGAGGTAAAGTCATCGCTTACGCCTCTCGACAATTAAAGGAACACGAAAAGAGATACCCGACTCACAATCTTGAATTGGCGGCGGTGGTTCATGCGTTGAAAATTTGGCGCCATTACTTGTATGGTGTCAAGTGTACGATTTATTTGGATCATAAGAGTTTGAAACATCTCTTTAATCAACGAGATTTGAATTATCATCAACGTAGGTGGATGGATGTGGTAAAAGACTATGATTGTGAGATACTTTATCATCCGGGCAAGGCGAATGTGGTCGCGGATGCATTAAGTCGAAAGAGTCATCACCCGGCGTTAAGATTGGCATTGTTACGTATGATTATTACTAACGATTTTTTTGAAAAACTCGGCGTGATTCAAATAGAGGCTTACGTTCACAACAAGCATGCGGAGCGAATTGTGAGACAATCGGGGTTCATTACTATGGGCTGGCGTGGTTTGTTGTCATTTCAAGGAAGAGTGTGGGTACCTAAGATGGGTGGTAACCGACAAGTGCTACTTGATGAAGCACATAAGTCAAAGTATTCCATTCATCCGGGCGCAACGAAAAAGTATCTTGATTTAAAGAAAGATTATTGGTGGCCGGGCATGAAACGTGATGTTGTGAAGTATGTTGAGCAATGTGTCACGTGTTTGCAAGTTAAAGTCGAGCACCAAAAGCCGTATGGTAAGTTACAACCGTTAGAAATCCCGAAATGGAAATGGGAGCACATTACCATGGACTTCATCATAAGTTACCTAAAACGGCGAGAACCCAGTTTGATTCGATTTGGGTTATAGTTGATCGACTGACGAAGAGTGCTTTGTTTCTTCCCATTAAGGAAGCGATATCGTCGGAGACCTTGGCTAAGTTGTTTATCTAGGAAGTCATCTCTCGACACGGTGTTCCTATATCTATTATTTCGGATCGAGATACTCGTTTTACGTCTTGGTTTTGGGAAAAGTTTCTTGAAGATATGGGTACGCAATTAAAGTTGAGTACGGCGTATCATCCTCAAACGGATGGTCAAACCGAACGTACGAATCAAACTTTGGAGGATATGTTACGAGCATGTATTATCGATTTTGGTGGTAGTTGGGACGAGCATTTGCCTTTGGTGGAATTCTCGTACAATAATAGTTATCATACTAGTGTTGGGATGCCACCGAGGTGCTTTATGGGCGTAGGTGTCGAACCCCGATTTGTTGGGGTGAAGTGGGATAAAAGGAAATCGGGAGTACCGATTTGGTTTTAGAGACGAATAGCAAGATTGATGTGATTCGAGAGCATTTGAAAAAGGCTCAAGATAGACAAAAGTCGTATGCCGACAAGCGTAGACGAACGATCAAATTTCAAGAAGGTGACATGGTGATGCTTAAGGTTTCGCCATGGAAAGGTATTATTCGATTCTGGAAACGAGGAAAGTTAGCTCCTCGGTTTATTGGACCATTTAAGGTTTTAGCTCGTATTGGTGAAGTCGCGTATCGTTTGGAATTACCCGAAGAGCTTGTGGGGATCCATAATACATTTCATGTTTCCCATCTCCGTAAGTGTCTTGCGGATGATTCATCTTGGGTACCATTAGACGAGATTGAGCTAAATAATAGGTTAGAGTATATTGAGGAACCGATTGCCATACTTGATGAGAAAGTCAAAAGGTTGAGACATAAAGAGGTTAGGACTTTTAAAGTTCAATGGCGTTGTAGTAAGGGTTCTGAGTTTACTTGGGAGCCCGAAGAGTTTGTGCTGGTTTATCTTCCTTCTTGTCATGCGGCTTGGATCGCGAGGACGCTCTCCGATTCAAGTGGGGGAGAGTTGTAACATCCCGTTTTCCCGTACGTATCGAAAGGTGCTCACTTAATCATTTGTACATTTATAACTCGTTAGCTTATGCACAAATGTATGAATATATGCGTAGATATATATATATATATATATATATATATATATATATATATATATATATATATATATATATATATATATATATATATATATATATATATATATATATATATATATATATATATATATATATATATACATATATGTATACTTGATAATGTGTGCATGTATAAGCTTAATCATGGGTTTGGTTAGCGTTAAGTCTTGTGAGACTATTGTTGAAGGCTAGCTGAATATAGGAAGCGGGTTTGGAATGTACAAATCAAATAAAATCGAAAATTGTTTAAATCGGTCGAACTGTCCAGTTACAGCCTTAGGCCGCGCCGCGACAATTGGGTCCGCGCTGCGGCATATAAAGCAATTCCAGATCAGAAGTCAAGTTAAAAGGGGTCATTTTTCCTTCATCAGGTCGCGCCGCGACAAATGGGCCGCGCCGCGGCACCTCTGCAGTTCTGACTCCGATTTTAGCTCAAATTAAATAAATTTAAGGGGCAAATTGGTAATTTAACATATGGATCTGATGGGAGCATTAAACCTCCACCACTAGTTCATTTATTTCATTTCCTTTTCTATTTTCTTTCCAATTTCTCTCCCAAAACACAAAACCCACTTAGTTTAATCTTGAGATTTGGAGTTGGAGATTTGTGAATCAAACCTAGGAGCGAGATTTAAAGTTGTTCTCCTTGTTACTAGCTACAAGAAGATAGTCTTGGTAAGTTCTAACTTTATGTTTTAAGTTTTAATTGGTTAATGGCTAGGGTTTGGGTTACTAGAGATTTGTATGACCCATTTGAGGGTAAAATGGGTGAGTTTGGGTTATGTTGTTGTAAGGAAACCCTAATAGCCACTATTTAGGGTTTTGGCCTTGTGATTTGAGGTTGTAAGTGTCAATTGGTGTTGTTAGTCACTAATGCACTTTAAGATTTATGAAAGAAGTGTAAATGGGTAAGTTTGACTTGATTGTGAGTCTAAGTAATATAAAATGGGTCAAAATGTACTAGTTGACCTAATTAGATGAAATGGGTATGGATTATCCTAAGTTTTGTGTTAATTGAAGTTAATAGACTTTAATTCACTAGTCTTAGTGATTAAAGTCGAGTCTTGGCCATTTATGGGCGGTTATGAGTAGTTGAGTCATTTAATGCAAATTGGGTCATTAAATGCTCAAGTGGGAGTATTGTGGTTAATCCCACTAGTTGTGAAATTGAATGTGCACTTAATGATTTAGGTACATTGCATTGAAGCTCGGAAGTGCTAAATCACCATCCTTGTGACAAGGTGAGTGGAATAAGTATACTTGTACGTATATGATGTGCTTATTTGTACGCAAGGATACGTGTTGTCCTAGTTAGTGATATATGTGTTGTACACTAACGATTTATGAACGGATATGTGTTGTCTAATTTAGCAATATATGTGTTGTATGCTAACGGTTTATTAAATGGATATGTGTTATCCAAATTGGTGTTATATGTGTTGTACACTAATGATCTTATGAACGGATATGTGTTGTCCAAGGGTTGGTGATATATGTGTTGTGCACTTTCGGTTGTTATGAACACCGATGGGAATTTTGAGTACCATTCCTTTTTGCTATTGGTTAACCATGGTTGTGTGATTGTGTACTTAGCATATTAAATTATGAACTATATGCTATTGTCGGTTGCTAGCTCCTTGTGGATTGTGGATTGTAGTTTATGCATGATTTTTGCATGTTTGTCGAATAGCTAGCTTGTATGCGGTATTGTGTAAGTGATTGCAAGTAAGTAGGTTATATATGAACATGTATAATTATTGCATTCACTAAGCATTAGCTTACCCCTCTCGTTGTTTATCTTTTTAGTTGCAGGTGCGGATAAGGGCAAAGGGGTTATCAGGCACTAGGTGGCCTTTGATGATGTTTTATTGAAGTTTGAAAGTTGGCCTAACGTTTTGGGTAGTTTAGTCCCAAACCATGCTCAAAGGGTCGTTTGGATTATAAACTATCATTGTAGTGGATCAAACTTGTATTGAACTTAATTAATGGCCTTCGTGCCCTTTGTAAACATTTAAATTGTTGAACGTTTAAATGGAACTTGTGGATTGGTTTACATATTTTATTGGCGCGTAAATGTGTATCTTTACAAAAAAAATAAAAAATTTATCGTATGGAATACGGGTTGGGATGTTTCATTGATGATAACGATTCAACCCGCACACGGGCCGTTCCTGTTGAATTCTGTGTGATGTGTTATTATTCATGTTATAATGCACTCCTCGGGCGAGTGACTTTACAGAATTTTGGCGCGGTACCCTCTACTGTTCATGGCATGATCAAGTTCCCAACTAAGCAAGGCATTGCTACTATTCGGACGGAGTCCGGAAGAGTGTTATGCGCTTCGGTAACACCGCCTAAACCATTGCCTACAGTCAAAGAACAAATACAAAGCAGTTCCATCATAGTCAACCCAAACTACCCTGATAAGCGAATTCAAATTGGGGGCAACCTTTCTGATGGCATCAAGGTCCGTTTGCGTGACCTATTGATAGCCAACATGGATATCTTCGCGTGGTGTAAAACTGATATGACTGGGGTACCACGACATATCGCCGAGCACAAGCTACATGCGAAACCGAACTTGACTCCTATGCGACAAAAGAAGCGCCCGATGGCGCCAGAAAGAAGCGAATGGTTGAGGTTGGAGGTGGACAAGCTGGTTCATCGAACATTCTCAGAGAGGTGCTGTAGTGACCCGAACTTTTCCATGTTTATATATATTAATTGAGATTGATATTTACATGATTAAATGTTTCCAACATGTTAAGCAATCAAACTTGTTAAGACTTGATTAATTGAAATAGGTTTCATACAGACAATTGACCACCCAAGTTGACCGGTGATTCACGAACGTTAAAACTTGTAAAAACTATATGATGACATATATATGGTTATATATATATAGTTAACATGATATTATGATATGTAAACATATCATTAAGTATATTAACAATGAACTACATATGTAAAAACAAGACTACTAACTTAATGATTTTGAAACGAGACATATATGTAACGATTATCGTTGTAACGACATTTAATGTATATATATCATATTAAGAGATATTCGTACATCATAATATCATGATAATATAATAATTTAAAATCTCTTTTGATATTATAAACATTGGGTTAACAACATTTAACAAGATCGTTAACCTAAAGGTTTCAAAACAACATTTACATGTAACGACTAACGATGACTTAACGACTCAGTTAAAATGTATATACATGTAGTGTTTTAATATGTATTCATACACTTTTGAAAGACTTCAAGACACTTATCAAAATACTTCTACTTAACAAAAATGCTTACAATTACATCCTCGTTCAGTTTCATCAACAATTCTACTCGTATGCACCCGTATTCGTACCCGTACAATACACAGCTTTTAGATGTATGTACTATTGGTATATACACTCCAATGATCAGCTCTTAGCAGCCCATGTGAGTCACCTAACACATGTGGGAACCATCATTTGGCAACTAGCATGAAATATCTCATAAAATTACAAAAATATGAGTAATCATTCATGACTTATTTACATGAAAACAAAATTACATATCCTTTATATCTAATCCATACACCAACGACCAAAAACACCTACAAACACTTTCATTCTTCAATTTTCTTCATCTAATTGATCTCTCTCAAGTTCTATCTTCAAGTTCTAAGTGTTCTTCATAAATTCCAAAAGTTCTAGTTTCATAAAATCAAGAATACTTTCAAGATTGCTAGCTCACTTCCAATCTTGTAAGGTGATCATCCAACCTCAAGAAATCTTTGTTTCTTACAGTAGGTTATCATTCTAATACAAGGTAATAATCATATTCAAACTTTGGTTCAATTTCTATAACTATAACAATCTTATTTCAAGTGATGATCTTACTTGAACTTGTTTTCGTGTCATGATTTTGCTTCAAGAACTTTGAGCCATCCAAGGATCCATTGAAGCTAGATCCATTTTTCTCTTTTCCAGTAGGTTCATCCAAGGAACTTAAGGTAGTAATGATGTTCATAACATCATTCGATTCATACATATAAAGCTATCTTATTCGAAGGTTTAAACTTGTAATCACTAGAACATAGTTTAGTTAATTCTAAACTTGTTCGCAAACAAAAGTTAATCCTTCTAACTTGACTTTTAAAATCAACTAAACACATGTTCTATATCTATATGATATGCTAACTTAATGATTTAAAACCTGGAAACACGAAAAACACCGTAAAACCGGATTTACGCCGTCGTAGTAACACCGCGGGCTGTTTTGGGTTAGTTAATTAAAAACTATGATAAACTTTGATTTAAAAGTTGTTATTCTGAGAAAATGATTTTTATTATGAACATGAAACTATATCCAAAAATTATGGTTAAACTCAAAGTGGAAGTATGTTTTCTAAAATGGTCATCTAGACGTCGTTCTTTCGACTGAAATGACTACCTTTACAAAAACGACTTGTAACTTATTTTTCCGACTATAAACCTATACTTTTTCTATTTAGATTCATAAAATAGAGTTCAATATGAAACCATAGCAATTTGATTCACTCAAAACGGATTTAAAATGAAGAAGTTATGGGTAAAACAAGATTGGATAATTTTTCTCATTTTAGCTACGTGAAAATTGATAACAAATCTATTCCAACCATAACTTAATCAACTTGTATTGTATATTATGTAATCTTGAGATACCATAGACACGTATACAATGTTTCGACCTATCATGTCGACACATCTATATATATTTCGGAACAACCATAGACACTCTATATGTGAATGTTGGAGTTAACTATACAGGGTTGAGGTTGATTCCAAAATATATATAGTTTGAGTTGTGATCAATACTGAGATACGTATACACTGGGTCGTGGATTGATTCAAGATAATATTTATCGATTTATTTCTGTACATCTAACTGTGGACAACTAGTTGTAGGTTACTAACGAGGACAGCTGACTTAATAAACTTAAAACATCAAAATATATTAAAAGTGTTGTAAATATATTTTGAACATACTTTGATATATATGTATATATTGTTATAGGTTCGTGAATCAACCAGTGGCCAAGTCTTACTTCCCGACGAAGTAAAAATCTGTGAAAGTGAGTTATAGTCCCACTTTTAAAATCTAATATTTTTGGGATGAGAATACATGCAGGTTTTATAAATGATTTAAAAAATAGACACAAGTACGTGAAACTACATTCTATGGTTGAATTATCGAAATCGAATATGCCCCTTTTTTTTTATTAAGTCTGGTAATCTAAGAATTAGGGAACAGACACCCTAATTGACGCGAATCCTAAAGATAGATCTATTGGGCCTAACAAACCCCATCCAAAGTACCGGATGCTTTAGTACTTCGAAATTTATATCATATTCGAAGGGTGTCCCGGAATGATGGGGATATTCTTAAATATGCATCTTGTTAATGTCGGTTACCAGGTGTTCACCATATGAATGATTTTTATCTCTATGTATGGGATGTGTATTGAAATATGAAATCTTGTGGTCTATTGTTACGATTTGATATATATAGGTTAAACCTATAACTCACCAACATTTTTGTTGACGTTTAAAGCATGTTTATTCTCAGGTGAATACTAAGAGCTTCCGCTGTCGCATACTTAAATAAGGACGAGATTTGGAGTCCATGCTTGTATGATATTGTGTAAAAACTGCATTCAAGAAACTTATTTTGTTGTAACATATTTGTATTGTAAACCATTATGTAATGGTCGTGTGTAAACAGGATATTTTAGATTATCATTATTTGATAATCTACGTAAAGCTTTTTAAACCTTTATTGATGAAATAAAGGTTATGGTTTGTTTTAAAATGAATGCAGTCTTTGAAAAACGTCTCATATAGAGGTCAAAACCTCGCAACGAAATCAATTAATATGGAACGTTTTTAATCAATAAGAACGGGACATTTCAGTTGGTATCCGAGCGTTGGTCTTAGAGAACCAGAAAATTTGCATTAGTGTGTCTTATCGAGTTTGTTAGGATGCATTAGTGATTTTGGACTTCGACCGTGTTTTCTTTAAAAATGATTGCTTAACATTTTTGTTGGAAACTATATATTTTTAACATATGAATATTATGTGATATATTAATCTCTTAACGTGTTTGATATTATGTGATAGATGTCTACCTCTAGAACAAGTCCCATTGACTCACCTAATAATAATGAAGAGTCAAATGTAAATTGGAATTATTCGTGGACTGATTCACAAGTTCCTGAAGAGGAACCGGAAGAAGAGTCGGAACCGGAAGAAGAATCGGAACCGGACGAAGAATCGGAACCGGAAGAAGAATCGGAACCGGTGGGGGAAATAATAAAACGGTTAAGTAAAAGAGAATCCTCAACCAACCGACCAAGGGTAATTATGGTCAATGGTGTTTCCGCCAAGGAAGCAAAATATTGGGAGGATTACCAATTCTCCGATGAATCGGATTCCGACGAGAATTCCAATGATGTTATAGAAATTACCCCAACTGAATTTAAAAAGGCAAAAGAAAATAATAAGGGAAAGGGCATAAAAATAGAGAAATCTAATTCCAACCCCGATGAACTTTATATGTATCGTCAACCCCCGAAGTTCTTAAGTTGTAACAATGACCCGGGAACCTCTAAACCACCAGGTTTTTCTAAACCAATGTGGACAACGACGGCTCGTATTAGGGGAACATCATATATCCCTAGAAACTTGGCAAAACGAACCAAAACCGAAGAAGAAGAAACGACCGAGTCGGAATAAGATAGTTGTATTCGTGTGGTGTAATATATGTAATATAGTGTTCTTATGCTTTATGATATATGTAAAAATTGCTTGTATTAATAAGTATCTTTTTATGAATCTAACTCTTGTCTATTTTACAGTTTAAAAACACAAAATGGATAGACAACCCAATATTTTAAGAGACCTACCCGGAGACATGATTGATGAAATCTTGTCTAGAGTCGGCCAGAATTCCTCGGCACAACTATTTAAGGCGAGATCAGTTTGTAAGACATTCGAAGAACGTTCCAAGAATGTCTTGGTTTATAAGAGACTTTCGTTTGAAAGATGGGGGATATCACATTGGGAAACCCATAAGTTACGATGTGTTTACTTTGACGCATATATTGCGGGGAACCCAAATGCTATTTTACGCAACGGGTTAAGAAATTATTTTGACTCAATATATCCGAATATTGGACTTCGTGATTTAGAAAAAGCGGCTAACATGCAACATAAAGAAGCATGTTATGCTTACGGATTAGTAATGTTCGCTTCTCACCAAAGTGAGAACAAGAACATCGGGCTACAACTATTAAACAAAACGTTTCCACAAGTGACGGAGTCGGTAATTGGGGTAAGAAATGAGGTTTTTAGATTATTACGGGACTGTTGGACATTACGTAACCCTCGTCCCTTTGACGACGTTACAACACGCTGTCTTATCAACGGCCATAACGGTTATGTTGCACAAGACCAAGGATGGGAAGTAGTCCTAGTAAAACCAGAATGCATGACTTGTTTCTGGACGTATGAATTACGTGTCTTTATTGCCTTTGCTGAACGACTTGTGTACTAGCTAGAATTATCTTCACAACTATCTTGTATCAAAGTTATTGTGTGCTATATTTCATGCTTTATGTAAAATAAGCGGTATTGTAAGTTTGTAAAATATTGTATAAAAGTTTGAACGCGAAATATTATTATAATCAGTTTTTCATATAGAATTGTAGTAGTTGAATTGTATATTAGCTACTAAGTATGAACTTAACGGGTAGGTACTACCCGAATTTAAACTTATAAAACGCTAATATGAAGAAAAAGCTTTTATAAATGAGTTCATATTATGCTACGAAATACTATTAACTACTCTTAATATTCTGTATGATTAACTTGTTCCATTTGACTATTTTGAAGGAAATGGCACCGACTACTCGACACACCGTGAATATGAATGAAGAGGAATTCCGTACTTTTCTAGCTTCAAACATAGCCGCAGTACAGGCTGCGCTACATACCAACAATAACCTTGGATCTAGCAGTACAGGAAATCGTGTAGGATGCACCTACAAAGAATTCACTGCCTGCAAACCTTTGGAATTTGATGGAACCGAAGGACCGATCGGATTGAAACGGTGGACCGAGAAGGTCGAATCGGTGTTTGCCATAAGTAAGTGTACTGAAGAGGACAAAGTGAAGTATGCTACGCATACCTTCACAGGTTCTGCGTTAACATGGTGGAATACCTATCTAGAGCAGGTGGGACAAGACGATGCGTACGCACTACCGTGGTCAGCATTCAAGCACTTGATGAACGAGAAGTACCGTCCCAGAACCGAGGTCAATAAGCTCAAGACAGAACTTAGAGGGTTACGAACCCAAGGATTTGATATTACCACGTATGAAAGACGATTCACAGAATTGTGCCTATTGTGTCCGGGAGCGTTCGAAGATGAGGAAGAGAAGATCGACGCGTTTGTGAAAGGATTACCGGAAAGAATCCAAGAAGATATAAGTTCACACGAGCCCGCCTCCATACAACAGGCATGTAGAATGGCTCACAAACTAGTGAACCAGATTGAAGAAAGAATTAAAGAACAGACTGCTGAAGAGGCCAATGTGAAGCAAGTCAAAAGAAAGTGGGAGGAAAACGGTGATAAGAATCACCAATACAACAACAACAGCAATTACAACAATAATCGCAACAATTATCCCAACAATCGCAACATCAATCGCAACTACAACAAACGGCCCAACAACAACAACAACAACAACAGCAACTACAACAATCATCCCAACAACAATAATAACCGCAACAACAACAATAATCAGAAGCAGCTATGCCAAAGGTGTGAAAAGAATCACTCGGGGTTCTGCACCAAATTTTGCAACAAGTGTAAAAGAAATGGTCATAGCGCGGTGAAGTGTGAGGTCTACGGACCAGGGGTTAATAGAACGAAAGGAACAAATGGTGTCGGAACGAGTAATGGCGGAGCAAGTAGTGTCGGAGCAAGTTATGCCAATGTAGTTTGTTATAAATGTGGAAAACCGGGCCACATTATTAGAAATTGCCCGAACCAGGAGAACACGAATGGACAAGGCCGCGGAAGAGTTTTCAATATTAATGCGGCAGAGGCACAAGAAGACCCGGAGCTTGTTACGGGTACGTTTCTTATTGACAATAAATCTGCTTACGTTTTATTTGATTCGGGTGCGGATAGAAGCTATATGAGTAGAGATTTTTGTGCTAAATTAAGTTGTCCATTGACGCCTTTGGATAGTAAATTTTTACTCGAATTAGCAAATGGTAAATTAATTTCAGCAGATAATATATGTCGGAATCGAGAAATTAAACTGGTTAGCGAAACATTTAAGATTGATTTGATACCAGTAGAGTTAGGGAGTTTTGATGTGATAATCGGTATGGACTGGTTGAAAGAAGTGAAAGCAGAGATCGTTTGTTACAAAAATGCAATTCGCATTATACGAGAAAAAGGAAAACCCTTAATGGTGTACGGAGAAAAGGGCAACACGAAGCTACATCTTATTAGTAATTTGAAGGCACAAAAACTAATAAGAAAAGGTTGCTATGCTGTTCTAGCACACGTTGAGAAAGTACAAACTGAAGAAAAGAGCATCAATGATGTTCCCATTGCAAAAGAATTTCCCGATGTATTTCCGAAAGAATTACCGGGATTACCCCCACATCGATCCGTTGAATTTCAAATAGATCTTGTACCAGGAGCTGCACCAATAGCTCGTGCTCCTTACAGACTCGCACCCAGCGAGATGAAAGAACTGCAAAGCCAATTACAAGAACTTTTAGAGCGTGGTTTCATTCGACCAAGCACATCACCGTGGGGAGCTCCTGTTTTGCTTGTCAAGAAGAAAGATGGTACATTCAGGTTGTGTATCGACTACCGAGAGTTGAACAAACTTACCATCAAGAACCGCTACCCACTATCGAGAATCGACGACTTATTTGATCAACTACAAGGCTCGTCTGTTTATTCAAAGATTGACTTACGTTCCGGGTACCATCAAATGCGGGTGAAAGAAGATGATATTCCAAAGACTGCTTTCAGAACACGTTACGGTCATTACGAGTTTATGGTCATGCCGTTTGGTTTAACTAATGCACCAGCTGTGTTCATGGACCTTATGAACCGAGTGTGTGGACCATACCTTGACAAGTTTGTCATTGTTTTCATTGATGACATACTTATTTACTCAAAGAATGACCAAGAACACGGTGAACATTTGAGAAAGGTGTTAGAAGTATTGAGGAAAGAAGAATTGTACGCTAAGTTTTCAAAGTGTGCATTTTGGTTGGAAGAAGTTCAATTCCTCGGTCACATAGTGAACAAATAAGGTATTAAGGTGGATCCGGCAAAGATAGAAACTGTTGAAAAGTGGGAAACCCCGAAAACTCTGAAACACATACGCCAGTTTTTAGGACTAGCTGGTTACTACAGAAGGTTCATCCAAGACTTTTCCAGAATAGCAAAACCCTTGACTGCATTAACGCATAAAGGGAAGAAATTTGAATGGAATGATGAACAAGAGAAAGCGTTTCAGTTATTGAAGAAAAAGCTAACTACGGCACCTATATTGTCATTGCCTGAAGGGAATGATGATTTTGTGATTTATTGTGACGCATCAAAGCAAGGTCTCGGTTGTGTATTAATGCAACGAACGAAGGTGATTGCTTATGCGTCTAGACAATTGAAGATTCACGAACAAAATTATACGACGCATGATTTGGAATTAGGCGCGGTTGTTTTTGCATTAAAGACTTGGAGGCACTACTTATATGGGGTCAAAAGTATTATATATACCGACCACAAAAGTCTTCAACACATATTTAATCAGAAACAACTGAATATGAGGCAGCGTAGGTGGATTGAATTGTTGAATGATTACGACTTTGAGATTCGTTACCACCCGGGGAAGGCAAATGTGGTAGCCGATGCCTTGAGCAGGAAGGACAGAGAACCCATTCGAGTAAAATCTATGAATATAATGATTCATAATAACCTTACTACTCAAATAAAGGAGGCGCAACAAGGAGTTTTAAAAGAGGGAAATTTAAAGGATGAAATACCCAAAGGATCAGAGAAGCATCTTAATATTCGGGAAGACGGAACCCGGTATAGGGCTGAAAGGATTTGGGTACCAAAATTTGGAGATATGAGAGAAATGGTACTTAGAGAAGCTCATAAAACCAGATACTCAATACATCCTGGAACGGGGAAGATGTACAAGGATCTCAAGAAACATTTTTGGTGGCCGGGTATGAAAGCCGATGTTGCTAAATACGTAGGAGAATGTTTGACGTGTTCTAAGGTCAAAGCTGAGCATCAGAAACCATCAGGTCTACTTCAACAACCTGAAATCCCGGAATGGAAATGGGAAAACATTACCATGGATTTCATCACTAAATTGCCAAGGACTGCAAGTGGTTTTGATACTATTTGGGTAATAGTTGATCGTCTCACCAAATCAGCACACTTCTTGCCAATAAGAGAAGATGACAAGATGGAGAAGTTAGCACGACTGTATTTGAAGGAAGTCATCTCCAGACATGGAATACCAATCTCTATTATCTCTGATAGGGATGGCAGATTTATTTCAAGATTCTGGCAGACATTACAGCAAGCATTAGGAACTCGTCTAGACATAAGTACTGCCTATCATCCACAAACTGATGGGCAGAGCGAAAGGACGATACAAACGCTTGAAGACATGTTACGAGCATGTGTTATTGATTTCGGAAACAGTTGGGATCGACATCTACCATTAGCAGAATTTTCCTACAACAACAGCTACCATTCAAGCATTGAGATGGCGCTGTTTGAAGCACTTTATGGTAGAAAGTGCAGGTCTCCGATTTGTTGGAGTGAAGTGGGGGATAGACAGATTACGGGTCCGGAGATTATACAAGAAACTACCGAGAAGATCATCCAAATTCAACAACGGTTGAAAACCGCCCAAAGTCGACAAAAGAGCTACGCTGACATTAAAAGAAAAGATATAGAATTTGAAATTGGAGAGATGGTCATGCTTAAAGTTGCACCTTGGAAAGGCGTTGTTCGATTTGGTAAACGAGGGAAATTAAATCCAAGGTATATTGGACCATTCAAGATTATTGATCGTGTCGGACCAGTAGCTTACCGACTTGAGTTACCTCAACAACTCGCGGCTGTACATAACACTTTCCACGTCTCGAATTTGAAGAAATGTTTTGCTAAAGAAGATCTCACTATTCCGTTAGATGAAATCCAAATCAACGAAAAACTTCAATTCATCGGAAGAGTGTTATGCGCTTCGGTAACACCGCCTAAACCATTGCCTACAGTCAAAGAACAAATACAAAGCAGTTCCATCATAGTCAACCCAAACTACCCTGATAAGCGAATTCAAATTGGGGGCAACCTTTCTGATGGCATCAAGGTCCGTTTGCGTGACCTATTGATAGCCAACATGGATATCTTCACGTGGTGTAAAACTGATATGACTGGGGTACCACGACATATCGCCGAGCACGAGCTACATGTGAAACCGAACTTGACTCCTATGCGACAAAAGAAGCGCCCGATGGCGCCAGAAAGAAGCGAATGGTTGAGGTTGGAGGTGGACAAGCTGGTTCATCGAACATTCTCAGAGAGGTGCTGTAGTGACCCGAACTTTTCCATGTTTATATATATTAATTGAGATTGATATTTACATGATTAAATGTTTCCAACATGTTAAGCAATCAAACTTGTTAAGACTTGATTAATTGAAATAGGTTTCATACAGACAATTGACCACCCAAGTTGACCGGTGATTCACGAACGTTAAAACTTGTAAAAACTATATGATGACATATATATGGTTATATATATAGTTAACATGATATTATGATATGTAAACATATCATTAAGTATATTAACAATGAACTACATATGTAAAAACAAGACTACTAACTTAATGATTTTGAAACGAGACATATATGTAACGATTATCGTTGTAACGACATTTAATGTATATATATCATATTAAGAGATATTCGTACATCATAATATCATGATAATATAATAATTTAAAATCTCTTTTGATATTATAAACATTGGGTTAACAACATTTAACAAGATCGTTAACCTAAAGGTTTCAAAACAACATTTACATGTAACGACTAACGATGACTTAACGACTCAGTTAAAATGTATATACATGTAGTGTTTTAATATGTATTCATACACTTTTGAAAGACTTCAAGACACTTATCAAAATACTTCTACTTAACAAAAATGCTTACAATTACATCCTCGTTCAGTTTCATCAACAATTCTACTCGTATGCACCCGTATTCGTACCCGTACAATACACAGCTTTTAGATGTATGTACTATTGGTATATACACTCCAATGATCAGCTCTTAGCAGCCCATGTGAGTCACCTAACACATGTGGGAACCATCATTTGGCAACTAGCATGAAATATCTCATAAAATTACAAAAATATGAGTAATCATTCATGACTTATTTACATGAAAACAAAATTACATATCCTTTATATCTAATCCATACACCAACGACCAAAAACACCTACAAACACTTTAATTCTTCAATTTTCTTCATCTAATTGATCTCTCTCAAGTTCTATCTTCAAGTTCTAAGTGTTCTTCATAAATTCCAAAAGTTCTAGTTTCATAAAATCAAGAATACTTTCAAGATTGCTAGCTCACTTCCAATCTTGTAAGGTGATCATCCAACCTCAAGAAATCTTTGTTTCTTACAGTAGGTTATCATTCTAATACAAGGTAATAATCATATTCAAACTTTGGTTCAATTTCTATAACTATAACAATCTTATTTCAAGTGATGATCTTACTTGAACTTGTTTTCGTGTCATGATTTTGCTTCAAGAACTTTGAGCCATCCAAGGATCCATTGAAGCTAGATCCATTTTTCTCTTTTCCAGTAGGTTCATCCAAGGAACTTAAGGTAGTAATGATGTTCATAACATCATTCGATTCATACATATAAAGCTATCTTATTCGAAGGTTTAAACTTGTAATCACTAGAACATAGTTTAGTTAATTCTAAACTTGTTCGCAAACAAAAGTTAATCCTTCTAACTTGACTTTTAAAATCAACTAAACACATGTTCTATATCTATATGATATGCTAACTTAATGATTTAAAACCTGGAAACACGAAAAACACCGTAAAACCGGATTTACGCCGTCGTAGTAACACCGCGGGCTGTTTTGGGTTAGTTAATTAAAAACTATGATAAACTTTGATTTAAAAGTTGTTATTCTGAGAAAATGATTTTTATTATGAACATGAAACTATATCCAAAAATTATGGTTAAACTCAAAGTGGAAGTATGTTTTCTAAAATGGTCATCTAGACGTCGTTCTTTCGACTGAAATGACTACCTTTACAAAAACGACTTGTAACTTATTTTTCCGACTATAAACCTATACTTTTTCTGTTTAGATTCATAAAATAGAGTTCAATATGAAATCATAGCAATTTGATTCACTCAAAACGGATTTAAAATGAAGAAGTTATGGGTAAAACAAGATTGGATAATTTTTCTCATTTTAGCTACGTGAAAATTGATAACAAATCTATTCCAACCATAACTTAATCAACTTGTATTGTATATTATGTAATCTTGAGATACCATAGACACGTATACAATGTTTCGACCTATCATGTCGACACATCTATATATATTTCGGAACAACCATAGACACTCTATATGTGAATGTTGGAGTTAGCTATACAGGGTTGAGGTTGATTCCAAAATATATATAGTTTGAGTTGTGATCAATACTGAGATACGTATACACTGGGTCGTGGATTGATTCAAGATAATATTTATCGATTTATTTCTGTACATCTAACTGTGGACAACTAGTTGTAGGTTACTAACGAGGACAGCTGACTTAATAAACTTAAAACATCAAAATATATTAAAAGTGTTGTAAATATATTTTGAACATACTTTGATATATATGTATATATTGTTATAGGTTCGTGAATCAACCAGTGGCCAAGTCTTACTTCCCGACGAAGTAAAAATCTGTGAAAGTGAGTTATAGTCCCACTTTTAAAATCTAATATTTTTGGGATGAGAATACATGCAGGTTTTATAAATGATTTAAAAAATAGACACAAGTACGTGAAACTACATTCTATGGTTGAATTATCGAAATCGAATATGCCCCCTTTTTTTATTAAGTCTGGTAATCTAAGAATTAGGGAACAGACACCCTAATTGACGCGAATCCTAAAGATAGATCTATTGGGCCTAACAAACCCCATCCAAAGTACCGGATGCTTTAGTACTTCGAAATTTATATCATATTCGAAGGGTGTCCCGGAATGATGGGGATATTCTTAAATATGCATCTTGTTAATGTCGGTTACCAGGTGTTCACCATATGAATGATTTTTATCTCTATGTATGGGATGTGTATTGAAATATGAAATCTTGTGGTCTATTGTTACGATTTGATATATATAGGTTAAACCTATAACTCACCAACATTTTTGTTGACGTTTAAAGCATGTTTATTCTCAGGTGAATACTAAGAGCTTCCGCTGTCGCATACTTAAATAAGGACGAGATTTGGAGTCCATGCTTGTATGATATTGTGTAAAAACTGCATTCAAGAAACTTATTTTGTTGTAACATATTTGTATTGTAAACCATTATGTAATGGTCGTGTGTAAACAGGATATTTTAGATTATCATTATTTGATAATCTACGTAAAGCTTTTTAAACCTTTATTGATGAAATAAAGGTTATGGTTTGTTTTAAAATGAATGCAGTCTTTGAAAAACGTCTCATATAGAGGTCAAAACCTCGCAACGAAATCAATTAATATGGAACGTTTTTAATCAATAAGAACGGGACATTTCAGTTGGTATCCGAGCGTTGGTCTTAGAGAACCAGAAAATTTGCATTAGTGTGTCTTATCGAGTTTGTTAGGATGCATTAGTGATTTTGGACTTCGACCGTGTTTTCTTTAAAAATGATTGCTTAACATTTTTGTTGGAAACTATATATTTTTAACATATGAATATTATGTGATATATTAATCTCTTAACGTGTTTGATATTATGTGATAGATGTCTACCTCTAGAACAAGTCCCATTGACTCACCTAATAATAATGAAGAGTCAAATGTAAATTGGAATTATTCGTGGACTGATTCACAAGTTCCTGAAGAGGAACCGGAAGAAGAGTCGGAACCGGAAGAAGAATCGGAACCGGACGAAGAATCGGAACCGGAAGAAGAATCGGAACCGGTGGGGGAAATAATAAAACGGTTAAGTAAAAGAGAATCCTCAACCAACCGACCAAGGGTAATTATGGTCAATGGTGTTTCCGCCAAGGAAGCAAAATATTGGGAGGATTACCAATTCTCCGATGAATCGGATTCCGACGAGAATTCCAATGATGTTATAGAAATTACCCCAACTGAATTTAAAAAGGCAAAAGAAAATAATAAGGGAAAGGGCATAAAAATAGAGAAATCTAATTCCAACCCCGATGAACTTTATATGTATCGTCAACCCCCGAAGTTCTTAAGTTGTAACAATGACCCGGGAACCTCTAAACCACCAGGTTTTTCTAAACCAATGTGGACAACGACGGCTCGTATTAGGGGAACATCATATATCCCTAGAAACTTGGCAAAACGAACCAAAACCGAAGAAGAAGAAACGACCGAGTCGGAATAAGATAGTTGTATTCGTGTGGTGTAATATATGTAATATAGTGTTCTTATGCTTTATGATATATGTAAAAATTGCTTGTATTAATAAGTATCTTTTTATGAATCTAACTCTTGTCTATTTTACAGTTTAAAAACACAAAATGGATAGACAACCCAATATTTTAAGAGACCTACCCGGAGACATGATTGATGAAATCTTGTCTAGAGTCGGCCAGAATTCCTCGGCACAACTATTTAAGGCGAGATCAGTTTGTAAGACATTCGAAGAACGTTCCAAGAATGTCTTGGTTTATAAGAGACTTTCGTTTGAAAGATGGGGGATATCACATTGGGAAACCCATAAGTTACGATGTGTTTACTTTGACGCATATATTGCGGGGAACCCAAATGCTATTTTACGCAACGGGTTAAGAAATTATTTTGACTCAATATATCCGAATATTGGACTTCGTGATTTAGAAAAAGCGGCTAACATGCAACATAAAGAAGCATGTTATGCTTACGGATTAGTAATGTTCGCTTCTCACCAAAGTGAGAACAAGAACATCGGGCTACAACTATTAAACAAAACGTTTCCACAAGTGACGGAGTCGGTAATTGGGGTAAGAAATGAGGTTTTTAGATTATTACGGGACTGTTGGACATTACGTAACCCTCGTCCCTTTGACGACGTTACAACACGCTGTCTTATCAACGGCCATAACGGTTATGTTGCACAAGACCAAGGATGGGAAGTAGTCCTAGTAAAACCAGAATGCATGACTTGTTTCTGGACGTATGAATTACGTGTCTTTATTGCCTTTGCTGAACGACTTGTGTACTAGCTAGAATTATCTTCACAACTATCTTGTATCAAAGTTATTGTGTGCTATATTTCATGCTTTATGTAAAATAAGCGGTATTGTAAGTTTGTAAAATATTGTATAAAAGTTTGAACGCGAAATATTATTATAATCAGTTTTTCATATAGAATTGTAGTAGTTGAATTGTATATTAGCTACTAAGTATGAACTTAACGGGTAGGTACTACCCGAATTTAAACTTATAAAACGCTAATATGAAGAAAAAGCTTTTATAAATGAGTTCATATTATGCTACGAAATACTATTAACTACTCTTAATATTCTGTATGATTAACTTGTTCCATTTGACTATTTTGAAGGAAATGGCACCGACTACTCGACACACCGTGAATATGAATGAAGAGGAATTCCGTACTTTTCTAGCTTCAAACATAGCCGCAGTACAGGCTGCGCTACATACCAACAATAACCTTGGATCTAGCAGTACAGGAAATCGTGTAGGATGCACCTACAAAGAATTCACTGCCTGCAAACCTTTGGAATTTGATGGAACCGAAGGACCGATCGGATTGAAACGGTGGACCGAGAAGGTCGAATCGGTGTTTGCCATAAGTAAGTGTACTGAAGAGGACAAAGTGAAGTATGCTACGCATACCTTCACAGGTTCTGCGTTAACATGGTGGAATACCTATCTAGAGCAGGTGGGACAAGACGATGCGTACGCACTACCGTGGTCAGCATTCAAGCACTTGATGAACGAGAAGTACCGTCCCAGAACCGAGGTCAATAAGCTCAAGACAGAACTTAGAGGGTTACGAACCCAAGGATTTGATATTACCACGTATGAAAGACGATTCACAGAATTGTGCCTATTGTGTCCGGGAGCGTTCGAAGATGAGGAAGAGAAGATCGACGCGTTTGTGAAAGGATTACCGGAAAGAATCCAAGAAGATATAAGTTCACACGAGCCCGCCTCCATACAACAGGCATGTAGAATGGCTCACAAACTAGTGAACCAGATTGAAGAAAGAATTAAAGAACAGACTGCTGAAGAGGCCAATGTGAAGCAAGTCAAAAGAAAGTGGGAGGAAAACGGTGATAAGAATCACCAATACAACAACAACAGCAATTACAACAATAATCGCAACAATTATCCCAACAATCGCAACATCAATCGCAACTACAACAAACGGCCCAACAACAACAACAACAACAACAGCAACTACAACAATCATCCCAACAACAATAATAACCGCAACAACAACAATAATCAGAAGCAGCTATGCCAAAGGTGTGAAAAGAATCACTCGGGGTTCTGCACCAAATTTTGCAACAAGTGTAAAAGAAATGGTCATAGCGCGGTGAAGTGTGAGGTCTACGGACCAGGGGTTAATAGAACGAAAGGAACAAATGGTGTCGGAACGAGTAATGGCGGAGCAAGTAGTGTCGGAGCAAGTTATGCCAATGTAGTTTGTTATAAATGTGGAAAACCGGGCCACATTATTAGAAATTGCCCGAACCAGGAGAACACGAATGGACAAGGCCGCGGAAGAGTTTTCAATATTAATGCGGCAGAGGCACAAGAAGACCCGGAGCTTGTTACGGGTACGTTTCTTATTGACAATAAATCTGCTTACGTTTTATTTGATTCGGGTGCGGATAGAAGCTATATGAGTAGAGATTTTTGTGCTAAATTAAGTTGTCCATTGACGCCTTTGGATAGTAAATTTTTACTCGAATTAGCAAATGGTAAATTAATTTCAGCAGATAATATATGTCGGAATCGAGAAATTAAACTGGTTAGCGAAACATTTAAGATTGATTTGATACCAGTAGAGTTAGGGAGTTTTGATGTGATAATCGGTATGGACTGGTTGAAAGAAGTGAAAGCAGAGATCGTTTGTTACAAAAATGCAATTCGCATTATACGAGAAAAAGGAAAACCCTTAATGGTGTACGGAGAAAAGGGCAACACGAAGCTACATCTTATTAGTAATTTGAAGGCACAAAAACTAATAAGAAAAGGTTGCTATGCTGTTCTAGCACACGTTGAGAAAGTACAAACTGAAGAAAAGAGCATCAATGATGTTCCCATTGCAAAAGAATTTCCCGATGTATTTCCGAAAGAATTACCGGGATTACCCCCACATCGATCCGTTGAATTTCAAATAGATCTTGTACCAGGAGCTGCACCAATAGCTCGTGCTCCTTACAGACTCGCACCCAGCGAGATGAAAGAACTGCAAAGCCAATTACAAGAACTTTTAGAGCGTGGTTTCATTCGACCAAGCACATCACCGTGGGGAGCTCCTGTTTTGCTTGTCAAGAAGAAAGATGGTACATTCAGGTTGTGTATCGACTACCGAGAGTTGAACAAACTTACCATCAAGAACCGCTACCCACTATCGAGAATCGACGACTTATTTGATCAACTACAAGGCTCGTCTGTTTATTCAAAGATTGACTTACGTTCCGGGTACCATCAAATGCGGGTGAAAGAAGATGATATTCCAAAGACTGCTTTCAGAACACGTTACGGTCATTACGAGTTTATGGTCATGCCGTTTGGTTTAACTAATGCACCAGCTGTGTTCATGGACCTTATGAACCGAGTGTGTGGACCATACCTTGACAAGTTTGTCATTGTTTTCATTGATGACATACTTATTTACTCAAAGAATGACCAAGAACACGGTGAACATTTGAGAAAGGTGTTAGAAGTATTGAGGAAAGAAGAATTGTACGCTAAGTTTTCAAAGTGTGCATTTTGGTTGGAAGAAGTTCAATTCCTCGGTCACATAGTGAACAAATAAGGTATTAAGGTGGATCCGGCAAAGATAGAAACTGTTGAAAAGTGGGAAACCCCGAAAACTCTGAAACACATACGCCAGTTTTTAGGACTAGCTGGTTACTACAGAAGGTTCATCCAAGACTTTTCCAGAATAGCAAAACCCTTGACTGCATTAACGCATAAAGGGAAGAAATTTGAATGGAATGATGAACAAGAGAAAGCGTTTCAGTTATTGAAGAAAAAGCTAACTACGGCACCTATATTGTCATTGCCTGAAGGGAATGATGATTTTGTGATTTATTGTGACGCATCAAAGCAAGGTCTCGGTTGTGTATTAATGCAACGAACGAAGGTGATTGCTTATGCGTCTAGACAATTGAAGATTCACGAACAAAATTATACGACGCATGATTTGGAATTAGGCGCGGTTGTTTTTGCATTAAAGACTTGGAGGCACTACTTATATGGGGTCAAAAGTATTATATATACCGACCACAAAAGTCTTCAACACATATTTAATCAGAAACAACTGAATATGAGGCAGCGTAGGTGGATTGAATTGTTGAATGATTACGACTTTGAGATTCGTTACCACCCGGGGAAGGCAAATGTGGTAGCCGATGCCTTGAGCAGGAAGGACAGAGAACCCATTCGAGTAAAATCTATGAATATAATGATTCATAATAACCTTACTACTCAAATAAAGGAGGCGCAACAAGGAGTTTTAAAAGAGGGAAATTTAAAGGATGAAATACCCAAAGGATCAGAGAAGCATCTTAATATTCGGGAAGACGGAACCCGGTATAGGGCTGAAAGGATTTGGGTACCAAAATTTGGAGATATGAGAGAAATGGTACTTAGAGAAGCTCATAAAACCAGATACTCAATACATCCTGGAACGGGGAAGATGTACAAGGATCTCAAGAAACATTTTTGGTGGCCGGGTATGAAAGCCGATGTTGCTAAATACGTAGGAGAATGTTTGACGTGTTCTAAGGTCAAAGCTGAGCATCAGAAACCATCAGGTCTACTTCAACAACCTGAAATCCCGGAATGGAAATGGGAAAACATTACCATGGATTTCATCACTAAATTGCCAAGGACTGCAAGTGGTTTTGATACTATTTGGGTAATAGTTGATCGTCTCACCAAATCAGCACACTTCTTGCCAATAAGAGAAGATGACAAGATGGAGAAGTTAGCACGACTGTATTTGAAGGAAGTCATCTCCAGACATGGAATACCAATCTCTATTATCTCTGATAGGGATGGCAGATTTATTTCAAGATTCTGGCAGACATTACAGCAAGCATTAGGAACTCGTCTAGACATAAGTACTGCCTATCATCCACAAACTGATGGGCAGAGCGAAAGGACGATACAAACGCTTGAAGACATGTTACGAGCATGTGTTATTGATTTCGGAAACAGTTGGGATCGACATCTACCATTAGCAGAATTTTCCTACAACAACAGCTACCATTCAAGCATTGAGATGGCGCTGTTTGAAGCACTTTATGGTAGAAAGTGCAGGTCTCCGATTTGTTGGAGTGAAGTGGGGGATAGACAGATTACGGGTCCGGAGATTATACAAGAAACTACCGAGAAGATCATCCAAATTCAACAACGGTTGAAAACCGCCCAAAGTCGACAAAAGAGCTACGCTGACATTAAAAGAAAAGATATAGAATTTGAAATTGGAGAGATGGTCATGCTTAAAGTTGCACCTTGGAAAGGCGTTGTTCGATTTGGTAAACGAGGGAAATTAAATCCAAGGTATATTGGACCATTCAAGATTATTGATCGTGTCGGACCAGTAGCTTACCGACTTGAGTTACCTCAACAACTCGCGGCTGTACATAACACTTTCCACGTCTCGAATTTGAAGAAATGTTTTGCTAAAGAAGATCTCACTATTCCGTTAGATGAAATCCAAATCAACGAAAAACTTCAATTCATCGGAAGAGTGTTATGCGCTTCGGTAACACCGCCTAAACCATTGCCTACAGTCAAAGAACAAATACAAAGCAGTTCCATCATAGTCAACCCAAACTACCCTGATAAGCGAATTCAAATTGGGGGCAACCTTTCTGATGGCATCAAGGTCCGTTTGCGTGACCTATTGATAGCCAACATGGATATCTTCACGTGGTGTAAAACTGATATGACTGGGGTACCACGACATATCGCCGAGCACGAGCTACATGTGAAACCGAACTTGACTCCTATGCGACAAAAGAAGCGCCCGATGGCACCAGAAAGAAGCGAATGGTTGAGGTTGGAGGTGGACAAGCTGGTTCATCGAACATTCTCAGAGAGGTGCTGTAGTGACCCGAACTTTTCCATGTTTATATATATTAATTGAGATTGATATTTACATGATTAAATGTTTCCAACATGTTAAGCAATCAAACTTGTTAAGACTTGATTAATTGAAATAGGTTTCATACAGACAATTGACCACCCAAGTTGACCGGTGATTCACGAACGTTAAAACTTGTAAAAACTATATGATGACATATATATGGTTATATATATAGTTAACATGATATTATGATATGTAAACATATCATTAAGTATATTAACAATGAACTACATATGTAAAAACAAGACTACTAACTTAATGATTTTGAAACGAGACATATATGTAACGATTATCGTTGTAACGACATTTAATGTATATATATCATATTAAGAGATATTCGTACATCATAATATCATGATAATATAATAATTTAAAATCTCTTTTGATATTATAAACATTGGGTTAACAACATTTAACAAGATCGTTAACCTAAAGGTTTCAAAACAACATTTACATGTAACGACTAACGATGACTTAACGACTCAGTTAAAATGTATATACATGTAGTGTTTTAATATGTATTCATACACTTTTGAAAGACTTCAAGACACTTATCAAAATACTTCTACTTAACAAAAATGCTTACAATTACATCCTCGTTCAGTTTCATCAACAATTCTACTCGTATGCACCCGTATTCGTACCCGTACAATACACAGCTTTTAGATGTATGTACTATTGGTATATACACTCCAATGATCAGCTCTTAGCAGCCCATGTGAGTCACCTAACACATGTGGGAACCATCATTTGGCAACTAGCATGAAATATCTCATAAAATTACAAAAATATGAGTAATCATTCATGACTTATTTACATGAAAACAAAATTACATATCCTTTATATCTAATCCATACACCAACGACCAAAAACACCTACAAACACTTTAATTCTTCAATTTTCTTCATCTAATTGATCTCTCTCAAGTTCTATCTTCAAGTTCTAAGTGTTCTTCATAAATTCCAAAAGTTCTAGTTTCATAAAATCAAGAATACTTTCAAGATTGCTAGCTCACTTCCAATCTTGTAAGGTGATCATCCAACCTCAAGAAATCTTTGTTTCTTACAGTAGGTTATCATTCTAATACAAGGTAATAATCATATTCAAACTTTGGTTCAATTTCTATAACTATAACAATCTTATTTCAAGTGATGATCTTACTTGAACTTGTTTTCGTGTCATGATTTTGCTTCAAGAACTTTGAGCCATCCAAGGATCCATTGAAGCTAGATCCATTTTTCTCTTTTCCAGTAGGTTCATCCAAGGAACTTAAGGTAGTAATGATGTTCATAACATCATTCGATTCATACATATAAAGCTATCTTATTCGAAGGTTTAAACTTGTAATCACTAGAACATAGTTTAGTTAATTCTAAACTTGTTCGCAAACAAAAGTTAATCCTTCTAACTTGACTTTTAAAATCAACTAAACACATGTTCTATATCTATATGATATGCTAACTTAATGATTTAAAACCTGGAAACACGAAAAACACCGTAAAACCGGATTTACGCCGTCGTAGTAACACCGCGGGCTGTTTTGGGTTAGTTAATTAAAAACTATGATAAACTTTGATTTAAAAGTTGTTATTCTGAGAAAATGATTTTTATTATGAACATGAAACTATATCCAAAAATTATGGTTAAACTCAAAGTGGAAGTATGTTTTCTAAAATGGTCATCTAGACGTCGTTCTTTCGACTGAAATGACTACCTTTACAAAAACGACTTGTAACTTATTTTTCCGACTATAAACCTATACTTTTTCTGTTTAGATTCATAAAATAGAGTTCAATATGAAATCATAGCAATTTGATTCACTCAAAACGGATTTAAAATGAAGAAGTTATGGGTAAAACAAGATTGGATAATTTTTCTCATTTTAGCTACGTGAAAATTGATAACAAATCTATTCCAACCATAACTTAATCAACTTGTATTGTATATTATGTAATCTTGAGATACCATAGACACGTATACAATGTTTCGACCTATCATGTCGACACATCTATATATATTTCGGAACAACCATAGACACTCTATATGTGAATGTTGGAGTTAGCTATACAGGGTTGAGGTTGATTCCAAAATATATATAGTTTGAGTTGTGATCAATACTGAGATACGTATACACTGGGTCGTGGATTGATTCAAGATAATATTTATCGATTTATTTCTGTACATCTAACTGTGGACAACTAGTTGTAGGTTACTAACGAGGACAGCTGACTTAATAAACTTAAAACATCAAAATATATTAAAAGTGTTGTAAATATATTTTGAACATACTTTGATATATATGTATATATTGTTATAGGTTCGTGAATCAACCAGTGGCCAAGTCTTACTTCCCGACGAAGTAAAAATCTGTGAAAGTGAGTTATAGTCCCACTTTTAAAATCTAATATTTTTGGGATGAGAATACATGCAGGTTTTATAAATGATTTACAAAATAGACACAAGTACGTGAAACTACATTCTATGGTTGAATTATCGAAATCGAATATGCCCCTTTTTTTTATTAAGTCTGGTAATCTAAGAATTAGGGAACAGACACCCTAATTGACGCGAATCCTAAAGATAGATCTATTGGGCCTAACAAACCCCATCCAAAGTACCGGATGCTTTAGTACTTCGAAATTTATATCATATCCGAAGGGTGTCCCGGAATGATGGGGATATTCTTAAATATGCATCTTGTTAATGTCGGTTACCAGGTGTTCACCATATGAATGATTTTTATCTCTATGTATGGGATGTGTATTGAAATATGAAATCTTGTGGTCTATTGTTACGATTTGATATATATAGGTTAAACCTATAACTCACCAACATTTTTGTTGACGTTTAAAGCATGTTTATTCTCAGGTGAATACTAAGAGCTTCCGCTGTCGCATACTTAAATAAGGACGAGATTTGGAGTCCATGCTTGTATGATATTGTGTAAAAACTGCATTCAAGAAACTTATTTTGTTGTAACATATTTGTATTGTAAACCATTATGTAATGGTCGTGTGTAAATAGGATATTTTAGATTATCATTATTTGATAATCTACGTAAAGCTTTTTAAACCTTTATTGATGAAATAAAGGTTATGGTTTGTTTTAAAATGAATGCAGTCTTTGAAAAACGTCTCATATAGAGGTCAAAACCTCGCAACGAAATCAATTAATATGGAACGTTTTTAATCAATAAGAACGGGACATTTCAGGTGCGGTATCTGACGTGGGTCGTGAATCCTGTTTTGGTTAAAAAAAAGGGGGGGGGACGGATCGTGGCACATGTGTATCGATTTTAAGGACATTAATAAGGCGTGCCCCTAAGGATAATTATCCTCTGCCTGAGATTGACTGGAAAGTTGAATCCCTTTCCGGTTTCAGGTTCAAATGCTTTTTGGACGCATATAAGGGGTATCACCAGATTCAGATGGCAGTAGGGGATGAAGACAAAACCGCATTTCACACTGATCGGGGCATCTATTGTTACAAAAAAATTCCCTTCGGGTTGAAGAATGCGGGGGCAACATATCAGAGAGTAGTGGATTTATGCGGGGGCAACATATCAGAGAGTAGTGGATCTATGAACGTTCTTAAACACTCCCTCAAGCACTCGACATCAATTTTGCTATTTGAGCAGATTTATGTTCGATCAAGTACCAATACTGAAAAGAGACAATAGCCTCTCCCGAATACCGTACCAAAATAATGGTACGTACCCAGTTCGGTATCAGTATTGGTATCGGTTTTTCGGTACCAATACCGTATTGTACCGAAATCTTACATGTCGAAAACTAAAAATCTCAGGTAATAGGAACTGAAGAATTGATTAAGGGCATGTTTACTAAACTTTTCATTAAGTCCTGTACGGATATAGATGACAGAATGGATAATGAGCAGTTATATAGTGAATATAATAAACAAATAGTTGTTTACTTTTGTGCCGAATGAAAAGTCTGAATAACATCAAATGACCATTTTAACCTTGTTATGTAAAAATTTTGCTAATGTATTATACATGAGCTTATAATCCTAATAATCAATGAACATGTTATAAATTTCAGCTTTTTTCTTTAAACGAGAAATTACATTTCAATAATTTAAATCCTTTAATGTAATTGTGTTTTAGGTGATTAACTACACATGTTTATTAACATCTGTAACCAAATAACATAAAAGCAAGCAAATTTATCGTATATCAAATGTGCAACACGAAGTTAAGATACATGCGCAATTATACTACTGAGAAGACAACAACATTACATAACACGATAACATAAATATTACATACAAAATTACAACCCATTCTCATATACAGTTATCTCAAAATACAATTACCAAATACTAGTGCAAAATATGTAGTTATCAAAATACAGGTCCAATTGATGAATTTTCTTCACTAAACCAACATTTTACCCAAATAAAACAAAATATACCATGGTAGCATATTTAACTTACACCGGTAGACCTTTAATGAGTGCAAGATTTTTCACCCAATTCTCGCACCTTTCCGGTTTTAGCTTCATCCAAATTGTCCTATTTGTTGGGTTGTCTTCACTAAAAATGGCAAGTGTTGCATCATATAACAAGTCATTAGATTCCCATCCAAGCTCGTCCAGTTTAGTTAGGCACTCGTTAACCGTAAGATGATCCGGTTTAGCATATTTTGCAGCCACCAACGATAGAACGCCCACAATTTGCTCTTCAATAAGAGACACCGCTTCCTTTCCATTTCTTTCCTTTTTTTAGATTGAGTACGAGATGAACATGCCATTGGTTGTGTACCTTCTTCGACTAGTTCAACTGCCACATGTTCAATATTCGATACTTCCAGCATAGGTGCAATTGAATGCGGTCCATAACTTTGAATACCGTTTGCAACCACACCATCAAAGTTGTGCAAAAAGATCAGGATGTACTAGTTGGGTAGTTCTAACTGACTCTTGCCTACACCATCAAATAGTTGTGCATCAAATATATTACAAATGAGAGCAATAGGTTGATGTTTAGAATGTGAGAACATTACCATTATGTAACTTAAATGTGTTAGTAGAACAACAGCTACCTTAAATATATTAGTAATAGTAATGTATTAAGTAGAACAACATCAAATAGTTGTTCTACTTAAATGTATTAAGTAGAACATCAGCTAGCTTAAATATATTATGTAGCATAAATGTGAGAACAACTAGCTTAAATGTATTAAGTAAGAGTAATCACCGTGCACTCTATCTCCTATTCTTCATCAGTCAAGTTAAATGTGTTGGTGGACGAATCATAAACATTTCCAGTCTTATTTTTCAATTTCAACCATGCTTGATATTTTCCCTTCAAGTAGCTTAAATGATTTGTCATATGTTCACGATCAACATCAACTTTGTGAGTTTCTTTTAGGACCTGACCAACTTTCTTCCATGAAAGTGGTTTTAAACCACCTCATTCTCGCCCGCTACGTGCAATTTCTTGAAGACATGCTTCCATAAATGTTTTTTCTACATGTGGATCCTTCCAACTAACTCTAACCCTTCTCCGATTTGTTACTTCACTTCCTTGTTCCATCTGTATATAAACCATGAGACGTGTACATACAAAGATATGAGTAAAATGTTCAATATAAACCATGAGATATGTACATACAAAGATAAAAGTAAAATGTTCTATCTAAACGACCATGGTTTCTAGATTTTTATACTATACTCAACTTTGTTTCTCCTTTTTAACAGTACCATAAATTTACATTCTACCTAATCAAGGTATGTCTTGGTTTTATATTCCACTCATACATTATACAAGATACGGAGTAGTAAATTCGAGAGTGCAAAACAACAAACAATGCAATGGATACATATACACAACGAGATCTTCCAAATTTAAAGATAAATTTGTTTGAACCAAAACCCTAAAAATTGAAAACTTAAAAACCCTGGAATTTATGAAAAGATGAATATCTAAATTATTTTCTTTTAGGACTTTCATCAAACACCTTAAAGACACAAAAACACATGCACTAATTAAGAACATCATCTCTCATCTTTAAAAATAATCACAATGATATTTGATTAATCTAAAATATCAACATTACAGATTATAAAAAATACATAATCTCATAAAAAGAATAGTGGAATTACCGAAAAAAAAGTTCTTCAGCAGATGTATTCTTGAAAGATAAGCATGAAGGTAAGAGAAGTAGATAAGGAGAAGGGTAGTGTTGAGAAAAAGTGGGAAAAAGAAGAGACATATGGGGACAAGAGCTAATATCCATATGACCGAGAAATACATCCATATAGGCATTTCAATAATTTGAGGCCCAAGTAAACACCCATGTGAACTTACCGAATAAGTAAAACATTCACCTCAGCCCAATAATACATAAGTAAACAGGCCCTAAGTTAAACATAGATATGGCAAAAGCAAGTGTGATTTTCATCACTAACGTGTTTGTTGTATGTACCTCCAGTTGTTTATTTAATTTATCTGTTTTGATAAAAATGGATTAATAAAAGTGAAATCCAATTTGATGATAATCCACATAATACAAACAAACACACAATAAGGATCAAACATGTTAAGACAAACAGAAAATAGAAGGCATTTACAAACTAAACATTGCTATACAAAAACAAAGAGCCATCCCAAACATAAACCAATAACTCTACCTTCAGGTAGAGAATAATCAGAATGCTAGTTAAGTCCAGGAGATATTCCATAATGTATAAGTTATGTTAATAACTTCACTAATATGAAGGCAATTATTAATTGAGCAAGTGGTTTAATATGGAATACACTGTGCTCATGTGATGGTAAGTATTTTCTGATGTTAAAATGACGATTGTCATGACCATATTTATTCATTTTGTATTTCGGTAATTATATCGGGAGTACCGGTACTGAATCATATAGTACCGAAATCGATTTTGTGAATGTAAAAGAAAATATGAAAGAAGAGGGGGAAATGAAATGACCAAAAGGCCCTTTTGAACAGTGGTTATCCTCATCACAATTAGTATATAAGGATAATATATAATACACAAATTCACATAATACTAGGTGCATTGCCCGTGCGTTGCACGAATATGGTAAGCGTTGTTGCATCGCACTTGTAATGTTGGTACGTGAAGCGATTTATGTCGACGGTTAACAATACGAATCTGGAATATTTGAATATAAACATACGTAAATCAATTTGTGTCATCTATTGTGAATATATATATATATATATATATATATATATATATATATATATATATATATATATATATATATATATATATATATATATATATACATTCACAATAGACGACACAAATTGATTTATGTATGTTTATATATATATATATATATATATATATATATATATATATATATATATATATATATATATATATCACAACCAAATACTATATAGAAGATCAAACATCTTAAAAAATAATGATAAAAACGTGTGTTTATATAACTCTATCAATTGTTTCATTTGAAAAGTGTCATTATTTCATTTGAAAAGTGTAGTGAGGTGAAAAATGAAAAATAGTATTTGAAGACAACAATGACTATCAATTTAATTAGGTACTATATATAAGGTAAGTGAAAAGGTTAAAACTATTGTTATTATTTATGACATAACATAAAGTTATTATGAATGTTTAGGAAAAATGAAAAGTTTAAAACTATTGTTATTATGCATAACATGCATCAATTTTAGTTATGATTAAAAATATTTAGGATCAAATGTATGATAATAACTTAATATCAATAATCAAACTGAAAGACTTTATACGCAACATTTTATTATTAATTTTTTAGTTCTAAATTGTCTTATCCTGATTAATTAATCAACTATTTTTACCATCTTTATATTTTTATTTTCTTAAACACATCTATTATGAGTAATAATTAAGTAATTATAGTTACATGAAAACTCAAATATTTGATACGTAGTAAGTATTCACTTAATATTTAATAATAAGCTGGTTAATATTAAACTTGATGTAGTAAAAGTAACAATTATATGCTAATTAAACTACTCCGTAATAGCTACTCGATCAAACATAACATATAATATGGTTAACTTATTCAATACATGTTAAATTATCTTTGTTATTCAAGAATCAATTTTTTTTTACTATCGTTAATTAGATTTATAATCATTTTACTATAATTTATCATAATAATAATGTTATATTGTTATTCATCATCATATGAAGTAAGTATTATCCATGTCAAGGTTGGAGAACTCGGATCTCGGGGAGATCTCGTTTGGACTTTTTAGGGAGATCTCGGCATCTCGGAATAATCTCGGGGAGATCTCGGACGTTGACTTACGTTGACTTTGTAGTTGTTTTACTAAAAAAGTACATAAAACATAAATATATGTATACTTATATACGTTTTTACGATATTTTACAACAATATCCGAGAAATGAGCGAGAAAATCTTAGAAATTAAGAATTTTACAAGAAAATCTTACAAATTAGCAAGAAAATTCGAGAAATCTTGGTTTTGACTAAGTTTGACCCCGTTGACCGAGAAATCTCGGGAGATGAACATATCGTCTCGGTTGCCTTCTAAAAACGAGATCTCGGGGGAGATCTCGGGGAGATCTCTGGAGATTTGCAACACTGATCCATGTATAGAAGGCATAATTTTTTTTTTATCATATTATCTATCAAAGAACTCTATGATGTAAATGATTGCTAAAAGATTAAGTTTAATAATAAAACATAAAAAATATTAAGAATCAAGATAAAAGTCAAATTAAACAAAACGTACATTCAATTCAATAGAATAGTAAAAAAATTTGCATTCTTTAATATTTGTAACCTACATCCATAACAAATATGATACAAAAAGAAGGCATAAATTCTTTATCCATTATCAAAGAACTATATGATGCAAATAATTGCTAATGAAAATATTTAATAATACAAGTTAAAAGGAAATATTGAACATCAAGAGAAAAGCTAAATTAAATAAATCATACTTACAATCCAATACAAAAATGAAACAATTTGTGTTCTCTAATATATGTACATATTCGCAATAGGAAATACTCCGCAATGCTTTGTCCCTTAATGTTGTAATATTTTAAACTTGTCCGAGTAAGATGTTGACATCACTTCATATTAACAATAAAAGAAACCTAAACAATAATAATAATAATAATAATAATAATAATAATAATAATAATAATAATAATAATAATAATAATAATAATAATAATAATAATAATAATAATAATAATAATAATAAATAATTAAAAACACAACAAATACATTATTGACGAAGATCTATAATCGATTTAAAAGTAACACCAAAGATAGTATACAATAATAATATAAATCACATACAAATCTAATATACACACACACACACACACATATATATATATATATATATATATATATATATATATATATATATACACACACACACACACACATACATATATATATATATATATATATATATATATATATATATATATATATATATATATATATATATATGAACTCTAAACAACTATCAAAACGGATAAATTTCACATGATAATAGAAAAATACTCATGTACACCAATAACTTGTTAATAAAGTCATACCGTAGCATAAGTCTAACGTTCGTGTGATAGATGAATATACAACATTACATGATGAAATAATCTTACTAAATTGATGATGATGATAATTAAGAACTAACATATATAAAACTCTATCAATTATTAATTAGTATTTGCAATGTATGTGGTGAAATGAAAAATGTGTATTGTGAAAATGAATAATGAGTATTTATAGGCAACATTATAATAACTTATTTAATATAAAGAAAATGAAAAGGTTAAAACTTATTTATTTATTATAAGAATAATGAAAGGATTGAAATTAATCAATTTAATACATGGAAAATGAAAGGATTAAAACTTAGATATTATTATTAATGAATTTTCTAATTCTTTTATCTTTTTAATTATTACCTTATTATAAAATTAAGTAGGAAATAAGGAAAAATGTTTTTTTAGTTGTAAATGATTAAATTAAGAGGTTTTAGTGCCCTCATTTATGACTCAAGGAGTCACTTTTATATTATATATATAGATTTTATAAATTTTAATCTATTAATTAATTAATATTATGTGAAAAAACATATGGTGTGGTTTTTATTTATACTATTTATTCAATAGTTAGAGTCTTGAAATTCTGATACATATGGAAATTCAATAAAATATAATATTATCATCTAAATCAATAGTTTAAATTTAAATTTATAAGTTTATCTAAAAGTTAAAATTCAATTATTTAAAAAAGTTAGCTATACCTTTTTTTTTCTAAAGCAACCAAATATTATTAGTATATTAAATATCAGATACATTACACATAGTCATTTTTTTCACAAAAAAGGGAAATTAAATAAATAGGAATCCATTTATCAATAGAATGAAGACTTCTAAAAGATAGCAGAGGGCGAAGTCAATTGTTAACAGTAAACAAATTAACACCTTGAGCACCCAAAGCCGATCGACAAAGCAACCATGAATAAGATCGCATACATAAAATTGATGACCGTTGTAATATCTGAAGTAGTAGGCCATACGAACACCTTTGGTTTGATGTTTTGAAATATGCTTGACCATCATGTGTATTTTCCACTAAAACAAAATAACTTCTAGCAATCCAAATGGCCTATATTGTAGTCGAACTGATCATTCTCCAAACCATCTTGCCATTAGTTCCTATGCCAACAAACCAATCATGCGAAAAAGGTAATCATGACTGGAGACCCCACCAGTTGCATTAAAGCCAAACAGTGAGGGAAACGAAAAATAAAAACAGGAACATCTTGAATGAAACATAGACAAAATAATGCAATGAAATGCTTCAAAGCTATGTTACGATTCCAAAATGAAATTAGTGCATCCCTCCCCAACTTCCATTTCCATGCATGAGGCCCGAAAACATCACCCATTGATTTCATATGTTGTAAGTTAATCAATCTTTTCATATCGGATATAATTTGAAGTATTCAAAGAATAGACATTGAACATCAATTTGCCACGAAAGGAGGATCCAAAAGAAGACACCATCATCGACCTCCATTTGTCTCGCTTATTCGAATTCACCCTTGACCACCATTTTGCAATCATATCTAAATTCTTGGCCCAAAATGTAATGATACACAAAGTGTTGAGTAAGTAATTGTTTTAATGATTTAATCATGACAAAATATAGTAATGAACACTAATTGTATTTTATCCGTTGTTCTAAGTATAAACATGGCATTTCATGTTGTGTCTTAGTGTTTAGTGTAACAACCATACTTTTTCCGTTACTTTCGTTAACCTTCCGTTAGTTTACTTAACGGCGATTATTTAACTTTTGTCCGTTTACGTGTAATAAATGCATATTTGATGGTTACAATAATTAATATGGGTTGATATTAATTCAAATAAATATTTCGGATAATGAAATACGATAAAAACGATACGATTTTGATAACGGCTTTTTGGGCAACGAAACGCTCGGGTTTATTTTAATAATTAATTTATTAATTATTACTACCTCCGTCTCATTCCAATAGTCCACAGACAAAAAACACGCAGTTTTAGGAAATCCCACTAACTTCATTTCTCCACCAATGAAATATCTTCTCTCTCCAAATCCACCAATGAAATATCTTCTTTCCTTTCTATTTATGGAAGTGGACTATTAATTTGGGACAGCCCAAAATGGAATACTAGACTATTGGAATGAGACGGAGGTAGTAACTTTTTAAAAATATTTAATTTATTGGGTTTTTAATAAATTAAATAATTGGTTGCGTTTAACGATTGGTTTAGCGTTCCGGGCCCTCGGTACAACTAAACGACACTTAAAACGGACCACGTATACAAGGAATTGCAAAACACGAGCCGGGCACCTCTCTTGGGCCCCATTCGGCCGACCCCACTCCCCTCCCCCCTTATATTTTAATTTTTGGCAACTTAGGGGACTTGTTTGTAATTAGTGATAATTAAACTCTAGTATTTAAGACTTGTTAACCTAAACACTTCTCATAACCCTCCCAAAATTGTTCCAGTCGACAGCTTTTTCCCTCTCCCTCCCTTCTTGATCGACGAGCACACCACCAACCCTAGCACCATCAAAAATTGATCTTTTGCTCAAACCTCAAACACAAAGATTGTAATTCCCATCGTTCTCTATGCATAGGTGTAATCTATTTGGTGATCAAAGGTATAATTACATAAACCCTAATCTTAAAAATCTGATTTTTAATAAAGTTTCATAGTTATGTTGTCAATTTCTCAAGTCCATACGCGTACGTGTTAAATCGTTATATTAATTGTTTGATGCGTTAGGGTTTAAAAACGAATTTGTTTTTGCATGATCAGAAAAATTAAGTTTTTCAAATGTTAATTATTATATTATATTCAGATTCCTTGCGAATAACTATTGAGTTTATGCTTTGGATTCGCTTGATTTCGTTTCCGGATGATCAAGTTATACTTAATTGAAATTAACGTTGTGATTTTGTGATTGATCAGAAATCTGGGTTTGATAGACCACGAATTGGCATGTGAAACTTATACCATTGGAAAGATAATTTAAAAACACTCAATTTAGACTAGGATATCATGTCGTTTGCTTATGTAAATCCCGAGATATGCTTGAATTAGTGTAAAAGTAGTTTTATACAGCACTTGCATGAAAATAACCTTGTATGATAAAATGTTTTAACTTCTGTGATTAAGGATTTGCATATTTGAAATGTACACAAAAATTAATTCACCTTTCATGTAGATATCATAGGCTAATTGTATCTAGATCTTCGGATAATCGCGTGCAAATGTGACTAACTAAACTAGAATCGAATCTGTAAATTGCTCTCTGTTTTATACTCTGTGGATTGTGTTTATTGATTGAGCATGTAAACTTCTGGAATATGAATTTTAACATGATGTGTGACTTATTGTTAGTTTATGTCAATATCTGAAACCTTATGAATTTGGCACAATAGAGCCGTACTTTATGTGGATTCTGATTTGAGCTGAAAAACTGAACATTCAACTTGCATGAATAAACTGTACAAATTGGCTTAACAACATTTGCTAGATTTTTGATATGTGTTACTTTGACTTGTCCTTGAACTATGGCCACTGGTATTATATCAATTGCATGTCCCTAACTCTGATTATAGCCAAAACGAAATCAGTGCGTAGTCAGAAACTGACTGGACAAACCCCAAATGTACCTCTTCTGATTTCTGACTTTTAATTATCGTATGAGTCCCTGGATGGACTTTTTGGAATCGATTTTAAGTATATTTATGATCTGGAGTTTTCCATGTTTACGTGAAGTTTGTACTATGAGATATTGTGCTAAGTATGCTACGTGTTCATGAACTTTGTGCACAACGATAAACGAAAATTGTGAAAATGATCATTCATGACCTGAAACGTATTGTTTGACTTAGGTTTGACATGTTGACCAACATTTGACATGAACCTATTGATGTACACTTTAATTGACCACATTGACCAAGTTTGACTTTCGGTTGACTTTGTTTGACTTGCATGAATTACTTGACTAAATGTTGACTTTTACTTTGAAACGCGTCGAGTCGAGCAATAAGACAACTTATACTATGAAACCACCCTTATGTAAGATACATATATTGACCAACCTGAATACGTATACTTAGGTTGCATTATTCAGCTGTAAACCGTACAAGTTTTATCTTTCATCCAAGCTTATTCAAAGGTGAGTGTACAGTCCCGCTTTTTACATGTTTTCAGGGATGAGAATACATGCTGTTATACTTACATTATCAAATGATTTTGTATTGACACGAGTACTATATATGCATATTGACTTTGTTCACAAAGCCTCTAGCTTGCATACTTTTAATACCATCGGTGTAAGCACAATTTAGATGGATGGATCCGTTAGGTTGACAACCTCACCCGCTATAATAACTGTGGTGCATTTATTTTGAACATTAAGTACACTCGAACAAGTGTATAACATTTTAGGAGGTAAAGGCGGGTATAGTGGCTTCTATACTCGGGTCATTGCTAGTATTCAGGTGCTCAGATTATGCAAACGTTAAAATCTCGTGGTCAAGGAAACTAAACTATTTTTCTGATAACTGTTTTTCAGATACTGTTACTTAACTTTAAACCTGTAGATTCACCAACATTATTTTTTGACCTGTTTTGCGTGTTTTTATTCTCAGGTATTAATTGCTTCCGCTGTAGAATATTGCTGTTACGTAGAAGTCAAGCCAAGCACTGGGACCAGAGTTAACATTCCGTTAAAGGGATTTTTGACGGGGTGTTACATTTAGTTGCGCAGCATGTACTATCATCACAAGATAGACAACACCCGGGTTCCTTCTGAAGACTTAACAAATGTTTGTTGGAGAACCATCAGAAGATTTCTAGAAGAACCAAATGAACCAGCGACATCAAACACTTAGACATACTATGTCTATTCTTAAAAGACATAGTTTGTTTCATGTGTTGTCTAATCAAGCATGTCAACTGACATCGAAGATTAAGTTGAAGATAGAAAGTTACAAGTTGGCGGTGACAAGTGACTTTACAAGACAACGTGGAATGAAGAGGTATATCGCATGTGTCGTTCATTGATATACTTGTCAACGCTCTGAGAACACAACATTCCAATTGTTTATTCAATTAATTTGTTCGACCTTTTTGGGGTGTTCCTGAATTAGCTACAAAACAAAAAAGAACGCCACATGCCCGCACCAGCTTTCTACCAAACCTGTCGACCAAAGTACAAATGAAGTTTTGGACCAGTGGTCAATAGAGTTATACTGGGACAATAAACTCTCTATAAATAAATACACATAGATAGTGTTGTGGGAGCTTAAATTAACTCTAGTCTGTAAAATTTGTATATGCTTCACTGTGTTCTAAGCTATCAAGGTGTAATAATATGTATCAACCGATTATCAATTCTTCTATAAAATAATCGTGATTCTTTGAGATTTTATAACAATAAAAAAATAATTTGAAAATGACATTGACTCTTGTTAATTTACATGAAATCTATTTTTAAATATTTAAACGATTATATTTTAACAAAAAGATTGTATTCACTCCTATAATACTTTATGTTGTTAATCAAGACTAACAACTAGTATCAGAGCTTTAAGCTTTAATATATTGTATCATAATCACTAAAATGGACAACTTCATGAACACATCATACCTTGAAACCAGTTCTACAAATAGACCATCAAAGTTTGATGAATATTAATATTAAACCCGAAAAGATAGTTAGATGTACCATTTCAATCAGTTGACCCCCTGATGCGTGTTGCACAATGCATCAATTACCCTCAAATTTATAAAAGATTCAAACACTACAAATAAGAACGCACAATTAACGAGCACTTAAGACCCGATTATTATAGCACTTTTTGTGTAAGTATTCGTCCCAAGAGAGCGGTGTAAGTCAAATAATTGAAACTATTAATTGTCCTAGAGTTTGTTTGATTGGGGGTTTTGATATTTTAACTATCAACTAAACTTGCACAAATAAACAAAGCTTAAACTAACAATTATAACTAGCAACAAGTAGCAAGTAATTAAATATTGGGATCTAAATCAATTAACTAAGTAGTGTTCACTTACCTAATCCTCTCTATGTTTGGATTGCTCCATTTTACCCAATTTGCTATCGCATTAGTTGTTGAACTATTAGATGTTTAGCATCACTACCAAACCTTAATCAAATCACACTTTGCGAACTCACATAAGCATCGTATTCTAAGATCAAGTTAACTATGAGCGGTCATTGAGATTATGCTTGGGTTGAAATCATTTAGAACCCTTCAACTATCAAAATCACTTAAGATAATCGAACACCACTATGTTGACTAAAGGCTAATTGAAAACCAACACAAACTAAAAATACAATCACTTGAAATCCCCAATTTAGTTGTCTAGATCACTTAAAGTGTTGAAGCACAAATTGTTTCACTACTCAAATCACTTAGAGAGCTACACAATCTATGTAATCAAAGTAAAACCTAAAACAAATGCATAAAAATGGATCTATAGCTAACACAATAACACTTGCTCATGTATTTCATTAAGACAACTTTATTCAATGAATTTGGGGCAAAATCCTTACACTAGAGATTCATAGATAAGCAAACACAATCAAATTAGCCAAGCATGGGTAAAATTACACTAATCAAAAGCATAAATAAACATCATGTTAAACTATTACAAGTATTCAATCCAAAACTAGATAAATAACGGTGGAGATTACAACCCAAATGAGAAAACTAAGTAAATCTAATGATGAGATTGCTTGAGCTTTTGCTTGATCCTCCAAATTAGCTTTAATCTCCACTTGGATGATGAAATTAGGTTATTTTTGGTGAAAATCGTGACAAAAACTGCAGCTCTCTCCTTTGGAACCCTATCTTATGCCTTTTATACTTTGTAAAATTCTGCACCCAAGAACAGCAAGGTGCGTCGCACCTTATAATGTGGGACCAGGTGCGCCACACCCTAAGGCTGGTGCACCGCACCTTATAATTGAAATTCTAATATTCAAGTTCTAAATTTGAAATTTGGCTTTTTAGTGTTAAGGTGCGCCACCTTTTGGATTTGGTGCGCCACACCACTCTGCTGCACTTCTAAAATCTTCATTTTTCACTTGGAATTGCCCATTTTGCAATCCCTTTTTACTTTAAATCATGCCCTGCACTTTGGTTCACTAATTTTGGCTAGATTTTGGTCAATTTTACACCAATATGAGCTTTTAGCCTTGAACCGACACTTTTGCGCAAATATATAACTTTCGGGCTCAAAGATCCTAAAAACCGAATGAAATGAGATAGATATTGCGAGGTAAAATGTGTATAATTCGAGCAATATCAAACCCCCTACATTTGAACCTTGCTTGTCCTCAAGCAAGCATAACCACAAACAAGACTTGGAGATAAATAGCAATCAATGATCAACGCCAAAATGCAATAGTTAGGCAATAAATGATACCTCCATGAATGTGCACTTTGATGGCTAGAATGAACTGCAACACTTGGATTTGCAAAGGACCAAGCATAACATCATCTATTCTTCTTCTTCTAGCAAAAACTCAACTCAGTGCTTCAAACAATCTTCATTTTGCCAAAAATCCTCCAAATAAATCTCAATTCAAGCCTAAACTAACATCTCCACATCTCCACAACTCTTCAAACAATCAATCAAACAAACAAATATACATCCTAGAAAGGTTCAAGTATCCACAAGATTGTACAATTAAGAGTAATCAAATCAAGATTCGAGCTTTATTAGTGCAAACCTTTCTAGGAACTTCTTTAAACCATAAAATCATCGAGTTTCATCTCCACTATCTAATTCTTCGCATCACAATCGATAAAAAAAAAATCACCCACAAGCTTCACTTTGGTTAAATGGAGCACCAAGTTGCATGAGTTATCCAAGAAAACCGTTTTAGCCTTAAGGAAGACAAGGCTTTTAAAAAAAACCATTTTCATTTTAGAAAGGGAAAATGAGTCAAGTTGTGAAACGAGACAAGTCTTCCGAGAATTTTCGTTTCAAGCTTTGTGCATTCCAAAGCCATTTCAGTTTTGGGACAACCGCACGGATAGCCAATGCCCCGGTATATCACAAAAGTGAACTACCTTCTTGTATTTGAAGGCGATGAGACAAAAGCTATCTTAGCCACCCCGGTTTTGGGACGGACGCACGGGTAGCTACTTTCCCCGTAAACATACTACTCGGTGCCAATAGCGATGGAGAAGTAACTACCTTGGGTGCGAGTTTAACGGTGGGTCTATTGCGCGGTACTTGAAAGACTTTACTTTCAAGCTTAGGCCTTTTTGGTACACAACTTAACTTGGAAGACTTTACTTTCAAGTTTGGAAGACTTGACTTCCAAAACAACAAATGGGAGGACTCGACTCTTCCTGGAGTGTCAAAGCTTAAAGCATTTATTCACTCGACTACTTCCCACATAACAAGCTTTTATGCTTATTTTGAGAAAGGGTAGGAAGTAGAAACTACCCCTCCATAATTGATCAAACAAAGGTGCCATAGCTTTTGGCTATGGCGTGTGTTGTCTAGCAACACTAGCACGAAGCCATTGCTCCTAAAAAGGAAAGCACATTGTGAAGCTCAAGGCTCCTCTTCCCACGGTATGATTCATCGGTTGAAATATCATGAAATGATGAGACAACCAATGTCAATAAAAATGGTGTGGATTAGGAAGTATCTCACACCAAGTAATGCGACAATCGGGAGACTTGACTCCCTAAAAATGGATGAACTTGAATCATCCGGAAGTGTCAAAGCTTAAAGCTTTAAACACTTGGTTTTAGAACACACATGGAAGACTTTACTTCTATGCAAAAAAACAACTTTGATTTTTCTTTTGATTTCATCATTTGAGCACAAAAATTATTTGAAAGTGAAAGACTTTACTTTCACTTTGACAATTACAATTACAAAATGAAGACTTTACATCCTTATATTTGAAGCGCAAGGAAAAAACTTTACTTTTCTTTAAGTTGAAACAAATTACAAGTTTTGTTACCATTTGATTGTTTAAGATATAAGTTAATGTAATGGTAAAAACTTGTTCCAAAAATAATCAACATTGCAAGTGTTATCCTTGTAGTGCGTATGTGACAAGTTATATCCTAAAAGTTCAAAATGACCCGAGATTTACTCTCCCCATACCTTTAGTTTGATGCAATGCCCTCATTGCATTGAACGATAAAAGTAGAAAAATTGAGGGACATTATGAAATAGAATAGAAGACAGAAGAAATAAAAACCGGAATAGATCAAATGATCTTGTTGTCACCATTCGGAATAAACATAGTCACCAAAAATTTGCATATCGATGAGCTTGACGCCTGAACTTAATGTCAGGCTTGGATCAACTATCAAAAAGTGTATCCTGCCACTAAGATCGACAAACAAGTAAAAGAAAACACAAACATCCACAATAGCATCCACACACGAATATCATACATGCATAAGTATCAAATCATTACAATAATCCAAACTACCAAATTAAATGCATACAAACCGCATCTCACAATTCCAAGTTTACCACATAACATCCAACATAAAGAACCACAAACATTCATAATTGTTTCACAACTCAAACATAACGAATCACATGCCAACATAAATGTTTTACTTCAAACATACCACAAATATAAGGATCATGAAATAAAAGATACCAAATTCACCATAAACCAAATGGGCCACCGCCCGAGCTTACACCTTGGTATTGTTGGTTTTGCCTCCTTTGCCTCTCTTGCTCCTCTTGAGCTTGTCTCATTGGCTCAAATTCTTGAACTTTCATAGCTTCACGGTACGCGGTTTGTGGGTCATAAGGGGGTGGGTGCGGTGAGAATGGTTAGCTACGGTTGTAGGGTTGGACCGAGGGCTCGGGTGGCCAAATAGCATTAGGTTCATCATGAGATAGTAGTAAAACATGGGATTGCCAACCTTTGCGCAACTCAATGTTGAATTTGGCTTTGTAGGTTTATGTTACCAAATTGCTCCAAAAACCATGACTCGGGTAACCCTCCGGTTCCCGAACTTCCCGCCCCACTAGAACCCGCACCATGTGCGTAATGACCATGACCAACATTCACATTGTCTCCCCAGAGACGTTCAATCTCCTCTTCTTCAATAACCTCGGGTTGTTGTTGTTGTTGTTGTTCATACCACTTAACGTAAACCTCATTTTCGTTTAACAAAATGTGTCCACCCTTCCAATCAAGGGTGGAAAGTGGACTCATCGGTAGCTTCTCTAAACCGGTAAAATCAATGTTCAAAAACTTCGCAATCTTTGTTACATAACCCCCACCCACACTCGGCTTACCCGCCTTTTTGCCATCCCCATCATAAAGATAGCTCGCAACGATATTGGGCACGTGAACATTGTGACGACTCGGAAATTTCCGACCAAATTTAAACTTAATCTTATTATAATTCTGACACGATAAGCAAAGTATGTAATGTTGAGTCTAGAAAATTTTGAAACGATGTTCATATATTCAATTGACCTTCGACTGCTCTCGACGATTCACGAACAAATAATTGTAAATAGATATGTGTATATGTATGTATAAATAATAATTCGAAATATAATTTGAAATATTATATGTTGTTGATATTTAAAATTAATAAAATAAAAATAGGATATTATAATAATTATTATTTAAAATATATCTCTATATATAAATAAAGTATATTAAAAATAAATACTAAATGCTTGTAATACTCGTTTGATGTTTCGATGGATATTAAGCAAGTTAAATTCAAACTTATATAATTTTTAAATAAACGGTGATTCAAAAAGGAGTTTTATAAATTATAGGCTTATTAATAATATATTTAGAATTTATTTGATAAATGTTAATAATAACTATATTTTACTTAGGGTTGGGAGTGAATAATTAATGTAATTTTTATTTAATAGTTAATGACTTAATTTTATACCATAATGACCAAAATAAATAAATATAGTTAATTTAAAAATATGGGATTTTTCTGAACACTTTTATCCGCCACTGATTAACAACGGAGTACGAAATTTTGTCCGTAAATGATGACGGCTAACAAAATAACACGTTTCTAATTCTATATTATATGAAAAGTGGATTGTTACCATGCATGATTGATAAATTAGAATAACTGTTTCGCTTGTGAATCAATTAATCAAACTACCATCTATTTATTTATATATATAATATACATATTATACATACTGACATATGAATCAATCAAATTATGATATATCATATTACTGTGTTGTGTTGTTAACCGTTCCTTTCAATCTCGAGCTTTCAACATACTTCTTTTATTTTCTTATTTATTTATATACTACTAGACCCTTACTCCACTTGCAACAACTACTCATCAAACCACTTTTCTGCATTTTTTTGTGAACCACAAATGGAGTGGGTTCTTAATACAAGTTTTAGATTAAATTAAATGGTTCCCATGGAAGAACAAGGAGCTTGTGAAGAGTGCACCACCAATTATCTCGTGATGCAAAAAGGAACGAGATCCATCGCTGAGTTTTACCACCTTTTATCCTCAAACCGTTCCACTTTCTTTTTCTTTCTTTTGTTTGATCATGCTCCTGTTTCCTTGTTCAATTACAGCAAAATGCACCAAGATCACCACACCATCATATCGATCAACTCACCACTTAAACGTCATTCATCAACTACTGCTTATATGTTTCGATTTAAACCATTAAAAACCGTTTTGAACACCACCATATATCATCGTTAATCTTGCTTATTTGGTTTTTCTGTTTACGGATTCATCAACAAAACCACCATGAACCAACAAGCTACCACCCCATCGCTAACTATTATCACAAACCCACCACCTGCACATCTACTTCTGTTTCATTCTGTTGACTCAAACATCCATCACAACCGTATGCTAACTTTAAACCACTGTACCACTTTCCATTCTCATAAGACATCACTATCATCATCTCATTAATTTCTCTCTTTTTGTTTCCATTTGAATCACAAAGCATCATCACTTGCGTATTTTATTCCTATTTCTTGTTTAAACCCAACCACTAATAACCACTTACAAACCGTCACCATCTTGATCACAACTTTGCACAATCACCATCCTAACTCGTATAGTTTTAACGACCACCACCAAACCCCTTAAACTGTTACATTAATCGAGCTCATATAATGATTCTGTTTCCACTTGAGCCGTAGCCATCTCACCACCTCCGTCGACAACAGTCACCTTCAAACACCACATCACCATTTTTTTTTCACTTCTGCTGCTATACGTGCGTTGCCTTCTACTTCTACTCGACTGTTGTGACTATTATTTAAGCTAATATGATCTGCTGCACAGCGAGGCAGGTTGATGCCACACATACATATTTTTTTATGATCATGAAATAACAATGATGATATTACTTGAATTATGATAAATGATGATATTAATACTGATACATTGCTTGTGTGAATAAAAAAAATGAGTGGAGGGGTCATAAGGGAGACGTTTTCCTTGGATTCTAATTTCCACTTGCAGCAACCTTTTTATATAAATTTAATCAAAAGCAAACCCACAACAATGATTGTGATTCGGTTGTCATATTAGACTTAATATCTTCGATCGTGAGTTGGTTATCGTGGTGGGCCAAGAAGCTATACATAAGGATGATGTTGGTTAACAATGAGATTTATAATGATGACGACAATAGAAGTTAGGAATTAAGTATGATGATGATCATGATTATGATATTGATGATAAAGATGTCGATGATTTGATGATGATGATGATGGAAACGATAGTGAGATGTTCGATGCTGATAAACATGATGATTATGATTACGGTTACCATGTTTATTATGATAATAAAGTTATATGATTTTGATGATGATCTGATGACGGCTTAATAGGGATCGTTTGATACGGTAATATTTTTTTATGTTGTTGCTTGTAACAACCCAAACCAATAACCAACCGAACACGCGAAAGAAACAAATTTTTTTTTAAATCAGAATATTGCGCCACGCGCACCACCTCAGGGTGCGCGGCACGCACAGGCCAATTTCAGTTCTGTCCGGTTTTGTTCATTTTCAAATAAAGATCTCCCACTTCCCGACATATTTAGACGAAACGCTTTTCACAACATGTTCTAATATGAAAAACTCATACGATTCAATCATAAAATGAGTTTTACAAAATGGGGCCCACATCAACCGTTTTACGAGTTTCGTTCAAAACATACAAGTTCGACCATAAGAGTTTAAATTCCAAACGACACTATGAGCATGGTGTTTTGGGGTTAAACTACCCAAATCTCGGGCAAACTCTAAAAGCTATAACATCCAAAAGTGTTCCCTACAAATAAAGCGGGATCTCTAATCCATACGAATTCCCTTACCATTGTCTCCGCAGGAGCCTATAAAAAGATAAACAACGAGAGGATAACCAAAGCTTAGTGAATGCAATAGTCATACCCATATATATATAATATATCTACTTGCAATCACTTACACATATACTGCATACACGCTAGCAATACAATTAGCATACCATCTCATGTACAAAGCTAATAATCTCCAACAAATCGCAACTAGCGTAATCAATAACATATAATCGACATAATACAATATGCTACAAAACGATACACAACCATGGTTAACCATTCTCGCGTCATGGTGCTACCGGCTCTTTGGTTCACACCATACGCATTGGTTATGATGCTACCGGCTCTTTGTTCACATCACAACCCGAGTCATACTCGCGTTAAAGTGCTACCGGCTCTTTGGTTCACACTCTAACAACTCGTGTCGTAGTGCTACCGGCTCTTTGGTTCACACTATAACACACGTACTATGACACTACCGGCTCTTTGGTTCACATTATAGCACAATGCACATACTATGGCACTACCGAATCTTTGGTTCATACCATAGCATACAAATAAATACATTATATACATACGCATATAATCATTCCACTCACCTTAACGATTTGGTAACGGTTTTATACTTCCGCAATCTTCAAAGCAAAGTACCTAATATAATAAGTACTTCAATCAACACACAAACTAGTTGGACTAAATACCAACAGTTCACACATGTGCATTTAATGACTTAAATGCATTAAATGCCCCATTTTCACCAAAACCGCCCATTTAAGATCAAGACCATTATTAACCACTAAAAGCTAGTGCTTAAGGTCCAACACACTAACTAATATACATTTAGGGTATTTCATACCCTTCTTTCCCCCACTAGGTCAATCGTTACTCTTTTGACCATTTTAAAGCCAACATACCCATTTCGGGTCATCCACTAACTCACATAGTAACCATTCATTTTATTAACTAGGTGTGCTAGCAATTAACTAACCAATTATGACTCATAAACTCATTTATCATTTCAAAATCTTAGGTTAGCAATTCTTGAGTCCTCATGACTCGATCTTAGCCAAGAACACCCAAAATCACCAAATATGGGTTTTATGTTCTTCATTTACCCAAACCCTGACCCTTACACAAAATCAAAGGAAGGAAATTAAAGTTAAAACATACCACTACAACCAAAACGTAGCTAGAGATGAGATGAACAACTTTATAACCCGAGCTAAGACCCAAAACTAGCTCCTTCTTCCCTTGCTTGAACTTTCTCACACAAGAATCTCACTCTCTCTCTCTCTGAAATTGAAGTGGAAGAGGATAAGGTTGTTGATAATGGAGTAATGACTCTCCCCAAACTGATCTGGTAGTCTTTAACTCATCCCCAAGTGAAATTACCAAAAATCCCATTAAAATATCTGATTAAAACAAGCAGAACCCGGCTACAGTGAACAGTGCACCAAGCGCACCATTAGGTGTGCGCTGAGCGCACCTTGCCCAGATCACTCTCTGACTTCTGTTTAAATACACAAGGTTACTCACACTTCATGTACCCTATTTATATCTCTGTACAATAAATATTAAGGTCTTACAACTCTCCCCCACTTAGATTGGATCACGTCCTCTTGATCCGCACCAAATACTAGAAGTTAAGCACTTCTACCTTTGAACATTTCCGCCTCCAGTGCGGGGTTACACATGTAGTAATCACCCATTTCGGGTTCTCGCTTCGTACACTAACGCATCATATTATAACGAACAAGGGTAACCATCCCACGAGACCAAACAATCACAACCGTTTGCTCTACACCGAGTATCCAACTCGTACAATATATTCACAGTCGGCCCAAAAATGGAATAATCTCCTGACGACCTACATCATCACAGCTTCCAACCATAGAATACTCGGGAATCATCTCGACGCCTTCCTAAAATCTCCCGTAACTACCATCAGGAAATTCGCTATTTTGACTCACGTCGCTAGCTACTTTCACAATTCATTCCAAAGTCCAACTTGGGACTTTTTCGAAGATCATCAAAGTCTCCCTTTCCTAAATAAGCGACAACCATTCGCTTATCACGTCTACTAGATAGGGATTTCTCCCCATTCTCCGGTACCTGACTCCCCCATGTAGGGTTTTAACCCCATACTTTCACCGTCAAGATGGTAACACCCCACGGAATTTCGACATTCCACAACGCACATTACCTTTTTCAACGTTGGTCATACACAATAGCCTTCCAAGGACTCACTATAAGGTATTCGAACCTCAATCTTTCAAATCAGTTAAGTGTTAACGCCCGCTAAACACCACAATAAACCACAGTTGTATCTTCGGGTTTCTCACCGGTACCCCAAAATCATTGTAATCACACCGTCGGAGTGGAGCATTTCACTAGCAGATATGAGGAGGCACCTGACGCGGTGTTATGCAACTCCTATTACTATCACCGAGTCATCAAGAGCTCGACCCTTACGGGGCCTACTCTCGGGTCATGCGTCTTCTGACTACTCGAAGTCAAGCAATTTCCTAGAACCTTACGGACCAATGCCCACAACTTTCTAGCGACACCCGCTAGTCACAATTCATCTAGGTCGCACAACTAGCCTATTTCCCTTTCAACTCATCCCTAAGGAGATGCTTGGTACACCAAGGCTTATACTCTTCCAACTTCGTCATAACTATCATCATGATTACCTTCTCACAGCAAGCCTACGAACACTCGCTACACGCACTGCATCGAATCGTAATTGTGGTTAACGAAGAGTGAGATCTTACGGAATCACTCACCATATTGTATCATGTAGCCTTTGAAAAGCCGAATCCTTACGCCGGGAGGTCACCCGACAATTTACTCACCAAATCACTAATTTAACACGTGGATACAAATCCAATATGTCAATACCATCAAACATATATTTGCATTCTGGCTACCCCTTACATGGTTTCATCACCATACACTTAGTTGTTGAACTCTTACACGCGCAACAATACACGACACCATCGATAAATCCTACGGGTCTCACTTAAACGAGCTTAGCGACCCAAAAACCTACAACGCAAGGCCTAGACAACAAAAGGCTCAAACTATAGAGCCACGGCATAGCGCACCGAACTATACGACCAATCTCCTCATCGATCATAGCCCACGAACTCTCGAGAACTCATTTTGCCATAAAATCGACGCCCACTTTCACCCGTTGACATCAATTAAGCAACGACCTAATGCCAACATAACCCGTACCTCGTATAACAAAATGCCGCTACCTGCAGGGTAGACTTTTCCAGCTAGTTGGTTCATTCGACCCATTATACCCGAATTTGTCTGACCGACAATACACCTATGCTTATACTCTGGTAAAAGAGTGAACAATGTTATCATAAAAATCGCGGTACTCGCGTCTTACACAACCATCTCGTAAAAGAGAGACGAGGTTCACCCATCTTGCATCTCATAACACGCACATCGCCAAACTTTGCTCCACCCTTGAGCATACGAAGGATTTTGGATTATCCTTTGCTACTTCAACCGAAGCACTTACCTAACCGTACAAGTATTACCCTAGAAATCATCGAGTTGCTATCGCTTGTAACTTCCACACCGTCACTAGAACACCTAAGGATTTCTTGCCGGTACCCTTTGTTCGCTGTAATCGGAACAACATCGGAGTCGAATACCACGCTAGTAGGTATGAAAGAGGCACCTAACGTTGCGTTCCGTAGACTCCATTACCAACATTCATCTAGATCAAACACTTGGTCGTAATGGTTTCATCCACCCGACGAACCTCATGGTTCATCAACTTCCTCACGAAAGCGAACACGTTCTAACATCCGAACACCGAAGCCCGTCTCCATGGCTTGGTAGAAACATTTTCCCAAACACTAAGGAATGCTTCAAAAAGTTAAGTCTTACGCCCTTCGTCCGTCCCTCCAATCGTCAATGTAGGGAAATTCCATTAGGAATGCTACCCATAACTATACTACGTATTTACACAATGCATTCGACCCAGGTCACACTGTCACGAGTCAACGACTCAAGCATCACCCCGGTGCACCGTCATCGAACTCGTTAACAAATCAGATCGTCACCGAGTTCACTAACCTCGGACCCTTATGGGTACTAATTACATGCACGTTCACAGTTAGATCTCGAAACGAGGATTAAGTCTCCTAACGCATACTCGAATCCATCGATACTCAATAATTTATCATAAGGCATATTTGTATCGAAAACAAAAGTACCTGAGTGTGACACCGCTGATTTTTTTTTTTTAAATACGTGGCGGAAGCATTTATGTTAATTGAACCATTATAATAACATAAACATATAATATTTACATATCCAAAACATTTGACAGCTAGCATTAAACTAATACATCTGGTGTCACGTGACATTACAACAAAATTTAGTTTTAACAGAAAAGACACATCAGAGTTTCTTCATTGTCAAACACAACATCGCAAGCCCGTCTTCTCCCCAAAAGCATAATCTACAAAAGCTAATAACCTGCAGGTAGGAGATGGAGGGGAATTAGCACGAAGCTAAGTGAGTACGACTAACTACAGGCCATAGCATACATAAGTGTTATACTAATCATGTCACATAGTCTAACACACAAACATCACCCAGTAGTGCAGTCTACAGAGACTCCGGCGGTTCGGCCAAACCATTAACCTCCAGTTGATCGGGCTGGGGTTTACCGGAAGTTCCTCCTACATACCGTGCTGCATAAATCATCCACACGCGACGTACGCGTCATTCAAACATATACTACACGGATGCAAATAGGCTACCACATGAGGAACCCAACCCGCAGGTTGATCTCTCCTATCGAATTAGGCTACCACAAGATAGGGACGCACTGGGCTCCAGTAGACAAGCATCAACTAACATGCAGTCATCACAAGGTACTAACTAATCACAACAATAAGTATATCTAGCAAGCATGACAATCATAATATAACATGCTTCTATATACTATATTCTCCAGTTAGTCCCACTCACCAAATACCAGCAAACGAGAAGGTATTCAGCTATCTAATCACTGAACCTTCTCTTTCTCCTTTTCTCCTGAGAAAACATATACACAAGTTAGTTTCTGTCCGTTAACACCAAATAACACAATATAAAAATTTTTGTCAGAAAAACTGTCCGCTAAAATTTTTCTCCTTAACGCTTATGCACTTTCAAAATTTACATCAAAATTATCAAAATACAAACGGGCAGCATAACGGCTAAAACTCAACACTTTGGTAAAATATTCTGCCCTGGACACTCAGTCGGTCGACTGACACTGACAGTCGGTCGACTGTCTACACAATCGGTCGACTGACCTTCTCAGTCGGTCGACTCACTTGGTATTACATCAATCGGCCGAATGTAATTCTCAGTCGGTCGGTTGTCTTCGTTAATCGGCCGGTTCAACCCTCAGTCGGTCGACTGTCGACCGACAGTCGACCGACTGTGTTCATCTTCTTCAGAAGCTGAACACAAGTTACGGACTTCAAGCTAAAATCGCCAAAACTCGATCTAGAGCTCATTTTCGACACCAAAACTTACCACAACTCAATCACTACATGTTATAGACTATAAACCCACAAAGTTTGGACTATAAAAACATCAAATTCATGGGTTTTGACACAAAATCAAGCTTTTTACAAAACTTACACAAAACTATGAATTTAACCATGAATTGAACACAAAAACACATGTTTCTTACCTTGTTAGAATCAGTAGACAACAAAGAACACGATTCCAAGAACAATTTGAGCTCAAGAACTAGTTTTAGCAATTAGGGTTTCAAAGGGGAAGAATTTAGGTACGGGGTAATATTTGGGAAGGGTCTGGAAAGTGCAAGAAATGCACTGCATAAGGCATCAAAAGTGGGTTAAAATCCCACACTGTGTGGCACACGGGTATTTATCAGTTATCTGATATCTTTCGTACATCATTTGGCAACCCAAACGAAGTCCAAATTAAGTAAATAAACCTGTTCTGTGACCCTTGTCACAAACTGGTCCTAACCTCATCATTAAATAATACCAAACATTAAATAAAAATAAAAGCATATAATAACACTACACTAACTTAAGGGCACATTAGTAATCTTACATCTAGGCCCGAATGAGGATGTTACACTGAGGCAGCATCGTTGGACTTCCATGCTTTACTATCCATCGAATACTCGTGCTCTAACCTCTTAATCCGATCGGCAAACGATTCAGAACACTCTGACTTTCGGTGTCCCTCCTTCTGGCAAATAAAGCACTTGATCGTGCTTAAAGGTATACTCACACAATCCTGTGCCAAATGACCTCGTTGTAGACAATTATAACACGTAGGCGCGAAATCTCCCAACTTACAAATCTGTCTATCAACTAATTCGGGACATTCTGACTTCCAGTGCCCTTCCTTCCGACAATAAAAACACACTGTCTTGCCCGATGGACACTCGCGAGACTTATGTCCCTCTTGTCCACAATTATAGCATTTAGACATACTGGAGCCCGACATTCCCTTCCTCTTGCTACCCGCACTCTCCATTACACCTTTACCTTGATCATTAAATGACTCGGGACACTTCGACTTGCGGTGTCCCTCTTTCCGACACTTAAAACACATGTCGTTGTTTGAAGGCGCATTTGTACAATCACGCGACAAATGACCCCGTTGTGCACAATTATAGCACGAAGGTATGTAACCTCTCTTACTCATCTTTTTCACGTTTCGAACGCCTTCAGGCGCACTTCTCGTCCTCTTACCAGGAGCACTTGACTCTAACCTTGCAAGTACTTCTTCATCACCACTACCTCGAGGTTCGGAAAACCCATTCTCAAACTCTTCCTTTACAATCTTAGTCACTTGGTCTCGGACCAATTCGGTTACTCGTCCTTCGATTGACTCCTTGACAACTTGTCTAACCTCGTTGACCAAACCCAAGACATATTGTCCGAGCACGGCCTCAACCCTCACCGTTAACTCATCCTTCCTTTCATGAGTAGGCGCGTCCATTTTGATCCCATCTTCCGTCTTCATTCTAAAGAATGCACACCGATTAAACAATGAAACGTAAAGGAAACGACATACATATACCACACCGCCCCATCTTGCTTGACATTCTTTGTACATTGCTTGTTTGACACGATTTGAACTCGTAACAATGGTAGCTAATCATTGTTATGCGAGCACGTCGCATTAACTTGCTAGTACAACGTCTAGCTCACTTGATGATTGCAACCACAACACAAAACAATTAGCGCAAGGTTAGTTCACATAAACCTAGACACTAACCACTCCCGGTCCGACCCGAAATCCTACAAGTCCCGCATAAAGCGCACACACAATCAAGTCTAAGTCTAGGCACCTATCTCAAGTTGCCTAAATCCCTTAGACCATGCTCTGATACCACTTGTAACAACCCAAACCAATAACCAACCGAACAAGCGAAAGAAACAAATTTTTTTTTATTCAGAATAGTGTGCCACACGCACCACCTCAGGGTGCGCGGCGCGCACAGGCCAATTTCAGTTCTGTCCGGTTTTGTTCATTTTCAAATAAAGATCTCCCACTTCCCGACATATTTAGACGAAACGCTTTTCACAACATGTTCTAATATGAAAAACTCATACGATTCAATCATAAAATGAGTTTTACAAAACGGGGCCCACATCAGCCGTTTTACGAGTTTCGTTCAAAACATATGATGTCGTGCGAGGTGTATATAAAATAGCTATTAATTTTTACAAGAAATACTATTAAATACGATACAATTTTACACAAGATATTTATTTATTTAGAGAATGGATATACTTAAACCTTGCTACAACACTTATAGGCAGTGTACCTAATCGTACAGTAGTGTAGTTTTTAGTAAGTCCGGTTCGTTCCACAGGGAATCTTTTTAAACAAAGCTTAACGCTATATTAGTTTACTTTTATAAAAATACAAATATATATATAAGTAATATTATTATTATAAAGGGGGGTTTTTACCGTTTAATGACCGGTTTGTCGATTTTAAAACTTTAGTCGCAGTTAAAACCAAATGTAAAATATTAAAATTAAATACAAGACTTAAATTAAAGCGTAAAGTAAATAACGATAATGAAATTGCGAATAATAAAAGTGCGATAAAATAAACTTGCGATAATTAAAAAGTACGATAATTAAAAGTACAATTAAATACAATAACAATAAAAATGCGATAATTAGAAGTGCAATTAAATATAAAATAAAGGAAATTAAATATGAAATAAAAGAATTATGCTTATTTAAACTTCCGTAATCATGATGTTTGACGTGTTGATTTTAGTTTTATGCCCATGGGTTAATTGTCCTTTGTCCTGGATTATCTAATATGTCCGTCTGGTTTTTGTCCATAACAGTCCATCAGTCATAAATATAAAGTGCGAGTGTCCTCGTCAAATTATCCTTATACCCGAAGTTAAATATTTCAACTAATTGGGGACTTAAACTGTAACAAGATTTTAATACTTTGTTTAATAATTACACCAGGATGTCGACTGAGTGTAACCCAAGGTTTTAATATTTTGTTATCAATTATACCAAGTATCCTTGCACATAATTTCACCCCTGTTTTAATTATTCTAGTGGCTATTAATCCATTCCCGTGTCCGGTTAAATGAACGATTATTCGTACATATAAATACCCCGCCCATCGTGTCCGATCGAGTGTATATGCTAATTTATAGGGACGCCCAATTGTAAATCTTTATATTAACATTAACAAACTATCATTTAGTTAAACAAATATAAAGCCCATTAATAGCCCATAGTCTAATTTCTACAAGTGTCGTTCTTTTGTCCAAACCCCAATTATGGTACAAAGCCCAATTACCCAATTTTAGTAATTAGCCCAACATCATGATTACTTCATTTTAAATAAGCATAATAATAACTTAGCTACGAGACATTAAATTAAAAAGGTTGAACATAACTTACAATGATTAAAAATAGCGTAGCGTTACACGGACAGAATTTCGACTTACACCCTTACAATATTCGCTAACATACCCTTATTATTATGATTAAAATTAAAATTAAAATTAAAATATAAATATAAATATATACGATATAGATAGAGAGATGGATATATGTTATATGAAAAATGATCAGAATTCGGTTGGCTTTATAGGGAGTTTCAAACTTTGGATCTCCGCGACTCGCGGCCCATTTTGCCTTCAAACTCCGCGAGTCGCGGAGTTTGTAAATACAGCTCACCAGCTTTTGGCTCTTTGTTTGCCGACGATTTATTTTATAAATATAATATATATATAATTAATATAATTAAGTATATATTATATTATATTTATATATATAATTAACTTGTAATTTTTAGTCCGTTGCGTCGAGCGTTGAGAGTTGACTCTGGTCCCGGTTCCGAATTTTCGAACGTCCTTGCGTACAATTTAATATCTTGTACTATGCGTTTTGAATCTTGTACTCTTGTAATTTCGAGACGTTTCTTATCAATAATTGGAACCTCTTTGATTGTCTTTTGTACTTTTGAGCTTTTTGGTCGTTTGCGTCTTCAATTCGTCGAATCTGTCTTTTGTCTTCACCTTTTATTATTTAAGCGAATATCACTTGTAAATAGAACAATTGCAACTAAAAGCTTGTCTTTCTTGAGGAATAATGCTATGAAATATATGTTCGTTTTTAGCATTATCAAATATTCCCACACTTGAGCGTTGCTTGTCCTCAAGCAATATCATCTTGAAATACTAGAATCACTTCTTTATTCTTCACACTTTGTACATCAGTGATTTCTATACGGTGGTATAAACAATGGTAGTAACGATATGGTTTACAGTCCCACATGACTATAAAAATTTAGATCCATTAAGGAAATTGGATCTTTATGAAAACATTTGATCTTTTGAAAATTAAATCTAGTTTTTACCCTAGATAAGTTTTCCGGAATAACTCTTTACCGGTGTTTGCAAAATATTTTTGTGGGTTTGGTGGGTTTCAGATTTGAAAATTTTAGCTCAAAACTTATGGTTTTGTGTCACCCACTTGCTAACCTTGTATTTGGAAAGCAACACGTCCAGTTTACTTGTCCCGTATATTACCTTTCGGTAAACTACCGTCTGGTTGTAAAGGAAAGCGTTGAACAAGCAACTGTTAAGGCAATGTCTAATGACATGCATTTGATTATGGTCTATAACGTGTCGGACGCAATTACTATCCTTGGTAGGAGCAATAGTAAAGCTCACCCTTATAATTTTTCGGTCTGGCACAAGGTCCTGTCTTTGACCATGCTATGCAACCACCATTCTTACGGTTGACACCCGATTTAGTTCAGGTGACCTAATGAATTCCAGGTGAATTCCTAGGATTTTACGTTCAATGGTAATGAACGCATTGAAAATAGGGTTTTCAGAAAACAAATCGGTTTGTAATTTTGATCAAAATATTTTCTCGTTCAAGCTCGAGTTTAGATATCATTGAATTCCATGAGTTTGTAATTCTCAATCTTTAAGGTCAATCTCAAGGATTGAGTAATATCAGGCTTAAAAGCTGATTTTTGATCTTTTAAGGAGATTATCCTTTCTGAGGATCTGATTCATTAGTCTTATCAAGCTAATTTGCATGGTGCCCCCCATTGTACGAGATAAATCCTTCTCATGGTTAGGATAAATCTGACCACTTGGCGACCCTGTTTAATGCTGAGGTCCGTGGATTTCCTGCTGATTTTAGTGATGACTTTTCTAGATTTTTCGTCAACCTACAGCTGGTCTGGACGACAACTTCTTGACCTATATCAAGAAGCGCGTGTCTTTTTCGGAAGACTTTACTTCCTTTTAATGATGGAATTGATTCATCGTGTAGATCCATCTCTTCTTTTCTTTCATCGGGTAAAACAGTTTAGTTTAGTCCAAAGCAAAAGTATTTTCAGTTATTTGTACAAAAATATGTGACATATGTTTTGAATAACTTGGAGAATTTTCCCACACTTGGCTTTTATTTTCCTTTTTATTGTCCTCTATTCCATTTTAAATGAATTTTAACATTTTGGTTTGTTTCTCAATTTATGTCCTTTCCGAGGTAACAATAATTTCGGTGTTAAAACCTAGTTTTATCGTTCATAAATATGTATAAACATGATTTTGAGTTCATTTAATTGAAAATTTTGAAAAATTTTACTAGAATTGGGTAGTCAGTATATAAGACTAGGGTTGTTCTTTATTATCAGAGAGCACCAGATTCTAATACAACTACTGCTTTACTAGTATTTTTAATGGTAACCAAGTGTTTAAGATAAAAATTATAAAATCCGAAAGAATTTAACCCCTTCCCACATTTAAGATCTTGCAATGCCCTCATTTGCAAGAAATCAGTAACAATTTAAATTATTGAGGGTGATTTGTGTGAAAATGATTAAATTTTTACCAAAGTTTCCAAATATATTGGCGTTTGTTTGCTGAATGATAAATGGTGCACATCATTTGTTCATTCCGTCTTGTTGTTATTTCACATATATTTTGCATCTTGTCGTCAAAATTAGTTGCTTTTGCTGAACTTAATGCCAGTCTTTGAAAATACGTTGTTTTAGCCTGTTGTGTACATAAGATAAACTGCAAACGTATATACATATTTTTGAAGTTTGGTATATTACCCCACATTCAAAAATTATTAAAATCTAAGAATAAAAGTTAGAAAATTATAAAAACTATTACAATATTAACATAAGTATTAAACGTATCAACATTACAAATTACAAAATAAATAAAACTAAGTAGACTAGGGATGATACTGGTACCAATAGGGGTTCTAAGCATAACCATAGGTGCTATAAAATGCTTCGGCAGGGTTATACGTAGGATACGGTGGTTGCATCTCTATAGACCAGGGAGGGAATATGGGTTTTGGAGTAGGAATATAGTTTCTACCTATATGTTGGCAATGAGCTATGATTTGGTTTTGATGAACTTTCCAATCTTCAAATGCTCTCTGTCTAGCATTTTCGTACTCCTGTGAAGCTATAAACCTTTGCATTTCTTGCATTTCATTTCAACCTCCTACATTACCTTGTTGTTAGTTTCTCTCAACCTGTGGATGTCTACCATGGTATTGTACTGCGGCGTTATTTCGCCTCTTCAAAACTTTCGCACCATGGTATACATTTAAACCTATAGTATCGCGGGGTTCTGGTTCTTCGACTAATAATCCCCCCCGACTTATATCCACACCGAGATATTCAGCAATCAAAGTAATAAAAATACCACCTCCTATTATGCTATGCGGTCTCATCCCCCTAACCATAGCTGATAAATAATAACCCACACAATAAGGTATACTTACAGCGCTTTGTGGGTCTCGAATACACATATGGTAAAACAAATCCTGTTCATTTACCTTTTCCTTGTTCTTACCTCTTTGTGTAATCGAATTAGCTAAAAACCTATGAATCACTCTTAATTCAGCTCTATCTATATCCAAATAAGAGTAATTTCCCCCTTTGAATCGGTGATGGCTTGTCATTTGACTCCATACACCATGTGTATCAAAATTTTCATCTATCTTTCTACCATTTAGTATCAACCCTCTACAATCGGCAGATGCTAACTCCTCAGGCGTATATATACGTAAAGCCTGAGCCATGTCTAGTAAAGACATGTGGCGCATCGAACCTCCTAACAAAAATCTAATAAAAGATCGATCGGTTAAACTAGCTACCCGATCATTTAATTCTATACTACACAACAATTCTTCACACCATACTTTATATACAGGTCTACGCATGGTGAATAAACGTACCCAGTCATTAAAAGTAGAATTACCATACCTCTGTGCAAGTAATTCCCTAATTGGCCCGGCCAATTCTATAGCTTCTAATGGTCCCCATTCTATGACCCTAGGTACCTCAACAACCTTAGAATGAAGAGTATGCAAACCCCTTTGGTATTTTGGATAATCTATCCAAAGTCTGTCAAATCTCAGGTTCGGGTATAAATCTTCCAAGTGCATATCAGAAAAGGTCATGACTGGATGAGGTATATCTTGCTTGTAGTAGTTATCCACCTCCTGTTGTTCCGCATTCTCAGCAGGAGCATTGCGAGCTTGGGATGAAGATTCACCCCTTTCAGTCTGCAAAACACATCAAACACAATTTTTGTGCATCCAAATATGCATTAGTGTCAGCAAAATCATCAATCAAAATAATTACAATGACATGATCAATTTATATCAAACTTAAGCTCATTTTCACATTTTTATCAAATCTACACTTTTTCAAATAAGCATATACGAAAATGTTCGCCAAGTTCATAAGCATTCAACTCAAATAACATGTCAAAATAATCATTACTAGCAATTAAACAAGTTTCAAATGGCATTATCTCTTAAAAATCAAGTTCATGAATTTTAGACTTAAAAAAGTCCACTTTAATTCTCAAAATCATGTTTAGGCTCAAAGTTTGGATCATTTAACTACCTAAACATGTTACACTACTTAATTTAGCAACAATTCATGACAAAAATCAGCCATAACCTGTTTATATCAAAAAGCCCCAAATTTGCTCAAGAACACAAACCCTAGATTACTCAAAATTTGAAGTTTAAGGCTTCTAATCATGTTAAACAGCATCAATCTAGGTTATACAAGCATAATACATACACAATTTAAGCCTAATTACACTAAAAAGCATCAAAATCAAATTGGGGAAAAAAATTGCTCAAGAACACTAATTTTCGGATTAAATGGTGTTTAGGTGTAGAAATTTACCGTTTTTCTTGAGTAATTCCTTGATAGCATCCTTCTCAACATGATTTTCGTAAAAGATTTGATGGTTAACGGTTAAAAATTGTGATTTTAGGGGTGTTTTTTCGGGTTTTTGCGTGTTTATGTTCGCAGTATTTTCCTTGTTTGAGGTGTGGACTGATCAGTTCTTTGCGTTATATTTTTTCTGGTTTTTTCATCCTCCGCGAGTCGCGGTGGATTTCTCTTTCAAACTCCGCGACTCGCGGAGTTTGTATTTTTTTTTTTTTATATCTTATATTAATTAAAACAATTAAGTAATTAATTTTAAAATTTTGTTTCCCTTGTTATTTAGGACGAGGTCGTTTCGGATCGATGTCCTAGTCCGTCCTTCGACAAAATTTTAAAATTTGTCTTTTTGTAGCGATTGTTTTAAAAGCTAAGATTTTTGAGTTTTTTAATATTTTTGGCATACTTTAATTCAATAAGATTAAAAGTAATGATAATAAAAGTTCTCGTCCCTCCCTTGGGTAAAGCAATTTCGGTTCAAAGACCTAGTCTTCAACTTACGACGAATTTTAAAAATCATATTTTTAACTTAATGAGATAAAGTAAATTTTTGTTTTTAAATTCACATAATTTAAATATAAAATTCAAAATTAATATTAAAAATTCACACCAAACTTAAAAGTTGAAATGCATAAAATTAAAAATTCATATTTTAAAAATTAAAAATTCACACCAAACTTAATTTTAAAAATTCATATTATAAATTCACACCAAACTTATATTAATTTTTCAAATATTTACAATTTTAAATATATTGATTTTACAAAGTTTACAATATTAATTTAAGATTTATATATTAATTTTAAAAACATGGTAAAAATAAAATTAAAAATCTTTTTGGCTTTTTATCCCACTTTAATCAATCAAATATTATCAAAAATATGCGCCCCTCTTTTCGGTAAAGTAATTTCGGTTCCAAGACCTAATTTAACTCATGACGAATTTTTAAAATATTTTGGGTTGATTGATTAAAGATATTTATACCTTAAGAATAAACGTTAAATTTCACAGTGATGTAATAAATTTTTGAATGATATCAATAATTTCGGTCGCCAAACCTAATTTTATTCAATACCAATTTAATACTTTATAGCGAACAAATTAGCGTTTATTATCAAAAGGTTAAAAAAAAAAAAATAAAGACTGTACAGACTTACCTGTGAGATAGTATTCTTAGTTATATGATCTATCCCATTCATAAGATAGTCGGTTTAATTGGTTTTCCATAGCTACATAGGCGTAACCTCGAACATTCAGTGTCTTTTCTTCTAAACATATGAACGGTCCGTCTCTGCATAAAGTAAAAAATTCGGTATTTGAATAGGTTTGATTATTTGAACATTTACCTCCATGTGACCATTTTCCGCATTTGTGACATCTTTCTAGGTGTCGTGCTCTTCTTTTCGCTGCGGATTTTGATTTTCCTTTACCAAATTGTAACTTATTATCTTCGCATCTGGATTCTTTTCTAACTCCGTCCATTCTTTCTCTGATTACTGATACTATTTCACTCGGAAGTGTGTCATTATTACGTTTAGTGATCAAAGCGTGTAGCATTAGACCATGGTTTAGTTCACAAGCAGTCTTCATTTCCTAAAAAAAATAAAAATTCAGAATGGGGGGAGAAGACTAGTTCTTTAGGGTCTGCTAGGGAAAGACCATTCGGGTTCCATTTTCGAGAACTACACGAAAACAGACAATCTAACTCTAACAGAAATACATATTATCCTTTAAAGACTTGATTCTCCCCACACTTAGTTAGCTGTGGTGTCGAAATTGTGATTAACTTCGTTGTAGACTTCCATCGGACTATCTATGTAGTGTTTAACTCTGTGACCATTAACTTTAAATTCAATCCCATTTAAATTTATTAATTCTATCGTTCCGTATGGGAAAACTCTTTTGACTATGAATGGTCCAGACCATCTTGATTTCAATTTTCTAGGAAATAGCTTGAATCGTGAATTGAAAATAAGAACTCAGTCTCCTTCTTTAAATTCTTTTGAACTTCTGATTCTTTTATCATGCCATTTCTTCGTTCTCTCTTTATAGATTAACGAATTTTCGTATGCTTCATGTCTTAATTCTTCTAATTCGTTTAGTTGACTTAATCGTAGACGTCCGGCTTCATGTAAATCAAGATTACATGTCTTCAAAGCCCAAAATGCTTTGTGTTCAATTTCTACTGGAAGATGACATACTTTTCCATAAACAAGTCTAAAAGGTGTGGTTCCAATTGGAGTTTTGTAGGCTGTTCTAAAAGCCCAGAGTGCATCCTCCAATTTAATGGACCATTCCTTCGGATTTGATCCTACGGTTTTCTCTAGAATACGTTTTAAAGCTCGGTTGGTATTTTCAACTTGTCCACTTGTTTGTGGATGATATGCGGTGGAGATTTTATGAGTTACTCCATATCTTTTAAGAACTTTCTCAAATTAATTATTACAGAAATGAGTACCCCGATCACTTATTAAAGCTTTCGGGGTTCCAAACCTTGCAAAAAGACGTTTTAAAAAGTTGACTACAACTCGTGCATCATTAGTTGGGAGAGCTTGTGCTTCCGCCCATTTAGATACATAATCAATGGCTACGAGTATATATAGATTATTATGAGATTTTGGAAATGGACCCATAAAGTCAATACCCCAAATGTCAAATACTTCACATACTTGGATGATATTTTGTGGCATTTCATCACGTTGACTTATTTTTCCGGCCCTTTGACAAGCATCACAGGATTTGCAAAGAAGGTGTGCGTCTTTGTGAATTGTAGGCCAATAGAATCCAACATCATAAACTTTTCTTGCTGTTAGTTGAGGCCCATAATGCCCTCCTGTTGGTCCTGTATGACAATGGTTTAATATTTTACTAGCTTCATCTCCAAATACACATCGGCGTATTATTCTATCGGGACAACTTTTAAACAAATGTGGATCTTCCCAAAAATATTATTTTATATCACTGAAGAATTTCTTTCGTCTTTGGTACGATAATCCTTTTTCAAGGAATCCACAAACTAAGTAGTTTGCATAATCTGCAAACCATGGAATTTCTTTATAATTTATCTTCAATAGATATTCATCAGGAAAGTTGTCTTGTATGGCCGATTCATTTAGAACTTCTAATTCGGGATTTTCAAGACGAGAAAGATGATCAGCGGCGAGATTTTCTGCTCCTCTTTTATCTCGGATTTCAATATCAAACTCTTGTAAGAGTAAGATCCAACGGATTAATCTTGGTTTAGCATCTTGTTTCAAAAATAGGTATCTAAGATCAGAATGGTCGGTATAGACCACCGTTTTTGCTAGAACGAGATATGATCGAAATTTGTCAAAAGCAAAGACAATAGCAAGGAGTTCTTTTTTGGTAGTTGTATAGTTCGTTTGTGCTCCTTGTAACGTCTTACTAGCAAAATATATAGGTTGAAATCGTTTTTCAATCCTTTGTCCTAAAACGGCTCCCATTGCAAAATCACTTGCATCGCACATTAGTTCAAATGGTAGATTCCAATTTGGTGTTATCATGATCGGCGCATTAGTGAGTTTCTCTTTAAGAATATTAAAAGATTTGATACACTCATCTGAAAAGATGAATGGAGCATCCTTTTCTAGGAGTTTATTCATAGGAGTGGCAATTTTAGAAAAATCTTTTATGAAACGTCGGTAAAAACCGGCATGCCCTAGAAAACTCCTAACTCCTCTAACATTGGTGGGATGTGGAAGTTTAGCAATTACATCTACTTTAGCTCTATCCACTTCAATTCCTTCTTTTGAAATTTTATGACCAAGAACGATGCCTTCTTTAACCATAAAATGGCATTTCTCCCAATTAAGTACTAGATTTGATTGTTCGCATCTAATAAGCATTCGTTCAAGATTAACTAGACATGATTCAAATGTATCACCGAAGACTGAAAAGTCATCCATGAAAACTTCCATGCATTCTTCTATCATGTCGTGAAAAATCGCCATCATGCACCTTTGAAAGGTTGCAGGGACGTTGCAAAGTCCAAATGGCATGCGTTTGTAAGCAAAAGTACCATAAGGGCACATGAATGTGGTTTTCTCTTGGTCCTCGGGTGCTATTGGAATTTGAAAATATCCGGAAAATCCATCTAGAAAACAATAGTAACTATTTCCGGCTAATCTTTCCAACATTTGATCAATAAAAGGTAAGGGAAAGTGATCTTTTCTGGTGGCGTCATTTAATGTTCTATGATCAATACACACACGCCATCCTGTTACAGTCCTAGTAGGAATAAGCTCATTTTTCTCATTTATAATGACAGTCATGCCACCCTTCTTAGGCACGCATTGTACTGGGCTTACCCATGGACTATCAGAGATTGGATAAATTAAACCTGCATCTAGCAGTTTAATAATCTCTTTCTTAACTACATCTTGCATATTAGGATTTAGTCTTCGTTGGCGTTGCACATACGTTTTATGACCTTCTTCCATAAGGATTTTATGTGTGCAATACGAAGGACTTATTCCTTTAATATCATGAATCTTCCATGCAATGGCTGGTTTATGAGCTTTCAACACAGAAATGAGTTGTGATTTCTCATTTTCAGTAAGAGAAGACGATATTATTACAGGTAATTCAGATTCACCATGTAAATAAGCGTACTCCAAATGGTTTGGAAGTGGCTTTAACTCTAATTTCAGAGGTTCTTCTATCGATGATTTGTATCGATATCTGTCTTCTTCTTTTAGCATTTGAATTTCTTCTATTGTTGGTTCATATCCATTAGCTATAAGTGTAGCTAACATTTCAGCTTCATCAATTGGTTCATTACCTTCTCCTAAAGAACATTCTCCTGTTCCTTGTAACTCTGGAAATTCTTCTAATAATTCTGCATGTGCATCTATAGTTTGAATATAATAATATGTATCATCTGCAGATTGTGGTTGTTGCATTGCTCTATCAACTAAAAAGGTAACACTCTCATCCTCTATACTTAGGGTCAGTTTCTTACCGAACACGTCTATCATTGCTTTAGCCGTGTTTAAGAATGGTCTTCCTAATATGAGAGGAACTTGAGAATCTTCTTCCATGTCCAGAACAACAAAATCTACTGGAAATACTAAAGTACCAACTTTAACTAGCATGTTCTCCATTATCCCTCTAGGATATTTTATTGATCTATCGGCTAGTTGTATGCTTATTCTGGTTGGTTTCAATTCTCCAAGGTCTAGTTTAGCGTATAGTGAATATGGCATTAGATTTATACTAGCACCTAAGTCTGCCAATGCTTCTATTGAACTAAGACTACCCAGAAAACATGGAATTGTGAAACTTCCTGGATCAGATAGTTTTTCTGGTATCTTATTCAACAGCACTGCTGAACAATTAGCATTCATGGTAACAGCCGAGAGTTCTTCCATTTTCTTTCTATTTGAGATTAGATCTTTCAAGAATTTATCATATCTAGGCATTCCTGAAATCACAATAATGAAAGGAAGATTTACATTTATCTGTTTAAACATATCCAAGAATTTGGATTGCTCGGCTTCAAGTTTCTCTTTCTTCATTTTACTCGGGTAAGGAAGTGGTGGTTGGTATGGTTTAACATAAGGTTTAGCCTTAACTGTATTATCTTCATTAACCTTTTCAACTACTGGTTCTTTTTCCTTATCTTGATCAGGTTGTGGTTCTTGTGGAGTAGGAATAGCTTCATCAGAAGTTACAGGTATTTCAGGTGGTTTAAGTGTTGTACCACTTCTTGTGGTAATGGCTTTAGCTGTTTCATTCCGGGGGTTAGCGTTTGTATCACTAGGTAGACTTCCCGGTTTTCTTTCACCTATTAACCTTGCTAGGTTACTTACTTCTTGTTCCAGATTTTGAATAGAAGCTTGTTGATTTCTAAATGCTTGAGCATTTTGTTCATTGGTTTGTTTTTGAGATGTGAAAAATTGCGTTTGAGTTTCAACTAGCTTCATCATCATATCTTCTAAATTCGGCTTTTTATCATCGGTTTGTTGTGGTGGTTTGTTTTGAAAATTAGGTCTTTGCTGATTGTAAGTATTATTGGATACTTGTTGATTGCTAGGACCTTGTTGGTTGTTGTATGGAATATTTCAATTATAATTCTGGTTTTGATTGTAAATCGGTCTTGGCGGTTGATAATTATTCTGATAATTATTTCCAGGCCTTTGGTTTATGTATGAAATATTCTCTCTTTGTTCCATTGTTAATTCAATACTGAGACAATCTTTTGTCAAATGTGGTCCTCCACACTGCTCACAACTAATTCGTATTGAGTGAATATCTTTAGTCATCTTTTCCATTCGTCTCTCGACAGCATCTATCTTTGCGGAAACGGAATCTAAGTCATGGCTAGAATCGGCTCTAGCTGCTTTAGATGATCTAACGATATCTTTTTCTTGGTGCCACTCATGTGAGTGGGAAGCAGTGTTATCAATAATTTTGTAAGCATCAGTTTCAGTTTTCTTCATAATAGAACCACCAGCTGCTATATCTATGTCTTTCCTTGTAGTGATGTCGCATCCTTGGTAGAATATTTGTACTATTTAACAGGTGTCTAAACCATGTTGCGGACATCCTCTTAACAACTTTCCAAATCTAGTCCACGCCTCATATAGAGTTTCATTCGGCTTCTGTGTGAACGTAACAATTTCTCCTTGAAGTCTTACGGCTTTAGATGCCGGAAAGAATTGTTTAAGAAATTTTTCAACTAAAACATCCCATGTATCAATCGCCCCTTCAGGTAACGATTCCAACCAATCTTTGGCTTCTCCCTTTAAAGTCCAGGGAAATAACATGAGATATATCTGTTCATCCTCCACTTCTCGGATTTTAAATAGTGTGCAGATCCTATTAAAGGTACGTAGATGTTCATTTGGATCTTCCTTCGGCGCACCACTAAATTGGCATTGATTAGTCACCATGTGTAGAATTTGTCCTTTGATTTCATAATCTGGCGCATTAATGTCTGGATGAGTAATTGCGTGACCTTGGCCAGTGCGTTTAGCTCTCATTCGGTCTTCCATACTTAAAGGTTCCAGATTCTCCATAATTGAATTTGTTGAATCGGAATCACTAGAGGATTCTGATTTAATGGTTCGTTCCTCAACAATCTCTGTTTGAATGATTGGTGGTTACGGAGGAAAATTTAATGGTTCAGGATCTACGAATCGTTCCTGAATATTCTCTGGATTCTCAATTGTGAGGTCGGGTTCAAAAAATGGATTATCGAAAATTTGAACTGGAGTACTTGGTCGACTGGATGACGATTCTAAAGAAAAATCAACGGCAGTAATATTTGCTAAATGTCTTGATCTAGTTACATGTGGTGATCGTACAAAAGGTGGTGAACGTCTTGCTCGGTGCATTCACTGAATATCCTATTAGTTTTTAAAAGGAAAGAAAAATTATAATAAGTTATCCAATCAATAGACTTTTCTGATTTTGCCCACATTTCGAATAGCCAAAAGATGCAGCAGAGGGGCAGGATTCGTTTGGTCGCAATATAATTGAGGACTGTTTGGCTCCAATAACCCGGTCCACGTACAAATCCAACTATTACTACGAACCAGAAAATTTTGATGTCTATCAATTTAACCACTTAAAATAAATTTTCGTAATTTTAAGAAAATTAGATAAGAAGTAGAATAAAAATCTATGTCCTAAAACTAGAATAGCGAGAAATAAGAAAGAAAGAGTTCGTCGGAAAAAGATCGAAAAAGAAAAATGGTTGAAAAATAAAAGGTGACGGAAAAATAAAAGAAACTTATAAAACTTAAAAACACTTGACTAACCTAACCTTATTACTACAACTAACTTAAAATTATAATCGCAAATTGAGATTACTAATTGGAATGATAATTGATACATAGGTAAAAGTCGTCTAAAAATATTAAAGCTTAAAGCAAAAACTAAATCCCAAATGGAAATAACTTAAAAAGAAACTAAAACTTAAAAAGGCGTCGCAAAATTCTAAAGCACCTAAATCTTAGTCTTAAGAAAAAGCACTTAAGGGATTTTACGGCAAAGCCTAAAAATCTAGAAGTAAAAATAACTATGGCAAAAACTAAGTTTAAAACTAAATATGAGCTAAAAATACAAATATTATGCTAAAACAATTAAAAAGGAACAAAATATAAAAATATACAAAAAGTTGTAAAAATTACAATTTTTATAAAAATATTATTTTTATATTATTTATTTATTAAAATTATTAATTTTACAATTTAATTAAACTAATTTAACTAAAATATAAATTAAATAAAAAGTAAAACTTTTAAAATAAAACTAATTATAATAATAATAATAATTATTTAGGGTTAATAATAATAATAATTAATAATTACCCGTAATTAATGCTGAATTAGGGTTCTGTCGGTGTCAGAGTAGCTCCGCGAGTCGCGGGGTTCCCGAATTCAACTCAGGTACAGTTTTTTATTTGACGCGTTTTTTATTATTATTATTTTATATTTTCTGTTTTTATATTTTCTGTTTATATCAAAATATTTATATAATAAAAAACTTATATTTTAAAAACTTAAATAAAAATAGAACTACTTTATAATTTTAAAAATATCTTAAAAATAGATTTATAAATTTTTTTTTTTTTTATATTAGCTTTGCGCTTCCGGCTTTTAAGTGATTCCCCGGCAGCGGTGCCAAAAATATACTTGATGTCGTGCGAGGTGTATATAAAATAGCTATTAATTTTTACAAGAAATACTATTAAATACGATACAATTTTACACAAGATATTTATTTATTTAGAGAATGGATATACTTAAACCTTGCTACAACACTTATAGGCAGTGTACCTAATCGTACAGTAGTGTAGTTTTTAGTAAGTCCGGTTCGTTCCACAGGGAATCTTTTTAAACAAAGCTTAACGCTATATTAGTTTACTTTTATAAAAATATAAATATATATATAAGTAATATTATTATTATAAAGGGGGGTTTTTATCGTTTAATGACCGGTTTGTCGATTTTAAAACTTTAGTCGCAGTTAAAACCAAATGTAAAATATTAAAATTAAATACAAGACTTAAATTAAAGCGTAAAGTAAATAACGATAATGAAATTGCGAATAATAAAAGTGCGATAAAATAAACTTGCGATAATTAAAAAGTACGATAATTAAAAGTACAATTAAATACAATAACAATAAAAATGCGATAATTAGAAGTGCAATTAAATATAAAATAAAGGAAATTAAATATGAAATAAAAGAATTATGCTTATTTAAACTTCCGTAATCATGATGTTTGACGTGTTGATTTTAGTTTTATGCCCATGGGTTAATTGTCCTTTGTCCTGGATTATCTAATATGTCCGTCTGGTTTTTGTCCATAACAGTCCATCAGTCATAAATATAAAGTGCGAGTGTCCTCGTCAAATTATCCTTATACCCGAAGTTAAATATTCCAACTAATTGGGGACTTAAACTGTAACAAGATTTTAATACTTTGTTTAATAATTACACCAGGATGTCGACTGAGTGTAACCCAAGGTTTTAATATTTTGTTATCAATTATACCAAGTGTCCTTGTACATAATTTCACCCCTGTTTTAATTATTCTAGTGGCTATTAATCCATTCCCGTGTCCGGTTAAATGAACGATTATTCGTACATATAAATACCCCGCCCATCGTGTCCGATCGAGTGTATATGGTAATTTATAGGGACGCCCAATTGTAAATCTTTATATTAACATTAACAAACTATCATTTAGTTAAACAAATATAAAGCCCATTAATAGCCCATAGTCTAATTTCCACAAGTGTCGTTCTTTTGTCCAAACCCCAATTATGGTACAAAGCCCAATTACCCAATTTTAGTAATTAGCCCAACATCATGATTACTTCATTTTAAATAAGCATAATAATAACTTAGCTACGAGATATTAAATTAAAAAGGTTGAACATAACTTACAATGATTAAAAATAGCGTAGCGTTACACGGACAAAATTTCGACTTACACCCTTACAATATTCGCTAACATACCCTTATTATTATGATTAAAATTAAAATTAAAATTAAAATTAAAATATAAATATAAATGTATACGATATAGATAGAGAGATGGATATATGTTATATGAAAAATGATCAGAATTCGGTTGGCTTTATAGGGAGTTTCAAACTTTGGGTCTCCGCGACTCGCGGCCCATTTTGCCTTCAAACTCCGCTAGTCGCGGAGTTTGTAAATACAGCTCACCAGCTTTTGGCTCTTTGTTTGCCGACGATTTATTTTATAAATATAATATATATATAATTAATATAATTAAGTATATATTATATTATATTTATATATATAATTAACTTGTAATTTTTAGTCCGTTGCGTCGAGCGTTGAGAGTTGACTCTGGTCCCGGTTCCGAATTTTCGAACGTCCTTGCGTACAATTTAATATCTTGTACTTTGCGTTTTGAATCTTGTACTCTTGTAATTTCGAGACGTTTCTTATCAATAATTGGAACCTCTTTGATTGTCTTTTGTACTTTTGAGCTTTTTGGTCGTTTGCGTCTTCAATTCGTCGAATCTGTCTTTTGTCTTCACCTTTTATTATTTAAACGAATATCACTTGTAAATAGAACAATTGCAACTAAAAGCTTGTCTTTCTTGAGGAATAATGCTATGAAATATATGTTCGTTTTTAGCATTATCAACATACAAGTTCGACCATAAGAGTTTAAATTCCAAACGACACTATGAGCATGGTGTTTTGGGGTTAAACTACCCAAATCTCGGTCAAACTCCAAAAGCTATAACATCCAAAAGCGTTCCCTATAAACAAAGCGGGATCTCTAATCCATACGAATGCCCTTACCCTTGTCTCCGCCGAAGCCTATAAAAAGATAAACAATGAGAGGGGAAGCAAAGCTTAGTGAATGCAATAGTTATACCCATATAAATATAATATACCTACTTACAATCACTTACACATATACCGAATACACGCTAGCAATACAATTAGCATACCATCTCATGTACAAAGCTAATAATCTCCAACAAATCACAACTAGCGTAATCAATAACATAAAATCGACATAATACAATATGCTACAAAACGATACACAACCATGGTTAACCATTCTCGCGTCATGGTGCTACCGGCTATTTGGTTCACACCATACGCATCGGTTATGATGCTACCGGCTCTTTGGTTCACATCACAACCCGAGTCATACTCGTGTTAAAGTGCTACCGGCTCTTTGGTTCACACTCTAATAACTCGTGCCGTAGTGCTACCGGATCTTTGGTTTACGCTACAACACACGTACTATGACGCTACCGGCTCTTTGGTTCACATCATAGCACAACGCACATACTATGGCACTACCGACTCTTTGGTTCATACCATAGCATACAAATAAATACATTATATACATACGCATATAATCATTCCACTCACCTTAACGATTTGGTGACGGTTTTATACTTCCGCAATCTTCAAAGCAAAGTACCTAATATAATAAGTACTTCAATCAACACACAAACTAGTTGGACTAAATACCAACAATTCACTCATGTGCATTTAATGACTTAAATGCATTAAATGCCTCATTTTCACCAAAATCGCCCATTTAAGATCAAGACCATTATTAACCACTAAAAGCTAGTGCTTAAGGTCCAACACACTAACTAATACACATTTAGGGTATTTCATACCCTTCTTTCCCCCACTGGGTCAATCATTACTCTTTTGACCATTTTAAAGCCAACACACCCATTTCGGGTCATCCACTAACTCACATAGTAACCATTCATTTTATTAACTAGGTGTGCTAGTAATTAACTAACCAATTATGACTCATAAACTCATTTATCATTTTAAAACTCTAGGTTAGCAATTCTTGAGTCCTCATAACTCGATCTTACCCAAGAACACCCAAAATCACCAAATATGGGTTTTATGTTCTTCATTTACCCAAACCCTAACCCTTACACAAAATCAAAGGAAGGAAATTAAAGTTAGAACATACCACTATAACCAAAACGTAGCTAGAGAGGAGATGAACAACTTTATAACCTGAGCTAAGACCCAAAACTAGCTCCTTCTTCCCTTGCTTGAACTTTCTCACACAAGAATCTCACTCTCTCTCTCTAAAATTGAAGTGGAAAAGGATAAGGTTGTTGATAATGGAGTAATGACTCTCCCCAAACTGATCTGGTAGTCTTTAACTCGTCTCCAAGTGAAATTACCAAAAAGCCCATCAAAATATCTGATTAAAACAAGCAGAACCCGGCTACAGTGAACAGTGCGCCACGCGCACCATTAGGTGTGCGCTGAGCGCACCTTACCCAGATCACTCTCTGACTTCTACTTAAATACACTAGGTCACCCACACTTCATGTACCCTATTTACATCTCTATACAATAAATATTAGGGTCTTACATTGTTGAGTCAGACGAACCAAATGATGCACCCACATATCCTATTTTGATTACTGGACTCCTTTTGTTGTTGGCCTGCCATGTTGCTGGGCCGCAGGAACTAGTGTTGGGCTTGGGAAATTGTATTTGGGCTTCAAGTATTAACGGGCTAAAACAATTAAGCAAGGTGCTTAATTCAGAAATGAAATGGACGGTTCAATGGTTAAACGTGTTATGGATTAGCGAGTGGTCACGGGTTCGAGTCCCGTCTGGAGCATTCTTTTTAGGAGGGTATACCTTTTTTTCCCATTTCCATTATTATTATTATTATTATTATTATTATTATTATTATTATTATTATTATTATTATTATTATTATTATTATTATTATTATTATTATTATTATTATCATATCATTATTAGGAAAATAAGTATTATTATTAATTAAAATTACCATGTTATTAAGATTAACATTATTAGTTAAATTATTATTTTTATCATTATTATCATAATTAGTATTATTATTACTCATTATTAGTGTTAGGTATTATTAACAATATTATTGTTTTCATTATAAAAATAAAATAATTTATTAGTATTATTATTAAAGATTATCATTATCATTTATTATTAGTATTATTATTATTAATAAAATTATTATTATTAGTAAATTCTTATTTTCAAAACTATCATTTTAATGAATAACTATATATAACATATAATTAAAGATATAATATAAGTATACGTTTTAATACATATATGAATGATATAGGTTCGTGAATCAGAGGCCAACCCTGCATTGTTCAGTTTCGTCGTATGAATATTTTTACTACAAAATATTGTATTGTGAGTTTCATTACTCCCTTTTTAAATGCTTTTGCAATATATATTTTTGGGACTGAGAATACATGCGCTTTTATAAATATTTTACGAAATAGACACAAGTAATTGAAACTACATTATATGGGTGAATGATCGAAGCCGAATATGCCCCTTTTGCTTGGTAGCCTAAGAATTAGTAAACCGATCTACTAATTGACGCGAATCCTAAAGATAGATCTATTGGGCCTAACGAACCCCATCCAAAGTACCGGATGCTTTAGTACTTCGAATTCGTTTTTATCATGTTCGAAGGATTTCCCGGAATGATAGGGGATATTCTTATATGCATCTTGTTAATGTCGGTTACAATGTTCGAAGGATTTCCCGGAATGATAGGGGATATTCTTATATGCATCTTGTTAATGTCGGTTACCAGGTGTTCACCATATGAATGATATTTTTGTCTCTATGCATGGGACGTATATTTATGAGAAATGAAATTGAAAATATTGTGGTCTATTAAAATGATGAAAATGATCGTTTATGATAAACTAATGAACTCACCAACCTTTTGGTTGACACTTTAAAGCATGTTTATTCTCAGGTATGAAAGAAATCTTTCAATGTGCCTTTGCTCATATTAAAGATATTACTTGGAGTCATTCATGACATATTTCAAAAGACTTTGCATTCGAGTCATTGAGTTCTTCAAGATTATTACTAAGTCAATTATTGTTGGATATATTATTAAATGGTATGCATGTCGTCAACTTTCGATGAAATGAAAGTTTGTCTTTTAAAAACGAATGCAATGTTTGTGAAATGTACCATATAGAGGTCAAGAACCTAGCGATGTAATCAACTATTGTGAATCGTTTGTAATCGATATGGACCTCGTCCAGATGGATTAGGATGGGTCATTAGAGTTGGTATCAGAGCGGTGGTCTTAGCGAACCAGGTCTTGCATTAGTGTGCCTAACTAGTAGGTGTTAGGATGCATTAATGAGTCTGGACTTCGACCGTGTCTGCATGACAAAAGTTTTGCTTATCATTTCTAGTCGGAAATCATCTGCTTATCATTCTTAGGAAATTACCTGCTTATCATTCTTAGTCTAGACACATCTTGCTACATTAATTGCATGAATAGTGTTTCATGACCCGTCCTAATTCATCCGGACTAATACATTACATTTGGTTACATCGCGAGGTACTTGACCTCTATATGATACATTTTACAAACATTGCATTCGCTTTTAAAAGACATACTTTCATTTCATCGAAAGTTGACAGCATGCATACCATTTCATAATATATCCAACTATAATTGACTTAATAATAATCTTGAAGAACTCAACGACTCGAATGCAACGTCTTTTGAAATATGTCGACTCGAATGCAACGTCTTTTGAAATATGTCATGAATGACTCCAAGTAATATCTCTAAATGAGCAAATGCACAGCGAAAGATTTCTTTCATACCTGAGAATAAACATGCTTTAAAGTATCAACCAAAAGGTTGGTGAGTTCATTAGTTTAACATAAATAATCATTTCCATCATTTTAATAGACCACAAGATTTTCATTTTCATTTCTCATAAATATACGTCCCATGCATAGAGACAAAAATATCTTTCATATGGATTGAACACCTGGTAACCGACATTAACAAGATGTATATAAGAATATCCCCTATCATTCCGGGAAATCCTTCGGACATGATAAAACAACATCGAAGTACTAAAGCATCCGCTACAACAGATGGGGTTCGTTAGGCCCAATAGATCTATCTTTAGGATTCGCGTCAATTAGTAGACTGGTTTACTAATTCTTAGGTTACCAAGTAAAAGGGCATATTCGGCTTCGATCATTCAACCATATAATGTAGTTTCGATTACTTGTGTCTATTTCGTAAAACATTTATAAAAATTGTGCATGTATTCTCAGCCCAAAAATATAAAGGGTAAAAAGGCAAATGAAACTCACCATACGATATTTTGTAGTAAAAATTTGTATACGACGGAACTGAACAATGCAGGGTCGGCCTCAGATTCACGAACCTATATCATTTATATATATATATATATATATATATATATATATATATATATATATATATATATATATATATATATATATATATATATATATATATATATATATATATATATATATATATATATATATATTAACACATATAATTGTAATCGAATGAATATATATTATTAATGATATACTTGTTGAATTATATGTTATATGCATTAATTATAGTTTTATGTAACTAATTGTTATTTGATAAAATAATAATAATAAATAAAAGTTGTATTATCTTATAATAATAATAATAATAGTTATATTACTTATTAATAAAAAGGATTATAGTAATAATAACCATGATAATAATAATATTATTAAAAAATGATAATAAATTAATAAATCATGATAATGATATTAATAATAATAATACTAATAATAATAATGTTAATAATAATAATGATAATGATATTAATGGTGATAATAATTTTTATCTTTTAATCATAATAATGATGTAATACTAATAATATCAATAATAATATTAATAATAATTATAATAATAATAAAAGTAAAAAAATAATAATAAGTAAATAGGAATTCTACCTCAAAGAAGTAATCCTTAAAAAAATGTCCAAGTCCGGGTTTGAACTCGCGACGTCCCGCTAACCCAATAACATCCTTAACCATTCTTTCTGTCTTACTTTTATGATTTTACATGTATCCTAATTATTTTTAACCCACTTCAATTCAGTTTAAATTTCCTTCTTAAACTTAAAACCCAATCATCCTAACTCCTATCTTATACCGAATCATCAAACATCATAATATCATACTCGATATCTTTACCATCTAAATCCGATTGGGTCTCGGCCCAACTTGAAACTGAACATAGCAGCCTAGTTATACTACTAATTCATGATCCACTAAATAAGTGAATTCATAACCCAATCTTGTTACATTAGTACCTCGGCCCAATAATTTAATTGATCTACCAGCTTTTCCCATCCATTTACGGCCCAAGACAGTTTCTCAAAACACCTGTGGCCCAACTGAATATCTACACGGCCCAACTAATTAAACTGGTATGTTCACGATTCGGTCCAGACCCGAAGTAGAAACTAAAATCCCGTAACAAGTTCCTGTGTATTTTTATATAACTAAAAATCAAAAGCCACTACTTTATAAGTGGCCAGTTGGAAACCATGATCATGTTTATCTCATAACAATAATACCCCGATCATATGCTTTTATAAAAAAAAAACTCAAGTGGGTAAGTATGGGTGGGGTTTCGTTTGAAAAGTAGAAACAACAACCATATTATTTTCAACTTTATAGCTCACCAATCATGTTTGTATATCATCACCATCTTTAACATATAGTTTCATTATCAACAAAAAAAAAACGTCATCCTTAATTTTCACAACCCATTATCATCAATTCGTGTATTATCATTACCATAGGTTCGTTGCAGTTGGGAAATAGAAACGGCAGTAGATTGTTGAGCAGTAGTGCCGGTGGTTGAAAGAAAGAAGAAAAAAAATATAATACAGCGGTTTGATGGTGACACTCGTGTTCGGTTTTAGATTGATCAAAACAGATAAAGAATTTTGGAAAGACAAAGGTGGTGGTGGCGTTAAGGTGGTGCAGGGTGTTAGGTTGTTTATGGTGGTACCGGTGGTGTGGTTTAAGGTGATGAGGGTAACGATCGTGGGTGAGATGGTGATTTGATGATCGGTTTGGTTGATCGAACAAAACAAAAAAAATAATATCATTAATAGCAAGCTTGATGATGATGGTTTGTTGATGATGGTTTAAGCATGGGGTGGTGAATGACGAAAGTGTTGATGGGTTTGAGTTATTCGTTCAAAACAGAAAAACAAGCAGGAGCTCGTGATGATTGTGATGTTCTCGAACCTTTACAGCAGTAGTATAATCGAGTTGCAGTTGAAATCCGATAGCGTTTGTTATGGTGATAATGGTGATGCGATAGTGGTGCTAATGATGGTTTTGTTGACGGAGGTGATCAAATGAAGAAAGTGGTGCGGTGATACGAGCTTTCATATTTGTGTAAGTAATATAAGCCTATGTATATGTATCTTAATATTTCCGTTTGATTTTCTAATTTCATTGAGGATGTAATGTTAATTGAATGAAGTAATATATCAGTGTAACTCCTTGTTTTATAGCAAGATTCATCGACAGAAGGAATAGATCGTACAAAAAAAATAAAGAACGATATTGATTTGTACTGGATTTTGTATTGTTGCAATCTGATACTGACCTCTAACAGATTTTGGAATTGAGATTTAATTCAGTAATTCATGATATCAACTAGTATCAATTAGGAAGACAAATTTTAAAGTATGATGATGGTATGCAACCGAATACGTATTTATTCTGCATTTATATATGTATATACTGTATTATATATTTATATAACATTATATATGTATTTATCTAATTATATATATTGAAATTTTGTATATATGTGAGTTTTATTTATAGTTAATAAATATTAATACTAATTCTATTATTATTAATAATAATACTAATAATAATTATTTTTATAATATTTATAAGATAATAATAAAATTGTTAATAATAATATTATTAATGTTACTAATAATAAAATGTATTTATTTATTTATTTATTTATTTATTTTTCTAATAACAACATTAATATTAATAATAATAATTTATAATAATAATATAAGTTATTAATGCTAATAATATCTAATAATAATATTAATATTAATTATAAAAATTTTAAAATTTTTTACTATTAATTATAATAATGACATTAACAATGATAATCATAATATTGATAATGATATCACAATTCAAATGTATCAAATTTCATATATATATATATATATATATATATATGATATTATTAATAATACTAATATTAATATTAATATTAATATTTATAATGCTTATAAAAGTAATAATATTAATATAACATTTATATTTTTAACTTGTATTATGTAATATTTAACAATCATAAATAATATGATAACCTTTATTAAATTATTTATTATTTATAAATTTTATATATATTACAATATACATATAATAGTAATTATTCATAGAAGTCATAAATTTTTATATATAGATTCATTTTAAATTTACACCTAATTATTTTGTATCCTATTTTACATATTTAGTTCTAATGTTTATTTTATAATTTCAGATTATTATATATACTTACATCTATATATATACACATATTTATTTACAAACAATTGTTCGTGAATCGTCGGAAATGGTCAGAGGGTAATTGATTACATGAATATAATTCCAAAACTTTTAAGACTCAATATTACAGGTTTTGCTTATCGTGTCGGAAACATATAAAGATTAAGTTTAAATTTGGTCGGAAATTCCCGGGTCGTCACATTACCTACCCGTTAAAGAAATTTCGTCCCGAAATTTGAGTGAGGTGGTCATGGCTAACAATAGAAATGTTTTCATGACAAATATGAGTTGATGAATAGAGTTCTATCACTATTGATTAATATAGATAAAACGGTTCGATTACTCGAAGCGTACAAATGAAGTTATCACAAAAGAGTGAAATGAAGAAATAGAGATTCGTCTTAGCTTTTGACGTAGTCAGGGTTGAATTTAGAACATAAGATGCGTCTTAACTTTTGACGTTATCTTGGTTGAATTCCGGAATTCAAGGGATTTAAAGAAAATCTTCGAAATCTAAAAGATTTGATTCTTCGGAGAATAAGGAAATTAAGATTCCTATAATTAAATATGGTGATCTGCCTCTATTTCCCTGTCTGATATTTCCTTTATAAATTAAACTCTTCCGTTCCATTATTCTCACGATTCCTATATTTTCTTTCTTAGTTCATACATCTAAATGATTGTGAAAATGCTTAGTTCCGTTCAAATCCTTGATATTTTTCTAATTATCATTTCTGTCATCCTTCTTTTCAATCTTCTACCAGAAAAATATGTTTACTTTTACTATTACCTTGGGGTGATACTATTCTTAATTCTACTATTTCTTTATATTGCTATTCATATTAATATCCACAGTTTGTAACCTCTGTGTTGTTATTGGGCTTTATATTTTCTCTTATATTTTAGAGCTCTTTGTCTTTTTATTCTCCTCTCGACCTCTAGTAAAGTGAGTAATAGTCCAGAATTCATAAGTATGGAGTTTCAAATGAACTTAATGTTCTAAACAAGAAGGAAACGTAATGGCACGATTTGATTTGTCAAATTACCAGAATCACTGAGAATAGAACTATCAAGAATATATTTTCTTGATTTGTTTAGAAGTTAATCAGAATGAAAGAGTTATGTAACATGACACATGATGACGTTATAATCTGTGAATCATCATGTTCCATTTAGAAACTCAGCATGACTTACTGTAATATAATCATGTTGATCAAGTGTCATTATATTATACTAACTCATGCTTCAGTTCCCAACATTACTTCAATAACATCCATATTTTAAGCTCGAAAGTTTACAGAATATAGAAACTAACAGTTTCTATATGATGTAACACTGATAGCACGAAGAGATTTAATGATTTCAGATAGGAATAGTATGAAAATATCTTCAAAAATATGGAGGATATTTATAATGAAATATACTATGATATATTGGAATTTCTAATATCGAAGGATGGTGAAGAAAATTTGTCCGCAAGATTTTGGAGTCAGAAGCAAGGTATTCACTAAAGATTTCATCAGAAACAGAATCATCAGGATTCTTAATGTACAAGTTTAGTCCTTGTGATTTGTTCAGAGACTCCTTCGTAGTTTGCTCAATCAGTTTTTAAGTACCAATTTTTCTATCGAGCGTTCCCAACATTCCACTCTTTATTATCAAACTTTTGGCCGTTTAGACCATCTACGATTTTGCTGTTTCCTCTGCATTTAATGCTACCATATCTGAATCATTGGTTATCAATTCAAGGTAGTTTCAAGAGAATTGTGTTTTTAGATGATTAAACACTGATGGTAATATGGTGGAATATAAAAGGTTCTCCGGTAACAATAAAAGAGCATATATATATCGAAGTTATAATAAGGTTGTTTCGAACGAAAAGTCGAAGTTGACTTGTTGAAGCTGTGACAAAATTTGCTACTTTGAAAGGGATTACTAAATTATTTTGGGTAATAATAATGCTTACAGGATCAGGTACGGACTCGTGTAAAACTTTTACTTCGATTCTGTGAGTTTTACAGGCGCATAACTATATATATAGATCTTTCCTTCCGTAGATGAAGTGTGGTTGACTCATCCTCTCAATTGAGGTATTTTTCAAGAATTACGAAAGGTTTAAACGCAGATTGTAATCGTCAAGATACAAATGAGGTTTAAAATGAAATCAAGTGGCAAACTTGAAGAAATGTTTAGTTTCATATGTTATAATCAATATTTTAATTCATTTTTAATTGTCCAATCTTGATAGTCCACAGTCGATAGTCCACAGTTAACAGTCCAATAATTCATATATAGTTTAATTTATAATATTCGAATTAATTAATACGTATCGTGACCCATGTACATGTCTCAGACTCGATCAAAACTCAAAGTATATATATTATTATAGAATCAACCTCAACCCTGTATAGCGAACTCGATCATTACAGCATATAGAGTGTCTATGGTTATTCCAAATAATATATATAGATGCGTCGATATGATATGTCAAAACCTTGTATACATGTCCCGATATTTAAAGTGCATAAAAATAAATAACATAAATTAAATGACAATAAATAAAGTGCGTAAAGTAAATAACAGAAATTAAATGACGATAAATAAAATTGCGAGAATGTAAATTGCGATAATTAAATTGCGATAAATAAAATGTAATCAGTTAGCTAGGAACAATTAGCTAGGAACAGTTAGCGTGGATTCTTAACAAAATTCCTCATAGTTAATTTGTTTGTTTCTAACAAATTTTATTTTGTCAAATTTTTTCTTCATTATGCCACTTGTTGGATTCTGATAAATCAAAATCCAAATATGAAATTGGATGAATATGGTTATTCTGTGGTGAACGGATTTGTATATCGGTGGATGTAAGTAGGATAGTAAACGACTGTTGAATCAGCTTCGAAGAATGTACAGTGTAACTTATTAATGTGAAATCTGAATATTCCTCGGGTATTACCTACCCGTTAAAATATTTTCACAATTAACACTTTGTACGAAAGAATTTTTAATTACAATCTTTATGAAAACATATATACATATATATTTTCTTCAGATGTAATCATGGATTCATTGAGTTAATATGATATTAAACTCATTTGGATTACCGTTAGAACTAGAATACATAATCTCTAAAACATTTAGAGATTACTTAATCGCCATGAAGAACGAAGATAAATGATGTAGAATGATATGTAGATCAAGATTGTACTTGAGATACAGATTGTGAGGTTGAGGCTTGTGATGTGGATGTTGAGGTTTGTGTTGTTGGTGGTATTGGTGCTGTTGGTGCTAGTACTGTTGGTGCCGGTGATGTTTCTGAAGCTGGTACATTTTGCACCATATTTTCCAAGGCTACAACTCGGGCGCGGAGCTCGTTGACTTCTTCTATTACACCGGGGTGATTGTCGGTTCGGACGAGCAGATAAATAAAATCTAGAATTTGGTTTAGTATATAATCATGACGAGATACTCTGGAAATGAGAGAGAAAATGGTGTTTCGAACAGGTTTGCCGGTAAGTGTTTTGAGTTTTTCGCCAAGAGTGCAGGTTGGTGGGTGGAAGGGATCGCCTTCTTCTCGTCTCCATCGGTTAAGTCGACTACGAACCCATCAGATGAATTGGTTGATTCATTCGGGTGACACTGCTTTCGGATCTTAGGTGAAACTCCATATCGGAATAGCTGTCGGAATCCGAGGAATTCGAACTGGTTGAGGGATTCATCTTGTACTATCAGATGAAGGATTTTTGATAAGAAATAGATTATAGGATGTAGATTAGTACCCTGCAATACATAATTTACATATGCATATATAATACTAAAATCCCATAAGTTACGAAGGAATCTACGGAATATGTTAGGCAAAGTTTACATTAACAGATATGCTAAGATATGAATTAGCAGATACGCTAAGATATGAATTTTGTCTATACACTATTCATGCAATCCAGGCAGTAAGATATGTCTAGATTAAGAATGATAAGCAAGTGATTCCCTAAGAATGATAAGCAGAAAATTTTCGACACGAAATGATAAGCAAAACTTTTGACATGCAGATACGGTCGAAGTCCAGACTCACTAATGCATCCTAACGATTTATCAGTTAGACACACTAATGCAGACCTGGTTCGCTAAGACCACCGCTCTGATACCAACTTTCATGACTCGTCCTAATCCATCTGGATGAATACATTACATTTGGTTACATCAGGAGGTACTTGACCTCTATATGATACATTTTACAAACATTGCATTCGTTTTTAAAAGACATACTTTCGTTTCATCGAAAGTCGATGGCATGCATACCATTTCATAATATATCTAACTATAACTGACTTAATAATAATCTTGAAGAACTCAACGACTCGAATGCAACGTCTTTTGAAATATGTCATGAATGACTCCAAGTAATATCTCTAAATGAGCAAATGCACAGCGAAAGATTTCTTTCATACCTGAGAATAAACATGCTTTAAAGTGTCAACTAAAAGGTTGGTGAGTTCATTAGTTTAACATAAATAATCATTTCCATCATTTTAATAGACCACAAGATTTTCATTTTCATTTCTCATAAATATACGTCCCATGCATAGAGACAAAAATATCATTCATATGGATTGAACACCTGGTAACCGACATTAACTAGATGCATATAAGAATATCCCCTATCATTTCGGGAAATCCTTCGGACATGATAAAACAACATCGAAGTACTAAAGCATCCGCTACAACGGATGGGGTTCGTTAGGCCCAATAGATCTATCTTTAGGATTCGCGTCAATTAGTAGACTGGTTTACTAATTCTTAGGTTACCAAGTAAAAGGGGCATATTCGGCTTCGATCATTCAACCATATAATGTAGTTTCGATTACTTGTGTCTATTTCGTAAAACAGTTATAAAAATTGAGCATGTATTCTCAGCCCAAAAATATAAAGGGTAAAAAGGCAAATGAAACTCACCATACGATATTTTGTAGTAAAAATATGTATACGACGGAACTGAACAATGCAAGGTTGGCCTCGGATTCACGAACATATATATATATATATATATATATATATATATATATATATATTAACACATATAATTGTAATCGAACAAATATATATATTATTAATGATATACTTGTTGAATTATATGTTATATGCATTAATTATAGTTTTATGTAACTAATTGTTATTTGATAAAATAATAATAATAAATAAAAGTTTTATTATCTAATAATAATAATAATAATAATAATAATAATAATAATAATAATAATAATAATAATAATAATAATAATAATAATAGTAATATTACTTATTAATAAAAATGATTATAGTAATAATAACCATGATAATAATAATATTATTAAAAAATGATAATAATCATGTATATTAATAAATCATGATAATGATATTAATAATAATAATACTTATAATAATAATGTTAATAATAATAATGATAATGATATTAATGGTGATAATAATATTTATCTTTTAATCATAATAATGATGTAATAATAATAATATCAATAATAATATTAATAATAATTATAATAATAATAAAAGTAAAAAATAATAATAAGTAAATAGGAATTCTACCTCAAAGAAGTAATCCTTAAAAAAAATGTCCAAGTCCGGGTTTGAACCCGCGACGTCCCGCTAACCCAATAACATCCTTAACCATTCTTTCTGTCTTACTTTTCTGATTTTACATGTATCCTAATTATTTTTAACCCACTTCAATTCATTTTAAATTTCCTTTTTAAACTTAAAACCCAATCATCCTAACTACTATCTTATACCGAATCATCAAACATCATAATATCATACTCGATATCTTTACCATCTAAATCCGATTGGGTCTCGGCCCAACTTGAAACTGAACATAGCGGCCTAGTTATACTACTAATTCACGATCCACTAAATAAGTGAATTCACAACCCAATCTTGTTACATTAGTACCTCGGCCCAATAATTTAATTGATCTACCAGCTTTTCCCATCCATTTACGGCCCAAGATAGTTTCTCAAAACACCTGTGGCCCAACTGAAAATCTACACGGCCCAACTAATTAAACTGGTATGTTCACGATTCGGTTCAGACCCGAAGTAGAAACTAAAAGCCCGTAACAAGTTCCTGTGTATTTTTATATAACCAAAAATCAAAAGCCACTACTTTATAAGTGGCCAGTTGGAAACCATGATCATGTTTATCCCATAACAATAATACCCCGATCATATGCTTTTATAAAAAATAAAAAAAAACTCAAGTGGGTAAGTATGGGTGGGGTTTCGTTTGAAAAGTAGAAACAACAACCATATTATTTTCAACTTTATAGCTCACCAATCATGTTTGTATATCATCACCATCTTTAACATATAGTTTCATTATCAACAAAAAAAAACGTCATCCTTAATTTTCACAACCCATTATCATCAATTCGTGTATTATCATTACCATAGGTTCGTTGCAGTTGGGAAATATAAACGGTAGCAGATTGTTGAGTAGTAGTGCTGGTGGTTGAAAGAAAGAAGAAAAAAATATAATACAGCGGTTTGATGGTGACACTCGTGTTCGGTTTTAGATTGATCGAAACAGATAAAGAATTTTGGAAAGACAAAGGTGGTGGTGGCGTTAAGGTGGTGCAGGGTGTTGGGTTATTTATGGTGGTACCGGTTTTGTGGTTTAAGGTGATGAGGGTAACGGTCGTTGGTGAGATGGTGATTTGATGATCGGTTTGGTTGATCGAACAAAACAGAAAAAAAAATATCATTAATAGCAAGCTTGATGATGATGGTTTGTTGATGATGGTTTAAGCATGGGGTGGTGAATGACGAAAGTGGTGATGGGTTTGAGTTATTCGTTTAAAACAGAAAAACAAGCAGGAGCTCGTGATGATTGTGATGTTCTCAAACCTTTACAGCAGTAGTATAATCGAGTTGCAGTTGAAATCCGATAGCGTTTGTTATGGTGATCATGGTGATGCGATGGTGGTGTTAATGATGGTGTTGTTGACGGAGGTGATCAAATGAAGAAAGTGGTGAGGTGATACGAGCTTTCATATTTGTGTAAGTAATATAAGCCTATGTATATGTATCTTAATATTTCCGTTTGATTTTCTAATTTCATTGAGGATGTAATGTTAATTGAATGAAGTAATATATCCGTGTAACTCCTTGTTTTATAGCAAGATTCATCGACAGAAGGAATCGATCGTACAAAAAAAAACGATATTGATTTGTACTGGATTTTGTATTGTTGCAATCTGATACTGACCTCTAACAGATTTTGGAATTCAGATTTAATTCAGTAATTCATGATATCAACTAGTATCAATTAGGAAGACAAATTTTACAGTATGATGGTGATATGCAACCGAATACGTATTTATTCTGTGTTTATATATGTATATACTGTATTATATATTTATATAACAGTATATATGTATTTATCTAATTATATATATTGAAATTTTGTATATATGTGAGTTTAATTTATAGTTAATAAATATTAATACTAATTCTATTATTATTAATAATAATACTAATAATAATTATTTTTATAATATTTATAAGATAATAATAAAATTGTTAATAATAATATTATTAATGTTACTAATAATAAAATGTATTTATTTATTTATTTATTTATTTATTTATTTATTTATTTTTCTAATAACAACATTAATATTAATAATAATAATTTATAATAATAATATTAGTTATTAATGCTAATAATATCTAATTATAATATTAATATTAATTATAAAAATTTTAAATTTTTTTACTATTAATTATAATAATGACATTAACAATGATAATCATAATATTAATAATGATATCACAATTCAAATGTATCAAATTTCATATATATATATAATATTATTAATAATACTAATATTAATATTAATATTAATATTTATAACGCTTATAAAAGTAATAATATTAATATAACATCTATATTTTTAACTTGTATTATGTAATATTTAACAATCATAAAAAATATGATAACCTTTATTGAATTATTTATTATTTATAAATTTTATATATATATTACAATATACATATAATAGTAATTATTCATAGAAGTCATATATTTTTATATATAGATTCATTTTAAATTTACACCTAATTATTTTGTATCCTATTTTACATATTTAGCTCTAATGTTTATTTTATAATTTCAGATTATTATATATACTTACATCTATATATATACACATATTTATTTACAAACAATTGTTCGTGAATCGTCGGAAACGGTCAGAGGGTAATTGATTACATGAATATAATTCCAAAACTTTTAAGACTCAATATTACAGACTTTGCTTATCGTGTCGGAAACATATACAGATTAAGTTTAAATTTGGTCGGAAATTCCCGGGTCGTCACATAGTGTATAGACAAATTCATATCTTAGCGTATCTGCTAATCCATATCTTAGCGTGTCTGTTACTGTAGACTTTACTGACACGTTTTCTTAATTCTCTCCGTAATTTACGGGATCTTCTGTACTATAGACAAGTATTCTATGTAATTAGAATATCATCCGATATCCGAAAACTATTTCATATCAAAAACCCTTTATCTAACCGTACCTGATGGAACTCACAACTAGTTCAAGTCCCTCGAATTTCGACGGCTATTCCGACATGGATGTTCACCTAAGCTCCGGAAGCAGCGTCACCAAAATGAATCAACCAATCAGTCATCCCCAATTCATCTGATGGGTTCGTAGTCAACTTAATCAATGGAGATGCGAAGAAGGCGATCCTTTCCACCAACCGAATTCACCTCTTGGAGATGAACCTGTAGCACTTACCGGCGAACTTATCCGAGACATCATTTTCAGCCTCATTTCCAAGGTATCTCAACACGATTATATTCTATCCACAATTCTAAACCTTATTCATCCACTCGTTCCGACCGATAATCATCCTGGAATAATAGAAGAAGTCAACGAGCTTCGCGCTCGAGTAATCAATTTGGAGAATATGGTGCAAAATTTACCAACTTCGGCAACATCACCGGCACAACAGTACTGATAATGCTAAAAACAAACATATATTTCATAGCATTATCTCTCAAGAAAGACAAGCTTTTAGTTGCAATTGTTCTATTTACAAGTGATATTCGTTTAAATAATAAAAGGTGAAGACAAAAGAGAGATTCGACGAATTGAAGACGCAAACGACCAAAAAGCTCAAAAGTACAAAGTACAATCAAAGAGGTTCCAATTATTGATAAGAAACGTCTCAGAATTACAAGAGTACAAGATTCAAAACGCAAAGTACAAGATATTAAATTGTACGCAAGGACGTTCGAAAATCCGGAACCGGGACCAGAGTCAACTCTCAACGCTCGACGCAACGGACTAAAAATTACAAGTCAACGGAGTACAAGAATATAATATAATATATATATAATTAAATTTAATTATATATATTATATTATATAATAAATAAATAAGCAGCCCACATTTTGAAAGACTTTTGAGCCTCCCCATCTGGCCATGCGATCGCATGGCCTTGAAGGGCAAAGCCCATGCGATCGCATGAGGCCCTTTTCCAGCCCACATGCCTATAAAATTCGCAGTTTGGTGCAACAAAATCATATATCTATCCATCCAACTCTCAACGTGTATATATATATATATATATATATATATATATATATATATATATATATATATATATATATATATATATAATTTTAATTTTAATTTTAATTTTAATTTTAATTTTAATTCTAATAATAAGGGTATGTTAGCGCATATTGTAAGGGTGTAAGTCGAAATTATGTCCGTGTAACGCTACGCTATTTTTAATCATTGTAAGTTATGTTCAACCTTTTTACATTAATGTCTCGTAGCTAAGTTATTATTATGCTTATTTAAAACGAAGTAATCATGATGTTGGGCTAATTACTAAAATTGGGTAATTGGGCTTTGTACCATAATTGGGGTTTGGACAAAAGAACGACACTTGTGGAAATTAGACTATGGGCTATTAATGGGCTTTATATTTGTTTAACTAAATGATAGTTTGTTAATTTTAATATAAAGATTTACAATTGGACGTCCCTATAAATAACCATATACACTCGATCGGACACGATGGGCGGGATATTTATATGTACGAATAATCGTTCATTTAACCGGACATGGGAATGGATTAATAGTCTATGGAATTATTAAAACATGGGTGAAATTATGTACAAGGACACTTGGCATAATTGTTAACAAAGTATTAAAACCTTAGGTTACACGCAGTCGATATCCTGGTGTAATTATTAAACAAAGTATTAAAACCTTGTTACAGTTTAAGTCCCCAATTAGTTGGAATATTTGACTTCGGGTATAAGGATAATTTGACGAGGATACTCGCACTTTATATTTATGACTGATGGACTGTTATGGACAAAAACCAGACAGACATATTGAATAATCCAGGACAAAGGACAATTAACCCATGGGAATAAACTAAAATCAACACATCAAACATCATGATTACGGAAGTTTAAATATGCATAATTCCTTTATTTTCATATTTAATTGCACTTCTAATTATTACATTTTTATTTATTGTTATTGTATTTAATTGCACTTTTAATTATCGTACTTTTTAATTATCACAAGTTTATTTTATTGCACTTTTATTTATCACAATTTCATTATCGTTATTTACTTTACGCTTTAAATTAAGTTGTATTTATTTTTCATATTTTACATTAGGTTTTAACTGCGACTAAAGTTTTAAAAATTGACAAACCGGTCATTAAATGGTAAAAAACCCCCCTTTATAATAATAATATTACTTATATATATATATATATTTGTATTTTTATAAATTAAAACTAATATAGCGTTAAGCTTTGTTTTAAAGATTTCCCTGTGAAACGAACCGGACTTACTAAAAACTACACTACTGTACGATTAGGTACACTGCGTATAAGTGTTGTAGCAAGGTTTAAGTATATCCATTCTATAAATAAATAAATATCTTGTGTAAAATTGTATCGTATTTAATAGTTTTTCCTAGTAAAATATAAGCTATTTCATATACGCCTCTACGCACATCAAGTATTTTTGGCGCCGCTGCCGGGGAACAAATCTAGCTTAAAAGCCGGAAGCGCAACGCTATATATAAAAAAAAAAGATTTTTATTTTTAAGTTTACTTTTATAAAAAATACGCTTTTGTAAAAATACGTTTTAAATATTCTAAAATATAAAAAGAAAAACAAAAATATAAATATTTTTAAGAGTTTGTTAAATATTTAAGTTTTATAAAGTTTCTTTATTTCTATTTTTAGTTTGTAAAAATATAAGTTTTATTTAATTTATATAAATATATTATATATATATATATTTTAGCAAAACAGAAAAAAAAAAAAAAAAAAAACACTCGAGTCCAGTACTGTAGCAGCCCAGACACTGGCCCGAAACCCTAGCCCATGCGATCGCATGGCTGGGTAACTTAGGACTCATGCGATCGCATGAGCCCTGCTGACACGCCACAGTTTGACATCGTACTGCATTAATTACGGATTATAATTATTATTATTATATTTAAACCCTAATTAGGGTTATATATTATATTATTTAGTTTAGTTTATTTATTATTTGTATTATTTAGTTAAATTAGTTTAAATAAATCATAAAATTAATAGTTTTATAAAATAAAAAATATAAAAATAATATTTTTATAAAAATTGTACTTTTTACAACTTTTAGTATATTTTTATATTTTATCCCTTTTTATTCGTTTTAGCGTAATATTTGTATTTTTCGCTCGTATTTAGTTTTAAGATATAGTTTTTGCCATAGTTATTTTTACTTCTAAATTTTTAGGCTTTGCCGTAAAATCCCTTAAGTGCTTTTTCTTTAGACTAAGATTTAGGTGCTTTAGAATTTTGCGACGTTTTTTTTAGTTTTTAGTACCTTTTTAAGTTATTGCCATTTGGGATATATTTTTACTTGTAAGCTTTAATATTTTTAGACGCAACTTTTAATTCTTAGTTTTTAGTTCCTTTTTAAGTTTCAACGCGCTACTTTCTTATTTTTATTTTTCGACGCCTTTTACCTATGTATCAATTATCACTCCAATTAGTAATCTCAATTTGCAATTTTAATTTTAAGTTAGTGATAATAATAAGGTTGGGTTAGTCGAGTGTTTTAAAAGTTTTATAAGTCACTCTTTTTCTTTCTTATTTCTCCAATTTTAATACCGACGCGCTCTTTTTCTTTCTTATTTCTCGCCATTCTAGTTTTTAGGACATAGAATTTTCTACTTCTTCTCTAAATTTCTTTAAATTACGAAAAATTTATTTTAAGTGGTTAAATTGATAGACATCAAAATTTTCTGGTTCGTAGTAATAGTTGGATTTGTACGTGGACTGGGTTATTGGAGCCAAACAGTACTCAATTATATTGAGACCAAACGAATCCTGCCCCTCTGCTGCATCTTTTGGCTATTCGAAACGTGGGCAACATCAGAAAAGTCTATTAATTGGATAACTTATATAATTTTTCTTTCTTTTTAAAAACTTATAGGATATTCAGTGAATGCACCGACCAAAACGTTCATCACCTTTTGTACGTTCACCACCTGTAACTCGATCAAGACATCTAGCAAATATTGTCGCCGTTGATTTTTCTTTAGAATCGTCATCAAGTGGACCAAGTACTCCAATTCAAATTTCCGATAATCCATTTTTTGAACCCGACCTCACAATTGAGAATCCGGAGAATATTCAGGGACAATTCATAGATCCTGAACCACTAATTTTTCCTCCGGAACCACCAATCATTCAAACAGAGATTGTTGAGGAACGAACCATTAAATCAGAATCCTCTAGTGATTCAGATTCAACAAATTCAATCATGGAGAATCTGGAACCTTTAAGTATGGAAGACCGAATGAGAGCTAAACGCACTGGCCAAGGTCACGCAATTACTCATCCAGACATTAATGCGCCAGATTATGAAATCAAAGGACAAATTCTACATATGGTAACTAATCAATGCCAATTTAGTGGTGCACCGAAGGAAGATCCAAATGAACATCTTCGTACATTTAATAGAATCTGCACTTTATTTAAAATAAGAGAAGTGGAGGATGAACAGATATATCTCATGTTATTTCCCTGGACTTTAAAGGGAGAAGCCAAAGATTGGTTGGAATCATTACCTGAAGGGGCGATTGATACATGGGACGTTTTAGTTGAAAAATTTCTTAAACAATTCTTTCCGGCATCTAAAGCCGTGAGACTTCAAGGAGAAATTGTTACGTTCACACAGAAACCAAATTAAACTCTATATGAGGCATGGACCAGATTTGGAAAGTTATTGAGAGGATGTCCGCAACATGGTTTAGACATTTGTCAAATAGTACAAATATTCTACCAAGGATGCGACATCACTACAAGGAAAGACATCGATATAGCAGCTGGTAGTTCCATTATGAAGAAAACCGAAACTGATGCTTACAAAATTATTGATAACACTGCTTCCCACTCACATGAGTGGCACCAAGAAAAAGATATCGTTAGATCATCTAAAGCAGCTAAAGCCGATTCTAGCCATGACTTAGATTCCATTTCCACAAAGATAGATATTGTCGAGAGATGAATGGAAAAGATGACTAAGGATATACACTCAATACGAATTAGTTGTGAGCAGTGTGGAGGACCACATTTGACAAAAGATTGTCTCAGTATTGAACTAACAATGGAACAAAGAGAGAATGTTTCATATCTAAACCAAAGGCCTGGAAATAATTATCAGAATAATTATCAACCGCCAAGACCAATTTACAATCAAAACCAGAATTATAATCGAAATTTTCCATACAACAACCAACAAGGTCCTAGCAATCAACAAGTATCCAATAATACTTACAATCAGCAAAGACCTAATTTTCAAAACAAACCACCACAAACCGATGATAAAAAGCCGAATTTAGAACATATGATGACGAAGCTAGTTGAATCTCAAACACAGTTCTTCACATCTCAGAAACAAACGAATGAACAAAATGCTCAAGCATTTAGAAATCAACAAGCTTCTATTCAAAACTTAGAACAAGAAGTAAGTAACCTAGCAAGATTAATAGGTGAAAGAAACCCGGGAAGTCAACCTAGTGATACAAATGCTAACCCCCGGAATGAAACAGCTAAAGCCATTACCACAAGAAGTGGTATTACACTTAAACCACCTGAAACACCTGTAATTTCTGATGACACTATTCCTACTCCACAAGAACCACAACCTGAATAAGATAAGGAGAAAGAACCGGTAGTTGAAAAGGTTAATGAAGATAACACAGTTAAAGCTAAACCTTATGTTAAACCATACCAACCACCACTTCCTTACCCGAGTAAAATGAAAAAAGAGAGACTTGAAGCCGAGCAATCCAAATTCTTAGATATATTTAAACAGATAAATGTAAATCTTCCTTTCATTGATCTAATTTCAGGAATGCCTAGATATGCTAAATTTCTGAAAGATCTAATCTCAAATAGAAAGAAAATGGAAGAAATCTCGGCTGTTACTATGAATGCTAATTGTTCTGCAGTGCTGTTGAATAAAATACCAGAAAAACTATTAGATCCAGGAAATTTCACAATTCCATATTTTCTGGGTAGTCTTAGTTCAATAGAAGCATTGGCAGACTTAGGTGCTAGTATAAATTTAATGCCGTATTCACTATACACTAAACTAGACCTTGGAGAATTGAAACCAACAAGAATAAACATACAACTAGCCGATCGATCAATAAAATATCCTAGAGGGATAATGGAGAACATGCTAGTTAAAGTTGGTACTTTAGTATTTCCAGTAGATTTTGTTGTTTTGGACATGGAAGAAGATTCTCAAGTTCCTCTCATATTAGGAAGACCATTCTTAAACACGGCTAAAGCAATGATAAACGTGTTTGGTAAGAAACTGACCCTAAGTATAGAGGACGAGAGTGTTACCTTTTCAGTTGATAGAGCAATGCAACAACCGCAATCTGCAGATGATACATGTTATTATATTCAAACTATAGAATCACATGCAGAATTGTTAGAAGAATTTCTAGAATTACAAGGAACAGGAGAATGTTCTTTAGGAGAAGGTACTGAACCAATTGATGAAACTGAAATGTTAACTACACTTATGGCTAATGGATATGAACCAACAACAGAAGAAATTCAAATGCTAAAAGAAAAAGACAGATATCGATATAAATCATCGATAGAAGAACCACCGACATTAGAGTTAAAGCCACTTTTAAACCATTTGGAATATGCTTATTTACATGGTGAATCTGAATTACCTGTAATAATATTGTCTTCTCTTACTGAAAATGAAAAATCTCAACTTATTTCTGTGTTGAAAGCTCATAAACCAGCTATTGCATGGAAGATTCATGATATTAAAGGAATAAGTCCTTCGTATTGTACACATAAAATCCTTATGGAAGAAGGTCATAAAATGTATGTGCAACGCCAACGAAGACAAAATCCGAATATGCAAGATGTTGTTAAGAAAGAAATTATTAAACTGCTAGATGCAGTTTAATTTATCCAATCTTTGATAGTTCATGGGTAAGCCCAGTTCAATGCGTACCTAAGAAGGGTGGCATGACTGTTATCACAAATGAGAAAAATGAGCTTATTCCTACTAGGACTGTAATAGGATGGCGTGTTTGTATTGATTATAGAAAATTAAATGACGCCACCAGAAAAGATCACTTTCCCTTACCTTTCATTGATCAAATGTTGGAAAGATTAGCCGGAAATAGTTATTATTGTTTTCTTGATGGTTTTTCTAGATATTTTCAAATTCCAATAGCACCCGATGATCAAGAGAAAACCACGTTCACGTACCCTTATGGTACTTTTGCTTACAAACGCATGCCATTTGGACTTTGCAACGCCCCTGCAACCTTTCAAAGGTGCATGATGATTTTTCACGACATGATAGAAGAATGCATGGAAGTTTTCATGGATGACTTTTCAGTCTTCGGTGATACTTTTGAAACATGTCTAGTTAATCTTGAACGAATGCTTATTAGATGCGAACAATCAAATCTAGTTCTTAATTGAGAGAAATGCCATTTCATGGTTAAAGAAGGCATCGTTCTTGGTCATAAAATTTTAAAAGAAGGAATTGAAGTGGATAGAGCTAAAGTAGATGTAATTGCTAAACTTCCACATCCCACCAATGTTAGAGGAGTTAGGAGTTTTCTAGGGCATGCCGGTTTTTACCGACGTTTCATAAAAGATTTTCTAAAATTGCCACTCCTATGAATAAACTCCTAGAAAAGGATGCTCCATTCATCTTTACAAATGAATGTATCAAATCTTTTAATATTCTTAAAGAAAAACTCACTAATGCGCCGATCATCATAACTTCAAATTGGAATCTACCGTTTGAACTAATGTGCGATGCAAGTGATTTTGCAATGGGAGCCGTTTTAGGACAAATGATTGAAAAACGATTTCAACCTATATATTATGCTAGTAAGACGTTACAAGGAGCACAAACAAATTACACAACTACTGAAAAAGAACTCCTTGCTATTGTCTTTGCTTTTGACAAATTTCGATCATATCTCGTTCTAGCAAAAACGGTGGTCTATACCGACCATTCTGCTCTTAGATACCTATTTTTGAAACAAGATGCTAAACCACGATTAATCCGTTGGATCTTACTCTTACAAGAGTTTGATATTGAAATCCGAGATAAAAAAGGGAGCAGAAAATCTCGCCGCTGATCATCTTTCTCGTCTTGAAAATCCCGAATTAGAAGTTTTAAATGAATCGACCATACAAGACAACTTTCCTGATGAATATCTATTGAAGATAGATTATAATGAAATTCCATGGTTTGCAGACTATGCAAACTACTTAGTATGTGGATTCCTTGAAAAAGGATTGTCGTACCAAAAATGAAAGAAATTCTTTAGTGATATAAAACCCTATTTCTGGGAAGATCCACATTTGTTTAAAAGTTGTCCCGATGGAATAATACGCCGATGTGTATTCGGGGAGGAAGCTAGTAAAATCTTAAACCATTGTCACACAGGACCAACAGGAGGGCATTATGGGCCTCAACTAACAGCAAGAAAAGTTTACGATGCTGGATTCTATTGGCCTACGATTTACAAAGACGCACACCTTCTTTGCAAATCCTGTGATGCATGTCAAAGGGCCAGAAAAATAAGTCAACGTGATGAAATGCCACAAAATGTCATTCAAGTATGTGAAGTATTTGACATTTGGGGTATTGACTTTATGGGTCCATTTCCAAAATCTCATAATAATCTATATATTCTCGTAGCCATTGATTATGTATCTAAATGGGCGGAAGCACAAGCTCTCCCAACTAACGATGCACGAGTTGTAGTCAATTTTTTAAAACGTCTTTTTGCAAGGTTTGGAACACCGAAAGCTTTAATAAGTGATCGGGGTACTCATTTTTGTAACAATCAACTTGAGAAAGTTCTCAAAAGATATGGAGTAACTCATAAAATCTCCACTGCTTATCATCCACAAACAAGTGGACAAGTTAAAAATACCAACCGAGCTTTAAAACGTATTCTAGAGAAAACCGTAGGATCAAATCCGAAGGAATGGTCCATAAAATTAGAGGATGCACTCTGGGCTTTTAGAACAGCCTACAAAACTCCAATTGAAACCACACCTTTTAAACTCGTTTACGGAAAAGCATGTCATCTTCCAGTAGAAATTGAACACAAAGCATTTTGGGCTTTGAAGACATGTAATCTTGATTTACATGAAGCTGGACGTTTACGGTTAAGTCAATTAAACGAATTAGAAGAATTAAGACATGAAGCATACGAAAATTCGTTAATCTATAAGGAAAGAACGAAGAAATGGCATGATAAAAGAATCAAAAGTTCAAAAGAATTTAAAGAAGGAGACAGAGTTCTTCTTTTCAATTCACGATTCAAGCTATTTCCTGGAAAATTGAAATCAAGATGGTCTGGACCATTCATAGTTAAAAGAGTTTTCCCATACGGAACAGTAGAATTAATAAATTCAAATGGGATTGAATTTAAGGTTAATGGTCACGGAGTTAAACATTACATAGATAGTCCGATGGAAGTTGACAACGAAGTTAATCACAATTTCGATACCACAACTAACTAAGTGTGGGGAGAATCAAGTCTTTTAAAAGAATAATATGTATTTCTGTTAGAGTTAGATTTTCTGTTTTCGTGTAGTTCTCGAAAATGGAACCCGAATGATCTTTCCCTAGCAGACCCTAAAGAACTAGTCTTCTCCCCCCATTCTGAATTTTTATTTTTTTTAGGTTTTTTTCGAAATGAAGACTTCCTGTGAATTAAACCATGGTCTAATGCTACACGCTTTGATCACTAAACGTAATAATGACACACTTCAAAGTGAAATCGTATCATTAATCAGAGATAAATTGGACGGAGTAAGAAAAGAATCCAGATGTGAAGATAATAAGTTACAATTTGGTAAAGGAAAATCAAAATTCGCAGCGAAAAGAAGAGCACGACACCTTGAAAAATGTCACAAATGCGGAAAATGGTCACATGAAGGTAAATGTTCAAATAATCAAACCTATTCAAACACCGAATTTGTTACTTTATACAGAGATGGACAGTTCATATGTTTAGAAAAAAAAACATTAAATGCTCGAGGTTACGCCTATGTAGCCATGGAAAACCAATTAGTCCGACTATCTTATGAGTGGGCTAGAGCATATCACTAAGAATACTATCTCACATGTAAGTTTGTACAGTTTTTATTTTTATCTTTATTTTTAACCTTTTGATAATAAACGCTAATTTGTTCGCTATAAAGTATTAAATTGATATTCAATAAAATTAGGTCTTGCGACCGAAATTATTGATATCATACAAAAATTTATTACATCACTGCGAAATTTAACGTTTATTCTTAAGGTATAAATATCTTTAATCAATCAACCCAAAATATTTCAAAAATTCGTCATGAGTTAAATTAGGTCGTATAACCGAAATTACTTTACCGAAAAGAGGGGCGTATATTTTTGATAATATTTGGTTGATTAAAGTGGGATAAAAGCCAAAAAGATTTTTAATTTTATTTTTACCATGTTTTTAAAATTAATATATAAATAATAAATTGATTTTGTAAACTTTTTAAATCAATATATTTAAAATTGTAAATATTTGAAAAATTAATATTTTTAATCTAAGTTTATATGTATAAAAACAAAATTAAATTTAAGTTTGGTGTGAATTTTTAATATGAATTTTTAATTTTATGCATTTTAAATTTAAGTTTGGTGTGAATTTTTAATATGAATTTTTAATTTTATGCATTTTAAATTTAAGTTTGGTGTGAATTTAAAAACAAAAATTTACTTTATTTCATAAGTTAAAAAAATATGATTTTTAAAATTCGTCTTGAGTTGAAGACTAGGTCATTGAACCGAAATTGCTTTACCCGAGGGAGGGACGAGAACTTTTATTATCATTATTTTTAATCTTATTGAATTAAAGTATGCCAAAAACATTTAAAAAAACCCAAAAAAATCTTTACTTTTAAAACCGCGCTTTGAATTGACAAATTTTAAAATTTTGTCGAGGGACGGACTAGGTCAACGATCCGAAAAGCCCTCATCCTAAACAGAAACAAATTTTTAAAATTTTATTAATAATATGTTTTATAAAGTTTTAGGTTATATATATAAAAAAAACTGAAAGTACTGTACCCGGGACTCCATGCGATCGCATGGAGTTTGCCCTTTGCATCCATGCGATCGCATGGGGAGAGAAATCTGGCCAGGATCAAAAACTTCCAGCGAGCTGTTCTTCACATAAACACACACACATATACACGAAAAACACTCAAAATCCTCTCAAATTTCATCATTTTTCCACCGTAATTCGTCATTTTTCTTGCTCTAATCATGCCTAGATTCTCATTCTTCAGCAAAAAGGTAAAAATTACACCCCTAAACTCATAAATTTTCTAGTTTTTGTGATAATTACCAATATTTTACCTAATGCAATTTTGTTAATTTCTAGTGTAATTAGTGTTAAATTGTTAGTATTTTATGCATGTATAACCTAGATTGATGCTATTTAACATGATTTGAAGCCAAAAACTTCAAAATTTTTAGAAATCTAGGGTTTCTGTTCTTGAGCAATTTGGGGTTTTTTGGTATAAACAGGTTATGGCCGATTTTTGTCATGAATTATTGCTAAATTGAGTAGTGTAACATGTTTAGGTAGTTAAATGATCCAAACATTGATCCTAAACATGATTTTTAAAGATTAAAGTGGACTTTTTAGGCGAAAATTCATGAACTTGATTAATTTGATATAATTTCCAATTGAGACTTGTTTAATTGTTAGTAATGACTATTTTGATATGTTATTTGAGTTAAATGCTTTTGAACTTTGTTTACATTTTCATATGTGCTTATTTGGAAAAGTATAGAATTGTAAAATTTGTGAAAATGTGTATAAGTTTAATTTTAATTTAACATGTTATTGTGATTGTTTTAAATTGTTATTTTGCTAACACTAATGCATACTTGGATGCACAAATTTTGTGTTTAATGTGTTTTGCAGAAAGCCGATACTGGAGGTTCAGGAGCATCATCATCTAGACGACCTGCTCCAGCACCAGAACCAGAACCAGAAATGCAACACGAGCCAGAACCCGAACAAGAACCACAACAGGAACCACAACAATAGCCTGATCAACACGTACCTTATTATGATCCAGTACAGTTTGTTAATGAATTCATAGTATTCCCGATGAGGCCGCCAGTAGAATACCCAACGATTCCTGAGCACACTTTGCATCATAATCTGAGATTTGATAGAAGATGGAGAGAATACGAGACATATCAAAGGAACAAATTCAGATTGGTAACTAAAAATGTAGAGGTGCCAAGGGTAATCGATTGGGATCCTTTGGGAAGAGTTCAGCTAGCTAATAGAGTCAGACTGCTACTGATTCAGAGGTACGGGAACTCTTCTTTTACAGATTGGGAACGTCTTTTCAGCATTCATAGACCTGTATATAAGGAATGGTGTGTTGAGCTCATGAGTACTGTATCACTTGATACAAATATAGTTAGAATAGATGATAGAAGATTTTTTAGGTTTATCCTTGGCAGTAGGATGTACAGAATGTCCATGCTGGACATGGTCAGGACTTTACAGATATATACTCCTGGTGAGTTGCTACTACCCGATTGTACAAATTTGATTCATTATGGTGAAAGGGTAGATAGCAACTTTGACGTTGACGCCATTTGGAGGCGTATGTCACATTTTGATGTTTTTACACGACCGGGAAGACACTCCTATACACATATTGACAGAGCCGAGCTTCGTATCATTCATAGATTTTTGGCTAACTCGATTACACAAAGAGGTAACAATAAAGAAAAAATAACCTTACATGATTTATACTACCTAAAGTGTATTCGGGATCCTAGAAGCTTTGTCAATATCCCTTACTGTGTTGGTTTTTATTTATCTAAAATGGTAGAAGGAATGCAGGACGGGAGTATAATAGGAGGAGGTATTTTTGTTACTCTCATTGGAGAGTATTTAGGTGTTGATAGGAACCAAGGGGGTCCATTACAGCTTTGTAGAGAACAGGTTGAGCCTTTAGGATTGAAAGTTTATGTGGGTGCTAAGGTATTGAAAAGTAGACGTAACCAGGCAGTACCCTATGAGGGCCCTCATCCTCAGGTAGAGAGAGGCTCAGATGAGGAAATGGAGGAATCGGAAGACATTAGGGATGTCTTTCGAGATGCTATTCTTGACGTCCACGTTCGTATAGATGAGGAAGCAATGACGAGCGCGGCCAGACATAGTATGTATGAGCAGTGGAACTCCGAGCGAGTATACGAGGATTATAGGCGACGCCAACACGATAGCTGGTTAGTTCATCAGCACCAAATCATGAGCCAGCTATCATATCAGGTACCAAATAATTACGTGCCTACTCGACCTGCTCATTTTCCGCTACACAGCCCCGACATCCGACCACCCTTTAACCGGTATGACTATAACCAAGCCTATCAGGACACCTATAACCAACAATGGAACCCACCTAACGAGATGAACTGGAACCCCTATCCAGACTGATTTAGTTCCATTGGTTATTTTTATGATTTTTATGTTTTTATCTTTTTAATTATTCATGTTTAAACTTATGTTATTGGATATATTTATGTAATTTTTATCATTTTATTATTATTGTGTACTAATATTTCACATTTAGGATTTGAAAGTGGGATATTAAGTCCCATTTCAAATTGCCATGCAAGTTTATATTTGTATGTATGTATATTGTCGATTGTACAAAACAGGGTAAAACAGCGCATTTTCAAAGACTGGCATTAAGTTCAGCAAAAGCTACTAATTTTGACGACAAGATGAAAAATAAATGTGATGTAACAACAAGACAGAATGAACAAATGATGTGCACCATTTATCATTCAGCAAACAAACGCCAATATGTTTGGAAACTTTGGTAAAATTTAATCATTTTTCTACGCTAATCAACTCAATAATTTAAAATGTTACTGATTTCTTGCAAATGAGGGCATTGCAAGATCTTAAGTGTGGGAAAGGGTTAAATTCTTTCGGATTTTTAAAATTTTTAACTTAAACACTTGGTTACCATTAAAAATACTAGTAACGTAGTAGTTGTATTAGAATCTAGTGCTCTCTGATAACAAAGAACAGCCCTAGTCTTATATACTGACTACCCACTTCTAGTAAAATTTTTCAAAATTTTCAATTAAATGAACTCAAAATCATGTTTATACATATTTATGAACGATAAAACTAGGTGTTAACACCGAAATTATTGTTACCTTGGAAAGGACATAAATTGAGAAACAAACCAAAATGTTAGAATTCATTTAAAATGGAATAGAGGACAATAAAAAGGCAAATAAAAGAAAATAAAAGCCAAGTGTGGGAAAATTTACCAAGTTATTTTAAACATATGTCACATATTTTTGTACAAATAACTGAAGGTACTTTTGCTTTGGACTAAAATAAAAAGTTTTACCCGATTTACTGTAAGAAAGATGGATCTACACGATGAATCAATTCCATCATTAAAAGGAAGTAAAGTCTTCCGAAAAAGAAACGCGCTTCTTGATTTAGGTCATGAAGTTGTCGTCCAGACCAGCTGTAGGTTGACGAAAAATCTAGAAAAGTCATCTCTAAAATCAGCAGGAAATCCACGGACCTCAGCATCAAACAGGGTCGCCAAGTGGTCAGACTTATCCTAACCATGAGAGGATCTGTCTTGTAAAATGGGGAGGACGCAGTGCAAATTAGATTGATAAGACTAATGAATCAGACCCCCGGAAAGGATAATCTCCTTAAAAGATCAAAAATCAGCTTTTAAGACTGATATTACTCAATCCTAGAAATTGACCTTTAAAGATTGAGAATTACAAACTCATGGAATTCAATGATATCTAAACTCGAGCTTGAACGAGAAAATATTTTGATCAAATTAAAACCGATTTGTTTTCTGAAAACCCATTTTCAATGCGTTCATTACCATTGAACGAAAAATCCTAGGAATTCATCTGGAATTCATTAGGTCACCTGAACCAAATCGGGTGTCAACCATAAGAATGGTGGTTGCATAGCATGGTCAAAGACATGACCTTGTGCCAGACCGAAAAATTATAAGGGTGAGCTTTACTATTGCTCCTACCAAGGATAGTAATTGCGTCCAATACGTTATAGACCATAATTAAAAGCATGTCAGGGGACATTGCCTTAACAGTTGCTTGTTCAACGCTTTCCTTTACAACCGGACGGTAGTTTATCGAAAGGTAATATACGGAGCAAGTATACTGGACGTGTTGCTTAACCAATACAAGGTTAGCAAGTGGGTGACACAAAACTACAAGTTTTTGAGCTAAAATTTTCAAATCTGAAACCCACCAAACCCACAAAAACATTTTGCAAACACCGGAGAAGGGTTATTCCGAAAAACTTATCTAGGGTAAAAGCTAGATTTAATGTTCAAAAGATCAAATGTTTTCATAAAGATCCAATTTCCTTAAGGATCTAAATTTTATAGTCATGTGGGACTGTAAACCACATCGTTACTACCATTGTTTATACCGCCGTATAGAAATCACTGATATACAAAGTGTGAAGAATAAAGAGGTGATTCTAGTATTTCAAGACTATATTGCTTGAGGACAAGCAACACTCAAGTGTGGGAATATTTGATAATGCTAAAAACAAACATATATTTCATAGCATTATCCCTCAAGAAAGACAAGCTTTTAGTTGCAATTGTTCTATTTACAAGTGATATTCGTTTAAATAATAAAAGGTTAAGACAAAAGACAGATTCGACGAATTGAAGACGCAAACGACCAAAAAGCTCAAAAGTACAAAGTACAATCAAAGAGGTTCCAATTATTGATAAGAAATGTCTCAGAATTACAAGAGTACAAGATTCAAAACGCAAAGTACAAGATATTAAATTGTACGCAAGGACGTTCAAAAATCCAAAACCGGGACCAGAGTCAACTCTCAACGCTCGACGCAACGGACTAAAAATTACAAGTCAACGGAGTACAAGAATATAATATAATATATATATAATTAAATTTAATTATATATATTATATTATATAATAAATAAATAAGCAGCTCACGTTTTGAAAGACTTTTGAGCCTCCCCAGCTGGCCATGCGATCGCATGTCCTTAAAGGGCAAAGCCCATGCGATCGCATGAGGCCCTTTTCCAGCCCACATGCCTATAAAAGTCGCAGTTTGGTGCATCAAAATCATATATCTATCCATCCAACTCTCAATGTATATATATATATATATATATATATATATATATATATATATATATATATATATATATATATATATATTTATTTATTTATAATTTTAATTTTAATTTTAATTTTAATTTTAATTTTAATTCTAATAATAAGGGTATGTTAGCGCATATTGTAAGGGTGTAAGTCGAAATTCTGTCCGTGTAACGCTACGCTATTTTTAATCATTGTAAGTTATGTTCAACCTTTTTACATTAATGTCTCGTAGCTAAGTTATTATTATGCTTATTTAAAATGAAGTAATCATGATGTTGGGCTAATTACTAAAATTAGGTAATTGAGCTTTGTACCATAATTGGGGTTTGGACAAAAGAACGACACTTGTGGAAATTAGACTATGGGCTATTAATGGGCTTTATATTTGTTTAACTAAATGATAGTTTGTTAATTTTAATATAAAGATTTACAATTGGACGTCCCTATAAATAACCATATACACTCGATTGGACACGATGGGCGGGATATTTATATGTACGAATAATCGTTCATTTAACCGGACACGGGAATGGATTAATAGTCTATGGAATTATTAAAACAGGGGTGAAATTATGTACAAGGACACTTGGCGTAATTGTTAACAAAGTATTAAAACCTTGGGTTACACGCAGTCGATATCCTGGTGTAATTATTAAACAAAGTATTAAAACCTTGTTACAGTTTAAGTCCCCAATTAGTTGGAATATTTGACTTCGGGTATAAGGATAATTTGACGAGGATACTCGCACTTTATATTTATGACTGATGGACTGTTATGGACAAAAACTAGACAGACATATTGAATAATCCAGGACAAAGGACAATTAACCCATGGGAATAAACTAAAATCAACACGTCAAACATCATGATTACGGAAGTTTAAATAAGCATAATTCCTTTATTTTCATATTTAATTACACTTCTAATTATCACATTTTTATTTATTGTTATTGTATTTAATTGCACTTTTAATTATCATACTTTTTAATTATCGCAAGTTTATTTTATTGCACTTTTATTTATCGCAATTTCATTATCGTTATTTACTTTACGCTTTAAATTAAGTTGTATTTATTTTTAATATTTTACATTAGATTTTAACTGCGACTAAAGTTTTAAAAATCGACAAACCGATCATTAAACGGTAAAAACCCCCCTTTATAATAATAATATTACTTATATATATATATTTGTATTTTTATAAATTAAAACTAATATAGCGTTAAGCTTTGTTTTAAAGATTTCCCTGTGAAACGAACCGAACTTACTAAAAACTACACTACTGTACGATTAGGTACACTGCCTATAAGTGTTGTAGCAAGGTTTAAGTATATCCATTCTATAAATAAATAAATATCTTGTGTAAAATTGTATCGTATTTAATAGTATTTCTTGTAAAATTGTATCGTATTTAATTCTCGCAATTTAATTTATCGTCATTTAATTTCTGTTATTTATTTTACGCACTTTAAATATCGGGACACGTATACAATGTTTTGACATATCATATCGACGCATCTATATATATTATTTGGAATAACCATAGACACTCTACATGTAGTAATGATCGAGTTAGCTATACAGGGTTGAGGTTGATTCTATAATAATATATATACTTTGAGTTGTGATCGAGTCTGAGACATATACACGGGTCACGATACGTATTAATTAATTCGAATATTATATATTAAACTATGTATGAAATATTGGACTGTTAATTGTGGACTATCAACTGTGGACTATCAACTGTGGACTACTAACATTGGACAATTAAAATGAATTAAAATAGTGATTATAACATATGAAATTAAACAATTCTTCAAGTTTGCCACTTGATTTCATCTTAAACCTCATTTGTATCTTAACGATTACAATCTGTGTTCAAACCTTTCATGATTCTTGAAAACACCTCAGTCGGGAGGATGAACCAACCACACTTCCTCTACGGAAGAAGAGATTAATGCATATAGTTATGCACCTGGAAAACTCTCGGAACCTGAGTAAACTTTTAACATGTATCTTTGCTAGATCCTTTAGCATTATTATTACCCAAAATCACTTTACAATTCCTTTTCAAGGTAGTCAATTTTGTCACAGCTCCAGCAAGCTAACTTCGAATTTTCATTCGAAACAACCTTATTATAATCTTGATATATATACGTGCTCTTTTATTGTTATCGGGGAACCTTTTATATTCCACCATATTACCATCAGCGTTTAATCATCTAAAAACACAATTCTCTTGAAACTACCTTGGATTGATAATCGATGATTCAGATATAGTAGCATTAAATGCAGAGGAAACAGCAAAATGGTAGATGGTCTAAATAGCCAAAAGTTTGATGATAAAGAATTGTATGTTGGCAAAAAATTAGAAAAGTTGATACTGAAAAATGGATTGAGCAAACCATGAAGGAGGTTGTGGACAAATCACAAAGACTAAACATGTCTTCAAAGAATTCAAATGATTCAGTATCTGCTAAAGTTATTAACGAATACCTTGCTCCTGACTCTAAACCGTTACGGACAAATCTGCTTCATCATCCTCTGATCTTAGAAATTCTAAGATATCATCATATCTTTCATTATTAATATCCTCAATATTTCTGAAGATATTTTCATAACTAAGCTTATCTGAAATCATTTATCTCTTCGCGCTATCAGTATTACATCATATAAGAAACTGCAAGTTTCTATATTCTGTAAACTATGAATGCTTTTGAAGTAGTGTTGGGAACTGAAGCATGAGTTAGTATAATATAATGACACTTGATCAACGTGATTATATTATAGTAAGTCATGCTGAGTTTCTAATGAAACGTGATGATTCACAGATCCTAACGTCGTCATGTGTCATATTACACGACTCTTGAAATGTCCGGTTCATATTGATTATAAACGTTCCATATTAATTGATTTCGTTGCGAGGTTTTGACCTCTATATGAGACATTTTTCAAAGACTGCATTCATTTTTAAAACAACCATAACCTTTATTTTATCAATAAAGGTTTTAAAAACATTACGTACATTATCAAATAATGATAATCTAAAATATACTGTTTACACACGACCATTACATAATGGTTTACAATAGAAATATATTACATCGACATATGTTTCTTGAATGCAGTTTTTACACAATATCATACAAACATGGACTCCAAATCTTGTCCTTATTTTAGTATGCAACAGCGGAAGCTCTTAGTATTCACCTGATAATAAACATGCTTTAAACGTCAACAAAAATTTTGGTGAGTTATAGGTTTAACCTATATATATATAATCGTAACAATAGACCACAAGATTTCATATTTCAATACACATCCCATACATAGAGATAAAAATCATTCATATGGTGAACACCTGGTAACCGACATTAACAAGATGCATATATAAGAATATCCCCATCATTCCGGGACACCCTTCGGATATGCTATAAATTTCGAAGTACTAAAGCATCCGGTATTTTGGATGGGGTTTGTTAGGCCCAATAGATCTATCTTTAGGATTCGCGTCAATTAGGGTGTCTGTTCCCTAATTCTTAGATTACCAGACTTAATAAAAAGGGGCATATTCGATTTCGATAATTCAACCATAGAATGTAGTTTCACGTACTTGTGTCTATTTTGTAATTCATTTATAAAACCTGCATGTATTCTCATCCCAAAAATATTAGATTTTAAAAGTGGGACTATAACTCACTTCACAGATATTTCCTTCCTCGGAAATAAGACTTGGCCACGGATCGATTCACGAACCTATACAAATATGTACATATATATCAAAGTATGATCAAAATATATTTACAACCATTTTTATTATGTTTTAAAGATTTGAGTGTATTAATTCAGCTGTCCTCGTTAGTAACCTACAACTAGTTGTCCACAGTTAGATGTACAGAAATAAATCGATATATATTATCTTGAATCAATCCATGACCCAGTGTATACACGTCTCAGGCTAGATCACAACTTAAAGTATATATATTTTTGTAATCAACCTCAACCCTGTATAGCTAACTCTAACATTACTGCATATAGAGTGTCTATGGTTGTTCCAAATAATATATATACATGGGTAGATATGATATGTCAAAACATTTGCATACGTGTCTATGGTATCCCAAGATTACATAATATATTAGAATACATGTATAATACAATATAAGTTAGCTAGGATATGATTTGTATAGATTTGTTAAACATTTTTCGTAGCTAAAAAGATCAAAAATATCCAATCTTGTTTTACCCGTAACTTCTTCATTTTAAATCCGTTTTGAGTGAATCAAATTTCTATGGTTTTATATTGAACTCTAATTTAAGAATCCAAATCGAAAAAGTATAGGTTTATAGTCAAAAATTTAAATTACATGTCAATTACTAAAGAGGTAGTCATTTCTGTCGAAAGAACGACATCTTGATGACCATTTTGAAAAACATACTTTCACTTTGAGTTTAACCAAGATTTTTGGATATAGTTTCATGTTCATATGAAAAATCATTTTCCCGGAAGAACAACTTTTAAATTAAATTTTATCATAGTTTTTAATTATCCAAACCAAAACAGCCCCCCGATTTCACTACGACGGCGTATATCCGATTTTATGGTGTTCATCGTGTTTCCAGGTTTTAAATCATTAAGTTAGCATATTATATAGATATAGAACATGTGTTTAGTTGATTTTAAAATTCAAGTTAGAAGGATTAACTTTTGTTTGCGAACAAGTTTAGAATTAACTAAACTATGTTCTAGTGATTACACGTTTAAACCTTCGAATAAGATAGCTTTATATGTATGAATCGAATGATGTTATGAACATCATTACTACCTCAAGTTTTCTGGATAAAACTATTAGAAATGAGAAAAATGGATCTAGCTTCAAAGGTGAAATGTCCCGTTCTTATTGATTAAAAACGTTCCATATTAATTGATTTCGTTGCGAGGTTTTGACCTCTATATGAGACGTTTTTCAAAGATTGCATTCATTTTAAAACAAACCATAACCTTTATTTCATCAATAAAGGTTTGAAAAGCTTTACGTAGATTATCAAATAATGATAATCTAAAATATCCTGTTTACACATGACCATTACATAATGGTTTACAATACAAATATGTTACAACAAAATAAGTTTCTTGAATGCAGTTTTTACACAATATCATACAAGCATGGACTCCAAATCTTGTCCTTATTTAAGTATGCGACAGCGGAAGCTCTTAATAATCACCTGAGAATAAACATGCTTAAAACGTCAACAAAAATGTTGGTGAGTTATAGGTTTAACCTATATATATCAAATCATAATAATAGACCACAAGATTTCATATTTCAATACACATCCCATACATAGAGATAAAAATCATTCATATGGTGAACACCTGGTAACCGACATTAACAAGATGCATATATAAGAATATCCCCATCATTCCGGGACACCCTTCGGATATGATATAAATTTCGAAGTACTAAAGCATCTGGTACTTTGGATGGGGCTTGTTGGGCCTGATAGATCTATCTTTAGGATTCGCGTCAATTAGGGTGTCTGTTCCCTAATTCTTAGATTACCAGACTTAATAAAAAGGGGCATATTCGATTTTGATAATTCAACCATAGAATGTAGTTTCACGTACTTATGTCTATTTTGTAAATCATTTATAAAACCTGCATGTATTCTCATCCCAAAAATATTAGATTTTAAAAGTGGGACTATAACTCACTTTCACAGATTTTTACTTCGTCGAGAAGTAAGACTTGGCCACTGGTTGATTCACGAACCTATAACAATATATACATATATATCAAAGTATGTTCAAAATATATTTACAACACTTTTAATATATTTTGATGTTTTAAGTTTATTAAGTCAGCTGTCCTCGTTAGTAACCTACAACTAGTTGTCCACAGTTAGATGTACAGAAATAAATTGATAAATATTATCTTGAATCAATCCACGACCCAGTGTATACGTATCTCAGTATTGATCACAACTCAAACTATATATATTTTGGAATCAACCTCAACCCTGTATAGCTAACTCCAACATTCACATATAGAGTGTCTATGGTTGTTCCGAAATATATATAGATGTGTCGACATGATAGGTCGAAACATTGTATACGTGTCTATGGTATCTCAAGATTACATAATATACAATACAAGTTGATTAAGTTATGGTTGGAATAGATTTGTTACCAATTTTCACGTAGCTAAAATGAGAAAAATTATCCAATCTTGTTTTACCCATAACTTCTTCATTTTAAATCCGTTTTGAGTGAATCAAATTGCTATGGTTTCATATTGAACTCTATTTTATGAATCTAAACAGAAAAAGTATAGGTTTATAGTCGGAAAAATAAGTTACAAGTCGTTTTTGTAAAGGTAGTCATTTCAGTCGAAAGAACGACGTCTAGATGACCATTTTAGAAAACATACTTCCACTTTGAGTTTAACCATAATTTTTGGATATAGTTTTATGTTCATAATAAAAATCATTTTCTCAGAATAACAACTTTTAAATCAAAGTTTATCATAGTTTTTAATTAACTAACCCAAAACAGCCCGCGGTGTTACTACGACGGCGTAAATCCGGTTTTACGGTGTTTTTCGTGTTTCCAGGTTTTAAATCATTAAGTTAGCATATCATATAGATATAGAACATGTGTTTAGTTAATTTTAAAAGTCAAGTTAGAAGGATTAACTTTTGTTTGCGAACAAGTTTAGAATTAACTAAACTATGTTCTAGTGATTACGAGTTTAAACCTTCGAATAAGATAGTTTTATATATATGAATCGAATGATGTTATGAACATCATTACTACCTCAAGTTTAGTAGGTAAACCTACTGGAAGTGACAAGAAATGATCTAGCTTCAAAGGATCTTGGATGGCTTGAAAGTTCTTGAAGTAGGATCATGACACAAAAACAAGTTCAAGTAAGATTTTTGCTCGAATTAAGATAGTTTATAGTTATAGAAATTGAATCAAAGTTTGAATATGAATATTACCTTGAATAAGAAAGATAACCTACTGTATATAACAAAGGTTTCTTGATCTTAGATGATTACTTGGAATGGATTAGAAAGCTTGGAAGTAAATTAGTAAACTTGAAGGGATTTTTGAAGTATTCTTGAAGTGTTCTTCCTATGATGATTATAGCTTGATTCTTGAAGTGATTTTTGATGAAGATGATGATTAACTACTGGAAAAATACGTTCATAATAGTGTGGGTGTGTTGAGAGAGAATTAGAAAGAGAATTGGAAGTGAAATGGAGTGAATGATGAGTGTTAATTGGTGAGTGGTGAGTGGGGTTAAAAGGAGTTCTAGTTAGTTGACTAGCTCATGGTAGAAGTTAAAATTGATTAGTCATACATGACATAATCAAGAGTGGAATCCCATGCTAGTTCCTATTGGTATATACCCATAGTAAGTACGTTTTGAAGCTGTGTATAATACGGGTAAGAATACGACTAGAATTCTTGATGAAAGAAAAGAATGGAAAAGTAACTGTAACCATTTTCGTTAAGTATGAGTGTTTTGATATATGTCTTGAAGTCTTCCAAAAGTATTTTAATACATCTAAATACACTACATGTATATACATTTTAACGGAGTCGTTAAGTCATCGTTAGTCGTTACATGTAAGTGTTGTTTTGAAACCTTTAAGTTAACGATCTCAATTAATATTGTTAACCCATTGTTTATTATATCTAATGAGATGTTAAATTATTATATTATCATGATATTATGATATATTAATATATCTTAATATGATATATATACATTTAAATGTCGTTACAACGATAATCGTTACATATATGTCTCGTTTCGAAATCCTTAAGTTAGTAGTCTTGTTTATATGTATATAACTCATTGTTAATATACTTATGGAGATAATTACTTATCATAATCTCATGTTAACCATATGTATATCCATATATATATCATCATGTCGTTTTTACAAGTTTTAACGTTCGTGAATCGCCGGTCAACTTGGGTGGTCAATTGTCTATATGAAACATATTTCAATTAATCAAGTCTTAAAAAGTTTGATTGCTTAACATGTTGGAAACATTTAATCATGTAAATATCAATCTCAATTAATATATATAAACATGGAAAAGTTCGGGTCACTACAGTACCTACCCGTTAAATAAATTTCGTCCCGAAATTTTAAGCTGTTGAAGGTGTTGACGAATCTTCTGGAAATAGATGCGGGTATTTCTTCTTCATCTGATCTTCACGCTCCCAGGTGAACTCGGGTCCTCTACGAGCATTCCATCGAACCTTAACAATTGGTATCTTGTTTTGCTTAAGTCTTTTAACCTCACGATCCATTATTTCGACGGGTTCTTCGATGAATTGAAGTTTTTCGTTGATTTGGATTTCATCTAACGGAATAGTGAGATCTTCTTTAGCAAAACATTTCTTCAAATTTGAGACGTGGAAAGTGTTATGTACAGCCGCGAGTTGTTGAGGTAACTCAAGTCGGTAAGCTACTGGTCCGACACGATCAATAATCTTGAATGGTCCAATAAACCTTGGATTTAATTTCCCTCGTTTACCAAATCGAACAACGCCTTTCCAAGGTGCAACTTTAAGCATGACCATCTCTCCAATTTCAAATTCTATATCTTTTCTTTTAATGTCAGCGTAGCTCTTTTGTCGACTTTGGGCGGTTTTCAACCGTTGTTGAATTTGGATGATCTTCTCGGTAGTTTCTTGTATAATCTCTGGACCCGTAATCTGTCTATCCCCCACTTCACTCCAACAAATCGGAGACCTACACTTTCTACCATAAAGTGCTTCAAACGGCGCCATCTCAATGCTTGAATGGTAGCTGTTGTTGTAGGAAAATTCTGCTAACGGTAGATGTCGATCCCAACTGTTTCCGAAATCAATAACACATGCTCGTAGCATGTCTTCAAGCGTTTGTATCATCCTTTTGCTTTGCCCATCAGTTTGTAGATGATAGGCAGTACTCATGTCTAGACGAGTTCCTAATGCTTGCTGTAATGTCTGCCAGAATCTTGAAATAAATCTGCCATCCCTATCAGAGATAATAGAGATTGGTATTCCATGTCTGGAGACGACTTCCTTCAAATACAGTCGTACTAACTTCTCCATCTTGTCATCTTCTCTTATTGGTAGGAAGTGTGCTGATTTGGTGAGACGATCAACTATTACCCAAATAGTATCAAAACCACTTGCAGTCCTTGGCAATTTAGTGATGAAATCCATGGTAATGTTTTCCCATTTCCATTCCGGGATTTCGGGTTGTTGAAGTAGACCTGATGGTTTCTGATGCTCAGCTTTGACCTTAGAACACGTCAAACATTCTCCTACGTATTTAGCAACATCGGCTTTCATACCCGGCCACCAAAAATGTTTCTTGAGATCCTTGTACATCTTCCCCGTTCCAGGATGTATTGAGTATCTGGTTTTATGAGCTTCTCTAAGTACCATTTCTCTCGTATCTCCAAATTTTGGTACCCAAATCCTTTCAGCCCTATACCGGGTTCCGTCTTCCCGAATATTAAGATGCTTCTCCGATCCTTTGGGTATTTCATCCTTTAAATTTCTCTCTTTTAAAACTCCTTGTTGCGCCTCCTTTATTTGAGTAGTAAGGTTATTATGAATCATTATATTCATAGATTTTACTCGAATGGGTTCTCTGTCCTTCCTGCTCAAGGCATCGGCTACCACATTTGCCTTCCCTGGGTGGTAACGAATCTCAAAGTCGTAATCATTCAATAATTCAATCCACCTACGCTGCCTCGTATTCAGTTGTTTCTGATTAAATATGTGTTGAAGACTTTTATGGTCGGTATATATAATACTTTTGACCCCATATAAGTAGTGCCTCCAAGTCTTTAATGCAAAAATAACCGCGCCTAATTCCAAATCATGCGTCGTATAATTTTGTTCGTGAATCTTCAATTGTCTTGACGCATAAGCAATCACCTTCGTTCGTTGCATTAATACACAACCGAGACCTTGCTTTGATGCGTCACAATAAATCACAAAATCATCATTCCCTTCGGGTAATGACAATATAGGTGCCGTAGTTAGCTTTTTCTTCAATAACTGAAACGCTTTCTCTTGTTCATCATTCCATTCAAATTTCTTCCCTTTATGCGTTAATGCAGTCAAGGGTTTTGCTATTCTGGAAAAGTCTTGGATGAACCTTCTGTAGTAACCAGCTAGTCCTAAAAACTGGCGTATGTGTTTCGGAGTTTTCGGGGTTTCCCACTTTTCAACAGTTTCTATCTTTGCCGGATCCACCTTAATACCTTCTTTGTTCACTATGTGACCGAGGAATTGAACTTCTTCCAACCAAAATGCACACTTTGAAAACTTAGCGTACAATTTTTCCTTCCTCAATACTTCTAACACCTTTCTCAAATGTTCACCGTGTTCTTGGTCATTCTTTGAGTAAATAAGTATGTCATCAATGAAAATAATGACAAACTTGTCAAGGTATGGTCCACACACTCGGTTCATAAGGTCCATGAACACAGCTGGTGCATTAGTTAAACCAAACGGCATGACCATAAACTCGTAATGACCGTAACGTGTTCTGAAAGCAGTCTTTGGAATATCATCTTCTTTCACCCGCATTTGATGATACCCGGAACGTAAGTCAATCTTTGAATAAACAGACGAGCCTTGTAGTTGATCAAATAAGTCGTCGATTCTCGGTAGTGGGTAGCGGTTCTTGATGGTAAGTTTGTTCAACTCTCGGTAGTCGATACACAACCTGAATGTACCATCTTTCTTCTTGACAAACAAAACAGGAGCTCCCCACGGTGATGTGCTTGGTCGAATGAAACCACGCTCTAAAAGTTCTTGTAATTGGCTTTGTAGTTCTTTCATCTCACTGGGTGCGAGTCTGTAAGGAGCACGAGCTATTGGTGCAGCTCCTGGTACAAGATCTATTTGAAATTCAACGGATCGATGTGGGGGTAATCCCGGTAATTCTTTCGGAAATACATCGGGAAATTCTTTTGCAATGGGAACATCATTGATGCTCTTTTCTTCAGTTTGTACTTTCTCGACGTGTGCTAGAACAGCATAGCAACCTTTTCTTATTAGTTTTTGTGCCTTCAAATTACTAATAAGATGTAGCTTCGTGTTGCCCTTTTCTCCGTACACCATTAAGGGTTTTCCTTTTTCTCGTATAATGCGAATTGCATTTTTGTAACAAACGATCTCTGCTTTCACTTCTTTCAACCAGTCCATACCGATTATCACATCAAAACTCCCTAACTCTACTGGTATCAAATCAATCTTAAATGTTTCGCTAACCAGTTTAATTTCTCGATTCCGACATATATTATCTGCTGAAATTAATTTACCATTTGCTAATTCGAGTAAAAATTTACTATCCAAAGGCGTCAATGGACAACTTAATTTAGCACAAAAATCTCTACTCATATAGCTTCTATCCGCACCCGAATCAAATAAAACGTAAGCAGATTTATTGTCAATAAGAAACGTACCCGTAACAAGCTCCGGGTCTTCCTGTGCCTCTGCCGCATTAATATTGAAAACTCTTCCGCGGCCTTGTCCATTCGTGTTCTCCTGGTTCGGGCAATTTCTAATAATGTGGCCCGGTTTTCCACATTTATAACAAACTACATTGGCATAACTTGCTCCGACACTACTTGCTCTGCCATTACTCGTTCCGACACCATTTGTTCCTTTCGTTCTGTTAACCCCTGGTCCGTAGACATCACACTTCACCGCGCTATGACCATTTCTTTTACACTTGTTGCAAAATTTGGTGCAGAACCCCGAGTGATACTTTTCACACCTTTGGCATAGCTGCTTCTGATTGTTGTTGTTGTTGTGGTTATTATTGTTGTTAAGATGATTGTTGTGGTTGCTGTTGTTGTTGTTGTTGTTGTTGTTGTTGGGCCGTTTGTTGTAGTTGCGGTTGATGTTGCGATTGTTAGGATAGTTGTTGCGATTATTGTTGTAATTGCTGTTGTTGTATTGATGATTCTTATCACCGTTTTCCTCCCACTTTCTTTTGACTTGCTTCACATTGGCCTCTTAAGCAGTCTGTTCTTTAATTCTTTCTTCAATCTGGTTCACTAGCTTGTGAGCCATTCTACATGCCTGTTGTATGGAGGCGGGCTCGTGTGAACTTATATCTTCTTGGATTCTTTCCGGTAATCCTTTCACAAACGCGTCGATCTTCTCTTCCTCATCTTCGAATGCTCCCGGACACAATAGGCACAATTCTGTGAATCGTCTTTCGTACGTGGTAATATCAAATCCTTGGGTTCGTAACCCTCTAAGTTCTGTCTTGAGCTTATTGACCTCGGTTCTGGGACGGTACTTCTCGTTCATCAAGTGCTTGAATGCTGACCACGGTAGTGCGTACGCATCGTCTTGTCCCACTTGCTCTAGATAGGTATTCCACCATGTTAACGCAGAACCTGTGAAGGTATGCGTAGCGTACTTCACTTTGTCCTCTTCAGTACACTTACTTATGGCAAACACCGATTCAACCTTCTCAGTCCACCGTTTCAATCCGATCGGTCCTTCGGTTCCATCAAATTCCAAAGGTTTGCAGGCAGTGAATTCTTTGTAGGTGCATCCTACACGATTTCCTGTACTGCTAGATCTAAGGTTATTGTTGGTATGTAGCGCAGCCTGTACTGCGGCTATGTTTGAAGCTAGAAAAGTACGGAATTCCTCTTCATTCATATTCACGGTGTGTCGAGTAGTCGGTGCCATTTCCTTCAAAATAGTCAAATGGAACAAGTTAATCATACAGAATATTAAGAGTAGTTAATAGTATTTCGTAGCATAATATGAACTCATTTATAAAAGCTTTTTCTTCATATTAGCGTTTTATAAGTTTAAATTCGGGTAGTACCTACCCGTTAAGTTCATACTTAGTAGCTAATATACAATTCAACTACTACAATTCTATATGAAAAACTGATTATAATTATATTTCGCGTTCAAACTTTTATACAATATTTTACAAACTTACAATACCACTTATTTTACATAAAGCATGAAATATAGCAGTCAATAACTTTGATACAAGATAGTTGTGAAGATAATTCTAGCTAGTACACAAGTTGTTCAGCAAAGGCAATAAAGACACGTAATTCATACGTCCAGAAACAAGTCATGCATTCTGGTTTTACTAGGACTACTTCCCATCCTTGGTCTTGTGGAACATAACTATTATGGCCGTTGATAAGACAGCGTGTTGTAACGTCGTCAAAGGGACGAGGGTTACGTAATGTCCAACAGTCCCGTAACAATCTAAAAACCTCATTTCTTACCCCAATTACCGACTCCGTCACTTGTGGAAACGTTTTGTTTAATAGTTGTAGCCCGATGTTCTTGTTCTCACTTTGGTGAGAAGCGAACATTACTAATCCGTAAGCATAACATGCTTCTTTATGTTGCATGTTAGCCGCTTTTTCTAAATCACGAAGTCCAATATTCGGATATATTGAGTCAAAATAATTTCTTAACCCGTTGCGTAAAATAGCATTTGGGTTCCCCGCAATATATGCGTCAAAGTAAACACATCGTAACTTATGGATTTCCCAATGTGATATCCCCCATCTTTCGAACGAAAGCCTTTTATAAACCAAGGTATTCTTGAAACGTTCTTCGAATGTCTTACAAACTGATCTCGCCTTAAATAGTTGTGCCGAGGAATTCTGACCGACTCTAGACAAGATTTCATCAATCATGTCTCCGGGTAGGTCTCTTAAAATATTGGGTTGTCTATCCATTTTGTGTTTTTAAACTGTAAAATAGACAAGAGTTAGATTCATAAAAAAATACTTATTAATACAAGCAATTTTTACATATATCATAAAGCATAAGCACACTATATTACATATATTACACCACACGAATACAACTATCTTATTCCGACTCGCTCGTTTCTTCTTCTTCAGTTTTGGTTCGTTTTGCCAAGTTTCTAGGGATATATGATGTTCCCCTAATACGAGCCGTCGTTATCCACATTGGTTTAGAAAAACCTGGTGGTTTAGAGGTTCCCGGGTCATTGTTACAACTTAAGGACTTCGGGGGTTGACGATACATATAAAGTTCATCGGGGTTGGAATTAGATTTCTCTATTTTTATGCCCTTTCCCTTATTATTTTCTTTTGACTTTTTAAATTCAGTTGGGGTAATTTCTATAACATCATCGGAATTCTCATCGGAATCCGATTCATCGGAGAATTGGTAATCCTCCCAATATTTTGCTTCCTTGGCGGAAACACCATTGACCATAATTAACCTTGGTCGGTTGGTTGAGGATTTTCTTTTACTTAACCGTTTTATTATTTCCCCCACCGGTTCTACTTCTTCATCCGGTTCCGATTCTTCTTCCGGTTCCGATTCTTCTTCCGGTTCCGACTCTTCTTCCGGTTCCTCTTCGGGAACTTGTGAATCAGTCCACGAATCATTCCAATTTACATTTGACTCTTCATTATTATTAGGTGAGTCAATGGGACTTGTTCTAGAGGTAGACATCTATCACATAATATCAAACGCGTTAAGAGATTAATATATCACATAATATTCACATGTTAAAAATATATAGTTTCCAACAAAATTTGTTAAGCAATCATTTTTCAAGTAAACACGGTCGAAGTCCAGACTCACTAATGCATCCTAACAAACTAGATAAGACACACTAATGCAAAATTCTGGTTCTCTAAGACCAACGCTCGGATACCAACTGAAATGTCCCGTTCTTATTGATTAAAAACGTTCCATATTAATTGATTTCGTTTGCGAGGTTTTGACCTCTATATGAGACGTTTTTCAAAGACTGCATTCATTTTAAAACAAACCATAACCTTTATTTCATCAATAAAGGTTTGAAAAGCTTTACGTAGATTATCAAATAATGATAATCTAAAATATCCTGTTTACACATGACCATTACATAATGGTTTACAATACAAATATGTTACAACAAAATAAGTTTCTTGAATGCAGTTTTTACACAATATCATACAAGCATGGACTCCAAATCTTGTCCTTATTTAAGTATGCGACAGCGGAAGCTCTTAATAATCACCTGAGAATAAACATGCTTAAAACGTCAACAAAAATGTTGGTGAGTTATAGGTTTAACCTATATATATCAAATCATAATAATAGACCACAAGATTTCATATTTCAATACACATCCCATACATAGAGATAAAAATCATTCATATGGTGAACACCTGGTAACCGACATTAACAAGATGCATATATAAGAATATCCCCATCATTCCGGGACACCCTTCGGATATGATATAAATTTCGAAGTACTAAAGCATCCGGTACTTTGGATGGGGCTTGTTGGGCCCGATAGATCTATCTTTAGGATTCGCGTCAATTAGGGTGTCTGTTCCCTAATTCTTAGATTACCAGACTTAATAAAAAGGGGCATATTCGATTTTGATAATTCAACCATAGAATGTAGTTTCACGTACTTGTGTCTATTTTGTAAATCATTTATAAAACCTGCATGTATTCTCATCCCAAAAATATTAGATTTTAAAAGTGGGACTATAACTCACTTTCACAGATTTTTACTTCGTCGAGAAGTAAGACTTGGCCACTGGTTGATTCACGAACCTATAACAATATATACATATATATCAAAGTATGTTCAAAATATATTTACAACACTTTTAATATATTTTGATGTTTTAAGTTTATTAAGTCAGCTGTCCTCGTTAGTAACCTACAACTAGTTGTCCACAGTTAGATGTACAGAAATAAATTGATAAATATTATCTTGAATCAATCCACGACCCAGTGTATACGTATCTCAGTATTGATCACAACTCAAACTATATATATTTTGGAATCAACCTCAACCCTGTATAGCTAACTCCAACATTCACATATAGAGTGTCTATGGTTGTTCCGAAATATATATAGATGTGTCGACATGATAGGTCGAAACATTGTATACGTGTCTATGGTATCTCAAGATTACATAATATACAATACAAGTTGATTAAGTTATGGTTGGAATAGATTTGTTACCAATTTTCACGTAGCTAAAATGAGAAAAATTATCCAATCTTGTTTTACCCATAACTTCTTCATTTTAAATCCGTTTTGAGTGAATCAAATTGCTATGGTTTCATATTGAACTCTATTTTATGAATCTAAACAGAAAAAGTATAGGTTTATAGTCGGAAAAATAAGTTACAAGTCGTTTTTGTAAAGGTAGTCATTTCAGTCGAAAGAACGACGTCTAGATGACCATTTTAGAAAACATACTTCCACTTTGAGTTTAACCATAATTTTTGGATATAGTTTTATGTTCATAATAAAAATCATTTTCTCAGAATAACAACTTTTAAATCAAAGTTTATCATAGTTTTTAATTAACTAACCCAAAACAGCCCGCGGTGTTACTACGACGGCGTAAATCCGGTTTTACGGTGTTTTTCGTGTTTCCAGGTTTTAAATCATTAAGTTAGCATATCATATAGATATAGAACATGTGTTTAGTTAATTTTAAAAGTCAAGTTAGAAGGATTAACTTTTGTTTGCGAACAAGTTTAGAATTAACTAAACTATGTTCTAGTGATTACGAGTTTAAACCTTCGAATAAGATAGTTTTATATATATGAATCGAATGATGTTATGAACATCATTACTACCTCAAGTTTAGTAGGTAAACCTACTGGAAGTGACAAGAAATGATCTAGCTTCAAAGGATCTTGGATGGCTTGAAAGTTCTTGAAGTAGGATCATGACACAAAAACAAGTTCAAGTAAGATTTTTGCTCGAATTAAGATAGTTTATAGTTATAGAAATTGAATCAAAGTTTGAATATGAATATTACCTTGAATAAGAAAGATAACCTACTGTATATAACAAAGGTTTCTTGATCTTAGATGATTACTTGGAATGGATTAGAAAGCTTGGAAGTAAATTAGTAAACTTGAAGGGATTTTTGAAGTATTCTTGAAGTGTTCTTCCTATGATGATTATAGCTTGATTCTTGAAGTGATTTTTGATGAAGATGATGATTAACTACTGGAAAAATACGTTCATAATAGTGTGGGTGTGTTGAGAGAGAATTAGAAAGAGAATTGGAAGTGAAATGGAGTGAATGATGAGTGTTAATTGGTGAGTGGTGAGTGGGGTTAAAAGGAGTTCTAGTTAGTTGACTAGCTCATGGTAGAAGTTAAAATTGATTAGTCATACATGACATAATCAAGAGTGGAATCCCATGCTAGTTCCTATTGGTATATACCCATAGTAAGTACGTTTTGAAGCTGTGTATAATACGGGTAAGAATACGACTAGAATTCTTGATGAAAGAAAAGAATGGAAAAGTAACTGTAACCATTTTCGTTAAGTATGAGTGTTTTGATATATGTCTTGAAGTCTTCCAAAAGTATTTTAATACATCTAAATACACTACATGTATATACATTTTAACGGAGTCGTTAAGTCATCGTTAGTCGTTACATGTAAGTGTTGTTTTGAAACCTTTAAGTTAACGATCTCAATTAATATTGTTAACCCATTGTTTATTATATCTAATGAGATGTTAAATTATTATATTATCATGATATTATGATATATTAATATATCTTAATATGATATATATACATTTAAATGTCGTTACAACGATAATCGTTACATATATGTCTCGTTTCGAAATCCTTAAGTTAGTAGTCTTGTTTATATGTATATAACTCATTGTTAATATACTTATGGAGATACTTACTTATCATAATCTCATGTTAACCATATGTATATCCATATATATATCATCATGTCGTTTTTACAAGTTTTAACGTTCGTGAATCGCTGGTCAACTTGGGTGGTCAATTGTCTATATGAAACATATTTCAATTAATCAAGTCTTAACAAGTTTGATTGCTTAACATGTTGGAAACATTTAATCATGTAAATATCAATCTCAATTAATATATATAAACATGGAAAAGTTCGGGTCACTACAAAAGGATCCTTGGATGGCTTGAAAGTTCTTGAAGCAGAATCATGACACGCAAACAGTTCAAGTAAGATTTTCACTCGAAATAAGATTGTTATAGTTGTAGAAATTGAATCAAAGTTTGAATATGAATATTACCTTGAATTAGAAAGATAACCTACTGTAAATAACAAAGGTTCCTTGATCTTAGATGATTACTTGGAATGGATTAGAAAGCTTGGAAGTAGACTTGCAAACTTGGAAGTATTCTAGATTTTTATGAAACTATACTTATGGAATTTATGAAGAACACTTAGAACTTGAAGATGGAACTTGAGAGAGATCAATTAGATGAAGAAAATTGAAGAATGAAAGTGTTCGTAGGTGTTTTTAGTCGTTGGTATATGGATTAGATATAAAGGATATGTAATTTTGTTTTCATGTAAATAAGTCATGAATGATTACTAATATTTTTGTAATTTTATGAGATATTTCATGCTAGTTGCCAAATGATGGTTCCCACATGTGTTAGGTGACTCACATGGGCTGCTAAGAGCTGATCATTGGAGTGTATATACCAATAGTACATACATCAAAAAGCTGTGTATTGTACGAGTACGAATACGGGTGCATACGAGTAGAATTGTTGATGAAACTGAACGAGGATGTAATTGTAAGCATTTTTGTTAAGTAGAAGTATTTTGATAAGTGTCTTGAAGTCTTTCAAAAGTTTATGAATACATATTAAAACACTACATGTATATACATTTTAACTGAGTCGTTAAGTCATCGTTAGTCGTTACATGTAAATGTTGATTTGAAACCTTTAAGTTAACGATCTCAATTAATGTTGTTAACCCAATGTTTATTATATCAAATGAGATGTTAAATTATTATAGTATCATGATATTATGATATATTAATATATATTAGTATGATATATATACATTTAAATGTCGTTATAACGATAATCGTTACATATATGTCTCATTTCGAAATCCTTAAGTTAGTAGTCTTGTTTTTACATATGTAGTTCATTGTTAATATATATAATGACATGTTTACTTATCATTTATCATGATTAAACATAGTGTAACAATATCTTAATAAGATTCATATGTAATTAGTAAGACGTCGTTATAACGATAATCGTTATATATATCGTTTCGAGTTTCTTAATTCAATAAACACAATTTTATGAATATAACTCATTATTAAAATACCTAATGAGATACTTACTTATCATAATATCATGTTAACTATATATATAATCATATATATGTCATCATATAGTTTTTACAAGTTTTAACGTTCGTGAATCACTGGTCAACTTGGGTGGTCAATTGTCTATATGAAACTTATTTCATTTAATCAAGTCTTAACAAGTTTGATTGTTTAACACATTGGAAACATTTAGTCATGTAAATATCAATCTCAATTAATATATATAAACATGGAAAAGTTCGGGTCACTACAGTACCTACCCGTTAAATAAATTTCGTCCCGAAGTTTTAAGCTGTTGAAGGTGTTGACGAATCTTCTAGAAATAGATGTGGGTATTTCTTCTTCATCTGATCTTCACGCTCCTAGGTGAACTCGGGTCCTCTACGAGCATTCCATCGAACCTTAACAATCGGTATCTTGTTTTGCTTAAGTCTTTTAACCTCACGATCCATTATTTCGACGGGTTCTTCAATGAATTGAAGTTTTTCATTGATTTGGATTTCGTCCAATGGAATAGTGAGATCTTCTTTAGTAAAACATTTCTTCAAATTCGAGACGTGGAAAGTGTTATGTACAGCCGCGAGTTGTTGAGGTAGCTCTAGTTGGTAAGCTACTGGTCCGACACGATCTATAATCTTGAATGGTCCAATGTACCTTGGATTTAGTTTCCCCCGTTTACCAAATCAAACAACGCCTTTCCAAGGTGAAACCTTAAGCATGACCATTTCTCCAATTTCAAACTCTATATCTTTTCTTTTACTGTCCGCGTAGCTCTTTTGTCGACTCTGGGTGATTTTCAATCGTTGTTGAATTTGGATGATTTTCTCGGTAGTTTCTTGTATTATCTCCGGACCCGTAATCTGTCTATCCCCCACTTCATTCCAACAAATCGAAGACCTGCACTTACTACCATAAAGTGCCTCAAACGGCGCCATCTCAATACTAGAATGATAACTGTTGTTGTAGGAAAATTCTGCTAACGGTAGGTGTCGATCCCAACTGTTTCCGAAATCAATAACACATGCTCTTAGCATGTCTTCAAGCGTTTGTATCGTCCTTTCGCTCTGCCCATCAGTTTGTGGATGATAGGCAGTACTCATGTCTAGACGAGTCCCCAATGCTTATTGCAACGTCTGCCAGAACCTTGAAACAAATCTACCTTCCCTATCAGAGATAATAGAGACGGGTATTCCATGTCTGGAGACAACCTCCTTCAAATACAATCGCGCCAACTTCTCCATTTTGTCATCTTCTCTCATTGGCAGGAAGTGTGCTGACTTGGTGAGACTATCAACTATTACCCAAATAGTATCATAACCACTTGCAGTCCTTGGCAATTTAGTAATGAAATCCATGGTAATGTTTTCCCATTTCCATTCCGGGATTTCAGGTTGTTGTAGTAGACCTGATGGTTTCTGATGTTCAGCTTTGACCTTAGAACACGTCAAACATTCTCCTACATATTTAGCAATATCGGCTTTCATACCCGGCCACCAAAAATGTTCTTGAGATCTTTATACATCTTCCCCGCTCCGGGATGTATTGAATATCTGGTTTTATGTGCTTCCTTAAGTACCATTTCTCTCACATCTCCAAAACTTGGTACCCAAATTCTATCAGCCCTATATCGGGTTCCGTCTTCCCGAATATTAAGATGTTTCTCTGATCCTTTGGGTATCTCATTCTTCAACTTTCCTTCTTTTACAACCCCATGTTGCGCCTCCTTTATTTGAGTAGTAAGGTTAGTACGAATAATTAAATTCATAGCTTTTACCCGTATAGGTTCTCTGTCCTTTCTACTTAAAGCGTCGGCTACCACATTCGCCTTCTCCGGGTGGTATCGAATCTCAAAATCATAATCATTCAACAGTTCAATCCACCTGCGTTGTCTCATATTCAGTTGCTTCTGATTAAATATATGTTGGAGACTTTTGTGGTCGGTATATATAATACTTTTGACCCCATATAAATAATGCTTCCAAGTCTTTAATGCAAAAACAACAGCACCCAATTTCAAATCGTGAATTGTATAATTTTGCTCGTGAATCTTCAATTGTCTAGACGCATAAGTAATCACCTTCATTCGTTGCATTAATACACAACCGAGACCTTGCATTGATGCGTCACAATAAATCACAAAATCATCATTCCCTTCAGACAATGACAATATAGGTGCCGTAGTTAGCTTTTTCTTCAATAACTGAAACGCCTTCTCTTGTTCATCCTTCCATTCAAATTTCTTCCCTTTATGCGTTAATACAGTCAAGGGTTTCGCTATTTTGGAGAAATCTTGGATGAATCTTCTGTAGTAACCAGCCAATCCTAAAAATTGATGTATATGCTTCGGAGTTTTTGGGGTTTCCCACTTTTCAACGATTTCTATCTTTGCCGGGTCCACCTGGATACCTTCTTTGTTCACTATGTGACCGAGGAATTGAACTTCTTCCAACCAAAATGCACACTTTGAAAACTTAGCGTACAGTTTTTCTTTCCTCAATACTTCTAGCACTTTTCTCAAATGTTCTTCGTGCTCTTGATCATTCTTTGAGTAAATAAGTATGTCATCGATGAAAACAATGACAAACTTGTCAAGATATGGCCCACACACTCGGTTCATAAGGTCCATGAACACAGCTGGTGCGTTAGTCAATCCAAATGGCATAACCATAAATTCGTAATGACTATAACGCGTCCTAAAAGTAGTTTTTGGAATATCATCATCCTTTACTCGCATTTGATGATATCCAGAATGTAAATCGATTTTTGACTAAACCGAAGAGCCTTGTAGTTGATCAAATAAGTTGTCAATTCTCTACAGTGGATTGATGGTAAGTTTATTCAACTCTCTGTAGTCAATACACAACCTAAATGTACCATCCTTCTTCTTGACAAACAAAACAGGAGCTCCCCACGGTGATGTGCTTGGTCGAATGAAACCACGCTCTAAAAGTTCTTGTAATTGGCTCTGAAGTTCCTTCATTTCGTTGGGTGCGAGTCTGTATGGAGCACGAGCTATTGGTGCAGCTCCCGATACGTCTATTTGAAATTCAACGGATCGATGTGGGGGTAATCTCGGTAATTCTTTCAGAAATACATCGGGAAATTCTTTTGCGACGGGAACATCACTGATGTTCTTTTCTTCAGGTTTAACTTCCTCGATGTGTGCTAGAATGACGTAACAACCTTTTCTTATTAGTTTTTGCGCCTTCAAACTACTAATAAGATTTATTTTTGCGTTGTTCTTTTCTCCGTACACCATTAAAGGTTTTCCTTTTTCACGCATAATGCGAATCGCATTTTTGTAACAAACGACCTCTACTCTCACCTTTTTCAACCAGTCCATGCCAATTATTACATAAAAACTCCCTAAATCGACTGGTATTAAATCAGTTTTAAACGTTTCATCCCCCAGTTTAATTTCTCTCTCCCGACATATATTATCTGCTGAAATTAATTTACCGTTTGCTAATTCGAGTAAAAATTTACTATCCAACGGCGTCAATGGACAACTTAATTTAGCACAAAAATCTCTAATCATATAGCTTCTATCCGCACCCGAATCAAATAAAACGTAAGCAGATTTATTGTCAATAAGAAACGTACCCGTAACAAGCTCCGGGTCTTCCTGTGCCTCTGTCGCATTAATATTGAAAACTCTTCTGCAGCCTTGTCCATTCGTGTTCTCTTGGTTCGGGCAATTCCTAATAATGTGTCCCGGTTTTCCACATTTATAACAAACTACATTGGCATAACTTGCTCCGACACTACTTGCTCCGCCATTATTAGTTCCGACACCATTTGTTCCTTTCGTTTTGTTAACCCCTGGTCTGTAGACCTCACACTTCACCGCGCTATGACCATTTCTTTTACACTTGTTGCAAAATTTGGTGCAGAACCCCGAGTGATACTTTTCACACCTTTGGCATAGCTGCTTCTGATTGTTGTTGTTGCGGTTGTTATTGTTGTTGGGATGATTGTTGTAGTTGTTGTTGTTGTTGTTGTGCCGTTTATTACAGTTGCGATTGATGTTGCAATTGTTGGGATAGTTGTTGTTGTTTTGGTGACTCTTATCACCGTTTTCCTCCCACTTTCTTTTGACTAGCTTCACGTTGGCCTCTTCGGCCGCCTGTTCTTTAATTCTTCCCTCAATCTGGTTCACTAGTTTGTGAGCCATTCTACATGCCTTTTGTATGGAGGCAGGCTCGTGTGAACTTATATCTTCTTGGATTCTCTCCGGTAACCCTTTCACAAATGCGTCGATCTTCTCTTCCTCATCTTCGAATGCTCTCGGACACAATAGGCACAATTCTGTGAATCGTGTTTTGTACGAAGTAATATCGAATCCCTGTGTTCGTAACCCTCTAAGTTCTGACTTGAGCTTATTGACCTCGGTTCTCGGACGGTACTTCTCGTTCATCAAGTGCTTGAATGCTGACCACGGTAGCGCGTAAGCAACATCTTGTCCCACTTGCTCTAGATAGGTATTCCACCATGTTAACGCAATACCTGTGAAGGTATGCGTAGCGTACTTCACTTTGTCTTCTTCAGCACACTTACTTATGGCAAACACCGATTCAACTTTCTCGGTCCACCGTTTTAATCCGATTGGTCCTTCGGTCCCATTAAATTCTGAAGGTTTGCAGGCAGTGAATTCCTTGTAGGAACATCCTACACGATTTCTTGCACCGTTAGCTGTATTGCTAGATTCAGAGTTATTGTTGGTATGTAGCGCGGCCTGTACTGCGGCTATGTTTGAAGCAAGAAAGGCACGAAATTCCACTTCGCTCATATTCAAGGTGTGTCGAGTAGTCGGTGCTATTTCCTTCAAAATAGTCAAATGAAACAATTTAATCATACAGAATATTAAGAGTAGTCAATAGTATCTCGTAGCATAATATGAACTCATTTATAAAAGCTTTTTCTTCATATTAGCGTTTTATAAGTTTAAATTTGGGTACTACCTATCCGTTAAGTTCATACTTAGTAGCTAATATACAATTCAACTACTACAATTCCATATGAAAAACTGATTATAATAATATATCATATACAAATATTCTTCAAACTTACAACTTCGCTATATTACATATAACATGAAATATAGTACACTATGATACAGGATAGTTTTGAAGATAAATCTAGTTAATACGCAAGTTGTTCAGCAAAGGAAATAAAGACACGTAATTCATAAGTCCAGAAACAAGTCATGCATTCTGGTTTTACTAAGACGACTTCCCATCCTTGGTCTTGTGGAAAATAACCGTTATGACCATTAGCTAGGCAGCATGTTGTAATGTCATCAAAAGGACGAGGTTTCGTAATGTCCAACAGCCCCGTAATAATCTAAAAACCTTGTTTCTCACCCCAACTACTGAATCCGTCACTTGTGGGAAAGTTTTATTTAAAAGTTGCAATCCGATGTTCTTTTTCTCACTTTGGTAAGAAGCGAACATCACTAACCCGTAAGCATAACATGCTTCTTTATGTTGCATGTTAGAATCTCTTTCTAAATCATGAAATCCTATGTTGGGATATGTTGAGTCAAAATAGGTTCTTAACCCGTAGTGTAAAATTGCATTTGGGTTCCCCGCATTTAACGCTTTAAAGAAAACACGGTGTAACTTACGGTCTCCCCAATGTGATATACCCCATCTATCAAAGGAAAGCCTTTTATAAACTAAGGCATTTCTGGAAAGTCTTTCAAATTTTTGACAAGTTAATTTCGCCATAACTAAATGTGCTGATGAATTCTGACCGACTCTAGACAAGATTTCCTCAATCATATCCTCTGGTAGGTCTTCTAAAATATTCGGTTGTCTACCCTTAACGTCCATTTTGTTTTTATACTGTAAAATAGACAAGGATTAGATTCGTAAAAACAAACAATACAATCAATTTTTACATAGAACATAAAAGTACAAGCACACTACAATACATTTATTACACAACATGCTCACACCCCTCTAATCTGAATCACTGGTTTCTTCTTCTTCAGACTTGGTTCTTTTTCCAAATCTTCTAGGGATATATGATGTTCCTCTAATACGAGTCGTCATTTTCCACATTGGTTTAGAAAAACCTGGTGGTTTAGAGGTTCCCGGGTTATTGTCACGATATTGAAAATACAGGTGTTGACGGTACATATAAAGTTCATCGGGGTCGGAATCAGATTTCTCTATTTTGATGCCTTTTCCCTTATTATTTTCTTTTGTCTCATTAAATTGGGTCGGGGTAATTTCTATAACATCATCGGAATCCTCATCAGGATCCGATTCATCGGAAAATTGGTAATTTTCCCAATATTTTGCTTCCTTAGCGGAAACACCATTGACCATTATTAACTTTGGTCCATTGGTTGAGGATTTTCTTTTATTTGATCGATTTTCTGTGGTTCCTACTATTCCCCCCTCCGGAACCTCTTCTTCTTCCGGTTCCTCTTCTTCCGGTTCCTCTTCTTTCGGTTCCTCTTCTTCCGGTTCCGTTTTCTCTTCTTCCGGTTCTTCGGGAACTTGTGAATCTTGCCAATATATATTCGACTCTTCGTTATTATTAGGTGAGTCAATGGGATTTGTGCTAGAGGTAGACATCTATCACACAATATCAAACATGTTAAGAGATTAATATATCACATAATATTTACATGTTAATAATATATAGTTTCCAACAAAAATGTTAAGCAATCATTTTTAAAGAAAACACGGTCGAAGTCCAGACTCACCAATGCATCCTAACAAACTCGATAAGACACATAATGCTAATTTTCTGGTTCTCTAAGACCAACGCTCGGATACCAACTGGAATGTCCCGTTCATATTGATTATAAACGTTCCATATTAATTGATTTTGTTGCGAGGTTTTGACCTCTATATGAGACGTTTTTCAAAGACTGCATTCATTTTTAAAACAACCATAACCTTTATTTTATCAATAAAGGTTTTAAAAACATTACGTAGATTATCAAATAATGATAATCTAAAATATACTGTTTACACACGACCATTACATAATGGTTTACAATAGAAATATATTACATCGACATATGTTTCTTGAATGCAGTTTTTACACAGTATCATACAAACATGGACTCCAAATCTTGTCCTTATTTTAGTATGCAACAGCGGAAGCTCTTAGTATTCACCTGAGAATAAACATGCTTTAAACGTCAACAAAAATGTTGGTGAGTTATAGGTTTAACCTATATATATAATCGTAACAATAGACCACAAGATTTCATATTTCAATACACATCCCATACATAGAGATAAAAATCATTCATATGGTGAACACCTGGTAACCGACATTAACAAGATGCATATATAAGAATATCCCCATCATTCCGGGACACCCTTCGGATATGATATAAATTTCAAAGTACTAAAGCATCCGGTACTTTGGATAGGGTTTGTTAGACCCAATAGATCTATCTTTAGGATTCGCGTCAATTAGGGTGTCTGTTCCCTAATTCTTAGATTACCAGACTTAATAAAAAGGGGCATATTCGATTTTGATAATTCAACCATAGAATATAGTTTCACGTACTTGTGTCTATTTTGTAAATCATTTATAAAATCTGCATGTATTCTTATCCCAAAAATATTAGATTTTAAAAGTGGGACTATAACGCACTTCACAGATATTTCCTTCCTCGGAAATAAGACTTGGCCACGGATCAATTCATGAACCTATACAAATATGTACATATATATCAAAGTATGATCAAAATATAATTACAACCATTTTTATTATGTTTTAAAGATTTGAGTGTATTAAGTCAGCTGTCCTCGTTAGTAACCTACAACTAGTTGTCCACAGTTAGATGTACAAAAATAAATCGATATATATTATCTTGAATCAATCCACGACCCAGTGTATACACATCTCAGGCTAGATCACAACTCAAAGTATATATATTTTTGGAATCAACCTCAACCATGTATAGCTAACTCCAATATTACTGCATATAGAGTGTCTATGGTTGTTCCAAATAATATATATACATGGGTCGATATGATATGTCAAAACATTTGCATACGTGTCTATGGTATCCCAAGATTATATAATATATTAGAATACATGTATAATACAATATAAGTTAGCTAGGATATGATTTGTATAGATTTGTTAAACATTTCCCGTAGCTAAAAAGATCAAAAATATCCAATCTTGTTTTACCCATAACTTCTTCATTTTAAATCCGTTTTGAGTGAATTAAATTTCTATGGTTTCATATTGAACTATAATTTAAGAATCCAAACAGAAAAATTATAGGTTTATAGTCGGAAATTTAAATTACATGTCAATTACTAAAGAGGTAGTCATTTCCGTCGAAAGAACGACATCTTGATGACCATTTTGAAAAACATACTTTCACTTTGAGTTTAACCAAGATTTTTGGATATAGTTTCATGTTCATATGAAAAATCATTTTCCCAGAATAACAACTTTTAAATCAAAGTTTATCATAGTTTTTAATTATCCAAACCAAAACAGCCCCCGATTTCACTACGATGGCCTATATCCGATTTTATGGTGTTCATTGTGTTTTCAGGTTTTAAATCATTAAGTTAGCATATCATATAGATATAAAACATGTGTTTAGTTGATTTTAAAAGTCAAGTTAGAAGGATTAACTTTTGTTTGCGAACAAGTTTAGAATTAACTAAACTATATTCTAGTGATTACAAGTTTAAACCTTCGAATAAGATAGCTTTATATGTATGAATCGGATGATGTTATGAACATCATTACTACATCAAGTTTTCTAGATAAAACTATTGGAAATGAGAAAAATGGATCTAGCTTCAAAGAATCCTTGGATGGCTTGAAAGTTCTTGAAGCAGAATCATGACACGAAAACAGTTCAAGTAAGATTTTCACTCGAAATAAGATTGTTATAGTTGTAGAAATTGAATCAAAGTTTGAATATGAATATTACCTTGAATTATAAAGATAACCTACTGTAAATAACAAAGGTTCCTTGATCTTAGATGATTACTTGGAATGGATTAGAAAGCTTGGAAGTAGACTTGCAAACTTGGAAGTATTCTTGATTTTTATGAAACTATACTTATGGAATTTATGAAGAACACTTAGAACTTGAAGATGGAACTTAAGAGAGATCAATTAGATGAAGAAAATTGAAAAATGAAAGTGTTTGTAGGTGTTTTTGGTCGTTGGTATATGGATTAGATATAAAGGATATGTAATTTTGTTTTCATGTAAATAAGTCATGAATGATTACTAATATTTTTGTAATTTTATGAGATATTTCATGCTAGTTGCCAAATGATGGTTCTCACATATGTTATATGACTCACATGGGCTGCTAAGAGCTGATCATTGGAGTGTATATACCAATAGTACATACATCTAAAAGCTGTGTCTTGTACGAGTATGAATACGGGTGCATACAAGTAGAATTGTTGATGAAACTGAACGAGGATGTAATTGTAAGCATTTTTGTTAAGTAGAAGTATTTTGATAAGTGTCTTGAATTTTTTCAAAAGTGTATGAATACATATTAAAACACTACATGTATATACATTTTAACTGAGTCGTTAAGTCATCGTTAGTCGTTACATGTAAATGTTGATTTGAAACCTTTAAGTTAACGATCTCAATTAATGTTGTTAACCCAATGTTTATTATATCAAATGAGATGTTAAATTATTATATTATCATGATATTATGATATATTAATATATCTTAGTATGATATATATACATTTAAATGTCGTTATAACGATAATCGTTACATATATGTCTCGTTTCGAAATCCTTAAGTTAGTAGTCTTGTTTTTACATATGTAGTTCATTGTTAATATACATAATGACATGTTTACTTATCATTTATCATGATTAAACATAGTGTAACAATATCTTAATATGATTCATATGTAATTAGTAAGACGTTGTTATAACGATAATCGTTATATATATATCGTTTCGAGTTTCTTAATTCAATAAACACAATTTTATGAATATAACTCATTGTTAAAATACCTAATGAGATACTTACTTATCATAATATCATGTTAACTATATATATAATCATATATATGTCATCATATAGTTTTTACAAGTTTTAACGTTCGTGAATCACCGGTCAACTTGGGTGGTCAATTGTCAATATGAAACTTATTTCATTTAATCAAGTCTTAACAAGTTTGATTGCTTAACACGTTGGAAACATTTAGTCATGTAAATATCAATCTCAATTAATATATATAAACATGGAAAAGTTCGGGTCACTACAACTCTTACATTCTATCTAAACTATAAACACATCAAGAACATATTTTCTTGATAGTCCTATCTTTTCCCTTGAATTTTGGTAATTTAACCAATCAAGATCGTGCTGTTTCAATCTCTTAGATTATTAGTCATGTTCATTTGAAATTTCGTACCTACGAATTCTGGACCATTATTCGCTTGACTTAAAGTCGGGAAGAGAAAACAAAAGGGATGGAACTCCAAAATATAAAGGAAATGAATAGGGTTGATTTATAGTAAAATATCCGACAAAGAAATTGAGGCAGATCATCGCATTTAACCAAAGATGATCCAAATTTCCTTAATTATCGAAGAACCAAATCTTATTACGAAGATTTTCTCTAAATTCCTTGATTTCCGAAAATCAACCGTGACTACGTCATCAGACAAAACAAATCTGCATTCATTCATTTCACTCTTTTGTGATAGCTTCATTCGTACTCTTCGAATAATTGACTTGTTTTATCTATATTACTGAATAATGATAAAACTCTATTTTACCAGCTCATATTCATCATGAAAACCTACTTATTGTCAGCCATGACCATCCTAATCAAATTTCGGGGCAAAATTTCTTTAACGGGTAGGTACTGTGACGACCTGGAAATTTCCGACCAAATTTAAACTTAATCTTATTATAATTTCGACACGATAAGCAAAGTATGTAATGTTGAGTCTAGAAAATTTTGAAACGATGTTCATATATTCAATTGACCTTCGACTGCTCTCGACGATTCACTAACAAATAATTGTAAATAGATATGTGTGTATGTATGTATAAATAATAATTCGAAATATAATTTGAAATATTATATGTTGTTGATATTTTAAATTAATAAAATAAAAATAGGATATTATAATAATTATTATTTAAAATATATCACTATATATAAATAAAGTATATTAAAAATAAATATTAAATGCTTGTAATACTCGTTTGATGTTTCGATGGATATTAAGCAAGTTAAATTCAAACTTATATAATTTTAAAATAAACGGTGATCCGAAAAGGAGTTTTATAAATTATAGGCTTATTAATAATAAATTTAGAAGTTATTTGATAAATGTTAATAATAACTATATTTTACTTAGGGTTGGGAGTGAATAATTAATGTAATTTTTATTTAATAATTAATGACTTAATTTTATACCATAATGACCAAAATAAATAAATATAGTTAATTTAAAAATATGGGATTTTTTGAATACTTTTATCCACTGATTAACAACGGAGTACGAAATTTAGTCCGTAAATGATGACGGCTAACAAAATAACACGTTTCTAATTCTATATTATATGAAAAGTGGATTGTTACTGTGCATGATTGATAAATTAGAATAACTGTTTCGCTTGTGAATCAATTAATCAAACTACCATCTATCTATTTATATATATAATATACATATTATAAATACTGACATATGAATCAATCAAATTATGATATATCATATTACTGTGTTGTGTTGTTAACCGTTCCTTTCAATCTCGAGCTTTCAACATACTTCTTTTATTTTCTTATTTATTTATATACTACTAGACCCTTACTCCACTTGCAACAACTACTCATCAAACCACTTTTCTGCATTTTTTTGTGAACCACAAATGGAGTGGGTTCTTAATACAAGTTTTAGATTAAATTAAATGGTTCCCATGGAAGAACAAGGAGCTTGTGAAGAGTGCACCACCAATTATCTCGTGATGCAAAAAGGAACGAGATCCATCGTTGAGTGTTACCACCTTTTATCCTCAAACCGTTCCACTTTCTTTTTCTTTCTTTTGTTTGATCATGCTCCTGTTTCCTTGTTCAATTACAGCAAAATACACCAAGATCACCACACCATCATATCGATCAACTCACCACTTAAACGTCATTCATCAACTACTGCTTATATGTTTCGATTTAAACCATTAAAAACCATTTTGAACACCACCATATATCATCGTTAATCTTGCATATTTTGTTTTTCTGTTTACGGATTCATCAACAAAACCACCATGAACCAACAAGCTACCACCCCATCGCTAACTATCATCACAAACCCACCACCTTCACATCTACTTTTGTTTCATTCTGTCGACTCAAACATCCATCACAACCGTATACTAACCTTAAACCACTGTACCACCTTCCATTCTCATAAGACATCACTATTATCATCTCATTAATTTCTCTCTTTCTGTTTCCATTTAAATCACAAACCATCATCACTTACGTATTTTCTTCCTATTTCTTGTTTAAACCCAACCACTAATAACCACTTACAAACCGTCACCATCTTGATCACAACTTTGCACAATCACCATCCTAACTCGTATAGTTTTAACGACCACCACCAAACCCCTTAAACCGTTACCTTAATCGAGCTCATATAATGATTCTGTTTCCACTTGAGCCGTAGCCATGTCACCACCTCCATCGACAACAGTCACATTCAAACACCACATCACCATTTTTTTGTTTTGTTTTCACTTCTGCTGCTATACGTGCGTTGCCTTCTACTTCTACTCGACTGTTGTGACTATTATTTAAGCTAATATGTTCTGCTGCACAGCGAGGCAGGTTGATGCCACACATACATATTTTTTTTTTATGCTCATGAAATAACAATGATGATATTACTTGAATTATGATAAATGATGATATTAATACCGATACATTACTTGTGCGAATAAAAAAAAATGAGTGGAGGGGTCATAAGGGAGACGTTTTCCTTGGATTCTAATTTCCACTTGCAGCAAACTTTTTATATAAATTTAATAAAAAGCAAACCCACAACAATGATTGTGATTCGGTTGTCATATTAGACTTAATATCTTCGATCGTGAGTTGGTTATCGTGGTGGGCTGAGAAGCTATACATAAGGATGATGTTGGTTAACAATGAGATTTATAATGATGACGCCAATAGAAGTTAGGAATTAAGTATGATGATGATCATGATTATGATATTGATGATAAAGATGTCGATGATTTGATGATGATGATGGAAACGATCGTGAGATGTTCGATGCTAATAAACATGATGATTATGATTACGGTTACCATGTTTATTATGATAATAAAGTTATATGATTTTGATGATGATCTGATGACGACTTAATAGGGATCGATTGATACGGTAATATTTTTTTTTATGTTGTTGCTGAGTCAGACGAACCAAATGATGCACCCACATATCCTATTTTGATTACTGGACTCCTTTTGCTGTTGGGCTGCCATGTTGTTGGGCTGCAGGAACTAGTGTTGGGCTTGGGAAATTGTATTTGGGCTTCAAGTATTAACGGGCTAAAATAATTAAGCTAGGCGTTTAATTCAGAAATGAAATGGACGGTTCAATGGTTAGACGTGTTATGGATTAGCAAGTGGTCACGGGTTCGAGTCCCGTCTGGAGCATTCTTTTTAAGAGGGTATACCTTTTTTTTCTTCTCCCATTTCCATTATTATTATTATTATTATTATTATTATTATTATTATTATTATTATTATTATTATTATTATTATTATTATTATTATTATTATTATTATTATCATTATTATTATTATTATTATCATATCATTATTAGGAAAATAAGTATTATTATTAATTAAAATTACCATGTTATTAAGATTAACATTATTAGTTAAATTATTATTTTTATCATTATTATCATAATTAGTATTATTATTACTCATTATTAGTATTAGGTATTATTAACAATATTATTGTTTTCATTATAAAAATAAAATAATTTATTAGTATTATTATTAAAGATTATCATTATCATTTATTATTAGTATTATTATTATTTATAAAGTTATTATTATTAGTAAATTCTTATTTTCAAAACTATCATTTTAATGAATAACTATATATAACATATAATTAAAGATATAATATAAGTATACGTTTTAATACATATATGAATGATATAGGTTCGTGAATCAGAGGCCAACCCTGCATTGTTTAGTTTCGTCGTATGAATATTTTTACTACAAAATATTGTATTGTGAGTTTCATTACTCCCTTTTTAAATGCTTTTGCAATATATATTTTTGGGACTGAGAATACATGCGCTTTTATAAATGTTTTACGAAATAGACACAAGTAATTGAAACTACATTATATGGGTGAATGATCGAAGCCGAATATGCCCCTTTTGCTTGGTAGCCTAAGAATTAGTAAACCGATCTACTAATTAACGCGAATCCTAAAGATAGATCTATTGGGCCTAACGAACCCCATCCAAAGTACCAGATGCTTTAGTACTTCGAATTCGTTTTTATCATGTCCGAAGGATTTCCCAGAATGATAGGGGATATTCTTATATGCATCTTGTTAATGTCGGTTACTAGGTGTTCACCATATGAATGATATTTTTGTCTCTATGCATGGGATGTATATTTATGAGAAATGAAATTGAAAATCTTGTGGTCTATTAAAATGAAGAAAATGATCGTTTATGATAAACTAATGAACTCACCAACCTTTTGGTTGACACTTTAAAGCATGTTTATTCTCAGGTATGAAAGAAATCTTCCGCTGTGCCTTTGCTCATATTAAAGATATTACTTAGAGTCATTCATGACATATTTCAAAAGACTTTGCATTCGAGTCATCGAGTTCTTCAAGATTATTACTAAGTCAATTATTGTTGGATATATTATGAAATGGTATGCATGTCGTCAACTTTCGATGAAATGAAAGTTTGTCTTTTAAAAACGAATGCAATGTTTGTAAAATGTACCATATAGAGGTCAAGAACCTCGCGATGTAATCAACTATTGTGAGTCGTTTATAATCGATATGGACCTCGTCCAGATGGATTAGGACGGGTCATTAGAAACATGCTTATGTAAGTCAATTTTTTCGACTAACCAAATATCAAGGGTGGTCATTTTCTCGTCACTATGCCTCCGGCAGTTGACCGTGTTCGCAATGAAGCGGTCAATGACCCGGAGTTTGTGGGTCATAAGGGTTGTTGCAATTTCCTTACCCGGCCTATAATGCGCATTACTAATGCGGTACCATGCGTTACGAAGTTCAGCCTCGTCGGGTAGATATTGGTCACAACCAAATAAGTAGTTCTCGAGATCTTCCTGATCATCAAACTTGCCATAAATGCCTAATGCCTTACAAAAATCCCAAACACTCATGTGATGACTATCCCCCTAGATGAAACCAAAGATATTCGGGGTCGTCAATATCGGTAATCCTCGGGTTGAACATAAGAGTCGATAGGAACTCACGAGTTAAAGTCGGATAAACAAGCTCATTGAGCGTGAATAGTGGTTCCCAAGGAGAGAGGATCTTTTTACCGCATTTAACGTGGAAAGCCCTTTTCATTTCCTCATACATGCCTGCTTGGCGAAGGGGTCCCCACTTAACATATTTGGCTACATGCACATCATTATTGATTCTACGCTCCATATTTCTCCTAAACTTCGAGTTCATCAAAACCCTTTGCAAGTAAGGTTGGTTTGTTATCATACGAATATCGTCGGGGACTTGAGGTTGTCGTGCTTGTTGCGTTGGCTCATAGTCAGAGTCAGAACCCGCTGCTTCTTCCGTAGCTGGAGCTTTACCCCTACCCCTACCACGAAAAATATTCAACCTTCCCCTTTTGGCCAGTTGCTTGCCCTTACCGTGCGATGAAGTATCTTCTTTAGTCTGCAAAGACATAATAAGGAACAACATAAAACAATATCGTTATCATTAAAGCATAGTGTTTCATTCATTTGATTAATCCAATTCGTCCCAAAGTTGCACACTTTACTAAATGCAAGTCATCAATAAAACTCAAAAGCTACATCATTTAAACAAGCATGCATAGCATTCATTACTTAGATTTATAATCCACAAGCATAGTTAACATGACTCAATTGCACAAAGTCAAACTCTAGTCAAAGTTAAAAATTCAAAACGAGCATAAGACTAGGAATATGCATTCAAGTGTAGCAATCGGTCATTCTATATCAATCTCAGTTTCAAACAAACAAACTTTAATCACAAAGCTACTCCAATTGGTCAAACTTAGTTAAAGTCAAAGAATCAAGAACCCTAATTTCAAATTAATCGCATACAAACATGAAAGTTGGATTCTTTTTTATCTAGACATGTTATACGATCATATAATAACCAATTGCATCAATACATTCTCAATTAAAGCTCACATTCGAAAACCCCCAAATTGGGATGAACCCTAAAAAATTCAAGTTGCAAATTTGTGAAATTAATCATGCAAATCATTTTAGAAAGCATGGCAAGAACAAGAATCCATCACCAATTTAGCATAATCATCATTAATTGTGCATAAATTCAAAGACAAACATAAACATGAACATGGTAGAAATCGTGCAAAAATTTGTAAATACGGAGTAATGTAGCATGAAATCTTACCTTTGTGCAAGAATTCTTTACAAAATATGTTAGATTGATGCTAGGGTTCTTGGCCGGTTTGGGAGAAAATAATTGAAGTGGCTATGTGAAAATGAGTATAGAATGCAAAAATTTTGAATTTAAATCAGCTAGGTGCGCCGCACTGGTAAATTGTGCGCCGCTCCTTAACACTCAGGGGACTGGTGCGCCGCACCTTCAAGGTAGTGCGCCGCACCTTACAACTTGGGAAACTGGTTGGGCTGACTGATGTTGATTTTTCAAATTTTAGGCTTACGGTGCGCCGCACCTTATAACTGATGACAGTTTCAGCTCAATTTTATCAATATTCAACCCAACACTTAGCCAATTTAAGCACAAGTTCAATTAAACAAGCTATTTTTGGTCTTTTATGTTTTCCCAAATGCATGAAATGCTATCTAAATGCAAATGCAACTTAAGAAAAGAAAATATCATACAACCTACATGAAATGCAACTAATATGAGCTATTTACACGATTGTGGAAACTGTTTTACGAGTCTATCACCCGACTCCATTCCACTTGAGTGTTTAACTTCCCTTTGAGCTAAGGGAACCACCACCTTGATAACCATCATCTAACATCAACAACAACCAATTGTCCATCACCTTAGCCTCATTAATTAATTCCTTAAGTTTCCCTTTCTCGCTTTTTGATAAGTTTGATACTAGGCATTTTCTCAAGTGCTCATCTTTCTTGGATGAGGCATGATGTACCCGCCCATATAATTTCCTCATAGACTTGTCAATGACATCAATTTGGTCTTTAGGGTCTACTTAAGGTCTCTTTGGTCAACTCTTTACCACACTTAGTTGGTGAACCAACTTGAGTTGTGCTTTTAGTGCATTGTACACTAGCAACAATTTGTGGTGTGGTTAGGGGCATTGGTGCAATTTGGTGTATTTACTATGAAAATTCGTGCACTTGCCTTTATCTCTAATGGTTAACTTTCCGGTTCTAAAGTCAAAGAAAGATCTCGCGGTTGCCAAAGATGGTCTTCCCAAAATAAGGGGCACAACCGGATCTTCCTTTATGTCCACAATAACAAAATCAACCGAAAACTCCATTTCACCTACTTTCACAATTATGTCTTCGGTGATCCCAACACTAGGGCTAATGGATTGGTCAATTAGCTTTACTCCCATTTTTGTGGGTGAAAGGTCACCTAGGCCTAACCTTTGATATATAGAATAGGGCATAAAGTTGATGCTAGCCCCCGAGTCGGCTAAGGATGTAAACATCTCCGACCCGTTCATATTGCATGGGATGAGGAAAGGCCCGGGATCACTCATTTTTGGTGATAGGTTACATTTCTTTAAAATCCCATCACACTCCCTTTTTAGGAAAGTGGTGGATGCTTGCTCGCATTCTCCCTTCTTGGCCATGAGTGACTTCAAAAATTTCCCATAATTGGGCATATTCTCGAGCACCTCCGCCAAGGGGAGTTTAACATACATATTCTCATGTTCGGTTAAGGTTGACTTACAATCCACATCCTTTGGATGTGTAGGAGGCAATGATTGAGGATATGGGACCGGTGTCTCATATTTCTCATTTTTTGACGTAGCAAGAACCTCGACCTCGTTCTTTTGCCCCTTTGCATTCAAAACTTTTCCTACCATTGACCCTTTTTCTATCTTGCTTAATTCAATCTTCTCAAAATCACTTCCCAATTACTTGTATGTTGACTCGGTAGCTTCCATTTACATCACACTCTTCACACTATAGGGAATGTACTCCGCTACTTCCGAATCATCCAAAAACTTAAATACTCCAAGCTCCATTGTGTTGATTCCAATGCTTTACCCATATCAAACTCCTTTTCTTCAACATTGAATGTAAAAACATGAGGACATTCTTGTTGCTCTTCTTCTTTGATTGACGTAACTGAGTTCACTTGAGCATAATTTAGATTGGGTATGGAATTTGATGAGCTTGCTTGGTTGTTGCTTTGATTGTGATTGTTGCTCTTGATAGGAATGACTCTTGTGTTGTTGTGGTTTTGGTTTTGTTAGTTTTGGTGAGATTGTTGATTGTTTTGGTTGTTGTTGTAATTGTTATTTGGGTTGACTTGTATGTTAGATGGTAAAGTGCCTTGAGGTCTCTCGGCGACTTGGTTTGAAAGTCTTCCAACGGTGCTCTCAAGGAGGATTGTTGATGTCTTAATTGTTGCTTCAAGAACTCATTCTCCTTGGTTAAAAATGCTTTGGTTGTCTCCACATTCTTAATGTAATTTTGCATCATCTCCTCTAGACTCTTTGAAGGTTGGGATTGTTGAGTGTTTTGTTGGTTTTAACCTTGGTTATTTTGGTTTTTACTATAACCTTGGTTTTGATAGCTTTGGTTGCCTTGATAATTTGAGTTGCTTTGGTTGTTATAAGGTTGAGTGTTGTATGGTTGTTGGTTTTGTGATTGGAAGTTGCTGTTTCGGTTTGGTTATAATTTGGGTTGTAACCTTGGTTTTAGTTTTGGTTTGTAAATCTGGGTGGTGGGTTGGTTTGAGTGTTGAAAAAGACTTGTCTTTGGTTAGGATTGAAGTAGCCTTGGTTTAACGAACCGCTACTTTGATAATTTTGATTACTCACATAGTTAACATGAGCATCTGAGTTCATGGGAATATCATCCAAGTCAATATGGTTGCATTGGTTGATTTGAGGACAATTCTCTGTAAGGTGAGGTCCATCGCATCTTTCACACCCTACTTGCGTCGCGCCAATAGATTGTTGTAACTTCTTCAAATCTTTCCCGTATAATTGAAATTGATTATTCAAGCTAGCAAGCGTGACTTGACCATTATCACTCTCCACTTGAGCTACACTTTTCTTGGTAAATCTCGAGGTGAAGGGGTCCACTCATAGGTGTGAACCGAGATGTCTTCTAACAAGGTTTCGGCCGCATTTGGTGATTTATACATAAAGACTCCTCCCGCGGAGGAATCAAGAGTTTGTCTTGTCAATGGATTAGTGCCCCGGTAGAACGTGTTGATGTTCTCTTTCTCTGTCAATCCGTGTGGTGGACAAGCTCTCAACATCTTTTTAAAACGTATCCATGCATCATACATAGACTCATCACTCCGTTGAGCGAATGCGTTGATCTCCATCCTAAGGCGTTCTTTTGATGGTGGGAAGAAGTGATTGATAAAAGCATCACTTAAATCTTGAAAAGTCCTAATCGAGTCGGAAGGTAGATTTCTTAACCAAACTATCGCATCACCTTATAGAGTAAAGGGGAATGCCCTTAACTTATAAGCATCATCGGTAACATCTTTGTGCTTATAGATATCGCAAATATCGTTGAATTGTTGAAGGTGTTCGAAAGGATTCTCTTCCATTAACCCATGAAATAGCACATCTTTAATCATTGTGAAGAAATTACCTCGATCTTCCAATTTTCGGCTCCGATAGGCGGTTTAGTAATAGCCGGAGGCACCACCGTAGGTGCAACCAACCTAGCGTTCCACATTGGTGTGTCATTTGGATCAACTTATTGTTCTTGATTAACTAACAGTGGGTTGTTGGGAATACCATGACCGAATGGATTATCCACATTGTGAAGTGGTTGACCGTTACCATCGATCTTTTCTAAACAAAATGGCAAAACCTCGAAATTTCTCTTTAACACCCTTTCTTCTCTACGCTTATAAACCTCGTGAACGTGTCTTTTCGAATCGGAAAATGGATGTTTGAACTCTTTATCCTTTTGGTATCTCCTTTTCATACACCACGGTACCTAACCTTCGATCACAACATAAAAACAATCGGTTTTCCAAACATAAATATATATATAAACAAGAAAAGTAACTTTTGTAAGGATAAATCCTTACAAAAGGATCGAACAATTAAAAGCTTAAACCAAATATTCAACTAGCTAACCGCTCCCCGGCAGCGGCGCTAAGAAAGTGTGATGCATGTTGCACAATACATCGATTACCTTCAAATTTATACAAGATTCAAACACTACAAATAAGCACACAAAACTAACGAGCACTAAAGACCCGATTATTATAGAACTGTTTGTGTAAGTATTCGTTTCAAGTTCGTCCCAAGCGAGCGGTGTAAGTTGAATAATTGAAACTATTAATTGTCCTAGGGTTTATTTGATTCGGGGGTTTTGATTGATTTTAACTATCATCTAAACTTGCACAAATAAACAAAGCTTAAACTAAAAATTATAACTAGCAACAAGTAGCAAGTAACTAAATATTGGGATCTAAATCAATTAACTAAGCAGTGTTCACTTACCTAATCCTCTCTATGTTTGGATTGCCCCATTTTACCCAATTTGCTATCGCATTAGTTGTTGAACTATTAGATGTTTAGCATCACTACCAAACCTTAATCAAATCACACTTTGCGAACTCACATATGCATCGTATTCTAAGATCAAGTTAGCTATGAGCGGTCATTGAGATTATGCTTGAGTTGAAATCACTTAGAAGCCTTTAACTATCAAAATCACTTAAGATAATCGAACACTACTATGTTGACTAAAGGACAATTGAAAACCAACACAAACTAAGAATACAATCACTTGTAATCCCCAATTTAGTTGTCTAGATCACTTAAAGTGTTGAAGCACAAATTGTTTCACTACACAAATCACTTAGAGAGCTACACAATCTATGTAACCAAAGTAAAACCTAAAATAAATGCATAGCAATGAATCTATAGCTAACACAATAATACTTGCTCATGTATTTCATTCAAATAACTTTATTCAACAAATTTGGGGCAAAATCCTTACACTAGAGATTCATAGATAAGGAAACACAATCAAATTAGCCATGCACGGCTAAAACTACACTAATCAAAAGCATTGAATCACAAATAAACATCATGTTAAACTATTACAAGTATTCAAATCAAAACTAGAGAAATAAAGGTGGAAATTACAACCCAAATGAGAAGACTAAGTAGATCTAATGATGTGATTGCATGAGCTTTTGCTTGATCCTCTAAATTAGCCTTAATCTCCATTTGGATAATGAAATTAGACTATTTTGGGTGAAAATCGTGACAAAAACTGCAGCTTTCTCTTTTAGAACCCTATCTTATGCCTTTTATACTTTGCAAAATTCTGCACCCAAAAGCAGCGAGGTGCGCCGCACCTTATAATGTGGGACAAGGTGCGCCGCACTCTAAGGCTGGTGCGCCGCACCCCAAGGCTGGTGCGCCGCACCTTATAACTGGAATTATGATCTTCAAGTTCTGAATTTGAAATTCGGCTTTTTAGTGTTAAGGTGCGCCGCAACACTCTGCTGCACTTTCAAAATCTTCATTTTTCACTTGAAATTGTCCATTTTTCAATCCCTTTTCATTTTGGATCATGCCCTGCACTTTGGTTCACTAATTTGACTAGATTTTGGTCAACTTTACACCAATATGAGTTTTTAGCCTTGAACCGACACTTTTGCGCAAATATATAACTTTCGGGCTCAAAGATCCTAAAAACAGAATGAAATGAGATAGATATTGCGAGGTAACACGTGTATAATTCGAGCAATATTACCCCCTTTTGCTTGAAATTTTTTTACGTGGTCCTTATATCCCCACTGAAATAGTCGACCATATTGCTGCAACAGAAGATGCTCCTGACACTGAAGCTAGAGAGGTTGTTCTCCTTCCAACACATTAGTAGGATGAGGATAAACGTCGTTCAAGTCTTGACCTCAAAGTTAAAACCATTATAGCTATCTCTCTCCCTAATCATCAGGGTCGAGCCTGAGAATTTGGATGCCCGGTGCGAAATGGTCAATTATATGCCCCTATCAAAAATTGAAATAGCACAACACAATTCTTTTAGTGTTTGGAACCTAGTTAAGCTAGACGACCCATCTCTACGCCAATTTTTTTTAGTAAACATAATATAGTTTTCTTTCTTTAGAGGCTCGCAGCCACATGCCCAACTCTATGCCTCTTTTAATGGCACACAAAAAATAAATAATGAAAATACAATTTTCTTTATTTGTTCTTTAATCTTGAGTTTTTATTGTGTATTTGTGTCTTGATTCTTGAAGAATGAAGATGAGCAGATGATGAATGACCGCAACAAAAGAAAAAATCTAGTGAATACTTTGATCAAGGTTTAGGAAATCCACAAGTTTAGAGGTGTTTAGATGCCCAAAAGGTAGAATCAAGAATCAATTGTTTTTGGATGCCTAACCTTAGTTGTTTTAAATCCATTTATTTTTTTTATTTTTTTGGCAAAAATATTAATATGTATATTATAGCAGACCCGAAGATCTGGTGGTACAACAGTGGGTAGATCGTGACGATCTGAACATAACTGGTCACAAATGACCAAAACACATTGACCATCGCTCTGATCGTTCTAAACAATATGAACGACTAAAAATAACAGAACGAGCCCAATTGAATTACAATTACAATATAATGAGATTACATAAAATCAAAATCACCATACCAAAGCCTACACACATACACATAAATCCGACCCGTAATCAACCTCGCATCAATACCCCGCAGAAACTGCAAATTGTGCCCAATCACCGGGCAACCCAAGAAAACCTAACCCGAGGCCTATTTACCGAAGTCAACTAAGTCAACAACACCGGCAACAACATCAAGCCCATAAGAATCTCAACGACGGGAAAAATGGAATGAACGAACAATACTCGTGGCAGCCAAGCAGATCCAAATGCAGAATCAACCCGTAAAGGAGCCAATCATCTTCACCAATTTTCTAAGAACATTAACAAACCCCCAGACTTAAGTGGTCCAACAGCAGCCTCCGGGAGTCGCCAGCAACAACCGGCGACCGCCCGCGACAACCAACCACCACCAACTCCATTTTAAGTTACCAACCACCACTAGGGCCGACAACAACTAAAACAGTTGTCGTCAGCCACTACCGGCCGCCAGACAACAACCAATGGTAGTTAGCGGTGGTCGTCAACCACATTCTGTCATCTCCTTCAACCGCCGAGAACAAGTAGCAGCTGCTCTCAACCACTCAAGGCCGTGAGCAGCCACCTCCACCCCTCAATAGTCTCCAGTGTCGGCCGAACCACCGAGATCTGCCTGATTTCAACACAAAAGACGATCCTCATAAACCCCACCAAATCCAACCCACCTCCACTTAAAACCAAAGCCCAACTTAGTGAGATGTAGAGTTCAAAGCGGAACTCGTCGCCTACAACCCAAACCGAGAAGAGAAACAGCGAAGGAGACAAAGACAAGACACAGCAAGGCTTAGCTACCACCGCCGGAGTTGCCACCGAACAGACACACCAAACCCAAACGGTTTCCAGAGTCCGAGAAGGATTCGTCGCCTGAAAACCAGAGAAGATACCGGAGCATAAGATCGACACGAAAAGCCGCCGAATAAGGAACAGAGGACCTTTATTCTTGACGGAAAGCTTAAAAACGCCGAACCACTGGCGAGATGCCGGTGGTCCGAGAGGACATCAGCACCGTAACCTTCAAACCGTTAAAGAAGAGAGAAGCCGGCTGGATAGATCGGAAGATAGAAGTGCTGGAGAAGAAAGATGGTTGAAAAAATAGATCTGCACAAAAGCCTAGGTAGGGAGCAATTTGTTTTTAGAGAGATAAAGTTTTTGTCTTTTTAAATCCATTTATTATTATTTTTTTAAATCAATTTATTTATTATGGGCTTTGCTTTCTAATTTGGTATAAAGGGTATATGTGAGCTAAAATTATGGATTAAAATGAGTCCAGTAGAGATGAAATTGAACTTATAAATTGTTGCCCACATATTTTGTTGCCCGATGCGGTCGTCCACCCCTCACGGCCTCATGCCCGGCTCTGCTAATCATGTGTTTAAGATGATAAAAGGGAAGCTCACTGTTAAATCTATAATTGATTATCTTGATATCACTTATAAGAGTAGAGACGAGGTTAGACAAAACAAATTACCATATTAACTATTAAACAAAACTTATGAATAGTACCAGGGGTATTTCCGTCTTTTTACTTTTTTCCCCCCTTTTCCCTTCTTCCTTTCAAGTAACATCACAAAAGCCCCCCACACTTTGTTCAAAAAATAAAATCGGCCCCCAACACAGGGGGTAAAAGCGTCAAATCAAAATTTTTATACAAAAATTACCATATTAACTATTAAACAAAACTTATGAACAGTACCAGGGGTATTTCCGTCTTCTCACTTTTTTTTTCCCCCTTTTCCCTTCTTTCTTTCAAGTAACATCACAAAAGCCCCCCACACTTTGTTCAAAAAATAAAATCGGCCCCCAACACAGGGGGTAAAAGCGTCAAATCAAAATTTTCATACAATTAACTATTAAACAAAACTTATGAATAGTACCAGGGGTATTTCCGTCTTTTCACTTTTTCCCCCCTTTTCCCTTCTTTCTTTCAAGTAACATCACAAAAGCCCCCCACACTTTGTTCAAAAAATAAAATCGGCCCCCAACACAGGGGGTAAAAGCGTCAAATCAAAATTTTCATACAAAATTTACCATATTAACTATTAAACAAAACTTATGAACAGTACCAGGGGTATTTCCGTCTTTTCACTTTTTCCCCCCCTTTTCCCTTCTTTCTTTCAAGTAACATCACAAAAGCCCCCCACACTTTGTTCAAAAAATAAAATCGGCCCCCAACACAGGGGGTAAAAGCGTCAAATCAAAATTTTCATACAATATCTTAAATAAACTCCACTCAAATATTCAACAGGTCATATCTTCTCGCTCGCAACGAGTTGAATTTTTCCGACACCATCCTTAAACTCGAAATAATTTTATGAACACAATGTCACTAACTATACGCAAAACGGACACTTTTAAAAAAACGCTAAATATTTAGGATACTTTTCATATATGTTGATTTTTCACTCGCAAGCTCCGTAACTAAACACAATAAAATACATTAAAAATCGAACCCCCGGCGCGAAGCGAGGGTTCGAAAACTAGTTAATAACTATATTTCTCTATTAATATGGAATGGAGGAGTAATAATAAAAAAAGCTAAACAATCCTTGAAAAGATTATCTACTTATGACATGCCGCATGATAATTGTGAGGTTACAAAGGGTCTGCCGAATATTAAGTGTAGGGTTAGATATGAAAGAATGAATTAGTTTAGGGACTACATATGATAATTTCCAAGAAAGTTAAACGGCGTCTACTCTTTCACCGTTAGTTCCCTGCGTTTCTTTTTTGGTGTTCCCTCCGATCGCCCCTTCCACCAGATCTCCGCCCTAATTACATCCCTCAGTCGGAGGCACAACCATCGCCACTTACTAAACCCTAATTTATCTCCATTTTTATTTATACTATCTTCAATTATCCATAGTAAGCCAATTCCTGACCAATTATCAATTATTATAGGTTCCAGAACTTTAATTGTCTATATACTGCTTAATATGTAATGATCAGTTATAGCTGAGCTAGGGTTTATGATTTTTTATATACTTATCGTATTTAGTTTACGTGTTTAATTGCAGTTTAGATTATCGTTAGTTAGCTAAAGTTATGACGAGGTTTCATGTCAATGGTAAAGTAGTTGATACTGTTGATTTGTTGAGGAAAAGGCATTGGCCGTGGCGATTCGATTCATGGCCGTTTGCGATATTATATGCGACATGGATGATCGTTATCGTACCTAGTTTTGATTTCATTGATGCTTTTATAATGCTTGGTGGTTTATTAGCTGTCCACATATTGGTGGTTCTCTTTACCGTATGGTCCGTAGATTTCAAATGTTTCGTTCAGTATTCAAAGGTTAGTGGTGTTCTGTGTAATTTTTGTTGTGTGATGTTGTTTGAAATCGACGATCATTGGGAATTGGATTATGAAAGTAAGTACAATGCTTTTAATTTTTGTTTTTGTAGGTTAAAGATATTAATCAGGCAAATGCATGCAAAATTACTCCTGCTAAATTTTGTGGTTCTAAGGAAGTAGTACCACTTCATTTCCGAAAGGTTGTAACTTCAAAAACTTGTACTCTTAGTATTACATCATCTTATGTTATATTATATGGGAACTAGTTGCAAGACTGGTTGAATTTCGATCAAGTTATTTGTACAGTGGTTTGGCAGATAGCGTATAGAAGTTCATAGATTATAGACTAGAAAATGCCGCTTTTTTTACAAATTTTTTTTTGTTGAAGTTAGATGTATCAATTGTTTGACATCGACATGTTTTTGCTTTTATCAGCTGGGAGGGTCTACGAGTGAGGAGATCTATTTTGATTTCCGTAAGCAGTGTTTCATTTATTCAGATGAGAAGAAGAGTTTCTGTAAGCTTCCTTACCCATCAAAGGAAACTTTTGGTTACTATCTCAGAAGCACTGGACATGGTACTGAAGCTAAAGTTCAAGTTGCTGCTGAGAAGTGGGGACGCAATGTGTAAGTTTCTTTTCATTATACCAGTCCGTTTTATTGTTTGCTTTTGAACTAGTCTCTGGTGCTTTAAAATATATCAATTCTTGAGACGAGCTCAGCACCCCTCATGCAATATAAGGCCTGTTTGTTTTTCACATTATCTTGTCGTCAGTTTACAGCTTGCAACAATAAAAGAGCGTTGTATTGCATTATTTCATTCTTTTGTTTACTAGTTTCTGTCTTTTACTTTAATCATGGCTTGTGTGTAAACATGTGCATTTAAAAAGCAAAAATGGAGAGATTTCAACTGATTATACTACGTAGTTCTTTTTAGTTAGACACTGAGCTAATAACATGGTGATGCCATCAAACTCTAATTGAATTTTGATATCTTAACATAAACAGTGGTCTTATTTTTATAGGATAATGTACCACAACACTATTGCATGCATATTGATGCAGGCAGTATGTGTCTGCCTCACTATGCAGTTCACGATTGACTTATATTACAACCTGTTTCACCAACTCTATTTCTAGTCCTCTAGACAGATCCTCATTAGCAAAAATTTGATGATCACTTTTTGTTGGTATTTTCCAACGTATATTAACTTATATTTTCTTTTGTTTTTTATTCATTCGCTGCTTTTATCTTATTCAAATTTTATTGCATTAATATAGATTTGAGTATCCGCAACCAACATTCCAGAAACTGATGAAAGAGCACTGCATGGAGCCTTTTTTTGTATTTCAGGTTTGATATGATGTCTCCTGTTACTTGTGGCCTCACGTCACTTTTAAGAAACAAATCTTTCACATAACATATTTTTGACATCTGCTTGTGTTATCTTTTTTTTAATCAAGTGGTTATTGTTATTACCTTTGATCTGCAGGTCTTCTGTGTGGGACTTTGGTGTCTAGATGAATATTGGTATTACAGTCTGTTTACTCTCTTTATGCTGTTTATGTTTGAGTCAACAATGGCCAAAAGTCGATTGAAGACTCTGTCAGAGCTTAGACGTGTTAGAGTAGATTCTCAGATTCTAATGGCCTATCGTTGTGGGAAGTAAGTATGTTATCTGCATGAGAATTCAGTATTCGACCTATTTTTTAACAGTTTATACATATATATTTATTTGTTGACTTACCTTGACTTTTTCTATTGCAGATGGACAAAGGTAGCAGGGACAGAGCTTCTTCCTGGTGATGTTGTGTCTGTTGGTCGTGCTGCTGGTCAGGACGGAGAGGAAAAAGCGGTCCCCGCAGACATGCTTATTCTTGCAGGGAATGCTATTGTGAACGAGGCTATCCTCACAGGCGAGTCCACCCCCCAATGGAAGGTTGTGTATAATAATTTTTATTCAATGTCATATTCTGTTTTTGTATACAACTATAACTTATAACTTATGCATCCTTGTTTGTTTTTATGGGAGTGCACTTGTGTAAGTCACAATTTTCTGTGAACATGTAATAAATTGATGTTTTACAGGTGTCAATTATGGGCAGAGGACCAGAAGAGCGTTTGTCATCTAAAAGAGATAAAAACCATATTCTTTTTGGTGGCACAAAGATTTTGCAGCATACTCCTGATAAGGTTTGCACACTATGTTACATCCAATTCTGTTCTAAGCTTTAGTCAGCAGTTCACCATTAACGTTCTCCATTTATTCATTGCATCAGACCTTTCATATGAAAACTCCTGATGGTGGTTGTTTAGCAATTGTTTTGCGAACTGGATTTGAGACAACTCAAGGGAAACTGATTCGAACTATATTGTTCTCAACTGAGAGGGTAATATTGACAGTTTTAATATCCCAATTTCTGTATATAACCTATATAATTGATAAATTTGTATCTTTCAGGTTACTGCTAACAGCTGGGAGAGTGGACTTTTTATTTTATTTTTAGTTGTTTTTGCAATTATAGCAGCTGGTTATGTACTTAAAAAGGTAAACTCGTGCTTATTATCTCAACCGAGTGTGCGTACACTACTTCTGTTTTTAGGCATGTCTAAAGTATTACCATACATGATGTTGTAGGGGCTTGAGGACCCAAATAGGAGTCGATACAAACTTCTTTTGAGCTGTTCTTTAATTATAACTTCGGTTATCCCCCCTGAGCTGCCAATGGAGCTGTCCATAGCAGTTAATACATCTTTGATTGCACTTGCACGACGTGGTATTTTCTGTACAGAACCTTTTCGTATACCATTTGCTGGGAAGGTGAGCAAGGCTACTTTAGTCACTTCTGTATTTTCTTCTTCTTGTTATAAGTATTATATAATTATATACTATATACTATATACTATATACTTATACTATATACTTTATACTATATACTATATATATTGTTTTGCAGGTTGATATATGTTGTTTTGACAAGACGGGGACTTTGACGTCCGATGACATGGTATGTCAGTTAAAAATCTTGTTTTCACGTTAAAGAATTTTGTTAACAACTTAATTTGTGTGCTTATAATTTTAGGAATTTTCTGGAGTTGGTGGGTTGAGCAACGATACAGAGTTAGAGATAGATGCTAAAAAAGTGCCTACTCGCACTTTGGAAATTCTTGCTTCTTGTCATGCCCTTGTTTTTGTGGACAACAAGCTGGTATGCCATTTTTAAATAGGCAACTATTCTTTCTGTTGATGTAAATAGGCAACTATTCTTCTTAAGCATATTTGCATTATAGACTCTACACACTTTCAGCTGAAGTTGCAGTTTGTAATATGATGTTACAATATGCTATAAAGTTTATAATTCCATATCAAAAAGAAATTCTATTCAGAAAACAATTGAAGGTATAAGAACAAGCAAACATGCTATCTTTTTATTGGTTCCTTATGTTGACAAGACGACCCTTGCTGTGGTGAATGTTGATTGTGAGATGAAGACACTTTCTTGAAGATCTGTTATTATTACTCCCTTCGTCACAATTTAATAATCCATCTTCCAATAAATAGATAAAAATAATTAGGTAAGGTTAATATATGTCCCTACTTTATGCATGTAAAACAAAAAAGTAGCTATCATAATAGGTAAAACTGTAAAATGAACAAAAAGTACAGTGTAATAATGACATTTCTAAAACTATGTGTTTTTTGTCCATGGACTATTAAATTTGGACGGATGGAGTATTTGTTATGCATTGTCCTCGTGTTTTTATTCGACATGCCTTGTACCATGAGCTCTCCGATGCGTTCATGTCCTAGAACTTAATACCATATGTTATTAGGCATTGTAAAGTTTTCATTTTAAATTTATTTGGTTTGTATATTTATGCACATTCTATATCTTTATAGTAATATTGTTGGTTGTAGGTCGGTGATCCTCTTGAGAAGGCTGCAATCAAGGGGATAGAGTGGAGTTATAAATCTGATGAGAAGGCCATGCCTAAAAAGTAAGTATTTCATTATTCTCTTTTTCGTGACATATAATTTACGCAGTGTCCATATCACTTTTTGTGTAATCAAGTGTCCATATATAATTCCGTTAACAATGTTTGCAGGGGAGGTGGCAGTACGGTCCAAATTGTTCAGAGATATCACTTCGCGTCTCACTTGAAAAGAATGGCCGTTGTTGTTCGAACAGAAGAGCAGTTTTATGCTTTCGTAAAGGTATGTATAAAAGAGTACGCATCACTTATTTGTACTCAATTAAGTCCTCAGATATATGGTATGCTGCAATTCAGGGTGCTCCTGAGACCATTCAAGAAAGACTAAATGATGTACCCGCATTTTATGTGAACACATACAAGAGGCACACACGTCAAGGATCACGTGTCTTGGCTTTAGCATATAAGACTCTTCCTGATATGACGGTAACCTTTTTTTTCGTTTTTTTTTTTAAGCCGTATGTTTTATTGTTGTACATATGTATTCTCGCACAACACAATGGTTTCTTTTTTGTTCAACGGTTATAGGTAAGTGAAGCTAGAAACTTGGACAGGGAAGTAGTGGAAACTGGGCTCACTTTTGCTGGTTTTGCGGTATGTACACATATTAACAACTACTTTTACACAACGTCATATTTGCGTTTTTCTATTTCGTTGCATTGTATTTATCAGCAGTATGATTTCTTGACATGTTTACTGTCATCAAATCAACCTCAGGTATTTAATTGTCCCATCAGAGGAGATTCTGCCACTGTCTTGCTTGAGTTGAAAAAGTCTTCACATGATTTGGTGAGTGGCATCTAGTTAATATCTGTCATTGCGTTTTGATTATTAAAAAAAAAAAAATATAGATTTATTAGATAAATAGCAATGATTTTATTGGAAGTTCAATTAAAACATGTTTTTTTGCATTATTGTGTATGGGTCAAATCGGGTTGACCCAAAACTCTTTATGGCCTTCAGTTTTAACATTAAAATTTTCATGCTTGACTTTTTGGTTATATCAACAATTGTAACTGTTAGTGATTAGACATACCTCTAATGAACCCATTTACAGGGTTATAGCTACCTGAGTTTCTATATTGTGCTCTTATTGTGACTATTTTTGTGATCAGGTCATGATTACTGGTGATCAAGCACTAACGGCTTGCCATGTCGCTCGTCAAGTCAATATAATTTCACAACCTGCATTAATTCTTGTCCCCACAAAGAACAAGCAACAATTTGAGTGGGTTTCGCCCGATGAAACGGAAATTGTGAGCTATAGGTAACTTAAACACTATCTCTGTTTTCTTTGGGATACAAATTTCGTTCCAGATATTTATATATATGGTCGATGTTTGCAGTGAGGAAATGGTGGAGGCTTTATCTGAGGCTCATGACCTTTGTATTGGAGGTGATTGCTTTGAAATGTTGATTCAGACGTCTGCTGTTGCCAAAGTAATTCCTTATGCGAAGGTTGTAACTCTTTATCATTTTTCATAATTATAAATATCGGATCGGTAGTTTTTAAATGGTATCAAGCACCTTAGCTAATAAAGCTTTTTTCAAATGTCAGGTATTTGCGAGGGTGGCCCCGGAACAAAAAGAACTCATAATGACCACTTTCAAATCATCCGGAAGGATCACCTTAATGTGTGGTGATGGCACTAATGATGTCGGAGCTTTGAAGCAGGTAATGTTAAATCGCCCGTTTTAACCGCAACATGTCCGACCCACCCATTTTACCACCTCCTACATCTGATCATGTGCTATGTATTGACGTTATCTATTTTTTCAGGCACATGTAGGAGTAGCTTTATTAAATGCAGTACCTCCTCCATCTTCTAACGACAAGCCCTCATCAGAAACAAAACCAACTAAACCAAGAAAACCTAAAACCACCACCGAACCAAGTTCCAGCACCGTCACCCCTGCCGCCATTAACCGCCATCTGACACCAGCAGAGGTTCAACGCCAGAAACTAAAAAAGATGATGGACGAGCTAAACGAAGGAGACGATGGCCGGTCAGCGCCAATAGTCAAACTTGGTGATGCATCAATGGCGTCACCTTTCACCGCTAAGCACGCATCGGTCTCCCCAACCACCGACATCATCCGCCAGGGTCGTAGCACTTTAGTAACCACCTTACAAATGTTCAAGATCCTTGGACTTAACTGTCTTGCAACCGCCTATGTTCTTAGTGTCATGTACTTAGATGGTGTTAAACTAGGAGACGTTCAAGCCACAATTAGCGGTGTTTTCACCGCCGCCTTTTTTCTCTTCATCTCACACGCACGCCCGATGCCGACACTCTCCGCCGAACGGCCCCACCCGAACGTCTTCTGCTTCTACGTTTTCCTCTCTTTACTCGGTCAGTTTACAATGCATATACTTTTCTTGATTTCATCTGTGAAAGAAGCTTCAAAACACATGCCAGATGAATGTATTGAGCCAGACTCTGAATTCGAGAGTAATTTAGTCAACACCGTTTCGTACATGGTTAGTATGATGATTCAAGTGGCTACGTTTGCAGTTAACTACATGGGTCACCCGTTTAACCAAAGTATATCAGAAAACAAGCCGTTTAAGTTGGCACTTATGGGTGCGGTTGTGTTCTTTACTGTTATCACATCAGATGTGTTTCGGGATTTGAACGACTGGTTAAAGCTCGTGCCTTTACCACGCGAATTGCGGGACAAGCTTTTGTTATGGGCCGCGTTGATGTTCTTTGGTTGCTATACATGGGAAAGGTTCTTGAGGTGGGCTTTTCCTGGTAAAATGCCAACCATAAAAAAGTCAAAATCAGTTGATTCTAGCAAGAAAAAGTCTCAATAAGCGATCGATCATTTTTACTATACAGATTATAGAATCTTTTTGGCACTATAACTAGGTTCAGTTGTGTACTGATATGACAAAGTCCGGCGACTTTTGATTCACCATTTTTTGTTAGTTGTATATCTTGTGTACTTACCGTACCGAGGGATCATGAAATGTTATATCATTCTTTCTCAGTTTACAATGAACAAATGACGATAGTTTTAACAGTAAGCTAGCCTCTTATGAAGACCGAACAATGCTAAGTTATTGTTATATTCAAGTAAAGATATTTACATTTTGCTAGATTATGGTAATCTTAGGCAGTAAGAGGGCAATTTGGATTATGTTTTTAGCATCTGTAATTTCATAATTCTTTTTGTTTCATGTGTTTTCATAATTGGTTCTAGATAATGGGTGCAACATATAAAAGGTAAATGGGTAGATAAATCAGGCCACCCGGGGAAGATGTATTTTTAATTTGATGTATGCCGACTAACCGGATTATCTCGTGCTTATGTTGTGCGTTATACTCGCGCTATGCTGCTACGTAAGAAATGAGTAGGTCAGATCCGCATGTAAACAAACTCCCTAAAGTAGGTACAAGATCCATCATTTTAGAGGGCAGTGGATTTGGAGGGATCATATTTTAGATTATTGTATCCTGCTACTCTCTAAAAGTTAAACTTTATGGATCGTGAATGAGATTAATGTGTTTGAATATGGATCATGTGAGCATCTAAGGATGCCAAATGATGGGACTTGGTGATTGGTCAGTTCTTATTTGAGATCGGAACAACACCATGGTAGGGTTCTTTAAACATCATAACAACTCTAATCTTATTGCACTAACCGTTGAATTTTAATATTTATATTACTTCCTCAGTCCCGAAAAAAATATACCCTATTATCATTTTTTAAAAATATGTAAAATAGTGTTAAGAATGTTTATTAATCAAATAAGTTACAAACACTTTCTATATTCATGAATTATTGGCGATTTGATAAGTTTTAATTTTCTTTTAAAAAAGAGTAATCTTAAATTTTAAATGAGTTTTTAATATTATTTTGAATAAATGACATTTATTTTGCGACAATTATAAACAATGGTTAATGATATACTCCGTATCTACTATCAAAAATACATCTACCAAATACATGCACTATTTAAGTTGTACGGTACAACCTATTAATTCACACTTTAAGATGGATGAAGTAATTTTTTATGGTGGAAAAATGACTCCCAATATAACGTGGATTTTTTATTTTTATTTTTATTTTATTTTATTTTATTTGCAAAAACAACGCTAACATTAAACCGAGCCTTTTCATCAATTGATGAAAAAGAATAACAAAATACAACCGATCCACACTCAAATCAAGGTTCAGAAATAGAAAACAAACCCTAAAGCAACCAAAGAAGCTAAGCTAAATAAACATGAGCCTTGAAAAATCGACAACCACAAAGCAACCGAGCACGGGAATAAACATCCAACCACATACAAAACAAAATCTAAAATACACCAAAACTAAGAACATATAACCGAACCAAGCCGCGCAAAATTACCCGTCTACCGCTTTATCTTTACATTTTCGAGTCTTTAAAATTGGTTTAGCCACTACTTCTGTTCTGAAGAGGGAGGTAATATTACATTTAAGCAACAACAACAACAATACCCAATACCACATGAGTGGTGTACGGGGGAGGTAATATGTATACAATCCTTCTCCTATCCGAGAATAAAGATAAGTCATTTTTCCACCCAGAGTGAAACTCTCAAGAGTAGAGAAACTCATCCTGAAACTGTTTGAGATTTCTGTTCTGGATATCTGGATCACTTTTATGTCTATGTCATTGATAAAATCATTCAAAGTATGTTCTTTAAAGTATTTTAGTACCTTAATGCACGCTAGTCTTGTAATCGAACACTCTGAAAACTTTAACAATGTCACCAACACGAAACGAAACAACAAGGATTCAAAAACAGAAACCATTTTGTATTTCAAACAAATGCGTTGTTGTTCGAGTAACAAACCACTTGAGCTTACTTACGCTGCCATGTTTAAAGCTTGCGCTTTGTTATATTCACTTGAAGAAGGCCGACAAGTCCACGTAGATTGCTTGAAACGCGGTTTGGATTCTGACGTGTACGTTTGCAACACTATGATTCATTTCTATGGCTCATGTAAAAAGATCATTAATGCACGCAAAGTGTTCGATGAAATGACTCATACAAGTGTCGTTTCTTGGAACACTATTATTTCTGCTTTTTTGAAAGTGTCGTGGTTTTATGAATCGCTCGAGTATTATATGAGAATGCGAGTAAACGGGATTGAGCCTAACGAAACTACGAAAGTAGTCGTGCTCTCTGTATGCGCTGAACTTGGGAACTTAACTATTGGAAAATGTGTTCATACTCGAATAATTGTGAACGGGTTGAAACTAACATGTCAATTAGGAACAGCACTTGTTAATATGTATGCAAAATGTGGAGATTTGAGTCGGGCTAGTTTAGTGTTCGAGACAATGCGGGTCCGTAACGTGTGGACATGGAGTGCGATGATTCATGGATTAGCTCAACACGGGCTTGCAAGACGTGCGCTTTTACTGTTCAAGAAAATGAAAGATGATTTAGTTGAACCTAATGATGTGACGTTTATTGGTGTTCTTTTTGCGTGTAGTCATGCTGGATTAGTGGAAGATGGGTGTAGATTTTTTGATGAAATGAAACATGTTTACGGGATTAAGCCTCGGTTAACACACTATGGTGCAATGGTTGATGTTTTGGGACGATCTGGTCGTCTTAATGAAGCGTACAACTTTATTATGAACATGGAGATTAAGCCTGATCCAACTGTGTGGAGAACTTTACTTAGTGCATGCAGTGTACATAATGATATCGATTTTGATGGGGTTGGGGAAAAGGTACAGAAGAGATTACTTGATTTAGAGCCAAGATGGAGTGGCAATTTGGTAATTATTGCAAATAAATATGCTGACGTGTGCAAGTGGAACGATGCAGCCCAGTTGAGAAAGATGATGAAGGTCACAGGGTTGAAAAAGATGGCTGCAGAGAGCTGCATTGAGGTGAAAGGGTCGAATTTCAGATTCTTATCGGGGTACGATTCTCAAGCTTCAAGTGTGAATATATACTTGTTAATAGATGGTTTAAGTTTAAACATGAAGAGTAGTAACATCTGTTATATATAATTTAAGTTTATTACTGTAAAAAGTAACAAACTTCTGCTCATAAATGGCTTATTATATCAACTAATGATACGTAAGTACCAACGACTGTAACAATTAAACCAATTAACACAACGAGCCCAATAAACACCAGTTCGATGCCAATTTTTCTGTAGATGCCCGAAATCTTCAAGTAGCACAAACACGGTATTGTTATTGAAGCTGTGGAACTTAATAACGCTCCCACAAGTGACATCAGATATCCGAAAGAGGGGATGGACAGGGCTACAACTACAGTGCTTATCATCAGAATTGTTCTAATTAGGAACCTATTCATCTTTATGTTGTGAGATGATTGAAACTGTGCTTCAATAGCATTGACAATTGGTGTTAGCATTAATGCATATTTAGCTATTGGAGTAATGAGAGTAGTCCATATGGCTATTCTTGAGCTAATATTGTTAGTTGGAAGGTTTAAGGTAATTTGTGACTCTAAATTTGAACCAAACATAAGGTAGCCGATAACCGCCATCAATGAGTAGGTAATTGTACAAATTGTAAAACAGACGAACAACACCTGAAATGTATAACGAGAAAAGAAATCAATTAAAAAGCAAGAAGTGTACTTTTTGATGTATAGGGTTGCAGAACTCAAAAAAACTCGTTTAGTACTCGGATAAAAGTTCAGGCCGAGTACCTGGTCAACCTCGGCCAACTGGGGTACTCAGCCAAAACTCAAGATTACTCGAAAAATCAGTTAAAATTGGTGAAAGTCAAACTTGGTCAACATTCGATTATTTCCGAGTACTCCCCGAATTGCAGATTACTCCTAAACGGTCCCAACCGAGTACTTCCCGAGTAACAATTTTTTACATTGCTCATGTAATTAGTCTAGTTGCCATCCACCAGATGAATCCACCATTTATCATGCATTGAGTACATGTACGTTACAAGTATTTAATGCATAATAATTTTGGATTTATTAAAATATGGAGTGGATAGATCATTACCCTTTCTGTATACATGGTAGAAATTACTATTTATATATATATATATATATATATATATATATATATATATATATATATATATATATATATATATATATAATTTTTTTTTTTTTTTTTTTTTTTTTTTTCAAAAAACACATGGTAGAAATTATACCTTTGAGAATTGACGTCGGTTTCTCATGGAAGTATAAAGAGTAGGAAAAACCGGATGAGCACAGTAGCAGAACGCGTATAAGCTAATAGCCGAAGGTACTCCACTCCAATTTACAACCTTACCCTTTTCATGAAAACCAATACCATCAAACGCACCAGCCCACAAGATCGAGCCTACGATGATCACGGAGGCTAAAACTCCAGTTGCCGATACATACGAAAGGATGCTCATGTTGTCTGACCAAATAGTAGGGAGTATAACGATAGCAACAAGGACCATAAATCCACTTTTCGCACCAATACGAGTGCCATAGATATTAAAATCTATGTCCGCGAATAAGTTGCTCAAATTATCACCTTCTAGGATTATAAAACCTGTTGCAACTAAGTAGAGCTCTACATTCATCGAGATCGAAACTAACATTCTTCCTGTTTTCCCAAATGCACGATCACCAATATCGGGGTAACTTTTTATTGTTTCGTCAGCATCCATACATCTTTTGATTAATAATCCAGTGTAGAAAGTTGAGCTGGCAATTACGATGAGTAGTATCAAGCTCAACCATCCTCCTGATGCTAATGCGTACGGAACGGAAAGTATCCCGATTCCTGATATCACAATTCGAAACGAAAAAAGCAAGTTTTGTTAGAATTAGCTTTTGTTGTATATATAGAAATTTATGAGTTTGTGACCTAAGTACTTTATAAAGAGGAGTTAAAAAAGAACCTGAGAGAGCATTGAGACCATTGAAACAAGTACTGATGAAAGAAGCATTGCCTATGCTTATGCATTGCTCATCTTTTGCATTCTTTTCCATATCCCCATTGCCAAACAATAGTGGTATTGTAACTGAGTGTTCTTCCTGTTTTATAGCCTCCATTTAAATGTTCGTTTACAGAAAAAGAGAGATATGGTTTCTAGTGTAAATAGTTTTAGGTACAAATCTCTCTTAACTTCTATTCTTATATAGTTGCAACTTTCCACTGTTTAACAAACCCCGTGTTGTACGTATATTGGTGGGGCTACTTTACTATTATTGGGACTCCAATGGAAGAACAAATATGCACGTGTTTATATATTGTCTTTGGGAAAATATTTGAACATTTGTATTGGCAGGGCAAACATCAACGAAATTTTAAATGTTTTATTTGACCGATAGTAAATTCTTAAAATTGTCCTGACTGGTTATATTTAAGTAAGTTCGATAGAGATTAATTCAACTACTTAATAAAAAGAGTATACTAATTAAAAAATATTGAAATTTGTATAAAAGTTGCGAGCAATAACAATTAAACTATATAATTTAAAAATAAAGGGTCTGAATATCTATTAACCATAAAAGTGAATCGTGAGTGATAGGAATTTTGAATCAACTAAATATGACTCCGTATGGAAGAGATATGAACAATGCGGTGACCGCTCGAAATGCGAGTCTCAGTGTCGGTCCCTAGAATTTAAATACTTAGAACGAGGTGAAAAAAGTCTTTAGTCTGTGATGAATAACATAAGCTATTTTAAAAAAACCCTTACGCTCTAACGAATAATATTTGTATTTTTAAAAAAAGCCCTTTGGGCCTTGCTAGAATGATAGTTTACTATGATTTTGCTTTTTCTAGAGCCTTTGATTGTTGTTTTTGGGCATATTGTATTTCGCATTCGCTGCTTCATTTGTATTTCTCTAATTCCAATGTTTCTCGGATCTCCAATTATGTCTATATACATTAAAAAATGGGTCCCTAAAAACTCTGTGCCCCGAGCGGTCGATCATTTTGTTCCTCCTCCGGGCCTTCCCTGGCGAGCCTTCACCATTTTGACCGTATCTCTTTCATAAGTCATATTTGATTGAATCAAAAGCTCAAACGTTTTTAATTCAAAGAATTACAAATCCCAGTTCTTATAAAAAATTTTAAGGTAATCACAACCTAGCATTCATTTTGTCTCTTGATAGTTCCGCCATTTAAAATATCCATGTTATTATTTGGTCCACATATTTTAGAGCCCTCTTATGATATTCTGATTCCGTGGAATATTTATTTGTATTAATGTGTTTTTTTTTTTTTTTTTTTTTTTTTGTCAAAAATATATATTATTATTTTGTCTTATTATTATATTACTTTTTAACCCGTGTATACTATAGTATAGTAAACCATGACCTATTATTATATTACTTTTTTAAAGTCCAAATATGGTAGTGTTCATCACGAGATACACATAAACAATGTGCTTTTAAAGTTTAATTCAAATAGCTACACTATCAATAATTATTATCTTATCAGAGAGCCCACACGTAATTAAGGCCAATAGCTAGTATTTGTGAATACAAGCATGTGTTAAATAAATAAATAAAAATATTAATCGTGTTCATTTTGACATACGGCTACAGCCAAGAATTAATTCTGACAAGAGACATAGACTTAGATTTCTATTCTATATCCTGTCCAATTTGTGGCCACAATCTTGAAACGGATAATCACTTATTTTTACGTTGTTGTGAGTCTATGGATAATGATAGTCAAGATTCAAGTGGTTGAAATTTTACCTTGACAAACCCAAATATTAGGGAACTCCTAACCTTTACGGACTCAAATAATGAATATGAAGATTTCAGAGCATTTTTTGACATAGTGATTCATACTGTGGAAGTATAGAAACGAAATCTAAGGAACTTAGCTTGTTCCTATGGAAATTCCCCTTGGTTTAATTTATAGTTTTGTTTTCATTTATTTGGATTTTAAATTTAAGTAGGAAGATACATTTGACAATTGATTATGGTTTAGTATCTTCTAACCTTTTGTATGTACTTTTATGTTATAAACTTGGATTGTAAGTAAACCTTTGTGCCTGAAACGGTACCGACTCCGGATTAATCTTTGAATCGTGTGAACACTTTCTTAATCGAATATTTCAACCCTATTAGCCACGGATTACACGAAGTTTCGATTGGGATAAGACAAATATGAGATTGTTGTCTTGGCTAAAAGTAAACAATCAAACAATTGCAGAGATGTATCTTCTAATTGTTTAAGGTTGAAAGTGTGTGTGAAAGGTTAAAATTCTAGAACCTTTTTCAAATACACAAAGGGTGTATTTATAATGGGTCAAAAGACTTCATGAAAAGTCACAACCTTTGATTCACACCCATTAGTGACTTGAAAGTTAATATTAATGTATTTAGACTTAAAATGGTCTAAAAACAAGGAAAAATCGGAATTAAATGCCCTGGAACAACCCCAAAACGTTTGGAGTTCAAATGTGCCTTTTGGGTTGAAAAAGCGCCTTTTCAGTGAGTCAATGTTAAGCCGCGCCGCGCCCTTGAGAGCCGTGCCGCGGGCTAACAAAGCACGACACTTCTAAACAGGCAAAAACTCTCGACATCAAAAACACGCCTTAAGCCGCGCAGCGGGTGGTGAGGCCACGCCGCAGCTTAATGAAGACTACTGTAACACCCTGAATTTTATACATCAGAAAGTGTCACCAGAAAATGTCACCAGAGAGTGTTCTCAGAAGTGCCACTAAAAGTGAACCTAACACTTATGCATTTTCAGATTTTACATCAGAATCAGAATCTGACAACTTCAGTCCCTGAAATGAAAATGGAAATCTGGTTGCCAGTTAAGCCACGCCGTGGGCCATTATAGGCGCGCCGCGGCTAGCATAGTTAAGGTGTTTTAGAATTTTGAGAAACGGCTGTCTTCGGTTTTGCCTAAGAGCCGCGCCGCGGGGCCATATGGCCGCGACGCGCCTCTGTCAGGTGCCAAGTCCGAATTTCAGCTATTTTAAGGGTTTAAAGAGTGGCAGTTTCGTCTTTTCGCATGGTGAACGGTTTGGTGACCACAAAAACTGGTCAAGCTTCATCTTATCCCCTTTTTCCCCCCTCTTTTCTTTCTCTCATCTCTCCCAACTTTCTAGAGTGAGAAAACCCACTTTTAGAGAGAGAAAGCTCTGTTCTAGGAGGAAGGAGGTCGATTCGTGTCACACCCCCTAAATGGGACCGGGGGTCATATGTGACTAACCAATATCATAACACAAGTGTAAAACGAGAACGACTCTATATGAGACGTTTTAATTATAAACCAATGTATTAAAGCAACAGAAAGTATAAGTCATTACAATTGAATCCTTAAAAATGTAAATGTAAACTAAATGTTTTAATGCAATGATATAAATGATAAAATGCGAATTTCAAAAGCAGCAAAGTCCAAATAGTAAATAATCTTTAGCACTCTTCACCTGAGATAAAACATGCTTAAAGTGTCAACCAAAAATGGTTGAGTGAACAACATAGGTTTATAATAGTGTTTAGACCACAAGATTTAGTTATAAAGTTTAATCAGTTCGTTAGTAGTGCTGAGGTGTATGATATCGAAACTAAATAATTTACCCCGTGATCACTTTATTCGTTTGTGTCGTTAAATCATTATTATGTATCCATTGACCAACGGTCATCCGGATAGAGACGTCACTCTCAATAGCGCTACCCACAACAATTAAGCTTGCCAAAATTCCAGCAAATAACGATATCATGGCAGGGATTAAGCATTAAACAAAGCATGTCATAGCACAGTTTGAACTAATCAAAATAAAGTTTTCATTGTGTCTAAGCGTAAAACAGTTTGAAAGCAAGCATGTGTCTCACCCCAAAAGTTGTAAAACAGTTATGAAATAGTAAAAAGTGGGGCTATGAAGTTCACCTTAGTAGCAAATAGATATTCCACGCAAGTAGTAAGAACGAAGTATGTAACCGGAGATCTCAACCTAGAGATATAATGTTTAATTAGTTAAGGTCTAATAGACATAAAGTTTGTTTATTAATATAGCAAACTATATTAACAGTGACGGTTTTCGAGAAAAGTTACTATTTCTCAAAAGCTTCTATATTTGGAAACCTACTATTTATGAAAAGCTTCCAATTATAGTAAGCTTCTAGTTTAAGAATGTTCGGGTTATAATCCTTAACAAAGATGTTGTACAATCTCGCCCAAACTTCGTTGCTAACATGCAAGTCACTCGAATGATCTATTGTTACCAAGCGGCCCAGGATCTCTTGACCAGAATCTAAGTCTTGGCATTCGAGATCCACAAGCGTCCCATAATGGTAACAAGAATCACCCTAGGCCACAAGTAGTGGTGATGTTTGTAGTCTTTGTACGCTATATTTAATTATAACCTTCACGTTAATAGTGTATACACATAACAAGTTTTTAATATACTTACTAGTTTTATATATATATATATATATATATATATATATATATATATATATATATATATATATATATATATATATATATATACATGTTACATATAATAATAAGTATACATAATAGTTGATTAATTAAATGATAATACTATTATTAGTAAAACTTATACACTTAAATATATAGTAACACTTAATTACACTAAATATATTATCACTTATATATATATATATATATATATATATATATATATATATATATATATATATATATATATATATATATATATATATATATATAAGTGATAATATATTTAGTGTAATTAAGTGTTACTATATAGTTAAGTGTATAAGTTTTACTAATAATAGTATTATCATTTAATTAATCAACTATTATGTATACTTATTATTATATGTAACATGTATAAATATACACCTATGTGATACATACATACATATATTTTTTTATTACTACTATACATGTTTATAACTATATAGTATATATATATATTAGGTGTAGGTGTTACATATATATAAATGTAAGTTGATACATATATGTATATATATATATATATATATATATATATATATATATATATATATATATATATATATATATATATATATATATATATATATATATATATATATAGGGGCAAGATCAATGGGGAAGTAACCAATCGGGGGGAAGTGGGGGGAAGCAAAAATTTTTTTTTTCGTTTTTTTGGAATTTTTTTTCCGGCATCAAGATCACACGAAAATATGAACATTTAGAAGAGACACTTCGTGATGAGTGTTATTATTTAGGCGGGAAAACGATCGACAAAAATAACATTCAAGATAATATTGTTCGTGAAGAATATGAATGTTTTTTTTTCTTCATGTTTTGTGAAGTAAAATTTAGCCCGATTTAGAGTTTAGGGTTTAGGGTTTAGGGTTTAGGGTTTAGGGTTTAGGGTTTGGTGTTTTGGGTTTATTCCATAAACCCAAAACACCAAACCTTAAACCCTAAACCCTAAACCCTAAACTCTAAACCGTTCGTGTTAAAAACTCAATCTAAATCCTAAATCTAAACCCTAAATTTCTAAACCCTAATATCTAAACCCTATAAACCCTAATATCTAAACCCTAATATCTAAACCCTAATATCTAAATCCCAATAGCTAAAACCTCAACATACGCTCGAAAAACACGATAATTGTCATATATTACTTCTTCGAGCGTTTTTCCGCCAAAATAAAAAACATTTATCACAAAGTGTCTCTACTAAATATTCATATTTTCATCCCATCTATAATATTCGTGAACAAATTTTTTTCAAAAAACGAAAAAAAAAAGTTTTTGCCTCCCCCCGCTTCCCCCCGATTGGTTACTTCCCTCTTGATCCTACGACTATATATATATATATATATATATATATATATATATATATATATATATATATATATATATATATATATATATATATATATGCACTTATTACTTTTCTTATTATATTTACTACCCTTATATAATACACATTCATACATACATACATACGTACATATACATACATATATAATCATACATATATACCTATGTATCTATTTGCATATACACAAACATATACCTACTTATATGTGATGACCCGGAAAATTTCGACTAATTTAAACCAATTCTCTATATGATTTAATATTATGTAAACCGGTATATATATATATATATATATATATATATATATATATATATATATATATATATATATATATATATATATTATAAGATGTACAAGTAAAACACTATTTGCTACAGTAAAAACGACTTTGCTACAGTAAAACACTATTTGCTACAGTGAAAACGACTTTGCTACAGTAGCTGCAGTGAAAACGACTTTGCTACAGTAAAACACTATTTGCTGTAAACACTATTTACTACAGTAAACACTATTTGCTATAGTAAACACTATTTGATGTCGACGAACTAGCAAAATAAAGCGGATCAGGCAGAAACACTGAAAACCCATGCGATCGCATGAGCTACAGTAAATGGAAAAGTACTATAAATACGCCAGTTTGCTCGACGAGATTAGGCACAGTTTTCTTTCTTTTCTTTCTTCTGTGATCAGTTATATTTATAAATTATAATTTATAATTTAAGTTTAATAATAATAAGGTATATACGCGGGTGTTTTTAATTCGGGTTTCAAACCGTTTTAAACTAAGGAAATATTGGGTATTGTTCGGGGTATTGTTCTTGAATACAAGGTCAAACATACAGTCGTCTACCTTCATTACGTCTACGTAATTTGCCTACAATATTGAGTCTCAATATTAAACCGTGAGTTTATAGATCCCTTTTTAAATACTTTAAATATTTTTGGGCTGAGAATACATGCAATTTATTTTAAACGCAATAAGACACAAGTACATACTAAATTCTACACTGAGTTAAACTGAAAATTCCTTAGCTTTGGTAACTAGTAGCTGCCAGTACATAGGATATGGACTGGTGGGCGCGAATAATTGTATATGGATCCATAGGGCTTGACATCCCCGTCCGAGCTAGAGCGCTAGCCTTTTAACGGACGTATGTTATTTGAGTTTATGACACGTTGGTTTGCGTGTATTAAAACGAATGGGGTAATTATCATTATAACATTAAAGTTTAGTTACCAGGGTGCTCTGTTACGTAGAATCTATTGATAAATTTTTGATGAAATCTTGTGGTCTATCTTTATATATAATTATGACTCGAGCAATTAAACCTATAACTCACCAACATTCGTGTTGACTTTTTAGCATGTTTTATTCTCAGGTCCTTAGACTGCTTCCGCTGTGATGTGCTTGTTGCCTGCATGGAGTCTCTCATGCTTTGTATAAAGTTTATTGCATTCGAAATAAAACTGCGTTGTGTAATAAATAATTTGATTGTGATGTCAAAATGTATGATAAAAACTTATGTATTTTGGGGATTTGCTTATACCTAAGCACTCACCCACATGTTTATAACTTTCTATGTTTAGAAAGTCACTTATTTTAATGAATGCAATATTTTATCAAAACGTATCATATAGAGGTCAAAACCTCACTGTGAAATCAATGATTAACGTGCCGCGTCAATAGCGATTTTGACGGGTTGTTACAGTTGGTATTCGAGCTTGAGGTCATAGGGAACCAAAAATTACATTAGTGTGTTTAACTGGTAATTGTTAGGATACATTAGTGAGTCTGGACCATGACCATATCTGTTTTTACCGATTTTTGCTTATCATCTTGTCAAAAACATTATATGTGATATATTTATATGCTAACGTAATTGTTGTTTCAATTATGTGATAGATAACTTCTTCTAATCCTACCATTTTATACGACTCAGAATCGGACACCGAATCCATTCTATCCATAACTGAAAAGGGCGTTCCAATACCTATTAAAGAAGAAATTGTGTTAGCCGGGGAATGTCAACTCCCGGTAAACCCAGAGGAGGTTCCAGCTCCACCCAACTCTAGTTTTCCAGAGCCACAATATCGTTGGCATGGATCCATGATCTCTGGAATAAACGAGGATCATCCATTTCTAAACGAACATGGACATTGGGCCAGATACACCGCCGACGGGCGGGTTGTGAAGATTATGCCTGGCAGATTTCGGTTCATGACCACCGGTACATATTCTCGTACACATGATTCAGACAGTTCGTCATCATATTCTCCTACACATGACTCAGAGAGTTTGTCATCAGACGAGATCAGTGAGGAAGAGGATTTCGCTAATGAAATAAAAGAAGTCACTAAGGAGAAATTCCAACTTGCTATAGATAATAAAAACAACCACAATAATAAAAAGTCCTTAATTATGAAAAAGGAACAGGACCATTCAATCCGTAACCACCCTTATTGTATTAAACCCACTGAGGTAACGGGTACCTCCAAACCCTAACCAAAAATTAAATACACTGCTAGAATGTCTGTCGGACCTTGCACACACAAACAATTGGCAGAACCAAATGGGAAGAAGTTTCTGATAGTTCTGAATAAATGACCTCGCAACCATAAATCTTCCATGCGATATTCTATTGCTTATGTGTGCTACTCTATCTTGTTATGTAGAATAAGCACATGTAAAATATCGCTATTGTATGGTATTGTATTATTTTGATTTATTAATAATAAATGCATGGAATGATTATTTGTATTATTACTACTTATTATTATTATTATTATTATTATTATTATTATTATTATTATTATTATTATTATTATTATTATTATTATTATTATTATTATTATTATTATTATTATTATTATTATTATTATTACATAATAACGTAGTAACTCGCTATAATTTTTCATAGTGGAATATTATTAGGATTTTAGTAGTTAATTCCTTGTACTAGCTATTATGTATGAACTTAACGGGTAGGTAATACCCTAGAAATAATTATGAAATGCTAATAAGAAGAAAAGGCTTTTATAATAATTGGTTCATATTATTAATATGCTACGATTAACTATTGACAACTCATTTTACCTATAATATTCTATATGATTAAATTATCTCTGTTGTATTTATTGAAGAAACATGTCTCAAATGTCGAATGCTGAGTTCGAGGAACTAATCGAGAAATGTGTGAATGAAAGAATTTCTGCAGCCGAGGCAGCAAAAGCAGCAACTGAAGCAGCAGCCAAAGCAGCAATCATGAACACAAATTCACGAAACGGATGCTCATACAAAACTTTTCAAGGATGCAAACCACAGACGTTTAGTGGGACCGAGGGACCAGTCGGTCTAACCGATGGTTTGAAAAGATGGAGTCCGTTTTCAAAATCAGTAATTGTGCGGACGGAGACAAGTCAAAGTATGCTTCGTGCACATTGCAAGACGTTGCACTTACTTGGTGGAACAATTATGCTAAAGCAGAAGGAGTAGATACGGCATATGATATCTCTTGGGAAGAACTGAAAAAGATGCTAATCGAGGAGTACTGTCCTCGAAACGAGATCAGAAAAATGGAATCTGAGTTATGTAATATGAAGGTTTTCGGCGCGAATCTCAATAACTATGAAAAGCGTTTCATGGAACTAGCCTTGTTGCGTCCCGAATTGGTGCCAAACGAGAAATGAAAGATAGAAATGTATATTGACGGTTTATCTATCAATATCAAAGGAAATGTTACATCGTCCAAACTGAATACGATGCAGGAAGCCATGACAATGGCACACCAACTCATGGACCAGATCACAGAGAGTTAGATTAAGGCACCAATTACTGAAGTCAAGACAACTGAAGGAAAGAGGAAATGGGAAGACTATAAGGGCAAAAGTACTCACCTGAAGAAACAAGAAACTTTTAAAGGTAAACAAGATGGGGCAACTGCAAGTCCAAACTATAAGGGACCCCATCCGTTCTGCAAAAGATGTTACACACATCATGCAGGTTATTACCAAGTGGTCTGTGATAAGTGCAACAAGAAAGGACATGTTGCGAAAGATTGTTATGCCACCGTTTCTGAAGTAAAGACAAAACTGACCGATGTCAAGAAATGTTTTGGATGCGGGAAGTCTGGTCACTTTATAAATCAATGCCCTGATAAGGAGAAGAACAAAGAAACCGCACGTGGGAGGGCATTTAATATTAGTGTCAGTGAAGCACGTGAGGATCCTAAGCTTGTCACGGGTACGTTTACCATTAATAACCTATTAGCCTACATTATATTTGATACGGGTGCTGATATAAGTGATATGAGTTGAAACTTTTGTACTAGGCTAAACTGTCCATTGTTACCTCTAGATGACAAACATACTGTAGAGTTAGCTAATGGTAAGCTAATAAAAGTTGATAAAATTTTCCGTGGTTGTAAGATAAAATTTGCTGGTGAAACATTTAAAATCGATTTGATACTCATAGAATTAGGAAGTTTTGACGTAATCGTTGGCATGGACTGGATGTCTAAAACAAGAGCGGAAGTTGTTTGTACTGAGAAAGCGATCCGCATCCCTCGTAAGGATAAAACGTCATTGATGATTTATGGGGAGAAGAGCAACTCGAAGTTGAACCTTATCAGCTGTATGAAGGCCCGGAAACTTATAAGAAAAGGTTGCTATGCCATTATGGCACACGTGAAGAAGATCAATACCGAAGAAAGAAGCATTGATGACGTGTCGATTGTAAGAGAATATCCCGAAGTATTTCCAGAAGAATTACCTGGGCTACCTCCACACAGATGTGTAGAATTCCAAATTGATCTCGTACCAGGAGCCGCACCTGTAGCCCGATCCCCATATAGACTTGCACCTTCAGAAATGCAAGAATTGCAAAACCAGTTACAAGAATTATCGGACCGTGGATTTATTCACCCCAGTTTCCACCTTGGGGTGCTCCTATTCTGTTCGTCAAGAAGAAGGATGGATCTATGAGAATGTGTATAGATTACCGAGAATTAAACAAATTAACGATCAAGAATCGGTACCCATTACCGAGGACTGATGATTTGTTTGATCAATTGCAAGGATTAAGTGTTTATTCCAAGATTGATCTACGCTCCGGATATCATCAGCTGAGAGTGAAGGAAGAAGATTTTCCTAAAACCACGTTCAGAACCCGTTACGGTCACTATGAGTTTTTGGTCATGTCTTTTGGATTAACTAATACTCCAGCAGTATTCATGGATCTAATGAATCGCATCTGTAGACCGTATTTAGACAAATTTGTCATTGTTTTTATCGACGACATATTGATTTACTCGAAGAACATGAGCAACACTTAAGACTGGTACTAGAGATACTCAAGAAAGAAGAATTGTACGCAAAATTTTCAAAGTGTGATTTTTGGTTACAAGAAGTACAGTTTTTGGGCCATGTTGTTAGTAAACATGGAATTAAAGTTGACCCCGCCAAGATCGAAGCCATTAGTAAATGGGAAACCCCGAAGACTCTAACATAAATTCGCCAATTCTTAGGTCTTGCTGGTTACTACCGAAGATTCATTCAAGATTTCTCTAAAATCGCCAAACCCTTAACTGCATTGACTCAAAAGGGAAAGAAGTATGATTGGTCCACAGAACAGGAATCCGCATTTCAACTGTTAAAGATGAAGTTAACGTCTGCACCCATTCTGTCATTACCGGAAGGAAATGATGATTTCGTGATCTATTGTGATGCTTCGCGCCAAGGTTTAGGATGTGTACTAATGCAACGCACAAAAGTTATCGCCTACGCCTCACGACAACTAAAAATTCACGAAAGGAACTATACGACGCACGATTTAGAACTTGGAGCAGTAGTTTTTGCACTTAAAATATGGAGACACTATCTATATGGAACCAAGTGTACAGTGTACACCGACCATAAGAGTCTTCAGCATATTTTTGATCAAAAACAACTCAATATGAGGCAACGTCGCTGGGTAGAGTTATTGAACGATTACGATTGTGAAATCCGTTACCACCCCAGAAAGGCTAATGTTGTAGCTGATGCTCTAAGTCGGAAAGAAAGAGTAAAACCTCTTAGGGTTTAAGCTTTGAACATTACAATTCGTACCGATCTCACAAAGCAAATTCAAGCAGCACAGTTAGAAGCTTTAAAAGAAGAAAATGAAAAAGGCAAAATGAGCAAAGGATTAGAAAAATATCTTGAAGTAAAAGCCGATGGAACCCTGTATTTTGCTGATAGGATATGGGTACCAAAACATGGTAATCTAAGGCAACTAGTACTGGATGAAGCACATAAAACGAGGTACTCAATTCACCCAGAAAATGGGAAAATGTACCACGATCTCAAGAAGTTCTATTGGTGGCCTAATATGAAGACAGAAATTGCTACTTATGTAAGCAAATGTTTGACGTGTGCAAAGGTCAAAGCTGAGTACCAAAAGTCGTCAGGATTACTGCAACAACCGGAAATTCAGCAGTGGAAATGGGAAAGAATAACCATGGATTTCATTAAGAAATTGCCAAGGACTGTAAGTAGTCATGATACTATTTGGGTGATAGTTGATCGTCTAACTAAATCAGCTCACTTTCTACCAATAAAGGAGACAGACAGTATGGAGAAATTAGCACGCCTATATTTGAAGGAAGTAGTTTCCAGGCATGGTGTACCCATCTCCATCATATCTGATTGCGACACCCGATTCACATCACGTTTTTGGCAGTCATTACAAAAAGCATTGGGAACTCGATTAGATATGAGCACCGCTTATCACCCACAGACAGATGGTCAAAGTGAAAGAACAATACAAACATTGGAAGACATGTTAAGGGCATGCGTGATTGACTTTGGAACCAGTTGGGATCGACACTTACCGTTGGCAGAATTTTCATACAATAACAGCTATCATACGAGCATCAACGCAGCGCCATTTGAAGCACTTTACGGTAGAAAGTGCAGATCTCCTATCTGTTGGAGTGAAGTAGGAGAAAGACAACTTACTGGACCAGAAATTATTCATGAAACCACCGAAAAGATCATTCAAATACAACAGCGATTGAAAACGGCCATGAGTCGCCAAAAGAGTTATGCTGATGTAAGAAGAAAACCGCTAGAATTTCAAGTGGGCGACAAAGTCATGTTGAAAGTGTCACCCTGGAAAGGCGTTGTACGATTCGGTAAACGAGGAAAGCTAAGTCCTAGGTACGTAGGACCTTTTGAAATCACCGAAAGAATTGGAGCATTTGCTTATCGACTAAAGCTACCGCAAGAACTTAGTAGTGTTCATGACACATTTCACGTGTCAAATTTAAAGAAATGTTTAGCTGAAGAGGATGTCGTAATTCCGCTTGACGAAATATGAATCAATGATAAACTCCATTTTATCGAAGAACCTGTTGAAATCATGGACCGTGAGGTCAAACAATTAAAACAAAGCAAAATACCGATAGTTCGGGTTCGTTGGAACGCTAGACGAGGACCCGAGTTTACTTGGGAACGTGAGGATCAAATGAAGCAAAAGTATCCACATTTGTTCACTGATATCGCTCATAAAACAGGTACTACTCAAAATTTCGGGACGAAATTTTCTTTAACGGGGAGGTACTGTGATGACCCGAAAAATTTCGACTAATTTAAACCAATTCTCTATATAATTTAATATTATGTAAACCGGTATATATATATATACATATACATATATATATATATATATATATATATATATATATATATATATATATATATATATATATATATATATATATATATATATATATATATATATATATAATAAGATGTACAAGTAAAACACTATTTACTACAGTAAAAACGACTTTGCTACGGTAAAACACTATTTGATACAGTGAAAACGACTTTGCTACAGTAGCTACAGTGAAAACGACTTTGCTACAGTAAAACACTATGTGCTACAGTGAAAACGACTTGCTACAGTAAAACACTATTAGCTACAGTAACACTATTTGCTACAGTACACTATTTGCTACAGTAAACACTATTTGATGTCGACGAACTAGCAAACAAAAGCGGATCAGGCGGCCATGCGAGCGCATGGCAGAAACACTGAAAACCCATGCGATCGCATGAGCTACAGTAAATGGAAAAGTACTATAAATACGCCAGTTTGCTCGACGAGATTAGGCACAGTTTTCTTTCTTTTCTTTCTTCTGTGATCAATTATATTTATAAATTATAATTTATAATTTAAGTTTAATAATAATAAGGTATATACGCGGGTGTTTTTAATTCGAGTTTCAAACCGTTTTAAAATAAGGAAATATTGGGTATTGTTCGGGGTATTGTTCTTGAATCCAAGGTCAACCATACAGTCGTCTACCATCATTACGTCTACGCAATTTTCCTATAATATTGAGTCTCAATATTGAACCTTGAGTTTATAGATCCCTTTTTAAATACTTTAAATATTTTTAGGCTGAGAATACATGCAATTTATTTTAAACGCAATAAGACACACGTACATACTAAATTCTACACTGAGTTAAACCTAAAATCCCTTAGCTTTGGTAACTAGTAGCTACCAGTACATAGGATATGGACTGGTGGGCGCGAATAATTGTATATGGATCCATAGGGCTTGACATCCCCGTCCGAGCTAGAGCGCTAGCCTTTTAACGGACGTATGTTATTTGAGTTTATGACACGTTGGTTTGCGTGTATTAAAACGAATGGGGTAATTATCATTATAACGTTAAAGTTTAGTTACCAGGGTGCTCTGTTACGTAGAATCTATTGATAAATTTTTGATGAAATCTTGTGGTCTATCTTTATATATAATTATGACTCGAGCAATTAAACCTATAACTCACCAACATTCGTGTTGACTTTTTAGCATGTTTTATTCTCAGGTCCTTAGACTGCTTCCGCTGTGATGTGCTTGTTGCCTGCATGGAGTCTCTCATGCTTTGTATAAAGTTTATTGCATTCGAAATAAAACTTCGTTGTGTAATAAATAATTTGACTGTGATGTCAAACTGTATGATAAAAACTTATGTATTTTGAGGATTTGCTTATACCTAAGCACTCACCCACATGTTTATAACTTTCTATGTTTAGAAAGTTACTTATTTTAATGAATGCAATATTTTATCAAAACGTATCATATAGAGGTCAAAACCTCACTGTGGAATCAATGATTAACGTGCCGCGTCAATAGCGATTTTGACGGGTCGTTACATTATATATATACATACATACGTATGCATGCACATGTATTATTATTATCATTATTCTTTACTAAACATAAAATCATAACTTTTTAACATAATAACTAATCATTTTCATTAACCCTAAACCTTAATAATCATAATCAATTACTTAATCATATTCTTTTATTTTTTAACCATTTAATTATCTACTTACATATCAATATCAATCTTTAACCTTATTAATAAATAATAACTAACTTCATGACTTATTCATAATCATAATTGTTAACTTTTAATCATAAACTTTATCATTACTTGACCCTACTACTTTTAACTTAACAATTTTATTAATCAACATCATTATTCATGTAAGATTAATGTTCATACATAATTCATACAACTTATTATTATTAACTAGCTTATTAATCAATAATCCTAATCTTTTTAACCATACTTAACTCATCTTCATAATCTATATCATAATCTTTTAATCTTATTATTCATAAATCAACTTTATAATACTTAACATAAAACTTAATAACAACTTAAGAGTAATTGATTCAAACGTATAATTAAACTAGGGTTTAGGCTACCTTATGAGCTAGAGATCAAGACTTATAATGATGATGGTGATGCGAAAAGAAACATGATCCAGTAGCAGCAACAATCGATCAAACAAAGGGGTTTCTTGGGTCCTTTTTGTTCGACAGAAACCAGCAGGTACAGCAGCAGAAAATGCAGTAACTTAGGGTGATTCTTGGGCTATTGAGGGTCACGAATCCAGCAGGAAACAGGAGGCTAATAGCAGAAGGAAAAGGCTGAACAGGAGGAGGGTTTTAGTCGACTAAAGCAGACTGTTTTGGAGAGCTAGATGTCGACTTGCAGGTTGGTTTAGGAGGTGTTGATTGTCGATTACAGGAGATTGTTTAGGGGTTTATTTAATCTACTGGAATAGAGGGAAAGCAGGAGATTCTGTCGACTAAACTATGCAGTTTTTATGGGTTTAATTGTGGTGAGATTTAAGGAAAAACTTGAAGGTTTATATAGGTGTAATTGGGTTTCCTAATTACACTAGGTTACTTGAAGATCAAGCACTAATTAGATTCAAACTAGGTTTGTGAATTACTTAGGGATCAAGCTTAATATTTCTCTTTTAAAATCCCATCTAGCCGATTTATTTTATGCTAACACATATTTTTTTTTTATACGGCATTAATTATTTATTTATGTATTATATATATATATATATATATATATATATATATATATATATATATATATATATATATATATATATAATTATTATTAATATTAGGGATACATTTTATTTAATTACATTTTATTTAATTACTAACCCCTAACCTTTATTAATTTTTACTAAGTTCATATAAATTCTTATTAAATTAATTCATATAAAAGTCACATTTATATTAATACAAATAGTTTATATTTTAGGGTTAGGGTTTAGTATTTAATAGGTAGGGTTAGATTTAGGGTTTTAAATAATATTAGGGTTTTAATAATAAATACGATCATTTAATGAAAGCATAAATTTTTAGTTCATTGGTCGTAACGGATAACAACCCTAAATCGATTACACGGAGGAACAGATGAAAAACCCCAAGGGCATTTTAGTCATTTCAGAACGGAAATGTGAGGGTTGTTATAGTACCTCCCCGTTAATTTAAACTTCGTCCCGAAGTTTTTGTAAGACTTCTCGGATGCATCAACATTTGAGAAAATATAAGGATATTTCCGCTTCATCTGGTCTTCACGTTCCCAGGTATACTCGGGGCCTCTTCGTGAATTCCAATGGATCTTAACAACAGGAATAGAGATTTGTTTCAAACGTTTAACCTCACGATCCATAACTTCTGTAGGTTTTTCGGTGAAGTGCAATTTATCATTAATGCGGAGATCATTCAAGGGAATAACATGTATGTCATCAACAAGACACTTTTTAAGATTTGAGATGTGAAATGTATGTACTTTAATTAACAGGAAGTGTTGACTAAAAATTTCCATTCGGTCAACGTTTTGTTAAAGAAAACTTTACACTTTATTACAGTGGGGATCTACTTGAGTGATAGCTCATATTGTAAGATAATTTAGCCAAAAGAGCCTAGGTGAATAGAACATCTAGTCTTATGTACTTCATCCAAGACTAGTTCTTGAAAATTTCTGATTGACGGTGATTTATAGGATCGACATGTATTCCTTCACTATCAACTACATGCCCAAGAAGTTGTACGATTCGTGGCTAAAATTTATACTTGGAAATACTTGGCATAAGGTTGTTCCCTCTTTAAGAGCTCTAGAATCAATCGCAGATATTGCTCATGCTCTTTCTCGCTCTTGGAATAGATTAGAACATCATTGATGGTAACCCGACCTAAGATCAATCTTCGAATAGATATTTGACCCTTGCAGTTGGTCAAACAGGTCATCAATACGCAGGAGTGGATAACGATTCTTGATGGTTAGCTTGTTGAGTTCTTGGTAATCAATACACATTCTCAACATGCCATCTTTCTTCTTGTCAAAAAGAACGAGTACTCCCCATGGAGGCGAGCTATGACAAATGAAACCTTTCTCCAAAAGTTCTTGTAATTGGTTGGATACTTCCTTCATTTCGGATGGAGCTAATCGGTATGGTACCTATGCAATAGGTGCTGCACCGGGCGTGGATAATTCACAAGTGAAGGATAATATAATATATAGGGTAGATATTTTAGTTGACAATATAGTGGTAAGGAGTAGGTAACGGTACACAATGGTCCTAAGGTTGATCAGATTTTATTTCCATCATGATCCATTAGGATTTCTGCATGACTTATCATAATATAACTACGTTGATCAAGTGCCATTATATTATATTAAATCATACTTTTATCACTCCATAAGGTTACTACTATGTCATCTAGTCAATATTCATCTTCTTCGAGGTGAATGATTCAATGGAAAATGAAAGAAAAGCAAATAACATCAACAACAACAAAACCCAATACCACATGAGTGGTGTATGGGGGAGGTGAGATGTAGACAATCTTTCCCCTATCCGAGAATAAAGACAAGTCATTTCTCCACCCAGAGTGAAAAACACTCAAAAGTTGAGAGAGTCATCCCTCTCTCTATTCAACGGATAAAGATATTGCTTCCGAGTGGACCTCCGGTCAATAAGTACATTAAAATTAAAATTAAATTAAATTAAAAATAAAATTGAGACGCCATGAAAATGGTAAAATCAAATTTCCATGGGTTTTAAATCCTGCTTGAAATTTACTTTAGGCTCTAAGAGTTAGTCAAGTCCCCAATAAATCAACGCTTGCTATTGACTCAATAACTAGAGCCGTAAAAGCAAATAACATCATTTATTCATTTAAAAGAAAATAACCAGAGTATTACAAGAACTTAACGAAATCATCCAAAGTATAGAAGTACTAAATGGTAACATAAAGAACACTATGAGAAATTTAAATGACTCTAGTGGTTTCCAAAAAAAAAACTCTTCATTGTGCCTCTTCATTATTCCTCTTATCCGAACATTTATTTTTGAAATGCCCTACTCCTCCGCAGTTATTGCAAGTAGGAATGGTTGCATTTGCCTTTGTGGCTAGAGTTTTGGTTTCTGGAATAACAACCCTACAATTCTTGGCTACGTGACCCACCTTCTTACACTTGGTGCACTTGGCCTTACAACATCCTTCATGATGTTTCTCATATCTTTTGCAATAAGGACGTTTTCCCTTATACAGCTTGTTAAATTTTCCCTTAGAATTTTCTTGCTTCATTCCTTCTCTCTTCCTTTTTGCACCTTCTTTCTCCTTATGTTTGTCGATGAAATAGCTTGCTATGCAAGCGGCTTCTTGTATGGTACTTGGGTTCGTCAAGGTAAAATCTCTTTGGACTTCTTCAGGTAATCCATTGATGTAGCATTGGATCCCTAGATACTCGGGAGTAGTCATGAGAGCAAATTATTGAAATTGGTTGGTGTAGCTCATTAGATCAGCATTCACCATTTCTATATTACTAAGCCCAGGTCTTTCAGTACTCTTGTATGTAGGGGGCTGGTAGTTCATGAAATTTTGATGTGAACAAGTAGTCGAAAGATTTCGCGGTGTGCCATTGTTTCCATTGCTTTGCACGGCCTCCAATAGTTGTTGAAATTGTGCGGGAGTCAAAGTAATATTTGGAGGAGCGTTAGCACCATGAGTTGATTGAGCCATTGATCTTCAATACACGAAGCAGTATTAGTTGAAGAGTTATGGTGCTAGTAAATTTAAAAATTTTGATAAATAAATGCGCAAGATTCTCACAACGCGTAAAGGATAAATAGGGGAAACAACGAGATGTATTAAAAACACTTGAATTTCATTAAACATCACAAAGATAACTAACATCTTTTATTACACACGAAACGAAACTAGAATAAACACGAAACGAAACAAAGATAGTAGGTTTAGGCAAAGCCTTTACAATGAATGGAAAACACTAATACGGAAGTGGAAAAGAAATCCTAAGATCTAATTCTTAGGTGATGGGAGTTGGGTCTTGAAATGTTCCCACAGAAGATCCTTGAGAAACTGTACCTCCTTCTCTAGTTCCTCAATCCTTTGATCTTGAAACTCAATTTCTCTATCATGTCTCTTAGCAGTCTTTCTAAAGATGTTATACACATCATATGAATATGTTGATAATTCCTCTTGTTGATCTTCAAGCATACTAAATTGACCATCAAGAAGTTCCTTTAACTTACCAAATTCTGTCTTCACTTCATGTAAATCACTCTTTATCTTAGCATGTTCAACTGAGTTCGTGCAAAGCACGGGAACAGTGGTAAGACGGGGTTCTTTGGATGAACTTGAACTCTCAGTTTTTGATGTTTCGGGTTCCTTTCTTTTTAAAGAAGGAGGTAAGACAATAGAGGGCTCGGACTTGGATTCTTCCTTGGATTCTTCCTCGGAAGGCTCCTCCTCCACTTCTTCTTCAATCATCTCTTCCACAAACTCTTCTTCCTCGTCATCCCCATCATAGTTAGCATTTGTGTGGGATTCTTCCATAAGAAGGGAGTGTGGTGGACTAGCAGGAATATAATATGGGTGAGTTGGTGATAATGGCTGGAAACTGGTCCATAAGCCAGTGTGCGGACAGATCTTTCGGAGTCGGATCCCTCGGAGTCAGAAATGACGATCGGATTAAGACGAGACATCCTAAATGAAAAGAAAGAGAGATGATTAGGTAGGTTCTAAGGATGACGCAAAGCACGAATAAAATGTAAGGGGAACATGCACTAGAAACTAAAACAGAAAAGGTTATAGACCTATAGATTGCTAAGGCACCTAACTAACACATAAGGCACACATAAAATGAAATTCTGGTTCTATATAACAACATGGCTCTGATACCAATCTATCACACCCCCTAAATGGGACCGGGGGTCATATGTAACTAACCAATATCATAACACAAGTGTAAAGCGAGAATGACTCTATATGAGACGTTTTAATTATAAACCAATGTATTAAAGAAGCGAAAAATATAAGTCATTACAATTGAATCCTTAAAAATGTAAATGTAAACTAAATATTTTAATGCAATGATATAAATGATAAAATGCGGACTCCAAAAGCAGTAAAGTCCAAATAGCAAATAATCTTTAGCACTCTTCACCTGAGATAAAACATGCTTAAAGTGTCAACCAAAAATGGTTGAGTGAACAACATAGGTTTATAATAGTGTTTAGACCACAAGATTTAGTTATAAAGTTTAATCAGTTCGTTAGTAGTGCTGAGGTGTATGATATCGAAACTAAATAAGTTACCCCGTGATCAATTTATTCGTTCGTGTCATTAAATCATTATTATGTATCCATTGACCAACAGTCATCCGGATAGAGACGTTACTCTCAATAGCGCTACCCACCACAATTAAGCTTGCCAAAATTCCAGCAACTAACGATATCATGGAAGGGATTAAGCATGAAACAAAGCATGTCATAGCACAGTTTGAACTAATCAAAATAAAGTTTTCATTGTGTATAAGAGTAAAAAAGTTTGAAAGCAAGCATGTGTCTCACCCCAAAAGTTGTAAAATAGTTATGAAATAGTAAAAAGTGGGGCTATGAAGTTCACCTTAGTAGCAAATAGATATTCCACGCAAGTAGTAAGAACGAAGTATGTAACCGGAGATCTCAACCTAGAGATATAATGTTTAATTAGTTAAGGTCTAATAGACATAAAGTTTGTTTATTAATATAGCAAACTATATTAACAGTGACGGTTTTCAAGAAAAGTTACTATTTCTCAAAAGTTTCTATATTTGGAAACCTACTATTTGTGGAAAGCTTCCACTTATAGTAAGCTTCTAGTTTAAGAATGTTCGGGTTATAATCCTTAACAAAGATGTTGTACAATCTCGCCCAAACTTCGTTGCTAACATGAAAGTCACTCGAATGATCTATTGTTATCGAGTGGCCCAGGATCTCTTGACTAGAATCTAAGTCTTGGCATTCGAGATCCACAAGCGTCCCATAATGGTAACAAGGATCACCCTAGGCCACAAGTAGCGGTGATGTTTGTAGTATTTGTACGCTATCTTTAATTATAACCTTCACGTTAATAGTGTATACACATAACAAGTTTTTAATATACTTATTAGTTATTTATATATATATATATATATATATATATATATATATATATATATATATATATATATATATATATATATATATATATATAAGTGATAATATATTTAGTGTAATTAAGTGTTACTATATAGTTAAGTGTATAAGTTTTACTAATAAAAGTATTATCATATAATTAATCAACTATTATGTATACTTATTATTATATGTAACATATATAAATATACACCTATGTGATACATACATACATATATTTTTTTATTACTACTATACATGTTTATAACTATATAATATATATATATATATATATATTAGGTGTAGGTGTTACATATATATAAGTGTAAGTTGATATATATATATATATATATATATATATATATATATATATATATATATATATATATATATATATATATATATATATATGCACTTATTACTTTTCTTATTATATTTACTACCCTTATATAATACTTTCATAATACACATTCATACATACATACACACGTACATATACATACATATATACTCATACATATATACCTATGTATCTATTTGCATATACACAAGCATATACCTACTTATATATATACATACATACGTATGCATGCATGCATGCACATGTATTATTATTATCATTATTCTTTACTAAACATAAAATCATAACTTTTTAACATAATAACTAATCATATTCATTAACCCTAAACCTTAATAATCATAATCAATTACTTAATCATATTCTTATTCTTTTATCTTTTAACCATTTAATTATCTACTTACATATCAAGATCAATCTTTAACCTTATTAATAAATAATAACTAACTTCATGACTTATTCATAATCATAATCGTTAACTTTTAATCATAAACTTTATCATTACTTAACCCTACTACTTTTAACTTAACAATTTTATTAATCAACATCATTATTCATGTAAGATTAATGTTCATACATAATTCATACAACTTATTATTATTAACTAGCTTATTAATCAATAATCCAAATCTTTTTAACCATACTTAACTCATCTTCATAATCTATATCATAATCTTTTAATCTTATTATTCATAAATCAACTTTATATTACTTAACATAAAACTTAATAACAACTTAAGAGTAATTGATTCAAACGTATAATTAAACTAGGGTTTAGGCTACCTTATGAGCTAGAGATCAAGACTGATGATGATGATGGTAATGCGAAAAGAAACAGGATCCAGTAGAAGCAGCAATCGATTAAACAAAGGGGTTTCTTGGGTCCTTTTTGTTAGACAGAAACCAGCAGGTACATCAGCAAAAAATGCAGCAACTTAGGGTGATTCTTGGGCTATTGAGGGTCACGAATTCAGCAGGAAACAGGAGGCTAACAGCAGCAGGAAAAGGCTGAACAGCAGGAAGGTTTTAGTCGACTAAAGCAGACTGTTTTGGAGAGTTGGATGTCAACTTGCAGGCTGGTTTAGGAGGTGTTGATTGTCGATTAAAGGAGATTGTTTAGGGGTTTATTTAGTCAATTGGAATAGAGGGAAAGCAGGAGATTCTGTCGACTAAACTATGCAGTTTTTGTGGGTTTAATTATGGTGAGATTTAAGGAAAAACTTGAAGGTTTATATAGGTGTAATTGGGTTTCCTAATTACACTAGGTTACTTGAAGATCAAGCACTAATTAGATTCAAACTAGGTTTGTGAATTACTTAGGGATCATGCTTAATATTTCTCTTTTAAAATCCCATCTAGCCGATTTATTTTATGCTAACACATATTTTTTTTATACGGCATTAATTATTTATTTATGTATTTTATATATATATATATATATATATATATATATATATATATATATATATATATATATATATATATATATATATATATATATATATATATATTATTGTTAATATTAGGGATACATTTTATTTAATTACATTTTATTTAATTACTAACCCCTAACCTTTATTAATTTTTACTAAGTTCATATAAATTCTTAGGCACGTGTAGTTCGGCCAACCTTCATGTGTTTAGGGTTAAGGGGTTAACCTTGTGTATCGGTTATATATTGTATATGCGTATATATATACATAGTGTACATTGTAGCTAATCTTGCAGTTTTGGCTTGGTGGTACGTTACGTATAGCTTTGCTTAGTTATACTTGGATTGCGGTATGTGTTTACTAATTGTGTTGGTGATTGTATTCATTTTATGCATATGTATGTATATAGTATGTTTATCCTCACTAAGCTTTATAGCTTACCCTCTCGTTGATATTATTTTTATAGGTTCGCAAGGTGGCCGTTCGGGTAAGCGTGGGAACTAGTGGACTTTTGTAGGTTACTTTTGAAGACTTTGCTTGTGGATTAATTTAGGATTGGGTAGTGTTTTCCCAATCATCATGCTCGATTTTGTTGGAGATTAAACTAGTCAGGTCAAAACAATCTTTTGATGATGTAGACGGGTTATGTGAATGCCCGTTTGGATATTTAAACTTATGTATTAAATGTTTAAAAGTTGTCTAAACTTAACATTGTAATTGAAGCGTTTGGAAACATAATTGGGACCTTAATGTTATTAATATTAAAGTATTAAAAAGGAAAAAAAAAATTATGGGCCGGAATACGACGGGTTGGGTCGTTACAAGTGGTATCATAGTATGGTCTAAATGATTTAGGCGACTTGAGATAGGTGCCTAAACTTAGACTTTTGTGTGTGCTTATTTGTTGCGGGACTTGTAGGAGTACGGGTCGGACGGGGATTTTGATTAATGCCTTAGCGTGTAGGTGAACTAACTAGGATTGTGGCTTGTATCGTGATATTATTCTTGAGTGTGTTTACTTTGCGTAGTGTTACGGAGCGAATGAGTGCGCTCCGAGAAGAGTTTGAAAGGGGGTTTCTCAAACCTCGAGGCGATGGTGAAAAGGAGTTTAGTTACAAGAACTTTAGAGTGACTAAACCTCCTATGTACTACGAAGATCCCGATCTATTAGTGAGTACCGGTTGGATCTCAGATGTCGAAGGGTGTTTTCGTACAAGTTAATGTCCTCCGGACAAGAAAATGAGACTCGCTACTAGTTTGTTGCGGGGTAATACGAAGAATTGGTTGGATGGTAAGATTGTATCATTAGTGAAGAACCATTCATGAGGTTATCGTGGGACGATTTTAAGAAGGAATTCTTCGAGGAGTTCCGGACGCAAGCCTATTTGTCGGAATTGCGTGACGAGTTTCAAAATTTGAAACAAGGATCTATGGACTTGAATACTCTCAAGACGACCTTTATGGCAAAGGCTCGTCTCTGCCCGGAGTATATCGGAATGATCGCATGTTAATGGGAGATTTCTATTGAACGTTGAATGATGACATGCGGAACAAAATTAGCAGAGGTCAAGTGAATTCGTTTGTGGAGTTATTCGCCGTGGATAGGGGTTTCGAATCACATTCGCGATTGATGGTTAGTGTACCCTCAAGTAAGAGAAGGGTTGATTCGTATGGTGTTCCAAGTAAGAAAACTAAGGGTGCAAGTGCAAGTACGGGTAATGTGGGGAAAAGAGTGTCGGGCATTAGTGAGTCTAGGTGTTTCAATTGTAGTAAAAGGGGGCACAAGTTTTGGGAGTGCCCGGTATCGAAGAGCAGTGGCGTTGTGTGTTTCAATTGCCGGGAAGAAGGACATCGCAAGGCGGAGTGTCCCGAGCTAGCGGTGGCTGGTGTCTCGAGCAGACGTTCAGGTATTTTTAATCTAGTATTCGTATGTTGTACATTTGGTTATAGCATGCGGGGTGCGTGTAAGCCTTAGCTAAATTTTATTCTCCGTTGGAGGTAATTTGTGGCGAGTGGTCGGTTTACGTTTGCAGTTTCAAGTTGCACTCGGTAGATTGTGTGGTTAATGTGTCGTGCCTTGACTCTATTGTGTTAGTCTTTCGTTTTTTAGGCATTCGGGGGTACTAGGGTCGTTAAGCTCGCTTGAGTGAGACCTGTAGGACATTGGAGGCGATAGTGTTCTAGTGAGTGGAACGATTTTGCGTTTATGTGTAAGATTTAATTGTTCGCGATGGTATGGTTAGTGTTATCTGTTAGGATTCACTATAGTGTAGCAGGGCGCGATGTTAAACTACTCTTTGTGATCAAGGCCAAAAGAGCGTGTGTTGATGGTTAGTGTTATCCGTTAGGATTCACTATGGTGTCGCATGGCACGATGTTACACTACTCGTTGTGACTGAGGCCAAAATAGCGTGTGTAGGTTAGTGATATCAGTTAGGATTCACTATAGTGTAGCAGTGCGCGATGTTGCACTACTCGTTGAGTAATCGAGGCCGAAACAGCGTGGATGTGACATGTGGGTTTTAAGTTCGATGTTGACGATACCACATCGTGTTGGCATGTGATATGGGTTTAAAGTTCGGGCATTCGATACCATATCATCATGTGTACGTGGGCGTGTTAGGTGGGCTTAAGTTCGCGAGTTCGATACGACCTAGGGATTAGTGATACGCGGTGGTAAGTATACTAATGGTTGTTGTAAAAACCGACGGTCATTGTGTAGTGACCCGAACTTTTCCATATTTATTTATATTAAATGAAATTGTTATTTACATGATTAAATGTTTCCAACATGTTAAGCAATCAAACTTGTTAAGACTTGATTAATTGAAATAGGTTTTATATAGACAATTGATCACCCAAGTTGACTGGTGATTCACGAACGTTAAAACTTGTAAAAACTATATGATGACGTATATATGGATATATATATATATAGTTAACATGATATTTTGATAAGTAAGTATCTCATTAGGTATTTTAACAATGAGTAATATATATAAAATTGAGTTTATTGAATTAAGAAACTCGAAACGATATATATAACGATTATCGTTATAACAACGTCTTACTAAATACATATGAATCATATTAAGATATTGATACACTATGTTAATCATGATAAATGATAAGTAAACATGTCAGTAAGTGTATTAACAATGAACTACATATGTAAAAACAAGACTACTAACTTAATGATTTCGAAACGAGATATATATGTAACGATTATCGTTGTAACAACATTTAACTGTATATATATCATAATATCATGATAATGTAATAATTTAACATCTCTTTAGATATAATAAACAATGGGTTAACAACATTTAACAAAATCGTTAACCTAAAGGTTTCAAAACAACATTTACATGTAACGACTAACGATGACTTAACGACTCAGTTAAAATGTATATACATGTAGTGTTTTAATATGTATTTATACACTTTTGAAAGACTTCAAGACACTTATCAACATACTTCTACTTAACAAAAATGCTTACAATTACATCCTCGTTCAGTTTCATCAACAATTCTACTCGTATGCACCCGTATTCGTACTCGTACAATACACAGCTTTTAGATGTATGTACTATTGATATATAATCTCCAATGATCAGCTCTTAGCAGCCCATGTGAGTCACCTAACACATGTGGGAACCATCATTTGGCAACTAGCATGAAATACCTCATAAAATTACAAAAATAATAGTAATCATTCATGACTTATTTACATGTAAACAAAATTACACATCCTTTATATCTAATCCATATACCAATGATCAAAAACACCTACAAACACTTTCATTCTTCAATTTTCTTCATCTAATTGATCTCTCTCAAGTTATATCTTCAAGTTCTAAGTGTTCTTCATAAATTCTATAAGTTCTAGTTTCATAAAATCAAGAATACTTCCAAGTTTGCTAGCTTACTTCCAATCTTGTAAAGTGATCATCCAACCTCAAGAAATCTTTCTTATTTACAGTAAGATATCTTTCTAATATAAGAACTTTCAATCCATCCAAGGATCCTTTGAAGCTAGATCGATTTTTCTCATTTCCAGTAGGTTTATCCACAAAACCTAAGGTTCGTGAATCGACTAGTGGCCAAGTCTTACTTCCCGACGAAGTAAAAATCTGTGAAAGTGAGTTATAGTCCCACTTTTAAAATCTAATATTTTTGGGATGAGAATACATGCATCTTTATAAATGTTTTACAAAATAGACACAAGTACATGAAATTACTTTCTATGGTTGAATGATCGAAGCCGAATATGCCCCTTTTTGCTTGGTAGCCTAAGAATTAGGGAACATCACTAATTTTGAGAATTTGTGCACGCCTAATTGACGCGAATCCTAAAGATAGATCTATTGGGCCTAACAAACCCCATCCAAAGTACCGGATGCTTTAGTACTTCGAGTTTTATATCATGTCCGATGGATGTCCCGGAATGATGGGAATATTCTTATATGCATCTTGTTAATGTCGGTTACCAGGTGTTCACCTTATGAATGATTTTTTTATCTCTATGTATGGGATGTGTATTGAAATATGAAATCTTGTGGTCTATTATTACGATTTGATAAATATATAGGTTAAACCTATAACTTACCAACATTTTTGTTGACGTTTAAAGCATGTTTATTCTCAGGTGATTATTAAGAACTTCCGCTGTTGCATGCTAATATATGGACAAGATTTGGAGTCAGCATGCTTGTATTATATTGTTTAAAACTGCATTCGAAATTTACTTTGTTGTAACATATTAAAATTGTAAACCAATATGTATTGATAGTGTGTAAGTGTGATATTTTTACATTATCATTTCTGATATTCTAGGTGGTATCCTTTTAACCTTGTCGATAAAATAAAGGTTATGGTTTGTTTTAAAAACGAATGCAGTCTTTGAAAAACGTTTCATATAGAGGTCAAAACCTCGCAAAGAAATCAATTAATATGGAACATTTATAATCAATATGAACGGGACATTTCAGTTGGTATCCGAGCGTTGGTCTTAGAGAACCAGAAATTTGCATTAGTGTATCTTATCGAGTTTGTTAGGATACATTAGTGAGTCTGGACTTCGACCATGTTTTCTTTAAAAACGATTGCTTAACACTTTTGTTGGAAACTATATATTATTAACATGTAAATATTATGTAATATATTAACCTCTTAATGTGTTTGATATTGTGTGATAGATGCCTACCACTAGTACAAATCCCATCGAGTCACCTAATAATAATGAAGAGTCGATTATACTTTGGGAAGATTCACAAATTCCCGAAGAGGAACCGGAAGAGGAGGAATCGGAAGAGGAGGAACCGGAAGAGGAGGAACCAGAAGAGGAGGAACTGGAAGAGGAGGAACCGGAAGAAGAAGAGGTTTCGGAGGAAGAAATATTGATACCTACTGTAAATCGATTAAATAAAAGAAAATCCTTAACCAACCGACCAAAGTCAATAATGGTCAATGGTGTTTTCGTCGAGGAAGCAAAATACTGGGAAGATTACCAATTTTCCGATGAATCGGATCCCGATGAGGATTCCGGTGATGTTATAGAAATTACCTCGACCCAATTTAATAAAGCAAAAGAAAATAATAAGGGAAAAGGTATAAAAATAGAGAAACCTGATTCCAACCCCGATGAACTTTATATGTACCGGCAACCTCCGTATTTCCTAAATTGTAACAATAACCCGGGAACCTCTAAACCACCATGTTTTTCTAAACCATTGTGGAAAATGACGGATCGTATCAGAGGAACATCATATATTCCTAAAAAAATTAGGAAAACGAACCCAGTCCGAAGAAGAAGAAACCAGTGATTCAGATTAGAGGGTTGTAATCATGTTGTGTATTATATGTATTGTAGTGTGCTTGTCCTTTTATGTTCTATGTAAAAATTACTTGTATTGTTTATTAATTATCTTTTACGAATCTAATTCTTGTCTATTTTATAGTATAAAAACAAAATGGATATTAAGGATAGACAACTGAATATTTTAGAAGACCTACCAGAGGATATGATTGAGGAAATCTTGTCTAGAGTCGGTCAGAATTCATCAGCACATTTATTTATGGTGAAATTAACTTGTCAAACATTTGAAAGACTTTCCAGAAATGCCTTAGTTTATAAAAGGCTTTCCTTTGATAGGTGAGGTATATCACATTGGGGAGACCGTAAGTTACGCTGTGTTTTCTTTAAAGCGTTAAATGCGGGGAACCCAAATGCAATTTTACGCTACGGGTTAAGAACCTATTTTGACTCAACATATCCCAACATAGGATTTCGTGAGTTAGAAAGAGCTTCTAACATGCAACATAAAGAAGCATGTTATTCTTACGGGTTAATAATGTTCGCTTCTCATCAAATTGAGAAAAAGAACATTGGGTTACAACTTTTAAATAAAACATTCTCACAAGTGACGGACTCGGTAGTTGAGATGAGAAACAAGGTTTTTAGATTGTTACGGGGCTGTTGGGCATTACGAAACCCTCGTCCTTTTGATGACATTACAACATGCTGCCTAGCCAATGGTCATAACGGTTACTTTCCACAAAAGCAAGGATGGGAAGTCGTCTTAGTAAAACCAGAATGCATGACTTGTTTCTGGACTTATGAATTACGTGTCTTTATTTCTTTTGCTGAACAACTTGCGTATTAACTAGAATTGCCTTTATAGCTTCCGAGTAGCAATGTTGTTATGTGTTATATTTCATCCTATATGTATAATAGCGGTATTGTAAGTTGTAATATTTTGTATAAAGTTTGAACGCGAAATTTTATTGTAATAAGTTTTTCATATAGAAGCATAGTAGTTGAGTTGTATAGTAACTAGTAAGTATGAACTTAACGGGTATGTACTACCCGAATTAAAACTATAAAATGCTAATATGAAGAAAAATATTTTATAAATAAGTTCATATAATGCTACGAAATACTATTGACTACTCTTAAATTCTATATGATTAACTCAATTCTTTTGGCTATTTTTGAAGGAAATGGCACCGGCAACTCGTCAGAACTTGAACATGAGTGAGGAAGACTTCCGTGTTTTCCTTACAGCAAACATAGCCGCAGTACAGGCTGCAATGCAAAATAACAATAACTCTGGATCTAGCAGTGGAACTAATTCCACAAGAAATCGTGTAGGATGCTCCTACAAAGAATTCACTGCCTACAAACCTTTGGAATTTGATGGAACCGAAGGACCAATTGGATTGAAACGGTGGACCGAGAAGGTCGAATCGGTGTTTGCCATAAGTAAGTGTACTGAAGAGGACAAATTTAAGTACGCTACGCATACCTTCACAGGTACAGCGTTAACATGGTGGAATACCTATCTCGAGCAGGTAGGACAAGATGCTGCTTACGCACTACCATGGTCAGCATTCAAGCAATTGATGAACAAGCAGTATCGTCCCAGAAACGAGGTCAATAAGCTCAAGGTAGAGCTTAGAGGATTACGAATGCAAGGTTTCGATATCACCACGTACGAACGACGATTCACAGAATTGTGCCTATTGTGTCCCAGAATGTTCGAAGACGAAGAAGAGAAGATCGACGCATTTGTAAAAGGGTTACCAGAAAGAATTCAAGAAGATGTGAGTTCACACGAGCCCGCCTCCATACAAAAGGCAAGTCAAATGGCTCACAAATTAGTGAACCAGATCGAAGGAAGGATTAAGGAACAGACGACCGAAGAGGCTAACATGAAACAAGTCAAGAGAAAGTGGGAGGAAAACAATGACAAGAGTCACCAATACAACAACAACAATCGCAACCACAATCGCAATAACTATCCCAATAACCGCAACAACAACTTCAACAAACGTCACAACAACAACTACAATAATCGTCCCAACAACAATAACAACCGCAACAACAATAATAATCAAAAATAGCAATGCCAAAGGTGTGAAGAGAATCACTCGGGGTACTGCACAACATTTTGCAACAGGTGTAAAAGAAATGGTCATAGCGCAACAAAGTGTGAGGTCTACGGTGAAATGTCCCATTCATATTGATTATAAACGTTCCATATTAATTGATTTTGTTGCGAGGTTTTGACCTCTATATGAGACATTTTTCAAAGACTGCATTCATTTTTAAAACAACCATAACCTTTATTTTATCAATAAAGGTTTTAAAAAAACATTACATAGATTATCAAATAATGATAATCTAAAATATACTGATTACACACGACCATTACATAATGGTTTACAATAGAAATATATTACATCGACATATGTTTCTTGACTGCAGTTTTTACACAATATCATACAAACATGGACTTCAAATCTTGTCCTTATTTTAGTATGCAATAGCGGAAGCTCTTAATATTCACCTGAGAATAAACATGCTTTAAACGTCAACAAAAATGTTGGTGAGTTATAGGTTTAACCTATATATATCAAATCGTAACAATAGACCACAAGATTTCATATTTCAATACACATCCCATACATAGAGATAAAAATCATTCATATGGTGAACACCTGGTAACCGACATTAACAAGATGCATATGTAAGAATATCCCCATCATTCTGGGACACCCTTCAGATATGATATAAATTTCGAAGTATTAAAGCATCCGGTACTTTGGATGGGGTTTGTTAGGCCCAATAGATCTATCTTTAGGATTCACGTCAATTAGGGTGTCTGTTCCCTAATTCTTAGATTACCAGACTTAATAAAAAGGGGCATATTCGATTTCGATAATTCAACCATAGAATGTAGTTTCACGTACTTGTGTCTATTTTGTAAATCATTTATAAAACCTGCATGTATTCTCATCCTAAAAATATTAGATTTTAAAAGTGGGACTATAACTCACTTTCACAGATTTTTACTTCGTCGAGAAGTGGGAATCATGACACGAAAACAAGTTCAAGTAAGATTTCCACTCGAAATAAGATTGTTATAGTTATAGAAATTGAATCAAAGTTTCAATTTGAGTATTACCTTATATTAGAAAGATATCTTACTATAAATAAGAAAGATTTCTTGAGGTTGGATGATCACTCTACAATATTGGAAGTAAGCTAGCAAACTTGGAAGTATTCTTGATTTTATGAAACTAGAACTTGTAGAATTTATGAAGAACACTTAGAACTTGAAGATAGAACTTGAGAGAGATCAATTAGATGAAGAAAATTGAAGAATGAAAGTGTTTGTAGGTGTTTTTGGTCGTTGGTGTATGGATTAGATATAAAGGATATGTAATTTTGTTTTCATGTAAATAAGTCATGAATGATTACTCATATTTTTGTAATTTTATGAGATATTTCATGCTAGTTGCCAAATGATGGTTCCCACATGTGTTAGGTGACTCACATGGGCTACTAAGAGCTGATCATTGGAGTGTATATACCAATAGTACATACATCTAAAAGCTGTGTATTGTACGAGTACGAATACGGGTGCATACGAGTAGAATTGTTGATGAAACTGAACGAGGATGTAATTGTAAGCATTTTTGTTAAGTAGAAGTATTTTGATAAGTGTCTTGAAGTCTTTCAAAAGTGTATGAATACATATTAAAACACTACATGTATATACATTTTAACTGAGTCGTTAAGTCATCGTTAGTCGTTACATGTAAGTGTTGTTTTGAAACCTTTAGGTTAACGATCTTGTTAAATGTTGTTAACCCAATGTTTATAATATCAAATGAGATTTTAAATTATTATATTATCATGATATTATGATGTATGAATATCTCTTAATATGATATATATATACATTAAATGTCGTTACAACGATAATCGTTACATATATGTCTCGTTTCAAAATCATTAAGTTAGTAGTCTTGCTTTTACATATGTAGTTCATTGTTAATATACTTAATGATATGTTTACTTATCATAATATCATGTTAACTATATATATATATATATCCATATATATGTCATCATATAGTTTTTACAAGTTTTAACGTTCGTGAATCACCGGTCAACTTGGGTGGTCAATTGTCTATATGAAACCTATTTCAATTAATCAAGTCTTAACAAGTTTGATTGCTTAACATGTTGGAAACACATAATCATGTAAATAACAATTTCATTTATTATATATATAAACTTGGAAAAGTTCGGGTCACTACATACGGACCAATGTATAACAAAACTAAAGGAAAAAATAATGCCGTAACGAGTAATGTCGGAACAAGTAGTGTCGGAGCAAGTACTGCCAACGTAGTCTGTTATAAATGTGGAAAACCAGGCCACATTATTAAAAATTGCCCAAATCAGGGGAATACTAATGGGCAGGGCGGCGGAAGAGTTTTCGATATTAATACAGCAGAAGCGCAGGAAGACCCGGAGCTTGTTACGGGTACGTTTCTCATTGACAATAAATCTGCTTATGTTTTATTTGATTCGGGTGCGGATAGAAGCTATATGATTAGAGATTTTTGTGCTAAACTAAGTTGCTCACCGACGCCCTTGGATAATAAATTTTTACTCGAATTAGCAAATGGTAAATTAATTACAGCAGATAATATATGTCGGAATCGAGAAATTAAACTGGTTAGCGAAACATTTAAGATTAACATGATACCAGTAGAGTTAGGGATTTTTGATGTGATAATCGGTATGGACTGGTTGAAAGAAGTGAAAGCAGAGATCGTTTGTTACAAAAATGCAATTCGCATTATACGAGAAAAAGGAAAACCCTTAATGGTGTACGGAGAAAAGAGCAACGCGAAGTTAAATCTTATTAGTAACCTGAAGGCACAAAAACTAATAAGAAAAGGTTGCTATGTTGTGCAAGCACACGTCGAGAATGTCAATTCCGAAGAAAAGAACATCAATGATGTTCCCGTCGCAAAAGAATTTGCCGATGTATTTTTGAAAGAATTACCGGGACTACCTCCACACCGATCCGTTGAATTTTAAATAGACCTTGTACCGGGAGCTGCACCAATAGCTCGTGCTCCATACAGACTCACACCTAGCGAAATGAAGGAACTTCAGAGCCAATTACAAGAACTTTTAGAGCGTGGTTTCATTCGACCAACCACATCACCGTGGGGAGCTCCTCTTTCGTTTGTCAAGAAGAAGGATGGTACATTTAGGTTATGTATCGACTACCGAGAGTTGAACAAACTTACCATCAAGAACCGCTACCCACTACCGAGAATCGACGACTTATTTGATCAACTACAAGGCTCGTCGGTTTATTCGAAGATTGATTTACGTTCTGGGTATCATCAAATGCGGGTGAAGGAGGATGATATTCCAAAGACTGCTTTTAGGACGCGTTATGGTCATTACGAGTTTATGGTTATGCCGTTTGGGTTGACTAACGCACCAGCTGTGTTCATGGACCTCATGAACCGAGTGCGTGGACCATACCTTGACAAGTTTGTCATTGTTTTCATCGATTACATACTTATTTACTCAAAGAATGATCAAGAGTACGAAGAACATTTGAGAAAAGTACTAGAGTTGATGAGGAAAGAAAAACTGTACGCTAAGTTTTCAAAGTGTGCATTTTGGTTGGAAGAAGTTCAATTCCTCGGTCACATAGTGAACAAAGAAGGTATTCAGGTGGATCCAGCAAAGATTGAAACTGTTGAAAAGTGGAAAACCCCGAAAACTCTGAAGCATATACGCCAATTTTTAGGACTAGCTGGTTACTACATAAAGTTCATCCAAGATTTTTTCAGAATAGCAAAACCCTTGACTGCATTAACGCATAAAGGGAGGAAATTTGAATGGAAGGATGAACAAGAAAAGGCGTTTCAATTATTAAAGAAAAAGTTAACTACATCACCTATATTGTCATTACCTGAAGGGAATGATGATTTTGTGATATATTGTGATGCCTCAAAGCAAGGTCTCAGTTGTGTATTAATGCAACGAACGAAGGTAATTACTTATGCATCTAGACAATTGAAAATTCACGAGCAGAATTATACAACGCATGATTTGGAATTAGGCGCGGTTGTTTTTTCATTAAAGACTTGAAGGCACTACTTATATGGGGTCAAAAGTATTATATATACCGACCACAAAAGTCTTCAACACATATTTAACCAGAAACAACTGAACATGAGACAGCGCAGGTGGATTGAATTGTTGAATGATTACGACTTTGAGATTCGTTACCACCCGGGGAAGGCAAATGTGGTAGATGATGCCTTGAGCAGAAAGGACAGAGAACCCATTCGAGTAAAAGCTATGAATATAATGATTCACAATAACCTTACTACTCAAATAAAGGAGGCGCAACAAGGAGTTTTAAAAGAGGGAAATTTAAAGGATGAAATACCCAAAGGATCGGAGAAGCATCTTGATATTCGAGAAGACAGAACCCGGTATAGGGCTGAAAGAATTTGGGTACTAAAATTTGGAGAGATAAGAGAAATGGTACTTAGAGAAGCTCATAAAACCAGATACTCAATACACCCTGGAACGGGGAAGATGTACAAGGATCTCAAGAAACATTTTTGGTGGCCGGGTATGAAAGCCGATGTTGCTAAATGCATAGGAGAATGTTTGACGTGTTCTAAGGTCAAAGCGGGGCATCAGAAACCATCAGGTCTACTTCAACAACCCGAAATCCCGGAATGGAAATGGAAAAACATTACCATGGATTTCATCACTAAATTGCCAAGGACTGCCAGTGGTTTTGATACTATTTGGGTAATAGTTGATCATCTCACCAAATCAGCACACTTCCTGCCAATAAGTGAAGATGACAAGATGGAGAAGTTAACACAATTTTATTTGAAGGAAGTCATCTCCAGACATGGAATACCAATCTTTATTATCTCTGATAGGGATGGCAGATTTATTTCAAGATTCTGGCAGACATTACAGCAAGCATTAGGAACTCGTTTAGACATGAGTACTGCCTATCATCTACAAACTGATGGGTAGAGTGAAAGGACGATACAAACGCTTGAAGACATGCTACGAGCATGTGTTATTGATTTCGGAAACAGTTAGGATCGACATCTACCGTTAGCAGAATTTTCCTACAACAACAGCTACCATTCAAGCATTGAGATGGCGCCATTTGAAGCACTTTATGGTAGAAAGTGCAGGTCTCCGATTTGTTGGAGTGAAGTGGGGGATAGACAGATTACGGGTCCGGAGATAATACAAGAAACTACCGAGAAGATTATCCAAATTCAACAACGGTTGAAAACCGCCCAAAGTCGACAAAAGAGCTACGCCGACATTAAAAGAAAAGATATTGAATTTGAAATTAGAGAGATGGTCATGCTTAAGGTTGCACCTTGGAAAGGTGTTGTTCGATTTTGTAAACGAGGGAAATTAAATCCAAGGTATATAGGACCATTCAAGATTATTGATCACGTCGGACCAGTAGCTTACCGACTTGAGTTACCTCAACAACTCGCCGCTGTACATAACACTTTTCACGTCTCGAATTTGAAGAAATGTTTTGCTAAAGATGATCTCACTATTCCATTAGACGAAATCTAAATCAACGAAAAACTTCAATTTATCGAAGATCCCGTCGAAATAATGGATCGTAAGGTTAAAAGACTTAAGCAAAACAAAATACCAATTGTTAAAGTTCGATGGAATGCTCGTAGAGGACCCGAGTTCACCTGGGAACGAGAAGATTAGATGAAGAAGAAATACCCGTACTTATTTCCAGAAGATACGTCAACACCTCCAACTGCTTAAAATTTCGGGACGAAATTTATTTAACGGGTAGGTACTGTAGTGACCCGAACTTTTCCATGTTTATTTATATTAAAAGAAATTGTTATTTACATGATTAAATATTTCCAACATGTTAATCAATCAAACTTGTTAAGACTTGATTAATTGAAATAGGTTTTATATAGACAATTGATCACCCAAGTTAACCGGTGATTCACGAACGTTAAAACTTGTAAAAACTATATGATGACATATATATGGATATATATATATATAGTTAACATGATATTATGATAAGTAAGTATCTCATTAGGTATTTTAACAATGAGTTATATACAAAAAATTGAGTTTATTGAATTAAGAAACTCGAAAAGATATATATAACGATTATTGTTATAACAACGTGTTACTAAATACGTACGAACCATATTAAGATATTGATACACTATGTTAATCATGATAAATGATAAGTAAACATGTCATTAAATGTATTAACAATGAACTACATATGTAAAAACAAGACTACTAACTTAATGATTTCAAAACGAGATATATATGTAACGATTATCGTTGTAACAACATTTAACTGTATATATATCATACTAAGATACATTAATATATCATAATATCATGATAATGTAATAATTTAACATCTCTTTAGATATAATAAACAATGAGTTAACAACATTTAACAAAATTGTTAACCTAAAGGTTTCAAAACAACATTTACATGTAACGACTAACGATGACTTAGCGACTCAGTTAAAATGTATATACATGTAGTGTTTTAATATGTATTCATACACTTTTGAAAGACTTCAAGACACTTACCAAAATACTTTTACTTAACAAAAATGCTTACAATTACATCCTCGTTCAGTTTCATCAACAATTCTACTCGTATGCACCGTATTCGTACTAGTACAATACACAGCTTTTAGATGTATGTACTATTAGTATATACACTCCAATGATCAGCTCTTAGCAGCCCATGTGAGTCACCTAACACATGTGGGAACTATCATTTGGCAACTAGCATGAAATATCTCATAAAATTATAAAAATATTAGTAATCATTCATGACTTATTTACATGTAAACAAAATTACACATCCTTTATATCTAATCCATATACCAATGACCAAAAACACCTACAAACACTTTCATTCTTCATTTTTCTTCATCTAATTGATCTCTCTCAAGTTCTATCTTCAAGTTCTATCTTCAAGTTCTAAGTGTTCTTCATAAATTCTATAAGTTCTAGTTTCATAAAATCAAGAATACTTCCAAGTTTGCTAGCTTACTTCCAATCTTGTAAAGTGATCATTCAACCTCAAGAAATCTTTCTTATTTACAGTAAGATATCTTTCTAATATAAGAACTTTCAATCCATCCAAGGATCCTTTGAAGCTAGATCGATTTTTCTCATTTCCAGTAGGTTTATCCATAAAACCCGAGATTCGTGAATCGACCTGTAGCCAAGTCTTACTTCCCGACGAAGTAAAAATCTGTGAAAGTGAGTTATAGTCCCACTTTTAAAATCTAATATTTTTGGGATGAGAATACATGCAGCTTTATAAATGTTTTACAAAATAGACACAAGTACATGAAACTACTTTCTATGATTGAATGATCGAAGCCGAATACGCCCCTTTTTTGCTTGGTAGCCTAAGAATTAGGGAACATCACTAATTTTGAGAATTAGTGCACGCCCAATTGACGCGAATCCTAAAGATAGATCTATTGGGCCTAACAAACCCCATCCAAAGTACCGGATGCTTTAGTACTTCGAGTTTTATATCATGTCCGATGGATGTCCCGGAATGATGAGGATATTCTTATATGCATCTTATTAATGTCGGTTACCAGGTGTTCACCTTATGAATGATTTTTTTATCTCTATGTATGGGATGTGTATTGAAATATGAAATCTTGTGGTCTATTATTACGATTTGATAAATATATAGGTTAAACCTATAACTCACCAACATTTTTGTTGACATTTAAAGCATGTTTATTCTCAGGTGATTATTAAGAGCTTTCGCTGTTGCATGCTAATATATGGAAAAGATTTGGAGTCAGCATGCTTGTATAGAAGCTATTATTAAGAGCTTCCGATGTTGCATGCTAATTAAGAGCTTCCGCTGTTGTATGCTAATATATTGTTTAAAACTGCATTCAAATTTTACTTTGTTGTAACATATTAAAATTGTAAACCAATATGTATTGGTAGTGTGTAAGTGTGATATTTTTAGATTATCATTTCTGATAATCTAGGTGGTGTCCTTTTAACCTTGTCTTTGAAAAACGTCTCATATAGAGGTCAAAACCTCGCAAAGAAATCAATTAATATGGAACGTTTATAATCAATATGAACGGGACATTTCACATTGTGCAAGTACCGTTTCCTTTGTGTGCGCGTGTTGTTGGGTTAGTTGTACCGGGTGTTTTATCACCATGTGAGGGTACGTGACGTGTGATCGTCTTATCTACAGTGTTGTGTTTTGATGCACATTGTGAGTGAGGTGGCGAGTGACATCCTGGCGTAAGGATTCACTTTTTTTGGCCACTTGAGGTAGTATGGTGAGTAATCCTGTGAGATTTCACTCTTCGTCGGCCATTTTTGCGTGTGAGTTATGTGGTGAGTGTTGTACACTCTTTGTCGACCACTTTTCCCGTGCGTATGCGTGGTAGTGCCGTTCGGTAGGCGCTTTCGTCGACCACGTACGTGTACGAGTAGAGTCATGGTTGTTGACTATCTTGGATGGGTGTAGGTAACCATGTAAGGGTTATGATGAAGTTGGAAGGGTGTAAGTCTTGGTGATCCCAAGCTTCTCCTTAGTGATGGATGGAAGACTACTAGGCTAGCTGTGCGGCCTATGTGGTTTGTGACTAGCGGGCGTCGCTAGAAAGTTGTGGGCGTTGAGCCGTAAGGTTCGTTTGGTTTGTTCACTTTGAGTAGTCAGGTGGCGTGTGACACCAGGAGTAGATCCCGTAAGGGTCAAGTGTTGAGTCTCGGTGGTAGTAATGGGAGTTGCATAACACTGCGTCAGGTGCCCCTTATACCTGCTAGTGGAATGCTTCACTTCGATGGTGTGATTAGTTATACTTGGGTACCGGTGAGAAACCCGAAGATACAACGATGGTTTATTGTGGTGTTAGCGGGCATTAACGTTTGACCGATTTGAAAGGTCGAGGTTCGAGTACCTTGTTGTGAGTCCGTGAAGAATGGTTGAGTATGACCAACGTCGATACGGTCATGTGTGTGTCATAGAATGTTGAAATTCTGCATGATGTTATCATCTTGGCACTGAAAGTATGGGGTTGAAACCCTAAGTGGGGGAGTATGTACCCAGAGGGTACGGTGTTGCCTCGGTTTGGTAGGCGTGTTTGGGCGGTTTGTTGGAAGTCGTTCTGTTCAGTGAGCGAACTCGGGACGTAGAGTGTTGATTTTGACTGTCTCGTGTAGAGATAAGTTAGTGTAAAGCACGTTTGAGAATGAGTCCTTTAGAGTATTGAGGACTTGTACGTGCGAGAAGTGGCAAGATCATCCTTAATGGACGATCGGAATGGTCTTCACAGGGTAATGGTGGACGAGTGTTGAGTCGTGCAAGGTTGCATGTCGGTTGGGGTTACCGAAGAGCTTGCGGGAAATTCCATCACCGTGTGCGTGGTGCGGATGACCCAATTGGATGGACGGATGGCGGTAGAACTCTAAGTTGTGAGTAGGGGTACGCCAAGGAATCGTGGAGGATTGTTGTGTGTTTGGAACGTTGCGTGGCGAGAAGGTGTGACCGATAGGATGAAATGGCGGCATCAAAGGGTCTAGGGTTATGTGAGGACACGAAAAATTGAGGAAGGCCTACCTTCCTTGTTCGCAATGAGATTTAGATCGCGAGGACGCGATCCAGTTTAAGTGGGGGAGAGTTGTAACACCCTGAATTTTATACATCAGAAAGTGTCACCAGAAAATGTCACCAGAGAGTGTTCTCAGAAGTGCCACTAAAAGTGAACCTAACACTTATGCATTTTCAGATTTTACATCAGAATCAGAATCTGACAACTTCAGTCCCTGAAATGAAAATCGAAATATGGTTGCCAGTTAAGCCGCGCCGCGGGCCATTATAGGCGCACCGCGGCTAGCATAGTTCAGATGTTTTAGAGTTTTGAGAAACGGTTGTCTTCGATTTTGCCTAAGAGCCGCGCCGCGGGCCCATATGGCCACGCCGCGCCTCTGTCAGGTGCCAAGTCCGAATTTCAGCTATTTTAAGGGTTTAAAGAGGGGCAGTTTCATATTTTCGCATGGTGAACGGTTTGGTGACCACAAAAACTGGTCAAGCTTCATCTTATCCCCTTTTTTCACCTCTTTTCATTCTCTCATCTCTCCCAACTTCCTAGAGTGAGAACGCCCACTTTTAGAGAGAGAAAGCTCCGATCTCGGAGGAAGGAGGTCGATTCGGGTGAAAGCTCAAGTGTTAAAGTTGTTCATCTCGCTCCTAGCTACGTTTTGAGGGTAGTGGTAAGTCTCGAACCCAAGTTTCATTGTTATTGATTGTTGTTCAAATTAGGGTTTTGAACTTGCATGTTCTTGAGAAAACCCATTTAGCTCTTTAATGGAAGTTTGGAGCTAGTAATTGGTGTTGTTGATCCTTGTTGGTGGATTTTGGGTTGGTTGATGATTTAACCATGTTTAAGACTTGTAATTGGGTTTAATCACTAGGTTTAGTGATTGTGGAAGTATTGGAACCCATTTGGGTGTATTTGAAAGACTAATTTTGAAATGGGTCAAAATTAGGGTTTTGGGTTAAATTGAGGAAGACAAGTATTTTATACTTTTGTTTTGGTTTAATTGGCTTTATAGGACCATTTTTACTAGTGTTAAGTGATTATTGGTTAGTTTGGGCATTGGTTGTGCTTGGAAGTGCAATCGGGTCAAAATTGCACTAAGTGTCAATTTGGGTTGGTTTGTAATTCACCCTAATTGTGTTGTTTGTTATGTGATAAATGGAATAGGTACTTTCCATTGACGTGTTGCGGATTATTCGGTTGCATTCATCAAGGCACTAAGGTGAGTGTAAATATATTGTATGTGTATGTATGCATAGGATGGGTGCGGGTGGAGTAGAGTGATCCTTGAGCGTTCGGGTTCACTTTACACGTGTATGTGATGATGGACTCTATGAGTTTTGGGTCCTTTAGGTACGTTTGTGCTTTTTGGGTTACCACCCTTGGGGTAGTGAATTTCGGGCGATACGAATTCACGTTGACGAGTAGGTCAACCCCGTGATGTTGTTGAGGTGATGTGGGTAGTGATTCGCGTGTAGTTCGGCTTCACTAGTGAATCTCGTGTAGTTCGGATTCACGATGTCACGTGTAGTTCGGGCGTTCCCATTGTTGTTGTGCTGCGGCCTAGGGTAGTGATTCTCGTGTAGTTCGGCTTCACTAGTGAATCTCGTGTAGTTTGGATTCACAATGTCGCGTGTAGTTCGGGCATCCCTATTGTCGTTGAGGTGAAGGTAATGAATCGTGTGTAGTTTCGGATTCACTTAGGCACGTGTAGTTCGGCCAACCTTCATGTGTTTAGGGTTAAGGGGTTAACCTTGTGTATCGGTTATATATTGTATATGCGTATATATATACATAGTGTACGTTGTAGCTAATCTTGCGGTTTTGGCTTGGTGGTACGTTACGTATAGCTTTGCTTAGTTATACTTGGATTGCGGTATGTCTTTACTAATTGTGTTGGTGTTTGTATTCATTTTATGCATATGTATGTATATAGTATGTTTATCCTCACTAAGCTTTATAGCTTACCCTCTCGTTGATATTATTTTTATAGGTTCGCAAGGTGGCGGTTCGGGTAAGCGTGGGAACTAGTGGACTTTTGTAGGTTGCTTTAGAAGACTTTGCTTGTTGATCGATTTAGGATTGGGTAGTGTTTTACCAATCACCATGCTCGGTTTTGTTGGAGATTAAACTAGTCGTGTCGAAACAATCTTTTGATGATGTAGACGGGTTATGTGAATGCCCGTTTGGATATTTAAACTTATGTATTAAACCTTTAAAAGTTGTCTAAACTTAACATTGTAATGGAAGCGTTTGGAAACATAATTGTGACCTTAATGTTATTAATATTAAAGTATTAAAAAGGGAAAAAAAAAATTTTATGGGCCGGAATACGACGGGTTGGGTCGTTACACCTACAGCACCTTGGTTTTGACACAAGTCTCGACCCTCAAAACACCCTTTGAGCCGCGCCGCGGCTTAACCCTGTGTCCAGCAGCTCAATTTTGTGTTTTGGTTTTTCGTGCGTATGGCCTTTTCAAGTCGCGTTTCGCATTCCTTAAGTTTCAAATGTTATGTCCAAGTCCAAAATAATACCTCAAACCACCTTACGTTTTACGAACGTGTACTCCACACTCTCCGAATTCGTGTAACGTATCAATGGTTTGAAAACACTTTCAACATAGTAATCCAATCCCTAAAATGAATGTTGGATCATGCTAAAATCACCAACATTTTACCCCTTCGTTTATACAAGCTCGCTGCTTCATTTGGTTTTTGCTTCGGATATCATGATGTATTTATCCGGTTGGGGACGCATTTGGGTCGAGTACATATATAACTAAAAGGGGGTCGTCTTGGGTCTCTTTGTCGCTGATTAGTTTCAGTACTGGGATTCCGAAACGCTCCCTACTTGGGTATCCAAGTCATCGTTATACTTTGTTCCCTCCCATTTCGTGTCTTTTTTTCTCGGATTGGTGACTCGTGGCCGTTTTCATGATCAGAAACTTTGTATTTTCCCCTTTTTTTTCGTTCATCAGTTCTAGCAGTTGTAGCTTGTCTAGCTTTCCCGTTTTCATACTCACATATATCTACACTTCTGTATATATTTGTTATATATAAATGAAATATATTGTCTTGCCTTTAAAAAAAAAAGTCTTGAACATAAATCTTAAGAATTTATAATTTTCTAACTACTGCGCTTGCATTTATTTTAATCACTTGTTTCGAAAGTGGCCATATGATATTCTTTGCCTAAGGTAGAACTGATAGAGATAAAGATAATGTTCACGCTCAGTGACCAATCATGATGTGTTGGAGATAATCAGTTAAGGTGTGCAGTCAAGTCTCACATTTCACACTTTTCTAAAGTAGAATTTTTCTCTTTTTGGACAAAATAACGAGAACTATATAAAACGGAACCTTCATTGAAAAATGAAGATCCAAACGGGTACAAACAAAGAAAGAAACCGAACGGACTCGAAACTAATAAACGTTACAAGTCAAGTCGACGCTAACTCCAAAGTGTGAATTTTTGAAGATCAACACCAGATATAATTAAAACCCAAAAACCTCACAACAAGAAAATACTCTCACACTCTGCTAGTTTTGAACAATTCACTAGGTGAACGATATATTAAAAACAAAACCTAAAATGAGAGTATGTACTTATTGCTTTTAATGCATATATACTATCATAGTATCATTCGTAATGATAAAACTCTAACTTAACATTGCTGTAACAATGAAAAAAAATTGATTATTGGATAGACATGTATTTCCTTGAAAATTTGTGATCCGTTACGTTCAAGTAGTTATACTTATGATTTTAAGCTATTGTTAGAACAAATATTTCTACAAGGTAGCTTACCTTTGAAGTTAAGTTTGCTGCTCACACGTTATTTATCATATCTAGTAGCGATATGTAACTTCCCACAGCTGCGACAACTATGCCAATTAACACAACGATCCAAACAATCATCATCTCGACGCCAATTCTCCTATAAATGCCTGAAATCTTCAAGTAACACAAACAAGGTATAGTTATCGCAGTTGTGACACTTAAGAGCGCTCCCACAAACGACATGAGATATCCAAAAAAGGGTAGAGACAATGCTACAATGACGGTGCTTATCATCAAGATCGTTCTAATCAGGAAATTATACGATCTCTTGTTATATGAAGACAAAATCCATGCTTCTATAGTATTGACGATTGGTGTTATCATTAGGGCGTATTTCGCTATTGGAGTAACGAGAGTCGTCCATATGGCCACTTTTGAGCTGAGATTGTTGGTTGGAAGGTCTAATGTTATCTGTGACTGTACCTTTGTGCCAAACATGAGGTATCCGATAACTGCCATTGTTGTGTAAGTAAATGTACAAAAGCTAAAACAAACGAACAAGACCTGCAATGTCGAAAATTTACACATATTTAGTAAACTAGCTATTGGTGTGCCCACTTGGTTGGGCTAGAAGGTGGGACCAAGCCCATTTCATTGGGCTAGAAACTGGGGAACAATAAAGCAAATTCCGAAGGTCTTTATTAAAAAGATGAAAATGCCCTTACGCTATAGTAACTAAACAACACTCAAATAAACACAAAACAACGGAAATGGCTAAGTTATTATACATATGTATAATGTACACGCAATACAGCTAAACTTGTAGTTTTTGACACTTTTTAAATAAGTTATTTACACTTAAAAGTGTGAATATAAGTTATAAACGTGAAAAATATGGTGTCAAAAATATTAAATGTTATAAACTTTTTGAAACTTTTAAGTGTCATTATGTTGCCTTTTTGATGCAAGTGTCAGAAATTTTGTGACAATTATGGGTGTAAAAAATTATTCACTCTTTAAAGTGTCAAAAATAATGAAAGTGTAAAAAAATGAATTTTTTTTTATAGTGAATGTGGTCTTCCCATGTCCTCCCGGACGTCTTACATGTGAAGGTAAAAAACGGTAGAAGGTTTTTCCTAATCGAGCTATCCGGGAGGGCGAGTAATCCGATCACATACTCTAATGTACACAACCCAGCCAGTGAAAGTCACTAGGTAATAAATATAAGGTTACCGTGTAACTTGGACATAAAAAAACTAACCCGTTTACCCGATTACACAGTGACGGATCTAGGATTTGTAGTCATTGGTGACACCGGTTAAAACCCAAAAAAAAAAAAAAATTCTACTAGATGTCTTATTTCGATGGTGTAAAAAAAAAATGTACACTCTCTACTGATGTCACTAGTTAAAAACCCAAACAAAACTTTCACTACATCGCGTATTTCGGTGGTGTCCCGTGCAACCACTGGGCCTAGAGTAGATCCGGCCCTGCGATTACATAATGTTATTAGTGATGATGCATGATGCAGATTGCGAATATACCTTTGAGAAATGACGTTGGTTTCTCATGGATGTATAGATGTTAGGGAAAACCGGATGAGCACAGTAGCAAAATGCGTATAAGCTAATAGCTGACGGTATTCCATTCCAGTTTACAATTTTACCCTTTTCTTGAAAACCTATATCATCAAACTCGCCGGCCCAAAAGACCGAGCATAAAATGATCACAGAGGCTATAACTCCACTTGCTGATATATAAGAAAGAACACTCATGCTGTTTAACCAACTTGTAGGAAGTATAATAATAGCAAAAAGAATCACAAATCCACTTTTTGCACCAATATGAGTCCCATAAATTTCAAAATCCATCTCTGGGAATAATTCACTCAAATTATCACCTTCTAAGATCATGAAACCAGCTGCAACTAAGTAAAGCTCTACATTCATAGCCATTGATACTAACATCCTCCCTGTTTTTCCAAATGCTCGTTCACCAATGTCGAGATAAGTTCTTATTGTTGGATCAACATCCATACATCTTTTGATTAATAATCCTGTGTAGAAGGTTGAGCTGGCAATTATGAAAAGTAGTATCAAGCTCAACCACCCTCCTGATGCTAATGCATATGGAACTGAAAGTATTCCAACTCCTATTAATCCCATCAAGGCCAAATCATCAGTACTTAATTTTCTTTATTGTACATCTCTTAGTTGATAAAGCACAAAATAGGTTCTTTTTTTTTCTTTTTTTTTTTTTTTTGAAAGGCATGTTAGTTTTCATCGCACGGTTAGTGGTTAGATCGCATCGCATCGCACTTTTCAGGAGGAAACCGCCACCATCCAAACGGGCAGGTGGGGAAAACCCCCTGGTGAGACTCGAACCCGGGTCTCCTAGAAAACCATGCAAGCATGGTTACCAATGAGGCAAAGCCCCATTGGCAGCACAAAATAGGTTCTAATTTGACAAAATATGTTTTATTGTTATATTACTCATATAAGTCCATAGTCAAGGCTCATGTTACAAAACCTGGATTCATTTAAAGTTAGATCCACCGCTAACACATGATTTCATACATCAAACTTCAAAGTTATCGTGCAGTGGAAAATTTCAGGTTCGTTGCATAAGAAATTGTAATCGTTGTTAGTGGTTTGTCAATGTTGCACAGTGTAATCAGGGTCTATTTCTTTGAGTTATCAATTAGATCGATCGAATCTATTCAATCAGATTAGCTAGGGTCCGGAATCCGGATCAATTTATAACAACTTGATGTTTGGTCATTTAAATTCTATTTTTTCGCAGTAAAAAATAAAAATAAATATTCTATGTGTTTCATATTAATTGTCCCCAGATAAAAAAATACACAATTTAAAGAAATATCATAATACTTTCTGTTTACTTTTCAGTTTTATCCTTACATTTTTTTCTCCTTTAATTATATCTACATATATATATTACGAGCATAATAGAACTTAAACTTTTTATTTTTTTTCTATTTGTAAAAGGGAGATGATAAATTCAACACTCTTTTTACTACTTCCACCATTTTTTCAAACTACTTCCTAAAATACCCTTACCAAACAAATGAATATTAATAAATTTACATCTACATTGCCGATACAACTTTACCTACATTTCTACTCTCTCTCTCTCTCTCTCTCTCTCTCTCTCTCCTTTGCCTTTTACGGAGTACTTCATATTTATTTATCTTCTTTCCCACCTTTATTTTCTTTTTTCTTCTTTACCAAATCAAAGAGTAATATTAAAAAGATGAGAGTAGAGCTAAACTAGTATAACAAACCCAAAACATATTCACTGCCTACTTTAAGACTAACTGAAAGAAAACCTAAATGATATCAAATGATTTGATACAAAACCCACAGTCAGCAGGTTTTTAACTATAGTCAACAAAGCCAAAAATGCTTTAATACAAAATCCATAGTCAACTAACCCAAAACGTACTCCGTATTTGATACAAAACCCATAGTCAACAAACCCAAAAACGTATTTACTGCCTATTATACTTTTGTTCACATCTTGTTCGTAATTTTCTAGTTATGATTTTTTTGGGTTTGTAGTTGATTTGTTAGGGATCAATTGATTTAGTGTTTTTAGTTTGGATATAAATATAGTAATTAGTACTCATAAAAGGAAAAGAAGAAATGAAGAATTAGAATTGCCTTTCAAAAAAAAGAAAAAGAAATAAAGGATTAATATTCTTGATATGGTAAAAAGGAAAATAGCAGAAGGTGAGGTAAAAAAAAAGAGAGGAAGAGAGAAAAAAGTGAGTAATGACTAACGAGATATGAAGGTGAGGTTGTATCAGTTTTTTGTTTTTTAATATTGATTTATTAGTATTACAGGTGTATTTTAGAAAATAGCTTGAAAAATAGTTGAAAGTAGTAAAAAGAGTGTTGGATTTATCATCTCCTTTGTAAAATCGGACAATTAATTTGGGTCAGCTTAAAATGAATACGTACAATAAATTAGGGAAGCCCAAAAGCCCCTTCCTACATTGGCTCATGGTTCCAATTTTATATAAGGCCATGTGTCATTGCTACCTAGGATCATACGTTATCTTGAAACAAAAGGTTTTATCATGAGGATCACAACCCTTTACTTGTAGCTCACAAGACCTCACGTGACACGTGGTCTAATGGAGATCTCTAATGAGAAATATTGGGGACAAAAACATCTACGAGAAGTTGAGAACGGACAGATAATCGGAAAGAATCTTTTGATTAGTGCAATAACCGAAACCGATTGTAGGTTTCAAGATGAAGTATTTAAAGCACAATTAACAAGCATATCTTCAAATGCAAAAAAAGAGACAAGTTTGACTTTGACTTTATTAAATGGGGTGGTGAGACGTTTAATTTGAAAAAAATAAATAAATAAAGTGAACTGTTTGTTGTTGAAATAGAAATTAAGTGTGTGTTAAACATAGCCATAGCTCTAACTATTAAAGTTATACTAGTTAAACTGGTCATATTTAACATAATTTTATATTTTTGATTTATAATTCAGAATACCATTAATTAATAATACTTAAATCATCAAATCAAATACTTCTATCAAATATTAGATATAAAAAGTCACTATTTGAAATAAACATTTATAATTTTCTTGTTAATTTAAGAGAGTTTTTAAATTTAGAAAAGGAAAATCGTGTAACCAGTGATTATATTATAGGCAGGGCCGGTCAAACTTTGGCCAAAATTTTTACATGCTCCGGGCGAAATGATTTTAAAATGCCCCCGAACAGTTACGCAAACATATATCTTTATCATATATCTTTATGTGGTTTAAACTATGGGTATTAATAAATTTTTTCGAAATGATGCCCCTAACCGCGTGATGCCCCGAGCCGTCGCCCGTTTCGCCCATAGCCTTAGCCGGCCCTGATTATAGGGACGTGTGATTACGATTGAACCTATGATACTCGGTTTTATTTTGCAGGTCTCGAAATTACTAGCCTACCATCATACGGAGAAAAATAAAGAAGAAGGTATTTTGCTATTTCACTGTTTTTAATACTATAATATGGGAAGGATTATGCTAGAGCTAGATTACAATAAATCACCATAAATCAAGTAAACAAAAGAAAGGAGGTGAAAGAGAAAAACACCTGAGAGAGCATTGACACCATTAAAACAAGTACTGATAAAAGAAGCATTTCCTGTACTACTTATGTATTCCTCATCTTCTTCCTTTTTTTCATTATCAAATAATAGTGGTAATGTAACAGAGTAATCTTCATGCTTTTTCACCTCCATTGTAAATGTTTTTTCTTTCATTCACAAAAAGAAAGAAAAGGTTAATTTGTAATGTACTATTGGTAATTAAGTTATTAAGAGGTATATGTTTGAGTGCTTTTGCATAAAAGTTTTCTAAGGTCTCAACCTTTTCTTATGGAAGTGTGCAAGTCTTCTACTTTAAACCATATATATAATAAACCGATGATCACGTGTGAAGTACGTGGTGGGTTGAAATGGAAGCCCAAAGCATGCATCGTGTGTGCCGTATCTTGTCTTGATAATATTAAAAATCAAACCAAGTGGCCTTATATAAAGTATAATTAGTAGCTCCTAGAACTTGTTCTGAGTAGAGTCGTTTATAAAAAGTGTCATAGTACTATAACGGAGTTAATTAGGTTAAAAAAAATAAAAATAAAAACAAAAAATGTACATTCACCGCGCGTTCTACTTAAAATATCTACTTACAAAACACAGTTTTAAAAATATTTATCTAATTACCATACTATCAATCAATCAATATTATCTCTGTTGGACAGTTGTCCAATTTTTTCACAATCATTTACTTGAGCATGGTATTTACATGAAATACATGTGAGGTGGTATCTGCTAATCTGCAAATAGTTGCTGCCAACTTATTGTTGAAAATGGCTCCGCATGCTTTTTTTTTAAAAGCAAGTAAAACTTTATTACTTGTAACGCATATGTACAAGGTTCCTATATAAACTATACAACGAGAAAATGGAGAAAACATATACGATAATACATGTATCAGTTAATGTCCAAATTATGAAGAGATGCCCACAAAGAACTTGAAAAAACAAGTTGGGAAGAAGCCATCAAACAGTATCGCTTAAGCGATGACAAATACAACAACCCATTTAATCAAGTGGATATAACTCTAATGGAAATGGACATAACTGTGAGTGGGGAGCGAATAGGAACCATAGATTCTTCGGGGATATTATATATTAATCAATTTCGGTACGTTGATGAATGAGGATACGTAGAACCAGGGATTAATTAACCTTTGTTGCCATTCTAGCGATGATTTTTTAGCTCTTTTGGATATTCATGATAAAATTTGTGTTTGTATTTCGGATATGATTGATGCACGGAACCATTATTTTTTGCTAAACACTTTAAGATTCCGATGTTTCCAAATGATGTATAAACAAGCCCATTTTGTGGTTTGCCATATGTAAGAGCCTTGCGAGGTATTGGCGAATGGTTGGTTAGTAGAAATAGTGTCGGCGAAGCATGTTATTGTATTTTGGGTAGTTTCCACCATTGGAGAACTTGGATCCAAAAATATGTAGATGCTGAACATTGGAATAGGACGTGTTCAATGGTTTCAATATGAGAATTGCAAAGAGGGCAAAGTATTATGTCAAGATCGACATCTCTTTTATCCAATTCAACTCGAGTTGGAATTCTACCAAGCTTTGCTTTTCCAAATGAAGATATAAATTTTTTGCGGGATAAGTTTATTACGAGGTGTTTCTTCGCTTAGAGAGGAAGATGCTAGTTTCAAGTTTTCGAATATGACGGCTAATGCTTTTGTGGTGAACTGACCTGACTGATCCAACGACCATTTCCACGAGTCAGGTTGTTCGGATAGACAACACGATGAGATGAGGTTATTGAGCTCGTTAAGTTCATTGAGAGTACGACCATATGGGGAACGTGACCAATTCCAATTACCGACAGAAGCTGAATTGTGTGTTATTATCCGATCTGCAACTGTAGCATCTTTATCTATTTCAAGCATATAGAGTCTACGAAACAGACTACTAAATTGCTCGATTCCACACCAGTTTTCGAGCCAGAATTTGGTGTTGGTGCCCTTCCCTAGGCTTTTTGTGAATGAGTTTGTAAAATTGGTTCCGATGGTATCGGCAATGTTCCCTTCTTTGATTATATCTTTCTAAATGGTGCGACCTGAAATATTCCTACAACAAACATTAGTGTCCCCCCCACCCCGTAAATACTAGAAATAATTTTGACCCATAGTGCATTTTTTTAATTTTTAAAACGTCACCACCACTTACAAAGGAGATAAATATTTTTACAAGATAAAGATCCAATATTCAAACCACCTTTTTTGTATGGAAGGGGGATAAGATCCCATTTAATCCAGTTAATTTTTTTTATCCGCATCGATCCCCCCCCCCCCTCTAAATTCTTAGTCTTTTAAATTCAAGAATATTAATTATGCTAGTGGGAGCGTGGAAAAGGGAAAAGTAATAGATAGGGATACTAGTGAGGATTGATTTTATTAGTTAGTCAACCACCAAAGGAGATGGATTTGGCTTTCCAGTCTGAGACTCCTTTATCAAATTTTTCAATAATAGGTTGCCAAGATGAAGTGTTAGATGTGGGAACATCGTTGGGTAATCTAAGATAGGTGAAAGGGGTTGTTCTGGCGGAGCAATTAATATATTTAGCCATTGATTCAACTTCGTTTTTGAGACACCAATACCGTATAGATTACTTTTTTTTTAAATTAACTTTTAAACCTGAGATGTTTGAGTAATTTGGAGATGTATTTAGCATTACGTTTATTCCATTCGCCGAAGAAGATTGTATCATCCGCATATTGTAAATGGGCCATAACAATCTTATCATGCCCTCGGCCGCAATAATGAATAAGAATGGTGAGATAGGGTCTCCTTGTCTTATGCCTCTCTCGGGTGTGAATACTTTGGTTGGAGATCCATTTATTAGAATAGATACGGATGAAGACGAAAGACATGCTCGAATGAAACTGATCCAATTTTGGCCGAATCCCATACAGCACATGGTATCGAAGAGAAAGCTCCATTCAATGTTGATGTGTCAAAAGTGTGTAAAGTAGTGCTTAATTTGCCTTTTAACTTATAAATTTATAAAACATTTATTTTACTTTTAACACCCTAACGAGCAACAAGGTCTGGTCAGGTGTAGTATTTTAGGTTAACGTTTCAAGAAAGCGTGGAAGAAAATAAGAGTTGTTGTTTAAGTTTGAATTATTATCTCTTAGGGAAGAGACAATATGAGGTACGTTATTAATAACTTATAATAAACTATTTAGGAAAGATAGAATAAAGATTTAAATGAAATAAACAATATAAGAGAGAAGTGATTACAAGGACGTGTGAATCATAAGGGATTTATATTTGATATTTCATGACTTATATTGATAAATAGCAAGACAATAATCATAAATCAATTATTATCCCTAATGGTTAAGATAAATACCACATAGCATTCATAAAGCATGACCTAAAGCTTACATGAACTAAGTGATGTTCATAGCTAATGTCTTCATTCTTAGTGTTCAATTTAATCACATAACACATATCAATTTAATCTTATGATGAGGATTAATTAACATGCAAATAGATTGACAAATAAATATACTATTAAACTCAATTAGATCAACTCAGGTTACTAACTGAAAGCCAATCTTTACCAAGTTCTAATGCAATCATTAACTAAACACATCCAAACAAAGGATCATTGATTAAGCCTAACAATAATAAATTCTATTATATAAGTGTGATTCAAGTTCAACTAGTTGTAGAACTACCAATGATGTTTACCTAAGTTGCATGCAATCCAAACACTATATTTGATGGACTAGATCTAAACAAGTGATATGAATCGAATATAAGATCATAGAATCAATGACTAGTTAATCCTAGATTCATAATATTTAATCACTAAGCATGACAAACAAGTTATTTAATCATAGCAGATTTTAAATAGTTCAAACAATTATCACAGAAACATAATCATACAGATCTGGAAAAGAACCAGAAACTACATGAATTGAGCATGGAAGCCGGCGGCTTTGAGCGTCCAAGCCTGCGGCTTGGAGAAGCTCAGTCGGCGGCTTCATTTTAGATCCCAGATTTTCACAGTTTTCGTCCAAATAACCACTATGAACGTTTAGTTCATAGTTGGAGACGAACAGAAGTATTTAATAGTAAAGAATAACATAATTAAAAGAGATGTAATAAAGTAAATAAGATTGTACCTTAACAAAGTAAGTAAAGAAGAAGAGAAACTTTCATAACTTGAATAAAACTTAAATCCAATGAAAGATAATAACTTTACATTAAAAATAAACCCTACTCTAAACCCTATGCTACAAAATTACGTAGCTAGAAAGTGATATAATGAAAATGTACATTTAAAACTATAAAACTCAGCTAGTATTTATAGACCTCGAAATCTATGCTAAGCCGGAGGCCTCGTACGAAGTCGGGTGAAACGACCCGTCAAAGTACACTTGACGACCATCGTTATCTTGGTCCCACAGCTTGATCGAAACTCTATATGAATTTAATAAAACAACCTTGCATTCTTTATTTAAAAATGATTTCCTATAAAGGAAATCTACTAAAATGTATAAGTTTAGAAAAACTACTCAAAAATACTTTTAACCAAAAGTTGACAAAAACAAAGTCAACAAACACCCACTATTTAATGTAACAAAATAGAATGCAAGTTAATGTTTAACAAAAGCTGGCATCATAAATATGCAGACTCTCTAAGCACAGCGGAAGCAATCAATCATGAACCTGAGAATAAAACATGCGAGTAACTGTTAACAAAAATGTTGAGTGAATTATAGGTTTAATATTGCAAACAATATTTAATTTAAACCATAAAAATTTATGTTTGAAAACATAAAAACTCCTTTTTGGACCACAAAATTATATGCTAGAAAACATATAAAAACGTTATTCCATTTTCTGTGAGGCACCTGGTAACCACTTAACCCTTTATTTACTCTTGCCAAACACAATAAATAATATACACTGAACAAGTGTATCTTCAACTAAATACGAAGTACTAAACATTTCGATTATAAATTGCTAGCGCAACTAGCTCGAAATGGGGTTATCAAACCCGATAGATCTATCCGTAGGATTCACGTTCGCCAGTAGAAACCAGTGATTACAGTTACCAGAATAGGGAATATTTTTATTCAACTCACAATGAATAATTTAAATCAACTTCCACTTGTGTCCAAAATATAAAATAAATTGTATGTATTCTCATCCCAAAAGATTTAAAATAGAAAAATGGGACTATAACTCACCTTAACAGCAAACGAAGTAACCACAAAAATATGCGAACATCAAAAGAAGTAAGTGATCAAGAATGATCACAACGCCGACCTATAAATAAAGCAGGTCGATATAAATAACTAACTTAGGTCAAGTCTTAATATGATAGCTATAGTACTTGTTGCAAGTAAACATAGAACAACACTCAGTATGTTTCGGTTTGATCAGGACAGCGTAGTAACACGTACTTTCTATTTTTAGAAAATTTCTATTTTTGGCAGGTTTCCATTTCTGGAAAAATTTCTATTTTTGGAAAGTTTCTATTTTAGGAAAGTTTCTATTTTAGGAAGGTTTCTATTTTTGGAAAGTTTCCAAATTTAGAAAGTTTCCATATTTAGAAAGTTTCTATTTTTAGAAAGTTTTTAAGTTAGGACGGTTTCCTTAATTAGAAAGTCAACAAAAGTCAACTGAAAGTCAAAGTCAACCGAAAGTCAACTCAAAAGCCAACCTTGGTCAAACATAGTCAACATTAGTTTTAAAAGTGTAAGTTGTAATAATAATATAAGTTATAATGTTAATTAAAGTTAAATATGTATAATTATGTCATAACATAAGTTTAATTAAATTAAAATGAATTATTAAGTTAACATAAGTTTAAATGATATAATTAATATAACATAGGTAATTAATTAATTAATTAAATTTTAGTCATAATATAAGTATTATTAATTAATAATAAATTTTAATCATATCATAAGTATTATTAATTAATAATGAATTATTAATCATATCATAAGTTTCTAATTATAATTATTAAACCATAAGTATTTAATAATTAAATTATAATTAAATAATAACTAAGCCTTATAATAATTAAATAATTAATTAATCCTTATTATAAGTCTTATAATAATAATCTCATAATATAAGTTTAATACTTATCATAAGTATTTTTCATTAATAAAAGTATTATTAATCATAAGTTAAATTAAATGTTTAATTAAAGCATAAGTAATTATTAAATGATATAATAAATATATATATATATCATAAGTCTCAAATCATAATAATTACTTTTTATATCATAAGTAATTTAATAATAATGTAAATCATTATTTATATCATAATTTTTAATAATTAACCATAAGTTTTTATTAAAAGTTCATCGGGTCATAACTTGAGCCCCGGGTGTCAGTTTTCGGCGAGCCTTATATATATCGCTGCCTAATCAAACCACCCGACACTTTGGTGTACTCAAGAACATCCCAAGAACAGCAACCAAGTTGTGATGATCATCCATTAAATAACTTGGAGCTTTAATCCGTTCAAAAACACATTTTAGTCATAACGGGTGATCCGTGGCTCGAATTTAGATGACCCGAACATGAAAGTTCATCCCATCATCAATCCTAACACACTAGTACACCCTAAAGACTCCAAAAGTGGTCACAAAGTCGGACCAAACCTGGAACAATTCGTTTTTATATTTTAATCTCATCAAAACACCAATTTAAGCATAACTTTTGATCCGGAACTCGAAAAGAGGTGAATCAAAAGCCTAAAATTATGTACTAAATGAGAGTAACTCATCTATATACTTTATTTCATCAAAAATCACAGTTAAGTTCACTGATTTTAACCAAAAAGCTGCTGTCCCAATTTAATTAAACCGAAAACATACAATAACGAGTGATTCTATGCATAATAACATCAATACAATCATACACACGTACTATAACATCATCATACATACAAGATCAGTAATAATAAATAAAAATTGAAAATTTAGGGTTTATGATTATACCCTAATCAAAGAACAAGTTGTATGAGCTTGTAGATCTTGAAATGGAGAACCCGATGAGATAAAAAGCCCTAAATCTCCAAGTATAAAATTGTTAAAGGTGATGATAATATTGGTGATGGTGGTGAACGTCCATGGGAGGAGAAAAAGAGAGGGAGGAGAGAAAAAAAAGATTTAGGTTAAATGAAATCAAGTAGTGAACGATTTAGCACATGTAATCTCTCATTTTCAAAAAGTTGCACTAAACCTCCTCCCCATGGGGAGTTTCGGCCGAACCAAGCATAAGGGTGGGCCCTCTTGGCCCACTTTGATGTAAAATGAATTAACTTGTGGCCCGAACGGATCCCGAAACGTGAAAACACCGCTACGCAATTGAAAATTCGGAGAGATAACAAATACGCGATGAAAAATATATTTAAACACTATATATAAAATATGACATTAAAATATCATATTTTAAATAATTAGGACTTAAAAATCCTAAAAGCTCGACCGTTGGTTTGAAAACCGAAAAGATTCGCTGGATAGAAATCCGCGACACGTAGAAACGTATAACTTAAATTATGAATACAAATATTCATATAACACATAATAATTAAAATATTATTACTAAAATAATAATATAGATCATAGAAATGACGTGGCACGAATAACAATTAACAGTCATTAAATAATTAACGGTAAAAGATAACGGAATAAGTAGGGTCGTTACAGTACCTTCCCGTTACGGAAATTTCGTCCCGAAATTTAAACAGGTGCAGGGGTTGACTCAGCATATGGGAACAAATGCGGGTACTTCTGCTTCATCTGATCTTCACGCTCTCAAGTGAACTCGGGACCGTGTCTGGCGTTACATCTAACATGGACAATAGGAATTCTGCTCTGCTTGAGAGTCTTAACCTCTCGGTCCATAATTTCAACAGGTTCCTCAATAAAATGAAGTTGCTTATCAACATGAAGTTCCTCCAGAGGAATTGTCTTATCGGCCTCGGCCAAACACTTCTTTAAATTCGATACATGAAAAAACATCGTGAACATCATTGAGTTCTTGTGGCAACTTCAAACGATATGCCGCTGGTCCAACTCTCTCAATAATCTCGAACGGTCCAACAAAATGAGGATTCAACTTTCCCCTTTTACCAAAACGTACCGCACCTTTCCAAGGTGATACCTTTAACATAACACGGTCATCGACCTGAAATTCAATATCGTTCCTTCTCTTATTGGCATAGCTCTTATGCCGACTTCTGGCTGTTCTCAATCTTTCCTTAATCTGTACAATCTTCTCGGTAGTCTCATGGATAATTTTTGGACCTGTGAATTGAGCATTCCCAACCTCATTCCAGCAGACAGGAGACCTACACTTTCTACCATACAACACTTCAAAAGGTGCGGCATAATACTTGCATGATAACTGTTATTATAAGAAAATTTAGCCAGTGGCAAGTACTTATCCCAACCATTACCAAAATCAATGATGCATGCTCATAACATGTCTTCTAATGTTTGAATGGTCCTTTCACTCTGACCATCTGACTGTGGATGATAAGCAGTGTTCATATACAATTTAGTTCCCAAAGCATCTTGTAAGGACTGCCAAAACCTCGATGTAAATTGACTGTCTCGGTCCGAAATAATAAATACGGGAACACCATGTCTAGAAACAATCTTATTCAAATACAAACGAGTAAGCTTCTCCTTCGAATCTGTTTCCTTAATTGGCAAGAAATGAGCTGACTTAGTGAGTTGGTCAACAATCACCCCAAATGGTATCATAACCACCCACATCTCTCGGTAATTTTGCAATAAATCCATCGTAATACCTTCTCACTTCCACTCGGGAATCTTAGGTTGCACCAGAAGTCCGGATGGTTTCTGATGTTCAGCTTTGACCCTAGCACAGGTTAAACACTTAGCCACATAAGTAGCCACATCAGGTTTCAAGTTAGGCCACAAGTAAAGCTCCTTAAGATCATGATACATCTTTCCTTAACCAGGATGAATAGAGTACCTAGACTTATGAGCTTCATCTAAAACAAGTTGTCGCAAATCACCAAATTTCGGAACCCAAAGGATTCCCGAAAATACCGAGTGCTATTGGTTCGTAACTCAAACTGTTTAATCAAGCCTCTGACCTTCTCATTACGAAATTCTCCTCCTTCAAGGCTTCTTTTTGAGCTACAAGAATCTGCCTTGCGAGGTTTGTTCGAATGGTCATGTCTAAGGCTCTAAACCTGCGAGGTTCTACTTTCTCTTTTCGACTCAAAGCATCAGCCATGACATTGGCTTTTTCCCGGAATGGCTAAAGGAGTTCACAATCATAATCGTTCAACAATTCAACCCATCTTCGCTACCTCATATTCCACTGTCCTTGATCAAAGATATGTTGAAGACTTTTGTGATCGGTGTACACAGTAGTTTTGACCCCTTAAAGATAATGTCTCCAAATCTTAAGCACAAACACAACAGCTCCCAACTCTAAATCATGGGTTGTATAATTCTGCTCGTGAATCTTCAACTGACGTGACGCGTACGAAATAACCTTCTTTCGTTGCATCAAAACACAACCAAAGCCTTGACGCGAAGCATCACAAAAACAACAAAATCATCATTACCCTCAGGTAGTGAAAATATTGGAGCGATAGTCAACTTCTACTTCAAAATTTGAAAAACAGTCTCTTGTTCATCCTTCCACTGATACTTCTTCCCCTTGTGCGTTAAAGCAGTCAGAGGTTTCGCTATACGAGAGAAATCTTGAATGAACCTTCTATAGTAACCTGCCAACCCTAGAAACTGACGAATCTGACTAGGAGTTTTTGAAATTTCCCACTTCTCAATCGTCTCATTCTTAGCAGGATCAACTTGTATTCCCTGTTTACGGACAATATGTCCAAGGAATTGAACTTCTCTTAACCAGAAAGCACACTTAGAGAACTTAGCGTACAACTCTTCTTTCCTCAATAAATCAAGCACCAACTTCAAATGTTCTTCGTGCTCTTCATCACTCTTAGACTAAATAAGGATGTCGTCGATGAAAACAATAACGAATTTGTCCAGATAGGGTCTACACACACGGTTCATGAGGTCCATGAACACAGCAGGTGCATTTATCAATCCGAACGGCATAACAAGGAATTCGAAGTGACCATAACAGGTACGGAAAGCGGCTTTTGGAATATCAGTTTTTTTAACGCGCAATTGGTGATAACCAGAACGAAGATCAATCTTAGAATAAACGGATGAACCTTGAAGTTGATCGAACAGATCATCAATTCTTGGAAGAGGGTAACAGTTTTTAACAGTAAGCTTGTTCAATTCACGATAATCAATGCACAAACGAAACGAACCATCTTTCCTCTTAATAAACAAAACAGGAGCTCCCCAAGGGGACAAACTGGGATGAATGAAATGTAGTTACAACAATGAAGGAAGAAATATATGGAGTAGTCACATCGGTTGCATAGATATTTAAGACAATTCCTTCAAGGGGATAACGAGGATCATGAACTTCAAAGTAAATTTTCATTACATTTCTGAAAGGAAGACGTACGAAAGGTGTGATCTTTCAACGAGAGTGAACTTCCTCGCACAATGAGCAAGTGAATCTAGGATTCATCCTTATTCTTAAATTTATATGCGGATGAAAAGAACGCGAATCATGGGTTATAAAGAATGGCCGACTCCAGGTGAGATGAATCTCAAAAAATAATTTCGTGCACCTCAAAGTATTGAATCCTAGGATTGATGTTTACGAGGGTGTTGCAGTTAACAGCGAATATTGAGAGTAGAAACTCCTCAAACGGTCTAGTGTAATTTATATCCATGATACCCACTATAACAACAGTTGGGGTAGAAACCCACCTAGCACCTTTTCTACATTAGGGTGACCACCGAGTGTACCCCAGAAAATTGATTTATCGGTCCGCGTTTCGGCCATATCCAACCATAAGAGGGAAAATTTTATGAGCACAAAGATTTCCAACAAATTTTATAAAACCGGCATTCAAAGTGGTGTAAGAGTTTCTATCAATGAACTTAATGGTAAGTTTCATCCCTAAACGGAGGATGAGAAGAACTGGGATCCAAACACTCTGTAGAGTAACGCGAAAATTTATACAATCGATCAAAGGAGTTTTGAAAAAGCTCTAAACATTTGACGTGATGACATAAACGAAACGGAGTTCTTAGTAATTTAGAAGCATGTACAACGTGTACCATTTTATATAAAGCAAATTGACTTAGTCAAACAACTCAATAAATGAGTGGTTTTTAAAATAATTTTGAAGGTATGATTTAGTATATACTAGCCAAAATAGGTAAGGGTAAATTTATTCATTTGAATCCATACGTATATATATGATTTTATAAATTGTATACATGACAAAATATTTCATTACTTCTATTCGCCCATAATCCCGTGAGAACCGCCCAATTAGACAAATGTGTAGAACTCCCGATGATAACCAAGTATCTGTATTTCAAAGGTTGCAAGTTGAAGTAAGATCATGGAAGATCGAGTAAAAGACTTGAATCGTCGTGCGACATTTGACCAACAAGGTTACGAGGTCATGAAAACCAATGAGTTAAATGTTGTTTTGACTATTATCAGGACATGAGTCCTTGGGCCAAAACTGTTCCCGAACGAAGCTGTTGCTAACAAGCGAGTTATGAAGGATAGAACATGAGATAAACAATCTAGTTAAAACGAGCTTCTTGTATATCAACAAATAAGATAATGAGTATTTTCCTTACTCATGTAATACCTCGGAATTTCTGAATGAGCAGTGTAAAAATTTTCTTTGACTCGCTTTCTATTCCTCATGTCACAATATTGGGACTTCTTTATAGATTAACGTAATATAATCACGTTGGCCTGACGCCATTATATTTCACTAATTCATAGTTCCATTCCAATAGCACTACATGAGGTCAGGATACACGATCAACCTCGAATTTTCACACAATTTCTCTAAAACAATTTCTTAAACAATGTGCTAAGGATAGCACAAGAGACAAAACATAATAAGTAACGAATAGGAGTAACGATGACATAGAAATGTCTTCGAAGTACCCAAAATTTCTGAAAGTCAAGAATGATGTTTTCTGGTTAAAAACCAAAGCACAACGGCACAACGGCACAAAGGCACATAATATAACAAGAATGTTATATACCTAAACATAATAGCTGACATTGAAATGCCAAGCATTTAGAAGTCAAGAATGACATCTCACGTAATATAACTCAAACGTTATATACATAACCATAATAAATGACATAGAAATGTCTAGAATTTAAGAAGTCAAGAATGACATCCCTCGATTTCACTTTCCGAGGTGTTCTTATAATGATAAACTCGTAAGAGTCGGAGAATACGTTTAAATCAGAATGGGAGTTCCTCCCGAATTCAGAACATAACCAGATGTATGTATGATAACAATATACATACTAATACGATACAAATAATCATATATAATAATACATTATAGGCTGGGCTGTAGACTAGACTCACTAATGCACCCTATTGACTCGGGGTGACGACATCAATGCAGCCTAATTCCCTACAACCAAGGCTCTGATACCAACTGAAATGACCCGTCAAAGTACACTTGACGACCATCGTTATCTTGGTCCCACAGCTTGATCGAAACTCTATATGAATTTAATAAAACAACCTTGCATTCTTTATTTAAAAATGATTTCCTATAAAGGAAATCTACTAAAATGTATAAGTTTAGAAAAACTATACAAAAATACTTTTAACCAAAAGTTGACCAAAACAAAGTCAACAAACACCCACTATTTAATGTAATAAAATAGAATGCAAGTTAATGTTTAACAAAAGCTGCCATCATAAATATGCAGACTCTCTAAGCACAGCGGAAGCAATCAATCATGAACCTGAGAATAAAACATGCGAGTAACTGTCAACAAAAATATTGAGTGAATTATAGGTTTAATATTGCAAACAATATTTAATTTAAACCATAAAAATTTATGTTTGAAAACATAAAAACTCCTTTTTGAACCACAAAATTATATGCTAGAAAACATATAAAAACGTTATTCCATTTTCCGTGAGGCACCTGGTAACCACTTAACCCTTTATTTACCCTTGCCAAATACAATAAATAATATACACTGAACAAGTGTATCTTCAACTAAATACGAAGTACTAAATATTCCGATTATAAATTGCTAGCGCGACTAGCTCGAAATGGGGTTGTCAAACCCGATAGATCTATCCGTAGGATTCACGTTCACCAGTAGAAACCAGTGATTACAGTTACCAGACTAGGGAATATTTTTGTTCAACTCACAATGAATAATTTAAATCAACTTCCACTTGTGTCCAAAATATAAAATAAATTGCATGTATTCTCATCCCAAAAGATTTAAAATAGAAAAATGGGACTATAACTCACCTTAACAGCAAACGAAGTAACCACACAAATATGCGAACAGCAAAAGAAGTAAGTGATCAAGAATGATCACAACGCCGACCTATAAATAAAGCAGATCGATATAAATAACTAACTTAGGTCAAGTCTTAGTATGATAGCTATAGTACTTGTTGCAAGTAAACATAGAACAACACTCAGTATGCTTCGGTTTGATCAGGACAGCGTAGTAACACGTACTTTCTATTTTTAGAAAATTTCTATTTTTGGCAGGTTTCCATTTCTGAAAAAATTTCTATTTTTAGAAAGTTTCTATTTTAGGAAAGTTTCTATTTTAGGAAAGTTTCTATTTTAAGAAAGTTTCTATTTTTGGAAAGTTTCCAAATTTAGAAAGTTTCCATATTTAGAAAGTTTCTATTTTTAGAAAGTTTTTAAGTTAGGAAAGTTTCCTTAATTAGAAAGTCAACAAAAGTCAACTAAAAGTCAAAGTCAGCCGAAAGTCAACTCAAAAGTCAACCTTGGTCAAACATAGTCAACATTAATTTAAAAAAGTGTAAGTTGTAATAATAATATAAGTTATAATGTTAATTAAAGTTAAATATGTATAATTATGTCATAACATAAGTTTAATTAAATTAAAATGAATTATTAAGTTAACATAAGTTTAAATGATATAATTAATATAACATAGGTAATTAATTAATTAATTAAATATTAGTCATAATATAAGTATTATTAATTAATAATAAATTTTAATCATATCATAAGTATTATTAATTAATAATGAATTATTAATCATATCATAAGTTTCTAATTATAATTATTAAACCATAAGTATTTAATAATTAAATTATAATTAAATAATAACTAAGCCTTATAATAATTAAATAATTAATTAATCCTTATTATAAGTCTTATAATAATAATCTCATAATATAAGTTTAATACTTATCATAAGTATTTTTCATTAATAAAAGTATTATTAATCATAAGTTAAATTAAATGTTTAATTAAAGCATAAGTAATTATTAAATGATATAATAAATATATATATCATAAGTCTCAAATCATAATAATTACTTTTTATATCATAAGTAATTTAATAATAATGTAAATCATTATTTATATCATAATTTTTAATAATTAACCATAAGTTTTTATTAAAAGTTCATCGGGTCATAACTTGAGCCCCGGGTGTCGGTTTTCGGCGAGCCTTATATATATCGCCACCTAATCAAACCACCCGAAACTTTGGTGTACTCAAGAAAATCCCAAAAACAGCAACCACATTGTGATGATCAGCCATTAAACAGCTTGGAGCTTTAATCCGTTCAAAAATACGTTTTAGTCATAACGGGTGATCCGTGGCTCGAATTTAGATGACCCGAACATGAAAGTTCATCCCATCATCAATCCTAACACACTAGTACACCCTAAAGACTCCAAAAGTGGTCACAAAGTCGGACCAAACCTGGAACAATTCGTTTTTATATTTTAATCTCATCAAAACACCAATTTAAGCATAACTTTTGATCCGGAACTCGAAAAGAGGTGAATCAAAAGCCTAAAATTATATACTAAATGAGAGTAACTCATCTATATACTTTATTTCATCAAAAATCATAGTTAAGTTCACTGATTTTAACCAACAAGCTGCTGTCCCAATTTAATTAAACCGAAAACATACAATAACGAGTGATTCTATGCATAATAACATCAATACAATCATACACACGTACTATAACATCATCATACATACAAGATCAGTAAAAATAAATGAAAATTAAAAATTTAGGGTTTATGATTATACCCTAATCAAAGAACAAGTTGTATGAGCTTGTAGATCTTGAAATGAAGAACCCGATGAGATAAAAAGCCCTAAATCTCCAAGTATAAAATTGTTGAAGGTGATGATAATATTGGTGATGGTGGTGAACGTCCATGGGAGGAGAAAAAGAGAGGGAGGAGAGAAAAAAAAAAGATTTAGGTTAAATGAAATCAAGTAGTGAACCATTTAGCACATGTAATCTCTCATTTTCAAAAATTTGCACTAAACCCCCTCCCCATGGGGAGTTTCGGCCGAACCAAGAATAAGGGTGGGCCCTCTTGGCCCACTTTGATGTAAAATGAATTAACTTGTGGCCCGAAAGCCCGAACGGATCCCGAAACCTGAAAACACCGCTACGCGATTGAAAATTCAGAGAGATAACAAATACGCGAAGAAAAATATATATAAACACTATATATAAACATATGACATGAAAATATCATATTTTAAATAATTAGGACTTAAAAATCCTAAAAGCTCGACCGTTTTTGGTTTGAAAACCGAAAAGATTCGCTGGATAGAAATCTGCGACACGTTGAAACGTATAACTTAAAATATGAATACAAATATTCATATAACACATAATAATTAAAATATTATTACTAAAATAATAATATAGATTATAGAAATGACGTGGCACGAATAACAATTAATGGTCGTTAAATAATTAACGGTAAAAGATAACGGAAAAAGTAGGGTCGTTACATCGGGGGGCTTCCTATGACGGTGACTTTTTCTCCACTCAAAACTTGATCGTTACACTCAAGAAAATGCGTTTTAGGGTCAATCCGGCTGCTTCGAATGTCAAACTGGCGGCTTCACTTCAGATCTGAGTTTGAGGGCCAAGAAAAACTTGTCCGACAATATTTTATATTTTGAACTGAAGCCGGTGGCTTCCTTGGCCAAGTGAGCGGCTTCCCTTTATCCAAGCAGGCGTCTTTCTTTATTTTATTGTAGTTTTTTGTCTTGCGGTTGTTTTGACAGGTGGCTCGTCGAAAACGGAGTCCGGATGCCCAAGATATGGCCAAAACTATGACAGTATGCAGATTTTCACCATTTCTTCAATATTTAGCTCATTTTGTTTTATACCAATTTCTCGCATATGACCCTATAATCATCATTTACATAATAAAGCATCAAAAGTTTATAATATTTACTATAATTATGCTTGATAACGACAAAATAAATGATGAAAAATATGTATAATTTTGGAGTTATCAAATCCCCCACACTTAAGCTTTACTTGTCCTCAAGCAGATAAAGATTTAAATATTTAAAAATAAACCCCTTAGGTATTTTTATCAAACAGAAGATTTAATGAGATGATTTGACAATATTTTGGTTAATCTTGTATTTTCAACTGAAAATTATCTTCAAATTTTTTCAAAGATTAACACTTATTTATAAATTTTACCTAGGTAATGTATCAAAAGATATATTAAATGGGTGGTTTATATCGGAATTTTGGTTTATCGGGTGGTCTTGACACGAGATATAAAATGGGTATAAAAACGGAAGCAAAATGCAAAGTCAAAAAGATGTCTAATCATTAAAGTTTAGTTATTATTATAAGAACTAGTCTGAACCAGACCAAGGAGTACAAGTGGTCCTAATATTTATTAAACCAGATTTATGCATCAGTTGGTCATCATTGAACTCTTTTATTTTCTAACTAGAGCTTTTATAAGTGTGTGGTTCTCATTGAAACTCTTTTCTCTCGCTCTCATCACTCTTATTGGCCTTCATTGGGCTCTTTTAACTTTTCATTTCTTTTGCTTTCATGCTTAGAATTAGCTTTACATTTGGCAATTTTCTAAGTTGGCCCTCATTGGGACTCTTTTGCTTCCTCAGTGGTCCATGCTTATTATGTCATATGGTAGTGTCTATAAGTTTGCAATCGTTTCACAATATTTGGCATTTACTTCCTATCTTAAATAAGTAGTCCGATCTCGAAGTTGAGAGTAGTTCTATTAGTCTTAAGATAAGATTAATGAAAAGACATAAGTTTGACTAAGAATTTATACTTAAAAAAAAAACAGGGTTAGGAATGGGAATTTTGTTTAATTAGGTTATTCCTATAAAGGTTAAGGTTTCTACGGTAACTATTTATTTCTAGCACGCATACTGGGTGCTAACGACCTGGGTAAACTGGCTGAAAATTGGTTTTAAGATAAAAAGGCTAACTTAAAATCCTAGAATATTTCTTTATCATTTACATTACCTTAATTAGGTGATTTATATTTCTTTACAATTTATTCTATCTCAAAAATTTCACCATATAGAGAGTCAAAAACTAGTTACTTTTAAGGGTATGAATTATTAACCAAAAAGCAACAATTTTTTTATAATGTAGGACAAACAAAATCAAGTGTGATTTCTAAATCATAAAAACCTCATTTTATTAGTCTTTCCTTAATAATTTTCAAAAACTTTATCTTGGGTTTTTAATTAAATGAAGAATTCACTCCCTAACACTTAAAATCATGCAATGTCCACACATGTATGAATTTATACTACAACGATAAAATAAAGAAAGAAAAAAATATAAAAGGGAGCGAGAACATCATCGGGTTTTATAAACTGTATGCGAACAGGTGAAAAAATGAGCGCAAAGATCAGCATGCGCCAGTCAGCTTACTACTCATAAAAGTCCATCAACCGAACCATAAAACATGCTTATTTATTTATAAGTCATAAGCTTGACTCAACCCCTTTTAAATGTTTCCTTAGTATGGTTTAACCTCCCCCACACTTACCGGGCGGCAAATAAAATCAGTGAAAAACATTCCACGAATTAGTAATGTTAGCCAGTCATTAACACTTCGGGTTGTAAAGATATATTTAATTTGCTTTTTGTTTAAAATTTTGAAATTAACCCGAATGTCAATTGATAGTTTCCCATTGTGTAGGTCTTGCGGTAATAAGTTTGTTTTTATTGATGGTTCTTGCCAAAATGGGTCTTTAAATACCATTTTGTAGCGACCCGACAAAATCGTCGTTGACGGCGCCGTTAACTTAGGTCCCGTTACGTGGTCATAGTCCCTATATGAGATGCGTTTGACCAAAATTATGTTGCATTCATTTGAAACGTACAAGACTTACAAAGTTTAGTTTATCAAACGGTTCGACAACATGTATAAGTTTACAGTAGTAAAGTATAAATGAAATAACTTGCGACATAATATAAGTTGAAAATCACAGTTTGCTATAAATAGCGTAAGTATGTATGCTTAAGTTAAATCCAAAAGTGCTATCGCTATCATATGCATGTATGCTTGACTCCAAGCAAGTAATCAAAGTGTGCGGAAGCATGTTTCAAGTATCCAAGTATGAACCTGAGAAACATATAGAAAACTGTCAATGAAAAACGTTGGTGAAATCATAGGTGTAGTAATAAACGTTGTTTTTGAACCACAAGATTTTTGTATTTCCATAACGTTGATTATCCAAATCGTTTGCATTCCAAAAGTATGTTATTCGCGAGCACTCAATTATCAAGGCTTAACCAACGTTACCCCATCACACAGTGTTAGAACCTATACTAAATCACGAAAATATATTTCATCCGCATAATGGTAGCGAACCGTCCGAATGAGGGTTTGTCAAACCCATATGGCCATACAACATAAGTTCTCGCTTACACCCTGCAAGTGTAACTAATGATAATCGAATTGAGGCTTTTTGTTCTAACTCGCACGTGGAATGTTTGTTTTCGTACTTGCATTCAAAGTATAAAAGTAAGTAGTACAAAATGTATACAATGTATATGTTTCTCAGCCCACGTTTTAAAAGTATAAAAGTTGTTGAAAAGGTGGGACTATGATCTCACCTCGAGTGCACGAGTATAAATGTACTTCACAAAGTAAACGTGTGCATGAAAGTTGATTAGCCTTGACCTAAACAAGTAAGTTGTATCAATTAACCGGTCACGACTCAAGGTCCGGCGAAATGTGTTCAATTAGTCCTATGGCTCGTTACGACTAGATTATGTAGCATGTGAAACACGTTGTCAAGTTTCATGCAAGAATCAAGTATAAAATAAGATTAGAACGATTGCATAAGTGTTTTATTAAGTTTGACTAAAAGTCAAACTTGGTCAAAGTCAACAAAAAAGTCAACGGAGTCGGGTCGGGTATCCGACAATTTTTCTGAGGTTTTTAATCATATATAAGCATGTTGGCCAAGTTTCATGTTGATCGGGGGTGCGTAGCATAGTTAGAATTAAATGAAAACGGGCATTTTTGGACAGCCGGGGCCTGGAGCGGCGCTCCAAGACCCTGAGCGGCGCTCAGTATGTCTGTTCAGCAAGTCTTGCAGTTTTTGAACACTCAAGCACGAATCCAACTTCAAACAACCATAACTTATGAACCGTAAATATTCAAAACATGTATCTTATATCATTGGAAAGATAATTTGATGAGGAATACAACTAAACACATTTAATCAATCAAATCCATCATTAACAATAATGAAAACCTCAATAAATAATCATTATTTAACGTTTCAAGCTCAAAAATGCAAACGGTGATTCGAGAAACCAATTTACGCATACGATACGCCGTTTCAAAGGTAATTAAACATACATTGCAACTAAACACTTACTAACAACATGTCATAGCATTCAATGCATCAAAAGTTCATTTCAAAGTTCATCAAACCCTAACCAAAATCAAGAATTCAATCAATTTTGTTAATGAAGTTTTCTAAATCAACATACATACCAAAACGAAGCTAATGATGCTAGTAACACATTTAATACATGAACTTTAACATTTAAACAACATTTAATCATCCAAAAATTCAAGATTAAGCATACCCATTTTTCATATTCAAGCTAGTTACTCAAAACAACAAATCGAGCAAACCCAACACATATGCATGTTAGACTTGAGCCATAGACACTAATTAACATCATTTCAAGTCAAAAACACTAAGAACATGAAATCTAGAGTTTTAGAAATGTTACCCAAACGAGATGAAATTGGTACCAAAATGTATAGGATGAAGAGAGGATCACGAATATGTAATTTGTTTTGTTGCAAGCTTCCTAGATCGAATTTAGATGATGATTTAGTGATATTGGAGTTTGAGATCAAAAAGTGGAAGTAGAGAAAATGGGGAGGTAGAAGATGGAGTGAATGAGTGTATGAGATGGTGGGTTGACTAGTTGACCTAGTCAACTAGTTTGCCCACTAGCCAACTTTGTCCCTCAAGTTTCAAAATGGGTGCGTGAATTAACCGAACGAATATTTTAAAAACACTAGAGTAAACGAGAGATGTTAAATCAAATAACAGAATTATTAAGAACGTTAGTTAATGAAAGATACGAATTTAGATAACGAAAGATATTATCTAAAAAAAAGACGGTGTTAAATATAAATTTAACGGAAAAACCTGGGATGTTACATTACCCACAACTTAAAAGAAATTTCGTCCCGAAATTTAGTTAGAAGTAGTAGTTGTTGTTTCTTCTTCGAAACCTTTGCGTTGCAAATTCTACGAATAAGTGAAGGTACTCCCTTGGGCATTTCAACGAACTTTGAGAGTCGGGGTTTTATGTTGTTTCAGAGTTTGGCTTCACGATTCATAGTTTCGACCGGTTCTCCTAGGAAGTGAAGTTTGTCATCGATAGTAAGCTCATTGAAAGGAATGACAAGTTCATGTTCGACAAGACACTTTTTTTAAGTTTGATACATGGAATGTAGGATGAACAGAATTCGATTGTGTTGGGGGTTCGAGACGGTAAGCAACGAGTCCAAAACTCCCCCAGATTTTTAAAAGGATCAAAATATCACGGATTTAGCTTTTTACATTTCTCGAAACGGATTACACCTTTCCAAGGTGCGACTTTTAACGTTATGCAGCCACCCACTTGGAATTCGAGAGGTTTACGTCTAACATCGGCGTAGCTCTTTTGGTGACTACGGGCCGTCTTGAGTCCTTTTTGGAATTGAACGATCATAACGGTTATTTCATGAATGAGTTCTGGTCCGGTGGTTTGCTTGTCACCTACTTTGGTTCAACAATTAAGGAAACGACAATTGCGGCTATATGAGTTTTCGAAAAGTGTGGCGTTAATACTCGAATGAAAATTATTGTAATACTAGAATTCGGCTAAAGGAAAATACTTTTCTCAAGTAAATTTGTAGTTGATAACACAAATTCGTATTACGGTTTCCAAGGTTTGAATCGTATGTTTGCTCGGTCCATCGGGTTATGGTTTATGTGCAGTACTTATGTCTAAACGTGGTCCCGAGGCTTTTTATAAGGCACTCCAAAAATCTAGAAGTGAAACGAGAATCTCGTTCCGAAGCGAGGTACAGTTCTTTAAGATATATTCGAACAAGTTTGTTAGGACTTGAAAATGTTTATTAGGACAAGTTTCTTATTGGTTACCGAAAAACGGTTGTTAGGACTATTCACCCTCGTGGCGAATACTAGTATAACGTGAAGAGTCTCTCTCTCCATTGAGAATTTAGATAAAGGTTTTCCTTACACGGAAGTACGAGTGTAATGCGAGAGAAGTTTCCGCCTGGATGTGAGCATATCAAGCATTTCGTAGTTCGTTGATAAAAGTGTGCGAAGACGAGATAGTATACACGTGTAACATATGTTTTGAAGTTGAAAGAATTGGTCATTCGTTCATAAGCATAAATAGGATTGGTAATATCAAGATGTGTCCCTGGTATGGTTGTTATCAACATTCTCGAAGTTTTCGGATGACAACAAGGAAAAATAAAGTCATGTACATGGCACATGATGGTGATTAGGTTGATCGAGTCCAATCACCATCACGAGTTATTAGAACTTTGGTATGACTTACCATTTTATAACTACGTTGATCGAGTGTCGTTATATTATGCTAACTCATACCTCCATTCCCACATCACTCCATAGAATCAAGTTCGTGTAATCGTGAAGATTTAAAATGAATAAAGCGTAACGGCATCTCTAAGATGACTCGTATTAAATCGAAAGAATTTGTGCAACTCTGAAGAAGCGTTTCTCGAAGGAAGTGTATAAATGATTGTTTACGTCAATGCGGTTCAAGTCAAACAATAACATCTTTAGGCACGAAAAGAGTAACGAATTATGATAATGAGTAGTACGCAACCGTAGTGATAAGTAGTGATGACAATACTTATCTAAAGTAGTGGTGGTAACTTTACAACACTTGTGGATAGTAAGCTGGGATGGTGAAGAATAACAACCGAGGAGACAGAGTTCCCGAACTAGTGTGACTAATCAAGTCATCGTCATCCTTACGCGTATGAATCTTGAATTTACGTGTGTCACTAAAAAGTGGCAGAATACGGATTCGTATGATGAAAACTTGGTACCATTAAGAAGTTTTCCTAAGAATGATTCAAGTATATATGCACAAGTAGTCAAGTAAGTGCTATCTATAGCAAATGCAAGTGAGAATGCAATGATTAACTATCCGGTTGTAGTCTAGATTCACTAATGCGTCCTAATGACTCTGTCAGACACACTAATGCACATCATAGATCCCTACAACTAACGCTCTGATACCATCTGTAGCGACCCAACAAAATCGTTATTGACGGCACCGTTAACTTAGGTCCCGTTACGTGGTCATAGTCCCTATATGAGACGCGTTTGACCAAAATTATGTCGCATTCATTTGAAACGTACAAGACTTACAAAGTTTAGTTTATCAAACGGTTCGACAACATGTATAAGTTTACAAAAGTAGTAAAGTATAAATGAAATAACTTACGACATAATATAAGTTGAAAATCATAGTTTGCTATAAATAGCATAAGTATGTATGCTTAAGTTAAATCCAAAAGTGCTATCGCTAGCGTATGCATGTATGCTTGACTCCAAGCAAGTAATCAAAGTGTGCGGAAGCATGTTTCAAGTAGCCAAGTATGAACCTGAGAAACATATAAAAAACTGTCAACGAAAAACGTTGGTGAAATCATAGGTGTAGTAATAAACGTTGTTTTTGAACCACAAGATTTTTATATTTCCATAACGTTGATTATCCAAATCGTTTGCATTCCAAAAGTATGTTATTCGTGAGCACTCAATTATCAAGGCTTAACCAACGCTACCCCATCACATAGTGTTAGAACCTACACTAAATCACGAAAATATATTTCATCCGTATAACGGTAGCGAACCGTCCGAATGAGGGTTTGTCAAACCCATATGGCCATACAACATAAGTTCTCGCTTACATCCTGCAAGTGTAACTAATGATAATCGAATTGAGGCTTTTTGTTCTAACTCGCACGTGGAATGTTTGTTTTCGTACTTGTGTTTAAAGTATAAAAGTAAGTAGTACAAAATGTATACAATGTATATGTTTCTTAGCCCACGTTTTAAAAGTATAAAAGTTGTTGAAAAGGTGGGACTATGATCTCACCTCGAGAGCACGAGTATAAATGTACTTCACAAAGTAAACGTGTGCATGAAAGTTGCTTAGCCTTGACCTAAACAAGTAAGTTGTATCAATTAACTGGTCACGACACAAGGTCCTACAAAATGTGTTCAATTAGTCCTATGGCTCGTTACTACTCGATTATGTAGAATGTGAAACACGTTGTCAAGTTTCATGCAAGAATCAAGTATAAAATAAGATTAGAACGATTGCATAAGTGTTTTGTTAAGTTTGACTAAAAGTCAAACTTGATCAAAGTCAACGAAAAAGTCAACGGAGTAGGGTCGGGTATCCGACAATTTTTCTGAGGTTTTTAATCATATATAAGCATGTTGGCAAAGTTTCATGTTGATCGGGGGTGCGTAGAATAGTTAGAATTAAACGAAAACGGGCATTTTTGGACAGCCGGGGCCCGGAGTGGCGCTCCAAGACCCTGAGCGGCGCTCAGTATGTCTATTCAGCAAGTCTTGCAATTTTTGAACACTCAAGCACGAATCCAACTTCAAACAACCATAACTTATGAACCATACACGTATCTTATATCGTTGGAAAGGTAATTTAACGAGGAATACAACTAAACACATTTCATCAATCAAATCCATCATTAACAAAAATGAAAACCTCAATCAATGATCATTATTTAACGTTTCAAGCTCAAAAATGCAAACGATGATTCGGGAATCCAATTTACGCATACGATACGCCATTTTGAAGGTAATTAAACATAAATTGCAACTAAACACTTACTAACAACATGTCATAGCATTCAATGTATCAAAAATTCATTTCAAAGTTTATCAAACCCTAACCAAAATCAAGAATTCAATCAATTTTGTTAATGAAGTTTTCTAAATCAACCTACATACCAAAACGAAGCTAATGATACTAGTAACACATTTAATACATGAACTTTAACATTTAAACAACATTTAATCATCCAAAAATTCAAGATTAAGCACACCCATTTTTCATATTCAAGCTAGTTACTCAAAACAACAAATCGAGCAAACCCAACACATATTCATGTTAGACTTGAGCCATAGACACTAATTAACACCATTTCAAGTCAAAAACACTAAGAACATGAAATCTAGAGTTTTAGAAATGTTACCCAAATGAGATGAAATTGGTACAAAAATGTAGAGGATGAAGAGATGATCACGAATATGTAATTTGTTTTGTTGCAAGCTTCCTAGATCTAATTTAGATGATGATTTAGTGATATTGGAGTTTGAGATCAAAAAGTGGAAGTAGAGAAAATGGGGAGGTGGAAGATGGAGTGAATGAGTGGATGAGATGGTGGGTTGACTAGTTGACCTAGTCAACTAGTTTGCCCACTAGTCAAATTTGGTCCCTCAAGTTTCAAAGCGGGTGCTTGAATTAACCGAACAAATATTTTAAAAATGCTAGAGTAAACGAGAGATGTTAAATCAAATAACAGAAATATTTAGAACGTTAGTTAATGAAAGATACGAATTTAGATAACGAAAGATATTATCTAAAAAAAGACGGTGTTAAAAATAAATTTAATGGAAAAATGCTGGATGTTACATATTTCACATTTGATAATTTCTTGAGGATGCATGAAGTCTATCGGAGTTATACATTTTTCAAGTGGTGTTTCCGGTATAAGTTCTTTCTTAGTAAATATTTCAAACAATTCATCCTCGGATTCATCATTGATGTTGACTTTCATAAACTCGTAAAACTCGGCATCTAGATCTTCATCCTTGATCCTTGTAGGTGTGAAATCCCCCGTGTCCACATCCATTAATTCCCGAAAATCTTCCTCAAGAGAATAATCAATGTCATATAATCTTAAAATTGAAGCAGTTTCCACTAACCTAGTGTTTCCTAACAACCTATCCTCCACGAATAAAATAGGTGGTGAAATGGTAGGTTGTGGTATTGGAATAGATTCTGTCATTTTCAAATGTTGTAGGAAGTGGATTAAGAGTTTAGGGAATTAAGATTCTAATTTAATATGGAAGGAATAAATAAACGAAGATTTAATATTATATTAATATGCTAAAATGTAATTAATTATTAAATAATTATGATGACAACTATAAATATAAATTTTAATATTATATTATATATATAAATATTTTATAGAAAAACTTGTATCGCTTAACAACTAATAATCAAACGTAAATCGGATTATTTAATCTTTCAATACTTAAGTGACTGTGAACGTATAGGTTCAAGAAAGAGCCTTTAAATCAGAACCTCAGCAACCATCCCCTAAAGGAGGACCGTCATCACTTTTTTTCAAGAAATATCAATAACCAAAATATATCCAATTTTCGTATTTACCGCGCTCCCCGACAGCGGCGCCAAAAAGTTGATGTGTCAAAGTGTGTGCAGTAGTGCCTGATTTTCCGTTCAACTTTTAAATTATAAAACATTTATTTTACTTTTAACACCCTAACGAGCAACAAGACCCGGTCAGATGTAGTATTTTAGGTTATCATCCAAAGAGAGCGTGGAAGCAGATAAGAGTTGTTGTTTAAGTTTGAATTTTTATCTCTTAGGGAAGAGACAATATGAGGTATGTTATTAATAACTTTTAATAAACTATTTAGGAAAGATAGAATAAAGATTTAAATGAAATAAACAATATAAGAGAGAAGTGATTACAAGAACGTGTGAATCGTAAGGGATTTATATTTGATATTTCATGACTTATATTGATAAATAGCAAGACAATAATCATAGACCAATTATTATCCCTAATGGTTAAGATAAATAGCATATAGCATTCATAAAGCAGGACCTAAAGCTTACATTAACTAAGTGATGTTCATAGCTAATGTCTTCATTCTTAGTGTTTAAATTAATCACATGACACATATTAATTTAATCTTATGATGAGGATTAATTAACATGCAAATAGATTGACAAATAAATATACTATTAAACTCAATTAGATCAACTCAAGTTACTAGCTGCAAGCCAATCTTTACCAAGTTCTCATGCAATCATTAACTAAACGCATCCAAACAAAGGATGTTTGATTAAGCCTAACAATAATAAATTCTATTATATAAGTGTGATTTAAGTTCAACTAGTTGTAGAACTACCAATGATGTTTCCCTAATTGCATGCAATCCAAACACTATATTTGATGGACTAGATTTAAACAAGTGATATGAATTGAATATAAATCATAGAATCAATGACTAGTTAATCCTAGATTTATAATATTTAATTATTAAGCATGGCAAACAAGTTATTTAATCATAGAAGATCTTAAACAGTTCAAACAATTATCACAGGAACATAATCATACAAATCTGGAAAAGAACCAGAAACTGCATGAATTGAGCATGGAAGCCGACGGCTTTGAGCACCCAAGCCGGCGGCTTCATCTGAAATCCCGAATTTTCACAGTTTTCGTTTAAATAACCACTATGAATGTTTAGTTCATAGTTGGAGACGAACAGAAGTATTTAATAGTAAAGAATAACATAATTGAAAGAGATGCAATAAAGTAAATAAGATTGTACATTAACAAAGTAAGTAAAGAAGAAGAGAAACTTTCATAACTTGAATAAAACTTGAATCAAATGCAAGATAATAACTTTACATTGAAAATAAACCCTACTCTAAACCCTAAACTATAGAATTTCGTAGCTAGAAAGTGATATAATAAAAAGGTACATTTAAAACTGTAAAATTCAGCCATTATTTATAGACCTCGAAATCTGTGGTAAGTCGGCGGCTTCGTACGAAGCCGGGGGGCTTCCCTTGACGGTGAATTTTTCACCACTCAAAACTTGATCGTTACGCTCAAAAAAATGAGTTTTAGGCCAAAGTCGGCGGCTTCGGATGTCAAGCTGGTGGCTTCGGATGTCAAGCCGGCGGCTTCACTTCAGATTTGAGCTTGGGGGCAAAGAAAAACTTGTACAGCAAAGTTTTACTTTTTGACCTGAAGTGGAGGCTTCGTTGGCCAAGCCTGCGGCTTCCCCTTTTCCAAGCCAACGGCTTCCATCATTTTGTTGTAGCCTTTTTGTCTTGCGGTCATTTTGACAGGTGGCTTGTCGAAAACAGAGTCCAGATGCTCAAGATATGGCCAAAATTGTGAGAGCATGCAGATTTTCAGCATTTCTTCAATTTTTAGCTCCTTTTTTTTTTTTTTTTTTTTTTTTTTTTTACCAATTTCTCGCATATGAACCTACAATCATCATTTACATAATAAAGCAATAGAAGTTCATTATATTTACTATTATTATGTTTGATAACGACAAAATAAATGATGAAAAATATGTATAATTTTGGAGTTATAAATGCAATCAAACGCCTTTTCAAATTCTACTTTAAAAATGAGGCCTTTGTGTTTTATGCGTTTTAGTTCATCAATTATTTCGTTTGCAATTAGGACGCTGTCAAGTATATTCCTACCTTTTAAGAATGCGGTTTGTTCAATTCCTATGACTTTGTGAATGACTTTTGTGAGATGATTAGACATGACTTTTGTTAGTATTTTATAGTAGCTACCGATTAGACAAATTGGTCGATATTCATTAAAGCGGATTGGATTACGTTTTTTAGGGATGAGTGTAAAAAAGGAGGCGTTACAACCTTTTAAGATTTCGGAATTGACCCAAAACCAATCAAGAGCATTAGTGAGGTCCTCTTTAATCAACCACCAATATTTCTTAAAAAATTTCATGTTAAACCCGTTCGGTCCGGGGGCTTTTGAACTTTCGCACTCATTGAGTGCATCCCATATTTCTTTTTCACTAAAGCGTGCTTCGAGTATGGAATTGTCAGCTTGGGAGATACATTCGAGGTGAGGTTCGTTATTAAAAGAGCAATTTCCTTTTTGTTTTTTAAATTTGAAGATGGAGTTGAAGTATTGTAGGGCCTCGTCTTTTATTAAGTTAGGGTCTTCTGACCAGGTTTCATTAATAGAAATACCACATATGTTATTTTTGTTGGAGCATCTTTTAATGTAGTTATGGAAGTATTTAGAGTTTTCGTCACCTTTGAGGGCCCATTCTTTACGGGCTTTTTGTTTAAGCATGTTGGATTTCTTTTTTTCTTTTTCTAAATAATTCATTTTTCCGTTGATCCAGATTTTTCTTTCATTATCGGATATAGGTCTATTTTCAGCTTGTTTTCCCCAATCTGAAGCAGCATTAAGGTGTGATTTTATTTGATTATCCAAGTTATCCAATTGGGAGCTACATCATTTTAATTCTAATTTAACATTCTTTAGTTTGTTTTGGAGAATACAATCCGGTCGGTTTACGTTAATAGGAATCTTCCACGCCTTTTTTATTATATCGTCTGCATTTTTTAGTTTGAGCTGCGTGCTAAAGACACAGATGGGTTTTGGGCCAAAGTCCACGAAGGAGTTTTTTAATATTATTGGGAAATGATCAGATACTTGGCGTTCGAGTGTCTTGGAGGAGATGTTTGGCCAAATTTTAAGAATTTCTCCCGACACTAAAAATGGTCGAGTTTACTAAATTTTATGTTATTATCACAGATTCGTGTAAATTTTTTACCCCCCAATGGAATGTCTATAAGACTTGAATCGTTAATAAATTTATTAAAATTGTCAGCCCAGGATTGTTCAAAGACACAATTGAGACGTTCGTATTTGTTTCTAACTTCATTGAAGTCGCCATATATTATATAGGGATATCGGTGAAGAAGGTGAGAGATGATAGTTCGGACCCGAATCTGAGTTTTTTTTATGTGAGTGTGGACCATAAACATTTATAATCACAGTTTCGAAGTCAAAACCAACCCACTTTCCTTTGATGGCAAGGAAAAATTCACCCTCAATGGCCTGATCGAAGATAAACATGTTGGTGTCCCAGATTAACTGGATGCCCCCGATGCTTAATTGCATCTTTTTGAACAAAATTGAAGTTAGGGTTGCCCCAAAAATTTTCAATATGATTATCCTGCGTATGACCACATTTAGTTTCCTGTAGCACTAAGATTATAGGTTTTTCTTTGTTACAAATTTTTTAAGCCATTTGATTTTACCCTCCTGACCCAAGCCATGAATATTAAGTGAGATTGTACACATTAGAAAGACTTACTTGAATGAAAGGTGAACTGGATTAGAACTATTGAGCCTTGCTCCAATGAATGCCAAGCCCTTGTCTGAATTCTTTAGTGCCAAGCGTGTTGCTTGACGTGTTTATGGAATTGTTTTTCTTCGATTTCAATGAGTCTGAGGTGTTCTTGGATATGTTACAGGTGTTTTTGTTAGAGGATTTGGACTTTCTATTAAGTTGGGAAATTTTAGTTTCTGTCCACTTCTTACGCAATGTTTGACATAAAGAAATCTTGATCTGGGACCTGTTTTTGTAGTAGTAGAACGGGAAGTAGTTTTGCGATGAGTTGAAGGTATAGGTTTTGGTGGATGATCTCTTGCAATTCTCTTGAAGTTCAAGTTAGCGGTTCTTTGGTTATCTCGTCTAACAAAAAGTGTTTGGGGAGCATTCAAGTTTGCGTTTTGCTTTGATATCGGCAATGAGCGAGTTATTTTCTAGAGAGCTAAGATCGATTGTATTGTTTACTGGATTGGGAGTATGAAGATGTCTGGGAGAATTGGCAGTATGTGGGTTAGCGTGTAAGTTGGGATTAGGACTTTGGGTTGGTTTGAGAACTTGAAGAGGGGATGGATTGACATGAGCTTGTGGGTTTAGTTGTTGGATTTCTTCTTCTAATGGGCTGTATTCGTTGTTAATGGGGTTGCAGGTTGGTTTGGAACAATTTTTTTCGCTAATGGGCTCACTGGATTTAGAGGTATTGTTGGGCTCATTGGGCTAAGAGGAGATTGAGTCTTAAATATGGGTTGACTGTGAATAGGTGGGTTTGGAATAATTAATTTTTTTTGAACCATTGTTGCCAGTCGAAAAGTTCTCCTCGTGAATGTTGTTGAAATTAATAGGGTTGGTTGAAAACTTTGTGGTTTCGATGCGTTTCGAGGATTGTGTTGCAGGTGGTGATTTCCGATGGTGTGAGCCTGTCAGGTTGGCATCGGGGCTATTTTCCGGTGAACTGATGTTGCCGGAGTACCAACAACAATAACCGATGAAGTATTAATCTATAACTTCATTCGAGAAACATTCTGCGGCAATTATGTAATCTCTAAAGTCTTAGAGATTATCTATTCTAGCCCTAACTATAAATTAGATGAATGAACCAAAATGATAAAAGGAAGAATAGAAACCCTGACAAGGATGGTGCGTGATTTACAAGCTAGGCTTGTTTTACCAACAGCATCAACAATACCGTTAGCATCACCAGCACAGTCAGTGCCGTCAATATCGTCAGAATCAGCAGCACCTCTAACATCACAAGCTCCGCCAGTTTAAGAATCATAGTGGACATCATTACGAATTAATAACGCATATATTGTATCAACGAGTTATGAAGTATTAACTCATTCCCTCTGAAGAAATTATATGTATATTTTATATATATATAAATTTTGAGATCAACATAAATCTTTTCATACTAAGTGTAGTGACCCGAACTTTTCCATGTTTATATATATTAAATGAAATTTATATTTACATGATTAAGTATTTCCAACATGTTAAGCAATCAAACTTGTTAAGACTTGATTAATTGAAATAGGTTTCATATAGACAATTGACCACCCAAGTTAACCGGTGATTCACGAATGCTAAAACTTGTAAAAACTATATGATGACATATATATGATTATATATAATTAACATGATATTATGATAAGTAAGTATCTCATTAGGTATTTTAACAATGAGTTATATACATAAAATTGTGTTTATTGAATTAAGAAACTCGAAACGATATATATAACGATTATTGTTATAACAACGTCTTACTAATTACATATGAATCATATTAAGATATTGTTACACTATGTTTAATCATGATAAATGATAAGTAAACATGTCATTATGTATATTAACAATGAACTACATATGTAAAAACAAGACTACTAACTTAAGGATTTCGAAACGAGACATATATGTAACGATTATCGTTGTAACGACATTTAAATGTATATATATATCATATTAAGATATATTAATATATCATAATATCATGATAATATAATAATTTAACATCTCATTAGATATAATAAATATTGGGTTAAAAACATTTAACAAGATCGTTAACTTAAAGGTTTCAAATCAACAATTACATGTAACGACTAACGATGACTTAATGACTCAGTTAAAATGTATATACATGTAGTGTTTTAATATGTATTCATACACTTTTGAAAGACTTAAAGACACTTATCAAAATACTTCTACTTAACAAAAATGCTTACAATTACATCCTCGTTCAGTTTCATCAACAATTCTACTCGTATGTACCAATATTCGTACTCATACAATACACAGCTTTAAGATGTATGTACTATTGGTATATACACTCCAATGATCAGCCCTTAGTAGCCCATGTGAGTTACCTAACACATGTGGGAACCATCATTTGGCAACTAGCATGAAATATCTCATAAAATTACAAAAATATTAATAATCATTCATGACTTATTTACATGAAAACAAAATTACATATCCTTTATATCTAATCCATATACCAACGACCAAAAACACCTACAAATACTTTCATTCTTCAATTTTCTTCATCTAATTGATCTCTCTCAAGTTCCATCTTCAAGTTCCAAGTGTTCTTCATAAATTCTACAAGTTCTAGTTTCATAAAATCAAGAATACTTCCAAGTTTACTAGCTCACTTCCAATCTTGTAAAGTGATCATCCAACCTCAAGAAATCCTTGTTTTTTACAGTAAGATATCATTCCAAATCAAGGTAATACTCATATACAAACTTTGATTCAATTCCTATAACTATAACTATCTTAATTCGAGTGATAATCTTACTTGAACTTGTTTTCGTGTCATGATTCTACTTCAAGAACTTTCAAGCCATCCAAGATCCTTTGAAGCTAGATCATTTCTTGTCACTTCCAGTAGGTTTACCTACTAAACTTGAGGTAGTAATGATGTTAATAACATCATTCGATTCATACATATAAAACTATCTTATTCGAAGATTTGAACATGTAATCACTAGAACATAGTTTAGTTAATTCTAAACTTGTTCGCAAACAAAAGTTAATCCTTCTAACTTGACTTTTAAAATCAACTAAAAACATGTTCTATATCTATATGATATGCTAACTTAATGATTTAAAATCAGAAAACACGAAAAACACCGTAAAACCGGATATACGCCGTCGTAGTAACACCGCGGGCTGTTTCGGGTTAGTTAATTAAAAACTAGGATAAACTTTGATTTAAAAGTTGTTCTTCTGGGAAAATTATTTTTCTTATGAACATGAAACTATATACAAAAATCATGGTTAAACTCAAAGTGAAAGTATGTTTTCTAAAATGGTCATCTAGACGTCGTTCTTTCGACTGAAATGACTACCTTTACAAAAACAACTTGTAACTTATTTTTCTGACTATAAACCTATACTTTTTATGTTTAGATTCATAAAATAGAGTTCAATATGAAACCATAGCAATTTGATTCACTCAAATCGGATTTAAAACGAAGAAGTTATGGGTAAAACAAGATTGGATATTTTTTGATTGTTGTAGCTACGGGAAATATCGTAGCAATTCTATACAAATCATAGCCTAGCTAACTTATATTGTATTATACATGTATTCTAATGCAATCTTGGGATACCTTAGACACGTATGCAAATGTTTTGACATATCATATTGACCCATGTATATATATTATTTGGAACAACCGTAGACACTTTATATGCAGTAATCTTGGAGTTAGCTATACAGGGTTGAGGTTGATTCCAAAAATATATATACTTTGAGTTGTGATCTAGCCTGAGACATGTATACACTGGGTCGTGGATTGATTCAAGATAATATATATCGATTTATTTCTGTACATCTAATTGTGGACAACTAGTTGTAGGTTACTAACAAGGACAGCTGACTTAATAAAATTAAAACATTAAAACGTATTAAAAATGGTGTAAATATATTTTGAACATACTTTGATATATATGTACATATTTGTTATAGGTTCGTGAATCGACCAGTGGCCAAGTCTTACTTCCCGACGAAGTAAAAATCTGTGAAAGTGAGTTATAGTCCCCCTTTTAAAATCTAATATTTTGGGATGAGAATACATGCAGTTTTATAAATGTTTTACGAAATAGACACAAGTAATTGAAACTACATTATATGGGTGAATGATCGAAGCTGAAACCCCTTTTGCTTGGTAACCTAAGAATTAGTAAACCGATCTACTAATTGACGCGGATCCTAAAGATAGATCTATTGGGCCTAACGAACCCCATCCAAAGTACCGGATGCTTTAGTACTTCGAATTCGTTTATATCATGTCCGAAGGATTTCCCGGAATGATAGGGGATATTCTTATATACATCTTGTTAATGTTGGTTACCAGGTGTTCACCATATGAATGATTTTTATCTCTATGTATGGGATGTACATTGAAATATGAAATCTTGTGGTCTATTATTATGATTTAATAACATAGGTTAAACCTATAACTCACCAACATTTTTGTTGACGTTTTAAGCATGTTTATTCTCAGGTGATTATTAAGAGCTTCCGCTGTTGCATACTAAAATAAGGACAAGATTTGGAGTCCATGCTTGTATGATATTATGTAAAAACTGCATTCAAGAAACTTATTTTTGATGTAATATATTCTTATTGTAAACCATTATGTAATGGTCGTGTGTAAACGGTATATTTTAGATTATCATTATTTGATAATCTACGTAATGTTTTTTAAACCTTTATAGATAAAATAAAGGTTATGGTTGTTTTAAAAATGAATGCAGTCTTTGAAAAACGTCTCATATAGAGGTCAAAACCTCGCGACGAAATCAATTAATATGGAACGTTTATAATCAATATGAACGGGACATTTCACTAAACTATTATGTATGGATCTTACTTAACATTTAATCAACGTCGCATATTCCCTTTATTATGAAATCTCATTACACCGTACCAAGTGTAGTCACCAAAACGAAGTACTGTGCAACCGTTGAATACTGGTCGTCCAGTCCGGTTGGGGTTGTCAGGCCCGATAGATCTATCAACAGGATTCGCGTTTACAATACCCATGTAAATAGTAGTTACCAAGCTACAGGGAAATATGCTAGTGGTACAACTCAACGTAGAATATATTTTTAAGTACTTGTGTCTATTTTGTAAACATTTATAAAAGCAGCGCATGTATTCTCAGCCCAAAAATATATATTGCAAAAGCAATTAAAAAGGGAGAAAATGAAACTCACTTTTGCCGTGAAGGTATTTAATTCGACTTGGTATCCGATAGATATCACGAACCTAACCATATATATAATATATCAACATATTTTCTTTTTAAGTAATCGTTACATATATATACTTTTTTAATACTTTTAATATTTTCTTAGTCCGTAGTTAGCAGTCCGATGTTAGTGGTCCACAATTAGTTGCTTAAATAAAATAAATAAAGACCCCATCGTATTCGTATTGATCAGAATTAATCTCGACCCATGGTACCATGTTGTCAAATGACGTGTTGCGTACAATCATGAGGTCTTATGATTAATCTTCTCGTGTTGTTTACGGGTGGTCCTGAAATATATAAAATCAAATCATAAGTAATTATATATAAAATATCATATTAATTAGAAAAGATATGATTAATTTACTTTTTCTCCAAATATTTTCGTAGCTAAACTATCTTCGGATACCCAATCTTGTTTTAGTCGTAGTTTCTTCATTACAACTCCGTTTTTGTTGGTTCAACTTGCTACTTCCTTGGATCGAGTCAAATTTTAAGAATATGAACTAAAAATACCTTAGTTTGTATTCGAAATCATAGGTTATAGGTCAAACTTTGGTGAAACTTATGAAAGTGATCATTTTCCATCATAAAAACAACATTTAATGATCATTTTTCTAAAAATACTTACACTTTGAGTTAAACCATGTAATTTTTATGTGTTAACATATTCATAAAAAATATCATTTTTCCAGAACACAAACTTTCAATTCAAAGTTCAAGATGGTTTTTAATTATCCAACCCAAAACAGCCCCCGGTTGCACTCCGACGACGTAGATTCAGTTTTTAAGATGTTCTTTGTAAAACCAAGTTATATCTTGTTAGGTTAGCATATCATTATGATATATTATAGGTCTTGAAGTGTTTTAAAATTCAAGTTAGAAGGATCTATTTAGTTTGCGAACAAGTTTGAAATCATTCAAACTATGTTCTTGTTAAAATTTTATACCACAAAATAAGATAGCTATATGAATATGAATTGAATAAGATTATGAACAAGGTAACTACCTCATGTTACTTGGACAAAGTTACTGCAAAAGATAAGAAATAATCTTGGAATCAAAGAGTGGTGGAGTTAGATCAAAAGGTTGGAAGTAAACTTCTTCAAATGGGTGGTTATTTTGATATGTTCTTGAAAGAGTTTTCTTATGGTGTTTAAGGCTTGTAATTGAAGCTAAATGATGGAGAAAATGCTTGGAGATGATCAAGTATGAAGTTAGGAGTATTTTGAGAGAGAAATGAGGGTGTAGGTATGAGAAAATGGAGTGAAGAAATGGTGTTCATTTATAAAAACGTTTTTAGTTTATAAAGAAAGAAAAGAATTCCTAATTTTGTTTTCTTACTAAGAATTCATACTACTTGACAAATTCTAGTTACCTTATATCTAGGGCAGTAATAATTTTGATTAGGATGTTGATTTGATGTGTATATATCAATAGTAAATACGTATAGAAGCTGGGTATGATACGGGTACATATACCCTAGATATACGTATAGAAATCTTGAGGAAACGGAACGAGAATTCAAATATAGCTATCTTTTGTGAATATACTTATACTGTTTTATGTATTTAAGTCCTTAAAAAGTGATTAAATACATTATATATATGATACATGTATAAGCATTATAGATTATAAGTATATATATCAAAGAATGTTAGGTATAGTTATCGTTTTGAAAACTTAAGTTAGTAGTTTCAAAATATACTTATAACTCATTATCATTAGTAAACAATGAGATGTTAAACCATCCTTAGATCATGTTAAATATATATAAATACATATATATACACAAACGTATAATTATCGTATGTTATATATTTCGTGATATCATCGGTCATATTGGACGGTCAAACGTTGTGTAAAACTCTTTTCAAAAACACAAGTCTCAACAATTTGGATTGCTTATCATGTTGGTATGGTTTAATTTATGTAAATATTAATCTCATAAGTATAATTTGGTCAGAAAATTCCGGGTCATTACAGTACCTACCCGTTAAAGAAATTTCGTCCCCGAAATTTGATAGAGGTTGTTATGGATAACAATAAGAAGGTTTTCATGACAAATATAAGGTGATAATGGAGTTTTATCATCATTGAGTAATGTAGATAAAATGATTCGATTATGCGAAGAATATAAATGAGACTATCGTAAAAGAGTGAGATGAGTAAAATATATTCGTCGTAATCGATGACGTAGTTATGATTGATTTCCGGGATTTAAGGGATTTAAAGAGAATCTTACGTAATAAGATTTGGTTCTTTGGTGATTAAGGAAATCAGGATCTTCTTTGATTATATGCAATAATCTGTTTCGATTGCTCTATTGGATATTTCACTATAAATTCATCCCTTCGTTTCCTTATTTTCCACAACTCACACCTTCTATTCTTTCTCCCTTGATTCTTACTTTAAAGCATTCATCAATATGCTCCATCCAGTCCTGATTCTTGATATACTCCTAACTTTTATATCTGTCATTCTTCTTTTTCATCTACCACCAGAAGAATCTATTTACTTCTACTTTACACTTGTGTTTATAGTGTTTCTAATTCTCCCGTGTCTCTATATTGCTATCTGCATCGATATACACGGTTTGTAATTTCGGGGTTATTATCAAAGTTTATATTCTTCATTATTTTTCGGAGCTTCATGCTTTCGTTTTCTCTTCCCGACTTCGAGTCAAGCGAGTAATGGTCCGGAATTCGTAGATATGAAATTCAGAATGAACATAGCTAATGCTCTAAGAAGAAAATGGTAATAGAACGATTTTGATTTGTTAAATTACCAGAATACCCTGGAGAAGACCGAGTCATCCAGAAAAATATTCTCTTGATATGTTTAGAGATTAGATAGAATGTAAGAGTCGTGTAAATGGCACATGATGACGGTACTGTGAATCATCATGCTTCATTAGAAACTCAGCATAACTTACTGTAATATAATGACGTTGATCAAGTGTCATTATATTATACTAATCCATGCTTCAGTTCCCAACACTACTTCAAAACATTCATATTTTAAACTCGAAGGTTTCAGAATTTAGAAACTAACACAGTTTCTTTTATGTTGCAGATATTACGGGAAGATAAATGATCTCAGATAAGAATAGTTGTGAAAATATCGCCAGAAATATGGAGGATATTTATAATAGAACATACGAGAATATCTTAGAATTTCTAATATCAATGGATGATGAAGAAGATTTGTCTGTGAAGGTTTAGAATGAGAAATAAGATGTTTGCTAATGATTTCAGCAGGCACAGAATCATTTGGATTCTTTGAAGGCAAACTTATTCTTTGCGATTTGTCCACGGCTTTCTTCATAGTTTCACATAATCCGCTTTTTGGTACTAAATTTTCTATCGAGCGTTCCTAACACTCCTTTCTTTATCATCAAACTTTTGGCCATTAAGATCATCTACAACATGCTGCTTCATCAGCATTTTCAAAGTTAACTGATCTGGGTCATCGGTTATCAAACCCAGGTAGTTTCAGGAGAATTGTGTTTTTAGAATGATTAATCGCTGATGGTAATATTTTGGAATATAAAAGGTTCCCCAGTAACAATAAAGAGTACGCATATATATCGCGGTTATAATAAAGTTGTTTCGGATAAAAAGTCGGAGTTGACTTGCTGGAGCTGTGACAAAATTAGCTACTTTGGAAAGGGATTGCAAAACGATCTTCGGTAATAACAATGTCAAAGGAACTAGAACAAATACGTGTCAAACGTTTACTCAGTTTCCGAGGGTTTTTCAGGTGCATAACTATATTCATCAATCTTTTCTTCCGTAGATGAAGTGCGGTTGGTTTATCCTCTCGATTGAGGTGTTTTTAAGAATCATGATAGATTTGAACGCTGATTGTAATCGTCGAGATACAATTAGGTTTAAGATGAAATCAAGTGGCAATCTTGAAGAAATGTTTAGTTTCATATGTTATAATCAATATTTTAATTCATTTTAATTGTCTAATGTCATTAGTCCACAGTCGATAGTCCACAGTAACAGTCCAATAATTCATATATAGTTTAATATATAATATACTAATTAATTAATACGTGTCGTGACCCGTATACCTCTCAGACTCGATTACAACTCAAACTATATATATTATTGTAGAATCAACCTCAACCCTGTATAGAGAACTCGATCATTACTGCATATAGAGTGTCTATGGTGATTCCAAATAATATATATAGATGCGTCGATATGATTTGTCAAAACATTGTATACGTGTCCCGATATTTAAAGTGCGTAAAATAATTACAGAAATTAAATGACGATAAATAAAAGTGCGTTAATTAAATTGCGATAAATAAACTGCGATAAATAAAATGTAATCAGTTAGCTAGGAACAGTTAGCTGGAACAGTTAGCGTGGATTCTTAACAAAATTTTTCATAGTTAATTTGTTTGTTTCTAACAGATTTTATTTTGTCATATGTTTTCTTCATATGCCATCTGTTGGATTCTGGGAAGTCAAAATCCAAATATGAAATTGAATGAGAATGGTTATTCTGCGGTGAACGGATACGTATATCGGTGGTTGTAAGTAGGATAGTAAATGACTGTTGAATCAGCTTCGACGAATGTACAATGTAACTTATTAAGATGAAATCTAATTATTCCTCGGGTATTACCTACCCATTAAAAAAAAAATTTCACCATTAATATTTTGTACAAAAGAACTTTTAATTACAATCTTTATTAAAACATATATACATATATATTTTCTTCAGATGAAATCATGAATTTAATGAGTTAATATGATATTAATCTCATTTGCTTTTCGGTTTGAGCAAGAATAAGAAATCTCTAAAACTTTTTGAAACCACATATTCTTCGCAGAATATCAATGAAGTTATGGATCAATACTTCATCGTTCATTATTGTTGGTACTCCTTGGTATCTATGGTGCGTATGATGTTGATGTTTGTGGGACAGATTATGATGTCGAGACGTGTGATGCGGATGTTCTTTGTTAGTGGTGATGATGGTATTGTTGATGTTATTGATGGTGGTGCTGATTATGCTGCTGGTGCTGCTGCTGGTGTTTGCATCCTTCGCACCGTGTTCTCCAAAGCCGTCACGCGAGCGCGAAGTTCGTTAACTTCTGCTAGTACACCGGGATGATTGGCGGTTGGAGCATGCGAATGAACAAGATTTGTAATATGGGATAGTATATAATCGTGACGAGATACTCTAGAAATGAGAGAGAAAATGGTGTTTCGAATAGGTTCGCCGGTAAGTGCTTCAGGTTCATCGCCAAGAGGGCAATTTGGTGGATGGAATGGATCACCTTCTTCTTGTCTCCAGTGATTTAGTATATTACGAACCCATCCCCAATTCATCCAGAATAGATGATGGGAAATTGGTTGATCCATTCCGGTGACGCTGCTTTCAGAGCCCGAATGGAAATCCATATCGGCATAACTGTCGGAATCTGAAGAATTCGAACTAGATGCGGAATCCATCTTGTATAATGGGGAAATGAATTTTTGGTATGGAATAGATTATAGGAGTTAGATTTGGTACTCTTCAATACATAATTTACATATGTATATATAATACCAAAATCCCGTAAATTACGGAGAATCTTTGAAAAGATATCAGTCAAAGTTCGCAATAACAGATATGCTAAGATAAGAATTCGTCTATACACTATCAATGCAATAAATGCAATAAAACGTGTCTAGACTTATGAATGATAAGCAGGTAATTTCTTAAGGATGATAAGCAGATGATTTCCGACTAGAAATGATAAGCAAAACTTTTGACATGTAGACACGGTCGAAGTCCAGACTCATTAATGCATCCTAACAACTACTAGTTAGACACACTAATGCAAGACCTGGTTCGCTACGACCATCGCTCTGATACCAACTGAAAAAACAATGTGGACGCATCTCACTCAGTGCCTTCCCAGCTAACCGCCTGGTGACCACTGAGCGTACCTCAGACATTGATTTTACGGCCCGCCTCTCAGCAACGTACAGCCAACCCTAATAGGGACCACGAGGAGTAAGAGCCAATGCTTCGTCACAGGTAACACTGTGAGAACCCCCTCTACGATTAACCCGCTAATAAACGGCATTAAACCAGCTCTGATACCAACTGAAAGGACCCGTCCTAATCCACCTGGACGAAGTCATCAACATTTGGTCCCATTGCGATGATCGGCTCCAAGTAATGTCCTTATATTGAGCAAATGCACAGCAGAAGACTTAATTCGTACCTGAGAATAAACATGCTTTAAAGTGTCAACCAAAAGGTTGGTGAGTTCATAGGTTTATCATAACAATCATTTCAATATGTTAATAGACCACAAGATTTCATAATCATAAACATAATACACTCACAAGTGTATGTAAAGCATTCTAAGTGGTTGAGCACTTGGTAACCATACTTAACATTTAATTAACGTCGCATATTCCCTTTATTATGAAATCTCACGACACCGTGCCAAGTGTAGTCACCAAAATGAAGTACTGTGCAACCGTTGAATACTGATCGTCCAGTCCGGTTGGGGTTGTCAGGCCCGATAGATCTATCAACAGGATTCGCGTTTACAATACCCATGTAAATAGTAGTTACCAAGCTACAGGGAAATATGCCAGTGGTACAACTCAACGTAGAATATATTTTTAAGTACTTGTGTCTATTTTGTAAACATTTATAAAAGCAGCGCATGTATTCTCAGCCCAAAAATATATATTGCAAAAGCAATTAAAAAGGGAGCAAATGAAACTCACTTTTGCCTTGAAGGTATTTAATTCGACTTGGTCTCCGATAGATATCACGAACCTAAGCATATATATAATATATCAACATATTTTCTTTTTAAGTAATCGTTACATATATATATACTTATAATACTTTTAATATTTTCTTAGTCCGTAGTTAGCAGTCCGATGTTAGTGGTCCACAATTAGTTGCTTAAATAAAATAAATAAAGACCCCATCGTATTCGTATTGATCAGAATTAATCTCGACCCATGGTACCATGTTGTCAAATGACATGTTGTGTACATAAAGTACCGTGTTGTTAAATGACGTGTTGCGTACAATCATGAGGTATTATGATTAATCTTCTCGTGTTGTTTATGGGTGGTCCTGAAATATATAAAATCAAATCATAAGTAATTATATATAAAATATCATATTAATTAGAAAAGATATGATTAATTTACTTTTTCTCCAAATATTTTCGTAGCTAAACTAGCTTCGGATACCCAATCTTGTTTTAGTCGTAGTTTCTTCATTACAACTCCGTTTTTGTTGGTTCAACTTGCCACTTCCTTGGATCGAGTCAAATTTTAAGAATATGAACTGAAAATACCTTAGTTTGTATTCAAAATCATAGGTTATAGGTCAAACTTTGGTGAAACTAAATCATAGTATAGGTCAAACTTTGGTGAAACTTATGAAAGTGATCATTTTCCATCATAAAAACAACATTTAATGATCATTTTTCTAAAAATACTTACACTTTGAGTTAAACCATGTAATTTTTATGTGTTAACATATTCATAAGAAATATCATTTTTCCAGAACATGAACTTCCAATTCAAAGTTCAAGATGGTTTTTAATTATCCAACCCAAAACAGCCCCCGGTTGCACTCCGACGACGTAGATTCAGTTTTTAAGATGTTCTTTGTAAAACCAAGTTATATCTTGTTAGGTTAGCATATCATTATGATATATTACAGGTCTTGAAGTGTTTTAAAATTTAAGTTAGAAGGATCTATTTAGTTTGCGAACAAGTTTGAAATCATTCAAACTATGTTCTTGTTGTTAAAATTTTATACCACAAAATAAGATAGCTATATGAATATGAATTGAATAAGATTATGAACAAGGTTACTACCTCAAGTTACTTGGACAAAGTTACTGCAAAAGATAAGAAATAATCTTGGAATCAAAGAGTGGTGGAGTTAGATCAAAAGGTTGGAAGTAAACTTCTTCAAATGGGTGGTTATTTTGATATGTTCTTGAAAGAGTTTTCTTATGGTGTTTAAGGCAATTGAAGCTAAATGATGGGGAAAATGCTTGGAGATGATCAAGTATGAAGTTAGGAGTATTTTAAGAGAGAAATGAGGGTGTAGGTATGAGAAAATGGAGTGAAGAAATGGTGTTCATTTATAAAAACGTTTTTAGTTTATAAAGAAAGAAAAGGATTCCTAATTTTGTTTTCTTACTAAGAATTCATACTACTTGACAAATTCTAGTTACCTCATATCTAGGGCAGTAATAATGTTGATTAGGATATTGATTTGATGTGTATATATCAATAATAAATACGTATAGAAGCTGGGTATGATACGGGTACATATACCCTAGATATACGTATAGAAATCTTGAGGAAACGGAACGAGAATTCAAATATAGCTATCTTTTGTGAATATACTTATACTATTTTATGTATTTAAGTCCTTAAAAAGTGATTAAATACATTATATATACGATACATGTATAAGCATTATAGATTATAAGTATATATATCAAAGAATGTTACGTATAGTTATCGTTTTGAAAACTTAAGTTAGTAGTTTCAAAATATACTTATAACTCATTGTCATTAGTACACAATGAGATGTTAAACCATCCTTAGATCATGTTAAATATATATAAATACATATATATACATAAACGTATAATTATCATATGTTATATAGTTCGTGATATAATCGGTCATATTGGACGGTCAAACGTTGTGTAAAACTCTTTTCAAAAACACAAGTCTCAACAATTTGGATTGCTTATCATGTTGGTATGGTTTAATTTATGTAAATATTAATCTCATAAGTATAATTTGGTCGGAAAATTCCGGGTCATTACAACGAAATCAATTAATATGGAACGTTTATAATTAATATGAACGGGACATTTCAGTTGGTATCCGAGCGTTGGTCTTAGAGAACCAAAAAATTGCATTAGTGTGTCTTACCGAGTTTGTTAGGATGCATTAGTGAGTCTGGACTTTGACCGTGTTTTTTTTCAAAAACGATTGCTTAACATTTTTTTGTTGGAAATTATATATTATTAACATGTAAATATTATGTGATATATTAATCTCTTAACGTGTTTGATATTGTGTGATAGATATCTACCTCTAGTACAAATCCCATTGATTCACCTAATAATAATGAAGAGTCGAATATATTTTGGGAAGATTCACAAATTCCCGAAGAGGAACCAGAAGAGGAGGAATCGGAAGAGGAGGAACCGGAAGAAGAGGAACCCGAAGAGGAGGAATCGGAAGAGGAGGAATCGGAAGAGGAAGAGGTTCCAGAGGAAGAAATATTGATACCTATAGTAAATCGATTAAATAAAAGAAAATCCTCAACCAACGGATTACCCCCACATCGATCCGTTGAATTTCAAATAGACCTTGTACCAGGAGCTGCACCAATAGCTCGTGCTCCATACAGACTCGCACCCAACAAAATGAAAGAATTACAAAGTCAGTTACAGGAACTTTTAGAGCGTGGTTTCATTCGACCAAGCACATCACCATGGGGAGCTCCTGTTTTGTTTGTCAAGAAGAAAGATGGTACATTCAGGTTGTGTATCGACTACCGAGAGTTGAACAAACTTACCATCAAGAACCGCTACCCACTACCGAGAATCGACGACTTATTTGATCAACTACAAGGCTCGTCTGTTTATTCGAAGATCGATTTACGTTCTGGATATCATCAAATGCGGGTGAAGGAGGATGATATTCCAAAGACTGCTTTTAGGACGCGTTATGGTCATTACGAGTTTATGGTTATGCTGTTTGGATTGACTAACGCACTAGTTCTGTTCATGGACCTCATGAACCGAGTGTGTGGGCCATATCTTGACAAGTTTGTCATTGTTTTCATCGATGACATACTTATTTACTCAAAGAATGATCAAGAGCATGAAGAACATTTGAGAAAAGTGCTAGAGTTGCTGAGAAAAGAAAAACTGTACGCTAAGTTTTCAAAGTGTGCATTTTGGTTGGAAGAAGTTCAATTCCTCGGTCACATAGTGAACAAAGAAGGTATTCAGGTGGATCTAGCAAAGATTGAAACCGTTGAAAAGTAGGAAACCCCGAAAACTCTGAAACACATACGCCAATTTTTAGGACTAGCTGGTTACTACAGAAGGTTCATCCAAGACTTTTCCAGAATAGCAAAACCCTTGACTGCATTAACGCATAAAGGGAAGAAATTTGAATGGAAAGATGAACAAGAGAAAGCGTTTCAATTGTTAAAGAAAAAGTTAACTATGGCACCTATATTGTCATTACCTGAAGGGAATGATGATTTTGTGATATATTGTGACGCCTCAAAGCAAGGTCTCGGTTGTGTATTAATGCAACGAACGAAAGTAATTGCTTATGCGTCTAGACAATTGAAGATTCACGAACAGAATTATACTACGCATGATTTGGAATTAGGCGCGGTTGTTTTTGCATTAAACACTTAGAGGAGCTACTTATATGGGGTCAAAAGTATTATATATACCGACCACAAAAGTCTTCAACACATATTTAATCACAAACAACTGAATATGAGGCAGCGTAGGTGGATTGAATTGTTGAATGATTACGACTTTGAGATTCGTTACCACCCGGGGAAGGCAAATGTGGTAGCCGACGCCTTGAGCAGAAAGGACAGAGAACCCATTCGTGTAAAATCTATGAATATAATGATTCACACTAACCTTACTACTCAAATAAAGGAGGCGCAACAAGGAGTTTTAAAAGAGGGAAAATTAAAGGATGAAATACCCAAAGGATCGGAGAAGCATCTTAATATTCGGGAAGACAGAACCCGGTATAGGGCTGAAAGAATTTGGGTACCAAAATTTGGAGATATGAGAGAAATGGTACTTAGAGAAGCTCATAAAACCAGATACTCAATACATTCTAGAATGGGGAAGATGTACAAGGATCTCAAGAAACATTTTTGGTGGCCAGGTATGAAAGCCGATGTTGCTAAATACGTAGGAGAATGTTTGACGTGTTCTAAGGTCAAAGCGGAGCATCAGAAATCATCAGGTCTACTTCAACAACCCGAAATCCCGGAATGGAAATGGGAAAACATTACCATGGATTTCATCACTAAATTGCCAAGGACTGCAAGTGGTTTTGATACTATTTGGGTAATAGTTGATCGTCTCACCAAATCAGCACACTTCCTGCCAATAAAAGAAGATGATAAGATGGAGAAGTTAGCATGACTGTATTTGAAGGAAATTGTCTCCAGACATGGAATACCAATCTCTATTATCTCTGATAGGGATGGCAGATTTATTTCAAGATTCTGGCAGATATTACAGCAAGTATTAGGAACTCGTCTAAACATGAGTACTACCTATCATCCACAAACTAATGGGCAGAGCAAAAGGACGATACAAATGCTTGAAGACATGCTACGAGCATGTGTTATTGATTTCAGAAATAGTTGGGATCGACATCTACCGTTAGCAAAATTTTCCTACAACAACAGCTACCATTCAAGCATTGAGATGGCGCCGTTTGAAGCACTTTATGGTAGAAAGTACAGGTCTCCGATTTGTTGGAGTGAAGTGGGGGGATAGACAGATTACGAGTCCAGAAATAATACAAGAAACTACCGAGAAGATCATCTAAATTCAACAACGGTTGAAAATCGCCCAAAATTGACAAAAGAGCTACGCCGACATTAAAAGAAAAGATAGAGAATTTGAAATTGGAGAGATGGTCATGCTTAAGGTTGCACCTTGGAAAGGCGTTGTTCGATTTGGTAAACGAGGGAAATTAAATCCAAGATATATTGGACCATTCAAGATTATTGATCGTGTCGGACCAGTAGCTTACCGACTTGAGTTACCTCAACAACTCACGGCTGTACATAACACTTTCCACGTCTCGAATTTGAAGAAATGTTTTGCTAAAGAAGATCTCACTATTCCGTTAGACGAAATCCAAATCAACGAAAAACTTCAATTCATCGAAGAACCCGTCGAAATAATGGATCGTGAGGTTAAAAGACTTAAACAAAACAAGATACCAATTGTTAAGGTTTGATGGAATGCTCGTAGAGGACCCGAGTTCACCTGGGAATGAGAAGATCAGATGAAGAATAAATACCCGCACTTATTTCCAGAAGATACGTCAACACCTCCAACTGCTTAAAATTTCGGGACGAAATTTATTTAACGGGTAGGTACTGTAGTGACCCGAACTTTTCCATGTTTATATATATTAAATTAAATTGATATTTACATGATTAAGTGTTTTTAACATGTTAAGCAATCAAACTTGTTAAGACTTGATTAATTGAGATAGGTTTCATAAAGACAATTGACAACCCAAGTTGACCGGTGATTCACGAACGCTAAAACTTGTAAAAACTATATGATGACATATATATGATTATATATAATTAACATGATATTATGATAAGTAAGTATCTCATTAGGTATTTTAACAATGAGTTATATACATAAAATTGTGTTTATTGAATTAAGAAACTCGAAACGATATATATAACGATTATCGTTATGACAACGTCTTACTAATTACATATGAATCATATTAAGATATTGTTACACTTTGTTTAATCATGATAAATGATAAGTAAAAATATAATATTAAGATATTGTTACACTATGTTTAATCATGATAAATGATAAGTAAACATGTCATTATGTATATTAACAATGAACTACATATGTAAAAACAAGACTACTAACTTAAGGATTTCGAAACGAGACATATATGTAACAATTATCGTTGTAACGACATTGAAATGTATATATATCATATTAAGATATATTAATATATCATAATATCATGATAATATAATAATTTAACATCTCATTAGATATAATAAACATTGGGTTAACAACATTTAACAAGATCGTTAACTTAAAGGTTTCAAATCAACATTTACATGTAACGACTAACGATGACTTAACGACTCAGTTAAAATGTATATACATGTAGTGTTTTAATATGTATTCATACACTTTTGAAAGACTTCAAGACACTTATCAAAATACTTCTACTTAACAAAAATGCTTACAATTACATCCTCGTTCAGTTTCATCAACAATTCTACTCGTATGCACCCGTATTCGTTCTAGTACAATACACAGCTTTTAGATGTATGTACTATTGGTATATATACACTCCAATGATCAGCTCTTAGCAGCCCATGTGAGTCACCTAACACATGTGGGAACCATCATTTGGCAACTAACATGAAATATCTCATAAAATTACAAAAATATTAGTAGTCATTCATGACTTATTTACATGAAAACAAAATTACATATCCTTTATATTTAATCCATATACCAACGACTAACAACACCTACAAACACTTTCATTCTTCAATTTTCTTCATCTAATTGATCTCTCTTAAGTTCCATCTTCATGTTCTAAGTATTCTTCATAAATTCTACAAGTTCTAGTTTCATAAAATCAAGAATACTTCCAAGTTTACTAGCTCACTTCCAATCTTGTAAAGTGATCATCCAACCTCAAGAAATCCTTGCTGTTTACAGTAAGATATCATTCTAAATCAAAGTAATACTCATATACAAACTTTGATTCAATTCCTATAACTATAACTATCTTAATTCGAGTGATAATCGTACTTGAACTTGTTTTCATGTCATGATTCTACTTCAAGAACTTTCAAGCCATCCAAGATCTTTTGAAGCTTGATCATTTCTTGTCACTTCCAGTAGGTTTACCTACTAAACTTGAGGTAGTAATGATGTTCATAACATCATTCGATTCATACATATAAAACTATCTTATTCGAAGATATGAACATGTAATCACTAGAACATAGTTTAGTTAATTCTAAACTTGTTCGCAAACAAAAGTTAATCCTTCTAACTTGACTTTAAAAATCAACTAAACACATGTTCTATATCTATATGATATGCTAACTTAATTATTTAAAACCGGAAAACACGAAAAACACCGTAAAACCAGATATACGCCGTCGTAGTAACACCTCGGGCTGTTTTGGGTTAGTTAATTAAAAACTATGATAAACTTTGATTTAAAATTTGTTCTTCTGGGAAAATGATTTTTCTTATGAACATGAAACTATATCCAAAAATCATGGTTAAACTCAAAGTGGAAGTATGTTTTCCAAAATGGTCATCTAGACGTCGTTCTTTTGACTGAAATGACTACCTTTACAAAAACGACTTGTAACTTATTTTTTCAACTATAAAAATAAACTTTTTATGTTTAGATTCATAAAATAGAGTTCAATATGAAACCATAGCAATTTGATTCACTCAAATCGGATTTAAAACGAAGAAGTTATGGGTAAAACAAGATTGGATATTTTTTGATTGTTGTAGCTACGGGAAATATTGTAACAATATATACAAATCATATCCTAGCTAACTTATATTATATTATACATGTATTCTAATGTAATCTTGGGATACCATAGACACGTATGCAAATGTTTGACATATCATATCGACCCATGTATATATATTATTTGGAACAACCATAGACACTCTATATGCAGTAACGTTGGAGTTAGCTATACAGGGTTGAGGTTGATTCCAAAAATATATATACTTTGAGTTGTGATCTAGCCTGAGACGTGTATACACTGGGTCGTGGATTGATTCAAGATAATATATATCGATTTATTTCTGTACATGTAGTTGTGGATAACTAGTTGTAGGTTACTAACAAGGACAACTGACTTAATAAACTTAAAACATTAAAACGTATTAAAAATGGTGTAAATATATTTTGAATATACTTTGATATATATCAACATATTTGTTATAGGTTCTTGAATCGACCAGTGGCCAAGACTTACTTCCCGACGAAGTAAAAATCTGTGAAAGTGAGTTAGAGTCCCACTTTTAAAATCTAATATTTTGGGATGAGAATACATGCAGTTTTATAAATGTTTTACGAAATAGACACAAGTAATTGAAACTACATTATATGGGTGAATGATCGAAGCCGAATATACCCCTTTTTCTTGGTAACCTAAGAATTAGTAAACCGATCTACTAATTGACGCGAATCCTAAAATATATCTATTGGGCCTAACGAACCCCATCCAAAGTACCGGATGCTTTAGTACTTCGAATTCGTTTATATCATGTCCGAAGGATTTCCCGGAATGATAGGGGATATTCTTATATGCATCTTGTTAATTTCGGTTACCAGGTGTTCACCATATGAATGATTTTGATCTCTATGTGTGGGATGTATATTGAAATATGAAATCTTGTAGTCTATTATTATGATTTGATAATATATAGGTTAAACCTATAACTCACCAACATTTTTGTTGACGTTTTAAGCATGTTTATTCACAGGTGATTATTAAGAGCTTCCGCTGTTGCATACTAAAATAAGGACAAGATTTGGAGTCCATGCTTGTATGATATTATGTAAAAACTGCATTCAAGAAACTTATTTTTGATGTAATATATTCTTATTGTAAACCATTATGTAATGGTCGTGTGTAAACGGTATATTTTAGATTATCATTATTTGATAATCTACGTAATATTTTTTAAAAATTTATAGATAAAATAAAGGTTATGGTTGTTTTAAAAATGAATGCAGTCTTTGAAAAACGTCTCATATAGAGGTCAAAACCTCGCGACGAAATCAATTAATATGGAACGTTTATAATCAATATGAACGGGACATTTCAATAAGCTATTATGTATGGATCTTAACTACTCGGTTAATTCATATTACTAATATGCTATGATTACATCCTTTTTCAGCAACTTAACCATCGTTAACTACTATCTCTGTTTTAATTCAATGAATTATATCTCATAATAAATCAAGTGTAATATTCAAATATATGTTTGATTTTACACTTTCATCATCGATGTACTCGAAACTTTTCAGATGACATCATTCGTACCTTGCGAAGTTCACAAAAATTCCACGAACACCAACATCATGCATCAATAAATAACGAAGTATTGATTCATAATTTCAATTACATTGAAGAAATACTCCGTAAAAGTTATGTAATTTCTAAAGTTTTAGGGATTATTCAATTCTAATTTCAACCATAAATCAAATGAGTTTAATTTAATATTAACTCATTAAATCTATGTTACATCTGAAGAAAATATACACATATATATTTTCATGAAGAATGTAATAAAATTCTTTTGTACAAAATATTAATTGTGAATTTTTTTTAACGGGTAGGTAATACCCGAGAGATATATAAATTCACAATTAAAATGTAACATTCTTTGAATCTGATTCAGCAATCTTCAACTATACTCCTTATTTCCATAACAATATACATTCTTTTATAGAAATCAAAACAACCATACTCATTCGAATTCAACTACATATTCTGATTTTGAAATCTCAGAATCCAATTTGAGATATAACTGGTATCATCACTCTTAAATTTCTACATCTTTCAAAGCTATACTTTGACTTCAAAACTGTGTTAGAACATCATATGTATATTAACGATTACAATCTGTGTTCAAACCCTTCGAAATTCCTGAAAACACTTCAAATAATGAGCAATCGAGATGATGATCCAACCACATGTTACCCACAGTTATGTACCTGAAAAACTCTCGAAACCAAAGTCATAGTTTAACACGTATCCATGTCAGACCCTTTGGCATTTATTAGCTAAAATAACTTTTCAATTCCTTTCCAAAGTAGTCAGTTTTGTCACAGCTCTAGCAAGTCAACCTCAACTTTTCAGTTGAAACAGTCTTATTATAACCTCGATATATACGATGCCCTTTCGCCATCATTACCGGAGAACCATTTATGTTCCACCACAATAGCAATAAACTTACCAACAACTTCGCCGATCTTTGATTTTTCAGAAAAATCGTTATATTCATTGGAATCCTATCATTTACTCATCCGCATCTTATAACAAGAATTGTTATTCCAATTACTGGGAATCAGCAATTAGTATTTTGAAATCTCGCAGCATGTCTACGTCAACAATTATATGTGTACATATAACGTCTATCTTCTAGACTTACATACTTCGAATGTGAAGTTTCTGAAAAACACCCCAATCTACGATTTAGTTCTCTGAATTTTTGGAAAAGCTGAATGAAGCAGCAGAAACTATAGATAACCATAACAGTCAAAAGTTTGATGATAAAGAATAGTGTGTTGGCAAAGCCCAGAAAAAGAGAAGGTTTGGAACTGAAAAACGGATTGAGCAAACCATGATAGAGGCGGTGGACAAATCACAAGGACGAAATCTACCTTCAATGAATCCAAATGATTCAGTATCTACTGAAGTCATTAAAGAATACCTTGCTCCTGACTCTAAACCCTTCCGGAATATATTCTTCATCATCCTCTGATATTAAAAATTCTAAGATATCATCGTATCTTTCATTATAAATATCCTCGATATTTCTGAAGATATTTTCATAATTATTCTTATCTGAAATCATTTATCTCCTCGCGTTATCTGTATTACATCATAAAGGAAACTGTTTTGTTTCTAAATTTTGAAACCTTCGAGTTTAAAATAAGAATGTTTTGAAGTAGTGTTGGGAACTGAAGCATGAGTTAGTATAATATAATGACACTTGATCAACGTGATTATATTACAGTAAGTCATGCTGAGTTTCTAAATGGAACGTGATGATTCACATATCATAACGTCATCATGTGCCATGTTACACGACTCTTGTATTCTACTTAACCTCTAAACATATCAAGAAAATATTTTTCTTGATGATTCGGTCTTTTCCGAGGTATTCTGGTAATTTGACAAATCAAGATCGTGCCATTACAATTTCCTTCTTAGAACATTAACGATGTTCATTCCGAAATTCATATCTACGAATTCTGGACCATTATTCGCTTGATTTAAAGTCGGGAAGAGAAAACAAAAGAATGAAGCTCCGATATAAAAATGGGAGTATAAATCGCAGCAAATAGGAGAAACCATTAACTATGGATGACAGTGATTATAGAAAGACAGAAGCAGGGACATCGAAATATAAGGAAAGATATAAAACTCAACAACAACACATAAATTACAAACCGTGTATATCAATATGTGTTGCAACGTAAAGACACGGGAGAACTAAAAACACTATAAAACCAAGAGTATAGTAAAAGTGAATAGATTCCTCTGGCGGTAGATGAAAAAGAAGAATGATAGATATGAAAGTTAGGAGTATATCAAGAATCAGAACTGGATGAAGCATATTGACGAATACTTTAAAATATGAATTAATGGAGAAAGAATAGAAGGTGTGAGTTATAAGAAAACGAAGGGGGTGGATTTATAGAAAAATATCCGACAGAGCAATCAAAACAGAGGATTGCATTTAAAGCGGATCCTAATTTCCTTGATCACCGATGAATCAAATCTTATTACTAAGATTTTCTCTAAATCCCTTGAACTCTGGAAATCAATCCTATCTACGTCAAAAGATATGACGAATCTACACTTACTCATTTCACTCTTTTGTGATAACTTCACTCATATGCTTCACTTAAAGCAAATTGTTTTATCCATATTACTAATTGATGATAAAACTCTAATTTTCAGCTTGTATGCGTCATGAAAACATACCTATTGTCAGCTATGACCATCCCAATCAAATTTCGGGACGAAATTTCTTTAACGGGTAGGTACTGTGACAACCCGAAAATTTCCGAACAAATTTAAACTTGATCTTTATATGTTCCGACACGATAAGCAATGTCTGTAATGTTGAAATCTCAAAAACGTTGAACTATGTTCATGTATTCATTTACCTTTCGACTGCTCTCGACGATTCACGAATATTTATGTGTAAATAGATATGTATGAATATATACATATGTGTGATTATTAAATTAAGAAATATTAATGAAACATTAAACGGTTTGATTAATATGAAAATAAGTTACGAAATCTATTATATGACTTGAGAACGTTAACAAAGTATTAGATGAATAATACTTTACATGAACGTAAATATTTCAAGATATTTATCAACGGAATTAAAAGATAATATCAAATGATTGATTTATCAGATACATTGTATGATTATGAGTCTCTGTTGAAAGGTCCACTTTGATTTAGGAAACCTTTTCTTTTTAACGGTATTCGAAATGATTGGTAAAGTGATTTACAAGTAAGAATAAAAGTGTCAATTAACGGTAACTGGACAAAAGTTAGTAGAGATTCCTGCTTAATTTTCAATGCATGCTTTACAATAATTGTCTCATGTCTTTTGATAAGTTAATTATTTAGTTTTCTTAATATTGAAAACATTATACGATATAGATGAAACCTTTTAAAGAATGATTTTGAATATAACTAATTCTGGATAACTAAGTTATATTTATTCGATTTTGTACGAACACGTTTTTCGATATAATAGGATTTGATTATAAAATATTTTTATGGATTTTCAATGATATGAAAATAGAAATAAAGTTAAAATAAAGATTTCTAATGAGCACCAAAAGACTATAACATTTCATTTCAAGATTACAAGTTAAAATGATGGAAATCACTAAACCTGCGCACTTGCACGAGAAAAATCATTACTAAATCATACTGACTCGAAAAAGGGTGATTTCGGTGTTCAGACGTCCGTAACTTAAAAATCTACAACTTTCGTGAAGACACTATACGCGGATCGCGAACCTATCTACGCGAAATGCGTAATGTTTTAAAAGATTACACGGGAGATATAATCTTTACGCTAAACGCGTAATGATTGTCGATATAATTGAGGCGGCTTTACTGTTTTCCACTATTTTAACACCTTTTATATATTATATTATTATATTTATATTATTATATTATTATATTTATTCTATATAAATCGATCGTGTTTCCTGCTCGACTCATTCATCATTTCATCTATCTATCTGATCACATATATACTCCGTAATATTTATATTATTATTTAAATTATTATTATTATTAAGATTAATATTCTTATTATTAATCTTATTAGAAGTATTATTATTATTATTATTATTAGTATTATACAAAAAAATATTACGACGAGTTCATGAGTGGGTTATTTTCAAAAACGGGTTTTTGAGCGGGACGGAGCTAAGGAAATTATGGGTTATAGTTATGGAGGTCATGGGTATAGTTTTTGGGTATGCTCGTGAGGTCAATCTAGTGTTTATCATCTCCGTTGTGTCTACGTACTTTCCTGCAATATTGAATCTCAATGTTGACACGTGAGCACTCATATATTATCTTTTATATATTAATAGCGTATCTCTGACTAGTGCTCGAGTATATATGTTTATGCATGCTTGTATGTTTAATTTTGTCGTTAGATAGTTTATGATAAAATATGATTTTATTACATATGCGACTGAGATAAGGTATATGATATGCATGTCGTTGGAAAGCTGACGAAAAATCAATAACTTTTCATTTAGAACTCGTGTGAGTTCGATGAACGGATTAAAAGATATGATCAACTGAATTTTTGTATTATTATTAAAAATGATTATTATTATTATTATTACTATCGTCGTTATTATCGTTATCGGTATCAATATTATTATTATTATTATTATTATTATTATTATTATTATTATTATTATTATTATTATTATTATTATTATTATTATTATTATTATTATTATTTTATCATTAAAATAATAATTAATATTATCATTAGTATTATTATAATTAGTACCATTATCATAAAAACCAATATTAGTATCAATTAATTATATTTTTATCATTAGTATGAATGCGATATAAAAGAGAATTAAAAGCTATTAAACAAACCGATTAGGAAATAATGAGTATGAGTATCATGATGAAATTAAAATATTGTAAGACATTGATTTAAGAGAAAAATATCGTTTTTATTATTTTTATTATTATTATTAAAAGTATTATTATTAATATTAAAACTATCATTTTATCAAAAATTATCATTTTAATAGAAATATCATTGTTATTATAAAATATCACTATTATTATCATTTTAGTATTATTATTATTAAAAATTATTATTTTAAATAGAATTATTGTTTTTATAAAATATTATTATTATTACTATTAATATTAAAAGTATCGTTATTATTAAAACTATCATGATTAGAATTATCATTTTATCATAACTAATATCATCATTGGTAAATATAATTATTGTTATTATTATTAGTAGAATAATAATAATAATTATTATTATTACAAAATAATACAACTTTTACTTATTATTATTATTATCAATATTATTTTATCAAATGAATATGTGATACAAAGATAATTTACAACATGTAATATAATTACATTTATAATACATACCACTATATTTTTATGATATTAAATGAACTTTATAAATTTTATTAATTAAGATATATAAACGTATATTTTTATTATATATAAATTTTAATATAAATTTGTATTTATTAATAAATGATTTATATTATTTACTCTAATAAAATCTGTTAAATATATTTAAATATATAAAATGACTATATTTAAGTTATATAATAATCATGTATAGATTTTGGAAGTCATTTTGGGTCAAGTTGACTTTTGTTGACTCTTGCATATTAGTCTCGACCATTAGGATTGTGATACACTATGGTTTGACCTAAATTGTTAAACAGATATTAACCAACATATAAATATATATAATTAATATAGGTTCGTGAATCCGAGGCCAACCTTACATTTGTTCAGTGCCATCATATGCGTATCTACTACGAAATACAGTATTGTGAGTTTCATTTGCTCCCTTTTTAAACGCTTTTGCAATATATATTTTTGGGACTGAGAATACATGCACTTCTTCTATAAATTCTTTACGAAATAGACACAAATGATCGAAACTACATTCTATGGTTGGATTATCGAACCGAATATGCCCCTTTTTAGCTTGGTAGCCTAAGAATTGGTGTTTATGATAATTGCCACCAATTGACGCGAATCCTAAAGATAGATCTATTTGGCCCAACAAGCCTCATCCGAGTTACGGATGCTTTAGTACTTCGATTTATCATGTCCGATGTGAGTCCCGGAATGATGGAGATATTCTATATGCATCCTGTTAAGGTCGGTTACCAGGTGTTCACCATATGAATGAATTTTAATTCGCGAGTTACGCGTATCATTTTGTACTCGAATTACGTGTAAAATTAAATATATGAAATCTTGTGGTCTATTAAAATGATGGAAATGAATGATTATGATAAACTAATGAACTTACCAACCTTTTGGTTGACACTTTTGAAATGTCCCGTTCTTATTGATTAAAAACGTTCCATATTAATTGATTTTGTTGCGAGGTTTTGACCTCTATATGAGACGTTTTTCAAAGACTGCATTCATTTTTAAACAAACCATAACCTTTATTTCATCAATAAAGGTTTAAAAAGCTTTACGTAGATTATCAAATAATGATAATCTAAAATATCCTGTTTACACACGACCATTACATAATGATTTACAATACAAATATGTTACAACAAAATAAGTTTCTTGAATGCAGTTTTTACACAATATCATACAAGCATGGACTCCAAATCTTGTCCTTATTTAAGTATGCGACAGCGGAAGCTCTTAATAATCACCTGAGAATAAACATGCTTAAAACGTCAACAAAAATGTTGGTGAGTTATAGGTTTAACCTATATATATCAAATCGTAACAATAGACCACAAGATTTCATATTTCAATACACATCCCATACATAGAGATAAAAATCATTCATATGGTGAACACCTGGTAACCGACAATAACAAGATGCATATATAAGAATATCCCCATCATTCCGGGACACCCTTCGGATATGATATAAATTTCGAAGTACTAAAGCATCCGGTACTTTGGATGGGGTTTGTTAGGCCCAATAGATCTATCTTTAGGATTCGCGTCAAATAGGGTGTCTGTTCCCTAATTCTTAGATTACCAGACTTAATAAAAAGGGGCATATTCGATTTCGATAATTCAACCATAGAATGTAGTTTCACGTACTTGTGTCTATTTTGTAAATCATTTATAAAACCTGCATGTATTCTCATCCCAAAAATATTAGATTTTAAAAGTGGGACTATAACTCACTTTCACAGATTTTTACTTCGTCGGGAAGTAAGACTTGGCCACTGGTTGATTCACGAACCTATAACAATATATACATATATATCAAAGTATGTTCAAAATATATTTACAACACTTTTAATATATTTTGATGTTTTAAGTTTATTAAGTCAGCTGTCCTCGTTAATAACCTACAACTAGTTGTCCACAGTTAGATGTACAGAAATAAATCGATAAATATTATCTTGAATCAATCCACGACCCAGTGTATACGTATCTCAGTATTGATCACAACTCAAACTATATATATTTTGGAATCAACCTCAACCCTGTATAGCTAACTCCAACATTCACATATAGAGTGTCTATGGTTGTTCCGAAATATATATAGATGTGTCGACATGATAGGTCGAAACATTGTATACGTGTCTATGGTATCTCAAGATTACATAATATATAATACAAGTTGATTAAGTTATGGTTGGAATAGATTTGTTACCAATTTTCACGTAGCTAAAATGAGAAAAATTATCCAATCTTGTTTTACCCATAACTTCTTCATTTTAAATCCGTTTTGAGTGAATCAAATTGCTATGGTTTCATATTGAACTCTATTTTATGAATCTAAACAAAAAAAGTATAGGTTTCTAGTCGGAAAAATAAGTTACAAGTCATTTTTGTAAAGGTAGTCATTTCAGTCGAAAGAACGACGTCTAGATGACCATTTTAGAAAACATACTTCCACTTTGAGTTTAACCATAATTTTTGGATATAGTTTCATGTTCATAATAAAAATCATTTTCTCAGAATAACAACTTTTAAATCAAAGTTTATCATAGTTTTTAATTAACTAACCCAAAACAGCCCGCGGTGTTACTACGACGGCGTAAATCCGGTTTTACGGTGTTTTTCGTGTTTCCAGGTTTTAAATCATTAAGTTAGCATATCATATAGATATAGAACATGTGTTTAGTTGATTTTAAAAGTCAAGTTAGAAGGATTAACTTTTGTTTGCGAACAAGTTTAGAATTAACTAAACTATGTTCTAGTGATTACAAGTTTAAACCTTCGAATAAGATAGCTTTATATGTATGAATCGAATGATGTTATGAACATCATTACTACCTTAATTTCCTTGGATAAACCTACTGGAAAAGAGAAAAATGGATCTAGCTTCAATGGATCCTTGGATGGCTCGAAGTTCTTGAAGCAGAATCATGACACGAAAACAAGTTCAAGTAAGATCATCACTTGAAATAAGATTGTTATAGTTATAGAAATTGAACCAAAGTTTGAATATGATTATTACCTTGTATTAGAATGATAACCTACTGTAAGAAACAAAGATTTCTTGAGGTTGGATGATCACCTTACAAGATTGGAAGTGAGCTAGCAAACTTGAAAGTATTCTTGATTTTATGAAACTAGAACTTTTGGAATTTATGAAGAACACTTAGAACTTGAAGATAGAACTTGAGAGAGATCAATTAGATGAAGAAAATTGAAGAATGAAAGTGTTTGTAGGTGTTTTTGGTCGTTGGTGTATGGATTAGATATAAAGGATATGTAATTTTGTTTTCATGTAAATAAGTCATGAATGATTACTCATATTTTTGTAATTTTATGAGATATTTCATGCTAGTTGCCAAATGATGGTTCCCACATGTGTTAGGTGACTCACATGGGCTGCTAAGAGCTGATCATTGGAGTGTATATACCAATAGTACATACATCTAAAAGCTGTGTATTGTACGAGTACGAATACGGGTGCATACGAGTAGAATTGTTGATGAAACTGAACGAGGATGTAATTGTAAGCATTTTTGTTAAGTAGAAGTATTTTGATAAGTGTATTGAAGTCTTTCAAAAGTGTATAAATACATATTAAAACACTACATGTATATACATTTTAACTGAGTCGTTAAGTCATCGTTAGTCGTTACATGTAAGTGTTGTTTTGAAACCTTTAGGTTAACGATCTTGTTAAATGTTGTTAACCCAATGTTTATAATATCAAATGAGATTTTAAATTATTATATTATCATGATATTATCATGTATGAATATCTCTTAATATGATATATATACATTAAATGTCTTTACAACGATAATCGTTACATATATGTCTCGTTTAAAAATCATTAAGTTAGTAGTCTTGTTTTTACATATGTAGTTCATTGTTAATATACTTTATGATATGTTTTCTTATCATAGTATCATGTTAACTATATATATATATATATCCATATATATGTCATCATATAGTTTTTACAAGTTTTAACGTTCGTGAATCACCGATCAACTTGGGTGGTCAATTGTCTATATGAAACATATTTCAATTAATCAAGTCTTAACAAGTTTGATTGCTTAACATGTTGGAAACATTTAATCATGTAAATATCAATCTCAATTAATATATATAAACATGGAAAAGTTCGGGTCACTACAGTACCTACCCGTTAAATAAATTTCGTCCCGAAATTTTAAGCTGTTGAAGGTGTTGACGAATCTTCTGGAAATAGATGCGGGTATTTCTTCTTCATCTGATCTTCACGCTCCCAGGTGAACTCGGGTCCTCTACGAGCATTCCATCGAACCTTAACAATTGGTATCTTGTTTTGCTTAAGTCTTTTAACCTCACGATCCATTATTTCGACGGGTTCTTCTATGAATTGGAGTTTTTCGTTGATTTGGATTTCATCTAACGGAATAGTGAGATCTTCTTTAGCAAAACATTTCTTCAAATTCGAGACGTGGAAAGTGTTATGTACAGCCGCGAGTTGTTGAGGTAACTCAAGTCGGTAAGCTACTGGTCCGACACGCTCAATAATCTTGAATGGTCCAATATACCTTGGATTTAATTTCCCTCGTTTACCAAATCGAACAACGCCTTTCCAAGGTGAAACTTTAAGCATGACCATCTCTCCAATTTCAAATTCTATATCTTTTCTTTTAATGTCAGCGTAGCTCTTTTGTCGACTTTGGGCGGTTTTCAACCGTTGTTGAATTTGGATGATCTTCTCGGTAGTTTCTTGTATAATCTCCGGACCCGTAATCTGTCTATCCCCCACCTCACTCCAACAAATCGGAGACCTGCACTTTCTACCATAAAGTGCTTCAAACGGCGCCATCTCAATGCTTGAATGGTAGCTGTTGTTGTAGGAAAATTCTGCTAACGGTAGATGTCGATCCCAACTGTTTCCGAAATCAATAACACATGCTCGTAGCATGTCTTCAAGCGTTTGTATCGTCCTTTCGCTCTGCCCATCAGTTTGTGGATGATAGGCAGTACTCATGTCTAGACGAGTTCCTAATGCTTGCTGTAATGTCTGCCAGAATCTTGAAATAAATCTGCCATCCCTATCAGAGATAATAGAGATTGGTATTCCATGTCTGGAGACGACTTCCTTCAAATACAGTCGTGCTAACTTCTCCATCTTGTCATCTTCTCTTATTGGTAGGAAGTGTGCTGATTTGGTGAGACGATCAACTATTACCCAAATAGTATCAAAACCACTTGCAGTCCTTGGCAATTTAGTGATGAAATCCATGGTAATGTTTTCCCATTTCCATTCCGGGATTTCGGGTTGTTGAAGTAGACCTGATGGTTTCTGATGCTCAGCTTTGACCTTAGAACACGTCAAACATTCTCCTACGTATTTAGCAACATCGGCTTTCATACCCGGCCACCAAAAATGTTTCTTGAGATCCTTGTACATCTTCACCGTTCCAGGATGTATTGAGTATCTGGTTTTATGAGCTTCTCTAAGTACCATTTCTCTCATATCTCCAAATTTTGGTACCCAAATCCTTTCAGCCCTATACCGGGTTCCGTCTTCCCGAATATTAAGATGCTTCTCCGATCCTTTGGGTATTTCATCCTTTAAATTTCCCTCTTTTAAAACTCCTTGTTGCGCCTCCTTTATTTGAGTAGTAATGTTATTATGAATCATTATATTCATAGATTTTACTCGAATGGGTTCTCTATCCTTCCTGCTCAAGGCATCGGCTACCACATTTGCCTTCCCCGGGTGGTAACGAATCTCAAAATCATAATCATTCAATAATTCAATCCACCTACGCTGCCTCATATTCAGTTGTTTCTGATTAAATATGTGTTGAAGACTTTTGTGGTCGGTATATATAATACTTTTGACCCCATATAAGTAGTGCCTCCAAGTCTTTAATGCAAAAACAACCGCGCCTAATTCCAAATCATGCGTCGTATAATTTTGTTCGTGAATCTTCAATTGTCTAGACGCATAAGCAATCACCTTCGTTCGTTGCATTAATACACAACCGAGACCTTGCTTTGATGCGTCACAATAAATCACAAAATCATCATTCCCTTCAGGCAATGACAATATAGGTGCCGTAGTTAGCTTTTTCTTCAATAACTGAAACGCTTTCTCTTGTTCATCATTCCATTCAAATTTCTTCCCTTTATGCGTTAATGCAGTCAAGGGTTTTGCTATTCTGGAAAAGTCTTGGATGAACCTTCTGTAGTAACCAGCTAGTCCTAAAAACTGGCGTATGTGTTTCGGAGTTTTCGGGGTTTCCCACTTTTCAACAGTTTCTATCTTTGCCGGATCCACCTTAATACCTTCTTTGTTCACTATGTGACCGAGGAATTGAACTTCTTCCAACCAAAATGCACACTTTGAAAACTTAGCGTACAATTCTTCCTTCCTCAATACTTCTAACACCTTTCTCAAATGTTCACCGTGTTCTTGGTCATTCTTTGAGTAAATAAGTATGTCATCAATGAAAACAATGACAAACTTGTCAAGGTATGGTCCACACACTCGGTTCATAAGGTCCATGAACACAGTTGGTGCATTAGTTAAACCAAACGGCATGACCATAAACTCGTAATGACCGTAACGTGTTCTGAAAGCAGTCTTTGGAATATCATCTTCTTTCACCCGCATTTGATGATACCCGGAACGTAAGTCAATCTTTGAATAAACAGACGAGCCTTGTAGTTGATCAAATAAGTCATCGATTCTCGGTAGTGGGTAGCGGTTCTTGATGGTAAGTTTGTTCAACTCTCGGTAGTCGATACACAACCTGAATGTACCATCTTTCTTCTTGACAAACAAAACAGGAGCTCCCCACGGTGATGTGCTTGGTCGAATGAAACCACGCTCTAAAAGTTCTTGTAATTGGCTTTGCAGTTCTTTCATCTCGCTGGGTGCGAGTCTGTAAGGAGCACGAGCTATTGGTGCAGCTCCTGGTACAAGATCTATTTGAAATTCAACGGATCGATGTGGGGGTAATCCCGGTAATTCTTTCGGAAATACATCGGGAAATTCTTTTGCAATGGGAACATCATTGATGCTCTTTTCTTCAGTTTGTACTTTCTCGACGTGTGCTAGAACAGCATAGCAACCTTTTCTTATTAGTTTTTGTGCCTTCAAATTACTAATAAGATGTAGCTTCGTGTTGCCCTTTTCTCCGTACACCATTAAGGGTTTTCCTTTTTCTCGTATAATGCGAATTGCATTTTTGTAACAAACGATCTCCGCTTTCACTTCTTTCAACCAGTCCATACCGATTATCACATCAAAACTCCCTAACTCTACTGGTATCAAATCAATCTTAAATGTTTCGCTAACCAGTTTAATTTCTCGATTCCGACATATATTATCTGCTGAAATTAATTTACCATTTGCTAATTCGAGTAAAAATTTACTATCCAAAGGCGTCAATGGACAACTTAATTTAGCACAAAAATCTCTACTCATATAGCTTCTATCCGCACCCGAATCAAATAAAACGTAAGCAGATTTATTGTCAATAAGAAACGTACCCGTAACAAGCTCCGGGTCTTCCTGTGCGTCTACCGCATTAATATTGAAAACTCTTCCACGGCCTTGTCCATTCGTGTTCTCCTGGTTCGGGCAATTTCTAATAATGTGGCCTGGTTTTCCACATTTATAACAAACTACATTGGCATAACTTGCTCCGACACTACTTGCTCCGCCATTACTCGTTCCGACACCATTTGTTCCTTTCGTTCTATTAACCCCTGGTCCGTAGACCTCACACTTCGCCGCGCTATGACCATTTCTTTTACACTTGTTGCAAAATTTGGTGCAGAACCCCGAGTGATTCTTTTCACACCTTTGGCATAGTTGCTTTTGATTGTTGTTGTTGTTGCGGTTATTATTGTTGTTGGGATGATTGTTGTAGTTGCTGTTGTTGTTGTTGTTGTTGTTGTTGGGCCGTTTGTTGTAGTTGCGATTGATGTTGCGATTGTTGGGATAATTGTTGCGATTATTGTTGTAATTGCTGTTGTTGTTGTATTGGTGATTCTTATCACCGTTTTCCTCCCACTTTCTTTTGACTTGCTTCACATTGGCCTCTTCAGCAGTCTGTTCTTTAATTCTTTCTTCAATCTGGTTCACTAGTTTGTGAGCCATTCTACATGCCTGTTGTATGGAGGCGGGCTCGTGTGAACTTATATCTTCTTGGATTCTTTCCGGTAATCCTTTCACAAACGCGTCGATCTTCTCTTCCTCATCTTCGAATGCTCCCGGACACAATAGGCACAATTCTGTGAATCGTCTTTCGTACGTGGTAATATCAAATCCTTGGGTTCGTAACCCTCTAAGTTCTGTCTTGAGCTTATTGACCTCGGTTCTGGGACGGTACTTCTCGTTCATCAAGTGCTTGAATGCTGACCACGGTAGTGTGTACGCATCATCTTGTCCCACTTGCTCTAGATAGGTATTCCACCATGTTAACGCAGAACCTGTGAAGGTATGCGTAGCGTACTTCACTTTGTCCTCTTCAGTACACTTATTTATGACAAACACCGATTCAACCTTCTCGGTCCACCGTTTCAATCCGATCGGTCCTTCGGTTCCATCAAATTCCAAAGGTTTGCAGGCAGTGAATTCTTTGTAGGTGCATCCTACACGATTTCCTGTACTGCTAGATCCAAGGTTATTGTTGGTATGTAGCGCAGCCTGTACTGCGGCTATGTTTGAAGCTAGAAAAGTACGGAATTCCTCTTCATTCATATTCACGGTGTGTCGAGTAGTCGGTGCCATTTCCTTCAAAATAGTTAAATGGAACAAGTTAATCATACAGAATATTAAGAGTAGTTAATAGTATTTCGTAGCATAATATGAACTCATTTATAAAAGCTTTTTCTTCATATTAGCGTTTTATAAGTTTAAATTCGGGTAGTACCTACCCGTTAAGTTCATACTTAGTAGCTAATATACAATTCAACTACTACAATTCTATATGAAAAACTGATTGTAATAATATTTCGCGTTCAAACTTTTATACAATATTTTACAAACTTACAATACCGCTTATTTTACATAAAGCATGAAATATAGCACACAATAACTTTGATACAAGATAGTTGTGAAGACAATTCTAGCTAGTACACAAGTCGTTCGGCAAAGGCAATAAAGACACGTAATTCATACGTCCAGAAACAAGTCATGCATTCTGGTTTTACTAGGACTACTTCCCATCCTTGGTCTTGTGCAACATAACCGTTATGGCCGTTGATAAGACAGCGTGTTGTAACGTCATCAAAGGGACGAGGGTTACGTAATGTCCAACAGTCCCGTAATAATCTAAAAACCTCATTTCTTACCCCAATTACCGACTCCGTCACTTGTGGAAACGTTTTGTTTAATAGTTGTAGCCCGATGTTCTTGTTCTCACTTTGGTGAGAAGCGAACATTACTAATCCGTAAGCATAACATGCTTCTTTATGTTGCATGTTAGCCGCTTTTTCTAAATCACGAAGTCCAATATTCGGATATATTGAGTCAAAATAATTTCTTAACCCGTTGCGTAAAATAGCATTTGGGTTCCCCGCAATATATGCGTCAAAGTAAACACATCGTAACTTATGGGTTTCCCAATGTGATATCCCCCATCTTTCAAACGAAAGTCTCTTATAAACCAAGACATTCTTGGAACGTTCTTCGAATGTCTTACAAACTGATCTCGCCTTAAATAGTTGTGCCGAAGAATTCTGGCCGACTCTAGACAAGATTTCATCAATCATGTCTCCGGGTAGGTCTCTTAAAATATTGGGTTGTCTATCCATTTTGTGTTTTTAAACTGTAAAATAGACAAGAGTTAGATTCATAAAAAAAATACTTATTAATACAAGCAATTTTTACATATATCATAAAGCATAAGAACACTATATTCCATATATTACACCACACGAATACAACTATCTTATTCCGACTCGCTCGTTTCTTCTTCTTCGGTTTTGGTTCGTTTTGCCAAGTTTCTAGGGATATATGATGTTCCCCTAATACGAGCCGTCGTTGTCCACATTGGTTTAGAAAAACCTGGTGGTTTAGAGGTTCCCGGGTCATTGTTACAACTTAAGGACTTCGGGGGTTGACGATACATATAAAGTTCATCGGGGTTGGAATTAGATTTCTCTATTTTTATGCCCTTTCCCTTATTATTTTCTTTTGCCTTTTTAAATTCAGTTGGGGTAATTTCTATAACATCATCGGAATTCTCGTCGAAATCCGATTCATCGGAGAATTGGTAATCCTCCCAATATTTTGCTTCCTTGGCGGAAACACCATTGACCATAATTAACTTTGGTCGGTTGGTTGAGGATTTTCTTTTACTTAACCGTTTTATTATTTCCCCCACCGGTTCTATTTCTTCATCCGGTTCTGATTCTTCTTCCGGTTCCGATTCTTCTTCCGGTTCCGACTCTTCTTCCGGTTCCTCTTCGGGAACTTGTGAATCAGTCCACAAATCATTCCAATTTACATTTGACTCTTCATTATTATTAGGTGAGTCAATGGGACTTGTTCTAGAGGTAGACATCTATCACATAATATCAAACACGTTAAGAGATTAATATATCACATAATATTCATATGTTAAAAATATATAGTTTCCAACAAAAATGTTAAGCAATCATTTTTAAAGAAAACACGGTCGAAGTCCAGACTCACTAATGCATCCTAACAAACTCGATAAGACACACTAATGCAAATTTTCTGGTTCTCTAAGACCAACGCTCTGATACCAACTGAAATGTCCCGTTCTTATTGATTAAAAACGTTCCATATTAATTGATTTTGTTGCGAGGTTTTGACCTCTATATGAGACGTTTTTCAAAGACTGCATTCATTTTTAAACAAACCATAACCTTTATTTCATCAATAAAGGTTTAAAAAGCTTTACGTAGATTATCAAATAATGATAATCTAAAATATCCTGTTTACACACGACCATTACATAATGGTTTACAATACAAATATGTTACAACAAAATAAGTTTCTTGAATGCAGTTTTTACACAATATCATACAAGCATGGACTCCAAATCTTGTCCTTATTTAAGTATGCGACAGCGGAAGCTCTTAATAATCACCTGAGAATAAACATGCTTAAAACGTCAACAAAAATGTTGGTGAGTTATAGGTTTAACCTATATATATCAAATCGTAACAATAGACCACAAGATTTCATATTTCAATACACATCCCATACATAGAGATAAAAATCATTCATATGGTGAACACCTGGTAACCGACAATAACAAGATGCATATATAAGAATATCCCCATCATTCCGGGACACCCTTCGGATATGATATAAATTTCGAAGTACTAAAGCATCCGGTACTTTGGATGGGGTTTGTTAGGCCCAATAGATCTATCTTTAGGATTCGCGTCAAATAGGGTGTCTGTTCCCTAATTCTTAGATTACCAGACTTAATAAAAAGGGGCATATTCGATTTCGATAATTCAACCATAGAATGTAGTTTCACGTACTTGTGTCTATTTTGTAAATCATTTATAAAACCTGCATGTATTCTCATCCCAAAAATATTAGATTTTAAAAGTGGGACTATAACTCACTTTCACAGATTTTTACTTCGTCGGGAAGTAAGACTTGGCCACTGGTTGATTCACGAACCTATAACAATATATACATATATATCAAAGTATGTTCAAAATATATTTACAACACTTTTAATATATTTTGATGTTTTAAGTTTATTAAGTCAGCTGTCCTCGTTAGTAACCTACAACTAGTTGTCCACAGTTAGATGTACAGAAATAAATCGATAAATATTATCTTGAATCAATCCACGACCCAGTGTATACGTATCTCAGTATTGATCACAACTCAAACTATATATATTTTGGAATCAACCTCAACCCTGTATAGCTAACTCCAACATTCACATATAGAGTGTCTATGGTTGTTCCGAAATATATATAGATGTGTCGACATGATAGGTCGAAACATTGTATACGTGTCTATGGTATCTCAAGATTACATAATATATAATACAAGTTGATTAAGTTATGGTTGGAATAGATTTGTTACCAATTTTCACGTAGCTAAAATGAGAAAAATTATCCAATCTTGTTTTACCCATAACTTCTTCATTTTAAATCCGTTTTGAGTGAATCAAATTGCTATGGTTTCATATTGAACTCTATTTTATGAATCTAAACAAAAAAAGTATAGGTTTCTAGTCGGAAAAATAAGTTACAAGTCATTTTTGTAAAGGTAGTCATTTCAGTCGAAAGAACGACGTCTAGATGACCATTTTAGAAAACATACTTCCACTTTGAGTTTAACCATAATTTTTGGATATAGTTTCATGTTCATAATAAAAATCATTTTCTCAGAATAACAACTTTTAAATCAAAGTTTATCATAGTTTTTAATTAACTAACCCAAAACAGCCCGCGGTGTTACTACGACGGCGTAAATCCGGTTTTACGGTGTTTTTCGTGTTTCCAGGTTTTAAATCATTAAGTTAGCATATCATATAGATATAGAACATGTGTTTAGTTGATTTTAAAAGTCAAGTTAGAAGGATTAACTTTTGTTTGCGAACAAGTTTAGAATTAACTAAACTATGTTCTAGTGATTACAAGTTTAAACCTTCGAATAAGATAGCTTTATATGTATGAATCGAATGATGTTATGAACATCATTACTACCTTAATTTCCTTGGATAAACCTACTGGAAAAGAGAAAAATGGATCTAGCTTCAATGGATCCTTGGATGGCTCGAAGTTCTTGAAGCAGAATCATGACACGAAAACAAGTTCAAGTAAGATCATCACTTGAAATAAGATTGTTATAGTTATAGAAATTGAACCAAAGTTTGAATATGATTATTACCTTGTATTAGAATGATAACCTACTGTAAGAAACAAAGATTTCTTGAGGTTGGATGATCACCTTACAAGATTGGAAGTGAGCTAGCAAACTTGAAAGTATTCTTGATTTTATGAAACTAGAACTTTTGGAATTTATGAAGAACACTTAGAACTTGAAGATAGAACTTGAGAGAGATCAATTAGATGAAGAAAATTGAAGAATGAAAGTGTTTGTAGGTGTTTTTGGTCGTTGGTGTATGGATTAGATATAAAGGATATGTAATTTTGTTTTCATGTAAATAAGTCATGAATGATTACTCATATTTTTGTAATTTTATGAGATATTTCATGCTAGTTGCCAAATGATGGTTCCCACATGTGTTAGGTGACTCACATGGGCTGCTAAGAGCTGATCATTGGAGTGTATATACCAATAGTACATACATCTAAAAGCTGTGTATTGTACGAGTACGAATACGGGTGCATACGAGTAGAATTGTTGATGAAACTGAACGAGGATGTAATTGTAAGCATTTTTGTTAAGTAGAAGTATTTTGATAAGTGTATTTAAGTCTTTCAAAAGTGTATAAATACATATTAAAACACTACATGTATATACATTTTAACTGAGTCGTTAAGTCATCGTTAGTCGTTACATGTAAGTGTTGTTTTGAAACCTTTAGGTTAACGATCTTGTTAAATGTTGTTAACCCAATGTTTATAATATCAAATGAGATTTTAAATTATTATATTATCATGATATTATCATGTATGAATATCTCTTAATATGATATATATACATTAAATGTCTTTACAACGATAATCGTTACATATATGTCTCGTTTAAAAATCATTAAGTTAGTAGTCTTGTTTTTACATATGTAGTTCATTGTTAATATACTTTATGATATGTTTTCTTATCATAGTATCATGTTAACTATATATATATATCCATATATATGTCATCATATAGTTTTTACAAGTTTTAACATTCGTGAATCACCGATCAACTTGGGTGGTCAATTGTCTATATGAAACATATTTCAATTAATCAAGTCTTAACAAGTTTGATTGCTTAACATGTTGGAAACATTTAATCATGTAAATATCAATCTCAATTAATATATATAAACATGGAAAAGTTCGGGTCACTACAACTTTAAAGCATGTTTATTCTCAGGTATTAAGGAAATCTTCCGCTGTGCATTTGCTCATTTTAAAGATATTACTTGGAGTCAGTCATGGCATATTTCCAAAGACGTTGCATTCGAGTCGTTGAGTCCATCAATATTGATAATAGGTCTTTCATAGTTTGGATATATTATGAGATAGTATGCATGCCTGTCAACTTTCGTTGTAAAGAAAGTTTGTCTTTTAAAAACGAATGCAATGTTTGTAAAATGTATCATTTAGAGGTCAAATACCTCGCATTGTAATCATATGTTATTGTATTCGCCCTTATGGATTAGGACGGGTCGTCTCATGTGGTATCAGAGTGGTGGTCTTAGCGAACCAGGTCTGCATTAGTGTGTCTAACTGATAGTCGTTAGGATGCATTAGTGAGTCTGGACTTCGACCGTGTCTGCATGTCAAACGTTTTGCTTATCATTTTTGTTGGAAATTATCTGCTTATCATCTTAAATCTAAACGCGTCTTACTGCATTCATTGCATCGATAGTGTATAGACAAAATTCATATCTTAGCATAGCTGCTAAATCATATCTTAGCGTATCTGTTAATGTAAACTTTGCCTGACATATTCCGTAAATTCCTCCGTAATCAACGAAATCTTCTGCTCTAAATAAATAGATATTCTATGTAATTAGAATACCACCCGATAGCCGGAAAAATCATTTCATATCGATAAATCCTTTATTCAATTAGTTCAAGTCCCTCGGATTCTGAAATGGAATCCCACTCAAGCTCCGAAAGCAGTGTGACTGTAATGGATCAACCAATCAGCCACCATCTATTCTGGATGAATTAGAGATGGGTTCGTAGCCTCCTTAATCATTGGAGACAAGAAGAAGGCGATCCTTTCCATCCACCACATTGCCCTCTTGGCGAAGAACCTGAAGCACTTACCGGCGAACCTGTCCGAAGCACCATTTTTTCTCTCATTTCCAGAGTATCTCGTCACAATTATATACTATACCAAATTCTAGATCTTATTTATCCGCTCGTCCGAACCGACAATCATCCCAGTGTAATAGAAGAAGTCAATGAGCTTCGCGCTCGGGTAGTGGCTTTGAAGAATATGGTGCAAAGGTTACAAACACCAGCAGCAACACCAACAGCATAACGAGTATAACCATCAACAACACCAACAGTACCATTACCACCACCAACAACATCCGCATCTCACACCTCAACATCACAATCTGTACCTCGAACATCAACGACACATGCACCGTAAATACCAAGGAGTACCAACAACAATAACCGATGAAGTATTAATCTATATCTTCATTCGAGAAACATTCTGCGGCAATTATGTAATCTCTAAAGTCTTAGAGATTATCTATTCTAGCCCTAACTATAAATCAGATGAATGAACAAAAATGATAAAAGGAAGAATAGAAACCCTGACAAGGATGGTGCGTGATTTACAAGCTAGACTTGTTTTACCAACAGCATCAACAGTACCGTTAGCATCACCAGCACAGTCAGTGTCGTCAACATCATCAGAATCAACAGCACCTCTAACATCACAAGCTCCGCCAGTTCAAGAATCATAGTGGATATCATTACGAATTAATAACGCGTATATTGTATCAACGAGTTATGAAGTATTAACTCATTCCCTCTGAAGAAATTATATGTATATTTTATATATATATATATATATATATATATATATATATATATATATATATATATATATATATATATATATATATATATATATATATATATATATATATATATATAAATTTTGAGATCAAAATAAATCTTTTCGTACTAAGCTATTATGTATGGATCTTAACTACTCGGTTAATTCATATTACTAATATGCTATGATTACATCCTTTGTCAGCAACTTAACCATCGTTAACTACTATCTCTGTTTTAATTCAATGAATTCTATCTCATAATAAATCAAGTGTAATATTCAAATATATGTTTGATTTTACACTTTCATCATCGATGTACTCGAAACTTTTCAGATGACATCATTCGTACCTTGCGAAGTTCACAAAAATTCCACGAACACCAACATCATGCATCAATAAATAACGAAGTATTATTCATAATTTCAATTATATTGAAGAAATACTCCGTAAAAGTTATGTAATTTCTAAAGTTTTAGGGATTATTCAATTCTAATTTCAACCATAAATTAAATGAGTTTAATTTAATATTAACTCATTCAATCTATGTTACATCTGAAGAAAATATACACATATATATTTTCATGAAGACTGTAATAAAATTCTTTTGTACAAAATATTAATTGTGAAATTTTTTTTTAACGGGTAGGTAATACCCGAGAGATATATAAATTCACAATTAAAATGTAACATTCTTTGAATCTAATTCAGCAATCATCAACTATACTCCTTATTTCCATAACAATATACATTCTTTTATAGAAATCAAAACAACCATACTCATTCGAATTCAACTACATATTCTGATTTTGAAATCTCAGAATCCAATTTGAGATATAACTGGTATCATCACTCTTAAATTTCTACATCTTTCAAAGCTATACTTTGACTTCAAAACTGTGTTAGAACATCATATGTATATTAACGGTTACAATCTGTGTTCAAACCCATCGAAATTCCTGAAAACACTTCAAATAATGAGCAATCGAGATGATGATCCAACCACATGTTACCCACAGTTATGTACCTAAAAACTCTCGAAACCAAAGTCATATTTTAACACGTATCCGTGTCAGACCCTTTGGCATTTATTAGCTAAAATAACTTTTCAATTCCTTTCCAAAGTAGTCAGTTTTGTCACAGCTCCAGCAAGTCAACCTCAACTTTTCAGTTGAAACTATATTATTATAACCTCGATATATACGATGCCCTTTCGCCATCATTACCGGAGAACCGTTTATGTTCTACCACAATAGCAATAAACTTACCAACAACTTCGCCGATCTTTGATTTTTCAGAAAAATCGTTATATTCATTGGAATCCTATCATTTACTCATCCGCATCTTGTAACAAGAATTGTTATGCCAATTACTGGGAATCAGCAATCATTATTTTGAAATCTCGTAGCATGTCTACGCCAACAATTATATGTGTACATGTAAAGTCTATCTTCTAGACTTACATACTTCGAATGTGAAGTTTCTGAAAAACACCCCAATCTACGATTTAGTTCTCTGAATTTTTGGAAAAGCTGAATGAAGCAGCAAAAATTGTAGACAACCGTAACAGTCAAAAGTTTGATGATAAAGAATAGTGTGTTGGCAAAGCCCAGAAAAAGAGAAGGTTTGGAACTGGAAAACGGATTGAGCAAATCATGAAGGAGGCGGTGGACAAATCACAAGGACGGAATCTACCTTAAAAGAATCCAAATGATTCAGTATCTACTGAAATCATTAAAGAATACCTTGCTCCTGACTCTAAACCCTTGCGGAATATATTCTACATCATCATCTGATATTAAAAATTCTAAGATATCATCGTATCTTTCATTATAAATATCCTCGATATTTCTGAAGATATTTCATAATTATTCTTATCTGAAATCATTTATCTCCTAACGTTATATGTATTACATCATAAAGGAAACTGTTTAGTTTCTAAATTCTGAAACCTTCGAGTTTAAAATAAGAATGTTTTGAAGTAGTGTTGGGAACTGAAGCATGAGTTAGTATAATATAATGACACTTGATCAACGTGATTATATTACAGTAAGTCATGCTGAGTTTCTAAATTGAACGTGATAATTCACAGATCATAACGTCATCATATGCCATGTTAAACGACTCTTGTATTCTACTTAACCTCTAAGCATATTAAGAAAATATTTTTCTTGATGATTCGGTCTTTTCCGAGGTATTCTGGTAATTTGACAAATCAAGATCGTGCCATTACAATTTCCTTCTTAGAACATTAACTATGTTCATTCCAAAATTCATATCTACGAATTCTGGACCATTATTCGCTTGATTTAAAGTCGGGAAGAGAAAACAAAAGAATGAAGCTCCGATATAAAAATGGGAGTATAAATCGCAGCAAATAGGAGAACCATTAACTATGGATAACAGTGATTATAGAAAGACAGAAGCAGGGACATCGAAATATAAGGAAAGATATAAAACTCAACAATAACACATAAATTACAAATCGTGTATATCAATATGTGTTGCAACGTAAAGACACGGGAGAACTAAAAACACTATAAAACCAAGAGTATAGTAGAAGTGAATAGATTCCTCCGGCGGCAGATGAAAAAGAAGAATGATAGATATGAAAGTTAGGAGTATATCAAGAATCAGAACTGGATGAAGCATATTGACGAATACTTTAAAATATGAATTAAGGGAGAAAGAATAGAAGGTGTGAGTTATAAGGAAACGAAGGGGGTGGATTTATAGAAAAATATCCGACAGAGCAATCAAAATATTTGATCGCATTTAAAGCGGATCCTAATTTCCTTGATCATCGATGAATCAAATCTTATTACTAAGATTTTCTCTAAATCTATTGAACTCTGGAAATCAATCCTATCTACGTCAAAAGATATGACGAATCTACACTTACTCATTTCACTCTTTTGTGATAACTTCACTCGTATGCTTCACTTAAAGTAAATTGTTTTATCCATATTACTAATTGATGATAAAACTCTAATTTTCAGCTTGTATGCGTCATGAAAACATACCTATTGTCAGCCATGACCATCCCAATCAAATTTCGGGACGAAATTTCTTTAACGGGTAGGTACTGTGACAACCCGGAAATTTCCGAACAAATTTAAACTTGATCTTTATATGTTCTGACATGATAAGCAAAGTCTGTAATGTTGAAATCTCAAAAAGTTTGAACAATGTTCATGTATTCATTTACCTTTCGACTGCTCTCGACGATTCACGAATATTTATGTGTAAATAGATATGTATGAATATATACATATGTGTGATTATTAAATTGAGAAATATTAATGAAACATTAAACGGTTTGATTAATATGAAAATAAGTTACGAAATCTATTATATGACTCGAGAACGTTAACAAAGTATTAGATGAATAATACTTTACATGAACGTAAATATTTCAAGATATTTATCAACGGAATTAAAAGATAATATCAAATGATTGATTTATCAGATACATTGTATGATTATGAGTCTCTGTTGAAAGGTCCACTTTGATTTAGGAAACCTTTCCTTTTTAACGGTATTCGGAATGATTGGTAAAGTGATTTACAAGTAAGAACAAAAGTGTCAATTAACGGTAACTGGACAAAAGTTAGTAGAGATTCCTGCTTAATTTTCAATGCATGCTTTACAATAATTGTCTCATGTCTTTTGATAAGTTAATTATTTAGTTTTCTTAATATTGAAAACATTTTACGATATAGATGAAACCTTTTAAAGAATGATTTTGAATATAACTAATTCTGGAAAACTAAGTTATATTTATTCGATTTAGTACGAACACGTTTTTCTATATAATAGGATTTGATTATTAAATATTTTTATGGATTTTCAATGATATGAAAATATAAATAAAGTTAAAATAAAGATTTCTAATGAGCACCAAAAGACTATAACATTTCATCTCAAGGTTACAAGTTAAAATGATGGAAATCACTAAACCTGCGCACTTGCACGAGAAAAATCATAACTAAATCATACTGACTCGAAAAAGGGTGATTTTGGTGTTCAGACGTCAGTAACTCAAAATTATACAACTTTCGTGAAGACACTACACACGGATCGCGTACCTATCTATGCGAAACGCGTAATGTTTTAAAAGATTACACGGGAGATGTAATCTTTACGCGAAACACATAATGATTGTCGATATAATTGAGGCGGCTTTACTGTTTTTCACTATTTTCACACGTTTTATATATTATATTATTATATTTATATTATTATATTTATTCTATATAAATCGATCGTGTTTCCTGCTTGACTCATTCATCATTTCATCTATCTATCTGATCACATATATACTCCGTAATATTTTTATTATTATTTAAATTTTTATTATTATTAAGACTAATATTCTTATTATTAATCTTATTAGAAGTATTATTATTATTAGTATTATACAAAAAAAATATTACGACGAGTTCATGAGTGGGTTATTTTCAAAAACGGGTTTTTGAGCGGGACGGAGCTAAGAAAATTATGGGTTATTGTGATGGAGGTCATGGGTATAGTTTGTGGGTATGCTCGTGAGGTCAATCTAGTGTTTATCATCTCCGTTGCGTCTACGTACTTCCTGCAATATTGAATCTCAATGTTGACACATGAGCACTCATATCTTATCTTTTATATATTAATAGCATATCTCTGACTAGTGCTCGAGTATATATGTTTATGCATGCTTGTTTGTTTAATTTTGTCGTTAGAAAGTTTATGATAAAATATGCTTTTATTACATATGCGACTGAGATAAGGTATATGATATGCATGTCGTTGGAAAGCTGACGAAAAATCAATAACTTTTCATTTAGAACTCGTGTGAGTTTGATGAACGGATTAAAAGATATGATCAACTGAATTTTTGTATTATTATTAAAAATGATTATTATTATTATTACTATCATCGTTATTATCGTTATCGGTATTATTATTATTATTATTATTATTATTATTATTATTATTATTATTATTATTTTATCATTAAAATAATTATTAATATTATCATTAGTATTGTTATAATTAGTACCATTATCATAAAAACCAATATTAGTATCAACTAATTATATTTTTATCATTAGTATGAATGCGATATAAAAGAGAACTAAAAGCTATTAAACAAGCCGATTAGGAAATAATGAGTATGAGTATCATGATGAAATTAAAATATTGTAAGACATTGATTTAAGAGAAAAATATCGTTTTCATTATTTTTATTATTATTATTATTATTAAAATATTATTATTAATATTAAAACTATCATTTTATCAAAAATTATCATTTTAATAGAAATATCATTGTTATTATAAAATATCACTATTATTATCATTTTAGTATTATTATTATTATTAAAAATTATCATTAAGAATAGAATTATTATTTTTATAAAATATTATTATTATTACTATTAATATTAAAAGTATCGTTTTAATTAAAACTATCATGATTAGAATTATCATTTTATCATAACTAATATCATCATTGGTAAATATAATTATTGTTATTATTATTAGTAGAATAATAATAATAATAATAATAATAATTATTATTATTACAAAATAATACAACTTTTACTTATTATTATTATTATCAATATTATTTTATCAAATGAATATGTGATACAAAGATAATTTACTACATGTAATATAATTACATTTATAATACATACCACTATATTTTTATGATATTAAATGAACTTTATAAATTTTATTAATTAAGATATATAAACGTATATTTTTATTATATATAAATTTTAATATAAATTTGTATTTATTAATAAATGATATATATTATTTACTCTAATAAAATCTGTTAAATATATTTAAATATATAAAATGACTATATTTAAGTTATATAATAATCATGTATAGATTTTGGAAGTTATTTTGGGTCAAGTTGACTTTTGTTGACTCTTGCATATTAGTCTCGAGCGTTAGGATTGTGATACACTATGGTTTGACCTAAATTGTTAAACTGATATTAACCAACATATAAATATATATAATTAATATAGGTTCGTGAATCCGAGGCCAACCTTACATTTGTTCAGTGCCATCATATGCGTATCTACTACGAAATGCAGTATTGTGAGTTTCATTTGCTCCCTTTTTAAATGCTTTTGCAATATATATTTTTGGGACTGAGAATACATGCGTTTCTTTTATAAATTCTTTACGAAATAGACACAAGTGATCGAAACTACATTCTATGGTTGGATTATCGAACCGAATATGCCCCTTTTAGCTTGGTAGCCTAAGAATTGGTGTTTATGATAATTGCCACCAATTGACGCGAATCCTAAAGATAGATCTATTTGGACCAACAAGCCTCATCCGAGTTACGGATGCTTTAGTACTTCGATTTATCATGTCCGATGTGAGTCCCGGAATATGGGGATATTCTATATGCATCCTGTTAAGGTCGGTTACCAGGTGTTCACCATATGAATGAATTTTAATTCGCGAGTTACGCGTATCATTTTGTACAAGAGTTACGTGTAAAATTAAATATATGAAATCTTGTGGTCTATTAAAATGATGGAAATGAATGATTATGATAAACTAATGAACTCACCAACCTTTTGGTTGACACTTTAAAGCATGTTTATTCTCAGGTATTAAGGAAATCTTCCGCTGTGTATTTGCTCATTTTAAAGATATTACTTGGAGTCATTCATGGCATATTTCCAAAGACGTTGCATTCGAGTCATGGAGTTCATCAAGATTGATAATAGGTCTTTCATAGTTTGGATATATTATGAGATAGTATGCATGCCTATAAACTTTCGTTGTAAAGAAAGTTTGTCTTTTAAAAACGAATGTAATGTTTGTAAAATGTATCATTTAGAGGTCAAATACCTCGCAATGTAATCATATGTTATTGTATTCGTCCGTATGGATTAGGACGGGTCGTCTCACTTTGTGTTGACATTTTAAACATGTTTGTCTCAGGTGAAGATTAGCTTGTGTGCTGCCCTATGATGCTTATTAGCTGTTGCATTGGAGTCCACATATTAGACTTATCATTTGTTATTTACAAATGAATTTCATTATGTAAAACATTATTATGTTTCCGCTGCAAATTTAAATTTTGTTATAAAACGTCTCATTTAGAGTCGTTCTATTTTATACATACTTGTGTTGTGATATTGTGAAGTCATATTTCCCCGGCCCTATTTGGGGGCATGACAGAGTGGTATCAGAGCCAGGTTGTTATAGAGAACCAGGATTGCATTTTATTTGTGCCTTATGTGTTAGTTAGGTGCCTTAGCAATCCATTGGACTATAACCTTTCCTGGCTTAACTTAAGTTCTTTTACTTGTTCATATTCATGCCTTAGTTTTTAGTGTTTCCTTACTATATGTTTCTTTTTATCTTGCCTTATATCTTTTCTTAGCAACCCTCTCAATACCCTGTTTCCTTTCCTAAGGATGTCATTTATGGTTTCTAAATTTCACCACGTTTCCATGTCATCTATTACGGTCATGTACATAACATTATTGTTATACCGTGGTGCCTTGGTTTGTGAACCAGAAAACGTTATTCTTAACTCGTGAAGATTCTCTCCGTGCTATCCTTAATGCGTTGGGTAAACGTTTTAGATTATGGATTTTGTAAAATGGCAATTAAGTTTTAAGCCTTTAGGAAGTTTTCTAATAGATAAAATTTTGTAGTTTGAATCACGTGTCTTGAACTTATAAGGTGTTATTGAAGTGGAAATGTGAATTAGTGAAATATAATGATGTTTGGCCAACGTGATTATATAACAGTAATTCATATAGAAATTCCAATATCATGACATATGGAATAGAAAGTGAATCAAAGAAATATTTCCAAGCCATTTATTCGAAAATCTCAATGACATTACTTGAAGGGTAATCGTCATCTAATTTGTAGATCTATGAAGAGCTCGTTTCAACCAAACTTTCTATCTCATATCCATTTGTAGACTAACAATGCCTCATATACCATAAAGGTTGTAAAAACTTTGCATTCTTTCTTAAACAACCCATCTCTTTATCTTTGACGCTTAATATTCACGCTCCTTCACTGGAAAGAAGGACGCATATTCTAAAGTGACCTAATGTAACACCCCCAAAATTTCTTCGAAGCATGCCACTTGTTGTAATTACGCTCCTGGTGTAGATTTTCATAAACCCGTCGAAGATAAGTGACAACCACCTGCAAGGATTTCATTTGAATTTTCAAACGACGATATTATAAACACCACATTCACTATTATGAGCATAACCCTATGAAGAATAAGACCTTCCAATAAGTATATTTTGATTATCATTGTAGTGACCCGAACTTTTCCATGTTTATATATATTAATTGAGATTGATATTTACATGATTAAATGTTTCCAACATGTTAAGCAATCAAACTTGTTAAGACTTGATTAATTGAAATATGTTTCATATAGACAATTGATCACCCAAGTTGACCGGCGATTCACGAACGTTAAAACTTGTAAAAACAACATGACGATATATATATGGATATACATATGGTTAACATGAGATTATGATAAGTAAGTATCTCCATAAGTATATTAACAATGAGTTATATACATATAAACAAGACTACTAACTTAAGGATTTCGAAACGAGACATATATGTAACGATTATCGTTATAACGACATTTAAATGTATATATATCATATTAAGATATATTAATATATCATAATATCATGATAATATAATAATTTAACATCTCATTAGATATAATAAACAATGGGTTAACAACATTAATTGAGATCGTTAACTTAAAGGTTTCAAAACAACACTTACATGTAACGACTAACGATGACTTAACGACTCAGTTAAAATATATATACATGTAGTGTATTTAGATGTATTAAAATACTTTTGTAAGACTTCAAGACATATATCAAAACACTCATACTTAACGAAAATGGTTACAGTTACTTTCTCATTCTTTTCTTTCATCAAGAATTCTAGTCGTATTCTTACCCGTATTATACACAGCTTCAAAACGTACTTACTATGGGTATATACCAATAAGAACTAGCATGGGATTCCACTCTTGATTATGTCATGTATGACTAATCAATTTTAACTTCTACCATGAGCTAGTCAACTAACTAGAACTCCTTTTAACCCCACTCACCACTCACCAATTACCACTCATCATTCACTCCATTTCACTTCCAATTCTCTTTCTAATTCTCTCTCAACACACCCACACTATTATGAACGTATTTTTCCAGTAGTTAATCCTCATCTTCATCAAAAATCACTTCAAGAATCAAGCTATAATCATCATAGGAAGAACACTTCAAGAACACTTCAAAAATCCCTTCAAGTTTACTAATTTACTTCCAAGCTTTGTAATCCATTCCAAGTAATCATCTAAGATCAAGAAACCTTTGTTATATACAGTAGGTTATCTTTCTTATTCAAGGTAATATTCATATTCAAACTTTGATTCAATTTCTATAACTATAAACTATCTTAATTCAAGTAAAAATCTTACTTGAACTTGTTTTTGTGTCATGATCCTACTTCAAGAACTTTCAAGCCATCCAAGATCCTTTGAAGCTAGATCGTTTCTTGTCACTTACAGTAGGTTTACCTACTAAACTTGAGGTAGTAATGATGTTCATAACATCATTCGATTCATATATATAAAACTATCTTATTCGAAGGTTTAAACTCGTAATCACTAGAACATAGTTTAGTTAATTCTAAACTTGTTCACAAACAAAAGTTAATCCTTCTAACTTGACTTTTAAAATTAACTAAACACATGTTCTATATCTATATGATATGCTAACTTAATGATTTAAAATCTGGAAACACGAAAAACACCGTAAAACCGGATTTACGCCGTCGTAGTAACACCGCGGGCTATTTTGGGTTAGTTAGTTAAAAACTATGATAAACTTTGATTTAAAAGTTGTTATTCTGAGAAAATGATTTTTATTATGAACATGAAACTATATCCAAAAATTATGGTTAAACTCAAAGTGGAAGTATGTTTTCTAAAATGGTCATCTAGACGTCGTTCTTTCGACTGAAATGACTACCTTTACAAAAACGACTTGTAACTTATTTTTCCGACTATAAACCTATACTTTTTCTGTTTATATTCATAAAATAGAGTTCAATATGAAACCATAGCAATTTGATTCACTCAAAACGGATTTAAAATGAAGAAGTTATGGGTAAAACAAGATTGGATAATTTTTCTCATTTTAGCTACTTGAAAATTGGTAACAAATCTATTCCAACCATAACTTAATCAACTTGTATTGTATATTATGTAATCTTGAGATACCATATACACGTATACAATGTTTCGACCTATCATGTCGACACATCTATATATATTTCGGAACAACCATAGACACTCTATATGTGAATGTTGGAGTTAGCTATACAGGGTTGAGGTTGATTCCAAAATATATATAGTTTGAGTTGTGATCAATACTGAGATACGTATACACTGGGTCGTGGATTAATTCAAGATAATATTTATCGATTTATTTCTGTACATCTAACTGTGGACAACTAGTTGTAGGTTACTAACGAGGACAACTGACTTAATAAACTTAAAACATCAAAATATATTAAAAGTGTTGTAAATATATTTTGAACATACTTTAATATATATGTATATATTGTTATAGGTTCGTGAATCAACAGTGACCAAGTCTTACTTCTCGACGAAGTAAAAATCTGTGAAAGTGAGTTATAGTCCCACTTTTAAAATCTTATATTTTTGGGATGAGAATGCATGAAAGTTTTATAAATGATTTACAAAATAGACACAAGTACGTGAAACTACATTCTATGGTTGAATTATCGAAATCGAATATGCTCCTTTTTATTAAGTCTGGTAATCTAAGAATTAGGGAACAGACACCCTAATTGACGCGAATCCTAAAGATAGATCTATTGGGTCTAACAAACCCCATCCAAAGTACCGGATGCTTTAGTACTTCGAAATTTATATCATATCCGAAGGGTGTCCCGGAAATGATGGGGATATTCTTACATATGCATCTTGTTAATGTCGGTTACCAGGTGTTCACCATATGAATGATTTTTATCTCTATGTATGGGATGTGTATTGAAATATGAAATCTTGTGGTCTATTGTTACGATTTGATATATATAGGTTAAACCTATAACTCACCAACATTTTTGTTGACGTTTTAAGCATGTTTATTCTCAGGTGATTATTAAGAGCTTCCGCTGTCGCATACTTAAATAAGGACGAGATTTGGAGTCCATGCTTGTATGATATTGTGTAAAAACTGCATTCAAGAAACTTATTTTGTTGTAACATATTTGTATTGTAAACCATTATGTAATGGTCGTGTGTAAACAGGATATTTTAGATTATCATTATTTGATAATCTACGTAAAGCTTTTTAAACCTTTATTGATGAAATAAAGGTTATGGTTTGTTTTAAAATGAATGCAGTCTTTGAAAAACATCTCATATAGAGGTCAAAACCTCGCAACGAAATCAATTAATATGGAACGTTTTTAATCAATAAGAACGGGACATTTCAGTTGGTATCAGAGCGTTGGTCTTAGAGAACCAGAATTTTGCATTAGTGTGTCTTATCGAGTTTGTTAGGATGCATTAGTGAGTCTGGACTTCGACCGTGTTTACTTGAAAAATGATTGCTTAACAAATTTTGTTGGAAACTATATATTTTTAACATGTGAATATTATGTGATATATTAATCTCTTAACGCGTTTGATATTATGTGATAGATGTCTACCTCTAGAACAAGTCCCATTGACTTACCTAATAATAATGAAGAGTCAAATGTAAATTGGAATGATTCGTGGACTGATTCACAAGTTCCCGAAGAGGAACCGGAAGAAGAGTCGGAACCGGAAGAAGAATTAGAACCGGAAGAGGAGGAACCAGATGAAGAAATAGAACTGGTGGGGGAAATAATAAAACGGTTAAGTAAAAGAAAATCCTCAACCAACCGACCAAGGTTAATTATGGTCAATGGTGTTTCCGCCAAGGAAGCAAAATATTGGGAGGATTACCAATTCTCCGATGAATCGAATTCCGACGAGAATTCCGATGATGTTATAGAAATTACCCCAACTGAATTTAAAAAGGCAAAATAAAATAATAAGGGAAAGGGCATAAAAATAGAGAAATCTAATTCCAACCCCGATGAACTTTATATGTATCGTCAACCCCCGAAGTCCTTAAGTTGTAACAATGACCCGGGAACCTCTAAACCACCAGGTTTTTCTAAACCAATGTGGAAAATTACGGCTCGTATTAGGGGAACATCATATATCCCTAGAAACTTGGCAAAACGAACCAAAACCGAAGAAGAAGAAACAAGCGAGTTGGAATAAGATAGTTGTATTCGTGTGGTGTAATATATGTAATATAGTGTGCTTATGCTTTATGATATATGTAAAAATTGCTTGTATTAATAAGTATTTTTTTTTATGAATCTAACTCTTGTCTATTTTACAGTATAAAAACACAAAATGGATAGACAACCCAATATTTTAAGAGACCTACCCGGAGACATGATTGATGAAATCTTGTCTAGAGTCGGTCAGAATTCTTCGGCACAACTATTTAAGGCGAGATCAGTTTGTAAGACATTCGAAGAACGTTCCAAGAATGCCTTGGTTTATAAAAGGCTTTCGTTCGAAAGATGGGGGATATCACATTGGGAAATCTATAAGTTACGATGTGTTTACTTTGACGCATATATTGCGGGGAACCCAAATGCTATTTTACGCAATGGGTTAAGAAATTATTTTGACTCAATATATCTGAATATTGGACTTCGTGATTTAGAAAAAGCGGCTAACATGCAACATAAAGAAGCATGTTATGCTTACGGATTAGTAATGTTCGCTTCTCACCAAAGTGAGAACAAGAACATCGGGCTACAACTATTAAACAAAACGTTCCCACAAGTGACGGAGTCGGTAATTGGGGTAAGAAATGAGGTTTTTAGATTGTTACGGGACTGTTGGACATTACGTAACCCTCGTCCCTTTGACGACGTTACAACACGCTGTCTTATCAACGGCCATAACGGTTATGTTCCACAAGACCAAGGATGGGAAGTAATCCTAGTAAAACCAGAATGCATGACTTGTTTCTGGACGTATGAATTACGTGTCTTTATTGCCTTTGCTGAACGACTTGTGTACTAGCTAGAATTATCTTCACAACCATCTTGTATCAAATTTATTGTGTGCTATATTTCATGCTATATGTAAAATAAGCGGTATTGTAAGTTTGTAAAATATTGTGTAAAAGTTTGAACGCGAAATATTATTATAATCAGTTTTTCATATAGAATTGTAGTAGTTGAATTGTATATTAGCTACTAAGTATGAACTTAACGGGTAGGTACTACCCGAATTTAAACTTATAAAACGCTAATATGAAGAAAAAGCTTTTATAAATGAGTTCATATTATGCTACGAAATACTATTAACTACTCTTAATATTCTGTATGATTAACTTGTTCCATTTGACTATTTTGAAGGAAATGGCACCGACTACTCGACACACCGTGAATATGAATGAAGAGGAATTCCGTACTTTTCTAGCTTCAAACATAGCCGTAGTACAGGCTGCACTACATACCAACAATAACCTTGGATCTAGCAGTACAGGAAATCGTGTAGGATGCACCTACAAAGAATTCACTGCCTGCAAACCTTTGGAATTTGATGGAACCGAAGGACCGATCGGATTGAAACGGTGGACCGAGAAGGTCGAATCGGTGTTTGCCATAAGTAAGTGTACTGAAGAGGACAAAGTGAAGTACGCTACGCATACCTTCACAGGTTCTGCGTTAACATGGTGGAATACCTATCTAGAGCAAGTGGGACAAGACGATGCGTACGCACTACCGTGGTCAGCATTCAAGCACTTGATGAACGAGAAGTACCGTCCTATAACCGAGGTCAATAAGCTCAAGACAGAACTTAGAGGGTTACGAACCCAAGGATTTGATATTACCACTTACGAAAGACGATTCACAGAATTGTGCCTATTATGTCCGGGAGCATTCGAAGATGAGGAAGAAAAGATCGACGCGTTTATGAAAGGATTACCGGAAAGAATCCAAGAAGATATAAGTTCACACGAGCCCGCCTCCATACAACAGGCATGTAGAATGGCTCACAAACTAGTGAACCAGATTGAAGAAAGAATTAAAGAACAGACTGCTGAAGAGGCCAATGTAAAGCAAGTCAAAAGAAAGTGGGAGGAAAACGGTGATAAGAATCACCAATACAACAACAACAGCAATTACAACAATAATCGCAACAATTATCCCAACAATCGCAACATCAATCGCAACTACAACAAACGGCCCAACAACAACAACAACAACAACAACAACAGCAACTACAACAATCATCCCAACAACAATAATAACCGCAACAACAACAATAATCAGAAGCAGCTATGCCAAAGGTGTGAAAAGTATCACTCGGGGTTCTGCACCAAATTTTGCAACAAGTGTAAAAGAAATGGTCATAGCGCGGTGAAGTGTGAGGTCTACGGACCAGGGGTTAATAGAACGAAAGGAACAAATGGTGTCGGAACGAGTAATGGCGGAGCAAGTAGTGTCGGAGCCAGTTATGCCAATGTAGTTTGTTATAAATGTGGAAAACCGGGCCACATTATTAGAAATTTCCCGAACCAGGAGAACACGAATGGACAAGGCGGCGGAAGAGTTTTCAATATTAATGCGGCAGAGGCACAGGAAGACCCGAAGCTTGTTACGGGTACGTTTCTTATTGACAATAAATCTGCTTACGTTTTATTTGATTCGGGTGCGGATAGAAGCTATATGAGTAGAGATTTTTGTGCTAAATTAAGTTTTCCATTGACGCCTTTGGATAGTAAATTTTTACTCGAATTAGCAAATGGTAAATTAATTTCAGCAAATAATATATGTCGGAATCGAGAAATTAAACTGGTTAGCGAAACATTTAAGATTGATTTGATACCAGTAGAGTTAGGGAGTTTTGATGTGATAATCGGTATGGACTGGTTGAAAGAAGTGAAAGCAGAGACCGTTTGTTACAAAAATGCAATTCGCATTATACGAGAAAAAGGAAAACCCTTAATGGTGTACGGAGAAAAGGGCAACACGAAGCTACATCTTATTAGTAATTTGAAGGCACAAAAACTAATAAGAAAAGGTTGCTATGCTGTTCTAGCACACGTCGAGAAAGTACAAACTGAAGAAAAGAGCATCAATGATGTTCCCGTCGCAAAAGAATTTCCCGATGTATTTCCGAAAGAATTACCGGGATTACCCCCACATCGATCCGTTGAATTTCAAATAGATCTTGTACCAGGAGCTGCACCAATAGCTCGTGCTCCTTACAGACTCGCACCCAGCGAGATGAAAGAACTACAAAGCCAATTACAAGAACTTTTAGAGCGTGGTTTCATTCGACCAAGCACATCACCGTGGGGAGCTCCTGTTTTGTTTGTCAAGAAGAAAGATGGTACATTCAGGTTGTGTATCGACTACCGAGAGTTGAACAAACTTACCATCAAGAACCGCTACCCACTACCGAGAATCGACGACTTATTTGATCAACTACAAGGCTCGTCTATTTATTCAAAGATTGACTTACGTTCCGGGTATCATCAAATGCGGGTGAAAGAAGATGATATTCCAAAGACTGCTTTCAGAACACGTTACGGTCATTACGAGTTTATGGTCATGCCGTTTGGTTTAACTAATGCACCAGCTGTGTTCATGGACCTTATGAACCGAGTGTGTGGACCATACCTTGACAAGTTTGTCATTGTTTTCATTGATGACATACTTATTTACTCAAAGAATGACCAAGAACACGGTGAACATTTGAGAAAGGTGTTAGAAGTATTGAGGAAGGAAGAATTGTACGCTAAGTTTTCAAAGTGTGCATTTTGGTTGGAAGAAGTTCAATTCCTCGGTCACATAGTGAACAAAGAGGGTATTAAGGTGGATCCGGCAAAGATAGAAACTGTTGAAAAGTGGGAAACCCCGAAAACTCCAAAACACATACGCCAGTTTTTAGGACTAGCTGGTTACTACAGAAGGTTCATCCAAGACTTTTCCAGAATAGCAAAACCCTTGATTGCATTAACGCATAAAGGGAAGAAATTTGAATGGAATGATGAACAAGAGAAAGCGTTTCAGTTATTGAAGAAAAAGCTAACTACGGTACCTATATTGTCATTGCCTGAAGGGAATGATGATTTTGTGATTTATTGTGACGCATCAAAGCAAGGTCTCGGTTGTGTATTAATGCAACGAACGAAGGTGATTGCTTATGCGTCTAGACAATTGAAGATTCACGAACAAAATTATACGACGCATGATTTGGAATTAGGCGCGGTTGTTTTTGCATTAAAGACTTGGAGGAACTACTTATATGGGGTCAAAAGTATTATATATACCGACCACAAAAGTCTTCAACACATATTTAATCAGAAACAACTGAATATGAGGCAGCGTAGGTGGATTGAATTGTTGAATGATTACGACTTTGAAATTCGTTACCACCCGGGGAAGGCAAATGTGGTAGCCGATGCCTTGAGCAGGAAGGACAGAGAACCCATTCGAGTAAAATCTATGAATATAATGATTCATAATAACCTTACTACTCAAATAAAGGAGGCACAACAAGGAGTTTTAAAAGAGGGAAATTTAAAGGATGAAATACCCAAAGGATCGGAGAAGCATCTTAATATTCGGGAAGACGGAACCCGGTATAGGGCTGAAAGGATTTGGGTACCAAAATTTGGAGATATGCGAGAAATGGTACTTAGAGAAGCTCATAAAACCAGATACTCAATACATCCTGGAACGGGGAAGATGTACAAGGATCTCAAGAAACATTTTTGGTGGCCGGGTATGAAAGCCGATGTTGCTAAATACGTAGGAGAATGTTTGACGTGTTCTAAGGTCAAAGCTGAGCATCAGAAACCATCAGGTCTACTTCAACAACCCGAAATCCCAGAATGGAAATGGGAAAACATTACCATGGATTTCATCACTAAATTGCCAAGGTCTGCAAGTGGTTTTGATACTATTTGGGTAATAGTTGATCGTCTCACCAAATCAGCACACTTCCTGCCAATAAGAGAAGATGACAAGATGGAGAAGTTAGCACGACTGTATTTGAAGGAAGTCGTCTCCAGACATGGAATACCAATCTCTATTATCTCTGATAGAGATGGCAGATTTATTTCAAGATTCTGGCCGACATTACAGTAAGCATTAGGAACTCGTCTAGACATGAGTACTGCCTATCATCCACAAACTGATGGGCAGAGCGAAAGGACGATACAAACGCTTGAAGACATGCTACGAGCATGTGTTATTGATTTCGAAAACAGTTGGGATCGACATCTACCGTTAGCAGAATTTTCCTACAACAACAGCTACCATTCAAGCATGGAGATGGCGCCGTTTGAAGCACTTTATGGTAGAAAGTGCAGGTCTCCGATTTGTTGGAGTGAAGTGGGGGATAGACAGATTACGGGTCCGGAGATTATACAAGAAACTATCGAGAAGATCATCCAAATTCAACAACGGTTGAAAACCGCCCAAAGTCGACAAAAGAGCTACGCTGACATTAAAAGAAAAGATATAGAATTTGAAATTGGAGAGATGGTCATGCTTAAAGTTGCACCTTGGAAAGGCGTTGTTCGATTTGGTAAACGAGGGAAATTAAATCCATGGTATATTGGACCATTCAAGATTATTGATCGTGTCGGACCAGTAGCTTACCGACTTGAGTTACCTCAACAACTCGCGGCTGTACATAACACTTTCCACGTCTCGAATTTGAAGAAATGTTTTGCTAAAGAAGATCTCACTATTCCGTTAGATGAAATCCAAATCAACGAAAAACTCCAATTCATCGAAGAATCCGTCGAAATAATGGATCGTGAGGTTAAAAGACTTAAGCAAAACAAAATACCAATTGTTAAGGTTCGATGGAATGCTCGTAGAGGACCCGAGTTCACCTGGGAGCTTGAAGATCAGATGAAGAAGAAATACCCGCATCTATTTCCAGAAGATTTCGTCAACACCTTCAACAGCTTAAAATTTCGGGACGAAATTTATTTAACGGGTAGGTACTGTAGTGACCCGAACTTTTCCATGTTTATATATATTAATTGAGATTGATATTTACATGATTAAATGTTTCCAACATGTTAAGCAATCAAACTTGTTAAGACTTGATTAATTGAAATATGTTTCATATAGACAATTGACCACCCAAGTTGACCGGCGATTCACGAACGTTAAAACTTGTAAAAACGACATGACGATATATATATATGGATATACATATGGTTAACATGAGATTATGATAAGTAAGTATCTCCATAAGTATATTAACAATGAGTTATATACATATAAACAAGACTACTAACTTAAGGATTTCGAAACGAGACATATATGTAACGATTATCGTTGTAACGACATTTAAATGTATATGTATCATATTAAGATATATTAATATATCATAATATCATGATAATATAATAATTTAACATCTCATTAGATATAATAAACAATGGGTTAACAACATTAATTGAGATCGTTAACTTAAAGGTTTCAAAACAACACTTACATGTAACGACTAACGATGACTTAACGACTCAGTTAAAATGTATATACATGTAGTGTATTTAGATGTATTAAAATACTTTTGGAAGACTTCAAGACATATATCAAAACACTCATACTTAACGAAAATGGTTACAGTTACTTTCCCATTCCTTTCTTTCATCAAGAATTCTAGTCGTATTCTTACTCGTATTATACACAGCTTCAAAACGTACTTACTATGGGTATATACCAATAGAAAATAGCATGGGATTCCACTCTTGATTATGTCATGTATGACTAATCAATTTTAACTTCTACCATGAGCTAGTCAACTAACTAGAACTCCTTTTAACCCCACTCACCACTCACCAATTACCACTCATCATTCACTCCATTTCACTTCCAATTCTCTTTCTAATTCTCTCTCAACACACACACACTATTATGAACGTATTTTTCCAGTACTTAATCATCATCTTCATCAAAAATCACTTCAAGAATCAAGCTATAATCATCATAGGAAGAACACTTCAAGAACACTTCAAAAATCCCTTCAAGTTTACTAATTTACTTCCAAGCTTTCTAATCCATTCCAAGTAATCATCTAAGATCAAGAAACCTTTGTTATATATAGTAGGTTATCTTTCTTATTCAAGGTAATATTCATATTCAAACTTTGATTCAATTTCTATAACTATAAACTATCTTAATTCGAGTAAAAATCTTACTTGAACTTGTTTTTGTGTCATGATCCTACTTCAAGAACTTTCAAGCCATCCAAGATCCTTTGAAGCTAGATAATTTCTTGTCACTTCCAGTAGGTTTACCTACTAAACTTGAGGTAGTAATGATATTCATAACATCATTCGATTCATATATATAAAACTATCTTATTCGAAGGTTTAAACTCGTAATCACTAGAACATAGTTTAGTTAATTCTAAACTTGTTCGCAAACAAAAGTTAATCCTTCTAACTTGACTTTTAAAATTAACTAAACACATGTTCTATATCTATATGATATGCTAACTTAATTATTTAAAACCTGGAAACACGAAAAACACAGTAAAACCGGATTTACGCCGTCGTAGTAACACCGCGGGCTGTTTTGGGTTAGTTAATTAAAAACTATGATAAACTTTGATTTAAAAGTTGTTATTCTGAGAAAATGATTTTTATTATGAACATAAAACTATATCCAAAAATTATGGTTAAACTCAAAGTGGAAGTATGTTTTCTAAAATGGTCATCTAGACGTCGTTATTTCGACTGAAATGACTACCTTTACAAAAACGACTTGTAACTTATTTTTCCAACTATAAACCTATACTTTTTCTGTTTAGATTCATAAAATAGAGTTCAATATGAAACCATAGCAATTTTATTCACTCAAAACGGATTTAAAATGAAGAAGTTATGGGTAAAACAAGATTGGATAATTTTTCTCATTTTAGCTACGTGAAAATTGGTAACAAATCTATTCAAACCATAACTTAATCAACTTGTATCGTATATTATGTAATCTTGAGATACCATAGACACGTATACAATGTTTCGACCTATCATGTCAACACATCTATATATATTTCGGAACAACCATAGACACTCTATATGTGAATGTTGGAGTTAGCTATACAGGGTTGAGGTTGATTCCAAAATATATATAGTTTGAGTTGTGATCAATACTGAGATACGTATACACTGGGTCGTGGATTGATTCAAGATAATATTTATTGATTTATTTCTGTACATCTAACTGTGGACAACTAGTTGTAGGTTACTAACGAGGACAGCTGACTTAATAAACTTAAAACATCAAAATATATTAAAAGTGTTGTAAATATATTTTGAACATACTTTAATATATATGTATATATTGTTATAAGTTCGTGAATCAACAGTGGCCAAGTCTTACTTCTCGACGAAGTAAAAATCTGTGAAAGTGAGTTATAGTCCCACTTTTAAAATCTTATATTTTTGGGATGAGAATACATACAGGTTTTATAAATGATTTATAAAATAGACACAAGTACGTGAAACTACATTCTATGGTTGAATTATCGAAATCGAATATGCCCCTTTTTATTAAGTCTGGTAATCTAAGAATTAGGGAACAGACACCCTAATTGACGCGAATCCTAAAGATAGATCTATTGGGTCTAACAAACCCCATCCAAAGTACCGGATGCTTTAGTACTTCGAAATTTATATCATATCCGAAGGGTGTCCCTGATAATGCTAAAAACGAACATATATTTCATAGCATTATTCCTCAAGAAAGACAAGCTTTTAGTTGCAATTGTTCTATTTACAAGAGATATTCGTTTAAATAATAAAAGGTGAAGACAAAAGACAGATTCGACGAATTGAAGACGCAAACGACCAAAAAGCTCAAAAGTACAAAAGACAATAAAAAAGGTTCCAATTATTGATAAGAAACGTCTCGAAATTACAAAAGTACAAGATTCAAAACGAAAAGTACAAGATATTAAATTGTACGCGAGGACGTTCGAAAATCCGGAACCGGGACCAGAGTCAACTCTTAACGCTCGACGCAACGGACTAAAAATTACAAGTTAACTATGTATATAAATATAATATAATATATAATTAATTATATATATATTATATTTATAAATAAAAAACCGTCGGCAGAGAAAAACTCCAAGGACTGAGCTGTAAATACATTCTCCGCGACTCGCAGAGTTTGAAGAGGATTTTGCCGCGAGTTGCGGAGCCCCAAATTTCAACTCTGGCTATAAAGCAAACCGAATTCTGATCATTTTTCATATTCTATTTCTCTCTTCTCTCATATATACGTAAAATATATATATATAATTTATATTTTAATTTTAATTTTAATTATAATTCTAATAATAAGGGTATGTTAGCGAATGTTGTAAGGGTGTAATTCGAAATTCTGTCCATGTAACGCTACGCTATTTTTAATCATTGTAAGTTATGTTCAACCTTTTTATAGTAATGTCTCGTAGCTAAGTTATTATTATGCTTATTTAAAACGAAGTAATCATGATGTTGGGCTAATTACTAAAATTGGGTAATTGGGCTTTGTACCATAATTGGGGTTTGGACAAAAGAACGACACTTGTGGAAATTAGACTATGGGCTATTAATGGGCTTTATATTTGTTTAACTAAATGAAAGTTTGTTAATGTTAATATAAAGATTTACAATTGGGCGTCCCTATAAATTACCATATACACTCAATCGGACAGGATGGGCGGGGTATTTATATGTACGAATAATCGTTCATTTAACCGGACACGGGAATGGATTAATAGCCACTAGAATAATTAAAACAGGGGTGAAATTACATTCAAGGGTAATTGGTGTAATTGTTAACAAAGTAGTAAAACCTTGGTTTACACGCAGTCGATAACCTGGTGTATTCATTAAACAAAGTATTAAAACCTTGTTACAATTCGAATCCCCAATTAGTTGGAATATTTAACTTCGGGTATAAGAATAATTTGATGAGGACACTCGCACTTTATATTTATGACTGATGGACTGTTATGGACAAAAACCAGACGGACATATTAAATAATCCAGGACAAAGGACAATTAACCCATGGGCATAAAACTAAAATCAACACGTCAAACATCATGATTACGGAAGTTTAAATAAGCATAATTCTTTTATTTCATATTTAATTTCCTTTATTTTATATTTAATTGCACTTCTAATTATCGCACTTTTATTTATTGTTATTTAATCGCACTTTTAATTATCGTACTTTTTAATTATCGCAAGTTTATTTTATCGCACTTTTATTATTCGCAATTTCATTATCGTTATTTACTTTACGCTTTAATTTAAGTCTTGTATTTATTTTATATTTTACATTAGGTTTTAACTGCGACTAAAGTCTTAAAATCGACAAACCGGTCATTAAACGGTAAAAACCCCCCTTTTATAATAATAATATTACTTATATATATATTTGCATTTTTATAAAAGTAAACTAATATAGCGTTGAGCTTTGTTTAAATATTTCCCTGTGGAACGAACCGGACTTACTAAAAACTACACTACTTTACGGTTAGGTACACTGCCTATAAGTGTTATAGCAAGGTTTAAGTATATCCATTCTATAAATAAATAAATATCTTGTGTAAAATTGTATCGTATTTAATAGTGTTTTCTGCTAAAATTAATAACTATTTTATATACACCTCGTATAACATCAAGTATTTTTTGGCGCCGCTGCCGGGGACGCTATCTTAAAAGCCGGAAGCGCAACGCTAATATATAAAAAAAAAAAGGGATTTTTTGTTTACTTTTATTAAAATTCGTTTTTGTAAAAATACGTTTTAAATATTCAAAAATATAAAAAGAAAAACAAAAATATAAGTATTTTTAAGATTTTGTTAAATATTTAAGTTTTATAAGTTTCTTTATCTTTATTTTAATTTATAAAAATATAACTTTTATTAAATATCTTTTATATATAGAAAAAAAACAGAAAACAGAAAATAAAAAAAAAAAAAAAAATATAAAAACGCGTAAAATTTCAAACCTGTCAGCTGAATTCTGGAACCCCGCGACTCGCGGGGTTTGATGCTTTAATTGCCGCGACTCGCGGAGCCTTTCTGACAGGCGACAAAAAACCCTAAACCAGCATTAATTACGGGTTTTAATTAATTATTATTATTTAAACCTAATTATTATTATTATTATTATTATTAGTTTTATTTTAAGATTTACTTTTTATTTAATTTGTTTTATTTAGTATTAATTAGTTTAATTAATTTGTAAAATTAATAGTTTTATTAAATAAATAATATAAAAATAATATTTTTATAAAAATTGTAATTTTTACAACTTTTTGTATATTTTTATATTTTGTACCTTTTTAATCGTTGTAGCGTAATATTTGTATTTTTCGCTCATATTTAATTTTAAACTTAGTTTTTGCTATAGTTATTTTTACTTCTAGATTTTTAGGCTTTGCCGTAGAATTCCTTAAGCGCTTTTTCTTTAGACTAAGATTTAGGTGCTTTAGAATTTTGCGACACCTTTTTAAGTTTTAGTTTCTTTTTAAGTTATTTCCATTTGGGATTTAGTTTTTCCTTGTAAGCTTTAATATTTTTAGACCTTTTACTATGTATCAATTATCATTTCAATTAGTAATCTCAATTTGCGATTATAATTTTAAGTTAGTTGTAGTAATAAGGTTAGGTTAGTCAAGTATTTTTAAGTTTTTATAAGTTTCTTTTATTTTTCCGTCACCTTTTATTTTTCAACCATTTTTTTTCTTTTTCTACCTTTTGCGACGAACTCTTTTTCTCTCTTATTTCTCGCCATTCTAGTTTTTAGGACTTAGAATTTTTTCTACTTCTTATCAAAATTTCTTAAAATTACGAAAATTTATTTTAAGTGGTTAAATTAATAGACATCAAAATTTTCTGGTTCGTAGTAATAGTTGGATTTGTACGTGGACCGGGTTATTGGAGCCAAACAGTCCTCAATTATATTGAGACCAAACGAATCCTGCCCCTCTGCTGCATCTTTTGGCTATTCGAAACGTGGGCAAAATCAGAAAAGTCTATTGATTGGAAAACGTATTATAATTTTTCTTTCCTTTTAAAAACTAATAGGATATTCAGTGAATGCACCGAGCAAGACGTTCATCACCTTTTGTACATTCACCACCTGTAACTAGATCAAGACATTTAGCAAATATAACCGCCGTTGATTTTTCTTTAGAATCGTCATCCAGTAGACCAAGTACTTCAGTTCAAATTTCCGATAATCCATTTTTTGAACCCGACCTCACAATTGAGAATCCAGAAAATATTCAGGAACGGTTCGTAGATCCTGAACCACTAAACTTTCCTCCGGAACCACCAATCATTCAAACAGAGATTGTTGAGGAACGAACCATTAAATCAGAATCATCTAGTGATACCGATTCAACAAATTCAATTATGGAGAATCTGGAACCTTTAAGTATGGAAGACCGAATGAGAGCTAAACGCACTGGCCAAGGTCACGCAATTACTCATCCAGACATTAATGCGCCAGATTATGAAATCAAAGGACAAATTCTACACATGGTGACTAATCAATGCCAATTTAGTGGTGCGCCGAAGGAAGATCCAAATGAACATCTACGTACCTTTAATAGGATCTGCACACTATTTAAAATCCGAGAAGTGGAGGATGAACAGATATATCTCATGTTATTTCCCTGGACTTTAAAGGGAGAAGCCAAAGATTGGTTGGAATCGTTACCTGAAGGGGCGATTGATACATGGGACGTTTTAATTGACAAATTTCTTAAACAATTCTTTCCTGCATCTAAAGCCGTAAGACTTCAAGCAGAAATTGTTACGTTCACACAGAAGCCAAATGAAACTCTATATGAGGCGTGGACAAGATATGGAAAGTTATTAAGAGGATGTCCGCAACATGGTTTAGACACCTGTCAAATAGTACAAATATTCTACCGAGGATGCGACATCACTACAAGGAAAGACATAGATATAGCAGCTGGTGGTTCTATTATGAAGAAAACCGAAACTGATGCTTACAAAATTATTGATAACACTGCTTCCCACTCACATGAGTGGCACCAAGAAAAAGACATCATTAGATCATCTAAAGCAGCTAGAGCCGATTCTAGCCATGACTTAGATTCCATTTCCGCAAAGATAGATGCTGTGGAGAGACGAATGGAAAAGATGACTAAAGATATTCACTCAATACGAATTAGTTGTGAGCAGTGTGGAGGACCACATTTGACAAAAGATTGTCTCAGTATTGAATTAACAATGGAACAAAGAGAGAATATTTCATACATAAACCAAAGGCCTGGAAATAATTATCAGAATAATTATCAACCGCCAAGACCGATTTACAATCAAAACCAGAATTATAACCGAAATATTCCATACAACAACCAACAAGGTCCTAGCAATCAACAAGTATCCAATAATACTTACAATCAGCAAAGACCGAATTTTCAAAACAAACCACCACAACAAACCGATGATAAAAAGCCGAATTTAGAAGATATGATGACGAAGCTAGTTGAAACTCAAACGCAGTTTTTCACATCTCAAAAACAAACTAATGAACAAAATGCTCAAGCATTTAGAAATCAACAAGCTTCTATTCAAAATCTGGAACAAGAAGTAAGTAACCTAGCAAGATTAATAGGTGAAAGAAAACCGGGAAGTCTACCTAGTGATACAAATGCTAACCCCCGGAATGAAACAACTAAAGCTATTACCACAAGAAGTGGTACAACACTTAAACCACCTGAAATACCTGTAACTTCTGATGAAACTATTCCTACTCCACAAGAACCACAACCTGATCAAGATAAGGAAAAAGAACCGGTAGTTGAAAAGGTTAATGAAAATAACACAGTTAAGGATAAACCTTATGTTAAACCATACCAACCACCACTTCCTTATCCGAGTAAAATGAAGAAAGAAAAACTTGAAGCCGCGCAATCCAAATTCTTGGATATGTTTAAACAGATAAATGTAAATCTTCCTTTCATTGATGTGATTTCAGGAATGCCAAGATATGCTAAATTCTTGAAAGATCTAATCTCAAATAGAAAGAAAATGGAAGAACTCTCGGCTGTTACTATGAATGCTAATTGTTCAGCAGTGCTGTTGAATAAGATACCAGAAAAATTATCTGATCCAGGAAGTTTCACAATTCCATGTTTTCTGGGTAGTCTTAGTTCAATAGAAGCATTGGCAGACTTAGGTGCTAGTATAAATCTAATGCCGTATTCACTATACGCTAAACTAGACCTTGGAGAATTAAAACCAACCAGAATAAGCATACAACTAGCCGATAGATCAATAAAATATCCTAGAGGGATAATGGAGAACATGCTAGTTAAAGTTGGTACTTTAGTATTTCCAGTAGATTTTGTTGTTTTGGACATGGAAGAAGATTCTCAAGTTCCTCTCATATTAGGAAGACCATTCTTAAACACGGCTAAAGCAATGATAGACGTGTTCGGTAAGAAACTGACCCTAAGTATAGAGGATGAGAGTGTTACCTTTTCAGTTGATAGAGCAATGCAACAACCACAATCTGCAGATGATACATGTTATTATATTCAAACTATAGATGCACATGCAGAATTATTAGAAGAATTTCCAGAATTACAAGGAACAGGAGAATGTTCTTTAGGAGAAGGTAATGAACCAATTGATGAAGCTGAAATGTTAGCTACACTTATAGCTAATGGATATGAACCAACAACAGAAGAAATTCAAATGCTAAAAGAAGAAGACAGATATCGATATAAATCATCAATAGAAGAACCTCCGAAATTAGAGTTAAAGCCACTTCCAAACCATTTGGAATACGCTTATTTACATGGTGAATCTGAATTACCTGTAATAATATCGTCTTCTCTTACTGAAAATGAGAAATCACAACTCATTTCTGTGTTGAAAGCTCATAAACCAGCCATTGCATGGAAGATTCATGATATTAAAGGAATAAGTCCTTCGTATTGCACACATAAAATCCTTATGGAAGAAGGTCATAAAACGTATGTGCAACGCCAACGAAGACTAAATCCTAATATGCAAGATGTAGTTAAGAAAGAGATTATTAAACTGCTAGATGCAGGTTTAATTTATCCAATCTCTGATAGTCCATGGGTAAGCCCAGTTCAATGCGTGCCTAAGAAGGGTGGCATGACTGTCATTACAAATGAGAAAAATGAGCTTATTCCTACTAGGACTGTAACAGGATGGCGTGTATGTATTGATTATAGAAAATTAAATGACGCCACCAGAAAAGATCACTTTCCCTTACCTTTCATAGATCAAATGTTGGAAAGATTAGCCGGAAATAGTTACTATTGTTTTCTAGATGGATTTTCCGGATATTTTCAAATTCCAATAGCACCCGAGGATCAAGAGAAAACAACATTCACGTGCCCTTATGGTACTTTTGCTTACAAACGCATGCCATTTGGACTTTGTAACGCCCCTGCAACCTTTCAAAGGTGTATGATGGCGATTTTTCACGACATGATAGAAGAATGCATGGAAGTATTCATGGATGACTTTTCAGTCTTCGGTGATACATTTAAATCATGTCTAGTTAATCTGGAACGAATGCTAATTAGATGCGAAAAATCAAATCTAGTACTTAATTGGAAGAAATGCCATTTCATGGTTAAAGAAGGCATCGTTCTTGGACATAAAATTTCAAAAGAAGGAATTGAAGTGGATAGAGCTAAAGTAGATGTAATTGCTAAACTTCCACATCCCACCAATGTTAGAGGAGTTAGGAGTTTTCTAGGGCATGCCGGTTTTTACCGACGTTTCATAAAAGATTTTTCTAAAATTGCCACTCCTATGAATAAACTCCTAGAAAAGGATGCTCCATTCATCTTTTCAGATGAGTGTATCAAATCTTTTAATATTCTTAAAGAAAAACTCACTAATGCACCGATCATGATAACACCAAATTGGAATCTACCATTTGAACTAATGTGCGATGCAAGTGATTTTGCAATGGGAGCCGTTTTAGGACAAAGGATTGAAAAACGATTTCAACCTATATATTATGCTAGTAAGACGTTACAAGGAGCACAAACGAACTATACAACTACTGAAAAAGAACTCCTTGCTATTGTCTTTGCTTTTGACAAATTTCGATCATATCTCGTTCTAGCAAAAACGGTGGTCTATACCGACCATTCTGCTCTTAGATACCTATTTTCAAAACAAGATGCTAAACCAAGATTAATCCGTTGGATCTTACTCTTACAAGAGTTTGATATTGAAATCCGAGATAAAAGAGGAGCAGAAAATCTCGCCGCTGATCATCTTTCTCGTCTTGAAAATCCCGAATTAGAAGTTCTAAATGAATCAGCCATACAAGACAACTTTCCTGATGAATATCTATTGAAGATAGATTATAAAGAAATCCCATGGTTTGCAGACTATGCAAATTATTTAGTATGTGGATTCCTTGAAAAAGGATTATCGTACCAAAAACGAAAGAAATTCTTCAGTGATATAAAACACTATTTCTGGGAAGATCCACATCTGTTTAAAAGTTGTCCCGATGGAATAATACGCCGATGTGTATTTGGAGATGAAGCTAGTAAAATTTTAAACCATTGTCACACAGGACCAACAGGAGGGCATTATGGGCCTCAACTAACAGCAAGAAAAGTTTATGAAGCTGGATTCTATTGGCTTACAATTTACAAAGACGCACACCTTCTTTGCAAATCCTGTGATGCATGTCAAAGGGCCGGAAAAATAAGTCAACGTGATGAAATGCCACAAAATGTCATCCAAGTATGTGAAGTATTTGACATTTGGGGTATTGACTTTATGGGTCCATTTCCAAAATCTCATAATAATCTATATATACTCGTAGCCATTGATTATGTATCTAAATGGGTGGAAGCACAAGCTCTCCCAACTAACGATGCACGAGTTGTAGTCAACTTTTTAAAACGTCTTTTTGCAAGGTTTGGAACACCGAAAGCTTTAATAAGTGATCGGGGTACTCATTTCTGTAATAATCAACTTGAGAAAGTTCTTAAAAGATATGGAGTAACTCATAAAATCTCCACCGCATATCATCCACAAACAAGTGGACAAGTTGAAAATACCAACCGAGCTTTAAAACGTATTCTAGAGAAAACCGTAGGATCAAATCCGAAGGAATGGTCCATTAAATTGGAGGATGCACTCTGGGCTTTTAGAACAGCCTACAAAACTCCAATTGGAACCACACCTTTTAGACTTGTTTATGGAAAAGCATGTCATCTTCCAGTAGAAATTGAACACAAAGCATTTTGGGCTTTGAAGACATGTAATCTTGATTTACATGAAGCCGGACGTCTACGATTAAGTCAACTAAATGAATTAGAAGAATTAAGACATGAAGCATACGAAAATTCGTTAATCTATAAAGAAAGAACGAAGAAATGGCATGATAAAAGAATCAGAAGTTCAAAAGAATTTAAAGAAGGAGACAGAGTTCTTCTTTTCAATTCACGATTCAAGCTATTTCCTGGAAAATTGAAATCAAGATGGTCTGGACCATTCATAGTCAAAAGAGTTTTCCCATACGGAACGATAGAATTGATAAATTCAAATGGGATTGAATTTAAAGTTAATGGTCACAGAGTTAAACATTACATACATGGTCTGATGGAAGTCGACAACGAAGTTAATCACAATTTCGATACCACAACTAACTAAGTGTGGGGAGAATCAAGTCTTTAAAGGATAATATGTATTTCTGTTAGAGTTAGATTGTCTGTTTTCGTGTAGTTCTCGAAAATGGAACCCGAATGGTCTTTCCCTAGCAGACCCTAAAGAACTAGTCTTCTCCCCCCATTCTGAATTTTTATTTTTTTTAGGTTTTTACAAAATGAAGACTGCCTGTGAACTAAACCATGGTCTAATGCTACACGCTTTGATCACTAAACGTAATAATGACATACTACCGAGTGAAATAGTATCAGTAATCAGAGAAAGAATGGACGGAGTTAGAAAATAATCCAGATGCGAAGATAATAAGTTACAATTTGGTAAAGGAAAATCAAAATCCGCAGCGAAAAGAAGAGCACGACACCTAGAAAGATGTCACAAATGCGGAAAATGGTCACATGGAGGTAAATGTTCAAATAATCAAACCTATTCAAATACCGAATTTGTTACTTTATGCAGAGACGGACCGTTCATATGTTTAGAAGAAAAGACACTGAATGCTCGAGGTTACGCCTATGTAGCCATGGAAAACCAATTAAACCGACTATCTTATGAATGGGATAGATCATATAACTAAGAAATCTATTTCACAGGTATGTCTGTACAGTTTTTATTTATTTTTATTTTTAACCTTTTGATAATAAACGCTAATTTGTTCGCTAAAAAGTATTAAATTGGTATTAAATAAAATTAGGTTTGGCGACCGAAATTATTGATATCATTCAAAAATTTATTACATCACTGCGAAATTTAACGTTTATTATAAGGTATAAATATCTTTAAACAATCAACCCAAAATATTTCAAAAATTCGTCATGAGTTAAATTAGGTCTTGGAACCGAAATTACTTTACCGAAAAGAGGGGCGCATATTTTTGATAATATTTGATTGATTAAAGTGGGATAAAAAGACAAAAAGATTTTTTTTTACCATGTTTTTATAATTAATATTTAAATCTTAAATTAATATTGTAAACTTTGTAAAAACAATATATTTAAAATTGTAAATATTTGAAAAATTAATTTTAAGTTTGGTGTGAATTTTTAATTTTTAAAATATAAAATTTTAATTTTATGCATTTTAAATTTTGAGTTTGGTGTGAATTTTTAATATTAATTTTGTATTTTATATTTAAGTTGTGTGAATTTAAAAACAAAAATTTACTTTATCTCATTAAGTTAAAAATATGATTTTTAAAATTCGTCGTAAGTTGAAGACTAGGTCTTTGAACCGAAATTGCTTTACCCAAGGGAGGGACGAGAACTTTTATTATCATTATTTTTAATCTCATTGAATTAAAGTATGCCAAAAACATTAAAAAAACCCAAAAATCTTAGCTTTTAAAACAATCGCTACAAAAAGACAAATTTTAAAAATTTTGTCGAGGGACGGACTAGGACATCGATCCGAAACGACCTCGTCCTAAATAACAAGGGAAACAAAATTTTAAAATTAAGTACTTAATTGTTTCAAAAGTTAATGATTATAAAAAAAAAAAAAAAAAAAAACAAACTCCGCGAGTCGCGGAGTTTGAAGGGTAAATCCCCGCGACTCGCGGAGGGGCCGGATTACAGAAAAAAATAAAAAGAGCTGCACGATCAGTTTCAGTCCCCAACCCAAAAACTCAAAAACTGCTGCGAAAATAGACCCAAAAACCCGAAAAACACCCCCAAAAATCCCAAATTTTTAACCGTTAATCACCAAATTTTTTGCTAAAATCATGTTGAGAAGGATGCTATCTAAGAATTACTCAAGAAAAACGGTAAATTTCTACACCTAAACACCATTTAATTTGAAATTTGGTGTTCTTGAGCAAATTTTTCCCCAATTTAATTTTGATGCTTTTTAGTGTAATTAAGCTTAAATTGTTTATGTATTATGCTTGTATAACCTAGATTGATGCTGTTTAACATGATTAGAAGCCTTAAACTTCAAATTTTGAGTAATCTAGGGTTTGTGTTCTTGAGCAATTTGGGGCTTTTTGATATAAACAGGTTATGGCCGATTTTTGTCATGAATTGTTGCTAAATTGAGTAGTGTAACATGTCTAGGTAGTTAAATGATCCAAACTTTGAGCCTAAACATGATTTTGAGAATTAAAGTGGACTTTTTATTCAAGTCTAAAATTCATGAACTTGATTTTTGAAAGATAATGCCATTTGAGACTTGTTTAATTGCTAGTAATGATTATTTTGACATGTTATTTGAGTTGAATGCTTATGAACTTGGCGAACATTTTCGTATATGCTTATTTGAAAAAGTGTACATTTGATAAAAATGTGAAAATAAGCTTAAGTTTGATATAAATTGATAATGTCATTGTAATTATTTTGATTGATGATTTTGCTGACACTAATGCATATTTGGATGCACAAAAATTGTGTTTGATGTGTTTTGCAGAATGAAAGGGGTGAATCTTCATCCCAAGCCCGCAATGCTCCTGCTGAGAATTTGGAACAACAGGAGGTGGATAACTACTACAAGCAGGATGTACCTCATCCAGTCATGACCTTTTCCGATATGCACTTGGAAGAGTTGCACCCGAACCTGAGATTTGACAGACTTTGGATAGATTATCCAAACTATCAACGGGGTTTGCATACTCTTCACTCTAAGGTTGTTGAGGTACCGAGGGTCATAGAATGGGGACCCTTAGAAGCTGTAGAATTGGCCGGGCCAATTAGGGAATTACTTGTACAGAGGTATGGTAATTCTTCTTTTAATGACTGGATATGTTTATTCACCATACGTAGACCTGTATATAAAGTATGGTGTGAAAAATTGTTATGTAGTATAGAGTTGAATGATCGGGTAGCTAGTTTAACCGATCGTTCTTTTATTAGATTTTTGTTAGGCGGTTCGATGCGCCACATGTCTTTACTGGACATGGCTCAGGCTTTACGTATATATACGCCTGAGGAGTTAGCGTCTGCCGATTGTAGAGGATTGATACTAAACGGTAGAAAGATAGATGAGAATTTTGATACACACGGTGTGTGGAGTCAAATGACAAGCCATCACCGTTTCAAAGGGGGAAATTACTCTTATTTGGATATAGATAGAGCCGAATTAAGAGTGATACATAGGTTTTTAGCTAATTCGATTACACAAAGGGGTAAAAACAAAGAAAAAGTAAATGAACAGGATTTGTTTTACCATATGTGTATTCGAGACCCACAAAGCGCTATAAGTATACCATATTGTGTGGGTTATTATTTATCAGCTATGGTTCGGGGGATGCGACCACATAGCATAATATGAGGTGGAATTTTTATTACTTTGATTGGTGAATATCTCGGTGTGGATATAAGTCGGGGGGGATTATTAGTAGAAGAACCAGAACCCCGCGATACTATAGGTTTAAATGTATACCATGGTGCGAAAGTTTTGAAGAGGCGAAATAACGCCGCAGTACGATACCATGGTAGACATCCACAGGTGGAGAGAAACCAGCAGCAAGGTAATGTAGGAGGGGGGAATGAGATGCAAGAAATACATAGGTTTATAGCTTCTCAGGAATACGAAAATGCTAGACAGAGAGCATTTGAAGATTGGCAAGTTCATCAGAACCAGATCATAGCTCATTGCCAACATATAGGTAGAAACTATATTCCTACACCGAAACCCATCTTCCCTCCTTGGTCGATAGAGATGCAGCCACCATATCCTACGTATGACCCTGCCGAAGCATTCTATAGCACTTATGGTTATGCCTGGAACCCCTATTGGTACCAATATCATCCTTAGTTTACTTATTATTTTTTATTATTTTGTAATTTGTAATTATTGATACGTTTAATACTTTGTTAATATTGTAATCATTTTTATAATTATCTAACTTTTATTCTTAGACTTTAATAATTTTTGAATGTGGGGTAATATACCAAACTTCAAAAATATGTATATATGTTTGCAGTTTATCTTATGTACACAACAGGGTAAAACAACGCATTTTCAAAGACTGGCATTAAGTTCAGCAAAAGCAACTAATTTTGACGACAAGATGCAAAATATATGTGAAATAACAACAAGACGGAATGAACAAATGATGTGCACCATTTATCATTCAGCAAACAAACGCCAATATATTTGGAAACTTTGGTAACATTTAATCATTTTCACACAAATCACCCTCAATAATTTAAATTGTTACTGATTTCTTGCAAATGAGGGCATTGCAAGATCTTAAGTGTGGGAAGGGGTTAAATTCTTTCGGATTTTAAATTTTTTATATTAAACACTTGGTTACCATTAAAAATACTAGTAAAGCAGTAGTTGTATTAGAATCTAGTGCTCTCTGATAAAAAAGAACAGCCCTAGTCTTATATACTGACTACCCAATTCTAGTAAAATTTTTAAAAAAAAAAAAAAAAAATTTTCAATTAAATGAACTCAAAATCATGTTATACATATTTATGAACGATAAAACTAGGTTTTAACACCGAAATTATTGTTACCTCGGAAAGGACATAAATTGAGAAACAAACTAAAATGTTAAAATTCATTTAAAGTGGAATAGAGGACGATAAAAAGGAAAATAAAAGCCAAGTGTGGGAAAATTTACCAAGTTATTTTAAACATATGTCACATATATCTGTAACAAATAACTGAAAATACTTTTGCTTTGGACTAAACTAAACTGTTTTACCCGATGAAAGAAAAGAAGAGATGGATCTACATGATGAATCAATTCCATCATTAAAAGGAAGTAAAGTCTTCCGAAAAAGAAACGCGCTTCTTGATTTAGGTCATGAAGTTGTCGTCCAGACCAGCTGTAGGTTGACGAAAAATCTAGAAAAGTCATCACTAAAATCAGTAGGAAATCCACGGACCTCAGCATTAAACAGGGTCGCCAAGTGGTCAGATTTATCCTAACCATGAGAAGGATTTATCTCGTACAATGGGGGGGGCACCATGCAAATTAGCTGGATAAGACTAATGAATCAGATCCCCAGAAAGGATAATCTCCTTAAAGATTAAAAATCAGCTTTTAAGACTGATATTACTCAATCCTAGAGATTGACCTTAAAGATTGAGAATTACAAACTCATGGAATTCGATGATATCTAAACTCGAGCTTAAACGAGAAAATATTTTGATCAAAATTATAAACCGATTTGTTTTCTGAAAACCCTATCTTCAATGCGTTCATTACCATTGAACGTAAAATCCTAGGAATTCACCTGGAATTCATTAGGTCACCTGAACTAAATCGGGTGTCAACCGTAAGAACGGTGGTTGCATAGCATGGTCAAAGACAGGACCTTGTGCCAGACCGAAAAATTCCTAGGGTGAGCTTTACTATTGCTCCTACAAAGGATAGTAATTGCGTCCGACACGTTATAGACCATAATTAAAAGCATGTCACGGGACATTGCCTTAACAGTTGCTTGTTCAACGCTTTCCTTTACAACCGGACGGTAGTTTGCCAAAAGGTAATATACGGGACAAGTAAACTGGACGTGTTGCTTTCCAAATACAAGGTTAGCAAGTAGGTGACACAAAACCGCAAGTTTTGAGCTAAAAGTTTCAAATCTGAAACCCACCAAACCCACAAAAATATTTTGCAAACACCGGTAAAGGGTTATCCCGGAAAACTTATCTAGGGTAAAAACTAGATTTAATTTTCAAAAGATCAAATGTTTTCATAAAGATCCAATTTCCTTAATGGATCTAAATTTTTATAGTCATATGGGACTGTAAACCATATCGTTACTACCATTGTTTATACCGCCGTATAGAAATCACTGATGTACAAAGTGTGAAGAATAAAGAAGTGATTCTAGTATTTCAAGACGATATTGCTTGAGGACAAGCAACGCTCAAGTGTGGGAATATTTGATAATGCTAAAAACGAACATATATTTCATAGCATTATTCCTCAAGAAAGACAAGCTTTTAGTTGCAATTGTTCTATTTACAAGAGATATTCGTTTAAATAATAAAAGGTGAAGACAAAAGACAGATTCGACGAATTGAAGACGCAAACGACCAAAAAGCTCAAAAGTACAAAAGACAATCAAAAAGGTTCCAATTATTGATAAGAAACGTCTCGAAATTACAAAAGTACAAGATTCAAAACGAAAAGTACAAGATATTAAATTGTACGCGAGGACGTTCGAAAATCCGGAACCGGGACCAGAGTCAACTCTTAACGCTCGACGCAACGGACTAAAAATTACAAGTTAACTATGTATATAAATATAATTAATTATATTAATTATATATATATATTATATTTATAAATAAAAAACCGTCGGCAGAGAAAAACTCCAAGGACTGAGCTGTAAATACATTCTCCGCGACTCGCGGAGTTTGAAGAGGATTTTGCCGCGAGTCGCGGAGCCCCAAATTTCAACTCTGGCTATAAAGCAAACCGAATTCTGATCATTTTTCATATTCTATTTCTCTCTTCTCTCATATATACGTAAAATATATATATATAATTTATATTTTAATTTTAATTTTAATTATAATTCTAATAATAAGGGTATGTTAGCGAATGTTGTAAGGGTGTAAGTCAAAATTCTGTCCGTGTAACGCTACGCTATTTTTAATCATTGTAAGTTATGCTCAACCTTTTTATATTAATGTCTCGCAGCTAAGTTATTATTATGCTTATTTAAAACGAAGTAATCATGATGTTGGGCTAATTACTAAAATTGGGTAATTGGGCTTTGTACCATAATTGGGGTTTGGACAAAAGAACGACACTTGTGGAAATTAGACTATGGGCTATTAATGGGCTTTATATTTGTTTAACTAAATGAAAGTTTGTTAATGTTAATATAAAGATTTACAATTGGGCGTCCCTATAAATTACCATATACACTCAATCGGACACGATGGGCGGGGTATTTATATGTACGAATAATCGTTCATTTAACCGGACACGGGAATGGATTAATAGCCACTAGAATAATTAAAACAGGGGTGAAATTACATTCAAGGGTAATTGGTGTAATTGTTAACAAAGTAGTAAAACCTTGGTTTACACGCAGTCGATAACCTGGTGTATTCATTAAACAAAGTATTAAAACCTTGTTACAATTCGAATCCCCAATTAGTTGGAATATTTAACTTCGGGTATAAGAATAATTTGATGAGGACACTCGCACTTTATATTTATGACTGATGGACTGTTATGGACAAAAACCAGACGGACATATTAAATAATCCAGGACAAAGGACAATTAACCCATGGGCATAAAACTAAAATCAACACGTCAAACATCATGATTACGGAAGTTTAAATAAGCATAATTCTTTTATTTCATATTTAATTTCCTTTATTTTATATTTAATTGCACTTCTAATTATCGCACTTTTATTTATTGTTATTTAATCGCACTTTTAATTATCGTACTTTTTAATTATCGCAAGTTTATTTTATCGCACTTTTATTATTCGCAATTTCATTATCGTTATTTACTTTACGCTTTAATTTAAGTCTTGTATTTATTTTATATTTTACATTAGGTTTTAACTGCGACTAAAGTCTTAAAATCGACAAACCGGTCATTAAACGGTAAAAACCCCCCTTTTATAATAATAATATTACTTATATATATATTTGCATTTTTATAAAAGTAAACTAATATAGCGTTGAGCTTTGTTTAAAGATTTCCCTGTGGAACGAACCGGACTTACTAAAAACTACACTACTTTACGATTAGGTACACTGCCTATAAGTGTTGTAGCAAGGTTTAAGTATATCCATTCTATAAATAAATAAATATCTTGTGTAAAATTGTATCGTATTTAATAGTGTTTTATGCTAAAATTAATAACTATTTTATATACACCTCGCATAACATCAGTCCCGGAATGATGGGGATATTCTTACATATGCATCTTGTTAATGTCGGTTACCAGGTGTTCACCATATGAATGATTTTTATCTCTATGTATGGGATGTGTATTGAAATATGAAATCTTGTGGTCTATTGTTACGATTTGATATATATAGGTTAAACTATAACTCACCAACATTTTTGTTAACGTTTTAAGCATGTTTATTCTCAGGTGATTATTAAGAGCTTCCGCTGTCGCATACTTAAATAAGGACGAGATTTGGAGTCTATGCTTGTATGATATTGTGTAAAAACTGCATTCAAGAAACTTATTTTGTTGTAACATATTTGTATTGTAAACCATTATGTAATGGTCGTGTGTAAACAGGATATTTTAGATTATCATTATTTGATAATCTACGTAAAGCTTTTTAAACCTTTATTGATGAAATAAAGGTTATGGTTTGTTTTAAAATGAATGCAGTCTTTGAAAAACGTCTCATATAGAGGTCAAAACCTCTCAACGAAATCAATTAATATGGAACGTTTTTAATCAATAAGAACGGGACATTTCAATCATAGCCAATGAAAACTTTTCGCACTCATGCATTCATTACTTGGCACCATGCGAGTAATGATTTCATACCCAAATAAAAATCAATCACCGTCAATTCAAAATCTAGGGTTAGATACACCACCTGAAGTTTTTCCATTTTCTCGCACCATGTGGCTTGAGCTAAACTCATCCTAATCACATCTGAAATTAAAAAACCCCCATCATACCCTAGCGTATCCACATTTTGGGCCAGTTAAGGCTGAAGTATATATATTTCCATCACCATATTGAAAAGCACATGATCGTTCACATACTCCATATGATCAAAGGTAGCATTGATATGATTGTCATTACGTTAAAAATCGTGTGATTTGTTGTACCCAAACAATAAGTCGCGACCTTTGAATCATTAACCATTTTCCTGAAGAAAAAAATCTTACGACTTGGCCTCAGCGTTAAAAGCATGTTAGATGTATCATTAAATGATTATATGTTAATGGTTCTAACAATAGGAAAGTGACACCATGTCCTTACATCGCCCTTACTCATTGGGGAAATTCATACCATTCCAGAAATAATCACAGGGTTAGCGAGAACTTGATAAATTGATGATCATCACATAGTCGAAAGCCACTGCTTTAGCGTGTCTTCATACCTGTCTATGCGAACATCGGATTATTCATGCTCAAGTTATTATAAAATCTTTGTAAATGACGGAATCAAGCAATCCATGAGTATATAATAAGGGCCCTTACTGCCAGCTTTCCGACTCCAATACTAGTCATGACCAGTTGGCATTTCAAAGTCAACAGGGGATTAACTTCACGTCCTCATACTCTACCATTCATACCTCACTTGTCATCAACAGCTTCACATATGAACAATTTGAATTCCAAGAATTTATGCCCTAATAATAGTTATCAACCACATTGAAATTCAATAGTTATCATTACCTCGTAACATTGTTGTTCAAATATCACCCAAAATTTTCAAGGGCCTTCACTCGATTCTTCTCGGTCTTTCTCTAACTCGTAACCTCCAAAATATGAATGTTCTGTTTATCAAAATTTTATACACACTATTTTACTATGCGATTCTCTTGAAAATTTTATAAATAAATTTCCCGCCACTCGAGCAAATTTTATAAATTGTATATATTTATATAATAAAGTAAATAAAAAATTAGCTTTACTGATTTTTGATTAGTACAAATCTTTTTTTTATGAATCAAGTTCTTTTATGGGTGGTTTAACTAGCCCAAAATTGTTTTACTTAAAATATTACAAGTTTTACTAAGAGCTTCGTTCCATTACTATTGTAATATTAAAGCGACTCGAACTTTTTCAAAATTCCTTTGACGCATTTTTCTAAAAGAAAATTTTTATTACTTCACACTATGATTAGATCACAGCTCCTCTTATCCTCTAAGTAAGAACGAAACATGCTTCTTGCTCTCATCCACTATTCTTTTTAGGATTGGCTGTGGCAATACTTCACGGCTAAATGATTGAAACAGAGCACTATTCCTATTGTTAAGATCCGTTGTAATTCACGAAGAGGCCCCGAGTATACCTGGGAACGTGAAGACCAAATGAAGCGAAAATATCCCCATATCTTCTAAACCGCAGATGCATCCGAGAAGTCTACCTAAAACTTCGGGATGAAGTTTTCATTAACGGGGAGGTACTATAACGACCCTCACATTTCCATTTCTAATTTTACTAAATTGCCCTTAGGGTTTTGTGTGCTCGTAAACCTAAATTAACTAAACGTTGACCAAATAGTAAACTTTTAGTCGACACTCAATGTTAATTAAGGTTATGTTTTTCTGTGATATTATAAATATTAAACTGCAATGTAATAATAAAATGTGTCGTTTCTCTAAACTATTAAACTTTTTGAAGAACAATTAAAATTAAATAAAGTGTAGGTTTAATTAAATAAAATTTATAATACTTATCATATATTAAATAAATAAAAAATAAAAAATATAAAGGTATGTGTACTTGCCGAAAAAAAATAATAACAATAACAATATACAAAAAAAAAAAAAAAACATCGGTCAACAAAATAGAAAAAAAAGAGATAAACTCCAAGTTTCCTATCCTAATCTAATCCCAACTTCTAAACTAATCCTAATCTTAAAAAAAAAAAAAAAAAGAGAGAGCTAATCCTAATCCTAACTACAATTTGAGTTGTGATCTAATACTAAATCCATACACTATATAAACACCCTCATTCATTCATGATTCACTCACAAAACTCATAAGCTTGTTCTCAATCCACTTGATCAAAACCCCCTTCTCTTTTGGTTGTGTTCAACGACCCAAAACCCAAAAGAAACCCTTTTGTTTTTTTTGCTGAACCAGCCACGAAACCATCACCACCCTTGGCTTCCATTCGGCCACCATACACCGTCACTTTGCTCCACAGTGTGTAACTGAGAACCACCATCTGCTGCGTTTTGCAGCCCAAATCACCACCAAACCCGCCTCTTTTGCTGCCTCTTTTTGCTGTGATAATCGACCCAAATAGGCTGTCTAACTGCAGCCTCAGACGCCACCTAAAACAGCCATTTAAGTCGCCTGGTTCCTACTTCTTTCCTGCTGTTTTCTGCAGCCTTTCGTCACCCAAAACAGCCCACTGCAGCCCCTATATTTGCTGCTGTGTTCGACCACCTAACCGCCACCAATAGCAGCCCTTTTACAACTGTTTTCGACCCCAAAGTGCAGCCTTCTGCTGCTGCTGTGAACCACCAAAAACCGCCACTTTTACAGTTGTTTTCTACTGTCTTTAACTGCCACCAATTGCCACCACCACTTGCTGTTTCTGCTGTGTTTCTACTCGACAAAAATAGCCCAAAAAGCCTGCCCATTTGGTCGCTCTTGCTTCTGCTTGTTGCTGTGTCTGTTCGATCAAAGACCCACAACCGAAGCCCACTTCATTCGGTTACGATTCTTGCTTGTTTACTTTAAAGGGAATGTTCTTCCGATCAAGTTTTGGTACAAAACCGATTCGGTTTTGGAGGTAACTAGGCTCTAAACCAACTAATATATTTACTTATTTTCAGTCTATGTTAAATTATCCGTGTTCATATATGTTACCAAAACTAACCAATGAAGTCATCTATTTCGTTTTTTGATATTTAGAAGTCAGGGTCATAAGTTAAAACGTGTAATAATAAATCCGAGATTTAAATCTCCGAGTCCTAACTATTAAGTTATCTATATGATTAAGATTCAAGATTTACAAGTGTGCTTTTAAATCATGTTAAGTAAAGGTTTTAATATTTAAAAGAATTTGAAAGTAAGTTTCATGTTATAAATACATACATATGAATCCAACGAAGTTAGAATATGAAATAATAATTAATATCGTTTTTCTGTGTGTTGAATTATAAGTATTATGAATAAGATAATAATGTTAAAAGTTTATGAATAAAAGATTATGGTTAATAAGATTAGGGTTGTTGAATATGATTAATAAAAATAAAAGGTTTATGATTTTATGTACATGAATGAAGATTAGGGTTAATGGTAGAAGTTTATGTTTAGTAAATAAATAGGTTATGATTATGATTAAAGAGTTTGGTTAGTAATATATGAAAGAAGATTAGTAAATAATAATGATAATGATATACATACATGCATGCATGCATGCATACGTATGTATGTGCGTATATATAGGTAAGTATATGCTTGTGTATATATTTAGATATATACATACGTGTATATGTATGTATATATATGTATGTATGAATGTGTATTATGTAAGTATATAGGGTTAGTAAAAGTAATAAGTGCATATATATATATATATATATATATATATATATATATATATATATATATATATATGTGTGTGTGTGTGTGTGTATCATCTTACACTTATATATATGTAACACATATACCTAATATATAAATATATCATATAGCTATGCACACATCCATGTATAATAATAATAAAGAATATATATGTATGTATCATATAGGTATATTCATACATGTGACATAATAGTTGATTAATTAAATAATAATACTATTATTAGTATAACTTATACACCTAACTATATAGTAACACTTAATTACACTAAATATATATTATCACCTATATACATATAACTAATAAGTATCTTAATAAACTGGTTATGTGTATACACTTATAACGTGAAGGTTATAATTAAAGATAGCGTACAAAGACTACAAACATCACCGCTACTTGTGGCCTAGGGTGATCCTTGTTACCATTATGGGACGCTTGTGGATCTCGAAGGCCAAGACTTAGATTCTGTTCAAGAGATCCTGGGCCGCTCGGTAACAACAGATCATTCGAGTGACTTGCATGATAGAACTTGTACAACATCTTTGTTAAGAATTATAGCCCGGACAATCTTAAACTAGAAGTTTACTATAAGTGGAAGCTTTCCATAAATAGTAGGTTTCCAAATATAGAAACTTTTGAGAAATAGGAACTTTTCTCGAAAACGATCACTGTTAATATAGTTTGCTGTATTAATAAACAAACTTTATGTCTGATAGACATTAACTAATTGAACGTTATAACTCTAGGTTGAGATATTCGATTACATACTCCGTTCATACAACTTGCATGGAATTTCTTACTTGCTACTAAGGTGAACTTCATAGCCCCTCTTTATACTATTTCTTAACTGTTTTACAACTTTTAGGGTGAGACACATGCTTGCTTTTAAAATGATTTACAATTTAGACTCAAGTGCCTAAACTATTTGATATGCAATTTCGTAAGACTTTTGTTAAACATGTATTTATTATTACATGCAAATCCCTACCATAATATCGTTAATTGCTGGAATTGAAATTTTGCAAGCTTAATTATTGTGAGTAGGCCTATTGAGAGTGATGTCTCTACCCATTGGCATAATCGTCAAGGGGGTACATAATAATGATTTCTGACACCCGTACAGTGTCAGGGGTTAATGTTTAGTTCGATATTATAACTAATGGCATATTAAATATTTGATATTTTGAATTAAATCTTGTGGTCTAAAACTTATTATGATTGTTAAACCTATGATGTTCACTCAACCTTTATGTTGACATTTTAAGCATGTTTGTCTCAGGTGAAGATTAGCTTGTATGCTGCCCTAAGATGATTAGTTAGCTGTTGCATTGGAGTCCACATATTAGACTTATCATTTGTTATTTATATATGAATTTCATTATGTAAAACATTATTATGTTTCCGCTGCAAATTCGAATTTTATTATAAAACATCTCATTTAGAGTCGTTCTCGTTTATACATACTTGTGTTATGATATTGTGAAGTCATATTTCTTCGACCCTATTTGGGGGTATGATAGAGTGGTATCAGAGCCAGGTTGTTATAGAAAATCAGGATTGCATTTTATTTGTGCCTTATGTGTTAGTTAGGTGCCTTAGCAATCCATTGGACTATAACCTTTCCTGGGTTAGCTTAAGTTCTTTTACTTGTTCATATTCATGCCTTAGTTTTTAGTGTTTCCTTACTATATGTTTCTTTTTATCTGGCTCTTATATCTTTTCTTAGAAACCCTCTCAATACCCTGTTTCCTTTCCTAAGGATGTCATTTATGGTTTCTAAATTTCGCGATGTTTCCATGTCATCTATTACGGTCATGTACATAACATTATTGTTATAATACGTACCGTGGTGCCTTGGTTTGTGAACCAGAAAACGTTATTCTTAACTCGTGAAGATTCTCTCCGTGCTATCCTTAGTGCGTTGGGAAAACGTTTTAGATTATGGATTCTGTAAAACGGCAATTAAGTTTTAAGCCTTTAGGAAGTTTTCTAATAGATAAAATTTTGTAGTTTGAATCACGTGTCTTGAACTTATGAGGTGGTATTGAAGTAGAAATGTGAATTAGTGAAATATAATGATGCTTGCCCAATGTGATTATATAACAGTAATTCATATAGAAATTCCAATATCATGACATATGGAATAGAAAGGGAATCAAAGAAATATTTCCAAGCCATTCATTCGAAAATCTCAATGATATTACTTGAAGGGTAATCGTCATCTGATTTGTAGATCTATGAAGAGCTCGTTTCAACCAAACTTTCTATCTCATATCCATTAGTAGACTAACAATGCCTCATATACCATAAAGGTTGTAAAAATTTTGCATTCTTTCTTAAACAACCCATCTCTTTATCTTTGACGCTTAATATTCACGCTCCTTCACTGGAAAGAAGGACGCATATTCTTAAGTGACCAAATGTAACACCCCCAAAATTTCTTCGAAGCATGCCTCCTGTTGTAATTAAAATATGATCGAATTATATTCGCAACATTATTATTACGCTTTGACATTTTAAGTTGTTAAGTTAGCAGTCCAACGTTAGTAGTCCATAATTAGTAGTCCACAGTTAGTAGTACATAAATAAATATATTTTCTCGAATCAATCCACGACCCAGTGTATACATATCTCAGACTCGATCACAACTCAAAGTATATATATTATTTTAGAATCAACCTCAACCCTCTATATGCTAACTCGAGCATTACCGCAATATAGAGTGACTTATAGTTATTCCAAATAATATATATAGATGACGTCCATATGATATGTCAAAAAATTGTATACGTGTCTATGGTCTATCAAGATTACATAATATATTTTAGACTACATGTATAATACAATATAAGTTAGTTAAATTATGGTTAGTATAGATTTGTTATAAAATTTCACGTAGCTAAAACTAGAAAATTTATCCAATTTTATTTTACCCATCATTTCTTCGTTTCAAATCCGTTTTGAGTGAATCAAGTTGCTATGGTTTCATAAAGAACTGAAATTTATGAAACTAAACAGAAAAAGTTTAAGTTTATAGTCAGAAATACAGGTTACAAGTCGTTTTTGTAAGAGGTAGTTATTTCAGTCGAAAAAATGACGTCTAGATGACCATTTAGAAAAACATACTTTCACTTTGAGTTTAACCATGATTTTTGGATATAGTTTCATGTTCATAAGAAATATCATTTTTCGAGAAGAACAACTTTTAAATCAAAGTTTATCGTAGTTTTTAATTATCCAAACCAAAACAGCCCCCGGTTTTACACGACGGCGTATGTCCAGTTTTACGGTGTTCATCGTGTTTACAGGTTTTAAATCATTAAGTTAGCATATCATATAGATATAGAATATGTGTTTAGTTGATTTTAGAAGTTATGTTATAAGGATTAACTTTGTTTGCGAATAAGTTTAGAATTAACTAAACTATGTTCTAGTGATTACAAGTTATAATCTTTGAATAAGATAGTTATATATATATGAATCGAATGATGTTATGAACATCATATCTACCTTAATTATAGTAGGTAAAACTATTGGAAATGATGAGAAAATAACTTGAGCTTTAAAGGATCTTTGATGGCTTGGAAGTTCTTGAAGTAGAATCATGACACGAAAACAAGTTCAAGTAAGATTACTACTCGAATTAAGATAGTTATAGTTATAGAAATCGAATCAAAGCTTGAATATGAATATTACCTTGAATTGGAAAGATAACCTACTGTAAATAACAAGGTTTCTTGATCTTAGATGATTGATTGGAATGGATTAGAAAGCTTGGAAGTAGACTTGTAAACTTGAAAGTGTTCTTGAAGTTTTCTTGAGTAGTTATTTTGTATGTTGATCTAAATTAGGATTTTTGAACTAGATTGAGCTAGATTTTGATGAAGATGATGAAGAACACTTAGAACAATATGAGAGAACTTGAGAGAGAGTAATTTGATTCAAGAAAATTGAAATGAGAATGCACGTGAAAATGAGGTGGCATATATGGTAACATTAGTTTGTAATTTTGTGTAATCATTCATGCTAGTTGCCAAATGGTGGTTCCACATGTTTTTTGACTAAATTAAGGCTACTAAGAGTTGATAATTAAAGTGTATATACCAATAGTAAATACATTTAGAAGCTGTGTATTGTACGAGTACGAATACGGGTGCATACGAGTAGAATTGTTGATGAAAATGAATGAGAATGTAATTGTACGCATTTTGTTAAGTAGAAGTACTTTGATATGTGTCATGAAGTCTTTCAAAAGTGTATTAATACATCTTAATACACTACATGTATATACATTCTAACTGAGTCGTTAAGTCATCGTTAGTCGTTACATGTAAGTGTTGTTTCGAAACCTTTAAGTTAACGATCTTGTTAAATATAATTAATTCATTGTTAATATATATAATGAGATGTTAAATTGTTACATTGTCATGATAACATGATGTACTAATATATCTTAATATGATATATAAATATTAGGATGTTATTACAACGATAATCATTACATATAGATATCGTTTTGAATTTCTTAAGTTAGTAGTCTTGTTTTATGTATAAAGTTCATTATTAATATACATAATGAGATACTTACTTATCATTTCATCATGTTAAACATATATATATATATATATATATATATATATATATATATATATATATATATATATATATATATATATATATATATATATATATATATATGTTCATATATATAATAACATGTCATATACAAATTATAACGTTCGTGAATCATCGGACAAACTGGGTGGTCAAACGTTAACACAAAATCCGTTTCAATTAATCAAGTCTTAACAAGTTTAATTGCTTAACATGTTGGAAACATTTATTCATGTAAATATTAATCTCATATAATATATAATCATGGAAAAGTTCGGGTCACTACAGTACCTACCCGTAAAATAAATTTCGTCCTGAAATTTTAAGCAGTTGGAGGTGTTGACCTATCATCTGGAAATAAGTGCGGGTATTTCTGCTTCATCTGATCTTCACTCTCCCAGGTGAACTCGGGTCCTCTATGATCATTCCATCGAACCTTAACGATTGGTATTTTGTTTTGCTTAAGTCCTTTAACCTCACGATCCATTATCTCGACGGGTTCTTCAATGAATTGTAGTTTTTCGTTGATTTTAATTTCGTCTAAAAGAATAGTGAGATCTTCTTTAGCTAAGCATTTCTTTAGATTCGAGACGTGAAAGGTATTATGTACGCCAGCTAATTGTTGCAGCAATTCAAGTTGACAAGCTACCGATCCGACACGATCAATAATCTTGAATTGCCCAATGTATCTCGGGTTTAGTTTTCCCCATTTTTCAAAACGAACATGTGATGATCCTTCCAAATCCCTTTGGACGAATACATCATTCATCGATTTCATAGTGAGGTTTTGACCTCTATATGATACGTTTTGTAAACATTGCATTCTTTTGAAAAGGCACACCATAAATGAATATATAAATCCAAGGTTTTCGACGTCTGATGATTTCTACATATAGACAATCACCGTATATAATAGTTTACAATACTACATCCGTTGATAATGCAGTCAAAATAAGATACATGGTAATGATTTTGTGAATGCAAAGTTTTCTTGAATAAATCATGTATGACTCCATGCACATAGCTTGTATAACGTATAAGCAAACAGCGGAAGACTTCTAGAAACCTGAGAATAAACATGCTAAAAAGTGTCAACACAAAGGTTGGTGAGTTCACAGTTTTAATGTTGCGCATAATCTGTATATAAAGGTGGATCACAAGATTTCAGTTGTTTCATCCAAAAACGTTTATCAAATTATTCTACAAGATTGAGCACACTGGTAACTAAACTTTAACGTTATAATAAGTACCCCTGTTTTAATATACATGCAACCAACATGTATAATACATGCAATCCAACATGTACTAAACTCAAATAGCATACATCTGTTTTATAGTTCAGGCTAGGGTTTCTATACCTGGAATAGACGGGGATGTCAAGCCCTATGGATCCATATATAACTACTCGCGCCCACCAGTTCTTATAATCGGCAGTTACTAGTTACCAAAGCTAAGGGATTTTCGGTTCAAACTCGGTGTAGAATTTAGTATGTACTTGTAACCATTACGTTTAAAATAAAGTGCATGTATTCTCAGCCCAAAATATAGATTGCAAAAGCAAATAAAAAGGGAGCAAATGAAACTCACCTTAGCAGCATATAAGGTCATTGATCGAAATGTGACCGAAACTCGGAATGTAAAATAACCGTAGATCTCAACCTAGAGAACATATGTTGGTCAATACATGTCTAACAATTTAGGTCTGGTCATAGTGTATCACAATCCTAATGCTCGAGACCGACATGCAAAAGTTAACAAAAGACATCTTAAAAGTCAACCTGACCCAATATGATCTTTAAATCTATACATGTTTATTAACATAGTATAAGTCTTGATAATTGAACGAATTTATAGTTTATCAAACTCAAAATATTATTTATTTCAGGAGCTATATTATATTTGAATTATCATGACAATCGAAAATATTTTATTATTTCACATAGTTTTCCAATACTTGTAAAATCAGATTATAGTGTTTATAAAGCTTTAAAACATGATAAGACAGTCAACTTTGACAATTGCTCAACAAGACGAGACGTGCCTTATATAGAAATTCATTTACTAGATTAGTAATATTTGAAAATCCAATTTATCAATCTTATAGACAAGTTGTTTAAATATTAATTTACAGTTTCAAACACAATTTCATTTAACATTAACCATAATTCAGTTGATCATATCTTTTAATCCGTTCATTGAAATCACGCGATTTCTAAATGAAAAGTTAATAATTTTTTGCCAGCTTTCCAAGAACATGCATATCATATACTTTATATCAGTAGCATATGTATCAAATTCGTGATTCATCATAAACTATCTAACGACAAAATTAAAGCATACAAGCATTTATAAACATATATACTCGAGCACTAGACATGGATACACTATTAATATATAAAAGATAAGATATGAATGCTCACGTATCAATATTGTGATTCAATATTGTAGGAAAGTACGTAGACGCAACGGGATGGATAGACACTAGGTTGACCTCATGAACAATACCCCCGAGCAATACCCATAATCTCCATAGTTATAATCCATAATTTCCTTAGCTCTATCCCGCTCGAAAAACCATTTTGAAATCACTCGCTCATAACCTCGTCGTAGTATTTTATGTATAATACTAATAATTATACTCCTAGCTGTAAGATTAATAATAATATTAATCTTAATAATAATAATATAAATAATAATAATAATAATAATAATAATATTAATAATAATAATAATAATAATAATAATAATAATAATAATAATAATAATAATAATAATATAAATAATAATACTACGTGAAGAATGAATGAGAAATGAATGAAAAGTGAATGAATTCGTGTTGGATTTATAGACCTCTCATCCAACCACTCCCCATGCGATCGCATGGTTTAAGATTACATCTCATGATCCTTGTTTTACATTACCGACACTCTTTGTACATACATACATACATATATATATATATATATATATATATATATATATATATATATATATATATATATATATATATATATATATATATATATGTATATATGTATATATTATTTAATATATAATATATTTAATCTTTAGAATTAATTAAATATTATATTATGTTCTCGTGCATAGTTGATTTGTAATTTTAGCACTGATGAATTGTACGTTGACGCTCGACTTACGTACTTGTTTTGGTTTTTCGAACGTCCTTTCGTACGCTTAGAAAACTTGTACTTTACGTTTCGCGAAGTGTACCTTTATCAATAATTAGACTTATTTCACCAATGAGTATACTAATTAAAATGTAACTTATACTTTTGAGTGTTATAGTCATTTGCTTCTTAAATTCATCGTCCTAATATATATATATATATATATATATATATATATATATATATATATATATATATATATATATATATATATATAAATAATATTATTATTTTAAATCTAAATGTTTTATTACTAAGTTATTATTATATTTTTATCACATTATAAAATATATATATATATATATATTTATACATGTCTTGTTACAAAAATTTGTTCGTGAATCGTCGGTCAAAATCATATAAATTTTAAATTTAAATTTGGTCGAAAATTTCCGGGTCGTCACAGTACCTACCCATTAAAGAAATTTCGTCCCGAAATTTGATAGAGATTGTCATGGCTAACAATAAAAATGTTTTCATGACGAATATGAATTGATAAATAGAGTTTCATCATTATTGACTAATATAGATAAAACGATTCGATTATGTGAAGCGTACGAGTGAAGCTGTCACAAAAGAGTGAAATGAATAAATGAAGGTTTGTCTTAACCGGTGATGTAGTCACAGTTGATTTCCGGAATTCAAGGGATTCAGAAAAATATTCGTAATAAGATTTGGTTCTTCGGTAATTAAGGAAATTAGGATCTTCTTTGGTTAAATGCAATAATCTGTTTTGATTGCTCTGTCAGATATTTCACTATAAATCCACTCCCTTTGTTTCCTTATTTCCACAGCTCACACCTTCTTTGCTTTCTCCCTCAACTCATACTTTAAAGTATTCGTCAATATGCTTCATCCAGTTCCGATTCTTGATATACTCCTAACTTTCATATCTATCATTCTTCTTTTTCATCTACCGACAGAGGAATCTATTCACTTTTACTATACTCTTGGCTTTATAGTGTTTTTAGTTCTCCCGTGTCTTTACGTTACAATACTTATTTATATACACGTTTTGTAATTTATGTGTTGTCGTCGGGCTTTATATCTTTCCTTATTTTTCAGAGTCCATACTTCTGTCTTTCTATAATCATCGACATCTACAGATAATGCTCTCTCCTATTTGCTGCGATTTATACCCCCATTTTTATTTCAGAGCATCATGCTCGATTTTCTCTGCTATTCATTAAGCACCGCATTTAATGGTCCATAATTCGTAGATATGAATTTTGGAATGAACATAGTTAGTGTTCTAAGAAGGAAATTGTAATGGTACGGTCTTGATTTGTCAAATTACCAGAATACCTCAGAAAAGACCGAATCATTAAGAAAATATTTTCTTGATAGTTTAGAGGTTAAATAGTATGAAAGAGTTATGTAAAGTGGTTCATGATGAGGGTATGATCTGTGAACCTTTATCACGTTCCATTAGAAACTCAGCATGACTTACTATAATATAATCGCGTTGATCAAGTGTCATTATATTATACTAACTCATGCTTCAATTCCCAACATTACTTCAAAAACATTCAAATTTTAATTCGAATTTTTCAGAATCTAGAAACTAAAACAGTTTCCTTTATGATGTAACACAGATAGCGCGAGGAGATAAATGATTTCAGATAAGGATAGTTATAAAAATATCTTCAGAAATATCGAGAATATTTATAATGAAAGATACGATGATATCTTAGAATTTCTAATATCGAAAGATGATGAAGAAGATTTGTCCGTAAAGGTTTAGAGTCAGGAGCAAGGTATTCGTTAATGACTTCAGCAGACACTGAATCATTTGGATTCTTTGAAGGCAGGTTTAGTCTTTGTGATTTGTCCACAGCCTCCTTCATGATTTGCTCAATCTGTTTTCCAGTTCCAAGCCTTGTCTTTTCTGAGCTTTGCCAACACACTATTCTTTATCATCAAACTTTTGGCTGTTAAGGTCGTTTATAGTTTTTGCTGCTTCATCAACATTCAAATTTATCATAACCGAATCGTCGATTATCAATCCGAGGTGTTTTCAAAAGTTTGAAGGGTTTGCATGAAGGTTGTAATTGTCAAGATACATATGATGTTCTAGAATTTTGGATGATACAAATATTTTTCTAGGTTTTATGAATAGAAGTGATGTTCTAGCACAGTTTTGAAGTCAAAGTATAGCTTTGAAAGATGTAAGAATCTAAGAGTGATGTTTTCTGTTAAATCTTGGCTTGGATTCTGATTTTTCAAAATCAGAATATGTAATCAAATTTGGATGTGAATGGTTGTTTTGATTTCTAGGAAAGAATGTATATCGTTGTGAAAGTAGCGAGTATAGTTGATGATTTGTTGAATCAGAATCGAAGAATGTAACATATTACTTGTGAATTTATATATCTTTCAGGTATTACCTACCCGTTAAAAGTTTCACAAGTAATATTTTGTACCAGAGAATTTTATTACAGTCTTTATGAAAATATATGTATGTATATTTTCTTCAGATGTAATACAGATTTAATGAATTAATATCATATTAATCTCATTTGATTTTTGGCTGGATTAGAAATGAATAATCTTTAAAACATTAAAGATTTCATAATCTTTGCGGAGTATTTCACTAATGTAATCAATACTTCATTATTCAGTTTTATTGATATTTTCTCAGTGAATCATGATAGTGCTCATGGAACTCTTGCTAACTTCGCAAGGTACGAATGATGTTTTCTAGAAAGTTTCGAGTACATCGAAAATGAAAGTGTAAAATCAAACGTGTAATTGAATAATACACTTAGTTTATTATGAAAAAGAATTCATTGAATTTGAAACAGAGATTGTAGTTAATGATGGTTATGTCATTAATGAAGAATGTACAACATTGCATATTAGTAATATGAACTAACCGAGTAGTACCTACCAGTTAAGATTCACACGTAATAGCTTGGTACGAAAAGATTTATTTTGATTTCAAAATTCATATATATTAAATATACATATAATTTCTTCAGGGGAAATGAGTTAATACTTCATAACTCATTGATACAATATACGCGTTGTTGATTTGTGATGATGTTGGTGATTATGGATTTGGCGGAACTTGTAGTGCTACAGGGTTTGCCGGTGTTGGTGATACTGATGGTACTGTTGATGATGCTGGTATAACAAGTCTAGCTTGTAAATCGTGCACCATTCCGGTCAGGGTTTCTACTCTTCCTTCTATCGTTTCGGTCCACTTATCTGATTTACGGTTACCGCTGGAATAGATAATCTCTAAGACTTTAGAGATTACATAATCGCCGCAGAATATTTCTCCAATGAAGTTATGAATCAATACTTCATCGGTTATTGTTGTTGTTACTCCTTGGTATCTATGGTGCGTATGACGTTGTTGTTCGAGGTACGGATTATGATGTTGAGGCCTGCAGTGCGGATGTTGTTGGTGGTGGTAATGGTACTGTTGGTGTTGATGCTGGTGGTGCAGTTGGTGGTTGTGGGGCTTGTGATGCTTGTAAGTTCTGCATCATATTCTCCAAAGCCAATACTCGAGCGCGAAGCTCGTTGACTTCTTCTACTACACCGGGATGATTGGCGGTTCGGACGAGCGAGTGAATAAGATCCAGAATATGAGAGAGTATATAATCATGACGAGATACTATGGAGATGAGAGAGAAAATAGTATTACGAACAGGTTCACCGGTAAGTGCTTCAGGTTCTTCGCCAAGAGGGCAATGTGGTGGATGGAAGGGATCTCCTTCTTCTTGTCTCCAATGATTAAGTAGGCTACGAACCCATCCCCAATTCATCCAGAATAGGTGATGGCTGATTAGTTGATCCATTCCGGTTACACTGTCTTCGGAGTTCAGGTGAATATCCATATCGGAATAGCTGTCGGAGTTTAAGGAATTTGAACTAGATACGGGATCCATCTTGTATAATTAGAGAGATGATTTTTGATATAAAATAGATTATAGAATTTAGATTGGTACTCTTCAATACATAATTTATATATGTATATATAATACCAAACTCCCGTAAATTACGGAGAAATTTTCGGAAGATGTCAGGAAAAGTTTACAGTAACAGATATGCTAAGATATGAATTTTGTCGGTACCCTACCTATGTAGTAAATACATTAAGACGTGTCTAGACTTAGGAATGATAAGCAGGTAATTTCCAACAAGAAATGATAAGTAAAACTCGGTAAAAACAGATACGGTCATAGTCCAGACTCACTAATGCATCCTAACAATTACCAGTTAAACACAATAATGCAAATTCTAGTTTCCTATGACCTCAAGCTCTGATGCCAACTGTGATGATCCTTCCAAATCCCTTTGGACAAATACATCATTCATCGATTTCATAGTGAGGTTTTGACCTCTATATGATACGTTTTGTAAACATTGTATTCTTTTGAAAAGGCACACCATAAATGAATATATAAATCCAAGGTTTTCGACGTCTGATGATTTCTACGTATAGACAATCACCGTATATAATAGTTTACAATACTACATCCGTTGATAATGCAGTCAAAATAAGATACATGGTGATGATTTTGTGAATACAAAGTTTTCTTGAATAAAGCATGTATGACTCCATGCACATAGCTTGTATAACGTATAATTAAACAGCGGAAGACTTCTAGAAACCTGAGAATAAACATGCTAAAAAGTATCAATACAAAGGTTGGTGAGTTCATAGTTTTAGTGTTGCGCAAAATCTGTATATAAAGGTGGATCACAAGATTTCAGTTGTTTCATCCAGAAACGTTTATCAAATTATTCTACAAGATTGATCACCCTGGTAACTAAAATTTAACGTTATAATAAGTACCCCTGTTTTAACATACATGCATAACATGTACAATACACGCAATCCAACATGTACTAAACTCAAATAGCATACATCTGTTTTATAGTTCAAGCTAGGGTTTCTATACCTGGAACAGACGGGGATGTCAAGCCCTATGGATCCATATATAACTACTCGCGCCCACCAGTTCTTATAACCGGCAGTTACTAGTTACCAAAGCTAAGGGATTTTCGGTTTAAAATAAAGTGCATGTATTCTCAGCCTAAATATAGATTGCAAAAGCAATTAAAAAGGGAGCTAATGAAACTCACCTTAGCAGCACATAAGGTCATTCACCAAAATGTGACCGAAACTCAGAATGTAAAATAACCGTAGATCTCAACCTAGAGAACATATGTTGGTCAATACATGTCTAACAATTTAGGTCCAGTCATAGTATATCACAATCCTAATGCTCGAGACCGACATGCAAAAGTTAACAAAAGTCATCTGAAAAGTCAACCTGACCCAATATGATCTTTAAATCTATACATGTTTATTAACATAGTATAAGTCTTGATAATTGAACGAATTTATAGTTTATCAAACTCAAAATATTATTTATTTCAGGAGCTATATTATATTTGAATTATCATGGCAATCAAAAATATTTTATTATTTCACATAGTTTTCCAATACTTGTAAAATAAGATTATAGTGTTTATAAAGCTTTAAAACATGATAAGACAGTCAACTTTGACAATTGCTCAATAAGACGAGACGTGCCTTATATAGAAATTCATTTACTCGATTAGTAATATTTGAAAATCCAATTTATCAATCTTATAGACAAGTTGTTTAAATATTAAATTACAGTTTCAAACAGAATTTCATTTAACATTAACCATAATTCAGTTGACCACATCTTTTAATCCGTTCATTGAAATCACGCGATTTCTAAATGAAAAGTTAATAATTTTTCGTCAGCTTTCCAAGAACATGCATATCATATACTTTATATCAGTAACATATGTATCAAATTCGTGATTCATCATAAACTATCTAACGACGAAATTAAAGCATACAAGCTTGTATAAACATATATGCTCGAGCACTAGACATGGATACACTATTAATATATAAAAGATAAGATATGAATGCTCACGTATCAATATTGTGATTCAATATTGTAGGAAAGTACGTAGACGTAACGGGACGGATAGACACTAGGTTGACCTCATGAACAATACCCCCGAGCAATACCCATAATCTCCATAGTTATAACCCATAATTTCTTTAGCTCTATCCCGCTTCAAAAACCATTTTGAAATCACTCGCTCATAACCTCGTCGTAGTATTTTATGTATAATACTAATAATTATACTCCTAGCTATAAGATTAATAATAATATTAATCTTAATAATAATAATATAAATAATAATAATAATAATAATAATAATAATAATAATAATAATAATAATAATAATAATAATAATATAAATCATAATACTACGTGAAGAATGAATGAGAAATGAATGAAAACTGAACGAATTCGAGTTGGATTTATAGACCTCTCGTCCAACCACTCCCCATGCGATCGCATGGGGCACAAGTTATAAAGGCATGGGATCGCATGGTTTAAGATTACAGCTCATGATCCTTGTTTTACATTGCCGACACTCTTTGTATATATATATATATATATATATATATATATATATTATTTAATATATAATATATTTAATCTTTAGAATTAATTAAATATTATATTATATTCTCGTGCATAGTTGATTTGTAATTTTAGCACTGATGAATTGTACGTTGACGCTCGACTTACGTACTGGTTCCAGTTTTTCGAACGTCCTTTCGTACGCTTAGAAAACTTGTATTTTACGTTTCGCGACGTGTACCTTTATCAATAATTAGACTTATTTCACCAATGAGTATACTAATTAAAATGTAACTTATACTTTTGAGTGTTATGGTCATTTGCTTCTTAAAATCATCATCCTAATATATATATGTATATATATATATATATATATATATATATATATATATATATATATATATATATATATATATATATATAGATATATATATATATATATATATATATATATATATATAATATTATTTTAAATCTAAACTTTTTATTACTAAGTTATTATTATATTTTTATCACATTATAAAATATATATATTTATACATGTCTAGTTACAAAATTTGTTCGTGAATCGTCGGTCAAAATCATATAAATTTTAAATTTAAATTTGGTTGAAAATTTCCGGGTCGTCACAGAACAACACCTTTTCAAGGTGATACTTTAAGCATGACCATGTCGCCAATTTCAAATTCTATATCTTTTATTTTACTGTCAGCGTAGCTCTTTTGTCGACTCTGGGCAGTTTTCGACCGTTGTTGAATTTGAATAATTTTCTCGGTAGTTTCTTGGATAATCTCCGGACCCGTAATTTATCTATCCCCCACTTCGCTCCAACAAATCGGAGACCTGCACTTTCTGCCATAAAGTGCCTCAAACGGTGCCATTTCAATACTCGAGTGGTAACTGTTGTTGTAGGAAAATTCTGCTAACGATAGATGTCGATCCCAACTGTTTGCAAAATCAATAACACATGCTCGTAGCATGTCTTCAAGGGTTTGTATCGTCCTGTCACTCTGCCCATCAGTTTGTGGATGATAGGCAGTACTCATGTCTAGACGAGTTCCCAATGCTTGTTGTAACATCTGCCAAAATCTTAAAACAAATCTACCATCCCTATCAGAGATAATAAAGATTGGTATTCAGTGTCTGGAGACGACTTCCTTCAAGTATAGTCGTGCTAACTTTTCCATTTTATCATCTTCTCGCATTGGTAGAAAGTGTGCTGATTTGGTGAGACGATCGACTATTACCCAAATAGTATCATAACCACTTGCAGTCCTTGGCAATTTAGTAATGAAATCCATGGTAATGTTTTCCCTTTTCCTTTCCAGGATTTCAGGTTGTTGAAGTAGACCTGATGGTTTTTGATGTTCAACTTTTACCTTAGAACACGTCAAACATTCTCCTACATATTTACCAATATCGGCTTTCATACCCGGCCACCAAAAATGTTCCTTGAAATCTTTGTACATCTTTCCCGCTCCGGGATGTATTGAGTATCTGGTTTTATTTCTTCCCTAAGTACCATTTCTCTCACATCTCCAAACTTTGGTACCCAAATTCTTTCAGCCCTATACCGGGTTCCGTCTTCCCGAACATTAAGATGTTTCTCCGATCCTTTGGGTATTTCATTCTTCAAATTTCTCTCTTTTAAAACTCCCTGTTGTGCCTCCTTTATTTGAGTAGTAAGGTTAGTATGAATAATTATATTCATAGCTTTTACCCGCATAGGTTCTCTGTCCTTTCTACTCAAAGCGTCGGCTACCACATTCGCCTTCCCAGGGTGGTAACGAATCTCAAAATCGTAACTCAATCCACCTACGCTGCCTCATGTTCAGTTGTTTCTAGTCAAATATATGTTGGAGACTTTTGTGGTCGGTATATATAATAGTTTTAACCTCATATAAGTAGTGCCTCCATGTCTTTAATGCAAAAACAACAGCGCCCAATTCTAAATCGTGAGTCGTATAATTTTGCTCGTGAATCTTTAATTGTCTGGACGCATAAGCAATTACCTTCGTTCGTTGCATTAATACAAAACTGAGACCTTGCTTTGAGGCATCATAATAAATCACAAAATCATCATTCCCTTCAGGCAATGACAATATAGGTTTCGTAGTTAACTTTTTCTTTAACAATTGAAATGCTCTTTCTTGCTCATCCTTCCATTCAAATTTCTTCCCTTTATGCGTTAATGCAGTCAAGGGTTTTGCTATTTTAGAAAAATCTTGGATGAATCTTCTGTAGTAACCAGCCAATCCCAAAAATTGGCGTATCTGCGTTGGAGTTTTCGGTGTTTCCCACTTCTCAATGGTTTCAATCTTTTCCAGATCAACTTGAATACCTTCTTTGCTCACTATATGACCGAGGAATTCAACTTCTTTCAATCAAAATGCACACTTTTAAAATTTAGCGTACAATTTTTCTTTCCTCAACAATTCCAGCACTTTTCTCAAATGTTCTTCGTACTCTTGATCATTCTTTGAGTAAATAAGTATGTCATCGATGAAAACAATGACAAACTTGTCAAGATATGGTCCACACACTTGGTTTATGAGGTCCATGTACACAGCTGGTGCGTTAGTCTAACTAAACGGCATAACCATAAACTCATAATGACCGTAACGAGTTCTAAAAGCAGTCTTCGGAATATCATCCTCCTTCACTCGCATTTGATGATACCCGGAATGTAAATCAATCTTCGAATAAACTGACGAACCTTGCAGTTGATCAAATAAGTCGTCGATTCTCGGTAGTGGATAACGGTTCTTGATGGTAAGTTTGTTCAACTCTCGGTAGTCAATACATAATCGGAATGTACCATCCTTCTTTTTGACAAACAGAACAGGAGCTCCCCAAGGTGATGTGCTTGGTCGAATGAAACCTCGCTCCAAAAGGTCTTGTAATTGGCTTTATAGTTCCTTCATTTCACTGGGTGCTAGTCTGTATGGAGCACGAGCTATTGGTGCAGCTCCTGGTACAAGGTCTATTTGAAATTCAATGGATCGTTGTAGAGGTAGTCCCGGTAATTCTTTCGGAAATACATCGGGAAATTCTTTTGCGACGGGAACATCATTGTTGTTCTTCTCTTCAGTTTGTACTTTCTCGACATGTGCTAGAACGGCATAGCAACCTTTTCTTATTAGTTTTGTGCCTTCAAATTACTAATAAGATTTAACTTCGCGTTGCCCTTTTCTCCGTACACCATTAAGGGTTTTTCTTTTTCTCGTATAACGCGAATTGCATTTTTGTAACATACGACCTCTGCTCTCTCCTTTTTCAACCAGTCCATACAAATTATCACATCAAAACTTCCTAACTCTACTGGTATCAAATCAATCTTAAACGTTTCGCTAACCAATTTAATTTCTCGGTTTTGACATATTTTATCTGCTGTAATTAATTTACCGTTTGCTAATTCGAGTAAAAAGTTATTAGCCAAAGGCGTCAATGGACAACCTAATTTAGCACAAAAATCTCTACTCATATAGCTTCTATCCGCACCCGAATCAAATAAAACATAAGCAGATTTATTGTCAGTAAGAAACATACTCGTAATAAGCTCCGGGTCTTCCTGTGCTTCTGCCGCATTAATATTGAAAACTCTTCCACGGCCTTGCCCATTAGTATTCCCTTGGTTTAGGCAATTTATAATAATGTGGCCCGGTTTTCCACATCAATAAAAAACTACGGTGGCATTATTTGTTCCTTTAATTCTGTTATTCGTCGGTCCGTAGACCTCACACTTCGCCGCTCCATGACCATTTATTTTACACTTGGTTCACAATGTCGTGTAGAACTCATTCGGATGGTACTCTTCACACCTTTGGCATGGCTGTTTCTGCTTCTTGTTGTTGTTATAGGGATTGTTGTTGTTGCGATTGTTATTGTTGTTGGGACGATTGTTATAGTTGTTGTTGGGATGGTTGTTATTGCGTTTGTTTTTGCGAAAAATGGTGCGATTGTAGTTGTGATTGTTGTGTTGGTTATTGAAGCGATAGTTATTGTTGTTGGGTTGGTGACTCTTGTCACTGTTTTCTTCCCACTTTCTCTTGACTTGTTTCATGTTAGCCTCTTCGGCCACCTGCTGTTTAATTCTTCCCTCAATTTGGTTTATGAGTTTGTGAGCCAATCAACTTGCCTTTTGTATGGAAGTGGGCTCGTTTAAACTCACATCCTCCTGAATCCTTTCTGGTAACCCTTTTACAAACGCGTTGATCCGCTCTTCTTCATCTTCGAACACTCTTGGACACAATAGGCACAACTCTGTGAATCGTCATTCGTAAGTGGTAATATCGAATCCTTGTGTTCGTAATTCTCTAAGCTCTGCCTTGAGCTTATTGACCTCATTTCTGGGATGGTACTGCTCATTCATCATGTGGTTGAATGCTGACCACAGTAGTGCATAAGCAGCATCTTGTCCCACCTGCTCGAGATAGGTGTTCCACCATGTTAACGCAGTACCTGTAAAGGTATGCGTAGCGTACTTTACCTTGTCTTCTTCAGTACATTTACATATAGCAAACACCGATTCGACCTTCTCGGTCTACCTTTTTAATCCGATTGGTCCTTCGGTTCCATCGAATTCCAGAGGTTTACAGGCATTGAATTCCTTGTAGGAGCATCCTACACGATTTCTTGTGGAATTTGTTCCATTGCTGGATTCAGAGTTATTGTTGTTTTGCATCGCAGCCTGTACTGCGGCTATATTTGCAGCAAGGAATGCACGGAAATCTTCCTCGCTCATATTCAAGTTCTGATGAGTAGTCGGTGCCATATACTTCAAAAATAGCCAAAAGAATTAAGTTAATTATATATAATATTAAGAGTAGTATTTTGTAGCATAATATGAACTTATTATAAAAGTTTTTTCTTCATATTAGCGTTTTATAATTGTGATTAGGGTATTATCTACCCGTTAAAGTTCATACTTAATAGCTAGTACAAAAATTAACTACTACTATCAACATAATATTCTATCATGAAAAACTTTAATTCATTAACATTTCACGCTTAAATTTTCGATACAATATCATACAATCATACAATACCGTTATTTTACATACAGCATGAAATAAGGCACACGATGACCATAATACCAGGCAGCTGTTAGGACAATTCTAGTGAAACTCAAACTATTTAGTGAAGGCAATAAAGACACGTAATTCATAAGACCAGAAACAAGTCATGCATTTGGGTTTCACTAGTACTATTTCTCATCCTTGATTAAGTGGGGAATAACCGTTGTGACCGTTGCCAAGGAAGCACGTTGTAACGTCGTCAAAAGGATGAGGGTTACGTAATATCCAACAGCACTGTAATAAGTTAAAAACCTTATCTCTTACCCCAACTACTGAATCTATCACTTGTGTGAATGTTTCATTAAGAAGTTGCAAACCGATGTTCTTTTTCTCAATTTAATGAGAAGCGAACATCACTAACCCGTAAACGTAACATGCTTCCTTAAGTTGCATGTTTGAAGCCCTTTTTAATGAATGAAATCATATATTGGGATATTCGGAGTCAAAATAGGCCCTCAACCCGTGGCGGAAAATTGCATTAGGGTTTCCCGCACACATAGCCTTATAGAAAATATGTCGTAACTTAAGGTTTCCCCAATGCGATATACACCACCTATCGAAGGAAAGCCTTTTATGAACCAAGGCATGCCTGGAACTTCTTTCAAACGTCTTACAAACTAATTTTTCCATAAACAATTGACCCGAGGAATCCTGACCAACTCTAGACAAGATTTCATCAATCATGTCCCATGGTAGGTCTTCTAAAATATTCGGTTTTCTATCCTTAACGTCCATTTTGTATTTTTATATTGTAAAAGAGATGAAAAATTAGATCTTGTAAAGGATGATAGAATACAAACATTACAAGCAATTTTTACATACAGCATAAAAGTACAAGCACACTACAGTACACATATTACACAGCATGATTACAATTCTTTATTCCGACTCACTTGTTTCCTCCTCCTCGGACTTGGTTCGTTTTGCTAATTTCCTAGGGATACATGGTGCTCCTCTAATACGAGCCGTCATTTTTAAAAATGGTTTAGAAAAACCTGGTGGCTTAGATGTTCCCGGGTTATAGTTAAAATTTAAGAAATACGGGTGTTTATGGTATATCCCATCGGGATATTTCATGTTAACATAAAGTTTATCAGTTTTGGACTCGGGTTTCTCTATTTTGATAGCTTTTCCCTTATTATTTTCTGTTGCTATATTAAATTGGGCCGAGGTAATTTCTATAACATAATCGGAATCCTCGTCGGGATCTAATTCATCAGAAAATTGGTAATTTTTCCAATTTTCTGCTTCCTTGGCGGAAACACCATTGACAATTTTTAACTTTGGTCCATTGGTTGAGGATTTTCTTTTATTTATCTGTTTTTATGTGGTTCTTAATATTTCCTCCTCCGAAACCTCTTCTTCCGGTTCCTCTTCTTCCGGTTCTTCTTCTTCTTCTTCTTCCGGAATTTGTGAATCTTCCTAAAATACATTCGACTCTTCATTATTATTAGGTGAGTCAATGGGATTTGTACTATAGGTAGACATCTATCACACAATATCAAACACGTTAAGAGATTGATATAGCACATAATATTTACATGTAAAAAAATATATAGTTTCCAACAAAAGTGTTAAGCAATCATTTTTAAAGTAAACACGGTCGAAGTCCAGACTTACTAATGCATCCTAACAAACTCGATAAGACACACTAATGCAAATTTCTGGTTCTCTAAGACCAACGCTCGGATACCAACTGAAATGTCCCGTTCATATCGATTATAAACGTTTCATATTAATTAGTTTCGTTGCGAGGTTTTGACCTCTATATGAGACGCTTTTCAAAGACTACATTCGATTTTTAAAACAAACCATAACCTTTACTTTATCGATAAAGGTTTAAAAGACATAGCGTAGATTACCAAATAATGGTAATCTAAATTACAATGTTTACACACGACCATTACATAATGGGTTACGATAATATATTACAACAATTTATTTTTCGAATGTAGTTTTTCTTTAAACATTATCATACAAGCATGCTGACTCCAAATCTTGTCCTTAATTTAGCATGCAACAGCGGAAGCTCTTAATAATCACCTGAGAATAAACATGCTTAAAACGTCAACAAAAATGTTGGTGAGTTATAGGTTTAACCTATATGTATATCAATTTGTAATAATAGACCACAAGATTTCACTTTTCATAAACATCCATCTCATATCAGGCATTTCGCAAACTGCATAGAGATAAAAATCATTCATATGGTGAACACCTGGTAACCGACCTTAACAAGATGCATATAGAATATCCCCATCATTCCGGGACTCCTTTCGGACATGATTAATTCGAAGTACTAAAGCATCCGATACTTTGGATGGGGCTTGTTGGGCCCGATAGATCTATCTTTAGGATTCGCGTCAATTAGGGTGTCTGTTCCCTAATTCTTAGATTACCAGACTAAAAAGGGGCATATTCAGTTTAATAATTCAACCATAGAATGTAGTTTCACGTATTTGTGTGTATTTTGTAAAATATTTATAAAACAGCATGTATTCTCATCCCAAAAATATTAGATTTTAAAAGTGGGACTATAACTCACTTTCAAGTATTTTCACTTCGTCGGAAAAATAAGAATTGGCCACGGGTCGATTCAAGAACCTAGAACAAATATATACATATATATCAAAATATGATCGAATTATATTCACAACATTATTATTACGTTTGGATGTTTTAAGTTGTTAAGTTAGCAGTCCAACGTTAGTAGTCCATAATTAGTAGTCCACAGTTAGTAGTACATAAATAAATATATTTTCTCGAATCAATCCACGACCCAGTGTATACATGTCTCAGACTCGATCACAACTCAAAGTATATATACTATTTTAGAATCAACCTCGACCCTCTATATGCTAACTCGAGCATTACCGCAATATAGAGTGACTTACGGTTATTCCAAATAATATATATAGATGACATCGATATGATATGTCAAAACATTGTATACGTGTCTATGGTCTATCAAGATTACATAATATATGTTAGACTACATGTATAATGCAATATAAGTTAGTTAAATTATGGTTAGTATAGATTTGTTATAAAATTTCACGTAGCTAAAACTAGCAAATTTATCCACTTTTGTTTTACCCATCATTTCTTCGTTTCAAATCCGTTTTGAGTGAATCAAGTTGCTATGGTTTCATAACGAACTGAAATTTTTGAAACTAAACAGAAAAAGTATAAGTTTATAGTTGGAAATACAGGTTACAAGTCATTTTTGTAAGAGGTAGTTATTTCAGTCGAAAGAACAACGTCTAGATGACCATTTAGAAAAACATACTTCCACTTTGAGTTTAACCATGATTTTTGGATATAGTTTCATGTTCATAAGAAATATCATTTTCCCAGAAGAAAAACTTTTAAATCAAAGTTTATCATAGTTTTTAATTATCCAAACCAAAACAGCCCCCGGTTTTACTACGACGGCGTATGTCCGGTTTTACGGTGTTCATCGTGTTTCCAGGTTTTAAATCATTAAGTTAGCATATCATATAGATATAGAACATGTGTTTAGTTGATTTTATAAGTTAAGTTAGAAGGATTAACTTTGTTTGCGAACAAGTTTAGAATTAACTAAACTATGTTCTAGTGATTACAAGTTATAATCTTCGAATAAGATAGTTATATATATATATATATATATATGAATCGAATGATATTATGAACATCATCACTACCTTAAGTATAGTAGGTAAACCTACTGGAAATGATGAGAAAATAACTTGAGCTTCAAAGTGTCTTTGATGGCTTGGAAGTTCTTGAAGTAGAATCATGACACGAAAACAAGTTCAAGTAAGATTACTACTCGAATTAAGATAGTTATAGTTATAGAAATCGAATCAAAGCTTGAATATGAATATTACCTTGAATTAGAAAGATAACCTACTATAAATAACAAAGGTATCTTGATCTTAGATGATTGATTGGAATGGATTAGAAAGCTTGGAAGTAGACTTGCAAACTTGAAAGTGTTCTGGAAGTTTTCTTGAGTAGTTGTTTTGTATGTTGATCTAAGTTAGGATTTTTGAACTAGATTGAGCTAGATTTTGATGAAGATGATGAAGAACACTTAGAAAAATATGAGAGAACTTGAGAGAGAGTAATTTGATTCAAGAAAATTGAAATGAGAATGTGTTTGTGATGCTTAAAGTTCACGTGAAAATGGGGTGGCATTTATGGTCACATTAGTTTGCAATTTTGTGTAATCATTCATACTAGTTGCCAAATGGTGGTACCACATGTTTGTTGACTAAACAAGGGCTGCTAAAAGCTGATAATTGAAGTGTATATACCAATAGTAAATACATTTAGAAGCTGTGTATTGTACGAGTACGAATACGGGTGCATACGAGTAGAATTGTTGATGAAAATGAATGAGAATGTAATTGTAAGCATTTTGTTAAGTAGAAGTACTTTGATATGTGTCATGAAGTCTTTCAAAAGTGTATTAATAAATCTTAATACACTACATGTATATACATTTTAACCGAGTCGTTAAGTCATCGTTAGTCGTTACATGTAAGTGTTGTTTTGAAACTTTTAAGTTAACGATCTTGTTAAATATAATTAATCCATTGTTAATATATCTAATGAGATGTTAAATTGTTACGTTATCATGATAACATGATGTACTAATATATCTTAATATGATATATAAATATTAGGACATTATTACAACGATAATCGTTACATATAGATATTGTTTTGAATTTCTTAAGTTAGTAGTCTTGTTTTATGTATAAATTTCATTGTTAATATACATAATGAGATACTTACTTATAATTTCATCATGTTAAACATATATATATATATATATATATATATATATATATATATATATATATATATATATATATATATATATATATATATATATATATAACGTTCGTGAATCATCGGACAAACTGGGGGGTCAAACGTTAACACAAAATCCGTTTCAATTAATCAAGTCTTAACAAGTTTGATTGCTTAACATGTTGGAAACATTTATTCATGTAAATATTAATCTCATATAATATATAATCATGAAAAAGTTCGGGTCACTACACCACCATCATTCGGGTACGCCGGAACTGATGGCTCAAGGGCGGTGTTAGAATTTATGTTATTGCAACGTTACCTGAAACCGCAAAGAGTGTTAAAGAGCAATTCCGATTGCACGGGTTAGCTGTTGCAATAATAGAATAAATGCAATTGAGAGTGATTTTTTGGTGAAGTGGGAGTGATTCCGAATTTTGATGATGTTTTCAGCTCAAGTTACATTTATTTATATATACATGTGAGCTTTTGTCCCTTAGTGCCATGTAAGGGGACAAAAGGACATGTTAGTGCCACGTTGCCTTGCCTTTGTCCTTTAGTTCCATAAAGCTGTAAAAAGTGCTATCATTATTTTAGTGCTGCCCCTTTTATACCCTGATGTCCTTTCCTAACCGTTATGCATAGTCAGGATCGTACTGTACTGCCACAGGTGTCCTTTCTACTTTTGTGTCGTCATAGTATACTTCCAGCCTTGTTCATGCAATTTAGGTGGCGCCATGTTTAGACTGCACGACCAACATTGAGGGTATGCCATTAAGGCATAATCAGTTGGAGTGTGAGCAAGCGCATTAACATGGTATTGCGTGATTACTATAGGATGATGCGAGCCATTCTGATGTTGTGCAATGGATGTGAAGCTATGCGCATCATTAGTCGTCATGTTGTCATTCATCTTCCCACTTTAAAGATGTATTGTTATTTGAATTAAATTCAATTTGACAGTTGCAGTTTTCACGAACGTAGGTAATGGAAGTCTTGGATTCATGTTCAATATTTGCCTGCCCATAGATGAAAATGAAAGAGTGAGTTTTGATTAGTGCTTTACCGTGTGACAAGTCTTGATTCCCTATTTCTTCAATAGAACAGTTTTGAAATTTTATGACTTCACCCCATTTTGATGCAATATCTTTGAATTAAATTTCCATCCAACAGGTAATTGGGAAACCTTTGATGTCAATCCAGACTAATCGACCAGATGTTGAATATTCCTCAGGATCCCAAGGTTGAATATTGTCTAGCCATAGCCAAAGAGGGTGTTTCGTGTCATTAAGCATGTCTAGAGCTTCACTTTTGTCTTCGTATATGAGCATAAGTTCATATCCACCAAGATATTTGGTTTCAAAACCGATTAGATTTTTAGCATTGTAGATTTCATTGAAGTATTCAAGGTATTCAAATTTTTTGACCCCAGCAATAACAGCGTGCCCCAATAAGTCTATTAGTTTTTCATCATGGCTTGTTTTAATAATTGTGTAACAACCTTACTTTTTTAATTACTATCGTTACTTGTCCGTTAAACGTTTAACGGTGATTACTTAGAATGTTATGTGTTTAATTGATTAAATGCATACTTGATCCTAGTGGATTACTTGAATTAATATGATTATATTAATTAGTGAACTTGTTTCGAATAACGAAATACCTAGAAAACGACACTATTAAGATAATCGTCTAGAAAGCTTTTCAGTTTACTGAACTCAGAAAACCGATAAAATAATTATTTTTAATAATTATTGACTTTAAGAAAAACTTATTTAATTTATTATTTATTTAATGAATTAAACCCGGTGATTGCATTTCAACGACTAGTTAACGTTCTGGAGACCCGGTACGGTTAACGGCACTCGAAACGAACCACACGATATCTATGGTCTCGGTGTCTTCAGATGGCAACAAAGAAAATAACATAGTCATGTAACATGGTACGTGGTGGTAATAAGGTTGATCACACATCATTACCATCACGAGCCATCAGAACTTTGGTATGACTTACCGTAATATAACCACGTTGATCAGGCATCATTATATTACATTAACTCATACCTCCATTCCAACATCACTTCATAAGGTTTAAGAGAATATAATCATGGAGAACGGAAGGAATTTAGTCAAAAAGAGTTGGTGCAAGTCTTCCAAACATATGTGTCTCATGAAAAATGAATGAATTGTAATTCACATCAAATTCATAAACGGTTTCCATACAGTTTCAAAGTGTATATGTTTCATGAGCACTCGGTAATAACGCTTAACACCACATGTAGTATCCTACATGATTTTTCTTTACCCTATATTGGACTATTCACTATGCTAAATGTATTGTGTTGAAGTAACTAGCACCATAGTTAAGGCAGGGTGAGGTTGTCAAGCCTAACAGATATGCTCTAGTGATTCGTGCTTACAAGTCACTCTAATTAATACTACCGAGTTAAGGGCTTTTTAGCATAAAACTCACATATAACAAACTTCTAAATACATAAAGTATTATTTAATAATAAGAATATGTTATAAAACAAACTTTATTAACAAAGCGTAGTAAAACAGCAGGCATGTGTTCTCACCCCAAAAATAGTTATAAATCATGTAAAAAGGGGCTATGAAACTCACTTATAATGAACTTTGAAAAAACCATAAAGTTTATTAAAATAATAAGCATGTTTTGAGAAACATAAAGCATGTCTCAAAACATTAAGCATGTATTCTCACCCCAAAATAATTAAAAAAATGAGAAAAAGGGGCTACGAAGTCACTTGTGATGCAATGCCGTGCGAGACTAGGAAGTGCGAGTTAGACAGTTTAAAGTGATCCAAACTTGGAATCTAAATAATATTATAAGGTCAGAGGTCATACTATTTAATATAGTATTTCGGTTAGGTATAAGATCAATTTCTTAAGTGATTTTACATGTCCATTTCAATTCTCGGTTTCAAAGGTTACATAGTTCATAGTTTAAGTGTTGACAGTTTTGACTAGTTTTACCATAACTTTAGACTAGGTGTTTCTATCAATCTAAACATCCATTTATGATGATATTGCCACCTATGGAAAGCTTTTTTAGTATAGTTTCCAACCATGTAAGGTTAGCTTCTAGACTCAAAATAAAAGTTGGTCAAAAGTTCATCATCTTACAGGTGTGTAAAACTGCTTAGATTTACACTATAAGTTTCCATGCAAGTTTAAAAATAGAAAAATACATTTGTTTGACTCAAGACTTTTACAGAAGTTTTAGGACATATAATATTACTCATTTTCAAAAGGAATCACCTCCAGGTCTTCGTTAACCTAGTTTTTAGAGATAAGGTATTAGACCAAAATTTGATTACAACAAAATCTTATGTCAAATTGTTGGAAATATTTCTCAATGATTCCTCAATGGTTTTTAGTTTTTCAACTTGTCATGTGTTCCTTATTATGTCTACTTTTCAAATCAAAAGCCCATATTTCAAGATCTATCTTATAATTTGATTTTTGCATGATTTTTGGACTCTTGGTCAGATTGCTTCAAATCTGGATCTTGGGTCACCAAATAAAAATGAAAAATACCTTTTTCTTTGAGAAAAATCACTAAAACTTTACAAACGGTCAAGAAAATATATATGAACATGGATTAAATTTATAAATCCCAGATCTAAAGTCTAAGTTGGTTTTTAAGTCATGAACTTCAAGTAGAAAGTTTGGACAACTTCAAGATAAAAGTGTTTTATGTTTTTAACCACTTTAGTTCTTAGTTTAGGTTCATTTTAAGTCACTGGACATGTAGGAAACTTAAGGTTACTAATCTAATATCAAGATCAAGGCTAGCCATGTGATCATTGTTAAGTGATTACACACTTTAGATCAAGCATTTACACCTTGAATACTCTTGAAGATGACTAGATTCAATGATAGAGATGAAGTATGGGGTTATACCTTGAAGAAGGTGGTCACTTAAGTGAAAGAAGATGATGAAGAAGGTGGTTTAGATCTGCAATTGAAGTGTGAGAGAGTGAAAGATTATCAAGTGAATGAAGAAGAGAAGAAGTGAGGGGTTTATATAGGGAGGTGATGGCATGAGATGGCACAAGGAGAGGAGAGGATGGAATGACTCACTAATTCTCAATTAATAATCCATGCATTCTTTAATCATTGTGTTTTGCATGCACATAAATATCTTGCATGGCTTCTAAGAGAAGTTTGCATGGGTTAAGTGTTGCATGAAGATATTTTAAGATGATGATGGTGGACGATTATGATGATGATGGTGGGAGATATTTTGTCAATTTTTGGTATTTAAATGTACATGTACTTGTATAGTTTAACTAAGGTATAATCTAAGGTGCTAAATTGTATGTTTAAGGTTTAGAAAGTAAGCTTATATTAGGTTCTAATCAAGATAGGTTAAGGTTGGTTAAGTGAAAGAATGGCTAAGTACAAAGTGATCTAGACTAGGTGTGAGAATGATTAAGTTTAGAGAAAGTCTTAACTTATGATCTAATGTCCAAGTGAATTAGTTACAAGTCGTCAATCTAAATACTTGATTAATAAGTTTACTCATTAAGTTATTATATATAAAGGTACATATTACAAAATCTATGGTTTATGGTGATAATTTAGGGTTTCAAGATATTGTACAAATGTGCAAGACAACTCTTGATTAAACAAGACTTAATTGTAACTTTAGAGTTTGACAAAACCTAAAAATAAACCAAGATTTAATTCATCAAAAGTAATAGTCAAGTTGAAAATTCTAAGTCATGAAAGTTAGATTAAACAACCTGGTCGAAAAAGTTTGGGTTGTAACATTATCCACCCGTCAAAGAAAATTTGGTCCCGAAATTTTGGGTAGTAACATCCGTCGGCGTTGTGTTTGGAAAAAAAATAGATATGGGTACTTTTGGCTCATTTGATTTTCTCGCTCTTATGTGAGCTCGAGTTCTCCACAAGTGTTCCAACGAATTCCGACAATATGAATTGTGATTTATTTGAGTCGTTTATCCTCAAGATCTAAATTTTCTATGAAGAAATGGAGTTTAGTATCTATGTGTATCTCAAAGAGATGATGATAAGGTATCATTATGCTAAGTGTTTCTTCGAGTTTCAAACCTGAAAGGTATCATGGATGTTCTGCTTAGGTCCTTCGACTTTGTGTTTTATGATTATTTTTTTTTAAGTTTTCACTCTCGCAGCGAATACTAGTATTTTGTGTGTAGATTTCTTCTCCATTTATGAGTGAGATAAGGAGAATCCATTATGCAGAAAGTATAAGTGTAAAGAAGTTTTCATCTTGATGTAGCCACATCGAGCATCTTGTAGTTGAATATAAAAACTGGGCGAAATCAATATAGTATAGTTATATATATATATATATATATATATATATATATATATATATATATATATATATATATATATATATATATATATATATATATATATATATATATTGAATGATAGCTGACCATTTAACAAAAGCATAAAGTTGATATGACATGAAGAAACGTGAGTTCTCGGATATCTATGGTCTCGGTTTCTTGAGATGGCAACAAAGAAAATAACATAGTCATGTAACATGGTACGTGGTGGTAATAACGTTGATCAGACATCATTACCATCACGAGCCATCAGAACTTTGGTATGACTTACCGTAATATAACCACGTTGATCAAGCATCATTATATTACATTAACTCATACCTCTATTCTAACATCACTTCATAAGGTTTAAGAGAATATAATCATGGAGAACCAAAAGGAATTTAGTCAAAAAGAGTTGGTGCAAATCTTCCAAACGTATGTGTCTCGCGAAAAACGAATGAATTGTAATTCACGTCAATGTATTCAAAAGCGATCGGTATTATCTTTAATGAGTAGTTAGTAATTATTATAGCAGAGGATAGTAATAAAATTAAGTGTAGTGTAAACGTAGTACACACACACACACACACACATATATATATATATATATATATATATATATATCACACACACACACATATATATATATATATATATATATATATATATATATATATATATATATATATATATACACACACACCTATATGGTCATGCAAACAGTATAACAGTTATCAGTTGAGTTATAGTCTAGACTCACTAATGCGTCCTAATGACTCGGTCAGACACATTAATGCAATTCCTAGAATAAACATTGAAGCGGATGTTAACTCTGGTCCCAGTGCTTGGCTTGAATAAGTATCAGAGAATAAACATGCTAAAGTGTCAACACAAAGGTTGGTGAGTTCATAGGTTTTTTTACAACGTATAAAATTTAAAAAAGTTTCATAGTTTCATACAGTTTGAAATAGTTTAAAACAGTAACATAAATATTAAATTCTCGAGTCCATAAACAGATCACAAGATCTCAACTTCATAAACAGTTTAGAAGTAATATTATTTCAAGCTTTCAAGTACGAAAATAAGGTCGTAGTTCGATATCAAGTTTGTAAACAGTTCCATGGTTTATAAGATTTTACAGTTATCAAATTCATAAACGGTTTCCATACAGTTTCAAAGTGTATATGTTTCATGAGCACTCGGTAATAACGCTTAACACCACATGTAGTATCCTACATGATTTCCCTTTACCCAATATTGGACTATACACTATGCTAAATGTATTGTGTCGAAGTAACTAGCACCATAGTTAAGGTAGGGTGAGGTTGTCAATCCTAACAGATCTGCTCTAGTGATTCGCACTTACATGTCACTGTAATTAATACTACCGAGTTAAGGGCTTTTTAGCATAAAACTTACATATAACAAACTTCGAAATGCATAAAGTGTTATTTAATAATAAGAATATGTTATAAAACAAACTTTATAATTAAAGCGTAGTAAAACAGCAGGCATGTGTTCTCACCCCAAAAATAGTTATAAATCATGTAAAAAGGGGCTATGAAACTCACTTATAATGAACTTTGAAAAAAACATAAAGTGTATTAAAATAATAAGCATGTTTTGAGAAACATAAAGCATGTCTCAAAACATTAAGCATGTATTCTCACCGCAAAATAATTAAAAAATGAGAAAAAGGGGCTACAAACTTACTTGTAATGCAATGCGGTGCGAGACTAGGAAGTGCGAGTTAGACAGTTTACAGTGATCTGGACTTGGAATCTAAATAATATTATAAGGTCAGAGGTCATACTATTTAATACAGTATTTAGTTTAGGTCTAAGATCAATTTCTTAAGTGATCTTACATGTCCATTTCGATTCTCGATTTCAAACGTTACATAGTTCATAGTTTAAGTGTTGACAATTTTGACTAGTTTTACCATAACTTTAGTCTATGTGTTTCTATCAATCTAAACATCCATTTATGATGATATTACCACCTCTGGAAAGCTTTTTTTAGTATGGTTTCCAACCATGTAATATTAGCTTCTACACTCAAAATAAAACTTGGTCAAAAGTTCATCCTCTTATAGGTGTGCAAAACTGCTCAGATTTACACTATAAGTTCCCATGCAAGTTTAAAAATAGCAAAATACATTTGTTTGACTCAAGACTTTTACAGAGGTTTTAGGACATATAATATTACTCATTTCAAAAGGAATCACCTCCAGGTCTTCATTAACCTAGTTTTTACAGATAAGGTTTTAGACCAAAATTTGATTACAACAAAATCTTATGTCAACTTGTTGAACTATTTCTCAATGATTCCTCAATGGTTTTTGGTCCTTCAACTTGCCATGTTTCCTTATTATGTCTACTTCTCAAATTAAAAGCCTATATTTCAAGATCTATCTTATAATTTGATTTTTGCATGATTTTTGGGCTCTTAGTCAGATTGCTTCAAATCTGGACCTTGGGTCACCAAATAAAAATGAAAAATACCTTTACAGAGGCTCAAGAACATATATATGAACATGGATTAAATTTATAAAGCCCAGATCTAAAGTCTAAGTTGATTTTTAAGTCATGAATTTCAAGTAGAAAGTTTGGACCGCTTCAAGATAAAACTATTTTATCTTTTTAACCACTTTAGTTCTTAGTTTAGGTTCATTTTAAGTCATTGGACATGTAGGAAACTTAAGGTTACTGATCTAATATCAAGATCAAGGCTAGCCATGTGATCATCATTAAGTGATTACACATTTTAGATCAAGCATTTACACCTTGAATACTCTTGAAGATGACTAGATTGAATGATAGAGATGAAGTATGGGGTTATACCTTGAAGAAGGTGGTCACTTAAGTGAAAGAAGATGATGAAGAAGGTGGTTTAGATCTTCAATTGAAGTGTGAGAGAGTGAAAGATGATCAAGTGAGTGAAGAAGAGAAGAAGTGAGGGGTTTATATAAGGAGGTGATGGCGTGAGATGGCACAAGGAGAGGAGAGGATGGAATGACTCACTAATTCTCAATTAATGATCCATGCATTCTTTAATCATTGTGTTTTGCATGCACATAAATATCTTGCATGGCTTCTAAGAGAAGTTTGCATGGGTTAAGTCTTGCATGAAGATATTTTAAGAAGATGATGGTGATGGTGGATGATTATGATGATGATGGTGGGAGATATTTTGTCAATTTTTGGTATATAAATGTACATGTACTCATATAGTTTAACTAAGATATAATCTAAGGTGTTAAATTGTATGTTTAAGGTTTAAAAAGTAAGCTTATATTAGGTTCTAATCAAGATTGGTTAAGGTTGGTTAAGTGAAAGAAATGGCTAAGTACACAGTTATCCCAACTAGGTGTGAGAATTCTTAAGTTTAGAGAAAGTCTTAACTTATGATCTAATGTCCAACTGAATTAATTACAAGTCTTTAATCTAAATACTTGATTAATAAGTTTAGTCATTAAGTTATTATATATAAAGGTATAGATTACAAAATCTATGGTTTATGGTAATAAGTTAGGGTTTCAAGATATTGTACAAATGTGCAAGACAACTCTCGATTAAACAAGACTTAATTGTAACTTTAGAGTTTGACATACCCTAAAAACAAACCAAGATTTAATTCATCAAAACTACTAGTTAAGTTGAAAATTCTAAGTCATGAAAGTTAGATTAAACAACCTGGTCAGAAAAGTTCGGGTTGTGACAGTTTGTTATGGATCTGATCAAATCAATTATTGTACTGATCTTTTATTGTATCTAGATTGATAGGTATCGAGAAATTAATAAATTTGGACTTTGATTTTGCTTGATTTCGTTATCGTATGCTCAAGTTATGATTAATCGAAGTTTCGTTAGGGTTTTGCATGATGTACGAATTTTCTGAGTTTTGTGCTTTGTGATTTAGTTATTGAAATGATAACCATTGTATTCCTTATTAAAAATCATGTGAGTCGGACTTAAGAATTGCGTTAAAAGCTTTTGGAATGCTCTTGGTTTGTCAAAACGAAGATTTGTGTTTTCTAATGAGCTGAAACTGTTTTCGTAGTCACGAGAAATTACCTAACATGAATTATAAGTTGATTGAGACTTTGATCTTTTGGAATATGATCATTTTTATGTTGCTAATCATGTTACACTTGTATTCTAACTTCTAAAAATGTGATATGTGTTTTACGTTACGCCAAATGACATGTCTGATTGTTGTTCAAAAACTGAAGGTCTGACTTTATTGAATTAAATGTACAAATTTTCTACTTGAAAGTCTTTGGTTAATTTACCACTACAACTTTGAAGTGTCTGGAGTAAGCTCCAATTGGCCGTTCGATAAAAGCTATTTTCTATTTTAAATGAGAATTTTTCTAAAACTGATGCGCATGCAGAAACTGATTTGGTAAACTGTAACTAGACCCTTTCTGAAACCTGTCTTGTAGACATCGTATGAGGCCCTAGCCAGACTTTTTGGAATTGTTTTTGAGTCTACTTGTGATGGAGTTTTCCATGTTGTCATGATTTATGTGTTATGATTTGTGCTCGTTGTTTCTAAGATGTGCGTATTTTCGATGCCATGCGATAAACTGCATGCATGTAAATTGACGAGCTTTGGGTGGTGTGTGAAATTGTGTCTATAATTTATAATGAAAAATACCGGTTAAAAAATTACTACACACTAACGGGCAGTGTACCCGATCGTGCAATAGTATAAAGTTGGTAAATCCGTATTCGTTCCAAGGACAGTTTAAACGTGAAAATTAAGGTTGCTACTAATGAAATTAAACTAAGTTAATCTATTAAAATGGAAATTACTAGATATTAGTTTTGTGTGGCTATTTAACGATTAGCCAAATCAGTAATGATTTTATTTAAGAACTGTTAGGACTCCGAAGTTGTATAGTGTTAATGTGAAAATAAGCTTAAATGAAGGTTCCTTAGAAGAGGGCTATATAAGGAACCTAAGTAGTCCTAATTAGATAGCCATTGCATTGTAACCGAGTTCTAGAAGCTGTGGAATGTAATTGTACCGATTCTCTCTAATACCGAGTCTCATGCTTACATACTGAATCTCTCTTTATCTTATCATTTCTCTCAATCTCAACATGATCTGACCTATCATTTGGTATCAGAGCTTCCAGGAAGTGATTCTACATCACTATATCGATCCAGAGATTGTAGATTACAGAATCTGATTACTCTCGGTATTTTGAATCACATTTGGTATCATCGAATTTGATAATCTGACGTTCAGATTCTTGTGATAAGTTCAGCAAAGGTGCATTAGGTATTTTAGAAAGAGTTTCTATCATCATTATAGCTTTTTAACTTCAATTATGGAGAATCAAGTTGATTTTAGAGTTTGTGGCTAAAACTCTCGATATTACTTAATTCAAGCTTGATTCTAGATTTTTGTGAAGATTTAAGGATTCAGTTGTGTTCGTGAGGTGTTAAATCACATTTCTGACGGTTCAATTTCTTCAATTCATTAAGTTTTGAAGATTTGATCAACACTCGGTATCGTAACTGTCATACCGAGTCTGCTTCATTACTTAAATTCATCTTAAGTGTTGCAGATTGTTGTGTGATTTTGATTCTATCACATTCGGTTTGATTATACGCAGCTAATTGGTGTGGTTTGAGAAAGGATTCTTTCATATTTCTAAGTTTTAAACTTAGACTAGGTATTGTCAACTACTACAGTTGACATTCGGTATCCTATACTTTCGGTATCTTTGATATTTTGTGTGATACTAACGTGTTTCCTTGTGCAGCAAGGTTACAGAATCTAATTCAAAAGGAGTGAATTGAGTTGGAACTTCAAATTCATACAGAATCTGACTACCGAATCAAATACAGAATCTGAGTTTCTGTATCACTTAATCCATTATTTTAAGTGGTTACAGGCTACAATTCTTGTGATTACCGAATCTATTCTGAATTTAGATTTGTGTAATACAGAATCTTTACCGAATCTACCTCATTTTCAAGATGTCTACTCAAGATACTTTGATCATTGGATCAGATTCCCGTCCTCCAGTGTTGTTTGATGGAAAATACACTCAGTGGCTTCACCGTATCACTCATTACATAGACTATAAGGGTGAGAAAGCAAAACACATTTGGGCTTCTCTGAGAGATGGTCCAGTTGTTGATTATCATCCGGATACTGGTATGCCAATTCCAGTCTATGAACTTTCTGGTGATAAGCGTGAGAGAGCTCAGGGTGACATAGAGGCAAAGAATATTGTTATGCAAGCTATCCCGTATGAATTTTTTGAAAATGTTGATAGCAACACAACAACAAACGATATATGGGATGAGATCAAACGATAGCAAGAAGGTTATGACATGTCAGACGTTACTAAATTGAATAAGGCTCTGGGATTCTATGAAGATTTCAAGCAGGAAACTGATGAACCACTCAAGGATACCTATCGTCGTTTCAATGGTGTTCTCAATGAGTTGAAAAGGTGCAAGATCATAAAAGTAAATGCTGAAGTCAACATGAAGTTTCTCAAAAAGCTCAATGCTGATTGGCTTCCTTATGGAACCATTGTTCGATCTACTAAAGAGATTGACAAGTTGACTATTCATGAGCTTATTGGAGTTCTTATGCATTACCAACCTGAAGTGTCTAAACTTCAAGAAGGAAGGAAAGAGTCTTCTCCGGGCGATCCACTTGCCCTAATTTCCAAAAAGAAGAGCAAATCGTTGACGTCTTCCAAAAGCTTGTCCAAGAAAGTGCTTGTTGAAGAATCAACTGATTCAGAAGATTTGAATCTTTCTGATGTTGATGATTCTCATCTTGAATTAGTCAAGATGGCAGCCATGTTCACAAAAGCCTTGAACTAACACAAGTTTAAAGGCAAATCAAGCAATCAATGCAAAAACTCGTCATCTTTCTCATACTACAAGAAAGCTGATCAATCTAAACAACAACGTGCTGATGATTCCAAGAAGGAAGATTCAATTTGTTTCAATTGTGGGAAAGCTGGTCATTACTCTCGTGAGTGCAAGATGCCTAAGAAGAAGGACGCAGCTTACTACAAGAAGAAAATGTTGATGGCTAAGATTGTGGAAACTGGGGGAGAGGTAAAAGCGGTTGATGATACTTGGTTTAACTGGACTGACGATTCAGATTCAGAGGTGGAACATGCAAATCTTTGCAAGGTGACAAAGCTCATCAAAGCTAAGGAAGCAATGGAGAATTCTGACTCAACATCCGATGATGATGAGGTACAATCATCTGAAATCTCACCTGATTTTATAAAAATGCAAAATGACTTGATAAAGAATCTGGTCTCAATGTCAAAAGAAGTCAAAGGCTTAAAATCTGAAAATAAAGTTTTAAAAGATAAAATAAAAATGAATGAGACCAGACCTTCCTCATCCAAATTGCAAACGGATGTGCAACAATTGACTCTCCAACTCAACTCTAAGGAAACTGAGTTGGAAGATCTGAAAAGATAATTCATCCAATTAAAGTTGAAAGAACTGATTATCGTTTAAAATCGGAACGACTTGCAGAAAAAGTTCAATTTTTAGAAAAAGATCTTTCTGATTTGAAAAACAACATGAACCCACACTTTCAAAACTAAACAAGAAAATCGCTCAATTGGAAAACACCATAACTGAAAAGAACACTGAAATTTCTTTATTGTCAAAAGAATCTTTTCAAATGAAAGCACAACTTGCTCGATATGAGGAAAAACTCTATCGAACAGAGCAATCCAAAGCTATCATGGATATGGAACTTTCAAAACAAACGATTTTCATGAATAGACCAAAAACGATTCATGGTGAAAAGTGGGGGTTGGGTTATGAAGATCCGAAAATTTTGGAAGATGCTTCCAAAAAGATTCCAGGATTATATCATTCTGATTATTTTCAAGATAGTTTACCATCGCATTTTGTACATGCTTCTGATGCTGATTTTGATGATATTATTGTAAATCATAAATCTAGGAAATACCATCAAATTAGCTTAATGTATGAAAAAATCAATGCTAAGATAGGTAAATCGAATCCTGATTTCTTGAAAAATCTTATTGAAACTGAAAAGAACATGCAACGTGAAGATTATGTGCCTAAGTGTAGACTGGTTTATATCCCAACACTCATGCTAGAGAAATACATTTTAATGCTTGAGAATGAAGTGTTTAACAAACCTAGTTCTAGCATTACTGCAATAGATGAGGTGTTTGATGAACCAATTTTTGATGTGAAACCAATTCTACCAACTTTACCTGCATGTCCAGATGATGTTTTCCGTGCAGACCTAGCACATGAACTAACTGTCTTCTTTGAGACATATTCTCTAGGTCAAAATTCTTTAGATGATAAAGTAGAACCTCAGGATGAACTGAACATTGAACCTTTGATAGATTTTGAAAGTCAACTTGATCCTTTGCATGATTATTACTTGTATTTTCCTGCTGTACGTAATTTGAATCGTATAGTAGCTCAACTTGAACATGAGAATATTGACTTGCAACTTAAGTGCCAATCATTAGAACAAACGCTTACTTTGTGTGATAAATTGTCTTCACTGCCTAAGAAAGAATGTACTTATGCTTTTAAGGAGGGTGAAGTGATAGTTTCTGCTGAAGAATTATGTCTTGAGATTAAAAGCTTAAAACAAAAGATAATTCAAATGAAACAGGCTAACACACTTAAGCAAACGTCTAATGTTGCAACCAATGTGCTTGAATGTACTGGTGGGATTACTAAGAAGGGGAAGGGAACAACAACATCTAAGGATGTAAAACCCATTACTATTCTTAAAAATCCTCTAAGTTCTCAATTTGGCAATCATGGTTCGAAAGTTGTTTCTACAACTCAGTATATTGTTAAAAAGGTTCATTCTCCAAATGGTTCTGTGTTAACTGAAAAGATTCCTATGATTCCTATGACAAAAACTTCAAAAGAGAGTCTTTTAAAGAAATCAGTTAAGTCCACAACACACACAAGTTCTAAACCTGATTTAAGTGAGTATGATACAAAAGAACGTACAATCAAATTGGAAATTCTGCAAAATCAGTCATCTCATGTGTCAACTGAAAAGTTTAGACGTCTAACTAACAAAGGTGTTTTTCGTGTCACAGGTCATAATCCAAACATGAATTACAAATCTGTATGGGTTCCTAAGTCCACGACTAAGAAAGTAGCAACCAAACCAAAGCAATCTGCTAGTCGGCCTAGGAAATCATCTCATGTTTTTCAATTTTCGTCTGTGAACAAAACATCTACTTGGAATAAATTATGTGTTAAGACTTCTGATAATGATGTAAAGATTGATATTGCGTATGATGCTTCATGTAATGTGGTTTTTAATGATGCTTTATTGTCTAAACTGCATGATGCTTTACGTGATTATTTCATCATTGATCCAAAGTTTGTTGTTAATCCAAAGTTTATTGTTGGTACTAACCGAAAAGGACCCAAAAAACTTTGGGTACCTAAACTCTAGGAAATTCACATTTACAGGGTTTCGACATCTATGTTTGGTATATCGATTTCGATTGTTCTCGACACATGATGGGCGATAAATCCTTGCTTGTCAACTTCATTGACAAATTCCTAGGAACGGTTACATTCGGAAATGATGAGATTGCAACAATAACGGGTTACGGAGATTTTGTGCAAAATGGCATAACAATCAAACGGGTTTCATATGTTGAGGCTTTGGGGTGCAGTTTATTTAGTGTGAGCCAATTCTGCGATGGAGATCTCAAAGTTTTGTTTGAACGTCGACAATGCTCGGTGCAAATCCACCAGAGGGAATGATCTTCTTGTTGGTAAACGTTGTGCTTCACTATATACTATTGACCTCAATGATGCACCATCACATGCAACCATGTGTTTGGCCACTCGTTCTACCAAAGAAAATTCATGGTTATGGCATCATCGGATGTCACACCTAAATTACAAGGGTATCAATCGACTAGTCTCTAAAGATTTAGTTGATGGTATTCCAACCTTTCAATATGATAAGCATCATGTGTGTCCATCATGTGCGATGGGTAAGCTGAAAAGGACTAATCATCTGCTTAAGCAAAACCCCAGTACTTCATCGTCTTTACAATTATTGCATATGGACTTATGTGGACCCATGCGTATTTCTAGCCTCGGTGGCAAGAAACATGTGCTTGTCATTGTTGATGACTATACCCGGTTTACATGGATTTTTCTTTTGCGAACTAAGTCAGAAGCCCCCGCCATTATCATTGAATTCATTAAAAAGATTCAACGCTCTTTTAACAAACATGTTAAGAGCATCAGAACTGATAATCGGACGGAATTTAAGAATGACCCGCTTCATAGTTATTTGAAAGACAAAGGCATTGAACATCAGTTCTCTGCTGCTCGGACCCCCCAACAAAATGGAGTAGTTGAACGACATAATCGTACGTTGTGCGAAGCAGCACGAACGATGCTTGCATACTCCAAATTGCCTCCAAAAATGTGGGGGGAGGCCATTTCAATTGCATGCTATACCCAAAATCGTTGTATTGTAAACAAACGTTTTGATAAAACTCTATATGAGTTATTATATGGTAGACGCCCGAATGTCAAATATTTTCGTGTTTTTGGTTGTATATGCTATGTGCTTAACGATTTTGACAGCCTCGGAAAGTTTGATCCTCATGGCGATCAGGCCATATTTCTTGGTTATTCCTTGAACAAAGTTGCTTATCGTGTTTATCATAAGCGGACAAAGATGATTAAAGAGAGCATTAATGTCAAGTTCGATGAATTTTTGGGAATGGCTTTTGAACAACTCAGTTTAAAACCCGATCCTAACCTGGCTATTACTTCTTCCGCGCAAAACTCAATTTTCTCGAAGAAGGGGTGTTCCTACGGTTACATCAGAGGAACTGGATATCTTGTTTGATAGTCTTTATACTCCTCAACGGGATTCAAATGTTCAAGCCGTATCGATTACACCATCACAGTCAACTACTGTGGAGACTCTTCAAAGTATTTTTGATGAAGATTCAACACCAACTGATTCACCTGTTGCTTCTTCATCCTCCCTCCAACCTCCTGTTACTGATAATCTTGAACCAATTCAAGATTCATCAGTTGATACAACTCCAGCTGTTTCTCCAGAAACTCTATTGAATCCATTAGATAATGTTACATTAGATCCAGCGGGTCAAGGCTCAACGTCAACAACGGTTGATGTTTCAATGGATACCACTGATGTACAACTTCTTCCACACACCCGATGGACTAAAAGTCATCCAATAGATCTTATTATTGGTGACGCATCTGCTCCAGTGTCAACTCGAAGGGCTACTCAGAATATGTGTCTATTCACAGCATTTCTTAGTAAGATTGAACCAACAACGATTGCTCAAGCTTTGCTAGATCCATACTGGGTAGTTGCAATGCAAGACGAGATTAATCAATTTGAATGATTGAAAGTATGGCGATTAGTTCCAAGACCAATGGGTCAACGACCAATAGGGGTAAAGTGGATTTTCAAGAACAAGAAAGATTCTGATGGAATTGTGGTTCGAAACAAGGCACGTCTTGTGGCCAAAGGATATCGACAACAAGAAGGCATTGATAATGACAAAACGTTTGCTTCGGTTGCTAGGATTGAGGCAATTCGTCTTTTCCTTGCATTTGCTTCTCATATGAAGTTCACGGTGTTTCAAATGGATGTCAAAACTGCTTTTCTGAATGGTTATCTTCAAGAGGAAGTCTATGTTGATCAACCAGAGGGCTTTGTCGATCCCATTAATCCAAACCACGTTTACTACTTGGAGAAAGCTTTATACGATCTGAAGCAAGCACCGCGTGCATGGTACGAGACCTTAACAAAGTATTTGCTAGACAATGGCTTCTCTCGTGGAACAATTGATACAACGCTATTCATCCGTAAAAACCACTGTCACATTCTCTTAGTTCAAATTTACATTGATGATATTATTTTTGGTTCCATGTCCCCGGCCTTATGCAAAGAATTTGGTGACCTTATGGCCAGCAAATTCAAAATGAGCATGCTTGACCAGTTAACTTTCTTATTGAGGTTACAAGTAAAACAATTACCAAATGGGATTTTTATCAGTCAAACAAAGTATATCAATGATATGCTAAAATGTTTTAAAATGACTGCTTTAAAACCAATGACAACCCCAATGAGGACTTTACTGGATGCTGATACTAATGGGTAACCCTTTGATATTACGCTTTATTGAAGCATGGTTGGTTCTTTAATGTATCTGACTGTAAGTCGACCAGACATTACACTTGCCGTAACTGTCTGTGCCCGCTTTCAGTCCAACCCTAAGAAATCTCACTCCAAAGCGGTTGTTAGGATTTTTCAATACCTTAAAGGTACACCTAACCTTGGGATCTGGTATCCTCATGGATTCGATTTCAATCTCACTGCTTATACTGATGCGGATCATGGTGGTTGCCATGTTGATAGAAAAAGCACATCTGGATCAATTCAGATGTTGGGGAATAGGCTAGTTGGTTGGTCATCTAAAAAGCAGAACTGTGTGTCTTTATCAACAGCTGAGTCTAAGTACATTGCTGCAGCTCACTGTTGTTCACAAGTTTTGTGGATGTAAACTCAACTCTTGGACTATGGCTTTAAGATTTCTAAGACCCCGATCTATTGTGATTCACAAAGTGCTATTGCAATAACAAGCAACCCGGTTCAGCATTCTAAAACTAAACACATAGATATTCGTTATCATTTCATTAAGGACCATGTAGAGAAAGGGGATGTAGAATTATACTTTGTGCCTACTAAAGTGCAATTAGCTGACATGTTCACTAAACCTTTAGATGAACTTAGGCTAAAATTCTTGATCAAAGAGATTGGCATGGTAGAGTATAGTGCTTGATATTCCTTAGATCTGTTGGGACTTATTTTTGGGATCTTGTGTTTAGGGGGAGTAGATACTTTCTAGGGGGAGCAACTAAGTTTCAGTGCTTTAGATAATTTTTCTTTAAGGGACTGCCTTTAGATTCATGATAACTTCCTAGGTACATTTGTTCAATGGTTACGCAAGGGGGAGGTAACTCATTGATATCCTATTTCAAGGGGGAGTTGATTCATTTTCTTGGGAACATAATCAAAATGTTGATTCACTTTCTTGTATATCACATTTTGAGGGGGAGAAAAAGGGAGAAAATGATAAAATTATTCAAAAATATTGTTTTTCAAAAGTGAATTCAAAATTTCTTTGTTTTTATCTGAAATAATTCACTATGGCTTGTATACATCTCATTATGCAACCCGTGTCAACAATTGGTATCACTGGAGATTTGTACTTTGTATAAAATTTAAAGTTCTTTTAAGTACAAATCTTATTTTAAAAAATTCATAAAAATTGGAAAAGATAAAATCCAAAAATATTTAAATTTTACTGAATAAATGCTATTTTTAGCATTTTACTGAGTCTGACAACCAACTGTACAGATTCGGTAAGTTCAAAGTTTTAAAAATAAAAAATTGTCTCAGAATTGTTTTTCATGAAAAGATTGAAATGGATTTCAAGAGGAAAAATCAATTTGTCAAGATTTGGAGTTAAATTGTTTATGTTTTGAAAAATTGGACTGAATTCGGTATATTAGGCCCATTCTGTAAAGCCCATTCGGTATTTTACCTTCGGTATCTATAAAAGGAGAGTCAAAGTCAAACATTACTCTTACTGTTATTAATTACCTACCGAGTCTGTTGATTATACCGAATCTGCCTAATTCTACCGAGCCCGTCATTCTGTTTCTTCAAATTCTTGGTAATTGTTCATTTTAATCAATGTTTAAGATATATAATTGTAGATCTGAGATAATTATGTTTTAATCAACCAGAAAAGTTCAAAATAACTGGATTATGACCTTTAATTTTTGAAATCTTGTTGATTATACCGAGTCTGAGTCGATTTCAATTAATCTTTGATTAAACTCAATTGATTTGGAAAATCAACATGAAATCTTGTCTAATCTGAGTTAAATTGACTGATCTATCATTTGACCTAGCCTGATTACATGTTTAATTGCTTATTTGATGGATTCTGTATCTACCGAATGTGTTCTTATCTTGATACCGAATTTGTTCATACAATTAACATGTTAATATGCTTGTAATTGAATAGTTGTTTGATCATGGTTGTGAAATTCCATGATATGTGATAGAATATGCATGTTTGAGTGACTTTCTGTTAATTGTTGAAGATACCGAATCTGGTTTTCCTTCTTGATACCGAGTCTGAAATTTGGTACCTTGAAATTTTCTGATTTTTATCTTCAAACACTTAACATGTTTATTCTATATTTTCCTGATATGAAAACTCAAGCTTATTTGGTTACAGAATCTAAAGTTTTCATAACTACCGAATCTGCTTGAATTGTGCTGAAGTTGACTAAGTGTTGTTTTGATTCCTTGTGTTATATAATTGACTTTGCATGATGATTTTGTACTAAGATGAATATCATATGAATGTCATGGTTGTCAATTATTTGTTCATATTTGAGAATAAAAGACTTTTATATTTGAAAAACCATAAAAATCTTAAAATTTAAAAATATAAAAAGGATTTCAAAGGCAAATAAGAATAGAGATATATGCTTTTTGTTAAATATCTTGTGGTCTTCTATTTCTTATTTATACAGCTAAATGGCGAACAATCACTTTATCAACTCTGAAACCAATATTCCCTGCAAATATTGGACTGCAATTCTAGAGAGGCATACTTTATGGCCTGCTCTGAGCTCCACAGTTAGTGTGCCAGAAACAGACTTGGATATTCTTAACAGATCAATCAGATTTGTGGAGGCCACACAACCAAATGCTACTAATCCACAGGGCGAACCAGCCAGATTTGAATTTAGGCTGAGAGGAGTACAAGGATTCAGGAGTATCACAAAAGCAGACTTCAGGAGGATATTCAGACTTCCTCTTGTACAGAATGCTCCTGCTTTTCCTGCTACTCAGCAAATGATGACTTCTGTCTTTGATCTTGGTTATATGGGAGCTACCAATGTTCCACCAGCTAAGTTTCAGAAGAAATATCTGCACTCAAGGTGGTATTTGATCTTCTCAATCATCAACAGATGCTTGTTGATGACAAGAAGTGGATCTGATAGCTTAACTGTGCCGATGCTCATACTTTTCTACTCATTCACAAGAGTAGAGAATCCTGATTATGCAGAACTTATATGGGATTTGGTTCAGGCACAGGTTGAAAAGCCAAGGGGTTCATACATCCCTTGCGAAAGGTTTTTCTGTATCTTTATCCATGATGCTATCAATGTTTGCAGAAATGCAAATATCTTTGTACCAGGTACACATGGATTACAGATGAAAAGGTTTGGAGAGCTGAAGATGAACACCCTTATGGTGTCTGATAATCAATTCACTGCGCCAATTCCAAATTGGCTAGTGAGGCTAGCTGAACCCCAAGACGCTTGTATGCGTTCTTATTTTCAGGCTGTAGGAATACCTCTTCCGAACCCGGTACAACAAGAACAAGTTGAACCTGCCGTGGTTCCAGCCCCAGAGATTGTAGAGGAACCTATAGTTGAACCACCCGGGCCAGCTATTCCTCCACTTAGGGTGAACCTCAAACGATCTAGGGTAGCACACCAAGCTCAACCTGTGAGGATCAGGGAACCTAGTCCAACTAGGATTGAACCAACCCTTTCCACAACACCCGAAGTAAGCAGTGACACTTCAGCAGCAGCATCTGAATCATCTCCTGAACATTCTCCTAAGAGAACTCGATACATGCCTGATGAGATGATTCAGACTCCGCCAACCCAACGAGTAACTAGATCTAGGACTTCGACACCCATCGTCCGCCAAACAGTTACTCCAACCAGTGGTGATACGGACCAAGACCTAGAGCCAATTAGGTCACCCTCACCTATCTCCGTATCACATTCAAGAATAATAGTAAGCCCTACGCTAAATGAAGCGCAAGCTTCGGTAGGCAAGAGATCTAAACGCACGGATGGTAAAACGACCACTAAGCCCATCCAATCTAAACAGGACTTAATAATAAATCCTACAAAGCAAGGTGCTTCGGCATCTAAGGAAGTAAAGTCTTCCTCTGCAGTAAAGTCTGCGTTGACTCAATCGATTGAGGAGACTCAATCATTGAAGTCCAGAACGGCCGAAGGGGAGCTGAAAAATCTTGAAAAGGCACCCTGCGTATCGGCTGGAAATCCTCTTGTACTTCAACGTACAACAGGGTCTCGAGGTCCAGCTTATCTTGATGAGGAAGATCTGCCGCGTCCCATGGAAACGAGTCAACATGACAATCCTTCGGGATATTTATCAGACTTCCAGCAGACTGTTCCCTTGGTTCATGAAAGTGATCCATTGGTTCAAACCACTTCTCTTCCGGATTCTGAATCTCAGGGTCTGGAGGAAGAGTCTTTAACTGAAAGAGATGTGCCACCTCATGGTATATCAATGATTTCAGGAGTCGGGGATAGCAATATCTCTGCGAGAACTAAACCGACGGGTAGTTCTACTACTCTGTCAGAGTCCCATGAGACCAAAGTCATGGAGGCGGATGCTTCGAAAGAAACTTCGCCGGTGACAACTCCGGTTGTTACCCAACCTCCATCAGAAGTGGATATCACGAATCTGACTAGTAGTATGTACAGCCCTACATATAAGAATAATACCGCACAATCATCCTTACCTGCCCTCACGGTAACCCAAACACTTCCACCGACATCGCCTTCAACAGTTGCTGCTGCTGGTGTTCCTATTGTTACTTTTCCACCATCACCTTCTCGTTTACCACTTTTCTATGAGGCTTTGGAGCAAGAATATTTCAGTCTTATGTTTTCTAGAGTCAATCTAGATGTTCTTCGAGGCACTTCGCTTCAAGCATTGTTTCGTGCTCGTGTTCGATATCCACTTAATTCTTGCTCTTCTCCGTTGAGTCCTCACCGTGATGATGAACATGACGATTCTGATCCTCAGAATAGCCATGAGGGGGAGATAGGAGTAGATGGAGAATATCTAACGGTAAATATTTCAACTAAGGCTGGTGGTGTAAGGTCATCATCAGCTTCACAAGCTCAACAAGTTCAGATGGAATCAGAAATGGTTTCTACACATGATGAAATTGATGATAAGGAGCCTGAGCAAGTTATAATTCCAATTGTTCATAATGAGGCTGATAGTGGACTGGTAGATGAGGATTTAAGCTTGAGTGATTTCTATCTTGAAGAGACGGATGACGATGGATTTGTCATTCTAAGCAAGTTATCATCAGTATCTTCAATTCTGGAAGATGTAGAGATTGTAGATGAAGAGAATCCTGAACCAGTAATAGAAAGTGATGATGAAATGGATTCTTCTGATGACGATGAAGACAATCTTTATGTTAATCCAAATGAAGGTGAGATCTTTGATCATATGGAAGATGATGATGCAACAAATCCTACTGGTCATTCATCAAATTCTACACCCTCATCGAGTTCAAATCCAACAAATTGCTAATGAAAGTTCAACTTCTGGTACACCTACATCAAGTGAAACAGTGAATTCCAGATTCAAATACAATCATGGAATATTCTTTAAGAATCAGGAGCAAAGATTATTGTTGGGAGTAGAACATGATTTTATTACGTTACGAAACACATTCATCGAGGAAAATGCTTACAAGATCTTCCGCATCAATGAATTACCAAGGAGTAAAAGGTTTACTTATATAGGTTCACGATTGCTTCCAGCAAGTGAAAGGAATTGGTATGAGTTTATGTGGAGAAAACATATCAACAAAGATGAAGATGATTTGTGGCTTCAAAGAAAATATCGTATTTCAGAAGTGTTGAATATTACTCGAGTCGGAGTAGAGATAAGCGAAAAGAAAGACCTCATCAGTCAGTTCCACGTTATTAGAGAAGATGAGAAAGAGTACAAGTTCACAGAAGCAGATTTTCATAATCTTGACATGCTTGACATCATTCACATCTACAACTACCTCAGTATCATCATCATTCGACCTTTTGCTAAGGCTCAAGCTTTGAAAGCTGTGAAAAGATACATGATGGAGACAATTGAACTGATGAGACGTGTAGATTTTCAAATAGGTCTCGAAGCAAAAAGGAAAAAGATTCGAATTACGTGTCCGAATCAATTTACAGAGGGACTGAAGGATATGAGGATGTTTCAAACGCAATTCGAACCCAAAGGGTTTGTTTTTGTAAATTCTCAAAAAGAAAAGGTGTTCATTCGTACTGAAGAGCTGAACAAATATTCAGATGGAACACTTAAGGCTGCACTAAAGTATCTTAAGATTCATCAAAGCAAGTTCCATGACATTGACATGATAATGGGTCTTAGAGAATTCATAAAGCATATAAGAGATCGTCTGAAACAACGAGTTCGTACAAGACAGTTTGAGATACTTCGTGGACAGAGAAAGAGAAGATATTTCAAGGAAATGGATGAATATCCATTATATGAGGGAGATCCAAGAAAAGCGTGGGGTGTCTGGAAACCTTCTAAACAAGTTTCAGAAAATCAAGTAGAAGTTTCGAAACCAGATGTCACACGATGGAAACTAACGTTTGGACCTCTCAAGATTTCAAAATAGGATTATGTTGTAAAGTTCACATTTAACACTAAGGGAGAGATTGTTAGGACCCCGAAGTTGTATAGTGTTAATGTGAAAATAAGCTTAAATGAAGGTTCCTTAGAAGAGGGCTATATAAGGAACCTAAGTAGTCCTAATTAGATAGCCATTGCATTGTAACCGAGTTCTAGAAGCTATGGAATGTAATTGTACCGATTCTCTCTAATACCGAGTCTCATGCTTACATACCGAATCTCTCTTTATCTTATCATTTCTCTCAATCTCAACATGATCTGACCTATCAAGAACAGAAAAGAACAATATTTTTGGTATTTTAAGATTTAAGCTTTAAAGCAATAAGCAAATAAAAATAAGATAGTTGTAATCAAATAGGAGAACGAATGCCTGTCAAGACCTTTTACACCTAGTATTGGATGCATTTAGATTAAGCCCCATTTATTATCTAACTTATGTGAATTATCTAGTCGGTTCATGATAATGCTAAAAACGAACATATATTTCATAGCATTATCCTTCAAGAAAGACAAGCTTTTAGTTGCAGTTGTTCTGTTTACAAGTTATAGTCGTTTAAATAATAAAAGGTGAAGACAAAAGACAGATTCGACGAATTGAAGACGCAAATGACCAAAAAGCTAAAAAGTACAAAGTACAATCCAAGTGGTTCAATTTATTGATGATAAACGTCTCAAAATTACAAGAGTATAAGCCGCGAAACGCAAAGTACAAGATATTAAATTATACGAAAAGGCGTTCGAAAATCCGGAACCGAGACATGAACCAACTTTCAACGCGCGACGCAATGGAACAAAAATTACAAGTCAACTATGCACAAGAGTATAATATAATATATAATTAATTATATATATTATTATATATTATATTTTTAAGCAGCCCACGTTTAAATCACTTTGGTGTGCTGGAATCCATACCTCCGCACTCGCGGAGCTGTGATGAAGAAAACCTCCACACTCGTGGAGCTCAACAGTTCAAAGTGGACCTATAAAAGGCCGCGCATTCTGATCGATTTCATATTCCTTTTCCTTATTTCTATCTACGTAAAAAATATATATATATAATTATAATTTTAATTTTAATTTAAAGTTTAATAATAATAAGGTTATGTTGGTGAATGTTTTAAGTTTGTAAGTCAAAATTCTGTCCGTGTAATGCTACACTATTAATAATCATTGTAAGTTATGTTCAACCTTTTTAAATTAATATCTCGTAGCTAAGTTATTATTATGCTTATTTAAATCGAAGTAATCGTGATGTTGGGCTAAAATTTAAGATTGGGTAATTGGGCTTTGGACCATAATTGGGGTTTGAACAAAAGAACGACACTTGTGGAAATTGGACTATGGGCTATTAATGGACTTTATATTTAATTAACTAAATGATATCTTGTTAATTTAATATAAAGGTTACAATTTGACGTATATATAAATAACCACATACGCTTAATCGGGTACGGTGGGCGGGATATCTATAAATACCAATAATTGTTCATTTTACCAGACACGGGGATGGATTAATAGTCAATGGACTCGTTGAAACAGGGGTGGATTACATTCAAGGGTAATTGGTGTGTTTGAATGCTGACCACGGTAGTGCATAAGAAGCATGTTGTCCCACCTGCTCGAGATAGGTGTTCCACCATGTTAACGCAGTACCTGTAAAGGTATGCGTAGCGTACTTTACCTTGTCTTCTTCAGTACATTTACTTATAGCAAACACCGATTCGACCTTCTTGGTCCACCTTTTTAATCCGATTGGTCCTTCGGTTCTATCGAATTCCAGAGGTTTACAGGCATTGAATTCCTTGTAGGAGTATCCTACACGATTTCTTGTGGAATTTGTTCCATTGCTGGATTCAGAGTTATTGTTATTTTGCATCGCAGCCTGTACTGCGGGTATATTTACAGCATGGAATGCACGGAAATCTTCCTCGCTCATATTCAAGTTCTGATGAGTAGTCGGTGCCATTTCCTTCAAAAATAGCCAAAAGAATTAAGCTAATCATATAGAATATTAAGAGTAGTATTTTGTAGCATAATATGAACTTATTATAAAAGTTTTTTCTTCATATTAGCGTTTTATAATTGTGATTAGGGTATTACCTACCCGTTAAAGTTCATACTTAATAGCTAGTACAAAAATTAACTACTACTATCAACATAATATTCTATCATGAAAAACTTTAATTCATTAACATTTCATGCTTAAATTTTCGATACAATATCATATAATCAAACGATACCGTTATTTTACATACAACAGGCACACGATGACCATAATACCAGGAAGCTGTTAGGACAATTCTAGTGAAACTCAAAGTGTTCAGTGAAGGTAATAAAGACACGTAAGTCATAAGACCAGAAACAAGTCATGCATTCGGGTTTCACTAGTACTATTTCCCATCCTTGATCAAGTGGGGAATAACCGTTGTGACCGTTGACAAGGCAGCACGTTGTAACATCATCAAAAGGACGGGGGTTATGTAATATCCAACAGCGCCGTAATAAGTTAAAAACCTTATCTCTTACCCCAACTACTGAATCTATCACTTGTGTGAATGTTTCATTAAGAAGTTGCAAACCGATGTTCTTTTTCTTAATTTAATGAGAAGCGAACATCACTAACCCGTAAACGTAACATGCTTCCTTAAGTTACATGTTTGAAGCCCTTTTTAATGAATGAAATCCTATATTGGGATATTCGGAGTCAAAATAGGCCCTCAACCCGTGGCGGAAAATTGCATTAGGGTTTCCCGCACACATAGCCTTATAGAAAATATGACGTAACTTAAGGTTTCCCCAATGCGATATACACCACCTATCGAAGGAAAGTCTTTTATGAACCAAGGCATGCCTGGAACTTCTTTCAAACGTCTTACAAACTAATTTTGCCATAAACAATTGAGCCGAGGAATCCTGACCAACTCTAGATAAGATTTCATCAATCATGTCCCGTGGTAGGTCTTCTAAAATATTCGGTTGTCTATCCTTAACGTCCATTTTGTATTTTTATACTGTAAAAGAGATGAAAAATTAGATCTTGTAAAGGATGATAGAATACAAACATTACAAGTAATTTTTACATACAGCATAAAAGTACAAGCACACTACAGTACACATATTACACAGCATGATTACAATTCTTTATTTCGACTCACTTGTTTCCTCCTCCTCAGACTTAGTTCGTTTGCTAATTTCCTAGGGATACATGGTGCTCCTCTAATATGAGCCATCATTTTCAAAAATGGTTTAGAAAAACCTGGTGGCTTAGATGTTCCCGGGTTATAGTTAAAATTTAAGAAATACTGGTGTTTACGGTATATCCCATCGGGATATTTCATGTTAACATAAAGTTTATCAGTTTTGGACTCAGGTTTCTCTATTTTGATAGCTTTTCCCTTATTATTTTCTTTTGCTATTTTAAATTAGGCCGAGGTAATTTCTATAACATCATCGGAATCCTCGTCGGGATCTGATTCATCAGAAAATTGGTAATTTTCCCAATATTCTGCTTCCTTGGCGGAAACACCATTGAAAATTTTTAACTTTGGTCCATTGGTTGAGGATTTTCTTTTATTTATCTGTTTTTATGTGGTTCTTAATATTTCCTCCTCCGAAACCTCTTCTTCCGGTTCCTCTTCTTCCGGTTCCTCTTCTTCATGTTCCTCTTCTTCCGGTTCTTCTTCTTCTTCTTCCGGAATTTGTGAATCTTCCTAAAATACATTCGACTCTTCATTATTATTAGGTGAGTCAATGGGATTTGTACTATAGGTAGACATCTATCACACAATATCAAACACGTTAAGAGATTGATATAGCACATAATATTTACATGTAAAAAAATATATAGTTTCCAACAAAAGTGTTAAGCAATCGTTTTTAAAGTAAACACGGTCGAAGTCCAGACTCATTAATGCATCCTAACAAACTCGATAAGACACACTAATGCAAATTTCTGGTTCTCTAAGACCAACGCTCGAATACCAACTAAAAGGTCTCGTTCATATCGATTATAAACGTTTCATATTAATTGGTTTCGTTGCGAGATTTTGACCTCTATATGAGACGCTTTTCAAAGCCTGTATTTGATTTTTAAAACAAACCATAACCTTTACTTTATCGATAAAGCTTTAAAAGACATAGCGTAGATTACCAAATAATGGTAATCTAAATTACAACGTTTACACACGACCATTACATAATGGGTTACGATAATATATTATAACAATTTATTTTCTGAATGCAGTTTTTCTTTAAACATTATCATACAAGCATGCTGACTCGAAATCTTGTCCTTAATTTAGCATGCAACAGCGGAAGCTCTTAATAATCACCTGAGAATAAACATGCTTAAAACGTCAACAAAAATGTTGGTGAGTTATAGGTTTAACCTATATGTATATCAATTTGTAATAATAGACCACAAGATTTCACTTTTCATAAACATCCATCTTATATCAGGCATTTCGCAAACTGCATAGAGATAAAAATTATTCATATGGCAAACACCTGGTAACCGACCTTAACAAGATGCATATAGAATATCCCCATCATTCCGGGACTCCCTTCGGACATGATAAATTCGAAGTACTAAGCATTCGATACTTTAGATGGGGCTTGTTGGGCCCGATAGATCTATCTTTAGGATTCACGTCAATTAGGGTGTCTATTCCCTAATTCTTAGATTACCAGACTAAAAAGGGTCATATTCAGTTTAATAATTCAACCATAGAATGTAGTTTCACGTACTTGTGTCTCTTTTGTAAAATATTTATAAAACTGCATGTATTCTCATCCCAAAAATATTAGATTTTAAAAGTGGGACTTTAACTCACTTTCATGTATTTTCACTTCTTCGGAAAAATAAGAATTGGCCACGGGTCGATTCACGAACCTATAACAAATATATACATATATATCAAAATATGATCGAATTATATTCACAACATTATTATTACATTTTGATGTTTTAAGTTGTTAAGTTAGCAGTCCAACGTTAGTAGTCCACAATTAGTAGTCCAAAGTTAGTAGTACCTAAATAAATATATTTTCTCGAATCAATCCACGACCCAGTGTATACATGTCTCAGACTCGATCACAACTCAAAGTATATATATTATTTTAGAATCAACCTCGACCCTCTATATGCTAACTCGAGCATTACCGCAATATAGAGTGACTTATGGTTATTCCAAATAATATATATATATATATATATATATGACGTCGATATGATATGTCAAAACATTGTATACGTGTCTATGGTCTATCAAGATTACATAATATATATTAGACTACATGTATAATACAATATAAGTTAGTTAAATTATGGTTAGTATAGATTTGTTATAAAATTTCACGTAGCTAATACTAGCAAATTTATCCAATTTTGTTTTACCCATCATTTCTTCGTTTCAAATCCATTTTGAGTGAATCAAGTTGCTATGGTTTCATAACGAACTGAAATTTATGAAACTAAACAGAAAAAGTATAAGTTTATAGTCGGAAATATAGGTTACAAGTCAATTTTGTAAGAGTTAGTTATTTCAGTCGAAAGAACGACGTCTAGATGACCATTTAGAAAAACATACTTCCACTTTGAGTTTAACCTTGATTTTTGGATATAGTTTCATGTTCATAAGAAATATCATTTTCCCAGAAGAACAACTTTTAAATCAAAGTTTATCATAGTTTTTAATTATCCAAACCAAAACAGCCACCGGTTTTGCTACGACGGCGTATGTCTGGTTTTACGATGTTCATCGTGTTTCCGGGTTTTAAATCATTAAGTTAGCATATCATATAGATATAGAACATATGTTTAGTTGATTTTATAAGTTAAGTTAGAAGGATTAACTTTGTTTGCGAACAAGTTTAGAATTAACTAAACTATGTTCTAGTGATTACAAGTTATAATCTTCGAATAAGATAGTTATATATATATATATATATATATATATATATATATATATATATATATATATATATATATATATATATATATATATATATATATATATATATATATATATATATATATATATATATATATATATATATATATATATATGATTACAAGTTATATATATATATATATATATATATATATATATATATATATATATATATATATGAATCGAATGATGTTATGAACATCATCACTACCTTAAGTATAGTAGGTAAACCTACTGGAAATGATGAGAAAATAACTTGAGCTTCAAAGGGTCTTTGATGGCTTGGAAGTTCTTGAAGTAGAATCATGACACGAAAACAAGTTCAAGTAAGATTACTACTCGAATTAAGATAGTTATAGTTATAGAAATCGAATCAAAGCTTGAATATGAATATTACCTTGAATTAAAAAGATAACCTACTGTAAATAACAAAGGTTTCTTGATCTTAAATGATTGATTGGAATGGATTAGAAAGCTTGGAAGTAGACTTGCAAACTTGAAAGTGTTCTTGAAGTTTTCTTGAGTAGTTGTTTTGTATGTTGATCTAAGTTAGGATTTTTGAACTAGATTGAGCTAGATTTTGATGAAGATGATGAAGAACACTTAGAAAAATATGAGATAACTTGAGAGAGAGTAATTTGATTCAAGAAAATTGAAATGAGAATGTGTTTGTGATGCTTGAAGTTCACGTGAAAATGGGGTGGCATATATGGTCACATTAGTTTGTAATTTTGTGTAATCATTCATACTAGTTGCCAAATGGTGGTTCCACATGTTTGTTGACTAAATGAGGGTTGTTAAAAACTGATAATTGAAGTGTATATACCAATAGTAAATATATTTAGAAGCTGTGTATTGTATGAGTACGAATACGGGTGAAACGAGTAGAATTGTTGATGTAAATGAATGAGAATGTAATTATAAGCATTTCGTTAAGTAGAAGTACTTTGATATGTGTCATGAAGTCTTTCAAAAGTGTATTAATACATCTTAATACACTACATGTATATACATTTTAACTGAGTCGTTAAGTCATCGTTAGTCGTTACATGTAAGTGTTGTTTTGAAACCTTTAAGTTAACGATTTTGTTAAATATAATTAATCCATTGTTAATATATCTAATGAGATGTTAAATTGTTACATTATCATGATAACATGATGTACTAATATATCTTAATATGATATATAAATATTAGGACATTATTACAACGATAATCGTTATATATAGATATTGTTTTGAATTTCTTAAGTTAGTAGTCTTGTTTTATGTATAAAGTTCATTGTTAATATACATAATGAGATACTTACTTATAATTTCATCATGTTAAACATATATATATATATATATATATATATATATATATATATATATATATATATATATATATATATATATATATATATATATATATATATATATATATATATATATATATATATATATATATATAATATGTCATATACAAATTATAACGTTCGTGAATCATCGGACAAACTGGGTGGTCAAACGTTAACACAAAATCCGTTTCAATTAATCAAGTCTTAACAAGTTTCATTGCTTAACATGTTGGAAACATTTATTCATGTAAATATTAATCTCATATAATATATAATCATGGAAAAGTTCGGGTCACTACACCACCATCATTCGGGTACGCCGAAACTGATGGCTCAAGGGCAGTGTTAGGATTTATGTTATAGCAACGTTACCTGAAACCGCAAAGAGTGTTAAAGAGCTATTCCGATTGCGCGGGTTAGCTGGTGCACTAATAGAATAAATGCAATTGAGAGTGATTTTTTGGTGAAGTGGGAGTGATTTCGAATTTTGATGATGTTTTCAGCTCAAGTTATATTTATTTATATATACATGTGAGCTTTTGTCCCTTAGTGCCATGTAAGGGGACAAAAGGACATGTTAGTACCATGTTGCCTTGCCTTTATCCTTTAGTTCCATAAAGCTGTAAAAAGTGCTATCATTATTTTAGTGCTGCCCCTTTTATACCCTGATGTCCTTTTCTGACCGTTATGCAAAGTCGGGATCGTACTGTACTGCCACAGGTGTCCTTTCTACTTTTGTGTCGTCATAGTATACTTCCTGCCTTGTTCATGCAATTTAGGTGGCGCCATGTTTAGATTGCGCGACCAACATTGAGGGTATGCCATTAAGGCATAATCAGTTGGCGTGCGAGCAAGCGCATTAACATGGTATTGCGTGATTACTATAGGAAGATGCGAGCCATTATGATGTTGTGCAATGGATGTGAAGCTATGCGCATCATTGGTCGTCATGTTGTGATTCATCTTCCCACTTTGAAGATGTATTCTCATTTGAATTTAATTCAAATTGACAGTTGCAGTTTTCACGAACGTAGGCAATGGAAGTCTTGGATTCATGTTCAATATTTGTCTGCCCATAGATGAAAACGAAAGAGTGAGTTTTGATTAGTGCTTTACCGTGTGAAAGTCTTGATTCCCTATTTTTTCAATAGAACAGTTTTGAAATTTTATGACTTCACCCCATTTTGATGCAATATCTTTGAATTAAATTTCCATCCAACAGGTAATTGGGAAACCTTTGATGTCAATCCAGACTAATCAACTAGATGTTGAATATTCCTCAGGATCCCAAGGTTGAATATTGTCTAGCCATAGCCAAAGAGGGTGTTTCGTGTCGTTAAGCATGTCTAGAGCTTCACTTTTGTCATCGTATATGAGCATAAGTTCGTATCCACCAAGATATTTGGTTTCAAAACCGATTAGATTTTTAGCATTGTAGATTTCATTGAAGTATTCAAGGTATTCAATTTTTTTGACCCCAGCAATAACAGCGTGCCCCAATAAGTCTATTAGTTTTTCATCATGGCTTGTTTTAATAATTGTGTAACAACCTTACTTTTTCCGTTACTATCGTTACTTGTCCGTTAAACGTTTAACGGTGATTACTTAGAATGCTATGTGTTTAATTGATTAAATGCATACTTGATCCTAGTGGATTACTTGAATTAATCTGATTATATTAATTAGTGAACTTGTTTCGAATAACGAAATACCTAGAAAATGACACGATTAAGATAATCGTCTAGAAAGCTTTTCAGTTTACGGAACTCAGAAAACCGATAAAATAATTATTTTTAATAATTATTGACTTTAAGAAAAACTTATATAATTTATTATTTATTTAATGAATTAAACCCGGTGATTGCGTTTCAACGACTAGTTAACGTTCCGGAGACCCGGTACGGTTAACGGCACTCGAAACGAACCACGCGATATCTATGGTCTCGGTGTCTTCAGATGGAAACAAAGAAAATAACATAGTCATGTAACATGGTACGTGGTGGTAATAAGGTTGATCAGACATCATTACCATCACGAGCCATCAGAACTTTGGTATGACTTACCGTAATATAACCACGTTGATCAGGCATCATTATATTACATTAACTCATACCTCCATTCCAACAACACTTCATAAGGTTTAAGAGAATATAATCATGGAGAACGGAAGGAATTTAGTCAAAAAGAGTTGGTGCAAGTCTTCCAAACATATTTGTCTCACAAAAAACGAATGAATTGTAATTCACATCAAATTCATAAACGGTTTCCATACAGTTTCAAAGTGTATATGTTTCATGAGCACTCGGTAATAACGCTTAACACCACATGTAGTACCCTACATGATTTTCCTTTACCCAATATTGGACTATACACTATGCTAAATGTATTGTGTTGAAGTAACTAGCACCATAGTTAAGGCAGGGTGAGGTTGTCAAACCTAACAGATCTGCTCTAGTGATTCGCGCTTACATGTCACTGTAATTAATACTATCGAGTTAAGGGCTTTTTAGCATAAAACTCACATATAACAAACTTCGAAATGCATAAAGTGTTATTTAATAATAAGATTATGTTATAAAACAAACTTTATAATTAAAGCGTAGTAAAACAGCTGGCAAGTGTTCTCACCCCAAAAATAGTTATAAATCATGTAAAAAGGGGCTATGAAACTCACTTATAATGAACTTTGAAAAAAACATAAAGTGTATTAAAATAATAAGCATGTTTTGAGAAACATAAAGCATGTCTCAAAACATTAAGCATGTATTCTCACCCCAAAATAATTAAAAAAATGAGAAAAAGGGGCTACGAACTCACTTGTGATGCAATGCGGTGCGAGACTAGGAAGTGCGAGTTAGACAGTTTACAGTGATCCGGACTTGGAATCTAAATAATATTATAAGGTCAGAGGTCATACTATTTAATACAGTATTTAGTTTAGGTCTAAGATCAATTTCTTAAGTGATCTTACATGTCCATTTCAATTCTATTTCAAAGGTTACATAGTTCATAGTTTAAGTGTTGACAGTTTTGACTAGTTTTACCATAACTTTAGACTAGGTGTTTCTATCAATCTAAACATCCATTTATGATGATATTGCCACCTCTGGAAAGCTTTTTTAGTATAGTTTCCAACCATGTAAGGTTAGCTTCTAGACTCAAAATAAAAGTTGGTCAAAAGTTCATTCTCTTATAGGTGTGCAAAACTGCTCAGATTTACACTATAAGTTTCCATGCAAGTTTAAAAATAGAAAAATACATTTGTTTAACTCAAGACTTTTACAGAAGGTTTAGGACATATAATAGTACTCATTTTCAAAAGGAATCACCTCCAGGTCTTCGTTAACCTAGTTTTTAGAGATAAGGTATTAGACCAAAATTTGATTACAATAAAATCTTATGTCAAATTGTTGGAACTATTTCTCAATGATTTCTCAATGGTTTTTAGTTTTTCAACTTGACATGTTTTCCTTATTATGTCTACTTTTCAAATCAAAAGCCCATATTTCAAGATCTATCTTATATTTTGATTTTTGCATGATTTTTAGGCTCTTGGTCAGATTGCTTCAAATCTGGATCTTGGGTCACCAAATAAAAATGAAAAATACCTTTACAGAGGGTCAAGAACATATATATGAACATGGATTAAATTTATAAAGCCCAGATCTGAAGTCTAAGTTGGTTTTTAGGTCATGAATTTCAAGTAGAAAGTTTGGACAGCTTCAAGATAAAACTATTTTATCTTTTTAACCACTTTAGTTCTTAGTTTAGGTTCATTTTAAGTCATTGGACATGTAGGAAACTTAAGGTTATTGATCTAATATCAAGATCAAGGCTAGCCATGTGATCATCATTAAGTGATTACACACTTTAGATCAAGCATTTACACCTTGAATACTCTTGAAGATGACTAGATTGAATGATAGAGATGAAGTATGGGGTTATACCTTGAAGAAGGTGGTCACTTAAGTGAAAGAAGATGATGAAGAAGGTGGTTTAGATATGAAATTGAAGTGTGAGAGAGTGAAAGATGATCAAGTGAGTGAAGAAGAGAAGAAGTGAGGGGTTTATATAAGGAGGTGATGGCGTGAGATGGCACAAGGAGAGGAGAGGATGGAATGACTCACTAATTCTCAATTAATGATCCATGCATTCTTTAATCATTGTGTTTTGCATGCACATAAATATCTTGCATGGCTTCTAAGAGAAGTTTGCATGGGTTAAGTCTTGCATGAAGATATTTTAAGATGATGATGGTGATGGTGGATGATTATGATGATGATGGTGGGAGATATTTTGTCAATTTTTGGTATATAAATGTACATGTACTTATATAGTTTAACTAAGATATAATCTAAGGTGTTAAATTGTATGTTTAAGGTTTAAAAAGTAAGCTTATATTAGGTTCTAATCAAGATTGGTTAAGGTTGGTTAAGTGAAAGAAATGGCTAAGTACACAGTTATCCCGACTAGGTGTGAGAATTCTTAAGTTTAGATAAAGTCTTAACTTATGATCTAATGTCAAGTGAATTAATTACAATTCTTTAATCTAAATACTTGATTAATAAGTTTACTCATTAAGTTATTATATATAAACATATAGATTACAAAATCTATGGTTTATGGTGATAAGTTAGGGTTTCAAGATATTGTACAAATGTGCAAGACAACTCTCGATTAAACAAGACTTAATTGTAACTTTAGAGTTTGACAAACCCTAAAAACAAACCAAGATTTAATTCATCAAAACTACTAGTCAAGTTGAAAATTCTAAGTCATGAAAGTTAGATTAAACAACCTGGTCAGAAAAGTTTGGGTTGTGACAGTTTGTTATGGATCTGATCAAATCAATTATTTTACTGATCTTTTATTGTATCTAGATGGATAGGTATCGAGAAATTAATAAATTTGGACTTTGATTTTGCTTGATTTCATTATCGTATGCTCAAGTTATGATTAATCGAAGTTTCGTTAGGGTTTTGCATGATGTACGAATTTTCTGAGTTTTGTGCTTTGTGATTTAGTTATTGAAATGATAACCATTGTATTCCTTGTTAAAAATCATGTGAGTCGGACTTAAGAATTGCGTCAAAAGCTTTTGGAATGCTCTCGGTTTGTCAAAACGAAGATTTGTGTTTTCTAATGAGCTGAAACTGTTTTCGTAGTCACGAGAAATTACCTAACATGAATTATAAGTTGATTGAGACTTTGATCTTTTGGAATATGATCATTTTTATGTTCCTAATCATGTTACACTTGTATGCTAACTTCTAAAAATGTGATATGTGTTTTACGTTACACCAAATGACATGTCTGATTGTTGTTCAAAAACTGAAGGTGTGACTTTATTGAATTAACTGTACAAATTTTCTACTTGAAAGTCTTTGGTTATTTTACCACTACAACTTTGAAGTGTCTGGAGTAAGCTCTAATTGGTCGTTCGATAAAAGCTATTTTCTATTTTAAATGAGAATATTTCTAAAACTGATGCGCGTGCAGAAACTGATTTGGTAAACTGTAACTAGACCCTTTCTAAAACCTGTCTTGTAGACATCGTATGAGGCCCTAGCCAGACTTTTTGGAATTGTTTTTGAGTCTACTTGTTATGAAGTTTTCCATGTTGTCATGATTTATGTGCTATGATTTGTGCTCGTTGTTTCTAAGATGTGCATATTTTCGATGTCATGCGATAAACTGCGTGCATGTAAATTGACGAGCTTTGGGTGGTGTGTGAAATCGCGTCTATAATTTATAATGGAAAATACCGGTTAAAAAATTACTACACACTAACGGGCAGTGTACCCGATCGTGCAATAGTATAAAGTTGGTAAATCCGTATTCGTTCCAAGGACAGTTTAAACGTGAAAATTAAGGTTGCTACTAACGAAATTAAACTAAGTTAATCTATTAAAATGGAAATTACTAGATATTAGTTTTGTGTGGCTATTTAACGATTAGCCAAATTAGTAATGATTTTATTTAAGAACAGAAAAGAACAATATTTTTGGTATTTTAAGATTTAAGCTTTAAAGCAACAAGCAAATAAAAATAAGATAGTTGTAATCAAATAGGAGAACGAATGCTTGTCTAGACCTTTTACACCTAGTATTGGATGCATTTAGATTAAGCCCCATTTATTATCTAACTTATGTGAATTATCTAGTCGGTTCATGATAATGCTAAAAACGAACATATATTTCATAGCATTATTCTTCAAGAAAGACAAGCTTTTAGTTGCAGTTGTTCTATTTACAAGTTATAGTCGTTTAAATAATAAAAGGTGAAGACAAAAGACAGATTCAACGAATTGAAGACGCAAATGACCAAAAAGCTAAAAAACACAAAGTACAATCCAAGTGGTTCAATTTATTGATGAGAAACGTCTCAAAATTACAAGAGTATAAGCCGCGAAACGCAAAGTACAAGATAATAAATTATACGAAAAGGCGTTCAAAAATCCGGAACCGAGACATGAACCAACTTTCAACGCGCGACGCAACGGAACAAAAATTACAAGTCAACTATGCACAAGAGTATAATATAATATATAATTAATTATATATATTATTATATATTATATTTTTAAGCAGCCCACGTTTAAATCACTTTGGTAAGCTGGAATCCATACCTCCGCACTCGCGGAGCTGTGATGAAGAAAAACTCCGCACTCGCGGAGCTCAACAGTTCAAAGTGGGCCTATAAAAGGCCGCGCATTCTGATCGATTTCATATTCCTTTTCCTTCTTTCTATCTACGTAAAATATATATATATATATATATATATATATATATATATATATATATATATATATATATATATAATTTTAATTTTAATTTTAATTTAAAGTTTAGTAATAATAAGGTTATGTTGGCGAATGTTTTAAGTTTGTAAGTCGAAATTCTGTCCGTGTAATGCTACGCTATTAATAATCATTGTAAGTTATGTTCAACCTTTTTAAATTAATTTCTCGTAGCTACGTTATTATTATGCTTATTTAAATCGAAGTAATCGTGATGTTGGGCTAAATTTTAAGATTGGGTAATTAGGCTTTGGACCATAGTTGGGGTTTGAACAAAAGAACGACACTTGTGGAAATTGGACTATGGGCTATTAATGGGCTTTATATTTAATTAACTAAATGATATCTTGTTAATTTAATATAAAGGTTACAATTTTACGTATATATAAATAACCACATACGCTTAATCGGGTACGGTGGGCGGGATATCTATAAATACCAATAATTGTTCATTTTACCGGACACGGGGATGGATTAATAGTCAATGGACTCGTTGAAACAGGGGTGGATTACATTCAAGGGTAATTGGTGTAATTGTTAACAAATTATTAAAACCTTGGACTACACGCAGTCGATAACCTAGTGTATTCATTAAACAAAGTATTAAGACCTTGTTACAGTTCGAATCCCCAATTAGTTGGAATATTTGACTTCGTTTATAAGGATAATTTGACGAAGACTCTCGCACTATATAATTATGACTGATGGACTATTATGGACAAAACCATATGGACATATCGAATAATCCAGGATAAAGGACAATTAACCCATGGTAATAAATTAAAATCAACACGTCAAACATCATGATTACGGAAGTTTAAATAAGCATAATTTCTTTATTTTATATCTCATCGCACTTTTATTTACTGTCATTTTATTTATTACACTTTTAATTATCGTACTTTTATTTATCGCACTTTTATTTATCGTCATTTACTTTACGCTTTAAATTAAGTCATTTGTATATTTAATATTTTACATTACGTTTTAATTGCGACTTAAGACATAAAATCGACAAATCGGTCATTAAACGGTAAAAACCCCCCTTTTATAATAATAATAATATTACTTATATATATATATATATATATATATATATATATATATATATATATTGATACAAATATAGTTTAAAATAAATGTAGCGTTAAACTTGGCTAGCTCCCTGCGGAATGAACCGGACTTACAAAAACTATACTACTGTACGATTAGGTACACTACCTATAAGTGTTGTAGCAAGGTTTAGGTATATTCACTCTATAAATAAATAAATAACTTGTGTAAAATTGTATCGTATTTAATAAAATTTCGCAATAAAAATATAACTATTTCGTATACACCTCGCATAACATCAAGTATTTTTGGCGCCGCTGCCGGGCAACTCACTTAACGCCAAAGTGAAACGCCATAAAAAAAAGAGATTTTTATTAAGTTTTAATCTATTTTTGTAAAAAATATAAGTTTTAAATATTAAAAACAAAAATATAAAAACATAAAAAAAGAAAAATATATATCTTTATTTTTAAGTTTATTAAAAAGTTTATATTTTTATTTATTGTGAAAAGTTATAAAAAAAATTAGTAAGCAATTTTTAATATAAGTGTTATTTACATTACATTTTCTATAAAATAAAAACTGAAAATAAAAAATTAAAAGTAAAAAAGTAAAAAAAAAATATATTAAACGTTGACCCTGCGTAATTTGAGCCTGCAGCTCGTTTGAATCTGCATACTCCGCATTCGCGGAGTTTTTAGGCAGAATACATCCGCACTCGCGGAGCATTCTGACATCTGCAACCTTGTACGCATTAATTACAGATTAGGGTTTAATTTAATTATTATTAGTTAACCTAATTAGGGTTTATATTTAATATTAATTAGTTATAGTTTAATTAAAGTTGTATTTTAAGTTTTAAGTGTTAATTAGTTTTATTAATTTATAAAATTAATACTTTTATAAAATAATAATATAAAAATAATATTTTTATAAAAATTGTATTTTTTATAACTTTAGTTTTATTTTTAAATTTTGTATCTTTTTAATCGTTTAATCGTAATTTGTATATTTATCGTTCGTAATTAGTTTTAACATTAGTTTTTGCCGTAATTATTTTTATTTCTAGATTTTTAGGCTTTGCCGTAAAATCCCTTAAGTGATTTTTCTTTAGACTAAGATTTAGGTGCTTTAGAATTTTGCGACGCCGTTTTAAGATTTTAGTACTTTTTAAGTTATTGCCGTTTTGGATATAGAATTCCCTTTAAGCTTTAATACCTTTAGACGTAAGTTTTAGTTTTTAGTTTTTAGACTTTTAAGTTTCGACGTTTTTCTTTCTTATTTTTATTTTTCGACCTTTTATTTTTCGACGTTTTTCGACTCGCTCTTTTTCTTTCTTATTTCTCGATGCTCTAGTTTTTAGGACATAGAATTTTCTTTATCTTCTTTAAACTTCGACGAAAAATTATTTTAAGTGGTTAAATTGATAGACATCCAAAATTTTCTGATTCGTAGTAATAGTTGGATTTGTTAGTGGCGAGTTGTGGGCTTCCGATTTAAAGGGTCCTGGCTACCTGCTGCATCTGTTGGCTATTTGAAACGTGGACAAAATCATAAAAGTCTATTAATTTGATAACTTATATAATTTTTTATCTTTATAACTAATAGGATATTCAGTGAATGCACCGAGCAAAACGTTCACCACCTTTCATACGTTCACCACCTGTAACTCGATCAAGACATCTAGCTAATATTTTCGCCGTTGATTTTTCTTTAGAATCGTCATCTAGTCGACCAAGTACTCCAATTCAAATTTCCGATAATCCATTTTTTGAACCCGACCTCACAATTGAGAATCCGAAGGATATTCATGGACAATTCAGAGATCCTGAACCACTAATCATTCCTCCTGAACCACAAATCACTCATCCAGAGATTGTCGAGGAAGAAACCATTAAATCAGAATCCTCTAATGATTCAGATTCAACAAATTCAATCATGGAAAATCTGGAACCTCTAAGTATGGAAGACCGAATGAGGGCTAAACGCACTGGACAAGGTCATGTAATTACTCAACCAGACATTAATGCACCAGATTATGAAATCAAAGGACAAATCCTACACAAGGTAACAAATCAATGCCAATTTAGTGGTGCGCCGAAGGAAGATCCAAACGAACATCTTCGAACTTTTAATAGGATTTGTACTCTATTCAAAATAAGAGAAGTTGAGGATGAACAGATCTATCTCATGTTATTTCCCTGGACTTTAAAGGGAGAAACCAAATATTGGTTAGAATCGTTACTTGAAGGAGCGATTGATACATGGGATGTCTTAGTTGAAAAATTTCTTAAACAATTCTTTCCGGCATCTAAAGCCATGAGACTTCAAGGAGAAATTGTTACGTTCATGCAAAAGCCAAATGAAACTCTATATGAGGCATGAACAAGATTTGGAAAGTTGTTGAGAGGATGTTGAAATGTCCCGTTCTTATTGATTAAAAACGTTCCATATTAATTGATTTCGTTGCGAGGTTTTGACCTCTATATGAGACGTTTTTCAAAGACTGCATTCATTTTAAAACAAACCATAACCTTTATTTCATCAATAAAGGTTTAAAAAGCTTTACGTAGATTATCAAATAATGATAATCTAAAATATCCTGTTTACACACGACCATTACATAATGGTTTACAATACAAATATGTTACAACAAAATAAGTTTCTTGAATGCAGTTTTTACACAATATCATACAAGCATGGACTCCAAATCTCGTCCTTATTTAAGTATGCGATAGCGGAAGCTCTTAATAATCACCTGAGAATAAACATGCTTAAAACGTCAACAAAAATGTTGGTGAGTTATAGGTTTAACCTATATATATCAAATCATAATAATAGACCACAAGATTTCATATTTCAATACACATCCCATACATAGAGATAAAAATCATTCATATGGTGAACACCTGGTAACCGACATTAACAAGATGCATATATAAGAATATCCCCATCATTCCGGGACACCCTTCGGATATGATATAAATTTCAAAGTACTAAAGCATCCGGTACTTTGGATGGGGTTTGTTAGGCCCAATAGATCTATCTTTAGGATTCGCGTCAATTAGGGTGTCTGTTCCCTAATTCTTAGATTACCAGACTTAATAAAAAGGGGCATATTCGATTTCGATAATTCAACCATAGAATGTAGTTTCACGTACTTGTGTCTATTTTGTAAATCATTTATAAAACCTGCATGTATTCTCATCCTAAAAATATTAGATTTTAAAAGTGGGACTATAACTCACTTTCACAGATTTTTACTTCGTCGGGAAGTAAGACTTGGCCACTGGTTGATTCACGAACCTATAACAATATATACATATATATCAAAGTATGTTCAAAATATATTTACAACACTTTTAATATATTTTGATGTTTTAAGTTTATTAAGTCAGCTGTCCTCGTTAGTAACCTACAACTAGTTGTCCACAGTTAGATGTACAGAAATAAATCGATAAATATTATCTTGAATCAATCCACGACCCAGTGTATACGTATCTCAGTATTGATCACAACTCAAACTATATATATTTTGGAATCAACCTCAACCCTGTATAGCTAACTCCAACATTCACATATAGAGTGTCTATGGTTGTTCCGAAATATATATAGATGTGTCGACATGATAGGTCGAAACATTGTATACGTGTCTATGGTATCTCAAGATTACATAATATACAATACAAGTTGATTAAGTTATGGTTGGAATAGATTTGTTACCAATTTTCACGTAGCTAAAATGAGAAAAATTATCCAATCTTGTTTTACACATAACTTCTTCATTTTAAATCCGTTTTGAGTGAATCAAATTGCTATGGTTTCATATTGAACTCTATTTTATGAATATAAACAGAAAAAGTATAGGTTTATAGTCGGAAAAATAAATTACAAGTCATTTTTATAAAGGTAGTCATTTCAGTCGAAAGAACGACGTCTAGATGACCATTTTAGAAAACATACTTCCACTTTGAGTTTAACCATAATTTTTGGATATAGTTTCATGTTCATAATAAAAATAATTTTCTCAGAATAACAACTTTTAAATCAAAGTTTATCATAGTTTTTAATTAACTAACCCAAAACAGCCCGCGGTGTTACTACGACGGCGTAAATCCGGTTTTACGGTGTTTTTCGTGTTTCCAGGTTTTAAATCATTAAGTTAGCATATCATATAGATATAGAACATGTGTTTAGTTGATTTTAAAAGTCAAGTTAGAAGGATTAACTTTTGTTTGCGAACAAGTTTAGAATTAACTAAACTATGTTCTAGTGATTACAAGTTTAAACCTTCGAATAAGATAGCTTTATATGTATGAATCGAATGATGTTATGAACATCATTACTACCTTAAGTTCCTTGGATAAACCTACTGTAAAATAGAAAAATGGATCTAGCTTCAACGGATCCTTGGATGGCTCGAAGTTCTTGAAGCAGAATCATGACACGAAAACAAGTTCAAGTAAGATCATCACTTGAAATAAGATTGTTATAGTTATAGAAATTGAACCAAAGTTTGAATATGATTATTACCTTGTATTAGAATGATAACCTACTGTAAGAAACAAAGATTTCTTGAGGTTGGATGATCACCTTACAAGATTGGAAGTGAGCTAGCAAACTTGAAAGTATTCTTGATTTTATGTAACTAGAACTTGTAGAATATATGAAGAACACTTAGAACTTGAAGATAGAACTTGAGAGAGATCAATTAGATGAAGAAAATTGAAGAATGAAAGTGTTTGTAGGTGTTTTTGGTCGTTGGTGTATGGATTAGATATAAAGGATATGTAATTTTGTTTTCATGTAAATAAGTCATGAATGATTACTCATATTTTTATAATTTTATGAGATATTTCATGCTAGTTGCCAAATGATGGTTCCCACATGTGTTAGGTGACTCACATGGGCTGCTAAGAGCTGATCATTGGAGTGTATATACCAATAGTACATACATCTAAAAGCTGTGTATTGTACGAGTACGAATACGGGTGCATACGAGTAGAATTGTTGATGAAACTGAACGAGGATGTAATTGTAAGCATTTTTGTTAAGTAGAAGTATTTTAATAAGTGTCTTGAAGTCTTTCAAAAGTGTATGAATACATATTAAAACACTACATGTATATACATTTTAACTGAGTCGTTAAGTCATCGTTAGTCGTTACATGTAAATGTTGTTTTGAAACCTTTAGGTTAACGATCTTGTTGAATGTTGTTAATCCATTGTTTATTATAACAAATTAGATGTTAAATTGTTATATTATCATGATATTATGATATATAATATATCTTAGTATGATGTATATACAGTTAAATGTCGTTACAACGATAATCGTTACATATATGTCTCGTTTCGAAATCATTAAGTTAGTAGTCTTATTTTTACATATGTATTTCATTGTTAATACACTTAATAATATATTTACTTATCATTTAACATAATTAACCAAGTGTATCAATATCTTAATATGATTCATATGTACCTAATAAGACGTTGTTATAACGATAATCGTTATATATATCGTTTTCGAGTTTCTTAAATTAATAGTCTCATTTTTATGTATATAACTCATTGTTAAAATACCTAATGAGATACATACTTATAATAAAAACATTTTAACTATATATATAACCATATATATGTCATCGTATAGTTTTTACAAGTTTTAACGTTCGTGAATCACCGGTCAACTTGGGTGGTCAATTGTCTATATGAAACATATTTCAATTAATCAAGTCTTAACAAGTTTGATTGCTTAACATGTTGGAAACATTTAATCATGTAAATATCAATCTCAATTAATATATATAAACATGGAAAATTTCGGGTCACTACAGTACCTACCCGTTAAATAAATTTCGTCCCGAAATTTTAAGCTGTTGAAGGTGTTGACGAATCTTCTGGAAATAGATGCGGGTATTTCTTCTTAATCTGATCTTCACGCTCCCAGGTGAACTCGGGTCCTCTACGAGCATTCCATCGAACCTTAACAATTGGTATCTTGTTTTGCTTAAGTCTTTTAACCTCACGATCCATTATTTCGACGGCTTCTTCGATGAATTGGAGTTTTTTGTTGATTTGGATTTCATCTAACGGAATAGTGAGATCTTCTTTAGCAAAGCATTTCTTCAAATTCGAGACGTGGAAAGTGTTATGTACAGCCACGAGTTGTTGAGGTAACTCAAGTCGGTAAGCTACTGGTCCGACACGATCAATAATCTTGAATGGTCCAATATACCTTGGTTTTAATTTTCTTCGTTTACCAAATCGAACAACGCCTTTCCAAGGTGCAACTTTAAGCATGACCATCTCTCCAATTTCAAATTCTATATCTTTTCTTTTAATGTCAGCGTAGTTCTTTTGTCGACTTTGGGCGGTTTTCAACCGTTGTTGAATTTGGATGATCTTCTCGGTAGTTTCTTGTATAATCTCCGGACCCGTAATCTGTCTATCCCTCACTTCACTCCAACAAATCGGAGACCTGCACTTTCTACCATAAAGTGCTTCAAACGGCGCCATCTCAATGCTTGAATGGTAGCTGTTGTTGTAGAAAAATTCTGCTAACGGTAGATGTCGATCCCAACTGTTTCCGAAATCAATAACACATGCTCGTAGCATGTCTTCAAGCGTTTGTATCGTCCTTTCGCTCTGCCCATCAGTTTGTGGATGATAGGCAGTACTCATGTCTAGACGAGTTCCTAATGCTTGCTGTAATGTCTGCCAGAATCTTGAAATAAATCTGCCATCCCTATCAGAGATAATAGAGATTGGTATTCCATGTCTGGAGACGACTTCCTTCAAATACAGTCATGCTAACTTCTCCATCTTGTCATCTTCTCTTGTTGGCAGGAAGTGTGCTGATTTGGTGAGACGATCAACTATTACCCAAATAGTATCAAAACCACTTGCAGTCCTTGGCAATTTAGTGATGAAATCCATGGTAATGTTTTCCCATTTCCATTCTAGGATTTCGGGTTGTTGAAGTAGACCTGATGGTTTCTGATGCTCAGCTTTGACCTTAGAACACGTCAAACATTCTCCTACGTATTTAGCAACATCGGCTTTCATACCCGGCCACCAAAAATGTTTCTTGAGATCTTTGTACATCTTCCCCGTTCCAGGATGTATTGAGTATCTGGTTTTATGAGCTTCTCTAAGTACCATTTCTCTCATATCTCCAAATTTTGGTACCCAAATCCTTTTAGCCCTATACCGGGTTCCGTCTTCCCGAATATTAAGATGCTTCTCCGATCCTTTGGGTATTTCATCCTTTAAATTTCTCTCTTTTAAAACTCCTTGTTGCTCCTCCTTTATTTGAGTAGTAAGGTTATTATGAATCATTATATTCATAGATTTTACTCGAATGGGTTCTCTGTCCTTCCTGCTCAAGGCATCGGCTACCACATTTGCCTTCCCCGGGTGGTAACGAATCTCAAAGTCGTAATCATTCAACAATTCAATCCACCTACGCTGCCTCATATTCAGTTGTTTCTGATTAAATATGTGTTGAAGACTTTTGTGGTCGGTATATATAATAATTTTGACCCCATATAAGTAGTGCCTCCAAGTCTTTAATGCAAAAACAACCGCGCCTAATTCCAAATCATGTGTCGTATAATTTTGTTCGTGAATCTTCAATTGTCTAGACGCATAAGCAATCACCTTCGTTCGTTGCATTAATACACAACCGAGACCTTGCTTTGATGCGTCACAATAAATCACAAAATCATCATTCCCTTCAGGCAATGACAATATAGGTGCCGTAGTTAGCTTTTTCTTTAATAACTGAAACGCTTTCTCTTGTTCATCATTCCATTCAAATTTCTTCCCTTTATGCGTTAATGCAGTCAAGGGTTTTGCTATTCTGGAAAAGTCTTGGATGAACCTTCTGTAGTAACCAGCTAGTCCTAAAAACTGGCGTATGTGTTTTGGAGTTTTCGGGGTTTCCCACTTTTCAACAGTTTCTATCTTTGCCGGATCCACCTTAATACCTTCTTTGTTCACTATGTGACCGAGGAATTGAACTTCTTCCAACCAAAATGCACACTTTGAAAACTTAGCGTACAATTCTTCCTTCCTCAATACTTCTAACACCTTTCTCAAATGTTCACCGTGTTCTTGGTCATTCTTTGAGTAAATAAGTATGTCATCAATGAAAACAATGACAAACTTGTCAAGGTATGGTCCACACACTCGGTTCATAAGGTCCATGAACACAGCTGGTGCATTAGTTAAACCAAACGGCATGACCATAAACTCGTAATGACCGTAACGTGTTCTGAAAACAGTCTTTGGAATATCATCTTCTTTCACCCGCATTTGATGATACCCGGAACGTAAGTCAATCTTTGAAAAAACAGACGAGCCTTGTAGTTGATCAAATAAGTCGTCGATTCTCGGTAGTGGGTAGCGGTTCTTGATGGTAAGTTTGTTCAACTCTCGGTAGTCGATACACAACCTGAATGTACCATCCTTCTTCTTGACAAACAAAACAGGAGCTCCCCACGGTGATGTGCTTGGTCGAATGAAACCACGCTCTAAAAGTTCTTGTAATTGGCTTTACAGTTCTTTCATCTCGCTGGGTGCGAGTCTGTAAGGAGCACGGGCTATTGGTGCAGCTCCTGGTACAAGATCTATTTGAAATTCAACGGATCGATGTGGGGGTAATCCCGGTAATTCTTTCGGAAATACATCGGGAAATTCTTTTGCAATGGGAACATCATTGATGCTCTTTTCTTCAGTTTGTACTTTCTCGACGTGTGCTAGAACAGCATAGCAACCTTTTCTTATTAGTTTTTGTGCCTTCAAATTACTAATAAGATGTAGCTTCGTGTTGCCCTTTTCTCCGTACACCATTAAGGGTTTTCCTTTTTCTCGTATAATGCGAATTGCATTTTTGTAACAAACGATCTCTGCTTTCACTTCTTTCAACCAGTCCATACCGATTATCACATCAAAACTCCCTAACTCTACTGGTATCAAATCAATCTTAAATGTTTCACTAACCAGTTTAATTTCTCGATTCCGACATATATTATCTGCTGAAATTAATTTACCATTTGCTAATTCGAGTAAAAATTTACTATCCAAAGGCGTCAATGGACAACTTAATTTAGCACAAAAATCTCTACTCATATAGCTTCTATCCGCACTCGAATCAAATAAAACGTAAGCAGATTTATTGTCAATAAGAAACGTACCCATAACAAGCTCTGGGTCTTCCTGTGCCTCTGCCGCATTAATATTGAAAACTCTTCCGTGGCCTTGTCCATTCGTGTTCTCCTGGTTCGGGAAATTTCTAATAATGTGGCCCGTTTTTCCACATTTATAACAAACTACATTGGCATAACTTGCTCCGACACTACTTGCTCCGCCATTACTCGTTCCGACACCATTTGTTCCTTTCGTTCTATTAACCCCTGGTCCGTAGACCTCACACTTCGCCGCGCTATGACCATTTCTTTTACACTTGTTGCAAAATTTGGTGCAGAACCCCGAGTGATACTTTTCACACCTTTGGCATAAATGCTTCTGATTGTTGTTGTTGTTGTTGTTGGGCCGTTTGTTGTAGTTGCGATTGATGTTGCGATTGTTGGGATAATTGTTGCGATTATTGTTGTAATTGCTGTTGTTGTTGTATTGGTGATTCTTATCACCGTTTTCCTCCCACTTTGTTTTGACTTGCTTCACATTGGCCTCTTCAGCAGTCTGTTCTTTAATTCTTTCTTCAATCTAGTTCACTAGTTTGTGAGCCATTCTACATGCCTGTTGTATGGAGGCGGGCTCGTGTGAACTTATATCTTCTTGGATTCTTTCCGGTAATCCTTTCACAAACGCGTCGATCTTTTCTTCCTCATCTTCAAATGCTCCCGGACACAATAGGCACAATTCTGTGAATCGTCTTTCGTACGTGGTAATATCAAATCCTTGGGTTCGTAACCCTCTAAGTTCTGTCTTGAGCTTATTGACCTCGGTTCTGGGACGGTATTTCTCGTTCATCAAGTGCTTGAATGCTGACCACGGTAGTGCGTACGCATCGTCTTGTCCCACTTGCTCTAGATAGGTATTCCACCATGTTAACGCAGAACCTGTGAAGGTATGCGTAGCGTACTTCACTTTGTCCTCTTCAGTACACTTACTTATGGCAAATACCGATTCGACCTTCTCTGTCCACCGTTTCAATCCGATCGATCCTTCGGTTCCATCAAATTCCAAAGGTTTGCAGGCAGTGAATTCTTTGTAGGTGCATCCTACACGATTTTCTGTACTGCTAGATCCAAGGTTATTGTTGGTGTGTAGCGCAGCCTGTACTACGGCTATGTTTGAAGCTAGAAAAGTACGGAATTCCTCTTCATTCATATTCACAGTGTGTCGAGTAGTCGGTGCCATTTCCTTCAAAATAGTCAAATGGAACAAGTTAATCATACAGAATATTAAGAGTAGTTAATAGTATTTCGTAGCATAATATGAACTCATTTATAAAAGCTTTTTCTTCATATTAGCGTTTTATAAGTTTAAATTCGGGTAGTACCTACCCGTTAAGTTCATACTTAGTAGCTAATATACAATTCAACTACTACAATTCTATATGAAAAACTGATTATAATAATATTTCGCGTTCAAACTTTTACACAATATTTTACAAACTACAATACCGCTTATTTTACATATAGCATGAAATATAGCACACAATAAATTTGATACAAGATGGCTGTGAAGATAATTCTAGCTAGTACACAAGTCGTTCAGCAAAGGCAATAAAGACACGTAATTCATACGTCCAGAAACAAGTCATGCATTCTGGTTTTACTAGGATTACTTCCCATCCTTGGTCTTGTGGAACATAACCGTTATGGCCGCTGATAAGACAGCGTGTTGTAACGTCGTCAAAGGGACGAGGGTTACGTAATGTCCAACAGTCCCGTAACAATCTAAAAACCTCATTTCTTACCCCAATTACCGACTCCGTCACTTGTGGGAACGTTTTGTTTAATAGTTGTAGCCCGATGTTCTTGTTCTCACTTTGGTGAGAAGATAACATTACTAATCCGTAAGCATAACATGCTTCTTTATGTTGCATCTTAACCCATTGCGTAAAATAGCATTTGGGTTCCCCGCAATATATGCGTCAAAGTAAACACATCGTAACTTATGGATTTCCCAATGTGATATCCCCCATCTTTCGAACGAACGCCTTTTATAAACCAAGGCATTCTTGGAACATTCTTCGAATGTCTTACAAACTGATCTCGCCTTAAATAGTTGTGCCGAAGAATTCTGACCGACTCTAGACAAGATTTCATCAATCATGTCTCCGGGTAGGTCTCTTAAAATATTGGGTTGTCTATCCATTTTGTGTTTTTATACTGTAAAATAGACAAGAGTTAGATTCATAAAAAAAATTACTTATTAATACAAGCAATTTTTACATATATCATAAAGCATAAGCACACTATATTACATATATTACACCACACGAATACAACTATCTTATTCTGACTCGCTTGTTTCTTCTTCTTCGGTTTTGGTTCGTTTTGCCAAGTTTCTAGGGATATATGATGTTCCCCTAATACGAGCCGTTGTTTTCCACATTGTTTTAGAAAAACCTGGTGGTTTAGAGGTTCCCGGGTCATTGTTACAACTTAAGGACTTCGGGGGTTGACGATACATATAAAGTTCATCGGGGTTGGAATTAGATTTCTCTATTTTTATGCCCTTTCCCTTATTATTTTCTTTTGCCTTTTTAAATTCAGTTGGGGTAATTTCTATAACATCATCGGAATTCTCGTCGGAATCCGATTCATCGGAGAATTGGTAATCCTCCCAATATTTTGCTTCCTTGGCGGAAACACCATTGACCATAATTAACCTTGGTCGGTTGGTTGAGGATTTTCTTTTACTTAACCGTTTTATTATTTCCCCCACCGGTTCTATTTCTTCATCCGGTTCCGATTCTTCTTCCGGTTCCGACTCTTCTTCCGGTTCCTCTTCGGGAACTTGTGAATCAGTCCACGAATCATTCCAATTTACATTTGACTCTTCATTATTATTAGGTGAGTCAATGGGACTTGTTCTAGAGGTAGACATCTATCACATAATATCAAACGCGTTAAGAGATTAATATATCACATAATATTCACATGTTAAAAATATATAGTTTCCAACAAAATTTGTTAAGCAATCATTTTTCAAGTAAACACGGTCGAAGTCCAGACTCACTAATGCATCCTAACAAACTCGATAAGACACACTAATGCAAAATTCTGGTTCTCTAAGACCAACGCTCGGATACCAACTGAAATGTCCCGTTCTTATTGATTAAAAACGTTCCATATTAATTGATTTCGTTGCGAGGTTTTGACCTCTATATGAGACGTTTTTCAAAGACTGCATTCATTTTAAAACAAACCATAACCTTTATTTCATCAATAAAGGTTTAAAAAGCTTTACGTAGATTATCAAATAATGATAATCTAAAATATCCTGTTTACACACGACCATTACATAATGGTTTACAATACAAATATGTTACAACAAAATAAGTTTCTTGAATGCAGTTTTTACACAATATCATACAAGCATGGACTCCAAATCTCGTCCTTATTTAAGTATGCGATAGCGGAAGCTCTTAATAATCACCTGAGAATAAACATGCTTAAAACGTCAACAAAAATGTTGGTGAGTTATAGGTTTAACCTATATATATCAAATCATAATAATAGACCACAAGATTTCATATTTCAATACACATCCCATACATAGAGATAAAAATCATTCATATGGTGAACACCTGGTAACCGACATTAACAAGATGCATATATAAGAATATCCCCATCATTCCGGGACACCCTTCGGATATGATATAAATTTCAAAGTACTAAAGCATCCGGTACTTTGGATGGGGTTTGTTAGGCCCAATAGATCTATCTTTAGGATTCGCGTCAATTAGGGTGTCTGTTCCCTAATTCTTAGATTACCAGACTTAATAAAAAGGGGCATATTCGATTTCGATAATTCAACCATAGAATGTAGTTTCACGTACTTGTGTCTATTTTGTAAATCATTTATAAAACCTGCATGTATTCTCATCCCAAAAATATTAGATTTTAAAAGTGGGACTATAACTGACTTTCACAGATTTTTACTTCGTCGGGAAGTAAGACTTGGCCACTGGTTGATTCACGAACCTATAACAATATATACATATATATCAAAGTATGTTCAAAATATATTTACAACACTTTTAATATATTTTGATGTTTTAAGTTTATTAAGTCAGCTGTCCTCGTTAGTAACCTACAACTAGTTGTCCACAGTTAGATGTACAGAAATAAATCGATAAATATTATCTTGAATCAATCCACGACCCAGTGTATACGTATCTCAGTATTAATCACAACTCAAACTATATATATTTTGGAATCAACCTCAACCCTGTATAGCTAACTCCAACATTCACATATAGAGTGTCTATGGTTGTTCCGAAATATATATAGATGTGTCGACATGATAGGTCGAAACATTGTATACGTGTCTATGGTATCTCAAGATTACATAATATACAATACAAGTTGATTAAGTTATGGTTGGAATAGATTTGTTACCAATTTTCACGTAGCTAAAATGAGAAAAATTATCCAATCTTGTTTTACCCATAACTTCTTCATTTTAAATCCGTTTTGAGTGAATCAAATTGCTATGGTTTCATATTGAACTCTATTTTATGAATATAAACAGAAAAAGTATAGGTTTATAGTCGGAAAAATAAGTTACAAGTCATTTTTATAAAGGTAGTCATTTCAGTCGAAAGAACGACGTCTAGATGACCATTTTAGAAAACATACTTCCACTTTGAGTTTAACCATAATTTTTGGATATAGTTTCATGTTCATAATAAAAATAATTTTCTCAGAATAACAACTTTTAAATCAAAGTTTATCATAGTTTTTAATTAACTAACCCAAAACAGCCCGCGGTGTTACTACGACGGCGTAAATCCGGTTTTACGGTGTTTTTCGTGTTTCCAGGTTTTAAATCATTAAGTTAGCATATCATATAGATATAGAACATGTGTTTAGTTGATTTTAAAAGTCAAGTTAGAAGGATTAACTTTTGTTTGCGAACAAGTTTAGAATTAACTAAACTATGTTCTAGTGATTACAAGTTTAAACCTTCGAATAAGATAGCTTTATATGTATGAATCGAATGATGTTATGAACATCATTACTACCTTAAGTTCCTTGGATAAACCAACTGTAAAATAGAAAAATGGATCTAGCTTCAACGGATCCTTGGATGGCTCGAAGTTCTTGAAGCAGAATCATGACACGAAAACAAGTTCAAGTAAGATCATCACTTGAAATAAGATTGTTATAGTTATAGAAATTGAACCAAAGTTTGAATATGATTATTACCTTGTATTAGAATGATAACCTACTGTAAGAAACAAAGATTTCTTGAGGTTGGATGATCACCTTACAAGATTGGAAGTGAGCTAGCAAACTTGAAAGTATTCTTGATTTTATGTAACTAGAACTTGTAGAATATATGAAGAACACTTAGAACTTGAAGATAGAACTTGAGAGAGATCAATTAGATGAAGAAAATTGAAGAATGAAAGTGTTTGTAGGTGTTTTTGGTCGTTGGTGTATGGATTAGATATAAAGGATATGTAATTTTGTTTTCATGTAAATAAGTCATGAATGATTACTCATATTTTTATAATTTTATGAGATATTTCATGCTAGTTGCCAAATGATGGTTCCCACATGTGTTAGGTGACTCACATGGGCTGCTAAGAGCTGATCATTGGAGTGTATATACCAATAGTACATACATCTAAAAGCTGTGTATTGTACGAGTACGAATACGGGTGCATACGAGTAGAATTGTTGATGAAACTGAACGAGGATGTAATTGTAAGCATTTTTGTTAAGTAGAAGTATTTTAATAAGTGTCTTGAAGTCTTTCAAAAGTGTATGAATACATATTAAAACACTACATGTATATACATTTTAACTGAGTCGTTAAGTCATCGTTAGTCGTTACATGTAAATGTTGTTTTGAAACCTTTAGGTTAACGATCTTGTTGAATGTTGTTAATCCATTGTTTATTATAACAAATTAGATGTTAAATTGTTATATTATCATGATATTATGATATATAATATATCTTAGTATGATGTATATACAGTTAAATGTCGTTACAACGATAATCGTTACATATATGTCTCGTTTCGAAATCATTAAGTTAGTAGTCTTATTTTTACATATGTATTTCATTGTTAATACACTTAATAATATATTTACTTATCATTTAACATAATTAACCAAGTGTATCAATATCTTAATATGATTCATATGTACCTAATAAGACGTTGTTATAACGATAATCGTTATATATATCGTTTTCGAGTTTCTTAAATTAATAGTCTCATTTTTATGTATATAACTCATTGTTAAAATACCTAATGAGATACATACTTATAATAAAAACATTTTAACTATATATATAACCATATATATGTCATCGTATAGTTTTTACAAGTTTTAACGTTCGTGAATCACCGGTCAACTTGGGTGGTCAATTGTCTATATGAAACATATTTCAATTAATCAAGTCTTAACAAGTTTGATTGCTTAACATGTTGGAAACATTTAATCATGTAAATATCAATCTCAATTAATATATATAAACATGGAAAATTTCGGGTCACTACAGATGTCCTCAGCATGGTTTAGACACTTATCAAATAGTATAAATATTCTATCAAGGATGCGATATTACTACACGAAAAGACATCGACATAGCAGCTGGTGGTTCCATTATGAAGAAAACCGCAACTGAAGCTTACAAAATTATTGATAACACTGCTTCCCACTCACATGAGTGGCATCAAGAAAAAGATATCGTTAGATCATCCAAAGCGGCTAGAGCCGATTCTAGCCATGACTTTGATTCCATTTTCACAAAGATAGATGCTTTCAAAAGACGAATGGAAAAGATGACTAAAGATATTCACGCAATACAAATTAGTTGTGAGCAGTGTGGAGGACCACATTTGACAAAAGATTATTTTAGTATTGAACAAACAATGGAACAAAGAGAGAATGTTTCATACATGAACCAAAGGCCTGGAAATAATTATCAGAATAATTATCAACCGCCAAGACCAAACTACAATCAAAATCAGAATTATAACCGAAATGTTCCAAACAACAACCAACAAGGTCCTAGCAATTAACAAGTATCTAATAATACTTACAACCAGCAAAGACCAATTTTTTCAATTAAACCACCACAAACCGATGATAAAAAGCCAAATTTAGAAGATATGATGTCGAGGCTCGTTGAATCTCAAATGTAGTTTTTCACATCTCAGAAACAAACCAATGAACAAAATGCCCAAGCATTTAGAAATCAACAAGCTTCTATTCAAAATCTGGAACAAGAAGTGAGTAACCTAGCAAGGTTGATAGGTGAAAGAAAATCGGGGAGTCTACCTAGCGATACAAATACTAACCTCCGAAATGAAACAGCTAAAGCCATTACCACAAGAAGTGGTATTACACTTAAACCACCTGAAATGCCTGTAATTTCTGATGACTCTATTCCTACTAGACAGGCACCACAACCGGGGCAAGAAAAGGAATCAGAATTGGTAGTTGAAAAGGTTAATGAAGATAACACAGTTAAGGCTAAACCTTATGTTAAACCATACTAACCACCGCTTTCTTACCCGAGTAAAATGAGAAAAGAAAGACTTGAAGCCGAGCAATCCAAATTCTTGGATATGTTTAAACAAATAAATGTAAATCTTTCTTTCATTGATGTGATTTCAGGAATGCCTAGGTATGCCAAATTCTTGAAAGATCTAATCACAAATAGAAAGAAAATGGAAGAACTTTCGGCTGTTACTATGAATGCTAATTGTTCTGCGGTGTTGTTGAATAAGATACCAGAAAAATTATCAGATCCAGGAAGTTTCACAATTCCATGTTTTCTGGGTAGTCTTAGTTCAATAGAAGCATTGGCAGACTTAGGTGCTAGTATAAATTTAATACCGTATTCACTATACGCTAAACTAGTCCTTGGAGAATTGAAACCAACACGAATAAGCATACAACTAGCAGATCGATCAGTAAAATATCCTAGAGGGATAATGGAGAACATGCTAGTTAAAGTTGGTACTTTAGTGTTTCCAGTAGATTTTGTTATTCTGGACATGGAAGAAGATTCTCGAGTTCCTCTCATATTAGGAAGACCATTCTTAAACACGGCTAAAGCAATAATAGATGCGTTCGGTAAGAAACTGACCCTAAGTATAGAGGACGAGAGTGTTACCTTTTCTGTTGATAGAGCCATGCAACAACCGCAATCTACAGATGATACATGTTATTATATTCAAACTATAGATTCACATGCAGAATTGTTAGAAGAATTTCCAGAATTGCAAGAAACAGGAGAATGTTCTTTAGGAGAAGGAACTGAACCAATTGATGAAGCTGAAATGTTAGCCGCACTCATGGCTACTGAATACGAACCAACAACAGAAGAACTTCAAATGCAAAAAGAGGAAGACAGATATCGATACAAATCATCGATAGAAGAACCACCGACATTAGAGTTAAAGCCACTTCCAAACCATTTGGAATAAGCTTATTTACACGATGAATCTGAATTACCTGTAATAATATCGTCTTCTCTTACGGAAAATAAAAAATCTCAACTCATTTCTGTGCTAAAAGCTCATAAACCAGCTATTGCATGGAAGATTCATGATATTAAAGGAATAAGTCCTTCGTATTGCACACATAAAATCCTTATGGAAGAAGGCCATAAAACCTATGTGCAATGCCAATGAAGACTAAATCCTAATATGCAAGATGTTGTTAAGAAAGAAATTATTAAACTACTAGATGCACGTTTAATTTATCCAATTTCTGATAGTCCATGGGTAAGTCCAGTTCAATTTGTACCTAAGAAGGGTGGCATGACTGTCATCAAAAATGAAAAAGATGAGCTTATTCCCACAAGGACTGTAACAGGATGGCGAGTTTGTATTGATTATAGAAAAAATTAAATTACGCCACCAGAAAAGATCACTTTTCCTTACCTTTCATTGATCAAATGTTGGAAATATTAGCCGGGAATAGTTACTATTGTTTTCTTGACGGTTTCTCCGGATACTTTCAAATTCCAATAGCACCCAAGGACCAAGAGAAAACCACGTTCACGTGCCTTTATGGTACTTTTGCTTACAAACGCATGCCATTTGGACTTTGCAACGCCCCTGCAACCTCTCAAAGGTGTATGATGGCGATTTTTCACGACATGATAGAAGAATGCATGGAAGTTTTCATGGATGACTTTTCAGTCTTCGGTGATACTTTTGAATCATGTCTAGTTAATTTTGAAAGAATGCTTATTAGATGCGAACAATCAAATCTAGTACTTAATTAGGAGAAATGCCATTTCATGGTTAAAGAAGGCATCGTTCTCGGTCATAAAATCTCAAAAGAAGGAATTGAAGTGGATAGAGCTAAAGTAGATTTAATTTCTAAACTTCCACATCCCACCAATGTTATAGGAGTTAGGAGTTTTCTAGGGCATGCCGGTTTTTACCGACGTTTCATAAAAGATTTTTCTAAAATTGCCAATCATATGAATAAGCTCCTAGAAAAGGATGCTCCATTCATCTTTTTGGATGAATGCATCAAATCTTTTAATATTCTTAAAGAAAAACTCACTAATGCGCTGATCATGATAACTCCAAATTGGAATCTACCATTTGAACTCATGTGCGATGCAAGTGATTTTGCAATGGGAGCCGTTTTAGGACAAAGGATTGAAAAACGATTTCAACCTATTTATTACGCTAGTAAGACGTTACAAGGAGCACAAACGAATTACATAACTACTAAAAAAGAACTCCTTGCTATTGTCTTTGCTTTTGACAAATTACGTTCATATCTCGTTCTAGCAAAAACGGTGGTCTATACCGACCATTCTGCTCTTAGATACTTATTTTCAAAACAAGATGCTAAACCACGATTAATCCGTTGGATCTTACTCTTACAAGAGTTCGATATTGAAATCCGAGACAAAAAGGGAGCAGAAAATCTCGCCACTGATCATCTTTCTCGTCTTGAAAATCCTGAATTAGAAGTTCTAAAAGAATCAGTCATACAAGATCACTTTTCTGATGAATATCTTTTGAAAATAGATTATAGTGAAATTCCATAGTTTGCAGACTATGCAAACTATTTAGTATGTGGATTCCTTGAAAAAGGGTTGTCGTACCAAAAACGAAAGAAATTCTTTAGTGATATAAAACACTATTTTTGGGAAGATCCACATTTGTTTAAAAGTTGTCCCGATGGAATAATACGCAGATGCGTATTCAGAGATGAAGCTAGTCAAATCTTAAACCATTATCACACAGGACCAACAGGAGGGCATTATGGGCCTCAACTCACAGCAAGAAAAGTCTATGATGCTGGATTCTATTGGCCTACAATTTTTAAAGACGCACACCTTCTTTGTAAATCCTGTGATGCTTGTCAAAGGGCCGGAAAAATAAGTCAACGTGATGAAATGCCACAAAATGTCATTCAAGTATGTGAAGTATTTGACGTTTGGGGTATTGACATTATGGGTCCATTTCCAAAATCTCATAATAATCTTTACATTCTCGTTGCCATTGATTATGTATCTAAATGGGCGGAAGCACAAGCTCTCCCAACTAACGATGCACCAGTTGTAGTCAACTTCTTAAAACGTCTTTTTGCAAAGTTTGGAAGCGAAAGCTTTAATAAGTGATCGGGGTACTCATTTTTGTAACAATCAACTTGAGAAAGTTCTCAAAAGATATGGAGTAACTCATAAAATCTCAACCGCTTATCATCCACAAACAAGTGGACAAGTTGAAAATACCAACCGAGCATTAAAACGTATTCTAGAGAAAACCGTAGGATCAAATCCGAAGGAATGGTCCATGAAATTGGAAGATGCACTCTGGGCTTTTAGAACAGCCTACAAAACTCCAATTGAAACCACACCTTTTAAATTTGTTTACGGAATAGGATGTCACCTTCCAATAGAAATTGAGCACAAAGCATTTTGGGCTTTGAAGACATGTAATCTTGATTTACATGAAGCCGGACGTCTACGGTTAAGTCAACTAAATGAATTAGAAGAATTAAGACATGAAGCATATGAAAATTCGTTAATATAAAGAAAGAACGAAGAAATGGCATGATAAAAGAATCAGAAGTTCAAAAGAATTTAAGGAAGGAGACAGAGTCCTTCTTTTCAATTCACGATTCAAGCTATTTCATGGAAAATTGAAATCAAGATGGTCTGGGAAATTCATAGTCAAAAGAGTTTTCCCATACGGAACAATAGAGTTAATAAATTCAAATGGGATTGAATTTAATATTAATGGTCACAGAGTTAAACATTACATACATGGTCCGATGGAAGTTAACAATGAAGTTAATCATAATTTCACCACTCAAGAAAACCCTCAGAATGAAAACATAAACATGTTATCAACAACATATGAAAAACCAAAATTGGAAGACGGGGAAGCTTCAAATTGGAGTGATGAAGAAGAATTCCTATACAAACCTCCCATTCCAAGAAACGAAGAAAAATGTGAACAAGAAGTTCAAGTAGAAGTGAAAGAACCAAGAAAAGATCACCCGGAAAAAGGTTAACTAACCAACTCTACTTACTAAAGTAGGAGACCCTGGTGAATTTATCATTTCTTGCTTGCTTAATGATGGTGCTATGTATAATGGACTCGCAGATTTAGGAGCAAGTGCAAACGTTATGCCTCTTTCCTTATACAAAAGATTAGGTGTGGGTAAATTAAGACCAACCAGAATAGGTGTTCAATTATTTGATCAAACCATTAAACACCTGGTTGGAATAGCCAACAATTTACTTGTTAAAGTGGGAAGTTTGACCTTTGTTGCAAACTTCATAGTTATTAATATGGAGGAAGACCTTGATATTCCTCTAATTTTAGGTCGCCCATTTTTAGCAACCACCGAAGCGTTCATTGATGTAAGAGAAGGTAGAATGACATTTAGAGATGGTGAGAAATTGGTTACCTTTGTGAACCGAAAGTTTAGATCTCCACCAACCAAAACTATTGAACCCATAAAAATGCCTATGTGTGGGGAAGATGAAGAAACACCTAATGATAACCCGATAACAAAGAACCCAGTTATTGATACGAAATTAGATGAACCCGTTTTCAACAGTTCAACGAAGAAACTTTATAAATGGATTCAAGATGCTAGGATTAAGGGAAACTTTAAGTTATGTAACCGATTAGTATCCAATTTGTCGCCTAAATAAAATGCAATGTTAGTTGAATTTGTGAAAGTTACAGAGGAAATAAACAATTGGCTTGAAGCAAAAGTCAGAGATATACAAGTTATTGATAGTCCAATTGAAAACGAAGTTAATCACAATTTCGACACCACAGCTAACTAAGTGTAGGGAGAATCAAGTCTTTTTAAGGATAATATATATTTCTGTTAGAGTTAGATTTTTTGTTTTCGTGTAGTTCTCGAGAATGGAATCCGAATGGTCTTTCCCTAGCAGACCCTAAAGAACTAGTCTTTTCCCTCCATTCTGAATTTTTATTTTTTTTAGGTTTTACGAGATGAAGAATTCCTTTGATCTGAAACATGGTCTACTACTACACGTTATGATTACTAAACGTAATAATAACATCTTTCCGAGTGAACTGGTATCATTCATAAGAGGAAAAATGGACGAAGTGAGGAAAGAACTCAGGAAGAATCATCATAAGATACATTTTGGTAAAGGAAAATCAAAATCCGCAACAAAAAGAAGAGCACGACACCTTGAAAGATGTCATAAATGCGGAAAATGGTCACACGAAGGTAAATATTCGAACAATCAAACATATTCAAATACCAAATTTATTACTCTATGCAGAGAAGGACCGTTCATATGTTTAGAAGAAAAGTTATTGAAGAATCGAAGTTACGCTTATTTAGCTATGGAAAACCAAATCACACGACTCTCCTATGAGTCGGCTAAAGCAGGTCTCTGAGAATTCTTTCTCATAGGTAAGTATGTACAGTTTTTATTACTTTTAACCTTTTGATAATAAATGCTGAATCATTCGCTATAAAGTATTAAATTGATATTCAATAAAATTAGGTATGCGAAACCGAAATTATTGATATCATACAAAAATTTATTACAACACTGCGAAATTTACCGTTTATTTATAAGGTATAAATATCTTTAATTAATTAATTCAAAATATTTCAAAAATTCGTCAGGAGTAAAACTAGGTAATATAGCCGAAATTACTTTACCCAAAAGAGGGGAGTATATTTCTGATAATATTTGATTGATTAAAGTGGGATAAAAGACCAAAAAGATTTTTAATTTTATTTTTACCTTGTTTTTAAAATTAATATATAAATATTAAATTAATATTGTAAATCTTTTAAATCAATATATTTAACTTTTTAAATATTTTAAAAATTAATATTTTCAATATAAGTTTGTAAATTTAATGTATAAAAATATTAATGATATTAATATGAATTTTTAATTTTATGCATTTTAAATTTAAGTTTGGTGTGAATTTAAAAACAAAAATGTACTTTATTTCATTAAGTTAAAAATATGATTTCTAAAATTCATCGTAAGTTGAAGACTAGGTCATGGAACCGAAATTGTTTTACCCGATGGCGGGGCAAAAAATTTTGTTATCATTTTTTTTAATATTATTGATTTAAAGTATACCAAAAAAAAATTAAAAAATTCAAAAATCTTTGCTTTTAAAATAATCGCTTTAAAAACAACAAATTCTAAATTTTGTCGAGGGACGGACTAGGTAAACATACCGAAACTACCTAAAGTAAAAGGAAACAAAATTTAAAAAAAAATTATTCATTTAAATTGTTTTAATAAATAAAGGTTTTATAAAAAAATATTTTAAAAATATTATGTATGTTTGTAGTTTATCTAATGTACAAAACAGGGTAAAACAGCGCACTTTTAAAGACTGACATTAAGTTCTGCAAAAGCTATTAATTTTGACGACAAAACGAAAAACAAGTGTGATGTAACAACAGACGGAATGAACAAATGATGTGCACCATTTATTATTCAACACAAACAACAATATGTTTGAAAACTTTGGTAAAATTTAATCATTTTTTTTACGCTAATCACCCTCAATAATTTAAATTGCTACTGATTTCTTGTAAATGAGGGCATTGCAAGATCTTAAGTGTGGGAAGGGGTTAAATTCTTTCGGATTTTTAAAAATTTTAATTTAAACACTTGGTTACCATTAAAAATACTAGTAACGCAGTAGTTGTATTAAAATCTAGTACTCTCTGATAATAAAGAACAACCCTAGTCTTATATACTGACTACCCACTTCTAGTAAAATTTAAAAAAAAAAAATTCAAATAAATGAATTCAAAATCATGTTTATACATATTTATGAACGATAAAACTAGGTGTTAATACCGAAATTATCATTACCTCATAAAGGACATAAATTGAGAAACAACCCTAAATGCTTGAATTCATTAAAAAATGGAATAGAGGAGAATAAAAAGGCAAAGAAAGAAAAATAAAAGCCAATACATAGATTTATAAGAATCGTTCTTTAATTCAAACATCAAATCATCATAAATTAAACGTTCTTTAATAAGAATTGTTCTTTAATTCAAACATCAAATCATCATAAATTAAACGAATAACTGATAAGTAGCATTCAATACATAGATTTATAAGTCTAGACAAACATTAAATAACTTAGCCAATAACCATGGCAACAAAAGAAATCAAGATAACAAATAATAAAGAAAACATTGTTTGATAATTTAGAATCAACCTAACACGATGAATCTTGATAACTGCTGAGATTGATCCTTGAAATCGAAATGATTGGAGCGTTAGAATGACCTTGAAATTCCCCAAAAGTGACTGGAAATCACCTTTAATGCTCTCAAAATCGGCTGCCAAAAAGATAACCCCTAGAATAAAAAACTGCACCCTTTTTATAGGTTTTAAAATCTGGCCGACTGAAAACGCGCGGTGCTCATTTAAGTGCGCGGCATGCACTTCCAAATAAAATTTGCTGAACAAAATTGAAAGATCCTGATCTGTTTGAAGCATATTTGCGCGGTGCGCACTCCCCAGCGTGGCGCACTCCCCTGTACACATCAATTCTTCCCATTTTTACTTATAACTCGACTAAAGCACAACCAAAGTCACCCGATAACATAGAAACTGCTGTAAACGCGCCATAAACACTATAAATCAATCAAATAACACTTCTCGGCTCTAAAATCAAAATCTTCCAAATAATCGCTAATAATAACCAAAACCGTATCCGAATGGACAAAAAATGACGGATATTGCCATGATAAATATACGAGAAATGTGCAATATCAAATCACCCCACACTAGAGTCTTGCTTGTCCTCAAGCAAATCCGACTCGAAAATAATCTTCTACTAAATGATAACGTCTTCATAAGTGTAAGTAGAACCAACGAACATGAAACAAAAGAGAAACTAGCGTGGGTACGGTTTGAAGAGAATATATCAACAATGTGACTTCCACTTGTAATCCCAAAATCTCCAACATCCCCAAATAAAGTATCGGCACAATGATAATAATTCGAACAAGTGTACCAAATATGTAATCCAAAAAAATGTAGAAGATCTCGAACCTGATAATGTCTTCAAATATATGAAACAAGGGATACAAGTGGAAGTCATGAGCCGAGAAGATGAAACAAGCAAACCAAAGAATCGTACGAGCTACCCCGCGATTGGTCAAACCAATGCCTCCCACGGTACCTAACATCGCGAGATGTCGGTAAGAAAATAATGTGCTTAGGAGAATACACATTAAGTCCGGATATCATCGATAATCATGAGGTAATCATCTAATCCGTTAAGTCAATTATAAAGATTGAAGTTCATCAGGCTTAAAAGCTGATTAATCTTTAAGGAGATTATCCTTCCGGGGATCTGATGAATCACTGACATTTTGGGTATCATGGTGCCCCCCCGTTTTATGAGACAAATCTCCCTCATTGAGATAAGTCTGACCACTAGCTCACTGTTTGATGCTGAGGCCCAGTGGATTTTCAGCCGATGTCAGAGAAGACTTTTCAAGACTGTTCATCAACCTACAGCTGGTCTGGACTACATCTTATGACATAAGTCATCAAATGTGTCGGTCGGGAGACTTGAATCCCTTAAGGATGGAATGGATTCATCCTATATGGTTAAATAAAGTGGTTGGATGCAACATTGTCCTTGTTAGGAGAAACAATGAGGATCGCCCTACAGCTGGTCTGGACTACATCTTATGACATAAGTCATCAAATGTGTCGGCCCGGTTTCGACCACAAGATCCAATCACCGTTCATATGTTTGACACCTGCCTTGGTGCAGGTGACCTACGTATGAACTTTTATGTTCATGTAGGATTTCACATTCAAAATAATGAACATGTTTTGAAAGTTCAAGACTTTCACCTCTAACAGTACCTCATCGTGATATGATGGGTAATGAAATGGTACAGCTTAAGAGGTATACGTACCAAGTGAAACGGTCGGAAGACTTTACTTCCTTAATGAGTGGATCTGACTCACTCGAAATTGCCAATCTATTTCAATTGAAACTCGGTTTGAAACATCTTTCGGAAGAATTTACTTCCGATAAATCACAAAAACCTTTGGGTGCCATAGCTTTTGGCTATGGGTTGTGTTGTCTAAGCAAACACAAGCACGTAGCTATTGTTCCTAAAAAGGACAACACTGGTGAAACTCAAGGCTCCTCTTCCCATAGTATCACACCATTAGATGATGTAATAATAAAATTGTATAGTTTCGGAAGTCTGCTATACCAAGTAACCAAATGTTTTGATCTGGCACGTGATTCGGTCACAATCACGCTATGCAATCACCGCTCTCTCACGATTTACACCCGTTTTGGCACAGGTGACCTACTATTGAGTTCTTCGAACTCGTAGGATTTCATTTCCAAGAAAATGAACATGTGGAACACTTTTGGCTTCTTTGAAGTCACGAAATATGCCATAAAATATCAAGCCATATCAAAACCAACTTTCATACACAAGGGTTTGGCCGAATTTTCAATTGTTTTTCTATTTTTTTTTATTTTTCTCTAACTTTTCTCATTTTTCCCCCCTAATTTTTTTCATTTTTTTTTCAACCAAAACTCGTGAAACGTCATGACTTTTAGATTCAAAACATACATGTTGATAATTCCTTAGAAAAACAACCCGAGAGATTTTACATTCCCACCCCACACTTGATATCAAGTAATGTTCCCATTACTTGAAATCAAAAACAGATTAAAATCGAAAGGGTTAGGTGAGAAAGAAAATAAAAACTTATCGAGTTTAACCACTGATCGCAGAATGCCAGTGACGGATGGCGCTGAACTGACTGCCAGCATAAGAACATTGTCTATTCCCGATCCTTACACCAATATCATCAATCATGCAGTTTTGCTGAACTTAATGCCAGACTTGAAAATCGTTTCACCACAAACCTAACAAACATAAAAGAAACTACATAAAACGGGACAAGGTGCCACCACCCGGTAACCGAAACGCCTTGTCCCCGAATAAGTTTACAGTACATAATTAAAGTAAATAAATATTTTAGTACAGAACTAAATAAAATGTTTTAAAACCAAATACAACATGCTCAACAGGAACGCAGGCCCTTATCCCTGGTAGTCATCAAACGGCCATCCGGAGGTTCCCGAACCGCTCCTGTTCGGACACCCGTCCGGATACTCCTGTTGAAACCTCAACTACGCTGTAACATCCCGCATTTTTCCGTTAAATTTAATTTTAACACCGTCTTTTTTTTTTAACATAATCTTCCGTATATAAATTAATGGTTTCCGTGAGTAACGTTCATTATATTCCCGCTATTTAATTTTGACATCACCCGTTTACTCGAGCGTTTTAAAAATATTCGATCGGTTAAATCCCGCACCCGCTTTGAAACTCGAGGGACCGGAGTTGCCAAATGGGCAAACTAGTTGACTAGGTCAACTAGTCAACCCATTTCTCCACCATTTCCATCAGCTCCCTCTCTCTCTTTCTCTCTAGCAAGAACACGCACAAACCCCAACTTCATAGAATCATCATCTAAATTCGGATCGGGAAGCAAACTTCAAAACAAATTACATATTCGTGATCCTCTCATCATCCTCTTCGATTTGGTACCAATTTCATCCATTTTGGGTAACACTTCTAAAACACTAAATTTCTCTAAATTCGTTTTATATACTTGAAATTGTGTTAGTTAGTGTCTATGGCTCGTGTGTAACATGAATATATGTTTTGTTTGCTCGATTTGTGGTTTGGAGTAACTAGTTTGAACATTTGAAATGGGTGTGCTAAATCCTTGATTTTGGATGAGTTAATGTTGTTAGATTGTTAAAGTGCATGTTTTAATTGTGTTACTAGTATCTTTAGCTTCGTTTTGATGTATAGGTTGATTAAGGAAACATCAAACTCATGACTATTGATTTTTGTGAATTTTCGTTAGAGTTTGATAAGCTTTAGATGAACTTTTGATGCACCAAATGCTATGAAATATTGTAGATAATAATTTCGTTGCAATGTGTGTATGATTACCTTCGAAACGGCATATCATACATGTAAATTGGTTGCCCGAATCATGAAATGCATATTTGGAACTTGAACCTTGATTATGGACGTTTAAATGCGGTTTTGGGGTGTGTAAGTGTTGAATTGCTTGATGAAATGTGTCTAGGTGTTTTCCTCGTCAAATTACCTTTCCGGTGATATAAAATACATGTTCTAATTGTTTGCGGTTTGTAATTTGGGTTGGTTTGATTGTTGGTTCGTGCACTTAGAAACAACAGGGCCTGGAAACCAGCCGGGACGCCGTCTAGCTTCTCGGGACGCCGTCCCAGCCTTCAAGCCGGGACGCCGTCTAGCTTCTCGGGACGCCGTCCCAGCCTTCAAACCGGGACGCCGTCTAGCTTCACAGGACGCCGTCCCATTTAACTAAAACTGGCTGTTCGCTTGGTCATTTGACATGAAAATGTTTGCTATGCTACGGACTTCCGATTAACATGAAACTTGGCCAACATGCTCATATATGATTATGTAACTTAGAAAAATTGTCGGATATCCAACCCGACCCCGTTGACTTTTCTGTTGACTTTGACCCGACCAAGTTGACTTTTAATCAAACTTAACCAAATATTTGTGCAATCGTTCTAACATGTTTTATACTTGTACCTTGCATGAAACATGACAATTTGATTCACATGCTATTATGATTGAGTCGTAACGAGCCATAGGACTAATTGAACACATTTCACCCGACCTTGTGTCGTAACCGGTTAATTGATATAACTTACTTGTTTAGGTCAAGGCTAAGCAACTTTCATGCACACGTTTACTTTGTGAAGTACATTTATACTCGTGCACTCGAGGTGAGATCATAGTCCCACCTTTTCAACAATTTTTATTCTTTTAAATCGTGGGCTGAGAAACATATACATTACATATTTATATACATTTCACATGTATATATACTTTTCATACTTTTATACTTTGAACACAAATACGAATACAAAGATACAGACGAGTTAGAACAAAAGTCCTCAATCCAATTATCATTAGTTCCACTTGCAGGGTGTAAGTGTAAGCGAGTGATTATGTTGTGTGGCCATACGGGTTTAACGAACCCTCATTCAGACGGTTCGCTACCGTTAGTGGATGAAATATAATTTCAACGTGCATAGTGTATGTTCTAACACTATATTCAAAATTCAGAGGGAAGATTCAGTTAAGTTTTGGTAATTGGGTGCTCGTGATACAGACAACATCCTTTGGGATGTATACGCTTGATATTCACTTTATACTAAATCTTGTGGTTTACAAACACATCTTTAGAGATGTATACGCCTTGATACTAAACCTTGTGATTCAAAATATACTTTTACAAATACATTTATGATCTCACCAACGTTTTCGTTGACAGATTTCTATGTTTTTCTCAGGTCTTGCACGATATGTGATACATGCTTCCGCTCATTATTTAATACTTGCATTGGATGTCGAGTATACATGCTTTTCGTGGAACGTCTTTTGACTTTACTTTAAACTGTGTCGCCTGGATTTCAATCGTACTTATAACGTTGTAACTTAACTTTTGGTTGAACAATTCTTGTAAACTTTGAAACAATCTTTATTTTGAAATGAAGGCGACATATTTTGGTCAAACGTTATCTTAAAGACTTATAATCAGGTAATGGGACCCACGTAGCCGACGCCGTCACTTGACGATTTGTCGGGGTCGCTACAGTTGGTATCAGAGCCTTGGTTGTAGGGATTTAGAGTTCATTTGTGTCCACCCCGAGTCATAGGGTACATAGGTGAATCTAGACTACAACCGGCATATAGACTGAAGTAGGAATTACTTGACCATTTGTGCATTTATACTCGAACTCTTCTATCATATCTAACTCGTATTCGATCTTGATCTTACGTTGATAAATTTTGTTGATGCGCCACCTTGACTTTATGAAGTAATGTTAAATGCACATGAGAATCAGGGTAATATAATTTCCGGGATTATATTACGGTGATTCACGTGGACGTTCCGACATTATGACATAAAGAATTTAGGGCGAGTCAAGGAAAATTTTCTCTCTATCCTTAATCCATACTCCGGTTAGTATTGTTGAAAATACTAACCAACGATATTCTTGTGTCTTGAAGGAACAATGGCTCCTCGTCGTGTACGCCGCAATGAAACTCCCGAACAAGCTCTCGAACGGATGATAGCTACCGCCGTAGATGCGGCCATGGCCGGTCACTCATCTAACAACAATAATAATAACAACCACAACAACAACAACAACGACAACAACAATGGAGCCGGAAACTCAAACGAGGGATGCTCCTATAAAGCTTTCATGGGGTGCAAACCTCATACTTTTGATGGAACCGGGGGACCGGTCGTGCTCACCCGATGGTTTGAGCAAACGGAAGCCGTCTTTAGCATAAGCGGTTGTCGGGACCAAGACAAGGTCAAATACTCCACTCACACTTTCTCCGGAATTGCTCTAACATGGTGGAACACCTATGTTAAATCGGTGGGTACCGATGAAGCTCATGCCCTCTCTTGGGCCGATCTAAAGGAAAAGATGATTGTTGAATATTTTCCGCGCGAAGAAACCCGAAAGCTCGAGGAAGAACTAAGAGCTTTGAAAGCGGTCGGAAACGATCTTAAGGCTTATAATCAACGCTTCGCCGAACTATCCTTGATGTGTCCTAATCTTGTTAACCCCGAATCTCAAAGGATTGAGCTCTACATGCTCGGTCTCCCAAAAAGCATCAAACAAGGGGTGATGTCATCCAAACCCACTACTCATCAAGCCGCTATGAACATGGCTCGCCAACTAATTGAAACGGTTGACGAAATCGTAGTTCCGGCACCTAAGGCCGAGGATAAATCGGGCGGCAACAAAAGGAAGTGGGAACCCTCTCAATCAAGCAACAACAACTTTGCTAAGAAGCCTTACACCTCCGACGGCAAGAAAGGTTATACCGGACACCTACCGTATTGTAACGAGTGCTACAAACATCATTTAGGCGAATGTGGCAAACCATTTTGCTTGAAGTGTCAAAGAAGTGGCCATGTAGCCCACGATTGTAGGAATACCGCTCCCGTCGCCCAAAAGGAGCACAATGCACCCAAGACGGGTGTTTGTTTTGAATGTGGCCAACCGGGTCATTTTAGGAATGCGTGCCCAAATAAGAAAATCAACCCCAACGCACGCCGTTAAACTTTCAACATCAACGCCTAGGATGCCCGAGACGACGATGGACTAGTCACGGGTATGTTTGTTCTCGAAATTCTAACGTTTCATGTTTATTCGATTCGGTTACCGTTAGACATTTTATAAACAAGTCTTTGACTCGTGCTCTTTACATTCCACTTTTTCCCTAGATACTACTTAGACGATTTAAGTGACCAACGGAAAATATTGTGTGCCTATAAATTTTATTGGAGGATATACGTTAAGACTTTTGACTTGACACCTATAGAACTAGGGAGCTCGAAAAAAAAAAAAAAAAAAAAAAAAAAAAAAAAATGTTTCCCCATCATCTTGTATAGATTATCGTGAACTGAGAAATTTTCGGTTGGAAACCGATACCCTCTCCCTCGCATCCATGACCTCATGACTTCTTGCATGAATCCCGTGTGTATACCAAAACGACCTCCGTTCCAGTTATCATCAATTGGGGGTTAAGGGAGACGATGTCTCCTGAGTCTTTTCCGAACTCGCAACGTTAGTTGTAAATCCCTCTTAGTACCATTCGATTTATCCAAGGCTCGTCCGTATTCATGAACCTCCTAAACCACGTATGCAACTTATCTAGACAAATCTGTTATCACATTTATAGATGACATCTTAACTTATTTAAGTAAAGAAGGGAAACGAACAACATCACCATCTTACGCTCGAACTTTTGAGAAAAGAGCAACTCTATACCAAATTCTCCGAGTGAGAATTTCTGTTGAACGAAGTCCAATTTTCTAGACCATGATGTTAATGGTCAAGGCATTACAATCAATCTCGAAATCAAGCCACATGTAATCAGGAAACTCTACCAACTCGGACTTGTATTCGTAAAAAAAAAAAAAAAAAAAAAAATCTTAGATCTCGTCTGTTATTACCGAAGATTCATTTCTGACTTTTCTCGTGTTACACGACTTTTAAACTCGTTAACTCACTAAGGAAAACTTTAAACCTCTCCGTGTTCGCACCTTGAGCGTGATACTTCACACCAACATTTCTAGTTAAAAATCGTATAGCAACAGATGGAACTCAAACATGGAAATATTTCTACTTGAACGCCGAAAGGCATACTCTCTCGACTCAAAAAAAAAAAAAAAAAAAAAAAAAAAAAAATCAACCTAACTAAAATTCGTTATTTTGCACGAAGAATTCGAATACTAAATTGTGGATCCGATCAATTTTCTCGTCATCCCGTACCACACTACCTACCTCTGTTATTTCACCGTCACCGTCTAATATTACTGGAATTTAAGATAACACACAATCCAACGATACATCACTCTTATTTGACATAACGTCCTTGTGTTTCTGATAATCGGCCAACTACTATTCAACCCCGAACTATACAATTACGTGTACTATCTTGTTTCTCTTCCAGACTTCAATTTTCGACAACTAGAGGCGCGTTATGGCAACCTCGAGATGTAAGCTCATCCTATTCTAAGTCCTCAATTCACTCCTATCTTTATCGCTCGCATTTTCGTTTAAAGAAACTCCTTGTAACATTTCTCCATGGATAGAGAAATTCCTCATATTACATTAGTATTCGCCATGAGGGTGAATAGTCCTAACGAACATTTTTCGAACCCTAACTAACTTGTTCAAACGTATCTTAAGAGATTCTATTCCAACACGGTGTATCCTTGTCAATTATTCCGTATCGAAATACTCGTTTCACTTCTAATTTTACAAGGAACCTTGGGAACCCGCTTAGACATGAGTACCGCGTATCATCCAAAACCCGACGGACCGAACAAACATACGATTTAAGTCTTGAAAACCATAATACGAATTTGTATTACCAACTTCAAATTTACTTGAGAAAAGTATTTTCCTTAACCGAATCCTCATACTACAATGATTTTCATTCGAGTTTTAACGTCACACCTTTTGAAACCACATGTGACCGGAAACGTCATTCTCCTTTGTCGAACCAAGTAAACGATGATCAATTCACCGGGGCCGAGGTTATTCATGAGCAACCGAGAAAATTTATTCATATTCAGGTAAAACCCTACGCGACTCGTAATCACCAAGAGCTACGCCGATGTTAGACGTAAACATTTCAAATTCCACGTGGGAAACCGCGTCACGTTAAGAGTCGCACCTTGGAAAGGTGCAATCCGTTTCGGGAAACGTAGGAAGCTAAATCCGCGATATTTTGATCCTTTAAATTCTTGGGGTGTTTTGGACCCGTCGCTAACCGTTTAGACTTTTCCTACTCATTTTGGGTCTCCGTTTATCCTACATTCGATGTATCAACTCAAAGACGTGTTTTGCGAAACGAGAACTTGTTATCCCCTTTGATGAACTCACTATCGACGATAACCCTCACTTCCTAGGAGGACCGGTTGAAACCATAAATCGTGAAGCCAAACCTTAAAACATCGTATGATCCCGACCATCAAAATTCGTTGAAATACCCTAGAACGTACTTCTCCCTCACTCGTAGAATTGGCAACGCAAGAGCTCGAGGAAGAAACAACGACTACTACTTCCAACTAAATTTCGGGACGAAATTTCTTTTGAGTTGTGGATAATGTAACATCCCGCATTTTTCCGTTAAATTTAATTTTAACACCGTCTTTTTTTTTTAACATAATCTTCCGTATATAAATTAATGGTTTCCGTGAGTAACGTTCATTATATTCCCGCTATTTAATTTTGACATCACCCGTTTACTCGAGCGTTTTAAAAATATTCGATCGGTTAAATCCCGCACCCGCTTTGAAACTCGAGGGACCGGAGTTGCCAAATGGGCAAACTAGTTGACTAGGTCAACTAGTCAACCCATTTCTCCACCATTTCCATCAGCTCCCTCTCTCTCTTTCTCTCTAGCAAGAACACACACAAACCCCAACTTCATAGAATCATCATCTAAATTCGGATCGGGAAGCAAACTTCAAAACAAATTACATATTCGTGATCCTCTCATCATCCTCTTCGATTTGGTACCAATTTCATCCATTTTGGGTAACACTTCTAAAACACTAAATTTCTCTAAATTCGTTTTATATACTTGAAATTGTGTTAGTTAGTGTCTATGGCTCGTGTGTAACATGAATATATGTTTTGTTTGCTCGATTTGTGGTTTGGAGTAACTAGTTTGAACATTTGAAATGGGTGTGCTAAATCCTTGATTTTGGATGAGTTAATGTTGTTAGATTGTTAAAGTGCATGTTTTAATTGTGTTACTAGTATCTTTAGCTTCGTTTTGATGTATAGGTTGATTAAGGAAACATCAAACTCATGACTATTGATTTTTGTGAATTTTCGTTAGAGTTTGATAAGCTTTAGATGAACTTTTGATGCACCAAATGCTATGAAATATTGTAGATAATAATTTCGTTGCAATGTGTGTATGATTACCTTCGAAACGGCATATCATACATGTAAATTGGTTGCCCGAATCATGAAATGCATATTTGGAACTTGAACCTTGATTATGGACGTTTAAATGCGGTTTTGGGGTGTGTAAGTGTTGAATTGCTTGATGAAATGTGTCTAGGTGTTTTCCTCGTCAAATTACCTTTCCGGTGATATAAAATACATGTTCTAATTGTTTGCGGTTTGTAATTTGGGTTGGTTTGATTGTTGGTTCGTGCACTTAGAAACAACAGGGCCTGGAAACCAGCCGGGACGCCGTCTAGCTTCTCGGGACGCCGTCCCAGCCTTCAAGCCGGGACGCCGTCTAGCTTCTCGGGACGCCGTCCCAGCCTTCAAACCGGGACGCCGTCTAGCTTCACAGGACGCCGTCCCATTTAACTAAAACTGGCTGTTCGCTTGGTCATTTGACATGAAAATGTTTGCTATGCTACGGACTTCCGATTAACATGAAACTTGGCCAACATGCTCATATATGATTATGTAACTTAGAAAAATTGTCGGATATCCAACCCGACCCCGTTGACTTTTCTGTTGACTTTGACCCGACCAAGTTGACTTTTAATCAAACTTAACCAAATATTTGTGCAATCGTTCTAACATGTTTTATACTTGTACCTTGCATGAAACATGACAATTTGATTCACATGCTATTATGATTGAGTCGTAACGAGCCATAGGACTAATTGAACACATTTCACCCGACCTTGTGTCGTAACCGGTTAATTGATATAACTTACTTGTTTAGGTCAAGGCTAAGCAACTTTCATGCACACGTTTACTTTGTGAAGTACATTTATACTCGTGCACTCGAGGTGAGATCATAGTCCCACCTTTTCAACAATTTTTATTCTTTTAAATCGTGGGCTGAGAAACATATACATTACATATTTATATACATTTCACATGTATATATACTTTTCATACTTTTATACTTTGAACACAAATACGAATACAAAGATACAGACGAGTTAGAACAAAAGTTCTCAATCCAATTATCATTAGTTCCACTTGCAGGGTGTAAGTGTAAGCGAGTGATTATGTTGTGTGGCCATACGGGTTTAACGAACCCTCATTCAGACGGTTCGCTACCGTTAGTGGATGAAATATAATTTCAACGTGCATAGTGTATGTTCTAACACTATATTCAAAATTCAGAGGGAAGATTCAGTTAAGTTTTGGTAATTGGGTGCTCGTGATACAGACAACATCCTTTGGGATGTATACGCTTGATATTCACTTTATACTAAATCTTGTGGTTTACAAACACATCTTTAGAGATGTATACGCCTTGATACTAAACCTTGTGATTCAAAATATACTTTTACAAATACATTTATGATCTCACCAACGTTTTCGTTGACAGATTTCTATGTTTTTCTCAGGTCTTGCACGATATGTGATACATGCTTCCGCTCATTATTTAATACTTGCATTGGATGTCGAGTATACATGCTTTTCGTGGAACGTCTTTTGACTTTACTTTAAACTGTGTCGCCTGGATTTCAATCGTACTTATAACGTTGTAACTTAACTTTTGGTTGAACAATTCTTGTAAACTTTGAAACAATCTTTATTTTGAAATGAAGGCGACATATTTTGGTCAAACGTTATCTTAAAGACTTATAATCAGGTAATGGGACCCACGTAGCCGACGCCGTCACTTGACGATTTGTCGGGGTCGCTACATACGCGTCCCTCATAGCCGCTGTCTCATTATAACGTGGCAGATGCTCAGGACGGTTTTGATCATAGTAATAAACCGACTCCTGAATCGTCGTACCATAATACTGCTTCGGGTTAGAAAAATACAAACGCGAGTTATGGCGTCCCCAATCAACACCATATGCAATCATCACAGTATCATAATGATTAGCCCTTGCGAGCTCCTCCGTTCGCTGCTGACTCTGCCACATCCGTTCATGATGTCGACTAACCTCCTCATTATGTCTCTCCACCGCCTCGTTATGCCTACGATTGTCACGCTGAAACTCCAAATTATCAGCTTGATCCATAGTATACTGAAATACATGATTCTCTACCTGACCCGCAACATCTCCATAATCTAAACCCATTCTGTTCACACTGTTTATCACACTGTCCCAACCTTCGTGACTCGAGAACCAAGAACCTGCAAAATGTGTACTAGCTGATGGACCAGCTCCCGTGCTAGGTCCCGATAACGAACCACCCGCAGTCCCAGCTGCACTCGTACCTGCCGCACCAGAACCCACAGGTCCCCGATACATAACCAAACGATTCTCAAAACCATGCATCAAAATATTCCCATTAATATAGAACATCGAACCAAAAACTGGCATACTCTGATTTGTAGTACGCAACCTGCTCAAATCAACATTCAGTTTTCTCGCGAATTTAGTAATATAATGACACCCCAAAAGCTTCTTTCCCCGAGCCGTATCGCTTGAAAATTTACTCAAGAAAGTAGCGATAGAACCAACAATATCAGTATGCTTCCCCCTCTTGATTTGATCCATGTACCACAAATCCTTATTATTCGGTTTCTCATTCCCATTCACCCGCGCATTAAAAGTACAAGCCACCAACCTTTGCAACAACCTATCAAATGGTAATTTAATTTTCTCATACCCTACTCTTCCTGCATGAAAAATTTCACCTCCAGTTAATCTACCCCAAAAAGCAACATTGTTAAAAGGTTCCTGCTTGTAAAATTCAGTCCTAATCAAATAATTCGGAAGTTGGATATCATCCAATTCTGGATATAAATCTAAAGCTCGAGCAATTTGGGACCGACTCATCGCTTGATTTTGACCACCTAAACGAAATGGCATAAAATTACGCTCACTAGGATCGCGGGTATTAGTAACTACCAACGAAGAGAAAAATTCCTTGCACAACAATGGATAAATATCATCACATAGCGAAAACACCCTCTCCCATGGGCGGAGAGTCGTGTTATTATAAGACAACATCAGCATATTATCAACCTCTCGGCGAACTTGAGCCTCCTCAAGGAAGCTCCAATCAAAATACCAAGTGAGACCAATAACCCTAGCATTTATCCTTGCAAACTCAGTCGGATACTCATTCCTTACGTATTCAATCCAATCCCTAGGATCCTCTTACTGTGCCTGTGATTGTGATGAAGCACCTGAAGCATTTCTAGTATGCTTTGCTTGACCCTGCATTCACAATTTTAACCACAAAACAACCACAAAAGCTCAAAATTTAGTGTTAGCTAAATTTAAACTCGCAAACATCCTCTTATTTATCATTTTTCCTTTTCCCATTGAACATCACATTAGAGCATGTCTCCAAATTAACACTATCTTTCATGACAAATGCAACCAACTAAATCCACATAAATAATAATAATTTCATGTTACATGAAAAGCTAACAAAAGAATATCAATAAAATTCAATTTTCAAACAAACTAGACTTAACAATTCATGAACATAAAATTTTAACCAACTCAAAATCATCGTTGAAAACAACTACAACGCATGAAAAACTTCTATCATACTCAAACATACCCAAAGTTTTCAACTCTATTAGCAATCCAACTCAAAACATCAAAAACCAAGTAGCTTCACACTTGACCCGTCCAAATTACCCCACACTATCATGAACTACTTCCTTTAAAGCAATTAACCATCTCACACACAAAACCCCAAATTAAAACTTCAAATTTCGGATTTAATCTCATAGCAAACCCTAGCATCAATAATATACACTAATCACATGTAAACATCATACAAATAACGCATATTAGGTATTATTAACACTAGTCATGTGAATAATTAAGCATTAAACGAATTAGGGTTAACCCCACACTTGAACTTCAATTAATCATCAATTTAAGCATAACTAGCACAAATAAAGATGAAATTAAGTGTAAGAGTAAGAGAAACGTACCCTAGGAGGCATGATTCATAATCAATTTGAGAGAAAATCATAAAAAATTTGAAAAATTGAAGAAACCCTAGCTTAGGCGTCGATCGTATGTGTTGGTGTGTGTTTGAGTGGGAGTAAATTGGTATAAAATAACCCTAAAAGTCCTTAAAAACCGACTGGACCCGTTTAATTTCAGGTTAAAACAATTTTGGGTTCGGGTCATTTAAACAGCGACGGGGGGTGGTACCTATTGTGCGCGGTGCGCATAAATGCGTGGTGCACTTTTGTGCTAAAAAAATCTGCGCGGTACGCGTGGGTATGCACGGAGCGCACTTCAACATGAAACAACATCAGAAATTAAGCAAAAACCCCAGATATTTTTCTTTACCTCTGCGCGGTGCGCGTGTTGATGCGCGGCGCGCAACCCCAGTCACGATTTTTCTCATTTTTTTTCACACATGGCTCGTTTTACTCATCTCACTCAATTTTCCATGAACCAGAGCCATAATGTTGATCATATTGCACTTGTTTCAAGCATGAAAAATACAAACTATAAAAATATTATACAAACTCTACAACAAAGATCATAACCAAGATGATCATGCGTCGTTAGAGGTAAAGATGAGTTTAATCTCATCGTCCACCTCTTGCGGTCCATCGACATAATGTTTAATCCGATGACCGTTCACCTTAAACTCTTCCCCTTTTGAATTAACCAAATCAATCTCCCCATGGGGATAAACCTTACGAACAATAAATGGTCCCGACCACTTAGACTTTAACTTTTCGAGAAACAAACGAAAACGTGAATTGAAAAGAAGCACACGATCCCTTCCTTAAATTGTTTAGGATCTTTTAAACGACTATCGTGCCACTTCTTTGTCCTTTCCTTACTAATCAACGAATTTTCATAAGCATTGAGCATTAACTCTTCTAACTCATTTAATTGGCTCAAATGAAGACGACCCGCCTCCTTTAGATCAAGATTGCTCGTTTTGAGAGCCCAGAAAGCTTTGGGTTCTATCTCCACCGGGAGATGACACGCTTTACCATAAAGTAACTGAAAAGGAGTGGTTCCGGTTGGCATTTTGTACGCCGTTCTAAATGCCCATAAGGCATCATCGAGCTTGAACGACCACTCCTGAGGATTTGAACCAATTGTTTTTTCAAGAATCCTCTTTAAAGCTCGGTTGGTATTTTTGACTTGCCCATTCGTTTGAGGATGGTAGGATGTCGAAACTTTATGGGTCACCCCATATCGTTTCAACACCTTTTCAAGTTGGGCATTACAAAAGTGAGTTCCCCGATCGCTAATTAAAGCTTTTGGGGCACCAAACCGAGAAAAGAGTTGTTTAAGGAATGAAACTACAACCCGTGCATCATTAGTGGGCAAAGCTTGCGCTTCGACCCATTTTGAAACATAATCAATGGCAACAAGAATGTAGTGCTTATTATTAGATTTCGAGAACCGGCCCATGAAATCAATCCCCCAAATATCAAAAACCTCGCAAACTTGAATGACATTTTGAGGCATCTCATCTCGTTAGGTGATTTGGCCCGCGCGTTGACAATCATCGCATGATTGACATATTCGGTGGGCATCCTTGAGGATAGCAGGCCAATAAAAACTGGCCTCAAAGACTTTTCGCCCCGTAATTTGGGGACCATAATACCCACCCGTCGGTCCATGATGACATTGGACAAGAATGCGCTCACATTCTACTCCGGAAACACATCGGTAGATCATTCTATCGGAACACCGCCTAAAAGATAAGGGTCCTCCTAAAAATAATATTTAAGGTCACTAAAAAAATTTTACACTTATGATGTGACCAACCTTTTTCTAAGAACCCCCCAACCAAGTAATTAGCAAAGTCAACGAACCAAGGGTCTTCACACTCCTCCACCTTCATGAGATATTCATCGGGAAAATCATCATGAATCATAGTCTCATCGAGAACCTCATGGGAGGGGTTCTCAAGACGTGAAAGGTGATTGGCAGCTAAATTCTCGGCACCCTTTTTTATCCCGAATTTCAACATCGAGTTCTTGCAAAAGCAATACCCAGCGTATCAATCTCGGTTTAGCATCGGGTTTAGTTAGCAAATGCTTAAGTGTCGAGTGGTCCGTATACACAACCGTCTTTGCTAGTATGAGATATGCACGAAATTTGTGAAAAGAAAAGACAATTGCTAGGAGTTCCTTTTCGGTAGTGGTATAGTTAAGTTGTGCTCCTTGCAATGTCTTACTAGCATAATAAATGGGCTGAAAATGTTTACCAACACGTTGCCCCAAGACGGATCCGATTACAAAGTCGCTTGCATCACACATGAGTTCGAATGGCATAGACCAATCCGGACTAATAAGGATAGGTGAATTAGTGAGCTTTGTTTTAAGAAGATTAAATGCTTTGTGACACTCCTCCGAGAAAACAAAAGGAGTGTCCTTTTCGAGAAGTTTATTCAAGGGCGTGGCAATTTTGGAAAAAATCCTTGATAAACCGCTGGTAAAACCCGGTGTGCCCAAGAAAACTTCGAACACCTTTCAGATCGGTAGGGGCTTTAAGCCCGGCGATAACATCGATTTCGCCTTATCTACCTCAATTCCAACTTTGGATATTTTGTGCCCGAGAACGATGCCTTCACGAACCATAAAGTGGCATTTCTCCCAGTTGAGCACAAGATTGGCTTTTTTACACCGAATCAACATACGCTCAAGATTATGAAGACATGACTCGAAGGTGTCTCTGTAGACTGAGAAGTCGTCTATAAACACCTCCATGCAGTCTTCGATCATATCATGGAATATCGCCACCATACACCTTTGGAAGGTGGTAGGGGCGTTACTTAAGCCGAAGGGCATACGTCGATAAGAAAATGTGCCATACGGGCACGTGAACGTTGTTTTCTCTTGGTTGGTGCAATAGAGATTTGAAAGTATCCCGAAAAACCATCAAGAAAATAATAGAAACTTTTTCCCGCCAACCTCTCCAACATTTGATCGATGAAGGGTAGGGGAAAATGGTCTTTTTTGGGTGGCATCATTCAATTTGCGATAGTTAATGCACACCCGCCAACCCGTGACAGTCCTGGTAGAAATCAATTCATTCTTTTCATTTGTGATTACGGTCATGCCACCCTTTTTGGGCACACATTAAACCGGACTCACCCAAGGACTGTCAGAGATAGGGTAGATAAGACCTGCATCAAGGAGTTTAACAATCTCCTTCTTAACCACTTCCTGCATGTGCGGGTTTAGTCGCCTCTGTCGTTGCGCACACGGTTTAAAGTTATCTTCCATTAGGAATTTGTGTGCACAATAAGAGGGACTTATACCCTTGATATCCTGAATTTTCCATGCAATAGCCGGTTTATGGGCTTTTAACACGGAAAAAAGTTTAGATTTTTGACTTACAGAAAGATTGGAAGCAATAATCACCGGGAGTTTAGACTCCTCCTCAAGAAAAGCATACTCTAAATTATCCGGGAGTGGTTTCTGTGACGCCCCGTACTAAATCAACATGTACGGACCATCAACAATAGGATCATTACAAGGTCAAACACTATATGCGTTTTCAAAACAAGTTTGCATTCATGATAAAAGGTGACGTCATAACTAACGTCGAATGTTTTACATCAAAAGTATGCTTCAATGAATAGAAGAAAGGATAATAGTATGTGACCCATAGGTCGTTACAAATCATAATTTCAAAAGTAATAATGTTTATGAATGCAAGATAAACATTCATGCGGTGACATCTCTAAAGCAGCGGGTGTCTACAGCAAGACTAGTACAACAGCGGAAGCGGCTAACCTTAAGCACCTGAGAAAAACATGCTTAAAAACATCAACACAAAGGTTGGTGAGCTATAGTTTAAGTATAATAGTATGTAAGGTAGGCCAAGAGATTTCAGTGCTACAAAGAGCGTTTCAAAACAGTATGATAAAGTATATGTTTAACCGTGGGCACTTGGTAACTAACTTAACGTTTATAACCCCCTAAAAGTACACTTGGCGTGTGACGACCCGGAAAGTACGCCTCATCAATACCTTTTTCTTGAGCCAACGTGTTCCACTACGTTAGTGCGCCGTCAGACAGAGTGCATGAAGCAAACTTGGTTTTATTCACTTCTGAGCAGTTACTAACTCAAAACACAGATTCTAATTTCTCAAACCATCTAGTGAGACCAACCGGCCCCTCCCTTCCACTGAAGTTGTGGGGTTTGCAGCTTTGGAACTCTTTGTACGTGCACCCATTATGAATGGGCTGAATAACCGGTAGTGGTGGCAGTGGAGCTTGGAGGTTCCTTTCTGCTAAAGCTGCAGTGACTCGTTCATTGATCATATCCTATTTTTTGGGCTGCGGTAGGTGTGGATCGTCCGTTGGCCATGGTGTTCTAAACAAAAATTTTGACTCAAGTCAAAATCCAGTATTCAAATAGTAATAATATAGTATACAACAACCAACATGTAAACAGCATAACACATGTTAATTAAGTAGAGCAACTAGATACCGATATCACAAAACCATCGTACAGTAACGTAAACAGAACACTTGTGCAAAAAGTAAACATCATAAAGTTCCATTCATTAATAATAAGTTGCATACATCTGTAAAGGTTCGTACAATACATAAGTAATACATAAAACTACAACTAGATTACATAATGAAATCTACTACAAAAGCCCTACGGTGATGGTGGGTGTAGGATGTCCAATACGTGGGACATCTGGTCCTCAAGCTCAGTTACCCGAGCATGGAGGATCTCCACCTCCCTCATCAGTTCCTCGACAGAGGGAGAGGGTGGGGCAGGCAGTGCAGTCGGTACGGGTGGTGCTGGTGGAGCTGGTGGTGCAGACGGTCCGGCTCCAGAAGTAGAGGCTGCGAAGCAGTAAGGCTTACGGATGAAAGGATCAGCGGGATACGGCACAAGCCACTTAAGGGCGGTAACCCTACGACGCCGACCATATGCGTCAGTGAATTCTCGACCTCCGTTAATCCCTGGAATAATGGTACCATCGAAATAGTACCACTTCTTCTGCGGGGTGGAGGGTGGCTGTACAGGTGCATCATTAGGGTCCTCCTCATCAGAGTCATCATCACTAGAGTCATCTGTGGATGAGTCGTTGGATGACGGGTCATCTGAATCGTGTGGAGGTGGCTGCACAGGTGGCTGTACTGGCTCTCCTCGGGCGGCCATCATCTGTCGGTATCGAGCGGGTCCGATCGGCACGAGACGTCCATCAAGAACGTGTTGGCATCAATGACAACACTGATTACGGAATGGACCTTCCCCAAATTCCGTGGGAATTACAACACCACCAGGATGGTGCTGTAGCTCCTGAGGTACCAGGGCAAGTGGAGCTGGAATCTCCGGGAGGTCCTGGGCTCCGTCTGCAATACCCACTGGGGCAGGCGCATGACTACTAGCTCCGGAGGACGAAGCGCCTGGGTCACTAGAGAGTATCGCCGACGGGATCGGGGGATCGGCATCAGTGGCAGGTGAAGTGGCTAAAGTGTCTGAATCGCTGCCCAAAATGGTAGCAGGTGGAATATCCGACATCTGAACAAGGAAAAATAAATTTTCTATGTCAGTAAGTCAAAAAGCAAGCACGTATTAGGCCAGATAACTACGACAGTCTAGATCATGTGTAACAGTAAGTAGCATGGCAATAACGACAAGTATCATGCAATCGGAAGCAGATAATAGCATGCAGTAGTGAAATCATATAGTAGCATACGGTATATAGCAGTAAAAGTAAGCAACAGCATGCAGTAAGTTCAACGGAAACAAGTAAACTAGCAAGTTGTCGATTAGTCCTAGTAGTGAATCCTACTCGGTCGGGTCTTGACTCACTAATGCAACCTAATTCCCTACAACCAATGCTCTGATACCAAATGTGACACCCCGTACTAAATCAACATGTACGGACCATCAACAACAGGATCATTACAAGGTCAAACACTATATGGGTTTTCAAAACAAGTTTGCATTCATGATAAAAGGTGACGTCATAACTAACGTCGAATGTTTTACATCAAAAGTATACTTCAATAAATAGAAGAAAGGATAATAGTATGTGACCCATAGGTCGTTACAAATCATAGTTTCGAAAGTAATAATGTTTATGAATGCAAGATAAACGTTCATGCGGTGACATCTCTAAAGCAGCGGGTGTCTACAGCAAGACTATTACAACAGCAGAAGCGGCTAACCTTAAGCACCTGAGAAAACATGCTTAAAACGTCACCACAAAGGTTGATGAGCTATGGTTTAAGTATAACAGTATGTAAGGTAGGCCACGAGATTTCAGTGCTACAAAGAGCGTTTCAAAACAGTATGATAAAGTATGTGTTTAACCGTGGGCACTTGGTAACTAACTTAACGTTTATAACCCCCTGAAAGTACACTTGGCGAGTGCGTATGTTTACGAAGTATTAAACACCCGTTAATGCTAGCGCTACTAGCCCGAGTGGGGATGTGAAACCCTATGGATCCATATCTAAGATTCGCTGAGATGACCCGTCCTAATCCACCTAGACGAAGTCATCAACATTTGGTCCCATTGCGATGATCGGCTCCAAGTAATGTCCTTATATTGAGCAAATGCACAGCGGAAGACTTAATTCATACCTGAGAATAAACATGCTTTAAAGTGTCAACCAAAAGGTTGGTGAGTTCATAGGTTTATCATAACAATCATTTCAATTTGTTAATAGACCACAAGATTTCATAATCATAAACATAATACACTCGCAAGTGTATGTAAAGCATTCTAAGTGGTTGAGCACTTGGTAACCATACTTAACATTTAATCAACGTCGCATATTCCCTTTATTATGAAATCTCACTACACCGTACCAAGTGTAGTCACCAAAACGAAGTACTGTGCAGCCGTTGAATACTGGTCGTCCAGTCCGGTTGGGGTTGTCAGGCCCGATAGATCTATCAACAGGATTCGCGTTTACAATACCCATGTAAATAGTAGTTACTAAGCTAGAGGAAAATATGCCAGTGGTACAACTCAACGTAGAATATATTTTTAAGTACTTGTGTCTATTTTGTAAACATTTATAAAAGCAGCGCATGTATTCTCAGCCCAAAAATATATATTGCAAAAGCAATTAAAAAGGGAGCAAATGAAACTCACTTTTGCCTTCAAGGTATTTAATTCGACTTGGTCTCCGATAGATATCACGAACCTAACCATATATATAATATATCAACATATTTTCTTTTTAAGTAATCGTTACATATATATATACTTTTAATATTTTCTTAGTCCGTAGTTAGCAGTCCGATGTTAGTGGTCCACAATTAGTTGCTTAAATAAAATAAATAAAGACCCCATCGTATTCGTATTGATCAGAATTAATCTTGACCCATGGTACCATGTTGTCAAATGACGTGTTGCGTACATAAAGTACCGTGTTGTCAAATGACGTGTTGCGTACAATCATGAGGTCTTATGATTAATCTTCTCGTGTTGTTTACGGGTGGTCCTGAAATATATAAAATTAAATCATAAGTAATTATATATAAAATATCATATTAATTGGAAAAGATATGATTAATTTACTTTTTCTCCAAATATTTTCGTAGCTAAACTAGCTTCGGATACCCAATCTTGTTTTAGTCGTAGTTTCTTCATTACAACTCCGTTTTTGTTGGTTCAACTTGCCACTTCCTTGGATCGAGTCAAATTTTAAGAATATGAACTGAAAATACCTTAGTTTGTATTCGAAATCATAGGTTATAGGTCAAACTTTGGTGAAACTTATGAAGGTGATCATTTTCCATCATAAAAACAACATTTAATGATCATTTTTTTTTAAAAATACTTACACTTTGAGTTAAACCATTAAATTTTTATGTGTTAACATATTCATAAGAAATATCATTTTTCCAGAACATGAACTTCCAATTAAAAGTTCAAGATGGTTTTTAATTATCCAACCCAAAACAGCCCTCGGTTGCACTCCGACGACGTAGATTCAGTTTTTAAGATGTTCTTTGTAAAACCAAGTTATATCTTGTTAGGTTAGCATATTATTATGATATATTACAGGTCTTGAAGTGTTTTAAAAGTCAAGTTAGAAGGATCTATTTAGTTTGTGAACAAGTTTGAAATCATTCAAACTATGTTCTTGTTGTTAAAATTTTATACCACAAAATAAGATAGCTATATGAATATGAATTGAATAAGATTATGAACAAGGTTACTACCTCAAGTTACTTGGACAAAGTTACTGCAAAAGATAAGAAATAATCTTAGAATCAAAGAGTGGTGGAGTTAGATCAAAAGGTTGGAAGTAAACTTCTTCAAATGGGTGGTTATTTTGATATGTTCTTGAAAGAGTTTTCTTATGGTGTTTAAGGATTGTAATTGAAGCTAAATGATGGGGAAAATGCTTGGAGATGATCAAGTATGAAGTTAGGAGTATTTTGAGAGAAAAATGAGGGTGTAGGTATGAGAAAATGAAGTGAAGAAATGGTGTTCATTTATAAAAACGTTTTTAGTTTATAAAGAAAGAAAAGGATTCCTAATTTTATTTTCTTACTAATAATTCATACTACTTGACAAATCCTAGTTACCTCATATCTAGGGCAGTAATAATGTTGATTAGGATGTTGATTTGATGTGTATATGCTAATAGTAAATACGTATAGAAGCTGGGTATGATACGGGTATATATACCCTAGATATACGTATAGAAATCTTGAGGAAACGGAATGAGAATTCAAATATAGCTATCTTTTGTGAATATACTTATATTGTTTTATGTATTTAAGTCCTTAAAAAGTGATTAAATACATTATATATACGATACATGTATAAGCATTATAGATTATAAGTATATATATCAAAGAATGTTACGTATAGTTATCGTTTTGAAAACTTAAGTTAGTAGTTTCAAAATATACTTATAACTCATTGTCATTAGTACACAATGAGATGTTAAGCCATCCTTATATCATGTTAAATATATATAAATACATATATATACACAAACGTATAATTATCGTATGTTATATAGTTCGTGATATCATCGGTCATATTGGACGGTCAAACGTTGTGTAAAACTCTTTTCAAAATCACAAGTCTCAACAATTTGGATTGCTTATCATGTTGGTATGGTTTAATTTATGTAAATATTAAACTCATAAGTATAATTTGGTCGGAAAATTCCGGGTCATTACAGTACCTACCCGTTAAACAAATTTCGTCCCCGAAATTTGGTAGAGGTTGTTATGGATAACAATAAGAAGGTTTTCATGACAAATATAAGGTGATAATGGAGTTTTATCATCATTGAGTAATGTAGATAAAACGATTCGATTATGCGAAGAATATAAATGAGACTATCGTAAAAGAGTGAGATGAGTAAAATATATTCGTCTTAACCGATGACGTAGTTATGATTGATTTCTGGGATTTAAGGGATTTAAAGAGAATCTTACGTAATAAGATTTAGTTCTTTGGTGATTAAGGAAATCATGATCTTCTTTGATTATATGCAATAATCTGTTTCGATTGCTCTGTCGGATATTTCACTATAAATTCACCCCTTCGTTTCCTTATTTTCCACGACTCACACCTTCTATTCTTTCTCCCTTGATTCTTACTTTAAAGCATTCATCAATATGCTCCATCCAGTCCTGATTCTTGATATACTCCTAACTTTTATATCTGTCATTCTTCTTTTTCATTTACCACCAGAAGAATCTATTTACTTCTACTATACTCTTGTGTTTATAGTGTTTCTAATTCTCCCGTGTCTCTATATTTCTATCTGCATCGATATACATGGGTTGTAATTTCGAGGTTATTATCGGAGTTTATATTCTTCATTATTTTTCGGAGCTTCATGCTTTCGTTTTCTCTTCCCGACTTCGAGTCAAGCGAGTAATGGTCCGGAATTCGTAGATATGAAATTCAGAATGAACATAGCTAATGCTCTAAGAAGAAAATGGTAATAGAACGATTTTGATTTGTTAAATTACCAGAATACCCTGGAGAAGACCGAGTCATCCAGAAAAATATTCTCTTGATATGTTTAGAGATTAGATAGAATGTAAGAGTCATGTAAATGGCAAATGATGACGGTACTGTGAATCATCATGCTTCATTAGAAACTCAGCATGACTTACTGTAATATAATGACGTTGATCAAGTGTCATTATATTATACTAATCCATGCTTCAGTTCCCAACACTACTTCAAAACATTCATATTTTAAACTCGAAGGTTTCAGAATTTAGAAACTAACACAGTTTCTTTTATGTTGCAGATATTACGGAGAGATAAATGATCTCAGATAAGAATAGTTGTGAAAATATCGCCAGAAATATGGAGGATATTTATAATAGAACATACGAGAATATCTTAGAATTTCTAATATCAATGGATGATGAAGGAGATTTGTCTGTGAAGGTTTAGAATGAGAAATAAGATGTTTGCTAACGATTTCAGCAGGCACAGAATCATTTGGATTCTTTGAAGGCAAACTTATTATTTGTGATTTGTCCACGACTTTCTTCATAGTTTCGCATAATCCGCTTTTCGGTACTAAATTTTCTATCGAGCGTTCCTAACACTCCTTTCTTTATCATCAAACTTTTGGCCATTAAGATCATCTACAACATGCTGCTTCGTCGGCATTTTCAAAGTTAACTGATCTGGGTCATCGGTTATCAAACCGAGGTAGTTTCAGGAGAATTGTGTTTTTAGAATGATTAATCGCTGATGGTAATATTGTGGAATATAAAAGGTTCCCCAGTAACAATAAAGAGTACGCATATATATCGCGGTTATAATAAAGTTGTTTCGGATGAAAAGTCGGGGTTGACTTGCTGGAGCTGTGACAAAATTAGCTACTTTGGAAAGGGATTGCAAAACGATCTTCGGTAATAAAAATGTCAAAGGAACTAGAACAGATACGTGTCAAACGTTTACTCAGTTTTTGAGGGTTTTTCAGGTGCATAACTATATGCATCAATCTTTTCTTCCGTAGATGAAGTGCGGTTGGTTTATCCTCTCGATTGAGGTGTTTTTAAGAATCATGATAGATTTGAACGCTGATTGTAATCGTCGAGATACAATGAGGTTTAAGATGAAATCAAGTGGCAATCTTGAAGAAATGTTTAGTTTCATATGTTATAATCAATATTTTAATTCATTTTAATTGTCCAATGTCATTAGTCCACAGTCGATAGTCCAATAATTCATATATAGTTTAATATATAACATACGAATTAATTAATACGTGTCGTGACCCGTATACGTCTCAGACTCGATCACAACTCAAACTATATATATTATTGTAGAATCAACCTCAATCCTGTATAGAGAACTCGATCATTACTGCATATAGAGTGTCTATGGTGATTCCAAATAATATATATAGATGCGTCGATATGATATGTCAAAACATTGTATACGTGTCCAGATATTTAAAGTGCGTAAAATAATTACAGAAATTAAATGACGATAAATAAAAGTGCGATAATTAAATTGCGATAAATAAACTGCGATAAATAAAATGTAATCAGTTAGCTAGGAACAGTTAGCTGGAACAGTTAGCGTGGATTCTTAACAAAAATTTTCATAGTTAATTTGTTTGTTTCTAACAGATTTTATTTTGTCATATGTTTTCTTCATATGCCACTTGTTGGATTCTGGGAAGTCAAAATCCAAATATGAAATTGAATGAAAATGGTTATTCTGCGGTGTACGGATACGTATATCGGTGGTTGTAAGTAGGATAGTAAATGACTGTTGAATCAGCTTCGACGAATGTACAATGTAACTTATTAAGATGAAATCTAATTATTCCTCGGGTATTACCTACCCGTTAAAAAAAAAATTTCACCATTAATATTTTGTACAAAAGAACTTTTAATTACAATCTTTATGAAAACATATATACATATATATTTTCTTCAGATGAAATCATGAATTTAATGAGTTAATATGATATTAATCTCATTTGCTTTTCGGTTTGAGCTAGAATAAGAAATCTCTAAAACTTTTTGAAACCACATATTCTTCGCAGAATATCAATGAAGTTATGGATCAATACTTCATCGTTCATTATTATTGGTACTCCTTGGTATCTATGGTGCGTATGATGTTGATGTTTGTGGGACAGATTATGATGTCGAGACGTGTGATGCGAATGTTGTTTGTTAGTGGTGATGATGTTATTGTTGATGTTATTGATGGTGGTGCTGATTATGCTGCTGGTGCTGCTGCTGGTGTTTGCAACCTTCGCACCATGTTCTCCAAAGCCGTCACGCGAGCGCGAAGTTCGTTAACTTCTGCTAGTACGCCGGGATGATTGGCGGTTGGAGCGAGCGAATGAACAAGATTTGTAATATGGGATAGTATATAATCGTGACGAGATACTCTAGAAATGAGAGAGAAAATGGTGTTTCGAATAGGTTCGCCGGTAAGTGCTTCAGATTCATCGCCAAGAGGGCAATTTGGTGGATGGAATGGATCACCTTCTTCTTGTCTCCAGTGATTTAGTATATTACGAACCCATCCCCAATTCATCCAGAATAGATGATGGGAAATTGGTTGATCCATTCCGGTGACGCTGCTTTCAGAGCCCGAATGGAAATCCATATCGGTATAACTGTCGGAATCTGAAGAATTCGAACTAGATGCGGAATCCATCTTGTATAATGGGGAAAATGAATTTTTGGTATGGAATAGATTATAGGAGTTAGATTTGGTACTCTTCAATACATAATTTACATATGTATATATAATACCAAAATCCCGTAAATTACGGAGAATCTTTGAAAAGATATCAGTCAAAGTACGCAATAACAGATATGCTAAGATAAAAATTCGTCTATACACTATCAATGCAGTAAATATAGTAAAACGTTTCTAGACTTATGAATGATAAGCAGGTAATTTCCTAAGGATGATAATCAGATGATTTCCGACTAGAAATGATAAGCAAAACTTTTGACATGTAGACACGGTCGAAGTTCAGACTCATTAATGCATCCTAACAACTACTAGTTAGACACACTAATGCAAGACCTGGTTCGCTACGACCACCGCTCTGATACCAACTGAAATGACCCATCCTAATCCACCTAGACGAAGTCATCAACATTTGGTCCCATTGCGATGATCGGCTCCAAGTAATGTCCTTATATTGAGCAAATGCACAGCGGAAGACTTAATTCATACCTGAGAATAAACATGCTTTAAAGTGTCAACCAAAAGGTTGGTGAGTTCATAGTTTTATCATAACAATCATTTCAATATGTTAATAGACCACAAGATTTCATAATCATAAACATAATACACTCGCAAGTGTATGTAAAGCATTCTAAGTGGTTGAGCACTTGGTAACCATACTTAACATTTAATCAACGTCGCATATTCCCTTTATTATGAAATCTCACTACACCGTACCAAGTGTAGTCACCAAAACGAAGTACTGTGCAACCGTTGAATACTGGTCGTCCAGTCCGGTTGGGGTTGTCAGGCCCGATAGATCTATCAACAGGATTCGCGTTTACAATACCCATGTAAATAGTAGTTACCAAGCTAGAGGGAAATATGCCAGTGGTACAACTCAACGTAGAATATATTTTTAAGTACTTGTGTCTATTTTGTAAACATTTATAAAAGCAGCGCATGTATTCTCAGCCCAAAAATATATATTGCAAAAGCAATTAAAAAGGGAGCAAATGAAACTCACTTTTGCCTTCAAGGTATTTAATTCGACTTGGTCTCCGATAGATATCACGAACCTAACCATATATATAATATATCAACATATTTTTTTTTAAGTAATCGTTACATATATATATACTTTTAATATTTTCTTAGTCCGTAGTTAGCAGTCCGATGTTAGTGGTCCAAAATTAGTTGCTTAAATAAAATAAATAAAGACCCCATCGTATTCGTATTGATCAGAATTAATCTTGACCCATGGTACCATGTTGTCAAATGACGTGTTGCGTACATAAAGTACCGTGTTGTCAAATGACGTGTTGCGTACAATCATGAGGTCTTATGATTAATCTTCTCGTATTGTTTACGGGTGGTCCTGAAATATATAAAATTAAATCATAAGTAATTATATATAAAATATCATATTAATTGGAAAAGATATGATTAATTTACTTTTTCTCCAAATATTTTCGTAGCTAAACTAGCTTCGGATACCCAATCTTGTTTTAGTCGTAGTTTCTTCATTACAACTCCGTTTTTGTTGGTTCAACTTGCCACTTCCTTGGATCGAGTCAAATTTTAAGAATATGAACTGAAAATACCTTAGTTTGCATTCGAAATCATAGGTTATAGGTCAAACTTTGGTGAAACTTATGAAGGTGATCATTTTCCATCATAAAAACAACATTTAATGATCATTTTTTTTTAAAAATACTTACACTTTGAGTTAAACCATGAAATTTTTATGTGTTAACATATTCATAAGAAATATCATTTTTCCAGAACATGAACTTCCAATTAAAAGTTCAAGATGGATTTTAATTATCCAACCCAAAACAGCCCTCGGTTGCACTCCGACGACGTAGATTCAGTTTTTAAGATGTTCTTTGTAAAACCAAGTTATATCTTGTTAGGTTAGCATATTATTATGATATATTACAGGTCTTGAAGTGTTTTAAAAGTCAAGTTAGAAGGATCTATTTAGTTTGCGAACAAGTTTGAAATCATTCAAACTATGTTCTTGTTGTTAAAATTTTATACCACAAAATAAGATAGCTCTATGAATATGAATTGAATAAGATTATGAACAAGGTTACTACCTCAAGTTACTTGGACAAAGTTACTGCAAAAGATAAGAAATAATCTTAGAATCAAAGAGTGGTGGAGTTAGATCAAAAGGTTGGAAGTAAACTTCTTCAAATGGGTGGTTATTTTGATATGTTCTTGAAAGAGTTTTCTTATGGTGTTTAAGGCTTGTAATTGAAGCTAAATGATGGGGAAAATGCTTGGAGATGATCAAGTATGAAGTTAGGAGTATTATGAGAGAAAAATGAGGGTGTAGGTATGAGAAAATGAAGTGAAGAAATGGTGTTCATTTATAAAAACGTTTTTAGTTTATAAAGAAAGAAAAGGATTCCTAATTTTATTTTCTTACTAATAATTCATACTACTTGACAAATCCTAGTTACCTCATATCTAGGGAAGTAATAATGTTGATTAGGATGTTGATTTGATGTGTATATACCAATAGTAAATACGTATAGAAGCTGGGTATGATACGGGTACATATACCCTAGATATACGTATAGAAATCTTGAGGAAACGGAATGAGAATTCAAATATAGCTATCTTTTGTGAATATACTTATATTGTTTTATGTATTTAAGTCCTTAAAAAGTGATTAAATACATTATATATACGATATATGTATAAGCATTATAGATTATAAGTATATATATCAAAGAATGTTACGTATAGTTATCGTTTTGAAAACTTAAGTTAGTAGTTTCAAAATATACTTATAACTCATTTTCATTAGTACACAATGAGATGTTAAACCATCCTTAGATCATGTTAAATATATATAAATACATATATATACACAAACGTATAATTATCTTATGTTATATAGTTCGTGATATCATCGGTCATATTGGACGGTCAAACGTTGTGTAAAACTCTTTTCAAAATCACAAGTCTCAACAATTTGGATTGCTTATCATGTTGGTATGGTTTAATTTATGTAAATATTAAACTCATAAGTATAATTTGGTCGGAAAATTCTGGGTCATTACATTCGCGTTCACCGGTTCAAAAACCAATGACTAAACGTTACCGAGCTAAAGGGAATGTTTATGCCGTTGTATAACCCACACATATATAAAGTTTATGTACTCGTGCCTAGTATGTAAAACGTAAAATGTGCATGTATTCTCAGTTCCCAAAATAGTTAAAGTAAAAAAGGGATGCTATAACTCACAGTGGTAAAGTAGTAGTAAAGTCGAGTCGGGAAGTATGCAAGTATGTAGGTCCGAAAAGTCCTCAACCTAAGTCAAATATTACTAAGTCAGTAAATCATCCCAATAGGTTTAAAAGTATGTAAATTAGGTGAAAGGACCCGTTCATATACATTATAAACGATTCACAATAGTTGACCACATCGCGAGGTATTTGACCTCTATATGATACGTTTTACAAATATTGCATTCGTTTTTAAAAGCCAAACTTTCTTTACATCAAAAATTGACGGCATGCATACCATTTCATATTACATCCAACTATAATTGACTTAATATTAATCTTGATGAACTCAACGACTCGAATGCAACGTCTTTCAAAGTATGTCATGAATGACTCCAGGTAATATCCTTAAAATGAGCAAATGCACAGCGGAAGGTTTCTTTAATACTTGAGAATAAACATGCTTTAAAGTGTCAACCAAAAGGTTGGTGAGTTCATTAGTTTATCATAATCAATCATTTCCGTAATAGTAATAGACCACAAGATTTCAGTTTCCATAAATACCCGTACACTCGCAAGTGTTTAAAAATATTCTATAAGTTCATTCATGTTTTATCCTCTAAAGTACACCAGATCAGGTGTGTTTAAAATAACCTCGAAGTACTAAACCATCCCATAGTCAGGATGGGGTTTGTCAGGCCCAATAGATCTATCTTTAGGATTCGCGCCTACCGTACATAGACAAGTAGTTTAATGTTACCAAGCTAAGGGTATATTTCTGGTTTAAACCCACATAGAATTAGTTTTAGTACTTGTGCCTACTTCGTAAAACATTTATAAAACAGCGCATGTATTCTCAGCCCAAAAGTATATATTGCAAAAGCAATTAAAAAGGGAGCAAATGAAACTCACAATACTGTATTTCGTAGCAATTATGTATATGACGGCATTGAACAAGTGCAGGGTTTGTCTCGGATTCACGTACGTATCAATATTGTGATTCAATATTGCAGGAAAGTACGTAGACGCAACGAAAATGATAAATGTTAGGTTGACCTCACGAGCAATACCCTCGATGAATACCCATAACCTGCATAGCTATAACTCATAATTTCCTTAGCTCTATCCCGTTTGAAAACTTATTTTGAAATCGTCTGAGTATAACTCCATCGTAGTATTTTATGTATACTAATAATATCTTGAAATAATACAAAGAAAATATATATATGTAATTCGATTGAGAGAGTTTAGAGAAATATATTTTCAAGTTCCTGAAATAATAAAAGCTATTCAATTCTATTTATAATAGATTTTTGAATTATTAAAGTGAATTATTAAAGTATGAATTATTAAAGTGTATTATTAAAGTATGAATTATTAAAGTGAATTATTAAAGTGAATTATTAAAGTATGAATTATTAAAGTGAATTATTAAAGTGAATTATTAAAGTATGAATTATTAAAGTGAATTATTAAAGTATGAATTATTAAAGTGAATTATTAAAGTATGAATTATTAAAGTTAAAGTAAAGTAAAAGTAAAGTAAAGGTAAAGTTAAAGTATAGTAAAAGTATAAAACTATATACGTATAATACGCGTATAAATATATATAATATTAATTTAAATCGTTATATATATTTAATAAAATAAAATATAAATATCGTTCTCTTTATCATACTGGTTAAGTAATGAGTTATCAAAAGTGGTTCTAGATATTTATAAAAAATATATACGTTTTAATAATAAAGTTCTTTTTAAACTGAAAACGCTTTTTGTACTTTTGAAACTAAATCAAATAAATATGATAATTTTGTTTTCCAAAACTAAATATATTTAAGAATCATTTTGTTAAAAGGTTAAAATAATGGAAATCGTTATATCATAAAACATTTTAGAAAAGCAGAATTATATATATTCATAATAGGTTTCAAGTTTTTAAATTACAGTCTGTTGGTGAAGCATGGGATAAAGTCCAAAGGTTAAATAAACGTATGAAATCATCTTAATGAAAAATGTCAAGTTACTTAACTTGTCGATATCCAACATCTAAGTTATTTACACTCCACGTTCTTATTTTCATATTAAATAAAATGAAAGTTAACATAGTTATCTTATCAAGGTCACGAGGAAAATATTATAAAACATGCCTTGGAAATTAAACAGGAATTTTCACTAACCCTTGTCTAGTTCCCGTTAATTGAGACATTTGTTATTATTTATAAATCACTTTACCATTTTCCGAATGTTGTCAAAAAGAATAGATTTCTTAAATCACAGTGGACCTCATAACATAGGCCCGTAATCATATCATAATGTATCTGATAATTCAATCATTTGATATTATCTCTTAATTCTGTCGATAAATATATCGAAATAAATACGTTCATGTAAAGTATCATATATCTAATACTTTGTTAATGTTTTCAGTTAATATTATATATTATATATACATATCTATATGCTCATAATTGTTCGTGAATCGTCGAACACGGTCAAAGGGTAATTGATTACATGAATGTAGTTCCAAACTTTTTAATATTCAACATTACAAATTCTGCTTATCGTGTCGGAAACATATAAAGGTTAAGTTTAAATTTGGTCGGAAATTTTCGGGTCGTCACAGTTCTTACCCGTTAAAGAAATTTCGTCCCGAAATTTGATCGAGGTCGTCATGGCTAACAATAAGAATGTTATTATGACGAATATAAGTTGATTCATAGGGTTTTATCATGATTGAGAAATATGGATAAAATAATTCGATTACTCGAAACGTATGAGTGAAGCTATCGTAAAAGAGTGAAATGAGAAAATAGGGATTCGTCTTTTCTTTTGACATCATCACGGTTGATCTCTGGATTAAAGAAAATCTTTGTAATCTATATAGGATTTGATTCTTCGGTGATTAAGGAAATTATGATCCTCTTCGATTTAATGCGATGATTCATCTCGATTTTTCTTTCGGATATTTCACTATAAATCCACCTCCTTCGTTTCCTTTTAATTCACACCTTCTATTCTTTCTCCCTCAATTCTTACTTTAAGATTATTCGTCAATATGCTTCATCCGGTGCTGATTCTCGATATACTCCTCACATTCATATCTGTCGTTCTTCTTTTTCATCTACTTCCAGAAGAATCTATTTACTTCTACTATACTCTTGGTTTTATAGTGTTTTTAGTTCTCCCGTGTCTTTATATTGCTATATGCATCGATATATACGGTTTATAGTTTCTGGGTTGTTGTTGGGTTTTATATCTTCACTTATATTTCGATGTCCCTGCTTCTGTCTTCTATAATCATTGTCATCCCCAATTAATGCTCTCTTTTATTTGCTGCGATTTATACCCCAATTTGTATTTCGGAGTTTTGTCCTTTCGTTTCTTCTTCTTGCGATTAAGCACCGCTTGTAATGGTCCAGAATTCGCATATATGAATTTCAGAATGAACATTGTTAATGTTCTAAGAAGGAAATTGTAATGGCACGATCTTGACTTGTCAAATTACTAGAATACCTCGGAAAAGGCCGAATCATCAAGAAATATTTTCTTGATATTTTAGAGGTTAAAGAGAATACAAGAGTCGTGTAACATAGCACATGATGACGTTATGATCTGTGAATCATCACGTTCCATTTAGAAACTCAGCATGACTTACTGTAATATAATCACGTTGATCAAGTATCATTATATTATACTTGTTCATGCTTCAGTTCCCAACACTACCTCAAAAATATTCCTATTTTAAATTCGAAAGTTTCAGAATTTAGAAACTAAAATAGTTTCTTTTATGATGTAATACAGACAGCATGAAGAGGTAAATAATTTCAGATAAGAATAATTATGGAAATATCTTCAGAAATATGGAGGATATTTATAATGAAAGATACGATGATATCTTAAAATTTCTAATATCAGAGGATGATGAAGAATATTGTCCGTAAGGGTTTAGAGTCAGGAGCAAGGTATTCGATAATGACTTCAGCAGACACGGAATCATTTGGATTCTTTGAAGGTAGATTTCGTCTTTGTGATTTATCCACAGCCTTCTTCATGGTTTGCTCAATCCGTATTTTTCAGTACCAAATCTTCTCTTTTTCTGAGCTTTACCAACACACTACTCTTTATCATCAAACTTTTTACTGTTAAGATCGTTTACAGTTTTTGATGCTTCGTCAGCATTTCAAGAACTAGTTTGCAGTTCAAAATATTTTTCAGAACTTCACATTCAAAGTATGTAAGTCCAGGAGATAGACGTTTTACGTACACATATAACTGTTGGCGTAGACATGCTGCGAGATTTCAAAATACTGGTTACTATTTTTCGATGATTCGTATGACAATTCTTGTTACAAGATGCGAATGAGTAAATGATGTGATTTCAATAAATATAATGATTTTTTGAAAAGTCAAAGATAATTGAAGTTGTTGGTAAGTTTATTGCTAAGGTGGCGAGATATGAAAGGTCCCCAGTAAAAATGACGAAAGGGCAATGTATCTATCGAGGTTATAATACGACTACTCCGACTGAAAAGTCAAAGTTGACTTGCTGGAGCTGTGACAAAACTGTCTACTTTGAAAAAGAATTGAAAAGTCATTTTAGCTAATAAATGCCAAAGGGTCTGACACGGATACGCGTCGAACTATGACTTTGGCTTCGAGAGCTTTTTAGGTACATAAATGTGGGTAATATGTGGTTGGATCATCATCTCGATTGTTCATTGTTTGATGTGTCTTTGAAAACTTCGGAGAGTTTGAACACAGTTTGTAATCGTTAATATACATATGATGTTCTAACACAGTTTTGAAGTCAAAGTATAGCTTTGAAAGATGTATGAATCTAAGAGTGAAGTCTTCTATTAAATCATGACTTGGATTTTGATTTGTCAAAATCAGAATGCGTAATCAAATTTGGGTGAGAATGGTTGTTTTGATTTCTATACAGGAATGTATATTGTTGTGAGATTTTGGGAATATAGTTGATGATTTGCTTAATCAGATTCGAAAAATATAACATATTAATTGTGAATTTATATATCTCTCGGGTATTACCTACCCGTTAAAAAAAATTTCACAATTAATATTTTGTACAACAGAATTTTATTACAGTCTTTATGAAAATATATATGTGCATATTTTCTTAGATATAACATAGATTTAATGAGTTAATATTAAATTAAACTCATTTGATTTACGGTTGAAACTAGAACTGAATAATCCCTAAAGACTTTAGAAATTACATAACTTTTACGAAGTATTTATTCAATAAAATTGAAATTATGAATTAATACTTCGTTATTTGTTGGTGTTTGTGGAATTCTTGTGAATTTCGCAAGGTACGAATAATGTTATTTGAAAAGTTTCGAGTACATCGACGATGAAAGTGAAAAATCAAACTTATATTTGAATAATTCATTTGATTTATTATGAATTTGGATTTATTGAATTGAGGCAGAGATTGTAGTTAATGATGGTTAAGTTGTGGACGAAGGACGTACATTATTTCATATTAGTAACATGAATTAACCGAGTAGTTAAGATTCACACATAATTGCTTAGTACGGAAATATTTATTATGGTCTAAAAATTTATATATATAAGATATACATATAAATCCTTCAGTGGAAATGAGTTAATACTTCATAACTCATTGATATGACATACTTGTTGTTGATTTATAATGATGTCCACGGTGATTCTTGAACTGACGGATTTGTGATGTTATAGGTGCTGCTGATTCTGACAACGCTGATGGCACTGACTGTACTGGTGATGTTCATGGTACTGTTGATGCTGTTGGTAAATCAAGTCTAGCTTGTAAACCACACATCATTCTTGTCAGGGTTTCTACTCTTCCTTCTATCATTTGGGTTCACTCATCTAATTTATGGTTAGGGCTAGAATAGATAATCTCTAAGACTTTAGAGACTACATAATCGTCACAAAATGTTTCTCCAATGAAGTTATGAATCAATACTTCCTCATTTGTTGTTGTTGGTATTCCTTGGTATCTATACAGTGTATGTCATTGGTACTCGCGGGATATAGGTTGTGATGTTGAAGTGTGGGATGCGGATGTTACTGTTGGTGGTGGTGATGGTACTGTTGGTGTTGCTGATGGTGGTACTGGTTATGCTGCTGGTGCTGCTGTTGGTGTTTGTAACCCTTGCACCATATTCTCTAAAGCCACTACTCGAGCGCGAAGCTCATTGACTTCTTCTATTACACTGGGGTGATTGTCGGTTCGGACGAGCGGATAAATAAAATCTAGAATTTGATGTAGTATATAATCGTGAAGAGATACTCTGGAAATGAGAGAGAAAATGGTGTTTTGGACCGGTTCGCTGGTAAGTGCTTCAGGTTCATCGCCAAGAGGGTAATGTGGTGGATGGAAGGGATCACCTTCTTCTTGTCTCCAATTATTGAGGAGGCTACGAACCTATCCCCAATTCATCCAGAATAGATGATGGCTAATTGGTTGATCCATTCCGGTCACACTGCTTTCGGAGCTTGAGTGGGATTCCATATCGGAATTCGAGGGACTTGAACTAATGACGAATTCCATTTCGTTCGATTGAATAAAGGATTTTTCGATATAAAATGATTTTTCGGCTATCGGGTGGTATTCTAACTACATAGAATATCTATATATATAGATCAAAAGATTTCATAGATTACGGAGGAATTTACGGAATATGTCAGGCAAAGTTTACGGTAATAGATACGATAAGATATGATTTAGCAGATACGCTAAGATATGAATTTTGTCTATACACTATTCATGCAATCAATGCAGCAAGACGTGTCTAGACTAAGAATGATAAGCAGGTAATTTTCTAAGGATGGTAAGTAGATGATTTCTGACTAAAAATGATAAACAAAACTTTTGACATGCAGACACGGTCGAAGTCCAGACTCACTAATGCATCTTAACAACTATCAGTTAGACACACTAATGCAAGACCTGGTTCGCTAATGTGACGACCCGGAAATTTCTGACCAAATTTAAACTTTAATCTTTATATTATTCCGACACGATAAGAAAAGTTTGTTAAGTTAAATCTCAAGAATTTTAAACTGTGTTCATACATTCATTATAACCTCGACCAAATTCCGACGATTCATGAACCGTTATATATAAATAGATATGTATATGTATATATATATATTATAACTTGAGAATATTAATAAAGTATTAAACGTATAATACTTTACACGAACGTATTTGTTTCAATATGATTTTTGACGAAATTAAAAAATATATATTAAATGATTGAATTATCAGAAACATTGAATTATGATTACAAGTCTCTGTTGAGAGGTCCACTATGATTTGAGAAAATCTATTCCTCTTAACGATATTCAGAATAATTTGTAAAGCTATTTATAAATAAAAACAAAAAGTATCATTTACGAAAGTTAGACAAAAGTTAGTGGAGAATTGGTTTCCATAATATTCTATTAATCTATTTTTAAACGTACAAAGACGTTTTCAGTTTAAAAAAGAACTTTATTATTAAAACGTATATAACTTTTATAAATATCTAGAATCACTTTTGACAACTCATTACTTAACCAGTATAATAAATATAACGATATTTATATTTTATTTCATTAAAAATATATATCGATTTAAATTAATATTATATATATTTATACGCGTATTATACATACATAGTTTTTATACTTTTACTATACTTTAACTTTACCTTTACTTTACTTTTACTTTACTTTAACTTTAATAATTCACTTTAATAATTCATACTTTAATAATTCACTTTAATAATTCATACTTTAATAATTCACTTTAATAATTCATACTTTAATAATTCACTTTAATAATTCATACTTTAATAATTCACTTTAATAATTCATACTTTAATAATTCATACTTTAATAATTCACTTTAATAATTCATACTTTAATAATTTACTTTAATAATTCATACTTTAATAATTCACTTTAATAATTCATACTTTAATAATTCACTTTAATAATTCATACTTTAATAATTCACTTTAATAATTCAAAAATCTATTATAAATAGAATTCAATAGGTTTCATTATTTCATAGAAACTTGAAAATATATTTCTCTAAACTCTCTCAATCAATTTATATATATATATATATATATATATATATATATATATATATATATATATATATATATATATATATATATATATATATATATATATATATATATATATATATATATATATTTGCTCTATATTATTTCAAGATATTATTAGTATATATAAAATATTACGACGGAGTGCTGTTCGAGTGATTTCAAAATAGTTTTTTTGAATGAGTCGAAGCTAAGAAAATTATGGGTTATAGCTATGGAGGTGATGGGTATGGTTCATGGGTATGCTCGTGAGGTCAATCTAGTGTTTATCATCTCCGTTGCGTCTACGTACTTTCCTGCAATATTGAATCTCAATATTGATACGTTCGTGAATTCGAGGCCAACCTTGCACTTGTTAAATGACGTTATATGTATTTTTACTACGAAATACAGTATTGTGAGTTTCATTTGCTCCCTTTTATATATATTTTTGGGACTGAGAATACATGCGCTGTTTTTATAAATGTTTTACGAAATAGGCACAAGTACTAAAACTAATTCTACGTAGGTTTAAACCAGAAATATACCCTTAGCTTGGTAACATTAAACTACTTGTCTATGTACGGTAGGCGCGAATCCTAAAGATAGATCTATTGGGCCTGACAAACCCCATCCTGACTATGGGATGCTTTAGTACTTCGAGGTTATTTTAAACACACCTGATCTGGTGTACTTCAGAGGGTAAAACATGAACGTTAAGGCTTGTTACCGTGTGCCTACAACTTATAGAATACTTTTATACACTTGCGAGCGTACATATATTTATAAACGGAAATCTTGTGGTCTATTAATATATTAAAATGATTGTTATGATAAACCTATGAACTCACCAACCTTTTGGTTGACACTTTAAAGCATGTTTATTCTCAGGTATTAAAGAAATCTTCCGCTGTGTATTAGCTCATTTTAAGGATATTACTTGGAGTCATTCATGGCATATTTTGAAAGACGTTGCATTCGAGTCATTGAGTTCATCAAGATTATTATTAAGCCAATTATAGTTGGATGTATTATGAAATGGTGTGCATGCCGTCAACTTTCGTTGTAAAGAAAGTTTGTCTTTTAAAAACGAATGCAATGTTTGTAAAATGTATCATATAGAGGTCAAATACCTCGCGATGTAATCAACTATTGTGAATCGTTTATAATGTATATGAACGGGTCCTTTCAGTTGGTATCAGAGCTGGTTTAATGCCGTTTATTAGCAGGTTAATCGTAGAGGGGGTTCTCACAGTGTTACCTGTGACGAAGCATTGGCTCTTACTCCTCGCGGTCCCTATTAGGTTTGGCTGTACTGCCGAGAGGCGGGCCGTAAAATCAGTGTCTGAGGTACGCTCAGTGGTCACAGGCGGTTAGCTGAGAAGGCACTGAGTGAGATGCGTCCCCAACTTTCAGTTGGTATCAGAGCGGTGGTCTTAGCGAACCAGGTGTAGTGACCCGAACTTTTCCATGTTTATATATATTAATTGAGATTGATATTTACATGATTAAATGTTTCTAACATGTTAAGCAATCAAACTTGTTAAGACTTGATTAATTGAAATATGTTTCATATAGACAATTGACCACCCAAGTTGACCGGCGATTCACGAACGTTAAAACTTGTAAAAACGACATGACGATATATATATGGATATACATATGGTTAACATGAGATTATGATAAGTAAGTATCTCCATAAGTATATTAACAATGAGTTATATACATATAAATAAGACTACTAACTTAAGGATTTTGAAACGAGACATATATGTAACGATTATCGTTGTACCGGCATTTAAATGTATATATATCATATTAAGATATATTAATATATCATAATATCATGAGAATATAATAATTTAACATCTCATTAGATATAATAAACAATGGGTTAACAACATTAATTGAGATCGTTAACTTAAAGGTTTCAAAACAACACTTACATGTAACGACTAACGATGACTTAACGACTCAGTTAAAATGTATATACATGTAGTGTATTTAGATGTATTAAAATACTTTTGGAAGACTTCAAGACATATATCAAAACACTCATACTTAACGAAAATGGTTACAGTTACTTTCCCATTCTTTTCTTGCATCAAGAATTCTAGTCGTATTCTTACCCGTATTATACACAGCTTCAAAACGTACTTACTATGGGTATATACCAATAGGAACTAGCATGGGATTCCACTCTTGATTATTTCATGTATGACTAATCAATTTTAACTTCTACCATGAGCTAGTCAACTAACTAGAACTCCTTTTAACCCCACTCACCACTCACCAATTACCACTCATCATTCACTCCATTTCACTTCCAATTCTCTTTCTAATTCTCTCTCAACACACACACTATTATGAATGTATTTTTCCAGTAGTTAATCATCATCTTCATTAAAAATCACTTCAAGCATCAAGCTATAATCATCATAGGAAGAACACTTCAAGAACACTTCACAAATCCCTTCAAGTTTACTAATTTACTTCCAAGCTTTCTAATCCATTCCAAGTAATCATCTAAGATCAAGAAACCTTTGTTATATATAGTAGGTTATCTTTCTTACTCAAGGTAATATTCATATTCAAACTTTGATTCAATTTCTATAACTATAAACTATCTTAATTCGAGTAAAAATCTTACTTGAACTTGTTTTTGTGTCATGATCCTACTTCAAGAACTTTCAAGCCATCCAAGATCCTTTGAAGCTAGATCATTTCTTGTCACTTCCAGTAGGTTTACCTACTAAACTTGAGGTAGTAATGATGTTCATAACATCATTCGATTCATACATATAAAGCTATCTTATTCGAAGGTTTAAACTTGTAATCACTAGAACATAGTTTAGTTAATTCTAAACTTGTTCGCAAACAAAAGTTAATCCTTCTAACTTGACTTTTAAAATCAACTAAACACATGTTCTATATCTATATGATATGCTAACTTAATGATTTAAAACCTGGAAACACGAAAAACACCGTAAAACCGGATTTACGCCGTCGTAGTAACACCGCGGGCTGTTTTGGGTTAGTTAATTAAAAACTATGATAAACTTTGATTTAAAAGTTGTTATTCTGAGAAAATGATTTTTATTATGAACATGAAACTATATCCAAAAATTATGGTTAAACTCAAAGTGGAAGTATGTTTTCTAAAATGGTCATCTAGACGTCGTTCTTTCGACTGAAATGACTACCTTTACAAAAACGACTTGTAACTTATTTTTCCGACTATAAACCTATACTTTTTCTGTTTAGATTCATAAAATAGAGTTCAATATGAAACCATAGCAATTTGATTCACTCAAAACGGATTTAAAATGAAGAAGTTATGGGTAAAACAAGATTGGATAATTTTTCTCATTTTAGCTATGTGAAAATTGGTAACAAATCTATTCCAACCATAACTTAATCAACTTGTATTGTATATTATGTAATCTTGAGATACCATAGACACGTATACAATGTTTCGACCTATCATGTCGACACATCTATATATATTTCGGAACAACCATAGACACTATATATGTGAATGTTGGAGTTAGCTATACAGGGTTGAGGTTGATTCCAAAATATATATAGTTTGAGTTGTGATCAATACTGAGATACGTATACACTGGGTCGTGGATTGATTCAAGATAATATTTATCGATTTATTTCTGTACATCTAACTGTGGACAACTAGTTGTAGGTTACTAACGAGGACAGCTGACTTAATAAACTTAAAACATCAAAATATATTAAAAGTGTTGTAAATATATTTTGAACATACTTTAATATATATGTATATATTGTTATAGGTTCGTGAATCAACAGTGGCCAAGTCTTACTTCTCGACGAAGTAAAAATCTGTGAAAGTGAGTTATAGTCCCACTTTTAAAATCTAATATTTTTGGGATGAGAATACATGCAGGTTTTATAAATGATTTACAAAATAGACACAAGTACGTGAAACTACATTCTATGGTTGAATTATCGAAATCGAATATGCCCCTTTTTATTAAGTCTGGTAATCTAAGAATTAGGGAACAGACACCCTAATTGACGCGAATCCTAAAGATAGATCTGTTGGGCCTAACAAACCCCATCCAAAGTACCGGATGCTTTAGTACTTCGAAATTTATATCATATCCGAAGGGTGTCCCGGAATGATGGGGATATTCTTATATATGCATCTTGTTAATGTTGGTTACGAGGTGTTCACCATATGAATGATTTTTATCTCTATGTATGGGATGTATATTGAAATATGAAATCTTGTGGTCTATTGTTACGATTTGATATATATAGGTTAAACCTATAACTCACCAACATTTTTGTTGACGTTTAAAGCATGTTTATTCTCAGGTGAATACTAAGAGCTTCCGCTGTTGCATACTAAAATAAGGACAAGATTTGGAGTCCATGTTTGTATGATATTGTGTAAAAACTGCATTCAAGAAACTGATTTCGATGTAACATATTTGTATTGTAAACCATTATGTAATGGTCGTGTGTAAACAGGATATTTTAGATTATCATTATTTGATAATCTACGTAAAGCTTTTTAAACCTTTATTTATGAAATAAAGGTTATAGTTTGTTTTAAAAATGAATGCAGTCTTTGAAAAACGTCTCATATAGAGGTCAAAACCTCGCAACGAAATCAATTAATATGGAACGTTTTTAATCAATAAGAACGGGACATTTCAGTTGGTATCCGAGCGTTGGTCTTAGAGAACCAGAATTTTGCATTAGTGTGTCTTATCGAGTTTGTTAGGATGCATTAGTGAGTCTGGACTTCGACCGTGTTTACTTGAAAAATGATTGCTTAACAAATTTTGTTGGAAACTATATATTTTTAACATGTGAATATTATGTGATATATTAATCTCTTAACGCGTTTGATATTATGTGATAGATGTCTACCTCTAGAACAAGTCCCATTGACTCACCTAATAATAATGAAGAGTCAAATGTAAATTGGAATGATTCGTGGACTGATTCACAAGTTCCCGAAGAAGAATCGGAAGAAGAGTCGGAACCGGAAGAAGAGTCGGAACCGGAAGAAGAATCGGAACCGGATGAAGAAATAGAACCGGTGGGGGAAATAATAAAACGGTTGAGTAAAAGAAAATCCTCAACCAACCGACCAAGGTTAATTATGGTCAATGGTGTTTCCGCTAAGGAAGCAAAATATTGGGAGGATTACCAATTCTACGATGAATCGGATTCTGACGAGAATTCCGATGATGTTATAAAAATAACCCCAACTGAATTTAAAAAGGCAAAAGAAAATAATAAGGGAAAGGGCATAAAAATAGAGAAATCTAATTCCAACCCCGATGAACTTTATATGTATCGTCAACCCCCGAAGTCCTTAAGTTGTAACAATGACCCGGGAACCTCTAAACCACCAGGTTTTTCTAAACCAATGTGGATAACGACGGCTCGTATTAGGGGAACATCATATATGTAGTGACCCGAACTTTTCCATGTTTATATATATTAATTGAGATTGATATTTACATGATTAAATGTTTCCAACATGTTAAACAATCAAACTTGTTAAGACTTGATTAATTGAAATATGTTTCATATAGACAATTGACCACCCAAGTTGACCGGTGATTCACGAACGTTAAAACTTGTAAAAACTATATGATTACATATATATGGATATATATATAGTTAACATGAAACTATGATAAGTAAACATATCATTAAGTATATTAACAATGAACTACATATGTAAAAACAAGCCTACTAACTTAATGATTTTTAAACGAGACATATATGTAACGATTATCGTTGTAAAGACATTTAATGTATATATATCATATTAAGAGATATTCATACATGATAATATCATGATAATATAATAATTTAAAATCTCATTTGATATTATAAACATTGGGTTAACAACATTTAACAAGATCGTTAACCTAAAGGTTTCAAAACAACACTTACATGTAACGACTAACGATGACTTAACGACTCAGTTAAAATGTATATACATGTAGTGTTTTAATATGTATTTATAAACTTTTGAAACACTTTAATACACTTATCAAAATACTTCTACTTAACAAAAATGCTTACAATTACATCCTCGTTCAGTTTCATCAACAATTCTACTCGTATGCACCCGTATTCGTACTCGTACAATACACAGCTTTTAGATGTATGTACTATTGGTATATACACTCCAATGATCAGCTCTTAGCAGCCCATGTGAGTCACCTAACATATTTGGGAACCATCATTTGGCAACTAGCATGAAATATCTCATAAAATTACAAAAATATGAGTAATCATTCATGACTTATTTACATGAAAACAAAATTACATATCCTTTATATCTAATCCATACACCAACGACCAAAAACACCTAAACACTTTCATTCTTCAATTTTCTTCATCTAATTGATCTCTCTCAAGTTCTATCTTCAAGTTCTAAGTGTTCTTCATATATTCTACAAGTTCTAGTTACATAAAATCAAGAATACTTTCAAGTTTGCTAGCTCAATTCCAAACTTGTAAAGTGATCATCCAACCTCAAGAAATCTTTGTTTCTTACAGTAGGTTATCATTCTAATACAAGGTAATAATCATATTCAAACTTTAGTTCAATTTCTATAACTATAACAATCTTATTTCAAGTGATGATCTTACTTGAACTTGTTTTCGTGTCATGATTCTGCTTCAAGAACTTCGAGCCATCTAAGGATCCGTTGAAGCTAGATCCATTTTTCTCTTTTCCAGTAGGTTTATCCAAGGAACTTAAGGTAGTAATGATGTTCATAACATCATTCGATTCATACATATAAAGCTATCTTATTCGAAGGTTTAAACTTGTAATCACTAGAACATAGTTTAGTTAATTCTAAACTTGTTCGCAAACAAAAGTTAATCCTTCTAACTTGACTTTTAAAATCAACTAAACACATGTTCTATATCTATATGATATGCTAACTTAATGATTTAAAACCTGGAAACACGAAAAACACCGTAAAACCGGATTTACGCCGTCGTAGTAACACCGCGGGCTGTTTTGGGTTAGTTAATTAAAAACTATGATAAACTTTGATTTAAAAGTTGTTATTCTGAGAAAATGATTTTTATTATGAACATGAAACTATATCCAAAAATTATGGTTAAACTCAAAGTGGAAGTATGTTTTCTAAAATGGTCATCTAGACGTCGTTCTTTCGACTGAAATGACTACCTTTACAAAAATGACTTGTAACTTATTTTTCGGACTAAAAACCTATACTTTTTCTGTTTATATTCATAAAATAGAGTTCAATATGAAACCATAGCAATTTGATTCACTCAAAATGGATTTAAAATGAAGAAGTTATGGGTAAAACAAGATTGGATAATTTTTCTCATTTTAGCTACGTGAAAATTGGTAACAAATCTATTCCAACCATAACTTAATCAACTTATATTGTATATTATGTAATCTTGAGATACCATAGACACGTATACAATGTTTCGACCTATCATGTCGACACATCTATATATATTTCGGAACAACCATAGACACTCTATATGTGAATGTTGGAGTTAGCTATACAGGGTTGAGGTTGATTCCAAAATATATATAGTTTGAGTTGTGATCAATACTGAGATACGTATACACTGGGTCGTGGATTGATTCAAGATAATATTTATCGATTTATTTCTGTACATCTAACTGTGGACAACTAGTTGTAGGTTACTAACGAGGACAGCTGACTTAATAAACTTAAAACATCAAAATATATTAAAAGTGTTGTAAATATATTTTGAACATACTTTGATATATATGTATATATTATTATAGGTTCGTGAATCAACCAGTGGCCAAGTCTTACTTCCCGACGAAGTAAAAATCGGTGAAAGTGAGTTATAGTTTCACTTTTAAAATCTAATATTTTTGGGATGAGAATACATGCAGGTTTTATAAATGATTTACAAAATAGACACAAGTACGTGAAACTACATTCTATGGTTGAATTATCGAAATCGAATATGCCCCTTTTTATTAAGTCTAGTAATCTAAGAATTAGGGAACAGACACCCTAATTGACGCGAATCCTAAAGATAGATCTGTTGGGCCTAACAAACCCCATCCAAAGTACCGGATGCTTTAGTACTTCGAAATTTATATCATATCCGAAGGGTGTCCCGGAATGATGGGGATATTCTTATATATGCATCTTGTTAATGTCGGTTACCAGGTGTTCACCATATGAATGATTTTTATCTCTATGTATGGGATGTATATTGAAATATGAAATCTTGTGGTCTATTATTATGATTTGATATATATAGGTTAAACCTATAACTCACCAACATTTTTGTTGACGTTTTAAGCATGTTTATTCTCAGGTGATTATTAAGAGCTTCCGCTGTCGCATACTTAAATAAGGACGAGATTTGGAGTCCATGCTTGTATGATATTGTGTAAAAACTGCATTCAAGAAACTTATTTTGTTGTAACATATTTGTATTGTAAACCATTATGTAATGGTCGTGTGTAAACAGGATATTTTAGATTATCCTTATTTGATAATCTACGTAAAGCTTTTTAAACCTTTATTGATGAAATAAAGGTTATGGTTTGTTTTAAAAATGAATGCAGTCTTTGAAAAACGTCTCATATAGAGGTCAAAACCTCGCAACGAAATCAATTAATATGGAACGTTTTTAATCAATAAGAACGGGACATTTCAGTTGGTATCCGAGCGTTGGTCTTAGAGAACCAGAATTTTGCATTAGTGTGTCTTATCGAGTTTGTTAGGATGCATTAGTGAGTCTGGACTTCGACCGTGTTTACTTGAAAAATGATTGCTTAACAAATTTTGTTGGAAACTATATATTTTTAACATGTGAATATTATGTGATATATTAATCTCTTAACGCGTTTGATATTATGTGATAGATGTCTACCTCTAGAACAAGTCCCATTGACTCACCTAATAATAATGAAGAGTCAAATGTAAATTGGAATGATTCGTGGACTGATTCACAAGTTCTCGAAGAGGAACCGGAAGAAGAGTCGGAACCAGAAGAAGAATCAGAACCGGAAGAAGAATCGGAACCGGAAGAAGAAATAGAACCGGTGGGGGAAATAATAAAACGGTTAAGTAGAAGAGAATCCTCAACCAACCGACCAAGGTTAATTATGGTCAATGGTGTTTCCACCAAGGAAGCAAAATATTGGGAGGATTACCAATTCTCCGATGAATCGGATTCCGACGAGAATTCCGATGATGTTATAGAAATTACCCCAACTGAATTTAAAAAGGCAAAAGAAAATAATAAGGGAAAGGGCATAAAAATAGAGAAATCTAATTCCAACCCCGATGAACTTTATATGTATCGTCAACCCCCGAAGTCCTTAAGTTGTAACAATGACCCGGGAACCTCTAAACCACCAGGTTTTTCTAAACCAATGTGGACAACGACGGCTCGTATTAGGGGAACATCATATATCCCTAGAAACTTGGCAAAACGAACCAAAACCGAACAAGAAGAAACGAGCGAGTCGGAATAAGATAGTTATATTCGTGTGGTGTAATATATGTAATATAGTGTGTTTATGCTTTATGATATATGTAAAAATTGCTTGTATTAATAAGTATTTTTTTATGAATCTAACTCTTGTCTATTTTACAGTATAAAAACACAAAATGGATAGACAACCCAATATTTTAAGAAACCTACCCGGAGACATGATTGATGAAATCTTGTCTAGAGTCGGTCAGAATTCCTCGGCACAACTATTTAAGGCGAGATCAGTTTGTAAGACATTCGAAGAACGTTCCAAGAATGCCTTGGTTTATAAAAGGCTTTCGTTCGGAAGATGGGGGATATCACATTGGGAAATCCATAAGTTACGATGTGTTTACTTTGACGCATATATTGCGGGGAACCCAAATGCTATTTTACGCAACGGGTTAAGAAATTATTTTGACTCAGTATATCCGAATATAGGACTTCGTGATTTAGAAAAAGCGGCTAACATGCAACATAAAGAAGCATGTTATGCTTACGGGTTATTAATGTTCGCTTCTCACCAAAGTGAGAACAAGAAAATCGGGCTACAACTATTAAACAAAACGTTCCCACAAGTAACGGAGTCGGTAATTGGGATAAGAAATGAGGTTTTTAGGTTATTACGAGACTGTTGGTCATTACGTAACCCTCGTCCCTTTGACGACGTTACAACACGCTGTCTTATCAACGGCCATAACGGTTATGTTCCACAAGACCAAGGATGGGAAGTAGTCCTAGTAAAACCAGAATGCATGACTTGTTTCTGGACGTATGAATTACGTGTCTTTATTGCCTTTGCTGAACGACTTGTGTACTAGCTAGAATTATCTTCACAACTATCTTGTATCAAAGTTATTGTGTGCTATATTTCATGCTTTATGTAAAATAAGCGGTATTGTAAGTTTGTAATATTGTATAAAAGTTTGAACGTGAAATATTATTACAATCAGTTTTTCATATAGAATTGTAGTAGTTGAATTGTATATTAGCTACTAAGTATGAACTTAACGGGTAGGTACTACCCGAATTTAAACTTATAAAATGCTAATATGAAGAAAAAGCTTTTATAAATGAGTTCATATTATGCTACAAAATACTATTAACTACTCTTAATATTCTGTATGATTAACTTGTTCCATTTGACTATTTTGAAGGAAATGGCACCGACTACTCGACACACCGTGAATATGAATGAAGAGGAATTCCGTACTTTTCTAGCTTCAAACATAGCCGCGGTGCAGGCTGCGCTACATACCAACAATAACCTTGGATCTGGCAGTACAGGAAATCGTGTAGGATGCACCTACAAAGAATTCACTGCCTGCAAACCTTTGGAATTTGATGGAACCGAAGGACCGATCGGATTGAAACGGTGGACCGAGAAGGTCGAATCGGTGTTTGCCATAAGTAAGTGTACTGAAGAGGACAAAGTGAAGTACGCTACGCATACCTTCACAGGTTCTGCGTTAACATGGTGGAATACCTATCTAGAGCAAGTGGGACAAGATGATGCGTACGCACTACCGTGGTCAGCATTCAAGCACTTGATGAACGAGAAGTACCGTCCCAGAACCGAGGTCAATAAGCTCAAGACAGAACTTAGAGGGTTACGAACCCAAGGATTTGATATTACCACGTACGAAAGACGATTCACAGAATTGTGCCTATTGTGTCCGGGAGCATTCGAAGATGAGGAAGAGAAGATCGACGCGTTTGTGAAAGGATTACCGGAAAGAATCCAAGAAGATATAAGTTCACACGAGCCCGCCTCCATACAACAGGCATGTAGAATGGCTCACAAACTAGTGAACCAGATTGAAGAAAGAATTAAAGAACAGACTGCTGAAGAGGCCAATGTGAAGCAAGTCAAAAGAAAGTGGGAGGAAAACGGTGATAAGAATCACCAATACAACAACAACAGCAATTACAACAATAATCGCAACAATTATCCCAACAATCGCAACATCAATCGCAACTACAACAAACGGCCCAACAACAACAACAACAACAACAACAACAACAGCAACTACAACAATCATCCTAATAACAATAATAACCGCAACAACAACAACAATCAGAAGCAGCTATGCCAAAGGTGTGAAAAGAAACACTCGGGGTTCTGCACCAAATTTTGCAACAAGTGTAAAAGAAATGGTCATAGCGCGGCGAAGTGTGAGGTCTATGGACCAGGGGTTAATAGAACGAAAGGAACAAATGGTGTCGGAACGAGTAATGGCGGAGCAAGTAGTGTCAGAGCAAGTTATGCCAATGTAGTTTGTTATAAATGTGGAAAACCGGGCCACATTATTAGAAATTTCCCGAACCAGGAGAACACGAATGGACAAGGCCGCGGAAGAGTTTTCAATATTAATGCGGCAGAGGCACAGAAGACCCGGAGCTTGTTACGGATACATTTCTTATTGACAATAAATCTGCTTACGTTTTATTTGATTCGGGTGCGGATAGAAGCTATATGAGTAGAGATTTTTGTGCTAAATTAAGTTGTCCATTGACGCCTTTGGATAGTAATTTTTTACTCGAATTAGCAAATGGTAAATTAATTTCAGCAGATAATATATGTCGGAATCGAGAAATTAAACTGGTTAGCGAAACATTTAAGATTGATTTGATACCAGTAGAGTTAGGGAGTTTTGATGTGATAATCGGTATGGACTGGTTGAAAGAAGTGAAAGCAGAGATCGTTTGTTACAAAAATGCAATTCGCATTATACGAGAAAAAGGAAAACCCTTAATGGTGTATGGAGAAAAGGGCAACACGAAGCTACATCTTATTAGTAATTTGAAGGCACAAAAACTAATAAGAAAAGGTTGCTATGCTGTTCTAGCACACGTCGAGAAAGTACAAACTGAAGAAAAGAGCATCAATGATGTTCCCGTCGCAAAAGAATTTCCCGATGTATTTCCGAAAGAATTACCGGGATTACCCCCACATCGATCCGTTGAATTTCAAATAGATCTTGTACCAGGAGCTGCACCAATAGCTCGTGCTCCTTACAGACTCGCACCCAGCGAGATGAAAGAACTGCAAAGCCAATTACAAGAACTTTTAGAGCGTGGTTTCATTCGACCAAGCACATCACCGTGGGGAGCTCCTGTTTTGTTTGTCAAGAAGAAAGATGGTACATTCAGGTTGTGTATCGACTACCGAGAGTTGAACAAATTTACCATCAAGAACCACTACCCACTACCGAGAATCGATGACTTATTTGATCAACTACAAGGCTCGTCTGTTTATTCAAAGATTGACTTACGTTTCGGGTATCATCAAATGCGGGTGAAAGAAGATGATATTCCAAAGACTGCTTTCAGAACACGTTACGGTCATTACGAGTTTATGGTTATGCTGTTTGGTTTAACTAATGCACCAGCTGTGTTCATGGACCTTATGAACCGAGTGTGTGGACCATACCTTGACAAGTTTGTCATTGTTTTCATTGATGACATACTTATTTACTCAAAGAATGACCAAGAACACGGTGAACATTTGAGAAAGGTGTTAGAAGTATTGAGGAAGGAAGAATTGTACGCTAAGTTTTCAAAGTGTGCATTTTGGTTGGAAGAAGTTCAATTCCTCGGTCACATAGTGAACAAAGAAGGTATTAAGGTGGATCCGGCAAAGATAGAAACTGCTGAAAAGTGGGAAACCCCGAAAACTCCGAAACACATACGCCAGTTTTTAGGACTAGCTGGTTACTACAGAAGGTTCATCCAAGATTTTTCCAGAATAGCAAAACCCTTGACTGCATTAACGCATAAAGGGAAGAAATTTGAATGGAATGATGAACAAGAGAAAGCGTTTCAGTTATTGAAGAAAAAGCTAACTACGGCACCTATATTGTCATTGCCTGAAGGGAATGATGATTTTGTGATTTATTGTGATGCATCAAAGCAAGGTCTCGGTTGTGTATTAATGCAACGAACGAAGGTGATTGCTTATGCGTCTAGACAATTGAAGATTCACGAACAAAATTATACGACGCATGATTTGGAATTAGGCGCGGTTGTTTTTGCATTAAAGACTTGGAGGCACTACTTATATGGGGTCAAAAGTATTATATATACCGACCACAAAAGTATTCAACACATATTTAATCAGAAACAACTGAATATGAGGCAGCGTAGGTGGATTGAATTGTTGAATGATTACGACTTTGAGATTCGTTACCACCCGGGAAAGGCAAATGTGGTAGCCGATGCCTTGAGCAGAAAGGACAGAGAACCCATTCGAGTAAAATCTATGAATATAATGATTCATAATAACCTTACTACTCAAATAAAGGAGGCGCAACAAGGAGTTTTAAAAGAGGGAAATTTAAAGGATGAAATACCCAAGGGATCGGAGAAGCATCTTAATATTCGGGAAGACGGAACCCGGTATAGGGCTGAAAGGATTTGGGTACCAAAATTTGGAGATATGAGAGAAATGGTACTTAGAGAAGCTCATAAAACCAGATACTCAATACATCCTGGAACGGGGAAGATGTACAAGGATCTCAAGAAACATTTTTGGTGGCCGGGTATGAAAGCCGATGTTGCTAAATACGTAGGAGAATGTTTGACGTGTTCGAAGGTCAAAGCTGAGCATCAGAAACCATCAGGTCTACTTCAACAACCCGAAATCCCGGAATGGAAATAGGAAAACATTACCTAAATTGCCAAGGACTGCAAGTGGTTTTGATACTATTTGGGTAATAGTTGATCGTCTCACCAAATCAGCACACTTCCTACCAATAAGAGAAGATGACAAGATGGAGAAGTTAGCACGACTGTATTTGAAGGAAGTCGTCTCCAGACATGGAATACCAATCTCTATTATCTCTGATAGGGATGGCAGATTTATTTCAAGATTCTGGCAGACATTACAGCAAGCATTAGGAACTCGTCTAGACATGAGTACTGCCTATCATCCACAAATTGATGGGCAGAGCGAAAGGACGATATAAACGCTTGAAGACATGCTACGAGCATGTGTTATTGATTTTGGAAATAGTTGGGATCGACATCTACCGTTAGCAGAATTTTCCTACAACAACAGCTACCATTCAAGCATTGAGATGGCGCCGTTTGAAGCACTTTATGGTAGAAAGTGCAGGTCTCCAATTTGTTGGAGTGAAGTGGGGGATAGACAGATTACGGGTCCGGAGATTATACAAGAAACTACCGAGAAGATCATCCAAATTCAACAACGGTTGAAAACCGCCCAAAGTCGACAAAAGAGCTACGCTGACATTAAAAGAAAAGATATAGAATTTGAAATTGGAGAGATGGTCATGCTTAAAGTTGCACCTTGGAAAGGCGTTGTTCAATTTGGTAAACGAGGGAAATTAAATCCAAGGTATATTGGACCATTCAAGATTATTGATCGTGTCGGACCAGTAGCTTACCAACTTGAGTTACCTCAACAACTCGCGGCTGTACATAACACTTTCTACGTCTCGAATTTGAAGAAATGTTTTGCTAAAGAAGATCTCACTATTCCGTTAGATGAAATCCAAATCAACGAAAAACTTCAATTCATCGAAGAACCCGTCGAAATAATGGATCGCGAGGTTAAAAGACTTAAGCAAAACAAGATACCAATTGTTAAGGTTCGATGGAATGCTCGTAGAGGACCCGAGTTTACCTGGGAGCGTGAAGATCAGATGAAGAAGAAATACCCGCATCTATTTCCAGAAGATTCGTCAACACCTTCAACAGCTTAAAATTTCGGGACGAAATTTATTTAACGGGTAGGTACTATAGTGACCTGAACTTTTACATGTTTATATATATTAATTGAGATTGATATTTACATGATTAAATGTTTCCAACATGTTAAGCAATCAAACTTGTTAAGACTTGATTAATTGAAATATGTTTCATATAGACAATTGACCACCCAAGTTGACCGGCGATTCACGAACGTTAAAACTTGTAAAAATGACATGACGATATATATATGGATATACATATGGTTAACATGATATTATGATAAGTAAGTATCTCCATAAGTATATTAACAATGAGTTATATACATATAAACAAGACTACTAACTTAAGGATTTCGAAACGAGACATATATGTAACGATTATCGTTGTAACGACATTTAAATGTATATATATCATATTAAGATATATTAATATATAATAATATCATGATAATATAATAATTTAACATCTCATTAGATATAATAAACAATGGGTTAACAACATTAATTGAGATCGTTAACTTAAAGGTTTCAAAACAACACTTACATGTAACGACTAACGATGACTTAACGACTCAGCTAAAATGTATATACATGTAGTGTATTTAGATGTATTAAAATACTTTTGGAAGACTTCAAGACATATATCAAAACACTCATACTTAACGAAAATGGTTACAGTTACTTTCCCATTCTTTTCTTGCATCAAGAATTCTAGTCGTATTCTTACCCGTATTATACACAGCTTCAAAACGTACTTACTATGGGTATATACCAATAGGAACTAGCATGGGATTCCACTCTTGATTATGTCATGTATGACTAATCAATTTTAACTTCTACCATGAGCTAGTCAACTAACTAGAACTCCTTTTAACCCCACTCACCACTCACCAATTACCACTCATCATTCACTCCATTTCACTTCCAATTCTCTTTCTAATTCTCTCTCAAAAATCACTTCAAGCATCAAGCTATAATCATCATAGGAAGAACACTTCAAGAACACTTCACAAATCCCTTCAAGTTTAGTAATTTACTTCCAAGCTTTCTAATCCATTCCAAGTAATCATCTAAGATCAAGAAACCTTTGTTATATATAGTAGGTTATCTTTCTTATTCAAGGTAATATTCATATTCAAACTTTGATTCAATTTCTATAACTATAAACTATCTTAATTAGAGTAAAAATCTTACTTGAACTTGTTTTTGTGTCATGATCCTACTTCAAGAACTTTCAAGCCATCCAAGATCCTTTGAAGCTAGATCATTTCTTGTCACTTCCAGTAGGTTTACCTACTAAACTTGAGGTAGTAATGATGTTCATAACATCATTCGATTCATATATATAAAACTATCTTATTCGAAGGTTTAAACTCGTAATCACTAGAACATAGTTTAGTTAATTCTAAACTTGTTCGCAAACAAAAGTTAATCCTTCTAACTTGACTTTTAAAATTAACTAAACACATGTTCTATATCTATATGATATGCTAACTTAATGATTTAAAACCTGGAAACACGAAAAACACCGTAAAACCGGATTTACGCCGTCGTAGTAACACCGCGGGCTGTTTTGGGTTAGTTAATTAAAAACTATGATAAACTTTGATTTAAAAGTTGTTATTCTGAGAAAATGATTTTTATTATGAACATGAAACTATATCCAAAAATTATGGTTAAACTCAAAGTGGAAGTATGTTTTCTAAAATGGTCATCTAGACGTCGTTCTTTCGACTGAAATGACTACCTTTACAAAAACGACTTGTAACTTATTTTTCCGACTATAAACCTATACTTTTTCTGTTTAGATTCATAAAATAGAGTTCAATATGAAACCATAGTAATTTGATTCACTCAAAACGGATTTAAAATGAAGAAGTTATGGGTAAAACAAGATTGGATAATTTTTCTCATTTTAGCTACGTGAAAATTGGTAACAAATCTATTCCAACCATAACTTAATCAACTTGTATTGTATATTATGTAATATTGAGATACCATAGACACGTATACAATGTTTCGACCTATCATGTCGACACATCTATATATATTTCGGAACAACCATAGACACTCTATATGTGAATGTTGGAGTTAGCTATACAGGGTTGAGGTTGATTCCAAAATATATATAGTTTGAGTTGTGATCAATACTGAGATACGTATACACTGGGTCGTGGATTGATTTAAGATATTATTTATCGATTTATTTCTGTACATCTAACTGTGGACAACTAGTTGTAGGTTACTAACGAGGACAGCTGACTTAATAAACTTAAAACATCAAAATATATTAAAAGTGTTGTAAATATATTTTGAACATACTTTAATATATATGTATATATTGTTATAGGTTCGTGAATCAACAGTGGCCAAGTCTTACTTCTCGACGAAGTAAAAATCTGTGAAAGTGAGTTATAGTCCCACTTTTAAAATCTAATATTTTTGGGATGAGAATACATGCAGGTTTTATAAATGATTTACAAAATAGACACAAGTACGTGAAACTACATTCTATGGTTGAATTATCGAAATCGAATATGCCCATTTTTATTAAGTCTGGTAATCTAAGAATTAGGGAATAGACACCCTAATTGACGTGAATCCTAAAGATAGATCTATTGGGCCTAACAAACCCCATCCAAAGTACCGGATGCTTTAGTACTTCGAAATTTATATCATATCCGACGGGTGTCCCGGAATGATGGGGATATTCTTATATATGCATCTTGTTAATGTCGGTTACCAGGTGTTCACCATATGAATGATTTTTATCTCTATGTATGGGATGTATATTGAAATATGAAATCTTGTGGTCTATTGTTACGATTTGATATATATAGGTTAAACCTATAACTCACCAACATTTTTGTTGACGTTTAAAGCATGTTTATTCTCAGGTGAATACTAAGAGCTTCCGCTGTTGCATACTAAAATAAGGACAAGATTTAGAGTCCATGTTTGTATGATATTGTGTAAAAACTGCATTCAAGAAACTGATTTCGATGTAACATATTTGTATTGTAAACCATTATGTAATGGTCGTGTGTAAACAGGATATTTTAGATTATCATTATTTGATAATCTACGTAAAGCTTTTTAAACCTTTATTTATGAAATAAAGGTTATAGTTTGTTTTAAAAATGAATGCAGTCTTTGAAAAACGTCTCATATAGAGGTCAAAACCTCGCAACGAAATCAATTAATATGGAACGTTTTTAATCAATAAGAACGGGACATTTCACCAGGTCTGCATTAGTGTGTCTAACTGATAGTCGTTAGGATGCATTAGTGAGTCTGGACTTCGACCGTGTCTGCATGTCAAAAGTTTTGCTCATCATTTTTGTCGGAAATTACCTGCTTATCATTCTTAGTCTAGACACATCTTATTGCAATGATTGCATGAATAGTGTATAGACAAAATTCATATCTTAGCGTATCTGTTACTGTAAACTTTGCCGGACATATTCCATAAATTCCTCCGTAATCTACGAAACCTTTTGCTCTATATAATTAGAATACCACCCGATAGCTGAAAAATCATTTCATATCGAAAAATTCTTTATTCAATCGTACAAAATGGAATTTGTCATTAGTTCAAGTCCCTCGGATTCCGAAATGGAATACCACTCAAGTTCCGAAAGCAGTGTGACCGGAATGGATCAACCAATTAGTCATCATCTATTCTGGATGAATTGGAGATGGGTTCGTAGCCTCCTTAATCATTGGAGACAAGAAGAAGGTGATCCCTTCCATCCACCACATTGTCCTCTTGGCGAAGAACCTGAAGCACTTACCGGCGAACCTATCCGAAACACCATTTTCTCTCTTATTTCTAGAGTATCTCGTCACGATTACATACTACACCAAATTCTAGATTTTATTTATCCGCTCGTCCGAACCGACAATCACCCCGGTGTAATAGAAGAAGTCAACGAGCTTCGCGCTCGGGTAGTGGCTTTGGAGAATATGGTGCAAATGTTACAAACACCAGCAGCAGCACCAGCAGCATAAACAGTACCACCATCAGCAACACCAACAGTACCATCACCACCACCAACAACAACATCCACATCCCATACCGCAACATCACAATCTGTATCTCAAACATCAACGTCATACGCCCTGTAAATATCCAGGAATATCAACAACAACAAACGATGAAGTATTAATTCATAAACTTCATTGAAGAGATATCTCTGCAGTTATGTAATCTCCAAAATCTTAGAGATTATTTAATTCTGACCGTAAATTGGATGAGTGAACGGAGATGGTAGAGTAGAAACTTTGATCGAAAATGGTGTACGATTTACAAGCTAGAATTGTTTTAACAACAGCATCAACAGGACCGTAGCATCATCAACACAGTCAGTGCCGTCAGTATCGTCAGAATCAACAGCACCTTAACATCACAAACTCTGTCAGTTCAAGAATCATTGTGGACATCATTACGAATCAACAACAAATATATTGTATCAACGAGTTATGAAGTATTAACTCATTTCCAATCGAAAGATTTATATGTATATTTTATATGTATAAATTTTTAAACCATAATAAATCTTCCCGTACTAAGCTATTATGTGTGAATCTTAACTACTCAGTTAATTCATATTACAAATATGCAATGATGTACGTCCTTCGTCCGCAACTTAACCATCGTTAATTACAATCTCTGTCTCAATTCAATAAAAATCCAATTCATAATTAATCAAGTGTATTATTCGAATATATGTTTGATTTTACACTTTCATCATCGATGTACTCGAAACTTTTCAAATAACATCATTCGTACCTTGCGAAGTTCACAAGAATTTAACGAAAACCAACAAATAACAAAGTAATGATTCATAATTTCAATATTATTGAAGAAATACTTATGCAATTTAAAAAGTTTTAGGGATTACTCAATTCTAGTTCCAACCATAAAACAAATGAATTTAATTTAATATTAACTCATTAAATCTATATTACATCTAAAGAAAATATACACATATATTTTCATAAAGACTGTAATAAACTTCTTTTGTACAAAATATTAATTGTGAAAATTTTTTTAATTGGTAGGTAATACCCGAGAGATATATAAATTCACAATTAATATATTACATTTTTCAAAACTGATTCAGCAATCATCAAATATACTCCCTACTTTCACAACAATATCGATTCTTTCATATAAATCAAAACAATAATACTCATTCAAATTTAATTACGTATTCTGATTTTGAAATCGCATAATTCAATTCGAAATATAACCAGTATCATCACTCTTAGATTCCTATATCTTTTAAAGCTATACTTTGACTTCAAAACTGTGTTAGAACATCATATGTATTAACGATTACAATATGTGCTCAAACCCTTCGAAATTCCTGAAGACACTTTAACTAAGGAACAATCGAGATGATGATCCAACCATATGTTACCCACAGTTATACACCTGAAAAACTCTCAAAACCCAAGTCATAGTTCGACACGTATTCGTGTTAGACCCTTTGGCATTTACTAGCTAAAATAACTTTTCAATTCCGTTTCAAAATAGACAGTTTTGTCACAGCTCCAGCAAGTCAACTTCGACTTCTCAATCAAAACAGTCTTATTATAACCTCGATAGATACGTTGCCCTTTCGCCAACGTTACCGGGGAATCGTTTATATTCACCACATTAGCAATAAACTTACCAACAACTTCACTGATCATTGACTTTCCAAAAAAAAAATCATTATAATTATCGAAACCCTATCATATACTCATTCGTACCTTATAACAAGAATTTCCATACCAATTATTGAGAATCAGCAATCAGTATTTTGAAACCTCGCAGCATGTCTACATCAACAATTACATATACACACAACGTCTACCTCCAAGACTTACATTCTTTGAATGAGAAATTTCTGAAAAACACCCTAAACTGCGAACCAGTTCTCGAAATTTTGAAAAATGCTGATGAAGCAGCAAAAACTTTAAACGACCTTAACAGTAAAAAGTAGGATGATAAAGGATAGTATATTGGCAAAGCTCAGAAAAAGAGAAGCTTTGGAACTGGAAAATGGATTGAGCAAAGTATAAAGGAGGCTGTGGACAAATCACAAAGGCTGAACCTACCTTCAAAGAATCCAAATGATTCAGTACTTGCTGAAGTCATTAACCAATACCTTGCTCCTGACTCTAAACCCCTTAAGACAATATCCTTCATCATCATCTAATATTAGACATTCTAAGATATTTTTATAATTATTCTTATCTAAAATCATTTACCTCTTCGTGCTATCTGTATTATATCATAAAAGAAACTATTTTAGTTTCTAAATTCTGAAACATTCGAGTTTAAAATAGGAATATTCTTGAAAAAGTGTTGGGAGCTGAAGCATGAGTTAGTATAATATAATGACACTTGATCAACGTGATTATATTACAGTAATTCATGCTGAATTTCTAAATGGAACATGATGATTCACAGATCATAACGTCATCATGTGCTATGTTACACGACTCTTATATTCTCTTTGATCTCTAAATATCAAGAAAATATTTCTTGATGATTCGGCCTTTTCCGAGGTATTCTGGTAATTTGACAAGTCAAGATCGTGCCATTACAATTTCCTTTCTAGAACATTAACAATGTTCATTCCGAAATTTATATCTGCGAATTCTGGACCATTACAAGCGGTGCTTAATCGCAAGAAGAAGAAACGAAAGGACAAAGCTCCAAACTAGAAATGGGAGTATAAATCATAGCAAATAGAAGAGAGCATTAACTGTGGATGGCAATGATTATAGAAGAAGCAAGGACTTTGAAATATAAGGGAAGATATAAAACCCAACAACAACCCAGAAATCACAAACTGCATATATCAATGCATATAGCAATATAAAGACACGGGAGAACTAAAAACACTATAAAACCAAGAGTATAGTAGAAGTAAATAGATTCTTCCTGAGGCAGATGAAAAAGAAGAGCGACAGATATGAAAGTGAGGAGTATATCAAGAATCAGCACTGTAAGAAAACAAATGAGGTGGATTTATAGTGAAATATCTGACAGAGAAATCAAAATGGATTATCGCATTAATTCGAAGAGGATCATAATTTCCTTAATCGCCGAATAATCAAATCCAATATAGATTACAAAGATTTTCTTTTCGAAGATCAATCGTGATGACGTCAAAAGATACGACGAATCACTATTATCTTATTTCATTCATTTACGATATCTTCACTCACACGCTTCGAGTAATCGAATTATTTTATCCATTCTTCTTAAACATGATAAAACTCTATAATCGTTATAATAACATTCTCATTGTTAGTCATGACGACCTCTATCAAATTTCGGGGACGAAATTTCTTTAACGGGTAGGTACTGTGACGACTCGGAAATTTCTGACCAAATTTAAACTTTAATCTTTATATTATTCCGACACGATAAGAAAAGTTTGTTAAGTTAAATCTCAAGAATTTTAAACCGTGTTCATACATTCATTATAACCTCGACCAAATTCTGACGATTCATGAACCGTTATATATAAATAGATATGTATATGTATATATATATATTATAACTTGAGAATATTAATAAAGTATTAAACGTATAATACTTTACACGAACGTATTTGTTTCAATATGATTTTTGACGAAATTAAAAAAATATATTAAATGATTGAATTATCATAAACATTGAATTATGATTACAAGTCTCTGTTGAGAGGTCCACTATGATTTGAGAAAATCTATTCCTCTTAACGATATTCAGAATAATTTGTAAAGCTATTTATAAATAAAAACAAAAAGTGTCATTTACGAAAGTTAGACAAAAGTTAGTGGAGAATTGGTTTTCATAATATTCTATTAATCTATTTTCAAACGTACAAAGACGTTTTCAGTTTAAAAAAGAACTTTATTATTAAAATGTATATAACTTTTATAAATATCTAGAATCACTTTTGACAACTCATTACTTAACCAGTATAATAAATATAACGATATTTATATTTTATTTCATTAAATATATATAACGATTTAAATTAATATTATATATATTTATACGCGTATTATACATACATAGTTTTTATACTTTTACTATACTTTAACTTTACCTTTACTTTACTTTTACTTTACTTTAACTTTAATAATTCACTTTAATAATTCATACTTTAATAATTCACTTTAATAATTCATACTTTAATAATTCACTTTAATAATTCATACTTTAATAATTCACTTTAATAATTCATACTTCAATAATTCACTTTAATAATTCATACTTTAATAATTCACTTTAATAATTCATACTTTAATAATTCATACTTTAATAATTTACTTTAATAATTCATACTTTAATAATTCACTTTAATAATTCATACTTTAATAATTCACTTTAATAATTCAAAAATCTATTATAAATAGAATTCAATAGGTTTCATTATTTCATAGAAACTTGAAAATATATTTCTCTAAACTCTCTCAATCGATTTATATATATATATATATATATATATATATATATATATATATATATATATATATATATATATATATATATATATATATATATATATATATATATATATATATATGTATATATATATATATATATATTTGCTCTGTATTATTTCAAGATATTATTAGTATATATAAAATATTACGACGGAGTGATGTCCGAGTGATTTCAAAATAGTTTTTTTGAATGAGTCGAAGCTAAGAAAATTATGGGTTATAGCTATGGAGGTGATGGGTATGGTTCATGGGTATGCTCGTGAGGTCAATCTAGTGTTTATCATCTCCGTTGCGTCTACGTACTTTCCTGCAATATTGAATCTCAATATTGATACGTTCGTGAATCCGAGGCCAACCTTGCACTTGTTAAATGACGTTATATGTATTTTTACTACGAAATACAGTATTGTGAGTTTCATTTGCTCCCTTTTATATATATTTTTGGGACTGAGAATACATGCGCTGTTTTTATAAATGTTTTACGAAATAGGCACAAGTACTAAAACTAATTCTACGTAGGTTTAAACCAGAAATATACCCTTAGCTTGGTAACATTAAACTACTTGTCTATGTACGGTAGGCGCGAATCCTAAAGATAGATCTATTGGGCCTGTCAAACCCCATCCTGACTATGGGATGCTTTAGTACTTCAAGGTTATTTTAAACACACCTGATCTGGTGTACTTTAGAGGGTAAAACATGAACGTTAAGGCTTGTTACCGGGTGCCTACAACTTATAGAATACTTTTATACACTTGCGAGTGTACATATATTTATAAACGGAAATCTTGTGGTCTATTAATATATTAAAATGATTGTTATGATAAACCTATGAACTCACCAACCTTTTGGTTGACACTTTAAAGCATGTTTATTTTCAGGTATTAAAAAAATCTTCTGCTGTGTATTAGCTCATTTTAAGGATATTACTTGGAGTCATTCATGGCATATTTTGAAAGACGTTGCATTCGAGTCATTGAGTTCATCAAGATTATTATTAAGCCAATTATAGTTGGATGTATTATGAAATGGTGTGCATGCCGTCAACTTTCGTTGTAAAGAAAGTTTGTCTTTTAAAAACAAATGCAATGTTTGTAAAATGTATCATATAGAGGTCAAATACCTCGCGATGTAATCAACTATTGTGAATTGTTTATAATGTATATGAACGGGTCCTTTCAGCTAAGACCACCGCTCTGATACCAACTGAAAGGACCCGTTCATATGCATTATAAACGATACACAATAGTTGATTACATCGCGAGGTATTTGACCTCTATATGATACGTTTTACAAACATTGCATTCGTTTTTAAAAGACAGACTTTCTTTACATCAAAAATTGACGGCATGCATACCATTTCATATTACATCCAACTATAATTGACTTAATATTAATCTTGATGAACTCAATGACTCGAATGCAATGTCTTTCAAAGTATGTCATGAATGACTCAAGGTAATATCCTTAAAATGAGCTAATGCACAGCGTAAGGTTTCTTTAATACCTAAGAATAAACATGCTTTAAAGTGTCAACCAAAAGGTTGGTGAGTTCATTAGTTTATCATAATCAATCATTTCCGTAATAGTAATAGACCACAAGATTTCAGTTTCCATAAATATCCGTACACTCGCAAGTGTTTAAAAAAATTTTATAAGTTGTAGGCAACCGGTAACAAGCCTTAACATTCATGTTTTACCCTCTAAAGTACACCAGATCAGGTGTGTTTAAAATAACCTCGAAGTACTAAAGCATCCCATAGTCAGGATGGGGATTGTCAGGCCCAATAGATCTATCTTTAGGATTCGCGCCTACCGTACATAGACAAGTAGTTTAATGTTACTAAGCTAAGGGTATATTTCTGGTTTAAACCCACATAGAATTATTTTTAGTACTTGTGCCTACTTCGTAAAACATTTATAAAACATCGCATGTATTCTCAGCCCAAAAATATATATTGCAAAAGCAATTAAAAAGGGAGCAAATGAAACTCACAATACTGTATTTTGTAGCAATTATGTATATGACGGCACTGAACAAGTGCAGGGTTTGTCTCGGATTCACGAACGTATCAATATTGTGATTCAATATTGCAGGAAAGTACGTAGACGCAACGAAAATGATAAACGTTAGGTTGACCTCAAGAGCAATACCCTCGATGAATACCCATAACCTCCATAGCTATAACCCATAATTTCCTTAGCTCTATCCCGTTTGAAAACTTATTTTGAAATCGTCTGAGTATAACTCCATCGTAGTATTTTATGTATACTGATAATATCTTGAAATAATACAAAGAAAATATATATATGTAATTCGATTGAGAGAGTTTAGAGAAATATATTTTCAAGTTTCTATGAAATAATGAAACATATTCAATTCTATTTATAATAGATTTTTTAATTATTAAAGAGAATTATTAAAGTATGAATTATTAAAGTGAATTATTAAAGTATGAATTATTAAAGTGAATTATTAAAGTATGAATTATTAAAGTGAATTATTAAAGTGAATTATTAAAGTATGAATTATTAAAGTGAATTATTAAAGTATCAATTATTAAAGTGAATTATTAAAGTATCAATTATTAAAGTTAAAGTAAAGTAAAAGTAAAATAAAGGTAAAGTTAAAGTATAGTAAAAGTATAAAACTATATACGTATAATACGCGTATAAATATATATAATATTAATTTAAATTGTTATATATATTTAATAAAATAAAATATAAATATCGTTATCTTTATCATACTGGTTAAGTAATGAGTTGTCAAAAGTGGTTCTAGATATTTATAAAAGATATATACGTTTTAATAATAAAGTTCTTTTTAAACTGAAAACGTTTTTTTGTACTTTTGAAAATAAATCAAATAAATATGATAATTTTTTTTTCCAAAACTAAATATATTTAAGAATCATTTTGTTAAAAGGTTAAAATAATGGAAATCGTTATATCATAAAACATTTTAGAAAAGTAGAATTATATATATTCATAATAGGTTTCAAGTTTTTAAATTACAGTCTGTTGGTGAAACATGGGGATAAAGTCCAAAGGTTAAATAAACGTATGAAATCATCTTAATAAAAAATGTCGAGTTACTTAACTTGTCGATATCCAACATCTAAGTTATTTACACTCCACGTTCTTATTTTCATATTAAATAAAATAAAAGTTAACATAGTTATCTTATCAAGGTCACGAGGAAAATATTATAAAACCTGCCTTGGAAATTAAACAGGAATTTCCACTAACCCTTGTCTAGTTCCCGTTAATTGACACATTTATTCTTATTTATAAATCACTTTACCATTTTCCGAATGTTGTCAAAAAGAATAGATTTCTTAAATCACAGTGGATCTCATAACATAGGCTCGTAATCATATCATAATGTATCTGATAATTCAATCATTTGATATTATCTCTTAATTCTATCGATAAATATATCGAAATAAATACGTTCATGTAAAGTATCATATATCTAATACTTTATGAATGTTTTCAGTTAATATTATGTATTATATATACATATCTATATACTCATAATTGTTCGTGAATCGTCGAACACGGTCAAAGGGTAATTGATTACATGAATGTAGTTCCAAACTTTTTAACATTCAACATTACAAATTCTGCTTATCGTGTCGGAAACATATAAAGGTTATGTTTAAATTTGGTCGGAAATTTCCGGGTCGTCACATTAGGTCTTAAAGGTCATCATCATTCATCATCAAACAAAAGGTGTAAAGTAAGTTTCATTCTAGAAAAGAGTTTAAAACAAAGGCTGACTTCGGTCAGTCGCCACAGCCTCTATACCTACTAAAATAAGGTGAGACCAGTGGTCAAGGCTCCTTTTATGAGTCCTCTAATTGTGGTAAAAATTCCAGAAGCAAACTCGTCTTCATTTGACCGTGGCGACGGTCTAAGTGCGAGTAGGTCAGAATTTTTCAGCACAACGTTAAAAGGACATAATGACGATTGGAGGGCCATAAATCCTAAACCGTAACTCGGATTAAGACGAGTCTTAAACGAAAAATTATCTACTCGAACAGAGTTAACTGAAAATCAACTTTACAGTAGCCCAGGTATTATGGTCTGTTCTAGAAAATAGTAAACAGAAGGTTCCAGTGGGTTCTTGGTGCTCGATGCTTATCACGGTTCTCATCCTTGATGCATATAGCTTCAAGTGTACAACTCGTTAATGTATTTGCATCATCTTAACCAAGGTTTGACCATCATAACACTTGTGTAAGTCTAAGACATGTAGCACAACTCATTTAAGTATTGCAAGTAGCTTGATGAACCAAAGTTACATCAAAATCTTAGATCCGACACATACATGAACTAAAAAGTAATATTGAACTACAAACTTGAAAGTAAACTAACTAATCAAGATCTTAAGATGTAGAACATAGTTCAAAGTTAGATCTTGAAGATCCAAGACCCAAAGGTCTAGATCTAAAGTTATTAAGTTAAATCCTAAGTAATAATACTTGAATCTTTACTTTAATGAAACCATAAGTTACAAAACTTAGATTTTCATCTTGTAAAGTGTATGTAAGCTTACAAGCTTTTGTTTATGACAAAATAAGTAGACCATAAGCTATAGAAACTTATATCTTTCATAAGTGTTTGAAGTTATAACTAAAAAGTTATACTTCCATGTTCTTGAACTTTTAAAGTTAACTTTAGTTCAAGAAAAATGAGATCAAAGTTAACTAGTAACACTTGACCAACAATAACATGAATTACGAATTTAAAAATGTAAGAAATGAAGAAATAATCTAAATAAAAAAGTAACTAGTTCATTGTTGTTCATACTTTAAAGATTCAAGCCAAGGCTTGATCCTTAAGAAAGTAAACTTTAAGTTTACAATCATGAATCACAAGTATGATTTTACAACATGAACTTTCTTTCTTTCAAGACATTAAATGTAGAACATAAACTATAAAGTTTTGTCCTTGTTTGTTCTTGTAACACAAGATAATAAGAAGAATTAAACTAGAAAGTTTGATTCTTGTACTAGTAAGTAAATAATAACTAAGAACAAGTAACAAATCAACAACAATGAACAAGTAAGTAATTAAACAACAATAAACAACAAGTAATGATGATGATTATGTGTTATGGGTTCGGTTTTTAGACAAGGAAAGGGAAGAACACAAAGCTTTGTTACTTACAAGAATGGAGAGAAAATGGAGAGAAAAAGTGTGAAGTATTTTGTGAGAGTAAAATGAAATGAAGACTAGTGAAAGAGTAAAAAGGAAATTCAAAAAAAAACTCCCTCATACTCCTATGTGAGCCGACGGTTTTGGAAGAAGAGAGGGGGAAGGAAAAACCCACAAGTCACTTGCATGTAATTGTCATAAAAGTTGGTTATTCGGGGTGTTTTCATGGGGAAGATGTGTAACCGTACAAGTAACTAGATTCCATAAGTATTAATCCATCTAGTTAAGTCTAAATGTAATACTTACATGAAAGATGGGCTAACAAGTCCATTTAAGTGTGTAGGGTGGGCTTCTAAGCCCATGTACAATTATAAAGCCCAAGTATGTATGTAAGTAACAAATTAAATAAATAAGCCCAAGTAATTAACTAGTGACCTTAGTTAATTAAAATGATTAATAAAACTTAATCATGAATGTAAATAATATTCAAAAATATTATTCGTGTAATGTTCGTGCGTCACAAAGACGTGTCGGGCAATTAAAAGTCATGCATGGTAACAAGTAAATGTATAACAATACATTCATTTAATCACAAGTATTAATAATAATTATTATTAATTAAAGATGGAAAAACCAGGGTTGTTACATTACCCACCTGTTAAATAAAATTTCGTCCCGAAATTTTAAGCTGAGGTAGATGGAGGAGTCGGGAAAAGGTGAGGATACTTCTGCATCATTTGATCCTCTCGTTCCCAGGTAAACTCAGGTCCTCGTTTGGCATTCCATCGTACTCGGACGATCGGAATCTTGTTGCGTTTCAAAGTTTTGACCTCACGGTCCATAATTTCAACAGGCTCTTCCACGAAGTGGAGTTTTTCGTCAATCGTAAGTTCCTCCAGTGGTATGATAAGTTCGGGTGCAGCAAGACACTTCTTCAAGTTTGACACGTGGAAGGTAGGATGAACTGAGCTCAATTGTGTTGGAAGATCCAAACGGTAAGCAACGGGTCCAACACGCTCCAAAATTTCAAAAGGACCAATGTATCACGGGTTTAACTTTCCGCGCTTTCCAAAACGAATCACACCTTTCCAAGGTGCAACCTTCAACATTACACGGTCGCCCACGTTGAATTCAAAGTCTTTACGTTTAGAGTCAGCATAACTCTTTTGACGATCACGGGCCGTCTTAAGTCTAGCTTGAATCTGGGCAATCTTCTCTGTTGTTTCATGGACTACCTCGGGTCCGGTGATTTGCTTTTCGCCTACTTCGGCCCAACAAATAGGAGAATGGCACTTGCGGCCATACAATGCTTCAAAAGGTGCGGCGTTAATACTCGAGTGATAACTGTTATTGTAAGAAAATTCGGTGAGTGGCAAATGCCTTTCCCAGGCCTTTCCGAAATCAATGACACATGCACGCAACATGTCTTCCAATGTCTGAATCGTTCGTTCACTTTGCCCGTTGGTCTGTGGGTGATATACAGTACTCATGGCGAGACGAGTTCCCATGGCTTCTTGCAAAGAACGCCAAAATCTAGAAGAAAAATGGGGATCGCGATCTGAGATGATCGATAAAGGTATACCATGACTAGATACAACCTCTTTGATGTATAGTTGAGCGAGTCTCTCCATCGTATCCGTTTCCTTCATAGCTAGGAAGTGTGCAGATTTGGTAAGGCGGTCAACGATAACCCAGATGGTATCGTATCCGCCCACCGTCTTTGGTAGCTTGGTGATGAAATCCATTGTGATCCTTTCCCACTTCCATTGTGGCATTTCCGGTTATTGAAGCAATCCAGAGGGTCTCTGATGTTCGCCCTTAACTTTCGAGCAAGTCAAACATTTCCCAACATAAGTTGCAACATTCTTCTTAAGATTCGGCCACCAATACTGTTCTTTAAGATCATGGTACATTTTACCCGCTCCAGGATGAATCGAATATCTCGATTTGTGGGCTTCATCTAGTATAAGGTTCCGTAGATCTCCATAACAAGGTACCCAAATTCTTCCGGCATAACATCGGAGTCCAGTCTCCCTAACCTCGAATTGAGAGACAAGTATGTTCAAATGTTCATGAGATATATTCTCCTCTTTGAGAGCCTCATCTTGGGCTGCTCGGATCTGGCTGTTGAGGTTCGAATGAATGGTGATGTTCAGGGCTCGAACACGAAGAGGTGCCATCCTCTCCTTGTGGCTCAAAGCGTCAGCTACAACATTAACCTTGCCAAGATGATAGCGAAGTTCACAATCATAGTCGTTTAGCATCTCGATCCATCGATGCTATCTCATATTCAGTTGCTTCTGATCAAAGATGTGTTGGAGGCTTTTGTGATCGGTGAAGATAGTACTTTTAGTTCCATACAAATAGTGTCTCCATAATTTGAGATCGTGAGTAGTGTAGTTTCGCTCATGAATCTTCAATTGTCGGGAGGCATAAGTGATAACCTTTGATCTTTGCATTAGTACACAACCAAAACCACTTTTCGATGCATCGCCATAAACGACGAAATTGTCACTGCCTTCAGGAAGAGATAAGATAGGTGCGGTGGTCAACTTTTTCTTCAAGGTTTGAAATGCTGATTCGTGTGCGGGTTCCCAAATGAACTTCTTCCCTTTGTGAGTCAACGCGGTCAAAGAAAGCGCAATCAAAGAGAAACCTTCGATAAATCTTCGGTAGTAACCGGCGAGACCTAAAAATTGGCAAATATGAGTCGGAGTAGTGGGGGTCTCCCACTTGCTGATAGCTTCAATCTTGGCGGGATCAACTTTGATACCCTGGTCGCGCATAACATGACCCAGAAATTGGACTTCCTTCAACTAAAATTCACACTTGGAGAATTTGGCGTAAAGTTGCTCTTGCCTCAAGAGTTCAAGGACTAATCGAAGATGTTGCTCATGCTTTCTTCGCTCTTGGAGTAGATGAGGATATCATCTATGAAGACGATAACGAACTTATCTAGGTATGGCTTGCAGACACGATTCATGATATCCATGAACACGGCAGGTGCGTTGGTTAGACCGAATGGCATCACAAGAAACTCATAATGACCATAACGAGTTCTGAACGCAGTTTTCATCACATCACTTTCCTTCACCCTCAACTGGTGATAACCGGATCGCAAATCGATCTTAGAGTAAACACTCAATCCTTGAAGTTGATCAAAAAGATCGTCAATGCGGGGAAGAGGATACCGATTCTTGATTGTCAATTTGTTGAGTTCACGGTAGTCGATACACGTACGAAAAGATCCATCCTTCTTCTTCACAAATAAAACAGGTGCACCCCAAGGCGAGAAACTGGGTTGGATAAATCCACGGTCTAGCAGTTCTTGTAATTGGCTCTATAATTCTTGCATCTCGGAAGGTGCGAGTCGATAAGGTGCACGAGCTACAGGTGCAGCTCCTGGTACTAAATCGATCTGAAACTCTACTGCTCTCGGCGGTGGTAATCCAGGCAATTCTTCTGAGAAGACATCGGAAAATTCGTTCACAATTCGAACGTCGTTCACACTCTTCACCTCGGTTTCTACCGTTTTCACATGTGCTAGGACAGCAAGACGTCCCTTATTCATGATCTTTTGCGCTTTCACGCAACTAATGAGGTTCAGCTTCGAGGTACATCTCTCTCCGTAAATGATCAGTGGCTCACCATCTCCTTGTGGTATACGAAGAGCTTTATTTCCACAGATAATATCGGCCCTTATCTTGGTCAACCAATCCATACCGACGATCACGTCAAAACTTCCCAATTTGATGGGTATCAAATCAATTTCGAAATCTGCACCAGCTATGTTGATAATAGCTCCTTGACTAATATGGTCAACTTTCTCAAGTTTTCCATTGGAGACCTCGACAAGCATACTCTCTTTTAAAGGGACTAACGACCAATTAATCTTATTGCAAAAGTATCTACATACATAACTTCTATCGGCACCAGTATCAAATAGGACAGAAGCTAAAAGATTGTTGATAGTGAATATACCTGTCACCAAGTCGGGATTCTTGCGTGCATCCCTTGCATTAACGTTGAAAGCTCTACCACGCGCTGGTCCGTTGTCTTTTCTTTTGTTGGGGCACGCATTTCTGGAATGGCCCGTCTGTCTGCATTCGTAGCAATTTTTCGGTCCATTGGGGTTCTCCTTTACATTCAGGGTAGTAACCTTTCAGTCCTTACCGATATGTTCAGTCCGTTGGCACTTTTCACAAACAACGTTACAATACCTATTATGGTGCTTGTAGCACCGCTTGCATTGTGGTAAGGTTCCCTTATAGTTGGGGTTGGAGTTCCCACCATTGTTGTTTCATCTGAAACCCTCATGTCATTTCACCAGGTTTTGATCATAGGTCCGTCCCCTGTTGTTATCCCATTTGCGCTTCTCACTACTACCCACTTCAGACTTAGCCTTCTCCGATTCGTCGATGATAATTTGGTTCATTAAAGTATGCGCCATGCGCATCGCTTCCGGGACATTGGGTGGTTTGGACAAGGTGAAGTTTCCCTTAATGGACTTAGGAAGTCCCCACAAATATCTCTCCATACACTTGAATTCCGGGGTGACCATGGTAGGACACATCAGGTCTAGTTCCAAATATCTACGATTGTAACCATCGAGGTTGTTTCCCACAACCTTCAACTGCATAAACTCAATTTCCATCTTCCGGATCTCGGTCCTAGGGCAATATTCCTCAATCAGGGCCCCTTTGAACTCCTCCCATGGGGTAGCAAATGCCTCATCAATACCTTTTGCTTGTGCCAACGTGTTCCACCACGTTAGTGCGCCGTCAGACAGAGTGCATGAAGCAAACTTGGTTTTATTCGCTTCTGAGCAGTTACTAACTCGAAACACAGATTCTAATTTCTCAAACCATCTAGTGAGACCAACCGGCCCCTCCGTTCCACTGAAGTTGTGGGGTTTGCAGCTATGGAACTCTTTGTACGTGCACCCATTACGAATGGGCTGAATAACCAGTGGTGGTGGCGGTGGAGCTTAGAGGTTCCTTTCTGCTAAAGCTGCGGTGACTCGTTCATTGATCATATCCTTGATTTGGGCTACGGTAGGTGTGGATCGTCCGTTGGACATGGTGTTCTAAACAAAAATTTTTGACTCAAGTCAAAATCCAGTATTCAAATAGTAATAATACAGTATACAACAACCAACATGTAAACAGCATAACACATGTTAATTAAGCAGAGCAACTAGATACCGATATCACAAAACCATCGTACAGTAACGTAAACAGAACACTTGTGCAAAAAGTAAACAACACAAAGTTTCATTCATTAATAATAAGTTGCATACATGTGTAAAGGTTCGTACAATACATAAGTAATACATAAAACTAAAACTAGGTTACATAATGAAATCTACTACAAAAGCCCTACGGTAATGGTGGGTGTAGGATGTCTAATACGTGGAACATCTGGTCCTCGAGCTCAGTTACCCGAGCACGGAGGATCTCCTCCTCCCTCATCAGTTCCTCGACAGAGGGAGAGGGTGGGGCAGGCGGTGCAGTCGGTACGGGTGGTGCTGGTGGAGCTGGTGGTACAGACGGTCCGGCTCCAGAAGTAGAGGCTGGGAAGCGGTAAGGCTTACGGATGAAGGGATCAGCAGGATACGGCGCAAGCCGCTTACGGGCGGTAACCCTACGACGCCGACCATATGCGTCAGTGAATGCTTGACCTCCGTTAATCCCTGGAATGATGGTACCATCGAAACGGTACCGCTTCTTCGGCGGGGTGGAGGGTGGCTGTACAGGTGCATCATCAGGGTCCTCCTCGTCGGAGTCATCGTCACTAGAGTCATCTGTGGATGAGTTGTCGGATGACGGGTCATCTGAATTGTGTGGAGGTGGCTGCACGGGTGGCTGTACTGGCTCTCCTCGGGCGGCCATCATCTGTCGGTATCGGGCGGGTCCAATCGGCACGAGACGTCCATCAGGAGCGCATCGGCACCAATGACGATACTGATTACGGAATGGACCTTCCCCAAATTCCGCAGGAATCACAACACCACCAGGATGGTGTTGTGGCTCCTTAGGTACCGGGGCAAGTGGAGCTGGAATCTCCGGGAGGTCCTGAGCTCCGTCTGCAGTACCCACTGGGGCAGGCGCATGACTACTAGCTCCGGAGGACGAAGCGCCTGGGTCACTAGAGAGTGTCGCCGACGGGATCGGGGGATCGGCAACAGTGGCAGGTGAAGTGGCTGAAGTGTCTGAATCGCTGCCCAAAATGTTAGCAGGTGGAATATCCGACATCTGAACAAGGAAAAATAAATTTTCCATGTCAGTAAGTCATAAAGCAAGCACGTATTAGGCCAGATAACTACGACAGTCTAGATCATGTGTAACAGTAAGTAGCATGGCAATAACGACAAGTATCATACAATCGGAAGCAGATAATAGCATGCAGTAGTGAAATCATATAGTAGCATACGGTATATAGCAGTAAAAAGTAAGCAGCAGCATGCAGTAAGTTCAGCGGAAACAAGTAAACTAGCAAGTTGTCGATTAGTCCTATTAGTGAATCCTACTCGGTCGGGTCTTGACTCACTAATGCAACCTAATTCCCTACAACCAATGCTCTGATACCAAATGTGACGTCCCGTACTAAATCAACATGTATGGACCATCAACAACAGGATCATTACAAGGTCAAACACTATATGCGTTTTCAAAACAAGTTTGCATTCATGATAAAAGGTGACGTCATAACTAACGTTCAATGTTTTACATCAAAAGTATGCTTCAATGAATAGAAGCAAGGATAATAGTATGTGACCCATAGGTCGTTACAAATCATAGTTTCAAAAGTAATAATGTTTATGAATGCAAGATAAACGTTCATGCAGTGACATCTCTAAAGCAGCGGGTGTCTACAGCAAGACTAGTACAACAGCGGAAACGGCTAACCTTAAGCACCTGAGAAAAACATGCTTAAAAACGTCACCACAAAGGTTGGTGAGCTATAGTTTAAGTATAACAGTATGTAAGGTAGGCCACGAGATTTTAGTGCTACAAAGAGCGTTTCAAAACAGTATGATAAAGTATATGTTTAACCGTGGGCACTTGGTAACTAACTTAACGTTTATAACTCCCTGAAAGTACACTTGGCAAGTGCGTATGTTTACGAAGTATTAAACACCCGTTAAATGCTAGCGCCACTAGCCCGAGTGGGGATGTCAAACCCTATGGATCCATATCTAAGATTCGCGTTCACCGGTTCAAAAACCAATGACTAAACGTTACCGAGCTAAAGGGAATGTTTATGCCATTGTATAACCCACACATATATAAAGTTTATGTACTCGTGCCTAGTATGTAAAACATAAAATGCTCATGTATTCTCAGTTCCCAAAATAGTTAAAGTAAAAAGGGATACTATAACTCACGCTGGTAAAGTAGTAGTAAAGTCGAGTCGGGAAGTAAGCAAGTATGTAGGTCCGGAAAGTCCTCAACCTAAGTCAAATATTACTAAGTCAATAAATCGTCCCAATAGGTTTAAAAGTATGTAAATTAGGTCTTAAAAGTCATCATCATTCATCATCAAACAAAAGGTGTAAAGTAAGTTTCATTCAAGAAAAGAGTTTAAAACAAAGGCTGATTCGGTCAGTCGCCACAGCCTCTATACCTACTGAAATAAGGTGAGACCAGTGGACATAGCTCCGTATATGAGTCCTCTAATTGTGGTACAAATTCTAGAAGTAAACACGTCTTCGTTTGACCGTGGCGACGGTCTAAGTGCGAGTAGGTCAGAATTTTCAGCACAACGTTAAAAGGACATAGTGACGATCGGAGGGCCATAAATCCTAAACCGTAACTCGGATTAAGACGAGTCTTAAACGAAAAATTATCTACTCGAACAGAGATAACTGAAAATCAACTTTAAAGTAGCCCAGGTAATTGGATCTGTTCCAGAAAACAGTAAAAAGTAGGTTCCGGTGGGTTCTTGGTGCTCGATGCTTATCACGGTTCTCATCCTTGATGCACATAGCTTTAAGTGTACAACTTGTTGATGTGTTTGCATCATCTTAACCAAGGTTTGACCATCATAACACTTGTGTAAGTCTAAGACATGTAGCACAACTCATTTAAGTGTTGCAAGTAGCTTGATGAACCAAAGTTACATCAAAATCTTAGATCCGACACATACATGAACTATAAAAGTAATATTGAACTACAAACTTGAAAGTAAACTAACTAATCAAGATCTTAAGATGTAGAACATAGTTCTTAGTTAGATCTTGAAAATCCAAGACCCAAAGGTCTAGATCTAAAGTTATTAAGTTAAATCCTAAGTAATAATACTTGAATCTTTACTTTAATGAAACCATAAGTTACAAAACTTAGATTTTCATCTTGTAAAGTGTATGTAAGCTTACAAGCTTTTGTTTATGACAAAATAAGTAGACCATAAGCTATAGAAACTTAGATCTTTCATAAGTGTTTGAAGTTATAACTAAAAATTTATACTTCCATGTTCTTGAACTTTTAAAGTTAACTTTAGTTCAAGAAAAATGAGATCAAAGTTAACTAGTAACACTTGACCAACAATAACATGAATCAAGAATTTAAAAATGTAAGAAACGAAGAAATAATCTAAATAAAAAAGTAACTAGTTCATTGTTGTTCATACTTTAAAGATTCAAGCCAAGGCTTGATCCTTAAGAAAGTAAACTTTAAGTTTACAATCATGAATCACAAGTATGATTTTACAACATGAACTTTCTTTCTTTCAAGACATTAAATGTAGAACATAAACTATAAAGTTTTGTCCTTGTTTGTTCTTGTAACACAAGATAATAAGAAGAATTAAACTAGAAAGTTTGATTCTTGTACTAGTAAGTAAATAATAACTAAGAACAAGTAACAAATCAACAACAATGAACAAGTAAGTAATTAAACAACAATAAACAACAAGTAATGATGCTGATTATGTGTTATGGGTTCGGTTTTTAGACATGGAAAAGGAAGAACACAAAGCTTTGTTACTTACAAGAATGGAGAGAAAATGGAGAGAAAAAGTGTGAAGTATTTTGTGAGAGTAAAATGAAATGAAGACTAGTGAAATAGTAATAAGGAAATTCAAAAAAAACTCCCTCATACTCCTATGTGAGCCGACTGTTTTGGAAGAAGAGAGGGGGAAGGAAAAACCCACAAGTCACTTGCATGTAATTGTCATAAAAGTTGGTTATTAGGGGTGTTTTCATGGAGAAGATGTGTAACCACACAAGTAACTAGATTCCATAAGTATTAATCCATCTAGTTAAGTCTAAATGTAATACTTACATGAAAGATGGGCTAACAAGTCCATTTAAGTGTGTAGGGTGGGCTTCTAAGCCCATGTACAATTATAAAGCCCAAGTATGTATGTAAGTAACAAATTAAATAAATAAGTCCAAGTAATTAACTAGTAACCTTAGTTAATTAAAATGATTAATAAAACTTAATCATGAATGTAAATAATATTCAAAAATATTATTCGTGTAATGTTCGTGCTTCACAAAGACGTGTCGGGCAATTAAAAGTCATGCATGGTAACAAGTAAATGTATAACAATACATTCATTTAATCACAAGTATTAATAATAATAATTATTAATTAAAGATTGAAAAACCAGGGTTGTTACAGTTTCAACTCTAATTCAGGAGGTTCTTCAATTGAAGTTTTACTCCGGTATGCATTTGCTTTCTCAACTCCTCATGCGCTTCTTTAGTTGGCTCATAACCTTCAGCCATTAGGGTAGTCATCAAATCCACCTCATCCAACATATCCTCTTCACCATTTGCTATTTCACATTCACCTGTTCCCTGCAATTCTGGAAACTCCTGCAAAAACTCAACATGCGTGCCCACAGTTTTCAAATAATAACAAGTATCATCTAAGGACACGGGGTATTTTAATGCCTTATCAATAGAAAAAGTCACCTTTTGGTCACCTATTCTAAGGGTCAACTGTTGGCCATAAACATCAATTAGACATCTAGCGGTATTCAAAAATGGCTTACCCAAAATAAGTGGAATCCTTTCATCCACATCCATGTCTAGAACAACAAAATCAGGGGGGAAAACTAATGTCCCGGTCTTAACTAGCTTATTCTCTATAATTCCACGAGGGTATTTAATAGAGCGGTCAGCTAGTTGTATGGCCATACGTGTGGGTCTAAGTTCCCCAGGTGCTAGTTTAAGGTAAATAGAATAGGGCATTAAATTAATACTAGCACCCAAGTCCGCCAATGCCCGCATACACGCAAAATCCCCCAATAAACAAGGAATAGTAAAACAACCCGGATCTTCCAACTTCTCGGGAAGTTGGTTTGTCACCACCACTGTACATACTGCATTCAAAGTCATGAATGAAACGCTTCCCATATTTTTCCAGTTGGTGAGCAAATCTTTCATAAATCGAGCATACTTGGGCATCCCCGCAATAACATCAATAAAAGGTAAGTTGACATTCACTTTCTTAATCAACTCCATAAAATTTGACTTTTCCGCCTCTAACTTTTCTAACCTCTGTTTCCTCGGGTATGGGAGCGATGGTTGATACTCCTTAACTACTGGTTTAGCAGCGACTGTTACCAGTACCTTTACGACTTCCTCAATCACCTATTCCGGCTCCTTATCCCCCTCTGGTTCAATAACGACTACCAATTCACCATCCTTAACTAACGGAACTCGCAAATCATAATCATCGAGTTTCTTTGGTGGATCATATGCTAAACCACTTCGGGTGGTGATAGCATTAACGTGCCCATTCTTCGGGTTAGCATCCGTGTTACTCGGTAGCTCTCCCGGTTTCCTCTCATTCCTCTGATTAGCAAGCTGACCAATCGGTTGTTCCAAATTATGAATAGTGGCTTGTTGATTCCGAAACATTTGGTCATTCCTCTCATTATTTTGAGTAACAGTAGTAACAAGCTGAGTTTGAGATATCACAAGCTTTTCGATCATAGCTTCAAGATTAGACTTTTTCTCTACGGCTTGGGGCTTTTGAAAATATTCGGGAGCTTGCTGTTGAAATCCTCCACTCGGCTGATTCTGATAATTATTACTACTACTCCCTTGTCGACCTTGTGGATTGTAGGGACTATTGAAGTTGTGGTTGAACTGAGCATGCCCTTGAAATTGATTATTATTCTGCTGACTAATGAAAGTTATCTATTTTTTCTGACCTATCGTTAACCCCGCATCACAATCTTTTGCTAAATGTAATCCTCCACAATATTCGCAACCAACCTTCATACCATGAATATCCTTATCCATCTCCTCTAAATGCCTACCAAATTTATCTAACTTAGCATTTATAGACCCAAAATCATCATACGCACCAGTGGTTTCAGTTTTCTTAACTGAAGCTGAACGAGATGACTCATGATCTTGATGCCATTCGTGAGAGTAGGCAGCTTGCTTATCAATTATTTCTAGCTCTTCTTCCTCTGTCTTATCCATTAAAGTACCTCCTGCTGCTTGATCAATGCTCTGGCGAGTTGGTATGTCACAACCCTTATAGAAAATCTGGACCTTTTGTAGATCATTCAACCCGTGTTGCGGACATGAGCGTAACATGTTAGAATAACGGTCCCAAGCATCAAATAGTGTCTCACTGCTCTTTTGTCTGAATTGTGAAATTTCTGCTTGAAGTCTAGCAGCACGAGACGCAGGGAAATACTTTGATAAAAACTTATCCACCAACCCATCCCAATTGGTAAACGTAACCTCGGGTTGACTATCTAACCACCTCTTAGCTTCTCCCTTAAGGGTCCAGGAATAAAACCTTGTCTTGATCGAAGTATCACTAACCTGATTTAGCTTGAATAAGTTGCAAACATCATTGAAAACACGAAGATGCTCGTTAGTATCCTCACTATCCTTGCCATGAAATTGGCAATCAGTAGCTATCAACCTCATAATTGGACCAGTGATTTGGAAAGGTTGTTCAATGTTTAGTTGAGTAATCGAATTGCCTTGGCCAGCTCGGGTGGCCTTCAACTTTTTTGCCATAGTCTGAGGACGAGGTGGTTGATCAGCCATCTCTTCAGTCTCGAAAATATCTAATGAAACGTAAGAGTCTTCTGCTTCGTTGATTTCAGGTGGTGTATCGGGCACCACAGTCTCAGAACTACTACCCAAATGAATTATATTATCACTTGAAGAAGCTGATGAATCCACTGTTGACTGTTTCTCTTGACTTAACGCTCTAAATAACTCTCTTTCGGGTTCGTCAAATGGTTGCAGAATAAGAGAATTTGAAGAACGGGTATGTGGCATGCACTACCTGTTATCTGCGAAATCACAAATAACAACTGATTAAACGCACCGATTCAACTGAGAATAAACGAAAGGTAATAATAAACTATAATTAAAACTAAACTAAGAACAAATAGATAACAATCTTAATTTTCGACACAACTATCCCCGGCAGCGGCGCCAAAAACTTGGTGTGTGAAATCGCGTCTATAATTTATAATGGAAAATACCGGTTAGAAGAATTACTACACACTAACGGGCAGTGTACCCGATCGTGCAATAGTATAAAGTTGGTAAATCCGTATTCGTTCCAAGGACAGTTTAAACGTGAAAATTAAGGTTGCTACTAATGAAATTAAACTAAGTTAATCTATTAAAATGGAAATTACGAGATATTAGTTTTGTGTGGCTATTTAACGATTAGCCAAATCAGTAATGATTTTATCTAAGAACAGAAAAGAACAATATTTTTGGTATTTTAAGATTTAAACTTTAAAGCAACAAGCAAATAAAAATAAGATAGTTGTAATCAAATAGGAGAACGAATGCTTGTCTAGACCTTTTATACCTAGTATTGGATGCATTTAGATTAAGCCCCAGTTATTATCTAACTTATGTGAATTATCTAGTCGGTTCACCTGGAATTCCCCAGCGCAAACACTTCAATTAAGATTACACGATACGGAATTCCCCGTAGCCTAAGACCTCCTAATTCTGACCAATTATTTCAACTGAGATAAAGACTCGAATCATAATCACACTAACTCTCGTTGTGTATAATTCACCCCTATTTCGTCTAGCCTTTTGAATTCAAGTTACTCTCGTCTTCGAGTAAGCAAACAATCAATTAAGACAAACCAATTGTAAATTTATGCATTAAATTAATGAACTCTCATCCTATCAAACAAATACACAACCAATTGAATCGAAAAGTCTAGCTTTAATAAGAATCGTTCTTTAATTCAAACATCAAATCATCATAAATTAAACGAATAACTGATAAGTAGCATGCAATACATAGATTTATAAGTCTAGACAAACATTAAATAACTTAGCCAATAACCATGGAAACAAAAGAAATCAAGATAACAAATAATAAAAAAAACATTGTTTGATAATTTAGAATCAACATAACACGATGAATCTTAATAAGTGCTGAGATTGATCCTTGAATTCGGAATGATTGGAGCGTTAGAGTTACCTTGAAATTCCCCAAAAATGACTGAAAATCGCCCTTAATGCTCTCAAAATCGGCTGCCAAAAAGATAACCCCTAGAATAAAAAACTGCACCCTTTTTATAGGTTTTAAAATCTGGCCGACTGAAAACGCGCGGTGCGCGTTTAAGTGCGCGGCGCACACTTCCAAATAAAATTCGCTGAACAAAATTGAAAGATCCTGATCTGTTTTGAAGCACATTAGCGTGGTGCGCACTCCCCAGCGCGGCGCGCATCCCTGTACACAGCAATTCTTCCCATTTTTTGCTTATAACTCGACAAAAGCACAACTAAAGTCACCCGATAACATAGAAACTGCTGTAAACGCGCCATAAACACCATAAATCAATCAAATAACACTTCTCGGCTCTCAAATCATAATCTTCCAAATAATCGCGAATAATAACCAAAACCGTATCCGAATGGACGGAAAATGACGGATATTGCCATGATAAATATACGAGAAATGTGCAATATCATTGGGTTATAACGTGTTAGTTGACTTAGGATTGATATGTTGACCAAGATTCCATGACCTACTGAGATGTTTGACTTTAGTTGACCACTTTGACTGAGTTGACTTTTGGTTTGACTTTGGTTGATTTTTGTTGACTTGCTTAGACTAGTTGACTTTTACTTGCATAATGAGTCAGTCTAAGCACTAGGACTATGCGTACACTATGAGTTGACATCGTGTGACCTATGTATTTACTTAAGATGACCTATTTGACTAGGTTACTTTTATCGATCATGATTGTCCGACTACCGTACGACTTTACTAAGGGATTTTTCAGTGCTTTTGCTAAGGTGAGTCTACAGTCCCTACTACTTTTTACATGAGATGAGATAACATATTTTTTCAAATGTTTTACATATTAGGCACGAGTAGCTTAAACATATACATATGAGTTCAAATCAGAAATCCCTTAACTTGATTATATTAATTACTTTACGTAAGCTCGACTTATAGGGACGGTACCGTTAGGTTTGACAAACCTCGCCTCAACCTAGGTGCTTTTTATGTTGTAACTTGTACACTTGATCGGTGTATGCTTAGAAAGGGTAAAAGGAAGACGTGGAGCGCTTTAGCTATCCGCAGGGTTAAAGTTTTATAATCTTGTGCTCATGCTAATATATAATTTTTACGATGCATTTATTTCAAAAATCTTGTGGTCTAACTTACGAAATGTTTTACTAAACCTGTAGGTCACTCAACGTATTTCATTGATCTTTTGCATGTTTTTATCTCAGGTCCATAGAGGTATTGCTTCCGCGTTGCTAAGTTGTCATGCCTGTGTGCTACTAGTTCTGGAATGTCATCCAGCATGCTTTTGATATGACTTATTTATAGAACATACATTCGCATTGAAAACGTTTATTTCAAATAATGTTTTAAGTTACTTATTTTGGATATTTCTGCCAACTGTTTTTCAGATTTATTTCTTTAATAAATGACTTTACTTTTGAAATTTAATGCGAATACTTTTCGAAAAATGTCTCATATAGAGGTCGTGACCGTTAACTGTGGGACCAGAGTTAATACGCCGTTAGAGGATTCTGACGGGGTATTACATATGGTATCAGAGCTGGTCTAACTGCGTTCAAAGCAACGACCAGTTAACGTTCCCAGGATTCGGGTTCGGTTAACGACAATGACTTTGGGCGAGTTAATCGTAGAGGGGGTTCTCATAGTGTAACATGTGACGAAGCATTGTCTCTTACCCCTTGCGATCCCTTGCAAAGAAAGAGGAGGGTTGGTAGTTTGGCAAAAACGCGGGCCGTAAAATTAGTGTCTGAGGTACGCTCAGTGGTCACCCTGTTCGCAGGAAAGGCACTGGGTGGGTTTTACCCCATATGTAATGTATTACATATGGTATCAGAGCTAAACGGTTACCTAGGCTTAGGCTTCATTAGAGTGTCAGACTTTAGGACACCTTTTGAGTCTAGACCGTAACCATAGACTAGTTAAGTTACATAGACTATAGTTACACTACTTGTTACCTTATTTGATATCTTAATGATATAATTACTAGTGTACTAACTTTGTGTTTTTCTTGAGTGCTAAATGACTTCTTCTAATCCCATTATTCTTACCGACTCCGACACGGAATCTGAGGAAACCGTGCAAGGGCAGGGAAACACTATACTTGAGTTCGTGGATGAGTCCGAATTTGAAATGGAGTCTGAACTGGAGGAAGAACCAAAAGAAGAACCAGAAGAGGAACCTGAGAAGAATCCCGAGTAGGATCCGGAACCCGAACCCGAATCCGAATCTAAACCCGAACTACCTAAATCACCTACTAGCACCGAATCACCTTTCAGGAACCTAGAATTTGAAAACATCTACAGACCGAGAGGCCACTGTAGGATACCAAAGGGACCCACCCAAGCCAATAACCCATTTTGGAAGAGCTTTCATTATGACAGCCAATCACTTAAGATGTGCCATCGTTTCCATCCCTATGATACTTCTACTTCTCAACCTAACACCTCCACTGCTGCTACTAATGACAACAATACTGATGACCTTAGATCGAGAGTTGAGAAACTAGAAGGGATCGTCGAGTACCTGTTGAAGGTACTTCAAAAACTGAAATAGAGTTGCTAATTGAACTTGTTCCACTAGATACTATTTTACATTTTTGCTTATTACTTGGTGCTCGCACATACATTGCTAGACATGGTTCTTCTTTTATGTTTTTTACGTATGACTTGAGGGAAATTTTGCTTCTTTGTTAATGCATGATCAATGAATGAATAATTTTGCTACTTAAAGTGCTTGGTTTACTGTTATTCTGTAATGCATGATAAGTTATAAATAACTGCTGTGAATTGTTTATTTTTGCTACTGTTATCACTTCATGTTGTTATTTAATGTTGATACTACTATTGTATACTATCACCGCTACTGTTACTACTAAGCACTATGCACCACTACTACTTACTACTGGCACTACTAGAATCTCTACGATTCAATATTATTTACTATGCATCACTACCTGTTGCTAGTATATCTTTACATACTGATTTCATTGACGCTAACCTAGTGTGTTATCTTGACCAGAATGATATTGCCGCCCAAGAGTGTTACCCAAGCTGATGTCTGTCGTTGGATCACCGAAGGTCTAACCGAAGCTGTGGCTGAACTCCGGAATGGAACCAACAGCAACCAACAGAACCAGACCAACCAGGATACCACCAATACTACCATCACCAAAGAACAGCAACCCATCAATGTCAACATTAACACTAATCAAGGATGGTGTACGTATAAGGCTTTCACGAGCTGCGAGCCACACACATTCACTGGTACTGAAGGCCCAGTTGGCCTGACTCGTTGGTTCGAGAAGCTTGAGTTTGTTTTCCTTATCAGCGGCTGTAGAGATGCTGATAGGACGAAGTTTGCATCTTGTAAGCTATCAGATGGTACTTTAACGTGGTGGAATAGGTATGCGAAGTCTATAGGTATGGATCAGGCTTTTGAGGCTACATGGGAGGATTTGAAATAGAGGATGATTAAAGAGTGTTGTCCTTATAATGAGATTGTTAAGATGGAGCGGGAACTCCAGAACTTGAAACTAGTTGGTACTGATTTAGCCAGCTATAATAGAAGATTATTCGAACTTGCTCTTATGTGTCCGAATATGGTTACTCCCGAATGCCGAAATATCACCTTATATGTGAAAGGATTGACTGAGAACATCCAGAGCGATGTGACTACTTCAAATCCAAGGACTATTCAAGAGGCCATTGAGATGGCTAATGAGTTGATGGATCAAGTTGAAAAGAGAGGAAAGGCTCCTACAACAACTGAGACTAAGACTTTCGACAATAAGAGGAAGTGGAATAACAACAACAACTCTGGAAAGAACTACAACCAGCAGCCTTACAAGAAATAGGATACCGCCAAGGGTAACACCACTACTTCGAGTACTAACTCTGGTTATAAGGGAAGATTTCCGTTATGTGCTAAATGCAATAGGCATCACCCGGGAGATTGCATAAAGCAGTGTGATAAGTATAAGAAGAATGGACACCTAGTCACGGAATATAAAGCTGGTACTAATGTTTGTTATGGATGCGGGAAAACTGGTCACTTTAGGAAGGACTGTCCTGCAACTAAGACCACTGAGCCTGCCAGAGCAAGGGCTTTCAACATCAACTCCAGTGAAGCTCGTGATGATCCTAGTTACGGGTACGTTTTTACTCGATAATCAACATGATTATGTACTTTTTGATTCTGGAGCTAATAGGAGCTTTGTGTCTAGAGATTTTTGCCATAATCTTAAGAATCATGTATCTTCATTAGAAAACTTGTACTTTATAGAACTAGGGAATGGTAATCTAATGAGAGCTGATAAGGTCTATCATGATTGTACTTTGATTTTGGTTGGAACGACTTTTAGAATAGATGTGATACCGATTAAGCTAGGAAGTTTCGACCTTGTGGTTTGAATGGAATGGTTAGCTGAGAATAGAGCCGACATCATTTGCTACGAGAAAGCGATTCGCATACCTGTCACCGAAGATGAAGCTTTGATGGTGTATGGAGAGCGAAGCAATACACCGTTACACTTCATTAATTGTTTAAAGGCGCAGAAACACATCAGAAAGGGTTATCTTGCTATGCTGGTTCACGTGAGCAAAACTGAATCTGAAGGAAAGAAACTTTGAAGATGTGCCGATCGTTAGAGACTTTCCCGATGTTTTTCCGAATGAGCTGCCCGGATTGACACCGCATAGAGACGTAGAATTTCATATTGACTTAATGCCTGGAGCGGCACCTGTAGCGCGTGCACCGTATAGACTTGCACCTTCAGAACTGCTAGAGCTGTCTAGTCAGTTACAAGAGCTTTTAGACAAAGGATTCATTCGACCGAGTTCTTCACCATGGGGAGCTCCAGTACTTTTCGTTAAGAAGAAGGATGAATCAATGAGATTTTGTATAGACTACAGAGAACTGAATAAGCTGACTATCAAGAATAGATATATGTTATCGAGAATTGATGATTTGTTTGATCAGTTGCACGGATCAGGATGTTACTCTAAGATTGATCTGAGGTCAGGTTACCATCAGATGAGAGTAAAGGAGACAGATATACCGAAGAAAGCGGTTAGAACACGCTATGAACATCATGAGTTTATAGTAATGCCGTTTGGATTGTCTATCGCACCGGCCGTGATCATGGATCTCATGAATCGTGTGTGTAAGCTATATCTGGACAAGTTTGTTATTGTGTTTATTGATGATATTCTGGTATATTCTAAGAACGAGAAGGAATATGAACAACATCTCCGTTTGATACTTGAGATGCTCAGGAAGGAGCAGTTATGAGTGAAATTTTTGAAGTGTGACTTCTGGCTACAAGAAGTTCAATTTTTGGGTCATATCGTAGGTGTCAATGGTATTCAAGTTGATCCTGCGAAGGTAGAAATGGTTAAGAAATGGGAGACGCCTAAGTCGCCAATGCAGATTCGACAATTTTTAGGTCTCTTCGGTTATTATAGAAGATTCATTGAGGGATTTTCTACTATTTCCCGACCGTTGACAGCATTGACTCACAAGGGTAAGAAGTATGAGTGGACTAAGCAACATGAGTCTGTATTTCAGTTGCTAAAGCATAAGTTAACTACTGCTCCGATTTTGTCTTTGCTCGAAGGAAATGAAGACTTCGTGATTTACTGTGATGCTTCATGACAGGGTTTTGGTTGCGTATAGACGCAAAGGAAGAAAGTGATTGCCTATGGATCACGAAAATTGAAGGTACATGAACAAAACTACACTACGCACAATTTGGAACTTGGTGTTGTGGTCTTTGCACTGAAGATGTGAAGACATTACTTATATGGCACTAAGTTTACTGTTTTCACCGATCACAAGAGTTTTCAGCATATCTTCGATCAGAAACAGCTCAACATGAGGTAGAGACGTTGGGTAAAACTATTGAATGACTATGACTGCGAGATACGTTATCATCCTGGAAAGGCTAATGTTGTTGCCGATGCTTTGAGTAGGAAAGAGAAGGCTAAACCTCTCCGAGTTAGAGCGCTGAACATGACTTTCCGAACGAACTTTACTTCTCATATACGCGACACACAACTCGAGGCATTGAAAGAAGGGAATATTGCTACTGAGTCACTTAGAGGACTAGATAAGAAATTCGTCATCCGAGAAGATGGAACCCGACACTTTATAGATAGAACTTGGGTACCAAAGTTTGGCGATTTAAGGGAACCAGTGCTAGATGAGGCACACAAGATAAGGTATTCTATTCACCCTAGATCTGACAAGATGTATCAAGATCTTAAGGTACTATACTGGTGGCCTAACATGAAAGCTGACATCGCTACCTACGTCGTAAAGTGCTTGATTTGTGCTAAGGTCAAGGCTGAGCATCAGAAACCGTCAGGACTGCTAACATAGCCAGATATTCCCCAATGGAAGTGGGAATGTATTACCATGGATTTTATCACAAAACTGCCGAAAACAGTGGGAGGTTATGACACCATTTGGGTTGTTGTGGATCATCTTACTAAGTCAGCTCATTTTCTGCCTATTAAGAAAACGGATAAGATAGAGAAGTTGGCACTGATTTACATCAAGGAAGTGATTTCTCGACATGGAGTGTCGATATCTATTATTTCAGATAGAGACAGCATATTTACATCTAGGTTCTGGCAATCGTTGCAAGATGCCATGGGAACTCGTTTAGACATGAGTACAGCGTATCACCCACAAACCGATGGACAAAGCGAGAGAACCATCCAAACATTAGAAGACATGTTGAGAGCATGTGTTATCGATTTCGGTAATGAATGGGATAAACATCTATCGCTAGTAGAATTCTCGTAAAACAACAGTTATCACGCAAGTATAAAGGCCGCGCCATTCGAACCACTTTATGGCCGAAAGTGCAGATCACCAGTATGTTGAACGGAACTAGAGGATAGTCAATTGACTGGTCATGAGATCATACATGAAACAACTGAGAAGATCGTACATATTCAAGAGAGACTGAAGACGGCTTGAAGTTGACAAAAGAGTTATGCCGACGTTAGAAGGCGAGATTTTGAATTTCAGGTTGGAGACAAGGTTATGCTCAAAGTATCACCCTGGAAGGGTGTAGTGCATTTTGGTAAGCGAGGCAAGCTAAGTCCGAGATATATTGGAGCGTTTGAGATTACCGAGAGAATTGGACTGGTAGTGTACAGACTGAAACTACCGCAGGAACTCAGCGAACTTTCCATGTTTCTAACTTGAAGAAATGCTTATCGAACGAAAGTCTAGTAATTCCTTTGGAGGAAATACAAGTTGATCCCAAGCTTCATTTTGTCGAAGAACCCGTGGAGATTATGGATTGTGAGATCAAACAGCTAAAGCAAAGCATAATCCCGATAGTTAAAGTTCGATGGAACGCCCGTAGAGGACCAGAATTCACGTGGGCAGGTGAAGATCAGATGAGACGAAAGTATCCGCAACTGTTTCCTAAGGAGACGACTACGGCGGACATGCACTAAAATTTCGGGACGAAATTTTTAATAACAGGTGGGTAATGTAACAACCCTACTTTTTCCGTTACTATCGTTACTTGTCCGTTAAAAGTTTAACGGTGATTACTTAGAATGTTATGTGTTTAATTGATTTAAATGCATACTTGATCCTAGTGGATTACTTGAATTAATATGGTTATATTAATTAGTGAACTTGTTTCGGATAACGATATACCTAGAAAACGACACGATTATGATAATCGCCTAGAAAGCTATTCAGTTTACGGAACTCAGAAAAACGATAAAATAATTATTTTTAATAATTATTGACTTTAAGAAAAACTTATTTAATTTATTATTTATTTAATGAATTAAACCCGGTGATTGCGTTTCAACGACTAATTAACGTTCCGGAGACCCAGTACGGTTAACAGCACTCGAAACGGATCACGCGCGTACAAGCAATTAAGCAAAACGAACCCAGAACACCCCTTAAAGGGCCATTCGGCCGAACCCTCACCCAACACCACTATTTAGACTTAATTTTGGGCTTATAATTGACTAGTGACTAAATTAGGCCCTAAAGACTAGACTATAAATAGAAGTAATCACACACACATAACCCGAAACCCTATTTTGGTCAACTGATTGCTCTCCCTCTTGCTCATCGTTGATCACCATCATCGGCACCATAGCTATCAAAACTCAAAATTAGAAGAAACCTTCAATTTAAACGTTGTTCCTCGCATCGTTCTCTACGCATACGTACTAGCAATTGGTGATTTTAAGGTATAATTGCTAACCCTAATTTTATTAGATCAATTTTGTTCAATTTCATAGTGTAATCATGTCTAGTGCTCAATTAAATGCGATTAGAGTTGTCATTAGTCGTTAAATTGCTCGATTGTTGTCGTTTGCATGTGACACAAATTTGTTTGTTATGGATCTGATCAAATCAATTATTGTACTCATCTTGTATTGTATCTAGATGGATAGGTATCGAGAAATTAATAAATTTGGACATTGACTTTGCTTGATTTCGTTATCGTATGCTCAAGTTATGATTAATCGAAATTTCGTTAGGGTTGTGCATGATGTACGAATTTTCTGAGTTATGTACTTTGTGATTTAGTTATTGAAATGATAACCATTGTATTTCTTGTTAAAAATCATGCGATTTGGACTTAAGAATTGCGTCAAAAGCTTTTGTAATGCTCTCGGTTTGTCAAAATGAAGATTTGTGTTTTCTAATGAGCTGAAACTGTTTTCGTAGTCACGAGAAATGACCTAACATGAATTATAAGTTGATTGAGACTTTTATCTTCTATAATATGATCATTTATATGTTCCTAAGCATGTTACACTTGTATGCTAACTTCTGAAAATGTGAGTTGCTATGTTTTTTACGTTACGCCAAATGACATGTTTGATTGTTGTTCAAAAACTGAAGGTCTGACTTTATTGAAATAACTGTACAAATTTGCTACTTGAAAGTCTTTAATTATTTTACCACTACAACTTTGATGTTTCTGGAGTAAGCTCCAATTGGCCGTTCATTAAAAGCTATTTTCTATTTTAAATGAGAATTTTTCTAAAACTGATGCGCATGCAGAAACTGATTTGGTAAACTGTAACTAGATCCTTTCTGAAACCTGACTTGTAGACATCGTATGAGGCCCTGGACAGAATTTTTGAAATTTTTTTTTAGTCTACTTGTGATCTGGAGTTTTCAATTTTGTCATGATTTTTGTGCTATGATTTGTGCTCGTTGTTTCTAACATGTGCGTATTTTCGATGCCATGCGATAAACTGCGTGCATGTAAATTGACGAACTTTGGGTTATAACGTGTTAGTTGACTTAGGATTGACATGTTGACCAAGATTGCATGACCTACTGAGATGTTTGACTTTAGTTGACCACTTTTACCGAGTTGACTTTTGGTTTGACTTTGGTTGACTTGCTTGGACTAGTTAACTTTTATTTGTGTAATGAGTCAGTCTGAGCACTAGGACTATGCGTACACTATGAGTTGACATAGTGTGACCCATGTATTTACTTAAGATGACCTATTTGACTAGGTTACTTTTATCGCTCGTGATTGTCCGACTACCGTACGACTTTACTAAGAGATTTTTCAGTGCTTTTGCTAAGGTAAGTCTACAGTCCCTACTACTTTTTACATGGGATGAGATAACTAGATTTTTCAAATGTTTTACATATTAGGCACAAGTAACTTAAACATATACATATGAATTTAGATCATAAATCCTTTAGCTTGATTATATTAATTACTTTACATAAGCTCGACTTATAGGGACGGTACCGTTAGGTTTGACAAACCTCGCCTCAACCTACGAAGTGCTTATTATGTTGTAACTTGTATACTTGATCGGTGTATGCTTAGAAAGGGTAAAAGGAAGACGTGTAGCTCTTTAGCTATCCGCAGGGTTAAAGTTTTATAATCAAGTGCTCATGCTAATGTATAACTTTTACGATGCATTTATTTCAGAAATCTCGTGGTCTAACTTACGAAATGTTTTACTAAACCTGTAGATTCACTTAACGTTTTTCGTTGACCTTTTGCATGTTTTTATCTCAAGTCCATAGAGGTATTGCTTCTGCGTTGCTAAGTTGTCATGCCTGTTTGCTACTAGTTCTGGAATGTCATCCAGCATGCTTTTGATATGACTTATTTAGAGAACATATATTCGCATTGAAAACCGTTGTTTCAAATAATGTTTTGAGTTACTTATTTTGGATATTTCTGCCAACTGTTTTTCAGATTTATTTCTTTAATAAATGACTTTGCTTTTGAAATTTAATGCAAATACTTTTCGGAAAACGTCTCATATGGAGGTTATGACCGTTAACTGTGGGATCAGAGTTAATACGCTGTTAGTGGATTCTGACGGGGTATTACAAATTGGCACTTTAATGGGTTAAGTTTTATAAGTGGTTTCAGTGGGGACGATGTTTGAATCAGATCGATTAATAACCTCTGAAAATTTTCATTCATTAACAAAGTTATTGGGTACATACCTTGGTGTAGGTTTCGGCTGAGGAGATGGGTTGTGGTTAAGGTTAGTGTTAACAGTGGGTTTTTTTTAAGTATCCTTGCGATCCCAAGCTTTGTAGACGTTTAAATGATTGGCCCTCAACTTCGATCATACTTAATTTCCTTGCCATAGATTCTGATTGGTGAGCGGGGATGTCTAGAAATTAAACAAAGCCAAATCGTTTCACGCTCTTCAACCTTTTTTCGGGGATATAAACTTTTGTTATATTGCCATATTTTTTTAAAAATCTTCCATAGATCAACAGATTGCCAATTGTTGGGAAAATTAGAAAATATAAAGGATGTGATACGATTGTTATCAATCTTTTTTTGTGAATGATGAACGGTAGGGTTCCCGAATTTTTGATTAAATCTTTGGCATTTTCATGTTTTTTGAATTGTTGACAGATTACCGAGGAGGTGGGGTTAAGTTTGGGAGGAGGGTTAAAATTAGGGTTCATGTATGGTTTGATACTGATTTTAACCTGAGAATTGGTAAGGGGAGGAAAATCGGTAAATGTAGTTTTGGATTCGACAATTGATGATTTACATCTTTATTTTTGTTCCTGGCGACTTTAATCCATACTCCGACATTATCTGGTTGATAACTGATGTTGTTAATTGTACTTGATGATTGCTGGTATCAATTGAGAGATGGTGGGCGAGGGGTGAAAGGTGAGGTAGGGATTAAGTACATGATTAAGATGTTAATTTAGTAGTAGTAAAGGTTGTTGAGATTGCCGGAAATTGAACGGAAAATAGAGAGCATTTCAGAGAGCAATTGATGTTAAGTACTTATTAAGCAAGCTGTTGATAAGGTATTCATTCAACCTTTTTTACCTTAAAACTAAATACCATGAATCATACTAATTTCATACTCGGCTCTACATGCTTACAAGTCAATGAAATAATAGTATGACTATGTTGTATTTATGTTTTCACATGGAGCTTTCACATGTGCAAGAAACTATATAAATACATGGATATCTACCAGTGGAAAGCATCATAAAAGTTGTAAACATAGTTGATCGATAATATCAACGGATTGTGTTTCTTTGTGAGATCGAGAGTTTTATTCTTGTAAGGAGTGTAAAAGAGTGTACGGGAAACTTAGATATTATACTAAAACTTAAGGAGCTTGGATTTGGGTTTAACTCATAATGTACTTTTTCTTGTATTGGGTTCTTTTATTATAAGAATAAAGGAGACTCTTGGGGTGGACGCAGGCAGGGTTTGCCGAACCACGTTAAATCATCGTGTTATCAGTTACTTTATTTGTTGTCTATTATTTATCGCAAGTTTGCCTCAAACAAATTATATCCAAGCTTCCGCTGGTATGGGTGCGCTAGGCAAGTTGTCATAATAAGTGGTATCAGAGCATCCAGGTGTTTCGGATAGTCTTTTGTTTGGAGATGGTGGGAAATAGCAGTATGCAGATTAAGGTTGATCGTTTTGATGGAACCGGGAATTTCACTTTGTGGCAAACAAGGGTGAAGGATGTCCTAGTTCAGTAGGGCTTGGCAAAGCCATTAAAGGGTAAAAAGGACGGAAACCCAGAAAAGATGATGGATGATGATTGGAATGACATCGAGAAAAGATGTGTCAGTATCATTCGCCTTTCATGACTGATAATATCATTAATAATGTCAGTGGTGAAACGACTCAAAACCGTTTAATTAAAACCAGCCAATTTTTTTTAAAGTACAGGAACGGCGCACCAAAACCAGGTGCGGTGCTTTTGAAGACCCAGAATCGGTGCTTTTGACTCCATAAGTGGCGCTTCTACCGCCTGTTGAAAAACTCCACCAAAGACTGACTAGGAGCGGCGCTTTTACTACAAGAGCGGCGCTCCTGTACCTGAGAAGGGCTGTTTTGATTTTAATAAGTATCACAATCCAACACCTAACCACAAGTGCTAATGCCACCAAAGTACATTCAATTTATATAATAAAAGTGTTTATACAACAAAATGGGCACCACGACCCTTGGGACTCCAACGACTCGTTAAATACATCAATGTAACAATTTTGACCCAAATAGTTTAATTTCCAAACATTTAACGAGCATGGTGTTTGGGACTAAATTACCCCACACCTAGGCCAAAATCCAAAAGCGTCCACTATCATAACAAAAGCGGGAGATATCTAATCCAAATGAATACCCTTGCCTTTATCCACGCCAGAGCCTAAAAAGGTAAACAACAAGAGGGTAAGAAAAACGCTTAGTGAATGCAATAATTATACACATACATATATAATATACCTACTTGCAAACACTTACTCACATACCGCATACATGCTAGCAATATAATTAGCATACCATCTCAAGTACGAAGCTAATAACCTCCAATACCGCAACTGGTATAACGAATAGCATATAATCAAAATAATATAATATGCTACACTACAACACGTACACGAACCATATGGTTAACCATACACGCACTATGGTTTCACCGGCTCCGTGGTTTACACCATACGCAATTGTCATGATGCCACCAGCTCCATGGTTCGCATCATAACTTGAGTCATACTTAAGCTAAGGCATTACCGGCTCCACGGTAAATACCTTAACAACTCATACTATAGTGCTACCGGCTCCGTGGCTCGCACTACAACACACCTACCATGATGGTTTCGGTTCCGTGGTTCGCATCATAGCACACCACACATACTATTGCACTTCCGGCTCCGTGGATCATGCCATAGCATACAAATAAGTACACTCTATACATACGTGCATAATTATTCCACTCACCCTAACACCTTTGGTGAATGATAAACCAAGCTTGCAACCTTCAATGTAACGTACCTATTACATTATGCACATAATCAATCACACAATCAAGTTGGTCAACTGATAATGCTAAAAACGAACATATATTTTATAGCATTACTCTCCAAGAAAGACAAGATTTTAGTTGCACTTGTTCAAATTACAAGCGATATTCGTTTAAATAATAAAAGGTGAAGACAAAAGACAGATTCGACGAATTAAAGACGCAAACGACCAAAAAGCTCAAAAGTACAAAAGACAATCAAAGAGGTTCCAATTATTGATAAGAAACGTTTCGAAATTACAAGAGTACAAGATTCAAAACGTAAAGTACAAGATATTAAATTGTACGCAAGGACGTTCAAAAATCCGGAACCGGGACATGAGTCAACTCTCAACGCTCGACGCAACGGTGTAAAAATTACAAGTCAACTATGCACATAAATATAATATAATATTTAAATAATTCTTATAATTATTTATATATTATAATAAATAATAAAAACCATCGGCAAGAAAGACTCCAAAGGGACTGAGCTGTAATTTCATTCTTCGCGACTCGCGGAGTTTGAAGAGTATTTCACCGCGAGTCGCGGAGCCCCAAAAGTCGAATTTTCCTATAAAAGCAACCGAATTCTGATCGCAAATCATCATCTTTTTCTTCTTCTCCTCATACGTAAAATATATATATATATATATATATATATATATATATATATATATTATAATTTATATTTTAATTTTAATTATAATTCTAATAATAAGGATATGTTAGCGAATGTTGTAAGGGTGTAAGTCGAAATTCTGTCCGTGTAACGCTACGCTATTTTTAATCATTGTAAGTTATGTTCAACCTTTTTACATTAATGTCTCGTAGCTAAGTTATCATTATGCTTATTTAAAACGAAGTAATCATGATGTTGGGCTAATTACTAAAATTGGGTAATTGGGCTTTGTACCATAATTGGGGTTTGGACAAAAGAACGACACTTGTGGAAATTAGACTATGAACTATTAATGGGCTTTATATTTGTTTAACTAAATGATAGTTTGTTAATGTTAATATAAAGATTTACAATTGGGTGTCCCTATAAATTACCATATACACTCAATCGGACACGATGGGCGGGGTATTTATATGTACGAATAATCGTTCATTTAACCGGACACGGGAATGGATTAATAGCCACTAGAATAATTAAAATAGGGGTGAAATTATGTACAAGGACACTTGGTATAATTGATAACAAAATATTAAAACCTTGGGTTACACTCAGTCGACATCCTGGTGTAATTATTAAACAAAGTATTAAAATCTTGTTACAGTTTAAGTCCCCAATTAGTTGGAATATTTAACTTTGGGTATAAGGATAATTTGACGAGGATACTCGCATTTTATATTTATGACTGATGGACTGTTATGGACAAAAACCAGACGGACATATTAAATAATCCAGGACAAAGGACAATTAACCCATGGGCATAAAACAAAAATCAACACGTCAAACATCATGATTACGGAAGTTTAAATAAGCATAATTCTTTTATTTCATATTTAATTTCCTTTATTTTATATTTAATTGCACTTCTAAATATCGCATTTTTATTATTATTGTATTTAATTGCACTTTTAATTATCGTACTTTTTAATTATCGCAAGTTTATTTTATCGCACTTTTATTATTCGCAATTTCATTATCGTTATTTACTTTATGCTTTAATTTAAGTCTTGTATTCATTTTTAATATTTTACATTTGGTTTTAACTGCGACTAAAGTTTTAAAATCGACAAACCGGTCATTAAACGGTAAAAACCCCCCTTTATAATAATAATATTACTTATATATATATATATATATATATATATATATTTGTATTTTTATAAAAGTAAACTAATATAGCGTTAAGCTTTGTTTAAAGATTTTTCCAGTGGAACGAACCGGACTTACTAAAAACTACACTACTGTACGATTAGGTACACTGCCTATAAGTGTTGTAGCAAGGTTTAAGTATATCCATTCTATAAATAAATAAATATCTTGTGTAAAATTGTATCGTATTTAATAGTATTTCCTGCAAAAATTTAATAGTATTTTATACCACTCCGCTACCGCATCAAGTATTTTTGGCTACTTTTAATGACCGGTTTTCTTTCACCTATTAACCTTGCTAGGTTACTTACTTCTTGTTCTAGATTTTGAATAGAAGCTTGTTGATTTCTAAATGCTTGAGCATTTTGTTCATTGGTTTGTTTTTGAGATGTGAAAAACTGCGTTTGAGTTTCAACTAGCTTTGTCATCATATCTTCTAAATTCGGCTTTTTATCATCGGTTTGTTGTGGTGGTTTGTTTTGAAAATTAGGTCGTTGCTGATTGTAAGTATTATTGGATACTTGTTGATTGCTAGGACCTTGTTGGTTGTTGTATGGAATATTTCGGTTATAATTTTGGTTTTGATTGTAAATCGGTCTTGGCGGTTGATAATTATTCTGATAATTATTTCCAGGCCTTTGGTTTATGTATGAAATATTCTCTCTTTGTTCCATTGTTAATTCAATACTGAGACAATCTTTTGTCAAATGTGGTCCTCCACACTGCTCACAACTAATTCGTATTGAGTGAATATCTTTAGTCATCTTTTCCATTCGTCTCTCCACAACATCTATCTTTGCGGAAATGGAATCTAAGTCATGGCTAGAATCGGCTCTAGCTGCTTTAGATGATCTAACGATGTCTTTTTCTTGGTGCCACTCATGTGAGTGGGAAGCAGTATTATCAATAATTTTGTAAGCATCAGTTTCGGTTTTCTTCATAATAGAACCACCAGCTGCTATATCTATGTCTTTTCTTGTAGTGATGTCGCATCCTTGGTAGAATATTTGTACTATTTGACAGGTGTCTAAACCATGTTGCGGACATCCTCTTAACAACTTTCCATATCTAGTCCACGCCTCATATAGAGTTTCATTTGGTTTCTGTGTGAACGTAACAATTTCTGCTTGAAGTCTTACGGCTTTAGATGCAGGAAAGAATTGTTTAAGAAATTTGTCAACTAAAACGTCCCATGTATCGATCGCCCCTTCAGGTAACGATTCCAACCAATCTTTGGCTTCTCCCTTTAAAGTCCAGGGAAATAAGATGAGATATATCTGTTCATCCTCCACTTCTCGGATTTTAAATAGTGTGCAGATCCTATTAAAGGTACGTAGATGTTCATTTGGATCTTCCTTCGGCGCACCACTAAATTGGCATTGATTAGTCACCATGTGTAGAATTTGTCCTTTGATTTCATAATCTGGCGCATTAATGTCTGGATGAGTAATTGCGTGACCTTGGCCAATGCGTTTAGCTCTCATTCGGTCTTCCATACTTAAAGGTTCCAGATTCTCCATAATTGAATTTGTTGAATCGGTATCACTAGATGATTCTGATTTAATGGTTCGTTCCTCAACAATCTCTGTTTGAATGATTGGTGGCTCCGGAGGAAAGTTTAATGGTTCAGGATCTACGAACCGTTCCTGAATATTTTCCGGATTCTCAATTGTGAGGTCGGGTTCAAAAAATGGATTATCAGAAATTTGAACTGAAGTACTTGGTCTACTGGATGACGATTCTAAAGAAAAATCAACGGCGGTTATATTTGCTAAATGTCTTGATCTAGTTACAGGTGGTGAACGTACAAAAGGTGGTGAACGTCTTGCTCGGTGCATTCACTGAATATCCTATTAGTTTTAAAAAGGAAAGAAAAATTATAATAAGTTATCCAATCAATAGACTTTTCTGATTTTGCCTACGTTTCGAATAGCCAAAAGATGCAGCAGAGGGGCAGGATTCGTTTGGTCTCAATATAATTGAGGACTGTTTGGCTCCAATAACCCGGTCCACGTACAAATCCAACTATTACTACGAACCAGAAAATTTTGATGTCTATCAATTTAACCACTCAAAATAAATTTTCGTAATTTTAAGAAATTTAGATAAGAAGTAGAATAAAAATCTATGTCCTAAAACTAGAATAGCGAGAAATAAGAAAGAAAAAGAGTTCGTCGAAAAAGGTCGAAAAAGAAAAATGGTTGAAAAATAAAAGGTGACGAAAAAATAAAAGAAACTTATAAAACTTAAAAATACTTGACTAACCTAACCTTATTACTACAACTAACTTAAAATTATAATCGCAAATTGAAATTACTAATTGGAATGATAATTGATACATAGGTAAAAGTCGTCTAAAAATATTAAAGCTTACAAGAAAAACTAAATCCCAAATGGAAATAACTTAAAAAGAAACTAAAACTTAAAAAGGCGTCGCAAAATTCTAAAGCACCTAAATCTTAGTCTAAAGAAAAAGCACTTAAGGAATTTTACGGCAAAGCCTAAAAATCTAGGAGTAAAAATAACTATAGCAAAAACTAAGTTTAAAACTAAATATGAGCTAAAAATACAAATATTATGCTACAACGATTAAAAAGGGACAAAATATAAAAATATACAAAAGTTGTAAAAAGTACAATTTTTATAAAAATATTATTTTTATATTATTTATTTAATAAAACTATTAATTTAATATTTTAATTAAACTAATTAAACAAAATAATAATAAAAACTAAAATTAATAATTAATTAAAACCTAATTAGGGTTTTATATTAATAATTATAATATAATCCGTAATTAATGTGAAATTAGGGTTCTGTCAGCGTGTCAGAGCAACTCCGCGAGTCGCGGTTTTTCAAAGCTGCAAACCCCGCGATACTATAGGTTTAAATGTATACCATGGTGCGAAAGTTTTGAAGAGGCGAAATAACGCCGCAGTACGATACCATGGTAGACATCCACAGGTGGAGAGAAACCAACAGCAAGGTAATGTAGGAGGGGGGAATGAGATGCAAGAAATGCAAAGGTTTATAGCTTCTCAGGAATACGAAAATGCTAGACAGAGAGCATTTGAAGATTGGCAAGTTCATCAGAACCAAATCATAGCTCATTGCCAACATATAGGTAGAAACTATATTCCTACACCGAAACCCATCTTCCCTCCCTGGTCTATAGAGATGCAGCCACCATATCCTACGTATAACCCTGCCGAAGCATTCTATAGCACCTATGGTTATGCCTGGAACCCCTATTGGTACCAGTATCATCCCTAGTATATTTTTTTTTTTTTTGTAATTTGTAATGATTGATACGTTTAATACTTTTATTAATATTGTAATAGTTTTTATAATTGTCTAACTTTTATTCTTAGATTTTAATAATTTTTGAATGTGGGGTAATATACCAAACTTCAAAAATATGTATATATGGTTGCAGTTTATCTTATGTACACAACAGGGTAAAACAACGCATTTTCAAAGACTGGCATTAAGTTCAGCAAAAGCAACTAATTTTGACGACAAGATGCAAAATATATGTGAAATAACAACAAGACGGAATGAACAAATGATGTGCACCATTTATCATTCAGCAAACAAACGCCAATATATTTGGAAACTTTGGTAAAAATTTAATCATTTTCATACAAATCACCCTCAATAATTTAAATTATTCCTGATTTCTTGCAAATGAGGGCATTGCAAGATCTTAAGTGTGGGAAGGGGTTAAATTCTTTCGGATTTTAAAATTTTTTACTTTATACACTTGGTTACCATTAAAAATACTAGTAAAGCAGTAGTTGTATTAGAATCTAGTGCTCTCTGATAAAAAAAAGAACAGCCCTAGTCTTATATACTAACTACCCAATTCTAGTAAAATTTTTCAAAATTTTCAATTAAATGAACTCAAAATCATGTTTATACATATTTATGAACGATAAAACTAGGTTTTAACACCGAAATTATTGTTACCTCGGAAAGGACATAAATTGAGAAACAAACTAAAATGTTAAAATTCCTTTAAAATGGAATAGAGGACGATAAAAAGGAAAATAAAAGCCAAGTGTGGGAAAATTTACCAAGTTATCTTAAACATATGTCACATATATCTGTAACAAATAACTGAAAATACTTTTGTTTTGGACTAAATTAACTATTTTAACTGATGAAAGAAAAGAAGAGATGGATCTACACGATGAATCAATTCCATCATTAAAAGGAAGTAAAGTCTTCCGAAAAAGACACGCGCTTCTTGATTTAGGTCATGAAGTTGTCGTCCAGACCAGCTGTAGGTTGACGAAAAATCTAGAAAAGTCATCACTAAAATCAGCAGGAAATCCACGGACCTCAGCATTAAACAGGGTCGCCAAGTGGTCAGATTTATCCTAACCATGAGAAGGATTTATCTCGTACAATGGGGGGGCACCATGCAAATTAGCTGGATAAGACTAATGAATCAGATCCCCAGAAAGGATAATCTCCTTAAAGATTAAAAATCAGCTTTTAAGACAGATATTACTCAATCCTTGAGATTGACCTTAAAGATTGAGAATTCAAACTCATGGAATTCAATGATATCTAAACTCGAGCTTGAACGAGAAAATATTTTGATCAAAATTACAAACCAATTTGTTTTCTGAAAACCCTATTTTCAATACGTTCATTACCATTGAACGTAAAATCCTAGGAATTCACCTGGAATTCATTAGGTCACCTGAACTAAATCGGGTGTCAACCGTAAGAACGGTGGTTGCATAGTGGTAAAAGACAGGACTTTGTGCCAGACCGAAAAATCATAGGATGATCTTTACTATTGCTCCTACCAAGGATAGTACTAGCATCCGACACGTAATTAGACCATGAACAAATGCATGTCATTAGACATTGCCTTAACAGTTTCTTGTTCATCGCTTTCCTTTACAACCGGACGGTAGTTTACCGAAAGGTAATATACGGAACAAGTAAACTGGATGTGTGCTTTCCGATACCGGGATAGCAGTGGATTACACGAACCTAAAAGTTTTTAGCCAAAATATTGATCCACAAATATATTTTGCAACATCGATGATGGATCAAATCAGAAAACTTGTCTAGGGTAAAATCTAGCTTGAATTTTCAAAAGATCAAATGTTTTCATAAAGATCCAATTTCCTTAATGGATCTAAATTTTTATAGTCATGTGGGACTGTAAACCATATCGTTACTACCATTGTTTATACCGCCGTATAGAAATCACTGATGTACAAAGTGTGAAGAATAAAGAAGTAATTCTAGTATTTCAAGACGATATTGGTTGAGGACAAGCAACGCTCAAGTGTGGGAATATTTGATAATGCTAAAAACGAACATATATTTTATAGCATTACTCTCCAAGAAAGATAAGATTTTAGTTGCAATTGTTCAAATTACAAGCGATATTCGTTTAAATAATAAAAGGTGAAGACAAAAGACAGATTCGACGAATTGAAGACGCAAACGAGCAAAAAGCTCAAAAGTACAAAAGACAATCAAAGAGGTTCCAATTATTGATAAGAAACGTCTCGAAATTACAAGAGTACAAGATTCAAAACGCAAAGTACAAGATATTAAATTGTACGCAAGGACGTTCGAAAATCCGGAACCGGGACATGAGTCAACTCTCAACGCTCGACGCAACGGTGTAAAAATTACAAGTCAACTATGCACATAAATATAATATAATATTTAAATAATTCTTATAATTATTTATATATTATAATAAATAATAAAAACCGTCGGCAAGAAAGACTCCAAAGGGACTGAGCTGTAATTTCATTCTCCGCGACTCGCGGAGTTTGAAGAGTATTTCACCACGAGTCGCGGAGCCTCAAAAGTCGAATTTTCCTATAAAAGCAACCGAATTCTGATCGCAAATCATCATCTTTTTCTTTTTCTCCTCATACGTAAAATATATATATATATATTTATAATTTATATTTTAATTTTAATTATAATTCTAATAATAAGGATATGTTAGCGAATGTTGTAAGGGTGTAAGTCGAAATTCTGTCCGTGTAACGCTACGCTATTTTTAATCATTGTAAGTTATGTTCAACCTTTTTACATTAATGTCTCGTAGCTAAGTTATTATTATGCTTATTTAAAACGAAGTAATCATGATGTTGGGCTAATTACTAAAATTGGGTAATTGGGCTTTGTACCATAATTGGGGTTTGGACAAAAGAACGACACTTGTGGAAATTAGACTATGAACTATTAATGGGCTTTATATTTGTTTAACTAAATGATAGTTTGTTAATGTTAATATAAAGATTTACAATTGGGCGTCCCTATAAATTACCATATACACTCAATCGGACACGATGGGCGGGGTATTTATATGTACGAATAATCGTTCATTTAACCGGACACGGGAATGGATTAATAGCCACTAGAATAATTAAAACAGGGGTGAAATTATGTACAAGGACACTTGGTATAATTGATAACAAAATATTAAAACCTTGGGTTACACTCAGTCGACATCCTGGTGTAATTATTAAACAAAGTATTAAAATCTTGTTACAGTTTAAGTCCCCAATTAGTTGGAATATTTAACTTCGGGTATAAGGATAATTTGACGAGGACACTCGCATTTTATATTTATGACTGATGGACTGTTATGGACAAAAACCAGACGGACATATTAAATAATCCAGGACAAAGGACAATTAACCCATGGGCATAAAACAAAAATCAACACGTCAAACATCATGATTACGGAAGTTTAAATAAGCATAATTCTTTTATTTCATATTTACTTTCCTTTATTTTATATTTAATTGCACTTCTAAATATCGCATTTTTATTATTATTGTATTTAATTGCACTTTTAATTATCGTACTTTTTAATTATCGCAAGTTTATTTTATCGCACTTTTATTATTCGCAATTTCATTATCGTTATTTACTTTATGCTTTAATTTAAGTCTTGTATTCATTTTTAATATTTTACATTTGGTTTTAACTGCGACTAAAGTTTTAAAATCGACAAACCGGTCATTAAACGGTAAAAACCCCCCTTTATAATAATAATATTACTTATATATATATATATATATATATTTGTATTTTTATAAAAGTAAACTAATATAGCGTTAAGCTTTGTTTAAAGATTTTCCCTGTGGAACGAACCGGACTTACTAAAAACTACACTACTGTACGATTAGGTACACTGCCTATAAGTGTTGTAGCAAGATTTAAGTATATCCATTCTATAAATAAATAAATATCTTGTGTAAAATTGTATCGTATTTAATAGTATTTCCTGCAAAAATTTAATAGTATTTTATACCACTCCGCTACCGCATCATCAACCAACTCATTCCCCATCCTAGTGTCACCTTGACTCATAGTGCAAATGTGACCCATTTGCACCATTAACCCTAACACTAGGTCGAGATTACGCCAAATCACTATCATCCATCGATTATGGTCTTAATACACTTATTAACACAAGGCTAGTGCATTTTCATACTCATTAGACAACTTAGGTCACCCAAGACTCATTTGACCCATTCCAAGGTCAACAAACCCATTTGGGTCATCCACAACCCAAATAACCCCCATTCACTTAACAACAAAGTGTGCTAGTGATTAACTAACCATTTAAGACCCATAAACACAAATTATCACTTTAAAACCATAGGTTAGTCATTCTTGGGTTCTTATGACCTAATCTTACCCAAAAACCCCAAATTACCAACAAATGGGTTTTTTGTTCACCATTGACCCAAACCCTAACCCTCAAACAAATCAAAGTAAATAAAATCAAGTTTAGAACATACCACCACAATCAAAACGTAACTAGTGACAAGATAAACAACTTTAACACTCGCACTTTGACCCGAATCAAGCTTCTTCCTCTTTGATTTGAGCTTTCTCTCTCTCAAATGGGTTGATCTCTCTAAAAGTGGATGAGAGTGTTTGTGTAGGTGAAGATGAGATGAAAATAAGATCTGGATCTGATCATGTGGCTTTAAATCATCCATATGCTAAAAGACCAAAGTGCCCTTCATATTTTACAATTTAATTAAAAGACCCAATATTTTCCCCATCCAGAAGCGGCGCTCCTAGTGCATTTTCTTGATATTTTTGGGTCGTTACAAGTGGCGAGACAACAACAGGGTTGTGGGTGGCCCTCGAGAAGTTATATCACAAGAAGAATATGACCACAAAGCTAAACTTGAAGCGTGATCTTTAGCGGTTGAAGATAGAGGATGGCGGGAATATCATTCAACACATGAACATGTTTAATGGCCTGGTGAATCAACTTGCAAAAGTTGAGGTTAATATTGAGGAAGAAGATAAGGCCCTTATTCTTCTTACCTCTCTTCCCAGTTCATATGATACTTTGGTTACTATTGTTCTTTACGGAAACGATACTGTAAAGATGGCGGAGGTAGTACCAGCTTATCTTAGGATAAGAGACGAAGATTAGATGACCGTTTTGAGTATGAGTTTGCTATGGTTGGTCATGGAATGGGAAGGTTTGCCGCGAAGAGATCTAGTGATAATAGTAGGTCTAGATCAGACGTCATGAAGGGTATCCAGTGCTTCAAATGTCAAGAGTGGGATCACTACAAAAATGATTGTCCACTCTGGAATAATGGTGAAGATAAATCCGGCAGTTCATCGGCTGCAGAAGTAGTTAATGAATCGGTTAATTTGGGAGATGTTCTAACAGTCTCTGAAAGTTCTACTTTTGCTCAAGATGAATGAATTTTAGATTCTGTTGTACAATGCATGTATGTTCTAAGAAAGCTTATTTTGATAAGCTAATGATAAAGAAAGTGGAGGTGCCAACTTTAGGTGATGGCTCAACATGTCGTGTTAAGGGGGTTGGCATGGTGAAAATAAACTTGTGTCACGGAGCTGCTTATACTCTTGGTGGCGTGGCGTACGTGTGACAACCCGGAAATTTCCAACCAAATTTAAACTTTAATCTTTATATGTTTCTAACACCGGAAATTTCCAACCAAATTTAAACTTTAATCTTTATATGTTTTCGACACGATAAGCAATATTTGTTAAGTTAAATTTCAAGAATTTTAAACTATGTTCATACATTCATTCAACCTCGACCAAGTTCCAACGATTCACGAACCATTAAACGAATATGATTATATATGTATATGTGTATATATATTATAACTTGAAACGTAAAAAAAATATTAGATTAAATACTTTATATGATTGTATCTATTTCAAAATGTTTATCAATGGAATTAGAAGATAAGATCAAATGATTGAATTATCAGATATATTGAATTATGATTACAAGTCTCTGTTGAAAGGCCCACGTTGATTTGAGAAATCTTTCCATTTTAATAATATTCAGAAAATGGTAAACTGATTTATAAATAAGAACAAATTGTCAATCATTGAGAACTAGACAAAGAATAGTGGAAGATTGAATCTCATAAAGTCTCGATTGATCTATTTAGTTTTAAACGTACAAAAACGTTTTCAGTTTAAAAAGAACTTTATTATTAAAACGTATATAACTTTTATAAATATCTAGAACTACTTTTGACAACTCATTACTTAACTAGTATGATAAAGATAACGATATTTATATTTTATTTTATTAAATATATATAACGATTTAAATTAATATTATATATATTTATACGCGTATTATACGTACATAGTTTTATACTTTTACTATACTTAAACTTTACCTTTACTTTATTTTTACTTTACTTTAACTTTAATAATTTACTTTAATAATTCATACTTTAATATTTCACTTTAATAATTCATACTTTAATAATTCACTTTAATAATTCATACTTTAATAATTCACTTTAATAATTCATACCTTAATAATTCACTTTAATAATTCATACTTTAATAATTCACTTTAATAATTCAAAAATCTATTATAAATAGAATTCAATAGGTTTCATTATTTTACAGAAACTTGAAAATATTTTTCTCTAAACTCTCTCAATCGATTTACATATATATATTTACTCCGTATTATTTCAAGATATTATTAGTATACATAAAATATTACGACGGAGTGCTGTCCGAGTGATTTCGAAATTGTTTTTCGAGTAGGATAGGATTAAGGAAATTATGAGTTATAGCTATGGAGGTGATTGAGTATGGTTCATGGGTATGCTCGTGAGGTCAATATAGTGTCTATCATTTCCGTTGCGTCTACGTACCTTTCCTGCAATATTGAATCTCAATATTGATACGTGAGTACTCATAATTTAACTTTTACATACTAATAGTGTATCCCTGACTAGTGCTCGAGTATTTAGTATTATGCATGCTTGTACTTTTGATATTGCCCTTAGACAGGTTAGGTTGAATCTTGAATTAGTTACACTTACGGTTGAGATAAGGTATAAGATATGCATGTCCTTGGAAAGCTAGCGAAAAATTAAGAACTTTTCCTTTAGATATCGAATGGTTTCGATGAACGGATTAGAAGTTATAATCAATTGAATTTTCGATATTTTTATTAAAAATGATTATTATTATCGTCGTTTTTATCGTCGTTCTAGTTTTATCTTATTATTATCATTATTATTATCTTTATCAATAAAAGGGATTTATCATTAAAAATTATTATTTTTTTATTATTACTATCGTTATTATCGTTAAAGTTATAATTAGTATTATTATTATTATCCAATTATTATTATTATTATTATTATTAGTATTATTATTATTATTATCATTATTAATATGTATATCATTATTTAAAAATGGTTATTGTTATTGTTATTATTATTATTACTATATTATCATTAAGATAATTATTAGTATTATCGTTAATAATGTTATAGTAACTATCATTATTAATATTAGTGTAATTAAAACAAATATTTGTAACACCTAATTATTTTGATTACTATTATTATCATTATTATGAACACGATATAAAAGACGATTAAAAGCTATTAAACGAAATGATTAGAAAATAATGAGTAAGAGTATCATGATGAAATTAAAATATTATAAGATATTGATTTAGATAAAATTATCGTTCTTATTATTTTTATCATTACTATTATTATTAAAAGTATCGTTAGTATTAAAACTATCATTTTAACAAAAATTATCATTTTAATAGAAATGTCATTGTTACTATAAAATATCATTATTATTATTATTTTAAATAGAATTATTATTTTAAAGATAATATTAAAAATTATCGTAAATATTAAAGTTATCATAATTAGAATTATCGTTTTATCATAATGACATCTTAGTAATTATAAATATTGATATTTTTATAATAATAATTATTATTACAAAATAATACAACTTTTACTTACTATCATTATAGATATTATTTTATCAAATAAATATGTGATACAAACATATTTTACTACGTGTAATAACTTACTTTAATAATACCTATCATATTATCTTTATGATATTAAATGAACCCTATAAATTTTATTACTTAATATATATAAAAGTATATTTTATTATATAAATTTAATATAACATTTTATTTATTAATAAATAAATTATATTATTTACTCTAATAAATCTTTTAAAAATATTTAAAAATATAAAACGACGATATTTAAACTATATATTAATCATGTATAGATTTTTGGAAATTATTTTGAGTCAAATTTACTTTTGTTGAGTTTTGCATATTAGTCTCGAGCATTAGGATTGTGGTACACTATGACTTGACCTAATTTGTTAAACAAATATTGACCAACACATAAATATATATAATTAATTTAGGTTCGTGAATCCGAGGCCAACCTTGCACTTGTTCAATGATGTTATATGTATTTTTCCTACGAAATACAGTATGGTGAGTTTCATTTGCCTTTTTACCCTTTATATTTTTGGGACTGAGAATACATGCGCTTTTATAAATGTTTGACGAAATAGACACAAGTAATTGAAACTACATTCTATGGTTGAATTATCGAAATCGAATATGCCCCTTTTTATTAAAGTCTGGTAATCTAAGAATTAGGGAACAGACACCCTAATTGACGCGAATCCTAAAGATAGATCTATTGGGCCTAACAAACCCCATCCAAAGTACCGGATGCTTTAGTAATTCTAAATTTATATCATGTTCGAAGGAGGATCCCGGAATGATTGGGGATATTCTTATATGTATCTAGTTAATGTCGGTTACCAGGTGTTCACCATATGAATGATTATTTTTGTCTCTATCCATGGGACGTATATTTATGAGAACTGTAAATGAAATTCTTGTGGTCTATTAAAATGATGGAAATAAATGATTATGATAAACTAATGAACTCACCAACCTTTTGGTTGACACTTTAAAGCATGTTTATTCTCAGGTGTTAAAGAAATCTTCCGCTATGCATTTGCTCATTTTAAAGATATTACTTGGAGTCTTTCATACCATATTTCGAAGAACGTTGCATTCGAGTCATTGAGTTCATCAAAGATTATTATTAAATCAATTTATAGTTGGATAGTGGATATTATGAAATGGTATGCATGCCTGTCAATTTTTGATGTAAAGAAAGTTTGTCTTTTAAAAACGAATGCAATGTTTGTAAAATGTATCATATAGAGGTCAAATACCTCGCAATGTAATCAACTATTGTGAATCGTTTATAATGTATATGAACGGGTCCTTTTAGTTGATATCAGAGCGGTGGTCTTAGCGAACCAGGTCTGCATTAGTGTGTCTAACTGATAAGTCGGTAGGATGCATTAGTGAGTCTGGACTTCGATCGTGTCTGCATGTCAAAAGTTTTGCTTATCATTTTGTGTCGAAAATTAACTACTTATCATCCTCAGGAAATTACCTGCTTATCATTTTTAGTCTAAGACACGTCTTGCTGCATTGATTGCATGAATAGTGTATAGAGAAAAATTCATATCTTAGCATATCTGCTAAATCATATCTTATCGTATCTGTTACTTTAAACTTTGCCTCACATATCCCGCAAAGTCCTCCGTAATCTACGAAATCTTTTGATCTATATATATATATATATATATATATATATATATATATATATATATATATATATATATATATATTCTATGTAATTAGAATACCATCCGTTAGCCAAAATCATTTCGTATCAAAAAAAAAAATCCTTTATCCAATCGTACGAAATGGAATTCGTCATCAGTTCAAGTCACTCAGATTCTGAAATGGAATCTCATTCAAGCTCCGAAAGCAGTGTGACCGGAATAGATCAACCAATCAGTCATCACCTATTCTGAATGAATTGGGGATGGGTTCGTAGCCTCCTCAATCATTGGAGACAAGAAGAAGGTGATCCCTTCCATCCACCACATTACCCTCTTGATGAAGAACCTGAAGCACTTACCGGCGAACCTGTCCGAAACACCATTTTCTCGCTCATTTCCAGAGTATCTCGTCACGATTATATATTACATCAAATTTTAGATTTTATTTATCCGCTCGTCCGAACCGACAATCACCCCGGTGTAATAGAAGAAGTCAACGAGCTTCGCGCTCGGGTAGTGGCTTTGGAGAATATGGTGCAGAGATTACAAACACCAACAGTAGCATCAGCAGCATAACCAATACCACCATCATCAACGCCAATAGTACCATTACCACCTCCAACCACAACAGCATCGTAAACCTCAACTTCACAATCTGTCCCACGAGCATCAACGTCATATGCACCATAGATACCAAGGAGTACCAACAACAATAACTGACGAAGTATTAATTCATAACTTCATTGGAAAAACATTCCGCGGCGATTATGTAATCTCTAAAGTCTTAGAGATTATCTAATCTAGCCCTAACCATAAATCAGTTAAACGGACCAAAATGATAGAAGGAAGAGTAGAAACCCTGACAAAAATGGTGTGTGATTAACAAGCTAAACTTGCTTTACCAACAGCATCAACAGTACCGTCAGCGTTACCAGCATCGTCAGTACAGTCAACATCTGAATCAACAACACCGATAACATCACAAACTCCGTCAGTTCAAGAATCACTGTGGACATCATTACGAATCAATAACGTGTATATTGTATCAACGAGTTATGAAGAATTAACTCATTCCCTCTGAAGAAATTATATGTATATATATATATATATATATATATATATATATATATATATATATATATATTTTGAAATAAATCTTTCCGTGCTAAGCTATTGTGTGTGAATCTTAACTACTCGGTTAATTCATATTACAAATATGCAATAATGTACGTCCTTCGGCCACAACTTAACCAGCGTTAACTATAATCTCTGTCGTAATTCAACAAATTCCAATTCATAATAAATCAAGTATATATTTGATTTTACACTTTCATCATCGATGTACCCGAAACTTTTCAGATAACATCATTCGTACTTTGCGAAATTCACAAGAATTCCACGAACCGAACATCATACATCAACAAATAACGAAGTATTGATTCATAATTTCAATGTCATTAAAGAAATACTGCGTAAAAGTTATGTACTTTTTAAAGCCTTTAGGGAATATTCAATTCTAGTTTCAACCGTAAATCAAATGAGTTTAATTTAACATTAACTCATTAAATCTATGTTACATCTGAAGAAAATATACATATATATATTTTCATAAAGACTGTAATAAAATTCTTTTGTACAAAATATTAATTGTGAAATTTTTTTTTAACGGGTAGGTAATACCCGAGAGATATATAAATTCACAATTAATATGTTACATTCTTCGAATCTGATTTAGCAAATCATCCATTATACTCCCTACTTTCACAACAATATACATTCTTTTATAGAAATCAAAACAACCATACTCATTCAAAATTTAATTACATATTCTGATTTTGAAATCTCAAAATTCAACTTGAGATATGACCAAAATCATCACTCTTAGATCCTTACATCTTTCACAAGCTATATTTTGACTTCAAAACTGTGTTAGAATATCAAATGTATGTTAACGATTACAATCTGTGTTCAAACCCTTCGAAAATTTCTGAAGACACTTCGAATGATGAGCAATCGAGATGATGATCCAACCACATGTTACCCACAGTTATGTACCCGAAAAACTCTTGAAACCAAAGTAAAAGTTTAAACAACGTATCCGCGTCAGATTCTTTGGCATTTATTAGCAAAAATAACTTTGTGACTCCTATTCAAAGTAGCCAGTTTTGTCACAGCTCCAGCAAGTCAACTTCGACTTTTCAGTCAGACTAACCTTATTATAACCTTGAGATATACACCATCGTTACCAGTGAACCTTTTACATTCTACCACATTATTAGCATATGTACCAACAACTTCATTACCCTTTGACTTTAGCCTCTCCAAAAAGTCATTATAATTATTCATTGAAACCCCATCATTTACTCATTCGCATCTTGTAATGAGAATTGCCATACGAATCATTGGGAATTAGCAATCAGTATTTTGAAATCTCGCAGCATGTCTACGCCAGCAGTTATATGTGTATATATAACGTCTATCTTCTGGACTTAATTTGAATGTGAAGTTTCTGAAAAACACTCCGAACTACGAATTGGTTCTCCGAAAATGGGAAAAATGCTGATGAAGCAACAAAAACTATAAATGACTTTAAACGGTAAAAGCTGGATGATAATGATGAAGTGTGCTGGCAAAGCGCAGAAAAAGAGAAGTTTTGGAACTGGAAAACGGATTGAGCAAAGTAGGAAGGAGGCTGTGGACAAATTACAAAGACTGAACCTGACTTCAAAGGATCCAATTGATTCAGTGCCTGCTGAAGTCATTAACGAATACCTTGCTCCTGAATCTAAACCCCTGCGGACAATATTCTTCATCATCCTCTGATATTAGAAATTCTAAAATATCATCATATCTTTCATTATAAATATCCTCCATATTTCTGAAGATATTTTCTTAATTTTTCTTATTTGAAATCATTTACCTCTTCGCGCTATCTGTATTACATCACAAAAAAACTATTTTAGTTTCTAAATTCTGAAACATTCAAGTTTAAAATAGGAATATTTTGAAGTAGTGTTGGGAACTGAAGCATGAATTAGTATAATATAATGACACTTGATCAATGTGATTATATTACAGTAAGTCATGCTGAGTTTCTAAATGGAACGTGATGATTCACAGATCATAACATCATCATGTACCATGTTATACGACTCTTGTATTCTATTTAACCTCTAAAATATCAAGAAAATATTTCTTGATGATTCGGCCTTTTCCAAGGTATTCTAGTAATTTGACAAGTCAAGATCGTGCCATCACAATTTCCTTCCTAGAACATTAACAATGTTCATTCCGAAATTCATATCTGTGAATTATGGACCATTACAAGTGATGCTTAATCGTAGGAAGAAGAAACGAAAGGACAAAACTCCGAAATAGAAATTGGGGTATAAATTGCAGCAAATAAAAGAGAGCATTAACTGTGAATGATAATGATTATAGAAGACAGAAGCAGAGACTTTAAATATAAGGGAACATATAAAGCCCAACGACAAACCAGAAATTATAAACCATATATATCGATGCATATACCAATATAAAGACACGGGAGAACTAGAAACACTATAAACCAAAGAGTATAGTAGAAGTAAATAGATTCTTCCGGCGGTAGATGAAAAAGAAGAATGACCGATATGAAAGTTAGAAGTATATCGAGAATCAGAACTGAATGGAGCATATTGATGAATACTTTAAAATATGAGTTGAGGGGGAAAGAATAGAAGGTGATGAAACATGACTAGGAACTTAGAAATCAATAGATTTAACTCACACAATGGCGGAATATTTGAATCAAACCCTCTAGTGAATAAGTTAAGTTTTTTTTTGATTAATTTAGTCAAACCACAACTAAATCAAGTGTGATTAGATCAACACCTAGAGCTATTATTCACCACCTGGGTGATTTGGACTGAGAGAGAATCGGAGGAGCTTACTAGATCTGAGTGTGTGTAACAAATGAGAGGCTTAACCTAAAATGAAGAACATAAGACTTTATATACCCCTGCTGTTGACTCACCCATACGATTCATTCATCACACGTATGAGTTGGCTTCATCAGCCGTACGGGTGATCACTCACTCGTGTATTCTCATTTAGGTTGTAATTGTGACTTAGCTCAGCATCAACCGTGCGTATGAGCCTGTCAGCCGTACTAGTGAGGCTTCACTCATACGTCTGACTAAATCTAACATAGTCAAACATCTAAATCTCATTCCTGCAGTTCCTGTAACCACATACAAACACGGATAGGATAATAACGAGCAATCATGGTGGCCTGTAAACTGTTGTACCTACAATGGACGTAGGTAGATGTCTAGGGACTTGCATAAAATGCATCAACAGAAGGTGTGAGTTGTAAGGAAACGAAGGAGGTGAATTTATAAGAAAATCTCCGACAGAACAATTAAAATGAACGATCGCATTTAAAGCGGATCCTAATTCCCTTGATTACCGGAGAGTCAAATCTTATTAAGAAGATTTTCTTCAAATCCCTTGAAATCTGGGAATCAATCATATCTACGTCAAATGATAAGATGAATCTACACTTACTCATTTCACTCTTCTATGTTAGCTTCATTCGTACTCTTCATATAAATGGATTGTTTATTCAAATTATTCGCTGATGATAAAACTCTAATTTTCAGCCCGTATGCATCATGAAAACATACTTATTATCATTCACGACCTTTCCACTCAAATTTTGGGACGAAATTTCTTTAACGGGTAGGTACTGTGACAACCCGGAAATTTCCAACCAAATTTAAACTTTAATCTTTATATGTTTCCGACACGATAAGCAATATTTTTTAAGTTAAATTTCAAGAATTTTAAACTATGTTCATACATTCATTCAACCTCGACCAAGTTCCAACGATTCACGAACCATTAAACGAATATGATTATATATGTATATGTGTATATACATTATAACTTGAAACGTAAACAAAATATTAGATTAAATACTTTATATGATTGTATCTGTTTCAAAATGTTTATCAATGGAATTAGAAGATAAGATCAAATGATTGAATTATCAGATATATTGAATTATGATTACAAGTCTCTGTTGAAAGGCCCACGTTGATTTGAGAAATCTTTCCATTTTAACAATATTAGGAAAATGGTAAAGTGATTTATAAATAAGAACAAATTGTCAATCATTGAGAACTAGACAAAGGATAGTGGAAGATTGAATCTCATAAAGACTCGATTGATCTATTTAGTTTCAAACGTACAAAAACGTTTTCAGTTTAAAAAGAACTTTATTATTAAAACGTATATAACTTTTATAAATATCTAGAACCACTTTTGACAACTCATTACTTAACTAGTATGATAAAGATAACGATATTTATATTTTATTTTATTAAATATATATAACGATTTAAATTAATATTATATATATTTATACGCGTATTATACGTACATAGTTTTATACTTTTACTATACTTAAACTTTACCTTTACTTTATTTTTACTTTACTTTAACTTTAATAATTCACTTTAATAATTCATACTTTAATATTTCACTTTAATAATTCATACTTTAATAATTCACTTTAATAATTCATACTTTAATAATTCACTTTAATAATTCATACCTTAATAATTCACTTTAATAATTCATACTTTAATAATTTACTTTAATAATTCAAAAATCTATTATAAATAGAATTCAATAGGTTTCATTATTTTATAGAAACTTGAAAATATTTTTCTCTAAACTCTCTCAATCGATTTACATATATATATTTACTCCGTATTATTTCAAGATATTATTAGTATACATAAAATATTACGACGGAGTGCTGTCCGAGTGATTTCAAAATTGTTTTTCGAGTAGGATAGGATTAAGGAAATTATGGGTTATAGCTATGGAGGTGATTGAGTATGGTTCATGGGTATGCTCGTGAGGTCAATATAGTGTTTATCATTTCCGTTACGTCTACGTACCTTTCCTGCAATATTGAATCTCAATATTGATACGTGAGTACTCATAATTTAACTTTTACATACTAATAGTGTATCCCTGACTAGTGCTCGAGTATTTAGGATTATGCATGCTTGTACTTTTGATATTGCCCTTAGACATGTTCGGTTGAATCTTGAATTAGTTACACTTACGGTTGAGATAAGGTATAAGATATGCATGTCCTTGGAAAGCTAGCGAAAAATTAAGAACTTTTCCTTTAGATATCGAATGGTTTCGATGAACGGATTAGAAGTTATAATCGATTGAATTTTCGATATTTTTATTAAAAATGATTATTATTATCGTCGTTTTTATCGTCGTTCTAGTTTTATCTTATTATTATCATTATTATTATCTTTATCAATAAAAGGGATTTATCATTAAAAATTGTTATTTTTTTATTATTACTATCGTTATTCTCGTTAAAGTTATAATTAGTATTATTATTATTATCCAATTATTATTATTATTATTATTATTATTATTATTATTATTATTATTATTATTATTATTATTATTATTATTATTATTATTATTATTATTATTATTAGTATTATTATTATTATTATCATTATTAATATGTATATCATCATTTAAAAATGGTTATTGTTATTGTTATTATTATTATTACTATTACTATATTATCATTAAGATAATTATTAGTATTATCGTTAATAATGTTATAGTAACTATCATTATTAATATTAGTGTAATTAAAATAAATATTTGTAACACCTAATTATTTTGATTACTATTATTATCATTATTATGAACACGATATAAAAGACGATTAAAAGCTATTAAACGAAACGATTAGGAAATAATGAGTAAGAGTATCATGATGAAATTAAAATATTATAAGATATTGATTTAGATAAAATTATCGTTCTTATTATTTTTATCATTACTATTATTATTAAAAGTATCGTTAGTATTAAAACTATCATTTTAACAAAAATTATCATTTTAATAGAAATGTCATTGTTACTATAAAATATCATTATTATTATTATTTTAAATAGAATTATTATTTTAAAGATAATATTAAAAATTATCGTAAATATTAAATTTATCATAATTAGAATTATCGTTTTATCATAATGTCATCTTAGTAATTATAAATATTGATATTTTTATAATAATAATTATTAGTACAAAATAATACAACTTTTACTTACTATCATTATAGATATTATTTTATCAAATAAATATGTGATACAAACATATTTTACTACGTGTAATAACTTAATTTAATAATACCTATCATATTATCTTTATGATATTAAATGAAACCTATAAATTTTATTACCTAATATATATAAAAGTATATTTTATTATATAAATTTAATATAACATTTTATTTATTAATAAATAAATTATATTATTTACTCTAATAAATCTTTTAAAAATATTTAAAAATATAAAACGGCGATATTTAAACTATATATTAATCATGTATAGATTTTTGGAAATTATTTTGAGTCAAATTTACTTTTGTTGAGTTTTGCATATTAGTCTCGAGCATTAGGATTGTGGTACACTATGACTTGACCTAATTTGTTAGACAAATATTGACCAACACATAAATATATATAATTAATTTAGGTTCGTGAATCCGAGGCCAACCTTGCACTTGTTCAATGATGTTATATGTATTTTTACTACGAAATACAGTATGGTGAGTTTCATTTGCCTTTTTACCCTTTATATTTTTGGGACTGAGAATACTTGCGCTTTTATAAATGTTTGACAAAATAGACAAAGTAATTGAAACTACATTCTATGGTTGAATTATCGAAATCGAATATGCTCCTTTTTATTAAAGTCTGTCAATCTAAGAATTAGGGAACAGACACCCTAATTGACGCGAATCCTAAAGATAGATCTATTGGGCCTAACAAACCCCATCCAAAGTACCGGATGCTTTAGTACTTCGAAATTTATATCATGTCCGAAGGAGGATCCCGGAATGATAGGGGATATTCTTATATGTATCTAGTTAATGTCGGTTACCAGGTGTTCACCATATGAATGATTATTTTTGTCTCTATGCATGAGACGTATATTTATGAGAACTGGAAATGAAATTCTTGTGGTCTATTAAAATGATGGAAATAAATGATTATGATAAACTAATGAACTCACCAACCTTTTGGTTGACACTTTAAAGCATGTTTATTCTCAGGTGTTAAAGAAATCTTCCGCTGTGCATTTGCTCATTTTAAAGATATTACTTGGAGTCTTTCATAGCATATTTCGAAGAACGTTGCATTCGAGTCATTGAGTTCATCAAAGATTATTATTAAATCAATTTATAGTTGGATAGTGGATATTATGAAATGGTATGCATGTCTGTCAATTTTTGATGTAAAGAAAGTTTGTCTTTTAAAAACGAATGCAATGTTTGTAAAATGTATCATATAGAGGTCAAATATCTCGCAATGTAATCAACTATTGTGAATCGTTTATAATGTATATGAACGGGTCCTTTCAGTACGTACCAATGATATGCAAGAATCTAATTTCCTTAAGCCAGTTAGATTCTCAAGGATACGACTATTCGGCCGTAGGTGGAATTATGAAAATCACACGTGGCGTGAAGGTCTTGATGAAGAGAGAGAAGTATGAGGTCTGGTGGCGAGTACAAAATGTACTCGTGTCTCGAAGGTTTTGAAAGTGTGCACCCGGGAAATTGATCGGGAACATGTGACGACTTGTTTGATTATGTTAGACGATGGTGAAAATGAAAATCCTGTTGAGGGAGATGTGATTCGAGACTCCTCTCCGGTGTCAACTAGGTAAGTTGACAGGGTCAGCTAAAAATGGTTATTGACCGTTTTATTTGAATCAAGGTTCGAGACCGAGGTGATTTAAGGTGTGTCCGGTGGTGAGAAAGGATGTCAATGGTTAAAATACTTGGCGTTAGTATTTTCGGTGACGAAGAAGTTAAATGTTCGTCAAGGTGGAGATTGTTGATCGATTGTCCAAATTGTTGACAATCATTTACTTGAGCATGGTATTTACATGAAATACATGTGAGGTGCTATTTGTAAACAGTTGTTGTTGACTTATTGTTGAATATGGCTCTGCATGCTTACAAGTCAATGAAATAATAGTATGGCTATGTTTGTTGTAACATCCCATTTTCGCATGCATCAAATTAAGGTACATATTTGATCGATAGTACGTTTATATTCCGTTGTTTATGTGATTGGATGACTTAAGGTGCGTATTTTTACCTTGTAAACGTTTAATATTAATCGTGATCAATTATGTATAGTTTAAAGTGTTTATCGCGAAAGTTGTGTTGTTTTCCTATATTTTGAAGCTCTTATGTTATCGCGGATTATAAATTTTGTGAGTATAAGTTCGATTTGTTAAAAGTGCAAGAAAATGTCCAAAAATCGAAGTCTAGAATGTGTGAGGCGCGCTTGTTAGGGTGTGAGGCGCGCACGTATGAAGAAAAAGTGACCAGTCAAAAATTACACTAGGTGCGCGGGGCGCACTTTCATGTGCGCGGCTCACAGAATTTACACTTGGTGCGCGGCATTATAGGTGCGCGGCTCACACAAATTACACTTGGTGCGCGGGGCGCGTATATAGTGTGCGCGGCGCGCACACCCCTGAATCAGCATACCTTTTTATTTTGTAATTTAAAAGAAGGGTATGTTAGTCTTTTCACTTGGTGGCCGGTTTTGGGAGTCAAAAGCTGGTTCAAGCTTATCCAAAACTCATTCTTCACATTTTCATTTAATTAAAATCAAATCTAGAGAGAGAGATTGAGTTTTAGAGTGAGAGAGCTCATTTTGGAAGGGAAGAAGGCCAAATCTTGTCCAAGTCCGAGTTTTAAAGTTGTTCCTTGCGTCTTTAGCTACACTTTGATAGTCTCGGTAAGTTCTAACTCTATGTTTTGAGTCTTAATTGGTTAATGGCTAGGGTTTTGGTTACTAGAGACTTGTATGATCCATTTGAGGGTAAAATGGATGAATTTGGGTTATGTTGTTGTAATGAAACCCTAATAGCTACAATCTAGGGTTTTGGTCCAATGAAATGAGATTTGTAAGTGTTAATTGTGTTGTTAAGCATTAAAACACTTGCTAAATGTTGAAAGAATTGTAAATGGGTTAAGTTTGACCAAGTTTGTAAGTTTAAGTGTTGAAATGGGTCAAAAGAGTAAAGTTGACCTAGTTTGGGTGAAATGGGTATGAATTACCCTAAGTTTGTGTTGGTTTAAGTTAGTAGACTTTAAATCACTACCTTTAGTGATTTAACATGTGTTTTGGCCAATTAAGGGCGGTTTTGATGTAGTTGAGTTATTTAATGCAAATTGGGTCATTAAATGCTCAAGTATGTGTAATGTGGTTAATTCCACTAGTTGTGTAATTGAATGTGCACTTATGTAATAGGTACTTACTTTGAAGCATTCGGAAGCATTAAATCGCCACCGAGGTGTTAAGGTGAGTGGAATAATTATGTGTGTACGTATATAATGTATTTATTTGCGTAGTATGAATGTGGCATTGTCGCGGTGTTTAAGACACCACATTCTAAGTAACGAGTAGTATGGTCGCGGTATTTAAGACACTACTCATGGTTGATTGACATGTGGTATTGTCGCGGTGTTTAAGACGCCACATTGTCATGGGAGTGGAATTGTCGCGGTGTTCAAGACACCACTCATTGTTTTGATTGACGTGTGGATTCGTCGCGGTGTTTAAGACGCCACGTTGTCATGAGGGTGAATTAGTCGCGGTGTTTAAGTAACACTAATGGATGTTATGAACTCCGGCGGTCTTTCAAGTACCGTTCCCGTGTATGATCGGTTAACCATGGATGTGTGAATGTGTATTTAGCATATTAAATTATGAACTATATGCTATTCTTGGTTGCTAGCTTCTTGTGAATTGTGGATAGTAGTTTATGCATGATGTTTGTATGTTTGTCGAATTGCTAGCTCGTATGTGGTATTTTGTAAGTGATTGCAAGTAAGTAGGTTATATATGAACATGTATAATTATTGCATTCACTAAGCGTTAGCTTACCCCTCTCGTTGTTTATCTTTTTAGATGCAGGTGCGAATAAGGGCAAAGGGGTTGTTGGGCACTAGATGTCCCTTGATGTTGCTTGTTGAAGCTTTTGAAGTTGGCCTAGCGTTTTGGGTAGTTTAGCCCCAAACCATGCTCGAAGTGTTGTTTGGATTAAAACTATCATTTTAATGGGTCGAACTTGTGTTAAACTTAATTAATGGTCTTCGTGCCTTTTGTAAACATTTAGATTGTTGTATGTTTTAAATGGAACTTGGGGAATGGGTTACATCGTTTAATTGGCGCGTAAACGTGTATCATTTTAAAAAAAAAAATTATTGCATGGAATATGGGTTGGGTTGTTTCATTTGTATTTATGTTTTCACATAGAGCTTTCACATGTGCAAGAAACTATATAAATACATGGATATCTAGCAGTGGAAAGCATCACAAAAGTTGTAAACATAGTTGATCGATAATATCAATGGAGTGTGTTTCTTTTGAGGTCGAGAGTTTTATTCTTGTAAGAAGTGTAAAAGAGTGTACGAGAAACTTAGATTTTATACTAAAATCTAAGGGGTTTGGGTTTGTGTTTAACTCATAGTGTATACTTTTTTTGTATCGGGTTCTTTTATATTATAAGAATAAAGGAGACTCTTGGGGTGGACGTAGGCAGGGTTTGTCAACCATGTTAAATCGTCGTGTTATTGATTATTTTACTTGTTCTTCATTATTTCTCGCAAGTTTGTCTCAAACAAATTATATTCAAGCTTCCGTTAGTGTGGGTTCGCTAGACAAGTTGTCATAACAGTCAGTATCATTATTAAAGCCTCGATCAATTAGTTGGTTAATAACTTAAATTACAAATTAAACACGGAATTTGGGAAAAGAAACAAAAATGTAAACATTAAAGATATATATAAATACATTATGTTGACATGAGAAAGCTAAATACATTATCGTGAAAACACATGATATCAATGTAGTAATAATTATGTCTTATGCATTACACTAACAATCAAGGCGGTACCTATCGAGATAAAGGGGCTTGCGACCTTTAAAATTGTGTGTTAATAATGTTTTAATTATGATATGTAACTATATAAGGTTAAAAATTTTGTATATTACTCACCCTCAAAAATTACAGTGGTAACTCATATTATCTATTTCGTCCCTCAAAATCACACTTCAAGATTTGTTACTGCTGTAACAAATATTGAAAGATCGATTATTACGTTTGGTAGGAACGGTTGAAGTTGTTACATACGATTCAATATATTAAGTACTCGTATAAATTAATCATCAATGCATTCTAAACTACTCCCTATTTAAATAAACTTTTCTTTTAATTTTTACGATTCAGTATTTAATTATATTAACCCTTAAAACACAACTAAATATCATGATACATTTATTACTTGGTTTAAATATGGTAATGTTTATCTTGAATGCTTGAAAAATGAAAATCGTATATGGATGTTCCGTCATGTGTTGTTCACTTGATCACACGTACTTACCTATGTTTCAGTGGTGGCCGACTTAGGAATTTGAAGTGTACGTGTTTTAGGGTCTATCTATTTGAAATTTAAAATCAAGGATGCGTCATTATAAAAAATAATAAATAAGTAAGTAAGTAAGTAAATACATAAATAAAATTAATAAATAATGAAAATAATACTTCGTATGGAAGACGATGATAGTGTACATACGATGGTTGGGAATTCTATCAATTTCGTGGCTAATTTGTTGCGTTAGTTTTGCAATTAACATACCTAGTCTATAAATTGGCTTTTGAAAAAAAAAAAAAAAAAAAAAAAAAAAAAAACTGTTGCTTGTGTAAATTGCGAGTTCGTATGGTTGAATTACATTTTTCTTTTATTAATTTTTTGCGAAAAACGAAAACTTTATAAAAAAAAATTTCTGGAAAGAGAAAACGAGAGACAAGATACAAGAAACGAATGCGGACAAAGCTCAAAGACATTAAACCAATCAAGCTAAAGCTAATTAAACCTAAGCACCGCCGAGAGCCAACAAACAACACAACAAACTAACTACATCAAATAAAAAACATGAATATAGAAAACAAACTAACATCGAAGACAAACTATTAACTAACAAGCAAATTGAAAACCCACTAACCGATGACCTCATCTCCGGTAAAGTTGATGTCAACACTATTGCCCACACTAGCCTTAAGTAAAAAAGTCTTACCGGTTTCGGTCTCTTTAATTATGTTAGTACCCGATGGAGGAGTACTAAAACCGCGCTTTTTAAACTCCTGGAATAAACCCCTTTTCCTAAAGAAAGTCCTGAACCCGAGCTCACGTAAGATCACTTGCAAGACCCGTCCACTTGAGCATCTTTAAACGAATTTTGGATCTCATCCCCCTCTTCATCATCGTCGCTTCTAACCTGTAAACTAAACAAACCACCCAACACAACCTTCTTCTTAACCTTTTTCTTTGAATTAATAATTAATAGTTAATAACTGTGCTTCGTAGTTAATAAGATCTTTTAAAGGCACGACTTAAAAATGTAGTTCATGGAACTGAACAATGGTCTCTAGAAGAAATTCTTATACCGGAAGTTCTTTTCTGTCTAAAATTATAGCGGAAGTCTCTAAGTATGTTAATTTGCACATCACTAGTCCTAAATCTAACGTTAGTTATTTAAGGAGTAATTTATTTCTTTAATAACTACATGTGATGCTAAGCGCTACACGATCAATAATTTGTGCATGCTAAGCGCTGTATGCTAAGCGCTGTACAATCAAGCCTTTATGCAAGCTTTGCGTTGCATAGTTGAATTTCAAGCAATACTCTGTGCAAGCTTTTGAATTGCATACGGTTGTTTCGAGTCTTGCCTAGAGGACATTTATTCGTGCTAAAGGCACATTACTTAAGTCCATGAGCATATGGCCACGGCAACGCTATTATTTGTGTATGAGCACGACGCAATATTCCTTAAGTCATGAGCATATGACCATGGCAACACGAATATTTATGATTATGCGCACGATGCATAAAGTCATGAAGCTATAACCTATCTTCATGTAGTACAAGTATAAATTGGAAAGAAATGCTTAACATATGTCATATACTATGTATTTAGTTAATATAAGCTTCAATGCACTTGCTAGATTTATGCTCTGCTGATGTGCGCAGAGGTGTATACGAAATAGTTATATTTTGTTACGAAATACTACGAAATACTACACAGGTTTTATTAATTTACGGATGGGATATACCTAAACCTTGCTACAACACTTATAGGCAGTGTACCTAATCGTAGAGTAGTGTAGTTTTTAGTAAGTCCGGTTCGTTCCACAGGAAGCTAGCTGAGTTTAACGCTATATTTTTAACAACTATATTTATATAAAATATATATAATTATATATAGTAATATTATTATAAAAGGGGGTTTTTACCGTTTAATGACCGGTTTGTAGATTTTAAATAAAGCGTAAAGATAAATGACGATAATATAAATGACAGAATTTAAATTGCGATAAAGTAAATTACAGTAAATAAAATGACAATAAATAAAAGTACGATGAAATATGAAAAAAACAATTATGCTTATTTAAACTTTCGTAACCATGATGTTTGACGTTTTGATCTTAATTTATTTATCTGGGTTAATTGTCCTTTGTCCTGGATTTATTTGATACCTATCTGATTTTTGTCCATAATAGTCCATCGGTCATAATTATAAAATGCTCGTCAAATTAACCTTATTCCCGAAGTCAAATATTCCAACTAATTAGGGATTCGAACTGTAACAAGGTTTTAATACTTTGTTTAATAATTACACCAGGTTATCGACTGCGCGTAATTCAAGGTTTTAATATTTTGTTAACAATTACACCAATTATCCTTGTATGTAATCCACCCCTGTTTTAATGAGATATGAATATTAATTTACCCACTTGATCAGAATGAATAATCAATTACCCAATCCGAATAATTTATTAAATGATCGTAAAAGATGTCGTATAAACGTCACTAAATAGAACATACATAATCATTTTAATAATTATTAGATTAACTAATTTGAAGATAGGTTCGACAGGTTCCAATGAGTTGTCGTTCAATTAGACAATACCCCCTACCTATTAATAGTCAATAGTCCAATGTTCACAAGTGTCGGTCTTTTGTCCAAACCTTAATTATGGTACAAAATCTAATAACCCAATCTTAATTTTTAGTCCAACATCACGATTACTTTGGCTTAAATAAGCATAATAATAACTTAGTTACGAGACATTAATTTAAAAAGGAAGAACATAGCTTACAGTGATTATTTATCGCGTAGCGTTACCCGGACAGAGTTCCGACTTAAAACCCGTAAAACATTTCTTACAATAACCCAATTATTATTAAACTTAAATTAAAATTAAAATTATAAATATATATATTTATGTTACAGATGAAGAGAAGAGAAAAAGATGTCTCTATTTCGTGCAGAATTCGTCGCTTTTTATAGCATGCGATTGCATGGATTTTGTGCCTTCTGGCCATGCGATCGCATGGCCACCTGGGACAGCTCACATATTTTTATTTTCTTATTTGCCGACGTTTTATTATATAATATAATATATATATATAATTTTAAGAATTATTTATATATTATATTATATTCATGTGCATAGTTGACTTGTAATTTTAGCTCCGTTGCGTCGCGCGTTGAGAGTTGGTTCATGTCCCCGATCCGTATTTTCGAACGTCCTTGCGTACTATTTAATATCTTATACTTTGCGTTTTGCGGCTCGTACTCTTGTAAGTTTTAGACGTTTCTCATCAATAATTTGAACCACTTGGATTGTACTTTGTACTTTTTAGCTTTTTGGTCATTTGCGTCTTCAAATCGTCGTTTTCTTCTTTTGTCTTCGTACTTATTTATTTAAACGAATATTACATAAAAATAGAACAATTACAACTAAAAGCTTTACATATTGGAAGGATATTGTGCCTAAATATATGTTCATTTGGAGCACTATCAAATATCCCCACACTTGAGCGTTGCTTGTCCTCAAGCAATACATAACTTGAAATAAAATCACACTTCACTCGAATCACTTTTTTTATTATCACACTTTATACATAAGTGATTTTGATACAACGGTATACACAATGATAGTAACGATGTAGTTTATAGTTCCACATGACTATTAAAAATTTAGATCCTTTAAGGAAATTGGATCTTTATGAAAACATTTGATCTTTTGAAAATTCATTCTAGCTTTTACCCTAGATAAGTTTTCCGGAATAACCCTTCACCGGTGTTTGCAAAATGTTTTTGTGGGTTTTGTGGGTTTCAGATTTTAAAATTTTAGCTCAAAACTTGCGGTTTTGTGTCACCCACTTGCTAACCTTGTATTAGGAAAGCAACACGTCCAGTATACTTGTTCCGTATATTACCTTTCGGTAAACTACCGTCCGGTTATAAAGGAAAGCGTTGAATAAGCGACTGTTAAGGCAATGTCTAATGACATGCAGATGTTCATGGTCTAAAACGTGTCGGATGCAATTACTATCCTTTGTAGGAGCAATAGTAAAGATCACCCTATAATTTTTCGGGGTGGCACAAGGTCCTGTCTTCGACCATGCTATACAACCACCGTTCTTACGGTTGACACCCGATTTGGTTCAGGTGACCTAATGAATTCCAGGTGAATTCTTAGGATTTTACGTTCAATGGTAATGAACGCATTGAAAATAGGTTTTCAGAAAACAAATCGGTTTGTAATTTGATCAAAATATTTTCTCGTTCAAGCTCGAGTTTAGATATCATTGAATTCCATGAGTTTGTAATTCTCAATCTTTAAGGTCAATCTCAAGGATTGAGTAATATTAGGCTTAAAAGCTGATTTTTAATCTTTAAGGAGATTATCCTTTCTGGGGGTCTGATTCATTAGTCTTATCAAGCTAATTTGTACGGCGCCCTTCCCATTTTACGAGACAGATCCTCTCATGGTTAGGATAAGTCTGACCACTTGGCGACCCTGTTTGATGCTGAGGTCCGTGGATTTCCTGCTGATTTCAGAGATGACTTTTCTAGATTTTTCGTCAACCTACAGCTGGTCAGGACGACAACTTCCTGACCTAAATCAAGAAGCGCGCGTCTTTTTCGGAAGACTTTACTTCTTTTTAATGATGGAATTGATTCATCGTGTAGATCCGTCTATTCTTTCAAAGGTATTACAATAAATCAGGTAAAACTTATTATTATCGTCCAAAACAAAAGTACCTGCAATAATCTTGTACAAAATATGTGATATATGTTTTGAAGAACTTGGTTTTGAAGAACTTGGTAAATTCTTTCCACACTTAGCTTTTATTTATTTTTATTTTTTTGCCTTTTTATTCTCCTCTATTCCATTTTAAATGAATTCTAACGTTTTGGGTTGTTTCTCCTTTTATGTTCTCTCCGAGGTAACAATAATTTCGGCATTAACACTTAGTTTTATCATTCATAAATATGTATAACCATGATTTTGAATTCATTTAGTTGAAATTTTTTTAAATTTTCACAAAATTTGGCAATTAAACTAAGTGTAAACCCGAGAGAATTTATAACCCTTCCCCACACTTGAGATCATGCAATGCCCTCATTTGCATGAAATCAGAATATAATTATAAATTCATGAGGGTGATTAGTGTAGAAAAGTGATTAAAAATACCGAGTTTGCGAACATATTATTTTATATCACATTTGATATTTTGCGTCTTGTTGTCAAAATTAGTAGCTTTTGCTGAACTTTAATGTCAGTCTTTGAAAATGCGCTGTTTTATCCTGTTTTGTACATAAGATAAACTACAAACATATATATAATATAATATATGTATATATATATATATATATATATATATATATATATATATATATATATATATATATATATATTATAAAAACCTTTATTTATTAAAACAATTTAAATAATTTTTTTTAAAAATTTTGTTTCCTTTTACTTTAGGTAGTTTCGGTATGTTTACATAGTCCGTCCCTCGACAAAATTTAAAATTTGTCATTTTTAAAGCTATTGTTTTATAAGAAAAGATTTTTGGGTTTTTTAATTTTTTTGAAATACTTTAGATCAATAAAATTAAAAAATAATGATAACAAAATTTTTCGCCCCGCCCTCGGGTAAAGCAATTTCGGTTCCATGACCTAGTCTTCAACTTACGATGAATTTTAGAAATTATTTTTTAAACTTAATGAAATAAAGTAATTTTTGTTTTTTTTTAAATCACACAAAAATTATATTTAAAAATGTATATAAATTTCATATAAACCTACAAAACAAAATAAAATTCAGAATGGGGGGAAGAAAACTAGTTCTTTAGTGTCTGCTAGTGGAAAAGACCAATCGGATTCCATTCTCGGAACTACACGAGAACAGAACAATTAACTCTAGATAGCGTTTTCTTTTTAGAACATCTGAATCTCCCCACACTTAGGTAGATGTGGTGTCGAATTTGTGATTAACTTCATTGTCAATTTCTTTTGGACCATAATCAACTTGCATATCTGTGACTTTTGCTTTAAGCCATTGGTCGGATTCCTGTGTAATATCCACAAATTCAACTAGTTTTGCCTTTTCTTTAGGCGATATATTGGATACTAACCGGTTACATAACTTAAAGTTCCCCTTGGTTCTAGTATCGCGAATCCGTTTAATAAGTTTCTTCATTGAACTGTTAATAACGGGGTCATTTAATTTCGTATCAATAACGGGGTTCTTTGTTATCAGGTCATCATTAGGTGTTACTTCATTTTCCCTACACTTAGGCGTTTTATTATTGTTAAGCACTACCGTTGGAGTTGGTAAAACAACATGGTTCTTACCAATCGTTTTTGTTGGTTCAACGGTTTTGGTTGGTGGAGATTTAGACTTTCGACTTACAAAGGTGATCGATTTTTCATCATTACTAAGTGTCATTCTATACTCTCTTACATAAAATAACTCCCTGGTGGTCGCTAAGAATGGTCGACCTAAAATTAGAGGAATGTTTGAGTCCTCTTCTATGTCAATGACAATAAATTCGACTACAAAGGTTAAATTACCCACTTGAACGGGTAGGATGTCAGCAATTCCAACTGGGTGCCTAATGGTTTGATCAAAGAGTCGGACACTCATCTCTGTTGGACTTAACTCACCTACTCCTAATCTCTTATATAATGAAAGAGGCATAACACTCACACTCGCACCTAAATCTGCTAGTGCATCATACATGACACAATCACTAAGTAGACAAGAAACAATAAATTCACCCGGATCACCCAACCTGGGTGGAGGTTTTGGTGGAACTGTCTTCACCGGGTTTATCTTTACGGTTTTTATTTCTTGCACTTTCTTATTCTTCTTCTTCTTTCCAGAGGTATTGCAAACTTTATTACCTATCACTTGCTCATACTCAACTCCTTTTCTTGGAAACGGGATGGATGGTCTGTAGGGTGCCACCACTGGCTTTACATACTCGAGTGGTGGTGGTGTTGTAACTTCTTCATTGTTACTCACATCTAAAACCTTCCCATCTTCTGATGATGGTTTTTCAGAATTTGTTGATACCATATTAACATTCTCATTCTGAGGATTTACTTCAGTATTACTTGGTAGCTTTCCATGTTCCCTCTCACTTATTATGCTAGCAAGAGTACCTACGTGTTTTTCTAGATTCAAAATGGAATCTTGTTGAGTTCTTAATGACTGATCAAACCTCTCATTTGTTTGGGTTTGAGATGTAATAAATTGTGTTTGAGATTCCATTAGCTTTGCCATCATTTCTTCTAGATTTAACTTTTTCTCTTCGGGTTGTTGTGGTTGTTTATACAAGCCAGGTCTTTGTTGATTGAAAGTGTTGTTTTGAGTTGGTTGGTTATTCGGACCTTGTTGGTTGTACTAGTTATTGTTAGGTCCATTTAGATTGTGAAGAATGTTTTGATTTCGATTGAAGTTTGGCCTTGGAGGTTGATAATTATTTTGATAATTATTTCCCGGCCTTTGGTTCATGTAGGAAACATTCTCTCGTTGTTCCATCGTTTGTTCAATACTGAGACAATCTTTTGTTAAGTGTGGTCCACCGCATTGCTCACAACTGATTCATATTACGTGAATATCTTTATTCATCTTTTCCATTCGTCTCTCGAAAGCATCTACTTTTGCGGAAACGAAATCAAAGTCATGGCTAGAATCGGCTCTAGCCACTTTAGATGAACGAAAAATATCTTTTTCCTGATGCCACTCATGCGAGTGGGAGGCAGTGTTATCAATAATTTTGTAAGCTTCAGTTGCGGTTTTCTTCATAATGGAACCACCAGCTGTTATGTCGATATCTTTTCGTGTAGCAACGTTGACACCTTGGTAGAATATTTGTACTATTTGATAAGTGTCTAAACCATGTTGCGGACATCCTCTTAACAACTTTCCAAATCTTGTCCACTCCTCATATAGAGTTTCATTTGGCTTTTGTGTGAACGTAACTATTTCTCCTTGAAGTCTCACGGCTTTAGATGCCGGAAAGAATTGTTTGAGAAAATTTTCAACTAAAACATCCCATGTATCAATCGCCCCTTCAGGTAACGATTCTAACCAATCTTTGGCTTCTCCCTTTAAAGTCTAGGGAAATAACATGAGATAGATTTGTTCATCCTCCACTTCTTGGAATTTGAAATAGAGTACAGATCCTATTAAAGGTTCGAAGATGTTCGTTTGGATCTTCTTTTGGCGTACCACTATATTGGCATTGATTAGTTACCATGTGTAGGATTTGTCCTTTGATTTCATAATCTGGCGCATTAATGCCTGGCTTAATAATGGCGTGACCTTGGCCCGTGCGTGTGGCTCTCATTCGATTTTCCATACTTAGAGGTTTCGTTATTTCCATATTTGAAATTGTTGAATCCAAATCACTAGAAGATTCTGATTTAACGGTTTGTGGTTCAGGAGGAATGATTAGTCGTTCAGGATCTTGGAATTGTCCTTGAATATCCTCCGGGTTTTCAATTTTGAAGTCGGGTTCAAAAAATGGATTATCGGGATTTTGAGTTGGAGTACTTGTTTGACTAGATGATGATTCTAAAGAAAAATCAACGGCGATAATATTGGCTAGATGTCTTGATCGAGTTACAGGTGGTGAACGTATGAAAGGTGGTGAACGTTTTGCTCGGTGCATTTACTGAATAACCTATTAGTTATAAAGATAAAAATTATTAAAGCTATCAAATTAATAGACTTTTCTGATTTTTTCCACGTTTCGAATAGCCAATAGTCGCAGCAGGTAGCCAGGATCCTTTAAATCGGAAGCCCACAACTCGCCACTAACAAATCCAACTATTACTACGAACCATAAAATTTTGGATGTCTATCAATTTAACCGCTTAAAATAATTATCCGTCGAAGTTTAAAGAAGATAAAGAAAATTCTATGTCCTAAAAACTAGAGAGTCGAGAAATAAGAAAGAAAAAGAGTGCGTCGAAAAACGTCGAAAAATAAAAGGTCGAAAAATAATTGTCGAAAAATAAGAAAATTGTAGCGGCGAAACTTAAAAGTCTAAAAACTAAAAATTAAAACTTACGTCTAAAGGTATTAAAGCTTAAAAGGAATTTTGTATCCAAAACGACAATAACTTAAAAAGTATTAAAACCTTAAAACGGCGTCGCAAAATTCTAAAGCACCTAAATCTTAGTCTAAAGAAAAAGCACTTAAGGGATTTTACGGTAAAGTCTAAAAATCTAGAAATATAAACAATAATTATGGCAAAATACTAAGTTTAAAACTAGTTACGAACGATAAATATACAAATTACGAAATAAACGATTAAAATATATAATTTATAAAAAGATATAAAAAATAACAAAATTACATATTTTTATAAAAATATTATTTTTATATTATTATTTTATAAAAGTATTAATTTATATATTAATAAAACTAATTGTAACTTAAAAATACAAAATAAATAAAACTAAAACTAATTAATATAATAATTAACCTTAATTAGGGTTTAATAATAATAATAATAAATAAATTAAACCCTGAACCGTACCAGCTCTGGGATCAGACCTGTCAGACAGGCTGATGCGATCGCATGAGCCTTCTGTTATGAGGCCATGCGGTCGCATGGACTGTGGATCCATGCCATAAGTTGGGCTGCTAGAGTGTTCGGCCCAGTTCGTTTTAATTATATATATATATATTTTTCAGATTTTAATTTTTACAAAATAATAAAAACAAACTTATATTTAAAAAAAACTAAAAATAAAATAAAAATTACTTTTTAATTTTATATATTTTAAAAGAAATCTAAAAAATATTTATATTTTTATATTTTTTTATATTTTTTTATATTTTTTTTTATTTTTAACACTTATTATAAATACAAAATATTTTTATGAAATAAGAAATAATATATTGTTACAAAAATATAGTTTTAATAAAATATAGCCTAAAAATATAGCGTTTCGCCGAGTCCCAGGCAGCGGCGCCAAAAACTTGATGTGCGCAGAGGTGTATACGAAATAATTATATTTTTGTTACGAAATACTACACAGGTTTTATTAATTTACGGATGGGATATACCTAAACCTTGCTACAACACTTATAGGCAGTGTACCTAATCGTAGAGTAGTGTAGTTTTTAGTAAGTCCGGTTCGTTCCACAGGGAGCTAGCTGTGTTTAACGCTATATTTTTAACAAATATATTTATATAAAATATATATAATTATATATAGTAATATTATTATAAAAGGGGGTTTTTACCGTTTAATAACCGGTTTGTAGATTTTAAATAAAGCGTAAAGATAAATGACGATAATATAAATGACAGAATTTAAATTGCGATAAAGTAAATTGCAGTAAATAAAATGACAATAAATAAAAGTATGATGAAATATGAAATAAAACAATTATGCTTATTTAAACTTCCGTAACCATGATGTTTGACGTTTTGATCTTAATTTATTTATCTGGGTTAATTGTCCTTTGTCCTGGATTTATTGGATACCTATCTGGTTTTTGTCCATAATAGTCCATCGGTCATAATTATAAAATGCTCGTCAAATTAACCTTATTCCCGAAGTCAAATATTCCAACTAATTAGGGATTCGAACTGTAACAAGGTTTTAATACTTTGTTTAATAATTACACCAGGTTATCGACTGCGTGTATTTCAATGTTTTAATATTTTGTTAACAATTACACTAATTATCCTTGCATGTAATCCACCCCTGTTTTAATGAGATATGAATATTAATTTACCCACTTGATCAGAATGAATAATCAATTACCCAATCTGAATAATTTATTAAATGATCGTAAAAGATGTCGTATAAACGTCACTAAATAGAACATACATAATCATTTTAATAATTATTAGATTAACTAATTTGAAGATAGGTTCGACAGGTTCCAATGAGTTGTCGTTCAATTAGACAATACCCCCTACCTATTGATAGTCAATAGTCCAATGTTCATAAGTGTCGGTCTTTTGTCCAAACCTTAATTATGGTACAAAATCTAATAACCCAATCTTAATTTTTAGTCCAACATCACGATTACTTTGGCTTAAATAAGCATAATAATAACTTAGTTACGAGACATTAATTTAAAAAGGAAGAACATAGCTTACAATGATTATTTATCGCGTAGCGTTACCCGGACAGAGTTCCGACTTAAAATCCGTAAAACATTTCTTACAATAACCCAATTATTATTAAACTTAAATTAAAATTAAAATTATAAATGTATATATTTATGTTACAGATGAAGAGAAGAGAAAAAGATGTCTCTATTTCGTGCAGAATTCGTCGCTTTTTATAGCACTTGACCAGATTCTGATGTCCATGCGATCGCATGGATTTTGTGCCTTCTGGCCATGCGATCGCATGGCCGCCTGGGACAGCTCACATATTTTTGTTTTCTTATTTGCCGACGTTTTATTATATAATATAATTTATATATAATTTTAAGAATTATTTATATATTATATTATATTCATGTGCATAGTTGACTTGTAATTTTAGTTCCGTTGCGTCGCGCGTTGAGAGTTGGTTCATGTCCCGGTTCCGGATTTTCGAACGTCCTTTTGTACTATTTAATATCTTGTACTTTGCGTTTTGCGGCTCGTACTCTTGTAAGTTTTAGACGTTTCTCATCAATAATTTGAACCACTTGGATTGTACTTTGTACTTTTTAGCTTTTTGGTCATTTGCGTCTTCAAATCGTCGTTTTCTTCTTTTGTCTTCGCACTTATTTATTTAAACGAATATTACATAAAAATAGAACAATTACAACTAAAAGCTTTACATATTGGAAGGATATTGTGCCTAAATATATGTTCATTTGGAGCACTATCATCTGCGCAAATTTATTAAGAATATGACAGCTATGCATAAGACCATAAATGAGATTAATTTCGAGTTTTGATTCCTAAGTATTGAGAATGCCTATTTATAAGATTCATAACAAATTATGATAGCGCAAGATAATGCACAAAAAGCGTTGTTTGCATAAGTATTTATTATGCGCACAATAATAAAATGATGATGGAGAAACTAAGGCTAAAGTTATGATGAATAAATAAAAATCGCTACATAAATAGAAGCCGCAAATGATATACTCTCATTAATAAGGAAGCGCCATAAGCTGCGCAGAGCTTTACAAACAAAAAACATCATTTCCTTAGAGTTCGACACTATATACTTTTAGTATATAATATCGAACTAGGAGACTTAATAATGTGCCTATGCTGGGCGTGACACTATATTGTTCATTGTTACTTATGATGGCATATTAATAAGTTCGACATGATATATTTTTAGTGTATAATACCGAACTTGGGGGACTTGATAGTGCACATAGCACAAGATTGTGCAAGAATCAGCACTACATCGTAGGAATGACAATAGATAGGATATGGATCGGGTGATTCCATATCCATATCCATATCCATACCCATTTAATTTTTTAAAACCATATCCACATCCATTTAAATATAATTCATCCATCCATATTCATATCCGTTGGATTAAGTGGGTTAACGAATATCCATTGAATGTTAAATTTTTCTAAAAAATAATTCGATTATGTAATGAAATTATCAAAGTATTTTTAAAAAAAAGATATGTAATATATATAGAAGATATATGAATTTAATAATATTCACATAGTTATATCTTCAAAATTAATATTTTCGATAACATTTTAGTAATTTAAAGTGTACTTGTATAAGCATATGTATATGTATATAGATATATTTAGTAAATATGTGTATATTTATATGTATAAATGCATTTCGAGTGATAAATGGATATATCCCTGGATGATAAATTGACATCCATATCCGATCCACTAATTTTTTGTATCATCATTCATCCATATCCATATCCGTATCCGTTTATCATCCATTTAGATTATTTATATCCATATAAATGGATTGGATCGGATGGATATCCGATGGATCGGACATCCATTGCCATCCTTACTACATTGTGCCGGAATCAGAACTATATTGTGCAAGAATCCGCACAAGAAGTGCGCAAGACTCCGCACAAGAAGTGTGAAAGAATCCACATAAGAAGTATGTAAGAATCCGCACAAGAAGTGTGCAAGATTAAAGGTGTGTTCCTAGAAGCATGACCATCTCCTATATATAGAAGACATAACCTCTCATTAGTGGGAGATAATAACACATACATTTACTCTACCTAAATAACATCAGGTAAACATGTAAGCGATCAAGACCGTAACATGGTGATTGACTATTCGAAATGATTTCGAATGAAAGACGATTATAAGGTCTCTAAAACATCATAACAACACTAACCGCATACATTGCAGTCGAGCCTATCTTTATCTCCTTGCAGTTGAATTTAGACTTGATCATTGGGCACATGATAGACAACTAGCTAATTTTATTTAGCATTAAAATAGGAATCTTAGTATACATCTTCTAGAATGAAAACACATACAATCATGATATATAATTCACTTCGTTCTTCTAATTTTTCGGCATTTCGAACTGTCTTGCTTCCAAATTAGTCACAACTTATAAGTCGTATTGGTCAATTGAAGAAATATCTCAATCAAATTTGAATCTCAATCGGATTCAATTAGAATGACGAAATTATGTCGTGTTTGTAAAGCAAAATTGAAGATTAATAATAAAATTGTGTAGGCGATAAAACCTAACTCTGTAAAATAAGTTCTGATTTGGCATACGTATATATTGGAGAACAAAATCGAAGTTTAATGGAATCAAATAACACTGGTGATAATCAAACTGAATCAAAGTGTGTGTTGAGCACCAAAGATGATGAAAAAATTACCAATAGTGATATCATTAGTGATGTGAAGAATCAGAATACTACAATTCTATTAACTGATTGAATGTTTAGCATATATGTAATGAAATCGATATCATTTAATATTAGATGAAGAAATAGGTGTTGATGAATTTGAAATTGTGAAAAAGGATTAATCTAATTGGCGAGAGAAACGTGTTGATCTCTCTAAACTCTAAAGTTAAGATTAGCTTTATTTTAGATGAAATTACCCAATTGATATCACTATGCACACGTGCTTATTTAACGAAATAAATCAACTAGCATTAAATTTGGGATCAACGTTGTGCATTTTGAAAATCATAAGGACTACCAGTTTAATTTTAACAAGAAAATGACAATCTGTATAATTTTGAATAAACCACATAAATTGATGATATACTTAATTCTAATTAATAATTAATAATGAGTGATTATACGTACACAATCAAAAATATTAATACACCAATGTTATACTTAACTCTAATTAATAACTATTAATGAGTGATTATCCATACACGATCAAAAATATTAATACACCACTAAATATACATTGTAATGTTGTAATCTTATAACGCAGTTTTATTGGTTTGATGAAGTCCTCTCTTATTAACATATAATGTTTTTCGAAGCTCCTAAGTAGTAACAAAGCATGATTAGCGATGCTAGGTTTATGGAATTCAATTCAGTCTTACTAAAAGTGGTTTATTTTCACTTAATGCGCTTAATAAGAATACTACTACGTATTTCTATAAAGGTAATTAGTGGTTTACTTATAATTTTAATAAAAATTATACAATAACCACTTTACATATATGAAGCAGCAAGATATGTAACTAAGCATTTACCCACTAAGCATTTACCCTTAAAATGTCGTATCTCACGTAATGCATGGTTTTGTTACACCTCGCTAAATTTTTACGGAATTTCCAAATGATAACGGTTAAAATATTAGTTCACAACTAAAGTGGCTCAACTTGCTCAACCTGATTTTGGAATTTATTGCTCAAGTTGCTCAACTTGTCTAAATGATTTTAAGCTATTATTGACCAAATTAATGGTTAAGGTGTTTACTGGACAACTTGACATTATCTTTTGTGGCATACTTGCATAATCAAGTTACCTTTTATTTTGTTTTATTAGGTCTAGTTGTTAGCGTTTTCACATGTATGCTAGTTATCATTTAGTGGGTTAAGTTGTTGGTGTGTTATGATTATGTTTTGCTTTAATTCTCTATATAAGGATTTGATTGTAACTATTTGATATCAATCCAACACATTTAGTTTTTCATATTCTTGTTCATATTATTTTCTTAACCTTTCATTCATAGCAAATAACTTGTTGTTTTATGATATCTAGAGCTTGGTTCTAAGTTAAACTCTTGTGTGCAAATACTCAAAGTTTACTTAAAGTTCCAAACTAGTTATCTTGCTATCAAAAATGGAAGGCACAAATGGAAACAATGGTGGTATGGTCAATGGAATGGAGAAACTTGTAGGCAACAACTACAAGTATTGAAAGATGTGTATGGAGGCTTTTCTTCAAGGTCATGATCTATGGGAACTTGTGGCCGGAGGTGATGCCATAATTCTCGTAGAAACTCTAGAGAATGTAGAGTCTCGAAGAAAATGGAAGATACGATGTGGAAATGCTCTCTTTGCATTGAGAACATCAATTAGCAAAGAGTTCATAGAACACGTTCGTGATATTACTTCTCCAAAAGAAGTATGGGATACTCTTGAGAAACTCTTTTCTAAGAAAAACACCGAAAGGTTACAATTCTTGGAAAACGAGTTAGCAATCTTAAGACAAGAAGGTATGACTGTTTCAGAATATTTCTTACGGGTCAAAAATCTCTGTTCTGAAATATCAGAGTTTAATGCCAACGAGAAAATTAGTGAAGCTTGTTTGCGAAGATATCTAATTCGCGATTTGAAGAAAGAGTATGTCCTGTTCATAACATACTCAACCTTCGGTTGAAGAATTGGAGAATTTACTCTCTAATCGAGAAGCTTTGGCCAAGCAAATGGTTAAAGGGTTTGAAAATGGTGCGGTATTGTTTTCAAAAGGGAAGAACTTTAAGGAAGGTTCTTTTAGCAAAGAAAATGAAGAAGAGAAAACTAGTTACAAAAGTAACTATGAGAAGAAACCTCCTACATGTTACAAGTGCAGGAAGGTTGGTCACATCAAGAGATATTGTGGTTCTAAAGTTGAAATGTCCCGTTCTTATTGATTAAAAATGTTCCATATTAATTGATTTCGTTGCGAGGTTTTGACCTCTATATGAGACGTTTTTCAAAGACTGCATTCATTTTTAAAACAAACCATAACCTTTATTTCATAAATAAAGGTTTAAAAAGCTTTACGTAGATTATCAAATAATGATAATCTAAAATATCCTGTTTACACACGACCATTACATAATGGTTTACAATACAAATATGTTACATCGAAATCAGTTTCTTGAATGCAGTTTTTACACAATATCATACAAACATGGACTCCAAATCTTGTCCTTATTTTAGTATGCAACAGCGGAAGCTCTTAATATTCACCTGAGAATAAACATGCTTTAAACGTCAACAAAAATGTTGGTGAGTTATAGGTTTAACCTATATATATCAAATCGTAACAATAGACCACAAGATTTCATATTTCAATACACATCCCATACATAGAGATAAAAATCATTCATATGGTGAACACCTGGTAACCGACATTAACAAGATGAATATATAAGAATATCCCCATCATTCCGGGACACCCTTCGGATATGATATAAATTTCGAAGTACTAAAGCATCCAGTACTTTGGATGGGGTTTGTTAGGCCCAATAGATCTATCTTTAGGATTCGCGTCAATTAGGGTGTCTGTTCCCTAATTCTTAGATTACCAGACTTAATAAAAAGGGGCATATTCGATTTCGATAATTCAACCATAGAATGTAGTTTCACGTACTTGTGTCTATTTTGTAAATCATTTATAAAACCTGCATGTATTCTCATCCCAAAAATATTAGATTTTAAAAGTGGGACTATAACTCACTTTCACAGATTTTTACTTCGTCGAGAAGTAAGACTTGGCCACTGTTGATTCACGAACCTATAACAATATATACATGTATATTAAAGTATGTTCAAAATATATTTACAACACTTTTAATATATTTTGATGTTTTAAGTTTATTAAGTCAGCTGCCCTCGTTAGTAACCTACAACTAGTTGTCCACAGTTAGATGTACAGAAATAAATCGATAAATATTATCTTGAATCAATCCACGACCCAGTGTATACGTATCTCAGTATTGATCACAACTCAAACTATATATATTTTGGAATCAACCTCAACCCTGTATAGCTAACTCCAACATTCACATATAGAGTGTCTATGGTTGTTCCGAAATATATATAGATGTGTCGACATGATAGGTCGAAACATTGTATACGTGTCTATGGTATCTCAAGATTACATAATATACAATACAAGTTGATTAAGTTATGGTTGGAATAGATTTGTTACTAATTTTCACGTAGCTAAAATGAGAAAAATTATCCAATCTTGTTTTACCCATAACTTCTTCATTTTAAATCCGTTTTGAGTGAATCAAATTGCTTTGGTTTCGTATTGAACTCTATTTTATGAATCTAAACAGAAAAAGTATAGGTTTATAGTCGGAAAAATAAGTTACAAGTCGTTTTTGTAAAGGTAGTCATTTCAGTCGAAAGAACGACGTCTAGATGACCATTTTAGAAAACATACTTCCACTTTGAGTTTAACCATAATTTTTGGATATAGTTTCATGTTCATAATAAAAATCATTTTCTCAGAATAACAACTTTTAAATCAAAGTTTATCATAGTTTTTAATTAACTAACCCAAAATAGCCCGCGGTGTTACTACGACGGCGTAAATCCAGTTTTACGGTGTTTTTCGTGTTTCCAGGTTTTAAATCATTAAGTTAGCATATCATATAGATATAGAACATGTGTTTAGTTGATTTTAAAAGTCAAGTTAGAAGGATTAACTTTTGTTTGCGAACAAGTTTAGAATTAACTAAACTATGTTCTAGTGATTACAAGTTTAAACCTTCGAATAAGATAGCTTTATATGTATGAATAGAATGATGTTATGAACATCATTACTACCTTAAGTTCCTTGGATAAATCTACTGGAAAAGAGAAAAATGGATCTAGCTTCAACGGATCCTTGGATGGCTCGAAGTTCTTGAAGCAGAATCATGACACGAAAACAAGTTCAAGTAAGATCATCACTTGAAATAAGATTGTTATAGTTATAGAAATTGAACCAAAGTTTGAATATGATTATTACCTTGTATTAAAATTATAACCTACTGTAAGAAACAAAGATTTCTTGAGGTTGGATGATCACCTTACAAGATTGGAAGTGAGCTAGCAAACTTGAAAGTATTCTTGATTTTATGTAACTAGAACTTGTAGAATATATGAAGAACACTTAGAACTTGAAGATAGAACTTGAGAGAGATTAATTAGATGAAGAAAATTGAAGAATGAAAGTGTTTGTAGGTGTTTTTTGGTCGTTGGTGTATGGATTAGATATAAAGGATATGTAATTTTGTTTTCATGTAAATAAGTCATGAATGATTACTCATATTTTTGTAATTTTATGAGATATTTCATGCTAGTTGCCAAATGATGGTTCCCACATGTGTTAGGTGACTCACATGGGCTGCTAAGAGATGATCATTGGAGTGTATATACCAATAGTACATACATCTAAAAGCTGTGTATTGTACGAGTACGAATACGGGTGCATACGAGTAGAATTGTTGATGAAACTGAACGAGGATGTAATTGTAAGCATTTTTGTTAAGTAGAAGTATTTTGATAAGTGTATTGAATTCTTTCAAAAGTGTATAAATACATATTAAAACACTACATGTATATACATTTTAACTGAGTCGTTAAGTCATCGTTAGTCGTTACATGTAAGTGTTGTTTTGAAACCTTTAGGTTAACGATCTTGTTAAATGTTGTTAACCCAATGTTTATAATATCAAATGAGATTTTAAATTATTATATTATCATGTATGAATATCTCTTAATATGATATATATACATTAAATGTCTTTACAACGATAATCGTTACATATATGTCTCGTTTAAAAATCATTAAGTTAGTAGTCTTGTTTTTACATATGTAGTTCATTGTTAATATACTTAATGATATGTTTACTTATCATAGTATCATGTTAACTATATATATATCCATATATATGTCATCATATAGTTTTTACAAGTTTTAACGTTCGTGAATCACCGGTCAACTTAGGTGGTCAATTGTTTATATGAAACATATTTCAATTAATCAAGTCTTAACAAGTTTGATTGCTTAACATATTGGAAACATTTAATCATGTAAATATCAATCTCAATTAATATATATAAACATGGAAAAGTTCGGGTCACTACAGTACCTACCCGTTAAATAAATTTCGTCCCGAAATTTTAAGCTGTTGATGGTGTTGACGAATCTTCTGGAAATAGATGCGGGTATTTCTTCTTCATCTGATCTTCACGCTCCCAGGTGAACTCGGGTCCTCACGATCCATTATTTCGACGGGTTCTTCGATGAATTGAAGTTTTTCGTTGATTTGGATTTCATCTAACGGAATAGTGAGATCTTCTTTAGCAAAACATTTCTTCAAATTCGAGACGTGGAAAGTGTTATGTACAGCCGCGAGTTGTTGAGGTAACTCAAGTCGGTAAGCTACTGGTCCGACACGATCAATAATCTTGAATGGTCCAATATACCTTGGATTTAATTGTAACATCCCGCATTTTTTTTTCGTTAAATTATTTTAATGCCCGTCTTTTTCTGTTTAAATAATACCCTTCGTATCTAGATTCGTATCCTCTGTTATGTAACATTTTAAATATTCTCGTTATCGGATTCTAATATCTCCCGTACTCCCGTGTAACTTAAAATATTCGTTTGGTCAATTCCCGCACCCGCACCCGAACAAAAGGGACTAGTTTTGCCAAAAAGACAAAGAAGTGACTAGCACTTTGACTAGTCAACTACCTCCCCATCTTCTTTTTCATTTCATTTCTCTTTTTCTTTCATACTTCTCTATTTTCTTTCAATTCTTCAAATCAAAGAATCATCATCTAAATCACATCTAGCAAGCTTCAATCAAAACAAAATACATATTTGGAATCCTCTCTTCATCCTCTTCAATTTGATACCAACTTCATCTCATTTGGGTAACTTTCTAAAATCACTAATTTTATGTGTTCTTGAGATTTTTGAGTTATAAAGTTGTTAATTAGTGTCTATGGCTCATTGTGATGTCGTGTATGTAATTTGTATGCTCGATTCGTTATTTTTGGTGTAACTAGTTCAATATGAAATTACTTGCTAAATCCTTGATTTTGGATGAACAAATGTTGTTAGATTGTTAAAGTGCATGTTTTAAAAGTGTTACTAGTATCATTAGCTTCATTTTGATGTATAGGTTGATTAAGGAAACTCCAAAAACATGATTATTGATTTTGAGATGTTTGACTAGGGTTTGATAGTTCTTGACATGAATTTTTGGATGCTTGAATGCCATGGAATGTTAATTATTAGTGTTTAGTTGTAATGTATGTTTCATTACCTTCAAAACGGCATATTATATGTGTGAATTGGTTTCCCGAAACTCAAATTGCATTTGAAGAACTTGAAACCTTAAAAATGAACGTTTAATGATCACTTGATGAGTTTTCGGCTATTATAAATGATGTTTTTGTTTGGTGAAACATGTTTAGTTGTGTTCCTTGTCAAAAGAGCTTTCCAACGGTATAAGATACGTCTTCTAGTTGTTTACGGTTTGAGTTTTGCGTTTGTTTGAAAATTGACCAAGTCTTGAACAAGTGAAACAGGCCTGGGACCAGGCCACGGCCATTGTCGCGGCGCGACAGGCCTGGCCGCGGCGCGGCATAAGCCGTGCCCAGCTTCTGTCTCCAATGTCCGTTTCACGTGAAATGTTTGCCATGTTTTAGACTTCCAATTCGCATGCAACTTGTTCTAACATGCTTATATATGAATAACTAGCATAGAAAATTTGTCCGAGACCCGACCCGAACATGTTGACTTTTTCGTTGACTTTGACCAAGTTTGACTTTTTGTCAAACTTAACCAATTAATTATGCAATCTTTCTAACATGATTCTATACTTGTATCTTGCATGAAACTTGACAATTTGACTCACATGCTTCATAATCGAGTCGTAACGAGCCATAGGACTAATTGAACATCTTTGACCGTTTGTGTTTACCGTTATTGATATAACCTATATGTTTAGGTCAAGACTAGCCTTGTCCTTGCACACGGTTACTTGTTGAAGTACTTTATTAACTCTTGTACTCAAGGTGAGATCATAGTCCCACTTTTTAATCACTTTTATTCTTTACATCGTGGGCTGAGAAACACATACATTTCCCACTTATTTACTTTTCATGCTTTTACATTGTGAACAAATACGAATACAAGGATGCATACGAGTTTGAACAAAAGTCCTCAATCCAATTATCATTAGTTCCACTTGCAGGGTGTAAGTGTAAGCGTGTAATTATGTTGTGTGGCCATACGGGTTTAACAAACCCTCATTCAGACGGTTCGCTACCGTTAGTGAATGAAATATAATTTCAACAATGTATAGTGTAAGTTCTAACACTAAATTCAAAATTCAGAGGGAAGATTCGGTTAAGCCTTGATAATTGGGTGCTCGTGATACAAATACTATTTTGGAATGTGAACGATTTTGGTTGAGCAATTCTTAAAGAACCTTGTGGTTCAATACAATTTACTTACTAAACCTATGATTTCACCAACGTTTTCGTTGACAGATTTCTATGTTTTTCTCAGGTCTTGCACGATATGTGATACATGCTTCCGCTCATTAATTGATACTTGCATTGGATGTCGAGTATACATGCATTTCATGGAGCGTCTTTTGACTTTACTTTAAACCATGTCGCCTAGATTTCATTTGTACTTATAACCTTGTAACTTAACTTTTGGTTGAACAATTCTTGTAAACTTTGGAAACAATCTTTATTTTGAAATGAAGGCGACATATTTTGGTCAAACGTTGTCATAAAGACTTATGACCAGGTAAAGGGACCCACGTAGATGACGCCGTCACTTGACGATTTGTCGGGGTCGCTACAAGTGGTATCAGAGCCTTGGTTGTAGGGATTTAGAGTTCATTTGTGTCCACCCCGAGTCATAGGGTACATAGGTGAATCTAGACTACAACCGGCATATAGACTGCAGTAGGAATTACTTGACTATTTGTGCATTTATACTCGAACTCTTCTATCATATCTAACTCGTATTCGATCTTGATCTTACGTTGATAAATTTTGTTGACGCGCCACCTTGACTTTATGAAGTAATGTTAAATGCACATGAGAATCAGGGTAATATAATTTCCGGGATTATATTACGGTGATTCACATGGACGTTCCGACATTATGACATAAAGAATTTAGGGCGAGTCAAGGAAAATTTTCTCTCTATCCTTATTCCATACTCCGGTTAGTATTGTTGAAAATACTAACCAACGATATTCTTGTGTCATGAAGGAACAATGGCTCGTCGACGCGCTCCTCCCGAAACTCCCGAACAAGCCCTCCAACGTATGATAGCCACTGCCGTGGATGCGGCCATGGCCTGTCACTCCTCCAACAACAACAATAACAACCACAACCACAACAACCATGGAGCCGGTAATTCAAACGAGGGTTGCTCCTACAAAACTTTCATGGGGTGCAAACCTCACACCTTCGATGGGACCGGAGGACCGGTTGTGCTCACCCGATGGTTTGAGCAAACAGAAGCCGTTTTTAGCATAAGCGGTTGTCGGGACCAAGACAAAGTCAAATATTCCACCCACACTTTTGCCGGTATCGCCCTCACATGGTGGAATACGTATGTGCTGTCGGTGGGTATCGATGAAGCCCACACACTCTCATGGGCCGACTTAAAGAAAAAGATGATCACCGAATACTTCCCGCGCGAAGAGACCCGTAAGCTCGAACACGAACTAAGAACTTTAAAAGCGGTCGGGAATGACCTAAAGGCATATAATCAACGATTCTCCGAACTTGCTTTGATGTGCCCAAATCTTGTGAACCCCGAATCTTTAAGGGTTGAACTTTACATGGATGGTCTCCCCAAGAGCATCAAACAAGGAGTAATGTCATCCAAACCCGCTAACCACCAAGAGGCTTTGAATATGGCCCGCCAATTGATTGAAACAGTGGACGAAATTGAAGTGCCGGCACCTAAAGCCGAGGATAAATCGGGTGACAACAAAAGAAAATGGGAAGCCCCCCAATCAAGCAATTACAACAACCCCGCCAAGAAGCCCTTCATCCCCAACGACAAGAAAGGTTATACCGGACACCTACCGTATTGTAACGAGTGCTACAAACATCATTTAGGTGAATGTGGCAAACCTTTTTGCTTGAAGTGTCAAAGAAGTGGCCATGTAGCCCACGATTGTAGGAATACCGCTACCGTCGCTCAAAAGGAGCCCAATGCACCCAAGACGGGTGTTTGTTTTGAATGTGGCCAACCGGGTCATTTTAGGAGTGCGTGCCCAAATAAGAAAATCAACCCCAACGCACGCCGTTAAACTTTCAACATCAACGCCTAGGATGCCCGAGAAGACGATGGACTAGTCACGGGTATGTTTCTTCTCGAAATTCTCACGTTTCATGTTTGTTCGATTCGGTTACCGTTAGACGTTTTATAAACAAGGCTCTGACTCATACTCTTTGCACTTCACCTTTTTTCCCCTAGACATTACTTAGGCAATTTAAGTGACCAACGGAAAATATTGTGTGCCTATAAATTTTATTGGAGGATATACGTTAAGACTTTTGACTTGACACCTATAGAACTAGGGAGCTCGGAACCTATTCGTTAAAAAAAAAAAAAAAAAAAAAAAAAAAAAATGTTTCCCCATCATCTTGTATAGATTATCGTGAACTGAGTAATTTTCGGTTGGAAACCGATACCCTCTCCCTCGCATCCATGACCTCATGATTTCTTGCATGAATCCCGTGTGTATTCCAAAACGACCTCCGTTCCGGTTATCATCAATTGGGGGTTAAGGGAGACGATGTCTCCTGAGTCTTTTCCGAACTCGCAACGTTAGTTGTAAATCCCTCTTAGTACCATTCGATTTATCCAAGGCTCGTCCGTATTCATGAACCTCCTAAACCACGTATGCAACTTATCTAGACAAATCTGTTATCACATTTATAGATGACATCTTAACTTATTCAAGTAAAGAAGGCAAACGAACAACATCATCATCTTACGCTCGAACTTTGAGAAAAGAGCAACTCTATACCAAATTCTCCGAGTGAGAATTTCTGTTAAACGAAGTCAAATTTTCTAGACCATGATGTTAATGGTCAAGGCATTACAATCAATCTCGAAATCAAGCCACACGTGATCATGAAACTCTCTCAACTCAGACTTGTATTCGTAAAATCTTAGAACTCGCCTGTTATCACCGAAGATTCATTTCTGACTTTTCTCGTGTTACCCGACTTTTAAACTCGTTAACTCACTAAGGGAAAACTTTAAACCTCTCCGTGTTCGAACCTTGAGCGTGATTCTTCACACCAACATTTCTAGTTAAAATCGTATAGCAACAGATGGAACTCAAACATGGAAATATTTCTACATGAACGCCGAAAGGCATACTCTCTCGACTCAAAAATTAACGTAACTAAAATTCGTTATTTTGCACGAAGAAGTCGAATACTAAATTGTGGATCCGATCAATTTTCTCGTCATCACGTACCACACTACACACCTCTGATATTTCACCGTTACCGTCTGATATTACTGGAACTTAAGATAACACACAATCCAATGATACTTCACTCTTCTTTGACTTAATGTCATTGTGTTCCTGATAATCGGCCAACTATTATTCAACCCCGAACTATACAACTACGTGTACTATCTCGTTTCTATTTCAGACTTCAACTTTTGACAACTAGAGGCACGTTATGGCAACCTCGAGATGTAAGCTCATCCTATTCTAAGTCCTCATTTCACCCCTATCTTTATCGCTCGCATTTCCGTTTAAAGAAACTCCGTGTAACATTTCTCCATGGACAGAGAAATTCCTCATATTACATTAGTATTCGCCACGAGGGTGGATAGCCCTAACGAACACTTACGAACCCTAACTATCTTGTTCAAGCACATCTTAAAGAGATTCTATTCCAACACGGTGTATCTTTGTCAATTATCCCGTATCGAAATACTCGCTTCACTTCTAGAAATCTTGGAGACCCGCTTAGACATGAGTACCGCGTACCACCCACAAACCGACGAACCGAGAAAACGAACGATTTATGTCTTGGAAAGACATGTCACAAACTCGTATTGTCACCTTTAGTAGATCACTCTTACAATAGTAGTTACCACTCGTGTGTTCACACGCACTTTCCGAAACCCCATATGACCGCTAATGTCATACCCCTGTTCATTTAACCAAAGCATCAACCACCGAAATCTGAACTCCATCAAGAAACAACAATTGAGATCGTTCAAGTCCGAGAAGGGCTCGAGGCAACCCATTGTCGACAGAAGAGTTATACCAAACTTAGATGAAAACCTCACAAAATCCCTGTGTGTAACAGTGTAATATTGAGAAACCGCACCTTGGAAGGGTGTAATTCATTTTGGGAAATCGAGAAAAGGATATATCCGCAATATTGAACTTTATGAAACCTTGGGGCGTATTGGAACCACTTCCTACCGTTTAGAACTTTCGACTCAATTAAGTTTCCGTTTACCTTACATTTCGAGTAACAAACTTAGAAACGTGTCCTGCGGAACAGGAGCGTGCAATCCTGCTAGATACATCAACTACCGATGACAACTTCTCTTCATAGGGAAAAACCAGTTGAAACCGGGGATCGTAAGACTAAACCCAAATACAACGTAAAACCCTGACTATCCAAATTCATGGGAACACTCAAGGACGTACTTTCACTTATTCATACCATTGACCACGTAAAGTCGCGAGTAAGAGATATCGACTATTACTTCCAACTAAATTTCGGGACGAAATTTCTTTTGAGGTGTGGATAATGTAACATCCCCATTTTTTTTTCGTTAAATTATTTTAATGCCCGTCTTTTTCTGTTTAAATAATACCCTTCGTATCTAGATTCGTATCCTCTGTTATGTAACATTTTAAATATTCTCGTTATCGGATTCTAATATCTCCCGTACTCCCGTGTAACTTAAAATATTCGTTTGGTCAATTCCCGCACCCGCACCCGAACAAGAGGGACTAGTTTTGCCAAAAAGACAAAGAAGTGACTAGCACTTTGACTAGTCAACTACCTCCCCATCTTCTTTTTCATTTCATTTCTCTTTTTCTTTCATACTTCTCTATTTTCTTTCAATTCTTCAAATCAAAGAATCATCATCTAAATCACATCTAGCAAGCTTCAATCAAAACAAAATACATATTTGGAATCCTCTCTTCATCCTCTTCAATTTGATACCAACTTCATCTCATTTGGGTAACTTTCTAAAATCACTAATTTTATGTGTTCTTGAGATTTTTGAGTTATAAAGTTGTTAATTAGTGTCTATGGCTCATTGTGATGTCGTGTATGTAATTTGTATGCTCGATTCGTTATTTTTGGTGTAACTAGTTCAATATGAAATTACTTGCTAAATCCTTGATTTTGGATGAACAAATGTTGTTAGATTGTTAAAGTGCATGTTTTAAAAGTGTTACTAGTATCATTAGCTTCATTTTGATGTATAGGTTGATTAAGGAAACTCCAAAAACATGATTATTGATTTTGAGATGTTTGACTAGGGTTTGATAGTTCTTGACATGAATTTTTGGATGCTTGAATGCCATGGAATGTTAATTATTAGTGTTTAGTTGTAATGTATGTTTCATTACCTTCAAAACGGCATATTATATGTGTGAATTGGTTTCCCGAAACTCAAATTGCATTTGAAGAACTTGAAACCTTAAAAATGAACGTTTAATGATCACTTGATGAGTTTTCGGCTATTATAAATGATGTTTTTGTTTGGTGAAACATGTTTAGTTGTGTTCCTTGTCAAAAGAGCTTTCCAACGGTATAAGATACGTCTTCTAGTTGTTTACGGTTTGAGTTTTGCGTTTGTTTGAAAATTGACCAAGTCTTGAACAAGTGAAACAGGCCTGGGACCAGGCCACGGCCATTGTCGCGGCGCGACAGGCCTGGCCGCGGCGCGGCATAAGCCGTGCCCAGCTTCTGTCTCCAATGTCCGTTTCACGTGAAATGTTTGCCATGTTTTAGACTTCCAATTCGCATGCAACTTGTTCTAACATGCTTATATATGAATAACTAGCATAGAAAATTTGTCCGAGACCCGACCCGAACATGTTGACTTTTTCGTTGACTTTGACCAAGTTTGACTTTTTGTCAAACTTAACCAATTAATTATGCAATCTTTCTAACATGATTCTATACTTGTATCTTGCATGAAACTTGACAATTTGACTCACATGCTTCATAATCGAGTCGTAACGAGCCATAGGACTAATTGAACATCTTTGACCGTTTGTGTTTACCGTTATTGATATAACCTATATGTTTAGGTCAAGACTAGCCTTGTCCTTGCACACGGTTACTTGTTGAAGTACTTTATTAACTCTTGTACTCAAGGTGAGATCATAGTCCCACTTTTTAATCACTTTTATTCTTTACATCGTGGGCTGAGAAACACATACATTTCCCACTTATTTACTTTTCATGCTTTTACATTGTGAACAAATACGAATACAAGGATGCATACGAGTTTGAACAAAAGTCCTCAATCCAATTATCATTAGTTCCACTTGCAGGGTGTAAGTGTAAGCGTGTAATTATGTTGTGTGGCCATACGGGTTTAACAAACCCTCATTCAGACGGTTCGCTACCGTTAGTGAATGAAATATAATTTCAACAATGTATAGTGTAAGTTCTAACACTAAATTCAAAATTCAGAGGGAAGATTCGGTTAAGCCTTGATAATTGGGTGCTCGTGATACAAATACTATTTTGGAATGTGAACGATTTTGGTTGAGCAATTCTTAAAGAACCTTGTGGTTCAATACAATTTACTTACTAAACCTATGATTTCACCAACGTTTTCGTTGACAGATTTCTATGTTTTTCTCAGGTCTTGCACGATATGTGATACATGCTTCCGCTCATTAATTGATACTTGCATTGGATGTCGAGTATACATGCATTTCATGGAGCGTCTTTTGACTTTACTTTAAACCATGTCGCCTAGATTTCATTTGTACTTATAACCTTGTAACTTAACTTTTGGTTGAACAATTCTTGTAAACTTTGGAAACAATCTTTATTTTGAAATGAAGGCGACATATTTTGGTCAAACGTTGTCATAAAGACTTATGACCAGGTAAAGGGACCCACGTAGACGACGCCGTCACTTGACGATTTGTCGGGGTCGCTACATTAATTTCCCTCGTTTACCAAATCGAATAACGCCTTTCCAAGGTGCAACTTTAAGCATGACCATCTCTCCAATTTCAAATTCTATATCTTTTCTTTTAATGTCAGCGTAGCTCTTTTGTCGACTTTGGGCGGTTTTCAACCGTTGTTGAATTTGGATAATCTTCTCGGTAGTTTCTTGTATAATCTCCGGACTCGTAATCTGTCTATCCCCCACTTCACTCCAACAAATCGGAGACCTGCACTTTCTACCATAAAGTGCTTCAAACGGCGCCATCTCACTGCTTGAATGGTAGCTGTTGTTGTAGGAAAATTCTGCTAATGGTAGATGTCGATCCCAACTGTTTCCGAAATCAATAACACATGCTCGTAGCATGTCTTCAAGCGTTTGTATCGTCCTTTCGCTCTGCCCATCAGTTTGTGGATGATAGGCAGTACTCATGTCTAGACGAGTTCCTAATGCTTGCTGTAATGTCTGCCAGAATCTTGAAATAAATCTGCCATCCCTATCAGAGATAATAGAGATTGGTATTCCATGTCTGGAGACGACTTCCTTCAAATACAGTCGTGCTAACTTCTCCATCTTGTCATCTTCTCTTATTGGCAGGAAGTGTGCTGATTTGGTGAGACGATCAACTATTACCCAAATAGTATCAAAACCACTTGCAGTCCTTGGCAATTTAGTGATGAAATCCATGGTAATGTTTTCCCATTTCCATTCTGGGATTTCGGGTTGTTGAAGTAGACCTGATGGTTTCTGATGCTCAGCTTTGACCTTAGAACACGTCAAACATTCTCCTACGTATTTAGCAACATCGGCTTCCATACCCGGCCACCAAAAATGTTTCTTGAGATCCTTGTACATCTTCCCCGTTCCAGGATGTATTGAGTATCTGGTTTTATGAGCTTCTCTAAGTACCATTTCTCTCATATCTCCAAATTTTGGTACCCAAATCCTTTCAGCCCTATACCGGGTTCCGTCTTCCCGAATATTAAGATGTTTCTCCGATCCCTTGGGTATTTCATCCTTTAAATTTCCCTCTTTTAAAACTCCTTGTTGCGCCTCCTTTATTTGAGTAGTAAGGTTATTATGAATCATTATATTCATAGATTTTACTCGAATGGGTTCTCTGTCCTTCCTGCTCAAGGCATCGGCTACCACATTTGCCTTTCCCGGGTGGTAACGAATCTCAAAGTCGTAATCATTCAACAATTCAATCCACCTACGCTGCCTCATATTTAGTTGTTTCTGATTAAATATGTGTTGAAGACTTTTGTGGTCGGTATATATAATACTTTTGACCCCATATAAGTAGTACCTCCAAGTCTTTAATGCAAAAACAACCGCGCCTAATTCCAAATCATGCGTCGTATAATTTTGTTCGTGAATCTTCAATTGTCTAGACGCATAAGCAATCACCTTCGTTCGTTGCATTAATACACAACCGAGACCTTGCTTTGATGCATCACAATAAATCACAAAATCATCATTCCCTTCAGGCAATGACAATATAGGTGCCGTAGTTAGCTTTTTCTTCAATAACTGAAACGCTTTCTCTTGTTCATCATTCCATTCAAATTTCTTCCCTTTATGCGTTAATGCAGTCAAGGGTTTTGCTATTCTGGAAAAGTCTTGGATGAACCTTCTGTAGTAACCAGCTAGTCCTAAAAACTGGCGTATGTGTTTCGGAGTTTTCGGGGTTTCCTACTTTTCAACAGTTTCTATCTTTGCCGGATCTACCTTAATACCTTCTTTGTTCACTATGTGACCGAGGAATTGAACTTCTTCCAACCAAAATGCACACTTTGAAAACTTAGCGTACAATTCTTCCTTCCTCAATACTTCTAACACCTTTCTCAAATGTTCACCGTGTTCTTGGTCATTCTTTGAGTAAATAAGTATGTCATCAATGAAAACAATGACAAACTTGTCAAGGTATGGTCCACACACTCGGTTCATAAGGTCCATGAACACAGCTGGTGCATTAGTTAAACCAAATGGCATGACCATAAACTCGTAATGACCGTAACGTGTTCTGAAAGCAGTCTTTGGAATATCATCTTCTTTCACCCGCATTTGATGATACCCGGAACGTAAGTCAATCTTTGAATAAACAGACGAGCCTTGTAGTTGATCAAATAAGTCGTCAATTCTCGGTAGTGGGTAGCGGTTCTTGATGGTAAGTTTGTTCAACTCTCGGTAGTCGATACACAACCTGAATGTACCATCTTTCTTCTTGACAAACAAAACAGGAGCTCCCCACGGTGATGTGCTTGGTCGAATGAAACCACGCTCTAAAAGTTCTTGTAATTGGCTTTGCAGTTCTTTCATCTCGCTGGGTGCGAGTCTGTAAGGAGCATGAGCTATTGGTGCAGCTCCTGGTACAAGATCTATTTGAAATTCAACGGATCGATGTGGGGGTAATCCCGGTAATTCTTTCGAAAATACATCGGGAAATTCTTTTGCAATGGAAACATCATTGATGCTCTTTTCTTCAGTTTGTACTTTCTCGACGTGTGCTAGAACAGCATAGCAACCTTTTCTTATTAGTTTTTGTGCCTTCAAATTACTAATAAGATGTAGCTTCGTGTTGCCCTTTTCTCCGTACACCATTAAGGGTTTTCCTTTTTCTCGTATAATGCGAATTGCATTTTTGTAACAAACGATCTCTGCTTTCACTTCTTTCAACCAGTCCATACCGATTATCACATCAAAACTCCCTAACTCTACTGGTATCAAATCAATCTTAAATGTTTCGCTAACCAGTTTAATTTCTCGATTCCGACATATATTATCTGCTGAAATTAATTTACCATTTGCTAATTCGAGTAAAAATTTACTATCCAAAGGCGTCAATGGACAACTTAATTTAGCACAAAAATCTCTACTCATATAGCTTCTATCCGCACCCAAATCAAATAAAACGTAAGCAGATTTATTGTCAATAAGAAACGTACCCGTAACAAGCTCCGGGTCTTCTTGTGCCTCTGCCACATTAATATTGAAAACTCTTCCGCGGCCTTGTCCATTCGTGTTCTCCTGGTTCGGGCAATTTCTAATAATGTGTCCCGGTTTTCCACATTTATAACAAACTACATTGGCATAACTTACTCCGACACTACTTGCTCCGCCATTACTCGTTCCGACACCATTTGTTCCTTTCGTTCTATTAACCCCTGGTCCGTAGACCTCACACTTCACCGCGCTATGACCATTTCTTTTACACTTGTTGCAAAATTTGGTGCAGAACCCCGAGTGATACTTTTCACACCTTTGGCATAGCTGCTTCTGATTGTTGTTATTGTTGCGGTTATTATTGTTGTTGGGATGATTGTTGTAGTTGCTGTTGTTGTTGTTGTTATTGTTGTTGTTGTTGTTGTTGGGCCTTTTGTTGTAGTTGCGATTGATGTTGCGATTGTTGGGATAATTGTTGCGATTATTGTTGTAATTGCTGTTGTTGTTGTATTGGTGATTCTTATCACCGTTTTCCTCCCACTTTCTTTTGACTTGCTTCACATTGGCCTCTTCAGCAGTCTGTTCTTTAATTCTTTCTTCAATCTGGTTCACTAGTTTGTGAGCCATTCTACATGCCTGTTGTATGGAGGCGGGCTCGTGTGAACTTATATCTTCTTGGATTCTTTCGGTAATCCTTTCACAAACGCGTCGATCTTCTCTTCCTCATCTTCGAATGCTCCCGGACACAATAGGCACAATTCTGTGAATCGTCTTTCGTACGTGGTAATATCAAATCCTTGGGTTCGTAACCCTCTAAGTTCTGTCTTGAGCTTATTGACCTCGGTTCTGGGACGGTACTTCTCGTTCATCAAGTGCTTGAATGCTGACCACGGTAGTGCGTACGCATCGTCTTGTCCCACTTGCTCTAGATAGGTATTCCACCATGTTAACGCAGAACCTGTGAAGGTATGCGTAGCGTACTTTACTTTGTCCTCTTCAGTACACTTACTTATGGCAAACACCGATTCGACCTTCTCGGTCCACCGTTTCAATCCGATCGGTCCTTCGGTTCCACCAAATTCCAAAGGTTTGCAGGCAGTGAATTCTTTGTAGGTGCATCCTACACGATTTCCTGTACTGCTAGATCCAAGGTTATTGTTGGTATGTAGCGCAGCCTGTACTGCGGCTATGTTTGAAGCTAGAAACGTACGGAATTCCTCTTCATTCATATTCACGGTGTGTCGAGTAGTCGGTGCCATTTCCTTCAAAATTGTCAAATGGAACAAGTTAATCATACAGAATATTAAGAGTAGTTAATAGTATTTCGTAGCATAATATGAACTCATTTATAAAAGCTTTTTCTTCATATTAGCGTTTTATAAGTTTAAATTCGGGTAGTACCTACCCGTTAAGTTCATACTTAGTAGCTAATATACAATTCAACTACTACAATTCTATATGAAAAACTGATTATAATAATATTTCGCGTTCAAACTTTTATACAATATTTTACAAACTTACAATACCGCTTATTTTACATAAAGCATGAAATATAGCACACAATAACTTTGATACAAGATAGTTGTGAAGATAATTCTAGCTAGTACACAAGTCGTTCAGCAAAGGCAATAAAGACACGTAATTCATACGTCCAGAAACAAGTCACGCATTCTGGTTTTACTAGGACTACTTCCCATCCATGGTCTTGTGGAACATAACCGTTATGGCCGTTGATAAGACAGCGTGTTGTAACGTCGTCAAAGGGACGAGGGTTACATACTGTCCAACAGTCCCGTAACAATCTAAAAACCTCATTTCTTACCCCAATTACCGACTCCGTCACTTGTGGGAACGTTTTGTTTAATAGTTGTAGCCCGATGTTCTTGTTCTCACTTTGGTGAGAAGCGAACATTACTAATCCGTAAGCATAACATGCTTCTTTATGTTGCATGTTAGCCGCTTTTTCTAAATCACGAAGTCCAATATTCGGATATATTGAGTCAAAATAATTTCTTAACCCATTGCGTAAAATAGCATTTGGGTTCCCCGCAATATATGCGTCAAAGTAAACACATCGTAACTTATGGATTTTCCAATGTGATATCCCCCATCTTTCGAACGAAAGCCTTTTATAAACTAAGGCATTCTTGGAACGTTCTTCGAATGTCTTACAAATTGATCTCGCCTTAAATAGTTGTGCCGAAGAATTCTGACCATCTCTAGACAAGATTTCATCAATCATGTCTCCGGGTAGGTCTCTTAAAATATTGGGTTGTCTATCCATTTTGTGTTTTTATACTGTAAAATAGACAAGAGTTAGATTCATAAAAAAGATACTTATTAATACAAGCAATTTTTACATATATCATAAAGCATAAGCACACTATATTACATATATTACACCACACGAATACAACTATCTTATTCCGACTCGCTTGTTTCTTCTTCTTCGGTTTTGGTTTGTTTTGCCAAGTTTCTAGGGATATATGATGTTCCCCTAATACGAGCCGTTATTTTCCACATTGGTTTAGAAAAACCTGGTGGTTTAGAGGTTCCCGGGTCATTGTTACAGCTTAAGGACTTCGGGGGTTGACGATACATATAAAGTTCATCGGGGTTGGAATTAGATTTCTCTATTTTTATGCCCTTTCCCTTATTATTTTCTTTTGCCTTTTTAAATTCAGTTGGGGTAATTTCTATAACATCATCGGAATTCTCGTCGGAATCCGATTCATCGGAGAATTGATAATCCTCCCAATATTTTGCTTCCTTGGCGGAAACACCATTGACCATAATTAGCCTTGGTCGGTTGGTTGAGGATTTTCTTTTACTTAACCGTTTTATTATTTCCCCCACCGGTTCTATTTCTTCATCCGGTTCCGATTCTTCTTCCGGTTCCGATTCTTCTTCTGGTTCCGACTCTTCTTCCGGTTCCTCTTCGGGAACTTGTGAATCAGTCCACGAATCATTCCAATTTACATTTGACTCTTCATTATTATTAGGTGAGTCAATGGGACTTGTTCTAGAGGTAGACATCTATCACATAATATCAAACGCGTTAAGAGATTAATATATCACATAATATTCATATGTTAAAAATATATAGTTTCCAACAAAATTTGTTAAGCAATCATTTTTTCAAGTAAACACGGTCGAAGTCCAGACTCACTAATGCATCCTAACAAACTCGATAAGACACACTAATGAAAAATTCTGGTTCTCTAAGACCAACGCTCGGATACCAACTGAAATGCCCCGTTCTTATTGATTAAAAACGTTCCATATTAATTGATTTCATTGCGTGGTTTTGACCTCTATATGAGACGTTTTTCAAAGACTGCATTCATTTTTAAAACAAACCATAACCTTTATTTCATAAATAAAGATTTAAAAAGCTTTACGTAGATTATCAAATAATGATAATCTAAAATATCCTGTTTACACACGACCATTACATAATGGTTTACAATAAAAATATGTTACATCGAAATCAGTTTCTTGAATGCAGTTTTTACACAATATCATACAAACATAGACTCCAAATCTTGTCCTTATTTTAGTATGCAACAGCGGAAGCTCTTAATATTCACCTGAGAATAAACATGCTTTAAACGTCAACAAAAATGTTGGTGAGTTATAGGTTTAACCTATATATATCAAATCGTAACAATAGACCACAAGATTTCATATTTCAATACACATCTCATACATAGAGATAAAAATCATTCATATGGTGAACACCTGGTAACCGAAATTAACAAGATGCATATATAAGAATATCCCCATCATTCCGGGACACCCTTCGGATATGATATAAATTTCGAAGTACTAAAGCATCCGGTACTTTGGATGGGGTTTGTTAGGCCCAATAGATCTATCTTTAGGATTCGCGTCAATTAGGGTGTCTGTTCCCTAATTCTTAGATTACCAGACTTAATAAAAAGGGGCATATTCGATTTCGATAATTCAACCATAGAATGTAGTTTCACGTACTTGTATCTATTTTGTAAATCATTTATAAAACCTGCATGTATTCTCATCCCAAAAATATTAGATTTTAAAAGTGGGACTATAACTCACTTTCACAGATTTTTACTTCGTCGAGAAGTAAGACTTGGCCACTGTTGATTCACGAACCTATAACAATATATACATGTATATTAAAGTATGTTCAAAATATATTTACAACACTTTTAATATATTTTGATGTTTTAAGTTTATTAAGTCAGCTGTCCTCGTTAGTAACCTACAACTAGTTGTCCACAGTTAGATGTACAGAAATAAATCGATAAATATTATCTTGAATCAATCCACAACCCAGTGTATACGTATCTCAGTATTGATCACAACTCAAACTATATATATTTTGGAATCAACCTCAACCCTGTATAGCTAACTCCAACATTCACATATAGTGTGTCTATGGTTGTTCCGAAATATATATAGATGTGTCGACATGATAGGTCGAAACATTGTATACGTGTCTATGGTATCTCAAGATTACATAATATACAATACAAGTTGATTAAGTTGTGGTTGGAATAGATTTGTTACCAATTTTCACGTAGCTAAAATGAGAAAAATTATCCAATCTTGTTTTACCCATAACTTCTTCATTTTAAATCCGTTTTGAGTGAATCAAATTGCTTTGGTTTCATATTGAACTCTATTTTTTGAATCTAAACAGAAAAAGTATAGGTTTATAGTCGGAAAAATAAGTTACAAGTCGTTTTTGTAAAGGTAGTCATTTCAGTCGAAAGAACGACGTCTAGATGACCATTTTAGAAAACATACTTCCACTTTGAGTTTAACCATAATTTTTGGATATAGTTTCATGTTCATAATAAAAATCATTTTCTCAGAATAACAACTTTTAAATCAAAGTTTATCATAGTTTTTAATTAACTAACCCAAAACAGCCCGCGGTGTTACTACGACGGCGTAAATCCAGTTTTACGGTGTTTTTCGTGTTTCCAGGTTTTAAATCATTAAGTTAGCATATCATATAGATATAGAACATGTGTTTAGTTGATTTTAAAAGTCAAGTTAGAAGGATTAACTTTTGTTTGCGAACAAGTTTAGAATTAACTAAACTATGTTCTAGTGATTACAAGTTTAAACCTTCGAATAAGATAGCTTTATATGTATGAATAGAATGATGTTATGAACATCATTACTACCTTAAGTTCCTTGGATAAACCTACTGGAAAAGAGAAAAATGGATCTAGCTTCAACGGATCCTTGGATGGCTCGAAGTTCTTAAAGCAGAATCATGACAAGAAAACAAGTTCAAGTAAGATCATCACTTGAAATAAGATTGTTATAGTTATAGAAATTGAACCAAAGTTTGAATATGATTATTACCTTGTATTAGAATGATAACCTACTGTAAGAAACAAAGATTTCTTGAGGTTGGATGATCACCTTACAAGATTGGAAGTGAGCTAGCAAACTTGAAAGTATTCTTGATTTTATGTAACTAGAACTTGTAGAATATATGAAGAACACTTAGAACTTGAAGATAGAACTTGAGAGAGATTAATTAGATGAAGAAAATTGAAGAATTAAAGTGTTTGTAGGTATTTTTGGTCGTTGGTGTATGGATTAGATATAAAGGATATGTAATTTTGTTTTCATGTAAATAAGTCATGAATGATTACTCATATTTTTGTAATTTTATGAGATATTTCATGCTAGTTGCCAAATGATGGTTCCCACATGTGTTAGGTGACTCACATGGGCTGCTAAGAGCTGATCATTGGAGTGTATATACCAATAGTACATACATCTAAAAGCTGTGTATTGTACGAGTACGAATACGGGTGCATACGAGTAGAATTGTTGATGAAACTGAACGAGGATGTAATTGTAAGCATTTTTGTTAAGTAGAAGTATTTTGATAAGTGTATTTAAGTCTTTCAAAAGTGTATAAATACATATTAAAACACTACATGTATATACATTTTAACTGAGTCGTTAAGTCATCGTTAGTCGTTACATGTAAGTGTTGTTTTGAAACCTTTAGGTTAACGATCTTGTTAAATGTTGTTAACCCAATGTTTATAATATCAAATGAGATTTTAAATTATTATATTATCATGATATTATCATGTATGAATATCTCTTAATATGATATATATATACATTAAATGTCTTTACAACGATAATCGTTACATATATGTCTCGTTTAAAAATCATTAAGTTAGTAGTCTTGTTTTTACATATGTAGTTCATTGTTAATATACTTAATGATATGTTTACTTATAATAGTATCATGTTAACTATATATATATCCATATATATGTCATCATATAGTTTTTACAAGTTTTAACGTTCGTGAATCACCGGTCAACTTAGGTGGTCAATTGTCTATATGAAACATATTTCAATTAATCAAGTCTTAACAAGTTTGATTGCTTAACATGTTGGAAACATTTAATCATGTAAATATCAATCTCAATTAATATATATAAACATGGAAAAGTTCGGATCACTACAAAAGTCACAAAAGAAAATGTGGCTTGTTCAAGCAACGATGATGATGAAGTCAAATGGGAGAAATGTTTTACCATTAATACAGTTGTCAAGAAGAATCAATGGATTGTCGATTCGAGTTGCTCTCATCATGTGACCGGTGATGGAACTCTCCTTCATGACGTTAATGATCACAATCAAAATTGAGTTGTAATCACGTCCGACAACTCAACTCATCCGGTTAAAAAGGAAGGTAATGTTATTATTGATGTTAATAATGATACATTTACTTTGGAAGATGTTTATCTTGTTCCTCAATTGACCAAGAATCTAATTTCGGTACCTAAAATTACTGAATCTGGAAAGCATGTTCTTTTTGGTCCAACGGATGTGAAAGTCCTTGAGAAGGTTAAGGAGATTATGGGTGATGTTCTTTTCATGGGAGAAAAGAAAGGTTCTTTGTTTGTGTTGTCCGCAGGCGAGGCTTATGTGAAGAAAACAAGTCAAACCGACAACGGATCTATTTGGCATGCAAGACTAGGCCATGTAGGATATCAAATGTTACAAAAGATATTCTCACATAAGCTAGTAGATGGTATTCCTCAATTAAAGAATGTTCGTGAGGAGGTAATATGCCAAGGGTGTCAATATGGAAAGTCACACCGACTTCCATATTAGAAGTCAACAAATCGAAAACAATGTTTGTTTAACTTAATTCATACAGATTTGATGGGGCCAACAAGAACACCAAGTTATAGCGGTCATTGCTATGTCATGGTGTTAATCGATGACCATTCTCGGGTCACTTGGGTGAAATTTATAAAGGAGAAAAGTGAAGCCTTATCAAAGTTCATAGAGTTCAAAGAAGTGGTAGAATTCGAATTTAGGAGAAAGGTAAAAGCTCTTAGGAGTGATAACGGTGAAGAATTCATGTCAAATGATTTCTTTACCTATTGTAAAACAAACGGTATTTCTCGTCAAATAACTTGTCCGGATACTCCTCAACAAAATGGTGTTTCGGAAAGGAATATTGCTTACCTTGTTTTAATATGCTTATCTTGGTTGCAAGACAAAGGATTGCCTAGGGAACTTTGGGCGGAAGCACTTCAATGTGCTTGTCATGTGTCTAATCGGTTACCATCTTGTCCAGGAACACAAAAATCATCTTTGGAGCTAGCTTATGGTGAAAAGCCTAATGTAAGCTATTTTAGGGTGTTTGGTTCTATTTGTTATGTTCATGTTCCAAAAGCTAACCGAATCAAACTTGGCCCAAAAGCTCGAAAGTGTATTTTTGTTGGTTATGATTCTCACAGGAAAGGTTGGAGTTGTATGGATATAGAAACAAAGAAGTTTACCACTTCAAGAGATGTAGTATTTGATGAAGTGTCTTCTCAAATTTTCGAATAAAAAAATGGTGAAGAAAATAGAGACTATAAATTTATGTTTCCTAGCTTTGACACTCAAGAAGAAAGTGAGAATGATGGTGTTTCTCAAACTCAAGAAGAGGCACCTAGTGAAGAAGTACCAACTCAAGTTAGAAGGTCAACAAGAGAAAAGAGACAACCAAGAAATTTAAGTGACTATGAGGTGAACACGATCACAACTTGTTTCTTTTCTGGTGGCTTAACTGAAGAACCAACATGTTATGAAGAAGCTAAAGATTCTCTGGATTGGAGAAAAGCAATGCAAGAGAGACTGATGCATTGGAAAAGAATGAACCTTAGGAGCTTGTCAAGAAACCGGAAGCATGTAAACCGGTTACTTGCAAATGGGTGTACCGTTTGAAGAAGAACTCGGATGGAACCATTAATAGGTTCAAGGCTTGTTTGGTGGCTCGTGGCTTTTGTCAAAGTTATGGGCTTGATTATGAAGAAACTTTTAGCCCTGTGGCTAAAATGGTGAGTGAGAACAATAATCTCACTAGCGGCTTACAAAGGGTGGAAATTGTGGCAACTTGATGTGAAGAATACTTTTCTATATGGAGAGCTTGATCGTGAGGTGTTCATGGAACAACCTATTGGGTTCACTTCAAATCAATTTCCAGAATATGTGTGCCGGTTGAAGAAAGCTCTTTATGGCTTGAAACAAGCTCCGAGAGCTTGGTATGGTAAGGTCGCACAATACCTTGTCTTTTGTGGTTTTAAAATTTCTGATGCGGATTCTAGTTTATTTATGAAGAAAGAATCAGGTATTCATGTCTTGGTATTACTTTATGTTGATGACATGATTATCACCGGAGGAAACGAGTCAGAAATCTCTCTTTTAAGTGATGACCTTTCAGTTCGTTTTGAAATGAAGAATCTGGGGGAGATTGGATGTTTTCTTGGCTTGGAAGTTGATAAATTAGAAAATAGGTACTTTATCTCTCAAAGGGGTCATGCAAGAAGTCTCTTGGACCGTTTCAGCATGGGGGAGTCAAAGCCTATGTCTACTCCAATGGAACCAAATCTCAAAATGAAGAAAGATCAAGGAAAAGAACTCAAGGATGTGAAGTTGTTCTGACAAATGGTTGGAAGTTTGATTTATCTAACCATCACAAGGCTAAAAATTGCTTACTCGGTTGGCATTGTTTCACAATTTATGCAATGTCCAACTAATGTTCATATTGATGCAGCTAAAAGGATCATTCGTTATGTGAAAGGATCAATGGGCCACGGCTTGTAGTATAAGAAGTGTGATGATGTTTTGTTAAACGGTTTTGTAGATGCCGATTGGATGAGAGACGCAAATGATCGCCATTCAACTTCGGGTTACAATTTTAATATGGGTTCCGCGGTTATTTCATGGTGTAGCAAGAAGCAAGATGTTGTTGCTTTGTCTAGCACGGAAGCGGAATACATAGCTGCAACTATGGCAGCTCAAGAGTGTACTTCGCTAAGAAGATTGATTTGTAACATACTTAAAGAAGTAGATTATGTTGTCAAACTGAAATGTGACAACGAAAGTTCAATCAAACTTGCTTCGAATCCTGTTTTTCATGCTCGTACTAAGCATATAGAAATGAGGTATCATTTCATTCGTGAAAAGGTTCTTAGCGGGGAAATCGAATGTAAGGACAAATGATTAAGTAGCCGACATCTTTACTAAAGCTCTAATGACAGCCAAGTTCATGAAATTTCTGGAAGCGTTGGAGATTTTTGATCGGGAGTTTGCACTAAGGGGGAGTGTTAAAATATTAGTGCATAACTCAAGTGGCTCAACTTGCTCAACTTGATTTTGAAATTTATTACTTAAGTTGCTCAACTTGTCCAAATGGGTTTAGGCCATTATTGACCAAATTAATGGTTAAGGTGTTTAGTGGACAACTTGACATTATCTTTTATGGCATACTTGCATAATCAAGTTGTCTTTTATTTTATTTTATTAGGTCTAGTTGTTAGTGTGTTCACATGTATGCTATTTGTCATGTTAGTGTGTTCACATGTATGCTCAGAGGCGAAGCCAGGATTTCATGATAGGGGTTTCTTACGCGATAAAAAAATTAATATAGTTACTCTATCGATAATAAACATTCCATTTACGTAATAGACGATCAACGATAACAAATCCATCCAGATATAATAACAATGTATCATTACAAAAGAATGTAAACGACCACCATTCTTAAATAAGAACAAGTTTTTTCCAAAAGAAATCATCAAAAAATAGATTAATATTTAACACGTCTCTCTCAATGTAAAGAATCAAACAATTTTTAAGAAAATCGTCACCCATGCTGCAACGAAGCTTTGTTTTAGCAATTTTCATTGATGAGAAAGCTCTTTCACTTGTGACAGTTGAAACGGGAAGAGTTAATATAAGACGAATCAATCTATTCCCAAATCTTCAATATCTATCTACTAAGTACTAATTCACACCTAATTTACACCTAATTTAGTACGGGGGTATAAAATTGAGGTTTAATATTTATGGGTAATGGGCCCTTTAGGCTAATAGACTAATGAAACTAAAATTAAGAAGTCCATAAACAATTGGACTATATGATACGAATAAGGGGATGTTCATTTAAAATTATAGTATATGATATACAAATTGAATATGCTAGCCCATTTAGACTAGACAATAAAATTAAAAGTTGGTATGTAGTATATGCTATGCACTTATGAGGGGTGCTCACAAACACTTAACAAAAATTAACATATAGTATTTGTTGTCGGTGATTCACTTGGGGGTAGCTCAACACCCCCAAGCTACCCCCTAGCTCCGCCATTGTGTATGCTAGTTGTCATCTAGTGGGTCAAGTTGTTGGTGTATTATGATTATGTTTTGCTTTAATCCTCTATATAAAGATTTGATTGTAACCATTTGATATCAATCCAACAAAATTAGTTTTTCATATTCTTGTTCATATTATTTCCTTAACCTTTCATTCATAGCAAATAACTTGTTGTTTTAATAATTCTCAAAATTGTGAATAAGAAATTATCCTTAATAAATAAATTTGTACATTATATAATGATATATTATAAAGTAATAATTTTCAAGAGAGTCTCTACAAACTAAATTCGTTTGTTCTAATCTTTTAATGCGTGGTTAGAAAATATCAATTTTTATTTGTACGTCGTAAGGAGGGAAGTGTTAGGATTATGGGACCCAAACAAGACCGGTGATTTAAACCAATCACCAAACCCACAACGACAAACGATAAAATAAAGCATGAAACGATAAATAAACGACACATGGATTTAACGTGGTTATATCCCAACTCCAAACATGGCGATGTCCACAGGCGCAAACCAGAGATCTTTCTTTATTATTTTTGTGCACAAAATTACAGGTTACATATGATTGTATTTATAGTGCAAAACTATAAAAGGAAACAACTTGTTGCCCAAGTATGACTTTTCCTTCAGGCTAAAGAACATTCCATAAAGTAGATACTTGCTCCACAAGTTATCCTGACCTCCAAGCAAAACTTATCTCTCAAGCTATCTTGATTTACTTTCCTTGTTTAATCGACTTCGCCAACCCGTCAACTATGTTCATTCAACAAAACCCACAATAACTCCAGATTATCCGATTACCAACTCCTTTTGATACCGCAGGATGAGACACCTGAATCACGTCGCACTTCAATCGTTATCCTACGAGCAAGTGAAGTCTTTCGACACCAAAAAACACCGTTGAGCGATAATCCAATCTCTTAGTTACTAGCTTGGGGCATCTCGGTTTCTATCGCCACCATCTTCTAACACGAAGATCATCTTCTTACACTAGAAGACCAATCGAAGTATGCGACACTTCAAATATAGGATTCTTCATGAGACAACCATGGTCACACGTCGATCTAGACACGTCCAATCCCGAACACACATGTTAACGACCACCCTCGTACATGATTTCCCGTCCATCAATGATTTCCTTCACCAACAAAAAAAGGAACTCCAACAGACGCCTTTGTAGACTCTTCTTCAAGATACCCTAGTGAGAACGTCACCACCATCTTGAAGTCTACTAACTTTTCAACTTTCCGCTTCCTCGTTGGTACACTGACTTCCTCATAGCTATGAATTTCACAAACCCGTCTTCTCATCCTAAGCACGCTCCCACTGTACGAGTAAGAAATAAAACTGCGGCTACTCGAGAAGAAACTTGGTTCGTACCACCAGTCAGTCCCAAATTTATTTGCCATCGGAGAGTAAAATAAGTACTCGATGCCCTAGTGTTACCCGGAATCATCACACTAATCTTGAGAACTTTTGAGAACAACGTCGCATAATTATCTCCACCACTCTACTAGTTGACTAACTCCCACTAGCTCGATAACTTTCGTCGATTACTAAACTCAACCGAGTTCCCGACACCCTCAACGATCCTAGAAAGCTCAAGTTCCATAATATCCCAATCATCTTAGAATATCCGACCATACGCTTGGTCACCCAGTTTCATAACCACGCAAGCGACAAACTTCCCCGATAACTCCCACTGTCGACTTCGACTCGATGCATCTTGTTAGTTATCCAACTGCTCTAACCCAAGATAAAAGCAACCTCCTGAGATTCCATAACAAACCAACATCCCCGAAGACACAGGTCGTATCACTCGAAGTTTCACGAGACAAAAAAAAAACCGTCTCGCACTCGCGTCATCAAACCCAAAAAGGTTTAACCCTAAAACTGGCCAAATTCGAAAAATCATAACTGAAAATCCAACGGTCCGATCAATCTCGAATTTTTACCACAACTAGACCTATGTGTGTAGCATCATCAATCCAAAAATCAACTCGATCTAATAGTAGATGAACCCACAATTAATTTTCTCGCACAGCTGCACAAACAAACCCCAAAAGAGTTTTTTCCTGGCGGCTGCAATTTTCGAAAACATATATCTCCAAATTGAACGGTCCGATCGCTACGATTTTTGGATATGTTTTAGATCTGTATGTATGACACCTACAGAAAAAGTTTCAAGACGATCTGACAGTTAAAGAACCCTCTATGAATTTTCGACCACAGCTCTGCAATTAAACCCTAAACCGAGTTACTGCAACTTCGAAAAATTTTACCTCCCAATCCAACCGTCTGATCACTTTCAAACTCGGTATACGACTAGATCAATGAGTCAAAAACCTACTATTAAAATATCACGTAGATCCAACCGTTAACGAAACCGGTACGAATTTTCTACCACAGCTGCGCCAGATTTCCGAATGCTGAAAAAAATCTCTTTTCTACAACAAAAACTACCGACTCCGTTACCACCGCGAACCACCAGGATAACCTATTATAATCATAGACCAATTTTAATAGATAATCTCATGAGTACATAGACATACTCATGAGTTCTTCGCGATCTTCTAACAAAATCCTTTGATCTCGATACATGTTGTACAAACCCCGTCCGTTCACCATGCTTTCAAATCGCCATCTATCCCACTCGAAATCATGAGCTCTTGATACCACTTGTTAGGATTATGGGACCCAAACAAGACCGGTGATTTAAACCAATCACCAAACCCACAACGACAAACGATAAAATAAAGCACGAAACGATAAATAAACGACACATGGATTTAACGTGGTTATATCCCAACTCCAAACACGGAGAAGGGTTTAGTCTACAGGCGCAAACCAGAGATCTTTCTTTATTATTTTTGTGCACACAATTACAGGTTACATATGATTGTATTTATAGTGCAAAACGATAAAAGGAAACAACTTGTTGCCTAAGTATGACTTTTCCTTCAAGCTAAAGAACATTCCATAAAGTAGATACTTGCTCCACAAGTTATCCTGACCTCCAAGCAAAACTTATCTCTCAAGTTATCTTGATTTACTTTCCTTGTTTAATCGACTTCACACTCAACAGGAAGTGCCACTTGCGATAGGGATTTAACCAAAAGGGGCCAGCCGCATGAAAATGCAATATAGTGACAATACTAAGGCCAATTGCTACACTAACAAAACTTTGAAATTTACAATATATAAATAATATCACATTAAGGATTCCTAACCCATCAACCAAACTTTGGGGTGTTGAGTTTTCTATCGTTAGTTTAATTCGAATATTCAAATCGAAATCAAATTGAAATGAAATTAAAAAAAAATTAAACTGAATATGAGAATATGTAGAAATAACTTTCAAATGAGCTAAACAGTAACCGAAATGAAGTTTAGACATCAGATATTGTTTTTTTTTTTTACTTTGATATAATATTAGCCGAATTTTAGTTAATACTATACTATTCTGATGTAAAATTATTAATAATCTTTTAATGCATGTGGGGTGATTTAGGTAAACTTTTCAAGTCGAATTGTGTTTAATCATATTTCAAACTGTATTTGAATCCACATCCATTTCGTATTTTTCTTATTTTCTTTCATTAAACATGAATAATAACCATTTCAAGTCGCCCTCCCCCATTATAGTTGACCATTATCCACTCTAATCTTTATCCTTAAAATTATCAATATTTTTGACCATTTTATCAATTTTATAGTTGAATTTAATATGATAATTTACTACTTCTGCCTCATTATATGCAAAATGTGTAGATCTGCAGGAACACTCAAAACTCGTATTTTCTTTGGAAACCCACCAAATTTTGACCATAAGAGTCGGATACTCGTATTTTCTTGGAAACCCGCCAAATTTTGACCATAAGAGTCGGATGCCTGTAAAATACCTCCACTGAATACCCCCATGTAGCAGATGTTGGAGATATGGAGAACTTTAAACAATTAGAGGGAAGATTCCAGAAAACTCACACGAAGCTTCCACGAAGTTGTTAGGAAACTCACATGTAGCTTCCACGAAGTTGTTAGGAAACTCACATGTAGCTTCCATGAAGTTGTGAGGAAATTCACATGTAGCTTCCATGAAGCTGTCAGGAAACTCACATGAAGCTTAAAGGAAGAAACTCACATGAAGCTTCAAGGAATTGTTTTTAGCTTACTCCTTAAACCATTCTATAAATAGACCCTCTTGTAACTCATTGTAAACACACAACAAATATTCAGTAAATACATTCTCTAGTTGGTCCGTGGACTAAAGTAATCACAACGATTGCATATAACCACGTTATCTCTTGTGTCGATTTACATTTCTTGCATTTATAATCTTTCATTCATTAAGTGGGTTAGTAATCTTGTAGAATTACCATCGGCGAGTGATCTTGTTGAATCACTTGCATTATTTTGGGTCCTAATATCCTTACAACTAGTATCAGAGCACAAGGTTTCGTTAAGGGAACGATGGCGGAAGACGGAAAGTTTAGAATCGACCGATTCGATGGGAGAGACTTTGGCTTTTGGAAGATGCAAATTGAAGATTACTTGTATCAAAAGAAGCTACACCAACTCTTGTTAGAGACCAAGCCTGAAAGCATGAACGATGCCGATTAGACGCTTTTAGATCGTCAAACTTTGGGCGCTATTCGTCTTTCACTTGCTAAGAACGTTGCATACAATGTTGTGAATGAGAAGACGATGTTTGCTTGCTTGAAATCACTCTCTAACATGTATGAGAAACCTACCGCTTCTAATAAGGTATTTCTCATGCGTCAATTGTTCAATACAAAGATGAAGGAAGGTACGAGTCAACGGATCATATCAATGAATTTAATAATATTGTTTCGAGGCTTGAATCGGTAGAGATTAAGTTTGATGATGAACTAAAAGCAAAAATCTTACTTTCATCATTACCGGAAAGTTGGTCGGGTACGGTTACCGCGGTTAGTAGCTTTACGGGAACTACTAAGCTAGCGTTTGAAGCAATAAGAGATTTGATTCTTGGTGAAGATACTCGTAGGAGAAACTCGGGGGAATCGACATCCGGTTCTTTGTTAAGTACCGACAACCGTGGTAGAAAATTTGATCGGGGTGAGAAGAAGGGTAGAAAGAAGTCTAAGAAGAGGTATCCATCAAAAGATAGAAGTGAAGCTGTTTGTTGGGATTGCAATCAAAAAGGACACTTTCAAAGGAATTGTAAAAATCGTCCGGCGAAAGGTGTGAACTTGACCGAGGAAGAAAGTGATGATGCACTTTTATGTAGTGTTGAAAATTCTATGGAGTCTTTGTAACGACCCTGGTTTTTCCACCTTTAATTAATAATGTTTATTATTAATGCTTACGTGTTAATGAATGTATTTCTATACATTTACTTGTTACCGTACTTGACTTTACATGCCCGACACGTCTTTGTGACACACGAACTTTACACGAATAATATTTTTGAATATTATTTACATTCATGATTAATTTTTATTAATCATTTTTGATTAACTAAGGTTACTAGTTAATTACTTGGGCTTTTATTAGATTTATTTGTTAATTACTTGAACTTGGGCTTTTATTAATGTTAATGGACTTAGAAACCCACCCTACTTATCTTAATGGACTAATTAGCCCAACAATATGTTAATGATGCTTTAAGGCTTAATCAAGATTAATTAGTAAAGGAATCTAGTTACTTGTATCTTTACACCAATTTCCCATACCCATTTAACTTTATTACCATTTCTAGCCTTCACCACCTCCCCATGTATGGAAACAAGCTTGTGACCATCCCCTTTTGTAACCCATGGCTGACGATTTTGTAGTGGGTAAAGGGATGGTTCACTTTTTTTTTAACTCATATCTACTAGTATACACTTGTAAACTTCATTCATTTCACACACACAATTTACTTGCTCTCATTTCCTCTCAACTTTTCTCTCATTTTGTGAGTTCTTTTCAAGACTTCCTCTCTTCTTTTCCTTGTTAAAAATCGTAACATACATACATATCATCATCATTTGCTTGTTTGTTTACTTGTCATTGTTGTTGTTTGTTACTTGTTCTTAGTTGTTGTTTACTTACTAAGTTGTAAGAATCAAACTCTCTAGTTTATTCTTCATATCATCTTGTTTATTCAAGAACATAAAGAACCTAGGAGAATCAAGTTTATGTTTTGATTCTTCCATAAAACTTGTTAAAGAAAGTTCATGAGTTTATAATCATACTTGTGTTCATGAAGTAAACTTAAAGTTTACTTTCTTAAAGATCAAAGCCTTGGCTTGAATCTTTAAAAATATGAACAACCATGAACTTATTACTTGTAGATTTAACTTATTTCTTCATTTTATGTACTTTAAAGTTGTGATTTGATCAAGTGTTACTAGTTAATCTTGATCTCATATTTCTTGAAACTAAAAGTTAACTTTGTAAGTTCAAGAACATGGAAGTATAACTCTCTAGTTATAACTTCATATACTTGTGTTGGATCTAAGTTTCTATAGCTTATGGTCTTCTTAATTTGTTGTAAATAAGAGCTTGTAAGCTTACATACACTTTACAAGATGAGAATCTAAGTTTCATAACTTATGGTTTCATTAAAGTAAAGATTCAAGTGTTATGACTTAGGATTTAACTTAGTAACTTTAGATCTAGACTTTTGAGTCTTGAATCTTCAAGATCTAACTAAGAACTATGTTCTACAACTTAAGATCTTGATTATTTAGTTTACTTTCAAGTTTGTAACTTAATATTACTTTTAGAGTTCATGTATGTGTCGGATCTAAGACCTTGATGTAACTTTGGTTCATCAAACTACTTGCAACACTTAATTGAGTTGTGCTACTTATCTTAGACTTACACTTGTGTTATGATAGTCAAAATTTGGTAAAAATGATGTAAACACATCAACGAGTTGTACACTTGAAGCTATGTGCATCAAGGATGAGAACCGTGATGAACATCAAGCACCAAGAACCCACCGGAACACACTGTTTACTATTTTCTGGAACTTATCAGAATACCTGGGCTAGTGTAAAGTTAATTTTCAGTTATCTCTATTCGATTATATAATTTTTCGTTTAAGACTCGTCTTAATCCAAGTTACGGTTTAGGATCTATGGCCCTCCGAACGTCACTATGTCCTTTTAACGTTGTGCTGAAAAAATTCTGACCTACTCGCACTTAAACCGTCGCCACGGTCAAACGAAGACGAGTTTGGTTCTGGAATTTTTAAAGCAACTAAAGGACTCATATGCGGAGCCATGGCCACTGGTCTCACCTCATTTCAGTTTGTATAGAGGCCGTGACGAATGACCGAAGTCAGCCTTTGTTTTAAACTCTTTTCTAGAATGAAACATACTTTATACTTTTGTTGGATGATGAATGATGATAACCCTTAAGACCTAATTTACATACATTTAAACCTATTGGGACGAATTACTGACTTAGTAACTTTTGACTTAGGTTGAGGACTTTCCGGACCTACATACTTGCTTACTTTCCCGAGTCAACTTTACTACTACTTTTTCACTGTTAGTTATAGCATCCTTTTTTACTTTAACTATTTTGAGAACTGAGAATACATGCGCATTTTACGATTTACATACTAGGCACGAGTACTTAAACTTTATATATGTGTGGGTTATACAACGGCATAAACTTTCCCCTTAGCTCGGTAACATTTAGTCATTGGTCTTTGAACCGGTGAACGCGAATCTTAGATATGGATCCATAGGGTTTGACATCCACACTCGGGCTAGTAGCGCTAGCATTTGACATCCACACTCGAGCTAGTAGCGTTAAGTTAGTTACCAAGTGCCCACGGTTATACATATACTTTATCATACTGTTTTGAAACGCTGTTTGCAGTTCTGAAATTTCGTGGCCTACATTACATTACTGTTATACTTAAACTATAGCTCACCAACCTTTGTGTTGACGTTTTTAAGCATGTTTTTCTCAGGTGCTTATGGTTGCTTGTTTCCGCTGTTGTACTATTCTTGCTGATTAGCCACCCGCTGCCTTGTTAGAGTTGTTACCGCATGAAACATTTTATCTTGCATTCAAACTTTATTACTGTTGAACAATGATTTGTAACGACCTAAGGGTCACGTACTATTATTACTTGCTTCCGTTCATAGAAGCATACTTTTGGTTGTAAAACAATTGACGTTGGTTATGATGTCACCTTTTATCATGAATGCAAACTTGTTTTGAAAACGCATATAGTGTTTGACCTTGTAATGACCCTGTTGTAGATGGTCCGTACATGTTGGTTTAGTACGGGGCGTCACATTTGATATCAGAGCATTGGTTGTAGGGAATTAGGTTGCATTAGTGAGTCTAAGACTGACCCGAGTAGGATTCACTAATAGGACTAATCTACAACTTGCTAGTTTACTTGTTTCCGCTGAACTTACTGTATGCTGCTGCTTACTTTTACTGTGATATGTCGTATGCTACTTGTTTTCACTACTGCATGCTATTATTTGCTTTCAATTGCATGCTACTTCTGTACGATTCGTTATTATTGCCATGCTATTTACTGCTATACATGATTTAGACTGTCATAGTTACTTTGCCTAATACGTGCTTGCTTTATGACTTACTGACGTGGAAAAAGTTATTTTTCCTTGTTCAGATTTTGGATACTCCACCTGTCATCATTTTGGACAGTGACTCAGACTCGTCCGCCACTTCACCGACCGTTATTGCCGATTCCCAAATGCCGTCGTCGACACCCACCAGTGACCCTGGCGCTTCATCCTCTGGTGCTAGTAGACATGCACCTGCCCCAATGGTTACCTCTAATGGATCCGAGGACCTCCAGGAGATTCCAGCTCCACTTGCCCCCGGACCCTCGGAGCCACAGCACCATCCCGGTGGTGCTGTGATTCCCGCGGATCTCGAGGAAGGTCCAGTCCATAACTGTAACGTCCTCCCAATAGGGTCTGGAAGAAACGTTACTAATATCAAATAAACCAACATATTATAATACGAGAACAATACTAAATGAGAAAATTTAACTTTATTGAGTACGCAGCGGAAAATGAAATGTCGTTACAATAATGGAAATAACGATAAAGTAATTGTTCATATGCAGAAGTAATAAATGCGATATCTCTTGATCCTAAGTCCAGGTAGCATCACATAAGTAGTAGATAAAAAAGCTTGAATCAAACAGCACCTGAGACAAATCATGCTAGAGTGTCAACCAAAAAGGTTGAGTGAAGTTCATAGGTTTAACAAAAGTAGTTATCGTTGTTTTTAGACCACAAGATTTAGTTGTAAAGTTGATCTCCCGCAGGATCAAAAAGTAGATCTCGCAGATCCAAAAGTAGTACTGATTCGTGATATTTTAGACTAAACGTTTGTTTTGTTGCCCCGATGATAAGTTAGCAGTACCTTATCACCATGTTTAAATCATTATTAAGTAATACAAAGACATCACGGTCAAATGTATCGGGGACGTTACTCCCGATAGGCCTACCCCCAATAATTAAGAATGCCTTATCCTGAAAGCAATTAAAAAATATCACTGTGGGGTCTTAGTAGCATAAGCTAGTCATAGTACAGTTTAGGTTCGTACTTGTGTCTAAGTTGTTTAAAGTATAAAAGCAGCATGTGTCTCACCCCAGTAAGTATAAAAAGTGCTATAGCAATAAGAGTGGGGCTATGAAAGTCACCTTAGTAAGTAGAGAGAGAGTTATTCCTCGGAATAAAGAGTTGAACGAGTGAGCAGGAAAGTCAACCTATTGACATTTAAGAGTAGTTAAGTGTTTTGCCCATGTTTAAGTTTAAGTATGTGTTTAAGTATAGTTTGTTTTACTAAGTTTCTATTAATAGTAAGTTACTATTTTTATAAAGTTTCCATTTTTAGAAAGTTTCTTATTTTACTAAGTTTCTATGACTAGAGAGTTTCTACTTTTATGAGTGTTTTTCATTTTAGGATACTTGCCGTATTAGATAAGCTTCCAATCACCCCTTTCCCTTCGAAAGGCTAATTTAGATCTAGGGGCTTGAGCCATAGGACCCTTTAAATTGGAAATCCAAACCCTCTGCCTAGAATCTCGTAGAAACCATTTGTCAAGAAAGTTCGAAGATCTATACATCTCTAATACATATCCCAAAATGTTTTTGTGCTACAATATAAGTAGTAGGTTATAGGTGCTAGTAATAGTAATAGTGTATACATGTTAAGTACTAGTATAAGTAGTATTAGGGTTTAAGGTTTTAATATGTATATGTATATATAATTCGTATATATACATAAAAATATTTTTTTTTTACATGTATATATGTATATATAAATCTAGGAATATTTATGTATATACTTATGAATAACAAGTTTATAATATGAATATGAATTAACAAATATTAAAGTTTATGTAAATAGTTTAGGGTTTATGTTATACCTTTGAAGATTCAAGATAATTAACAAAGAAAAGATGAACACGATGAAGATGGAAGATCAAAGCCTTAAAAATCTTAAAGAACTCCTTGAAGATTCTTGAAGAACACGAAGAACAAGCTTGAAGATCCGAATACCACAAGAGAGGGAGAGGGAGAGATTGTTTTTGAGAGAGGATTTTGGTGTGATTTGTGAATAAGAAACTAGGAGTCTAGGAGTGTTTATATAGTGCAAGTATTAGAGTGTTAGTCAACATAAGGATGTTCTAATTAATGATTTTATTTTGTTTTATAATTTTTAGTCAACAAAAGGTGGTAGTAGTTTATAATTAGTCAACATAAGGATGTACTAGTTTATACTTTATTTTTAGTCAACATAAGGATGTAATTGTTTAAGATTCTTTAGTCTCATTATTATTACTATTATTATTATTATTATTATTATTATTATTATGTTTATTACTATTTTTACATTTACTACATGATAAGTATTATTTTCTTTTTACTAATTCATGACTTGTATTTATTTTTATTTAGTTCCCAATTGTTTTATTATTTATATAAATGTCACTTTTTATTTATTACTTATAGATTAATAGTTATAAATAATATTATTGAAATGCATAAATCTTAATTAGCAGTGAGTGTCGAATAAAAGTTTATTATTTGGTCAACGTTAAATTGATTGTGTATATAACAACTCTTAAATAATTAATACGTATAGTCAGACAGTAAACCCTAGGGTCATTTCAGTAATTTGAGAAGTCAAAAAGTGAGGGTTGTTATAGTACCACCCCGTTAATAAAAACTTCGTCCCGAAGTTTTAGGTAGACTTCTCGGATGCATCAGCAGTTGAGAAGAGATGGGGATATTTCCGTTTCATATGGTCTTTGCGTTCCCAGGTATATTCGGGGCCTCTACGCGAATTCCAACAGACTTTAATGATAGGTATGTTGCTTTTACGCGTTTGTTTGACCTCTCCTTCCATGATTTCTATAGGTTCTTCAACGAAGTGCATTTTATCATTAATGCGAAGATCATTCAAAATGATGATGTTATACAAGTCATTTCAGTAAATTGGATACATGAAATGTGTTATGAATGGTATTGAGCTCATTTAAAACCTTGAGCATTTTATGCCACAATATTAGGGCAGACAAATAGAGAGGAGTTCGTGAAAATCACAGTCATGAAATTTGATAGAGATCTTCATTGTTTACAACAAGAATATTTTAATGATGAATATAAGTTGAAAAATAAAGTTTTATCACTATTGAATAATATGGATAAAACGATTCGTTTATAGGAAGAGTATAAACGAAGCTATCATAAAAGAGTGAAATGAGAAAATTAAATGTTAGCCTTAACTTTTGACGTAGTCATGATTGATTTCCGGAATTCAAGGAATTAAAGGAAATCTTCGTAATCTATAAGATTTGATTCTCCGGTATTTACGAAATTTTGAGATTTGTTTGATTAAATGCGGTGATTTGCCTCGATTGATGTGTTTGGAATTTTGCTATAAATTAGCTTCTTCCGTTTCATTATCTTCACCACTTCTATACTTTCTTTCTCAATTCAAACTTCCAAAAGATTAAGAAAATGCTAAATCCAGTTCTGATCCTGGTTATTATATTGACCATCTATGCAGTCATTCTTCTTTTTCTTTTACCGCCAGAGGAATCTGTTTACTTCTTCTATGCTCTTGGGGTTATAGTGTTTTTAATTATCCCGTGTCTTTATATTGCTATACGCATTGATATACACGGTTTGTAATTTCGGAGTCGTTATCGGGCTTTATATTTTCCCTTATATGTCGGAGCTTTATGTTTTTGTTTCTTCTTCCCGACTTCAAGTCAAGCGAGTAATGGTCCAGAATTCATAGGTATGAAGTTTTGAATGATCATAATATATAAAGTAGAAAGGAAAGGTAATAGCACGATTTGATTTGTCATATTACCAGAATATCCGAAAAAGACCGAATCATCAAGAAAAATATTTTCTTGATATGTTTAGAGGTTAAATAGAATGTAAGAGTCGTATAACATGGCAAATGATGATTATAAAATCTATGAATCATCATCTTCCATTAAAAACTGAGCATGACTTACTGTAATATAATCACGTTGGCCTGACGTCATTATATTATATTAACTCATGCTTCAATTCCCAATCACTTCTTCAAAGCATTTATAATTTAAACTCGAATTTTACAGAATATAGAAACTAAAACAGTTTCCTTTATAAAGATATCGCAAAGAGATACTTAATTGCGGACATGAATCGTTATGAAGATATCTTCCGAAATATAGAGGATATTTATGATGATATTTTGGAATTTCTAAGTTCGAAAGTTGATGAAGAAAAATTTTCCGCAAGCTTTTAACATGACTTTGGAGCAAGATATTCTCTAAAGATTTCACCGGATTCAGAATTTCCTGGATTCTTTGAATATAGGGTTTGGCCCTTGTGTTTGTCCTTGGTCTCCTCCATGGTTAGCTCAATCCGTTTTTCAGTTCCAAATTTTCTTTTGGGCTTTTCCAACGTACCATTCTTTATTATCAAACTGTTAGCCCTTAAGAACATCTATAGCATTTGCTGCTTCGTCAGCATTCTCAAGGTTAACGAATCTGAATCATTGATTGACAACCCGAGATGGTTTCAAGAAATTTTATTTTTAGATGATTAAACGCTGATTGTAATCGTCAATGGATCTAATGGTTGACGAATAGAAGTTGTTGATTTCAAAAGTAATGAATGATAATTTTGGTGGTTTGATGTGATAATTCATCATAGAATACGAATGAATATAATTCATGAATGTAGTGATCTTTAGGAAGATAACATCTGCTATAGCTTTACTTGAATTCTGATATGTCAAATTCAGAATATGTAATTTGATTTGAATGAAAATGGTTGTTCTTTGGTGCGCGGATACATATGTGGATGTAAGTAGTATAGTTACTGATTATTGAATCAGAATTTGAAGAATATACAATGTAACATATTAATGTGAGATATAAATATTTCTCGGGTATTACCTACCCATTAAAATATTTTCACAATTAACAGTTTGTACAAAAGAGAAGATATACGTTCATATATGTATTCTTCAGATATAATATAGATTTAATGAGTTAATATAATATTAAACTCATTTGATTTGCGGTTGAAACGAGAATAAATAATCTCCAAAACCTTAGAGATTTCATAATTATCGCGAAATATTTCGCTAATGAAGTTATGAATCAATACTTCATCGTTCATTGTTATTGATATACCTCAGTATATGATGTTGGTGCTCGTGGAATTCTTGTGAAATTCATAAGGCACGAATGATGTTTTCTAGAAAGTTTCGAGAACATCGAAAATGAAAGTATACAATCAATCATGTATTTGAGTAATACACTTGGTTTATTATGAAATGGAGTTTATTGTGTTGAAGCAGTGATTAACGATTGTTAAGTCATTAACGAAGGATGTACATCATAGCATATTAATGATATGAATTAATCAAGTAGTACATACTAGTTAAGATTCACACGTAATAACTTAGTATGAAAAGATTTATTATTGTTCCAATCCATATATATAAATTATACATATGTAATTCTTCAGGAAGAATGAGTCAATACATCTTAACTCATTATTACTAATATTCCTTGGTATCTATGGGGCGTATGATGTTGATGTTTGAGGTACTGAGTGTGATGTTGAGGCGTGGAATGCGGATGTTTTTGTTGGTGAAGCTGGTGATGTTGGTGGTGATGCCGATGGTACTGGTGGTATTGGTTATGCTGCTGGTGCTGCTGCTGGTGTTCGTAGGTTTCGCACCATATTCTCCAGAGCCACTACTCGAGCGCGAAGCTCGTTGACTTCTTCTATTATTCCGGGATGATTGGCGGTTCGGACAAGTGGATGAATAAGATCTAAAATTTTAGATATTATATATTCGTGACTGGATATCCTGGAAATGAGGGTGAAAATAGTGTTCTGAACGGGTTCGCCAGTAAGTGCTTCAGGTTCTTCACCAAGAGGTGAATTCGGTTGGTGGAAGGGATCACCTTCTTCTTGTCTCCATTGATTAAGTTTACTACGAACCCATCCCCAATTCATCCAAAATAGATGATGGCTGATTGGTTGGTTCATTCCGGTTACGCTGCCATTGGAGCTCGAAGAGTTCGAGGAATCCATATTATGTGTTTGGAATTAAGGTTTTTGATATGAGATTAGTTTTGAATACTGGATGATATATTCGTCTCCTCGAATACGTGTATATAGCAAAAAGATTTCCGTAATTTATGGAGGGAATTTAAGAAAAGTGTTAGACAAAATCTATTAGGATAGATACGATAAGATATAATAAGATATGATGTGTCTTTACTTTAATAATGGCAGTATGACGTGTCGAGATCATAAAGTGATAAGTATGTAATCTAATAATCTTTTGATTAAAGACTTTCAATTCGTATACTGTGATAACCCAATGACATTTTTCAATTCGCAAACCGATGCATAAAGGCATAAGGCATATAGGTACGTGATATAACAGAGAGTTATATACGTTTGAGTGTGAGTAGTAACAAATATAAGAATTTCAAAATCATGGATAATATTTCATGTAATACATATGTAATACACATAACCATGATAGATGACTTATGAATGTCAAGAATTTCTGAAATCATTGTGTCGCATTTAGATGCGGTGGTGTAATTGGATAGTACTCAGGAAAGTGAGCAGAGTTCTTAGATTAGCTCGGCATTCTAAGATAAGTAAAGTTTCTAAAGTATAGTGTAGCATTTAAGAGTTAAAGGCAACAATTAAAGGCACTATGGTCAAGGAAAGTTGTAGTCCTACATTAGGAAAGAGACTTTGATTAGAATCTTTAAGTCAAGTTTGGTAAAGCATGATTGTTAAGATTATAAGACAATTCTAAATGCTTTAAGTCTAAGGCAGGAAAGGTTATAGTTTCCTAGATTGCTAAGGCACCCTAGCTAGCAAGTAAGGCACACATAAAAATGCAATTCTGGTTCTCTATAACAGCCTGGTTATGCTCTGATACCAATCTGTAACGTCCTCCCAATAGGGTCTGGAAGAAACGTTACTAATATCAAATAAACCAACATATTATAATACGAGAACAATACTAAATGAGAAAATTTAACTTTATTGAGTACGCAGCGGAAAATGAAATGTCGTTACAATAATGGAAATAACGATAAAGTAATTGTTCATATGCAGAAGTAATAAATGCGATATCTCTTGATCCTAAGTCCAAGTAGCATCACATAAGTAGTAGATAAAAAAGCTTGAATCAAACAGCACCTGAGACAAATCATGCTAGAATGTCAACCAAAAAGGTTGAGTGAAGTTCATAGGTTTAACAAAAGTAGTTATCGTTGTTTTTAGACCACAAGATTTAGTTGTAAAGTTGATCTCCCGCAGGATCAAAAAGTAGATCTCGCAGATCCAAAAGTAGTACTGATTCGTGATATTTTAGACTAAACGTTTGTTTTGTTGCCCCGATGATAATTTGGCAGTACCTTATCACCATGTTTAAATCATTATTAAGTAATACAAAGACATCACGGTCAAATGTATCGGGGACGTTACTCCCGATAGGCCTACCCCCAATAATTAAGAATGCCTTATCCTGAAAGCAATTAAAAAATATCACTGTGGGGTCTTAGTAGCATAAGCTAGTCATAGTACAGTTTAGGTTCGTACTTGTGTCTAAGTTGTTTAAAGTATAAAAGCAGCATGTGTCTCACCCCAGTAAGTATAAAAAGTGCTATAGCAATAAGAGTGGGGCTATGAAAGTCACCTTAGTAAGTAGAGAGAGAGTTATTCCTCGAAATAAAGAGTTGAACGAGTGAGCAGGAAAGTCAACCTATTGACATTTAAGAGTAGTTAAGTGTTTTGCCCATGTTTAAGTTTAAGTATGTGTTTAAGTATAGTTTGTTTTACTAAGTTTCTATTCCTAGTAAGTTACTATTTTTATAAAGTTTCCATTTTTAGAAAGTTTCTTATTTTACTAAGTTTCTATGACTAGAGAGTTTCTACTTTTATGAGTGTTTTTCATTTTAGGATACTTGCCATATTAGATAAGCTTCCAATCACCCCTTTCCCTTCGAATGGCTAATTTAGATCTAGGGGCTTGAGCCATAGGACCCTTTAAATTGGAAATCCAAACCCTCTGCCTAGAATCTCGTAGAAACCATTTGTCAAGAAAGTTCGAAGATCTATACATCTCTAATACATATCCCAAAATGTTTTTGTGCTACAATATAAGTAGTAGGTTATAGGTGCTAGTAATAGTAATAGTGTATACATGTTAAGTACTAGTATAAGTAGTATTAGGGTTTAAGGTTTTAATATGTATATGTATATATAATTCGTATATATACATAAAAATATTTTTTTTTACATGTATATATGTATATATAAATCTAGGAGTATTTATGTATATACTTATGAATAACAAGTTTATAATATGAATATGAATTAACAAATATTAAAGTTTATGTAAATAGTTTAGGGTTTATGTTATACCTTTGAAGATTCAAGATAATTAACAAAGAAAAGATGAACACGATGAAGATGGAAGATCAAAGCCTTAAAAATCTTAAAGAACACCTTGAAGATTCTTGAAGAACACGAAGAACAAGCTTAAAGATCCGAATACCACAAGAGAGGGAGAGGGAGAGATTGTTTTTGAGAGAGGATTTTGGTGTGATTTGTGAATGAGAAACTAGGAGTCTAGGAGTGTTTATATAGTGCAAGTATTAGAGTGTTAGTCAACATAAGGATGTTCTAATTAATGATTTTATTTTGTTTTATAATTTTTAGTCAACAAAAGGTGGTACTAGTTTATAATTAGTCAACATAAGGATGTACTAGTTTATACTTTATTTTTAGTCAACATAAGGATGTAATTGTTTAAGATTCTTTAGTCTCATTATTATTACTATTATTATTATTATTATTATTATTATTATTATTATTATTATTATTATTATTATTATTATGTTTATTATTATTTTTACATTTACTACATGATAAGTATTATTTTCTTTTTACTAATTCATGACTTGTATTTATTTTTATTTAGTTCCCAATTGTTTTATTATTTATATAAATCTCACTTTTTATTTATTACTTATAGATTAATAGTTATAAATAATATTATTGAAATGCATAAATCTTAATTAGCAGTGAGTGTCGAATAAAAGTTTATTATTTGGTCAACGTTAAATTGATTGTGTATATAACAACCCTTAAATAATTAATACGTATAGTCAGACAGTAAACCCTAGGGTCATTTCAGTAATTTCAGAAGTTAAAAAGTGAGGGTTGTTATAATAATGAGCATAACCATTGGTGCCGACGCGCTCCTGATGGACGTCTCGTGACAATCGGACCCGCCAGATACCGACAGATGATGGCCGCCCGAGGAGAGCCAGTACAGCCACCCGTGCAGCCACCTCCACATGATTCAGACGACCCATCCTCCGCTGACTCTTTATCCGACGACACATCCTCAGACGACTCCAGTGACGATAATTCTGATGAGGACCCTGATGATGCACCTGTACAGTCACCCTCCACCCCGCCGAAGAAGCGGTACCGTTTCGATGGTACCGTCATTCCAGGGATTAACAGAGGTCGAGCATTCACTGACGCATATGGTCGGCGTCGTAGGGTTACTGCCCGTAAGCGGCTTGTGCCATATCCTGCTGATCCCTTCATCCGTAAGCCTTACCGCTTTGCAGCCTCTACTTCTGGAGCCGGACCATCTGCACCACCAGCTCCACCAGCACCACCCGTACCGACTGCACCGCCTGCCCCACCATCCCCCTCTGTTGAGGAACTGATGAGGGAGGTGGAGATCCTCCGTGCTCGGGTAGCTGAGCTCGAGGACCAGATGTCTCATGTATTGGACATCCTACACCCACCATCACCATAGGACATTTGTAGTACATTTCATTATGTAATCTCATTTGTAGTTTTATGTTTCACTTATGTATTGTACGAACCTATGCTAATGTATCCAACTTATTATTAATGAATGGAACTTTGCGTTATTTAATTCTTGCACGGTGTTCTATTTACGTTACTGTATGATGATTCTGTGGTATTTGTACCTGGTTGCAATACTTAATAAATGTAGTGACCCGAACTTTTTCATGTTTATATATATATTAAATGAAATTGTTATTTACATGATTAAGTGTTTCCAACATGTTAAGCAATCAAACTTGTTAAGACTTGATTAATTGAAATAGGTTTCATATAGACAATTGACCACCCAAGTTGACCGGTGATTCACGAACGTTAAAACTTGTAAAAACTATACGATGACATATATATGGTTATATATATATAGTTAACATGATTTTATTATAAGTATGTATCTCATTAGGTATTTTAACAATGAGTTATATACATAAAAATGAGACTATTAATTTAAGAAACTCGAAAACGATATATATAACGATTATCGTTATAACAACGTCTTACTAGGTACATATGAATCATATTAAGATATTGATACACTTGGTTAATTATGTTAAATGATAAGTAAATATATTATTAAGTGTATTAACAATGAAATACATATGTAAAAATAAGACTACTAACTTAATGATTTCGAAACGAGACATATATGTAACGATTATCGTTGTAACGACATTTAACTGTATATATATCATACTAAGATATATTATATATCATAATATCATGATAATATAACAATTTAACATCTCATTTGTTATAATAAATAATGGGTTAACAACATTCAACAAGATCGTTAACCTAAAGGTTTCAAAACAACATTTACATGTAACGACTAACGATGACTTAACGACTCTGTTAAAATGTATATACATGTAGTGTTTTAATATGTATTCATACACTTTTTAAAGACTTCAAGACACTTATCAAAATACTTCTACTTAACAAAAATGCTTACAATTACATCCTCGTTCAGTTTCATCAACAATTCTACTCGTATGCACCCGTATTCGTACTCGTACAATACACAGCTTTTAGATGTATGTACTATTGGTATATACACTCCAATGATCAGCTCTTAGCAGCCCATGTGAGTCACCTAACACATGTGGGAACCATCATTTGGCAACTAGCATGAAATATCTCATAAAATTACAAAAATATGAGTAATCATTCATGACTTATTTACATGAAAACAAAAATACATATCCTTTATATCTAATCCATACACCAACGACCAAAAACACCTACAAATACTTTCATTCTTCAATTTTCTTCATCTAATTGATCTCTCTCAAGTTCTATCTTCAAGTTCTAAGTGTTCTTCATAAATTCCAAAAGTTCTAGTTTCATAAAATCAAGAATACTTCCAAGATTGCAAGTTTACTTCCAAGTTTTCTAAATCCATTCCAAGTAATCATCCAAGATCAAGAAACCTTTGTTACTTATAGTAGGTTATCTTTCTAATACAAGGTAATAATCATATTCAAACTTTAATTCAATTTCTATAACTATAACAATCTTATTTCGAGTGGAAATCTTACTTGAAATTGTTTTCGTGTCATGATTCTGCTTCAAGAACTTTCAAGCCATCCAAGGATCCTTTGAAGCTAGATCTATTTTTTTCATTTCCAGTAGGTTTATCCAAGGAACTTGAGGTAGTAATGATGTTCATAACATCATTCGATTCATACATATAAAGCTATTTTATTCGAAGGTTTAAACTTGTAATCACTAGAACATAGTTTAGTTAATTCTAAACTTGTTCGCAAATAAAAGTTAATCCTTCTAACTTGAGTTTTAAAATCAACTAAACACATGTTCTATATCTATATGATATGCTAACTTAATGATTTAAAACCTTAAAACACAAAAAACACCGTAAAACCGGATTTACGCCGTCGTAGTAACACCGCGGGCTGTTTTGGGTTAGTTAATTAAAAACTATGATAAACTTTGATTTAAAAGTTTTTATTCTGGGAAAATGATTTTTATTATGAACATGAAACTATATCCAAAAATTATGGTTAAACTCAAAGTGGAAGTATATTTTCTAAAATGGTCATCTAGACGTCGTTCTTTCGACTGAAATGACTACATTTACAAAAACGACTTGTAACTTATTTTTCTGACTATAAACCTATACTTTTTCTGTTTAGATTCATAAAATAGAGTTCAATATGAAACCATAGCAATTTGATTCACTCAAAACGGATTTAAAATGAAGAAGTTATGGGTAAAACAAGATTGGATAATTTTTCTCATTTTAGCTACGTGAAAATTGGTAACAAATCTATTCCAACCATAACTTAATCAACTTGTATTGTATATTATGTAATCTTGAAATACCATAGACACGTATACAATGTTTTGACCTATCATGTCGACACATCTATATATATTTCGGAACAACCATAGACACTCTATATGCGAATGTTGGAGTTAGCTATACAGGGTTGAGGTTGATTCCAAAATATATATAGTTTGAGTTGTGATCAATACTGAGATACGTATACACTGGGTCGTGGATTGATTCAAGATAATATTTATTGATTTATTTCTGTACATCTAACTGTGGACAACTAGTTGTAGGTTACTAACGAGGACAGCTGACTTAATAAACTTAAAACATCAAAATATATTAAAAGTGTTGTAAATATATTTTGAACATACTTTGATATATATGTATATATTGTTATAGGTTCGTGAATCAACCAGTGGCCAAGTCTTGCTTCCCGACGAAGTAAAAATCTGTGAAAGTGAGTTATAGTCCCACTTTTAAAATCTAATATTTTTGGGATGAGAATACATGCAGGTTTTATAAATGATTTACAAAATAAACACAAGTACGTGAAACTACATTCTATGGTTGAATTATCGAAATCGAATATGCCCCTTTTTATTAAGTCTGGTAATCTAAGAATTAGGGAACAGACACCCTAATTGACGCGAATCCTAAAGATAGATCTATTGGGCCTAACAAACCCCATCCAAAGTACCGGATGCTTTAGTACTTTGAAATTTATATCATATCCGAAGGGTGTCCCGGAATGATGGGGATATTCTTATATATGCATCTTGTTAATGTCGGTTACCAGGTGTTCACCATATGAATGATTTTTATCTCTATGTATGGGATGTGTATTGAAATATGAAATCTTGTGGTCTATTGTTACGATTTGATATATATATAGGTTAAACCTATAACTCACCAACATTTTTGTTGACGTTTAAAGCATGTTTATTCTCAGGTGAATACTAAGAGCTTCCGCTGTTGCATACTAAAATAAGGACAAGATTTGGAGTCCATGTTTGTATGATATTGTGTAAAAACTGCATTCAAGAAACTGATTTCGATGTAACATATTTGTATTGTAAACCATTATGTAATGGTCGTGTGTAAACAGGATATTTTAGATTATCATTATTTGATAATCTACGTAAAGCTTTTTAAACCTTTATTTATGAAATAAAGGTTATGGTTTGTTTTAAAAATGAATGCAGTCTTTGAAAAATGTCTCATATAGAGGTCAAAACCTCGCAACGAAATCAATTAATATGGAACGTTTTTAATCAATAAGACCGGTACATTTTAGTTGGTATCCGAGCGTTGGTCTTAGAGAACCAGAAAAATTGCATTAGTGTGCCTTATCGAGTTTTTTAGGATGCATTAGTGAGTCTGGACTTCGACCGTGTTTTCTTTAAAAATGATTGCTTAACATTTTTGTTGGAAACTATATATTATTAACATGTATATGTTATGTGATATATTAATCTCTTAACATGTTTGATATTGTGTGATAGATTTCTACCTCTAGCATAAATCTCATTGACTCACCTAATAATTATGAAGAGTCGAATATATATTGGACTGATTCACAAGTTCCCGAAGAAGAACCGGAAGAAGAATCAGAACCGGAAGAAGAATCAGAACCGGAAGAGGAGGAACCGGAGGAGGAAATAGAACCGGTGGGGGAAATAATAAAACGGTTAAGTAAAAGAAAATCCTCAACCAACCGACCAAGGTTAATTATGGTCAATGGTGTTTCCGCCAAGGAAGAAAAATATTGGGAGGATTACCAATTCTCCGATGAATCGGATTCCGACGAGAATTCCGATGATGTTATAGAAATTACCCCAACTGAATTTAAAAAGGCAAAAGAAAATAATAAGGGAAAGGGCATAAAAATAGAGAAATCTAATTCCAACCCCGATGAACTTTATATGTATTGTCAAACCCCGAAGCCCTTAAGTTGTAACAATGACCCGGGAACCTCTAAACCACCAGGTTTTTCTAAACCGTTGTGGAAAACGACAGCTCGTATTAGGGGAACATCATATATCCCTAGAAACTTGGCAAAACGAACCAAAACCGAAGAAGAAGAAATGAGCGAGTCGGAATAAGATAGTTGTATTCGTGTGGTGTAATATATGTAATATAGTGTGCTTATGCTTTATGATATATGTAAAAATTGCTTGTATTAATAAGTATTTTTTTTTTATGAATCTAACTCTTGTCTATTTTACAGTATAAAAACACAAAATGGATAGACAACCCAATATTTTAATAGACCTACCCGGAGACATGATTGATGAAATCTTGTCTAGAGTCGGTCAGAATTCTTCGGCACAACTATTTACGGTGAAATCAGTTTGTAAGACATTCGAAGAACGTTCCAAGAATGTCTTGGTTTATAAGAGACTTTCGTTTGAAAGATGGGGGATATCACATTGGGAAACCCATAAGTTACGATGTGTTTACTTTGACGCATATATTGCGGGGAACCCAAATGCTATTTTACGCAACGGGTTAAGAAATTATTTTGACTCAATGTATCCGAATATAGAACTTCATGATTTAGAAAAAGCTGCTAACATGCAACATAAAGAAGCATGCTATGCTTACGGGTTAGTAATGTTCGCTTCTCACCAAAGTGAGAAAAAGAACATCGGGCTACAACTATTAAACAAAACGTTCCCACAAGTGACGGAGTCGGTAATTGGGGTAAGAAATGAGGTTTTTAGGTTATTACGAGACTGTTGGTCATTACGTAACCCTCGTCCCTTTGACGACGTTACAACACGCTGTCTTATCAACGGCCATAATGGTTATGTCCCACAAGACCAAGGATGGGAAGTAGTCCTAGTAAAACCAGAATGCATGACTTGTTTCTGGACGTATGAATTACGTGTCTTTATTGCCTTTGATGAACGACTTGTGTACTAGCTAGAATTATCTTCACAACTATCTTGTATCAAAGTTATTGTGTGCTATATTTCATGCTTTATGTAAAATAAGCGGTATTGTAAGTTTGTAAAATATTGTATAAAAGTTTGAACGCGAAATATTATTATAATCAGTTTTTCATATATAATTGTAGTAGTTGAATTGTATATTAGCTACTAAGTATGAACTTAACGGGTAGGTACTACCCGAATTTAAACTTATAAAATGCTAATATGAAGAAAAAGCTTTTATAAATGAGTTCATATTATGCTACGAAATACTATTAACTACTCTTAATATTCTGTATGATTAACTTGTTCCATTTGACTATTTTGAAGGAAATGGCACCGACTACTCGACACACCGTGAATATGAATGAAGAGGAATTCCGTACTTTTCTAGCTTCAAACATAGCCGTAGTACAGGCTGCGCTACATACCAACAATAACCTTGGATCTAGCAGTACAGGAAATCGCGTAGGATGCTCCTACAAAGAATTCACTGCCTGCAAACCTTTAGAATTTGATGGAACCGAAGGACCGATCGGATTGAAACGGTGGACCGAGAAGGTCGAATCGGTGTTTGCCATAAGTAAGTGTACTGAAGAGGACAAAGTGAAGTACGCTACGCATACCTTCACAGGTTCTGCATTAACATGGTGGAATACCTATCTAGAGCAAGTGGGACAAGATGATGCGTACGCACTACCGTGGTCAGCATTCAAGCACTTGATGAACGAGAAGTACCGTCCCAGAACCGAGGTCAATAAGCTCAAGACAGAACTTAGAGGGTTACGAACCCAAGGATTTGATATTACCACATACGAAAGACGATTCACAGAATTGTGCCTATTGTGTCCGGGAGCATTCAAAGATGAGGAAAAGAAGATCGACGCGTTTGTGAAAGGATTACCGAAAAGAATCCAAGAAGATATAAGTTCACATGAGCCCGCCTCCATACAACAGGCATGTAGAATAGCTCACAAACTAGTGAACCAGATTGAGGAAAGAATTAAAGAATAGACGGCTGAAGAGGCCAATGTGAAGCAAGTCAAAAGAAAGTGGGAGGAAAACGGTGATAAGAATCACCAATACAACAACAACAACAATTACAATAATAATCGCAACAATTGTCCCAACAATCGCAACATCAATCGCAACTACAACAAACGGCCCAACAACAACAACAACAACAACAACAACAACAACAACAACAACAACAACAATAACAACAGCAACTACAACAATCATCCCAACAACAATAACAACCGCAACAACAATAACAATCAGAAGCAGCTATGCCAAAGGTTTGAAAAGTATCACTCGGGGTTCTGCACCAAATTTTGCAACAAGTGTAAAAGAAATGGTCATAGCGTGGCGAAGTGTGAGGTCTACGGACCAGGGGTTAACAGAACGAAAGGAACAATTGGTGTCGGAACGAGTAATGGCGGAGCAAGTAGTGTCGGAGCAAGTTATGCCAATGTAGTTTGTTATAAATGTGGAAAACCGGGCCACATTATTAGAAATTGCCCGAACCAGGAGAACACGAATGGACAAGGCCACGGAAGAGTTTTCAATATTAATGCGGCAGAGGCACAGGAAGACCCGAAGCTTGTTACGGGTACGTTTCTTATTGACAATAAATCTGCTTACGTTTTATTTGATTCGGGTGCGGATAGAAGCTATATGAGTAGAGATTTTTGTGCTAAATTAAGTTGTCCATTGACCCCATTGGATAGTAAATTTTTACTCGAATTAGCAAACGGTAAATTAATTTCAGCAGATAATATATGCCGGAATCGAGAAATTAAACTTGGTAGCGAAATATTTAAGATTGATTTGATACCAGTAGAGTTAGGGAGTTTTGATGTAATAGTTGGCATGGACTGGCTGAAGAAGGTGAAAGCAGAGATCGTATGTTATAAAAATGCAATTCGCATTGTACGAGAAGAAGGAGAACCCTTAATGGTGAACGGAGAAAAGGGCAACATGAAGCTACATCTTATTAGTAATTTGAAGGCACAAAAACTAATAAGAAAAGGTTGCTATACTGTTCTAGCACATGTCGAGAAAGTACAAACCGAAGAAAAGAGCATCAATGATGTTCCCGTCGCAAAAGAATTTCCCGATGTATTTCCGAAAGAATTACCGGGACTACCTCCACATCAATCTGTTGAATTTCAAATAGATCTTGTACCAGGAGCTGCACCAATAGCTCGTGCTCCTTATAGACTCGCACCCAGCGAGATGAAAGAACTGCAAAGCCAACTGCAAGAACTATTAGAACGTGGTTTCATTCGACCAAGCACATCACCATGGGGAGCTTCTGTTTTGTTTTTCAAGAAGAAGGATGGTACATTTATGTTGTGTATTGACTACAGAGAGTTGAACAAACTTACCATCAAAAACCGTTATCCACTGCCGAGAATTGATGACTTATTTAATCAACTACAAGGCTCGTCAATTTATTCGAAGATCGATTTACGTTCTGGATATCATCAAATGCGAGTAAAGGGGGATGATATTCCAAAAACTGCTTTTAGGACGCGTTATGGTCATTACGAGTTTATGGTTATGCCGTTTGGATTGACTAACGCACCAGTTGTGTTCATGGACCTTATAAACCGAGTGTGTGGGCCATATCTTGACAAGTTTGTCATTGTTTTCATCGATGACATACTTATTTACTCAAAGAATGATCAAAAGCATGAAGAACATTTGAGAAAAGTGCTAGAAGTATTGAGGAAAGAAAAACTGTACGCTAAGTTTTCAAAGTGTGCATTTTGGTTGGAAGAAGTTCAATTCCTCGGTCACATAGTGAACAAAGAAGGTATCCAGGTAGACCCGGCAAAGATCGAAACCGTTGAAAAGTGGGAAACCCCAAAAACTCCGAAGCATATACGTCAATTTTTAGGATTGGCTGGTTACTACAGAAGATTCATCCAAGATTTCTCCAAAATAGCAAAACCCTTGACTGCATTAACGCATAAAGGGAAGAAATTTGAATGGAACGATGAACAAGAGAAGGTGTTTCAATTATTGAAGAAAAAGCTAACTACGGCACCTATATTGTCATTGCCTGAAGGGAATGATGATTTTGTGATTTATTGTGACGCATCAAAGCAAGGTCTCGGTTGTGTATTAATGCAACGGACGAAGGTGATTGCTTATGCGTCTAGACAATTGAAGATTCACGAGCAAAATTATACGACGCATGATTTGGAATTAGGTGCGGTTGTTTTTGCATTAAAGACTTGGAGGCACTACTTATATGGGGTCAAAAGTATTATATATACCGACCACAAAAGTCTTCAACACATATTTAATCAGAAACAACTGAATATGAGGCAGCGTAGGTGGATTGAATTGTTGAATAATTACGACTTTGAGATTCGTTACCACTCGGGGAAGGCAAATGTGGTAGCCGACGCCTTGAGCAGAAAGGACAGAGAACCCATTCGAGTAAAATCTATGAATATAATGATTCACACTAACCTTACTACTCAAATAAAGGAGGCGCAACAAGGAGTTTTAAAAGAGGGAAATTTAAAGGATGAAATACCCAAAGATCGGAGAAGCATCTTAATATTCGGGAAGACGGAACCCGGTATAGGGCTGAAAGAATTTGGGTACCAAAATTTGGAGATATGAGAGAAATGGTACTTAGAGAAGCTCATAAAACCAGATACTCAATATATCCTGGAACGGGGAAGATGTACAAGGATCTTAAGAAACATTTTTGGTGGCTAGGTATGAAATCCGATATTGCTAAATATGTAGGAGAATGTTTGACGTGTTCTAAGGTCAAAGCTGAACATCAGAAACCATCAGGTCTACTACAACAACCTGAAATCCCAGAATGGAAATGGGAAAACATTACCATGGATTTCATTACTAAATTGCCAAGGACTGCAAGTGGTTATGATACTATTTGGGTAATAGTTGATCGGCTCACCAAGTCAGCACACTTCCTGCCAATAAGAGAATATGACAAGATGGAGAAGTTAGCATGACTGTATTTGAAGGAAGTCGTCTCCAGACATGGAATACCAATCTCTATTATCTCTGATAGGGATGGCAGATTTATTTCAAGATTCTGGCAGACATTACAGCAAGCATTGGGAACTCGTCTAGACATGAGTACTGCCTATCATCCACAAACTGATGGGTAGAGCGAAAGGACGATACAAACAATTGAAGACATGCTACGAGCTTGTGTTATTGATTTTGGAAACAGTTGGGATCGACATCTACCGTTAGCAGAATTTTCCTACAACAACATCTACCATTCAAGCATTGAGATGGCTCCATTTGAAGCACTTTATGGTAGAAAGTGTAGATCTCCGATTTGTTGGAGTGAAGTGGGGGATAGATAGATTACGGGTCCGGAGATAATACAAGAAACTACTGAGAAAATCTTCCAAAATCAACAAAGATTGAAAACCGCCCAGAGTCGACAAAAAAGCTACGCGGACAGTAAAAGAAAAGATATAGAGTTTGAAATTGGAGAAATGGTCATGCTTAAGGTTTCACCATGGAAAGACGTTGTTCGATTTGGTAAACGGGGGAAACTAAATCCAAGGTACATTGGACCATTCAAGATTATAGATCGTGTCGGACCAGTAGCTTACCAACTGGAGCTACCTCAACAACTCGCGGCTGTACATAACACTTTCCACGTCTCAAATTTGAAGAAATGTTTTGCTAAAGAAGATCTCACTATTCCGTTGGACGAAATCCAAATCAATGAAAAACTTCAATTCATTGAAGAACCCGTCGAAATAATGGATCGTGAGGTTAAGAGACTTAAACAAAACAAGATACCGATTGTTAAGGTTCGATGGAATGCTCGTAGAGGACCCGAGTTCACCTGGGAGCGTGAACATCAGATGAAGAAGAAATACCCGCATTTATTTCCAGAAGATACGTCAACACCTCCAACTGCTTAAAATTTCGGGATGAAATTTATTTAACGGGTAGGTACTGTAGTGACCCGAACTTTTCCATGTTTATATATATATTAAATGAAATTGTTATTTACATGATTAAGTGTTTCCAACATGTTAAGCAATCAAACTTGTTAAGACTTGATTAATTTAAATAGGTTTCATATAGACAATTGACCACCCAAGTTGACCGGTGATTCACGAACGTTAAAACTTGTAAAAACTATACGATGACATATATATGGTTATATATATAGTTAACATGATTTTATTATAAGTATGTATCTCATTAGGTATTTTAACAATGAGTTATATACATAAAAATGAGACTATTAATTTAAGAAACTCGAAAACGATATATATAACGATTATCGTTATAACAACGTCTTACTAGGTACATATGAATCATATTAAGATATTGATACACTTGGTTAATTATGTTAAATGATAATTAAATATATTATTAAGTGTATTAACAATGAAATACATATGTAAAAATAAGACTACTAACTTAATGATTTTGAAACGAGACATATATGTAACGATTATCGTTGTAACGACATTTAACTGTATATATATCATACTAAGATATATTATATATCATAATATCATGATAATATAACAATTTAACATCTCATTTATTATAATAAATAATGGATTAACAACATTCAACAAGATCGTTAACCTAAAGGTTTCAAAACAACATTTACATGTAACGAATAACGATGACTTAACGACTCAGTTAAAATGTATATACATGTAGTGTTTTAATATGTATTCATACACTTTTGAAATACTTCAAGACACTTATCAAAATACTTCTACTTAACAAAAATTCTTACAATTACATCCTCGTTCAGTTTCATCAACAATTCTACTCGTATGCACCCGTATTCGTACTCGTACAATACACAGCTTTTAGATGTATGTACTATTGGTATATACAATCCAATGATCAGCTCTTAGCAGCCCATGTGAGTCACCTAACACATGTGGGAACCATCATTTGGCAACTAGCATGAAATATCTCATAAAATTACAAAAATATGAGTAATCATTCATGACTTATTTACATGAAAACAAAAATACATATCCTTTATATCTAATCCATACACCAACGACCAAAAACACCTACAAACACTTTCATTCTTCAATTTTCTTCATCTAATTGATCTCTCTAAAGTTCTATCTTCAAATTCTAAGTGTTCTTCATAAATTCCAAAAGTTCTAGTTTCATAAAATCAAGAATACTTCCAAGATTGCAAGTTTACTTCCAAGTTTTCTAAATCAATTCCAAGTAATCATCCAAGATCAAGAAACCTTTGTTACTTACAGTAGGTTATCTTTCTAATACAAGATAATAATCATATTCAAACTTTAATTCAATTTCTATAACTATAACAATCTTATTTCGAGTGGAAATCTTACTTGAAATTGTTTTCGTGTCATGATTCTGCTTCAAGAACTTTCAAGCCATCCAAGGATCCTTTGAAGCTAGATCTATTTTTCTCATTTCTAGTAGGTTTATCCAAGGAACTTGAGGTAGTAATGATGTTCATAACATCATTCGATTCATACATATAAAGCTATTTTATTCGAAGGTTTAAACTTGTAATCACTAGAACATAGTTTAGTTAATTCTAAACTTGTTCGCAAATAAAAGTTAATCCTTCTAACTTGACTTTTAAAATCAACTAAAGACATGTTCTATATCTATATGATATGCTAACTTAATGATTTAAAACCTGGAAACACGAAAAACACCGTAAAACCGGATTTACGCCGTCGTAGTAACACCGCGGGCTGTTTTGGGTTAGTTAATTAAAAACTATGATAAACTTTGATTTAAAAGTTGTTATTCTGGGAAAATGATTTTTATTATGAACATGAAACTATATCCAAAAATTATGGTTAAACTCAAAGTGGAAGTATGTTTTCTAAAATGGTCATCTTGACGTCGTTCTTTCGACTTAAATGACTACCTTTACAAAAATGACTTGTAACTTATTTTTCCGACTATAAACCTATACTTTTTCTGTCTAAATTCACAAAATAGAGTTCAATATCAAACCATAGCAATTTGATTCACTCAAAACGGATTTAAAATGAAGAAGTTATGGGTAAAACAAGATTGGATAATTTTTCTCATTTTAGCTACGTAAAAATTGGTAACAAATCTATTCCAACCATAACTTAATCAACTTGTATTGTATATTATGTAATCTTGAGATACCATAGACACGTATACAATGTTTCGACCTATCATGTCGACACATCTATATATATTTCGGAACAACCATAGATACTCTATATGTGAATGTTGGAGTTAGCTATACAGGGTTGAGGTTGATTCCAAAATATATATAGTTTGAGTTGTGATCAATACTGAGATACGTATACACTGGGTCGTGGATTGATTCAAGATAATATTTATCAATTTATTTCTGTACATCTAACTGTGGACAACTAGTTGTAGGTTACTAACGAGGACAGCTGACTTAATAAACTTAAAACATCAAAATATATTAAAAGTGTTGTAAATATATTTTGGACGTACTTTGATATATATGTATATATTGTTATAGGTTCGTGAATCAACCAGTGGCCAAGTCTTACTTCCCGACGAAGTAAAAATCTGTGAAAGTGAGTTATAGTCCCACTTTTAAAATCTAATATTTTTGGGATGAGAATACATGCAGGTTTTATAAATGATTTACAAAATAGACACAAGTACGTGAAACTACATTCTATGGTTGAATTATCGAAATCGAATATGCCCCTTTTTATTAAGTCTGGTAATCTAAGAATTAGGGAACATACACCCTAATTGACGCGAATCCTAAAGATAGATCTATTGGGCCTAACAAACCCCATACAAAGTACCGGATGCTTTAGTACTTCAAAATTTATATCATATCCGAAGGGTGTCCCGGAATGATGGGGATATTCTTATATATGCATCTTGTTAATGTCGGTTACCAGGTGTTCACCATATGAATGATTTTTATCTCTATGTATGGGATGTGTATTGAAATATGAAATCTTGTGGTCTATTGTTACGATTTGATATATATAGGTTAAACCTATAACTCACCAACATTTTTGTTGACGTTTAAAGCATGTTTATTCTCAGGTGAATACTAAGAGCTTCCGTTATTGCATACTAAAATAAGGACAAGATTTGGAGTCCATGTTTGTATGATATTGTGTAAAAACTGCATTCAAGAAACTGATTTCGATGTAACATATTTGTATTGTAAACCATTATGTAATGGTCGTGTGTAAACATGATATTTTAGATTATCATTATTTGATAATCTACGTAAAGCTTTTTAAACCTTTATTTATGAAATAAAGGTTATGGTTTGTTTTAAAAATGAATGCAGTCTTTGAAAAATGTCTCATATAGAGGTCAAAACCTCGCAACGAAATCAATTAATATGGAACGTTTTTAATCAATAAGAACGGGACATTTTAATAAACATGTGATGTGTTGATTCCATGTTGGTTACCATATACTGTATTATTACTATTTGAATACCAGATTTTGACTTGAGTCAAAAATTTTGTTTAGAACATCATGACCAACGGAAGATCAACACCGACCACAGCCCAAATCGAGGAAATGATCAATGAACGAGTCGCCGCAGCTTTAGCAGAAATGAACCCCCAAGCTCCACCGCCACCGATTATCCAGCCCATTCGTAATGGGTGTACATACAAAGAGTTTCAAAGCTGCAAACCCACAACTTTAGTGGAACGGAGGGGCCAGTTGGTCTCACTAGGTGGTTTGAGAAATTAGAATCTGTATTCCGAGTTAGCAACTGCTCAGAGGCAAACAAGACAAAATATGCCTCTTGTACACTGGCGGATGGCGTCCTCACTTGGTGGAACACAATGGCTCAAGCCAAGGGTATTGATGAGGCGTATGCCACGCCATGGGAAGAATTCAAAGCGGCCATGATTGAAGAGTATTGTCCGAGAACTGAGATACAAAAGATGGAGATTGAGTTTATGCAGTTGAAGGTTGTAGGAAACGATCTCGATGGGTACAATCGTAGGTATTTGGAACTAGCCCTGATGTGTCCTGCCATGGTCACCCCGGAATTCAAACGTATGGAGAGATACTTGTGGGGACTTCCTAAGTCCATTAAGGGAAATGTCACCTCGTCTAAGCCACCCAATGTCCCGAAAGCAATGCGCATGGCGCATACCTTAATGAACCAAATCATCATCGATGAACCGGAAAAGGTAAAATCCGAAGCGGGTAGTAGTGATAAGCGTAAGTGGGATAACAACAAGGGTAGAACCTATGATCAAAACCCGGCGAAGCGACATGAGGGTTTTAAGGGAAACAACAATGGTGGAAACCCCAATCCGAACACCAACTCAAACCCCAACTACAAGGGTACCCTACCGCAATGCAAGAGGTGCTACAAGCACTATACCGGGTATTGTAATGTTGTTTGTGAAAAATGCAAAAAGACCGGGCATATTGGCAGGGACTGCAAGATCACCACCATGACTGGGAATCCGACCCCCAATGGACCGAGAAAGTGTTATGAATGCGGACAAACGGGCCACTTCAAAAATGAGTATCCCAACAAGCGAAAGGACGGCGGACCACCGCGTGGACGAGCTTTCAATGTTAATGCAAGGGATGCTCGTGAGAACCCCGACTTGGTGACATGTATATTCACTATCAACAATCTATTAGCTTCTGTCCTATTTGATACTGGTGCCGATAGAAGTTATGTATGTAGACACTTTTGCGATAAGATAAATTGGTCGTTAGTTCCTTTAAAGGAGAGTATGCTTGTAGAGGTAGCCAATGGAAAACTTGAGAAAGTTGACCATATTAGTTGAGGAGCCATTATCAACATAGCTGGTGTGGATTTCGAGATTGACCTGATACCCATTAAGTTGGGAAGCTTTGATGTTATTGTCGGTATAGACTGGTTGACCAAGATAAGGGCTAACATTATCTGTGGAGATAAAGCTCTTCGTATACCACACGGAGACGACGAGCCACTGATCATTTACGGAGAGAGATGTACCTCGAAGCTGAACCTCATTAGTTGCGTGAAAGCGCAAAAGATCATGAAAAAAGGACGTCTTGCTGTGCTAGCACATGTGAAAACTGTGACGACCCGGAAATTTCCGACCAAATTTAAACTTAATCTTAATATGAACTCGACATGATAAGCAAAGTCTGTAATGTTGAGTCATGAAATTTTTGAACTGTTTAGATGGATTCATTTGACCTTTAACTAACCCCGACGATTCACGAACAATTGTTGTAAATAAATATGTATATATATATGTGAGTATTTGTAATAAATTTAAATTCTATAATATAATTTAAACATTAGAATTAAATATGTAAAATATGATAGAAAATAATTAATTATGAATATAGATAAATATATATATGATTTATATTAATAATTATTTGCAATGCATACAAATTATATAAATATTAAATAAATGTTATCATATAATATTATATTATATAAATGTAATATTAATATACTAAATGTAATTAAAAGTTAATTATAGATATTATCTTATTATTATTATACCAGTATTATTAATTAAATTATAATATGAAATTTGATACATATAATCTGTTATAGTTATTATTGTCATCATTGTTTACTACTACACCCTTCCAACTACTATTTCTATTTCAGTTTTCAACCCAAACCAAAAACCCATCTATTAATTTCTACTAATAAGACTATATATATTGCTATTTCAAATATAAGTAACTATTTAACTACTTAAGATGTATCCATGTTCAATCCCACCTATAAACTGTATCAATCAATTGTGGTATAGTTAATTTAATATGTAATTCAAATTTGATAACTAAATCCTTATGGAGTAAATCCAAGTATCTAACAATATGGTGGTCCCGTTTAAAATATGGAGTACGTACACACTAATAATTGGGTTTAAATAATAATTGTGTGCCAGTGGGTTTCCAAAACAAATGGGGTCACGCGTTTCAAGTGTATGGGGTCACAATTAAAATTCACGGGTCTAATGAATGGTAACATGGACATAAAGGAGATTTAAATATCTTGACTTCTACACAAGCATACATCCACTTGAATCATATTCTATATATTTATATATATATACAAAAACGACATACACATATGCATAATCACATTCACCTTTCTTCTTCTCCCATATCATCACCACAGCCTCCCATCGCCACCTTCTTAGCTGCCATTTTTTTTTTCTTCTGATGTTGTCGAAGTAAAGCAGTCCATACTGCATCTGTTTCTGTCCAAACAACTGACCCAAAACACCAACCTCCATCGTTGCAATACCACTACAAAAATCAAATTTGTTTGTTTCGACTTTTATTGTTATTTTTGCTTATTGACCCACATGACAAACTATACCAACTACAAGCAATTAAGTTGCTTTCTTGCCTTTTTCTCTTTCTTTACGTGACAAAACCATAAAATCACCCTCCTGTTCGCTATACAGCTGCTACTGCAGCAGGTATATTTCTATATATATATTTTTTTTTCTTTCTCTTGTTCGAGCCAAACCAAACAAAACGCCTTTTGTTTCTGTTTTAAACGATAATGAATAATTGTTGATGCTTCGAATAATGATAGTGAAGATACTACAGTACTTCTCTTTTATATTTATGTTCGAAACCAATGATCGCTACTATCGTATACTGCTGCAAACTGATTTTCTGTTTTAATCATAATCAAACCACCACAAAACTACCATCGTTTATTGCTGCAGCTGCGTTGTTCTTTTCTGATTCTGTTTACTATTACGGGGACGACAAGAATGAGTTGATAATGAAGGACGAGAATAATGATGTTAATGATGGCGATCTACTACTATGATGATGATCGTTGATGATGATTATGATTAAAGATCATAGTGTTACAATGACGATGATGTTAGGGTTTGTTAGATGTTGAAGATGATGAACAGCGATTTATAATGATGACTGTTATAGGTGATGATATCAATGAACGATAACACTGTAATTAGGTTATGCTGATGAAAAGGAACCGAAGTATATTTATGTTGCTGCTACCATCGTTATTCTTTTTGTTTACTGTGAACCAGACACTTCGATCTGTATTACTGAATGATGCAAATTGGGTTAGTCTAAACTGTTTTTGGAATCGGGCCTGCTGTAGGGAAAATGGACTTTTTGCTATTGGGCCATAAATTGATAATTGGGCTTGTGTAAATTTGGTTTTAGGCAAACTAGATTCGTACATGATAAATTATAATACCTGCGAATTATTACAAGAATATAACACGTAGTCTATTGGATTGGTGGAAGTTTGTGGAATGAGAGGTCACAGGTTCGAGTCTCATCTGGGCCAATTCTTTCCCAATTCTTTTTAGAAAAAGATTATGAAGGGTATACACTTATTATTATTATTATTATTATTATTATTATTATTATTATTATTATTATTATTATTATTATTATTATTATTATTATTATTATTATTAATATCATTAACATGATTTTTATATATATATTTATTATCATTATTTTGATTATCATTAATAATATTATTATTATCATGGTTATTATTATTATAATTATTTTATTATTAAGTATTATTAATATTATTATTATTATAAGATAACACAACTTTTTATTTATTATTATTAATATTATCGTACCAAATAACAATTAGTTACGTAAAACTATATTTAATACAACATACCAAAATAACAAGTATATTACTAATATTAATATATAAACTTATTATTATACGTTTTAATATATATGAATGATATAGGTTCGTGAATCCGAGGCCAACCCTATACTTGTTCAATGTCGTCATATGTATTTTTACTACAAAATACATTAGGTGAGTTCATTTGATTCCCTTTTACTCTTTACATTTTTGGGACTGAGAATACATGTGCTGTTTTTACAACTGCTTTATTAAATGCTTTTGAAATATATTTTGAACTGCGAATACATGAAATGCTTTTATAAATGTTTGACGAGGTAGACACAAGTAAAACATTCCTCGAATGAATTATGTGGACATGATAATTGCCACCGTTGAATTATGTGGACATGATAATTGCCACCGTTGAATTATGTGGACATGATAATTGCCACCGTTGAATTATGTGGACATGATAATTGCCACCGTTGAATTATGTGGACATGATAATTGCCACCCTTGAATTATGTGGACATGATAATTGCCACCAATTGATATGAATGTTAAGTATCGAGAGAATGATTTTTATACACAGGTTATGTGTATTAGTTTTTTGTACACGAGATATGTGTACGGTTACTAAGATTTATGAAAAAAGATTTCGTACACGAGAAAGGTGTACTGTATTTAAAAAATATCGCATGTACATTACAGGTGGGTATAGGATTCGGGCCCATTTGTACCATGCAACATTTAAATCTTGTGGTCTATCAAAATGATGAATTTTATTGATTTATGATAAACCTATGAACTCACCAACCTTTTGGTTGACACTTGAAAGCATGTTTATTCTCAGGTATGAAAGAAATCTTCCGCTGTGCATTTGCTCATATTACATGGAGTCGTTTATGACATATAGAGGTCAGAACCTCGCAATGGGACCAAATGTTGAAGAATTCGTCCAGATGGATTAGGACGGGGCATTTCAAAAACATTAGAAACCGAGGTGAAGAGTGTGAACAATGTTCGAATTGTGAATGAGTTTTTCGATGTCTTTCCGGAAGAATTGCCTGGATTACCGCCACCGAGAGCAGTAGAGTTTCAGATTGATTTAGTGCCAGGAGCTGCACCTGTAGCTCGCGCACCTTATCGACTCGCACCTTCCGAAATGCAGGAGTTGCAGAGCCAATTACAAGAACTGTTAGACCGTGGATTTATCCAACCAAGTTTCTCGCCTTGGGGCGCACCTGTTTTATTTGTGAAGAAGAAGGATGGATCCTTCCGTATGTGTATTGACTACCGCGAACTCAACAAATTGACGATCAAGAATCGGTATCCTCTTCCCCGTATTGACGATCTTTTTGATCAACTACAAGGATCGAGCGTTTACTCTAAGATCGATTTGCGATACGGTTATCACCAGTTGAGGGTGAAGGAAAGTGATGTGATGAAGACTGCATTCAGAACTCGTTATGGTCACTATGAGTTTCTCGTGATGCCATTCGGTTTAACCAACTCACCTGCCGTGTTCATGGACCTCATGAATCATGTCTGCAAGCCGTACCTGGATAAGTTCGTTATCGTCTTCATAGATAATATCCTCAACTACTCCAAAAGCGAAGAAGAACATGAACAACATCTTCGATTAGTGCTTGAACTCTTGCGACAAAAGCAACTTTATGCGAAATTCCCCAAGTGTCAATTTTGGTTGAAGGAATTCCAATTTCTGGGTCATGTTGTGAGCGACCAGGGTATCAAAGTTGATCCTGCCAAGATTGAAGCTATCAGCAAGTGGGAAATCCCTACTACTCCGATGCACATTCACCAATTTTTAGGCCTCGCCGGTTACTACCGAAGGTTTATTGAAGGTTTCTCTCTGCTTGCGCGTCCTTTGACCGCGCTGACTCACAAAGGGAAGAAGTTCATTTGGAAACCCGAACATGAAGCTGCATTTCAAACATTGAATAAGAACTTAACCACCGCACCTATCTTATCACTTCCTGAAGGCAGTGACAATTTCGTCGTTTATTGCGATGCTTCGAAAAGTGGTTTTGGTTGTGTATTGATGCAACGCACAAAGGTTATTGTAGTGACCCGAACTTTTCCATGTTTATATATATTAATTGAGATTGATATTTACATGATTAAATGTTTCCAACATGTTAAGCAATCAAACTTGTTAAGACTTGATTAATTGAAATATGTTTCATATAGACAATTGACCACCCAAGTTGACCGGTGATTCACGAACGTTAAAACTTGTAAAAACTATATGATGACATATATAAGGATATATATATAGTTAACATGATACTATGATAATTAAACATATCATTAAGTATATTAACAATGAACTACATATGTAAAAACAAGACTACTAACTTAATGATTTTTAAACGAGACATATATGTAACGATTATCGTTGTAAAGACATTTAATGTATATATATCATATTAAGAGATATTCATACATGATAATATCATGATAATATAATAATTTAAAATTTCATTTGATATTATAAACATTGGGTTAACAACATTTAACAAGATCGTTAACCTAAAGGTTTCAAAACAACACTTACATGTAACGACTAACGATGACTTAACGACTCAGTTAAAATGTATATACATGTAGTGTTTTAATATGTATTTATACAGTTTTGAAAGACTTCAATACACTTATCAAAATACTTCTACTTAACAAAAATGCTTACAATTACATCCTCGTTCAGTTTCATCAACAATTCTACTCGTATGCACCCGTATTCGTACTCGTACAATACACAGCTTTTAGATGTATGTACTATTGGTATATACACTACAATTATCAGCTCTTAGCAGCCCATGTGAGTCACCTAACACATGTGGGAACCATCATTTGGCAACTAGCATGAAATATCTCATAAAATTACAAAAATATGAGTAATCATTCATGACTTATTTACATGAAAACAAAATTACATATCCTTTATATCTAATCCATACACCAACGACCAAAAACACCTACAAACACTTTCATTCTTCAATTTTCTTCATCTAATTGATCTCTCTCAAGTTCTATCTTCAAGTTCTAAGTGTTCTTCATATATTCTACAAGTTCTTGTTACATAAAATCAAGAATACTTTCAAGTTTGCTAGCTCACTTCCAATCTTGTAAGGTGATCATCCAACCTCAAGAAATCTTTGTTTCTTACAGTAGGTTATCATTCTAATACAAGGTAATAATCATATTCAAACTTTGGTTCAATTTCTATAACTATAACAATCTTATTTCAAGTGATGATCTTACTTGAACTTGTTTTCGTGTCATGATTCTGCTTCAAGAACTTCGAGCCATCCAAGGATCCGTTGAAGCTAGATCCATTTTTCACTTTTCCAGTAGGTTTATCCAAGGAACTTAAGGTAGTAATGATGTTCATAACATCATTCGATTCATACATATAAAGCTATCTTATTCGAAGGTTTAAACTTGTAATCACTAGAACATAGTTTAGTTAATTCTAAACTTGTTCGCAAACAAAAGTTAATCCTTCTAACTTGACTTTTAAAATCAACTAAACACATGTTCTATATCTATATGATATTCTAACTTAATGATTTAAAACCTGGAAACACGAAAAACACCGTAAAACCGGATTTACGCCGTCGTAGTAACACCGCGGGCTGTTTTGGGTTAGTTAATTAAAAACTATGATAAACTTTGATTTAAAAGTTGTTATTCTGAGAAAATGATTTTTATTATGAACATGAAACTATATCCAAAAATTATGGTTAAACTCAAAGTGAAAGTATGTTTTCTAAAAGGGTCATCTAGACGTCGTTCTTTCGACTGAAATGACTACCTTTACAAAAACGACTTGTAACTTATTTTTCCGACTATAAACCTATACTTTTTCTGTTTAGATTCATAAAATGAGTTCAATATGAAACCATAGCAATTTTATTCACTCAAAACGGATTTAAAATGAAGAAGTTATGGGTAAAACAAGATTGGATAATTTTTCTCATTTTAGCTACGTGAAAATTGGTAACAAATCTATTCCAACCATAACTTAATCAACTTGTATTGTATATTATGTAATCTTGAGATACCATAGACACGTATACAACGTTTTGACCTATCATGCCGACACATCTATATATATTTCGGAACAACCATAGACACTCTATATGTGAATGTTGGAGTTAGCTATACAGGGTTGAGGTTGATTCCAAAATATATATAGTTTGAGTTGTGATCAATACTGAGATACGTATACACTGGGTCGTGGTTTGATTCAAGATAATATTTATCGATTTGTTTCTGTACATCTAACTGTGGACAACTAGTTGTAGGTTACTAACGAGGACAGCTGACTTAATAAACTTAAAACATCAAAATATATTAAAAGTGTTGTAAATATATTTTGAACATACTTTGATATATATGTATATATTGTTATAGGTTCGTGAATCAACCAGTGGTCAAGTCTTACTTCCCGACGAAGTAAAAATCTGTGAAAGTGAGTTATAGTCCCACTTTTAAAATCTAATATTTTTGGGATGAGAATACATGCAGGTTTTATAAATGATTTACAAAATAGACACAAGTACGTGAAACTACATTCTATGGTTGAATTATCGAAATCGAATATGCCCCTTTTTATTAAGTCTAGTAATCTAAGAATTAGGGAACAGACACCCTAATTGACGCGAATCCTAAAGATAGATCTATTGGGCCTAACAAACCCCATTCAAAGTACCAGATGCTTTAGTACTTCGAAATTTATATCATATCCGAAGGGTGTCCCGGAATGATGGGGATATTCTTATATATGAATCTTGTTAATGTCGGTTACCAGGTGTTCACCATATGAATGATTTTTATCTCTATGTATGGGATGTGTATTGAAATGTGAAATCTTGTGGTCTATTATTATGATTTGATATATATAGGTTAAACCTATAACTCACCAACATTTTTGTTGACGTTTTAAGCATGTTTATTCTCAGGTGATTATTAAGAGCTTCCGCTATCGCATACATAAATAAGGACGAGATTTAGAGTCCATGCTTGTATGATATTGTGTAAAAACAGCATTCAAGAAACTTATTTTGTTGTAACATATTTGTATTGTAAACCATTATGTAATGGTCGTGTGTAAACAGGATATTTTAGATTATCATTATTTGATAATCTACGTAAAGCTTTTTAAACCTTTATTGATGAAATAAAGGTTATGGTTTGTTTTAAAATGAATGCAGTCTTTGAAAAACGTCTCATATAGAGGTCAAAACCTCGCAACGAAATCAATTAATATGGAACGTTTTTAATCAATAAGAACGGGACATTTCAGTTGGTATCCGAGCGTTGGTCTTAGAGAACCTGAAATTTGCATTAGTGTGTCTTATCGAGTTTGTTAGGATGCATTAGTGAGTCTGGACTTCGACCGTGTTTTCTTTAAAAATGATTGCTTAACATTTTTGTTGGAAACTATATATTATTAACATGTATATATTATGTGATATATTAATCTCTTAACATGTTTGATATTGTGTGATAGATGTCTACCTCTAGCACAAATCCCATTGACTCACCTAATAATAACGAAGAGTCAAATATATATTGGACTGATTCACAAGTTCTCGAAGAGGAACCGGAAGAAGAGTCGGAACCGGAAGAAGAATCGGAACCAGAAGAAGAATCAGAACCGGAAGAGGAGGAACCGGAGGAGGAAATAGAACCGGTGGGGGAAATAATAAAACGGTTAAGTAAAAGAAAATCCTCAACCAACCGACCAAGGTTAATTATGGTCAATGGTGTTTCCGCCAAGGAAGCAAAATAATGGGAGGATTACCAATTCTCCGATGAATCGGATTCCGACGAGAATTCCGAGGATGTTATAGAAATTACCCCAACTGAACTTAAAAAGGCAAAAGAAAACAATAAAGGAAAGGGCATAAAAATAGAGAAATCTAATTCCAACCCCGATGAACTTTATATGTATCGTCAACCCCCGAAGTCCTTAAGTTGTAACAATGACCCGGGAACCTCTAAACCACCAGGTTTTTCTAAACCAATGTGGAAAACGACGGCTCGTATTAGGGGAACATCATATATCCCTAGAAACTTGGCAAAACGAACCAAAACCGAAGAAGAAGAAACAAGTGAGTCGGAATAAGATAGTTGTATTCGTGTGGTGTAATATATGTAATATAGTGTGCTTATGCTTTATGATATATGTAAAAATTGCTTGTATTAATAAGTATTTTTTTTATGAATCTAACTCTTGTCTATTTTACAGTATAAAAACACAAAATGGATAGACAACCCAATATTTTAAGAGACCTACCCGGAGACATGATTGATGAAATCTTGTCTAGAGTCGGTCAGAATTCTTCGGCACAACTATTTAAGGCGAGATCAGTTTGTAAGACATTCGAAGAATGTTCCAAGAATGCCTTGGTTTATAAAAGGCTTTCGTTCGAAAGATGGGGGATATCACATTGGGAAATCCATAAGTTACGATGTGTTTACTTTGACGCATATATTGCGGGGAACCCAAATGCTATTTTACGCAATGGGTTAAGAAATTATTTTGACTCAATATATCCGAATATTGGACTTCGTGATTTAGAAAAAGCGGATAACATGCAACATAAAGAAGCATGTTATGCTTACGGATTAGTAATGTTCGCTTCTCACTAAAGTGAGAACAAGAACATCGGGCTACAACTATTAAACAAAACGTTCCCACAAGTGACGGAGTCGGTAATTGGGGTAAGAAATGAGGTTTTTAGATTGTTACGGGACTGTTGGACATTACGTAACCCTCGTCCCTTTGACGACGTTACAACACGCTGTCTTATCAACGGCCATAACAGTTATGTTCCACAAGACCAAGGATGGGAAGTAATCCTAGTAAAACCAGAATGCATGACTTGTTTCTGGACGTATGAATTACGTGTCTTTATTGCCTTTGCTGAACGACTTGTGTACTAGCTAGAATTATCTTCACAACCATCTTGTATCAAATTTATTGTGTGCTATATTTCATGCTATATGTAAAATAAGCGGTATTGTAAGTTTGTAAAATATTGTGTAAAAGTTTGAACGCGAAATATTATTATAATCAGTTTTTCATATAGAATTGTAGTAGTTGAATTGTATATTGGCTACTAAGTATGAACTTAACGGGTATGTACTACCCGAATTTAAACTTATAAAATGCTAATATGAAGAAAAAGCTTTTATAAATGAGTTCATATTATGCTACGAAATACTATTAACTACTCTTAATATTCTGTATGATTAACTTGTTCCATTTGACTATTTTGAAGGAAATGGCACCGACTACTCGACACACCGTGAATATGAATAAAGAGGAATTCCGTACTTTTCTAGCTTCAAACATATCCGCAGTACAGGCTGCGCTACATACCAACAATAACCTTGGATCTAGCAGTACAGGAAATCGTGTAGGATGCACCTACAAAGAATTCACTGCCTGCAAACCTTTGGAATTTGATGGAACCGAAGGACCGATCGGATTGAAACGGTGGACCGAGAAGGTCGAATCGGTGTTTGCCATAAGTAAGTGTACTGAAGAGGACAAAGTGAAGTACGCTACGCATACCTTCACAGGTTCTGCGTTAACATGGTGGAATACCTATCTAGAGCAAGTGGGACAAGACGATGCGTACGCACTACCGTGGTCAGCATTCAAGCACTTGATGAACGAGAAGTACCGTCCCAGAACCGAGGTCAATAAGCTCAAGACAGAACTTAGAGGGTTACGAACCCAAGGATTTGATATTACCACGTACGAAAGACGATTCACAGAATTGTGCCTATTGTGTCCGGGAGCATTCGAAGATGAGGAAGAGAAGATCGACGCGTTTGTGAAAGGATTACCAGAAAGAATCCAAGAAGATATAAGTTCACACGAGCCCGCCTCCATACAACAGGCATGTAGAATGGCTCACAAACTAGTGAACCAGATTGAAGAAAGAATTAAAGAACAGACTGCTGAAGAGGCCAATGTGAAGCAAGTCAAAAGAAAGTGGGAGGAAAACGGTGATAAGAATCACCAATACAACAACAACAGCAATCACAACAATAATCGCAACAATTATCCCAACAATCGCAACATCAATCGTAACTACAACAAACGGCCCAACAACAACAACAACAACAATAGCAACTACAACAATCATCCCAACAACAATAATAACCACAACAACAACAACAATCAGAAGCAGCTATGCCAAAGGTGTGAAAAGTATCACTCGGGGTTCTGCACCAAATTTTGCAACAAGTGTAAAAGAAATGGTCATAGCGCGGTGAAGTGTGAGGTCTACGGACCAGGGGTTAATAGAACGAAAGGAACAAATGGTGTCGGAACGAGTAATGGCGGAGCAAGTAGTGTCGGAGCAAGTTATGCCAATGTAGTTTGTAATAAATGTGGAAAACCGGGCCACATTATTAGAAATTGCCCGAACCAGGAGAACACGAATGGACAAGGCCGCGGAAGAGTTTTCAATATTAATGCGGTAGAGGCACAGGAAGACCCGGAGCTTGTTACGGGTACGTTTCTTATTGACAATAAATCTGCTTACGTTTTATTTGATTTTGGTGCGGATAGAAGCTATATGAGTAGAGATTTTTGTGCTAAATTAAGTTGTCCATTGACGCCTTTGGATAGTAAATTTTTACTCGAATTAGCAAATGGTAAATTAATTTCAGCAGATAATATATGTCGGAATCGAGAAATTAAACTGGTTAGCGAAACATTTAAGATTGATTTGATACCAGTAGAGTTAGGGAGTTTTGATGTGATAATCGGTATGGACTGGTTGAAAGAAGTGAAAGCAGAGTTCGTTTGTTACAAAAATGCAATTCGCATTATACGAGAAAAAGGAAAACCCTTAATGGTGTACGGAGAAAAGGGCAACACGAAGCTACATCTTATTAGTAATTTGAAGGCACAAAAACTAATAAGAAAAGGTTGCTATGCTATACTAGCACACGTCGAGAAAGTACAAACTGAAGAAAAGAGCATCAATGATGTTCCCATTGCAAAAGAATTTCCCGATGTATTTCCGAAAGAATTACCGGGATTACCCCCACATCGATCCGTTGAATTTCAAATAGATCTTGTACCAGGAGCTGCACCAATAGCTCGTGCTCCTTACAGACTCGCACCCAGCGAGATGAAAGAACTGCAAAGCCAATTACAAGAACTTTTAGAGCGTGGTTTCATTCGACCAAGCACATCACCGTGGGGAGCTCCTGTTTTGTTTGTCAAGAAGAAAGATGGTACATTCAGGTTGTGTATCGACTACCGAGAGTTAAACAAACTTACCATCAAGAACCGCTACCCATTACCGAGAATCGACGACTTATTTGATCAACTACAAGGCTCGTCTGTTTATTCAAAGATTGACTTACGTTCCGGGTATCATCAAATGCGGGTGAAAGAAGATGATATTCCAAAGACTGCTTTCACAACACGTTACGGTCATTACGAGTTTATGGTCATGCCGTTTGGTTTAACTAATGCACCAGCTGTGTTCATGGACCTTATGAACCGAGTGTGTGGACCATACCTTGACAAGTTTGTCATTGTTTTCATTGATGACATACTTATTTACTCAAAGAATGACCAAGAACACGGTGAACATTTGAGAAAGGTGTTAGAAGTATTGAGGAAGGAAGAATTGTACGCTAAGTTTTCAAAGTGTGCATTTTGGTTGGAAGAAGTTCAATTCCTCGGTCACATAGTGAACAAAGAAGGTATTAAGGTGGATCCGGCAAAGATAGAAACTGTTGAAAAGTGGGAAACCCCGAAAACTCCGAAACACATACGCCAGTTTTTAGGACTAGCTGGTTACTACAGAAGGTTCATCCAAGACTTTTCCAGAATAGCAAAACTCTTAACTGCATTAACGCATAAAGAGAAGAAATTTGAATGGAATGATGAACAAGAGAAAGCGTTTCAGTTATTGAAAAAAAAGCTAACTACGGCACCTATATTGTCATTGCCTGAAGGGAATGATGATTTTGTGATTTATTGTGACGCATCAAAGCAAGGTCTTGGTTGTGTATTAATGCAACGAACGAAGGTGATTGCTTATGCGTCTAGACAATTGAAGATTCACGAACAAAATTATACGACGCATGATTTGGAATTAGGCGCGGTTGTTTTTGCATTAAAGACTTGGAGGCACTACTTATATGGGGTCAAAAGTATTATATATACCGACCACAAAAGTGTTCAACACATATTTAATCAGAAACAACTGAATATGAGGCAGCGTAGGTGGATTGAATTATTGAATGATTACGACTTTGAGATTCGTTACCACCCGGGGAAGGCAAATGTGGTAGCCGATGTCTTGAGCAGGAAGGACAGAGAACCCATTCGAGTAAAATCTATGAATATAATGATTCATAATAACCTTACTACTCAAATAAAGGAGGCGCAACAAGGAGTTTTAAAAGAGGGAAATTTAATGGATGAAATACCCAAAGGATCGGAGAAGCATCTTAATATTCGGGAAGATGGAACCCGGTATAGGGCTGAAAGGATTTGGGTACCAAAATTTGGAGATATGAGAGAAACGGTACTTAGAGAAGCTCATAAAACCAGATACTCAATACATCCTGGAACGGGAAAGATGTACAATGATCTCAAGAAACATTTTTGGTGGCCGGGTATGAAAGCCGATGTTGCTAAATACGTAGGAGAATGTTTGACGTGTTCTAAGGTCAAAGCTGAGCATCAGAAACCATCAGGTCTATTTCAACAACCCGAAATCCCTGAATGGAAATGGGAAAACATTACCATGGATTTCATCACTAAATTTCCAAGGACTGCAAGTGGTTTTGATACTATTTAGGTAATAGTTGATCGTCTCACCAAATCAGCACATTTCCTGCCAATAAGAGAAGATGACAAGATGGAGAAGTTAGCACGACTGTATTTGAAGGAAGTCGTCTCCAGACATGGAATACCAATCTCTATTATCTCTGCTAGGGATGGCAGATTTATTTCAAGATTCTGGCAGACATTACAGCAAGCATTAGGAACTCGTCTAGATATGAGTACTGCCTATCATCCACAAACTGATGGGCAGAGCGAAAGGACGATACAAATGCTTGAAGACATGCTACGAGCATGTGTTATTGATTTCGGAAACAGTTGGGATCGACATCTACCGTTAGCAGAATTTTCCTACAACAACAGCTACCATTCAAGCATTGAGATGGCGCCTTTTGAAGCACTTTATGGTAGAAAGTGCAGGTCTCCGATTTGTTGGAGTGAAGTGGGGGATAGACAGATTACGGGTCCGGAGATTATACAAGAAACTATCGAGAAGATCATCCAAATTCAACAACGGTTGAAAACCGCCCAAAGTCGACAAAAGAGCTACGCTGACATTAAAAGAAAAGATATAGAATTTGAAATTGGAGAGATGGTCATGCTTAAAGTTGCACCTTGGAAAGGCGTTGTTCGATTTGGTAAAAGAGGGAAATTAAATTCAAGGTATATTGGACCATTCAAGATTATTGATCGTGTCGGACCAGTAGCTTACCGACTTGAGTTACCTCAACAACTCGCGGCTGTACATAACACTTTCCACGTCTCGAATTTGAAGAAATGTTTTGCTAAAGAAGATCTCACTATTCCGTTAGATGAAATCCAAATCAACGAAAAACTTCAATTCATCGAAGAACCCGTCGAACTAATGGATCGTGAGGTTAAAAGACTTAAGCAAAACAAGATACCAATTGTTAAGGTTTGATGGAATGCTCGTAGAGGACCCGAGTTCACCTGGGAGCATGAAGATCAGATGAAGAAGAAATACCCGCATCTATTTCCAGAAGAATCGTCAACACCTTCTACAGCTTAAAATTTCGGGACGAAATTTATTTAACGGGTAGGTACTGTAGTGACCCGAACTTTTCTGTGTTTATATATATTAATTGAGATTGATATTTACATGATTAAATGTTTCCAACATGTTAAGCAATCAAACTTGTTAAGACTTGATTAATTGAAATATGTTTCATATAGACAATTGACCACCCAAGTTGACCGGTGATTCACGAACGTTAAAACTTGTAAAAACTATATGATGACATATATATGGATATATATATAGTTAACATGATACTATGATAAGTAAACATATCATTAAGTATATTAACAATGAACTACATATGTAAAAACAAGACTACTAACTTAATGATTTTTAAACGAGACATATATGTAACGATTATCGTTGTAAAGACATTTAATGTATATATATCATATTAAGAGATATTCATACATGATAATATCATGATAATATAATAATTTAAAATCTCATTTGATATTATAAACATTGGGTTAACAACATTTAACAAGATCGTTAACCTAAAGGTTTCAAAACAACACTTACATGTAACGACTAACGATGACTTAACGACTCAGTTAAAATGTATATACATGTAGTGTTTTAATATGTATTTATACACTTTTGAAAGACTTCAATACACTTATCAAAATACTTCTACTTAACAAAAATGCTTACAATTACATCCTCGTTCAGTTTCATCAACAATTCTACTCGTATGCACCCGTATTCGTACTCGGACAATACACAGCTTTTAGATGTATGTACTATTGGTATATACACTACAATGATCAGCTCTTAGCAGCCCATGTGAGTCACCTAACACATGTGGAAACCATCATTTGGCAACTAGCATTAAATATCTCATAAAATTACAAAAATATGAGTAATCATTCATGACTTATTTACATGAAAACAAAATTACATATCCTTTATATCTAATCCATACACCAACGACCAAAAACACCTACAAACACTTTTATTCTTCAATTTTCTTCATCTAATTGATCTCTCTCAAGTTCTATCTTCAAGTTCTAAGTGTTCTTCATATATTCTACAAGTTCTAGTTACATAAAATCAAGAATACTTTCAAGTTTGCTAGCTCACTTCCAATCTTGTAAGGTGATCATCCAACCTCAAGAAATCTTTGTTTCTTACAGTAGGTTATCATTCTAATACAAGGTAATAATCATATTCAAACTTTGGTTCAATTTCTATAACTATAACAATCTTATTTCAAGTGATGATCTTACTTGAACTTGTTTTCGTGTCATGATTCTGCTTCAAGAACTTCGAGCCATCCAAGGATCCGTTGAAGCTAGATCCATTTTTCTCTTTTCCAGTAGGTTTATCCAAGGAACTTAAGGTAGTAATGATGTTCATAACATCATTCGATTCATACATATAAAGCTATCTTATTCGAAGGTTTAAACTTGTAATCACTAGAACATAGTTTAGTTAATTCTAAACTTGTTCGCAAACAAAAGTTAATCCTTCTAACTTGACTTTTAAAATCAACTAAACACATGTTCTATATCTATATGATATTCTAACTTAATGATTTAAAACCTGGAAACACGAAAAACACCGTAAAACCGGATTTACGCCGTCGTAGTAACACCGCGGGCTGTTTTGGGTTAGTTAATTAAAAACTATGATAAACTTTGATTTAAAAGTTGTTATTCTGAGAAAATGATTTTTATTATGAACATGAAACTATATCCAAAAATTATGGTTAAACTCAAAGTGGAAGTATGTTTTCTAAAATGGTCATCTAGACGTCGTTTTTCGACTGAAATGACTACCTTTACAAAAACGACTTGTAACTTATTTTTCCAACTATAAACCTATACTTTTTCTGTTTAGATTCATAAAATAGAGTTCAATATGAAACCATAGCAATTTGATTCACTCAAAACGGATTTAAAATGAAGAAGTTATGGGTAAAACAAGATTGGATAATTTTTCTCATTTTAGCTACGTGAAAATTGGTAACAAATCTATTCCAACCATAACTTAATCAACTTGTATTGTATATTATGTAATCTTGAGATACCATAGACACGTATACAACGTTTCGACCTATCATGTCGACACATCTATATATATTTCGGAACAACCATAGACACTCTATATGTGAATGTTGGAGTTAGCTATACAGGGTTGAGGTTGATTCCAAAATATATATAGTTTGAGTTGTGATCAATACTGAGATACGTATACACTGGGTCGTGGATTGATTCAAGATAATATTTATCGATTTATTTCTGTACATCTAACTGTGGACAACTAGTTGTAGGTTACTAATGAAGACAGCTGACTTAATAAACTTAAAACATCAAAATATATTAAAAGTGTTGTAAATATATTTTGAACATACTTTGATATATATGTATATATTGTTATAGGTTCGTGAATCAACCAGTGGTCAAGTCTTACTTCCCGACGAAGTAAAAATCTGTGAAAGTGAGTTATAGTCCCACTTTTAAAATCTAATATTTTTGGGATGAGAATACATGCAGGTTTTATAAATGATTTACAAAATAGACACAAGTACGTGAAACTACATTCTATGGTTGAATTATCGAAATCGAATATGCCCCTTTTTATTAAGTCTAGTAATCTAAGAATTAGGGAACAGACACCCTAATTGACGCGAATCCTAAAGATAGATCTATTGGGCCTAACAAACCCCATCCAAAGTACCGGATGTGTGATGACCCGAAATTTTTTGACTTATTTAAACCAATTCTCTATACGATTTATTATTTTAACACGTTAAACAAAGTCTGTTAGATTGAGTCTCAAAATTTTAGAACTGTTACATATATACAATTACCTTTGACTACTCTCGACAATTCATGAACAATTATATGTATGTATATATATATATGTACAAGTAAAAACGACTTTCCTACAGTAAAAATTACTGTGCTACAGTAAAACACTATTTGCTACAGTAAACACTATTTGCTACAATAAACACTATTTGCTACAGTAAACACTATTTGCTACAGTAAACACTATTTGATGTCGACGAACTAGCAAACAAAAACAGAAAAGGCGGCCATGCGATCGCATGGCAAAAACACTGAAAACTCATGCGATCGCATGAGCTACAGTAAATCGAAAAGTATTATAAAAGGTCAGTTTTGCTCGACGAAATATTTCATAAATATATATGTACGTAAATTTTATAATTATAATTATAATTATAATTTTAATTTTAAGTTTAATAATAATAAAGTATATTCGAGGGTATTTTTAATTCGGGTTTCAAACCGTTTTAAAATAAGGAAATATTGGGTATTGTTCGGGGTATTGTTCTTGAATCCAAGACCAACCATACAGTCGTCTACCATCATTACGTCTACGCAATTTGCCTACAATATTGAATCGCAATATTGAACTGTGAGTTATAGTCTCCCTTTTTAAATACTTTAAATATTTTTGGGCTGAGAATACATGCAATTTATTTTAAACGCAATAAGACACAAGTACATACAAAATTCTACACTGAGTTAAACCGAAAATCCCTTAGCTTTGGTAACTAGTAGCTGCCAGTACATAGGATATGGACTGGTGGGCGCGAATAATTGTATATGGATCCATAGGGCTTGACATCCCCGTCCGAGCTAGAGCGCTAGCCTTTTAACGGACGTATGTTATTTGAGTTTAAGACACGTTGGTTTGCGCGTATTAAAACGAATGGGGTAATTATCACTATAGCGTTAAGTTTAGTTACCAGGGTGCTCTGTTACGTAGAATCTATTGATAAACTTTTGATGAAATCTTGTGGTCTATCTTTATATATGTTTATGACTCGAGCAATTAAACCTATAACTCACCAACATCCGTGTTGACTTTTTAGCATGTTTTATTCTCAGGTCCTTAGAATGCTTCCGCTGTGATGTGCTTGTTGCCTGCATGGAGTCTCTCATGCTTTGTACAAAGTTTATTGCATTCAAAATAAAACTGCGTTGTGTAATAAATAATTGGACTGTGATGTCAACCTGTAAATTAAAGACTTATGTATTTTGAGGTTTTGCTTATACCTAAGCACTCGCCCACATGTTTATAACTTTCTATGTTTAGAAAGTCACTTATTTTAATGAATGCAATATTTTATCAAAACGTATCATATAGAGGTCAAAACCTCACTGTGGAATCAATGATTAACGTGCCGCATCAATAGCGATTTTGACGGGTCGTTACAGGATGCTTTAGTACTTCGAAATTTATATCATATCCGAAGGGTGTCCCGGAATGATGGGGATATTCTTATATATGCATCTTGTTAATGTCGGTTACCAGGTGTTCACCATATGAATGATTTTTATCTCTATGTATGGGATGTGTATTGAAATGTGAAATCTTGTGGTCTATTATTATGATTTGATATATATAGGTTAAACCTATAACTCACCAACATTTTTGTTGACGTTTTAAGCATGTTTATTCTCAGGTGATTATTAAGAGCTTCCGCTGTCGCATACTTAAATAAGGACGAGATTTAGAGTCCATGCTTGTATGATATTGTGTAAAAACAGCATTCAAGAAACTTATTTTGTTGTAACATATTTGTATTGTAAACCATTATGTAATGGTCGTGTGTAAACAGGATATTTTAGATTATCATTATTTGATAATCTACGTAAAGCTTTTTAAACCTTTATTGATGAAATAAAGGTTATGGTTTGTTTTAAAATGAATGCAGTCTTTGAAAAACGTCTCATATAGAGGTCAAAACCTCGCAACGAAATCAATTAATATGGAACGTTTTTAATCAATAAGAACGGGACATTTCAGTTATCGCTTACGCCTCCCGTCAACTGAAGATTCATGAATGAAATTATACAACACACGATCTTGAACTTGGAGCTGTTGTCTTTGCGCTCAAATTGTGAAGACACTATCTTTATGGAACTAAGAGCACTATCTTCACCGACCACAAAAGCCTCCAGCACATCTTTGATCAGAAACAACAGAATATGAGACAGTGTCGATGGATCGAGATGCTGAATGACTATGATTGTGAACTTCGTTATCATCCTGGTAAGGCAAATGTTGTAGCCGATGCCTTGAGCCGAAAGGAGAGGATGACACCTCTTCGTGTTCGGGAACTGAACATCACCATTCATTCGAATCTCAACAGCCAGATCAGAGTAGCCCAAGATGAGGCTCTTAAGGAGGAGAATATATCTCATGAACATTTGAACATTCTCGTCTCTCAATTCGAGGTTAAGGAGACTGGACTCCGATGCTATGCTGGAAGAATTTGGGTACCTCTTTATGGAGATCTATGGAACCTTATACTAGATGAAGCCCACAAGTCGAGATATTTGATTCATCCTAGAGCGGGCAAAATGTACCACGATCTTAAGGAACAGTATTGGTAGCCCAATCTTAAGAAGGACGTCGCAACTTATGTTGGTAAGTGTTTGACTTGTTCGAAAGTTAAGGCCGAACATCAGAGGCCCTCTGGATTGCTTCAACAACCGGAAATCCCACAATGGAAGTGGGAAAGGATCACAATGGATTTCATCACCAAGCTACCAAAAACGGTAGGCGGATACGATACCATTTGGGTTATCGTTGACCGTCTTACCAAATCTGAACACTTCTTAGCCATGAAGGAAACTGATACGATGGAGAGACTCGCTCAACTATACATCAAAGAGGTTGTATCTCGGCATGGTGTACCTTTGTCGATCATCTCAGATCGCGATCCCCGTTTTGCTTCTAGATTATGGCATTCTTTGCAAGAAGCCATGGGAACTCGTCTCGACATGAGTGCTGCTTATCACCCACAGACCGACGGGCAAAGTGAACGAACGATTCAAACCTTGGAAGACATGTTGCGTGCATGTGTTATTGATTTCAGAAAAGCCTGGGAAAGACATTTGCCACTCGCCGAATTTTCTTACAACAACAGTTATCACTCGAGTATTAATGCCGCACCTTTTGAAGCGTTATATGGCCGCAAGTGCCGATCTCTTATTTGTTGGGCCGAAGTAGGCGAAACGCAAATCACTGGACCCGAGATAGTCCATGAAACAACAGAAAAGATTGCTCAAATTCAAGCGAGACTTAAGACTACCCGTGATCATCAAAAGAGTTATGCCGACCTCAAACGTAAGGACTTTGAATTCAACGTGGGTGACCGTGTAATGTTGAAGGTTGCACCTTGGAAAGGTGTGATTCATTTTGGAAAGCGCGAAAAGTTAAACCCGCGATACATTGGTCCTTTTGAAATCTTGGAGCGTGTTGGACCCGTTGCTTACCGTCTGGATCTTCCAACACAATTAAGCTCAGTTCATCCTACCTTCCATGTATCAAACTTGAAGAAGTGTCTTGCTGCACCCGAACTTATCATACCACTGGAAGAACTTACGATTGATGATAAACTCCACTTCGTGGAAGAGCCTGTTGAAATTATGGACCGTGAGGTCAAAACTTTGAAACGCAACAAGATTCCGATCGTCCGAGTACGATGGAATGCAAAACGAGGACCTGAGTTTACCTGGGAACGAGAGGACTAAATGATGCAGAAGTATCCTCACCTATTCCCGACTCCTCCATCTACCTTAGCTTAAAATTTCGGGACGAAATTTTCTTTAACAGGGGAGTAATGTAACGACCCTGGTTTTTCCACCTTTAATTAATAATGTTTATTATTAATGCTTACGTGTTAATGAATGTATTTCTATACATTTACTTGTTATCGTACTTGACTTTACATGCCCGACACGTCTTTGTGACACACGAACTTTACACGAATAATATTTTTGAATATTATTTACATTCATGATTAATTTTTATTAATCATTTTTGATTAACTAAGGTTCCTAGTTAATTACTTGGGCTTTTATTGGATTTATTTGTTAATTACTTGAACTTGGGCTTTTATTAATGTCAATGGACTTAGAAGCCCACCCTACTTATCTTAATGGACTAATTAGCCCAACAATATGTTAATGATGCTTTAAGGCTTAATCAAGATTAATTAGTAAAGGAATCCAGTTACTTGTATCTTTACACCAATTTCCCATACCCATTTAACTTTATTACCATTTCTAGCCTTCACCACCTCTCCATGTATGGAAACAAGCTTGTGACCATCCCCTTTTGGAACCCATGGCTGACGGTTTTGTAGTGGGTAAAGGGATGGTTCACTTTTTTTTTTTTTTTTTTTTTTTTGTAACTCATATCTACTAGTATACACTTGTAAACTTCATTCATTTCACACACACAATTTACTTGCTCTCATTTCCTCTCAACTTTTCTCTCATTTTGTGAGTTCTTTTCAAGACTTCCTCTCTTCTTTTCCTTGTTAAAAACCGTAACATACATACATATCATCATCATTTGCTTGTTTGTTTACTTGTCATTGTTGTTGTTTGTTACTTGTTCTTAGTTGTTGTTTACTTACTAAGTTGTAAGAATCAAACTCTCTAGTTTATTCTTCATATCATCTTGTTTATTCAAGAACATAAAGAACCTAGGAGAATCAAGTTTATGTTTTGATTCTTCCATAAAACTTGTTAAAGAAAGTTCATGAGTTTATAATCATACTTGTGTTCATGAAGTAAACTTAAAGTTTACTTTCTTAAAGATCAAAGCCTTGGCTTGAATCTTTAAAAGTATGAACAACCATGAACTTATTACTTGTAGATTTAACGTATTTCTTCATTTTATGTACTTTAAAGTTGTGATTTGGTCAAGTGTTACTAGTTAATCTTAATCTCATATTTCTTGAAACTAAAAGTTAACTTTGTAAGTTCAAGAACATGGAAGTATAACTTTCTAGTTATAACTTCATATACTTGTGTTAGATCTAAGTTTCTATAGCTTATGGTCTTCTTAATTTGTTGTAAATAAGAGCTTGTAAGCTTACATACACTTTACAAGATGAGAATCTAAGTTTCATAACTTATGGTTTCATTAAAGTAAAGATTCAAGTGTTATGACTTAGGATTTAACTTAGTAACTTTAGATCTAGACTTTTGGGTCTTGGATCTTCAAGATCTAACTAAGAACTATGTTCTACAACTTAAGATCTTGATTATTTAGTTTACTTTCAAGTTTGTAGCTTAATATTACTTTTAGAGTTCATGTATGTGTCGGATCTAAGACCTTGATGTAACTTTGGTTCATCAAACTACTTGCAACACTTAATTGAGTTGTGCTACTTATCTTAGACTTACACTTGTGTTATGATGGTAAAAACTTGGTAAAAATAATGTAAACACATCAACGAGTTGTACACTTGAAGCTATGTGCATCAAGGATGAGAACCGTGATGAACATCAAGCACCAAGAACCCACCGGAACACACTGTTTACTGTTTTCTGGAACTTATCAGAATACCTGGGCTACTGTAAAGTTAATTTTCAGTTATCTCTGTTTGAATAGATAATTTTTCGTTTAAGACTCGTCTTAATCCGAGTTACGGTTTAGGATCTATGGCCCTCCGAACGTCACTATGTCCTTTTAATGTTGTGCTGAAAATTCTGACCTACTCGCACTTAAACCGTCGCCACGGTCAAACGAAGACGAGTTTAGTTCCTGAATTTTTACAGCAACTAAAGGACTCATATGCGGATCCATGGCCACTGGTCTCACCTCATTTCAGTTTGTATAGAGGCCGTGACGACTGACCGAAGTCAGCCTTTGTTTTAAACTCTTTTCTAGAATGAAACATACTTTATACTTTTGTTTGATGATGAATGATGATAACCCTTTAGACCTAATTTACATACATTTAAACCTATTGGGACGAATTACTGACTTAGTAACTTTTGACTTAGGTTGAGTACTTTCCGGACCTACATACTTGCTTACTTTCCCGAGTCAACTTTACTACTACTTTTTCACTGTGAGTTATAGCATCCCTTTTTACTTTAACTATTTTGGGAACTGAGAATACATGCGCATTTTACGTTTTACATACTAGGCACGAGTACTTAAACTTTATATATGTGTGGGTTATACAACGGCATAAACTTTCCCCTTAGCTCGGTAACGTTTAGTCATTGGTCTTTGAACCGGTGAACGCGAATCTTAGATATGGATCCATAGGGTTTGATATATCCACTCGGGCTAGTAGCGCTAGCATTTAACGGGTGTTTAATACTTCGTAAATATACGCACTCGCCAAGTGTACTATCAGGGGGTTATAAACGTTAAGTTAGTTACCAAGTACCCACGGTTATACATATACTTTATCATACTGTTTTGAAACGCTGTTTGCAGCACTAAAATCTCGTGGCCTACATTACATTACTGTTATACTTAAACTATAGCTCACCAACCTTTGTGTTGACGTTTTTAAGCATGTTTTTCTCAGGTGCTTAAGGTTGCTTGCTTCCGCTGTTGTACTAGTCTTGCTGATTAGCCACCCGCTGCCTTGTTAGAGTTGTTACCGCATGAAACATTTTATCTTGCATTCAAACTTTATTACTGTTGAACAATGATTTGTAACGACCTAAGGGTCACGTACTATTATTACTTGCTTCCGTTCGTAGAAGCATACTTTTGGTTGTAAAACAATTGACATTGGTTATAACGTCACCTTTTATCATGAATGCAAACTTGTTTTGAAAATGCATATAGTGTTTGACCTTGTAATGATCCTGTTGTTGAAGGTGGTTAAGGGTAGTTGTATTGTGGCACGTGGACATAAAAGGGGAACTCTTTATATGGTTGAAGTGTTTGATGAAGACACGGTGGTTGCTACGGTGAATGTTGAATCCAAATCAACTCTATGGCACCGAAGGCTCGGGCATATGAGTGAAAAAGGTATGAAGATGCTCGTTTCGAGTGGGAGGATTCCGAATTTAAAAAGGGTAGAACTTGGGTTTTGCGAACCATGTGTCTATGGGAAGCAAAAGAATGTGACTTTTGGGAAATCGGGGAATGCACCTAAATTGGAGAAATTGGAGCTTGTTCATACGGATGTATTTGGTCCAACGAATGTAGAATCACATGGAGGTTCTCGCTATTATGTCACCTTCATTGACGACTCCACTCGAAAGGTATGGGTTTATTTTCTTAAAGCTAAATATGATGTATTTAATACATTTGTGAAGTGGAAAGCTATGGTAGAAAATGAGACTAAGTTGAAGGTCAAGTGCTTGAAGTCGGATAATGGAGGAGAATATGGTAGTCTTGAGTTTAAAGACCATTGTGCAAAGCTCGGTATTAGAATGTTGAAAATGGTACCGGAGACACCGCAACACAATGGGGTCACCGAACGTATGAATCATAAGTTAAATGAAAGGGCAAAGAGTATGAGACTACATTCCGGTTTGCCTAAAATGTTTTGGGCGGATGCGGTTAACACGATGGCTTATTTGATAAATAGGGGACCCTCAACACCGTTGGGTTTCCGAATTCCCGAGGAAGAATGGCAAGGTAAGAAGGTGAGTTATGGTCACCTTAGGATCTTTGGGTGTAATGCATATGTAAAGACCAAAGATGCGGATAGAGAAAAGCTTGAAGCTAAGTCAAAGAAGTGTATTTTCGCAGGCTACGGGTCGGATGAAATGGGCTATCGTTGTTGGGATAACGAGGCTAGAAAAGTAATTCATTCTCGCGATGTTACTTTTGATGAAGATTTGGCCTATGGCAAACCGGAAACGGGGAGTCCTAAACCGGGTCATGTTACTTTTGATGATGTTTCTATTGATGATCTTGCAGGTTCTAGTAGGAGTACGAGAAACAATGAATTGCCAATGAACGGTGAGGCATCGGAAAATGCTAATGATGGGGATGGTTTTAAGAAAGCGGTGATGATTCCGAATATAGTGCGAGTTCTAGTGATGAGGAGGACACAGATGAAACCGGTCCAACCATTCCAGTTGCTCCTATACTAAGACGCTCGACTGAAGTGCCCAAACCTAATCCTAGGTATTCTCCATCAGCAAACTACTTGCTCTATACCGAGAATGGTGAACCCGAAAGTTACTTTGAGGCAAGGAAGATAAAAGAATCCATACAATGGGAGCTTGCCATGAAAGAAGAGATGTGGTCACTTGAGAAGAATAAAACTTGGTCACTAGTGAAGTTACCTCATGATAAAAGGGCGTTGCAAAGTAAATGGGTGTATCGAATCAAGAATGAGTTGGATGGCAAGAAAAGGTACAAGGCTCGTTTGGTAGTCAAAGGCTTTCAACAAAAGGAAGGGGTTGACTACAAAAAGATATTTTCACCAGTAGTTAAAATGACTACTATCCGTTTGGTACTTTCTATGGTTGCATCCGAAGACTTACATCTAGAGCAACTAGATGTGAAGACTGCATTCTTGCATGGTGATCTTGTTAAAGAGATCTACATGAGGCAACCCGAGGGCTTTGAGGTAAAGGGTAAAGAGAAGTGGGTTTGTAAGCTAAAGAAAAGTTTGTATGGATTAAAGCAAGCACCTCGGCAATGGTACTTGAAGTTTGATGATTTTTTGAAGAAGATTGGTTTCTTAAGATGTGAAGCGGATCACTGTTGCTACTTGAAGAAACTCAAGTCTTCTTATATAATCTTATTGTTGTATGTTGATGACATGTTACTTGCAGGTTCCAACATGTGCGAAATTAACAAGTTGAAGGGATTACTTTCCCGTGAATTCGAGATGAAAGATCTTGGTGGTGCTAGGCAAATACTTGGCATGAGTATTGTGCGTGATCGTGTGAAAGGTACTCTATACTTGTCTCAATCCAAATATATTGAGAAAGTAGTAGAGAGGTTTAATATGGAGAATTCAAAGGCTCGTTCTATGCCTTTGGGTAGCACGATTAAGTTATCGAAAAGTCAATCACCAAAGACGGTAAAAGACAAAACAGATATGGAAAAAGTTACATATGCATCGGCCGTGGGTAGTATTATGTATGTCATGGTTTGTACAAGACCCGATATTGCTCAAGCAGTGGGAGTTGTAAGTCGTTATATGTCTAATCCGGGGAGGGAAGCGGTCAAATGGTTGCTTCGTTATTTGAAAGGTACTTCTAATATGGGATTGTGTTTCTTCAAAAACAATCTCATACTTAGGGGTTATGCGGATGCTGATTTGGGTGGATGTGATGATTCGGGGAAAAGCACTACGGGTTATGTTTTCACAATAGGGAAGACGGCGGTTAGTTGGATGTCTCGACTACAAAAGAGTGTTGCTTTATCAACCACCGAAGCCGAATATATAGCTATTGCAGAAGCTTCTAAAGAGCTTGTTTGGTTGAAAAACTTCTTAGGTGAGTTGGGTAAAAGACAAGACTATTGCGTCTTGAATTGTGATAATCAAAGTGCGGTTCATCTTGGGAAGAATCCGGTGTTTCATAGTCGTACGAAACACATCAAGATAAGGTATCATTTTATTCGACAACATATAAATGATGGTACTTTATTATTGGAGAAAATCCTTGGTACGAAGAATCCTGCTGATATGTTTACTAAGGTTGTTACGACAGAGAAATTGAGGTTTTGCATGACCTCAATTGGTCTTCTAATAAATTGATGAGAGAAGACCCAACTAGAGAATTAAAGAGTTAATGTTTCAATTCTAACAAGTAGTGTTGAAGACCTTGTATCGAAAGTCTGCTCATCCGAAGTATGTGTTGAGTGTGCGTGTCCCAAATGGAGTTTGGCGGTATAATGGTGGTTTAACGTTCTTGGTTAGATCGTTGATATTTTGGGTTTTCGAAGGTTGGGTTTGTTCAAAGTCTCCAAGTGGGAGATTGTTGGAGATATGGAGAACTTTAAACAATTAGATTAGAGGGAAGATTCCAGGAAACTCACACGAAGCTTCCACGAAGTTGTTAGGAAACTCACATGTAGCTTACACGAAGTTGTTAGGAAACTCACATGTAGCTTCCACGAAGTTGTGAGGAAATTCACATGTAGCTTTCACGAAGCTGTCAAGAAACTCACATGAAGCTTCAAGGAATTGTTTTAGCTTACTCCTTAAACCATTCTATAAATAGACCCTCTTGTAACTCATTGTAAACACACCAAAAATATTCAGTAAATACATTCTCTAGTTGGTCCGTGGACTAAAGCAATCACAGTGATTGCATATAACCACGTTATCTCTTGTGTCGATTTACATTTCTTGCATTTATAATCTTTCGTTCATTAAGTGGGTTAGTAATCTTGTAGAATTACTATCGGTGAGTGATCTTGCTGAATCACTTGCGTTGTTTTGAGTCATAATATCCTTACAGCAGGAACAAGTATCATCCCACTAGAGAGTCGGAAATCCATGCCAAGAGGGAGACTTGTACTTGCGCCCATATTAGCATATGACGGCCCCGACTTCTAAGATAAAAGGGTACTACTAAGTTACTAGCTCATTTCGTGAATAGTGTATCTTTACACGCTATGTAGATGAATGGTACCTTGTTTTTCAAATTGGTAGTTTTGTTGTACTTTTGACCCGCCAACTCAATTTAGTCAAACACATTAGGCTATTACCCTCAACTATGCCATCACCATAACAAGCTTGTCAAGATGATCTTACAAAGCCTTCCAAAAAAATAAAAAATAAAAAAAAAATGATCGTACAAAGACTCAATGATACAGTCACCTCGCAATCAAACTTAACGATTCTATTTAACCAATACTAGAGGGACTAAATCATTCATTTTACTGCCTTCTTATCCATTACATATAGACATACATTGTAAAAATACTCTTCGGGTGGTGAGGGTAAGGGTCACGAAATAATCCGGTTAGACCACGTAAATCAGAGTAAAAATACTCCTCTCCGTTATATATACATATACATAATACATAATACATTGGGATAATTAAGCCTTTGGTAGGAAATGACCACATAAAAACTCTGGAGGTTATAAAAAGATATCGCGCGCAGTCAGTTAAGTAGTATGTGGCTTAATTAACAGTAAGAGTGAGTCTATATAGGAACAACAATGCATACCTTCATTCTTAATGATGATGCATGCCTATTGCTGTTAAAACATGTAAAAGAAATTAAAAAAAGTTGAGTATGTAATTGTTAGGAAAACTTCTATTTCTTACAAAATTGTTATCAGTTACATATCATTCATCATACTTATGAAGTTAACTATTTCAAAATTTTCTGTAGCAAAATATAGCTCTGATGTAACATTGTTGGTCATAGATGGTGTATTATATCTACCAACGATACGTACGTACCCACAACTCCAACAACTAATCCAATCATCACAACGAACCCAACGATCACCAGCTCAATACCATTTTTCTTGTAAATACCTGAAATCTTCAAGTAACACAAACAAGGTATTGTAATTGAACCTGTGGCACTTAATAACGCTCCCACAAGTGACATCAAATATCCAAAGAAAGGGATAGACAGGGCTACAATTACAGTGCTTATCAGCAAGATTGTTCTAACTATGGAGTTAAATAACTTTTTGTTGCAAGAAGATTGAAAGTGAGTTTCGATAGTGTTGACAATTGGTGTTAGCATTAACGCGTATTTAGCTATTGGTGTAACAAGAGTGGTGCATATGGCCACTCTTGAACTAATATGATGAGTTGGAAGGTTTAAGGTGATTTGTGACTCTGCCTTTGAACCAAACATAAGGTAACCAATAATTGCCATCAATGAATAAGTAACCGTACACAGGGCAAAACATATGAACAAGACCTGCAAATGTGAAGCAAAAAGTAAGTTTTTAGTAATAAAATAATGGAGACCGAATATTTAAAGTTTAAAATTTAAGGCACAAATATGTCAAACTTTTACAATGGCGATTTTAGAATCAAAAATTAAAGTGTCCTAATGTGGGCTAATTATAGGTCTGTTGTTGTACAAGCTCTTAATTCAGTGAGTACAACTGATGTTTCTTTGTCACTTAATTCAGTAAGTAAAATTGATGCTTTTGTCACTTAATTCAGTAAGTAAAATTGATGCGTTTATCACTTAATTTAAAAATTGATTTGTTTCTAGGAGACAAAATCAGACACCCCTTCCTCCACATAGGCAAATGTAAACACTGTCAAATTTAGAAAAAAGTAAACTGTGGCTGTTTACTTCCAAAAAACAATTACTAACATGCATTAAGTGCATCAATTAATTTGTATAAGACGCGTTTACCTTTGAGAATTGACGTTGATTTCTCATGGAAGTATAGAGGGTAGGGAAAACAGGATGAGCGCAATAACAGAACGTATACAAGCTAATAGCTGATGGTAGTCCATTCCAGTTTATGACTTTACCCTTTTCATGAAAACCGATATGATCAAATGCACCAGCCCAAAAGATTGAGCCTAAAATGAGCATGGAAGCTAGAACTCCACTAGCGGATATATAAGACAGAACACTCATGCTATTAAAACAACTTGTTGGGAGCAAAATGAATGCAACAAGGATAAGAAATCCATGTTTTAGACCAATACGAGTGCCACTAATGTCAAAACTCACGTGCGGGAATAAGTTACTCAGATTATCACTTTCTAGGATTAGAAAACCTGTTGCGACTAAGTAGAACTCTACGTTCATAGTGATTGATACAATCATTCTCCCTGTTTTCCCAAATGCTCGATCTCCAATATCGGGATAGCTTCTTATTGTTGGATCAGCATCCATACATCTTTTGATTAATAATCCTGTGTAAAAAGTTGAGCTAGCAATAATGAAAAGGAGTATTAAGCTTAACCACCCTCCTGATGCTAATGCATATGGAATTGAGAGTATTCCAACTCCTGTGAATCACATTAAATAGAAGATGTCAGCATCTTTTGAATTAGATTCCTATAAAGTATTGATTGATTGATTGCATATGGGCTTTAGTGAAATGGAGAAATGTTTTGGTTCAAGACTTAACCATCAAGATAGTCTGACCTATTAAAATTTTTACGAGAGGTTTCAGGTTCAAACTTTCAAAGAAAGGGTCGGAAATGGTTACGAGAGAATCTGATTAGGACACATACATCATAATAAAAAACACTCCCTCCTAGCTAGACTGAACATGGATATCTTATTTATTTGGTAGATCATGAATTCATGTCATAAAGGAAGATTGAAAATAGATTTTTACACGATAATGTTTTTTCGATAATCTTTTTTTTTTAACGGCAATTTATAGATTTCATTTTTTTTTCTTACAAATGTATCTTTGAATGTTTGTAGATTTGGAATGGGGTCTCATTATGCATATTTGGTTATTTAATAGTTTTGGAGATTTGTTAATAAATTGGTTTGTTAATATAAAATGATGAAAATAGATAATTTAATAATGGAGATGAAGATATCTGTCACCTGAAAGAGAATTGAGACAATTAAAACAAGTACTAATGAATGATGCATTGTTTATGTTGTTGGTGTATTCTTCTTGTCCTTGTTCCACATCTCCACTGTTAAGCACTAGTGGTATTGTAAGAGAGTAATTTTCCTGGTTTTTGGCCTCCATTATTAACTGTTTTTCTCACATAAACAATGAGAATTAGTTGTATATTTATTGCTAAATTAAGTAATGTTTTATTGCTTTAAATAAACAGTTTACCGGGATATTGGGTGGGACATTCCACATTCTCCAGGCATCTTCTATTTTACACATTATCAATCAAAATTATTAATTTCATACTTTTAATCTTTTAAAATTAGTTTATATATATTTATATTTATATTATTTCAATTTTAATTCAATTTACGTACTCACTATCTAATTAAAGGTTTCTTAAACAGATAATGTTTTCTCTATTTAAGTTATCTAGAATGTACGTGAATTGTTAAATATATGTACACATAACATCTAAACTATATGTTATTAATATCCTTCCTCCAATAAAAATTGGAGTAACATAAGTAATATTAAAATTACCTAAGTTATGTATTATTGTTATAGCTAGGATAAGTAAATTTGATTACATAACTACGTTAACCTGTTATTAATTTTAATGTGCACCCTGTTATAATATATAAATATATATATATATAAATGGATAGTCAATTATTGATACACAAAAGTAATATTATTGTATTACCTAAACTTGTGATATTTTTGCTATAAATAGCCATGAATGCAAGCATTAAACTTGCACCATTTCTCACACTTACAAAGTGTTTCTTTCTTTCTCTCCATTATCATCTTTGTTCTTACACTTCATTATTAGTATTCTTAATCAAGAATCAAATCACTAAAGGTAGTTATAAGCCTACTGAATTATAACATCAAGAATCAAACCACTAAAGGTAGTTATAAGCCTACTGAATTATAACACGTTATCAGCACGATAATCTTAATACTAATTATGGTTGGCTCTGCCACCTAAATGATATATGGTCGGTTATACCACCTGAATAATATATGGTCGACACTGTCGTCTAATTATCATTTATGTTACTAACATTTATATTTCAATTATCTAACATTTATATGGCCGACACTGTCGCCTAATTATCATTTATGTTACTAACATTTATATTTCTATTATCTAACATTTATATGGCCGACACTGTCGCCTAATTATCATTTATGTTTACTAATATTTATATTTATGTTATATAACATTTATTAATGATTACTTACATATGGTCGACACTGTCACCTACTTATCATTTATGTTATATTAAATTTATGTTTAATGTTTATATACTTATGAATATAAAGTGACTATAATTTATCATGATGTTTGTTTTAATAGAAAATGTCGAATCTGGAAAAGCTTAAATTTACTCCTTTAGAATCAACTGGAAACAACTACATGCCATGGGTTATAAAAGTAAAAATGCATCTTAAATCAATGGGCGTTCTTGAAGCCATAAATGAAAACAACAATTGTTCTGAAAAAGAACAAGCAACGGCATGTTGCTTTATTCATCAACATATTGATGAATGCTTACAAAATAATTATGTGACTGTAGAAGATCCCCATGTTTTATGGGAAGGTCTCAAAAGCAGATTCAATAATCAAAGAGAAATTTTACTTCCAGCTGCTATGGAACAATGGAGAACATTAAGGTTCCAAGACTTTAAGAAAGTAAATGAATATAGCTCAGCTCTGTATAATACATGTTCACAACTTAAATTCTGTGGACATGAAATAAGTGATGCGGACATGATGGAGAAAACTTTCTCCACAATGAATGCTGCAAACATCACAGTGCAAAGAAATTTGAGAATGCTAAAGTTCAAAACATATCCTGAACTTAATTCATATCTCTTAGTTGCAGAGCAAAATGATGAGCTATTAATGAAAAATCAGCAATCCCGTCCTACTGGTACACTTGCAATCCCTGAAGCAAATACTGCAAATAATTATAAACAGGGACAAGGACGCGGGCAAGGTCGTGGTTATAATAACCATCACCATCATCATGCCAAAAGCCATAACTATGGTAGAAACCATCCTTATGGTAATGGTAATGGGCGAGGACGTGGTCGTGGTCGTGGTCGTGGTGGTCAAAGAAATAATAATCCACGAAAATATAAATATCAACCACAAAACAAGCTCACTAAACAAGATGTTGAAGAAAATTCTTCTAAAAATTCTGAAGAATCTTGCTACAGATGTGGTAGAATGGGCCACTGGGCTAATACTTGCCGAACATCTAAACATCTTGTTAAGATGTATCAGGATTCGCTGAAAGATAAAGAAAAGGAAGTAAACTTTGTGGATAACGTCGATCCAACAGTCACTGAGAAACCATCTGATTTATATGAAGATTTCTTGAATGTTTAAGTTGTGTGTCTTTCGAAAAATAAACGATTTAATATCGTCTGTCTTTGTCATTATGTTTGCTAAATGTTTCAGTACTATCTATTTGCATGTAAAATATTGTGTAATATTAATGTACTCACTATTTATTTCTTATATATGAAGTTCAATATGAATTTTGCTGGAATACAACATCAATCAAGTGGTGGAGATCTCTGTATAGCAGACAGTGGAACTACACATACTATACTTAAATCCGAGAAATATTTTATTGATCTAAAACCAACGGAAGGAACTATACATACAATATCAGGACCTGCTAACTTGATAAAAGGGATAGGAAAGGCAAATTTCATACTACCAAATGGTACAAAATTTTTAATAAATGATGCCTTATTTTCTCCCAAGTCAAGTAGAAATTTATTGAGTTTTTCCGACATATACCTTAACGGGTATGATTATCAGTCAGTGACAACAAAAAATGAGAAATATTTAAGTATCACTGACAAGAGTCATGTGGTTGAAAAACTGCCAAGACTTAGTTCTGGATTACATTATACACATATAAATGTACCAGAAATACATATGGTAGTTAACGAAAAATATATTGATCCTGGTGTATTCAGTTTATGGCATAACAGATTAGGCCATCCAGGATCAACAATGATGAAAAGGATTATTGAATGTACTCATGGACATCCACTAAAGGATAGAAAAATCCATCATGATACAATGGTTCCATGTACATCTTGCTCTCTTGGAAAATTGATAACTAGACCCTCACCACTTAAGGTTGAGAAAGAATCACCAATGTTTCTTGAAAGAATTCAAGGTGATATATGTGGACCAATTCATCCACCATGTGGACCATTTAGATATTTCATGGTTCTAATAGACGCATCTAGCAGATGGTCTCATGTTTGTCTGTTATCAAGCCGTAATGTGGCATTTGCAAAATTTCTTGCCCAAATTATTAAATTGAGAGCTCATTTTCCTGATTACACCATTAAAAGGGTGAGACTTGATAATGCTGGTGAATTTACATCTCAAGCATTTAATGACTATTGCATGTCTATAGGAATTGTTGTTGAACATTCTGTTGCTCATGTGCATACACAAAATGGTTTAGCCGAGTCATTGATTAAACGTTTACAGTTAATTGCTAGACCATTGATAATGAGAACAAAACTCCCTGTATCTATATGGGGTCATGCAATTTTACATGCTGCTGCATTGATTCGCATCAGACCAAGTGCAAGTCATAAATATTCCCCCCTACAACTTGCTTTTGGTCAAGAGCCAAATATTTCCCATCTTAGAACATTTGGTTGTGCAGTGTATGTTCCAATTGCGACACCACAACGTACAAAAATGGGTCCTCAAAGGAGGTTGGGAATATATGTTGGATATGAAACATCTTCAATATTAAGGTATATTGAACCTATGACAGGTGACGTTTTTACAGCACGTTTTGCTGATTGTCATTTTAATGAAACATTGTTCCCTAGATTAGGGGGAGAAATGAAAAATAAAGAAAATGATGTTTCATGGTGTGAACCTCAATTAAAGTATCTTGATCCTCGCACAAAAGAATGCGAGACAGAAGTTCAAAAGATAATGCATATACAAGAACTTGCAAATCAATTGCCTGATGCATTTACAGATACAAAAACGGTGACAAAATCATATATACCAGCAGTAAATACTCCAGCTCGAATTGAAATTCCAAAAGCTGGCAATAACGTCACTCATGAATCTTTGCCACGTCAGAAACGTGGAAGACCAATTGGTTCAAAGGATAAAAATCCTCGAAAAAGAAAATCAGCTGATAATGAAGTAAAAGAAAGTGTTCAAGAAGAACCACAAATCAGTACTCCTACTGCAGAGGAGATTGATGATGTCAATACAGAAATTGCAATCAATTATGCATATTCAAAAATATTATGGAACCGAAATGAAATGAAAAATATTGATGAGAAATTTTCATTTAATGTTGCATATGACATCATGAATAATGATGATGATCCAGAACCAACATCTATGGTTGAATGTCAAAATAGACATGATTGGGCTCAATGAAAAGAAGCAATACGAGCTGAATTAGAATCACTCAATAAAAGAAAAGTTTTCGGATCCATCATTCTCACTCCTAAAGATGTGAAACCTGTAGGATACAGATGGATTTTTGTCCGAAAAAGAAATGAGAAAAATGAAGTTACAAGGTATAAAGCTAGACTTGTAGCTCAAGGTTTTTCTCAAAGACTGGGAATTGATTATGAAGAAACTTATTCCCCTGTTATGGATGCAATTACTTTTAGGTACTTAATCAGCCTGGCAGTTTCTAAAAATTTAGAAATGCATCTCATGGATGTTGTGACTGCTTACCTATATGGATCACTTGATAGTGATATATATATGAAGATACCTGAAGGATTTAAGGTACTAGAAGCATCAAATGCAAAACCCAAAGAAATGTATTCGATTAAATTACAAAGATCTTTTTATGGGTTAAAACAATCGGGACGTATGTGGTATAACCGATTAAGTGATTACTTGATAAGCAAAGGATATACAAATAACCTTACTTGCCCTTGTGTTTTCATTAAGAAAACAACATCCGGATATGTGATCATAGCTGTTTATGTTGATGATCTTAACATCATAGGTACAAATAAAGAGATCTATGAAGCCATTCAACTTCTAAAGAAAGAATTTGAAATGAAAGATCTCGGAAAAACCAAGTATTGCCTTGGTTTACAAATTGAGCATATGCCTAATGGTTTACTTGTACATCAAACAACATATACTGAAAAGATTTTGAAACGTTTCAATATGGACCAGGCAAAACCATTAAGTACTCCTATGGTTGTTAGATCACTCAATGTTGAAACTGATCCATTTCGTCCATGTGAAGATCATGAAGATATTCTTGGACCAGAAGTACCATATCTTAGTGCAATTGGAGCTCTTATGTATCTTACAAATTGTACAAGACCTGACATTTCTTTTGCAGTTAATTTGTTGGCAAGGTTCAGCTCTGCTCCTACCAAAAGACACTGGAATGGGATCAAACACATATTTCGATACCTTCGAGGAACTACTGATTTAGGATTATTTTATTCTAACGAATCAAAACAAGATTTGGTTGGTTATGCTGATGCAGGTTATTTATCCGATCCACATAAAGCTAAATCTCAAACTGGATATGTATTCCTAAATGGAGGTACTGCAATATCATGGCGTTCTCAAAAACAAACACTTGTTGCTACATCATCAAATCATGCCGAAGTGATTGCATTACATGAAGCTACTCGGGAATGTTTTTGGTTGAGATCAATGACACAAATCATTACTGATTCTTGTGGACTAGAACGCGATAAAAGTCCAACAATTATCAATGAAGATAATGCAGCTTGCATAGCACAGATGAAAGAAGGGTATATCAAAAGTGACCGAACCAAACACATACCTCCTAGATTCTTCTCATATACTCAAAATCTCATTAAGGACAACGAGATTGAAATGAGATATGTTCAATCCAGCAAAAACTCTGCTGATCTTTTCACGAAAGCACTTCCAACTGCTATTTTCAGAACACACGTTCATAACATTGGCATGAGACATGTTCAAAAGATGTAACAACCGAAGCGATGTCTACTTGAGGGGGAGTCAACTCCATGCTGCACTCTTTTTCCCTTAGCTAAAGTTTTTCCCACTGGGTTTTCTTTAGCAAGGTTTTTAACGAGGCAGTAACTTACAGTTGATCTTCAACAAACAAAATTGCTATTCAAGGGGGAGTGTTATAATATATAAATATATATATATAAATGGATAGTCAATTATTGATACACAAAAGTAATATTATTGTATTACCTAAACTTGTGATATTTTTGCTATAAATAGCCATGAATGCAAGCATTAAACTTGCACCATTTCTCACACTTACAAAGTGTTTCTTTCTTTCTCTCCATTATCATCTTTGTTCTTACACTTCATTATTAGTATTCTTAATCAAGAATCAAATCACTAAAGGTAGTTATAAGCCTACTGAATTATAACATCAAGAATCAAACCACTAAAGGTAGTTATAAGCCTACTGAATTATAACACACCCCATTTTCTTGTCATAGCAATTAAGGTTTCTGAAAGGATATTAACGGGCCTACTGGCCGGCTTACGGCATGCTAGATAGTCCAGTCTAATAGAGCAAAGCCCATAAATAGAGTCCAGGTCCAGTGGAAGTTAGTTACACTTAAAACTGTTGTTTGCAAAAGCAAAAGTTCTTTTAGCAAAGGCGTATTAAAACGGTTAAACGAGAATTTTCATGTTCATAACATTCAAAAAAGAAAATAATTTTACTTAGAAGTGGTAGTCTAACCGGGTTATCTCGTCACCCTTAGGAAAGGCATATTGCCCTGCAAAATTCACAGCGCAAGGTCTTATATTATTGTTTGCAACATTTTAGTTAATTGGTATTCGGTGTCATTGCAAAAACAATTTTAAATCTAGAGGGTGATTGGGAGTTTTTCAATAGTGATGTGTTATGGAAACTTAATTTATTTTTCAGTTGAGTCACAGAGATCCTTATAAGAGTTATAACCAATAGCTAGAACGTTAGAAAATTAGATAGTGAGGCATAAAAATATAATGGATTGTGAGAGTGGGGACTGACTAGGACTACAGTAGTACTCCTTGCACCATATCTCTTCTACCATTATTAATAAAAAAATTTTAAGGTAAACATTCCATGTTTGGGCTACCCATTCATCACACTTTTTCATATCTATATTTAAATGTTTTTTTCTTATCTTAGAAAAAGGTTACATCAACATCAAAAGAACTACACTATAAAGTCAAAATATGGCTTATTTATGAAAAAATATGAAGTATTACATAAAATAGTTTGACATTTCACAAGATTCAAACTAAAAAGCCTCTGACTCAAATTTTTTTTATATATACTTGAAACGTGCGCAGAGCACACCTACATGTGCCTGGAGCGCACAACACTGGACATTAAAAATTATAAATATATAGGTGCGCGGAGCGCACCCCTACATATGCCCGGAGCGCACCTCAGCGGGTGCAGAGCTCCAGAATTTGACCCAAAACGACACCTGACCTGTTTGACTCCAAAACTACATCAGACTTTCGCTAACACCTACAACATGTAAGAATGACCAACACATTTAACTGCTTCAATTAAACGTCTATCGAATGACATATACCACTTGACAATTGAGATACATGAAAACAAGACAACGCACTACATTACCACAATAAAGATCCTCAAGTATTAACTATGACTAACAAACATTTGACTTTAAAGACCACATACAATTTAACATGACCTTGTCAACACAATTCAATAACCAACAAAGCGCAACTTCTAATATTTGACTTAAAAGCTTGAATGACACATGAAAACCAATTACAAAGAGTAGTTTATTATCAATTGGCTTTTATCATCACGGGATTAGAGGATGGAAGATTCACTTACCAAAGCAATCTTCTTAAGCTACACAACTACGACTTCTCCTTTCCTTCTAACCGGTACCAACAAATAAATGGAAATAAATTACCATTAAAGATCTAACATATTGTTGGAAAAATAATCTGATGAGTCAAAAACATTTTGCAGGTTTTTAGAGTCTGAAGTTGTAGAGTCTGAAGTTGCAGACTCCGATGTTTGGTGTAGTCAACGTTTTGGTTTTCTTGGTGGCTAAGATAAGGAGGATTTTGGAGATATGTTTAAATATTTAGAAGATACGTTTTGATTCTGTCTTATCTCCAGAAGATAAACTTTTGAAGAGATTTGAATATTTGTTAAGTTTAGAGTTTATCTTTTCCTTATTATTAGTGAAGTTGTTTAGGAAACCAAATCTTCAGATTTGGTGTTAAAACTGTATAAATAGAGGCTACGGTTTAGTCTCAATTATTGTTCTTATAATTCATATTTATTATTCAATTAAGAGTCTGGTGTTCATAGATCAAATACTGTGAACTTATAACTGGTATCAGAGCAGGATCAACATATCTTGTTGATGATCCGGTCATTTTCGAGCAAAAGATGTCTTATTGAAGATACAAAAGAAAAATCGTTTTCAGATTCGTCATGCTATGTGCAGCGATATATAAATGATTATATCTCATTCGTTAACCGTTCAATCTTCATAAAATTTTAACTGTAGGTTCACAACACATGGAATTAAATTCCTACTGAAGGAAATTTCGATCGGAGCTTTGGATTGAGAGATTTCAATGGTCGAAATTTGCTGCTGAGATTGGAGGGTTTTCAGTGCAGTTTCAACTCAAGATCAGACTCAAGATCAGACTCAAGCACAGATTATAAAGATCAGATTTAGACTTCAGTTTCGCGTGAACTTATACTTAGTAGAAGTCAGACTTACACGAGGTCAGACTCAAAATACTTCAGACTCTAGGACTCCAGACTCAAATCAGGTCAGACCCATTTGAGTTCATCTCTTTTGAACTCAGATTTTGAAGTGGTTATTCTCCAATAAGAAGACCGGATGTTAGCTCAACATAATCAACATTTATGAAGATGAAGATTCAACAAATATGTTCAACATTTATACGCAAGTGGTTAAGCGGTGGTGAACGCGGTTTTTCATGCATATTTTCAAATGCAGTTTTGTCATGATTATGTTCATGTTAGTTGATGATTTGTCTTCGGAAGTGCTGATGAGATGTTGAGGCTATGTGTACTACAATTATAATAAAGAGGAGGAGAATCAAGATTAAAGAAAGATCAATTTATCAAAAGATCTGAAGATCATACAAGATGATTAAAAGCTTTGAAGACAAAGATTAGATTTATTTTTAGTCTATATTTACATCTTGTAACCGATTGTTTTATCCTAATCAATTAGGGGGAGATTGTTAGGAAAAGATTTCCTATTTTTAGGAAAAGATTTTCCATATATTAGAATTGATTGGATAAAATCGGTATAGGTATAAATCCCTTAATTAGTGGGACTTTCATTTATCTTAGGGGATTTAGTTTCCTAATTCTTATCCCCAAGACTCTATAAATAAAGAGGTCTTTGGGTGAGGTTAGTTGTCTTTGCCTGCAGCAAGAACCGATCTCATAATTTTGAGATCGTCTATCCTTTGTTTTTCATTGTTTATGTTCTTCATTTATTCAATAAAATGTTAAACTTTGAGAAACTTCTTTTGTTCTTCGTTTCCGCACTAAGCTAATGTTTAATTCTTTTGCTTGATCGACGTTATGGGGTCTATCACATATAAACGTAAACATCACCTACTACGCTGCGCTAATGGTTTCATAGCCGTAACTACCAACGAGGCAAGGCAATTGACCACCTGCACACTACAAATCTGGTAATCGCACAAGGCTGATTAACCACCTTCAAGCACGAACCCGATCTATCACATTGGCCTCATCCAAAGCTATATTACCGCATGGGGACTCGTCCCCGAAATCATACGTCATCACTTGCACGAATGAAATTCAAAGACGTACGACCCATTGACTCACCCATGTACTCATCTTGCAAAATCTTCCAAAATGAAGACAAGCACTACCCTTGCAATCTACAAACACTCTCACAACAACCATTACTCACTAGCTAAAACATCTCATGCCATTTCATGACTTCAAGTCTACTAGTGTGTCAAAATACACTTCTTTTCTACAAAGCTTCATTTTTATAGAAGTAACTTCACTATCCATTTTGACACCTCACAAAGTTTTAATTACGAATAACTTCTCATACAAAAATTGCTATTAAATCTACTTCTTCCGAGTTTGCCTCACAACATAATATTAATTCTTAAAAATCATGCTTTAAATTACTAACACATGACTAGTTTTTTAAATTAAGTAAATCAAGTCACAATTTTACAAACTTGAGACTTTTAACATACTCAAATAAAATTTCAAACTTTCAAAACTCATTCTTTAAGTTTTTAACCATCATCTACTAACAAATATCATCTTGACACTCAAATTATAGAAAAACTAGCAAAACCTTAAAAATATTGAACATAAGAATTTTGTTTCTTACAATTATCAAAATGGAGAAGATGAAGATGGTGAATTGTAGAGATGTAGATTCTTCTCCTGTGCTTGGAAAGTCAAAGAGCATCCTTGCAACCAAAATCAAGCATTAATTTCTTCATAGTCATAATTTCTTCAGATGAAGCCTTAACCATCGACATCCCACTACAAAGTAGAAGGTTTTTCCTGTTCAGGCTACTTGGGAGGGCAATTCGACCCCATACTCAAATGTACGCATCCTACAAGGATTACTCCCTGGATGTTTCCAACCCTTCCCGGCAGTGGCGGATCCAGAAAAAAAATTCACCGGGGGGCAAATTTTTTTTTAAAACGTAAGGAATTTTTTTTTTTTGACAAAATAGAGAGTTTTTTTGAGCAAAATTTAGAGGCTTTTGAGCAAAATACGAAGGTTTTAGGGCAAAATATGAAGGTTTTGGGGCAAAATATGAAGGGTTTGGGGCAAAAAAAAATTCCACCTGGGGCAAAATCGAAAAACCGAAAAAATTTACACTAAAATTTCGAAATCGTCGGGGGCGGCTGACCCCACTTGACCCCCTCCCTCCGCCCCTGCTTCCCGGGCCACCACAAAATATTCGTTAAAGGTAGGATTCGAACCTGAGGCCTCTTGAAAGGAACTCAGGGCCATAACCATCGACATCCCACCCTCTCTATATAATCTAATTTTCATATTTTACAAATAAAGCTGACGAATAAGTTTGGAAACACCTTTTTGGGTTTCAAGCAAGAAATATACACTTAGCCCTCTTCACTTTAGAAGAAATAACAAACTACCCCTCTAGTTTTCTGTTAGTGCGGAAAGTGCACAAACTGGTGTGAAAATTTGGGCTGCTACAACTCTCTCCCTGTAGGGTTGTTTGTGTCCTCGCAAACCATTCTTAATACGTGGATGGACTTTAAACCATCAGCCACAATTCAGGCTGCAAGTAAATGCCGAGTGTTTCCTAAACCTCCACTTAACCTTCAACAATGTCATCAAAATGGCTCTTCACCATGTCACGGAAATGGCCCTTCAATATGTCACAACTTTTCAACTCGGTTATAGTCTCGAAAAGCTGCACGAAATTCGGTCATAACTTTCTTCTCTTACGAATCAAATGATATCCTCCTAAATAGAAACTTTAAGCATCACTTGATCACTCACCTGAAATTCTATCAGTTTTGTTCGTTCATTGGCATAAGATTTCTGTAAATTCAGAGCCATGTTAAATCTTTCTCGAATCTGTTCAATCTTTTCCGTCATCTGCAACACTACATCAGTGCTTCTTTATTCCCTTTGATCGATTTCTCCCCAACACACTGGGGTTGTTCACTTCTTCCCGCTAGCCTTTTCATAAAGAGGCATACCAACACAAGTGAGGTAGCTAAAATTATAGGGAAAAACTCATACGATGGCACATGAGTATCCCAACTACCTCAAATTTATAACACATTGTGAAACAAGTTCTCCCATATCTAAGTTGTTCAATAGCCCTGATCGACAGTTGAGGATGGAAAACAATATTATTACGTAGTTTGGCACTGAATTCATCCTGAAAATTTCTCCAGAAGTGTGAGGTAAGACACATATCTCGGTCAGAAACAAAAGAAATTGGCACTCCATGCCTCGCAAATACGTCCTATTAAAAATAGGTCACTTCTAGTTAATCCATCCACAATAACCTAAATTACATCGTGTTGGTGTGGTTTTCTTGACAGTTTATTAACGACTTCACACGCGAGTAACTCTCGAAGTTGAAGATTGACTTGTGAGTCGCTTCTTTCACTCCACATCCTTCAGTTGTTACATGCTTCACCTGTCGTGTACTTACAAATGTTCTTCTCATGGGAATGATACATACAAGCTCTACCTCTGTTCTTTTCATTCACATAAGTGTATACCTCCTTTTCTTCGATAGCTAAATCAAACAATCACGTATTCACTTAGTCTATCTTGAGCGTTTATAGCAATACCATTGTCTTATAGCCCTTCCTGACCTTCCTCTTCCCATACAAGCAGAGTTTGAAATTTCCCTCTACGTTGCAGTTCAAAGGCTTTCATTGCCTGAGACGATGGAATTGAAATTCCATGTCTTCTAATCTCATCACAACATCGAAATCGGAGTCTCACGAGGTGAGATTCTTTACTTGGAACTCTTTTCACAATCCTCTCCATGCTTTCATTTACAATTTCAAAATCACAATTTGGGTATAAAAACTTCAAATCGATACTCCAATCCTACATCGACATCTCTATGTAGTTGTGCTATAATATTGGAGCTCTCTACACTACATTCCATATAGGAATTAGATCTGTCATGCACTTAACTTCTTTACGCCCTGCATCAATAACGACCTTCTGCACTACAACTTCAACACCTTCATCATTCGTTATACTTCATTGAAACACTTCAACTGACGTTTCTACCTTACATTTTTTTCATTAATGGGTTCTTAAAGTGCTAGCCTGCGCAGTTCATATCACCAATAAACAGTGAAACCAACCTTCATCTTAAAACACCTCTCATTGTATCTTCAGTAAAGATCCTTTTATGTCAAGAACATGCACGTAAGTTGTCATTCCGGAGTAGTGAGGTGTGTCACACCCGTAAGCTACGTGGAAACTCAACTCCTTTATTTGTCGATGACGTGTGTGTATGTGTGCAGATCAGTGCTTTTAAATTTATAAACCTTTTTACTAATCACTAGAACATGACTATGGATCGCAAAATCCGGTATGTGTAGTATAGAGATTGGTAAGGGGGTACCAAGAGAGATAGGGATTGGTTAGAAATGGAAAGAATTTACGAAACTTCTATAATTTTGTGATTACTTCGAGAAAAGCAATCGATTTTCATGATAAGATCCATAATTTTGAGAGAGAGGGGGGGTGGATTTGGTTTTATAGAAAATATAAATAAGATAAACAAGAATAAAAGATAATTCTTGCTTAGAAATATTTGTAGTGACCCGAATTTTTCCATGTTTATATATATTAAATGAAATTGATATTTACATGATTAAGTGTTTCCAACATGTTAAGCAATCAAACTTGTTAAGACTTGATTAATTGAAATAGGTTTCATATAGATAATTGACCACCCAAGTTGACCGATGATTCACGAACGTTAAAACTTGTAAAAATTATATGATGACATATATAAGATTATATATATAGTTAACATGATATTATGATAAGTAAGTATCTCATTAGGTATTTTAACTATGAGTTATATACATAAAATTGAGTTTATTGATTTAAGAAACTCGAAACGATATATATAACGATTATCGTTATAACAACGTCTTACTAAATACATATGAATCATATTAAGATATTGATACACTATGTTTAATCATGATAAATGATAAGTAAACATGTCATTATGTATATTAACAATGAACTACATATGTAAAAACAAGACTACTAACTTAAGGATTTCGAAACGAGATATATATGTAACGATTATCGTTGTAATGACATTTAAATGTGTATATATAATATTAAGATATATTAATATATCATAATATCATGATAATATAATAATTTAACATCTCATTAGATATAATAAACATTGGGTTAACAACATTTAACAAGATCGTTAACTTAAAGGTTTCAAATCAACATTTACATGTAAAGACTAACGATGACTTAACGACTCAGTTAAAATGTATATACATGTAGTGTTTTAATATGTATTCATACACTTTTGAAAGAATTCAAGACACTTATCAAAATACTTCTACTTAACAAAAATGCTTACAATTACATCCTCGTTCAGTTTCATCAACAATTCTACTCGTATGCACCCGTATTCGTAATCGTACAATACACAGATTTTAGATGTATGTACTATTAGTATATACACTCCAATGATCAGCTCTTAGCAGCCCATGTGAGTCACCTAACACATGTGGAAACCATCATTTGGCAACTAGCATGAAATATCTCATAAAATTACAAAAATATTAGTAATCATTCATGACTTATTTACATGAAAACAAAATTACATATCCTTTATATGTAATCCATATACCAACAACCAAAAACACCTACAAACACTTTCATTCTTTAATTTTCTTCATCTAATTGATCTTTCTCAAGTTCCATCTTCAAGTTCTAAGTGTTCTTCATAAATTCTACAAGTTCTAGTTTCATAAAATCAAGAATACTTCCAAGTTTACTAGCTCACTTCCAATCTTGTAAAGTGATCATCCAACCTCAAGAAATCCTTGTTGTTTACAGTAAGATTTCATTCCAAATCAAGGTAATACTCATATACAAACTTTGATTCAATTCCTATAACTATAACTATCTTAATTCGAGTGATAATCTTACTTGAACTTGTTTTCGTGTCATGATTCTACTTCAAGAACTTTCAAGCCATCCAATATCCTTTGAAGCTAGATCATTTCTTGTCACTTCCAGTAGATTTACCTACTAAACTTGAGGTAGTAATGATATTCATAACATCATTCGATTCATACATATAAAACTATCTTATTCGAAGATTTGAACATGTAATCACTAGAACATAGTTTAGTTAATTCTAAACTTGTTCGCAAACAAAAGTTAATCCTTCTTACTTGACTTTTAAAATCAACTAAACACATGTTCTATATCTATATGATATGCTAACTTAATGATTTAAAATCGGAAAACACGAAAAACACCGTAAAATCGGATATACGCCGTCGTAGTAACACCGCGGGCTGTTTTGGGTTAGTTAATTAAAAACTATGATAAACTTTGGTTTAAAAGTTGTTCTTCTGGGAAAATGATTTTTATTATGAACATGAAACTATATCCAAAAATCATGGTTAAACTCAAAGTGGAAGTATGTTTTTCAAAATGATCATCAAGACGTCGTTCTTTCGACTGAAATGACTACCTCTTACAAAAACGACTTGTAACTTATATTTCCGACTATAAACCTATACTTTTTATGATTAGATTCATAAAATAGAGTTCAATATGAAACCATAGCAATTTGATTCACTCAAATCGGATTTAAAACGAAGAAGTTATAGGTAAAACAAGATTGGATATTTTTTTAATTGTTGTAGCTACGGGAAATATTGTAACAATTCTATACAAATCATATCCTAGCTAACTTATATTGTATTATACATGTATTCTAATGTAATCTTGGGATACCATAGACACGTATGCAAATGTTTTGACATATCATATCGACCCATATATATATATTATTTGGAACAACCATAGACACTCTATATGCAGTAATGTTGGAGTTAGCTATACAGGGTTGAGGTTGATTCCAAAAATATATATACTTTGAGTTGTGATCTAGCCTGAGACGTGTATACACTGGGTCGTGGATTGATTCAAGATAATATATATCGATTTATTTCTGTACATCTAATTGTGGACAACTAGTTGTAGGTTACTAACGAGGACAGCTGACTTAATAAACTTAAAACATTAAAACGTATTAAAAATGGTGTAAATATATTTTGAACATACTTTGATATATATGTACATATTTGTTATAGGTTCGTGAATCGACCAGTGGCCAAGTCTTACTTCCCGACGAAGTAAAAATCCTTGAAAGTGAGTTATAGTCCCACTTTTAAAATCTAATATTTTGGGATGAGAATACATGCAGTTTTATAAATGTTTTACGAAATAAACACAAGTAAATGAAACTACATTATATGGGTGAATGATCGAAGCCGAATATGCCCCTTTTGCTTGGTAGCCTAAGAATTAGTAAACCGATCTACTAATTGACGCGAATCCTAAAGATAGATCTATTGGGCCTAACGAACCCCATCCAAAGTACCGGATGCTTTAGTACTTCGATGTTATTTTTATCATGTCCGAAGGATTTCCCGGAATGATAGGGGATATTCTTATATGCATCTTGTTAATGTCGGTTACCAGGTGTTCACCATATGAATGAATTTTATCTCTATGTATGGGATGTATATTGAAATATGAAATCTTGTGGTCTATTATTATGATTTGATAATATATAGGTTAAACCTATAACTCACCAACATTTTTGTTGACGTTTTAAGCATGTTTATTCTCAGGTGATTATTAAGAGCTTCTGCTGTTGCATACTAAAATAAGGACAAGATTTGGAGTCCATGCTTGTATGATAGTATGTAAAAACTGCATTCAAGAAACTTATTTTTGATGTAATATATTCTTATTGTAAACCATTATGTAATGGTCGTGTGTAAACGGTATATTTTAGATTATCATTATTTGATAATCTACGTAATGCTTTTTAAACCTTTATTGATAAAATAAAGGTTATGGTTGTTTTAAAAATGAATGCAGTCTTTGAAAAACGTCTCATATAGAGGTCAAAACCTCGCGACGAAATCAATTAATATGGAACGTTTATAATCAATATGAACGGGACATTTCAGTATTCGGTTCAATACTCGTAATCTCGCCGAAAAAAGTAGCTATTTTGTTTATGTTTTCGACGGACACAAATTTTGCTGGGACACCGCGGAGTCCAATCCAAGCAAACCGAAGGAAAACATGTCGTTCGGAAAGGGTGATAAATAAAGGTTGAAGAAACCACTTTTTGACGAAAAATCCACGAATATCGCAGACGATCGTTCGAAAAAGTAGATAATAATTATTTTTAATTAATTTATTACTAATAATTTAATACTACCTCCGTTCCAATTTAATAGTCCACAGACAAAAAATACACAGTTTAAGAAAAAATGACTGTCACATGTACTTTTTGTCTACTTTTTCCCTACTTTCCAGTTTTTACCCATTACTTTTTACCTATATTTTTGTCTTACTTAAATAAAGCAAGGATATATAAGTACTTTAACCAATTATTCTTTTCGATTTATGAAAGTGAACTATTAATTTGGGAGGGACAAACAAGGAAAAATGGACTATTAATATGGGACGGAGGGAGTATTACTTTCGGATGATATGTCTTCCGAACATATCATCCAGAAAAGATCGTCAGCTCTTGAACAAAAATGTCAATGCAAGTCCCATTTGTCATCCGAGTCCTGGAAAAATCTTCTCACACAAGGTTTTAAGGACGACACATCCCTGACGACATGTTGTTTGGATCAGTGTTGTAAAAAACAGAAAAAACGGGGGTGTAGACGGGGGTGTAGACGGATTTTGGAGTGCCCCGTCCCGTTTATACATAAAACGTTTGAAAAAACGGAAATCGGCCAAAAAACGGTCAAAAGACGGTCAAACACGGTCCGAGACGGGGAAAAACGGGTTTTTCTGATTTTTTTCAAGTGTTTTTTTTTTATTTATTTTTTTTTTAAATATTAAACGTTGTGCTATTACTTAGGGTTTCTTTTTTTATGTTTGAAATGTTGAAGTATTTAAACATGTGTGAAATGTTTATGTTTGGAATAATGTAATGTACAATATATATATATAATATATAACATTTTTATTTAAAAGTCAACGTTAGTCAACATCCGTCTAGACCTCCGTCTCGACCCCGTCTCGACCCTTTTAGGACCCGACCGTCTCGACCCCGTCTCGCGTCTTTTGCAACCTTGGTTTGGATAATCCTGTAGGGACGATTATGTCGTCCGAGTTAGGCGTCCAGAAAAGGTTTGTTTTTTTTTTTTTTTTTTTTTTTTTTTTTTTTTTTTTTTTTGTGGAAGTATCATGACTCGTATAAAATTGGAACTGAAAAGCACAATTTTGTTCTTCATTATCATATAAATAATCGAATGTGAAAATAAAAAATATAAGGATTATACTAGTAATCTGGTATAATGCATAATTCATAATATTATAATAATTATGATCTACATAATCTGCCTCCCCCAAGAAAGCCAACAAGTTCGTAGAAGACTTGATCCACAATGGCGTATCAATGTCTTATAATCACAATAGTTGGGCCTGGGCTATTTTTCAAAGTGAAAAGTTCTTAGTATCTAAACTATCATCTTTGTTAAATGACAAATTGGTAGACACGGGTGGGGTGTTAAACACAAGTAAATGGGTGAATGGCGTACCTAAGAAAATAAACATTTTTATATCGCGTCTTTCACAAAATGGCTTGCCTTTCAAAGTTATCCCACATCGGTCATGGACAAAAACAAATGTATGCATATAAGTCAAAGGGGAAGTCCCTCTATCACCAATTGGTTTTAGAAAAGGATGGACTCTTGGACTTATATGTTGTACATGTTGTTGAGCTATACGATTTATTAATTCTGTCATGGTATCAGAGCTTAGGTGGACAGTTTGTTCTACAGCGAGTCCGAGTCAGGTGAAATGTCCCGTTCTTATTGATTAAAAACGTTCCATATTAATTGATTTCGTTGCGAGGTTTTGACATCTATATGAGACGTTTTTCAAAGACTGCATTCATTTTAAAACAAACCATAACCTTTATTTCGTCAATAAAGGTTTAAAAAGCTTTACGTAGATTATCAAATAATGATAATCTATAATATCCTGTTTACACACGACCATTACATAATGGTTTACAATACAAATATGTTACAACGGAAAAAAGTTTCTTGAATGCAGTTTTTACACAATGTCATACAAGCATGGACTCCAAATCTCGTCCTTATTTAAGTATGCGACAGCGGAAGCTCTTAATAATCACCTGAGAATAAACATGCTTAAAATGTCAACAAAAATGTTGGTGAGTTATAGGTTTAACCTATATATTATCAAATCATAATAATAGACCACAAGATTTCATATTTCAATACATATCTCATACATAGAGATAAAAATCATTCATATGGTGAACACCTGGTAACCGACATTAACAAGATGCATATTTAAGAATATCCTCATCATTCCGGGACAACCTTCGGATATGATATAAATTTCGAAGTACTAAAGCATCCGGTACTTTGGATGGGGTTTGTTAGGCCCAATAGATCTATCTTTAGGATTCGCGTCAATTGGGGTGTCTGTTCCCTAATTCTTAGATTACCAGACTTAATAAAAAGGGGCATATTCGATTTCGATAATTCAACCATAGAATGTAGTTTCACGTACTTGTGTCTATTTTGTAAATCATTTATAAAACCTGCATGTATTCTCATCCCAAAAATATTAGATTTTAAAAGTGGGACTATAACTCACTTTCACAGATTTTTACTTCGTCGGGAAGTAAGACTTGGCCACTGGTCGATTCACGAACCTATAACAAATATGTACATATATATCAAAGTATGTTCAAAATATATTTACAACACTTTTAATACATTTTGATATTTTAAGTTTATTAAGTCAGCTGTCCTCGTTAGTAACCTACAACTAGTTGTCCACAGTTAGATGTACAGAAATAAATCGATATATATTATCTTGAATCAATCCACGACTCAGTGTATACATATCTCAGTATTGATCACAACTCAAACTATAAATATTTTGGAATCAACCTCAACCCTGTATAGCTAACTCCAACATTCACATATAGAGTGTCTATGGTTGTTCTGAAATATATATAGATGTGTCGACATGATAGGTCGAAACATTGTATACGTGTCTATGGTGTCTCAAGATTACATAATATACAATACAAATTGATTAAGTTATGGTTGGAATAGATTTGTTACCAATTTTCACGTAGCTAAAATGAGAAAAATTATCCAATCTTGTTTTACCCATAACTTCTTCATTTTAAATCCGTTTTGAGTGAATCAAATTGCTATGGTTTCATATTGAACTCTATTTTATGAATCTAAACAGAAAAAGTATAGGTTTATAGTCGGAAATATAAGTTACAAGTTGTTTTTGTAAAGGTAGTCATTTCAGTCGAAAGAACGACGTCTAGATGACCATTTTAGAAAACATACTTTCACTTTGAGTTTAACCATGATTTTTGGATATAGTTTCATGTTCATAATAAAAATCATTTTCCCAGAATAACAACTTTTAAATCAAAGTTTATTATAGTTTTTAATTAACTAACCCAAAACAGCCCGCGGTGTTACTACGACGGCGTAAATCCGGTTTTACTGTGTTTTTCGTGTTTTCAGGTTTTAAATCATTAAGTTAGCATATCATATAGATATAGAACATGTGTTTAGTTGATTTTAAAAGTCAAGTTAGAAGTATTAACTTTTATTTGCGAACAAGTTTAGAATTAACTAAACTATGTTCTAGTGATTACAAGTTTAAACCTTCGAATAAGATAGCTTTATATGTATGAATTGAATGATGTTATGAACATCATTACTACCTCAAGTTCCTTGGATAAACCTACTGAAAATGAGAAAAATGGATCTAGCTTCAAAGGATCCTTGGATGGCTTGAAAGTTCTTGAAGCAGAATCATGACACGAAAACAATTTCAAGTAAGATTTCCACTCTAAATAAGATTGTTATAGTTATAGAAATTGAATTAAAGTTTAAATATGATTATTACCTTGTATTAGAAAGATAAACTACTGTAAGTAACAAAGGTTTCTTGATCTTGGATGATTACTTGGAATGGATTTAGAAAACTTGGAAGTAAACTTGCAATCTTGGAAGTATTCTTAATTTTATGAAACTAGAACTTTTGGAATTTATGAAGAACACTTAGAACTTGAAGATAGAACTTGAGAGAGATCAATTAGATGAATAAAATTGAAGAATGAAAGTGTTTGTAGTGTTTTTGGTCGTTGGTGTATGGATTAGATATAAAGGATATGTAAATTTGTTTTCATGTAAATAAGTCATGAATGATTACTCATATTTTTGTAATTTTATGAGATATTTCATGCTAGTTGCCAAATGATGGTTCCTACATGTGTTAGGTGACTCACATGGGCTGCTAAGAGCTGATCATTGGAGTGTATATACCAATAGTACATACATCTAAAAGCTGTGTATAGTACGAGTACGAATACGGGTGCATACGAGTAGAATTGATGATGAAACTGAACGAGGATGTAATTGTAAGCATTTTTGTTAAGTAGAAGTATTTTGATAAGTGTCTTGAAGTCTTTCAAAAGTGTATGAATACATATTAAAACACTACATGTATATACATTTTAACTGAGTCGTTAAGTCGTCGTTAGTCGTTACATGTAAATGTTGTTTTGAAACCTTTAGGTTAACGATCTTGTTAAATGTTGTTAACCCATTGTTTATTATAACAAATGAGATGTTAAATTGTTATATTATCATGATATTATGATATATAATATATCTTAGTATGATATATATATATATACAGTTAAATATCGTTACAACGATAATCGTTACATATATGTCTCGTTTCGAAATCATTAAGTTAGTAGTCTTATTTTTACATATGTATTTCATTGTTAATACACTTAATAATATATTTACTTATCATTTAACATAATTAACCAAGTGTATCAATATCTTAATATGATTCATATGTACCTAGTAAGACGTTGTTATAACGATAATCGTTATATATATCGTTTTCGAGATTCTTAATTTAATAGTCTCATTTTTATGTATATAACTCATTGTTAAAATAACTAATGAGATACATACTTATAATAAAATCATGTTAACTATATATATAACCATATATATGTCATCGTATAGTTTTTACAAGTTTTAACGTTCGTGAATCACCGGTCAACTTGGGTGGTCAATTGTCTATATGAAACCTATATCAATTAATCAAGTCTTAACAAGTTTGATTGATTAACACGTTGGAAACATTTAGTCATGTAAATATCAATCTCAATTAATATATATAAACATGGAAAAGTTCGGGTCACTACAGTACCTACCCGTTAAATAAATTTCGTCCCGAAATTTTAAGTTATTGAAGGTGTTGACGAATCTTCTGGAAATAGATGCGGGTATTTCTTCTTCATCTGATCTTTACGCTCCCAGGTGAACTCGGGTCCTCTACGAGCATTCCATCGAACCTTAACAATCGGTATCTTGTTTTGCTTAAGTCTCTTAACCTCACGATCCATTATTTCGACGGGTTCTTCAATGAATTGAAGTTTTTCATTGATTTGGATTTCGTCCAACAGAATAGTGAGATCTTCTTTAGCAAAACATTTCTTCAAATTCGAGACGTGGAAAGTGTTATGTACAGTCGCGAGTTGTTGAGGTAGCTCCAGTTGGTAAGCTACTGGTCCGACACGATCTATAATCTTGAATGGTCCAATGTACCTTGGATTTAGTTTCTCCCGTTTTCCAAATCGAACAACGCCTTTCCAAGGTGAAACCTTAAGCATGACCATTTCTCCAATTTCAAACTCTATATCTTTTCTTTTACTGTCTACGTAGCTCTTTTGTCGACTCTGGGCGGTTTTCAATCGTTGTTGAATTTGGATGATTTTCTCGGTAGTTTCTTGTATTATCTCCGGACCCGTAATCTGTCTATCCCCCACTTCACTCCAACAAATCGGAGACCTGCACTTTCTACCATAAAGTGCTTCAAACGGCGCCATCTCAATGCTTGAATGGTAGCTGTTGTTGTAGGAAAATTCTGCTAACGGTAGATGTCGATCCCAACTGTTTCCAAAATCAATAACACATGCTCGTAGCATGTCTTCAAGCGTTTGTATCGTCCTTTCACTCTGCCCATCAGTTTGTGGATGATAGGCAGTACTCATATCTAGACGAGTTCCTAATGCTTGCTGTAATGTCTGCCAGAATCTTGAAATAAATCTGCCATCCCTATCAGAGATAATAGAGATTGGTATTCCATGTCTGGAGATGACTTCCTTCAAATACAGTCGTGCTAACTTCTCCATCTTGTCATCTTCTCTTATTGGCAGGAAGTGTGCTGATTTGGTGAGACGATCAACTATTACCCAAATAGTATCAAAACCACTTGCAGTCCTTGGCAATTTAGTGATGATATCCATGGTAATGTTTTCCCATTTCCATTCCGGGATTTCGGGCTATTGAAGTAGACCTGATGGTTTCTGATGCTCAGCTTTGACCTTAGAACACGTCAAATATTCTCCTACGTATTTAGCAACATCGGCTTTCATACCCGGCCACCAAAAATGTTTCTTGAGATCCTTGTACATCTTCCCCGTTCCAGGATGTATTGAGTATCTGGTTTTATGAGCTTCTCTAAGTACCATTTCTCTCATATCTCCAAATTTTGGTACCCAAATTCTTTCAGCCCTATACCGGGTTCCATCTTCCCGAATATTAAGATGCTTCTCCGATCCTTTGGGTATTTCATCCTTTAAATTTCCCTCTTTTAAAACTCCTTGTTGCACTTCCTTTATTTGAGTAGTAAGGTTAGTGTGAATCATTATATTCATAGATTTTACTCGAATGGGTTCTCTGTCCTTCCTGCTCAAGGCGTCGGCTACCACATTTTCCTTCCCCGGGTGATAACGAATTTCAAAGTCGTAATCATTCAATAATTCAATCCACCTACGCTGCCTCATATTCAGTTGTTTCTGATTAAATATGTGTTGAAGACTTTTGTGGTCGGTATACATAATACTTTTGACCCCATATAAGTAGTGCCTCCAAGTCTTTAATGCAAAAACAACCGCGCCTAATTCCAAATCATGCGTCGTATAATTTTGCTCGTGAATCTTCAATTGTCTAGACGCATAAGCAATCACCTTCGTCCGTTGCATTAATACACAACCGAGATCTTGCTTTGATGAGTCACAATAAATCACAAAATCATCATTCCCTTCAGGCAATGACAATATAGGTGCCGTAGTTAGCTTTTTCTTCAATAATTGAAACGTCTTATCTTGTTCATCTTTCCATTCAAATTTCTTCCCTTTATGCGTTAATGCAGTCAAGGGTTTTGCTATTTTGGAGAAATCTTGGATGAATCTTCTGTAGTAACCAGCCAATCCTAAAAATTGGCGTATATGCTTCGGAGTTTTTGGGGTTTCCCACTTTTCAACGGTTTCGATCTTTGCCGGAACCACCTGGATACCTTCTTTGTTCACTATGTGACCGAGGAATTGAACTTCTTCCAACCAAAATGCACACTTTAAAAATTTAGCGTACAGTTTTTCTTTCCTCAATACTTCTAACACTTTTCTCAAATGTTCTTCGTGCTCTTGATCATTCTTTGAGTAAATAAGTATGTCATCGATGAAAACAATGACAAGCTTGTCAAGATATGGCCCACACACTCGGTTCATGAGATCCATGAACACAGCTGGTGCGTTAGTCAACCCAAATGGCATAACCATAAACTCGTAATGACCATATCGCGTCCTAAAAGCAGTTTTCGGAATATCATCCTCCTTTACTCGCATTTGATGATATCCAGAACGTAAATCAATCTTTGAATAAACTGACGAGCCTTGTAGTTGATCAAACAAGTCATCAATTCTCGGCAGTGGATAACGGTTTTTGATGGTAAGTTTGTTCAACACTCTGTAGTCAATACACAACCTAAATGTACCATCCTTCTTCTTGACAAACAAGACAGGAGCTCCCCATGGTGACGTGCTTGATTGAATGAAACCACGTTCTAATAGTTCTTGCAGTTGGCTTTGCAGTTCTTTCATCTCGCTGGGTGCGAGTCTATAAGGAGCACGAGCTATTGGTGCAGCTCCGGGTATAAGATCTATTTGAAATTCAACAGATCGATGTGGAGGTAGTCCCGGTAATTCTTTCGGAAATACATCGGGAAATGCTTTTGCGACAAAAACATCATTGATGCTCTTTTCTTCAGTTTGTACTTTCTCGACATGTGCTAGAACAGCATAGCAACCTTTTCTTATTAGTTTTTGTGCCTTCAAATTACTAATAAGATATAGCTTCGTGTTGCCCTTTTCTCCGTACACCATTAAGGGTTCTCCTTCTTCTCATACAATGCGAATTGCATTATCGTAACATACAATCTCTGCTTTCATCTTCTTCAGCCAGTCCATGCCAACTATTACATCAAAACTCCCTAACTCTACTGGTATCAAATCAATCTTAAATATTTCGCTACCCAGTTTAATTTCTCGATTCCGGCATATATTATCTGCTGAAATTAATTTACCGTTTGCTAATTCGAGTAAAAATTTACTATCCAACGGCGTCAATGGACAACTTAATTTAGCACAAAAATCTCTACTCATATAGCTTCTATCCGCACCCGAATCAAATAAAACGTAAGCAGATTTATGGTCAATAAGAAACGTACCCGTAACAAGCTCCGGGTCTTCATGTGCCTCTGCCGCATTAATATTGAAAACTCTTCCGCGGCCTTATCCATTCGTGTTCTCCTGGTTCGGGCAATTTCTAATAATGTGGCCCGATTTTCCACATTTATAACAAACTACATTGGCATTACTTGCTCCGACACTACTTGCTCTGCCATTACTCGTTCCGACACCATTTGTTCCTTTCGTTTTGTTAACCCCTGGTCCGTAGACCTCACACTTCGTCGCGCTATGACCATTTCTTTTACACTTGTTGCAAAATTTGGTGCAGAACCCAGAGTGATACTTTTCACACCTTTGGCATAGCTGCTTCTGATTGTTGTTGTTGTTGCGGTTGTTATTGTTGTTGGGATGATTGTTGTAGTTGCTGTTGTTGTTGTTGTTGTTGTTGTTGTTGGGCCGTTTGTTGTAGTTGCGATTGATGTTGCGATTGTTGGGATAATTGTTGCGATTATTGTTGTAATTGCTGTTGTTGGTGTATTGGTGATTCTTATCACCGTTTTCCTCCCACTTTCTTTTGACTTGCTTCACATTGGCCTCTTCAGCCGTCTGTTATTTAATTCTTTCCTCAATCTGGTTCACTAGTTTGTGAGCCATTCTACATGCCTGTTGTATGGAGGCGGGCTCATGTGAACTTATATCTTCTTGGATTCTTTCCGGTAATCCTTTCACAAACGCGTCGATCTTCTCTTCCTCATCTTCAAACGCTCCTGGACACAATAGACACAATTCTATGAATCGTCTTTCGTACGTGGTAATATCAAATCCTTGGGTTCGTAACCCTCTAAGTTCTGTCTTGAGCTTATTGACCTCGGTTCTGGGACGGTACTTCTCGTTCATCAAGTGCTTGAATGCTGACCACGATAGTGCATAAGCATCATCTTGTCCCACTTGCTCTAGATAGGTATTCCACCATGTTAAGGCAGAACCTGTGAAGGTATGCGTAGCGTACTTCACTTTGTCCTCTTCAGTACACTTACTTATGGCAAACACCGATTCGACCTTCTCGGTCCACCGTTTCAATCCGATCGGTCCTTCGGTTCCATCAATTTCCAAAGGTTTGCAGGCAGTGAATTCTTTGTAGATGCATCCTACACGATTTCCTGTACTGCTAGATCCAAGGTTATTGTTGGTATGTAGCGCAGCCTGTACTGCGGCTATGTTTGAAGCTAGAAAAGTACGGAATTCCTCTTCATTCATATTCACGGTGTGTCGAGTAGTCGGTGCCATTTCCTTCAAAATAGTCAAATGGAACAAGTTAATCATACAGAATATTAAGAGTAGTTAATAGTATTTCGTAGCATAATATGAACTCATTTATAAAAGCTTTTTCTTCATATTAGCGTTTTATAAGTTTAAATTCGGGTAGTACCTACCCGTTAAGTTCATACTTAGTAGCTAATATACAATTCAACTACTACAATTCTATATGAAAAACTGATTATAATAATATTTCGCGTTCAAACTTTTATACAATATTTTACAAACTTACAATACCGCTTACTTTACATATAGCATGAAATTATAGCACACAATAAATTTGATACAAGATAGTTGTGAAGATAATTCTAGCTAGTACACAAGTCGTTCAGCAAAGGCAATAAAGACACGCAATTCATACGTCCAGAAACAAGTCATGCATTCTGGTTTTACTAGGACTACTTCCCATCCTTGGTCTCGTGGAACATAACCGTTATGGCCGTTGATAAGACAGCGTGTTGTAATGTCGTCAAAGGGACGAGGGTTACGTAATGACCAACAGTCTCGTAATAACCTAAAAACCTCATTTCTTACCCCAATTACCGACTCCGTCACTTGTGGGAACGTTTTGTTTAATAGTTGTAGCCCGATGTTCTTTTTCTCACTTTGGTGAGAAGCGAACATTACTAACCCGTAAGCATAGCATGCTTCTTTATGTTGAATGTTAGCCGCTTTTTCTAAATCTTGAAGTCCTATATTCGGATACATTGAGTCAAAATAATTTCTTAACCTGTTGCGTAAAATAGCATTTGGGTTCCCCGCAATATATGCATCAAAGTAAACACATCGTAACTTATGGGTTTCCCAATGTGATATCCCCCATCTTTCAAACGAAAGTCTCTTATAAACCAAGGCATTCTTGGAACGTTCTTCGAATGTCTTACAAACTGATTTCGCCGTAAATAGTTGTGCCGAAGAATTCTGACCGACTCTAGACAAGATTTCATCAATCATGTCTCCGGTTAGGTCTCTTAAAATATTGGGTTGTCTATCCATTTTGTGTTTTTATACTGTAAAATAGACGAAGAGTTAGATTCATAAAAAAAATACTTATTAATACAAGCAATTTTTTTTTACATATATCATAAAGCATAAGCACACTATATTACATATATTACACTACACGAATACAACTATATTATTTCGACTCGCTTGTTTCTTCTTCTTCGGTTTTGGTTCGTTTTTCCAAGTTTCTAGGGATATATGATATTCCCCTAATACGAGCCGTCGTTTTTCACATTGGTTTAGAAAAACCTGGTGGTTTAGAGGTTCCCGGGTCATTGTTACAACTTAAGGACTTCGGGGGTTGACGATACATATAAAGTTCATCGGGGTTGGATTTGATTTCTCTATTTTTGTGCCCTTTCCCTTATTATTTTCTTTTGCCTTTTTAAATTCAGTTGGGGTAATTTCTATAACATCATCGGAATTCTCGTCGGAATCCGATTCATCGGAGAATTGGTAATCCTCCCAATATTTTGCTTCCTTGGCGGAAACACCATTGACCATAATTAACCTTGGTCGGTTGGTTGAGGATTTTCTTCTACTTAACCGTTTTATTATTTCCCTCACCGGTTCTATTTCTTCTTCCGGTTCCTCCTCTTCCGGTTCTGATTCTTCTTCCGGTTCTGATTCTTCTTCCGGTTCCTCTTCGGGAACTTGTGAATCAGTCCAATATATATTAGACTCTTCGTTATTATTAGGTGAGTCAATGGGACTTGTTCTAGAGGTAGACATCTATCACATAATATCAAACACGTTAAGAGATTAATATATCACATAATATTCACATGTTAAAAATATATAGTTTCCAACAAAAATGTTAAGCAATCATTTTTAAAGAAAACACGGTCGAAGTCCAGACTCACTAATGCATCCTAACAAACTCGATAAGACACACTAATGCAAATTTTCTGGTTCTCTAAGACCAACGCTCAGATACCAACTGAAATGTCCCGTTCTTATTGATTAAAAACGTTCCATATTAATTGATTTCGTTGCGAGGTTTTGACCTCTATATGAGACGTTTTTCAAAGACTGCATTCATTTTAAAACAAACCATAACCTTTATTTCATTAATAAAGGTTTAAAAAGCTTTATGTAGATTATCAAATAATGATAATCTATAATATCCCGTTTACACACGACCATTACATAATGGTTTACAATACAAATATGTTACAACGGAAAAAAGTTTCTTGAATGCAGTTTTTACACAATGTCATACAAGCATGGACTCCAAATCTCGTCCTTATTTAAGTATGCGACAGCGGAAGCTCTTAATAATCACCTGAGAATAAACATGCTTAAAATGTCAACAAAAATGTTGGTGAGTTATAGGTTTAACCTATATATTATCAAATCATAATAATAGACCACAAGATTTCATATTTCAATACATATCCCATACATAGAGATAAAAATCATTCATATGGTGAACACCTGGTAACCGACATTAACAAGATGCATATTTAAGAATATCCCCATCATTCCGGGACACCCTTCGGATATGATATAAATTTCGAAGTACTAAAGCATCCGGTACTTTGGATGGGGTTTGTTAGGCCCAATAGATCTATCTTTAGGATTCGCGTCAATTAGGGTGTCTGTTTCCTAATTCTTAGATTACCAGACTTAATAAAAAGGGGCATATTCGATTTCGATAATTCAACCATAGAATGTAGTTTCACGTACTTGTGTCTATTTTGTAAATCATTTATAAAACCTGCATGTATTCTCATCCCAAAAATATTAGATTTTAAAAGTGGGACTATAACTCACTTTCACAGATTTTTACTTCGTCGGGAAGTAAGACTTGGCCACTGGTCGATTCACGAACCTATAACAAATATGTACATATATATCAAAGTATGTTCAAAATATATTTACAACACTTTTAATACATTTTGATGTTTTAAGTTTATTAAGTCAGCTATCCTCGTTAGTAACCTACAACTAGTTGTCCACAGTTAGATGTACAGAAATAAATCGATATATATTATCTTGAATCAATCCACGACCCAGTGTATACATATCTCAGTATTGATCACAACTCAAACTATATATATTTTGGAATCAACCTCAACCCTGTATAGTTAACTCCAACATTCACATATAGAGTGTCTATGGTTGTTCCGAAATATATATAGATGTGTACATGATAGGTCGAAATATTGTATACGTGTCTATGGTATCTCAAGATTACATAATATACAATACAAGTTGATTAAGTTATGGTTGGAATAGATTTGTTACCAATTTTCACGTAGCTAAAATGAGAAAAATTATCCAATCTTGTTTTACCCATAACTTCTTCATTTTAAATCCGTTTTGAGTGAATCAAATTGCTATGGTTTCATATTGAACTATATTTTATGAATATAAACAGAAAAAGTATAGGTTTATAGTCGGAAATATAAGTTACAAGTCATTTTTGTAAAGATAGTCATTTCAGTCGAAAGAACGACGTCTAGATGACCATTTTAGAAAACATACTTCCACTTTGAGTTTAACCATGATTTTTGGATATAGTTTCATGTTCATAATAAAAATTATTTTTCCAGAATAACAACTTTTAAATCAAAGTTTATCATAGTTTTTAATTAACTAACCCAAAACAGCCCGCGGTGTTACTACGACGGCGTAAATCCGGTTTTACGGTGTTTTTCGTGTTTCCAGGTTTTAAATCATTAAGTTAGCATATCATATAGATATAGAACATGTGTTTAGTTGATTTTAAAAGTCAAGTTAGAAGGATTAACTTTTATTTGCGAACAAGTTTAGAATTAACTAAACTATGTTCTAGTGATTACAAGTTTAAACCTTCGAATAAGATAGCCTTATATGTATGAATCGAATGATGTTATGAACATCATTACTACCTCAAGTTCCTTGGATAAACCTAATGGAAATGAGAAAAATGGATCTAGCTTCAAAGGATCCTTGGATGGCTTGAAAGTTCTTGAAGCAGAATCATGACACGAAAACAATTTCAAGTAAGATTTCCACTCGAAATAAGATTGTTATAGTTATAGAAATTGAATTAAAGTTTGAATATGATTATTACCTTGTATTAGAAAGATAACCTACTGTAAGTAACAAAGGTTTCTTGATCTTGGATGATTACTTGGAATGGATTTAGAAAACTTGGAAGTAAACTTGCAATCTTGGAAGTATTCTTGATTTTATGAAACTAGAACTTTTGAAATTTATGAAGAACACTTAGAACTTGAAGATAGAACTTGAGAGAGATCAATTAGATGAAGAAAATTGAAGAATGAAAGTGTTTGTAGGTGTTTTTGGTCGTTGGTGTATGGATTAGATATAAAGGATATGTAATTTTATTTTCATGTAAATAAGTCATGAATGATTACTCATATTTTTGTAATTTTATGAGATATTTCATGCTAGTTGCCAAATGATGGTTCCCACATGTGTTAGGTGACTCACATAGGCTGCTAAGAGCTGATCATTGGAGTGTATATACCAATAGTACATACATCTAAAAGCTGTGTATTGTACGAGTACGAATACGGATGCATACGAGTAGAATTAATGATGAAACTGAACGAGGATGTAATTGTAAGCATTTTTGTTAAGTAGAAGTATTTTGATAAGTGTCTTGAAGTCTTTCAAAAGTGTATGAATACATATTAAAACACTACATGTATATACATTTTAACTGAGTCGTTAAGTCATCGTTAGTCGTTACATGTAAATGTTGTTTTGAAACCTTTAGGTTAACGATCTTGTTAAATGTTGTTAACCCATTGTTTATTATAACAAATGAGATGTTAAATTTTTATATTATCATGATATTATGATATATAATATATCTTAGTATGATATATATACAGTTAAATGTCGTTACAACGATAATCGTTACATATATGTCTCGTTTCGAAATCATTAAGTTAGTAGTCTTATTTTTACATATGTATTTCATTGTTAATACACTTAATACTATATTTACTTATCATTTAACATAATTAACCAAGTGTATCAATATCTTAATATGATTCATATGTACCTAGTAAGACGTTGTTATAACGATAATCGTTATATATATCGTTTTCGAGTTTCTTAATTTAATAGTCTCATTTTTATGTATATAACTCATTGTTAAAATACCTAATGAGATACATACTTATAATAAAATCATGTTAACTATATATATAACCATATATATGTCATCGTATAGTTTTTACAAGTTTTAACGTTCGTGAATCACCGGTCAACTTGGGTGGTCAATTGTCTATATGAAACCTATTTCAATTAATCAAGTCTTAACAAGTTTGATTGCTTAACACGTTGGAAACATTTAGTCATGTAAATATCAATCTCAATTAATATATATAAACATGGAAAAGTTCGGGTCACTACATCAGGCCCCCATGAGTGTGCCGCTGTCGCTACAAAGAGATTGAGTCAGGCATTCATATAAGTCAAAGAGGACTCTTGGACTTATATGTTATACGATTTATTAATTCTGTCACAGATCATTGTTGATCGAGGCGTCGCAATCTCATCAACATTATGCCCTTCCCAAAACACGAGATCACTTTCTTTTTGAATGCAGGTTTATTATTCCACTATGGCGTAATTTCTTAATATTGGTGGGGATGTACGCAATCAAACCCCGTCGGCATGACAAACTTAATCAGCATGGCTAACTACATGAGAGGCACACTGGCGACAAGTGACGCATGTCTTGCTTCCATGTACACTCTTTTATGGCTCATTTGGCTATGGCGGAACAAGCTCGTTCACTATTCATGGGAAAGGCGAAATTCAATTATAAACAGTGGCGGATCTAGGATTCACATTCGCTGGTAGCACATAATAATAATAATAAGTAATAATTTATAATAAATATTATATTATACTACTACTACTACTACTAATAATAATAATAATAATAATAATAATAATAATAATAATAATAATAATAATAATAATAATAATAATAATAATAATAATATATAATATAATATAATATAATATAATATAATATAATATAATATAATATAATATAATATAATATAATATAATATAATATAATAATATAATAACAACAAAGACAATAATAAAAATAATAAGGATCACTTAAAATTTAGTAAAATCAAACATTTTTAGATATATTTCTTTTTCAAGCATGATTAAATTTTTTATAAATTTACGCTAATTATAATAAATAACCCTTGTATATGAGTTGATTTTGGAAAAAGATTAAATTTGCTACTAATAAATTGAGTTTAGTTCAACGCTTAATCAAATTCATATACATCCTATAAATTAATAAATTAGAAAGATTCTAGTTAATGATTACAAGACTTATATGAATAAGGTACTAACTTATTATGGAGTAATTATCAAAAAAGATAATAATCTACTTGTATTTAGTTTTAAAGATTAATCAAATTCAGACTTACATTTATATTTTATTTTATACGGAGTATCCTAGAAATGAGAAAGAATCTAGTTAATTAAATACGAAGTATATTATACAGGGCCGTCCCGTTGATTTTTGGGGCCCTGTGCTGGAGCAAATATATAGGGCCTTAGACACGAAAATTTTACAACTATATATCATATACGGGAACTTCTATGTACCTTTTTTTAATTTTCATTTCGTCTTTTATTTTGTTCTAAACGAAAAGAGAGTTTGAGTGTCAATACTTGTCTAGAATAATCTTTTAAATATTATATATTCCATTCTATAAAATTAAGTGCATGTGGAAGTTTTATAAGATTTATTTCTCGCATTCTAATTAAAATAATACAACTTACAACTACATATCAAAAGTTGGTGTTAAAAATACGACACATCGTTTAGCAAATAAAAATGAAAACTTGGTGCATGTTAAAGAAATATTCTTTTGGTCACTCTGTTTAATTTTTAATTTATATCCCACATCGCCAAAAGAATAAGTAAACCTTCAGTATATATGGGAAAGAACAAAGCGTGCTACCTGTAACTAATAGCGTCTTCGATTTGGGCTTCAATCCTCTAAAGTAAGGTTATTATTTTATTTAATGGCCTAGCTAGAAATAATTTCCGCCAGATGTTGGGTCACTAGTTGGAAAATTATAGGCCCACAAAATGTTATGGACAAAATGTTATGGGCCCTGTGCGGGGCACAGCCTGCACAGGCCCATATCCGCTCCTGTATATTAAATAATCTTAATCTTATCAAAAGAAGACTTTTTAACACAACATTTGATTGGATAACTTGTTGAGATGGGGATAACTTTTTGAAAAACACCAACTGTTTCAGACTTGTATAATATGCTTATTAGTGAGTACTTATCTATCCACCCATCTTTCTCAACCCCACATATCATCTCCAACTCTCACCTGCAACATACCCTCACTTTCCCTCTCACCATTAAAATCCACCAAAATCATACCCTTGCTTTACTCTGACCATTAAAATACACCAAAATCCGCTGATAGCGCACAAAAAATCCATCAAAATTCAGTGGTGTCACCAACTAAAATCCTCAATTTTTTACACTGTCTGAGATTATTTTAGTGGTAGCACGTGGTACCCCTCCCTCTCAAGTAGATCCGCCACTGAATTTATAAATGAGGATATTATATCCAAGGCGAAAATACTTTCACACCTTTGGCTCTCTAACCGGTTTGCTAAGTTCCACATCAGCTTGGAAGATTGGAAGTCTAATCAAAATTCATTGGCTAACATATAATTTATAGGAGGTGTTTCATGTTTGGATGTTTTTTTTTTGTTGTTGTAAGTTTCGTGTGTGGTTCGCTTCCTGCGAATCATTGGTCTACATTTTGGCATTTGCCTTGGATATTTAATACATATTCGCCTTTAAAAAAATATTTTTAATGACAACAGTAAGGGGTTGTCATTAAAGAATTATCACATGCAAGTTTGATGTGTACATTTTTATAACCATTATCCTATGAAAAACTATGGTAGTACTTCTTTATGCACAAAAACATTGTTAATGACAACCTTTAGAGGTGTCATTATTACAAAAAAGTATGTCTACAGGCTAATAAATTGACTAACTGAGAAGAATCATAATAGAGAAAAAATAAAATGATTTAATAGTTTGAAATTAACTATCAATTTATTTTATAATTATTTATAATATTTAAGTGAATGTAACATTATTGTTAAATAAGATATTTTACTTAGTTTAGATGTTTGAATTGATTGCCAAATTTACTTGTAACTAACATTATTAAGAAGAAAAGCATCAAAGCTATGTGTCTATAAACATCAATATTTAAGTTTTCTCATGAATTTCCTAAACATGCACCAAACTCCAAATACTAATCGTATAAGCTCTATCGGATTAGAAACCGTAAAAGTGGCAACAGTAGAACACCTGTTAACCGGGTAAGAGGGGTGTAAATGTAATCACGTCATTCTTCTCATTATTACACCGTTTGTATAGGCTTGAAGAAACGCCTCAACCAACACATGTGGTAGCAAACATACGCCAACCTATGGCTTATTAGTGTGTTATAAACACGCGTTTTCTAGGCGTCAGTTGAAATCCAACGAATTCAGCAACGGGTGTTTTGGACACGTGGTGCAATTTGATCGGGTGAAGCTTGTTAATTGTTTGAATAAAAAGAAAAGGCCGTTGCAGTTTATTAACAAAAATTATGTTATTTACCTATTTATATCTAACAATTTATAACCAAAAAACACACAATATTCAAACACTCAATACTTCATCTTTTTTACAATAAAAAAAATGTCTAACACTCCAAACGTTCCACACAATCTAGACGATGATCCCGAAAGACCACTCAATAATGCTCGTCCAATATCAAATCTATTGGTGTTCGGGAGTCCTAATACTCCCGGATTATCAACCCAACCTATTCAAGCACCTAGTCCACAACAATTTGCCAACATCACTAGAAATTTATTCGGTTTAAATTAGCTTTTGTCACCGTCAACTTATGAATAACAACAATTGGCCCTTTATCAACAACGACAAATGTATCAAAACCAACAACAACAACAACAACAACAACAACAACAGCAACAACAACAGCAACAACAGCAACAACAACAGCAACAAATGTTTTCAAACCAACCACAACATCAAATTTTTCAAGAACAACAACAACAAATGTTTATGTTTGTACGTGTTTATTTTATGAATTTAAATCATGTAATTTTCTTTTTTAGGATTTTTAATTATGTATTATTTTTTTTAATTATTAATGGTATTGATTAAATGTCTTATTTAGTTTAAAATATGTGTCATTTTTTATTATTCACTTTTATTACATAAAAACCAACACCCCCACTAACAAATTAATATAAACAGAAAAAAATGTCACATCAGCATTCTACTAACAACCAACACTAAAAATCGAAACCACCACTACTCCACTCAATAAACCAATATGTCCTAGTCAGCAAAAAAAAAAATACTAATAGCAACCAACACAAACAAGAAACGCCACTTACTACTACAAATTGTCTTAAGCAACATGAGATTCTGACTTTGGTACAGTTGTTACCCATTATCTATTAGTAGTTAACACTTTCTATCCCAAAGATTTTATCTTTGTTAAGATGGGTAGAAGTTATTTTTGTTCAATTCAGTTAAAGGAGTAGAGTATAATATTTGTTAATTTATGAATTTCTATAGCCAACTAATTTACAAGTTGATTATAATCTTAAAAGTATAAAGTATATTCATATATACTAAATGTCACAAACTTTTTGATCGTTTTAAATGTTGGTTGAAGTCGTTTAGGCTAGAGAAGATTTGGGTCAAATGATCCATACTTATAGGGTTAAAGTTGTATATACTAAATGTCACAAACTTTTTGATCGTTTTAAATCTTGGTTGAAGTCGTTTAGGCTAGAGAAGATTTGGGTCAAATGATCCATACTTATAGGGTTAAAGTTGTAACTATTCAGGGATAAACGTTGTAACTGTTCAGGAGTAAATGTTGTAACTTGGAGAGGCTAAAATGTATTTTTTTCAATTTTATATTATAAAAAGTAAATAAATATGTTCTAAAATCAACTAATTTACAAGTTGATTATAATCTTAAAGGTTGTCGAGGGTCACTGGGAAATCACGCTATGATTGTTACTTAGCAAACAAGTCTGATGAAGACCGTATATTTTGTATCTTTGGTATTATTCTCTACTGCTGTATTTATTTATGTGTATATCTTTTCCTTTTAGATATGATTGTACTTCGTATTTAATCCCTTGATTGGGTCAATATTCAGATATGCATAAATATTATCATTCTTCCAATTTTCTCTCTAGTTGGTTATGGTATCAGAGGAAAGTTTCTAGATCCATCTTCATCTTCACGGTCTGTTTTTTTTTCCAGAACTTATCACGATCAAGGTTCTTGATTCTAGCATCCTTATCGCGTTCTTTCATTGTTCTTCTTTATTTCCTGCTCTTCCATTTGTTCAATTCCATTCGATCAATTCTTCACAAACAATGATGCAATTTCGAATACCCAATCTAATTTGTATGTTGCTTTCATAGCGGGTACATGATCAGTCGATCATTTACACCGGTGTCACTCATCATATGACGCCCCACTTGTTCATGTTTATTAAATACACAGTTGTTCACAAACATCGTTTCATTGATATGCTAAATGTCACAAAGCTAAAGTTCTTCACATTGGTTCCATTCGTCATCGTGACAATGTTATTCTAAATAATTTCTCCACGTTCCTGATTTTCATATTAATCTTCTATCCGTTTACAAACTTCTATATCAGTATAACGCCTCCATCAGTTTCACCATTACATCGTGTGTTCTTCACATTCCTTCAATGGAGCATCCACTGGTTCTTAGCAATGTTTAACATGGACTTTATTGTCACTCAAGCAACAAGAATGCTCATGTTACTTCCACTTTTCATTCTGCTTTGCTGAATAAGTACTCTGCACAACTTTGGCATTCTCATCTTGGCACATGCCTAAAAGCTCGTATGCATCGACTTTAATTTCAATCTAGCAATATTAAATCTTTATGCATCTTTGAAATGATTCATGTAGACTTATGGGGCCTTATTCTCGCCCCACTCATGATCATTTTTGTTATTTTTTTAACCATTGTTGACGATTTTTCTCATACCACTTGGACCCACTTACTTTCAACCAAAAGCGTAATGTGATGACCCGAAAATTTCTGACCAAATTTAAACTTAATCTTTGTATGATTAACATTTCCGACACGATAAGCAAAATCTGTAAAACTGAATCTCAAAATTTTTGAACTACTTTCATATATTCAAATACCTTTCGGTTGTTCTTGACGATTCACGAACAATTATATGTATATAGATACATATATATATATATATATACTATAACTTGAAAACGTAACAATGTATTAATTGTTTGATACCGTACATTAAACTTATTGGTTTAAATATTTATTTGAATATATATGATAAGTTGGAATATTAATTATGTGAATAACTTGCGACGTATATTTAAAACGTGTTTATGAATGTTGAAAATATATATTAACTTGGTCATAAAACGATTTGTTATTATATATATATTAACAAATAGCGAGACAATGATTTATAAAAGTAAATGACCAAAACACTCAAAAGTTTAAGATACACTTTGAATGATATAGTTTATTGATAATTTAAGACTATATTTTGACAAAGGTACGAGTCACAAAACGTAAATTGCGAGTTTTCTAAGCGTACGAAAATGCGTTCGAGAAACCGGAACTGAGACATTAGTCGATCGTAAACGTACGAGTCATCGGACCAAAAATTAAAAGTCAACTATGAACGTGAATATAATATAATATATAATTAATTAATATAAATTATATATTATATATATATATATATATATTATAAAAATACGTCGACAAACAAAACAACAAAAAATTGTGAGCTGGATTTCGGGGTCATGCGATCGCATGAGAAATAGGCATAAAACCCATGCGATCGCATGGGCATCAGATTCCAAAAAGTTGCCTATAAAAGGTCAGTTTCTGCTCGAGTTTTGTTTACACTTATACTACTCCCTCTGTAATATATTAATATTATTTATTATTTATTATTTATATTAATATTATTAATATTATTATTATTATTATTATTATTATTATTATTATTATTATTATTATTATTATTATTATTATTATTATTATTATTATTAAGATTATTATTATTATTTATTTTATTATTATTAGTAGTATTATTATTATTACTAATTATATCACTTAAAATACTACGACGAGGTCATGAGCGTGTCACTTTTAAAATGGGTTTTCAAGCGGGATAGAGCTAAGGAAACTATGGGTTATTACTAAAGAGGTTTTGGGTATTGTTCAAGGGTTTTGCTCGTGAGTCAAACTAGTATTTATCATCTCCGTTGCGTCTACGTACTTTCCTACAATATTGAATCAAAATATTGATACGTAAGCATTTATATCTTATCTACTATATATTAATAGTGTATCCCTGACTAGTGCTCGAGTATATAGGATTATGCATGCTAGTACGATTAATTTTGTCGTTAAATAGTTTATAATAGATCACGAATTTAATACATATATTACTGATATAAGGTATATGATATTCATGTTTTTGGAAAGCTGGCGAAAAATCAATAACTTTTATTTTAGATATCGTATGATTTCGTTGAACGAATTAAAAGATATGATCAACTGAATTATGATTAACGTTAATTAAAATTGCTTTTGAATCTGCAATTAATATTTAAACAACTTGTTTATAAGATTGATAAATTGAATTTTTAAATATTACCAGCGGAGTAAATGAATTCTTATATAAGGCACGTCTCGTTTTGTTGAACAATTGTCAAAATTGATTGTTTTATCATATTTTAAAGCCTTTTAAAAACTATAATTTAATTTTACAAAAATTAGGAAACTATGTGAAATGTTAAAATGTTTCGATTGCCATGATCATTCAACTATTGTATTGAGTCAGATTGACTTTTTGAAATGACTTTTGATAACTTTTGTATGTTGATCTCGAGCATTAGGATTGTGATACACTATGACCTAACCTAGCTTGATAGACATTTATTGACCAACATATGTTCTCTAGGTTGAGATCTACGGTTATTTGGTAATCCGAGTTTCGGTCACATTTTGGTGAACGACTTTATATGCTGCTAAGGTGGGTTTCATTGCTCCCTTTTTAATTGCTTTTGCAATCTATATATTTGGGCTGAGAATACATGCACTTTATTTTAAACACAATGGATACAAGTACATACTAAATTCTACACTGAGTTTGAACCGAAAATCCCTTAGCTTTGGTAACTAGTAACTGCCGATTATAAGAACTGGTGGGCGTGAGTAGTAGTATATGGATCCATAGGGCTTGATATCCTCGTCCGAGCTAGAGCACTAGCCTTTTAACGGACGTATGCTATTTGAGAAGCGTACACGTTGGTTTGCGTGTATTATTAAAATGATTACATAAAGGGTATAAATTATATATACGTTAAGTTTAGTTACCAGGGTGCTCAATTTCGTAGAATATTTTGATAAACTTTTCTGGATGAAACAACTGAAATCTTGTGATCTACCTTTATGTACAAATTATGCAAAACATTAAAACTATGAACTCACCAACCTTTGTGTTGACACTTGTTAGCATTTTTATTCTCAGGTTCCCTAGAAGTCTTCCGTTGTTTGCTTATATGTTAGACAAGCTATGTGCATGAAGTCTTACATGGCATATTTTTCAAGGAAACGTTGCATTCACCAAATCATCACCATGTATCTGATTTTGACTGCATTGTCAACGGAAGTACTATTGTAAACTATTATTTAAGGTGATTGTCTATATGTAGAAATCATCAGCTGTCGAAAACCTTTGATTTAAATATTCATTTATGGTGTGCCTTTTCAAAAGAATGCAATGTTTACAAAACGTATCATATAGAGGTCAAATACCTCGCAATGAAATCGATGAATGACGTGTTCGTCCATATGGATTTGGAGTGATCGTCACAGTTGGTATCAGAGCGTTGTGCCTAGCGAACCAGGTCTTGCATGAGTGTGTCTAACTGATAGTTGTTAAGATGCATTAGTAAGTCTGGACTTCGACCGTGTCTGCATGTTAAAAGTTTTGCTTATCATTTCTTGTCGGAAATTACATGCTTTTCATTCTCAAGTCTAGACACGTTTTCCTGCATTTATTACATAAATAGTGTATAGACAAAAATTCATATCTTAGCGTATCTGTTACTGTAAACTTTTCCTGACATCTTTCGAAAATTTCTCCGTGATTTATGGAATTTGGTATTATATATACATATGTAAATTATGTATTGAAGAATACCAAACTAAATTCTATAATATAATTCATATCAAAAATCATCTCCCTAATTATACAAGATGGATCCCGTATCTAGTTCAAATTCCTTAAACTCCGACAGCTATTCCGATATGGATATTCACCTGAATTCCGAAGACAGTGTAACTGGAATGGATCAACCAATCAGCCATCACCTATTCTGGATGAATTGAGGATGGGTTCGTAGCCTACTTAATTATTGGAGACAAGAAGAAAGCGATCCCTTCCATCCACCACATTGCCCTCTTGGCGAAGAACCTGAAGCACTTACCGGCGAACCTATTCGAGACACCATTTTCTCTCTCATTTCTAGAGTGTCTCGTCACGATTATATATTATCTCAAATTCTAGATATTATTCGTCCACTCGTCCGAACCGACAATCACCCCGGTGTAATAGAAGAAGTCAACGAGCTTCGCGCTCGGGTAGTGGCTTTGGAGAATGTGGTGCAAAGGTTACAAGCACCAGCAGCAGCACCGACAGCAACAGTACCACCATCAGCAACACCAACAGTACCATCACCACCACCAACAACAACATCCGTATCCCACACCTCAACATCATAATATGTACCTCAAACATCAACGTCATAAGCACCATAGATACCAAGGAATACCAACAACAACAAACGATGAAGTATTGATTCATAACTTCATCGAAGAAATATTCTGCAGAGAATATGTAGTTTCTAAAAGTTTTAGAGATTATATATTCTAGTCCTAGTCGAAAACCAGATGAGATTAATGATAAGGCTAAAAAGGAACATATATTTCATAGCATTATCCCCCAAGAAAGACAAGATTTTAGTTGCAATTGTTCCATTTTCAAGTGATATTCGTTTATATTAAATAAGTGCGAAGACAAAAGGCAGATTCGACAAATTGAAGACAAAAAGGTCCAAAAAGCTCAAAAGTACAAGATACAATTAAAAAGGTTCAAATTATTGATGAAGAACGTCTAAAAATGACAAGAGTACAAGTTACAAAACGCAAAGTACACGATATAAAATAGTACGCAAGGACGTTCGAAAATCCGGAACCGGGACATGAGTCAACTCTCAACGCTCGACGCAACGGTGTAAAAATTACGAGTCAACTATGCACAAGAATAAAATATAATATTTAAATAATTCATAATAAGAATAATATTAAATAATAAAAAGTTGTTAATTTAGCATAGTTCAGGGGTCGTAAATGAAAATTCAATTTCATATTTTGCCTATAAAAGGCGATGATTATCGATCAATTTAAAAGCATCCCTTTTTCTATCCTAAAAATCTATTATCAATATCAATATCTAAAAATCTCTATCATAATGTTAATGTAATAAGATATAACAATAATCTTAATTTTAATTTTAAATTATGATAATAATAAGATTTATGATAGAGATCGTTTGAGTGTGTAAGTCGAAATTCTGTCCGTGTAACGCTACGCTATTTTTAATCATTGTAAGTTATGTTTAACCTTTTTATATTAATGTCTCGTAGCTAAGTTATTATTATGCTTATTTAAAACGAAGTAATCATGATGTTGGGCTAATTACTAAAATTGGGTAATTGGGCTTTGTACCATAATTAAGGTTTGGGCAAAAGACCGACACTTGTGGAAATTGGACTATTGACTATTAATAGATGGGGGTATTGTCTAATTGAGTGACAATTCATTGGAGTCTGTCGAACCTATCTTCAAATTAATTATCCTAATAATTAATAATGATTATGGTTGTCCTATTTAGTGACGTTCATATGGAATCTATTATAATCATTTAATTAATTATTCGGGTTGGGTAATTGATTATTCAAACTGATCAAGTGGGTAAATTAATATTCATATCTAATCAAAACAGGGGTAGATTACATACAGTGATAACTGGTGTAATTGTTGACAGAAGTGATAACTGCGTCACAGTTTAAATCCTTAATTAGTTGGAATATTTGACTTCGGGTATAAGGGTAATTTGACGAGGACACTCGCACTTTATATTTATGACCGATGGACTATTATGGATAAAAACCAGATAGGTATCAAATAAACCATGACAAAGGACAATTAACCCGAGTAACAATTAATTAAAATCAAAACGTCAAACATCATGATTACGGAAGTTTAAATAAGCATAATCCTTTTATTTCATATTCTATCGCAATTTTATTTATTGTTATTTTATTTATCGCCATTTATTTATTTTACGCACTTTAATTATTGTCATTTATCTTTACGCTTAAAAATATAAAATCGACAAACCGGTCATTAAACGGTAAAAAACCCCCCTTTTATAATAATATTACTACTTATATATATATATTTATATAAATATAGTTTTATAAAAATATAGTACGTAATCACTAGCTCCCTGTGGAACGAACCGGACTTACTAAAAACTACACTACTCTACGATTAGGTACACTGCCTATAGTGTTGTAGCAAGGTTTAGGTATATCCCATCCGTAAATTAATAAAACTTGTGTCATATTTTGTAGTATTTCCTAGTAAAAATAATACTATTTCGTACCCTCACGCTACATCATCAAGTTTTTAGCGCCGCTGCCGGGGAGCGCTAAAACGCTATATTTTTAATTATAATAATATTGAAATAAAATATAATAATATAATAATATTGAAATAGAATATAATAATATAATAATATTGAAATAGAATATAATAATATAATAATATTTTAGAATCAAAATTTGATACGAAAAATTTTAAAAAGTCGTATTTATTAAATACTTCAGGGGTATATTATGTAACTTGTAATTAATAATTTCTATCATATCGCTTTCATGTGAATAGTAAATTAATTAATTTCTTTTCATTTACTATTCATGAATAGTAAATGAATTAAAAAAAAGTTTTGAAAAAAAATAATAATTATAAAAAAATTATTAATTTGTAAAAAAAAATCGTTTTAAAAAAAAAAAAAAAAAACGTAAAAAAAAAAACAAAAACGTAAAAAAAAAAAATTATTAAAAAAAAATATATATTTTTTTAAGATTTTGTCTATAAAAAAAAATGTTTTTTTTAGTTTTATTACCTTTAGATTTTTAGACTATAGTCGCAACTTTTAGTATTAAGTTTAGTTTTGCCATATTTATTTTTACTTCTAGAATTTTTAGGCTTTGCCTTAAAATCCCTTAAGTGCTTATTCCTTAGACTAAGTTTTAGGTGCTTTAGAATTTTGCGACGCCGTTTTTCGCGCTACTTTCTTTTTTTTATTTTTCGACGCCTATTTTTCGACCTTTTATTTTTCGACCTTTTTCGACGCGCAATCTTTTATTTCTTATTTCTCGCTATTCTAGTTTTAGGACATAGATTTTTATTCTACTTCTTATCTAAATTTCTTAAAATTACAAAAATTTATTTTAAGTGGTTAAATTGATAGACATCAAAATTTTCTGGTTCGTAGTAATAGTTGGATTTGTACGTGGACCGGGTTATTGGAGCCAAACAGTACTCAATTATATTGAGACCAAACGAATCCTGCCCCTCTGCTGCATCTTTTGGCTATTCGAAACGTGGGCAAAATCAGAAAAGTCTATTAATTGGACAACTTATATAAGTTTTTCTTATTTTTATAACTAATAGGATATTCTGTGAATGCACCGAGCAAAACGTTCACCACCTTTCATACGTTCACCACCTGTAACTCGATCAAGACATCTAGCAAATATTGTCGCTGTTGATTTTTCTTTAGAATCGTCATCTAGTCGAACAAGAACTCCAACTCAAATTTCCGATAATCCATCTTTTGAACCCGACTTCACAATTAAGAACCCGGAGCATATTCAAGGACAATTCCAAGATCTTGAACCACTAATTATTCCTCCTGAGCCACAAACCATTAAATCAGAATCCTCTAGTGATTCGTATTCAACAAATTCAATTATGGAAGTAACGGAACCTCTAAGTATGGAAGATCGAATGAGAGCCACACGCACGGGCCAAGGTCACGCCATTATTAAGCCAGAAGTTAATGCGCCAGATTATGAAATCAAAGGACAAATTCTACACATGGTAACTAACCAATGCCAATTCAGTGGTGCACCGAATGAAGATCCTAACGAACACCTTCGTACGTTTAAAAGAATTTGTACACTATTCAAAATCCGAGAAGTGGAAGATGACCAGATCTATCTCATGTTGTTTCCCTGGACTTTAAAGGGAGAAGCCAAAGATTGGTTAGAATCGTTACCTGAAGGGGCGATTGACACATGGGATGTTTTAGTTGAGAAATTTCTTAAAAGATTCTTTCCGGCATCTAAAGCCGTGAGACTTCAAGGAGAAATTGTTACGTTCATACAAAAGTCAAATGAAACTCTATATGAGGCGTGGACAAGATTTGGAAAGTTGTTGAGAGGATGTCCTCAACACGGTTTAGACACTTATCAAATAGTACAAATATTCTACCAAGGTGTCAACGTTGCTACACGAAAAGACATCGACATAACAGCTGGTGGTTCCATTATGAAGAAAACCGCAACTGAAGCTTACAAAATTATTGATAACACAGCCTCCCACTCTCATGAGTGGCACCAAGAGAAAGATATATATCGTTCATCTAAAGCGGCTAGATCCGATTCTAGCCATAACTTTGATTCCGTTTTCGCAAAAATAGATGCTTTCGAGAGACGAATGGAAAAGATGAATAAAGATATTCACGCAATACGAATCAGTTGTGAGCAATGCGGTGGACCACACTTAATGAAAGACTGTCACATTGAACAAACGATGGAACAACGTGAGAATGTTGTCTACATGAACCAAAGGCTGGAAAATAGTTATCAGAATAATTATCAACCGCTAAGGCCAAACTTCAATCGAAATCAAAACATTCTTTACAATCCAAAAGGACCCGACAATAACTCGTATAACCAACAAGGTCCGAATAACCAACCAACTCAAAACAACACTTTCAATCAACAAAGACCTGGCTTGTATAAACCACCACAACAAACCGAAGAGAAAAAGTCAAATCTGGAAGAAGTGGTATTTAAGCTAGTTGAATCTCAAACACAATTTATTGAAACTCAAACTCAAACGAATGAGAGGTTTGATCAGTCATTTAGAACTCAACAAGCTTCTATTTTGAATCTAGAAAAACAAGTAGGTACTCTTGTTAGATTGATGAGTGAAAGGAAACAAGGAAAGCTACCGAGTAATACTGAAGTAAATTCTCGGAATGAAAATGTTAATATGGTTTCAACAAATTCTAAAAAACCAGCATCAGAAGATGGGGAGGTTTTAGAACCAGTGGTGGCACCATACAGACCACCCATCCCGTTTCCAAGAAAAGGAGTTGAGTATGAACAAGTAATAGGTAATAAAGTTTGTGATACCTCTGGAAAGAAGAAGAAGAAGAATAAAAAAGTGCAAGAAACAAAAACAGTAGAAGTAAACCCGGTGAAGACAGTTCCACCAAATCCTCCACCTAGGGTAGGTGATCCGGGTGAATTTATTGTTCCTTGTCTACTTAGTGACTGTGTCATGTATGATGCACTAGCAGATTTAGGTTCAAGTGTGAGTGTTATGCCTCTTTCATTATATAAGAGATTAGGTGTAGGTGAGTTAACTCCAACGGATATGAGTGTTCGACTCTTTGATCAAACCATTAAGCACCCAGTTGGAATTGCTGACAACCTACCCGTTCAAGTAGGTAATTTAACCTTTCTAGTCGAATTCATTGTCATTGACATAGAAGAGGACTCAAACGTTCCTCTAATTTTAGGTCGACCATTCTTAGCGTCCACCGGGGTGTTATTTGATGTAAGAAAGGGTAGAATGACACTTAGTAATGATGAGAAATCGATCACCTTTATGATTCGAAAGTCTAAATATCCACAAACCAAAATCGTTGAACCGACAAAAGCGATTGGTAAGAACCATGTTGTTTTACCAACTCCAACGGTAATGCTTAACAATAATAGAACGCCTAAGTGTGGGGAAAATGAAGTAACACCTAATGATGACTTGATAATAAAGAACCCCATAGTTGATACGAAATTAAATGACCCCGTTATTAACAGTTCAATGAAGAAACTTTTTAAACGGGTTATTGATGCTAAAAGTAAGGGGAACTTTAAGTTATATAACCGGTTAGTATCCAATCTGTCGCCTAAAGAAAAGGCGAAGCTAGTTGAATTTGTGGATATTACGGAAAAAGCTGGTCACTGGCTTAAAGCAAAAGTCACAGATATGCAAGTTGATTATGGTCCAAGAGAAATTGACGATGAAGTTAATCACAATTTCGACACCACAGCTACCTAAGTGTGGGGAGATTCAAGTGTTCTAAAAAGAAAATGCTCTCTAGAGTTAGTTGTTCTGTTCTCGTGTAGTTCCGAGAATGGAATCCGATTGGTCTTTTCCGCTAGCAGACACTAAAGAACTAGTTTTCTCCCCCCATTCTGAATTTTTTTTTTGTTTTTTAGGTTTTATATGAAATTAATATGTTTTCTTTTTAAGTTTTGTGTGAATTTAAAAACAAAAATTTACTTTATTTCATTAAGTTAAAAAAATGATTTCTAAAATTCGTCGTGAGTTGAAGACTAGGTCGTTGAGCCGAAATTACTTTACCCGAGGGCGGGGCTAAAAATTTTGTCATCATTATTTTTAATTTTATTGATTTAAAGTATGCAAAAAAAAAAAATATTTGATTTTATAAATTTTTGAACGTGGGGTAATATACCCAACTTTAAAAATATGTATATATGTTTGTATTTTATCATGTAAACAACAGGGTAAAACAACACACTTTCAAAGACTAACATTAAGTTCAGCAAAAGCTACTGATTTTGACGACAAGATGCAAAACAACAAATGTGATATAATAAATGAAGGAATGATCGATGAGGCGCGCCATCTATCATTCGACGAGCTTTGTAATTACAAACTGGGTATTTTTAATCACTTTCCTACACTAATCACCCTCATGAATTTATAATTATAGTCTGATTTCATGCAAATGAGGGCATTGCATGATCTCAAGTGTGGGGAAGGGTTATAAATTCTCTCGGGTTTATACTTGGCTTATTTTCTAAATATTATGAAAATTTTAAAATTTTTTAACTAAATGAATTCAAAATCATGTTTATACATATTTATGAACGATAAAACTAGGTGTTAATGCCGAAATTATTGTTACCTCGAAAAGGACATAAATTGAGAAACAACTAAAACGCTTGAATTTATTTATTAAGATATAAAAAGACGCATGAAAAAAGCCAAGTGTGGAGAGAATGTACCAAGTTATTCAATTAAAAACTATCTATCACATGTTTTTGTAAAGTTATTGCAGGTGCTTTTACTTTGGACTAAATTAACTGGTTTACCCGATTTACTGTAAGAAAGATGGATCTACACGATGAATCAATTCCATCATTAAAAGGAAGTAAAGTCTTCCGAAAAAGAAACGCGCTTCTTGATTTAGGTCATGAAGTTGTCGTCCAGACCAGCTGTAGGTTGACGAAAAATCTAGAAAAGTCATCTCTAAAATCAGCAGGAAATCCACGGACCTCAGCATCAAACAGGGTCGCCATGTGGTCAGATTTATCCTAACCATGAGAAGGATTTATCTCGCACAATGGGGGGGCACCGTGCAAATTAGCTTGATAAGACTAATGAATCAGATCCCCAGAAAAGGATAATCTCCTTAAAGATTAAAAATCAGCTTTTAAGACTGATAATACTCAATCCTAGAGATTGACCTTAAAGATTGAGAATTCAAACTCATGGAATTCGATGATATCTAAACTCGAGCATGAACGAGAAAATATTTTGATCAAAAATACAAACCGATTTGTTTTCTGAAAAACCATTTTCAATGCGTTCATTACCATTGAACGTAAAATCCTAAGAAATTCACCTGGAATTCATTAGGTCACCTGAACCAAATCGGGTGTCAACCGTAAGAACGGTGGTTGCATAGCATGGTCGGAGACAGGACCTTGTGCCAGACCGAAAAATTATAGGATGATCTTTACTATCGCTCCTACCAAGGATAGTTCTAGCATCTGACACGTTAATAAGACCATAATCATCTGCATGTCACGGGACATTGCTTTAACAGTTTCTTGTTCATCGCTTTCCTTTATAACCGGACGGTAGTTTACCGAAAGGTAATATACGGAACAAGTAAACTGGATGTGTGCTTTCCGATACCGGGATAGCAGTGGATTACACGAACCTAAAAGTTTTAGCCAAAATATTGATCCACAAATATATTTTGCAACACCGATGATGGATCAAATCAGAAAACTTATCTAGGGTAAAAGCTAGAATGAATTTTCAAAAGATCAAATGTTTTCATAAAGATCCAATTTCCTTAATGGATCTAAATTTTTATAGTCATGTGGGACTGTAAACCATATCGTTACTACCATTGTTTATACCGCCATATCAAAATCACTGATGTACAAAGTGTGAAGAATAAAGAAGTGATTCTAGTATTTCAAGACTATATTGCTTGAGGACAAGTGAAAGGATCCGAAACTAATCATCCGGACGTTGTCCATATTGATTACAAACGAATTACAATAGTTGATAACATTGCGAGGTACTTGCCCTCTATATGATACATCTTACAAACGTTGCATTTATTCTTAAAAGGCAATCTATAGTTACATCCAGAATTGACATAATCGCCTGACATTTCATAATATTCAAATGATCTAAACCGCCATTTACTTAATAATAGTCTCTATGAACTTCAATGACTCGAATGCAACGCCTTATGATATAAGTCCTTAATAGCCTCAAGTAGTATCCTTAGTACGAGCTAATGCACAGCGGAAGACTTAATTCATACCTGAGAATAACATGCTTTAAAATGTCAACATAAAGTTGGTGAGATATAGGTTTAATGCCGGCAGCGATATATATATATATATAGACCACAAGATTTCATATATAAACATTTTCATAAAAATATTCTAAGTGGTTGAGCACTTGGTAACCATACTTAACATTCAATCACGTCGCATATTCCCTTTAATATGAAATCTTACTACACCGTACCAAGTGTAGTCACAAAACGAAGTACTGTGCAACCGTTGAATACTGGTCGTCCAGTCCGGTTGGGGTTGTCAGGCCCGATAGATCTATCAACAGGATTCGCGTTTACAATACCGCTGTAAATATTAGTTACCAAGCTACAGGGAAGTATGCCAGTGGTACAACTCAACGTAGAATATATTTTTCAGTTACTTGTGTCCATATCGTAAAACATAAAATACATGTATTCTCATCCCGAAATATTTAGAGTTTAAAAGTGGGACTATATACTCACTGTTGTCTTGAAGATATAAATATTTTGACTTGGTCTTCCGGTTGATATCACGAACCTATCCATATATAATATATCAATATATTTTCATTTTTAAACAATCGTCACATATATATACTTGTTATACTTTTAATACTTTTAATAATTCCTTAGTCCGTAGTTAGCAGTCCGATGTTAGTAATTCAATTTTAATGGTTCATTTTTAGGTGTTTAATAAACCCCCAATGAAATGAATAAAACCCCCATCGTATATGTATTGGTCGAGATTAATCTTGACCCACGGTACCGGTGTTGTCAAATGACGTGTTGCGTACATAAAGTACCGGTGTTGTCAAATGACGTGTTGCGTACAATCATGGGATCTTATGATTAATCTTCTCGTATTGTTTACGGGTGATCCTGAACCATATAAAATTGAATTATGAGTACATATATATAAAATATCATGTTATCTTAGAAAGATGTGATTTATTTAATTTCTCCCAATTATTTTCGTGGCTAAACTAGTCTTGGATATCCGATTTTGTTTCGGTCATAGTTTCTTCGTTACAACTCCGTTTTTGTTGATTCAACTTGCCATCTCCTTGGATCGAGTCCCTCTTTAAGACTATGAACTTTAAATACCTTAGTATGTATTCAAAATCACACGGCATAGGTGAAACTTTAGTGAAACTTATGAAGTTAAACATTTTTGTTACAAAAATATCATTTAATGACCATTTTTCTAAAAATACCTATACTTTGAATTAAATCATGAAATTTTTATGTGTTAACATATTTATAGTAAAAATCATTTTTCCAGAAAATAAACCTCCAATTCAAAGTTTAAGATGGTTTTTAATTATCCAACCCAAAACAGTCCCCGGTTGCACTCCGACGTCGTAAAAACAGTTTTTAAGGTATTCTTTGAAAAACCAAGTTTTACCTTGTTAAATTAGCATATAATTAAGTTATATTACAGGTCTTGAAGTATTTTAAAAGTTAAGTTAGAAGGATCTATTTAGTTTGCAAACAAGTTTGAAAACTTTCAAACTATGTTCTTGTTGTTAAAATTTTATACCACAAAATAAGATAGCTATATATATATGAATCGAATAAGGTTATGAACATAGTTACTACCTCAAGTTCCTTGGACAAGGTTGCTGTAAAAGAGGAGTAAGAACCTAGAACCAAAAGGGTGATGGAAGTGGATGAAAGATTGGAAGTAAGTTTGTGTTCTTGGAAGGATTTCTTGAAGTGTTTTTGTATGGTTTTCTTATGGTGATTAAGTAAGGTTTTTGAAGCTAAATGATGGGGAAAATGCTTGTAGATGATCAAGTATGAAGTTAAGAGTATTTTGAGAGAGAAATGGGAGTGTAAGTATGAGAAAATGGGGTGAAGAAATGGTGTGCATGCATAAAAACGTTTTTAGTATATAAAGAAAAAAAAATGATACCTAACTTTGTTTTCTTGCTAAATAATTCATGCTACTTGACAAATGGTTGGTTCCACATGTTTCTTAATCATTTAAGGCTGCTAAGGAGCAGATTTTTATTGGTATATACCAATAGTAAATACATCTAGAAGCTGCGTATGATACGGGTACATATACCCTAAATATACGTGTAGAAATCTTTGAGAAAACGGAATGAGGATTCAAATATAGCTATCTTTTGTGAATATACTTATATTGTTTTATGTATTTAAGTCCTTAAAAGTGATTAAATACATTACTTATACGTTATATGTATAAACATTATAAGTCATAAGTATTTATATCAAATAACGTTATGTATGGTTATTGTTTTGAAAACTTAAGTTAGTAGTTTCAAAATATACTTATAACTTATTGTTATTAATACAAAATGAGATATTAAAACATCCATAAACCATGTTAAATATGTATATATACATATATATACACAAACGTATAATTATCATATGTTATATAGTTCGTGATATCATCGGTCAAACTAGACGGTCAAACGTTGTGTAAAACTCTTTTCGAAAACATAAGTCTCAACAATTTGGATTGCTTATCATGTTGGTAAGGTTTAATTTATGTAAATATTAATCTTATAAGTATAGAACGATCGAAAAAGTGCGGGTCAACTTTAGGGTTTTTGCTTATCGTGTCGGAACCATATAGAGATTAGAGTTTAAATTTGGTCGAAAATTTCCGGGTCGTTACAGTACCCATCCGTTAAAGAAATTTCGTCCTCGAAATTTGGTAGAGGTTGTCATAAATAACAATAGGAATGTTTTCATGACGAATATGAGGTAATAATGAAATTTTATCATTATTGAAAGATTTAGATAAAACGATTTGGTTATGTGAGACGCACGAGCGAAGCTATCACAAAAGAGTGAAATGAGTAAATATAGAATTGTTGTAACCGATGACGTGATTATGATCGATTTCCGGGATTTAAGGGTTTTAAAGAAAATCTTATGTAATAAGATTTAGTTTTGCGGCGATCAGGATCTTCTTTGATTTAACGCGGCAATCTGTTTTGATTTCTTTGTCGAATATTTCACTATAAATTTACCTCCTTCCCTTTCTTTCTTCCCACATCTTCTATTCTTTCTCTTTAGTTCCTACTTTAAGACATTCGCTAATATGCTCCATCCCATTCTAACCCTTGTTATATTTCTAACTTTCATATCTTTCATTCTTCTTTTTCATCTATCACCAGAAGAATCTATTCTCTTTTATCCTTTCCTTGGAATTATAATGTTTTTAATTCTCCCGTGCCTTTACGTTGCAATACGTATTGATATGCACGGTTTGTAGTTTCGGGGTTGTTGTTAGGTTTTATACCTTCTCTTATATTTCGATGTTCCTACTCCCGTCCCTTAAAATCATTGTCATCCACAGTTAATGCTCTCTCTTATTTGCTGTGGTTTATGTTCCTATTTCTATTCTGAGGTTTTGTCCCTTCATTTCTTCTTCCCGTCCTCGAGCCAAGCGAACAATGGTCCAAAATTTGTAGGTAGGAAATTTGGAATGAACCTAGCTATTGGTTTTAGAATGAAATTGTAATGGCACGATCTTGATTCGTTAAATTACTCGAATATTTCGAAAAAATAGAACTATCAAGGTGATACGTTCTAATATGTTTGGAGACTTGATAGAAGGTAAGAGCCGTGTAACATGGCACATGATGACGGTACTGTGAATCATCACATTCCATTAGAAACTTAACATGACTTACTGTAATATAATGAAGTTGATCAAGTTTCATTATATTATACTAATTCATGCATCAGTTCCCAACACTACTTTAAAACATTCATATTTTAAACTTGGAGGTTTCAAAATTTAGAAATTGACACAGTTTCTTTTATGTTGTAATGCAGATATTACGGAGAGATAAATATTCTCAGATAAGAGTAGTTGTGAAAATATCTCCAGAAATATGGAGAATATGTATAACGGAAGATATGAAGATATCTTATAATATCTAAGATAAGATGATGATGAAGAATATCATCGGGAGAGGTTTAGAATAAGGGGTAGGGTTTTTACTAATGGTTTCAGCAGGCACTGAATCGTTTGAATCCTTTGAAAGCAGATTCAGTTCTTGTTATTTATCCACAACCTCTTTCATACTTTGCTCAAACCGTTTTCCGGTTCCAACTCTTCTCTTTTTCTGAGTTTTATCGACACACTGTGCTTCATCATCAAACTTTTGACTGTTTAAAATCGTTTACAATTTTCGCTGCTTCATCAGCATTTAAAGAACTACTTCATAATTCAGGGTATTTTTTTCAGAAACTTCACCTTCGGAGTATGAAATCCTTAGGAATAGACGTTATAGGTATGACTGAGAAGTTTTGCGAGATTTTTAAAATACTAATTGCGGATTCTGCCAAAAAGATGACAAGCTGCTGGTACATGATGTCGTGGAATATGAAAGGTTCTCCGGTAACAATGGTGAAAGGATAAGGTATATATATCGAGGTTATAATAAGAGTGGTCCTACTGAGAAATCAAAGTGGAGCTGTGACAAAATTGACTTAAATTGAAAAGAGAAATGTAAGGTTGTTTTTGCCAATGAATGATAAGGAATTTGACGCGAATAAGTTTTAACGATAACTTCGGTTTTGAAAGTTTCAGGTGTATAACTGTATGCATAAATCTTTCTTCCGTAAACGAGGTGCGGCTGGTTCAACTTCTCGATTGAAGTGTTTTCAAGAATCATGAAAAGATTTGAACGAGGATTATAATTGTCGAAGTACAAATGAGGTTTAGGATGAAATCAAGTGGCAAACTTGAAGAATTATTTAGTTTCATATGTTATAATCAATATTTTAATTTAATTCATTTTAATTGTCCAAAGTTAGCAGTCCAATAGTCCGATGGTTCAATGATTCATATATAATTTAATATATAATATTCGAATTAAATAATACGTATCGTGACCCGTATACCGGTCTCGGTGTCGATCACAACTCAAAGTATATATATATTTTGAAATCAACTCCGACCCTGTATAGCCAACTCCCGCCTTCACATATAGAGTGTCTACGGTTGTTCCGAAATATATATATAGATGGGTCGAAATGATAAGTCGAAACCTTGCATACGTGTCCCGTTATTTAAAGTGCGTAAAAGTAAATAACAGAAATTAAATGATGATAGATAAAATTGCGAGAATGTAAATTGCGATAAATTAAATGTTAATCAGTTAACTGGGAACAGTTAGCCGAAACAGTTAGCGTGAAATCCTATCACAATTTCAATTAATTAATTCGTTTGTTTCTAACACTTTTTATTTTTGTCCAATGTTTTCTTCATTATGCCACTTGTTGGATTCTGATAGATCAAAATCCAAATATGAAATTTGAATAGAAATGGTTATTCTGTGGTGAATGGATACGTATATCGGTAGTTGTAAGTAGGATAGTAAATGACCGTTGAATCAGATTTAAAGAATGTACAACGTAACTTATTAATGTGAATTCTAAATATTCCTCGGGTACTACCCACCCGTTAAAATATTTTCATCATTAACAGTTTGTACGAAAGAATTTTTAATTACAATCTTTATAAAAATATACTTGCATATATATTTTCTTCAGATGTAATCATAGATTCAATGAGTCAATGAAGTATTAAACTCATTTGATTTATCGTTAATACTAGATTACATAACTTCTAAAGCATTAGAGATTACATAATTTCCAGGTCGAACGAAGATAAATGAGGTAAAACGATACGTAAAGCGAAGATAATCGATGTAGAACGATATATAGAACGAAGATCATACTCGAAGTTCCGATGAGGTTTTTGAGGTATGTGGTGTTGATATCCGAGATACAGTTTGTAATGTTGAGATTTTGGGGGTGACAAGAGTACTGTCGGCGTTGTTGATAGTGATACAGATTATGCTGCTGGTGCTGCTGCTGGTGTTTGTAACCTTCGCAACGTATTTTCTAAAGCCACTACCCGAGCGCGAAGCTCGTTGACTTCTTCTATTATACCGGGATGATTGACAGTTGGAACGAGCGAATGAACAAGATTCGAAATATGGGATAGTATGTAGTCATGACGAGATACTCTAGAAATGAGCGAGAAAATGGTGTTTCTAATAGGTTCGCCGGTAAGTGCTTCAGGTTCATCGTTAAGAGGACAATTTGGTGGATGGAATGGATCACCTTCTTCTTGCCTCCAGAAATTTAGTATATTACGAACCCATCCCCAATTCATCCAGAATAGATGATGGGAAATTGGTTGATCCATTCCGGTAACGCTGTTCTCGGAGCTCGAATGGAAATCCATATCGGCGAAGCTATCGAAGTCGGAGGAATTTGAGCTGGATGAAGAATCCATCTTGTATGGTCGGAGAAATGAATTTTTGGTTTGGAATAGATTATAGGAGTTGGGTTTGGTACTCTTCAATACATAATTTACATATGTATATATAATATCAAAATCCCATGAATTACGGAGAATCTTTGAAATACGTCAGGCAATGTCTATAGTAACAGATACACTAGGATATGAATTTTGTCTATACACTATCGATGCACTAAATGCAGTAAGACGTGTCTAGACTTAAGAATGATAAGCAGGCAGTTCCCTAAGGATGATAAGCAGATGATTTCCGACTAGGATTGATAAGCAAAACTTTTGACAGGCAGACACGGTCAAAGTCCAGACTCACTTAATGTATCCTAACAACTACTAGTTAGACACACTAATGCAAGGCCTGGTTCGCTAAGACCAACGCTCTGATACCAACTGAAAGGATCCGAAACTAATCATCCGGACGTTGTCCATATTGATTACAAACGAATTACAATAGTTGATAACATTGCGAGGTACTTGCCCTCTATATGATACATCTTACAAACGTTGCATTTATTCTTAAAAGGCAATCTATAGTTACATCCAGAATTGACATAATCGCCTGACATTTCATAATATTCAAATGATCTAAACCGCCATTTACTTAATAATAGTCTCTATGAACTTCAATGACTCGAATGCAACGCCTTATGATATAAGTCCTTAATAGCCTCAAGTAGTATCCTTAGTACGAGCTAATGCACAGCGGAAGACTTAATTCATACCTGAGAATAACATGCTTTAAAATGTCAACATAAAGTTGGTGAGATATAGGTTTAATGCCGGCAGCGATATATATATATATATAGACCACAAGATTTCATATATAAACATTTTCATAAAAATATTCTAAGTGGTTGAGCACTTGGTAACCATACTTAACATTCAATCACGTCGCATATTCCCTTTAATATGAAATCTTACTACACCGTACCAAGTGTAGTCACAAAACGAAGTACTGTGCAACCGTTGAATACTGGTCGTCCAGTCCGGTTGGGGTTGTCAGGCCCGATAGATCTATCAACAGGATTCGCGTTTACAATACCGCTGTAAATATTAGTTACCAAGCTACAGGGAAGTATGCCAGTGGTACAACTCAACGTAGAATATATTTTTCAGTTACTTGTGTCCATATCGTAAAACATAAAATACATGTATTCTCATCCCGAAATATTTAGAGTTTAAAAGTGGGACTATATACTCACTGTTGTCTTGAAGATATAAATATTTTGACTTGGTCTTCCGGTTGATATCACGAACCTATCCATATATAATATATCAATATATTTTCATTTTTAAACAATCGTCACATATATATACTTGTTATACTTTTAATACTTTTAATAATTCCTTAGTCCGTAGTTAGCAGTCCGATGTTAGTAATTCAATTTTAATGGTTCATTTTTAGGTGTTTAATAAACCCCCAATGAAATGAATAAAACCCCCATCGTATATGTATTGGTCGAGATTAATCTTGACCCACGGTACCGGTGTTGTCAAATGACGTGTTGCGTACATAAAGTACCGGTGTTGTCAAATGACGTGTTGCGTACAATCATGGGATCTTATGATTAATCTTCTCGTATTGTTTACGGGTGATCCTGAACCATATAAAATTGAATTATGAGTACATATATATAAAATATCATGTTATCTTAGAAAGATGTGATTTATTTAATTTCTCCCAATTATTTTCGTGGCTAAACTAGTCTTGGATATCCGATTTTGTTTCGGTCATAGTTTCTTCGTTACAACTCCGTTTTTGTTGATTCAACTTGCCATCTCCTTGGATCGAGTCCCTCTTTAAGACTATGAACTTTAAATACCTTAGTATGTATTCAAAATCACACGGCATAGGTGAAACTTTAGTGAAACTTATGAAGTTAAACATTTTTGTTACAAAAATATCATTTAATGACCATTTTTCTAAAAATACCTATACTTTGAATTAAATCATGAAATTTTTATGTGTTAACATATTTATAGTAAAAATCATTTTTCCAGAAAATAAACCTCCAATTCAAAGTTTAAGATGGTTTTTAATTATCCAACCCAAAACAGTCCCCGGTTGCACTCCGACGTCGTAAAAACAGTTTTTAAGGTATTCTTTGAAAAACCAAGTTTTACCTTGTTAAATTAGCATATAATTAAGTTATATTACAGGTCTTGAAGTATTTTAAAAGTTAAGTTAGAAGGATCTATTTAGTTTGCAAACAAGTTTGAAAACTTTCAAACTATGTTCTTGTTGTTAAAATTTTATACCACAAAATAAGATAGCTATATATATATGAATCGAATAAGGTTATGAACATAGTTACTACCTCAAGTTCCTTGGACAAGGTTGCTGTAAAAGAGGAGTAAGAACCTAGAACCAAAAGGGTGATGGAAGTGGATGAAAGATTGGAAGTAAGTTTGTGTTCTTGGAAGGATTTCTTGAAGTGTTTTTGTATGGTTTTCTTATGGTGATTAAGTAAGGTTTTTGAAGCTAAATGATGGGGAAAATGCTTGTAGATGATCAAGTATGAAGTTAAGAGTATTTTGAGAGAGAAATGGGAGTGTAAGTATGAGAAAATGGGGTGAAGAAATGGTGTGCATGCATAAAAACGTTTTTAGTATATAAAGAAAAAAAAATGATACCTAACTTTGTTTTCTTGCTAAATAATTCATGCTACTTGACAAATGGTTGGTTCCACATGTTTCTTAATCATTTAAGGCTGCTAAGGAGCAGATTTTTATTGGTATATACCAATAGTAAATACATCTAGAAGCTGCGTATGATACGGGTACATATACCCTAAATATACGTGTAGAAATCTTTGAGAAAACGGAATGAGGATTCAAATATAGCTATCTTTTGTGAATATACTTATATTGTTTTATGTATTTAAGTCCTTAAAAGTGATTAAATACATTACTTATACGTTATATGTATAAACATTATAAGTCATAAGTATTTATATCAAATAACGTTATGTATGGTTATTGTTTTGAAAACTTAAGTTAGTAGTTTCAAAATATACTTATAACTTATTGTTATTAATACAAAATGAGATATTAAAACATCCATAAACCATGTTAAATATGTATATATACATATATATACACAAACGTATAATTATCATATGTTATATAGTTCGTGATATCATCGGTCAAACTAGACGGTCAAACGTTGTGTAAAACTCTTTTCGAAAACATAAGTCTCAACAATTTGGATTGCTTATCATGTTGGTAAGGTTTAATTTATGTAAATATTAATCTTATAAGTATAGAACGATCGAAAAAGTGCGGGTCAACTTTAGGGTTTTTGCTTATCGTGTCGGAACCATATAGAGATTAGAGTTTAAATTTGGTCGAAAATTTCCGGGTCGTTACAACAAGCAACGCTCAAGTGTGGGGATATTGATAAGGCTAAAAAGGAACATATATTTCATAGCATTATCCCCCAAGAAAGACAAGATTTTAGTTGCAATTGTTCCATTTTCAAGTGATATTCGTTTATATTAAATAAGTGCGAAGACAAAAGGCAGATTCGACAAATTGAAGACAAAAAGGTCCAAAAAGCTCAAAAGTACAAGATACAATTAAAAAGGTTCAAATTATTGATGAAGAACGTCTAAAAATGACAAGAGTACAAGTTACAAAACGCAAAGTACACGATATAAAATAGTACGCAAGGACGTTCGAAAATCCGGAACCGGGACATGAGTCAACTCTCAACGCTCGACGCAACGGTGTAAAAATTACGAGTCAACTATGCACAAGAATAAAATATAATATTTAAATAATTCATAATAAGAATAATATTAAATAATAAAAAGTTGTTAATTTAGCATAGTTCAGGGGTCGTAAATGAAAATTCAATTTCATATTTTGCCTATAAAAGGCGATGATTATCGATCAGTTTAAAAGCATCCCTTTTTCTATCCTAAAAATCTATTATCAATATCAATATCTAAAAATCTCTATCATAATGTTAATGTAATAAGATATAACAATAATCTTAATTTTAATTTTAAATTATGATAATAATAAGATTTATGATAGAGATCGTTTGAGTGTGTAAGTCGAAATTCTGTCCGTGTAACGCTACGCTATTTTTAATCATTGTAAGTTATGTTCAACCTTTTTATATTAATGTCTCGTAGCTAAGTTATTATTATGCTTATTTAAAACGAAGTAATCATGATGTTGGGCTAATTACTAAAATTGGGTAATTGGGCTTTGTACCATAATTAAGGTTTGGGCAAAAGACCGACACTTGTGGAAATTGGACTATTGACTATTAATAGATGGGGGTATTGTCTAATTGAGTGACAACTCATTGGAGTCTGTCGAACCTATCTTCAAATTAATTATCCTAATAATTAATAATGATTATGGTTGTCCTATTTAGTGACGTTCATATGGAATCTATTATAATCATTTAATTAATTATTCGGGTTGGGTAATTGATTATTCAAACTGATCAAGTGGGTAAATTAATATTCATATCTAATCAAAACAGGGGTAGATTACATACAGTGATAACTGGTGTAATTGTTGACAGAAGTGATAACTGCGTCACAGTTTAAATCCTTAATTAGTTGGAATATTTGACTTCGGGTATAAGGGTAATTTGACGAGGACACTCGCACTTTATATTTATGACCGATGGACTATTATGGATAAAAACCAGATAGGTATCAAATAAACCATGACAAAGGACAATTAACCCGAGTAACAATTAATTAAAATCAAAACGTCAAACATCATGATTACGGAAGTTTAAATAAGCATAATCCTTTTATTTCATATTCTATCGCAATTTTATTTATTGTTATTTTATTTATCGTCATTTATTTATTTTACGCACTTTAATTATTGTCATTTATCTTTACGCTTAAAAATATAAAATCGACAAACCGGTCATTAAACGGTAAAAAACCCCCCTTTTATAATAATATTACTACTTATATATATATATATATATATTTATATAAATATAGTTTTATAAAAATATAGTACGTAATCACTAGCTCCCTGTGGAACGAACCGGACTTACTAAAAACTACACTACTCTACGATTAGGTACACTGCCTATAGTGTTGTAGCAAGGTTTAGGTATATCCCATCCGTAAATTAATAAAACTTGTGTCATATTTTGTAGTATTTCCTAGTAAAAATAATACTATTTCGTACCCTCACGCTACATCATCAATTAATATTATGTTAACTCATTAAATCCATGATTACATCTAAGGAAAATATATATGTAGGTATATTTTCATAAAGATTGTAATTAAGAAAATTCTTTTGTACAAACTGTTAATGGTGAGAATATTTTAATGGGTAGGTAATACCCGAGAGATATATAAATTCACAATTAATATGTTACATTCTTCGATTCTGATTCAACAAATCCTCAACTATACTCACTAGTTTCACAACAATATATATACTTTTATAAAAATCAAAGCAACCATCCTCATCCAAATTTAATTACATATTTTGATTTTGACAAATCAAAATCCAAGTCAAGATTTAACAAAAGACATCATTCTTAGATTCCTACATCTTTCGAATCTATACTTTGACTTCAAAACTGTGCTAGAACATCATAGAACCCAGAAAAGTATTTGTATCATTCAAATTCCTAGAACATCATATGAATATTAACGATTACAATCTATGTTCAAATCCCTCAAAATTCCTGAACACACTTCAAATAATGAACAATCGAGATGATGATCCAACCACATGTTAACCGCAGTCTTGTACCTGAAAAACCCTCGAAACCAAAGTCATAGTTTAACACGTATCTGTGTCATACCCTTTGGCATTTATTAGCTAAAATAACTTTTCAATCCCTTTTCAAAATAGACAGTTTTGTTACAGCTCTAGCAAGTCAACTTCGATTCTTCAGTCGAAACAGCCTTATTACAACCTTGATATATACGTTGCCTCTTTCGCCATAGTTACCGGGGAACCGTTTATGTTCCACCACATTAGCAATAAACTTACCAACAACTTCATTGATCTTTGACTTTTCGAAAAATTATTATATTTATTGAAACCCCATCATTTACTCATCTGCATCTTGTAACAAGAATTGTCTTGCCAATTACTGGGAATCAGCAATCCATATTTTGAAATCTCGCAGCATGTATATACCAACAGTTATATGTGTATATATAACATCTATCTCCTATACTTACGTACTTTGAATGTGAAATTTCTGAAAAACACCCTAAATGCGAACTAATTCTCGAAATTTCGAAAGATGCTGATGAAGCAGCAAAAACTGTAAACGACCTTAACAGTAAAAAGTTTGATGATAAAGAATAGTATGTTGACAAAGCTCAGAAAAAGAGAAGGTTTGAAACTGGAAAACGAATTGAGCAAAGTATGAAGGAGGCTATGGACAAATCACAAATACTAAACCTGCCTTCAAAGAATACAAATGATTCAGTATCTGTTGAAGTCATTAACGAATACCTTGCTCCTAACTCTAAACCTTCACAGACAAATCTTCTTCACCATCCGTTAATATTAGAAATTCTAAGATATTATCGTATCTTTCATTATAAATATCCTCGATATTTCTGAAGATATTTTCATAACTATTATTATCTGAAATCATTTATCTCTTCACAATATCTGTGTTACATCATAAAAGAAACTATTTTAGTTTCTAAATTCTGAAACCTTCGAGTTTAAAATATGAATATGTTTGAAGTAGTGTTGGGAACTGAAGCATGAGTTAGTATAATATAATGACACTTGATCAACGTGATTATATTACAGTAAGTCATGCTGAGTTTCTAATGGAACGTGATAAAGGTTCACAGATCATACCGTCATCATGTGCCATGTTACACGACTCTTACATTCTACCCAATCTCCAAACATATTAAGAACATATCTTCATGATAGTTCTATCTTTCCGGATATTCTAGTAATTTGACAAATCAAGATTGTGCCATTATGATTACCTTCTTAGAACATTAACTATGTTCATCCAAAACTCCATACCTACGAATTCTGGACCATTATTCGCTTGACTTGAAGTCGGGAAGGAAAAATAAAAGCATGAAGCTCCGAAATATAATGGAGAATAAAAAGCCCGATAAAAACCCCGAAATTACAAACCATGTATATCGATGCGTATAGCAATATAAAGACACGGGAGAATGAAAAATACTATAACCCCAAGGTAATAGTAGAAGAAAATAACCTCCTCTGTGTAGTGACCCGAACTTTTCCATGTTTATATACATTAATTGAGATTGATGTTTACATGATTAAATGTTTCCAACATGTTAAGCAATCAAACTTGTTAAGACTTGATTAATTGAAATAGGTTTCATATAGACAATTGACCACCCAAGTTGACCGGTGATTCACGAACGTTAAAACTTGTAAAAACTATATGATGACATATATATGGATATATATATAGTTAACATGATACTATGATAAGTAAACATATCATTAAGTATATTAACAATGAACTACATATGTAAAAACAAGACTACTAACTTAATGATTTTGAAACGAGACATATATGTAACGTTTATCGTTGTAACGACATTTAATGTATATATATCATATTAAGAGATATTCGTACATCATAATATCATGATAATATAATAATTTAAAATCTCTTTTGTTATTATAAACATTGGGTTAACAACATTTAACAAGATCGTTAACCTAAAGGTTTCAAAACAACACTTACATGTAACGACTAACGATGACTTAACGACTCAGTTAAAATGTATATACATGTAGTGTTTTAATATGTATTTATACACTTTTGAAAGACTTCAATACACTTATCAAAATACTTCTACTTAACAAAAATGCTTACAATTACATTCTCGTTCAGTTTCATCAACAATTCTACTCGTATGCACCCGTATTCGTACTCGTACAATACACAGCTTTTAGATGTATGTACTATTGGTATATACACTCCAATGATCAGCTCTTAGCAGCCCATGTGAGTCACCTAACACATGTGGGAACCATCATTTGGCAACTAGCATGAAATATCTCATAAGATTACAAAAATATGAGTAATCATTCATGACTTATTTACATGAAAACAAAATTACATATCCTTTATATCTAATCCATACACCAACGACCAAAAACACCTACAAACACTTTCATTCTTCAATTTTCTTCATCTAATTGAACTCTCTCAAGTTCTATCTTCAAGTTCTAAGTGTTCTTCATAAATTCCAAAAGTTCTAGTTTCATAAAATCAAGAATACTTTCAAGTTTGCTAGCTCACTTCCAATCTTGTAAGGTGATCATCCAACCTCAAGAAATCTTTGTTTATTACAGTAGGTTATCATTCTAATACAACGTAATAATCATATTCAAACTTTGGTTCAATTTCTATAACTATAACAATCTTATTTCAAGTGATGATCTTACTTGAACTTGTTTTCGTGTCATGATTTTGCTTCAAGAACTTTGAGCCATCCAAGGATCCATTGAAGCTAGATCCATTTTTCTCTTTTCCAGTAGGTTCATCCAAGGAACTTAAGGTAGTAATGATGTTCATAACATCATTCGATTCATACATATAAAGCTATCTTATTCGAAGGTTTAAACTTGTAATCACTAGAACATAGTTTAGTTAATTCTAAACTTGTTCGCAAACAAAAGTTAATCCTTCTAACTTGACTTTTAAAATCAACTAAACACATGTTCTATATCTATATGATATGCTAACTTAATGATTTAAAACCTGGAAACACGAAAAACACCGTAAAACCGGATTTACGCCGTCGTAGTAACACCGCGGGCTGTTTTGGGTTAGTTAATTAAAAACTATGATAAACTTTGATTTAAAAGTTGTTATTCTGAGAAAATGATTTTTATTATGAACATGAAACTATATCCAAAAATTATGGTTAAACTCAAAGTGGAAGTATGTTTTCTAAAATGGTCATCTAGACATCGTTCTTTCGACTGAAATGACTACCTTTACAAAAACGACTTGTAACTTATTTTTCCGACTAGAAACCTATACTTTTTTTGTGTATATTCATAAAATAGAGTTCAATATGAAACCATAGCAATTTGATTCACTCAAAACGGATTTAAAATGAAGAAGTTATGGGTAAAACAAGATTGGATAATTTTTCTCATTTTAGCTACGTGAAAATTGGTAACAAATCTATTCCAACCATAACTTAATCAACTTGTATTATATATTATGTAATCTTGAGATACCATAGACACGTATACAATGTTTCGACCTATCATGTCGACACATCTATATATATTTCGGAACAACCATAGACACTCTATATGTGAATGTTGGAGTTAGCTATACAGGGTTGAGGTTGATTCCAAAATATATATAGTTTGAGTTGTGATCAATACTGAGATACGTATACACTGGGTCGTGGATTGATTCAAGATAATATTTATCGATTTATTTCTGTACATCTAACTGTGGACAACTAGTTGTAGGTTACTAACGAGGACAGCTGACTTAATAAACTTAAAACATCAAAATATATTAAAAGTGTTGTAAATATATTTTGAACATACTTTGATATATATGTATATATTGTTATAGGTTCGTGAATCAACCAGTGGCCAAGTCTTACTTCCCGACGAAGTAAAAATCTGTGAAAGTGAGTTATAGTCCCACTTTTAAAATCTAATATTTTTGGGATGAGAATACATGCAGGTTTTATAAATGATTTACAAAATAGACACAAGTACGTGAAACTACATTCTATGGTTGAATTATCGAAATCGAATATGCCCCTTTTTATTAAGTCTGGTAATCTAAGAATTAGGGAACAGACACCCTAATTGACGTGAATCCTAAAGATAGATCTATTGGGCCTAACAAACCCCATCCAAAGTACCGGATGCTTTAGTACTTCGAAATTTATATCATATCCGAAGGGTGTCCCGGAATGATGGGGATATTCTTATATATGCATCTTGTTATTGTCGGTTACCAGGTGTTCACCATATGAATGAATTTTATCTCTATGTATGGGATGTGTATTGAAATATGAAATCTTGTGGTCTATTGTTACGATTTGATATATATAGGTTAAACCTATAACTCACCAACATTTTTGTTGACGTTTTAAGCATGTTTATTCTCAGGTGATTATTAAGAGCTTCCGCTGTCGCATACTTAAATAAGGACAAGATTTGGAGTCCATGCTTGTATGATATTGTGTAAAAACTGCATTCAAGAAACTTATTTTGTTGTAACATATTTGTATTGTAAACCATTATGTAATGGTCGTGTGTAAACAGGATATTTTAGATTATCATTATTTGATAATCTACGTAAAGCTTTTTAAACCTTTATTGATGAAATAAAGGTTATGGTTTGTTTAAAAATGAATGCAGTCTTTGAAAAACGTCTCATATAGAGGTCAAAACCTCGCAACGAAATCAATTAATATGGAACGTTTTTAATCAATAAGAACGGGACATTTCAGTTGGTATCCGAGCGTTGGTCTTAGAGAACCAGAAAATTTGCATTAGTGTGTCTTATCGAGTTTGTTAGGATGCATTACTGAGTCTGGACTTCGACCGTGTTTTCTTTAAAAATGATTGCTTAACATTTTTGTTGGAAACTATATATTTTTAACATATGAATATTATGTGATATATTAATCTCTTAACGTGTTTGATATTATGTGATAGATTTCTACCTCTAGAACAAGTCCCATTGACTCACCTAATAATAATGAAGAGTCAAATGTAAATTGGAATGATTTGTGGACTGATTCACAAGTTCCCGAAGAGGAACCGGAAGAAGAGTCGGAACCGGAAGAAGAATCGGAACCGGAAGAAGAATCGGAACCGGATGAAGAAATAGAACCGGTGGGGGAAATAATAAAACGGTTAAGTAAAAGAAAATCCTCAACCAACCGACCAAAGTTAATTATGGTCAATGGTGTTTCCGCCAAGGAAGCAAAATATTGGGAGGATTACCAATTCTCCGATGAATCGGATTTCGACGAGAATTCCGATGATGTTATAGAAATTACCCCAACTGAATTTAAAAAGGCAAAAGAAAATAATAAGGGAAAGGGCATAAAAATAGAGAAATCTAATTCCAACCCCGATGAACTTTATATGTATCGTCAACCCCCGAAGTCCTTAAGTTGTAACAATGACCTAGGAACCTCTAAACCACCAGGTTTTTCTAAACCAATGTGGACAACGACGGCTCGTATTAGGGGAACATCATATATCCCTTGAAACTTGGCAAAACGAACCAAAACCGAAGAAGAAGAAACGAGCGAGTCGGAATAAGATAGTTGTATTCGTGTGGTGTAATATATGGAATATCTTATGCTTTATGATATATGTAAAAATTGCTTGTATTAATAAGTATTTTTTTTATGAATCTAACTCTTGTCTATTTTACAGTTTAAAAACACAAAATGGATAGACAACCCAATATTTTAAGAGACCTACCCGGAGACATGATTGATGAAATCTTGTCTAGAGTCGGCCAGAATTCTTCGGCACAACTATTTAAGGCGAGATCAGTTTGTAAGACATTCGAAGAACGTTCCAAGAATGTCTTGGTTTATAAGAGACTTTCGTTTGAAAGATGGGGGATATCACATTGGGAAACCCATAAATTACGATGTGTTTACTTTGACGCATATATTGCGGGGAACCCAAATGCTATTTTACGCAACGGGTTAAGAAATTATTTTGACTCAATATATCCGAATATTGGACTTCGTGATTTAGAAAAAGCGGCTAACATGCAACATAAAGAAGCATGTTATGCTTACGGATTAGTAATGTTCGCTTCTCACCAAAGTGAGAACAAGAACATCGGGCTACAACTATTAAACAAAACGTTCCCACAAGTGACGGAGTCGGTAATTGGAGTAAGAAATGAGGTTTTTAGATTGTTACGGGACTGTTGGACATTACGTAACCCTCGTCCCTTTGACGACGTTACAACACGCTGTCTTATCAACGGCCATAACGGTTATGTTGCACAAGACCAAGGATGGGAAGTAGTCCTAGTAAAACCAGAATGCATGACTTGTTTCTGGACGTATGAATTACGTGTCTTTATTGCCTTTGCTGAACGACTTGTGTACTAGCTAGAATTGTCTTCACAACTATCTTGTATCAAAGTTATTGTGTGCTATATTTCATGCTTTATGTAAAATAAGCGGTATTGTAAGTTTGTAAAATATTGTATAAAAGTTTGAACGCGAAATATTATTACAATCAGTTTTTCATATAGAATTGTAGTAGTTGAATTGTATATTAGCTACTAAGTATGAACTTAACGGGTAGGTACTACCCGAATTTAAACTTATAAAACGCTAATATGAAGAAAAAGCTTTTATAAATGAGTTCATATTATGCTACGAAATACTATTAACTACTCTTAATATTCTGTATGATTAACTTGTTCCATTTAACTATTTTGAAGGAAATGGCACCGACTACTCGACACACCGTGAATATGAATGAAGAGGAATTCCGTACTTTTCTAGCTTCAAACATAGCCGCAGTACAGGCTGCGCTACATACCAACAATAACCTTGGATCTAGCAGTACAGGAAATCGTGTAGGATGCACCTACAAAGAATTCACTGCCTGCAAACCTTTGGAATTTGATGGAACCGAAGGACCGATCGGATTGAAACGGTGGACCGAGAAGGTTGAATCGGTGTTTGCCATAAGTAAGTGTACTGAAGAGGACAAAGTGAAGTACGCTACACATACCTTCACAGGTTCTGCGTTAACATGGTGGAATACCTATCTAGAGCAAGTGGGACAAGATGATGCGTACGCACTACCGTGGTCAGCATTCAAGCACTTGATGAACGAGAAGTACCGTCCCAGAACCGAGGTCAATAAGCTCAAGACAGAACTTAGAGGGTTACGAACCGAAGGATTTGATATTACCACGTACGAAAGACGATTCACAGAATTGTGCCTATTGTGTCCGGGAGCATTCGAAGATGAGGAAGAGAAGATCGACGCGTTTGTGAAAGGATTACCGGAAAGAATCCAAGAAGATATAAGTTCACACGAGCCCGCCTCCATACAACAGGCATGTAGAATGGCTCACAAACTAGTGAACCAGATTGAAGAAAGAATTAAAGAACAGACTGCTGAAGAGGCCAATGTGAAGCAAGTCAAAAGAAAGTGGGAGGAAAACGGTGATAAGAATCACCAATACAACAACAACAGCAATTACAACAATAATCGCAACAATTATCCCAACAATCGCAACATCAATCGCAACTACAACAAACGGCCCAACAACAACAACAACAACAGCAACTACAACAATCATCCCAACAACAATAATAACCGCAACAACAACAACAATCAGAAGCAACTATGCCAAAGGTGTGAAAAGAATCACTCGGGGTTCTGCACCAAATTTTGCAACAAGTGTAAAAGAAATGGTCATAGCGCGGCGAAGTGTGAGGTCTACGGACCAGGGGTTAATAGAACGAAAGGAACAAATGGTGTCGGAACGAGTAATGGCGGAGCAAGTAGTGTCGGAGCAAGTTATGCCAATGTAGTTTGTTATAAATGTGGAAAACCAGGCCACATTATTAGAAATTGCCCGAACCAGGAGAACACGAATGGACAAGGCCGTGGAAGAGTTTTCAATATTAATGCGGTAGAGGCACAGGAAGACCCGGAGCTTGTTACGGGTACGTTTCTTATTGACAATAAATCTGCTTACGTTTTATTTGATTCGGGTGCGGATAGAAGCTATATGAGTAGAGATTTTTGTGCTAAATTAAGTTGTCCATTGACGCCTTTGGATAGTAAATTTTTACTCGAATTAGCAAATGGTAAATTAATTTCAGCAGATAATATATGTCGGAATCGAGAAATTAAACTGGTTAGCGAAACATTTAAGATTGATTTGATACCAGTAGAGTTAGGGAGTTTTGATGTGATAATCGGTATGGACTGGTTGAAAGAAGTGAAAGCGGAGATCGTTTGTTACAAAAATGCAATTCGCATTATACGAGAAAAAGGAAAACCCTTAATGGTGTACGGAGAAAAGGGCAACACGAAGCTACATCTTATTAGTAATTTGAAGGCACAAAAACTAATAAGAAAAGGTTGCTATGCTGTTCTAGCACACGTCGAGAAAGTACAAACTGAAGAAAAGAGCATCAATGATGTTCCCATTGCAAAAGAATTTCCCGATGTATTTCCGAAAGAATTACCGGGATTACCCCCACATCGATCCGTTGAATTTCAAATAGATCTTGTACCAGGAGCTGCACCAATAGCTCGTGCTCCTTACAGACTCACACCCAGCGAGATGAAAGAACTGCAAAGCCAATTACAAGAACTTTTAGAGCGTGGTTTCATTCGACCAAGCACATCACCGTGGGGAGCTCCTGTTTTGTTTGTCAAGAAGAAAGATGGTACATTCAGGTTGTGTATCGACTACCGAGAGTTGAACAAACTTACCATCAAGAACCGCTACCCACTACCGAGAATCGACGACTTATTTGATCAACTACAAGGCTCGTCTGTTTATTCAAAGATTGACTTACGTTCCGGGTATCATCAAATGCGGGTGAAAGAAGATGATATTCCAAAGACTGCTTTCAGAACACGTTACGGTCATTACGAGTTTATGGTCATGCCGTTTGGTTTAACTAATGCACCAGCTGTGTTCATGGACCTTATGAACCGAGTGTGTGGACCATACCTTGACAAGTTTGTCATTGTTTTCATTGATGACATACTTATTTACTCAAAGAATGACCAAGAACACGGTGAACATTTGAGAAAAGTGTTAGAAGTATTGAGGAAGGAAGAATTGTACGCTAAGTTTTCAAAGTGTGCATTTTGGTTGGAAGAAGTTCAATTCCTCGGTCACATAGTGAACAAAGAAGGTATTAAGGTGGATCCGGCAAAGATAGAAACTGTTGAAAAGTGGGAAACCCCGAAAACTCCGAAACACATACGCCAGTTTTTAGGACTAGCTGGTTACTACAGAAGGTTCATCCAAGACTTTTCCAGAATAGCAAAACCCTTGACTGCATTAACGCATAAAGGGAAGAAATTTGAATGGAATGATGAACAAGAGAAAGCGTTTCAGTTATTGAAGAAAAAGCTAACTACGGCACCTATATTGTCATTGCCTGAAGGGAATGATGATTTTGTGATTTATTGTGATGCATCAAAGCAAGGTCTCGGTTGTGTATTAATGCAACGAACGAAGGTGATTGCTTATGCGTCTAGACAATTGAAGATTCACGAACAAAATTATACGACGCATGATTTGGAATTAGGCGCGGTTGTTTTTGCGTTAAAGACTTGGAGGCACTACTTATATGGGGTCAAAAGTATTATATATACCGACCACAAAAGTCTTCAACACATATTTAATCAGAAACAACTGAATATGAGGCAGCGTAGGTGGATTGAATTATTGAATGATTACGACTTTGAGATTCGTTACCACCCGGGGAAGGCAAATGTGGTAGCCGATGCCTTGAGCAGGAAGGACAGAGAACCCATTCGAGTAAAATCTATGAATATAACGATTCATAATAACATTACTACTCAAATAAAGGAGGCGCAACAAGGAGTTTTAAAAGAGGGAAATTTAAAGGATGAAATACCCAAAGGATCGGAGAAGCATCTTAATATTCAGGAAGACGGAACCCGGTATAGGGCTGAAAGGATTTGGGTACCAAAATTTGGAGATATGAGAGAAATGGTACTTAGAGAAGCTCATAAAACCAGATACTCAATACATCCTGGAACGGGGAAGATGTACAAGGATCTCAAGAAACATTTTTGGTGGCCGGGTATGAAAGCCGATGTTGCTAAATACGTAGGAGAATGTTTGACGTGTTCTAAGGTCAAAGCTGAGCATCAGAAACCATCAGGTCTACTTCAACAACCCGAAATCCCGGAATGGAAATGGGAAAACATTACCATGGATTTCATCACTAAATTGCCAAGGACTGCAAGTGGTTTTGATACTATTTGGGTAATAGTTGATCGTCTCACCAAATCAGCACACTTCCTACCAATAAGAGAAGATGACAAGATGGAGAAGTTAGCACGACTGTATTTGAAGGAAGTCGTCTCCAGACATGGAATACCAATCTCTATTATCTCTGATAGGGATGGCAGATTTATTTCAAGATTCTGGCAGACATTACAGCAAGCATTAGGAACTCGTCTAGACATGGGTACTGCCTATCATCCACAAACTGATGGGCAGAGCGAAAGGACGATACAAACGCTTGAAGACATGCTACGAGCATGTGTTATTGATTTCGGAAACAGTTGGGATCGACATCTACCGTTAGCAGAATTTTCCTACAACAACAGCTACCATTCAAGCATTGAGATGGCGCCGTTTGAAGCACTTTATGGTAGAAAGTGCAGGTCTCCGATTTGTTGGAGTGAGGTGGGGGATAGACAGATTACGGGTCCGGAGATTATACAAGAAACTACCGAGAAGATCATCCAAATTCAACAACGGTTGAAAACCGCCCAAAGTCGACAAAAGAGCTACGCTGACATTAAAAGAAAAGATATAGAATTTGAAATTGGAGAGATGGTCATGCTTAAAGTTTCACCTTGGAAAGGCGTTGTTCGATTTGGTAAACGAGGGAAATTAAATCCAAGGTATATTGGACCATTCAAGATTATTGATCGTGTCGGACCAGTAGCTTACCGACTTGAGTTACCTCAACAACTCGCGGCTGTACATAACACTTTCCACGTCTCGAATTTGAAGAAATGTTTTGCTAAAGAAGATCTCACTATTCCGTTAGATGAAATCCAAATCAACGAAAAACTCCAATTCATCGAAGAACCCGTCGAAATAATGGATCGTGAGGTTAAAAGACTTAAGCAAAACAAGATACCAATTGTTAAGGTTCGATGGAATGCTCGTAGAGGACCCGAGTTCACCTGGGAGCGTGAAGATCAGATGAAGAAGAAATACCCGCATCTATTTCCAGAAGATTCGTCAACACCTTCAACAGCTTAAAATTTCGGGACGAAATTTATTTAACGGGTAGGTACTGTAGTGACCCGAACTTTTCCATGTTTATATACATTAATTGAGATTGATGTTTACATGATTAAATGTTTCCAACATGTTAAGCAATCAAACTTGTTAAGACTTGATTAATTGAAATAGGTTTCATATAGACAATTGACCACCCAAGTTGACCGGTGATTCACGAACGTTAAAACTTGTAAAAACTATATGATGACATATATATGGATATATATATAGTTAACATGATACTATGATAAGTAAACATATCATTAAGTATATTAACAATGAACTACATATGTAAAAACAAGACTACTAACTTAATGATTTTGAAACGAGACATATATGTAACGTTTATCGTTGTAACGACATTTAATGTATATATATCATATTAAGAGATATTCGTACATCATAATATCATGATAATATAATAATTTAAAATCTCTTTTGTTATTATAAACATTGGGTTAACAACATTTAACAAGATCGTTAACCTAAAGGTTTCAAAACAACACTTACATGTAACGACTAACGATGACTTAACGACTCAGTTAAAATGTATATACATGTAGTGTTTTAATATGTATTTATACACTTTTGAAAGACTTCAATACACTTATCAAAATACTTCTACTTAACAAAAATGCTTACAATTACATTCTCGTTCAGTTTCATCAACAATTCTACTCGTATGCACCCGTATTCGTACTCGTACAATACACAGCTTTTAGATGTATGTACTATTGGTATATACACTCCAATGATCAGCTCTTAGCAGCCCATGTGAGTCACCTAACACATGTGGGAACCATCATTTGGCAACTAGCATGAAATATCTCATAAGATTACAAAAATATGAGTAATCATTCATGACTTATTTACATGAAAACAAAATTACATATCCTTTATATCTAATCCATACACCAACGACCAAAAACACCTACAAACACTTTCATTCTTCAATTTTCTTCATCTAATTGAACTCTCTCAAGTTCTATCTTCAAGTTCTAAGTGTTCTTCATAAATTCCAAAAGTTCTAGTTTCATAAAATCAAGAATACTTTCAAGTTTGCTAGCTCACTTCCAATCTTGTAAGGTGATCATCCAACCTCAAGAAATCTTTGTTTATTACAGTAGGTTATCATTCTAATACAAGGTAATAATCATATTCAAACTTTGGTTCAATTTCTATAACTATAACAATCTTATTTCAAGTGATGATCTTACTTGAACTTGTTTTCGTGTCATGATTTTGCTTCAAGAACTTTGAGCCATCCAAGGATCCATTGAAGCTAGATCCATTTTTCTCTTTTCCAGTAGGTTCATCCAAGGAACTTAAGGTAGTAATGATGTTCATAACATCATTCGATTCATACATATAAAGCTATCTTATTCGAAGGTTTAAACTTGTAATCACTAGAACATAGTTTAGTTAATTCTAAACTTGTTCGCAAACAAAAGTTAATCCTTCTAACTTGACTTTTAAAATCAACTAAACACATGTTCTATATCTATATGATATGCTAACTTAATGATTTAAAACCTGGAAACACGAAAAACACCGTAAAACCGGATTTACGCCGTCGTAGTAACACCGCGGGCTGTTTTGGGTTAGTTAATTAAAAACTATGATAAACTTTGATTTAAAAGTTGTTATTCTGAGAAAATGATTTTTATTATGAACATGAAACTATATCCAAAAATTATGGTTAAACTCAAAGTGGAAGTATGTTTTCTAAAATGGTCATCTAGACATCGTTCTTTCGACTGAAATGACTACCTTTACAAAAACGACTTGTAACTTATTTTTCCGACTAGAAACCTATACTTTTTTTGTGTATATTCATAAAATAGAGTTCAATATGAAACCATAGCAATTTGATTCACTCAAAACGGATTTAAAATGAAGAAGTTATGGGTAAAACAAGATTGGATAATTTTTCTCATTTTAGCTACGTGAAAATTGGTAACAAATCTATTCCAACCATAACTTAATCAACTTGTATTATATATTATGTAATCTTGAGATACCATAGACACGTATACAATGTTTCGACCTATCATGTCGACACATCTATATATATTTCGGAACAACCATAGACACTCTATATGTGAATGTTGGAGTTAGCTATACAGGGTTGAGGTTGATTCCAAAATATATATAGTTTGAGTTGTGATCAATACTGAGATACGTATACACTGGGTCGTGGATTGATTCAAGATAATATTTATCGATTTATTTCTGTACATCTAACTGTGGACAACTAGTTGTAGGTTACTAACGAGGACAGCTGACTTAATAAACTTAAAACATCAAAATATATTAAAAGTGTTGTAAATATATTTTGAACATACTTTGATATATATGTATATATTGTTATAGGTTCGTGAATCAACCAGTGGCCAAGTCTTACTTCCCGACGAAGTAAAAATCTGTGAAAGTGAGTTATAGTCCCACTTTTAAAATCTAATATTTTTGGGATGAGAATACATGCAGGTTTTATAAATGATTTACAAAATAGACACAAGTACGTGAAACTACATTCTATGGTTGAATTATCGAAATCGAATATGCCCCTTTTTATTAAGTCTGGTAATCTAAGAATTAGGGAACATACACCCTAATTGACGTGAATCCTAAAGATAGATCTATTGGGCCTAACAAACCCCATCCAAAGTACCGGATGCTTTAGTACTTCGAAATTTATATCATATCCGAAGGGTGTCCCGGAATGATGGGGATATTCTTATATATGCATCTTGTTATTGTCGGTTACCAGGTGTTCACCATATGAATGAATTTTATCTCTATGTATGGGATGTGTATTGAAATATGAAATCTTGTGGTCTATTGTTACGATTTGATATATATAGGTTAAACCTATAACTCACCAACATTTTTGTTGACGTTTTAAGCATGTTTATTCTCAGGTGATTATTAAGAGCTTCCGCTGTCGTATACTTAAATAAGGACAAGATTTGGAGTCCATGCTTGTATGATATTGTGTAAAAACTGCATTCAAGAAACTTATTTTGTTGTAACATATTTGTATTGTAAACCATTATGTAATGGTCGTGTGTAAACAGGATATTTTAGATTATCATTATTTGATAATCTACGTAAAGCTTTTTAAACCTTTATTGATGAAATAAAGGTTATGGTTTGTTTAAAAATGAATGCAGTCTTTGAAAAACGTCTCATATAGAGGTCAAAACCTCGCAACGAAATCAATTAATATGGAACGTTTTTAATCAATAAGAACGGGACATTTCACTCTGGTGGTAGATGAAAAAGAAGAATGAAGGATACGATAGCCAAGAAAATATCAAGAATCAGAACTGGATTAAGCATTTTCAAAATCTATTAGGAAGTATGAAATAAGAAAGAAGCTTATAGGAGTGGTGAAAATAAATGAAACGGAAGAGGTCAATTTATAGTAAAATATCAGACATAGCAATCGATGCAGATTACGCATTTAATTAAAGAAGATCTTAATCTCCTTAATTTCCGAAGAATCAAATCTTATTTAGATTATGAAGATTTTCTATTCCTTAAATTCCAAAAATCAATCGTTAATACGTCAAAAGTTAAGATGAATCTCTATTCCCTCATTTCACTTTATTACGATAACTTCTCTCATACGCTTCGAATAATCGGATTATTTTATCCATATTATTCAGCGGTGATAAAACTCTATTTATCAACACATATACGTCATGAAAACATTTTTATTGTTAGTCATGACGACCTCACTCAAATTTCGGGACGAAATTTCTTTAACGGGTAGGTACTGTGATGACCCGGAAATTTCTGACCAAATTTAAACTTAATCTTTGTATGATTAACATTTCCGACACGATAAGCAAAGTCTGTAAAACTGAATCTCAAAATTTTTGAACTACTTTCATATATTCAAATACCTTTCAGTTGTTCTTGACGATTCACGAACAATTATATGTATATAGATACATATATATATACTATAACTTGAAAACGTAACAATGTATTAATTGTTTGATACCGTACATTAAACTTATTGGTTTAAATATTTATTTGAATATATATGATAAGTTGGAATATTAATTATGTGAATAACTTGCGACGTATATTTAAAACGTGTTTATGAATGTTGAAAATATATATTAACTTGGTCATAAAACGATTTGTTATTATATATATATATATATATATATTAACAAATAGCGAGACAATGATTTATAGAAGTACATGACCAAAACACTCGAAAGTTTAAGATACACTTTGAATGATATAGTTTATTGATAATTTAAGACTATATTTTGACAAAGGTACGAGTTACAAAACGTAAATTGCGAGTTTTCTAAGCGTACGAAAATGCGTTCGAGAAACCGGAACTGAGACATTAATCGAGCGTAAACGTACGAGTCATCGGACCAAAAATTAAAAGTCAACTATGCACGTGAATATAATATAATATATAATTAATTAATATAAATTATATATATATTATATTTATATATATATATATATATATATATATATATATATATATATATATATATATATATATATATATATTATAAAAATATATCGACAAACAAAACAACAAAAAATTGTGAGCTGGATTTTGGGGTCATGCGATCGCATGAGAAATAGGCATAAAACCCATGCGATCACATGGGCATCAGATTCCAAAAAGTTGCCTATAAAAGGTCAGTTTCTGCTCGAGTTTTGTTTACACTTATACTACTCCCTCTGTAATATTAATATTATTTATATTAATATTATTAATGTTATTATTATTATTATTATTATTATTATTATTATTAAGATTATTATTATTATTTATTTTATTATTATTAGTAGTATTATTATTATTACTAATTATATCAATTAAAATACTACGACGAGGTCATGAGCGTGTCACTTTTAAAATGGGTTTTCAAGCGGGATAGAGCTAAGGAAACTATGGGTTATTACTAAAGAGGTTTTGGGTATTGTTCAAGGGTTTTGCTCGTGAGTCAAACTAGTATTTATCATCTCCGTTGCGTCTACGTACTTTCCTACAATATTGAATCACAATATTGATACGTAAGCATTTATATCTTATCTACTATATATTAATAGTGTATCCCTGACTAGTGCGCGAGTATATAGGATTATGCATGCTAGTACGATTAATTTTGTCGTTAAATAGTTTATAATAGATCACGAATTTAATACATATATTAATGATATAAGGTATATGATATGCATGTTTTTGGAAAGCTGGCGAAAAATCAATAACTTTTCTTTTAGATATCGTATGATTTCGATGAACGAATTAAAAGATATGATCAACTGAATTATGATTAACGTTAATTGAAATTATTTTTGAATCTGCAATTAATATTTAAACAACTTGTTTATAAGATTGATAAATTGAATTTTTAAATATTACCAGCGGAGTAAATGAATTATTATATAAGGCACGTCTCGTTTTGTTGAACAATTGTTAAAATTGATTTTTTTATCATATTTTAAAGCCTTATAAAAACTATAGTTTAATTTTACAAAAATTAGGAAACTATGTGAAATGTTAAAATGTTTCGATTGCCATGATCATTCAACTATTGTATTGAGTCAGATTAACTTTTTGAAATGACTTTTGATAACTTTTGTATGTCGATCTCGAGCATTAGGATTGTGATACACTATGACTTAACCTAGCTTGATAGACATTTATTGACCAACATATGTTCTCTAGGTTGAGATCTACGGTTATTTGGTAATCCGAGTTTCGGTCACATTTTATTGAACGACTTTATATGCTGCTAAGGTGAGTTTCATTGCTCCCTTTTTAATTGCTTTTGCAATCTATATTTTTGGGCTGAGAATACATGCACTTTATTTTAAACACAATGGATACAAGTACATACTAAATTCTACACTGAGTTTGAACCAAAAATCCCTTAGCTTTGGTAACTAGTAACTGCCGGTTATAAGAACTGGTGGGCGCGAGTAGTAGTATATGGATCCATAGGGCTTGATATCCCCGTCCGAGCTAGAGCACTAGCCTTTTAACGGACGTATGCTATTTGAGAAGCGTACACGTTGGTTTTGCGTGTATTATTAAAATGATTATACAAAGGGTATAAATTATATATACGTTAAGTTTAGTTACCAGGGTGCTCAATTTCGTAGAATATTTTGATAAACTTTTGTGGATGAAACAACTGAAATCTTGTGATCCACCTTTATGTACAGATTATGCAAAACATTAAAACTATGAACTCACCAACCTTTGTGTTGACACTTGTTAGCATGTTTATTCTCAGGTTCCCTAGAAGTCTTCCGCTGTTTGCTTATATGTTAGACAAGCTATGTGCATGAAGTCTTACATGGCATATTTTTCAAGGAAACGTTGCATTCACCAAATCATCACCATGTATCTTATTTTGACTGCATTGTCAACAGAAGTACTATTGTAAACTATTATTTAAGGTAATTGTCTATATGTAGAAATCATCAGCTGTCGAAAACCTTTGATTTAAATATTCATTTATGGTGTGCCTTTTCAAAAGAATGCAATGTTTACAAAACGTATCATATAGAGGTCAAATACCTTGCAATGAAATCGATGAATGACGTGTTCGTCCATATGGATTTGGAGCGATCGTCACACGTAACTTTTCAACCTTTAGTTGCTTTTATTGCTTATGTTGAGAAAAATTTTCAAGCGTCTATTAAAATTGTTCGGTCAGATAATCGCATTGAATTCAAAGATACAAAAGCTCCTGAATGTTATACAACCAAGGTCATTATTCATCAAACTTCGTGCAATACAACATCTCAACAAAACGGTGTTGTTGAACGCAAACACAAACATCTTCTCGAAACTGCTTGTGCCTTGTTTTTGTTGGGTTATTGGTTTCAATTAATGTGAAAGGCCCAAGCCCAACAAAAATAGGCCCAAGATGTTTTTTGGCCTGGTCAACATTGGATGGCATCATTTAGTTCAAATCTCAATTGTGTCCAGCTATCTTCAATCATTTTCAAGAGAGAAGTGAGATCAAAAAAAGGGAGAAAACCCCAATTCACGTTTTTTGTGTACAGCAGTTCAGTAATTCGACGATCCCCGGAGATCCGACCGTTGGATTTTCATAATATTTGGGCCGTGTCTTCCTAACATCAGTGCCAACATTTTCAATTGTTGAATTCGTCTAAAAAGGCGTGTAGCTCGTGTACTTGCTGCTGGAACAGAGAGAAATTTATTGGTAGTGTTGTTCATCTTTTGTCTTTAATTTCTTCATATACTTGTTGATTATTGTTGTTCAAGAGTATGATGATGTTGTATACCTCTAGATGATCTAGAGAAGGATTATTGTATTGCTCTCTTATTGATGATAGTGGAATTTAAGTGGCTTACGAGTCCCGTGGTTTTTCCTCTCGATTTTGAGACGTTTTCCACGTAAAAAGTCTTGTGTGTATTGTGTGTGCTTGATTATTGCTTAGCTACTGATTTGCTACTGATTTGGTATTGTTTAGCTACTGATTTGGGTTGGATTTGGTATAGCTTGTTTGTTAGCATCCTCACTGAAATGTCCCGTTCTTATTGATTAAAAACGTTCTATATTAATTGATTTTGTTGCGAGGTTTTGACCTCTATATGAGACGTTTTTCAAAGACTGCATTCATTTTTAAACAAACCATAACCTTTATTTCATAAATAAAGGTTTAAAAAGCTTTACGTAAATTATCAAATAATGATAATCTAAAATATCCTGTTTACACACGACCATTACATAATGGTTTACAATACAAATATGTTACATCGAAATCAGTTTCTTGAATGCAGTTTTTACACAATATCATACAAACATGGACTCCAAATCTTGTCCTTATTTTAGTATGCAACAGCGGAAGGTCTTAGTATTCACCTGAGAATAAACATGCTTTAAACGTCAACAAAAATGTTGGTGAGTTATAGGTTTAACCTATATATATCAAATCGTAACAATAGACCACAAGATTTCATATTTCAATACACATCCCATACATAGAGATAAAAATCATTCATATGGTGAACATCTGGTAACCAACATTAACAAGATGCATATATAAGAATATCCCCATCATTCCGGGACACCCTTCGGATATGATATAAATTTCGAAGTACTAAAGCATCCGGTACTTTGGATGGGGTTTGCTAGGCCCAATAGATCTATCTTTATGATTCGCGTCAATTAGGGTGTCTGTTCCCTAATTCTTAGATTACCGGACTTAATAAAAAGGGGCATATTCGATTTCGATAATTCAACCATAGAATGTAGTTTCACGTACTTGTGTCTATTTTGTAAATCATTTATAAAACCTGCATGTATTCTCATCCCAAAAATATTAGATTTTAAAAGTGGGACTATAACTCACTTTCACAGATTTTTACTTCGTCGGGAAGTAAGACTTGGCCACTGGTTGATTCACGAACCTATAACAATATATACATATATATCAAAGTATGTTCAAAAATATATTTACAATACTTTTAATACATTTTGATGTTTTAAGTTTATTAAGTCAGCTGTCCTCGTTAGTAACCTACAACTAGTTGTCCACAGTTAGATGTACAGAAATAAATCGATAAATATTATCTTGAATCAATCCACGACCCAGTGTATACGTATCTCAGTATTGATCACAACTCAAACTATATATATTTTTTGGAATCAACCTCAACCCTGTATAGCTAACTCCAACATTCACATATAGAGTGTCTATGGTTGTTCCGCAATATATATAGATGGGTCGACATGATAGGTTGAAACATTGTATACGTGTCTATGGTATCTCAAGATTACATAATATACAATATAAGTTGATTAGGTTATGGTTGGAATAGATTTATTACTAACTTTCACGTAGGTAAAATGAGTAGTTTTTATCAATCTTGTTTTACTCGCCATTTCTTCGTTTCTAATCCGTTTTGAGTGATTCCAGTGGCCATGGTTTTGTATTGAACTTAACTTTATGAATCTAAATAGAAAAAGTATAAGTTTATAGTCGGAAATATAAGTTACAAGTCGTTTTTGAAAGAGGTAGTCATTTCCGTCGAAAGAATGACATCTTGATGACCATTTTGAAAAACATACTTTCACTTTGAGTTTAACCATGATTTTTGGATATAGTTTCATGTTCATAAGAAAAATCATTTTTCCAGAAGTATAGCTTTTAAATCAAAGTTCTTCTTAGCTTTTAATTATCCCAACCAAAACAGCCCCCGGTTTTACTACGACGGCGTATATCCAGTTTTATGGTGTTTATCGTGTTTCCGGGTTTTAAATCATTAAGTTAGCATATCATATAGATATAGAAAATGTGTTTAGTTGATTTTAAAAGTCTAGTTAGAAGGATTAACTTTATTTGCGAACAAGTTTAGAATTAACTAAACTATGTTCTAGTGATTACAAGTTTATAACGTTGAATAAGACAGCTTTTTATGTATGAATCGAATGATGTTATGAAAATCATTACTACCTCAAGTTCCTTAGATAAACCTACTGGAAATGAGAAAAATGGATCTAGCTTCAAAGGATCCTTGGATGGCTTGAAAGTTCTTGAAGCAGAATCATGACACGAAAACAATTTCAAGTAAGATTTCCACTCGAAATAAGATTGTTATAGTTATAGAAATTGAATTAAAGTTTGAATATGATTATTACCTTGTATTAGAAATATAACCTACTGTAAGTAACAAAGGTTTCTTGATCTTGGATGATTACTTGGAATGGATTTAGAAAACTTGGAAGTAAACTTGCAATCTTGGAAGTATTCTTGATTTTATGAAACTAGAACTTTTGGAATTTATGAAGAACACTTAGAACTTGAAGATAGAACTTGAGAGAGATCAATTAGATGAAGAAAATTGAAGAATGAAAGTGTTTGTAGGTGTTTTTGGTCGTTGGTGTATGGATTAGATATAAAGGATATGTAATTTTATTTTCTTGTAAATAAGTCATGAATGATTACTCATATTTTTGTAATTTTATGAGATATTTCATGCTAGTTGCCAAATGATGGTTCCCACATGTGTTAGGTGACTCACATGAGCTGCTAAGAGCTTATCATTGGAGTGTATATACCAATAGTACATACATCTAAAAGCTGTGTATTGTACGAGTACGAATACGGGTGCATACGAGTAGAATTGTTGATGAAACTGAACGAGGATGTAATTGTAAGCATTTTTATTAAGTAGAAGTATTTTGATAAGTGTCTTGAAGTCTTTCAAAAGTGTATGAATACATATTAAAACACTACATGTATATACATTTTAACTGAGTCGTTAAGTCATCTTAGTCGTTACATGTAAGTGTTGTTTTGAAACCTTTAGGTTAACGATCTTGTTAAGTGTTGTTAACCCATTGTTTATAATATCAAATGAGATTTTAAATTATTATATTATCATGATATTATGATGTATAAATATCTCTTAATATAATATATATACATTAAATGTCGTTACAACGATAATCGTTACATATATGTCTCGTTTCAAAATCATTAAGTTAGTAGTCTTGTTTTTACATATGTAGTTCATTGTTAATATACTTAATGATATGTTTACTTATCATAATATCATGTTAACTATATATATCCATATATATGTCATCATATAGTTTTTACAAGTTTTAACGTTCGTGAATCACCAGTCAACTTGGGTGGTCAATTGTCTATATGAAACCTATTTCAATTAATCAAGTCTTAACAAGTTTGATTGCTTAACATGTTGGAAACACTTAATCATGTAAATAACAATTTTATTTAATATATATATAAACATGGAAAAGTTCGGGTCACTACACTCACGGGTTCATACGGGTCGGGAAAGTATTGGTCAAACGGGTTTGTTTCCGCTTTGTAGATTGTCCGTTGTGATTATTTTCCCATCAAATTGGTATCTGAGCTAGGTTATTTGATTTGACTTGTGTGAAAGATGGAAGCTAATACAAGTAAAATGATTAGTTTAAATGGTTCAAATTATCATGTTTGGAAAGGCAAGATGGAGGATCTTCTTTATGTGAAAGATTATTATTTGCCTGTTTTTACTGAGGATAAACCTGAGGAAAAATCTGATGCTCAATGAAAATTTTTGCATAGACAAGTATGTGGGTATATTCGGCAGTGAGTTGATGACAATGTTGTGAATCATATTACTGGGGAGACTGATGCTAAAGCCTTATGAAAAAAGCTTGAGCAGTTATATGAGCGAAAGACTGGGAATAACAAGTTGTTCTTAATTAGGCAGATGATGGCTTTGAAGTATCATGATGGGACTCCTATTACAGATCACCTAAATGCATATCAGGGTATTATAAATCAGCTTGCAGGTATGGGTATCAAGTTTGAGGATGAGATTCAGGGTCTCTGGTTCCTTGGTACATTACCGGACTCTTGGGAGACTTTTAGGACATCTTTGTCCAACTCTGCACCGAATGGTACTATCACCATGGAATTGGCTAAGGGTAGTATTTTGAATGAAGAGATGAGAAGAAAGTCACAAGGTTCCTCTTCACAGTCAGATATCTTGGTCACAGAAACGCGGGGGAGAAGTCATAGTAGAGGTCAGGTTAAAAGAGGCAATCATCGTAGTAGCTCACGCAAAGGTAAATTTGCTAATGTTGAGTGTTATAATTGTCATGAAAAGGGGCACACAAAGTGGTATTGTCCAAAGTTGAAGAATGAGAAGAAAAAGGCATATGACAAGAATAAACAAAAGAAAAGTGATGGTGGTGATGATGATAAGGTTGAAGTTAACGCTATCACAGATGAGTTCTTTGTTTGTATTGATTATGATATGATCAATCTTACTCATGATGACACTAGTTGGATTGTTGACAGTGGTGCTACATGTCATGTTGCAATTTGTAGAGATCACTTCTCATCTTACACTCCAGGTGACTATGGATTTGCTAGGATGGGTAATGCCGGGTTATCAAAGATCGTTGGTATTGGAGATGTTTGTTTGAAATTTGACACGAGAATGGAGTTAGTTTTGCATAATGTAAAACATGTTCCAGATATGAGACTTAATGTTATTTCAACAGGCATTCTTGATGATGATGGTTATTATAACGGTTTTGGTAATGGTATTTGGAAACTAACTCTTGGTTCTATGATAGTGGGGAGAGGCAAGAAAGACTCAAGATTATACATCACGCGTCCGAAGATCATCCAGAACATTGTTAACGCAGTGGACAATGTTGATTCTACTGAGTTGTGGCATAAAAGACTTGGCCACATGAGTGAAAAGGGGATGTCTATCTTGTTTAAGAAGAATGTGTTGTCAGGTGTTAGTGATATTAATTTGAGTAAGTGTTTTCACTGTTTGGCAGGTAAACAGACCAGAGTTGCGTCTAAGAGTCATTCTCCTTTTTGAATGGAGAACATTCTTGATCTAGTGCATTCGGATGTTTGTGGGCCTATGAAGACTAGGACACTTGGTGGATATTTCTACTTTGTTACATTCATCGATGATCATTCCAGGAAGGTGTGAGTTTATACCTTAAAGTCAAAGGATCAAGTATATGAGAAGTTTAAGGAATTTCATGCACTATTTGAAAGGCAAACAGGGAAGAAACTCAAGTGTATTCGGACTGATAATGGCGGTGAATACATTGGCAGATTTGATGCTTATTGTAAGGAGAACGGTATTCGGCATCAAAAGACTCCACCAAAGACACCTCAGTTGAATGGCTTAGCAGAGAGGATGAACAGAACTTTGGTTGAGAGAGTTAGATGTTTGCTTTCACATGCAGGGTTGTCCGATTCCTTTTGGGGTGAGGCTTTAAATATGGCAGTTCATATTATTAATCTAACCCCTTGTGTTCCTTTGCGTTTTGATGTTCCTAACAGGGTTTGGAGCGGCAAAGATGTTTCTTACCGTCATTTACGAGTTTTTGGATGTAAAGCTTTTGTTCATGTTCCCAAATATGAGAGGTCAAAGCTTGATATGAAGACTAAGCCATGTGTATTCCTCGACTATGGTGAAGATGATTTTGGGTACAGGTTATATGATCCAGTTCAGAAGAAACTTGTACGAAGCCGAGATGTTGTTTTTACAGAAGATCAGATGTTGAAAGATGTTGAGAAGACAGAGTCAGTTCCTCAACATAATTCCGATCTTGTTGATTTGGATCTAGTTCCTCCACAACACGTTGATTCAAATGTTGGAGATGATGTTCAGAATGATGAACATGGTACTGATGTTGGTGATGCTTCGGAGCAGGTAGAGATTCCAGTACCAGATATTCCCTCATTTGTCCCACTTAGGCGGTCTACCCGAGACCGTCATCCTTCTGTCAGATATTCTGCTGATGAGTATGTATTACTCATTTATGGGGGAGAACCAGAGTGTTATGCAGAAGCTATGAAAGATGAGCATAAGAAAGAGTGGGGTGAAGCCATGCAAGATGAGATGAATTCCTTACATGAGAACAATACTTATGAGCTGGTGAAGTTACCTAAAGGCAAGAGAGATTTGAGAAACAAATGGGTATTCAAAGTGAAGACAGATGAGCTTACTTCACAACCAAGGTGCAAAGCTAGGTTAGTCATTAAAGGATTCAGCCAGAAAAAGGGTATTGATTTTGATGAGATTTTCTCTCCGGTCGTGAAGATGAGATCTATTCGAGTGGTTCTTGGGTTAGCTGCTAGTCTTGATCTTGAGGTTGAACAGATGGATGTCAAGACTGCTTTTCTTCACGGTGATTTGGATAAGGAAATCTACATGATGCAACCTGAAGGTTTTCGGGTTAAGGGTAAAGAAAATTATGTTTGTAGACTTCAGAAAAGTCTATATGGGTTGAAGCAAGCACCGAGACAGTGGTATAATAAGTTTGAGTCGGTTATAGGAAAGCAAGGCTACCGAAAGACAACTTCAGATCATTGTGTTTTCTTTCAGAGGTTTGGTGATGATGATTTCATCATATTGTTTTTATACGTTGATGATATGTTTATTGTTGGTAAAAATATTAAAAGAATTGCGCAGTTGAAGCGAGAATTGAGCAAGTCTTTTGCTATGAAAGACTTGGGATCAGCAAAACAGATTCTTGGCATTCGGATTTCTAGAGATAGAGGTGCTAAGACGTTACATATATCACAAGAGCAATACATTGAAAAGGTGCTTAGTAGATTCAACATGGAGAATGCTAAAGTGGTTAGTTCCCCTCTTACTAACAACTTTAAGCTAACAGATAGAGATTGCCCTACTTCAAAGGAGGATGTTGAGGAGATGGATAAAGTTCCATATGCTTCAGCGGTTGGTAGCTTGATGTATGCTATGGTGTGTACTAGGCCTGATATAGCTCATGCAGTAGGTGTTGTTAGTCGGTTTATGTCAAATCTGGGTAAGAAGCATTGGGAAGCAGTTAAATGGATTATGAGATACTTACTAGGTACTTCAAAGTTAGGTATCAAATTTGGAAATGGAAAGCTGATGCTTGTTGGTTATACAGACTCAGATATGGCAGGAAACAAAGATAACATGAAATCCACTTCTGGATATATGATGACCTTCGCAGGGGGAGCAATTTCATGGCAATCAAGGTTACAAAAGTGTGTTGCATTGTCTACGACCGAGGCTGAGTATATGGCAGCAACAGAAGCGTGCAAAGAACTATTGTGGATGAAAAGATTTCTACAAGACCTTGGATTTAAGCAATCACGATATGTGGTTCTTTGTGATAATGAGAGTGCGATTCATTTGGCTAGAAATTCTATGTACCATAAGCGGACAAAACATATTAATGTGAGGTATCATTGGATTAGAGAACGTCTTGAAGATGGTTCGTTTGAACTTGATAAAGTTCATACCGATGATAATGGTTCCGACATGTTCACAAAGGCTTTAGCAAGTGAGAAGCTCAAGGTATGTTGCTCGATCGCCGGGATGGCGATTCCTTCTTCATAATTGGAAAGGGGGAGATTTGTTGGGTTATTGGTTTCCAATTAATGTGAAAGGCCCAAGCCCAACAAAAATAGGCCCAAGATGTTGTTTGACCTGGTCAACATTGTAGGGCATCATTTAGTTCAAATCTCAATTGTGTCCAGCTATCTTCAATCATTTTCAAGAGAGAAGTGAGATCAAAAAAAGGGAGAAAACCCCAATTCACGTTTTTTGTGTACAGCAGTTCAGTAATTCGACGATCCCCGGAGATCCGACCGTTGGATTTTCATAATATTTGGGATGTGTCTTCCTGACATCAGTGCCAACATTTTCAACCGTTGAATTCGTCTAAAAAGGCCTGTAGCTCGTGTACTTGCTGCTGGAACAGAGAGCACTTTATTGGTAGTGTTGTTCATCTTTTGTCTTTAATTTCTTCATATACTTGTTGATTATTGTTGTTCAAGAGTATGATGATGTTGTATACCTCTAGATGATCTAGAGAAGGATTATTGTATTGCTCTCTTGTTGATAATAGTGGAATTTAAGTGGCTTACGAGTCCCGTGGTTTTTACTCTCGATTTTGAGACGTTTTCCACGTAAAAAGTCTTGTGTGTATTGTGTGTGCTTGAATATTGCTTAGCTACTGATTTGGTATTGTTTAGCTACTGATTTGGGTTGGATTTGGTATAGCTTGTTTGTTAGCATCCTCACGGGTTCATACGGGTCGGGAAAGTATTGGTCAAACGAGTTTGTTTTCGCTTTGTAGATTGTCCGTTGTGATTATTTTCCCATCAGTTTTATCAAGCCAACATCCCGATTATATAATGGGGAGATTGCATCTTGACTGCATCTTAATTAATCATTTCCCTTTGTCCATTCTTCAAGATAAAACCCCTTATGAACTCTAGAAAAATATCATCCCTTCATATGGTCACATTCATTCTTTTGGTTGTCTTTTTTTTTTTTTTTTTTTTTTTTTTTTTTTGGTGATGTATCTTAAAACAACATTCGTTATGTTTTCACTCTCCCACGCCATTTTTTTCCGTTTTTTATTTTATCATTCTTCAGTCAATATTTTTTAAAAATTTTCTTATAACTTTTTTATTATTTCATTACAGAACCTTTAACATTTTTTCACACACTACTATTAACTAACAAAAGTATTTAAATTGTGTATGTTTTATTTAGTCTATTTATCGAATATTTATATGTGTGTTTCGTCTTTTTAAAAGGATTGTTGTCTGTTTTTATGTTAGGCTCATTATCATTAAGACATTTTAATTTGAAACATATAGTTATGTAATAAAAAAAACTTATTGCTCGCAGCATAGCGCGCTGATCCCCTTCATTGTTATTTTCAGTTTAGGAGTAAAATAGTCAATTTAATTATTCAACACATATGGTATACCACAATAATCATTTGCTGATTATTGCATATATTCATCCTTATTCATACTATCATCTATATTCATATAGAACTTAGTGAGAAAAAAATAAAATAAACATACCCTTAGAGATTAAACCCGACAAGGAAGAGTCATTGGTGAAGATAATAAATTTGGGTGTCCGTTGCACCACTGTCTAGTTAGGAACTTGCAAGGTTCTTCAAATGGCATTGAACTAGCTACACATTTGAGTTGATAACTGACTATTATTGTTTATATATACAATAGAGCAAATCCGGGGTACTATTGGCGAATAGTACCCCTTTCAAGCTTAATCGAGTTGTACGTTGTGTAGAAATAGTTGTACCCATATATACAATAGAGCAAATTTGGGGTACTATTGATGAATAGTACCCCTTCCAAGCTTAATCGAGTTGTACGTTGTGTAGAAATAATTGTACCCACAAGGCTCAGTACTAAGCTACAGTGTTTTTTTTTTTTTTACCATTTCCCTCTCATTTTCCCCTACAATTTTTACTAAAGGCGTGCAAAAAAAGTTTTACCATTTTATTTTTAAACTTATTTTTCTCACAAAAACGTTATTCTTCCTTCTTATTTTGCTATTTTTACCCTTCTGTTTTTTTACAATTTTCACTTAACTTTCGCCACCAACATTTCGTATATACTACGAAGTAAAAGAGAAAGTTGAGGAATAGTAGCCCACTTCCATGCTTAGAGTAGTTGTACGTTCCGCTTAAATCGTCATACCCACTAGCACCCTTTACTAACAAATGTCAAACACCCCAAACGCCAAGGGTTAAAGTGAACTTATATATTTCTAAATAAAAAAACTTAAAAAAAACACACCCAAATCTTCAACGGATCACATCTTCTCGCTTGCCACGCGTTAAATTTTTCCGAAATCACGGTTCAACTTGAGATAATTTTAAGAACACAACACAACTACCTATACACAAAATGGACGCTTTTCAAAAAACGCTAAATTTTTCGGGCGACTATTCATACACATTGTTTTTTTTTTTTTTTTTTTTTTTTTAATATTATGTTTTCTCTTAGTGTCATTTTGGTCTTCCGCGAAGCACTGGGGCTTTGAAATTTATGGTAATAAATTTATGCAATTAAGGTATATGTATCTACTACATGTAAAATAAATTTATGAAATTTAGGAGAGGAATACAGGACAATAAATGCATGAGGAAAGGTATATGAAAACAACATGGACAATCCTACTTATGTATTGGGTTATAACCCAAACTATGTATACATGTAATAATATGTGTACACCTCTTTAACATAGAAATTGCAGGGTGGTCGCGGCAACGCGCGGTTGACCACCTGCTTGTTATTATTACATTTGAGCAAATGTTTGTTATTGTAGACAACATTTTTTTTATTCAAAAAGGGTATTTTAGTAATTTTACGCCATAATGTTATTTAGCCCCACTTTTTTTAAAGGCATTTTATTATGTTCTAAAGTTTTTTTGTGGAATGATTGAAATTTTTACAAAAGATGCCTATTTTGTTGAAGAACCTTTTGTTTCCATGGTCTGTTCTGAAATAGCAATTGCTATAACTGTTTAAGTATGTTAAGTTATAGAAATCATCTCATTTTAACGTAGTTTAGGTTCATTCTGTTGGAGATCGATATTTTTTAATGTAAAATTAGAAGGTGAGACATGAATAATAATGCCAGAGGTGAATCGGAAACGGCTAGAATTTCTCTCTCTACAATGCTCCGATTAGTTTTCCGGTAAGTGATCCGTACTTTCGTTTAATTTCCGATAACAACATCTCCGTTCTTTCTTTCTTCTCTACTACTGCAACATCATCAATATGTACCCAATCCCAACTTCTCCTTTTACCCCTAATCCTCCTGCAACCAATCGCCGCCATCATCAATCGGATCCTATTACCAATACCCACATCAATTATCGACCAATTAACGAAGGAATCTGGGTTAAAGTGGACAGAAACAAGAAATCTAACACAAGCAAACCCCAATACCCCAACCCTCATCTCCAATCACAAATTCCATCTCATACCAAGAACTCTTCATCTTTTTTGAAACATCACACTGTCAACCCTAATTCATCCTCCACAATCATCTACCAACAATTCAAACATCGCGAACACACAAAAAACCTAATCAAACAATTCGTAAATCACAACCCTACATATTCCAAAAATCAGAATCCTACATACCCCAAAAACCAGGATGAACACAGAAGGACTACTTCTTATTTGTTCTTTAATTTTCCTGATAATTGGTCATCAGTCGATCTCTGGTATGTATTCAAAAAATACGGAGAGATTAAAGAAGTTTATATTCCTAATAAAACACTGAAAAATGGCAAACGATTCGGTTTTGTGAGATTTCTTGACATACCTGAATATGAAAAGGAATCGATGGCCAGGAGACTAAGTCTAATTGTTGCTGGTGACCAACTGTTAAAGGCTTACAAAGCCTGGGATCGTACCGAACCAAACCCCTCTCAACCTGTCAACAGCTTTTCTAAACCTAAAGAAAATACAGTCCCAAAACCCATACCCAACAAGTTTGTGGACGACCGTCGATTCACTGATGTTATTAATAACAAGGGTAATGCTAAACTCAGTCTCAACAGCTCCAACATACGCAATACACCCATGAACATCCCGTTGATTACTGTCAAGCCTGATGAAGGTCATATTGATCTGCTGGGGCATGCTGTTATTGGTAAGGTAAAAAACATTGAATACCTTGAATATTTCTGTGAAATTTGTCAATGTGAAAATCTTACTGGCTTCACTATCAAATATCTTGGTGGCCTTGATTTAATGCTCATTTATGAAGATAAATTGATTGCCTTGGATATGCTTAACAGTGAGAAACACCCTCTTTGGAATTGGCTTGAAAACATCACTCCTTGGGACCCTGAAGAGTACTCTACATCTGGACGAATTGCGCGGTTAAACATCTCCGGGGTGCCTATCACATGTTGGTTGGAAAAAACCTTTTATGAAATTGCAGGCAATTGGGGGGACGTGATCGAATCTTATAACTGTTCCATCATCGAAAACGAAAATCAAGATTTATCTCATGGTAATGTGATAATCAAAACAAACCTGTTTGATTACATCAATTATCAGGCTGAAATTTCATACGAATCCAAATCCTTTTTTATCTCAGTTAATGAAATTAATTGTCCAACGTTATTCAATCTAAATGAAATAACCTCCTCAGAATGGGATGACGATGTTGAATCTGATGCTTATTTATCTGACGTAGAGTCACATATGGATGGTGAACAATCCATCAAAGGCTACGACCCCAATCACAATCCCCACCAGAATTCGGTAAATTGTTCTAACCTCAACAATATCAGCCCGATAAATATTCCCGACAAACACTCCGATCATGATCACCGGAAAAACCAATCAACTTCTCGATCATCTAAACGTTTAGAAACTATAAATTTCCAAGCTAATCGTAATAATTACGATGTAGCTCCCGAAGAAATCTCAACCAACTCCCCTAACGGCTCCCTGTGTAATAAATACAATATCGACAAAACTTCATCTACATCGCACGTTTCGGATTCATCCTTTACCCATTTACATGAACCCATCAACTCTAAAACTAACGAGCCCATTTCACCGAACCATGAGCCCACTAACCTTAGCCATAAACCCACTACCCCTCAAAACGAAGGAAAAGAAAGTGAGCCCACCAACCTACCTACTAACCTCGAACCCAATATCCTAAACCAAATTGATACACCTGAGTCCAACAACGTTAACGATAAAGGTAATGTGACCCAACCCAATTCACCTCTTAAATTCATGCCTCAAGCTAATACAACGATAGAACACTCGACGACGCAAACCAACCCAGATCCAAACCCACCTTTCCCTCTGTCTTCTCTACCTCAAAACTTGTCATACGAGTCCTTAGAAAATAACTTGCTAATCGGTAAAGTCAAATCTCAACAAAAGCAATATTCCAGTTCTCGTGAGAAAAACAGACCAAATCCCAGAACAAAAGACCTAATGTTTAAAAGTTCTACTAGAGGCGATAATCATTCATCCAAACCACCGATTCACGACTCCACCTCCAATTATCAAAAGGGAACAAGCCCTTATCTATTAACGGTTCCAGCAACTTAAAGAAAGTGTCTGATTCCCTATTGACAAAAAAGAAAATCACAAGTACAACATCTGACAATAGCCTGGGAACAAATGATTTTGGTCAAAGCATCGGGATCCAGTGGAACAAGAGCTAGTCAGTAACCATACGTCAATCGATCACTGTAAGTCTTTTATTAATGTGTACAATTTCATTAAACATTCGGGGTATCAATCAAGAGGGTAAAATTAAATGGTTAAAACGTATTTGTAACAAAGAAAAACCTACAATTCTGGGTCTTCAAGAAACTAAGTGTGGGCAAACTAAAGATAACGTTATTGAAACTTTTTGGGGTAACACGGATTTTAAGTTTGTACAAAAAGACTCGGTCGGGGCTTCAGGTGGCATTATGCTAATTTGGGACACTAATTCGTTCAATTGTGACATCGCAACTGAAGGGGAATTCTTCGTTGCAATTAAAGGTATTTGGGCGGGGTTTGAATCTGAAATTGCACTCATAAACGTATACGGACCCCACTCCAACTCAAAAAAGTTAAGAATGTGGAATGAGTTAACTTCACTAACTAATTCACTCGACATCCCTTTCATAATTTTCGGTGACTTTAACGAAGTTAGATGTAGTTCTGAACGTATGAATTGTGACTTTAATCAATTATGGGCCGACAACTTTAACAAATTTATCAACAACTCTGGCCTAATTGACTTGCCTCTTGGCGGTAAAAAATTCACTCGTATTTGCGAAAAGAGAATGAAATTCAGCAAACTAGATCGTTTTCTGGTTACGGATGGAATCTTAAAAATTTGGCCCAATATTTCCTCAAAAACACTCGATCGTGACCTCTCAAATCATTGTCCTATAATATTAAAAAAACTCCTTCGTTGACTTTGGCCCGAAACCCATTCAGGTCTTCAACACATGGCTAGAACTAAAAGATGTCGATAACATAATTAAAGCAGCATGGCTAACTCCCGTTAAAGGTAACCGTCCTGATTGTATCTTGCGCAACAAATTAAAAAACGTCAAAATGGAGTTAAAACGATATAGCACACAACTTGACAATCTTGACACCCAAATCTCTAATCATCTAAAAGCCACCAATAAATGGGAAGAAGTTGCTGAAATCCGTACACTAACCGAAAGGGAAAGAAATAAATGGGTGGAGGAGAAAATGCTCCATACCGAAAAAGAAAAAATGAAATCAAAAATGTTAAAACAAAAAGCACGAATTAAATGGGATCTTGAAGGGGATGAAAACTCCAAATACTTCCACAACTTTATCAAAAGGCGGGTAAATAAGAATAACATTTGTGGAGTCTCAATTAATGGCACATGGTCCGAAGATCCTAACACAATAAAACAAGAAGCGCTCCACTACTTTAATACCTTATTTAAATCTAAAAAACTTAATAATATTTGTTCACTAGATAATGCACCACATCTCGAATACATCTCACAAGCCGACAACATAATCCTTGAATCTCCATTTAACGAAAAGGAAATATGGGATGCTCTCAATAACTGTGAAAGTTCAAAAGCCCCAGGTCCCGACGGGTTCAACATGAAATTTTTTAAAAAATATTGGGAATTAATCAAAGGGGATCTCATTACAACCCTAGATTGGTTTTGGACTAACTCTAAAATTTTCAAAGGATGTAATGCTTCCTTCTTCACTCTTATACCTAAAAAATCTAACCCCATTGGATTTAACGAATACCGCCCCATTTGTCTCATCGGTAGCTATTACAAAATACTAACCAAGATCTTATCTAATCGACTCTCTAAGGTCATTCATAAAGTCACCGGTTGTGAACAAACAGCATTCCTAAAAGGAAGAAATATCCTTGATAGTGTACTTATTGCTAACGAAATTATTGACGAATTAAAACGTAAAAAACAAAAAGGCCTCGTGTTTAAAGTAGATTTCGAAAAAGCATTTGGTTGTATCGAATGGGAATTTCTATTTAACACTATGAGATGTATGGGATTTGGATCTAAATGGATTAATTTCATACGCGCATGCCTTTCTTCCTCTTCCATATCAATTCTCATTAACGGTTCCCCCACTTGTGAATTCTTCCCTGAAAGAGGCATTAGGCAAGGAGACCCAATCTCCCCTTTCCTCTTTATCATCGTAGCCGAAGGCCTTAATATCTTGACCAAACGGGCATTGTCTATTGGTCATCTTCGAGGCTTAATGGTAGGTCACGACAATGTATGTGTTACACACTTACAATATGCCGATGACACTATCTTTTTCGGCGAATGGAATAAAAAAAATGCAAAACACATCTCCAAACTTCTTAAATGTTTCGAAAAAATTTCGGGACTCAAAGTAAACTTTAAAAAGAGTAAACTTTATGGAATTGGCGTACCTAAAACTGAAATCGATCAAATGGCTAACTACATCAATTGCTCTGCTGGATCCTCTCCTTTTACATACCTGGGTTTGCCCATTGGCGTACCCACCTCCATAGCATCGTCTTGGCAACCGATCGTCGAAAAATTTGACAAAAAGCTTTCGGACTGGAAGGCCAAATCCATTTCATTCGGCGGCCGATTGACGATTATTAAATCCATATTAAGTAGTATCCCACTCTACTTTTTTTCCCTTTTTCATGCCCCGACTTCCATACTTAACACACTTGAATCTAAACGACGCGGTTTTTTTTGGGGCGGTTCTGATAAAGAAAATAAAATTAACTGGATTAAATGGGATCAAATTCTACTTCCATACGACAAAGGTGGTCTTAATGTCGGCTCTCTTTTCAGTAAAAACATTTCACTTCTTTGTAAATGGTGGTGGCGATTTAAAAATGAAAAAAATGCTTTATGGGTTAAAATAATCACTAGTATTTACGGGATGGGGGCGGGTTAGATGCTAATATTTCATGCAGGAACATACAGGGACGTATCATTTGGAACGAGATACTAAAAGCAGGAAAAGTTGTGGATAACCTTGGAGTCATGTTCTCTTCCTCCATATCTAAATGTATCGGCAATGGTGAAAGTATAGAATTCTGGAATGATATTTGGTGTGGTTCCGAGCGCTTTAGTTCCCAATTCCGACGTCTATACATGATCGAATCAAATAAAAATGCAAAAGTGGCGGATAGAATCACATACATCAATTCATCGGCTCAAGGAAATTGGTGTTGGCGGAGATCACCTAGTGGTCGAATTCTAAATGAACTCTCAGAAATTAATAATCTTATCTAATCTATTTCACTATCAAAGGCCCGATTCTTGGAAATGGAACCTAGATACATCCGGTGTTTTCAAGACTAAGACTCTTGCTCAATTGATCAACAACCTAAAGCTCGGTACAAACGCTTCCAACATCACAATTCCTTGTAACAATTGCACTCCACAAAAAGTAAATATATTTGCTTGGTGAGCCATCCAAAAAAGGATCCCGGTTCGAGTCGAGCTTGATAAACGCGGTATTGATCTTGACACCATCCTTTGTCCACTTTGCAACACCCAAGTCGAGACTACCGACCATATTCTAATTCAATGCCCCAAGTCTTCGCAAATTTGGAAACTCGTCCTTGAATGGTGGAACCAACAACAACTCACGTTTACAAATATTGAGGATGCTCTTGTCAACAATCAATCATTCACTAGCAATGGCATTGGTTCTTCTATTTAGCAAGCAAAAAAAATGGATTGTATGCTATCTAATTTGGAAATATAGGAACTTAAAAGTTTTCACAAAAAAGGAATGGATTACCGCAACAATTCTATCCGAAATCCAAACGCAAAGCTTTAGTTGGATTTCCAAACGCTCAAAGAAGAAACCACTTGAATGGCATCAATGGCTTATCAACCCATCCTTCTATGTTATGGCTCCCCCACATAGTGTTGGTATCGGCTAGTTTACAATTCCATCTTGATTTAGTCGGCCAAATGATCCATTTTATTCAATTATGTGGGTTTGATTAAATGGGTTGTTGTTTGTTAACTTTGTTGTCGCAATGGTCAGCACTGTTTGCTCCAACCTCCCAGCTTGTTCTCAAGTTCTATTGGCCCTCATAGTTTGATAAATTGTATCTGTTTGGCTTGGCGTTATTTGTAATTTATTTCGCAACATAATTTCTTATTCGATGTATAGATGTGTATAGGTCCTTGTAATCCATTTTTAATATTATTAATATCTACCTTGCTTTTCAAAAAAAAAAAAAAAAAAGAATAATAATGCCTCTTTGTGACGGGTATGTTGAGTTTGCTCAAATCTTGAAAATATGAATGTGTTATTATTTCAAAATCCATCATATAAAGTTATGTCAATTAGGTGGTTTGAGAACATGTTTGACTAGGAGAAAGGATGTTGTCTGTTGTATGTTAAAAAGTGTTAATGAGAACATGTACTGACGTAATTGATTCGAAATCGTATGAAATTGTGTATATAACATGCAGTTGCTCTTATTTTCTAAATTCGAGGACTAATAAGAGAGTAAGGTAAGTTTATAAAAGTACCACATGAATATTCCGTAGCACTAAGCCGATATTATTGTTTTAATAGCTGATTGTATGTGATTGTATTTGTATGTGGTATACATTAATCCTGAAGTATATTAGATGGTGTTACATTGATATAATAATATAATAATATAATATGTTTCTATTAGTAAAAGTGCTTAATAAGATGTTTTTTTTATTTGTGACAATTTTGTGAGTAAAAGTATAGTTTAAATAATAAGAGGTTGTTTTGATGACTATTTCGGCATTTGACCCATTTGGGTTCATTAGTGTAAAAATGGGTGATTGTTAGCGTCAACGTGTTCATTATATTAAGTTATGTAAGTTTGCAAGGTTTAGTGTTTTATAAATGAGTGTTTATTGTTTCGGTTAAGAATGAGACTTTTTGACCCATTTGAGTTATAACGGCTAATGTTTAGCGACTGGGAGTTTTTGACCCATTTAGAAATTTACAGCACGTGGTTAAAATCCAACGAATGGCAGATACTTTTCTTTGTATGGATGTTATTTGAATGGGAATTTATTCATCAATTGGCTATTAATTTTTATATTAGTTATGTGTATGTAAACAAGCAGGTGGTCAACCGCGCGTTGCGGCGGCCACCCTGCAATTTCTATGTTAAAGAGGTGTACACATATTATTACGTGTATACATAGTTTGGGTTATAACCCAATACATAAGTAGGATTGTCCATGTTGTTTTCATATACCTTTCCTCATGCATTTATTGTCCTGTATTCCTCTCCTAAATTTCATAAATTTATCTACATAAATTTACATGTAGTAGATACATATATACCTTAATTGCATAAATTTATTACCATAAATTTCAAAGCCCCAGTGCTTCGCAGCGGAAGGCCAAAATGGACACTAAGGGAAAACATAATATAAAAAAAAAACAATGTGTATGAATAGTCGCCCGAAATATTTAGCGTTTTTTGAAAAGCGTTCATTTTGTGTATAAGTAGTTGTGTTGTGTTCTTAAAATTATTTCAAGTTGAACCGTGATTTTGGAAAAATTTAACGCGTGGCGAGCGAGAAGATGTGGTCCGTTGAAGATTTGGGTGAGTTTTTTTTAAGTATTTTTATTTAGAAATATGTAAGTTCACTTTAGCCCTTGGAGTTTGTGGTGTTTGACATTTGTTAGTAAAAGGTGCTAGTGGGTACGATGATTTAAGCGGAATACTCTAAGCATGGAAGTGGGCTACTATTCCTCAACTTTCTCTTTTACTTCGTAGTATATACGAAATGTTGGTGGCGAAAGTTAAGCGGAAATTGTAAGAAAACAGAAGGGTAAAAATAGCAAAATAAGAAGGAAGAATAACGTTTTTGTGAGAAAATTAAGTTTAAAAATAAAATGGTAAAACTTTTTTTGCACGCTTTTAGTAAAAATGGTAGGGGAAAATAAGAGGGAAATGGTAAAAAAAAAATAAAATCACTGTAGCTTAGTACTGAGCCTTGTGGGTACAACTATTTCTACACAACGTACAACTCGATTAAGCTTGGAAGGGGTACTATTCATCAATAGTACCCCAAATTTGCTCTATTGTATATATATACAATGTACAGTGTTTTTTTAAGCATACTGATAATTGTTGTTTTGTTTTGTATCATTATAGGTTTGTCTAAATTTTATCCGGATTGAGGAGATTGCGATTGTATTTGTAAGTATTGTTCGACAACGTTATGGTTTGGTGAGCGGGTTAAAGCTTATTTTTCCTGATATGAAGGTAAAATCACTACAGTTTCTCACTATAGTTATTTCTTATAAATACCCATATTAACACCATAGTCATTTCTTATAAATACCCATACTATTGTCTAAACCCAGATATACCCGAATTTCATCAAATGATAAATGAGTAAACAAACATTTATAAACATACATAAAATGTCAGTTTATAAAATATTTATTCTGTAACCATGTTGGTATCCATGACATAAGTCAAGATTTTTAGATAGTAGGATATCGGACTGGAGACGTCATCAGATTTTTTTTTGGTTGGTATGGTGACAGAATGGTAATCGAATCAAGGACGGATTTTCTTACTGGTATCGAAACATTGTAAGGCGTGTATTTGGAAGTAAATGTGGTTGCAACTTTTATCAATTTAGAACGTCTAGCAAGAGAACCTCACAAGTATTTCGATCAAGCGATCATAACCTTTCGTGCTGGAGACGGGGGTCACGGTGCAATGTTTAGTATGCGTGATCAAAAGGCGGTTTCTAAGTCGTTGACCGAAGAGGAGAAAGCAAAAATAAGGATAAAAGGGACTTCGATGGTTCACTTATTTTACCAATGGGTGGACATGGAGGTGATGTTGTGATTTATGCTGACTGAGGCGCAACATACATTGTTGGATTTTCATAATAAGGGTCGATATAATGCAAAACGTGGTGGAAATGTTGATACTATGGGTGGATTTAGTTCTTTAGTGAGAAATGGCTTAGCTGCCCCAACGTTGTGTATTCCAGTACCTTTAGGTTTGGCTTTTATTTATTCTTTATGTTTTAATCTTTTTTGTCATTCAAGTATATGGATGATTGCATAAAAACATAACATAGTTTAGTCTGATTTCTTTTACATGCAGTTTTTCTTCATTATAATCTCATTCTTGGGTTTGTGTATAAACAGGTACTGTTGTAAAACACAGAGAGGCAAGTTTTTAGCTGATCTTGCTCGGTTTATAGACTCTGTGCTTTGATGTTGGATAGAATCCGAGGTAGCTTGCACTTGCGTGATATCAGGTCTTTCTCAGTTTTTGTCTTAAATTTTTGGCGTAACAGTTAGATTGAGTCGTAAGGAGAGTAGCAACGACCTCAAAGGAACAGAAGAAAAAGGAATATAAAACAACCGAAGATCACACACAAATGCTACTAATTTTATATCATCTTTTCTGTCCACCATTATGTATGCAAACTTATAAACTTTTGTATATAACTCCTAAAATAAAACTTATGTAATAACTTTTTGTACATATCCTTTCGTAAATTCGTAACCAAGCCCACCGCAGCATCGCGCAGTCGACCAACAGCTTGTTACTATACTATATAATCAATTATTTAGGGGCTAGCATCAATTCGTGCTCCATAAATTACCGTCGATAACCCTTAAATTATCGTTATTAGAAATGAGTGACAGGGAACCGCATGTTGCGGCGGTTAGCTTATTGTAATATTTAACCATCCGGTGTTAGCCCGGATGGCCACCTCCCGGGATAGGCCTCGCTTCTGGCGCAGGTTCGATTCTTTGGGGGGGCGAGGTTTTCCCACAAATGCTGACGGGTACCTACGTCATCTTCTGGGTGCGTGGGGTCACAGATAAAATCGATTCTCCTCCGGGGATTCGAGAGTGGGTTTCCTCGTAACGTGTGAGTGTGTCTAACCAACTAATCTGGCAGTAAAAAAAAAAAAAGCTTATTGTAATATTTATTTATGGCGCTTTATGGAGGTGCATTTTTCAATTACAAACATTATATTAATTATTTGTACAAAATTGTAAAACGTTTTTTTTTTAACAACGATTGGGATCACCCGAGGGGACTAAACCACTGATAAGTCAGATCATGTTGAGATTGAGAGAAATGATAAGATAAAGAGAGATTCGGTATGTAAGCATGAGACTCGGTATTAGAGAGAATCGGTACAATTACATTCCACAGCTTCTAGAACTCGGTTACAATGCAATGACTATCTAATTAGGACTACTTAGGTTCCTTATATAGCCCTCTTCTAAAGAACCTTCATTTAAGCTTATTTTCACATTAACACTATACAACTTCGGGATCTTAACAATCTCCCCCTTAGTGTTAAATGTGAACTTTACAACATAATCATATTTTGAAATCTTGAGAGGTCCAAACGTTAGTTTCCATCGTGTGCCATCTGGTTTCGAAACTTCTACTTGATTTTCTGAAACTTGTTTAGAAGGTTTCCAGACACCCCACGCTTTTCTTGGATCTCCCTCATATAATGGATATTCATCCATTTCCTTGAAATATCTTCTCTTTCTCTGTCCACGAAGTATCTCAAACTGTCTTGTACGAACTCGAAGTTTCAGACGATCTCTTATATGCTTTATGAATTCTCCAAGACCCATTATCATGTCAATGTCATGGAACTTGCTTTGATGAATCTTAAGATACTTCAGTGCAGCCTTAAGTGTTCCATCTGAATATTTGTTCAGCTCTTCAGTACGAATGAACACCTTTTCTTTTTGAGAATTTACAAAAACAAACCCTTCGGGTTCGAATTGCATTTGAAACATCCTCATATCCTTCAGTCCCTCTGTAAATTGATTCGGACACGTAATTCGAATCTTTTTCCTTTTTGCTTCGAGACCTATTTGAAAATCTTCACGTCTCATCAGTTCAATTGTCTCCATCATGTATCTTTTCACAGCTTCCAAAGCTTGAGCCTTAGCAAAAGGTCGAATGATGATGATACTGAGGTAGTTGTAGATGTGAATGATGTCAAGCATGTCAAGATTATGAAAATCTGCTTCTGTGAACTTGTACTCTTTCTCATCTTCTCTAATAACGTGGAACTGACTGATGACGTCTTTCTTTTCGCTTATCTCTACTCCGACTCGAGTAATATTCAACACTTCTGAAATACGATATTTTCTTTGAAGCCACAAATCATCTTCATCTTTGTTGATATGTTTTCTCCACATAAACTCATACCAATTCCTTTCACTTGCTGGAAGCAATCGTGAACCTATATAAGTAAACCTTTTACTCCTTGGTAATTCATTGATGCGGAAGATCTTGTAAGCATTTTCCTCGATGAATGTGTTTCATAACGTTATAAAATCATGTTCTACTCCCAACAATAATCTTTGCTCCTGATTCTTAAAGAATATTCCATGATTGTATTTGAATCTGGAATTCACTGTTTCACTTGATGTAGGTGTACCAGAAGTTGAACTTACATTAGCATTTGTTGGATTTGAACTCGATGAGGGTGTAGAATTTGATGAATGACCAGTAGGATTTGTTGCATCATCATCTTCAATATGATCAAAGATCTCATCTTCATTTGGATTAACATAAAGATTGTCTTCATCGTCATCAGAAGAATCCATTTCATCATCACTTTCTATTACTGGTTCAGGATTCTCTTCATCTACAATCTCTACATCTTCCGGAATTGAAGATACTGATGATAACTTGCTTAGAATGACAAATCCATCGTCATCCGTCTCTTCAAGATAGAAATCACTCAAGTTCAAATCCTCATCTACCAGTCCACTATCAGCCTCATTATGAACAATTGGAATTATAACTTGCTCAGGCTCCTTATCATCAATTTCATCATGTGTAGAAACCATTTCTGATTCCATCTGAACTTGTTGAGCTTGTGAAGCTGATGAAGACCTTACACCACCACCCTTAGTTGAAATGTTTACCGTTAGATATTCTCCATCTACTCCTATCTCCCCCTCATGGCTGTTCTGAGGATCAGAATCGTCATGTTCATCATCACGGTGAGGACTCGACGGAGAAGAGCAGGAATTAAGTGGATATCGAACACGAGCACGAAACAATGCTTGAAGCGAAGTGCGTCGAAGAACATCTAGATTGACTCTAGAAAACATACGACTGAAATATTCTTGCTCCAAAGCATCATAGAAAAGTGGTAAACGAGAAGGTGATGGTGGAAAAGTAACAATAGGAACACCAGCAGCAGCAACTGTTGAAGGCGATGTCGGTGGAAGTGTTTGAGTTGCCGTGAGGGCAGGTAAGGATGATTGTGCGGTATTATTCTTATATGTAGGGCTGTACATACTACTAGTCAGATTCGTGATATCCCCTTCTGATGGAGGTTGGGTAACAATCGGAGTTGTCACCGGCAAAGTTTCTTTCGAAGCATCCGCCTCCATGACTTTGGTCTCATGGGACTCTGACAGAGTGGTAGAACTACCCGTCTGTTTAGTTCTCGCAGAGATATTGCTATCCCCGACTCCTGAAATCATTGATATACCATGAGGTGGCACATCTCTTTCAGTTAAAGACTCTTCCTCCAGACCCTGAGATTCAGAATCCGGAAGAGAAGTCGTTTGAACCAATGGATCACTTTCATGAACCAAGGGAACAGTCTGCTGGAAGTCTGATAAATATCCCGAAGGATTGTCATGTTGACTCGTTTCCATGGGACGCGGCAGATCTTCCTCATCAAGATAAGCCGGACCTCGAGACCCTGTTGTACGTTGAAGTACAGGTGGATTTCCAGCCGATACGCAGGGTGCCTTTTCAAGATTTTTCGGCTCACCTTCAGCCGTTCTGGTCTTCAATGATTGAGTTTCCTCAATCGATTGAGTCAACGCAGACTTTACTGCAGAGGAAGACTTTACTTCCTTAGATGCCGAAGCACCTTGCTTTGTAGGATTTATTATTAAGTCCTGTTTAGATTGGATGGGCGTAGTGGTCGTTTTACCATCCGTGCATTTAGATCTCTTGCCTACCGAAGCTTGCGCTTCATTTAGCGTAGGGCTTACTGTTATTCTTGAATGTGATACGGAGATGGGTGAGGGTGACCTAATTGGCTCTAGGTCTTGGTCCGTATCACCACTGGTTGGAGTAATTGTTTGGCGGACGATGGGTGTCGAAGTCCTAGATCTAGTTACTCGTTGGGTTGGCGGAGTCTGCATCATCTCATCAGGCATGTATCGAGTTCTCTTAGGAGAATGTTCAGGAGATGATGCAGATGCTGTTTCTGAAGTGTCACTGCTTACTTCGGGTGTTGTGGAAAGGGTTGGTTCAATCCTAGTTGGACTAGGTTCCCTGATCCTCACGGGTTGAGCTTGGTGTGCTACCTAGATCGTTTGAGGTTCACCCTAAGTGGAGGATTAGCTGGCCCGGGTGGTTGAACTACAGGTTCCTCTACAACCTCTGGGGCTGGAACCACGGCATGTTCAACTTGTTCTTGTTGTACCGGGTTCGGAAGAGGTATTCCTACAGCCTGAAAATAAGAACGCATACGAGCGTCTTGGGGTTCAGCTAGCCTCACTAGCCAATTTGGAATTGGCGCAGTGAATTGATTATCAGACACCATAGGGGTGTTCATCTTCAGCTCTCCAAACATTTTCATCTGTAATCCATGTGTACGTGGTACAAAGATATTTGCATTTCTGCAAGCATTGATAGCATCATGGATAAAGATACAGAAAAACCTTTCGCAAGGGATGTATGAACCCCCTGGCTTTTCAACCTGTGCCTGAACCAAATCCCATATAAGTTCTGCATAATCAGGATTCTCTACTCTTGTGAATGAGTAGAAAAGTTTGAGCATCGGCACAGTTAAGCTATCAGATCCACTTCTTGTCATCAACAAGCATCTGTTGATGATTGAGAAGATCACATACCACCTTGAGTGCAGATATTTCTTCTAAAACTTAGCTGGTGGAACATTGGTAGCTCCCACATAACCAAGATCAAAGACAGAAGTCATCATTTGCTGAGTAGCAGGAAAAGCAGGAGCATTCTGTACAAGAGGAAGTCTGAATATCCTCCTGAAGTCTGCTTTTGTGATACTCCTGAATCCTTGTACTCCTCTCAGCCTAAATTCAAATCTGGCTGGTTCGCCCTGTGGATTAGTAGCATTTGGTTGTGTGGCCTCCACAAATCTGATTGATCTGTTAAGAATATCCAAGTCTGTTTCTGGCACACTAACTGTGGAGCTCAGAGCAGGCCATAAAGTATGCTCTCTAGAATTGCAGTCCAATATTTGCAGGGAATATTGATTTCAGGGTTGATAAAGTGATTGTTCGCCATTTAGCTGTATAAATAAGAAATAGAAGACCACAAGATATTTAACAAAAAGCATATATCTCTATTCTTATTTGCCTTTGAAATCCTTTTTATATTTTTAAATTTTAAGATTTTTATGGTTTTTCAAATATAAAAGTCTTTTATTCTCAAATATGAACAAATAATTGACAACCATGACATTCATATGATATTCATCTTAGTACAAAATCATCATGCAAAGTCAATTATATAACACAAGGAATCAAAACAACACTTAGTCAATTTCAGCACAATTCAAGCAGATTCGGTAGTTATGAAAACTTTAGATTCTGTAACCAAATAAGCTTGAGTTTTCATATCAGAAAAATATAGAATAAACATGTTAAGTGTTTGAAGATAAAAATCAGAAAATTTCAAGGTACCAAATTTCAGACTCGGTATCAAGAAGGAAAACCAGATTCGGTATCTTCAACAATTAACAGAAAGTCACTGAAACATGCATATTCTATCACATATCATGTAATTTCACAACCATGACCAAACAACCATTCAATTACAAGCATATTAACATGTTAATTGTATGAACAAATTCGGTATCAAGATAAGAACACATTCGGTAGATACAGAATCCATCAAATAAGCAATTAAACATGTAATCAGGCTTGGTCAAATGATAGATCAGTCAATTTAACTCAGATTAGACAAGATTTCATGTTGATTTTCCAAATCAATTGAGTTTAATCAAAGATTAATTGAAATCGACCCAGACTCGGTATAATCAACAAGATTTCAAAAATTAAAGATCATAATCCAGTTATTTTGAACTTTTCTGGTTGATAAAAACATAATTATCTCAGATCTATAATAATATATCTTAAACATTGATTAAAATGAACAATTACCAAGAATTTGAAGAAACAGAATGACGAACTCGGTAGGATTAGGCAGATTCGGTATAATCAACAGACTCGGTAGGTAATTAAAAACAGTAAGAGTAATGTTTGACTTTGACTCTCCTTTTATAGATACCGAAGGTAAAATACCGATTGGGCTTTACAGAATGGGCCTAATATACCGAATTCAGTCCAATTTTTCAAAACATAAACAATTTAACTCCAAATCTTGACAAATTGATTTTTCCTCTTGAAATCCATTTCAATCTTTTCATGAAAAACAATTCTGAGACAATTATTTTTTGAAAACTTTGAACTTACCGAATCTGTACAGTTGGTTGTCAGACTCGGTAAAATGCTAAAAATAGCATTTATTCAGTAAAATTTAAATATTTTTGGATTTTATCTTTTTCAATTTTTATGAATTTTTTCAAAATAAGATTTGTACTTAAAAGAACTTTGAATTTTATACAAAGTACAAATCTCCAGTGATACCAATTGTTAACACGGGTTGCATACTGAGATGTATACAAGCCATAGTGAATTATTTCAGATAAAAACAAAGAAATTTTGAATTCACTTTTGAAAAACAATATTTTTGAATAATTTTCTCATTTTCTCCCTTTTTCTCCCCCTCAAAATGTGATATACAAGAAAGTAAATCAACATTTTGATTATATTCCCAAGAAAATGAATCAACTCCCCTTGAAATAGGATATCAATGAGTTACCTCCCCCTTGCATAACCATTGAACAAATGTACCTAGGAAGTTATCATTAATCTAAAGGCAGTCCCTTAAAGAAAAATTATCTAAAGCACTGAAACTTAGTTGCTCCCCCTAGAAAGTATCTACTCCCCCTAAACACAAGATCCCAAAAATAAGTCCCAACATATCTAAGGAATATCAAGCACTATACTCTACCATGCCAATCTCTTTGATCAAGAATTTTAGCCTAAGTTCATCTAAAGGTTTAGTGAACATGTCAGCTAACTGCACTTTAGTAGGCACAAAGTATAATTCTACATTCCCTTTCTCTACATGGTCCTTAATGAAATGATAACGAATATCTATGTGTTTAGTTTTAGAATGCTGAACCGGGTTGCTTGTTATTGCAATAGCACTTTGTGAATCAAAATAGATCGGGGTCTTAGAAATCTTAAAGCCATAGTCCAAGAGTTGAGTTTGCATCCACAAAACTTGTGAGCAACAGTGAGCTGCAGCAATGTACTCAGACTCAGCTGTTGATAAAGACACACAGTTCTGCTTTTTGGATGACCAACCAACTAGCCTATTCCCCAACATCTGAATTGATCCATATGTGCTTTTTCTATCAACATGGCAACCACCATGATCCGCATCAGTATAAGCAGTGAGATTGAAATCGGATCCATGAGGATACCAGATCCCAAGGTTAGGTGTACCTTTAAGGTATTGAAAAATCCTAACAACCGCTTTGGAGTGAGATTTCTTAGGGTTGGACTGAAAGCGGGCACATACAGTTACGGCAAGTGTAATGTCTGGTCGACTTGCAGTCAGATACATTAAAGAACCAACCATGCTTCGATAAAGCGTAATATCAAAGGATTCCCCATTAGTATCAGCATCTAGTAAAGTCCTCATTGGGGTTGTCATTGGTTTTAAAGCAGTCATTTTAAAACATTTTAGTATATCATTGATATACTTTGTTTGACTGATAAAAATCCCATTTGGTAATTGTTTTACTTGTAACCCCAAGAAGAAAGTTAACTGGTCAAGCATGCTCATTTCGAATTTGCTGGCCATAAGGTCACCAAATTCTTTGCATAAGGCCGGGGACGTGGAACCAAAAATAATATCATCAACGTAAATTTGAACCAAGAGAATGTGACCGTGGTTTTTACGAATGAATAGCGTTGTATCAATCGTTCCACGAGAGAAGCCATTGTCCAGTAAATACTTTGTTAAGGTCTCGTACCATGCACGCGGTGCTTGCTTCAGACCGTATAAAGCTTTCTCCAAGTAGTAAACGTGGTTTGGATGAATGGGATCGACAAATCCCTCTGGTTGATCAACATAGACTTCCTCTTGAAGATAACCATTCAGAAAAGCAGTTTTGACATCCATTTGAAACACCGTGAACTTCATATGAGAAGCAAATGCAAGGAAAAGACGAATTGCCTCAATCCTAGCAACCGGAGCAAACGTTTCGTCATAATCAATGCCTTCTTGTTGTCGATATCCTTTGGCTACAAGACGTGCCTTGTTTCGAACCACAATTCCATCAGAATCTTTCTTGTTCTTGAAAATCCACTTTACCCCTATTGGTCGTTGACCCGTTGGTCTTGGAACTAATCGCCATACTTTCAATCGTTCAAATTGATTGATCTCGTCTTGCATTGAAACTACCCAGTATGGATCTAGTAAAGCTTGAGCAACCGTTGTTGGTTCAATCTTACTAAGAAAGGCTGTGAATAGACACATATTTTGAGTAGCCCTTCGAGTTGACACTGGAGCAGATGTGTCACCAATAATAAGATCTATTGGATGACTTTTAGTCCATCAGGTGTGTGGAAGAGGTTGTACATCAGTGGTATCCATTGAAACATCAACCGTTGTTGACGTTGAGCCTTGATCCGCTGGATCTGATGTAACATTATCTAATGGATTCAATAGAGTTTCTGGAGAAACAGCTGGAGTTGTATCAACTGATGAATCTTGAATTGGTTCAAGATTATCAGTAACAGGAGGTTGGAGGGAGGATTAAGAAGCAACAGGTGAATCAGTTGGTGTTGAATCTTCATCAAAAAGACTTTGAAGAGTCTCCACAGTAGTTGACTGTGATGGTGTAACCGGTACGGCTTGAACATTTGAATCCCGTTGAGGAGTATAAAGACTATCAAACAAGATATCCAGTTCCTCTGATGTAACCGTAGGAATACCCTTCTTCGAGAAAATTGAGTTTTGCGCGGAAGAAGTAATAGCCAGGTTAGGATCGGGTTTTGAACTGAGTTGTTCAAAAGCCATTCCCGAAAATTCATCGAACTTGACGTTAATGCTCTCTTTAATCATCTTTGTCCGCTTATGATAAACACGATAAGCAACTTTGTTCTAGGAATAACCAAGAAATATGGCCTGATCGCCATGAGGATCAAACTTTCCGAGGCTGTCAAAATCGTTAAGCACATAGCATATACAACCAAAAACACGGAAATATTTGACATTCGGGCGTCTACCATATAATAACTCATATGGAGTTTTATCAAAACGTTTGTTTACAATACAACGATTTTGGGTATAGCATGCAGTTGAAATGGCCTACCCCCACATTTTTGGAGGTAATTTGGAGTAGGCAAGCATCGTTCGTGCTGCTTCGCACAACGTACGATTACGTCGTTCGACTACTCCATTTTGTTGGGGGGTCCGAGCAGCAGTGAACTGATGTTCAATGCCTTTGTCTTTCAAATAACTATCAAGCAAGTCATTCTTAAATTCCGTCCCATTATCAGTTCTGATGCTCTTAACATGTTTGTTAAAAGAGCGTTGAATCTTTTTAATGAATTCAATGATAATGGCGGGGGTTTCTGACTTAGTTCGCAAAAGAAAAATCCATGTAAACCGGGTATAGTCATCAACAATGACAAGCACATGTTTCTTGCCACCGAGGCTAGAAATACGCATGGGTCCACATAAGTCCATATGCAATAACTGGAAAGACGATGAAGTACTGGGGTTTTACTTAAGCGGATGATTAGTCCGTTTCAGCTTACCCATCGCACATGATGGACACACATGATGCTTATCATATTGAAAGGTTGGAATACCATCAACTAAATCTTTAGAGACTAGTCGATTGATACCCTTGTAATTCAGGTGTGACATCCGATGATGCCATAACCATGAATTTTCTTTGGTAGAACGAGTGGCCAAACACATGGTTGCATGTGATGGTGCATCATTGAGGTCAATAGTATATAGTGAAGCACAACGTTTACCAACAAGAAGATCATTCCCTCCGGTGGATTGCACCGAGCATTGCCGACGTTCAAACAAAAATTTGAGATCTCCATCGCAGAATTGGCTCACACTAAATAAACTGCACCCCAAACCCTCAACATATGAAACCCGTTTGATTGTTATGCCATTTTGCACAAAATCTCCGTAACCCGTTATTGTTGCAATCTCATCATTTCCGAATGTAACCGTTCCTTGGAATTTGTCAATGAAGTTGACAAGCAAGGATTTATCGCCCGTCATGTGTCGAGAATAACTGGAATCGATATACCAAACATAGACGTCGAAACCCTGTAAATGTGAATTTCCTAGAGTTTAGGTACCCAAAGTTTTTTGGGTCCTTTTCGGTTAGTACCAACAATAAACTTTGGATTAACAACAAACTTTGGATCAATGATGAAATAATCACGTAAAGCATCATGCAGTTTAGACAATAAAGCATCATTTAAAACCACATTACATGAAGCATCATACGCAATATCAATCTTTACATCGTTATCAGAAGTCTTAACACACAATTTATTCCAAGTAGATGTTTTGTTCACAGACGAAAATTGGAAAACATGAGATGATTTCCTAGGCCGACTAGCAGATTGCTTTAGTTTGGATGCTACTTTCTTAGTCGTGGACCTAGGAACCCATACAGATTTGTAATTCATGTTTGGATTATGACCTGTGACACAAAAAAACACCTTTGTTAGTTAGACGTCCAAACTTTTCAGTTGACACATGAGATGACTGATTTTGCAGAATTTCCAATTTGATTGTACGTTCTTTTGCATGATACTCACTTAAATCAGGTTTAGAACTTGTGTATGTTGTGGACTTAACTGATTTCTTTAAAACACTCTCTTTTGAAGTTTTTGTCATAGGAATCATAGGAATCTTTTCAGTTAACACAGAACCATTTGGAGAATGAACCTTTTTAACAATATACTGAGTTGTAGAAACAACTTTCGAACCATGATTGCCAAATTGAGAACGTAGAGGATTTTTAAGAATAGTAATGGGTTTTACATCCTTAGATGTTGTTGTTCCCTTCCCCTTCTTAGTAATCTCACCAGTACATTCAAGCACATTGGTTGCAACATTAGACGTTTGCTTAAGTGTGTTAGCCTGTTTCATTTGAATTATCTTTTGTTTTAAGCTTTTAATCTCAAGACATAATTCTTCAGCAGAAACTATCACTTCACCCTCCTTAAAAGCATAAGTACATTCTTTTTTAGGCAGTGAAGGCAATTTATCACACAAAGTAAGCATTTGTTCTAATGATTGGCACTTAAGTTGCAAGTCAATATTCTCCTGTTCAAGTTGAGCTACTATACGATTCAAATTACGTACAGTAGGAAAATGCAAGTAATAATCATGCAAAGGATCAAGTTGACTTTCAAAATCTATCAAAGGTTCAATGTTCGGTTCATCCTGAGGTTCTACTTTATCATCTAAAGAATTTTAACCTAGTGAATCTGTCTCAAAGAAGACAGTTAGTTCATGTGCTAGGTCTGCACGGAAAACATCATCTGGACATGCAGGTAAAGTTAGTAGAATTGGTTTCACATTAAAAATTGGTTCATCAAACACCTCATCTATTGCAGTAATGCTAGAACTAGGTTTGTTAAACACTTCATTCTCAAGCATTAAAATGTATTTCTCTAGCATGAGTGTTGGGATATAAACCAGTCTACGCTTAGGCACATAATCTTCATGTTGCATGTTCTTTTCAGTTTCAACAAGATTTTTCAAGAAATCGGGATTCGATTTACCTATCTTAGCATTGATTTTTTCATACATTAAGCTAATTTGATGGTATTTCCTAGATTTACGATTTACAATAATATCATCAAAATCAGCATCAGAAGCATGTACAAAATGCGATGGTAAACCAGCTTGAAAATAATCAGAATGATATAATCCTGGAATCTTTTTGGAAGCATCTTCCAAAATTTTCGAATCTTCATAACCCAACCCCCACTTTTCACCATGAATCGTTTTTGGTCTATTCATGAAAATCGTTTGTTTTGAAAGTTTCATATCCATGATAGCTTTGGATTGCTCTGTTCGATAGAGTTTTTCCTCATATCGAACAAGTTGTGCTTTCATTTGAAAAGATTCTTTTGACAATAAAGAAATTTCAGTGTTCTTTTCAATTATGGTGTTTTCCAATTGAACGATTTTCTTGTTTAGTTTTGAAAGTGTGGGTTCATGTTGGTTTTTCAAATCAGAAAGATATTTTTCTAAAAATTGAACTTTTTCTGCAAGTCGTTCCGATTTTAAACGATAATCAGTTCTTTCAACTTTAATTGGATGAATTGTATTTTTCAGATCTTCCAACTCAGTTTCCTTAGAGTTGAGTTGGAGAGTCAATTGTTGCACATCCGTTTACAATTTGGATGAGGAAGGTCTGGTCTCATTCATTTTGATTTTATCTTTTAAAACTTTGTTTTCAGATTTTAAGCCTTTGACTTCTTTTGACATTGAGACCAGATTCTTCATCAAGTCATTTTGCATTTTTATAAAATCAGGTGAGATTTCAGATGATTGTACCTCATCATCATCGGATGTTGAGTCAGAATTCTCCATTGCTTCCTTAGCTTTGATGAGCTTTGTCACCTTGCAAACATTTGCATGTTCCACCTCTGAATCTGAATCGTCAGTCCAGTTAAACCAAGTATCATCAACCGGTTTTAGCTCTCCCCCAGTTTCCACAATCTTAGCCATCAACATTTTCTTCTTGTAGTAAGCTGTGTCCTTCTTCTTAGGCATCTTGCACTCACGAGAGTAATGACCAGCTTTGCCACAATTGAAACAAATTGAATCTTCCTTCTTGGAATCATCAGCACGTTGTTGTTTAGATTTATCAGCTTTCTTGTAGTACGAGGAAGATGACGAGTTTTTGCGTTGATTGCTTGATTTGCCTTTAAACTTGTGTTTGTTCAAGGCTTTTGTGAACATGGCTGCCATCTTGACTAATTCAAGATGAGAATCATCAACATCAGAAAGATTCAAATCTTCTGAATCAGTTAATTCTTCAACAAGCACTTTCTTGGACAAGCTTTTGGAAGACGTCAACGATTTGCTCTTCTTTTTGGCAATTAGGGCAAGTGAATTGCCCGGAGAAGACTCTTTCCTTCCTTCTTGAAGTTTTGACACTTCAGGTTGGTAATGCATAAGAACTCCAACAAGCTCATGAATAGTTAACTTGTCAATCTCTTTAGTAGATCGAACAATGGTTCCATAAGGAAGCCAATCAGCATTGAGCTTTTTGAGAAACTTCATGTTGACTTCAGCATTTACTTTTATGATCTTGCACCTTTTCAACTCATTGAGAACACCATTGAAATGACGATAGGTATCCTTGAGTGGTTCATCAGTTTCCTGCTTGAAATCTTCATAGAATCCCAGAGCCTTATTCAATTTAGTAACGTCTGACATGTCATAACCTTTTTGCTGTCGTTTGATCTCATCCCATATATCTTTTGCTGTTGTGTTGCTATCAACATTTTCAAACAATTCATACGGGATAGCTTACATAACAATAATCTTTGCCTCTATGTCACCATGAGCTCTCTCACGCTTATCACCAGAAAGTTCATAGACTGAAATTGGCATACTAGTATCCGGATGATAATCAACAACTGGACCATCTCTCAGAGAAGCCCAAATGTGTTTTGCTTTCTCACCCTTATAGTCTATGTACTGAGTGATACGGTGAAGCCACTGAGTGTATTTGCCATCAAACAACACTGGTGGACGGGAATCTGATCCAATGATCAAAGTATCTTGAGTAGACATCTTGAAAATGAGGTAGATTCGGTAAAGATTCTGTATTACACAAATCTAAGATGAAAAATCACAACAATCTGATCAGAATGTCAGATTCTGTAACAGATTCAGTACTGTAGCAGATTCAGTAAAGTAGCAGATTCGGTAAAGATTCTGTATATCAGATTCTGTAAAAGAAACTGATCAGAAATACAAGAGACACACCCAGATTCAGTATAGATTCGGTAATCACTAGAATTGTAGCCTGTAACCACTTAAAATAATGGATTAAGTGATACAGAAACTCAGATTCTGTATTTGATTCGGTAGTCAGATTCTGTATGAATTTGAAGTTCAAACTCAATTCAATCCTTTTGAATTAGATTCTGTAACCTTGCTGCACAAGGAAACATGTTAGTATCACACAAAATATCAAAGATACCGAAAGTATAGGATACCGAATGTCAACTGTAGCAGTTGACAATACCGAGTCTAAGTTTAAAACTTAAAAATATGACCGAATCCTTTCTCAAACCACACCAATTAGCTGTGTATAATCAAACCGAATGTGATAGAATCACAATCACACCACAATCTGCAACACTTAAGATGAATTTAAGTAGTGAAGCAGACTCGGTATGACAGTTACGATACCGAGTGTTGATCAAATCTTCAAAACTTAATTAATTGAAGAAATTGAACCGTCAGAAATGTGATTTAACACCTCACGAACACAACTGAATCCTTAAATCTTCACAAAAATCCAGAATCAAGCTTGAATTAAGCAATACCGAGAGTTTTAGCCACAAACTCTAAAAATCAACTTGATTCTCCATAATTGAAGCTAAAAAGCTATAATGATGATCGAAACTCTTTCTAAAATACCTAATGCACCTTTGCTGAACTTATCACAAGAATCTGAACGTCAGATTATCAAATTCGATGATACCGAATGTGATTCAAAATACTGAGAGTAATCAGATTCTGTAATCTACAATCTCTAGATCGATATAGTGATGTAGAATCACTTCCTGGAAGCTCTGATACCAAATGATAGGTCAGATCATGTTGAGATTGAGAGAAATGATAAGATAAAGAGAGATTCGGTATGTAAGCATGAGACTCGGTATTAGAGAGAATCGGTATAATTACATTCCACAGCTTCTAGAACTCGGTTACAATGCAATGGCTATCTAATTAGGACTACTTAGGTTCCTTATATAGCCCTCTTCTAAAGAACCTTCATTTAAGCTTATTTTCACATTAACACTATACAACTTCGGGGTCCTAACAACCGCCCGTTGCGATCATCTCCTATTTCGACTATGCCGATGCAGCGATAATAACCCCGCCACCATCGCTGCCCGGGAGGAAACCTTGAAACCGATCTAAGGGCACGGTCAAGTAAAACCCCCATCCCCTTTACAACCAAACGATATGGGAAAGGTGCCATGGGTGGATACTTCATGGCAGGGATGAGATTATGTTTTTAATATGTAGCCAATGAGGGTCGAACTCTGACCTCCCCTAAAGGAGACAGACCACCAACAGCTGGACCACATCACATATATATGTATAACGTAGTTTATACATATATTTGTTTGAAACGGAAAATTATTAGGAAATAGAAATTAGAAACACTACAAGAAAATCACCCTTTTGGGACGACATAGGTCGACCTCGGGGACGACATGTCGTCTCAGAATATCTTTTCGGATGACATGTCGTCCCCAATATGTCGTCCAGAACGCTTCGTACAGGAAAATCTTTCCAGACGAAACCATTTTTTCCCAGATGATCGTGGTCCCGCTTTGACTTTTATGTCCGACAATAGAGGACGACTATTCCGGTTGACATATAGAGACGACATGGCGTCTCAGAAAAAATATTAAAAGATTAATTAGTTTATTTGTTAATTAATAAATAATCTACTAAATTCTTTAAGAACGACGTAGGGGGACAATATGTCGTCTCGGAAGAGAAACATTAGAATATGAATTATTTTAATAACTAATAATAAATTGATTGTAAATTTCTTTGGGGGTTACGTTTTAGAGACAACACTCGAGATCGTAGAGCGTCAATCAATAAGGTTGAAACTGATGTTAATCTATATTTTGATAGCATTTGTGTTGTGGTTCTTTTTTAAGTAAGGATGTATTTTCTTTTGGAAGTGATGTGTTGTATTTTCTTTTGGTAGCATTCGATTTCTACTTTCAGTTTTCAATTAGATGAAATGAAAAGTTAAATTAGTTTAAGCTTCTAGTTATCATGTGTGTTTTATTTACATTAAAGACGTTATACCACACAGTCACATTACACCGTTGTAGTACACCATTACATCTGGTAGTAAATCACGGGCAAAAACTCTTGATAGGAAATTTTGGCCAGGAAACTTTCATATCAGTTTATGCCTATTTAAGAAGTATTCATATGCACCATTTGATCTATATCCACACATTTCAGTTTCTCTCACTACTACTACTATGAATCACCCTTCTGCAAGTTATCCACCAATTCCACTCTATGTGACTATTAATATCCAATCTAGAATAATTGGCAGATCGATAAGTGAAGGTCACAGAGTGAATCTGAACAAATTTCCAGAGATTGAAAATGACTTAAGAATTAGTTGGTTTCCTTTCCTTTTGGTTAATTCGTACTTTTTTCCTTCACTCGTGCGTGAATTCTATTACAACTTTGAATTCACTGGTGAACAAAGAGTGACGTTTTGAATGCTTGAAACGCCTACTCGTATAGTCTAAAAGAATTCGGTAAGCTATTCGGTGTGCCATTTGGTGGTACTAATTTCTATTATCCCTGTGAAGATCTCGAAGCTCTTCCTCATGATATTCCACGACATCAAATGACCTACTTCTATGTCGCACTTGTATTCCATACAAGATCATACAACGTATGGGCATTCTTGACGAATATCTCTGTCTTGAAAATATTTTAAGAAATGCAATTATCAGGATTACCATGCTCCACTGTGAACCAAATGTCACTCGTTTATCGATGACTGAAGCCTGTCTTAATTGGTGTTTGACTCGCAATACTGAAGTTAATATTGCTCATATGGTCGCTTCTCAAATGAATCAACTTCATTATGCATACCAAGACCTCTTCCATACAGAGCAATTCTGAATCGACTATTTGCTAACATTGGTGTGCTTGAAGGTCTGTGGCACGACATCTAATAACTACGTTACCTATCAACATGGCCTTCATTGCTGAAACTTCTACAACATCGAGCTCGGATTCAGAAACTTCGTCCACTAGGTCGGATGCTCGTAGTCATGCACACCTTTAATTAGTAGTGTTTCATTACTAATTTTCCAACTAGTTCGGATGCTTGTCGTTATTAGTCTGATTTAATTTCAGTAACTTTGTATGATCTTCAATTAATGTTCGTCGTTGAAATGTGTTTTAATTCAGTAACTTTGTATGATATCTAATTAATGTTCGTAGCTGAAATTTTTTTTAATCTCAGTAACTTTGTTAGAAATTAGAAATTAACTAAAATTTTCAATCATTTAATAGAAAACACAACATTGGTCTTACTAACTAGAAACAAAAAATAACTTAATCAAAGTAAATAACTTAACCACTAAAACAAATACGCCCCAACTACTAATTAACATAAATTTCACCTTTCTAGCTTGATGTTTTTCAACATTGAGTTCATCTTCAAGCTTATTCTTTTTCCTTAACAATCTGGGTATAATATGCATGCCCCTTGCACACATGGGTGGATCATGTTAGTCTATCCAACCGCAACTTTTAAGCTACGAACAAAATATGAAATTAATTTGTCATATACAGAGCGAGCACAAATATTAAACAGGTGATTTTACCATACCGGATAGATTGAGCAACCATAGTACCGACGTCCCGGATTCCGACCTGGCCAATATGTTTGGAGAACAACGAATTCTCCATATTTACAGTATACCTCCCTTTCGAATACGCTAGAAATATTAAGGATAAAGGTGTGGTAGAGGTAAAAAAAATGTTAATAATGGTGTTTATGTAGGCTGAAATGTTCAGCTGAAAATGTTGTAATAAATGACATTACGCGACGACATGTCATCCGGCCTGCGAAAATTTTCAATTTTTAAAGCCAAAAATCATTTTCGCAGAAGAAAATATTAAAAAAGAAAAATGACAGTTTTTTCCTAGATGACCTTCCGGGTCGACCTTCCGGGACGACCTTCCGGGACAACATGTCGTCCTGGCAAATAGCGTGCAATTTTTTTCTTCCTTTTTGAGCCATTTTTTTCCAAAAAAAATAAAAACTAAAAATTAATATTACTTTTCGGGACGACATGACGTCGTGCGGAAAAAAGTCAAAGAATTCAGAAAAGCTGATCAAAAAACAGCAACTTTTGTCGTTTAGTCGACTTTTCCGGACAACTGATGTGGTCGTTCGTGTTCTCAACTTATAAATAATAAAAACAATGATCAAATAACTTAACTAATTAACACAAATGCTCGGACAATAATAACCCGATCATTATAGCAACTAGCAAGTATTCAAGCAAAGTTCGTTCCACATGGAGCAATTTACATGAATCATAAAACACTAGTAATTGTCCTAAGTTGGTTGGGGGTTTTGATTAAGTGTTAATTAAGCTAAACTTAAACTAAAAGAAATTAACAAATAAGATAGAAACGTGTCCACTTGATTATTCCACCTTTTGCCATGGTTTACCCAACTCATTCATTACACAACAATGTTTAAACATATAGTTTCATTTCCATTCATCAACTTCCATAAAACCTCAATCAAATGAAATTCGTTAACTCCCGTAGACTCATTTCAAAAGATCAAACTATGTTTTGAGTGAAATCATTGAGACATCGGTTTTGGATAAAATACCTTAAAATTCTTTAATTATCAAAATCCCTTAAGCTAATCAAACACGAAAATAAAAGCCAATTGAAAACCAAACTATACCAAGAACCCAATCCCTTGAAATCCCAAATTTGTTTGTCTGGATCACCAAAGGTGTTGAATTACAAATTGCTGCACTAATCAAATCCCTAAGAAAATCTAGGAAACTTATATAATCAAAGTAAAGCTTTAAACAATCAAAGTAATGGATCTTCAACCAAGCACAATAATCATCAACTCATTCAAACACCCGATTTATAGATTAGGGCAAAACCCAAGCATCAAGTTTACAAATCAAGTGAACACAAGTAATCTAAGCTATAACCATTGCATAAACAAGATCAAAATCAAAGAAATAAGAAGTATTCAACATTACAACTAAAATGGAGAAAAGCTACTACCAAAATGGAGAAGAATCACTAAAATGGAGAATGGATGATGGAAATGGAGCTTCAATCTTCATGGAATTGGAGTTAGGAGCATGAAATTGGCCTTCATCTTGACGGAATCATGATTAGAACTCTTTTAGGGCTCCAAAACGGCCTAAGGAAGCAGCTCCCTCAACCAAAAACCCCTAAAATTGTTTTTATATTCGAGCTGAGTTTTTGGCTGAATACAGGCTTGGAACGACGTTCTAGAAGGTGGAACGATGTTCCTTAAGGTGGAATGACGTTCTTAATTAAGAACCACGTTCCTGAAACCCCCTAGAAAGTCTGAAAAGTTTCTGACTTCGTTTCTCATTTTCTAGTGCTGCGTAACGACGTTCTGGCCATTTGGAACGCCGTTCTTGATTGAAACTTGGTTTTTAACCCCAAAACTTCACTTGATTCATTTCTTAAGCCTAATGGTTGATTTCTCATGCATAAATATGATCTTTTGCACTACTTTTGTCCCGAAATGACCATATACCACAAACCGCTCACTAGTCATCGCAAATTGTATCGAAACGCCACGAATGTAGGGAGATATTGCGAAGATAAATATGTATATTTTGAGCAATATAAAATCTACCACACTTGAACTTTTCTTGTCCCCAATCTAGCCTAAACTTAACCATATCTTCATAATATTGACCAACTTTGACTAATGAAACTTGCAACTTCAAGTATGGTCATTTCAACTTTTCAAACTTTCAACAAACTCAAAATACTTGACAAATTCAAAGGATTACCTCAATAATTTTGTCAATCTTCAAAGACTATGATATGGCAGAAATGGACGATTTTATTCGTGCGGTGTCGTTAGGCCACATGACGTCTGATTCAGTTGATCAAGGTAGCACACAGTGGTTTTGTTTAATTATATTGTGCGGGGCCTAAATTTACTTTTACTTTCTAAGGTGTAGAAGGTGTAAGTTAACCTAGTGTCATATTTTTATGCTGATTAACGAATTGAAGATCAAGTGGATAACTGTCTTTTAGTTAAATTACCTGAATAAAAGATAGTAGTTGATTTTAGCTAAAGGTCCTAAATGCAGAAAAATAAATAAAGTGGAAGGATATCCGGAGTATGCAGATCAGGGAAATATTGACCAAGATATCAGTATTGGGTTAGGGAAAGGTAATTATGCTTATGTTAAGACTATACTTGAAATGATGTAGATCTGGTTGGATGAGCCAATTACACAGACCTACTTGTCTCTGAACTCTCGGAGTTCTCTTTGAGCAGCTAGAAGTATGTCACTTGGTCGTATAATTGAAAGGTAATAATACCTCAGAGGTTATCCTCAGTATAGTACTAGGTTGGTTAGTGAGTTAAGCTCTAATCCTAACCCTCATTATTAGTTTAGGTAACTGAATAACAACGTGCCGTGTTGATTGAACACTGATCACAAACGGAAGGAATCCGTCAGTTTAAGTTGGCAAAACCTTATAGAAACCTAATGAAATCACAACAATTCAAACTTTATATAGTATCACAGTTAATATACTGATAGTAAAGCAGATAGAAACCTAATGAATACCTAAACAGTTGATATGACTAAGACCTAGGGCAACAATCAGATAAGAACATGCAATAGGCTTGGGTCATACAGTAAAGGCACTAACTAGATCTTAACAGCTCCTAAGAGGTCTCTTCGGAATAGTCAATAGGCATACTAGGTCATTCATGTCTCAATTCCTAAGTTCTGTGTCCTAAAAGTGCGTTAGATGCCTCTCGGGAACTCCGGCCATACCGAGTTCATAGAATCTTCAGATACAGTATAACCAGGGGTCTTAATCCTATGAAGTAGCTAATTTCATATAGGTGGACTAGTCCTGATCACAACCTAGATTGGTTAATCCTTAATATGCTAGCATACAAATCTATCAGACTTCCTAGTTCAGCATTATAATAGTAATCGTACTAAATGAACATAATTACGCTAACCCAAACTTTTATCATGGCAATATCAAAACACATTATTAAACATAAAAAGTAAGAACACATGTTTAATACAAAAGACAACCGTTTCGGATAAAAACCTGAAAAGGCCGAAGAAATCTGCCCGAGATTGCAGGGACTCACCGGGATATCCTCTGGAAAATAAAAGCTAAGCTAACTACTACTAAAAACTAACTAAAAGCTTGAAAATATGAAATGAATTACAAATTGAGTGTGTGTTAGAATGGATGGAGAAAGCCCTTTAAATAGACTCCATTTTTGCCTGCAAACAGCTGGCAAGCCGTTTGGCAGGCCGTATTTGGCAAGCCGTTTATCGAGCCAGTTTGCCTGACCATTTGGCAGGCCGTTTGTCATACTGGCAAGCCATTTGCAAGCCGTATGTCAGGCCATTTTTGGGCCTGGTCAGCCTTGATTCACTGGATCGTAACTTGATTTCTTGTCTTTCACCGTTTTCGCTCTAGAATCTTCGTTTTTGCTCCGTTTTATTTGATTCTTTTTGCATCGCCTTCGTAATTACTTAATCTACAAAATCAACCGAAAAAATAATTTTTTCGACAAAGTTTAAATTTTTATTGTTCTAGGGCTTAATTTAGGGATAAAAATGTGACTTTTTGCCCGATATCAAATACCCCCACGTGGCTTTGCTTGTCCTCAAGCAAAAAACGGGAATATCAGAATCTTCCTAATAGACTCTCCCTTGCCCCACCCGTAGATCTTTTTATTATGCCTTCATCAGAAGTCGGCACATCTTTCGAAAGTATTAGAAAAAGTTTCGAACTTCGAGGATTTGGTCGCTAGATTTCAATTGCGTCCATAGTGAAAAAGGCGTACTTTCCAACTCTCATATGTAGAGTATACATGATCAGGCTCCTCACTTGCGGATCACTCATATCACTCAAGTGTTTAGGGTATCCTATTCTAATTTATATTGTCGCTCAGAAGCCAGTCGTGTAACAACTCTCATCATAGGCTTGGTAAAGCATCGATATCTCCACCGGTTAAGTAAGGACGGCACTGATCTTCTTCCTAAGCATTCTTTCAAGAGGAAGACGGGTTATAGGGTTTGGTTAGAAATTTATGGATCGGTGAAAGGTATCCAGATCTTTTGATTTTTGAGAGAATTGATAGACTTTGATTCTTCAGGGTATCCATTTTGGATAGATAACGGCTTAGAATTCCGTAAAAGTTTTCTTCGGAAGAGGCAGATTTTGCTAAGACTTTGTCTAGAATTTTCTTTTGCTCTTTCAGCATTCTTCTTCAGGGCATCTTCTCGGGTTTCTTTTTGACTTATTTATAGAGACTTTGCTCTCAGAGATTTTGCTCTTTCATAATCATTTTTTTTCGGCATACCATTTCTTCATAACTTTTGTCTTTCGTTCTTGGTGCCCAGAGAGGAAGTGATAATCCACTGAAAATAGGTCTTTGACCTATCAAAAACAATCAGGGGTTCGGAATCTTTCAACAAGTGCTTTTGAAGCGAATTTGATCGATCTATCTCTTTATTAATCTCTGGATCTTTTGATGAATGGAAAGGGGAGTGAATGGTAAATGGTGTATTTTGGGAGTGAATTTGGGGTGGATATTTCTAATTATGTGAGTTGGTCGGTTTAAATTGCGTGGAGTGGAAACGGAAACGGATGGCTTTTTGTCTTCTCTATTCAGAATGATTTCGGAAGGAGTATCGCACCTGCACCACATATGGTGCTCACTAACCATTGGTCTTGAAATGTATTTCTGAACCAAGTTCTAACTTGAACCGTACATCGACACGCTCATTAATTAAAATAACAAAATACTGTAGATTTGATGGGTCATACAGATACTTTGGGTCCAAGATTCCTTACCTTTTTAGGAGTAGGGGTCGTGCTTGATCATGCGTAGCCTTTTTACATATTTTCTTAAAAGAAATCTTTTGACACAAAACATAAGTTTCAGCTTAATCGTTTCGTTCTAATAAATGTTTCAAAAACCGATTTCTAGCAATTTTATTAGATCTTTTGGGCAAAAACAAGGTAAGAATTTTTCAAAATTATCCAATATCCATTGCTTAATTACTTTTGGACAAAAGAATTTTTCAAAACTTGGCGTTTTACGGTTACTCGACCTTAGAAACCTTTACCCATTACCCCACACTTAGAAGAACATTGTCCCTAATGTTCTCTAGAAAGAATATTTTAATACTTTATAAATTAAGGACATTGACTTCAAAAATTCTAAGTTAGTTGCGGGGGTTACCCCACACTTAGAGATTTTAGTGCATTATAATCGAAATAGGTTTGAGGAAGGATTACTTCCCTATGGTCGTGTGTTACTTTCCTAGTGCTGGGCCTTCCTACAGTCAATCTCCTAGGTACCAGTCTCTTTTGATAATATTTCTGCATGAAGAACACAAAGAGAAAGGTAGCATTTCCACTATATATAACTTTTTCAGTACAATGCTTCAAAAAGATAAAACTAAAAGTAAAATAAAGTAAAAATAAAGTAGTCTATGAGATACTATCCTAGTCAATGTGCTGGGTCTGCTCTGCGAAGTATCCAAAGATCTCATCATCATCCTCTAGGCTTGGCAAGTACTCGAGAGGTTGCCCTATATCCAACTTGTAACATCCCGCCTTTTTCCGTTTACCTTCCGTTATACTATTTTAAAGTCCGTTATATAATTATAACATCTTGCATTAATACGCGTTTTAAAATATTTCGTTTAGGTAATTCACGCAACCGCTTTGAAACCTGAGGGACTAATCTTGACTAGTGGCCAAAATGGTGACTAGGTCAACTAGTCAACCACTTCACCACCTCTATTCATTCACTCACCTCTAGGCTTGGCAAGTACTCGAGAGGTTGCCCTATATCCAACTTGTAACATCCCGCCTTTTTACGTTTACCTTCTGTTATACTATTTTAAAGTCCGTTATATAATTATAACATCTTCCGTTAATACGCGTTTTAAAATATTTCGTTTAGGTAATTCACGCAACCGCTTTGAAACCTGAGGGACTAATCTTGACTAGTGGCCAAAGTGGTGACTAGGTCAACTAGTCAACCACTTCACCACCTCTATTCATTCACTCACCTCTTTTCTAATATTTCCACCTTTATTCTCTCAAACCCTCAAACACAAATTCATCATCTAAATCCGATCTAGCAAGTGTTCTTCAAAAAAAATTACATAATCGGAATCCTTGCATCTTCCTCTTCAAATCCATACCAATCTCATTGCATTTGGGTAACTTTCTAAAAGCACTAGATTTTGTGTTCTTGATGTTTTTAACTTATAAAAGTGTTAATTAGTGTCTATGGCTCAAGTCTAACATGAATATATGATTTGTATGCTCGATCTTGTGTTTTAGTGTAACTAGCATGAACTTGAAATTTGGTGTGTTTGATCTTGTGATTTTGGTTGCTTAAATGTTGTTAGATGTTAAAAGTTCATGTATTAAATGTGTTACTAGCATCACTAGCTTCATTTTGATGTATAGGTTGATTAAGAAAACTTCATTAACATGATTATTGTTTTGGTGATTTGGGTTAGGGTTTGATAGGCTTGATTATGAACTTTGATGCATTAAATGCTATGAAATGTTATTGATAAGTGTTTAGTTGCAATGTGTGTTTAATTACATTCGAAACGGCATATCATACATGTAAATTGGTTGCCCAAATCATGAAACGCATTTAATGGACTTGAATGTAATAAATGGTGAGCATTTAATGCGATTTTGGTTGTTGTAAATGTTGAATTGTTTGATGATATGTGTTTAGTTGTTTTCCTTGTCAAAATACCTTTTCGATGATATAAGATATATGTTTTGATTGTTTGCGGATCATAAATTGTGTTTGTTTGAGTTTTGGTTCGTGCACTTGTGTAAATTCTGCAAGCAGGATCTGTATATTGATCTGGACGCCGTCCAACCATCTGGACGCCGTCAAGGCCTTCACATCTGGATGCCGTCCAGACAATCTGGACGCCGTCCAGATGAACTACCATGTTTTGATTAGGTTGGCCGTTTACCATTTAATTCTAACTATGTTACGCACCTCCGATTCACATGTAACTTGTTCTAACATGCTCATATATGATTAAAAACCTCAAAAAAATAGTTCGGGACCCGATCCGAATGTGTTGACTTTTTCGTTGACTTTGACTTGACCAAAGTTGACTTTTAATCAAACTTAACCGCATACTTATGCAATCGTTCTAACATGCCTTTTATACTTGAATCTTGCATGAAACTTGACAATTTGATTCACATGCTACATTAATCGAGTCGTAACGAGCCATAGGACTAATTGAACACTTTGACCGACTGTGTTTACCGATATTGATACAACCTAATTATTTAGGTCAAGACTAGCATTCGTTCTTGCACACGTTACTTTGTGAAGTACCTTATTTACTCGTGCACTCAAGGTGAGATCATAGTCCCACCTTTTCAACAACTTTTACTTTTAAACTATGGGATGGGAAAGATATACGTATCATACTTTTATGCTTTGAACACAAGTACGAAAACAAACATTTCACAGCGAGTTTGAACAAAAAGCCTCAATTCAATTATCATTAGTTACACTTGCAGGGTGTAAACGTGAATTTATGTTATGTGATCACATTGGGCTTGACGAGCCCTCATTCGGACAGTTCGCTACCATTAGCGGATGAAATATATTTTCGAGTATAGTGTATGTTCTAACACTACGTAACAGGGTACAAAACAATTAAGTCTTGATAATTGGGTGCTCGCGAACATACTTTTGGAATACAAACGATTTGGATAATCAACTATATTAAATCTTGTGGTTCAAAAACAACGTTACTATTACACCTATGATTTCACCAACTTTTTTTGTTGACAGTTTTCTATATGTTTTCTCGGGTCCTTGAACGCTAGGTGATACATGCTTCCGCACATTATTTTTGATACTTGCTTGGATGTCGAGTATACATGCATACGTGGAGCGTCTTTTGACTTACTTTAAATTGTGTCGCATTTGTTTCAATTGTACTTTAAAACGTTGTAACATGTTTTGTCGTTGAACTACTTTGTAAACTTTGAAACATCTTTATAATTGAAATGAATACGACATATTTTTTTTGGTCAAACATTGTTTTAAAGACTTATGACCACGTAACGAGACCTAAGTAAACGGCGCCATCAATGACGATTTTATCGGGTCGCTACACAACTCAGGGCCTAGTAGTGAATCCAGACATAAGTCTGACGGTAACTCCAGGTGGGATAAGCTCGGGAAAGGTTCCTCGTCAGGTATGCTCCCAGTGATCTCAAATGCCTGGGCCGTTGGCGGCTCAACTGAAATGGGAATAGTGACTAGGTGACAACCCTTAGGTAACTCAGTGACTGGAACTGGCTCGGTGACTGGAGCAGGCGGCGTGATAGGAATAGGAGTAGCTTGTGCAGGCATGGCAGCAGAGGTAACTGAGTGAACTGAGGCCGGTGTGGAACGCCTGGGCATAGCTTGTCGTGTCGGCTGAACTCGGCGCACTAGCCTAAATGAAGACCGGCCCAGAGTACTGTGCGGCATCCCCTCGCGCTGGTGGTATGCTCTCAGAGCTCTGTAGAGTCTCTGCTGATCTCTGAGTAGTGCCCAAGCAACATCAGGGTCACTTAAGGTGGCTCCGTAATGTATCACTGTCTGTGGTCTATGTGTCTGTGGCAACTGTGTGTGCTCGACTGGTCTCCTGGCTAAACGTCTAGATCGTCGAAAGGGAGGAGCTGGCGGTGTTGTGCCGATATCCTCCTCAACGTTCTCCAATATCAATCGCCTTGGGCCTAATTGCCCTGTTGATGGCCTGTTCTGATCAGCACTGCTTTCAGATGAGTAAACTCTAGGAGTCCTCCTCCTGTGAACTGGGATGTAAACTGAAGCTCCTGAACTTTGAATTTTTCCCAGATCACATTCAACAAACTTGTAAGTACTAAGCGCAAGTATGGCGCTTAGTTGTTAGTACACAGAGATAATATCTTAAGACTGAAAATAATTGAAATAAAAATAAATAAGAGTAAAAGGATAAGCAAGGGGTGCCTCCCAAGAGCGCTTTGTTTATCAAGTCGTTACAGCTCGACTTTTCCTTGTCAGATCTTCAGAATGGATCAAAGGAGAAAAGGTGCTCCTCCTTATCGTGGTCTCCTAGATAAGCTTTCAACCGGTGACCGTTGACTTTGAAGTTTCCAGTAGGTCCTTCCAATTCCACGGCTCCGTGTGGAAAAGCATGTACAACTTTGTATGGTCCACTCCATCTTGATCTAAATTTTCCTGCGAACTTCTTGAACTGAGAATTGAAGAGAAGAACTTTATATCCAGGGGCGAACTTTGTAGGAATCAATTTTGCGTCATGAGTAAGCTTCGTTTGTTCCTTGTAGATGTATGACGTTTCATATGCTTGGTCTCTCAATTCGGCGAGTTCATTCATTTTCATTTTCCTATGTTTTCCGGTAACTGATGGATCGAGGTTGCAGGTCTTCAGCGCCCAAAGAGCTTTATATTCAAGTTCTAGTGGAAGGTGACAAGCTTTTCCATAGATCATGCGGTAGGGTGTAGTTCATAGAGGATTCTTGTAAGCAGTACGGAATGCCCACAGAGCAGCATCTAGCTTCTTGGCCTATTTATTTCCATGATGGCCGACAGTTCGTTCTAAGATTCTTTTGAGTGCTCTGTTCGTGACCTCTGCTTGTGCGTTGGTCTGCGGATGATAGGCAGTGGACATTTTGTGGGAAACTCCATATTGTTGCATCACCTTCATAAATTGCGTATTACAGAAGTGTGTGCCTCTATCACTTATTATAGCACGGGGAGCTCCAAATCTGCAGAAAAGTCTCTACAGGAAGTTGGTGATGACTTTGGCATCATTAGTTGGAAATGCTTGCGCTTCGACCCATCTGGAGACGTAATCTACTGCTACGAGGACATATTCTTTTCCATTAGACTTTGGGAATGGGCCCATGAAGTCTAATCCCGATATATCGAAGATCTCGCAAGCTTGGATATTAGTCCGAGGCATCTCATTCTTCATAGAGATAATACCTTGCCTTTGGCATGCGTCGTAACGCTTTATAAGCTCTTGCGCATCTCAGAATATAGACGGCCAATAGAATCCTGATTCATAGACTTTTCTCGCGGTTAAATTTGCTCCATGATGACCTCCAGTTGGTCCATGGTGACATTGGTGAAGAATCCCCGCTGCTTGCTTTTCATCTACGCACCTCCTGATTATCTGATCAGGGCAAATTCTAAATAGGTAAGGATCTTCCCAGTAGTAGTACTTGGCATCCCTGAAGAACTTCCTTCTTCGGGAGGTGCTCATTCCCTTTTGTACTACTTCGGCAACTAGGTAGTTGGCCATGTCGGCATACCAAGGAGTGTAAGTAAATTGTGATCCTATGTGAGTTTGTCCTAAACTCATAAGCTGTTCTTCCAGAAATTTATCTCTGATATCTTGTTCAGCAAGTTTTTCCTTCGTTGGGTTCTCCAAACAACTAAGATGGTCTGCTGTGACTTTCTCTGCTCCTTTCTTATCTTTAATCTCAATATCAAATTCCTGAAGGAGTAAGATCCATCGTAGGAGTCTTGGTTTCGTGTCTTGCTTAGTGAATATATATTTGAGGGCTGAATGATCTGTATAGACTGTAGTTTTGGACAAGATGAGATAGGAATGAAATTTGTCGAAGGCGAATACTACGGTTAGCTGCTCCTTTTCCGTGGTAGTGTAATTCTCTTGAGCTCCGGTTAAGGTTTTGCTTGCGTAATAGATTGGATGAAAGTGTTTATCTACCCGTTGTCCAAGCACAGATCCAACTGCAAAATCACTCGCATCACACATGATTTCAAAGGGTAGACTCTAATCAGGAGCTATCATGATGGGCGCATGTGTTAGCTGTTCTTTCAGATAGTTGAACGCTTTTCTACATTCTTCATCGAAGACAAACGAGACTTCCTTTCCTAGGAGATGAGTGAGAGGTCGTGTGACCTTTAAAAAATCCTTAATGAAGCGTCGGTAGAAACCGGCGTGTCCTAGGAAACTCCTTACCACTCTTACTGTGATAGGTTCTGGAAGCTTAGTAATGGTCTCAATCTTAGCCTTATCAACTTCTATTCCTGCTTTTGAAATCTTATGTCCTAAAACTATCCCTTCTTTTACCATGAAGTGAAATTTTTCTCAATTCAGAACTAAATTTGACTCTTCACACCGGATGAGCATCTTGTTAAGGTTTGATAGGCACGAATTAAAGGTACTACCAAAGACTGAGAAGTCGTCCATAGAGACTTCCATACAACGTTCAATCATGTCGTGGAATATTGCTACCATGCATCGCTGGAATGTGGCTGGTGCATTGCATAACCCAAAGGGCATACGTCGTAAGCAAATGTTCCATAAGGACATGTAAAGGTTGTTTTCTCTTGGTCCTTTGGATCGAGGGGAATTTGAAATTAGCCGGAAAAACCGTCAAGAAAACAGTAGTATTAATTTCCCGATAGACGTTCCAACATTTGATCGATGAAAGGTAATGGAAAATGATCCTTCTGGTTGCATCGTTTAGTTTACGATAATCTATGCAAGCCCTCCAACCGGTGACTTTCCGAGTTGGAATAAGTTCATTAATCTCATTTTGAATTACGGTTGTCCCTCCCTTTTTGGGTACCACTTGAACAGGACTAACCCATGGCGAATAAGAGATAAGATAGATCAGACCGGCGTCCAGAAGTTTGATTACTTCTTTCTTGACGACTTCTTGAATCATAGGATTGACCCTTCTTTGCCTCTGAACTGAAGGTTTGAAATCGTCTTCCATGAAGATCTTGTGGGTGCATGAAATGCCCCGTTCATATTAATTATAAATGTTTCATATTAATTGGTTTCTTTGCGAGGTTTTGACCTCTATATGAGACGTTTTTCATATCTTGCAATCGTTTTTAAAAACAACCATAACCTTTATTATTGAATAAAGGTCTTAATGACATAATTTAGATTGTCTATCAAAGACAATCTCCTCAAATAAATAAGTTTTTACACAACCCATTACAATATGATCAAATATATTACAACAAATACTCCGAATGCAAGTTTAAACAATATAAACAATTATGCCGACTCCAAATCTTGACCTTGGGTTGGCATACGACAGCGGAAGCATTTTTAATATTCACCTGAGAAAAAACATGCTTAAAACATCAACAAAAATGTTGGTGAGTCATAGGTTTAATTTCTATATAATAATCATAACATTTAATAAGCCACAAGATTTCATTTAATTAAATGCGCAGGATCATTACAACTGCAAAAATCATTCATACGATGAGTCGTCTGGTAACCGACCTTAACATAGAGCTCTTAAGATATCTGGCATCATACATTCCACTATTAAAATGTATGACAAGAACCCTTCGAAGTACTAAAGCATTTCCAGTATTCGAAAATGGGGGTGGTTGGTGCCCGTAGATCTACCTTTAGGATTCGCGTCAATTAGTGTTTTTCACTAATTCTTAGGTTACCAAGCATAATAATAATAATAAGTACAGATATCCGGTATAACAAAACAATCGTAGAATGTAGTTTCATGAACTTGTGCTTATTTTGTAAAACATTTATAAATTTGCATGTATTCTCATCCCAAAATAATTTAGATAGTAAAAATGGGACTATAACTCACTTGTGATGATTTCCGAATAGATGGTGATAAGACTTGGCCTTTTGACAAATTCACGAACCTGATAATAATATTCTTGTGTCAAGAGATATATATATATATATATATATATATATATATATATATATATATATATATATATATATATATATATATATATATATATATATATATATATATATATATAAAATTAATATTCCATACTTATGATATACTTGTGATAATTTTAATTGTCCATTGTTAGTAGTCCAACGTTCGTAGTCCAATAGTCCAATAGTCCAACAGTATAAATATAAATGCGTATATTGTGTTAGAATTAACTAACACTATAATATATTGTCTTAATATAATAAGACACATAATATGTATATTGTCTGAAGCAATCCGCGACCCATTGTATACATGTCTCAGGCTCGATCACAACTCAAAGTATATAATATTTTGGAATCCACTTTGACCCACAGCTAAGTCGAGATTACTGCCAATGGTGTCTAATAGTTCGTTCCAATAATATATATAGAAGAAGTCAAAATGATATGTCAAAACTTTGTATACGAGTCCACGGTGATCAAGTCATATATATATATATATATATATATATATATATATATATATATATATATATATATATATATATATATATATATATATATATATATATGGTGCCTTACGATCTTTATTAAGACTATAATATATTGTTGTAGAACTTAATCACGACTATTATAAATTGTATTTCCATAAGTTCGGGAAGAAGACATGTATAAATACATGTAGGATACAAGGTAAGTTAGCTAGGATAAGGTTAGCATCCATTTTTATAAATAATGTCCGTAGTTAAAAATTAAGAAAAATATCCAATTTTGTTTTACCCATAATTTCTTCGTTACAAATCCGTTTTGAGTGATTCGAGTTGCCATGGTTTGATATTGAACTCAACATTATTAATCTTAACAGAAAAAGTATAGGTTTATAGTCTAAAATACAGCTTAGGTGTCAAATAAGAGAAGATAGTCATATCCGTCGTAAGAACGACATCTTGATGACCCTTTTTGAAAAACATACTTCCACTTTTAGTTTAACCATGGATTTTGGATATATTTCATATCCATATAAAATAAGATTTTTCACCAAAGGAAATCTTTTAATTCAAAGTTTAAGATAGGTTTTTAAAATTAAACCCAAAACAGCCCCCGTTCTACTAAGACGGCGTATATTCGATTTTAAGGTGTTCTTCGTGTTTACAAGTTTTATATCCTTATGTTAGCTTGACATACTGTCATAATACATCTATTGAAGTGTTTTAAAAGTCAAGTTAGAAGGATTAAGTTTATTTGCAAACAAGTTTAGGAATAATCTAAACTATGTTCTTGTTGTTATTAGTTATAACTCAAAATAAGATAGCTATATGAATGCGAATCGAATAAGATTATGAATAAGGTTACTACCTCAAATAAAATGAGTAAAGTTTCTGGAAAAATAAGGAGAATATCTTGAGTTCAAAGATACCCTTGATGGCTTGGAATTCTTGAAGTCTTCTTGATCAAGCTTTGTTATGATGATTATAACTTGGATTATGAGACCAATACTTGCTGAATTGAATGGAGGTTTGAGAGAGTGTTTGAGTATGTGTTTAGAGGGTAAAATGATGTAGTTAATTGAAATAAAATGGATGGTTATTTATCCTACATGTTGGCATCAAAATGGGGACAACAACATGGCTCAATGGTTTGTAATTTTATGCATTTAGTCTTACTAGTTTCCAAGCCATGGTTCCCACAAGTCTACATCATGTTTATACATATTTCACAACTGATTGAGGGCTGCTAAGATCAATGATTTGGTATGTATATACCTATAGTAAATACGCATAGAAGCTGGGTATTATACGGGTATAAACACCTTATGAATACGAATAGGATTTTTGATAAAATTGAATGAGAAAATGAGTATAGCTATCTTTATTGAGTATAAATATATTGATATATTATTAAGTCTTTCAAAAGTGTATTAATACATATTAATACAATACATATACATACATTTTAATTTAGAAGTTATTACAACGTTAATCGTTATATATATGTATATAGTCTTGAAGTCTTTAAGTTAGTAATCTCATTTTATGTATATAACCAATTGTTATTATATATAATGAGATACTTAAATATCATTTTAACAAATCATAAGTATATATATATATATCCATATATACATCATTATATAATTATTTCAAATTATGATGTTCGTGAATCGTCAGAGAGACTGGGTGGTCAAACATTTGCATGAAATCCATTCCAAATATATATATCTTGACAAGTTTGATTGCTTAACATGTTGGAAACATTTAATTATGTAAATATTAATTCTCAATATATTAGCGGAAAAATCCGGGTCGTTACATTACCCACCCGTTAAATTAAATTTCGTCCCGAAATTTAGAATAGTACCTAGTTAACGTGCGATATCGGAAAACAAATGTGGGTACTTTAGCTTAATTTGGTCTTCTCATTCCCAAGTGAATTCAGGTCCTCTACGAACATTCCACCGAACCTTAAAGATTGGTATCTTACTTTGTTTGAGTCGTTTGACCTCACGATCCATAATTTTGACGGGTTCTTCGATGAAATTTAGTTTCTCGTCAATCTTAATTTCGTCTAAAGGGATAATGAGATCTTCGGTAGCTAGGCATTTCTTCAGGTTTGAAACATGAAAGGTGTTGTGAATCTTTTCTAATTGTGGAGGTAGTTTAAGTCGATAGGCCACCGGCCCAATGTGTTTTTCGATCTTGAATGGCCCAATGTATCTTGGGCTCAATTTCCCTCGCTTTCCAAAATGAATAACACCTTTCCAAGGTGATACCTTAAGCATAACCATATCACCCTCCTTAAACTCTAAAGGTTTCGTTCTAACATCCGCGTAGCTCTTTTGCCGACTCGGGTTGTTTTCAATCGTTGCTGAATCTGAATGACCTTGTCGGTAGTTTCCTGGATAATTTCCGGACCTGTAATCTGTTCTTCCCCCACATCACTCCAACAAATCGGAGACCTGCACTTCCTCCCATAAAGTGCCTCTAATGGTGCCGCCTCAATACTAGAATGATAGCTGTTATTGTAGGAAAACTCAGCTAATGGTAGATGTCGATCCCAACTGCTTCCAAAATCAATAACACATGCTCATAGCATGTCTTCGAGTGTCTGAATCGTCCTTTCACTCTACCCATCAGTTTATGGATGATAGGCAGTACTTAAATCTAGACGAGTTCCCAACGCTTCGTGTAATGCCTGCCAGAATCTAGAAGTAAATCTGCTATCACGATCAGAGATAATAGAGATTGGTATACCATGTTAGAAACAACTTCTTTCAGATATAATCATGCTAATTTCTCTATACCATCCTCTTCTTTTATTGGCAGAAAGTGTGCTGACTTAGTAAGATGAACGACTATTACCCAAATCATAACATAACCACCTGCGGTTCTCGGTAACTTAGCAATGAAATCCATGGTAATGTTTTCCCATTTCAATTCTGGGATTTCAGGTTGTTGGAGTAGACCCGATGGTTTCTGATGCTCAGCTTTGACTTTAGAACAAGTCAAACATGCTCCTACATATATGGCTATATCGGCCTTCATTCCTGGCCACCAAAAGTTTCTCTTGAGGTCTTGGTACATTTTCCCCGCTCCGGGATGTATTGAATATCTGGTTTTATGTGCTTCATCTAGTATCACTTTCCTCAAATCCCCATTCCTTGGTACCCAAATTCTTTCAGCTAAATACCTGGTTCCGTCTTCCCGAATATTAAGCTGTTTTTTTAATCCGTTGGGTATTTCCTGATAGGTCAGATCATGTTGAGATTGAGAGAAATGATAAGATAAAGAGAGATTCGGTATGTAAGCATGAGACTCGGTATTAGAGAGAATCGGTACAATTACATTCCACAGCTTCTAGAACTCAGTTACAATGCAATGGCTATCTAATTAGGACTACTTAGGTTCCTTATATAGCCCTCTTCTAAGGAACCTTCAATTAAGCTTATTTCACATTAACACTATACAACTTCGGGGTCCTAACAATCTCCTCCTTAGTGTTAAATGTGAACTTTACAACATAATCCTATTTAAAACATCTAAAGGAACTTTGTTCCTCTAAAGTGAACTTTGGATTTGAATCCCTTGAGATTCTCATATCTTCGTATGTTCACTCTTATTTTGAGACGACTTTTTAATCTTGTGAGAATGTATTTGACAATCTCAATATCTTCAGTTGAATAGCAGTTATTGATCAATCTCCATCTCATGTACTTGAAAGCATACATCAACGTTCCGTCTGAGTATCTTCTGAAATCTGAGACTCTGATGAAGATCTTTGTATAATGAGAATTGACAAATATAAATCCATATGTACAGTCGCTCACTTCAAGTAAGGACATGTATCTTAGCTCTTCAATCACTTGATTTGGTGGTTTGATTCCGAGTTTTTTTTGTCCAGATTCCAATCCCAACTGAAAATCATGAACTGACATCCATCTCATCGAATCAAGAATAAACCTGTAGACTGCCTTCATTGCAGTAGCATGATAAATTGTTGCAGATTCATTCAAGTCAATCAGATAGTTGTAAATGAAAATAATGTCATCCATCTTCAGTTTATCAAAATCTGCTTCTGAGAATTGGTAATCCTCATCATCCATTCTTGTAACTTGAAACAATGGCATCTTCACTCCATCCTTATTAATCATCAAAATCTTATTTATGCTTTTAATCTCCGAACTCCGCTGAATTTGAAGTTTCTCTTCATTCTTCAATTTGAATTTGTCACGAACACTCAGATAAGCTTTGAGATATTCTGGTTTCTTATGAAATTTCCATGCACCCAGAACACTCATTGATGCAGAAAGGACGAGATCAGAATCACCATAAATTCTATATGCTTGTTGTTCAATGAATGGTGAACGAAGAATATCTTTCTCTTCATCCTCACTCAGTTGGTAATTAACATCACGTTCAAGAACAATCTCTGCAATTTGAAAAGGAACATTCAAATCGGGAGGAGTCGTGGTATCTTCTTTGCCATTAGAGAAAATCTCCTTTTCGAAGTGTATTCCAAATTCGTCAGTTGGAGATGTCAAATTAACAAATTGATGATCATTGAATTCATTGGCGACACTTGATGACCCCTTCAAAATATCTTCAATGTTGTCAAAGTTTTGATTGTCCTCTTGAGTTAACTTTTTCTCTGATTGATCAGCTAAATCCATAGTCATTAACATTCCTGAATCACCCTCTCTCTGACTTTTCGATTCATCTAGAAAACTTTCACACTGAATTTCTTCAATTTCATCACTGGAATCAGATATATCAACATCTTTATCCTTCTGTTGACTAGATTTACCAGCTTCATAAGTTGATCTTTGAAAAACACTGGACCGATAACCACCTTGTCTATTCTCCCCCTCATGAAGATTGTCGGGATCGAAATCATCATGATCAGGCATGTGAATTGGTCCAGGTGACTTGTATGGAGATAAAGGATACACTATCCTTGCTTGCTCAAGATAAATCATCATATTTTCACGAACTTCATCAAGATCAGTTCATTTAGCAAACTCAGCAAGATAGAGCTCCTCCACCTCATTGTCAGAGAGATACTGTAATCCATATCTATTTGAACTTTGAGAAGGTGACCCAGTTGGTAAAACAACAGTGTAACCATGAACAAAAGCAACATCAGCACCAATTGTTGAAGGCGATGTTGGTGGAAGTGTTTGAGTTGCCGTGATGGCAGGTAAGGATGATTGTGCGGTATTATTCTTATATGTAGGGCTATACATACTACTAGTTAGATCCGTGATATCCCCTTCTGATGGAGGTTGGGTAACAACCGGAGTTGTCACCGGCGAAGTTTCTTTCGAAGCATCCGCCTCCATGACTTTGGTCTCATGGGACTCTGATAAAGTAGCAGAACTACCCGTCGGTTTAGTTCTCGCATAGATATTGCTATCCCTGACTCCTGAAATCATTGATATACCATGAGGTGGCACATCTCTTTCAGTTAAAGACTCTTCCTCCAGACCCTGAGATTCAGAATCCGGAAGAGAAGTGGTTTGAACCAATGGATCACTTTCATGAACCAAGGGAACAGTCTGCTGGAAGTCTGATAAATATCCCGAAGGATTGTCATGTTGACTCATTTCCATGGGACGCGGCAGATCTTCCTCATCAAGATAAGCCGGACCTCGAGACCCTGTTGTACGTTAAGGTACAGGAGGATTTCCAGCCGATACGCAGGGTGCCTTTTCAAGATTTTTCGGCTCCCCTTCGGCCGTTCTGGACTTCAATGATTGAGTTTCCTCAATCGATTGAGTCAACGCAGACTTTACTGCAGAGGAAGACTTTACTTCCTTAGATGCCGAAGCACCTTGTTTTGTAGGATTTATTATTAATTCCTGCTTAGATTGGATGGGCTTAGTGGTCTTTTTACCATCCATGCGTTTAGATCTCTTGCCTACCGAAGCTTGCGCTTCATTTAGCGTAGGGCTTACTGTTATTCTTGGATGTAATACGGAGATATGTGAGGGTGACCTAATTGGCTCTTGGTCTTGGTCCGTATCACCAATGGTTGGAGTAACTGTTTGGCAGACGATGGGTGTCGAAGTCCTAGATCTAGTTACTCGTTGGGTTGGCGGAGTCTGAATCATCTCATCAGGCATGTATCGAGTTCTCTTAGGAGAATGTTCAGGAGATGATTCAGATGCTGTTGCTGAAGTGTCACTGTTTACTTCGGGTGTTGTGGAAAGGGTTGGTTCAATCCTAGTTGGACTAGGTTCCCTGATCCTCACGGGTTGAGCTTGGTGTGCTACCCTAGATCGTTTGAGGTTCACCCTAAGTGGAGGATTAGCTGGCCTGGGTGGTTGAACTACAAGTTCCTCTACAACCTCTGGGGCTAGAACCACGGTAGGTTCAACTTGTTCTTGTTGTACCGGGTTCGGAAGAGGTATTCCTACAGCCTGAAAATAAGAACGCATACGAGCGTCTTGGGGTTCAGCTAGCCTCACTAGCCAATTTGGAATTGGCACAGTGAATTGATTATCAGACATCATAGGGGTGTTCATCTTCAGCTCTCTAAACCTTTTCATCTGTAATCCATGTGTACCTCGTACAAATATATTTGTATTTCTGCAAGCATTTATAGCATTATGGATAAAGATACAGAAAAACCTTTCGCAAGGGATGTATGAACCCCTTGGCTTATCAACTTGAGCTTGAACCAGATCCCATAAAAGCTCAGCATAGTCAGGAGCCTATACTCTTATGAAAGAGTAGAATACTTTCAGCATTGGCACAGTCAAGCTATCAGATCCACTCCTTGTCATCAGCAAGCATCTGTTGATGATTGAGAAGATCACATACCACCTTGAGTGCAGATATTTCTTCTGAAACTTAGCTGGTGGAACGTTGGTAGCTCCAACATAACCAAGATCAAAGACAGAAGTCATCATTTGCTGAGTAGCAGGAAAAGCAGGAGCATTCTGTACAAGAGGAAGTCTGAAGACCCTCCTGAAATCAGCTTTAGTGAAACTCCTCCTCCCTTGAACTCCTCTTAGTTGAAATTTAAAACGAGCTTGTGTTCCCTCTGGATTTTTAGTAGTAGGTTGTGTAGCTTCCACAAACCTAATTGTTCTGTTAAGTAACTCCAGATCTGTTACAGCTACACTGGCAGTAGTATTGAGAGCAGGCCACAGTATGTGCCTCTCTAGAATTTCTATCCAGTAGTTGCAGGGTATACTGGTTTCAGAGTTGATGAAGTGATTGTTCACTATTTAGCTGTATAAATAAGAAATAGAAGACCACAAGATATTTAACAAAAAGTATATATCTCTATTCTTATTTGCCTTTGAAATCCTTTTTATATTTTTAAATTTTAAGATTTTTATGGTTTTTCAAAAATATAAAAGTCTTTTATTCTCAAATATGAACAAATAATTGACAACCATGACATTCATATGATATTCATCTTAGTAGAAAATCATCATGCAAAGTCAATTATATAACACAAGGACTCAGAACAACACTTAGTCAATTTTTAAACACATTTCAAGCAGATTCGGTAGTTATGAAAACTTTAGATTCTGTAACCAAATAAGCTTGAGTTTTCATATCAGAAAGATATAGAATAAACATGTTAAGTGTTTGAAGATAAAAATCAGAAAATTTCTAGGTACCAAATTTCAGACTCGGTACCAAGAAAGAAAACCAGATTCGGTATCTTCAACAATTAACAGAAAGTCACTCAAACATGCATATTGTATCACATATCAAGTAATATCACAACCATGATCAATTAACCATTCAATTACAAGTATATTAACATGTTAATTGTATGAACAAACTCGGTATCAGGATAAGAACACATTCGGTAGATACAGAATTCATCAAATAAGCAATTAAACATGTAATCAGACTCGGTCAAATGATAGATCAGTCAATTTAACTCAGATTAGACAAGATTTCATGTTGATTTTCCAAATCAATTGAGTTTAATCAAAGATTAATTGAAATCGACTCAGACTCGGTATAATCAACAAGATTTCAAAAATTAAAGGTTATAATCCAGTTATTTTGATCTTTTCTGGTTGATAAAAACTTAATTATCTCAGATCTATAATTATATATCTTAAACATTGATTAAAATGAACAATTACCAAGAATTTGAAGAAACAGAATGACGGACTCGGTAGAATTAGGCAGATTCGGTATAATCAACAGACTCGGTAGGTAATTAATAACAGTAAGAGAGTAATGTTTGACTTTGACTCTCCTTTTATAGATACCGAAAGTAAAATACCGAATGGGCTTTACAGAATGGGCCTAATATACCGAATACAGTCCAATTTTTCAAAACTTTAACAATTTAACTTCAAATTTTGACAAATTGATTTTTTCCTCTTGAAATCCATTTCAATCTTTTCATGAAAAACAATTCTGAGACAATTTTTGAAAACTTTGAACTTTCCGAATCTGTACTGTTGTTTGTCAGACTTGGTAAAATGCTAAAAATAACATTTATTCAGTAAAATATAAATATTTTTGGATTTTATCTTTTCCAATTTTTATGAATTTTTCAAAATAAGATTTGTACTTAAAAGAACTTCGAATTTTATACAAAGTACAAATCTTCAGTGATACCAATTGTTGACACGGGTTGCATACTGAGATGTATACAAGCCATAGTGAATTATTTTAGATAAAAACAAAGAAATTTTGAATTCACTTTTGAAAAACAATATTTTTGAATTATTTTCTCATTTTCTCCCTTTTTCTCCCCCTCAAAATGTGATATAAAAAAAAGTAAAGCAGCATTTTGATTATATTTCCAAGAAAATGAATTAACTCCCCCTTGAAATAGGATATCAGTGAGTTACCTCCCCCTTGCGTAACCATTGAACAAATATATCTAGGAAGTTATCATTAATCTAAAGGCAGTCCCTTAAAGAAAAATTATCTAAAGCACTAAAACTTAGTTGCTCCCCCTAGAAAGTATCTACTCCCCCTAAACACAAGATCCCAAAAATAAGTTCCAACAGATCTAAGAAATATCAAGCACTATACTCTACCATGCCAATCTCTTTGATCAAGAAATTTAGCCTAAGTTCATCTAAAGGTTTAGTGAACATGTCAGCTAATTGCACTTTAGTAGGCACAAAGTATAACTCTATATCCCCTTTCTCTACATGGTCCTTAATGAAATGATAACAAATATCTATGTGTTTAGTTTTAGAATGCTGAACCGGGTTGCTTGTTATTGCAATAGCACTTTATGAATCACAATAGATCGGGGTCTTAGAAATCTTAAAGCCATAGTCCAAGAGTTGAGTTTGCATCCACAAAACTTGTGAACAACAGTGAGCTGCAGCAATGTACTCAGACTCAGCTGTTGATAAAGACACACAGTTCTGCTTTTTGGATGACCAACCAACTAGTCTATTCCCCAACATCTGAATTGATCCAGATGTGCTCTTTCTATCAACATGGCAACCACCATGATCCGCATCAATATAAGCAGTGAGATTGAAATTAGATCCATGAGGATACCAGATCCCAAGGTTAGGTGTACCTTTAAGATATTGAAAAATCCTAACAACCGCTTTGGAGTGAGATTTCTTAGGGTTGGACTGAAAGCGGGCACAGACAGTTACGGCAAGTGTAATGTCTGGTCGACTCGCAGTCAGATACATTAAAGAACCAACCATGCTTCAATAAAGCGTAATATCAAAGGGTTCCCCATTAGTATCAGCATCCAGTAAAGTCCTCATTGGGGTTGTCATTGGTTTTAAAGCAGTCATTTTAAAACGTTTTAGCATATCATTGATATACTTTGTTTGACTGATAAAAATCAAATTTGGTAATTGTTTTACTTGTAACCCCAAGAAGAAAGTTAACTGGTCAAGCATGCTCATTTCGAATTTGCTGGCCATAAGGTCACCAAATTCTTAGCATAAGGCCGGGGACGTGGAACCAAAAATAATATCATCAACGTAAATTTGAACCAAGAGAATGTGACCGTGGTTTTTACGGATAAATAGCGTTGTATCAATCATTCCACGAGAGAAGCCATTATCCAGCAAATACTTTGTTAAGGTCTCGTACCATGCACGCGGTGCTTGCTTCAGACCGTATAAAGCTTTCTCCAAGTAGTAAACGTAGTTTGGATGAATGGGATCGACAAAGCCTTCTGGTTGATCAACATAGACTTCCTCTTGAAGATAACCATTCAGAAAAGCAGTTTTGACATCCATTTGAAACACCGTGAACTTCATATGAGAAGCAAATGCAAGGAAAAGACGAATTGCCTCAATCCTAGCAACCGGAGCAAACGTTTCGTCATAATCAATGCCCTCTTGTTGTCGATATCCTTTGGCCACAAGATGTGCCTTATTTCGAACCACAATTCCATCAGAATCCTTCTTGTTCTTGAAAATCCACTTAACCCCTATTGGTCTTTGACCCGTTGGTCTTGGAACTAATCGCCATACTTTCAATCGTTCAAATTGATTGATCTCGTCTTGCATTGCAACTACCCAGTATGGATCTAGTAAAGCTTAAGCAACCGTTGTTGGTTCAATCTTACTAAGAAAGGCTGTGAATAGACACATATTCTGAGTAGCCCTTTGAGTTGAAACTGGAGCAGATGCGTCACCAATAATAAGATCTATTGGATGACTTTTAGTCCATCGGGTGTGTGGAAGATATTGTACATCAATTGTATCCATCGGAACATCAACCGTTGTTGACGTTGAGCCTTGATCTGCTTGATCTGATGTAACAGTATCTAATGGATTCAATAGAGTATCTGGAGAAACAGCTGAAGTTGTATCAAATGATGAATCTTGATCTTGTTCAAGATTATCAATAACAGGAGGTTGGAGGGAGGATGAAGAAGCAACAGGTGAATCAGTTGGTGTTGAATCTTCATCAAAAAGACTTTGAAGAGTCTCCACAGTAGTTGACTGTGATGGTGTAACCGGTACGGTTTGAACATTTGAATCCCGTTGAGGAGTATAAAGACTATCAAACAAGATATCCAGTTCTTCTGATGTAACCGTAGGAACACCCTTCTTTGAGAAAATTGAGTTTTGCGCGTAAGAAGTAGTAGCCAGGTTAGGATCGGGTTTTGAACTAAGTTGTTCAAAAGCCATTCCCGAAAATTCATCGAACTTGACGTTAATGCTCTCTTTAATCATCTTTGTCCGCTTATGATAAACACGATAAGCAACTTTGTTCGAGGAATAACCAAGAAATATGGCCTGATCGCCATGAGGATCAAACTTTCCGGAGCTGTCAAAATCGTTAAGCACATAGCATATACAACCAAAAACACGGAAATATTTGACATTCGGGCGTCTACCATATAATAACTCATATGGAGTTTTATCAAAACGTTTGTTTACAATACAATGATTTTGGGTATAGCATACAGTTGAAATGGCCTCCCCCCACATTTTTGGAGGTAATTTGGAGTATGCAAGCATCATTCGTGCTGCTTCGCGCAACGTACGATTACGTCGTTCGACTACTCCATTTTGTTGAGGGGGTCCGAGCAGCAGAGAACTGATGTTCAATGCCTTGGTCTTTCAAATAACTATCAAGCAGGTCATTCTTAAATTCCGTCCCATTATCAGTTCTGATGCTCTTAACATGTTTGATAAAAAAGCGTTGAATCTTTTTAATGAATTCAATGATAATGGCGGGGGTCTCTGACTTAGTTCGCAACAGAAAAATCCATGTAAACCGGGTATAGTCATCAACAATGACAAGAACATGTTTCTTGCCACCGAGGCTAGAAATACGCATGGGTCCACATAAGTCCATATGCAATAATTGCAAAGACGATGAAGTACTGGGGTTTTGCTTAAGCGGATGATTAGTCCGTTTCAGCTTACCCATCGCACATGATGGACACACATGATGCTTATCATATTTAAAGGTTGGAATACCATCAACTAAATCTTTAGAGACTAATCGATTGATACCCTTGTAATTCAGGTGTGACATCCGATGATGCCATAACCATGAATTTTCTTTGGTAGAACGAGTGGCCAAACACATGGTTGCATGTTATGGTGCATCATTGAGGTCAATAGTATATAGTGAAGCACAACGTTTACTAACAAGAAGATCATTCCCTTCGGTGGATTGCACCGAGCATTGTCGACGTTCAAACAAAACTTTGAGATCTCCATCGCAGAATTGGCTCACACTAAATAAACTGCACCCCAAACCCTCAACATATGAAACCCGTTTGATTGTTATGCCATTTTGCACAAAATCTCCGTAACCCGTTATTGCTACAATCTCATTGTTTCTGAATGTAACCGTTCCTAGGAATTTGTCAATGAAGTTGACAAGCAAGGATTTATCGCCCGTCATGTGTCGAGAACAATCGAAATTGATATACCAAACACAGACGTCAAAACCCTGTAAATGTGAATTCCCTAGAGTTTAGGTACCCAAAGTTTCTTGGGTCCTTTTCGGTTAATACCAGCAATAAACTTTTGATTAACAACAAACTTTGGATCAATGATGAAATAATCACGTAAAGCATCATACAGTTTAGACAATAAAGCATCATTTAAAACCACATTACATGAAGCATCATATGCAATATCAATCTTTACATCGTTATCAGAAGTCTTAACACACAATTTATTCCAAGTAGATGTTTTGTTCACAGACGAAAATTGAAAAACATGAGATGATTTCCTAGGCCGACTAGCAGATTGCTTTGGTTTAGTTGCTACTTTCTTAGTCATGGACTTAGGAACCCATACAGATTTGTAATTCAAGTTTGGATTATGACCTGTGACACGAAAAACACCTTTGTTAGTTAGACATCCAAACTTTTCAGTTGACACATGAGATGACTGATTTTGCAGAATTTCCAATTTGATTGTACGTTCTTTTGCATCATACTCACTTAAATTAGGTTTAGAACTTGTGTGTGTTGTGGACTTAACTGATTTCTTTAAAAGACTCACTTTTGAAGTTTTTGTCATAGGAATCATAGGAATCTTTTCAGTTAACACAGAACCATTTGGAGAATGAACCTTTTTTAACAATATACTGAGTTGTAGAAATAACTTTCGAACCTTGATTGCCAAATTGAGAACGTAGAGGATTTTTAAGAATAGTAATGGGTTTTACATCCTTAGATGTTGTTGTTCCCTTCCCCTTCTTAGTAATCCCACCAGTACATTCAAGCACATTGGTTGCAACATTAGACGTTTGCTTAAGTGTGTTAGCCTCTTTCATTTGAATTATCTTTTGTTTTAAGCTTTTAATCTCAAGACATAATTCTTCAGCAGAAACTATCACTTCACCCTCCTTGAAAGCATAAGTACATTCTTTCTTAGGCAGTGAAGGCAATTTATCACACAAAGCAAGCATTTGTTCTAATGATTGGCACTTAAGTTGCAAGTCAATATTCTCCTGTTCAAGTTGAGCTACTATACGATTCAAATTACGTACAGCAGGCAAATGCAAGTAATAATCATGCAAAGGATCAAGTTGACTTTCAAAATCTATCAAAGGTTCAATGTTCGGTTCATCCTGAGGTTCTACTTTTTCATCTAAAGAATTTTGACCTAGAGAATCTGTCTCAAAGAAGACAGTTAGTTCATGTGCTAGGTCTTCACGGAAAACATCATCTGGACATGCAGGTAAAGTTGGTAGAATTGGTTTCACATCAAAAATTGGTTCATCAAACACCTCATCTATTGTAGTAATGCTAGAACTAGGTTTGTTAAACACTTCATTCTCAAGCATTAAAATGTATTTCTCTAGCATGAGTGTTGGGATATAAACCATTCTACGCTTAGGCACATAATCTTCACGTTGCATGTTCTTTTCAGTTTCAACAAGATTTTTCAAGAAATCAGGATTCGATTTACCTATCTTAGCATTGATTTTTTCATACATTAAGCTAATTTGATGGTATTTCCTAGATTTACGATTTACAATAATATCATCAAAATCAGCATCAGAAGCATGTACAAAGTGCGATGGTAAACCGGCTTGAAAATAATCAGAATGATATAATCCTGGAATCTTTTTGGAAGCATCTTCCAAAATTTTTGGATCTTCATAACCCAACCCCCACTTTTCACCATGAATCATTTTTAGTCTATTCATGTAAAACATTTGTTTTGAAAGTTCCATATCCATGATAGCTTTGGATTGCTCTGTTCGATAGAGTTTTTCCTCATATCGAGCAAGTTGAGCTTTCATTTGAAAAGATTCTTTTGACAATAAAGAAATTTAAGTGTTCTTTTCAATTATGGTATTTTCCAATTGAACGATTTTCTTGTTTAGTTTTAAAAGTGTGGGTTCATGTTGGTTTTTCAAATCAGAAAGATCTTTTTCTAAAAATTGAACTTTTTCTGCAAGTCGTTCCGATTTTAAACGATAATCAGTTCTTTCAACTTTAATTGGATGAATTGTCTTTTTCAGATCTTCCAACTCAGTTTCCGTAGAGTTGAGTTGGAGAGTCAATTGTTGCACATCTGTTTGCAATTTGGATGAGGAAGGTCTGGTCTCATTCATTTTGATTTTATCTTTTAAAATCTTGTTTTCAGATTTTAAGCCTTTGACTTCTTTTGACATTGAGACCAGATTCTTCATCAAGTCATTTTGCATTTTTATAAAATCCGGTGAGATTTTAGTTGATTGTACCTCATCATCATCGGATGTTGAGTCAGAATTCTCCATTGCTTCCTTAGCTTTGATGAGCTTTTTCACCTTGCAAACATTTGCATGTTCCACCTCTGAATCTGAATCGTCAGTCCAGTTAAACCAAGTATCATCAACCGGTTTTAGCTCTCCCCCAGTTTCCACAATCTTAGCCATCAACATTTTCTTCTTGTAATAAGCTGCGTCCTTCTTCTTAGGCATCTTGCACTCACGAGAGTAATGACCAGTTTTGCCACAATTGAAACAACATTGAATCTTCCTTCTTGGAATCATCAGAACGTTGTTGTTTAGATTGTTCAGCTTTCTTGTAGTATGAGGAAGATGACGAGTTTTTGCGTTGATTGCTTGATTTGCCTTTAAACTTGTGTTTGTTCAAGGCTTTTGTGAACATGGCTGCCATCTTGACTAATTCAAGGTGAGAATCATCAACATCAGAAAGATTCAAATCTTCTGAATCAGTTGATTCTTCTACAAGCACTTTCTTGGACAAGCTTTTGGAAGACGTCAACGATTTGCTCTTCTTTTTGGCAATTAGGGCAAGTGGATCGCCCGGAGAAGACTCTTTCCTTCCTTCTTGAAGTTTAGACACTTCAGGTTGGTAATGCATAAGAACTCCAACAAGCTCATGAATAGTCAACTTGTCAATCTCTTTAGTAGATCGAACAATGGTTCCATAAGGAAGCCAATCAGCATTGAGCTTTTTGAGAAACTTCATGTTGACTTCAACATTTACTTTTATGATCTTGCACCTTTTCAACTCATTGAGAACACCATTGAAATGATGATAGGTATCCTTGAGTGGTTCATCAATTTCCTGCTTGAAATCTTCATAGAATCCCAGAGCCTTATTCAATTTAGTAACGTCTGACATGTCATAACCTTCTTGCTGTCGTTTGATCTCATCCCATATATCTTTTGCTATTCTGTTGCTATCAACATTTTCAAACAATTCATACGGGATAGCTTGCATAACAATATTCTTTGCCTCTATGTCACCCTGAGGTCTCTCACGCTTATCACCTGAAAGTTCATAGACTGGAATTGGCATACCAGTATCCGGATGATAATCAACAACTGGACCATCTCTCAGAGAAGCCCAAATGTACTTTCTTTCTCACCCTTATAGTCTATGTACTGAGTGATACGGTGAAGCCACTGAGTGTACTTTCCATCAAACAACACTGGAGGACGGGAATCTGATCCAATGATCAAAGTATCTTGTGTAGACATCTTGAAAATGAGGTAGATTCGGTAAAGATTCTGTATTACACAAACCTAAGATGAAAAATCACAACAATCTGATCAGAATGTCAGATTCTGTGTCAGATTCGGTACTGTAGCAGATTCGGTAAAGATTTTGTATATCAGATTCTGTAAAAGAAACTGATCAGAAATACAAGAGACACACCCAGATTCAGTATAATTTCAGTAATCACAAGAATTGTAGCCCGTAACCACTTAAAACAATGGATTAAGTGATACAGAAACTCAGATTCTGTATTTGATTCGGTAATCAGATTCTGTATGAATTTGAAGTTCAAACTCAATTCAATCCTTTTGAATTAGATTCTGTAACCTTGCTGCACAAGGAAACACGTTAGTATCACACAAAATATCAAAGATACCGAAAGTATAGGATACCAAATGTCAACTGTAGCAGTTGACAATATTGAGTCTAATTTTAAAACTTAGAAATATGACATAATCCCTTCTCAAACCACACCAAGTAGCTGTGTATAATCAAACCGAATGTGATAGAATCACAATCACACCACAATCTGCAACACTTAGATGAATTTAAGTAATGAAGCAGACTCGGTATGACAGTTACGATACCGAGTGTTAATCAAATCTTCAAAACTTGATGAATTGAACAAATTGAACCGTCAGAAATGTGATTTAACACCTCACGAACACAACTGAATCCTTAAATCTTCACAAAAATCCAGAATCAAGCTTGAATTAAGCAATACCGAGAGTTTTAGCCATAAACTCTAAAAATCTACTTGATTCTCCATAATTGAAGTTAAAAAGCTGTAATGATGATCGAAACTCTTTCTAAAATATCTAATGCACCTTCGCTGAACTTATCACAAGAGTCTGAACGTCAGATTATCAAATTCGATAATACCGAATGTGATTCAAAATACCGAGAGTATTCAGATTCTGTAATCTACAATCTCTGGATCGATATAGTGATGTAGAATCACTTCCTGGAAGCTCTGATACCAAATGATAGGTCAGATCATGTTGAGATTGAGAGAAATGATAAGATAAAGAGAGATTCGGTATGTAAGCATGAGACTCGGTATTAGTGAGAATCGGTACAATTACATTCCACAGCTTCTAGAACTCAGTTACAATACAATGACTATCTAATTAGGACTACTTAGGTTCCTTATATAGCCCTCTTCTAAGGAACCTTCAATTAAGCTTATTTCACATTAACACTATACAACTTCGGGGTCCTAACATTTCCCTTCCAAAAATTCCTTCCTTCAAAACCTCCTGTTGTGCCTCTTTTATTCGAGTAGTAGGATTAGTATGAATAATCTTGTTCATAGCTTTTACTCGAATAGGTTCTCTTTCCTTTCGACTCAAGGCATCAGCTACCACATTTGCTTTCCCCGAGTGGTAACGGATTTCACAATCATAATCATTTAGCAGCTCAACCCACCTACGCTGCCTCATATTTAGTTGCTTTTGATTTAAAATATGTTGGAGACTTTTGTGGTCAGGGTATATGATGAACTTGACCCCATATAGATAATGTCTCCACATCTTTAATGCAAAAACAACGGCGCCCAATTCCAGATCGTGTGTGGTGTAGTTTTGTTCATGAATTTTGAGTTGTCGAGAAGCATATGCAATCACCTTCTTCCGTTGCATAAGAACACACCCAAAACCCATTCTTGATGCGTCGCAGTAGATAACAAAATCTTCCATTCCGTCAGGTAACGATAAAATAGGTGCCGTAGTCAACTTCTTTTTCAACAATTGGAAGGCACCCTCTTGTTCGAAAGTCCTTTCATACTTCTTCCCCTTATGTGTCAATGCGGTTAAAGGTTTGGCTACTCGGGAGAAATCTTGAATAAATCTCCTATAATAACCGGCTAAACCCAAAAATTGACGTATTTGCGTTGGAGTTTTCGGGGTCTCCCAATTTTTGATGGCTTCAATCTTGGCGGGATCAACTTTGATTCCATTACTACTGACTACGTGGCCAAGAAATTGTACTTCATTTAACCAAAAACCACATTTAGAGAACTTAGCATAAAGTTGTTCTTTTCTTAACAGTTCTAACACAAGTCTCAAGTGTTGTTCGTGTTCTTGGTTATTCTTCGAATAGATAAAGATGTCATCAATAAAGACAATAACAAACTTATCTAAATATGGACTACATACTCGGTGCATGAGGTCCATGAAAACTGTGGGTGCATTGGTTAAACCGAATGGCATAACCATGAATTCGTAGTGGCCATAACGAGTTCTGAAGGCTGTTTTCGGTATATCGGCTTCTTTAACCCTCAATGATGATAACCCGACCTTAAGTCAATTTTGGAGTATACACTCGAACCTTGGAGTTGATCAAATAGATCGTCGATTCGGGGTAAAGGGTATCGATTTTTGATGGTTACTTTGTTCAGCTCACGGTAATCGATACACATGCGAAAAGACCCATCTTTCTTTTTAACGAACAAAATTGGAGCTCCCCATGGTGACGTACTCGGTCGGATAAAATCACGTTCTAATAATTCTTGTAGCTGACTTTGTAATTCTTTCATTTCGGTGGGCGCAAGTCTATATGGAGCACGAGCTATTGGTGCGGCTCCTGGTATAAGATCTATTTGGAATTCAATGGATCGGTGTGGAGGTAGTCCCGGTAATTCGTCCAGAAACACCTCAGGAAATTCTCTTGCAATGGGAACGTCATCGATTTTCTTTTCTTCTTTTTCAACCTTCTCGACATGTGCTAGTACGGCATAGCAACCTTTTCTTATTAGTTTTCGCACCTTCAAACTACTAATAAGATTTAATTTGGCATTACCCTTTTCTCCGAACACCATTAAGGGTAACCCGTTTTCTCTCGGAATACGAATTGCCTTCTCATGACAATCAACTTCGGCTTTCACCTTGGACATCCAGTCCATTCCAATAATTACGTCGAAGCTTCCCAATTGCACCGGTATTAAATCAATTGCAAACGTTTCGCTAACTAAACTAATTTTTCGATTTCGGAAAATTTTAACAACCTTAATTAGTTTACCGTTTGCTACTTCAACTATACACTTTTTATCTAAAGGCGTTAATGGGAAATTTAATTTGGCACAAAATTCTCTACTTATATAACTTCTATCGGCACCCGAATCAAATAAAACATAAGCAGGTGTATTGTTGATAAGAAACGTACCCGTAACAAGCTCCGGGTCTTCCTGTGCTTTCTCCCCATTAATGTTGAAGGCTCTCCCACGGCCTTGAATATTTCCATTCCTGCACTGGTTTATGGTATGGCCCGGTTTTCCACATCCATAGTAAACAACGCCGTTATTATTTGTTCCGGCATTATTTACTCCTTTATTTCTATTTGGTCCGTAGACTTCACACTTTGCCTCAATATGGCCATTCCTATTACACTTGGTACATAATTCTCTACAAAACCATTCCGGATGAAACGTATCACACCTTGGGCATATAGTCCTTTGCTTTTTGTTGTCGTTGTTGTTATTGTTGTTGTTAGGGTTATTGTTGTTGAGACATTTGTTGTTGTTATTGTTGTGATTGTGATTGTTGTTGTTGTTATTATTATTGGGATGGTTGTTGCGGTTATTGTTGCGGTTGTTGTTGCGATTATTGTTGTTGTTGGGGTGGTTGCGATTGTTGTTGTAATTGTTGTTTTGATTGTTGTTGTTGTACTGGTGACCCTGATCACCGCTTTCCTCCCACTTTCTTTTCCCCTGTTTCATTATGGCCTCCTCGGCCGCTTCTTTCTTTATCCTTCCTGTAATTTGGCCTATCAATTTGTGGGCTTTGCTTTCTGCATTGTTGCAGGGTCGTTAGCACCTACATGCTCTTGGATTCTTTCCGGCAACCCTTTTATGAATGCTTCAATTTTTGCTTCTTCGTCCTCAAATGCTCCAGGACACATTAAAGCCAGTTCATTGAAACGTCACTCGTAGGTAGTGACATCTAACCCTTGGGTTGTCAGTGCTTTAAGCTCTGCCCTGAGCTTGTTGATTTCGGTTCTGGGACGGTACTCTTTAGTCATCATGTGCTTGAAAGCGGGCCATGGAAGTGCGTAGGCGGTATTCTGTCCTACGTAATCCATGTAGGTATTCCACCATGTCAAAGCAGTACCCCTGAAAGTATGTGTGGCATACTTAACTTTATCCTCTTCTGCGCAGTTGCTGATTGCGAACACGGCTTCAACCTTCTCTGTCCACCGCTTTAGTCCAACGGTTCTTCAGTTCCTTCAAACTCATTGGGTTTGCAGGCCATAAAAGCTTTGTAGGAACATCCTACCCGGTTGCCATTGTTTCCTCCACTGCTGGAACCCGATTGGTTATTGTTGTTCATTGCATTCACCACTGCAGCCATATTTGCAGAGAAAGCTTGAAGTACTTCTGTATTCAATTGTTGTTGTCTAGTAGCTGGAGGAGCCATTTCCTTCAAAAATAGCCGACTGAGTTAATCATATGGAATTTTAGAAGTAGCCAAAAAGTATTTTGTAGCTTAATATGAACTTATTATTATTAAAGCCTTTTCTTCATATTAGCGTTTTATAACTATAATAATGTTCATACTTAACAGCTAACACACAAATTAACTACTAAAATTCTAATATGAAAAACTATGGTAAGTTATTACGTTACTACGTAATAATAAGTTGTAATAATAATAATAAACCTTCCATGCTTATTCTTATTATTATACAATCATAAGGAAAATTACATTGCGGATTTTCTTACAAACTTAAACACACAATATAATACATATTATACAATGCATGGAATACAAGATAGCTGCCGATGGTTCAAGAACGGCGAGATTTCTTAGATGTTGACGTTGTTTCTTTCTCGGCCAAACGTTTGGATTTTTGTTTGGATAGTTCTTTTTCCAATTCCTCCCAATTGGTTCTTTCGGCTAATTGTTTGGGAGCAAAACCAACAGTCGTTATACGAGCTGTCATTTTATAAACTGGTCTCTTAGGTGGTTCAGGTGGATGATCACAAACTTTTGGGTCATAATAGGTTCATCGGGTTTGGGATCGGGTATAATAGCCAAAGATTTTCTCAAATCACGTTGTGGTTCGGTAATTTCCACAACTTCTTCAGGATCCTCTTCTTCGGGTTCCTCTTCAGGATCTTCTTCTGGATCCTCTTCTGGAACCTCTACTGGCAATTGTGAATCTTCCCAATTTTCCCAACAATTTTCCACTTTAATGGTAGCACCAAAAGTTAACTTTTCTGTTGGTTCATAAGTCGTATGCTTTGACTCAGCCTCCGAATCACTTGATAAGTAAATGAAATTTGAATCAATAGAGATGCTTATATAATCGGATGAAGTCATCTATCACATAATAGCAGGCACGTTAAGAGAATGATATATCTTATAATATTTTTATGTTAATAATCTTATGTTTCCAACAATTATATTAAGCAATCATTTTTAAAAATTACGGTCGAAGTTCAGACTCACTAATGCATCAAAAATCAGTTAGACACACTAATAAAAAAATTTTTGATTCTCTAAGACCAACGCTCGGATACCAACTAAAATGCCCCGTTCATATTAATTATAAACGTTTCATATTAATTGGTTTCTTTGCAAGATTTTGACCTCTATATGAGAAGTTTTTCAAATCTTGCAATCGTTTTTAAAAACAACCATAACCTTTATTATTGAATAAAGGTCTTAATGACATAATTTAGATTGTCTATCAAAGACAATCTCCTCAAATAAATAAGTTTTTACACAACCCATTACAATATGATCAAATATATTACAACAAATACTCCGAATGCAAGTTTAAACAATATAAACAATTATGCCGACTCCAAATCTTGACCTTGGGTTGGCATACGGCAGCGGAAGCGTTTTTAATATTCACCTGAGAATAAACATGCTTAAAACATCAACAAAAATGTTGGTGAGTCATAGGTTTAATTTCTATATAATAATCATAACATTTAATAAGCCACAAGATTTCATTTAATTAAATGCGCAGGATCATTACAACTGCAAAAATCATTCATACGATGAGTCGTCTGGTAACCGACCTTAACATAGAGCGATTAAGATATCTGGCATCATACATTCCACTATTAAAATGTATGACAAGAACCCTTCGAAGTACTAAAGCATTTCCACTATTCGAAAATGGGGGTGGTTGGTGCCCGTAGATCTACCTTTAGGATTCACGTCAATTAGTGTTTTTCACTAATTCTTAGGTTACCAAGCATAATAATAATAATAATAAGTACAGATATCCGGTATAACAAAACAATCGTAGAATGTAGTTTCATGAACTTGTACTTATTTTGTAAAACATTTATAAATTTGCATGTATTCTCATCCCAAAATAATTTAGATAGTAAAAATGGGACTATAACTCACTTGTGATGATTTCCGAATAGATGGTGATAAGACTTGGCCTTTTGACAAATTCACGAACCTAATAATAATATTCTTGTGTCATGATATATATATATATATATATATATATATATATATATATATATATATATATATATATATAAAATTAATATTCCATACTTATGATACTTGTGATAATTTTAATTGTCCATTGTTAGTAGTCCAACATTAGTAGTCCAATAGTCCAATAGTCCAACAGTATAAATATAAATGAGTATATTGTGTTAGAATTCACTAACACTATAATATATTGTCTTAATATAATAAGACACATAATATGTATATTGTCTGAAGCAATCCGCGACCCATTGTATACATGTCTCAGGCTCGATCACAACTCAAAGTATATAATATTTTGTAATCCACTTTGACCCACAACTAAGTCAAGATTACTGGCAATGGTGTCTAATAGTTCGTTCCAATAATATATATAGAAGAAGTCAAAATGATATGTCAAAACTTTGTATACGAGTCCACGGTGATCAAGTCATATATATATGGTGCCTTATGATCTTTATTAAGACTATAATATATTGTCGTAGAACTTAATCACGACTATTATAAATTGTATTTCAATAAGTTTGGGAAAAAGACATGTATAAATACATGTAGGATACAAGGTAAGTTAGCTAGGATAAGGTTAGCATCCATTTTTATAAATCATGTCCGTAGCTAAAAATTAAGAAAAATATCCAATTTTGTTTTACCCATAATTTCTTCGTTACAAATCCGTTTTGAGTGATTCGAGTTGCCATGGTTTTGTATCAAACTCAACATTATTAATCTTAACATAAAAAATATAGGTTTATAGTCAAAAATACAGCTTAGGTGTCAAATAAGAGAAGATAGTCATATCCGTCGTAAGAACGACATCTTGATGACCCTTTTTGAAAAACATACTTCCACTTTGAGTTTAACCATGGATTTTGAATATATTTCATATCCTTATAAAATAAGATTTTTCACCAAAGGAAATCTTTTAATTCAAAGTTTAAGATAGGTTTTTAAAATTAAACCCAAAACAGCCCCCGTTCGACTAAGACGGCGTATATTCGATTTTAAGGTGTTCTTCGTGTTTACAAGTTTTATATCCTTATGTTAGCTTGACATACTATCATAATACATGTATTGAAGTGTTTTAAAAGTCAAGTTAGAAGGATTAAGTTTATTTGCAAACAAGTTTAGAAATAATCTAAACTATGTTCTTGTTGTTATCAGTTATAACTCAAAATAAGATAGCTATATGAATACGAATCAAATAAGATTATGAATAAGGTTACTACCTCAAATCAAATGAGTAAAGTTGCTGGAGAAATAAGGAGAATATCTTGTGTTCAAAGATACCCTTGATGGCTTGGAATTCTTGAAGTGTTCTTGATCAAGCTTTGTTATGATGATTATAACTTGGATTATGAGACCAATACTTGCTGAATTGAATGGAGGTTTGAGAGAGTGTTTGAGTATGTGTTTAGAGAGTAAAATGATGTAGTTAATTGGAATGAAATGGATGGTTATTTATCCTACATGTTGGCATCAAAATGGGGACAACAACATGGCTCCATGGTTTGTAATTTTATGCATTTAGTCATTCTAGTTTCCAAGCCATGGTTCTCACAAGTCTACATCATGTTTATACATGTCTCACAACTGATTGAGGGCTACTAAGATCAATGATTTGGTATGTATATACCTATAGTAAATACGTATAGAAGCTGGGTATTATACGGGTATAAATACCGTATGAATACGAATAGGATTCTTGATAAAATTGAATGAGAAAATGAGTATAGCTATCTTTATTGAGTATAAATAAATTGATATATATTATTAAGTCTTTCAAAAGTGTATTAATACATATTAATACAATACATATACATACATTTTAATTTAGAAGTTATTACAACGTTAATCGTTATATATATGTATATAGTCTTTAAGTTAGTAATCTCATTTTATGTATATAACCAATTGTTATTATATATAATGATATACTTAAATATCATTTTAACAAATCATAAGTATATATATATCCATATATACATCATTATATAATTATTTCAAATTATGATGTTCGTGAATCGTCAGACAGACTGGGTGGTCAAACATTTGCATGAAATCCATTCCAAATATATATATCTTGACAAGTTTGATTGCTTAACATGTTGGAAATATTTAATTATGTAAATATTAATCTTCAATATATTAGCGGAAAAATCCTGGTCGTTACAGTGCAATAGTTGGGGCTGATCCCTTTGATGTCGAAGATCTTCCAAGCAATTGCCTTCTTATGTGATTTCAAAACTTGAATCAATTTTGCCTTTTCTTGTGGCGTGAGGTCTTTCGAGATGATTACAGGGAGTTGCGATTCTCCTTCTAAGAATGCATACTCCAGATTGTCGGGTAACTTCTTCAATTCTAGTTCCAGAGGTTCCTCGATAGATGGCTTCATCCTAGCTATTTCTTTTCGGTCTAACGAGTCATACGTCTCCTGGAATTCTGATTCTTCAGTAGGAGTCACTGATGCTATCTGTTCTTCATTTCTGGAAATCGTCCTTCTTAATGCTTCCTCTTCAGAAACGTCTTCTTTAGTTTCGAAGGTTGGTTTGGGAAACTCCTCACAGTCCTCACTTGACTGGGGTTCCTGATATATCGAAATGAAATCCGTTTCTTCATTCGGTCTTCTCCTTAATAGAGGTAAAGGAATGCCTTGTCCTAGCGGTGCTATTTGAATAGTCTTGCCAAAGAAGTTACTTTCAGAGAGGGGAGATATGTGTTGACTAAGGTTTATGGCTGAATGGTTGTCGAGATTTCCTTTAGGAGGTGTAAAGAACAGATCCATAGAAATTTGATCTTGACTACATATAGCCATAGTCTCTTCCAGGTATTCGTTGACGAGTTCTTGAAAAGGATCAGAGAGATTCACATCTTCTTCCTTAGGGTGGTTCATGAGGCGATCAACATTGAATGTGGTTTCTTCTCCTCCAACCCTTAACTTTAATGATTTCTCGAACATCAATTACGGCCTTGGCAATATTCAGGATTGGTCTGCCAAGAATGAGTGGGACCTTCGTGTCTTCCTCAATATCCATAATGACGAAATCAACGGGAAACACGAACTTATCCACTCTAACTAGGACATCTTCAGCTATTCCCCGAGGAATCTTTACTGATCTGTCTGTGAGTTGGATAGTCATTCTGGTGGGCCTTAATTCATTAATCCTAGTTTTTTGAATAACGAATAGGGCATTAGGTTTACACTGGCTCCTAAGTCTGCTAACGCATTGCTAATTTGGACATCTTGCAGGTAGCAAGGTACCATAAATCTTCCTGTATCTCCTAACTTAGGCGGAATTCCATGTTGTAACACTAACGAGCATTCTTCACTTAAGGGCAAGCTAACTATCTCTCTTAATCTCTCTTTGTTTGACAGCAGTTCTTTGAAAAATTTAGCGCAGTTTGGCATCTCTACTAAAGAATCTACTAGTCGTACATTCAAATGCAAATTCTTAATAATATCCCAATACTTAGCGAATTGCGCTTCTTGTTTTTCCTTCCTAAGCCTACCTGGGAAAGGTATGTGGGAGCGCGGAATAATTTCCGGGACCTTAGGAGAGATAGGTTTCGGTGGATTGACAGCTTGGTCAATTTACACAGGTTCCTTATCGGAAAAATCTTGTTTGGGTATATTGACAGTTGTTTCCTTCCCTCTTCTAGTAATTACTAGGGCATCAAACTCACTACACTCTAATTCAACTTTAATGGTTAATCGTTTAAGCGTAAGCTGAAAATTAGTGATTAGTTCTTCAAAAGTCTTTATCAAAGTGTCGAACTTATTCTGGCATTCTATGGCTTGAAGGTTTATCGTGTATTGCTTTTTCATAAATTCAACTAAAATTTCCTTAGAGTGGAGAGTAGGTTTGTGCAACGGGAAGATTATATTATGATCCGAGCTATTTTATTGTTTGTGTGCCCATCTAGGGTAAAGATACCTTAGATTAGTTCTAGTAGCATCGAAGTTTCTAGGAATTGGTAAATTTTGAAGAGAGGGTGAGATCTTGTAACCTGGTTTCCAGCATTTTTACCGTATGAGCGAAGATGTCATCCTTCTCAGCAGGTTTATTGTTCCAATCTTCCTGTTGTGCAGCTATTGTGTCCAAGAGATTCCATGCTTCGTCTGCTATTCGGGACATGAAATTGCCTTGCGAGGCCATGTCTAGGAGAGACTTATCATCCTTGGTCAAACCATTGTAAAGCGTACAGATTATGTCTACTCGACTTAACGAATGATTCGGACATCTTTTAAGCATCATCTTTACTCTATTCCATGCTAGACACAATAACTCATTTTCTTTTTGAGAAAAGTTTGTGATGTCATTTCTTAAATAGGTTTGCAAGGAGGGTGAATAAAATTTGTTTAGAAATTTAGTGGCTAAATCCTCCCATGTATGGATTGAATTCGGGTTAAGTTCGTCAAACCATGCTGAAGCTTGTACAGAAAGTGAATATTGAAAAAGATGAAGTTTTAAAATGTTTTTCTCCTTTTCGTCCTTCTTAAAAGAGTCAATCAAACTGATAAATTTATTTATATGAAAGTTTGGACCGTCAGTTGGTAATCCTTGAAATTTACAGATCATACTGACTAGTTTAATCATGTGTGAACTAATTTCAGGAATTCCTTCGGTTCCTAAGGTGATTGGTCCTCCTCTTTTCTCTAAACATGACTTATGCATAGAAGCAAGGGTGTTTTGTTGTTCCAATTTTTTTTAGATTTTCTGTTTAAAAGACTTAAAAGTAACTTTTAGAAAATAGTAATTGACTAAAAGGATCGATAATATAATAAAAACAATTATTCTTGAAATTCGGTCGCTAACCAGATTGAATATCTTAACTGATAGGACTTCTCACAGATTACTTGTATCGAGGTGGCCAGGCCGACTACGGAGAGTCAGGATCCTTTTGGTTCCAATATAATTGGAGACTGTTCGGAAAATCCAACAACCAAGTCCGTGTATAATTGTCTTTCTTAGACACCACCAAACAATACTTTGTCTGTTTAAAATCTTTCTCGATCAAAATATTCGATCCCCGACAGCGGCGCCAAGAAGAACAGTGATATGCTACTAACGGACGGTCCTATTCGTGCGGTGTCGTTAGGCCGCATGACATCTGATTCAGTTGATCAAGGTAGCACACAGTGGTTTTGTTTATTTATATTGTGCGGGGCCTAAATTTACTTTTACTTTCTAAGGTGTAGAAGGTGTAAGTTAACCTAGTGTCGTATTTTTATGCTGATTAACGAATTAAAGATCAAGTGGATAATTGTCTTTTAGTTAAATTACCTGGATAAAAGATAGTAGTTGATTTTAGCTAAAGGTCCTAAATGCAGAAAAATAAATAAAGTGGAAGGATATCCGGAGTATGCAGATAAGGGAAATGTTGACCAAGATATCAGTATTGGGTTAGGGAAAGGTAATTATGCTTATGTTAAGACTATTCTTGGAATGATGTAGATATGGTTGGATGAGCCAATTACACAGACCTACTTGTCTCTGAACTCTCGAAGTTCTCTTTGAGTAGTGAGAAGTATGTCACTTGGTCGTATAATTGAAAGGTAACAATACCTCGGAGGTTATCTTCAGTAAAGTACTAGGTTGGTTAGTGAGTTAAGCTCTAATCCTAACCCTCGTTATCAGTTTAGGTAACTGAATAACAACGTGCCGTGTTAGATTGAACACTGATCACAAACGGAAGGAATCCGTCGGTTTAAGTTGGCAAAACCTTAAATGAAAACTAACAACCATTCCATCATACTAATGAGATCACAACAATTCAAACATTATACAGCATCACAGTTAATATACTGATAGTAAAGCAGATAGAAACCTAATGAATACATAAACAGTTGATATGACTAAGACCTAGGGCAACAATCAGACAATAACATGCAATAGGCTTGGATCAATCAGTAAAGGCACTAACTAGATCTTAACAGCTCCTAAGAGGTCTCTTCGGAACAGTCAATAGGCATACTAGGTCATTCATGTCTCAATTCCTAAGTTCCGTGTCCTAAAAGTGCATTAGATGCCTCTCGGGAACTCCGTCCATACCGAGTTCATAGAATCTTCAAATATAGTATAACCAGGGGTCTTAATCCTATGAAGTAGCTAATTTCATATAGGTGGACAAGTCCTGATCACAACCTAGGTTGGTTAATCCTTAAGATGCTAGCATACAAATCTATCAGACTTCCTAGTTCAGCATTATAACAGTATTCGTACTAAATTAACATAATTACGCTAACCCAAACTTCTATCATGGCAACATACAGATTTATTAAGCTATCATGGAAATATCGGAATGCATTATTAAACATAAAAAGTAAGAACGCATGTTTAATACAAAAGACAAGCATTTCGGATAAAAACCTGAAAAGGCCAGAGAAATCTGCCCGAGATCGTAGGGACTCGCCGGGATATCCTCCGAAAAATAAAAGGTAAGCTAACTACTACTAAAAACTAACTAAAAGCTTGAAAATATGAAATGAATTACAAATTGAGTGTGTGTTGGAATGGATAGAGAAAGACCTTTAAATAGACTCCATTTTTGCCTGCAAGCCGTTTGGCAGGCCGTATTTGGCAAGCCGTTTGCAAGGCAAGCCGTTTATCGAGCCCGTTTGCCTGACCATTTGGCAGGCCGTTTGCCATACTGGCAAGCCATTTGGCAAGCTGTATGGCAGGCCGTTTTTGGGCCTGGTCAACCTTGATTCACTGGATCGTAACTTGATTTCTTGTCTTTCACCGTTTTCGCTCTAGAATCTTTGTTTTAGCTCCGTTTTACTTGATTCTTTTTGCATCGCCTTCGTAATTACTTAATCTACAAAATCAACCAAAAAAGCGATAATTTTTCCGACAAAGTTTAAATCTTTATTGTTCTACGGCTTAATTTAGGGATAAAAATGTGACTTTTTGCCCGATATCAGACTACAACTTGAACAATTTCACAAGCAAAATCTTCAATCAAACATATCCAAACCCAATTTCGTTAACTTTGACTTTGACTTTGAAGACTAGATCAATTTTGCATCTACTTTGTATGTCTTCAAGCCAAAACAATCACAAACAATAAAACTTCACTAAATTCAACTTCACTAACAACCAAGGACTTGGCTTCAAGAACCCAAAGTTTTCCAAATGGCGGGACTCAAGATATAATATGCCAAGTCACTTGTTGTCTCCATAAACGTCAACACTCAACACTCCACTCTTGAAGATCATCCTCAAAAACATCAAACATTCAAGCCTAAACTACCCTTTTCACATCTCCACAATCAAATACTAAAAAAAAAAACACAAACATGCATCCTAGAAAAGCTTAAGATCAACAATATCCATAAAAGCATCACATTTGAATCAAATCAAGCATAAGTTAAGTTCTTTAGTGCAAACCTTTCTAGGAGCATTTTCACAACCTCTAGCCAAACTCCTTCACTACCACCATCATCCTCTCCTCATCATCATTAAATCAAGAAATTGCCCACAAGCTTCACAATCGGTGTAATGGAGCGCCAAATTACATGAGTCACCCAAGAGTTTAGCCTTAATGAAGACAAGGCTTTTTAGAAAACTATTTTTGTTTTTAGAAAGGGAAAACGAGTCAAGTTGTGAAACAAGAAAAGTTTTCCGCAGAATTTGGTTTAAAAGCGTTGTGCATCCAAAGCCATACCGGTTTTGGGACAACCGCACGGATAGTTATTGCCTCGGTATATCACAAATGTGAACTACCTCCTTGTATTGAAGGTGATGAGACAATAACTATCTTGGGCTCAAAAGGTTGTGTGCAAACAAGCCATTTCGATGGTGGGATGACTGCACAGGTAGCTACTTCCCCGGTAAACATACTATTCGGTTTCAATAGTGATGGGAAAGTAACTACCTTTGGTATGAGTGGTTCGGTGGGTCTATTGCACGATACTTGAAAGACTTTACTTTTAAGCATAGGTCTTTTGGATCTCAACTTAACTTGAAAGACTTTACTTCCAAGTTTGGAAAATGTGACTTCCCAAAAAGATATAGGAGGACTCGATTCTCCTGAAAGTGTTTAAACATTTGGCTACTTCCCACATAACAAGCTTTTATGCTTATGTTGAGAAAGGGTAGGAAGTAGATATTACCCCTCCATAAATTGATAGAACAAGGGTGCTATAGCTTTTGGCTATGGCGTGTGGTGTCTAAGCAACACTAGCACGAAGCCATTGCTCCTAAAAAAGATATCACTTTGTGAAGCTCGATGGCTCCTCTTCCCTCGGTATGACACATCGGTGTGAAACATCGTGAAATGATGAATCAACCAATGTTAATATGAAATGGTGTGGATTAGGAAATCTCCCATACCAAGTAAAGCGACATTCGGAAGACTTGACTTCCTTAAAATGGATAGAATTGACTCATCCAGAAGTGTTGAAGCTTGAGGCTTTAAACACTTGGGTTTTTGAAACAAACATGGAAGACTTTACTTCCTCCACACTTGAATGGAACTTTAACCATTCAACGGAACTCAGATGTTCATGGAAGACTCTACAGAGGAACTGGATATCCTGTTTGATAGTCTTTATTCTCCTCAATGGAACTCAGATGTTCATGCTGTACCGGAAACACCAACGTAATCAATTACTGTGGAGACACAACTAAGTCTCTATGATGAAGATACTGAAATGTCCCGTTCTTATTGATTAAAAACGTTCCATATTAATTGATTTCGTTGCGAGGTTTTGACCTCTATATGAGACGTTTTTCAAAGACTGCATTCATTTTAAAACAAACCATAACCTTTATTTCATAAATAAATGTTTAAAAAGCTTTACGTAGATTATCAAATAATGATAATCTAAAATATCCTGTTTACACACGACCATTACATAATGGTTTACAATACAAATATGTTACATCGAAATCAGTTTCTTGAATGCAGTTTTTACACAATATCATACAAACATGGACTCCAAATCTTGTCCTTATTTTAGTATGCAACAGCGGAAGCTCTTAGTATTCACCTGAGAATAAACATGCTTTAAACGTCAACAAAAAATGTTGGTGAGTTATAGGTTTAACCTATATATATCAAATCGTAACAATAGACCACAAGATTTCATATTTCAATACACATCCCATACATAGAGATAAAAATCATTCATATGGTGAACACCTGGTAACCGACATTAACTAGATGCATATATAAGAATATCCCCATCATTCTGGGACACCCTTCGGATATGATATAAATTTCGTAGTACTAAAGCATCCGGTACTTTGGATGGGGTTTATTAGGCCCAATAGATCTATCTTTAGGATTCGCGTCAATTAGGGTGTCTGTTCCCTAATTCTTAGATTACCAGACTTAATAAAAAGGGGCATATTCGATTTCGATAATTCAACCATAGAATGTAGTTTCACGTACTTGTGTCTATTTTGTAAATCATTTATAAAACCTGCATGTATTCTCATCCCAAAAATATTAGATTTTAAAAGTGGGACTATAACTCACTTTCACAAATTTTTACTTCGTCGGGAAGTAAGACTTGGCCACTGGTTGATTCACGAACCTATAACAATATATACATATATATCAAAGTATGTTCAAAATATATTTACAATACTTTTAATACATTTTGATGTTTTAATTTTATTAAGTCAGCTGTCCTCGTTAGTAACCTACAACTAGTTGTCCACAGTTAGATGTACAGAAATAAATTGATAAATATTATCTTGAATCAATCCACGACCCAGTGTATACATATCTCAGTATTGATCACAACTCAAACTATATATATATTTTGGAATCAACCTCAACCCTGTATAGCTAACTCCAATATTCACATATAGAGTGTCTATGGTTGTTCCGCAATATATATATAGATGGGTCGACATGATAGGTCGAAACATTGTATACGTGTCTATGGTATCTCAAGATTACATAATATACAATATAAGTTGATTAGGTTATGGTTGGAATAGATTTATTACTAACTTTCACATAGGTAAAATGAGTAGTTTTTATCAATCTTGTTTTACTCGCCATTTCTTCGTTTCTAATCCGTTTTGAGTGATTCCAGTGGCCACGATTTCGTATTGAACTTAAATTTATGAATCTAAATAGAAAAAGTATAAGTTTATAGTCAGAAATATAAATTACAAGTCATTTTTGAAAGAGGTAGTCATTTCCGTCGAAAGAACGACATCTTGATGACTATTTTGAAAAACATACTTTCACTTTGAGTTTAACCATGATTTTTGGATATAATTTCATGTTCATAAGAAAAATCATTTTTCCAGAAGTATAGCTTTTAAATCAAATTTCTTATTAGATTTTAATTATCCCAACCAAAACAGCCCCCGGTTTTACTACGACGGCGTATATCCAGTTTTATGGTGTTTATCGTGTTTTCGGGTTTTAAATCATTAAGTTAGCATATCATATAGATATAGAACATGTGTTTAGTTGATTTTAAAAGTCTAGTTAGAAGGATTAACTTTATTTGCGAACAAGTTTAGAATTAACTAAACTATGTTCTAGTGATTACAAGTTTATAACGTTGAATAAGACAGCTTTTTATGTATAAATCGAATGATGTTATGAACATCATTACTACCTCAAGTTCCTTGGATAAACCTACTGGAAATGAGGAAAATGGATCTAGCTTCAAAGGATCCTTGGATGGCTTGAAAGTTCTTGAAGCAGAATCATGACACGAAAACAATTTCAAGTAAGATTTCCACTCGAAATAAGATTGTTATAGTTATAGAAATTGAATTAAAGTTTGAATATGATTATTACCTTGTATTAGAAAGATAACCTACTGTAAGTAACAAAAGTTTCTTGATCTTGGATGATTACTTGGAATGGATTTAGAAAACTTGGAAGTAAACTTGCAATCTTGGAAGTATTCTTGATTTTATGAAACTAGAACTTTTGGTATGAAGAACACTTAGAACTTGAAGATAGAACTTGAGAGAGATCAATTAGATGAAGAAAATTGAAGAATGAAAGTGTTTGTAGGTATTTTTGGTCGTTGGTGTATGGATTAGATATAAAGGATATGTAATTTTGTTTTCATGTAAATAAGTCATGAATGATTACTCATATTTTTGTAATTTTATGAGACATTTCATGTTAGTTGCCAAATGATGGTTTCCACATGTGTTAGGTGACTCACATGGGCTGCTAAGAGCTGATCATTGGAGTGTATATACCAATAGTACATACATCTAAAAGTTGTGTATTGTACGAGTACGAATACGGGTGCATACGAGTAGAATTGTTGATGAAACTGAACGAGGATGTAATTGTAAGCATTTTTGTTAAGTAGAAGTATTTTGATAAGTGTCTTGAAGTCTTTCAAAAGTGTATGAATACATATTAAAACAATACATGTATATACATTTTAACTGAGTCGTTAAGTCATCGTTAGTCGTTACATGTAAGTGTTGTTTTGAAACCTTTAGGTTAACGATCTTGTTAAGTGTTGTTAACCCAATGTTTATAATATCAAATGAGATTTTAAATTATTATATTATCATGATATTATGATGTATAAATATCTCTTAATATGATATATATACATTAAATGTCGTTACAACGATAATCGTTACATATATGTCTCGTTTCAAAATCATTAAGTTAGTAGTCTTGTTTTTACATATGTAGTTCATTGTTAATATACTTAATGATATGTTTACTTATCATAATATCATGTTAACTATATATATATATATATATATATATATATATATATATATATATATATATATATATATATATATATATATATATATATATATATATATATATATATATATATATATATATATATATATATATATATATATATATCCATATATATGTCATCATATAGTTTTTACAAGTTTTAACGTTCGTGAATCACCGGTCAACTTGGGTGGTCAATTGTCTATATGAAACCTATTTCAATTAATCAAGTCTTAACAAGTTTGATTGCTTAACATGTTGGAAACACTTAATCATGTAAATAACAATTTCATTTAATATATATATAAACATGGAAAAGTTCGGGTCACTACAGATACAACACCAACTGATTCACCTGTTTCTTCTTCATCCTCCCTCCCACCTCCTAATGATACTCTTGAACCAATTCAAGATACATCACTTGATACAATTCCAGTTGTTTCTCCAGAAACTCAAACTAACCCATTAGACGCTGTTACATTAGAACAAGAGGATCATGGCTCGACGTCAACAACAGTTGATGTTTCAATGGATACCACTGATGTAGGATCTCTTCCACATACCAACCGATGGACTAAAAGTCATCCGATTGATCTTATTATTGGTGAAGCTACTGCTCCAGTGTCAACTCGAAGGGCTACTCGGAATATGTGTTTATATACTGCCTTTCTTAGTAAGATTGAACCAACTTCGATTGCTCAAGCTTTACTTGATCCAAAATGGGTGATAGCAATGCAAGAAGTTATAGGTCAATTTGAACGTTTGAAGGTGTGGCGATTAGTTCAGAGACCAGCAGGTCAACGACCAATCGGGGTTAAGTGGATTTTTAAGAACAAGAAGGATTCTGATGGGGTTATGGTTAGAAATAAGGCACGTCTTGTAGCCAAGGGATATCGACAACAAGAGTGTATTGATTATGATGCGACATTTGCTCCGGTGCAAGGATTGAGGCTATTCGTCTGTTTCTTGCTCATGCTTCTTATATGAAGTTCACGGTGTTTCAAATGGATGTCAAAATAGCTTTTCTGAATGGTAATCTTCAAGAGGAAGTTTACGTTGATCAACCAGAAGGCTTTGTCGATCCTATTCATCTGAACCACGTCTACTATTTGGAGAAAGCTTTGTAAGCTCTAAAGCAAGCACCGCGCGCATGGTATGAGTCCTTGACAAAGTATTTGCTGGAAAATGGCTTCTCTCGTGGAACGATTGATACAACGCTATTCATCCGTAAAAACCACGCTCACATTCTCTTGGTTCAAATTTACGTTGATGATATTATTTTTGGTTCCACGTCCCCAGCCTTATGCAAAGAATTTGGTGACCTTATGGCCAACAAAGTCGAAATGAGCATGCTTGACCAGCTCAATTTCTTCTTGGGTTACAAGTCAAACAATTACCAAATGGCATTTCTATCAGTCAAACAAAATACATTAACAACATGCTAAAATGTTTTAAAATGACTGATTTGAGAACAATGTCAACCTCAATGAGGACTTTGTTAAACGCTGATGAAAGTGGGGAACCCTTTGATATAACGCTTTATCGAAGTATGGTTGGCTCTTTAATGTATTTGATTGCAAGTAGACTAGACATTACACTTGCTGTAACTGTCTGTGCCCGCTTTCAATTAACCCTAAGAAATCACACTCCAAAGCGGTGGTTAGTATTTTTCAATACCTAAAAGGTACTCCTAACTTTGGAATCGTTTCCTCATGGATCTGATTTCACTCTCACCACTTATACGGATGCAGATCATGGTGGTTGCTATGTTGAAAGGAAAAGCACATCTGGATCAATTCAGATGTTGGGGAATAGGTTAGTTGGTTAGTCATCCAAGAAACAAAATTGTGTTTCATTGTCAATAGCTGAGTCTGAGTATATTGCTGCAGCTCACTGTTGTTCTCAAGTTTTATGGATGCAAACTCAATTATTGGATTATGGCTTTAAGATTACTAAGACCCTAATTACTGTGATTCATAAAGTGCAATTGAAATTACTAGCAACCAGGTCCAACATTCTAAAGCTAAACACATAGATATTCGTTATTACTTTATCAAGGACCATGTAGAAAAGGAAGATGTAGAATTATATTTCGTGTCTACAAAGGTACAATTGAAATGTCACGTTCATATTGATTATAAACATTCCATATTAATTGATTTCATTGCGAGGTTTCGACCTCTATATGAGACGTTTTTCGAAGACTGCATTCATTTTTAAAACAACCATATCCTTTATTTTATCGATAAAGGTTTAAAAAAAAACATTACGTAGATTATCAAATAATAATAATCTAAAATATACCGTTTACACACAACCATTACATAATGGTTTACAATAAGAATATATTACATCAAAAATAAGTTTCTTGAATGCAGTTTTTACACAATATCATACAAGCATGGACTCCAAATCTTGTCCTTATTTGTATGCAACAGCGGAAGCTCTTAATAATCACCAGAGAATAAACATTCTTAAAACGTGTACATATATATCAAAGTATGATCGAAATATATTCACAACATTTTTTATTACGTTTTTATGATTTAAGTTTGTTAAGTTAGCAGTCCTCGTTAGTAACCTACAACTAGTTGTTCACAGTAAGATGTACAGAAATAAATCAATATATATTATCTTGAATCAATCCATGACCCAGTGTATACACGTCTCGGACTAGATCACAACTCAGAGTATATATATTTTTGGAATCAACCTCAACCCTGTATAGCTAACTCAAACATTACTGCATATAGAGTGTCTATGGTTGTTCCAAATCATATATATAAATGGGTCGATATGATATGTCAAAACATTGTATACGTGTCTATGGTATCCCAAGATTACATAATATGTATAATACAATATAAATTAGTTAGGATATGTTTAGTCTAGATTTGTTACAAAATTTTCGTAGCTAAAACTAGCAAGTTTATCCAATTTTGTTTTACCCGTCATTTCTTCGTTTCAAATCCGTTTTGAGTGATTCAAGTTGCTATGGTTTCATAATGAACTAAAATTTATGAAACTAAACAGAAAAAGTATAAGTTTATAATCGGAAATACAGGTTACAAGTCATTTTTTAAAGAGGTAGTCATTTCCGTCGAAAAAACGACATCTTGATGACCATTTTGAAAAACATACTTCCACTTTGTGTTTAACCATGATTTTTGGATATAGTATCATGTTCATATGTAATATCATTTATCCAGAAAACAAACTTCCAATTCAAAGATTAAGATACTTTTTATTTTTTTAACCCAAAACAGCCCCCGATTTCACTACGACGGCGTATGTCCGGTTTTACGGTGTTCTTCGTGTTTCCAGGTTTTAAATCATTAAGTTAGCATATCATATAGATATATAATATGTGTTTAGTTGATTTTAAAAGTCAAGTTATAAGGATTAACTTTATTTGCGAACAAGTTTAGAATTAACTAAACTATGTTCTAGTGATTACAAGTTCAAATCTTCGAATAAGATAGCTTTATATGTATGAATCGAATGATGTTATGAACATCATTACTACCTTAAGTTTAGTTGGTAAACCTGTTGGAAGTGACAAGAAATGATCTAGCTTCAAAAGATTCTTGGATGGCTTGAAAGTTCTTGAAGTAGAATCATGACACGAAAACAAGTTCAAGTAAGATGTCTGCTCGAATTAAGATTGTTATAGTTATAGAAATTAAATCAAAGTTTGAATATGAGTATTACCTTGAATTAGAGAGATAACCTACTGTAAGTAACAAAGGTTTCTTGATCTTGGATGATTACTTGGAATGGATTAGAAAGCTTGGAAGTAATCTTGCAAACTTGAAAGTGTTCTTGGTTTTATGAAACTAGAACTTATAGAATATATGAAGAACACTTAGAGCTTGAAGATAGAACTTGAGAGAGATCAATTAGATGAAGAAAATTGAAGAATGAAAGTGTTTGTAGGTGTTTTTGATCGTTGGTATATGGACTAGATACAAAGGATGTGTAAGTTTGTTTTCATGTAAATAATTCATGAATGATTTATAGTATTTTTTGTAATTTTGTGAGATATTTCATGCTAGTTGCCAAATAATGGTTCCCACATGTTTAATGACTCACATGGGCTGCTAAGGAGCTGATCATTGAAGTGTATATACTAATAGTATATACATCTTGAAGCTGTGTATTGTACGAGTACGAATACGGGTGCATACGAGTAGAAATGTTGATGAAAATGAATGAGGATGTAATTGTAAGCATTTTTGTTAAGTAGAAGTACTTTGATATGTGTCTTGAAGTCTTTCAAAAGTGTACTAATACATCTAAATACACTACATGTTGAAATTCTTAAGTTAGTAGTCTTGTTTTACATATGTAGTTCATTGTTAATATACTTAATGATATATATAATTATCATTTTATCATGTTAAATATAGTGTAACAATATCTTAATATGATACATATGTATTTAGTAAGACGTTGTTATAACGATAATCGTTATATATATCGTTTCGAGTTTCTTAACTTAGTAGTCTCATTTTTATGTATATAACTCATTGTTAATATACCTAGTGATATACTTACTTATCATAATATCATATATATATATATATATATATATATATATATATATATATATATATATATATATATATATATATATATATCCATATATATCATCATATAGTTTTTACAAGTTTTAACGTTCGTGAATCGCCGGTCAACTTGGGTGGTCAATTGTCTACATGACACTCATTTCAAATAATCAAGTCTTAACAAGTTTGATTGTTTAACATGTTGGAAACATTTAATCATGTAAATATCAATTTCATTTAATATATATAAACATGGAAAAGTTCGGGTTACTACAGTACCTACCCGTTAAATAAATTTCGTCCCGAAATTTTAAGCTGTAGAAGGTGTTGACGAATCTTCTGGAAATAGGTGCGGGTATTTCTTCTTCATTTGATCTTCACGCTCCCAGGTGAACTCAGGTTCTCTACGAGCATTTCATCGGACCTTAACAATTGGTATCTTGTTTTTCTTAAGTCTTTTAACCTCACGATCCATTATTTCGACGGGTTCTTCAATAAATTGAAGTTTTTCGTTGATTTGGATTTCGTCTAATGGAATAGTGAGATCTTCTTTAGAAAAATATTTCTTCAAATTCGAGACGTGGAAAGTGTTATATACAGCCGCGAGTTTTTAAGGTAACTCAAGTTGGTAAGCTACTGGTCCGACACGATCTATAATCTTGAATGGTCCAATGTACCTTGGATTTAGTTTCCCCCGTTTACCAAATCGAACAACGCCTTTCCAAGGTGAAACCTTAAGCATGACCATCTCTCTAATCTCAAATTATATATCTTTTCTTTTACTGTCTGCGTAGCTCTTTTGTCGACTCTGGGCGGTTTTCAATCGTTGTTGAATTTGAATGATTTTCTCGGTAGTTTCTTGTATTATCTCCGGACCCGTAATCTGTCTATCCCCCACTTCACTCCAACAAATTGGAGACCTGCACTTTCTACCATAAAGTGCTTCAAACGGTGCCATCTCAATACTCGAAATGGTAACTGTTGTTGTAGAAAAATTCTGCTAACGGTAGGTGTCGATCCCAACTATTTTCGAAATCGATAACACATGCTCGTAGCATGTATTTAAGGGTCTGTATCGTCCTTTCACTTTGCCCATCAGTTTGTGGATGATAAGCAGTACTCATGTCTAGACGAGTCCCCAATGCTTGTTGCAGTGTCTGCCAAAAACTTGAAACAAATCTGCCATCCCTATCAGAGATAATAGAGATTGGTATTCCATGTCTAGAGACAACTTCCTTTATATATAATCACGCCAACTTTTCCATTTTATCATCTTCTCTCATTGAAAGAAAGTGTGCTGATTTGGTAAAACGATCGACTATTGCCCAAATAGTATCATAACCACTTGCAGTTCTTGGCAATTTAGTAATGAAATCCATGGTAATATTTTCCCATTTCCATTCTGGGATTTCAGGTTGTTGAAGTAGACCTGATGGTTTCTGATGTTCATCTTTGACCTTAGAACACGTCAAACATTCTCCTACATATCTCGCAATATCGGCTTTCATACCCGGCCACCAAAATTGTTTCTTGAGGTCCTTGTACATCTTTCCCGCTCTGGGATGTATTGAGTATTTGGTTTTATGTGCTTCCCCAAGTACCATTTTTCTCACATCTCCAAACTTTGGTACCCAAATTCTTTCGGCTCTATACCGGGTTCCGTCTTCTCGAATATTAAGGTGTTTCTCCGATCCTTTGGGTATTTCATTCTTCAAATTCCCTTCTTTTACGACACCCTGCTGCGCCTCCTTTATTTGAGTAGTAAGGTTAGTACGAATAATTATATTCATAGCTTTTACCCGCATAGGTTCTCTATCCTTTCTACTCAAAGTGTCTGCTACCACATTCGCCTTTCCCGGATGGTAACGAATCTCAAAATCGTAATCATTCAATAACTCAATCCACCTACGCTGCCTCATGTTTAGTTATTTCTGATTAAATATATGTTGGAGACTTTTGTGATCGGTATATATAATACTTTTGACTCCATATAAGTAGTGCCTCCAAGTCTTTAATACAAAAAAAACCGCGCCTAATTCTAAATCATGCGTCGTATAATTCTTCTCGTGAATCTTCAATTGTCTAGACGCATAAGCAATTACCTTCGTTCGTTGCATTAATACACAACTGAGACCTTGCTTTGAGGCATCACAATATATCACAAAATCATCATTCTCTTCAGGCAATGACAATATAGGTGCCGTAGTTAACTTTTTCTTCAACAATTGAAAAGCTTTTTCTTGTTCATCCTTCCATTCAAATTTCTTCCCTTTATGCGTTAATGCAGTCAATGGTTTTGCTATTTTGGAAAAATCTTGGATGAATCTTCTGTAGTAACCAGCTAATCCTAAAAATTGGCGTATGTGTTTCGGAGTTTTCGGGGTTTCCCATTTTTCAACGATTTCAATCTTTGCCGGATCCACCTTAATACCTTCTTTGTTCACTATGTGACCGAAGAATTGAACTTCTTCCAAACAAAATGCATTTGAAAACTTAGCGTACAGTTTTTATTTTCTCAACAACTCTAGCACTTTTCTCAAATGTTCTTCGTGCTCTTGATCATTCTTTGAGTAGATAAGTATGTCATCGATGAAAACAATGATAAACTTATCAAGATATTGTCCACACACTCAGTTCATAAGGTCCATGAACACAGTTGGTGCGTTAGTCAAACCAAATGGCATAACCATAAACTCATAATGGCCGTAACGCGTCTTAAAAGCTGTTTTCGGAATATCATCCTCCTTCACCCGCATTTGATGATATCCGGAACGTAAATCAATCTTCGAATAAACTGACGAACCTTGTAGTTAATCAAATAAGTCGTCGATTCTTGGTAGTGGGTAACGATTCTTGATGGTAAGTTTGTTCAACTCTCGGTAGTCGATACACAACCTGAATGTACCATCTTTCTTCTTGACAAACAAAACAGGAGCTCCCCATGGTGATGTGCTTGGTCGAATGAAACCACGCTCTAAGAGTTCTTGTAATTGGCTTTGGAGTTCCTTCATTTCGCTGGATGTGAGTCTGTATGGAGCATGAGCTATTGGTGCAGCTCCTGGTACGGGATCTATTTGAAATTCAACAGATCGGTGTGGAGGTAGTCCCGGTAATTCTTTCGGAAATACATCGGGAAATTCTTTTACGATGGGAACATCATTGATGTTCTTTTCTTCGGGTTTGACTTCTTTGATGTGTGCTAGAACGGTATAGCAACCTTTTCTTATTAGTTTTTGCGCCTTCAAATTACTAATAAGATTTAGCTTCGCGTTGCTCTTTTCTCCGTACACCATTAAGGGTTTTCCTTTTTCTCTTACAATGCGAATCGCATATTTGTAACATACGATTTCCGCTCTCTCCTTTTTCAACTAGTCCATGCCGATTATCACATCAAAACTCCCTAACTCTAATGGTATCAAATCAATCTTAAACGTTTTGCCAACCAGTTTAATTTCTCGATTCTGACATATCTTATCTGCTGTAATTAATTTACCGTTTGCTAATTCGAGTAAAAATTTATTATCCAAAGGCGTCAATGGACAACTTATTTTAGCACAGAAATCCTTACTCATATAGCTTCTATCCGCACCCGAATCAAATAAAACATAAGCAGATGTATTGTCAATAAGAAACGTACCAGTAACAAGCTCCGGGTCTTCCTGCGCTTCAACCGCATTAATGTTGAAGACTCTTCCTCGGCCTTGCCCATTATTATCCCCCTGATTTGGACACACATTTTTGTAATGGCCCTTCTTCCCGCATCCTAAACAGGTAATGTCAGCATAACTTGTTCCGACATTATTTGTTCCCTTAGCCATTGATCCGTAGATTTCGCACTTTGTCGCACCATGGCCCTTTCTTTTACACTTAGTACACACTACCGTACGGAGCCCAGTCGGATGGTATCCTTCACACCTCTGACATGGTTTCTGCCTCTTGTTGTTATTGTTGGGATTGTTGTTGTTGTGGTTGTTATTGTTGTTGAAACGGTTGTTGTAGTTGTTGCTGGGGTGGTTGTTGTTGTTGCGTTTTTTGTTGCGAAAATTGGTGCGATTGTAGTTGTGATTGTTGTCATGATTGTTAAAATTGTGACCCTTGTCACTGGTTTCTTTCCACTTTCTCTTGATTTGTTTCGTGTTGGCTTCTTCGGCCGCCTGCTCTTTAACTCTTTTCTCAATCTGATTTATGAGTTTATGAGCCATTCGACTCGCCTTTTGTATGGAGGCGGGCTCGTGTGAACTTATATCTTCTTGGATCCTTTCTGGTAACCCTTTTATAAATGTGTCGATTTTCTCCTCTTCATCTTCGAACGCTCTTGGCACAATAAACACAACTCCGTGAATCGTCGTTCGTATGTGGTAATGTCGAAACCTTGTGTTCGTAATCCTTTAAACTCTACTTTGAGCTTATTGACCTCCTTTCTGGGACGATACTGCTCAGTCATCAGATGTTTGAATGCTGACTACGGTAGTGCGTACGCAACATCTTGTCCCACTTGCTCTAGGTAGGTATTCCACCATGTTAACGTAGTACCTGTGAAGGTATGCGTAGCGTACTTTACTTTATCTTCTTTAGTACGGTTACTTATGGCAAACACCGATTCAACCTTTTCGGTCCACCGTTTCAATCCGATTGGACCCTCGGTTCCATCGAATTCCAAAGGTTTACAGGCAATGAATTCTTTGTAGAAGCATCCTACACGATTTCTTGTAGCGTTATTTGTATTGTTAGATTCAGAGTTATTGTTGTTGTTTTGCATTGCAGCCTATACCGCGGCTATGTTTACTGCAAGGAAAACACGGAAGTCTTCCTCACTCATGTTCAAATTCTGACGAGTCGTAGGTGCCATTTTCTTCAAAAATAGCTCAAAAGAATTAAGTTAATTATATAGAATATTAAGAGTAGTCAATAGTATTTCGTAGCATAATATGAACTCATTTATAAAAGCTTTTTCTTCGTATTAGCATTTTATAGTTTTAATTCGGGTAGTACCTACCCGTTAAGTTCATACTTAGTAGCTAATATACAATTCAGCTACTACAATTCTATATGAAAAACTGATTATAATAATATTTCGCGTTCAAACTTTTATACAATATTTTACAAACTTACAATACCGCTATTATACATATAGTATGAAATATAGCACACAATAACTTTGATACAAAACAGTTGTGACAACAATCCTAGTTAATACGCAAGTCGTTCAGCAAAGGCAATAAAAACACGTAATTCATAAGTCCAGAAACAAGTCATGCATTCTGGTTTTGCTAAGACTACTTCCCATCCTTGGTCTTGTGGAACATAACCGTTGTGGCCATTGACAAGACAGCATGTTGTAACGTCGTCAAAGGGACGAGGGTTTCGTAATGTCCAAAAGCACCGTAATAATCTAAAAACCTTGTTTCTCACCCCAACTACTGAATCCGTCACTTGTGGGAAGGTTTAATTTAAAAGTTGTAATCCGATGTTCTTTTTCTCACTTTGGTGAGAAGCGAACATTACTAACCCGTAAGCATAACATGCTTCTTTATGTTGCATGTTAGAAGCTCTTTCTAACTCATGAAGTCCTATGTTGGGATATGTTGAGTCAAAATAGGTTCTTAACCCGTAGCGTAAAATTGCATTTGGGTTCCCCGCATTTAACGCTTTAAAGAAAACACGGCGTAACTTACGGTGTCCCCAATGTGATATACCCCATCTTTCAAATGAAAGCCTTTTATAAACTAAGGCATACCAGGAACGTTCATCAAATGTTCTACACACTAATTTCGCCGTAAATAATTGAGCCGATGAATTCTGACCGACTTTAGACAAGATTTCATCAATCATGTCCCCGGGTAGATCTTCTAAAATTTTTGGTTGTCTATCCTTAACATCCATTTTTGTTTTAATATTGTAAAAATAGACGAGGGTTAGATTCGTAAAAGATAATTATCAAATAATACAAGCAATTTTCACATACAACAAGAAAAGTACAAGCACACTTATTTTACATATTTTACACCTCATGATTACAACTCTTTATTCCGACTCACTAGTTTCTTCCTCTTCGGACCTGTTTCGTTTTGCTAATTTTCTAGGGATATATGATGTTCCTCTAATATGAGCCGTTGTTTTCACAAATGGTTTAGAAAAACCTGGTGGCTTAGAGGTTCTCGGATTATTGTTACAACTTAAGAAATACGGGTATTGACGATACATATAAAGTTCATCGGGGTTGGAATTGGGTTTCTCTATTTTGATGCCCTTTCCCTTATTATTTTCTTTTGCCTTTTCAAATTGGGTCGAGGTAATTTCTATAACATTAACGGAATCCTCATCGGGATCCGATTCATCGGAAAATTGGTAATCTTCCCAATATTTTTCTTCCTCGGCGGAAACACCATTGACCATTTTTAACTTTGGTCTATTGTTTGAGGATTTTCTTTTATTTATCTGTTTTTCTATGGTTCCTAATATTTCCTCCTCTGGAACCTCTTCTTCCGATTCCTCTTCTTCCGGTTCCTCCTCTTCCGGTTCCTCCTCTTCGGGAATTTGTGAATCTTCCCAAACTATATTCGACTCTTCATTATTATTAGGTGAGTCAATGGGATTTGTACTAGAGGTAGACATCTAACACACAATATCAAACATGTTAAGAGATTAATATATCACATAATATTTACATGTTAACAATATATAGTTTCCAACAAAAATGTTAAGCAATCGTTTTTCAAGTAAACACGGTCAAAGTCCAGACTCACTAATGCATCCTAACAAACTCGATAAGACACACTAATGCAAATTTCTAGTTCTCTAAGACCAACGCTCGGATACCAACTGAAATGTCCCGTTCGTATTGATTATAAACGTTCCATATTAATTGATTTCATCGCGATGTTTCGACCTCTATATGAGATGTTTTTCAAAGACTGCATTCATTTTTAAAACAACCATAACCTTTATTTTATCGATAAAGGTTAAAAAAAACATTACGTAGATTATCCAATAATGATAATCTAAAATATACCGTTTACACACGACCATTACATAATGGTTTATAATAAGAATATATTACATTAAAAATAAGTTTCTTGAATGCAGTTTTTACACAATATCATACAAGCATGGACTCCAAATCTTGTCCTTATTTTAGTATGCAACAGCGGAAGTTCTTAATAATCACCTGAGAATAAACATGCTTAAAACGTCAACAAAAATGTTGGTGAGTTATAGGTTGATAATGCTAAAAATGAACATATATTTCATAGCATTATCCCTCAAGAAAGACAATCTTTTAGTTGCAATTGTTCTATTTACAAGTGATATTCGTTTAAATAATAAAAGGTGAAGACAAAAGACAGATTCGACGAATTGATGACGCAAACGACCAAAAAGCTCAAAAGTACAAAGTACAATCAAAGTGGTTCAAATTATTGATGAGAAACGTCTCGAAATTACAATAGTACAATACGCAAAACGCAAAGTACAAGATATTAAATTGTATGCAAGGACGTTCAAAAATCCGGAACCGGGACCAAAGTCAACTCTCAACGCTCGATGCAACGGACTAAAAATTACAAGTCAAATATGCACATAAATATAATATAATATTTAAATAATTCTTAAAATTATTTATATATTATATATATTTATATAAACCGTCGGCAGAATAGAAATAAACTCTTGTGAGCTGGAAAAAGGGGCCATGCGATCGCATGGCCTGGAAGCTATAATTCCATGCGATCGCATGGCTCCAATGGACAGGCCACATCTATAAATTTCGCGTGTTTTGGCTCAGTTTTATATATATTTTTCTCTTCCATCACTCAACGATATATATATATATATATATATATATATATATATATATATATATATATATATATATATATATATATATATATATATATATATTAGTTTTAATTTTAATTTTAATTCTAATAATAAGGGTATGTTAGCGAATGTTGTAAGGGTGTAAGTCGAAATTCTGTCCGTGTAACGCTACGCTATTATTAATCATTGTAAGTTATGTTCAACCTTTTTAAATTAATGTCTCGTAGCTAAGTTATTATTATGCTTATTTAATGCCGAAGTAATCGTGATGTTGGGCTAAATATTAAAATTGGGTAATTGGGCTTTGGACCATAATTGGGGTTTGGATAAAAGAACGACACTTGTAGAAATTAGACTATGGGCTATTAATGGGTTTTATATTAACTAAATGATACCTCGTTGATTTAATATATAGACTTATAATTTGACTTATTTATATATAACCACATACGCTTGACTGGGTACGGTGGGCGAGGAATCTATAAATACCAATAATTGTTCATTTTACCAGACACGGAACAGGATTAATAGTTAATAGACTTATTGAAACAGGGGTGGATTACATTCAAGGGTAATTGGTGTAATTGTTAACAAAGTAGTAAAACCTTGGACTACACGCAGTCGATAACCTGGTGTATTCATTAAACAAAGTATTAAGACATTGTTACAATTCGAATCCCCGATTAGTTGAAATATTTGACTTCCGGAATAAGAATAATTTGACGAAGACTTTCGCACTTTATGATTATGACTGATGGACTATTATGGACAAATCCGTAAGGACATATCAAATAATCCAGGACAAAGGACAATTAACCCATGGTAATAAAACTAAAATCAATACGTCAAACATCATGATTACGGAAGTTTAAATAAGCATAATTTATATATTTCATATTTAATTGCACTTTTAATTATCGCATTTTTATTTATTGTCATTTTATTTAATTGCATTTTTAATTATCGTACTCTTTAATTATCGCAATTTTATTTTATCGCACTTTTATCATCGTTATTTACTTTACGCTTTAAATTAAGTTATATTTATTTTGAATATTTTACATTAGGTTTTAACTGCGACTAAAGTTTTAAAAATCGACAAACCGGTCATTAAACGGTAAAAACCCTCTATTATAATAATAATTTTACTTATATATATTTTTGTATTTTTACAATTATAAGTTAAAAATATAGCGTTAAGCTTGGCTAAAGATCCCTGTGGAACGAACCGGACTTACTGAAAACTACACTACTGTACGATTAGGTACACTGCCTATAAGTGTTGTAGCAAGGTTTAGGTATATCCACTCTATAAATAAATAAATCACTTGTGTAAAATTGTATCGTATTTAATAGTATTTTGTAGCAAAAATATAACTATTTCCTAGTACGCCTCGCACACATCAAGTATTTTTGGCGCCGCTGCCGAGGACACTAAAACACCGGAAGCGCAACGCTATAAATAAAAAAAAATTATTAGAGTTTTATTAAGTTCTTTGTATAAAAAAATATACGTTTTAAATATTAAAAATTCAAAAATATAAAATACGAAAATAAAAAAATATCTATATATTTGTTGTTAAGAGTTGTTAAAAATTTATAAAAGTATTTTTATTTTAATTTTTAAAAAAATTAAATTTTTATTTAAGTTATTTATATTTTATAAATATTAAAACAGAAAACTAAAACAAAAAAAAAGTAAAAACAAGAGGCCCGGTACTGTAGCAGCCCAACTCTGGCCCAAAACCCTACTCCATGCGATCGCATGAACCCGAAGGCAAAAATCCATGCGATCGCATGACTGGTTCTGACACGCCACAGTTTGACTGATTACTGCAATAATTACGGAGTATATTATTATTATTATTATTAAAACCCTAATTAGGGTTTAATTTTAAATTAATTAGTTTTAGTTTTTAGTATTTAATTTGTATATTTAGTTTAATTAGTTTTATAAATATATAAAATTAATAGCTTTTATAAATAAATAATATAAAAATAATATTTTTATAAAATTGTACTTTTTTGCAACTTTAAGATTATTTTTTATATTTTGTATCTTTTTGTTTGTTTTAGCGTAATATTTATATTTTTCGCTCGTATTTAGTTTTAAGACATAGTTTTTGCCATAGTTATTTTTATTTCTAGATTTTTAGGCCTTACCGTAAAATCCCTTAAGTGCTTTTTCTTTAGACTAAGATTTAGGTGCTTTAGAATTTTGTGACGCCGTTTTTATATTTTAGTATCTTTTTTAAGTTATTGCCGTTTTGGATATAGAATTTATTTTAAGCTTTAATATTTTTAGACGCAACTTTTAATTCTTAGTTTTTAGTACATTTTTAAGTTTCGACGCGCTACTTTCTTATTTTTATTTTTCGACTCCTATTATTTTTTTCGACTTTTTATTTTTCGACGTTTTTCGACGCGCTCTTTTTCTTTCTTATTTTTCGCCGCTCTAGTTTTTAGGACTTAGAATTTTAATTTTCTATTTCTTCTCTAAAATTTCAATGAAAAATTATTTTAAGCGGTTAAATTGATAGACATCCAAATTTTCTGCTTCGTAGTAATAGTTGGATTTGTTAGTGGCTGAGTTGTGAGCTTCCGATTTAAAGGGTTCTGGCTCCCTGCTGCATCTATTGGCTATTCGAAACGTGGGCAAAAGCAGAAAAGTCTATTAATTTGATAGCTTATATAATTTTTATCTTTTATAACTAATAAGATATTCAGTGAATGCACCGAGCAAAACGTTCACCACCTTTTGTACGTTCACCACCTGTAACTCGATCAAGACATCTAGCCAATATTGTCGCCGTTGATTTTTCTTTAGAAACGTCATCCAGTCGACCAAGTACTTCAATTCAAATTTCCGATAATCCATTTTTTGAACCCGACCTCACAATTGAGAATCCGGAGGATATTCAAGAACAATTCAGAGATCCTGAACCATTAATCTTTCCTCCGGAACCACCAATCATTCAAACGAAGATTGTCGAGGAACAACCCATTAAATCAGAATACTCTAGTGATTCAGATTCAACAAATTCAATCATGAAAAATCTGGAACCTCTAAGTATGGAAGACCGAATGCGAGCTAAACGCACTGGCCAAGGTTACGCAATTACTCAACCTGACATAAATGCGCCAGATTATGAAATCAAGGGACAAATCCTACACATGGTAACTAATCAATGCCAATTTAGTGGTGCGCCGAAGGAAGATCCAAATGAACATCTTCGAACCTTTAATAGGATCTGTACACTATTTAAAATCCGAGAAGTAGAGGATGAACAGATATATCTCATGTTATTTCCATGGACTTTGAAGGGAGAAGCCAAAGATTGGTTAGAATCGTTACCTGAAGGGGCGATTGATACATGGGACGTTTTAGTTGAAAAATTTCTTAAACAATTCTTTCCGGCATCTAAAGCCATGAGACTTCAAGGAGAAATTATTACGTTCACACAAAAACCAAATGAAACTCTATATGAGGCGTGGACAAGATTTGGAAAGTTATTAAGAGGATGTCCGCAACATGGTTTAGACACTTGTCAAATAGTATAAATATTCTACCAAGGATGCGACATCACTACAAGGAAAGACATCGATATAGCAGCTGGTGGTTCCATTATGAAGAAAACCGCAACTGACGCTTACAAAATTATTGATAACACTGCTTCCCACTCACATGAGTGGCACCAAGAAAAAGATATCATTAGATCATCTAAAGCAGCTAGAGCCAATTCTAGCCATGACTTCGATTCCATTTCTACAAAGATAGATGCTGTCGAGAGACGAATGGAAAAGATGACTAAGGATATACACTCAATAAGAATTAGTTGTGAGCAGTGTGGAGGACCACATTTAACAAAATATTGTCTCAGTATTGAACTAACAATGGAACAAAGAGAGAATGTTTCATACATAAACCAAAGGCCTAGAAATAATTATCAGAATAATTATCAACCGCCAAGACCAATCTACAATCAAAATCAGAATTATAACCAAAATGTTCCATACAACAACCAACAAGGTCCTAGCAATCAACAAGTATCTAACAATACTTACAATCAGCAAAGACCTATTTTTCAAAATAAACCACCACAAACCAATGATAAAAAGCTAAATTTAGAAGATATGATGTCGAAGCTAGTTGATTCTCAAACGCAATTTTTCACATCTCAGAAACAAACCAATGAACAAAATGCTCAAGCATTTAGAAATCAACAAGCTTCTATTCAAAATCTTGAACAAGAAGTAAGCAACCTAGCAAGGTTGATAGGTGAAAGAAAATCAGGAAGTTTACCTAGTGATACAAATGCTAACCCCCGGAATGAAACAGCTAAAGCCATTACCACAAGAAGTGGTATTACACTTAAACCACCTGAAATGCCTGTAATTTCTGATGAAGCTATTCCTACTCCACAAGAACCACAATCTGAACAAGATAAGGAAAAAGTACCGGTAGTTAAAAAGGTTAATGAAGATAACACAGTTAAGGCTAAACCTTATGTTAAACCATACCAACCACCACTTCCTTACCCTAGTAAAATGAGAAAAGAGAGACTTGAAGCCGAGCAATCCAAATTCTTGGATATGTTTAAACAAATAAATGTCAATCTTCCTTTCATTGATGTGATTTCAGGAATGCCAAGATATGCTAAATTTCTAAAAGATCTAATCACAAATAGAAAGAAAATGGAAGAACTCTCGGCTGTTACTATGAATGCTAATTGTTCTGCAGTGCTTTTGAATAAGATACCAGAAAAATTATCAGATCCAGGAAGTTTCACAATTCCATGTTTTCTGGGCAGTCTTAGTTCAATAGAAGCATTGGCAGATTTAGGTGCTAGTATAAATTTAATGCCGTATTCACTATACGCTAAACTAGACCTTGGAGAATTAAAACCAACACGAATAAGCATACAACTAGCCGATCGATCAGTAAGATATCCTAGAGGGATAATGGAGAACATGCTAGTTAAAGTTGGTACTTTAGTATTTCCAGTAGATTTTGTTATTCTGGACATGGAAGAAGATTCTCGAGTTCCTCTCATATTAGGAAGACCATTATTAAACACAGCTAAAGCAATAATAGACGTGTTTGGTAAGAAACTGACCCTAAGTATAGAGGACGAGAGTGTTACCTTTTCTGTTGATAGAGCCATGCAACAACCGCAATCTGCAGATGATACATGTTATTATATTCAAACTATAGATTCACATGCAGAATTATTAGAAGAATTTCCAGAATTACAAGGAACAGGAGAATGTTCTTTAGGAGAAGGAACTGAACCAATTGATGAAACTGAAATGTTAGCTACACTTATGGCTAATGGATATGAACCAACAACAGAAGAAATTCAAATGCTAAAAGAAGAAGACAGATATCGATATAAATCATGGATAGAAGAACCACCGACATTAGAGTTAAAGCCACTTCCAAACCATTTGAAATATGCTTATTTACATGGTGAATCTGAATTACCTGTAATAATATCGTCTTCTCTTACTGAAAATGGAAAATCTCAACTCATTTCTGTGCTAAAAGCTCATAAACCCGCTATTGCATGGAAGATTCATGATATTAAAGGAATAAGTCCTTCGTATTGCACACATAAAATCCTTATGGAAGAAGGTCATAAAACATATGTACAACGCCAAAGAAGACTAAATCCTAATATGCAAGATATTGTTAAGAAAGTAATTATTAAACTGCTAGATGCAGGTTTAATTTATCCAATCTCTGATAATCCATGGGTAAGCCCAGTTCAATGCGTACCTAAGAAGGGTGGCATGACTGTCATCACAAATGAGAAAAATGAGCTTATTCCTACTATGACTGTAACAGGATGGCGTGTTTGTATTGATTATAGAAAATTAAATGACGCCACCAGAAAAGATCACTTTTCCTTACCTTTCATTTATCAAATGTTGGAAAGATTAGCCGGAAATAGTTACTATTGTTTTCTTGATGGTTTTTCCAGATATTTTAAAATTCCAATAGCACCCGAGGACCAAGAGAAAACCACATTCACGTGCCCTTATGGTACTTTTGCTTATAAATGCATGCCATTTGGACATTGCAACGCCCCTGCAACCTTTCAAAGGTGCATGATGGCGATTTTTCACGACATGATAGAAGAATGCATGAAACTTTTCATGGATGACTTTTCAGTCTTCGGTGATACATTTGAATCATGTCTAGTTAATCTTGAACGAATGCTTATTAGATGCGAACAATCAAATCTAGTACTTAATTGGGAAAAATGCCATTTCATGGTTAAAGAAGGCATCGTTCTCGATCATAAAATTTCAAAGGAAGGAATTGAAGTGGATAGAGCTAAAGTAGATGTAATTGCTAAACTTCCACATATCACCAATGTTAGAGGAGTTAGGAGTTTTCTAGGGCATGCCGGGTTTTACCGACGTTTCATAAAAGATTTTTCTAAAATTGCCACTCCTATGAATAAACTCCTAGAAAAGGATGCTCCATTCATCTTTTCGAATGAATGCATCAAATCTTTTAATATTCTTAAAGAAAAACTCACTAATGCGCCGATCATGATAACTCCAAATTGGAATCTACCATTTGACTTATGTGCAATGCAAGTGATTTTGCAATGGGAGCCGTTTTAGGACAAAGGATTGAAAAACGATTTCAACCTATTTATTACGCTAGTAAAACGTTACAAGGAGCACAAACGAATTACACAACTACTGAAAAAGAACTCCTTGTTATTGTTTTTGCTTTTGACAAATTTCGTTCATATCTCGTTCTAGCTAAAACGGTGGTCTATACCGACCATTCTGCTCTTAGATACCTATTTTTGAAACAATATGCCAAACCAAGATTAATCCGTTGGATCTTACTCTTACAAGAGTTCGATATTGAAATCCGAGATAAAAAGGGAGCAGAAAATCTTGCCGCTGATCATCTTTCTCGTCTTGAAAATCCTGAATTAGAAGTTCTAAATGAATCGACCATACAAGACAACTTTCCTGATGAATATCTATTGAAGATAGATTATAATGAAATTCAATGGTTTGCAGATTATGCAAACTACTTAGTATGTGGATTCCTTGAAAAAGGATTATCGTACCAAAAACGAAAGAAATTCTTTAGTGATATAAAACACTATTTCTGGGAAGATCCACATTTGTTTAAAAGCTAGTCAAATATTAAAGCATTGTCACACAGGACCAACAGGAGGGCATTATGGGCCTCAACCCACAGCAAGAAAAGTTTAAGATGCTGGATTCTATTGGCCTACAATTTTCAAAGACGCACACCTTCTTTGCAAATCCTGTGATGCTTGTCAAAGGGCGGGAAAAATAAGTCAACGTGATGAAATGCCACAAAATGTCATTCAAGTATGTGAAGTATTTGACATTTGGGGTATTGACTTTATGGGTCCATTTCTAAAATCTCAAAATAATCTCTACATTCTCGTTGCCATTGATTATGTATCTAAATGGGCGGAAGCACAAGCTCTCCCAACTAACGATGCACGAGTTGTAGTCAACTTCTTAAAACGTCTTTTTGCAAGGTTCGGAACACCGAAAGCTTTAATAAGTGATAGGGTACTCATTTTTGTAACAATCAACTTGAGAAAGTTCTCAAAAGATATGGAGTAACTCATAAAATCTCCACTGCTTATCATCCACAAACAAGTGGACAAGTTGAAAATACCAACCGAGCTTTAAAACGTATTCTAGAAAAAAACGTAGGATCAAATCCGAAGGAATGGTCCATGAAATTGGAGGATGCACTCTGGGCTTTTAGAACAGCCTACAAAACTCCATTTGGAACCACACCTTTTAAACTCGTTTACGGAAAGCATGTCATCTTCCAATAGAAATTGAACACAAGGCATTTTGGGCTTTGAAGACATATAATCTTGATTTACATGAAGCCGAACGTCTACGATTAAGTCAACTAAACGAATTAGAAGAATTAAGACTTGAAGCATACGAAAATTCGTTAATCTATAAGGAAAGAACGAAGAAATGGCATGATAAAAGAATCAGAAGTTCAAAAGAATTTAAAGAAGGAGACAGAGTTCTTCTTTTTAATTCAAGATTCAAGCTATTTCCTGGAAAATTGAAATCAAGATGGTCTGGACCATTCATAGTCAAAAGAGTTTTCCCATATGGAACAGTAGAGTTGATAAATTCAAATGGGATTGAATTTAAAGTTAATGGTCACAGAGTTAAACATTTCGTACATGATCCGATGGAAGTTGACAACGAAGTTAATCATAATTTTGACACCACAGCTAACTAAGTGTGGGGAGATTTGAATCTTTTTAAGAGTAATATGTATTTCTGTTAGAGTTAGATATTCTGTTTTCGTGTAGTTCTCAAGAATGGAATCCGAATGGTCTTTTCCTAGCAGACCTTAAAGAACTAGTCTTCTCCCCCCATTCTGAATTTTTAATTTTTTAGGTTTTACGAGATGAAGAATTCCTTTGATCTGAACCATGGTCTAATGCTACACGCTTTGATCACTAAACGTAATAATGACACACTCCCGAGTGACCTGATGCCAGTAATAAGAGCCAAATTGGACGGAGTAAGAAAAGAACTCAGAAACGATCATAATAAGTTACATTTTGGTAAAGGAAAATCAAAATCCGCAGCGAAAAGAAGAGCACGACACCTTGAAAGATGTCACAAATGCGGAAAATGGTCACATGAAGGAAAATGCTCGACGAATCAGACATATTCCTATACCGAGTTCGTTACTTTATGCAGAGAATGACCGTTCATATGTTTCGAAGAAAAATCGTTAAATGCTCGAGGTTATGCCTATGTAGCTATGGAAAACTAATTAGTCCGACTATCTTATGAGTGGGCTAAAGCAGGTCACTGAGAATTCTATCTCACATGTAAGTATGTACAGTTTTTATTTTTATTTTATTGCTTTTAACCTTTTGATAATAAACGCTAAATTGTTCGCTATAAAGTATTAAATTGATACTCAATAAAATTAGGTTTTGCGACCGAAATTATTGATATCATACAAAAATTTATTACATCACTGCGAAATTTACCGTTTATTCTTAAGGTATAAATATCTTTAATCAATAAACCCAAAATATTTCAAAAATTCGTCAGGAGTAAAACTAGGTAATATAGCCGAAATTACTTTACCAAAAAGAGGGGCGTATATTTTTGATAATATTTGATTGATTACAGTGGGATAAAAGACAAAAAAAAAGATTTTTAATTTTTATTTTTTACTTTGTTTTTAAAATTAATATATTAATATTAAATTATTATTGTAAACTTTTTAAAATCAATATATTTAAATTTGTAAATATTTGAAAAATTAATATTTTTAATATAAGTTTGTATGTATAAAAACAAAAATATAATATGAATTTGGTGTGAATTTTTAATTTTAATATGAATTTTTAATTTTATGCATTTTAAATTTAAGTTTGGTGTGAATTTAAAAACAAAAATTTACTTTATTTCACTAAGTTAAAAATTGATTTTTAAAATTCGTCGTGAGTTGAAAACTAGGTCGTTGAACCGAAATTGCTCTACCCAAGGGAGAGACGAGAACTTTTATTATCATTATTTTTAATCTTATTAAATTAAAGTATGCCAAAAACATAAAATAAAAAAAAAAACCCAAAAACCTTTGCTTTTAAAAACTGAGCTTTGAATTGACAAATTTTAAAATTTTGTCGAGGGACGGACTAGGACAACGATCCGAAACGCCCTCATCCTAAAAACAAAATTTTAATTTTTAATATATATGTTTTAAAGGTTTCATAAAAAAAAAAAAAAAAAAAAAAAAAAAAAAAAAAGGGACCTCATGCGATCGCATGAGATTTACCCTGTAACCTCATGCGATCGCATGAGGCTGGAAATCAGGCCAGAAACAAAAAGGCAGTCGAGTTCTGCTCTTCACCACAACACACACATATATCACGAAAATACCCCAAAATCCTCTCTAAAATTCACAAATTTTCACCGTAATTCGTCAAATTTCTTGCCCTAATCATGCCTAGGTTCGGATTCTTCAACAAAAAGGTAAAAATTACACCCCTAAACTCTTAAATTTTTTAGTTTTTGTGATAATTACTAATATTTTACCTAATTTGATTTTGTTAATTTCTAGTGTAATTAGTGTTAAATTGTTAGTATATTATGCATGTATAACCTAGATTGATGCTATTTAACATGATTTGAAGCCAAAAACTTCAAAATTCTTAGGAATCTAGGGTTTGTGTTCTTGAGCAATTTGGGGCTTTTTGATATAAACAGGTTATGGCCGATTTTTGTCATGAATTATTGCTAAATTAAGTAGTGTAACATGTTTAGGTAGCTAAATGATCCAAACTTTGATCCTAAACATGATTTTTGAGAATTAAAGTGGACTTTTTAGGTATAAAATTCATGAACTTGATTAAATTGATGTAAATGTCATTTGAGACTTGTTTAATTGCTAGTAATGGTTGTTTTAACATGTTATTTGAGTTGAATGCTTATAAACTTTGTAAACATTTTCATATATGCTTATTTAAAAAAAGTGTAGAATTGTAAAAATTGTGAAAATGTGTATAAGTTTAATTTTGATTGAACATGTCATTGTGATTGTTTTAAGTTGTTATTTCGCTAACACTAATGCATATTTGAATGCATAAATTTTGTGTTTAATGTGTTTTGCAGAAATATACTGAAACTGAAGGTGCATCATCATCATCTAGACAACCACAACCGGAACCTGAACCAGAATATGAGCCGTAATACGAGCCAGAACCCGAACAAGAACCACAACAGGAACAACAACATCAACCTGATCAACACGTACCTTATTATGATCCGCTACAATTTGTTGATGCCTTCACAGTATTTCTGATGCATCCGCCAGTAGAATACCCAACGATTCCTGAACACACGTTGCATCCTAATCTGAGATTCGATAGAAGCTGGAGAGATTACCCATCATATCAAAGTAACAAATTCAAACTAATACCGAAAAATGTAGAAGTGCCTAGGGTAATTGATTGGGATCCTTTGGAAATGGTCCATCTAGCTGACCGTGTTATACTACTACTGATTCAAAGGTGTGGCAGTTCTTTTTTTTCTGATTGGGAACATTTATTCACCATTCGTAGACCTGTATATAAGGAATGGTGTATTGAACTTATGAGTACTATAGCGTTAAATGCAGATGTAGATAGGTTAGATGATAGAAGTTTTCTTAGGTTTATACTTGGCCATAGGATGTACAGGATGTCCATGCTGGACATGGCCAGGGCTTTGCAGATATATACTCCTGGTGAATTACTACTACCCGATTGTATGAATTTGATTTATCATGGTGAAAGGGTAGATAGGAATTTTGACGCAAACGCCATCTGGAGGCGTATGTCAGATTATAATGTTTTTACAATGGGAGGAAAACACTCCTACTTACATATTAACAGAGCCGAGCTTCGTATAATTCATAGATTTTTGGCTAACTCGATTACACAGAGAGGTCACAATAAGGAGAAAATGACCTTACATGATTTATTTTACCTAAAGTGTATTCGAGACCCAAGAGGCTTTGTTAATATCCCTTACTGTGTTGGTTTTTATTTGTCTAAGATGGTGGAAGGAATACAGGAAAGGGGAATAATAGGAGGAGGTATTTTTGTTACTCTCATTGGAGAGTATTTGGGTGTAGATAGGGACCAGGGGGGTCCACTTTTGGAATGTAGGGAACAGGTTGAGCCTTTAGGATTGAAGGTCTATCAGGGTGCTAAGGTATTAAAGAGCAGACGCAACCAGGCAGTACCCTATGAAGGTAGTCATCCTCAGGTAGAGAGAGGTTCAGATGAGGAAATGGAGGAAGCGGATGACATTAGAGATGTCATTAGGGAGGCTATGACTGACGTCTACCAGTGTGTAGATGAGGTAGATATGACAAACGGGGAGAGATTTAGTCGGATGGAGCAGTGACAAGTCCGGAATGATTATGAGCATTCCAGGAAACGACAGCATGATAGATGGGACTATCATCAGCGTCAGATTATGAGCCGGCTGTCACCTCAGGATCACTAAGTTCCGATCCGACCCGCTTACTATCCTCCACACCAGCCCGAGATGAGACCACCATATACTCTCTACGACCCTAAACAGGCCTACCAGTACACCTATCACCAACCATGGAACCCGGACGACAACATGAACTGGAACCCCTATCCAGATTGATATAGTTCCGTTGGTGATTTCTATGATTTTTATTATTTATTATTTTTATTTTTATTTATTTATGTTTAAACATATGATATTGTGATACATTAATGTATTGTTTAATATTTTTATTATGTTGTACTAATATTTCATATTTGATTTGAGAGTGGGATTTTAAGTCCCATTTCAAATTACCATGCATGTTTATATTTGTATGTATGTATATTGTCAATTATACACAACAGGGTAAAACAGCGCATTTTTAAAGACTGGCATTAAGTTCAGCAAAAGCTACTAATTTTGACGACAAAACGAAAAATAAATGTGATGTAACAACAAGACGGAATGAACAAATGATGTGCACCATTTATCATTCAGCAAACAAACGCCAATATGTTTGAAAACTTTGGTAAAATTTAATCATTTTTCTACGCTAATCACCCTCAATAATTTAAATTGTTACTGATTTCTTGCAAATGAGGGCATTGCAAGATCTTAAGTGTGGGAAGGGGTTAAATTCTTTCGGATTTTTAAAATTTTTGACTTATACACTTGGTTACCATTAGAAATACTAGTAACGCAGTAGTTGTATTAGAATCTAGTGCTCTCTGATAATAAAGAATAGCCCTAGTCTTATATACTGACTACCCAATTCTAGTAAAAAAATTTCAAAATTTTCAATTAAATGAACTCAAAATCATGTTTATACATATTTATGAACGATAAAACTAGGTGTTAACACCGAAATTATTGTTACCTCGGAAAGGACATAAATTGAGAAACAACCCAAAATGTTAGAATTCATTTAAAATGGAATAGAGGACAATAAAAAGGCAAAGAAAGGAAAATAAAAGCCAAGTGTGGGAAAAATTTACCAAGTTATTTTGAACATATATCACATATTTTTGTACTAATAATTGAAGATACTTTTGTTTTGGAGAAAATCAACTGTTTTACCCGAAAAACTGTAATATATTTGAAAGAAAGATGGAGCTACACGATGAATCAATTCCATCATTAAAAGGAAGTAAAGTTTTCCGAAAAAGACACGCGCTTCTTGATTTAGGTCAGGAAGTTGTCGTCCAGACCAGCTATAGGTTGACGAAAAATCTAGAAAAGTCATCACGAAAATCAGCAGGAAATCCACGGACCTCAGCATCAAACAGGGTCACCAAGTGGTCAGACTTATCCTAACCATGAGAGGATCTGTCTCGTAAAATGGGGAGGGCGCAGTGCAAATTAGCTTGATAAGACTAATGAATCAGACCCCCAAAAGGATAATCTCCTTAAAGATTAAAAATCAGCTTTTAAGTCTGATATTACTCAATCCTTGAGATTGACTTTAAAGATTGAGAATTACAAACTCATGGAATTCAATGATATCTAAACTCGAGCTTGAACGAGAAAATATTTTGATCAAATTAAAACCGATTTGTTTTCTAAAAACCCTATTTTTAATGCGTTCATTACCATTGAGCGTAAAATCCTAGGAATTCACCTGGAATTCATTAGGTCACCTGAACTAAATCGGGTGTCAACCTTAAGAACGGTGGTTGCATAGCATGGTCGTAGACAGGACCTTGTGCCAGACCGAAAAACTATAAGGTGAGCTTTACTATTGCTCCTACAAAGTATAGTAATTGCATCTGACACGTTATAGACCATAATTAAAAGCATGTCAGGGGACATTGCCTTAACAGTTGCTTGTTCAACGCTTTCCTTTACAACCGGACGGTAGTTTACCGAAAGATAATATACGGAACAAGTATACTGGATGTGTTGCTTTCCTAATACAAGGTTAGCAAGTGGGTGACACAAAACCATAAGTTTTGAGCTAAAATTTTCAAATCTGAAACCCACCAAACCCACAAAAATATTTTGCAACACCGGTGAAGGGTTATTCCGGAAAACCTGTCTAGGGTAAAATCTAGCTTGAATTTTCAAAAGATCAAATGTTTTCATAAAGATCTAATTTTCTTAAGGATCTAAATTTTTATAGTCATGTGGGACTGTAAACCACAACGTTACTATCATTGTTTATACCGCCGTATAGAAATCACTGATGTACAAAGTGTGAAGAATAAAGAAGTGATTCTAGTATTTTTATTTCAAGACTATATTGCTTGAGGACAAGCAACGCTCAAGTGTGGGAATATTTGATAATGCTAAAAATGAACATATATTTCATAGCATTATCCCTCAAGAAAGACAAGCTTTTAGTTGCAATTGTTCTATTTACAAGTGATATTCGTTTAAATAATAAAAGGTGAAGACAAAAGACAGATTCGACGAATTGAAGTCGCAAACGACCAAAAAGCTCAAAAGTACAAAGTACAATCAAAGTGTTTCAAATTATTGATGAGAAACGTCTCGAAATAACAAGAGTACAAGATGCAAAACGCAAAGTACAAGATATTAAATTGTACGCAAGGACGTTCGAAAATCCGGAACCGGGACCAAAGTCAACTCTCAACGCTCGACGCAACGGACTAAAAATTACAAGTCAACTATGCACATAAATATAATATAATATTTAAATAATTCTTAAAATTATTTATATATTATATATATTTATATAAACCGTCGGCAGAATAGAAACAAACTCTTGTGAGCTGGAAAAAGGGGCCATGCGATCGCATGGCCTAGAAGCTATAATTCCATGTGATCGCATGGCTCCAATGGACATGCCACATCTATAAATTTCGCGTGTTTTGGCTCAGTTTTATATATCTTTTTCTCTTCCATCACTCAACGATATATATATATATATATATATATATATATATATATATATATATATATATATATATATATATATATATATATATATATATTAATTTTAATTTTAATTTTAATTCTAATAATAAGGGTATGTTAGCGAATGTTGTAAGGGTGTAAGTCGAAATTTTGTCCGTGTAACGCTACGCTATTATTAATCATTGTAAGTTATGTTCAACCTTTTTAAATTAATGTCTCGTAGCTAAGTTATTATTATGCTTATTTAATGCCGAAGTAATCGTGATGTTGGGCTAAATATTAAAATTGGGTAATTGGGCTTTGGACCATAATTGGGGTTTGGATAAAAGAATGACACTTGTAGAAATTAGACTATGGGCTATTAATGGGTTTTATATTAACTAAATGATAACTCGTTGATTTAATATATAGACTTATAATTTGATGTATTTATATATAACCACATACGCTTGACTGGGTACGGTGGGCGGGATATCTATAAATACTAATAATTGTTCATTTTACCGGACACGGAACTGGATTAATAGTTAATAGACTTGTTGAAACAGGGGTGGATTACATTCAAGGGTAATTGGTGTAATTGTTAACAAAGTAGTAAAACCTTGGACTACACGCAGTCGATAACCTGGTGTATTCATTAAACAAAGTATTAAGACCTTGTTACAATTCGAATCCCCAATTAATTGAAATATTTGACTTCGGGAATAAGAATAATTTGACGAAGACTTTCGCACTTTATGATTATGACTGATGGACTATTATGGACAAATTCGTATGGACATATCAAATATTCCAGGACAAAGGACAATTAACTCATGGTAATAAAACTAAAATCAATACGTCAAACATCATGATTACGGAAGTTTAAATAAGCATAATTTATATATTTCATATTTAATTGCACTTTTAATTATCGGATTTTTATTTATTGTCATTTTATTTAATTGCATTTTTAATTATCGTACTCTTTAATTATCGCAATTTTATTTTGTCGCACTTTTATCATCGTTATTTACTCTACGCTTTAAATTAAGTTATATTTATTTTTAATATTTTACATTAGGTTTTAACTGCGACTAAAGTTTTAAAAATCGACAAACCGGTCATTAAACGGTAAAAACCCCCTTTTATAATAATAATACTACTTATATATATTTTTGTATTTTTACAATTATAAGTTAAAAATATAGCATTAAGCTTGGCTAAAGATCCCTGTGGAACGAACCGGACTTACTGAAAACTACACTACTGTATGATTAGGTACACTGCCTATAAGTATTGTAGCAAGGTTTAGGTATATCCACTCTATAAATAAATAAATAAATCACTTGTGTAAAATTGTATCGTATTTAATAGTATTTTGTAGCAAAAATATAACTATTTCCTAGTACGTCTCGCACACATCATAGGTTTAACCTATATATTATCAAATCATAATAATAGACCACAAGATTTCATTTTTATAACATATCTCATATGAGGCATTTCGCAAACTGCATAGAGATAAAAATTATTCATATGTTGAACACATGGTAACCGACGTTAACTTAATGCATAGAATATCCCCAAAACAGAAACTCTCGTCTGTATAATAATCTCGAAGTACTAAACCATCCATAACCTGAATGGGGGTTGTTAAGCCCAATAGATCTATCTTTAGGATTCACGTCAATTAGGGGCCATTTCCCTAATTCTTAGGTTACCAGACTTGAAGGGCGATATTCGGTTTAATAATCCAACCATAGAATGTAGTTTTGCATACTTGTGTCTATTTTGTAAAACATTTATAAATCTGCATGTATTCTCATCCCAAAAAAAAAATATTAGATTGTAAAAGTGGGACTATAACTCACTTTCACAGATTTTTACTTTGCTGAAAGTAAGACTTGGCCACTGGTCGATTCACAAACCTATAACAAATGTGTATAAATATATCAAAGTATGATCGAAATATATTTACCACATTTTTTATTAAGTTTTTATGATTTAAGTTTGTTAAGTTAAAAGTCCTCGTTAGTAACCTACAACTAGTTGTCCACAGTTAGATGTACAGAAATAAATCAATATATATTATCTTGAATCAATCCACGACCCAGTGTATACACATCTCAGCCTAGATCACAACTCAAAGTATATATATTTTTGGAATCAACCCCAACCCTGTATAGCTAACTCAAACATTATTGCATATAGAGTATCTATGGTTGTTCCAAATAATATATAGATTGGTCGATATGATATGTCAAAATATTGCACACGTGTCTATGGTATCCCAAGGTTACATAATATGTATAATACAATATAAATTAGTTAGGATATGTTTAGTCTAGATTTGTTACAAAATTTTCGTAGCTAAAACTAACAAGTTTATCCAATTTTGTTTTACCCATTATTTCTTCGTTTCAAATCCATTTTGAGTGATTCAAGTCGCTATGGTTTCATAATGAACTAAAATTTATGAAACTAAATAGAAAAAGTATAAGTTTATAGTCGGAAATACAGGTTACAAGTCATTTTTTAAATAGGTAGTCATTTCCGTCGAAAAAACGACATCTTGATGACCATTTTGAAAAACATACTTCCACTTTGTGTTTAACCATGATTTTTGGATATAGTATCATGTTCATATGTAATATCATTTTTCCAGAAAACAAACTTCCAATTCAAAGATTAAGATACTTTTTATTTTTTTTAACCCAAAACAGCCCCCGATTTCACTACGACGACGTATGTCCGCTTTTACGATGTTCTTCGTGTTTCCAGGTTTTAAATCATTAAGTTAGCATATCATATAGATATAGAACATGTGTTTAGTTGATTTTAAAAGTCAAGTTAGAAGGATTAACTTTATTTGCGAACAAGTTTAGAATTAACTAAACTATGTTCTAGTGATTACAAGTTTAAATGTTCGAATAAGATAGCTTTATATGTATGAATCGAATGATGTTATGAACATAATTACTACCTTAAGTTTAGTAGTTAAACCTACTGAAAGTGACAAGAAATTATCTAGCTTCAAAAGATTCTTGGATGGCTTGAAAATTCTTGAAGTAGAATCATGACACGAAAACAAGTTCAAGTAAGATTTCTGCTCGAATTAAGATTGTTATAGTTATAGAAATTGAATCAAAGTTTGAATATGAGTATTACCTTGAATTAGAGAGATAACCTACTATAATTAACAAAGGTTTCTTGATCTTGGATGATTACTTGGAATGGATTAGAAAGCTTGGAAATAATCTTGCAAACTTGAAAGTGTTCTTAGTTTTATGAAACTAGAACTTATAGAATATATGAAGAACACTTAGAACTTGAAGATAAAACTTGAGAGAGATCAATTAGATGAAGAAAATTGAAGAATGAAAGTGTTTGTAGGTGTTTTTGGTCGTTGGCATATGGACTAGATATAAAGGATGTGTAAGTTTGTTTTCATGTAAATAATTCATGAATGATTTATAATATTTTTTGTAATTTTGTGAGATATTTCATGCTAGTTGCCACATGATGGTTCCCACATATTTAATGACTCACATGGGCTGCTAAGGAGCTGATCATTGAAGTGTATATACCAATAGTATATACATCTAGAAGTTGTGTATTGTACGTGCACGAATACGGGTGCATACGAGTAGAATTGTTGATGAAAATGAATGAGGATGTAATTGTAAGCATTTTTGTTAAGTAGAAGTACTTTGATATGTATCTTGAAGTCTTTCAAAAGTGTACTAATACATCTAAATGCACTACATGTATATACATTTTAACTGAGTCGTTAAGTCATCGTTAGTCGTTACATGTAAGTGTTGTTTTGAAACCTTTAAGTTAACGATCTTGTTAAATGTAATTAATTCATTGTTATTATACTTAAATGAGATGTTAAATTGTTATGTTAACATGATAACATGGTGTATGAATATATCTTAACATAATATATATATGTTTAAATACTATTACAATGATAATCGTTACGTATATATATTGTTTCGAAATTCTTAAGTTAGTAGTCTTGTTTTACATATGTAGTTCATTGTTAATATACTTAATGATATATATAATTATCATTTATCATGTTGAATATAGTGTAACAATATCTTAATATGATACATATGTATTTAGTAAGACGTTGTTATAACGATAATCGTTATATATATCGTTTCGAGTTTCTTAACTTAGTAGTCTCATTTTTATGTATATAACTCATTGTTAATATACCTAGTGATATACTTACTTATCATAATATCATGTTAACTATATATATATATATATATATATATATATATATATATATATATATATATATATATATATATATATATATATATATATATATATATCATTATATAGTTTTACAAGTTTTAACGTTCGTGAATCGCCGGTCAACTTGGGTGGTCAATTGTCTACATGACACTCATTTCAAATAATCAAGTCTAAACAAGTTTGATTGCTTAACATGTTGGAAACATTTAATCATGTAAAAAACCAATTTCATTTAATATATATAAACATGGAAAAGTTCGGGTCACTACAACAATTAGCTTACATGTTCACTAAACCTATAGATGAAGTTAGGCTAAATTTCTTGATTCAGCAAATAGGCATGGTGGAGTATAGTGCTTAATTTCCTTAGTTCGATTAGTACCTATTACTGAGATCTTGTGTTTAGGGGGAGTATATTATGTCTAGGGGGAGCAACTGAATGCTTTAGTTATTGTCTTTCTAGGGAGAGCTTTTGCCTTCATGTTAACTCCTTATGCTTATATTTCAATAGTTATGATAGGAGGAGGTAACTGATTGATATCTTGTTTCATGGGGGAGTTATTAAATTTTCTTATGGGAAGATCAAAATGATGATTTACTCAAGTGTATATCACATTTTGAGGGGGAGAAAGGGAGAAAATGAAAAAGAAAATTGATTTTCAAAAGTGAATTCATAAAAACTTATATTTTAGTATGATAAAATTCACTTTGGCTTGTATACATCTCAGTATGCAACCCGTTTTAACAATTGGTATCACTAAAGATTTGTGCTTTGTACATAATTCAAGTTTTACTAAGTACAAATCGTTATTTTAGAAAATTCGTTAAAAATGGAAAAGTTAAAATCCAAAAAGATTTGAATTTTTCATGAATAATTGCTATTTTTAACATCATACCAAGTCTGAAAACAAAAAGTCCAAATACGGTAAGTCTCAAAATGCTCAAAATTCAATCATCTTAAATTTTAATGAAAGAATAATAAACTTGTGATTTTACCGATATTGATTTGTCAAAGTTTGAAGTTTAATTGATTAAAATTTTAAAATGGACTGCATTCGGTATTTAATGCCCATTCGGTAAAGCCCAATTTTGACTAATTTTCAGTATCTATAAATAGAAGAGTCAAAGTTAAAGAATCTTACGTTTTCTGAAGTTTATACCGAATATGATTATCATACCGAGTATGTGCTAAACTACCGAGTCCGTTCATTAATTACTTCAAATCTTTGGTAATTTCTTCTTTTAATCAAGTTTATGATATACATATTATAGATCTGGGTTGAATGAAAGCATATAAACTAGAAAAGATCTCATATTACATAAATTAGACCTTCAAATCTTTGAAAGAAACTGAATCTGTGTTGAAATTTTAATTCTAAGATTAAATCATATTCATGTGGTTGATTGCTATGAAATAAAGTCTATTCGGTGATTGATATGTTGATATATCAGAGAAACGACTCAGATTGCATGTTTAATTCATGTTTAATAGATTCAGTACATACCGAATGTGTTCGAGTCTCTTCAAACTATTAACATGATTATCTGATTCTTTTGAGCTTTAAAATTGATTCTGGTTGAGAACATGAATGTTATATGACTAGAAATGCATGTTAAAGTTATAATATATGAAATTTGATGATACCGAATCTGATAGTTGGTCTGGACACCGAGTCTAATATTTGGTACATTAAAACTTCATGGTTTGAATTTGAAAATTTGCATACTTAATCTAGTTCATCAAAGTGAAAAGAAAAGCATATTTAGTAACTGAATTTGCAAAATTTCAAGGTTACCGAATCTGCTCATGATTTTGAAAATGACTAAGTGTTGATTGGATTTTTGGGTTTATCATTTGATTAATCATGATATTTGTATTAATTGATTGAATGCTTAAATTGGATATCATGATTCTCAAATACTTGTGAATAAATGGAATAAATGATTTTTATAACTTATAAAATCCATAAAAACCATAAAATTGAAAAATTCAAAGGATTTCAAAGGAAATAAGAATAGAGATATGTGCTTACTGTTAACATGTTGTGGTTTTCTATCTCTTATTTTAACAACTAATGACGAACAATCACTTTATCAACACTGAAACCAACATTCATGGCAACTTTTGGCTTGCTATTCTGGAAAGGCATCAACTCTGGACTGCCTTAAATGCTACTGTTAGTGTGACTGATACATATTTGAGACTTCTTAACAGAACTATCAAATTTGTTGAGGCCACACAACCTACTGCTGCAAATCTACAAGGAGAACTGGCTAGATTTGATTTTGAGATCAGAAATGTGAATGGTTTAAGGAGAATTATAAAAGCTGATTTCAGGAGGATCTTTCAGCTTCCTCTTGTGCAAAATGCTCCTGCTTTTACTTCCACTCAGCAAATGATGAACTCTGTCTTTTAGCTGGGATATAGTGGAGATACCTCAGTTACACCTGCTAAGTTTCAAAAGAAGTACTTACACTTCATGTGGTATGTGATCTTCTCAATCATCAACCGGTGTTTTCTGATGATACGTAGTGGATCTGATAGCTTGACGGTCCCGATGCTAAAGTTGTTCTACTCATTCACTAGAGTAGAAAACCCAAATTATGCAGAACTTTTATGGGATCTGGTACAGGCTCAAGTGGATAAGACAAGGAATGCCTATGTTCCTTGCGAATGGTTTTTCTGTATCTTTGTTCATGATGCTATAACTGCTTGCAGAAATGCAATTATTTCTGTTCCAAGTACACATGGAATGCAGATGGTACACTTTGCGAAGGTAAAGATGAATACTCCGGTGCTATTTCACAATCCATTTACGGCACCAATACCAGATTGGTTGGTGAGGTTGGATAATCCCTTAGCTGCCAGAATCCACGTATACTATGAGGCAATTGGGATACCTCTTTCGAACGCAGCACAACAAGAACTAGTTGAATCAGCTGTGGTTCCAGCCCCAGAGGTTGTAGAAGAACCCGTAGCTCAACCTGGACCAACTTCCACCTCACTTAGGGTTAACTTAAAATGTCCTAGGGTTATCCGACCTGCTCAACCCGTGAGGATCAAAGAGCCTAGTACACTTAGGGATGAACTTACCATCTCAAATACACCTGAGGGGAGTGGCACCGATTCGTCAGCAACTAAGTTATCTCTTGAACTAACGAAGAATAAGACACGATATATTCCTGATGAGATGATTCAGACTCCGCCAACCCAACGCGTAACTAGATCTAGGACATCGACTCCTATCGTTCGCCAAAAAGTTACTACAACCATTGGTGATACGAATCAAGACTTAGAGCCAACTAGGTCACCTTCACCCATCTTCGTATGACATCCAATAATAATAGTAAGCCCTGCACTAAATGAGGCTTTGGCTTCGGTAGGCAAGAAAGCTGAAAGCACGGATGGTAAAGATACCAATCATCCCATCCAACTTAATTAGGATTTAAGAATAAATCCCACCATCATAGGTGCTTCAGCATCTCAAAAGGAAGTAAAGTCTTCTTCTACAGTAAAGTCTGCGTTCACTCAATCAATTAAGGAAACTCAATTATTGAAGTCCAGAACGGCCGAAGGGGGTCTAAAAACCCTTGAAAAGGCACCATGCATATCGGCTGGAAATCCTCTTGATATACTTCATCCTAGTGATGATGTATTGCCTCAACGTTAAACATGGCGTGGAGGTCCAGATTATCTTGATGAGGGAGATCTGCCGCGTCCCATGAAAACGAATCAACCTGACATTCCTTCAGGAAATTTATCAGACTTCCAGTAGACTATTCCTTTGGTTCAAGAAATTAATCCATTGGTTCAAACCACTTCTCATCCGGATCTTGAAACTCAGGGTCTGAGTGATGAGTCTTTAACTGAAAGAGATGTGCCACCTCATGGTACATTGATGACTTCGGGAGTCGGGTATCTTAATTGTTGGGATTTAACAAGTTCCATTATTTCTTAAACCATTTAAGAATCATTATAATCGGAAGCGTGTAATTATCAAGTTTTACTTGTTAAACTTTAACCAATTTAAAGCTAAATCCCATGGATCAAGTTGTGAACATATGCTTACTAATTGTCAAGAAAGGAAAGAAGTTATACCTCCTCAAAACAAGTTTGAGGGCTGCTCAAGAAGTGCAGAAACTTTGATGAAGATGAAGGTGGAAAGAGCTCCTAACTTGAAACTTCAAGTGTGTAGAACCCCAAGCTCTTATGCTCCAACACCACCCTTAATCTTAGCTATACTTTGGAACCTTAATCACCTTTGAACAAGCTTGAAAACCTCTCATAAGTTGCTGGAAAATTTGGACAGCAACAACCCTCAAAGATGATGATGAAATGAGCTTCTAACTTGAAGCCTCAAGTGTAGTTTACCCCAAGCTTTGAACCCCAACACTCTTGCTTTTGGTTAGGATTTATTTGACACTTGAAACAAGCTTGTAAAATGAAATTAAGGACCCCTCTATGGTGCTCAAAGCTCACGGCCAGAATCAGTATTTTTTACTGATTTTGTGCAGTTTTTACAAGCATGTATGTATGTGTTTACTTGAGAGAATTTATTCAAACTTTGGTCCTTGAGTTGCCCATGCACCTAAGGACTTGTGAAGTCTTAAAAGCAACAAAATAAGACAAGCATGTGAGTGTCTAGGAGACCCAAAATCTGCTCACTTATTTTATAAAACAATGTCTTAATAAATATATAAACATGTTATATATATATATATAAAACATGTAATTGTTTTGTTACTTTTATATTTTATAAACCTTTTATAAAATATAACACAATATAATCATTTAAACCTATAAATAATTATATATATATAAATTGTCCAAATAATTTATCTCAAGTGATAGTGTTTCAGAAAACCGATTTTCTGAAATTTAAGTGTCGCGTATTTATTTAACAAACCAATTGTTAAGATTAAATACGTTTAAGGTGTCGGTAAGCTTGTTATTGGGTATGACCCGACTTGGATCATAATATATTAGCCACATTAATTTAATACGTCTCTCGGGCATACTAAATACCTTCAATCTCCCACTTGCACGAGAAACATAAGAAATTAATGCAAGTGATGGATACAGCCTAACACACCGTCCATCACCCCTAATATGTTATGACTTTGTGCCATTCAATAACATCATCCCTTTCGAGCTCCCTACTCGAGCTGATATATGTAGGTGAATCTTTCATTATATCCTTTCATCCTAGATGTCATGTTAAATCCAAGAGATACAGAGTGATCACTCTCTTATAGATTTAACTTTTCAGGCCTTAGACATCTGACTCTCAACGAATAAGAGGGACAAATTCCATCTTGACTACATACGTCCTAGATATACACTTTGTAATATACCTGAGTTCTTCCTTATGTACTACCATGTTTCAGAATAGCGAAGGAAAGAATCAAGGCACAGTTCTTGGTGAATATCCGAACCCAATATGTATCTCAGGTCAGAGGATACAATGATATTCGCCTTTACTCAAGATTACATGTGATCAACCACAAAGGCTCTATACAGTAATTCTTGAGAGCGGGTCTTCCAATATTTGTTTCCCACAAATATCTATGAACCTTGGTTGCAACCTTGCCCCACATTCAACCTATGAATGTATACCAATCCAAGTTCATAATAGTCTAAACCTCACACTTGTTCCCACAAATGTGATCGACTACGGAAATTTAGAATAGTTGCTTATTCATGGATGAAATATGCAAAATAACCATAGTTATATTAATGAGTTTGAATAATTTCGTTCCGGTACAATACATAAAATAGATCATATCCAATCACTAGAATATCGAAGCCCTAATGCACAAACATGTCCCTCATGTTTTGGCCCATGTAAAAGCTTCGTGAGTGGATCCGCAACATTTTGATCTGTGTGAACTTTGTGAATACATATCTTTCCCTTTTCAACCTCATCCCTGATGTAGTTGAATCTCCGCTCAATGTGATGAGTCTTTTGATGAGCACGAGGTTCCTTGATTTGAGCAATCGCACCCTCGTTGTCACAAAAGATCTCAAGAGGGTCCTGAATGGAAGGGACCACTCCTAAGTCGTCGATGAATTTCTTCATCCATGCAGCTTCCTGAGCTGCCAGTGAGGCGGCAATGTACTCCGACTCTGTAGTGGATAACGCAACAACTTCCTGTTTCGAACTATTCCAAGAGACCGCACCACCATTTAACATGAAGACATAACCGGATTGTGATCGAGAGTCATCTCGATCAGTTTGGAAACTCGCGTCCACGTAACCTTTTACAGCGAGTTCCTCCTCACCAGACCCATATATTAGAAACATATCCTTAGTCCTCCTAAGGTATTTCAATATGCTTTTAACAGCAATCCAATGACTATTTCCTGGGTTATTCTGGTATCTACTTGTCAAGCTTAGAGAGCATGACACATCCGGTCTAGTACATATCATTGCACACATGATAGACCCAATAGCAGATGTGTATGGGACTTTCTTCATTCTCTCTTGTTCATATTTCGTGGTAGGACACTGAGATGAACTGAGAACGGTTCCTTTTTGAATAGGTACCAAACCTCTCTTAGAGTTTTCCATCTTGAACCTTTTCAAGATTTTATCAATGTATGTACTTTGACTTAAACCTATCAATCTCTTGGATCTATTCCTATAGATCCCTATCCCCAATATGTATTGTGCATCTCCAAGATCCTTAATGGAGAAGCAACTCTTTAGCCAAGTTTTGACTCCTTGCATTGTGGTAATATCATTCCCAAATAATAATATATCATCTACATATAGTACAAGGAACATGATAGTGCTCCCACTAGCTTTCTTATATACACAAGCTTCATCACCATTTTTAATGAAGCCAAATTTCTCGGCTTCCTCATTAAAACGATGATTCCACATTCTAGATGCTTGTTTCAATCCGTAGATTGACTTCTTTAACTTGCATACACTTTTAGGATATTTTGGATCAACAAAACCTTCAGGCTGGACCATATAGACATCTTCCATAAGATATCCATTTAGGAAAGCGGTTTTGACATCCATTTGCCATATTTCATAGTCGTAGTGAGTAGCAATCGCAAATAATATCCTAATAGACTTTAGCATTGCCACAGGCGAGAAAGTTTCATCATAATCAACCCCTTGAGTTTGAGTGAAACCTTTTGCAACAAGTCGAGCTTTATATGTATCCAAGTTTCCATGTATGTCGGTTTTCATTTTGAAAAGCCATTTGCAATCAACTAGCTTAGAGCTAGGAGGTTGCTCAACAAGTTCCCACACTTGGTTTTCATACATGGATTGCATCTCGGCGTTCATGGCTTCCTGCCATTTATCTTTATCAATCCTTGATAAAGCATCTTGGTAGTTTGTTGGTTCATCCAAATCAACCGTATAGCAACCATCTATGAGAAACCCATATCTCTCAGGAGGATTGCTAATCCTACCAGATCTACGAATGCCTTGTGTATTTTGATCATCCATTTGATCACTATCAACATTTTCATGTTGAGTGCTAGTGTCAACCAATTGTGTATCATCTACTTGATCTTGAACCTCTTTAAGATCTATCTTCCTTTCACTATTTCCTTCCATTAGGAACTTAGTTTCAAGGAATTCCGCCTTCCGAGCAATAAATACATTTTGCTCGGATGGATCATAGAAATAGTATCCCATATCATCCTTGGGATATCCTATGAAGATACACTTCGTGGATCGAGCATTCAACTTATTAGGGACGTAACGCTTAGGATAAGCTTCACATCCCCATACCTTTAAGTACGATAGAGATGGAGGTTTACCAAACCACATCTCGTGAGGAGTTCGTTCCACTTTCTTGGTTGGGGCCATATTTAAAATACGAGCCGCGGAGCTTAGACAATAACCCCAAAATGATAGAGGCAACGAGCTTCTTGCCATCATAGATCGAACCATATCCATTAGGGTTCGGTTCCTCCTTTTGGAAACTCCATTAAGTTGGGGTGTTCCGGGTGGAGTAAGTTGTGAGATAATCCCACAACTCCTAAGATGATCTTGGAAGGTATCGCTTAGGTATTCACCTCCTCTATCGGTACGTAGTACCTTAATTGTCCTATTGAGTTGATTTTGTACTTCGTTTTGATATTCTTTGAATGCTTCAAACGTTTCGTCCTTGTGTCTTAATAAATAGACATATCCGAAACGACTAAAGTCATCAATGAAAGTAACAAAGTATCTTTCACCATTCCTAGTTATGGGTTTAAAGGGTCCACATACATCCGAATGTATTAATCCCAATAAATCTTTAGCCCTTTCATAAGTCCCTTTGAAAGGTGCTTTAGTCATCTTGCCTTGTAAACAAGATTCGCATACATCAAATGAATCCATTTCATTTGATTTCAAAAGTCCATTCCTTTGAAGTGTATGCATTCGGTTCTTGTTTATGTGACCAAGGCGACAATGCCATAAATAGGAATCACTCAAATCCCTTTTGAGTTTCTTGGTGATTGTATGGTACATTGAGCTACTAGATGATGTGTCATCATGAACCAATTCATAAATTCCATTTGAAGGTGAAGCCTTGAAATAGAATACATTATCTAAATAAATATGGATATCATCATTAACAAAATTAAGATAAAAACCACATTGTTTCAAACGGGAAATGGAAATAATGTTTCGACATAAATCGGGTGCATACAAAACATCTTTCAAAATAAGTTCCAAACCACTTGGAAGCTTCAACACAAAGTCTCCTTGAGCCTTCACTTGCACTTTGGCTCCATTACCCATGTAGAGACTTGATGTTCCCGTTTGCTTGCTACTTCTTTTGAACCCCTGCAATGAATTGCAAATGTGAGTTCCACATCCAGTGTCTAATACCCATGTATTAGAAGAAGTAATACTAAGCTCTATATATACCATATATATATTACCTGAGGTTTGCCCTGCATCCCTCTTGTCCTTCAACTCCTTAAGATAGACCGGACAGTTTCGTTTCCAATGACCCATTTCACCGCAACCGAAACATGGGTCTTCCTTGGGGTTTGCCTTCTCGGCTACCTTTTGCTTCTTAGCCTTGTTCTTGGTTGGGGTAACCATCTTCCCCTTCCCTTTGCCTTGATGGGCGGGTCCTTTCCTCTTAGCCACCTTTGGCTTAGAGGTGTTACCTTTGGATCCACCTTGATCGATTGCTAACACGGGTAAAGCCCTTTTACCCATGCTAGTTTCCGCCGTTCTAAGCATACCGTGAAGCTCACCTATGCTCTTATCCATCCCATTCATATTGTAATTAATTACAAATTGATCAAACCTTTTTGATAGGGAGTTAAGGATAAGATCGGTGGCTAACTCATTAGATATGTTTAGGTTAAGACGGTTAGCACGATCGATAAGGCTTTTCATCTTAAGTACATAAGATGAAACCGATTGGGTATCGTCCATACGACAAGCATGTAGCGCCCGAACCGTTTCGAAGCGTTCGACACGCGCTTGTTGGAGGAACATCTCCTTCAATTGCGTTATCATGTCGTATGCACTATGATGCTCGAAATCCTTTTGGAGTTCGGGTATCATAGTCCCAAGCATTAAGCATGAGACTTGAAGGGAGTCGTGGCAATACTTATCGTAAGAGGCCATTGCCTCCACATCATTCTCATCCGGTTGATCGGGAATGGGGTCCTCAAGCACATACATTTTATCCTCTTGTTTGAGGACAATCCGAAGATTGCGAAACCAATCCATAAAGTTTGTATGGTTGAGTTTGTCTTTCTCTAAGAGAGACCTTAATGATAGGTGGTTTAGGTTAAGTGGTGCGTTAGGAATGTTGTTGTTGTTATTGGCGGCCATCTACAAAATTAACAAAGTTCGTTTAAGTATCGATTTTAATTTAACATTCAATACCCTTTAAATTAAATTGAATTATTAAATTCTAGAATCCAACGGTAAACCAAATTTCGGTTAGGTGACCTTTATCCCGCAATTTGATTTAGCTAGGTAGTCAATAAATGACAATTGCAATCCATTTGCAACTTCTAGAGTATGGGATCATGCAATCCTTTTGCATGGCATATTTATCCCATCAACGCCTATTTGTTCCTCATGCTTCGGTGACCCTAAGTTCATGATTCCCAAATCAAGTCGTCCCACTTGTGTAAACATGTAAATTCAACATACAAGTGGTTAGGTGACCTTTATCCCACAAGTGTGCGAAATTTACCTTATTGATATTAGTCCGCTCATGACGGTTAGGTGACCTTTATCCCGTCAAGAGTTTCTTAATATGTCTAAGTGTTTTCACAAAAGGATGGCGTTAAACTTGTTAAGCTCGTTGGTTAAAGGGATTTTGAGTTTTCGTTATTTCTAGTTTAGGAAAACTTTTGCACCATACACCAACATGCATTTAGTGTATGGTTTATTTGAAAATCCATTTTCATGCTTTGTAATTAAGCCAATTACTTGATATAAACCATTTTATATGTATGATCCTTATCATGTTCTTAATAACCATTTATTAAGGTTCTCGGTTGCCTTTTAAATTTAACCATTTAAATTGCCGTTTTGCATGTACTTAGCACGTCTAATTTAACCAATTAAAATGTCGTTTTGTTAGTTGTTATCTTGTGATTAATTGTATCAACCAAACATACAAAACAATAATCATACAAACAACCACACATGCAAAATAAGTATGTTCACAATCTAGCCATTTTGGTGGACATTTGTTTAGCCGAAAACAAATGTCACCGGGTAAGGGTTAATCATACAAAGTAGGAGATTTCAATCTCCCACTTAACCTTGCATCCATATGCTCCTTGTGTTCTTGAAGTCTTCATGATCTTGTTCTTCATTTTTACAAAATATGTATCCTAATACATTTTTATCTAGAAAATGAAATACAACCTATTCTATTTTACATACCAAATGTAAAACAAATTACATAGCCAAAATAATAATTATTACATGCCAATTGAATGAATAATATTACATACCAAATGAATATAACAAATCAACCAAATATAACATGCAATCAACACAAGGTCAAGGCTAGGATTGTGAACTTTAACATGCAACCAAAATTGACCAAAATGCAAGTTCCAAACCCTCTTGGAACCTCTTTCAAATTCGGCCAAGCTTACAAACCCACCCAAACCCATTTGTTTTTGCAATCTACATTCATGCATGTTAGTAGATTGCAAATGTAGTGGGTTTTAAACAACAATTCGAAGCATATTTCAACAACTTCGGCTCTAGATACCATTGTTGGGATTTAACAAGTTCCATTATTTCTAAAACCATTTAAGAATCATTATAATCGGAAGCGTGTAATTATCAAGTTTTACTTGTTAAACTTTAACCAATTTAAAGCTAAATCCCATGGATCAAGTTGTGAACATATGCTTACTAATTGTCAAGAAAGGAAAGAAGTTATACCTCCTCAAAACAAGTTTGAGGGCTGCTCAAGAAGTGCAGAAACTTTGATGAAGATGAAGGTGGAAAGAGCTCCTAACTTGAAACTTCAAGTGTGTAGAACCCCAAGCTCTTATGCTCCAACACCACCCTTAATCTTAGCTATACTTTGGAACCTTAATCACCTTTGAACAAGCTTGAAAACCTCTCATAAGTTGCTGGAAAATTTGGACAGCAACAACCCTCAAAGATGATGATGAAATGAGCTTCTAACTTGAAGCCTCAAGTGTAGTATACCCCAAGCTTTGAACCCCAACACTCTTGCTTTTGGTTAGGATTTATTTGACACTTGAAACAAGCTTGTAAAATGAAATTAAGGACCCCTCTATGGTGCTCAAAGCTCACGGCCAGAATCAGTATTTTTTACTGATTTTGTGCAGTTTTTACAAGCATGTATGTATGTGTTTACTTGAGAGAATTTATTCAAACTTTGGTCCTTGAGTTGCCCATGCACCTAAGGACTTGTGAAGTCTTAAAAGCAACAAAATAAGACAAGCATGTGAGTGTCTAGGAGACCCAAAATCTGCTCACTTATTTTATAAAACAATGTCTTAATAAATATATAAACATGTTATATATATATATGTATATAAAACATGTAATTGTTTTGTTACTTTTATATTTTATAAACCTTTTATAAAATATAACACAATATAATCATTTAAACCTATAAATAATTATATATATATAAATTGTCCAAATAATTTATCTCAAGTGATAGTGTTTCAGAAAACCGATTTTCTGAAATTTAAGTGTCGCGTATTTATTTAACAAACCAATTGTTAAGATTAAATACGTTTAAGGTGTCGGTAAGCTTGTTATTGGGTATGACCCGACTTGGATCATAATATATTAGCCACATTAATTTAATACGTCTCTCGGGCATACTAAATACCTTCATTAATGAGCCCGCGAGAACTAAAACGATAGGTAGTTCTTCTACTATGTCAGAGTCCCATGAGACATATATCATGGAGGCGAGTGACCTGAAAGAGTCTTCGCCGGTTACAACTCCGGTTGTTAACCAACCTCCATCAGAAGTGGATAATCTGACTAGTAGTATGTATTGACCTACATATAAGAATAATACCACACTCTTATCCTCACCTGCCCTCACGGTAAATCAAACACTTCCACTGACATCACCGACAACATCAGATGCTGCTGCTGTTCTGATTATTACTTTTCCACCATCACCCCCACGTTCACCAAATTATTATGATGATTTAGAGAAAGCATACTTCAATCGTATGTATTCTAAGATCAATCTTGATGTTCTTCGACGACCTTCGCTCCAAGCTATGTTGCGTGCTCATTTAAAACATCCACTTACTTCCTGCTCTTCTCCATTAAGTCCTTACCGTGATGATGAACATGACAATTCTGATCCTCAGAAAGCCATGAGGTGGAGATAGGAGTAGATGAAGAATTTCTTACGGTGAATATTTCATCTAGGGGTGGCGGTGCGAGGTCTGCTTCAACTTCACAAGCTCAAACGGTTAATGTTGAATCTGAGGCGATGCAAACTCATGATGATGAGGTTGAGAATGCAGAGTCTGAGCAAGTGATTATTCAAATTTTGCAAACATCTCAAGCTGAGGTTGAAGGCGGAAAAATTGATGAGGATTTGAACTTAAGTGACTTTTATCTCGAGGAAACGGATGATGATGGGTTTGTCATTCTAAGTACACTGTCTTTACTATCTGCTATACCTGATGTTGTAGAGATGGTTGATGAAGGGAATCCTGAACCAGATATTTAAAGTGATGATGAGGAGGATTCTACTGATGAAGATGGTGGAATACGAAAATCTAAACGTGGATGAAATCTTTAATCATATTGAAGACGATAATGGTCCAACTGAAAATGCAACAAATCCTTTAGAACAACCTGCTTCATCCAGTTCAAATCCAACTAATGAAAATGAGAGTTCAACTTCTAGTGCAACAACAACAAGTTCTACAGTGAATTCCTGGTTTAAGTACAACAACGGTTTATTTTTCAAGAATCGGGATCATCGACTGCAATTGGGAGTTGAACATGATTTCATGACTTTGAGAAACACATTCATCGAGGAAAATGCTTATAAGATCTTCCGCATTAATGAAACTCCAAGAAGTGAAAGGTTTACCTATATTGGTTCACGATTGCTTCCAGCTAATGAAAGAAACTGGTATCAGTTTATGTGGAGGAAACATGTCAACCGAAATGAAGATGATTTGTGGTTACAAAGAAAGTATCAGTTATCAGAAGTGTTAGATATTACTCGAGTGGGAGTAAACATAAGTGTGAAGAAAGACGTCATCAGTCAGTTCAATGTTATAAGAGAAGATGAGAAGGAGTACAAGTTTACGGAGGTTGATTTTCAAAATTTGGATATGCTTGACATCATTCACATCTACAACTACCTCAGTATTCTCACGAATCGGCCTTATGCTAAAACTCAAGCTTTGGAAGATGTAAAGAGATAAATGATGGAGACAATTGAACTAGTGAGACGTGAGGACTTTCAAATCGATCTCGAAGCTAAAAGGAAAAAGATTTGAATAACGTGTCCGGATCAATTTTTAGAGGGACTAGAGGACATGGGAATATTTCAAATACAGTTTGAACCCGAAGGGTTTGTGTTTGATAATTCTCAGAACAAGAAGGTGTTCATCCAAACGAAAGAGCTAAACAAATATTTAGATGGTACCCTCAAGGCTGCACTGAAGTATCTCAAGTTCCATCAAAGCAAGTTTGATGACATCGACATGAAAATGGGTCTCGGAGAATTTATTAAGCATATCAGAGATCGTCTAAAACTCCGAATCCGAACAAGACAATTTGAGATTCTTCGTGGATAAAGGAAAAGAAGGAATTTTAAAGAAATGGATGAATATCCATTACATGGGGGAGATCCAAGAAAGGCACGGGGAATTTGGAAACCTTCAAAGAAGATTTCAGATAATCAAGTTGAATTTTATGACCCCACTGGTACAAGATGAAAAGCTACATTTGGAACTCTCATGATAACACAATAAGATTACATTGTAATTTTCACATTTAACACTAAGGGTGAGATTTTTCTGACCTCGAAATGTATATAGTCTTAATGTGAAACAAGCTTAAATGATGGTTCCTTAGAGGAGGGCTATATAAGGAACTTCAGAAGTCCTAATTAGATAACCATTGCATTGTAAACTAGTTGAAGAAGCTGTGGAATGTAATTTTTACCTATTCTCTCTAATACCGAGTCTGTTCTTACCTTATTGAGTCCCACTCAATCTTATCACATCTTCAATTCTCACTATGATCTAACCTATCAGAAATCATTCATATAACTATCATCATAACCCCCGTCTCGATAACAACCATCATAAGCACCACAATAACCATCCATCTCACCATTAGCTTGACCCAAATCCATATACCCATTATCATTCATACCCATGTAACCATCATTCATATACTCATAACCATCATTCATCCCCAAATAATCACCATTGTTGCCTAAATAACCATTATCATCGTTCTTGCCCTCATACTCATTATTCATGCCCATATAACCATTGTCTTCATTCATGCCCAAATAACCATTATCCAAACCTATGTGACTTGAGTCTCCCATCAATTATTGATCATAATTCGCGATTCTTGACATCAAGTAGTCACACAAAGCATCATACTCCGCCATCTAGCTTAATCACACCACAAACAAGCAAGCGTTTTCCGAATACAGGCAAATATAAACAAAAAGTAACTTTTGCAAGAATGAAATTCTTACAAAAGGAGCGAACAACTACTAGCAAATATTTCAAAATTTAATTAGAAAACGCTCCCCCGCAGCGGCGCCAAAAAAAAGTTGATGTGGTCTTTCGTGTTCTCAACTTATAAATAATAAAAACGATGATCAAATAACTTAACTAATTAACACAAACATCCGGGCAAAAATAACCCAATCATTATAGCAACTAGCAAGTATTCAAGCAAGGTTCGTTCCAAAGGGAGCAATTTACATGATTCTCAAAACACTAGTGATTATCCTAAGTTGGTTGGGGGGTTTTGATTAAGTGTTGATTAAGCAAAACTTAAACTAAAAGAGATTAACAAATAAGATAAAAACGTGTCCACTTGATTATTCAACCTTTTGACATGGTTTACCCAACTCATTTATTACACACCAATGTTTAAACATATAGTTTCATTTCCATTCGTCAACTTCCATAAAAACTCAATCAAATAAAATTCGTTAACTCCCGTAGACTCGTTTCAAAAGATCAAACTATGTTTTGAGTGAAATCATTGAGACTTCGGTTTTGGATTAAAATACCTTAAAATTCTTTAATTATCAAAATCCCTTAAGATAATAAAACACTACCGTGTTGAATAAAAGCCAATTGAAAACCAAACTAAACCAAGAACCCAGTCCCTTGAAATCCCAAGATTGTTTGTCTGGATCACCAAAGGTGTTGAAGTACAATTTGCTTCACTAATCAAATCCCTAAGAAAAGCTATGAAACTTATATAATAAAAGTAAAGCTTTCAATAATCAAAGTAATGGATCTTCAACCAAGCACAATAATCATCAACTCATTCAAACACCTAATTTATAGATTAGGGCAAAATCCAAGCATCAAGTTTAAAAATCAAGTGAACACAAGTAATCTAAGCTATAACCATTGCATAAACAAGAACAAAATCAAAGAAATAAGAAGTATTCAACATTACAACTAAAATGGAGAAAACCTACTACCAAAATGGAAAAGAATCACTAAAATGGAGAATGGATGATGGAAATGGAGCTTCAATCTTCATGCAATTGAAGTTAGGAGCATGAAATTGGCCTTCATCTTGATGGAATCATGATTGGAACCCTTTTAGGGCTCCAAAACGGCCTAAGGAAGCAGCTCCCTCAAACAAAAACCCCTAAAATCGTTTTTACAGTCGAGCAGATTTTTTGGCTGAATACAGGCCTGGAACGACGTCCAGAAGGTGGAACGACGTTCCTTAAGGTGGAATGATGTTCTTAATTAGGAACCACGTTCCTGAAACCCCCTAGAAACTCTGAAAAGTTTCTTGCTTCGATTTCCCATTTTCTAGTGCTGCGGAACGACGTTCTGGCCATTTGGAAATGCTGTTCTTGCTTGAAACTTGGCTTTTTAACCACAAACCTTCATTTGATTCATTCCTTAAGCCTAATGGTTGATTTCTCATGCATAAATATGATCTTTTGCACCACTTTTGTCCCGAAATGACCATATACCACAAACCGCTCACTAGTCGTCGCAAATTGTATCGAAACGCCGTGAATGTAGGGAGATATTGCAAAGATAAATATGTATATTTTGAACAATATCAACAACATTTTTTCATATTTAAAAGTGTCGTCCTGGTTTATTGCTTTTCATGTAGTGAGAGGAAATTGGATTTTGCAACCGAAATTCCAGTTTATAGAGGACCTCCGATAACTAGTATACATCCAATCGAATGAAACCACAACTATGTTATCAATAATAGAACATTTATGATACTTTAAATCTTTGAAAATGTTGGAAAACGTTGGCGTTCGGTATCTGCAAATATTCTATGCATAGCTTAAGAAATCATTCAATGCAAATTTTATGCTTTTGAATTGACTAAAACGAAGATATCCAATCACGAATATCTGAAACTCAATTCCAATGTGATATAAGGACTCCTATCATTGAAATAATACTTGATTGGCCATATCACATATAGTAAAGATATGTGGCACGTCCTCCAACTCATGTTGACATAAAGAGAAAATAAATAAAAAAGGGAATGTCGATTCCACGTGAAATAAGATTGCTAAATGAAGGTGACGGATCCGAAAAAAAACGCCATACAAATATATTGACTTTTATCGAAACAATCTTGCACCATCTGTACGCACCAGAACTAAGCGGAAAAGGCGAACTATCAAGAAAATATTGAGCATTTGAGACCGAAAAATATTACTCCGTATAAGTTTCTGAGGTCCAGGACCATTGATCATTTTGGTCAATAAGACCTAGCATTGAGATGTCATTAAAAAGAGAGAGATCAATCCTGTTTCTAGTAGATCTTCTCCAATCCCAAGTCCACTCCCTAGATGAAAATAAAGAAACCACCGAGCATGTATTTTCAGTTGCTAAAGCAAAAGGGCGAGCATACTTGAATTGGAAAACAACACCATTATGACACTTCTCGATGAAGAACTTAGTATATGAATATGGTTCTCAGTTTGCAAACCATAGCAGCACTAGGATTTAAGTTGGTGTTGTGTAGCTTAATAATCGTCCAGTTGACACTACAAGAAATTCAAAATTAGGCACAATGCTTTTCTGGACGACATATGTCGTCCGGAAAAGTAGGCTACACGATAAAATTTCCATATGCTTTTTCTGAAATATTGACCAGACTTTTCCGGACGACACCGTGTCGTCCCGAAAGCTATATTAGTTTTAGTTTTTTTATTTTTGCTGAAATAAAAAGACTCCAAGTTCTGTCATAATTCGATTTAACTCGGGGCTCGAAACTATTGTCTTGCACTCCATTAACAACTCTTAGAACCTTAATCCAAAGATAGTTAACATTATGAATGTATCTACATTCCACTTATATAAAAGCTCAAGATATTAAAAGCGAAGACTACCAACTTGCGACCTCCTTTTTCTTGAAGGTCAAGAAGGATCTCTAATAATGTCCAACAGATTTTTCAATCTTCACCATTACCTCGCCAAAACAAAGAAGCCCGCAAATATTCACGACAATTAATAATACATTGAGGAGCCTTAAAAAGAGAAAAGTAGTAATTTTTGACACAGCCCAACTAACTTAATCAAAGTAAAAGAAAAGGCAAAAGGGGTCACCTTGGCTAAGACTCCTTCTAATTTGAGATTCAGAAGACCTTCCAAATTATAAATTGAAATGGAAAACCATCTGGTCTCGGAGATTTATAGAAGGATATTTATTTGAGTCCAAGTTTTATCTTGGGTTTGGGGGACTGATTTTCAGCCCTTGGATTAGTGGTGATCAATGGCTGAGATTGAATGGATCAAAATATATGTAATTTTGGGCGGAGGGGCAATTTCGTCATTTTACTGCAAAAATTTTGTACACACACTCCACCCATCTCGTGCATTCCTCACTATTGCACACACCATCTGTAACGTTTTTCTCTCTCTATCTCCATTCTAGGGTTTTCCATCTGGAACGAATTTCTTCATCGCCATCAATTATCTTAGGTTTCTTCGATTCGATCAACAATCAAACGTTTCATCTTCAATGGCGAAATCATCTGAATCTCTGGCTTAAACACATGCTTCGGGTAAAGCACAATCTTCGGTTAAACCTCAAGGTCCGGCGAAATCACAAGCTCCGACCAAAATACAAGATCCGGCGAAAACAAAAGCTCCGGCTAAACTAAAAGTTCCGGCCAAAGCTCTAGGTAATTTTACTATGTTTTATTTCGCAATTAATCAAGTGTTTGTTCTATTTTCATTGTTTTCTTATTTTTTTTTAGTTTTTTTAGAGATATTACTTCGTGATTTGTTTGTGTTTACTATTTTTTGAGCAATCAATCAACTGTTTATTGTATTTCATTTTTTTCTTAAATTTTTAGGGTTTTTTAGAGATATAGTGATTCGTGTTTCTTTTTCAAATCACATGTGATTTGTTTGTGATTATCTTATGTGTGTTATTTTCCATTATATTTATATGTTTTACAGTTATTTCTCTGCATGCATTTTGAAATGTCCCGTTCATATTGATTATAAACGTTCCATATTAATTGATTTCGTTGCGAGGTTTTGACCTCTATATGAGACGTTTTTTAAAGACTGCATTTATTTTTAAAACAACCATAACCTTTATTTTATCAATAAAGGTTTCAAAAGCATTACGTAGATTATCAAATAATGATAATCTAAAATATACTGTTTACACACGACCATTACATAATGGTTTACAATAGAAATATATTACATCGACATATGTTTCTTAAATGCAGTTTTTACACAATATCATACAAACATGGACTCCAAATCTTGTCCTTATTTTAGTATGCAACAGCGGAAGCTCTTAGTATTCACCTGAGAATAAACATGCTTTAAACGTCAACAAAAAATGTTGGTGAGTTATAGGTTTAACCTATATATATCAAATCGTAACAATAGACCGCAAGATTTCATATTTCAATACACATCCCATACATAGAGATAAAAATCATTCATATGGTGAACACCTGGTAACCGACATTAACAAGATGCATATATAAGAATATCCCCATCATTACGGGACACCCTTCGGATATGATATAAATTTCAAAGTACTAAAGCATCCGGTACTTTGGATGGGGTTTGTTAGGCCCAATAGATCTATCTTTAGGATTCGCGTCAATTAGGGTGTCTGTTCCCTAATTCTTAGATTACCAGACTTAATAAAAAGGGGCATATTCGATTTCGATAATTCAACCATATAATGTAGTTTCACGTACTTGTGTCTATTTTGTAAATCATTTATAAAACCTGCATGTATTCTCATCCCAAAAATATTAGATTTTAAAAGTGGGACTATAACTCACTTTCACAAATTTTTACTTCGTCGGGAAGTAAGACTTGGCCACTGGTCGATTCACGAACTTATAACAAATATGTACATATATATCAAAGTATATTCAAAATATATTTACAACACTTTTAATACATTTTGATGTTTTAAGTTTATTAAGTCAGCTGTCCTCGTTAGTAACCTACAACTAGTTGTCCAACATTAGATGTACAGAAAAAAATTGATATATATTATCTTGAATCAATCCACGACTCAGTGTATACACGTCTCAGACTAGATCACAACTCAAAGTATATATATTTTTGGAATCAACCTCAACCCTGTATAGCTAACTCCCACATTACTGCATATAGAGTGTATATGGTTGTTCCAAATAATATATACACATGGGTCGATATGATATGTCAAAACATTTGCATACGTGTCTATGGTATATCAAGATTACATAATATATTAGAATACATGTATAATACAATATAAGTTAGCTAGGATATGATTAATATAGATTTGTTACCAATTTTCATGTTGCTACAACAAGAAAAATTATCCAATCTTGTTTTACCCATAACTTCTTCATTTTAAATCCGTTTTAAGTGAATCAAATTGCTATGGTTTCATATTGAACTCTATTTTATGAATCTAAACAGAAAAAGTATAGGTTTACAGTCAGAAATATAAGTTACAAGTCGTTTTTGTAAAGGTAGTCATTTCAGTCGAAAGAACGACGTCTAGATGACCATTTTAGAAAACATACTTTCACTTTGAGTTTAACCATGATTTTTGGATATAGTTTCATGTTCATAAGAAAAATCATTTTTCCAGAAGAACAACTTTTAAATCAAAGTTTATCATAGTTTTTAATTAACTAACCCAAAACAGCCCGCGGTGTTACTACGATGGCGTATGTCCGGTTTTACAGTGTTCTTCGTGTTTCCAGGTTTTAAATCATTAAGTTAGCATATCATATAGATATAGAACATGTGTTTAGTTGATTTTAAAAGTCAAGTTAGAAGGATTAACTTTTGTTTGCGAACAAGTTTAGAATTAACTAAACTATGTTCTAGTGATTACAAGTTTAAACCTTCGAATAAGATAGCTTTATATGTATGAATCGAATGATGTTATGAACATCATTACTACCTCAAGTTTTCTGGATAAAGCTACTGGAAATGAGAAAAATGGATCTAGCTTCAAAGGATCCTTGGATGGCTTAAAAGTTCTTGAAGCAGAATCATGACACGAAAACAAGTTCAAGTAAGATTTCCACTCGAAATAAGATTGTTATAGTTATAGAAATTGAATCAAAATTTGAATATGAGTATTACCTTGTATTAGAAATATATCTTACTGTAAATAATAAAGATTTTTTGAGGTTGGATGATCACTCTACAAGATTGCAAGTAAGCTAGCAAACTTAGAAGTATTCTTGATTTTATGAAACTAGAACTTGTAGAATTTATGAAGAACACTTAGAACTTGAAGATAGAACTTGAGAGAGATTAATTAGATGAAGAAAATTGAAGAATGAAAGTGTTTGAAGGTGTTTTTGGTTGTTGGTATATGGATTAGATATAAAGGATGTGTAATTTTGTTTACATGTAAATAAGTCATGAATGATTACTCATATTTTTGTAATTTTATGAGATATTTCATGCTAGTTGCCAAATGATGGTTTCCACATGTTTTAGGTAACTCACATGGGCTTCTAAGAGCTGATCATTGGAGTATATATATACTAATAGTACATACATCTAAAAGCTGTGTATTGTACGAGTACAAATACGGGTGCATACGAGTAGAATTGTTGATGAAACTGAACGAGGATGTAATTGTAAGCATTTTTGTTAAGTAGAAGTATTTTTATAAGTGTCTTGAAGTCTTTCAAAAGTGTATGAATACATATTAAAACACTACATGTATATACATTTTAACTGAGTCGTTAAGTCATCGTTAGTCGTTACATGTAAGTGTTGTTTTGAAACCTTTAGGTTAATGATCTTGTTAAATGTTGTTAACCCATTGTTTATTAAATAAAATGAGATGTTAAATTATTACATTATCATGATGTATTAATATATCTTAATATGATATATATACATTAAATGTCGTTACAACTATAATCGTTACATATATGTCTCGTTTCAAAATCATTAAGTTAGTAGTCTTGTTTTTACATATGTAGTTCATTGTTAATATACTTAATGATATGTTTACTTATAATAATATCATTTTAACTATATATATCCATATATGTCATCATATAGTTTTTACAAGTTTTAACGTTCGTAAATCGCCGGTCAACTTGGGTGGTCAATTGTCTTTATGAAACCTATTTCAATTAATCAAGTCTTAACAAGTTTGATTGCTTAACATGTTGGAAACATTTAATCATATAAATATCAATTTCATTTAATATATAATAACATGGAAAAGTTCGGGTCACTACACATTTTGTCCATTGTAATGTTAGTGATTAATGCCATCACTTTTGATTTATGCATTTTACTAATTACTTGTGATTCTGCATTTACCAATCACTTGTGATTCTGCTTTGACAATCACTTGTGATTCTGCATTTACCAATCACTTGTGATTCTGTTTTGCCAATCACTTGTGATTCTGCTTTGCCAATCACTTGTGATTCTGCTTTGCCAATCACTTGTGATTCTGCATTACCAATCACTTTCCTGGTTTCAATCAAATGTGATTACAAATAGATATTAACAATTGACCTCATCTGTTATTTATTTGGTTTAATGTTACTGATCTACTTTTTGTAAAATGCTTTTTTTACAGGTAAGAGGAAAGAACATCCCTCTACCAATGAAGATAGTAAACCAAAACTGAAATGAAAAGGTGGTGTTGCTGTTGATAAACCTGAAAGTTCCAAGTTGCCTGCTCTCAGGCTTAGGACCACTCCTACGCAATTTGCGAAGGTTATGTGCTCTTTGACCGCTGAGCAAAAAGAATGTGTTCGTAGACTTGGGTTTAGTTCTTTAATTGGCTTCAACATAAATGAGTTACCTGGTAACCTAGCTTACTATGTTGTTGATAACTTTGATGGTGATGCTATGGTTATACGAATGAGAAAAGGGGATATTAAAGTTGACGCTGAAGCATTCAAAGACGTCTTTGGAATTGAAGACGATGGTGTTAACATAGGCTCTTTGGAAATTAAGATTGATAGTACTTTTGTTAAAAGATGGAAGGCTCAGTTTGAAGAAGGTATGAGCTACCTTTCATCAACACTTTGTAATTTGATTCTGAGCTCACCTGAAGTCGATAGCATTTTTTAGATGAATTTTATAATGTTATTCACGAACACGATGGTTACGTGTGAAAGAAATGGGATGCTGACCGATTATGTGTTGACAAGGCTGGCTGATGATGTTGCTATATCAAGCATCAACTGGTGTAGTTATCTTCTTAATTCATTGAAGTATGGTAAAAAAAATTTGGAACAGAAACTTTCCCAAGAAGAGTTTCTACAATGGTGCTGCTACCTTTCTTTCTGTGAGTTGTCTTCTCCATTGTTTTTATGCTTGTTACATCTATTTTGACAATTTGGTTAATAACTTTAATTTTTTTTTACTCTTTTTGTCTTAGCTGCTATATCTGGACAGGACCAAGTTTGATCTCTTTCCTGTTGTTCGTGGACGTCCAGTTTTTAAGAACTGGAAAGGTGCCATTACTGTTCGTGCAAACAAAGAGGCTTCACTTGGATCATTTGGTACTTTGCAACTTGCACCAAAGTATGATCCAGAAGCAGATGGAGAGGGCTTTTTAAAAATTGAAGATAACAATGATAATTTTGGTCTACTTGAGGTATTTTTTAAAGTCATTCATATGACTTGTGATTCTGCATGATTTTTTAAACTTATTCATACTTATTAATATCACTTGTGATTATGCATGCCAATCACTTGTGATTATGCATGCCAATCACTTGTGATTCTGCATACCAATCACTTGTGATTCTGCCAATCACTTGTGATTCTGCCAATCACTTGTGATTCTGCCAATCACTTGTGATTCTGCATGCCAATCACTTGTGATTATGCATGCCAATCACTTGTGACTCTGCCAATCACTTGTGATTATGCATGCCAATCACTTGTGATTGAATTTACACAATCACTTGTGATTTTTCAAACTTATTCCAACCTTTTTTCATATTATTTGCAGGAATATTTTCAGGTCATTGACGAGAAATTTAAAATGGTTGATGACTTGAAACAATTTTTGTTGAAGAAAATAACTGAAGGTTTATCAAAATTTCCAAATGAGAAGACTTTGATATCTTATCAAAGTAGATTGAAGCAAATTTTTAGAATCAATGATGGTGATGTTGATGAGAAGCTTGAAAAGGAGTCTGAGGATGATGAGAAGAAGGCTGAGGATAAAGAGATTAAGGTTAAAAATGATTCGAAGATGGTTGAGTGCGAGGAGAAGGCTGCTAATGATGATGATGTTAATGATGATGATGATGATAATGATGATAATGATGATGATATTAATGATGATGATGATGATAATGATGATAATGATGATGATGATGATGATGATGATAAAGAAAAGCATGATGATGATGAAAAAGAAGAAGAAGAAGAAGAAGAAGAAGAAGAAGAAGAAGAAGAAGAAGAAGAAAAGACTGAGTCTGATGAAGATGATGAGGTTAGTGGTCATGAAATTGAGATTGAAGCAAATTCCAATGAAGAAGTTGTACAGCTTGATCAAGATGATGAGGGTAAGGGTAAGGGTCCCGAAGATGTTGTAAAAGAAGTTTGTGAAGGTGCCGATAATTCTGATGTAGATGTTGAAGAGTAAGCTTCTTTGACACAATGGTTTGATCTGAATGTTAACGAGGTTGTTGAATGTTGTGAAATTGTTTCTTTACTTGTTAATGCACCCACAACATTGGATAGTCTTCCAATGTTAGCTGTTCATAATACACCAACATTTAACAGTTTAACCCCTCCAACTTTTCATCTTTTATCTCAAGAGGAGGTTAGTGAGGAGAAGAAGTCTAAGAAGGGAAAAAAGAAATTGATTATGAGATCTACGAAAGTTGCTATGGCTTCTCCATATGTCAATAGGTTGACGGCAGTTTCGGACCTGTTGACTAACTTCGAACTAGCTTTGGCTATGGATTTTTTTTCAATGCAAAGAAACGCTTGGTGAGTTTTCTATACTTTTTTCTTAATCTAAATAGCACTTTATATCATTTGATTCACATGTGATTATATTAGTCAATCACAAGTGCTTATGTTTTGCAGTCACATGTTATTAATCAAACATAGAATGAGTATTTGACAAATAGTAATTCTGTTTTATTGCATTTTTTTAGTGATCTTGTACTTGAAGTTAAAAATGCCGATTGGAATGTTCACCGTGTCACGATGGAATCACTTTGTCCTGATTTATATATTGAGGCTGGTGTGATTGATATTTGGAGTTTTATACTAAACCACGAGCGTAGGTATAGAGATCCAGCCAGCCGAACATGGTTTTTCTTTCCAACGTCAATCATTGTAAGTTAACTTTTAAATTTTAGGTACATATATCATACTGTACAATCACTTGTGATTCAGCATGCCAATCACTTGTGATTAGCATGCCAATCACTTGTGATTCTACATGCCAATCACTTGTGATTCAGCATGCTAATCACTTGTGATTCTACATGCCAATCATATTTATTGTTTGCATTTATTTTGTTAAAGTTTTTAATATATGTTCGTTTATTTTATACAGTGGACATACATGTATGACAACAGTTTGAAAAAAGAAGCTAAACTCAAGTCATTTCAAGAAAATGCGTCATCATTGTTTAAAGTGTTTCTCAACGATGTTTCTTTTCACAAAACTGAGCTGGTATGTTATTTTACTTTACATTTTTGTTTATTTTTTCTGTAATATAATAATTAATTTATTTTTTTATGCTGAAAATTAATTGTTTTATTTTAATTCTTTTCTACAGGTGTTTTTCCCAATCTGCAGAAATGATCATTTCTTTGTCCTTGTGTTTGATTTGAAAGTTCCAAAGCTCTTCATACTTGACAATGCTAAACTAACGATGCACTTCAACGCAAAATATCTCAAAGTTTGCAACCTTGTGGTTAGTTTATCTTTTTTTTTAATTAACTTGTTTTGTATATTTAAACGTGTCATTAGACTATTCAATCACATGTGATTGAATGATACAATCACATGTGATTACAAACAATCATTAGCACATGTGATTTTGAAAAGCTGATCTTTATTTTTCTGATTTGTTTTCTCAGCAATATTGCTTTGATGAGCATCTTAAATCTCAAAATCATCCAAAGGCGAAGAAGATTCAAGAAATTCATCCAAGTAGAATCAAGATTCCATGGAGTACGAGAGACAATGCTGTTGATTGTGGAGTTTTTGCCATGTACCACATGGACAGATTTAAAGCCACACCCGAGAAAGATTGGACTGAGGAATTGGCTTGTGAATCGTCGGTTCAAAATAATCAGCTCAGGAAGTTGAGGGTTCGGTATGCAGCAAAAATTTTAACACATCCTCTAAATTTGAATTCCAAGCAGATGATTATAAATGCAAATCGGTTCAACATTCTTCATTCAAAAGAAGAATATAGGAACGTTGTTTTGACTGCAAAAAACTCAAGATATGAGCGGGTTGAGAGATCAAAGGAGTCCTTGCCAAAAATCAAGTGAAGTGTTATGTTGAAAAACAATATAAGATGTTATTTTTGTTGAACTTTTATGTGTTAACAAATTTGTTATTTGGTACACAATATTTTTTAGCATATCTATGTTTTTGTTGAATGGTAAATCACATTGTATGGACTATGGTTTTTAATCACTTGTAATACTATGGTTTATGATTGACAATCACTTGTATTTTTAATCATTTATTTATTCTTTACCAAACACTTATGATTCTGCATTGTTAATCACCAATCACTTGTGATTCTGCATTGTTAATCACTTGTGATTGTTAATCAATTGTGATTCTGTATTTGGCAATCACTTGTGTTTTTAATTCACTTGTGATTCTGCATTGTTAATCACTTGTGATTCTTCGTTACCAATCACTTGTGATTCTGTATTTGGCAATCATTTGTGTTTTTAATCACTACCAATCACTTGTGATTCTGTTTTTGGCAATCACTTGTGATTCTGCATTGTTTAATCACTTGTGATTGTTAATCAATTGTGATTCTGTATTTGGCAATCACTTGTGTTTTTAATTCACTTGTGATTTTGCATTGTTAATCACTTGTGATTCTTCATGCCAATCACTTGTGATTCTGTATTTGGCAGTCATTTGTGTTTTTAATCACTCATTATCAACCAATCACATGTGATTCTTCAATACCAATCACTTGTGATTCTGTATTTGGCAATCATTTATGAAGAATCACTTGTGTTTTTAATCACTTATTCATTATCTACCAATCACTTGTGATTCTTGGCAATCATTTGTGATTCTGTATTTGGCAATCACTTGTGATTCTGCATTGTTAATCACCAATCACTTGTGATTCTGTATTTGGCAATCATTTGTGTTTTTCAATGTTAATCACCAATCACTTGTGTTTTTAATCAGTTATTTATTATTAAACAATCACTTGTGATTCTGTATTGGCAATCACTTGTGTTTTTAATCACTTATTTCAATTGTGTTTTTAATCAGTTATTTATTATTAAACAATCACTTGTGATTCTGTATTGGCAATCACTTGTGTTTTTAATCACTTATTCATTATCTACCAATCACTTGTGATTCTTCATTGGCTTATCTAATCACATATGATCAAGGTTGAAAAAGACGCGAGATGGGGCCGAAACGGTAGCGACCTCAAAACGTCTCAACGGAAAAAATGGGGTCGAGACGGGGTTGAAACGGATGTTGACTAATGTTGACTTTTTTATATATATAAATATATATTTACACATATTTTAGAGCTAAAAAACCTTCGTCGACAAGTTTGTACCTATAATTGCTATTAGCGTTAATATAATACAAAATGGAAAACTAAACTAAGTCAATTTTGATTGATTTGACTGACTTATGACCGATTTTAACAGAATTTCTGACTTTTAACCGGCGTTGACCCAATTTTTGCTGCATTTGACATGACTGTTGACCGTTGACCGGCTTATAAGAAAACGGGACGGGATCGAAACGGTTTAGTCACCAAAATGCCGCAACGGGCGTCGTAACGGACACAACGGACGCCGTTTACAACAGTGCATATGATTGAAACACCTCAAAATTGTATGAAAATAAAAACATAAAAAATGTAATTCAAGCATTTCATAGGAACATCAGAATTTCGCAATTGTACGAAAGAGAATAAAAAATTAAAAAAATGGTTAAATAATTCAGTAGTAACTTCAGATTTCTGAAGTTTCTGCTTGTTCTTTTGCTTTCTTTTTTTTGTCACAGGTCCTCTAATTGTGATCGTCACGTCCACATTTACCACAAGTAAACTTTCTCTTTTTGCTTTTCTTTATTGCTTTCTCTATTCCGCTCATTAGACGCTTATCATTTGCACATCCTTTGTAATTCCCAACAGGTGGGTTTTGTATTTCTATTGTACTAGGCTTTGAAACTCCAATCATGTTTCCAATTATATCATCTTTCTTCTTTGACGGTTTGGGCACTTGAGCTTCAACTTCTTTCTTCAACAATTTAAGTTTTTCAAGAACCACTTTTAGCATCTTTTCATCACTTCCTACAAGTTCCACACAATCATAACTAACTGAGGTAATTTCATTAACAAAATCATGTACAACTATGTTTTCATTGCCATATCTATTTCTCCTTGATCTTAACTCGAGTCGTATTATGTCCCTTCTCCAACGTCTCATTATGTATTTTTCAGGGATTTCTTCTATGTTCTTGTTCTTTAAAACCCAAAAACAGTGTCTACACAGAAGACCATATCGTAGATAGTGTCTACATGTACATACCATTGATCCGTCTTTGCTGTTATGAAGTACCTTCAAAAAAAAAATTATATTATCAATCACATGTGATTGATAAAAAGATTTTGATTGGATTAGCCAATCACAGGTGATTACATACATAAACAGACATGTAAATGTTTTTCTCAGGTTCTGATATAAGTGGCTACATTTTTGAATCAGCAATCATATGTGATTATAAACATAAACATAGATGTAAATAAATTTTACCTTGTAATGGAAGAACTATTTTTCTTCATTCGAACCCTCTTTTGTCTTCTCTTTTTCCTCTTTAACAACATAGATTTCCGTTTCTTCCTCCTTGTCCATTTTATCCAATAAACAGCTATACAATGCTTCATAAATCTCTTTTTGAACGATTGCAAAAATAGCATGTGTGTAAACCTTTAATGCATGCTTTTCAATTTTCAGCTGAGTTAACAATTTTGGATTTTTCTTGATTGTCTGTGCATCCAAAGATTCTTGCTTTGACCTCTGTTTTAACATTGCAGATTCAAAGCCGTCCATAAAAGTTAACAGATTTGCTGCAGATCTTGTAAAGTTTGAAAAAAAGCATTCTCACTCTCAGATCTTGAAGTAGTTAGCATCAAACCAAACATTTCAGTGTCGATAAAATATGCTGCTATCCAAGTTGATCTAATATCAAACATATGTTTGAACCAACTATCATTTTTCAATGAGAAATCGTGCATCAACTTTTCCCATCTTTCTTCAAAAACATTTGGTTCGATATACATATTCCAAACAAGCTTATTAAGTCTATTCTTGAAGTCTTTTTCTACTTCATCTTCAATAGTAGGAATTGCTTCTTGAATCTGTAATTACATATCATTTTTTAATCATTCATATTAAGCAAATCATGTATCATTAAACATTTCAATCACATGTGATTAAATACATTTGTTGTTTGATAACAATATTCATACCTTTGATGGCACCTTTCGCATAATGTGCCACATGCATAGTCTATGTTTTGCCGTCTTAAAAACTGCCTTTATCGCTATCGCCATTGATTTGTCCTGATCTGTCACTATCATGTTTGGCTCTTTCCCGAATGTCTTCATGAAACATGTAAGAAGCCATGTGTAACTCTCGGCTGTTTCATCCCTGATCAATCCCGCAGCAACAGTGACACACCTATGGTGGTTATCTATGCCAGTAAATGGTACAAATTTCATGTTGTACCTGTCATTAAGCCAATTAACATGTCAATCACATGTGATTAGAAATTGTAATGAGCCAAATAACATGTCAATCACATGTGATCAGAAACTATAATGAGCCAAGAAAACATGTCAATCACAAGTGATTGTACACTTTAATGATCCAGAAAACATGACAATCACAAGTAATTACAAACATTGGTGAGCCAGAAAACATGTCAATCACATGTGATTAGAGAGTCTAGTGAGCCAGAAAACATACCTGTTCGTTCTATACGTTGCATCAAATGAGATTATGTCACTAAACTCCTTGTAGTTGCATTTTGCAACTTCATCGGCCCAGAAAATTGAATGTAGTTGACTTTTTTCAAGCTTGTACTCAAATGAAAAACCAGGAACATATTTCTTCCGTTCTTCCATTTTGTTAACGAGCATTTGATAATCACTTGCATTGATAAAAACATTCAAATCTCGTCTCCAGTTTTTGAAATCAGTTACAGTCCCATGCACATTTTTCTCAGACCCTTTCATATTGCTATAAACTTCGTATGCTTTTGTTGGACCAATATTTGACACTGATGAATGGTATACAAACAACTGCTCTGCATACTTCATCTGTCTTTCCGCTTTACTTAAATGTCGGTACTCTTGGGGTAGCAACTCATGATTATGGTGTTCTTGGAAGTCGGACAGTATAAACGTATTAGTTCTATACACCCAATCGAATTTAACCCTAGCCCTACATCCGGTGCATTCCATGTTGCTTTTCCTAATTGGCTTTTTACTACTTTGAAATGTGTCAAAGTTCACTTGCATTGGCACACCACCTCTATTGCACAAGTAATATTTCTGCTTCACCAACCCAGATTTTGTAGTCTTTTGAGTTGACTTTCGTATGTCAAAACATGCATGAAACGCGTATAACCTATACATTTTTTCATACTCTTCAAGTGTTCCATAATTTTTTCTAACAACTGGTAGTAAACTCTCATCAACGATTGGTGCATAATACAATGAACCACCTGGTGTTTCTTTTTTACGTGTTGTACCTACTATTGTTGTATCTATACCTGTCCAAAAAAAATAGACAATCACATGTGATTTAAATGTTCACTAAATATTACTTAAACAACTAACACATGATCCGTGACTAATATGTTACTTTCACTCATTCATATCAAATAAAGACAATCACATGTGATTTAACTGTTATTCACTCATTCATATGACAAATGACTAAAACAATCACAAGTGATTTTTAACAAGAAACAAATGCATGATAAGAGATAGATATACATATCACACATAGTATTATCATAAAACAAAATCACATGTGATTAAATAAACATAATCACATGTGATTGAATAAATATAATCACAGTATAATCACAGGTATTAAATCACAGTAATGTATCATCATAATACCCAATCACATGTGATCCAATATGAAAAAATTTACAATATGTTTTATTTCATCATACGTATAATCACAGGTATTAACATAAAACAAAATCACATGTGATTAAATAAAGATAATCACATGTGATTGAATATATACAATCACAGTATAATCACATGTATTAAATCACAGTAATGTATCATCAAAATACCCAATCACATGTGATCTAATACGAAAAAAAACATACCTGTAGCGTTATCTATAATTTCTTCATCACTGATCTCGTATTCTACTTCAATTGGTTCGTTTTCTGGCTCCATTGCTTCGTATTCTTCTTCCATTGATTAATTGATTGGACAATTTGATTCACAGCAGTGAAACGATCATGCAACAAAATACATATCATTAAACTCAATCACATGTGATTGACTAACTTGAAATTTACAACAGTTCAGTTTCTGTCTTCATTCTATTTATGATTATCACTTTAACTGGAAATTACATGTGACTGACAAAGAAATTACTCAAATTAAAAGTAAATACTGTTTCATCCAAATTTAATCACATGTAATTAAAGAAGAAACAATACGCATACCTTCAGCATTCTGGATTTCGATTTGTTCTTCGTTACTGATATCGATTTCTGGTTCCATTTTGCTTAAATTGAAGGTGAATATCAATTGATTTTGAGAAGAATTCGTATATCCTACAATTTTTGAGTGATCGACTGCTTTTACGAATCAACGTTAAATCCGTTAGAATCGTATGATCATAAATCGGAGCTATAACGGTGTTAACGAGGTTGAAGATGACCGATCGGTAGCCGGAGAAACTTTAATCGCCGATCGCCAGGAGCCTGTTAGGGTTTTGAGGGATTTGATCGATAGCCTTCGTGGTTTTGTCAAGGACGTAAGGGTGTAATTAGCAAATGACGAAAATACCTTTCCAGTACAAATTGGTGGTTTAATCTGGTGCATTGATCAAAAAAGATCCAAAGGCTGAGATGTGTTCCTTGGTTCTTAACCTTTTACTTGTTTTCTTCTGATTACAACTCGGGATTTATAATTACCACAATACCTAATAGCCTCTTTTATTTTTTTTCAGAAAAAGGCCGATTGATAGAGATGTGCAAAAATCCTGAAAAATCGAAACCGAACCGTTACCGTACCGGTACCGAAATCGGTACCAATAGGAATCCGGTATCGGTTTAGGTTCTTGATTTTGGCTAAATTTGGTTTTGGTACAATCAGGATCGTTACCGGTTCGGTACGGGAAAACCGAATTTTATACCGAAATATTTGTTTCAACAATTTTTTTAACAATAGACATATATAACATATATACATACGGAGTACAACTTGCTGCTCAAGATCTATATTAGCTTCTGAAAGATCATGACAGTCCCCTGATGTGCACAAAACGGACAGTTTGTTTTATGAGGTGTCGGTAGGTCGCTAAACGTCTATTAAGTGATCAACAAGGATGAGTAGTGATAAATTTATAATTGCGGGGCCTAAATCTACTACTCCTTCCTATGGGTGAGTAAGAGAAGTATGACCTAGGGTCGTTCGTTTAAGAAGTCAACAAAATCGAACCTTTCGCTATAGTGTAATCCTAGTATTATTCTAAGGAGTAGTTGGGATATATTTTAGTTTTCTAAATCCTGAATAATAAGTATAGAGATATATAAGTAAATAAAGCAGTAAAGGATAAAATTTGTGTTACATATAAGGCTAAAGCTAGTGCATGTTATTGCTTTTGTTAGTACGATGCTGGATATGTGTAATGTCGTCTCGTGGGTACGTTATGACCAGTTAACAGCTATACTATCCTAAACGGCCCTGTCAAAAACATGTCACTGGGTAATACCGATAGGCATGAAGATTCTTAATAGACAGTAACACCACATACCCTCGACGCCAGAGCAACACGACTACGTAAATACACTAGATGACTCATTAATAGGAGGGACCCGATAAGGTGGCGTATTAACGATTCTTAAGGTATAAACTTTCTTAAGAATAGATAGAATAAAAGGCATATCGTAACCGAGAGTCGTGATGTGTTACGATGCTTTCGTTAATGATTGAAAAAAGATCAGTTAGGTTCTTATTTAAAAGAAAGTCAACCATGATGAACACCATGGCCAGATTTACAAGCGTAAACTCCATGAACACGTTCGGTTATCCTAATGGTCCAATCCTTTATGATTTAAAGAAATAGTTCCTGCAGTAACTAAATAATCCCTCAAGCAAAGTGCAATTCCTGAGATCGCGTTATGGTGTAAATGTACATTATCCACACTAAAACCGTTTCCATGGTCATACATAACAGAGGCATAGAGTACTACAACCGGTGTGCCTCCTCATATACATGCGATGTTTAAATGCTACTGACTACAGTGGTATAGCCTGAGGCAAACCATGTATTCCAAGAGTCAATCAGAGTTTCTATTTACAAAAGACCACATACCGGAATCCATAGTGTCGGTTGATGTACTACAACCATTATGCCTTCGTCAAGCGCACTATGTATCCGGTAGAGTTTTCTTGTCACGGGGTTAAAACAGATAGTGTACTCTAAATAAGGGATCGCGACTTCCCAATAACAGAGCCTATAACCACGTTCTATTAGTTGGAAAAGCGATTGAGTTTAGTCATAATCAGATAGCATCGTAACAGCATCACATTACACATTCATTATTTTAACATCGTAACTAACTACGACATAACATACACTAAAAGATAACTACTCGCTAATCATGGCAACAAATATCATCTATCAATAGAATAATGAAAGACATTATAAAAGATAGTATAAAAAGATAAGAGTACCGTTGATTAAACGAGCTCTGAAAGTATAAAAGTGACAACTTCGGATGCCCTTCCAATCATTTACAGACTCCGTTTAACGCCTACACAAGGTAATTACAGCTAATCGATAATTATTATCATAATCCTAAACAAAGAAACTAGAGAAAGAAGTGAGATTGAGAGTAAATTGTGTGGTGAAATGGATGAAAAATGAGCCTATTTATAGGTGAAACTAGGCCTGTCAGCCCATGTAAAGAGGCTGTGGAGAACTGGGCAGCCTGTGGGGAGTGCCCGTGTAAATGACTTGGTGGCCCGTGGAGAGTGCCCGTTTGATTGTTGTGGCCGTGGAGAGTTCCCGTGTAGTTGATCAATCTGGAAGTTGGTGTAGGATCATGGTAGCCTGTGTAGGATTATGTGGTAGCCGGTGTATCCTTGCTTGGTAGCCCGTATTCATGCTGGTTTGGCTTGTTTCCAAGGTCGTAACTTGATTTCATCGTTTTCACTCTAGATTCTTCGTTTTAAGTCCGTTTTCTCTGATTCTTTTTGAAATGCCCTTGTAATTACATGATCTACCAAATAAAGTGAATAACCATCATATTCTTCGATAAAGTTGATTACTTTATTGTTTTAGCGCTTGATATTGGGTATAAAAATATGTCATTTTGCCGATATCAAAATATCCCATACTTACACTTTGCTTATCCTCAAGCAAGCTTTAAGTTTTAATTGCAAGAAATCTTTCAAAGTTTCCTTTCTATATTCATAAGAGGTTTACTTTCTAATATAAGAGTGAAAATAGGGCTAGTCTTTCTTTGTTGGGGTGAGAAACTATCTCTGCAAGCATGAGAGGAGGTTACATGACTTTTTGGCTAGCTCTCACGGCTCACTCAAATCACTCAAGTATTTGGGGTTCCCTATAATCTATGATATGATATCGCTCATATGCAGGCATGCTGCACTCTTCGTCACAGACTTGATCGAGACTCAAATTCTTGTTACTAGTGCGATGGCTGAAATAACCATAGCTTCTAGATCATTTGTCATTTATGGTGAAAGAGAGGTGAAAAAGGTTAGAAATGAAGGGTGATGGTGAAGTGTTTGGGTACATTCAAGAATAGGATAGAATAGTCTTTTTAAAGACCTTATTCGGATAAAAAGGATAGATAGGAGTGCGAGTAATTTTGTGAAGCACTTTTGAAGTTCTTTGAACTTTTTCCCTTTGGGACTTTTGCGAATAAATTTCCTTTGAGGTTTTGTTTTCAGACCTCCAGTGGTTCTTTTTTGCTTTATAAGTTTTTTCTCCTTTACTCAAAACTTTGAAAGAGATGTTTTATTTTTTTTATTTTTTTATTTTTTTTTTTTTTTATTTTTTGAAATCAATCTCAGGGAGCTTCCACTTGTAGGCTTGCAAGATTCTGTCACAATCTTTGTAAGTGACTAACGACATGATTTTCCTTGTGAAGTGATTTTCTTTTTTCTAAGTTTTTCAAGGGTGATGTGGATAGATGGGTGATGGTGGTGAAAATGGAAGGAAGTGAATGAGGGTGATGATGGTGATGATGTAAGGAGAAGAAGGGCCTTTTGACAAATGAATAGTTATTCTGGTTACACCTATGTCACATTTCGCTACTCAAAAATGCAGATCAGGAGCAAGTTCTAATTTTCGAGCACATACATCGGCACACTCAACGGAAAATAGTGAAGCATTAAAAATGAATGCTTTTCATAGCCTTATTTAGGTGCCTCACAATAATCAATTTAGGTTGAATACGCCAAGTCATGCAATGCTCTATTAGAGAATCGGTTTGTCCACACAAGATTTCTACTTTAAATAAGCCTTACTTTTTATTGCAAATGTTTTAAGTGTTCGAAAGTACTTATTCTGCCTTAAAGGCTTTCTTTTATTAAAATTTTTGAAAATTGGGTTAAAGACAGAAAATCTATGTAATAGGATGATATGACATTAAAAAGGTGTATACCGCCATCCCATACTTGACGAACATTGTCCCTAATGTTCCTTTTATATAGGGTGAAATTCCACACTTAGGGTTTTTAGTAAAGCTCTTTGGGAATATTTTTCTAGTGGTTCTTTGGGATTTAAAATCCCACACTTAGTGATAAGAAAGGATGTGACTTTTATTTGATGTATTTTAGAATTTAGAACTAGTAACGAATGATAACGAGTCCTTTTCAACTGGTTGCTGAGGATGCGATTTAAGAAACTGGCTGGCTAGAAGGTAGGAAGCTTCAGCATTCTCACGGCTTCTTCAGTTGTATGCTCTTCTGTCATCACTTATTCACTTATTTTCTTCTACTGCTACTTTATTGCATGGGTTGCCTCCCGAGAAGCGCTTTTGTTTAGGGTCGTTTGCTCGACCTGTAACAAACCAAAACATTATACGCGATAACACATTTTTTTTTAAAAATATTTCTGGCCAGGCCCTTTTTGCGCGGTGCGCATCCACCCGCGCGGCGCGCACTACTGCGTGAAACCAGATCAGAAGCCAAGACTGGCACCAGGTACCTGCACTCCCCCATTTACGCGGCGCGCCCCCAAATGTGCGGCGCGCTTTATTACACAAAACCAGCTGTTAACAGTTTTTACACCTCAAAACCCAAATTTCCAAATACATTCACTTAAGGCCTTAAATTGTTTACAACCAATACAATTTAATCAAATCAAAAGATTATGAGTTTAACAAAAGGGGTACGATCACCCGTACATCGCCAATAATATTTTCGACCCACGAGTTTAAATACCAAACGAAAGACGAGCATGGTGTTTGGGGTTAAACTACCCAAAACCTAGGTCGAAATCACAAAAGCCTCCACTATCATATCAAAAGTGGGAGATCTCTAATCCAAACGAATACCCTTGCCTTTGTCTACGCCAGAACCTAAAAAGATAAACAACGAGAGGGTAACCAAAACGCTTAGTGAATGCAATAATTATACACATACATATATAATTTACCTACTTGCAATCACTTACACAATTACCGCATACACGCTAGCATTTTAATTAGCATATCATCGAAAAGTATAACGCTAAATCTCCGATATTCAAGCTAGCACAAACAATAGCATATAACCCGAACAATCTACTAAAAATGATAAACAACACACTAACCATTGATGTTCAGAACATCCGTTAGTATTCAATACTAGCCCCGCGAATGGTATCGTCAACATCGAACTTAAATCTCATCCGCCCTACTTAAAGTTGTATCGTCAACATCGAACTTAAAACCCACATATGAGGTATCGTCAACATTGAACTTTAAACCCTCATTACGCATCACTACATTAGTGGTATGGCATCGTCAACATCGAACTTTAAATCCATACATGAGGTATCTTCAACACCGAACTTTAAACCCTCGTCAAACAAACAATAACACACACAAGGATATGGTATCATCACATCGAACTTTAAACCCATATCCCACAAGTAAATAAATCATATACATACGCGTATAATTATTTCACTCACCTTAACGCCTTCAGTGAATGATAAGCCAAGATTGCAACCTTCAATGTAACGTACATATTACATTATGCACATAATCAATCATACAATCAAGTTGGTCACCCAACTCACCCACCATCTTAGGGTGATTTTGACCCATAGTGCAAATGTGACACATTTGCACCTTTAACCCTCACACTAGGCCTAGATTACACCAAATCGCTAACATAGATCGATTAAGGTATTAATACCCTTATTAATGTAGTGACCCGAACTTTTCCATGTTTATATATATTAATTGAGATTGATATTTACATGATTAAATGTTTCCAACATGTTAAGCAATCAAACTTGTTAAGACTTGATTAATTGAAATATGTTTCATATAGACAATTGACCACCCAAGTTGATCGGTGATTCACGAACGTTAAAACTTGTAAAAACTATATGATGACATATATATGGATATATATATAGTTAACATGATACTATGATAAGAAAACATATCATAAAGTATATTAACAATGAACTACATATGTAAAAACAAGACTACTAACTTAATGATTTTTAAACGAGACATATATGTAACGATTATCGTTGTAAAGACATTTAATGTATATATATCATATTAAGAGATATTCATACATGATAATATCATGATAATATAATAATTTAAAATCTCATTTGATATTATAAACATTGGGTTAACAACATTTAACAAGATCGTTAACCTAAAGGTTTCAAAACAACACTTACATGTAACGACTAACGATGACTTAACGACTCAGTTAAAATGTATATACATGTAGTGTTTTAATATGTATTTATACACTTTTGAAAGACTTCAATACACTTATCAAAATACTTCTACTTAACAAAAATGCTTACAATTACATCCTCGTTCAGTTTCATCAACAATTCTACTCGTATGCACCCGTATTCGTACTCGTACAATACACAGCTTTAAGATGTATGTACTATTAGTATATACACTCCAATGATCAGCTCTTAGCAGCCCATGTGAGTAACCTAACACATGTGGGAACCATCATTTGGCAACTAGCATGAAATATCTCATAAAATTACAAAAATATGAGTAATCATTCATGACTTATTTACATGAAAACAAAATTACATATCCTTTATATCTAATCCATACACCAACGACCAAAAACACCTACAAACACTTTCATTCTTCAATTTTCTTCATCTAATTGATCTCTCTCAAGTTCTATCTTCAAGTTCTAAGTGTTCTTCATAAATTCCAAAAGTTCTAGTTTCATAAAATCAAGAATACTTTCAAGTTTGCTAGCTCACTTCCAATCTTGTAAGGTGATCATCCAACCTCAAGAAATCTTTGTTTCTTACAGTAGGTTATCATTCTAATACAAGGTAATAATCATATTCAAACTTTGGTTCAATTTCTATAACTATAACAATCTTATTTCAAGTGATGATCTTACTTGAACTTGTTTTCGTGTCATGATTCTGCTTCAAGAACTTCGAGCCATCCAAGGATCCATTGAAGCTAGATCCATTTTTCTCTTTTCCAGTAGGTTTATCCAAGGAAATTAAGGTAGTAATGATGTTCATAACATCATTAGATTCATACATATAAAGCTATCTTATTCGAAGGTTTAAACTTGTAATCACTAGAACATAGTTTAGTTAATTCTAAACTTGTTCGCAAACAAAAGTTAATCCTTCTAACTTGACTTTTAAAATCAACTAAACACATGTTCTATATCTATATGATATGCTAACTTAATGATTTAAAACCTGGAAACACGAAAAACACCGTAAAACCGGATTTACGCCGTCGTAGTAACACCGCGGGCTGTTTTGGGTTAGTTAATTAAAAACTATGATAAACTTTGATTTAAAAGTTGTTATTCTGAGAAAATGATTTTTATTATGAACATGAAACTATATCCAAAAATTATGATTAAACTCAAAGTGGAAGTATGTTTTCTAAAATGGTCATCTAGACGTCGTTCTTTCGACTGAAATGACTACCTTTACAAAAACGACTTGTAACTTATTTTTCCGACTATAAACCTATACTTTTCTGTTTAGATTCATAAAATAGAGTTCAATATGAAACCATAGCAATTTGATTCACTCAAAACGGATTTAAAATGAAGAAGTTATGGGTAAAACAAGATTGGATAATTTTTCTCATTTTAGCTACGTGAAAATTGGTAACAAATCTATTCCAACCATAACTTAATCAACTTGTATTGTATATTATGTAATCTTGAGATACCATAGACACGTATACAATGTTTCGACCTATCATGTCGACACATCTATATATATTTCGGAACAACCATAGACACTCTATATGTGAATGTTGGAGTTAGCTATACAGGGTTGAGGTTGATTCCAAAATATATATAGTTTGAGTTGTGATCAATACTGAGATACGTATACACTGGGTCGTGGATTGATTCAAGATAATATTTATCGATTTATTTCTGTACATCTAACTGTGGACAACTAGTTGTAGGTTACTAACGAGGACAGCTGACTTAATAAACTTAAAACATCAAAATATATTAAAAGTGTTGTAAATATATTTTGAACATACTTTGATATATATGTATATATTGTTATAGGTTCGTGAATCAACCAGTGGCCAAGTCTTACTTCCCGACGAAGTAAAAATCTGTGAAAGTGAGTTATAGTCCCACTTTTAAAATCTAATATTTTTGGGATGAGAATACATGCAGGTTTTATAAATGATTTACAAAATAGACACAAGTACGTGAAACTACATTCTATGGTTGAATTATCGAAATCGAATATGCCCCTTTTTATTAAGTCTGGTAATCTAAGAATTAGGGAACAGACACCCTAATTGACGCGAATTCTAAAGATAGATCTATTGGGCCTAACAAACCCCATCCAAAGTACCGGATGCTTTAGTACTTCGAAATTTATATCATATCCGAAGGGTGTCCCGGAATGATGGGGATATTCTTATATATGCATCTTGTTAATGTCGGTTACCAGGTGTTCTCCATATGAATGATTTTTATCTCTATGTATGGGATGTGTATTGAAATATGAAATCTTGTGGTCTATTGTTACGATTTGATATATATAGGTTAAACCTATAACTCACCAACATTTTTGTTGACGTTTAAAGCATGTTTATTCTCAGGTGAATATTAAGAGCTTCCGCTGTTGCATACTAAAATAAGGACAAGATTTGGAGTCCATATTTGTATGATATTGTGTAAAAACTGCATTCAAGAAACTGATTTCGATGTAACATATTTGTATTGTAAACCATTATGTAATGGTCGTGTGTAAACAGGATATTTTAGATTATCATTATTTGATAATCTACGTAAAGCTTTTTAAACCTTTATTTATGAAATAAAGGTTATGGTTTGTTTTAAAAATGAATGCAGTCTTTGAAAAACGTCTCATATAGAGGTCAAAACCTCGCAACGAAATCAATTAATATGGAACGTTTTTAATCAATAAGAACGGGACATTTCAGTTGGTATCCGAGCGTTGGTCTTAGAGAACCAGAATTTTGCATTAGTGTGTCTTATCGAGTTTGTTAGGATGCATTAGTGAGTCTGGACTTCGACCGTGTTTATTTGAAAAATGATTGCTTAACAAATTTTGTTGGAAACTATATATTTTTAACATGTGAATATTATGTGATATATTAATCTCTTAACGCGTTTGATATTATGTGATAGATGTCTACCTCTAGAACAAGTCCCATTGACTCACCTAATAATAATGAAGAGTCAAATATAAATTGGAATGATTCGTGGACTGATTCACAAGTTCCCGAAGAGGAACCGGAAGAAGAGTCGGAACCGGAAGAAGAATCGGAACCGGAAGAAGAATCGGAACCGGATGAAGAAATAGAACCGGTGGGGGAAATAATAAAACGGTTAAGTAAAAGAAAATCCTCAACCAACCGACCAAGGTTAATTATGGTCAATGGTGTTTCCGCCAAGGAAGCAAAATATTGGGAGGATTACCAATTCTCCGATGAATCGGATTCCGACGAGAATTCCGATGATGTTATAGAAATTACCCCAACTGAATTTAAAAAGGCAAAAGAAAACAATAAGGGAAAGGGCATAAAAATAGAGAAATCTAATTCCAACCCCGATGAACTTTATATGTATCGTCAACGCCCGAAGTCCTTAAGTTGTAACAATGACCCGGGAACCTCTAAACCACCAGATTTTTTTAAACCAATGTGGACAACGACGGCTCGTATTAGGGGAACATCATATATCTCTAGAAACTTGGCAAAACAAACTAAAACCGAAGAAGAAGAAACGAGCGAGTCGGAATAAGATAGTTGTATTCGTGTGGTGTAATATATGTAATATAGTGTTCTTATGCTTTATGATATATGTAAAAATTGCTTGTATTAATAAGTATTTTTTTATGAATCTAACTCTTGTCTATTTTACAATTTAAAAACACAAAATGGATAGACAACCCAATATTTTAAGAGACCTACCCGGAGACATGATTGATGAAATCTTGTCTAGAGTCGGCCAGAATTCTTCGGCACAACTATTTAAGGCGAGATCAGTTTGTAAGACATTCGAAGAACGTTCCAAGAATGTCTTGGTTTATAAGAGACTTTCGTTTGAAAGATGGGGGATATCACATTGGGAAACCCATAAGTTACGATGTGTTTACTTTGACGCATATATTGCGGGGAACCCAAATGCTATTTTACGCAACGGGTTAAGAAATTATTTTGACTCAATATATCCGAATATTGGACTTCGTGATTTAGAAAAAGCGGCTAACATGCAACATAAAGAAGCATGTTATGCTTACAGATTAGTAAAGTTCGCTTCTCACCAAAGTGAGAACAAGAACATCGGGCTACAACTATTAAACAAAACGTTTCCACAAGTGACGGAGTCGGTAATTGGGGTAAGAAATGAGGTTTTTAGATTATTACGGGACTGTTGGACATTACGTAACCCTCGTCCCTTTGATGACGTTACAACACGCTGTCTTATCAACGGCCATAACGGTTATGTTGCACAAGACCAAGGATGGGAAGTAGTCCTAGTAAAACCAGAATGCATGACTTGTTTCTGGACGTATGAATTACGTGTCTTTATTGCCTTTGCTGAACGACTTGTGTACTAGCTAGAATTGTCTTCACAACTATCTTGTATCAAAGTTATTGTGTGCTATATTTCATGCTTTATGTAAAATAAGCGGTATTGTAAGTTTGTAAAATATTGTATAAAAGTTTGAACGCGAAATATTATTATAATCAGTTTTTCATATAGAATTGTAGTAGTTGAATTGTATATTAGCTACTAAGTATGAACTTAACGGGTAGGTACTACCCGAATTTAAACTTATAAAACGCTAATATGAAGAAAAAGCTTTTATAAATGAGTTCATATTATGCTACGAAATACTATTAACTACTCTTAATATTCTGTATGATTAACTTGTTCCATTTAACTATTTTGAAGGAAATGGCACCGACTACTCGACACACCGTGAATATGAATGAAGAGGAATTCCGTACTTTTCTAGCTTCAAACATAGCCGCAGTACAGGCTGCGCTACATACCAACAATAACCTTGGATCTAGCAGTACAGGAAATCGTGTAGGATGCACCTACAAAGAATTCACTGCCTGCAAACCTTTGGAATTTGATGGAACCGAAGGACCGATCGGATTGAAACGGTGGACCGAGAAGGTCGAATCGGTGTTTGCCATAAGTAAGTGTACTGAAGAGGACAAAGTAAAGTACGCTACGCATACCTTCACAGGTTCTGCGTTAACATGGTGGAATACCTATCTAGAGCAAGTGGGACAAGACGATGCGTACGCACTACCGTGGTCAGCATTCAAGCACTTGATGAACGAGAAGTACCGTCCCAGAACCGAGGTCAATAAGCTCAAGACAGAACTTAGAGGGTTACGAACCCAAGGATTTGATATTACCACGTACGAAAGACGATTCACAGAATTGTGCCTATTGTGTCCGGGAGCATTCGAAGATGAGGAAGAGAAGATCGACGCGTTTGTGAAAGGATTACCGGAAAGAATCCAAGAAGATATAAGTTCACACGAGCCCGCCTCCATACAACAGGCATGTAGAATGGCTCACAAACTCGTGAACCAAATTGAAGAAAGAATTAAAGAACAGACTGCTGAAGAGGCCAATGTGAAGCAAGTCAAAAGAAAGTGGGAGGAAAACGGTGATAAGAATCACCAATATAACAACAACAACAATTACAACAATAATCGCAACAATTATCCCAACAATCGCAACATCAATCGCAACTACAACAAACGGCCCAACAACAACAACAACAACAACAACAACAGCAACTACAACAGTCATCCCAACAACAATAATAACCGCAACAACAACAACAATCAGAAGCAGCTATGCTAAAGGTGTGAAAAGAATCACTCGGGGTTCTGCACCAAATTTTGCAACAAGTGTAAAAGAAATGGTCATAGCGCGGTGAAGTGTGAGGTCTACGGACCAGGGGTTAATAGAACGAAAGGAACAAATGGTGTCGGAACGAGTAATGGCGGAGCAAGTAGTGTCGGAGCAAGTTATGCCAATGTAGTTTGTTATAAATGTGGAAAACCAGGCCACATTATTAGAAATTACCCGAACCAGGAGAACACGAATGGACAAGGCCGTGGAAGAGTTTTCAATATTAATGCGGCAGAGGCACAGGAAGACCCGGAGCTTGTTACGGGTACGTTTCTTATTGACAATAAATCTGCTTACGTTTTATTTGATTCGGGTGCGGATAGAAGCTATATGAGTAGAGATTTTTGTGCTAAATTAAGTTGTCCATTGACGCCTTTGGATAGTAAATTTTTACTCGAATTAGCAAATGGTAAATTAATTTCAGCAGATAATATATGTCGAAATCGAGAAATTAAACTGGTTAGCGAAACATTTAAGATTGATTTGATACCAGTAGAGTTAGGGAGTTTTGATGTGATAATCGGTATGGACTGGTTGAAAGAAGTGAAAGCGGAGATCGTTTGTTACAAAAATGCAATTCGCATTATACGAGAAAAAGGAAAACCCTTAATGGTGTACGGAGAAAAGGGCAACACGAAGCTACATCTTATTAGTAATTTGAAGGCACAAAAACTAATAAGAAAAGGTTGCTATGCTGTTCTAGCACACGTCGAGAAAGTACAAACTGAAGAAAAGAGCATCAATGATGTTCCCGTCGCAAAAGAATTTCCTGATGTATTTCCGAAAAAATTACCGGGATTACCCCCACATCGATCCGTTGAATTTCAAATAGATCTTGTACCAGGAGCTGCACCAATAGCTCGTGCTCCTTACAGACTCGCACCCAGCGAGATGAAAGAACTACAAAGCCAATTACAAGAACTTTTAGAGCGTGGTTTCATTCGACCAAGCACATCACCGTGGGGAGCTCCTGTTTTGTTTGTCAAGAAGAAAGATGGTACATTCAGGTTGTGTATCGACTACCGAGAGTTGAACAAACTTACCATCAAGAACCGCTACCCACTACCGAGAATCGATGACTTATTTGATCAACTACAAGGCTCGTCTGTTTATTCAAAGATTAACTTACGTTCCGGGTATCATCAAATGCGGGTGAAAGAAGATGATATTCCAAAGACTGCTTTCAGAACACGTTACGGTCATTATGAGTTTATGGTCATGCCGTTTGGTTTAACTAATGCACCAGCTGTGTTCATGGACCTTATGAACCGAGTGTGTGGACCATACCTTGACAAGTTTGTCATTGTTTTCATTGATGTCATACTTATTTACTCAAAGAATGACCAAGAACACGGTGAACATTTGAGAAAGGTGTTAGAAGTATTGAGGAAGGAAGAATTGTACGCTAAGTTTTCAAAGTGTGCATTTTGGTTGGAAGAAGTTCAATTCCTCGGTCACATAGTGAATAAAGAAGGTATTAAGGTGGATCCGGCAAAGATAGAAACTGTTGAAAAGTGGGAAACCCCGAAAACTCTGAAACACATACGCCAGTTTTTAGGACTAGCTGGTTACTACAGAAGGTTCATCCAAGACTTTTCCAGAATAGCAAAACCCTTGACTGCATTAACGCATAAAGGGAAGAAATTTGAATGGAATGATGAACAAGAGAAAGCGTTTTAGTTATTGAAGAAAAAGCTAACTACGGCACCTATGTCATTGCCTGAAGGGAATGATGATTTTGTGATTTATTGTGATGCATCAAAGCAAGGTCTCGGTTGTGTATTAATGCAACGAAAGAAGGTGATTGCTTATGCGTCTAGACAATTGAAGATTCACGAACAAAATTATACGACGCATGATTTGGAATTAGGCGCGGTTGTTTTTGCATTAAAGACTTGGAGGCACTACTTATATGGGGTCAAAAGTATTATATATACCGACCACAAAAGTCTTCAACACATATTTAATCAGAAACAACTGAATATGAGGCAGCGTAGGTGGATTGAATTATTGAATGATTACGACTTTGAGATTCGTTACCACCCGGGGAAGGCAAATGTGGTAGCCGATGCCTTGAGCAGGAAGGACAGAGAACCCATTCGAGTAAAATCTATGAATATAATGATTCATAATAACATTACTACTCAAATAAAGAAGGCGCAACAAGGAGTTTTAAAAGAGGGAAATTTAAAGGATGAAATACCCAAAGGATCGGAGAAGCATCTTAATATTCGGGAAGACGGAACCCGGTATAGGGCTGAAAGGATTTGGGTACCAAAATTTGGAGATATGAGAGAAATGGTACTTAGAGAAGCTCATAAAACCAGATACTCAATACATCCTGGAACGGGGAAGATGTACAAGGATCTCAAGAAACATTTTTGGTGGTCGGGTATGAAAGCCGATGTTGCTAAATACGTAGGAGAATGTTTGACGTGTTCTAAGGTCAAAGCTGAGCATCAGAAACCATCAGGTCTACTTCAACAACCCAAAATCCCGGAATGGAAATGGGAAAACATTACCATGGATTTCATCACTAAATTGCCAAGGACTGCAAGTGGTTTTGATACTATTTGGGTAATAGTTGACCGTCTCACCAAATCAGCACACTTCTTGCCAATAAGAGAAGATGACAAGATGGAGAAGTTAGCACGACTGTATTTGAAGGAAGTCATCTCCAGACATGGAATACCAATCTCTATTATCTCTGATAGGGATGGCAGATTTATTTCAAGATTCTGGCAGACATTACAGCAAGCATTAGGAACTCGTCTAGACATGAGTACTGCCTATCATCCACAAACTGATGGGCAGAGCGAAAGAACGATACAAACGCTTGAAGACATGCTACGAGCATGTGTTATTGATTTCGGAAACAGTTGGGATCGACATCTACCGTTAGCAGAATTTTCCTACAACAACAGCTACCATTCAAGCATTGAGATGGCGCCGTTTGAAGCACTTTATGGTAGAAAGTGCATGTCTCCGATTTGTTGGAGTGAAGTGGGGGATAGACAGATTACGGGTCCGGAGATTATACAAGAAACTACCGAGAAGATCATCCAAATTCAACAACGGTTGAAAACCGCCCAAAGTCGACAAAAGAGCTACGCTGACATTAAAAGAAAAGATATAGAATTTGAAATTGGAGAGATGGTCATGCTTAAAGTTGCACCTTGGAAAGGCGTTGTTCGATTTGGTAAACGAGGGAAATTAAATCCAAGGTATATTGGACCATTCAAGATTATTGATCGTGTCGGACCAGTAGCTTACCGACTAGAGTTACCTCAACAACTCGCGGCTGTACATAACACTTTCCACGTCTCGAATTTAAAGAAATGTTTTGCTAAAGAAGATCTCACTATTCCGTTAGATGAAATCCAAATCAACGAAAAACTTCAATTCATCGAAGAACCCGTCGAAATAATGGATCGTGAGGTTAAAAGACTTAAGCAAAACAAGATACCAATTGTTAAGGTTCGATGGAATGCTCGTAGAGGACCTGAGTTCACCTGGAAGCGTGAAGATAAGATGAAGAAGAAATACCCGCATCTATTTCCAGAAGATTCGTCAACACCTTCAACAGCTTAAAATTTCGGGACGAAATTTATTTAACGGGTAGGTACTGTAGTGACCCGAACTTTTCCATGTTTATATATATTAATTGAGATTGATATTTACATGATTAAATGTTTCCAACATGTTAAGCAATCAAACTTGTTAAGACTTGATTAATTGAAATATGTTTCATATAGACAATTGACCACCCAAGTTGATCGGTGATTCACGAACGTTAAAACTTGTAAAAACTATATGATGACATATATATGGATATATATATAGTTAACATGATACTATGATAAGAAAACATATCATAAAGTATATTAACAATGAACTACATATGTAAAAACAAGACTACTAACTTAATGATTTTTAAACGAGACATATATGTAACGATTATCGTTGTAAAGACATTTAATGTATATATATCATATTAAGAGATATTCATACATGATAATATCATGATAATATAATAATTTAAAATCTCATTTGATATTATAAACATTGGGTTAACAACATTTAACAAGATCGTTAACCTAAAGGTTTCAAAACAACACTTACATGTAACGACTAACGATGACTTAACGACTCAGTTAAAATGTATATACATGTAGTGTTTTAATATGTATTTATACACTTTTGAAAGACTTCAATACACTTATCAAAATACTTCTACTTAACAAAAATGCTTACAATTACATCCTCGTTCAGTTTCATCAGCAATTCTACTCGTATGCACCCGTATTCGTACTCGTACAATACCCAGCTTTTAGATGTATGTACTATTGGTATATACACTCCAATGATCAGCTCTTAGCAGCCCATTTGAGTCACCTAACACATGTGGGAACCATCATTTGGCAACTAGCATGAAATATCTCATAAAATTACAAAAATATGAGTAATCATTCATGACTTATTTACATGAAAACAAAATTACATATCCTTTATATCTAATCCATACACCAACGACCAAAAACACCTACAAACACTTTCATTCTTCAATTTTCTTCATCTAATTGATCTCTCTCAAGTTCTATCTTCAAGTTCTAAGTGTTCTTCATAAATTCCAAAAGTTCTAGTTTCATAAAATCAAGAATACTTTCAAGTTTGCTAGCTCACTTCCAATCTTGTAAGGTGATCATCCAACCTCAAGAAATCTTTGTTTCTTACAGTAGGTTATCATTCTAATACAAGGTAATAATCATATTCAAATTTTGGTTCAATTTCTATAACTATAACAATCTTATTTCAAGTGATGATCTTACTTGAACTTGTTTTCGTGTCATGATTCTGCTTCAAGAACTTCGAGCCATCCAAGGATCCATTGAAGCTAGATCCATTTTTCTCTTTTCCAGTAGGTTTATCCAAGGAAATTAAGGTAGTAATGATGTTCATAACATCATTCGATTCATACATATAAAGCTATCTTATTCGAAGGTTTAAACTTGTAATCACTAGAACATAGTTTAGTTAATTCTAAACTTGTTCGCAAACAAAAGTTAATCCTTCTAACTTGACTTTTAAAATCAACTAAACACATGTTCTATATCTATATGATATGCTAACTTAATGATTTAAAACCTGGAAACACGAAAAACACCGTAAAACCGGATTTACGCCGTCGTAGTAACACCGCGGGCTGTTTTGGGTTAGTTAATTAAAAACTATGATAAACTTTGATTTAAAAGTTGTTATTCTGAGAAAATGATTTTTATTATGAACATGAAACTATATCCAAAAATTATGATTAAACTCAAAGTGGAAGTATGTTTTCTAAAATGGTCATCTAGACGTCGTTCTTTCGACTGAAATGACTACCTTTACAAAAACGACTTGTAACTTATTTTTCCGACTATAAACCTATACTTTTCTGTTTAGATACATAAAATAGAGTTCAATATGAAACCATAGCAATTTGATTCACTCAAAACGGATTTAAAATGAAGAAGTTATGGGTAAAACAAGATTGGATAATTTTTCTCATTTTAGCTACGTGAAAATTGGTAACAAATCTATTCCAACCATAACTTAATCAACTTGTATTGTATATTATGTAATCTTGAGATACCATAGACACGTATACAATGTTTCGACCTATCATGTCGACACATCTATATATATTTCGGAACAACCATAGACACTCTATATGTGAATGTTGGAGTTAGCTATACAGGGTTGAGGTTGATTCCAAAATATATATAGTTTGAGTTGTGATCAATACTGAGATACGTATACACTGGGTCGTGGATTGATTCAAGATAATATTTATCGTTTTATTTCTGTACATCTAACTGTGGACAACTAGTTGTAGGTTACTAACGAGGACAGCTGACTTAATAAACTTAAAACATCAAAATATATTAAAAGTGTTGTAAATATATTTTGAACATACTTTGATATATATGTATATATTGTTATAGGTTCGTGAATCAACCAGTGGCCAAGTCTTACTTCCCGACGAAGTAAAAATCTGTGAAAGTGAGTTATAGTCCCACTTTTAAAATCTAATATTTTTGGGATGAGAATACATGCAGGTTTTATAAATGATTTACAAAATAGACACAAGTACGTGAAACTACATTCTATGGTTGAATTATCGAAATCGAATATGCCCCTTTTTATTAAGTCTGGTAATCTAAGGATTAGGGAACAGACACCCTAATTGACGCGAATTCTAAAGATAGATCTATTGGGCCTAACAAACCCCATCCAAAGTACCGGATGCTTTAGTACTTCGAAATTTATATCATATCCGAAGGGTGTCCCGGAATGATGGGGATATTCTTATATATGCATCTTGTTAATGTCGGTTACCAGGTGTTCTCCATATGAATGATTTTTATCTCTATGTATGGGATGTGTATTGAAATATGAAATCTTGTGGTCTATTGTTACGATTTGATATATATAGGTTAAACCTATAACTCACCAACATTTTTGTTGACGTTTAAAGCATGTTTATTCTCAGGTGAATATTAAGAGCTTCCGCTGTTGCATACTAAAATAAGGACAAGATTTGGAGTCCATATTTGTATGATATTGTGTAAAAACTGCATTCAAGAAACTGATTTCGATGTAACATATTTGTATTGTAAACCATTATGTAATGGTCGTGTGTAAACAGGATATTTTAGATTATCATTATTTGATAATCTACGTAAAGCTTTTTAAACCTTTATTTATGAAATAAAGGTTATGGTTTGTTTTAAAAATGAATGCAGTCTTTGAAAAACGTCTCATATAGAGGTCAAAACCTCGCAACGAAATCAATTAATATGGAACGTTTTTAATCAATAAGAACGGGACATTTCAGTTGGTATCCGAGCGTTGGTCTTAGAGAACCAGAATTTTGCATTAGTGTGTCTTATCGAGTTTGTTAGGATGCATTAGTGAGTCTGGACTTCGACCGTGTTTATTTGAAAAATGATTGCTTAACAAATTTTGTTGGAAACTATATATTTTTAACATGTGAATATTATGTGATATATTAATCTCTTAACGCGTTTGATATTATGTGATAGATGTCTACCTCTAGAACAAGTCCCATTGACTCACCTAATAATAATGAAGAGTCAAATATAAATTGGAATGATTCGTGGACTGATTCACAAGTTCCCGAAGAGGAACCGGAAGAAGAGTCGGAACCGGAAGAAGAATCGGAACCGGAAGAAGAATCGGAACCGGATGAAGAAATAGAACCGGTGGGGGAAATAATAAAACGGTTAAGTAAAAGAAAATCCTCAACCAACCGACCAAGGTTAATTATGGTCAATGGTGTTTCCGCCAAGGAAGCAAAATATTGGGAGGATTACCAATTCTCCGATGAATCGGATTCCGACGAGAATTCCGATGATGTTATAGAAATTACCCCAACTGAATTTAAAAAGGCAAAAGAAAATAATAAGGGAAAGGGCATAAAAATAGAGAAATCTAATTCCAACCCCGATGAACTTTATATGTATCGTCAACGCCCGAAGTCCTTAAGTTGTAACAATGACCCGGGAACCTCTAAACCACCAGGTTTTTTTAAACCAATGTGGACAACGACGGCTCGTATTAGGGGAACATCATATATCCCTAGAAACTTGGCAAAACGAACCAAAACCGAAGAAGAAGAAACGAGCGAGTCGGAATAAGATAGTTGTATTCGTGTGGTGTAATATATGTAATATAGTGTTCTTATGCTTTATGATATATGTAAAAATTGCTTGTATTAATAAGTATTTTTTTATGAATCTAACTCTTGTCTATTTTACAGTTTAAAAACACAAAATGGATAGACAACCCAATATTTTAAGAGACCTACCCGGAGACATGATTGATGAAATCTTGTCTAGAGTCGGCCAGAATTCTTCGGCACAACTATTTAAGGCGAGATCAGTTTGTAAGACATTCGAAGAACGTTCCAAGAATGTCTTGGTTTATAAGAGACTTTCGTTTGAAAGATGGGGGATATCACATTGGGAAACCCATAAGTTACGATGTGTTTACTTTGACGCATATATTGCGGGGAACCCAAATGCTATTTTACGCAACGGGTTAAGAAATTATTTTGACTCAATATATCCGAATATTGGACTTCGTGATTTAGAAAAAGCGGCTAACATGCAACATAAAGAAGCATGTTATGCTTACGGATTAGTAAAGTTCGCTTCTCACCAAAGTGAGAACAAGAACATCGGGCTACAACTATTAAACAAAACGTTTCCACAAGTGACGGAGTCGGTAATTGGGGTAAGAAATGAGGTTTTTAGATTATTACGGGACTGTTGGACATTACGTAACCCTCGTCCCTTTGATGACGTTACAACACGCTGTCTTATCAACGGCCATAACGGTTATGTTGCACAAGACCAAGGATGGGAAGTAGTCCTAGTAAAACCAGAATGCATGACTTGTTTCTGGACGTATGAATTACGTGTCTTTATTGCCTTTGCTGAACGACTTGTGTACTAGCTAGAATTGTCTTCACAACTATCTTGTATCAAAGTTATTGTGTGCTATATTTCATGCTTTATGTAAAATAAGCGGTATTGTAAGTTTGTAAAATATTGTATAAAAGTTTGAACGCGAAATATTATTATAATCAGTTTTTCATATAGAATTGTAGTAGTTGAATTGTATATTAGCTACTAAGTATGAACTTAACGGGTAGGTACTACCCGAATTTAAACTTATAAAACGCTAATATGAAGAAAAAGCTTTTATAAATGAGTTCATATTATGCTACGAAATACTATTAACTACTCTTAATATTCTGTATGATTAACTTGTTCCATTTAACTATTTTGAAGGAAATGGCACCGACTACTCGACACACCGTGAATATGAATGAAGAGGAATTCCGTACTTTTCTAGCTTCAAACATAGCCGCAGTACAGGCTGCGCTACATACCAACAATAACCTTGGATCTAGCAGTACAGGAAATCGTGTAGGATGCACCTACAAAGAATTCACTGCCTGCAAACCTTTGGAATTTGATGGAACCGAAGGACCGATCGGATTGAAACGGTGGACCGAGAAGGTCGAATCGGTGTTTGCCATAAGTAAGTGTACTGAAGAGGACAAAGTAAAGTACGCTACGCATACCTTCACAGGTTCTGCGTTAACATGGTGGAATACCTATCTAGAGCAAGTGGGACAAGACGATGCGTACGCACTACCGTGGTCAGCATTCAAGCACTTGATGAACGAGAAGTACCGTCCCAGAACTGAGGTCAATAAGCTCAAGACAGAACTTAGAGGGTTACGAACCCAAGGATTTGATATTACCACGTACGAAAGACGATTTACAGAATTGTGCCTATTGTGTCCGGGAGCATTCGAAGATGAGGAAGAGAAGATCGACGCGTTTGTGAAAGGATTACCGGAAAGAATCCAAGAAGATATAAGTTCACACGAGCCCGCCTCCATACAACAGGCATGTAGAATGGCTCACAAACTCGTGAACCAAATTGAAGAAAGAATTAAAGAACAGACTGCTGAAGAGGCCAATGTGAAGCAAGTCAAAAGAAAGTGGGAGGAAAACGGTGATAAGAATCACCAATATAACAACAACAACAATTACAACAATAATCGCAACAATTATCCCAACAATCGCAACATCAATCGCAACTACAATAAATGGCCCAACAACAACAACAACAACAACAACAACAACAACAGCAACTACAACAATCATCCTAACAACAATAATAACCGCAACAACAACAACAATCAGAAGCAGCTATGCCAAAGGTGTGAAAAGAATCACTCGGGGTTCTGCACCAAATTTTGCAACAAGTGTAAAAGAAATGGTCATAGCGCGGTGAAGTGTGAGGTCTACGGACCAGGGGTTAATAGAACGAAAGGAACAAATGGTGTCGGAACGAGTAATGGCGGAGCAAGTAGTGTCGGAGCAAGTTATGCCAATGTAGTTTGTTATAAATGTGGAAAACCAGGCCACATTATTAGAAATTGCCCGAACCAGGAGAACACGAATGGACAAGGCCGTGGAAGAGTTTTCAATATTAATGCGGCAGAGGCACAGGAAGACCCGGAGCTTGTTACGGGTACGTTTCTTATTGACAATAAATCTGCTTACGTTTTATTTGATTCGGGTGCGGATAGAAGCTATATGAGTAGAGATTTTTGTGCTAAATTAAGTTGTCCATTGACGCCTTTGGATAGTAAATTTTTACTCGAATTAGCAAATGGTAAATTAATTTCAGCAGATAATATATGTCGGAATCGAGAAATTAAACTGGTTAGCGAAACATTTAAGATTGATTTGATACCAGTAGAGTTAGGGAGTTTTGATGTGATAATCGGTATGGACTGGTTGAAAGAAGTGAAAGCGGAGATCGTTTGTTACAAAAATTCAATTCGCATTATACGAGAAAAAGGAAAACCCTTAATGGTGTACGGAGAAAAGGGCAACACGAAGCTACATCTTATTAGTAATTTGAAGGCACAAAAACTAATAAGAAAAGGTTGCTATGCTGTTCTAGCACACGTCGAGAAAGTACAAACTGAAGAAAAGAGCATCAATGATGTTCCCGTCGCAAAAGAATTTCCTGATGTATTTCCGAAAGAATTACCGGGATTACCCCCACATCGATCCGTTGAATTTCAAATAGATCTTGTACCAGGAGCTGCACCAATAGCTCGTGCTCCTTACAGACTCGCACCCAGCGAGATGAAAGAACTACAAAGCCAATTACAAGAACTTTTAGAGCGTGGTTTCATTCGACCAAGCACATCACCGTGGGGAGCTCCTGTTTTGTTTGTCAAGAAGAAAGATGGTACATTCAGGTTGTGTATCGACTACCGAGAGTTGAACAAACTTACCATCAAGAACCGCTACCCACTACCGAGAATCGATGACTTATTTGATCAACTACAAGGCTCGTCTGTTTATTCAAAGATTAACTTACGTTCCGGGTATCATCAAATGCGGGTGAAAGAAGATGATATTCCAAAGACTGCTTTCAGAACACGTTACGGTCATTACGAGTTTATGGTCATGCCGTTTGGTTTAACTAATGCACCAGCTGTGTTCATGGACCTTATGAACCGAGTGTGTGGACCATACCTTGACAAGTTTGTCATTGTTTTCATTGATGACATACTTATTTACTCAAAGAATGACCAAGAACACGGTGAACATTTGAGAAAGGTGTTAGAAGTATTGAGGAAGGAAGAATTGTACGCTAAGTTTTCAAAGTGTGCATTTTGGTTGGAAGAAGTTCAATTCCTCGGTCACATAGTGAACAAAGAAGGTATTAAGGTGGATCCGGCAAAGATAGAAACTGTTGAAAAGTGGGAAACCCCGAAAACTCTGAAACACATACGCCAGTTTTTAGGACTAGCTGGTTACTACAGAAGGTTCATCCAAGACTTTTCCAGAATAGCAAAACCCTTGACTGCATTAACGCATAAAGGGAAGAAATTTGAATGGAATGATGAACAAGAGAAAGCGTTTTAGTTATTGAAGAAAAAGCTAACTACGGCACCTATATTGTCATTGCCTGAAAGGAATGATGATTTTGTGATTTATTGTGATGCATCAAAGCAAGGTCTCGGTTGTGTATTAATGCAACGAAAGAAGGTGATTGCTTATGCGTCTAGACAATTGAAGATTCACGAACAAAATTATACGACGCATGATTTGGAATTAGGCGCGGTTGTTTTTGCATTAAAGACTTGGAGGCACTACTTATATGGGGTCAAAAGTATTATATATACCGACCACAAAAGTCTTCAACACATATTTAATCAGAAACAACTGAATATGAGGCAGCGTAGGTGGATTGAATTATTGAATGATTACGACTTTGAGATTCGTTACCACCCGGGGAAGGCAAATGTGGTAGCCGATGCCTTGAGCAGGAAGGACAGAGAACCCATTCGAGTAAAATCTATGAATATAATGATTCATAATAACATTACTACTCAAATAAAGGAGGCGCAACAAGGAGTTTTAAAAGAGGGAAATTTAAAGGATGAAATACCCAAAGGATCGGAGAAGCATCTTAATATTCGGGAAGACGGAACCCGGTATAGGGCTGAAAGGATTTGGGTACCAAAATTTGGAGATATGAGAGAAATGGTACTTAGAGAAGCTCATAAAACCAGATACTCAATACATCCTGGAACGGGGAAGATGTACAAGGATCTCAAGAAACATTTTTGGTGGCCGAGTATGAAATCCGATGTTGCTAAATACGTAGGAGAATGTTTGACGTGTTCTAAGGTCAAAGCTGAGCATCAGAAACCATCAGGTCTACTTCAACAACCCGAAATCCCGGAATGGAAATGGGAAAACATTACCATGGATTTCATCACTAAATTGCCAAGGACTGCAAGTGGTTTTGATACTATTTGGGTAATAGTTGACCGTCTCACCAAATCAGCACACTTCTTGCCAATAAGAGAAGATGACAAGATGGAGAAGTTAGCACGACTGTATTTGAAGGAAGTCATCTCCAGACATGGAATACCAATCTCTATTATCTCTGATAGGGATGGCAGATTTATTTCAAGATTCTGGCAGACATTACAGCAAGCATTAGGAACTCGTCTAGACATGAGTACTGCCTATCATCCACAAACTGATGGGCAGAGCAAAAGGACGATACAAACGCTTGAAGACATGCTACGAGCATGTGTTATTGATTTCGGAAACAGTTGGGATCGACATCTACCGTTAGCAGAATTTTCCTACAACAACAGCTACCATTCAAGCATTGAGATGGCGCCGTTTGAAGCACTTTATGGTAGAAAGTGCATGTCTCCGATTTGTTGGAGTGAAGTGGGGGATAGACAGATTACGGGTCCGGAGATTATACAAGAAACTACCGAGAAGATCATCCAAATTCAACAACGGTTGAAAACCGCCCAAAGTCGACAAAAGACCTACGCTGACATTAAAAGAAAAGATATAGAATTTGAAATTGGAGAGATGGTCATGCTTAAAGTTGCACCTTGGAAAGGCGTTGTTCGATTTGGTAAACGAGGGAAATTAAATCCAAGGTATATTGGACCATTCAAGATTATTGATCGTGTCGGACCAGTAGCTTACCGACTAGAGTTACCTCAACAACTCGCGGCTGTACATAACACTTTCCACGTCTCGAATTTAAAGAAATGTTTTGCTAAAGAAGATCTCACTATTCCGTTAGATGAAATCCAAATCAATGAAAAACTTCAATTCATCGAAGAACCCGTCGAAATAATGGATCGTGAGGTTAAAAGACTTAAGCAAAACAAGATACCAATTGTTAAGGTTCGATGGAATGCTCGTAGAGGACCCGAGTTCACCTGGGAGCGTGAAGATCAGATGAAGAAGAAATAGCCGCATCTATTTCCAGAAGATTCGTCAACACCTTCAACAGCTTAAAATTTCGGGACGAAATTTATTTAACGGGTAGGTACTGTAGTGACCCGAACTTTTCCATGTTTATATATATTAATTGAGATTGATATTTACATGATTAAATGTTTCCAACATGTTAAGCAATCAAACTTGTTAAGACTTGATTAATTGAAATATGTTTCATATAGACAATTGACCACCCAAGTTGATCGGTGATTCATGAACGTTAAAACTTGTAAAAACTATATGATGACATATATATGGATATATATATAGTTAACATGATACTATGATAAGAAAACATATCATAAAGTATATTAACAATGAACTACATATGTAAAAACAAGACTACTAACTTAATGATTTTTAAACGAGACATATATGTAACGATTATCGTTGTAAAGACATTTAATGTATATATATCATATTAAGAGATATTCATACATGATAATATCATGATAATATAATAATTTAAAATCTCATTTGATATTATAAACATTGGGTTAACAACATTTAACAAGATCGTTAACCTAAAGGTTTCAAAACAACACTTACATGTAACGACTAACGATGACTTAACGACTCAGTTAAAATGTATATACATGTAGTGTTTTAATATGTATTTATACACTTTTGAAAGACTTCAATACACTTATCAAAATACTTCTACTTAACAAAAATGCTTACAATTACATCCTCGTTCAGTTTCATCAGCAATTCTACTCGTATGCACCCGTATTCGTACTCGTACAATACCCAGCTTTTAGATGTATGTACTATTGGTATATACACTCCAATGATCAGCTATTAGCAGCCCATGTGAGTCACCTAACACATGTGGGAACCATCATTTGGCAACTAGCATGAAATATCTCATAAAATTACAAAAATATGAGTAATCATTCATGACTTATTTACATGAAAACAAAATTACATATCCTTTATATCTAATCCATACACCAACGACCAAAAACACCTACAAACACTTTCATTCTTCAATTTTCTTCATCTAATTGATCTCTCTCAAGTTCTATCTTCAAGTTCTAAGTGTTCTTCATAAATTCCAAAAGTTCTAGTTTCATAAAATCAAGAATACTTTCAAGTTTGCTAGCTCACTTCCAATCTTGTAAGGTGATCATCCAACCTCAAGAAATCTTTGTTTCTTACACTAGGTTATCATTCTAATACAAGGTAATAATCATATTCAAATTTTGGTTCAATTTCTATAACTATAACAATCTTATTTCAAGTGATGATCTTACTTGAACTTGTTTTCGTGTCATGATTCTGCTTCAAAAACTTCGAGCCATCCAAGGATCCATTGAAGCTAGATCCATTTTTCTCTTTTCCAGTAGGTTTATCCAAGGAAATTAAGTTAGTAATGATGTTCATAACATCATTCGATTCATACATATAAAGCTATCTTATTCGAAGGTTTAAACTTGTAATCACTAGAACATAGTTTAGTTAATTCTAAACTTGTTCGCAAACAAAAGTTAATCCTTCTAACTTGACTTTTAAAATCAACTAAACACATGTTCTATATCTATATGATATGCTAACTTAATGATTTAAAACCTGGAAACACGAAAAACACCGTAAAACCGGATTTACGCCGTCGTAGTAACACCGCGGGCTGTTTTGGGTTAGTTAATTAAAAACTATGATAAACTTTGATTTAAAAGTTGTTATTCTGAGAAAATGATTTTTATTATGAACATGAAACTATATCCAAAAATTATGATTAAACTCAAAGTGGAAGTATGTTTTCTAAAATGGTCATCTAGACGTCGTTCTTTCGACTGAAATGACTACCTTTACAAAAACGACTTGTAACTTATTTTTCCGACTATAAACCTATACTTTTCTGTTTAGATACATAAAATAGAGTTCAATATGAAACCATAGCAATTTGATTCACTCAAAACGGATTTAAAATGAAGAAGTTATGGGTAAAACAAGATTGGATAATTTTTCTCATTTTAGCTACGTGAAAATTGGTAACAAATCTATTCCAACCATAACTTAATCAACTTGTATTGTATATTATGTAATCTTGAGATACCATAGACACGTATACAATGTTTCGACCTATCATGTCGACACATCTATATATATTTCGGAACAACCATAGACACTCTATATGTGAATGTTGGAGTTAGCTATACAGGGTTGAGGTTGATTCCAAAATATATATAGTTTGAGTTGTGATCAATACTGAGATACGTATACACTGGGTCGTGGATTGATTCAAGATAATATTTATCGATTTATTTCTGTACATCTAACTGTGGACAACTAGTTGTAGGTTACTAACGAGGACAGCTGACTTAATAAACTTAAAACATCAAAATATATTAAAAGTGTTGTAAATATATTTTGAACATACTTTGATATATATGTATATATTGTTATAGGTTCGTGAATCAACCAGTGGCCAAGTCTTACTTCCCGACGAAGTAAAAATCTGTGAAAGTGAGTTATAGTCCCACTTTTAAAATCTAATATTTTTGGGATGAGAATACATGCAGGTTTTATAAATGATTTACAAAATAGACACAAGTACGTGAAACTACATTCTATGGTTGAATTATCGAAATCGAATATGCCCCTTTTTATTAAGTCTGGTAATCTAAGGATTAGGGAACAGACACCCTAATTGACGCGAATTCTAAAGATAGATCTATTGGGCCTAACAAACCCCATCCAAAGTACCGGATGCTTTAGTACTTCGAAATTTATATCATATCCGAAGGGTGTCCCGGAATGATGGGGATATTCTTATATATGCATCTTGTTAATGTCGGTTACCAGGTGTTCTCCATATGAATGATTTTTATCTCTATGTATGGGATGTGTATTGAAATATGAAATCTTGTGGTCTATTGTTACGATTTGATATATATAGGTTAAACCTATAACTCACCAACATTTTTGTTGACGTTTAAAGCATGTTTATTCTCAGGTGAATATTAAGAGCTTCCGCTGTTGCATACTAAAATAAGGACAAGATTTGGAGTCCATATTTGTATGATATTGTGTAAAAACTGCATTCAAGAAACTGATTTCGATGTAACATATTTGTATTGTAAACCATTATGTAATGGTCGTGTGTAAACAGGATATTTTAGATTATCATTATTTGATAATCTACGTAAAGCTTTTTAAACCTTTATTTATGAAATAAAGGTTATGGTTTGTTTTAAAAATGAATGCAGTCTTTGAAAAACGTCTCATATAGAGGTCAAAACCTCGCAACGAAATCAATTAATATGGAACGTTTTTAATCAATAAGAACGGGACATTTCAATTAACACAAAGTTAGTGCATCTTCATACTCACTAGGCAACTTAGGTCACTCAAGACTTGTTTGACCCATTCCAAAGTCAACACACCCATTTGGGTCATCCACAACCCCAAATAACACCCATTTACAAAATCAACAAAGTGTGCTAGTGATTAAATAACCATTTAAGACCCATAAACACAAATCATTGCTTTAAACCCTAGGTTAGTCGTTCTTGGGTTCTTATGACTCAATCATACCCAAAAACCCCCAAATCACCAACAAATGGGTTTTATGTTCAACTTTGACCCAAACCCTAACCCTCAAACAAATCAAGGTAAAGAAAATCGAGTTTAGAACATACCACCACAATCGAAACATAGCTAGTGACTAGATGAACAACTTTAATACTCGCGCTTTGACCCGAATCAAGCTTCTTCCTCCTTAATTTGAGCTTTCTCACACTAGAACTCTTTCTCTCTCCAAAATTGAAGTGGAAGGGATAAGGTAGGTGAAAGAGGAGTAAATGGCACTCCTAAAACTGATCTTGTGGCTTTAAATCCGTCCATTAAGTGAAAATACCAACATACCCCATTAAAATAAAAGGGAAAACAAAGTGGGCTGTCAGCAGCATATGCGCGCCGCGCAGACAGGTGCGCGCCGCACATTCCTTCTGTCCCAAATTCCTGCCAGCAATTAATATATATACACATTATGAACATTCTAATCTCGGGTCTTACATGACCGTAGTCTTATTCACATGTGGTAGGTCGACAACTCTTCCTGAGTGAAATCTTCACTAAGAAGAGGGTGGACGTAACTCGCCGAGTAGATCCTGAGAAAGTGTCAGATCAAAAGGTGGAGTAGATCCGGAATTTCTCTGGGCAGTGGTAGCTCTGGATAAGTCCTGGAGTCTGGTGAGAATGTAACGTGCGGCCCTGCTGATGGTTCCATGTACATCAATCATAGAGGCAGTACTGGTGTGGATTACTTCTCCCCTAGGATGCTCATTTCTGAGTTCTTCGAAGAATGTCATTAATTGTATCTTTATTATCTCAAAGTCTTCATACGAGGATCTCAGCAAAACGTGTTGATAGTTTGGCACAGAGTGGTTAACAGGCGGAGTTGGAAAGAGGTGAAGATTATCCCGGAATCAAATAGTCGTGTAGCTGCTTTTCTGTAGATCTCATGAAATCCATATTTGAAGGTGAAACTTGGATCCGTTGATTCATTGAAGATATGCCTGAGTTTTCCTGTCATAAACGTGGCTAGGTTGACTCTGGTTGGATCCAAATGAGAAAAAGGGTTGTTTTGATTTTCCTCTTCCATTACAACTGGTTGTAATTCTTTGATAATCAGATTGGCATGATATTGATGGTCACGTAGATCACTATTCTATCTGGTGTGCTTTGAAAATCATCACTTGCTAAGAGAACGAAGAGATCATGAAGTTTATTGATTAACACATTATCAATATGGAAAGTCGGGCATCCAGTAGATTCGTCAAGATATCTTCTGATGAGAGTAAGTAGTGCTCGTTGGTCAGTTGAGAAGGGAAATGCAGATCTGGCTAAGGCGTTGTAAACCTTAGCGTAAATGACTTTCTGATCTCGGCAGAATCTTGTTTCGTGAATAGTTCGTACTACTGAGTCGTGCTCTCTTTGCCTTTCTTCTCTGAAGTTGTGATTGTGAAGTGCTGTGATAAAGTCTTAAATGTGTTCTTCTAGCAGTTCATTATCGTCTTCTTCTCTTTGTAGGTATAGACTATATTGTGCCTCGATATCTTTTATCTGATCCTTTAAATGAAGCATTAAGATGATCGTGGAATGAGGAATAGCTTCTAAGATATCCTCAAATTCATCGTTATCATTGATGAATGAGATCATGTCGGTGTAACTAAATATGACGGGGACTTCTATGAAATTGGACGGAGGAGAGTCCGGCTCTTCTTGTCCTGATGTTGTCAGGAGAGAGCGAGTATCAACCGAAACATCTGTGACTTGATGATCTTCCTCGTCATCATCAGTAGTTGAACTATCAGGAAACTCATCAGATAAATGAGATTCTTTTGTGTTCGGTGGTCTTGCTTCTCTGTTGGCAGGGTCAATCTCTTTATCTTTCAAATCAGATGGTTCATTGACTGTCTTTCTAAGACGAATCACCATTCTATTGTTTTGATCTTCCGTCTCAAGCTGCATGATTTCTTCAATACGTTTCTTTGTTTCTTCAGCGCTGAGCTGGATTATATTAGTTTCGTCCTCCGTTTCTTCTTCCTCCTCTTCCTCTACTTCTTCCTCTATTTCCATTTCCTCCTCAGATTCTTCTATTTCTTTATCGGGATCCTCTTTTTCCATTTTGAAATCTTCACCCGTTTGCTAATTATCCATTAACATACCGGTAGCTGGTGGAGACTCATCATCAGAAGTAATCTGTCTGGCGAAAATAGTACAGATCTCCTCATGTTCAAAGAAACAGGTAGGCCGGTCAATTCGGTAAGTAACGCTCTCTCCATGTGATCGTAAGACCATAATTTGATTGTACATCAATGACAGTCCTAGCCATGTTCATGAACGATCGTCCTAAGACGATAGGGTTATTGAGGTCTTCCTTGATATCCATAACTATGAAATCTGTAGGATACAAGAATATATTGACTTTCACCAATATGTTTTCAACTTTGCCTTTAGGATATATGATAGTGTGGTTGGCAAGCTGGATAGTTATTTTGGTTGCTGATAAGTCTCCCAGCTCTAATCTCTTAAAGAGAGAATAGGGCATGAGGTTAATGCTCGCTCCTAAATCAGCTAAAGTATGAATGGTTCTAGATTGGTAGATCGAACATGGGAAACTAAATCGTAACCTATTTCCTAGTTTCTTAGGTAGAGTATTTCTGAGTAGTGGGGAGCTTTCTGCACTTACCGGAAATTTTATCTTCAACTGGCATTCGTTCCTTTGTAGAGAGAAACCTTCGTATATATCTACTCCGGTTAGGTAATTTGGACATGGTATGCAAGAATTTATCGTCAAGATTGAAGGTATCAAGCTTCTCCGGATCATTCTTGAGTCTTCCAGGATAGGGTACACGAACACGATTCGGTGGAGGTGTCTTCAGTACGTCATCAGACTTCTTCTTTAGTCTGGCTGACCTTTTTCTGGGTATAGGTTTCTCCTCTGGGGTGATTGAATCCATTTGTTTTTCTTCTTCTATGTGGGAAGTTTGGATGGTATTACTAGGCAATCTTCCCTACGGTCAGACCTCAAGGCGTTGAGATAACTGTCTGAGCTACGTTTCTAAACTTTTGAGCAGAGCCAATTGATTTCTCATGAGTACTTCCGTCTGGTCTTGTCTAGATGATGTTCTCTGATTTAGCTGGTGTTGACCTTGAATGAACTGGTTGATATCTTTTTTTCGGTTCCGAGAGCTGAGTTGGTTGCTTTTGTAATATGGTTAGCAGGAGGGTTCTTTGCTGGTGGTGGACCAATGAATGGTAGAGGTTTATCATAGGTTAATTGTTGTTGAGGATAAGGTGGGAATCGAAAACGAGGTGGGTTACTTCTTTGAAACTGGTTTCCTCTGTATTTCTGATTAAATCCGGGGTTTTGCTGACATGCAGGGTATTGAATGTAACATACTGAACCCTCATGGTTTTCGTACTCAACCTGATATTCTTCTATTAGTGGTTGATTAGTATAGTTAGTGTTGGCCTGAACCTGTTTAACTTGTTGCGGTTGTTTCTTCAGGTCTCCGAGTTGTTTGGCAAGAGAATCCATCTTATCCGTGAGAGTTTTGGTGGCCTCTATTTTAGTATTGAGTGCAGAGAGAGGGGCAGATGATGAAATTAGTTTACCACTGTTCCAAGCATGATAATGCATTGTCATGTTTTTGAGCAAATCTCATGCTTCATCTGCGATTTGGTTCATCAGATTTCCCTAAGTTGCTGCATCAATCGTCATTCTGTGATGCACTGTTAGACCAATGTATAAGGTACAGATTTGGGTTGAGCGTTCTAACCTGTGGTTAGGGCATTTCTTCAGTAGGGTCTTGAATCGCTCCAATACAGTGTATATAGATTCATCATAACTTTGTCTAAAGTTGATGATGTCATTTTTGAGCTTAGTTTGTTTGGTGGCAGGAAAATATTTGGTCAGGAACTTGGTGGCCATCTCTTACCATGATGTGATTGAGTTGTTCTCCAATCTTTCAAACCACATTTGTGCATGATGAGTGAGAGAGTAAGGGAATAGATATAGCCGGACTATATATTGTCCTACTCCATTCTGCTTGTAGGAGTTTGACAGAGAGATGAACTTATCGAGGTAAGAGTTGGGGTCATCATTTGGTAATCCATGAAATTGACAGCCATTTTGGATAAGCTGAGAAATGTGATGTTTTAGCTCGAATGATTGTCCTGGTATCTCAGGAAATCTAATCGTTCCTCCTCGACCTTCAATCGAGGGTTTGGTATTTTTTGCGAGGGTAACTTGTAGTGCCATCAGGTTATCGAGAGCTTTGAGCTTGGCTTCCTTTCGTGCTTTGGATATTATTGACTCCTGATTAGGAACAAATAGGAGAGGTCTTGTACTAGATTGGGTTTGGGTCATACACTAGGTATGCCTTATTTTTTTAGTTTTTAAGATAAAGGGAAACCTAGGGGTTTCTAAGGTATACTAAGGATAAACTAAGGTGGATGTTTTGGTTCTTACTACTGATTCCCTGGTACTTCGGTAACAAAGTTCGTCACAAAATTGTCTTGCAAACCCAAGTGGCCAGATCGACTACCGAGAGGCAGGATCCTTTTGGTTCCAATAAAATGCAAACTGTTTGGAAAATCTGACAACCAAGTATGTGTATAGTTGTCTTTCTTAGACACCAGATAAAGTGTGTTCAACAAATTCGATTAATATAGTATTGCCTAATACCAGTCCCCGGCAGTGGCGCCAAATACTCTATCTCCTCCTGATGTGCACAAAACGGACGTTTTATTTTATACGGTGTCCTTAGGTTGCTAAACATCTATTAAGTAATCTACAATGATGAGTGGTTTTAAATTTATAATTGTGGGGCCTAAATCTACTACTCTTTCCTATGAGTGAGTAAGGGAAGTATGTCCTAGGGTCGTACGTTTAAGAAGTCAACATAATCAAACCTTTCGCTATAGTGTAATCCTAGTATTATTCCAAGGAGTAGTTGGGATATATTTTGGTTTTCTAAATCCTGAATAATAAGTATAGAGATATATAAGTAAATAAAGCAGCAAAGAATAAAATTTTATTTCAGATAAGGCTAAAGCTAGTGCATGTTATTGCTTTGGTTAGTATAATGCAGGATATGTGTAATGTCGGCTCATGGGTACGTTATGATCAGTTACCTGCTATACTATCCTAAACGGCCCTGTCAAAGACATGTCCTAGGTAATACCAATAAGCATGAAGATTCATAATAGACAGTAACACCAAATACACTCGACGCCAGAGCAACACGACTACGTGAATACACTAGACGGCTCATCAATAGGAGGGACCTGATAAGGTGGCGTATTAACGATCCTAAGGTCTAAACTTTCTTATGAATAACTAGAATAAAAGGCATATCGTAACCGAGAGTCGATATGTTATGATATTTTCGTTAATGATTGGTAAAAGATGAGTTAGGTTCTTATTTAAAAGAAAGTCAAAAATGATGAACACCATGGCCAGATTTACAAGCGTAAACTTCATGAACACATCCGGTTATCCTAACGGTCCAATCCTTTATGCTTTAAAGAAACAGTTCCTGAATTAACTAAAGAATCCCACAAGCGAAGCGCATTGCTTGACATCGTGTTATGGTGTAAATGTACATTATCCACACTAAAACCGTTTCCATGGTCACACATATAAGAGGGATAGAGTACTACAACCACTGTGTCTCCTCATATATATGCGATGTCTAAATGCTACTGACTACAGTGGCATAGCCTGAGGCCAGCCGTGTACTCCAAGAGTCAATCAGAGTTTCCATTTACAAAAGACCACCTACCGGAATCCATATTTTCGGTTGATGTACTACAACGTGTGTGCCTCCGTCAAGCACACTATGTATCCGGCAGAGTTTTCTTACCAAGGGTTGAAAATAGATAGTGTATCGGAGATTGCGACTTCCCAATAAAAGAGCCTATAACCACGTTTTATTAGTTTGAAAAACAATTGAGTTTAGTCATAATCGGAGAGCATCATAATAGCATCACATTACACATTCAGTATTTCAACATCGTAACCAACTACGGCATGACATACATTAAAAGATAACTAATCACTAATCATGGCAACAATATCATCTATCAATAGAATAATGAAAGACGTTATAAAAGATAGTATAAAAAGAAAAGAGTACCGTTGATTAATAGAGCTCTGAAAGTACAAAAGTAACAACTTCGGGCGCACCTCGGATCATTTAAAGACTTCGTTTAATGCCTACACTAGGTAATTATCGCTAATCGATAATTATTATCATAATCCTAGAGAGAGAAACTAGAGAAAGAAGTGAGATTGAGAGTAAAACTGGGCCTATTTATAGGTAAAACTGGGCCTGACAGCCCGTGTAAAGAGGTCCATGGGGAGTGCCCGTGTAATTGCCTTGGTGGCCCGTGGAGAGTGCCCGTTTGACTGTTGTGGCCGTGGAGAGTGCACCTGTTGTCGATCAATCTGGCAGCCCATGTAGGATCATGGGAGCCCGTGCAGGATTATGTGCAGCCTGTGTTCATGCTGGTTTGGCTTGTTTCCGAGATCGTAACATGATTTCATCGTTTGGCTTGTTACCGAGATCGTAACATGATTTCATCGTTTTCGCTCTAGATTCTTCGTTTTAAATCCGTTTTCTCTGATTTATTTTGCAATGCCCTTGTAATCACTTAATCTACCAAATAAAGTGAATAACAGGCGTATTCTTCGATAAACTCAATTACTTTATTGTTTTTAGGGCTTGATATTGGGTATAAATGTAACATCCCGCATTTTTCCGTTAAATTATTTTAACGACCGTCTTTTTTTTTATAGATAATATCTTCCGTTATCTAAATTTGTAGTTTCCGTTGACTAACGTTCATAATATTTCCGTTATTTAATTATAACATCACTCGTTTACTCGAGCGTTTTCAAAATATTCGTTCGGTAAAATCCCGCACCTGCTTCTAAACTCGAGGGACTAAAATTGACACGGGGTAAACTAGTTGACTAGGTCAACTAGTCCACCCCAATCACCACCATTCAATCATCTCCATCTCTCTCTCTTTCTCTCTAGCAAGAACACACACACATTTACCCAATTCAATCATTCATCATCTAAATTCGATCTAGGAGGCCAACATCAAAACAAATTACGTATTTGGAATCCTCTCTTCATCCTCTACAATTTGATACCAACTTCATCTCGTTTGGGTAACATTTCTAAAACTCTAGATTTCTCTAAATTCGTGTTTTTGATTTGAAATGGTGTTAGTTAGTGTCTATGGCTCGTGTCTAGCATGAATATATGATTTACTTGCTCGATTTGTTGTTTTGAGTAACTAGTATGGACAATTGAAATGGGTGTGCTTAATCTTTGATTTTGGATGAGTTAATGTTGTTAAATTGTTAAAGTTCATGTTTTAATTGTGTTACTAGTATCACTAGCTTCAATTTGGTGTGTAGGTTGATTTGGAAAAACATCACTAACATGATTATTGATTTTGTGATTCTTGGCTAGGGTTTGATAGCTCTTAAAATGGACTTTTGATGATTTGAATGCCATGAAACATTGTTAGTAAGTGTTTAGTTGTATTGTATGTTTCGTTACCTTCAAAACGGCATATCATATGTATAAATTGGATTCCCGAATCATGAAATGCATTTTGCGAACTTGAGACTTTGATTATGAACATTTAACGATCTCTTGACGAGGTTTTTGTTGTTGTAAATGATAAACTCGATTGATGATATGTGGTTAGTTGTATCCTTTGTCAAAATACCTTCCCGATGATATAGGATACATGTTTTGATTATTTGCGGGTCATAAATTGGGATTGTTTGAGTTTTGGTTCGTGCATTTCTTTGTTGCAGCAAAACAGGGCCTGGATACAGATCTGGACGCCGTCCAGATTCTTGGACGCCGTCCAGCCCTTCAGACTTGGATGCCGTCCAGCCTTTTGGACGCCATCCAGGCCTTCAATACTGGACGCCGTCCAGCCATTTTGGACGCCGTCCAGATGAACTATCAGGGGCTGTCCAAAATTGTCATTTTTCGTTTAATTCTAACTATGCTACGCACCTCCGATTAACATGAAACTTGACCAACATGCTCATATATGATTAAAAACCTCAGAAAGATAGTTCAGGACCCGACCCGAACGTGTTGACTTTTTGTTGACTTTGACCGACCGAAGTTCGACTTTTTGTCAAACTTAACCAAATGATTGTGCAATCTTCCTAACTTGTTTCTATACTTGTATCTTGCATGAAACTTGACAAATTGATTCACATGCTATATTTAATCGAGTCGTAACGAGCCATAGGACTAATTGAACACATTTCACCCGACCTTGTGTCGTAACCGGTTAATTGATACAACTTACTTGTTTAGGTCAAGGCTAAGCAACTTTCATGCACACGTTTACTTTGTGAAGTACTTTTATACTCGTGCACTCGAGGTGAGATCATAGTCCCACCTTTTTAACAACTTTTTATACTTTAAATTGTGGGCTGAGAAACATATACTTTGTTACATTTTGTACTACTTACTTTTATACTTTGAACACAAGTACGATGAAACAAACATTCCACAGCGAGTTAGAACAAAAATCCTCAATTCGATTATCATTAGTTACACTTGCAGGGTGTAAGCGAGAACTTATATTGTGTGGCCATACGGGTTTGACAAACCCTCATTACGGACGGTTCGCTACCGTCTACGGATGAAATATATTTTCGAGAAACAGTGTATGTTCTAACACTATTGTGATGGGGTTCTATGGAAGGAAACGTTAAGTCTTGATAATTGGGTGCTCGCGAACAATACTTTTGGAATGCAAACGATTTTGATAATCAACTATGGGAATACTAAATCTTGTGGTTCAAAAACAACGTTTACAAATACACCTATGATTTCACCAACGTTTTTTATTGACAGTTTTCTATATGTTTCTCAGGTTCATACTTGGCTATTTGATATATGCTTCCGCATTCACTCATACTTGCTTGGGGTCAAGCATACATGCATACACTCTGATTTTTTGCTTGGAGTCAAGATGCATACATACATACACTAGTGATAGCACCTTTGGATTCAAACATATTGTTTACATACTTACGCTATTTATAGCAACTGTGATTTTCAACTAATTATGTCGCAAGTTATTTCATTTTTACATTACTACTTTTGTAAACTTAAACTTGTTGTCGATCCGTTTGGTAAACTAAACTTTGCAAATCTTGTACTTTCAAATGAATGCGACATAATTTTGGTCAAACGAGTCTCATATAGGGACTACGACCACGTAACGGGACCTAAGTTAGCGGCGCCGTCAATGACGATTTTGTCGGGTCACTACAGATGGTATCAGAGCGTTGGTTGTAGGGAACTAGGATATGTATTAGTGTGTCTGACAGAGTCGTTAGGACGCATTAGTGAATTTAGACTACAATCGGATTGTTAGCCATTGCATTCTGACATACATTTGCTATAGATTGCACTTACTTGACTACTTGTGCATTATACTTAAATCATTCTTAGGCAAACTTCTTAATGATACCAAACTTTCATCATACGAATCGGTATTCTGCCACTTTCTGGTAAACCACGTTAATTTCAAGATTCATACACGAAAGGATGACAACGACTTTATTAGTCACACTTGTTCGGGAACTCTGTCTCCCAGATTGTTATTCGCCACCGTCTCAACTTACTATCGGTGCCACACCAGTGTTCTTCACTATCTACCACTTCTTGTTACTACCATCACTACTCTAGGTGAGTATCGTCGTCACTACTTATCACTACGGTTGAGTACTACTCGTTATCATAATTCGTTACTCTTTTCGTGCCTAAGGACATTATTGTTTGACTTGAACCGCATTGACGTGAACAATCATTTATACACTTCCCTCGGGAAACGCTCCTTCCGAGTTGCACTAATTCTTTCGATTCAATACGAGTCACGATAGAGACATCATTACACTTTGTTCATTTTAAAACTTTATGATTATACGAACTTGAATCTATGGAGTGATGTGGGAATGGAGGTATGAGTTAGCGTAATATAACGACACTCGATCAACGTGGTTATATTACGGTAAGTCATACCAAAGTTCTAATGACACGTGGTGGTTGGACTCGATCAACCTAATCACCACCATGTGCCATGTACATGACTTCATCTTTCTTGATTGGATATCCGAAAACCTCGAGAATACTGATAACAACCATACCCGAGACACATCTTCGATTGTTGTCGAACCATAGTTATGCTTCCGAATGAATGGCAAATTCTTCAACATCAGACGTATGTTATACGTGTATACTATCTTGTTTTCGCATAGTTTTATTGACGAACTACAAACTATTTGGTATGCTCACATCGAGGCGGAAACTTCTCTCGCATTACACTCGTACTTTCGTTTAAGGAAATCATTATTCTAAACTCTCAATGGAGAGAGAGACTCTTCACGTTATACTAGTATTCACCACGAGGGTGAATAGTCCTAACAAACGTTTTCGAAAACCGATAAATCTTCCGCGGCGCGAAATTCTTGAGAAACAGAAACTTGTTCTAACTAAAGTTTTCAAGTCCTAACAAACTTATTCAAATTTATCTTAAGGAAATGTACCTTGTTTCGGATCGAGATCCTCGTTTCACTTCTAGATTTAGGAGTGCCTTACAAAAGTCTCGGGACCACGTTTAAACATGAGTACAACACATCCACCACAACCCGACGGACCGAGCAAACATATGATTCAAACTTTGGAAACCATAACACGAGTTCGTGTTATCGACTTCAAAATTTCTTGAGAAAAGTCTTTACCTTTAACCAATTTCTCTTACAACGATGGTTATCATTCAAGTCTTAACGTCACACCTTTTGAAATCTTATATGACCGGAAACGTCATTCTCCTTTTGTAGAACCAAGTAAATAATAATCAAGTCACCGAACCTGGACTCATTCATGGAGTAACCGTTAAAATCCTTCCAATCCGAGAAAGGCTCGAGACGGCCTGTAGTCGCCAAAGGAGCTATGCCGATGTTAGGCGTAAACCTCCCAAATTCCATTTGGGTAACCGCGTAACGTTAAAAGTCGCACCTTGAAAAGGTGCAATCCGTTTCGGAAAACGTAGAAAGCTAAATCCGCGATATTTTGATCCTTTAAAAATCCTGGGGCGTTTCGGACTCGTTACTAGCCGTTTAGATTTTTCAACTCATTCGAGTCTCCGTACATCCCACATTATACGTATCAAACTTAAGGACGTGCCTTGCGAAACCAGGACTTGTTACCCTCTTCGACGAACCTACTATCGATGACAAACTTTCCTTCCTAGGAGAACCGGTTGAAATTTTGAATCATGAAACCAAACTCTGAAACAACGTAAAACCCCGACTGTCAAAGTTCGTTGAAATGCCCGATGAAGTACTTTCACTTATCTGTAGAATGGGCAACGCACGATCTCGATGAAGGAACAACGACTACTACTTTCAACTAAATTTCGGGACGAAATTTCTTTTAAGGTGTAGGTAATGTAACATCCCGCATTTTTCCGTTAAATTATTTTAACGACCGTCTTTTTTTTTAGATAATATCTTCCGTTATCTAAATTCGTAGTTTCCGTTGACTAACGTTCATAATATTTCCGTTATTTAATTATAACATCACTCGTTTACTCGAGCGTTTTCAAAATATTCGTTCGATAAAATCCCGCACCCGCTTCTAAACTCGAGGGACTAAAATTGACACGGGGTAAACTAGTTGACTAGGTCAACTAGTCCACCCCAATCACCACTATTCAATCATCTCCATCTCTCTCTCTTTCTCTCTAGCAAGAACACACACACATTTACCCAATTCAATCATTCATCATCTAAATTCGATCTAGGAGGCCAACATCAAAACAAATTACGTATTTGAAATCCTCTCTTCATCCTCTACAATTTGATACCAACTTCATCTCGTTTGGGTAACATTTCTAAAACTCTAGATTTCTCTAAATTCGTGTTTTTGATTTGAAATGGTGTTAGTTAGTGTCTATGGCTCGTGTCTAGCATGAATATATGATTTACTTGCTCGATTTGTTGTTTTGAGTAACTAGTATGGACAATTGAAATGGGTGTGCTTAATCTTTGATTTTGGATGAGTTAATGTTGTTAAATTGTTAAAGTTCATGTTTTAATTGTGTTACTAGTATCACTAGCTTCAATTTGGTGTGTAGGTTGATTTGGAAAAACATCACTAACATGATTATTGATTTTGTGATTCTTGGCTAGGGTTTGATAGCTCTTAAAATGGACTTTTGATGATTTGAATGCCATGAAACATTGTTAGTAAGTGTTTAGTTGTATTGTATGTTTCGTTACCTTCAAAACGGCATATCATATGTATAAATTGGATTCCCGAATCATGAAATGCATTTTGCGAACTTGAGACTTTGATTATGAACATTTAACGATCTCTTGACGAGGTTTTTGTTATTGTAAATGATAAACTCGATTGATGATATGTGGTTAGTTGTATCCTTTGTCAAAATACCTTCCCGATGATATAGGATACATGTTTTGATTATTTGCGGGTCATAAATTGGGATTGTTTGAGTTTTGGTTCGTGCATTTCTTTGTTGCAGCAAAACAGGGCCTGGATACAGATCTGGACGCCGTCCAGATTCTTGGACGCCGTCCAGCCCTTCAGACTTGGATGCCGTCCAGCCTTTTGGACGCCGTCCAGGCCTTCAATACTGGACGCCGTCCAGCCATTTTGGACGCCGTCCAGATGAACTATCAGGGGCTGTCCAAAATTGTCATTTTTCGTTTAATTCTAACTATGCTACGCACCTCCGATTAACATGAAACTTGACCAACATGCTCATATATGATTAAAAACCTCAGAAAAATAGTTCGGGACCCGACCCGAACGTGTTGACTTTTCATTGACTTTGACCGACCGAAGTTCGACTTTTTGTCAAACTTAACCAAATGATTGTGCAATCTTTCTAACTTGTTTCTATACTTGTATCTTGCATGAAACTTGACAAATTGATTCACATGCTATATTTAATCGAGTCGTAACGAGCCATAGGACTAATTGAACACATTTCACCCGACCTTGTGTCGTAACCGGTTAATTGATACAACTTACTTGTTTAGGTCAAGGCTAAGCAACTTTCATGCACACGTTTACTTTGTGAAGTACTTTTATACTCGTACACTCGAGGTGAGATCATAGTCCCACCTTTTTAACAACTTTTTATACTTTAAATTGTGGGCTGAGAAACATATACTTTGTTACATTTTGTACTACTTACTTTTATACTTTGAACACAAGTACGATGAAACAAACATTCCACAGCGAGTTAGAACAAAAATCCTCAATTCGATTATCATTAGTTACACTTGCAGGGTGTAAGCGAGAACTTATATTGTGTGGCCATACGGGTTTGACAAACCCTCATTACGGACGGTTCGCTACCGTCTACGGATGAAATATATTTTCGAGAAACAGTGTATGTTCTAACACTATTGTGATGGGGTTCTATGGAAGGAAACGTTAAGTCTTGATAATTGGGTGCTCGCGAACAATACTTTTGGAATGCAAACGATTTTGATAATCAACTATGGGAATACTAAATCTTGTGGTTCAAAAACAACGTTTACAAATACACCTATGATTTCACCAACGTTTTTCGTTGACAGTTTTCTATATGTTTCTCAGGTTCATACTTGGCTATTTGATATATGCTTCCGCGTTCACTCATACTTGCTTGGGGTCAAGCATACATGCATACACTCTGATTATTTGCTTGGAGTCAAGATGCATACATACATACGCTAGTGATAGCACCTTTGGATTCAAACATACTGTTTACATACTTACGCTATTTATAGCAACTGTGATTTTCAACTAATTATGTCGCAAGTTATTTCATTTTTACATTACTACTTTTGTAAACTTAAACTTGTTGTCGATCCGTTTGGTAAACTAAACTTTGCAAATCTTGTACTTTCAAATGAATGCGACATAATTTTGGTCAAACGAGTCTCATATAGGGACTACGACCACGTAACGAGACCTAAGTTAGCGGCGCCGTCAATGACGATTTTGTCGGGTCGCTACAATAAAAACATGTCGTTTTTGCCGATATCATCTTCTCATTAAATATACCACCCTTATTAGCTATCATTATATCTACAACTCAAGATTGTACATCAAAAACAAGATGTACAATACGAATGCTCAATGATTAAACAAGATTTAAAATATCTTTGAACAAACAAGATTGTATAACAAAAGCAAATGAAAAGTATATGAAAAATTCATTTTTCGGTACCATGAAAATACTGATACCGATACTGGTACCGAACCGGTACCGTTTTCGGTAATCGGTACGGTATTCAGTTCTCGCTTTTCTTTATTTTCTGTATCGAGATTTTCGGTACGGTAAGGTAAGGTACCTGTACCGGTCTCATCCCTACAGCCGGAGATGCTCGATCATATTCGTAGGAATCTATTTTAGATGTCTACTAGGAGTGTTGATCCGAGTTGATTCATGGTGACTGAATTTTTCTTCAATACTAATACACAAAAATATCTTTCTCTTGATGAGGGTATGCAATTTATAGACCGTTGAATTAATTCCAGAAACAACTTGATACGTCTCAAATTATACCTACTTTTACCATAATTTTTTAGACGTATTTTCCCGATTACAAAAGTAGCCTTTTTGTATGTGTTTTATGCATATTTTGTGTATTTAGGTCTACTAACATCTTTAGTGAGAAATATAGTAATCAAACAGGTAAAAAGCTAAAAAGGACAAAAAACCAAGAAAGTCAACCCAAAGTCAAGAAACATAGCCTCCGGCTAGGAAAGCCCAGTCGCCGGGTAGCATCAAGGTCCAACCACCATCTAAAGTCAAGACAAAACGCCCGCCAAGATTTGATGTCCAGCCACCGGCTGAACATTATGAGCTGCCGACTAATGAAGAAATTGTAAGAGCGTCTGACAAAATTAATGACTTTTCCGGATTCTCGCCCCAAGCCGCCGGCTCAAGCAATCCCAGCTGCCGGCTAAACACCAATCATCAATGCTGTTGACTGTAACTGAAGGCCCAGTCGTCGGCTAAGCCATCGACTAGAGTCCCATTAAGACGAAGATCAAAACTGCCATTTTGAACCGCCTGCCAGAGTCAATCCGCCGGTTAGGAAAACTCAGCCGCCGGCTGAGTCAGATATTTGGCTATAAATAGAGGCCGAATTCAGGCCATTTAAAGAGAACATAAACTCCATTTTTCAGTCATATTTTCTCTGTAAATTAGTTTAGATTTATATTTTCAAGTCAAGTTTACATTTAAAGCAAGTAGATTAGCATTATCTTTTCAGGTTTAATTAGACAAATTGGAAACATATTGTTCCAAGCATCCATTTCTGTAATCTTGCACCTCTATAATTTATCATACAATTCGAGGTACAATTTATCTTTAATTCTTGTTATTTACATTATGCATTCATTTAAATTCATTGCTTTTACTTGCTGCACTATGGGCTAAAAACGCCATAGTGATTGCTTAGAAAAGAGGTAAAAGAATCGAACAAAAATGCTTATGTCCACTTTCAGTCGTCGGTTGGCTTTATGAAGCCGCTGGCTGAGGAAAGGGATGAAGCCGCTGGCTGGCTGTCAACCAGCCACCGGCCTCATCAGGACAGAAGCCCCAAAACAGTTTAATTATTATACTCTAAGTTGTTTTTATATGCGTATTAATTAAAAACACCGTTTAGGTGATTCAGTTAAACTTTATTTCTTAATTTGACGAGCGCCAATCGCTTTTATAAATAACTAGTTTAAACGTTTTTAACATACGAGTGAACGGAAAATTTGATGACGACCCATTTACTTTAAACACTCCTATGTCTTCATACATCTTTAATAAAATGAGATTATTAAAAACACCTTAAGAAGGATCTTTGGTAAAACATGTGTGTTAAAAGTCTAACCGAATTTAAGAAGTTGTGGTAGCTTCGACGGCCCATCTTCTATGATTACATCGTCAAAACCAATCACAATATGTCATATTTAATTAAGGTTTGTTGATTAAAACTTAACTTTGTGTATTCAAAATGTGACGGTCGGTATATAATCATTACAATGTAAAAATTGGTACTCTAATATTAAACACAAAAATCGAATAATCTTCGGGTCTTGAACCAAATGTTTCTAAGCAAGCACTATATTTATATTACTGTTTATCTTGTTTTTATTTTTGCTATAAAAACCACAATCCCCCAAAAATTATTAATCTTTTATCATAAAAACTGATTGCATTTCTTGAAGCAATCACCAAAAATATAGAAGTTGCGAAACTTCTTTCCACTCCTAACCAATTGACGCCTCTCTTGGTATAATATTCGCTTACCATCCGCTATACTATAGAGACCGAATTTTGCGATCCGTAGTCTCGCCGTAATGATTAGTAAAAAGGTTTTATAAATTTAAAATCGCTAATATGCACACACGCATACAGGTCTCAACTAAAGCTATATTCGATTATTTCTCAGCTTGTGGCTGGATTTTTACGTACTTATAATGTTATTTCTGTTATAATATATAAATATATATATATAAATGGATAGTCAATTATTGATACACAAAAGTAATATTATTGTATTACCTAAACTTGTGATATTTTTGCTATAAATAGCCATGAATGCAAGCATTAAACTTGCACCATTTCTCACACTTACAAAGTGTTTCTTTCTTTCTCTCCATTATCATCTTTGTTCTTACACTTCATTATTAGTATTCTTAATCAAGAATCAAATCACTAAAGGTAGTTATAAGCCTACTGAATTATAACATCAATAATCAAACCACTAAAGGTAGTTATAAGCCTACTGAATTATAACACGTTATCAGCACGATAATCTTAATACTAATTATGGTTGGCTCTGCCACCTAAATGATATATGGTCGGTTATACCACCTGAATAATATATGGTCGACACTGTCGTCTAATTATCATTTATGTTACTAACATTTATATTTCAATTATCTAACATTTATATGGCCGACACTGTCGCCTAATTATCATTTATGTTACTAACATTTATATTTCTATTATCTAACATTTATATGGCCGACACTGTCGCCTAATTATCATTTATGTTTACTAATATTTATATTTATGTTATATAACATTTATTAATGATTGCTTATATATGGTCGACACTGTCACCTACTTATCATTTATGTTATATTAAATTTATGTTTAATTTTTATATACTTATGAATATAAAGTGACTATAATTTATCATGTTGTTTGTTTTAATAGAAAATGTCGAATCTGGAAAAGCTTAAATTTACTCCTTTAGAATCAACTGGAAACAACTACATGCCATGGGTTATAAAAGTAAAAATGCATCTTAAATCAATGGGTATTCTTGAAGCCATAAATGAAAACAACACTTGTTCTGAAAAAGAACAAGCAACGGCATGTTGCTTTATTCATCAACATATTGATGAATGCTTACAAAATAATTATGTGACTGTAGAAGATCCCCATGTTTTATGGGAAGGTCTCAAAAGCAGATTCAATAATCAAAGAGAAATTTTACTTCCAGCTGCTATGGAACAATGGAGAACATTAAGGTTCCAAGACTTTAAGAAAGTAAATGAATATAGCTCAGCTCTGTATAATACATGTTCACAACTTAAATTCTGTGGACATGAAATAAGTGATGCAGACATGATGGAGAAAACTTTCTCCACAATGAATGTTGCAAACATCACAGTGCAAAGAAATTTGAGAATGCTAAAGTTCAAAACATATCCTGAACTTAATTCATATCTCTTAGTTGCAGAGCAAAATGATGAGCTATTAATGAAAAATCAGCAATCCCGTCCTACTGGTACACTTGCAATCCCTGAAGCAAATACTGCAAATAATTATAAACAGGGACAAGGACGCGGGCAAGGTCGTGGTTATAATAACCATCACCATCATCATGCCAAAAGCCATAACTATGGTAGAAACCATCCTTATGGTAATGGTAATGGGCGAGGACGTGGTCGTGGTCGTTGCCGTGGTGGTCAAAGAAATAATAATCCACGAAAATATAAATATCAACCACAAAACAAGCCCACTAAACAAGATGTTGAAGAAAATTCTTCTAAAAATTCTGAAGAATCTTGCTACAGATGTGGTAGAATGGGCCACTGGGCTAATACTTGCCGAACATCTAAACATCTTGTTAAGATGTATCAGGATTCGCTGAAAGATAAAGAAAATGAAGTAAACTTTGTGGATAACGTCGATCCAACAGTCACTGAGAAACCATCTGATTTATATGAAGATTTCTTGAATGTTTAAGTTGTGTGTCTTTCGAAAAATAAACGATTTAATATCGTCTGTCTTTGTCATTATGTTTGCTAAATGTTTCAGTACTATCTATTTGCGTTTAAAATATTGTGTAATATTAATGTACTCACTATTTATTTCTTATATATGAAGTTCAATATGAATTTTGCTGGAATACAACATCAATCAAGTGGTGGAGATCTCTGTATAGCAGACAGTGGAACTACACACACTATACTTAAATCCGAGAAATATTTTATTGATCTAAAACCAACGGAAGGAACTATACATACAATATCAGGACCTGCTAACTTGATAAAAGGGATAGGAAAGGCAAATTTCATACTACCAAATGGTACAAAATTTTTAATAAATGATGCCTTATTTTCTCCCAAGTCAAGCAGAAATTTATTGAGTTTCTCCGACATATACCTTAACGGGTATGATTATCAGTCAGTGACAACAGAAAATGAGAAATATTTAAGTATCACTGACAAGAGTCATGTGGTTGAAAAACTGCCAAGACTTAGTTCTGGATTACATTATACACATATAAATGTACCAGAAATACATATGGTAGTTAACGAAAAATATATTGATCCTGGTGTATTCAGTTTATGGCATAACAGATTAGGCCATCCAGGATCAACAATGATGAAAAGGATTATTGAATGTACTCATGGACATCCACTAAAGGATAGAAAAATCCATCATGATACAATGGTTCCATGTACATCTTGCTCTCTTGGAAAATTGATAACTAGACCCTCACCACTTAAGGTTGAGAAAGAATCACCAATGTTTCTTGAAAGAATTCAAGGTGATATATGTGGACCAATTCATCCACCATGTGGACCATTTAGATATTTCATGGTTCTAATAGACGCATCTAGCAGATGGTCTCATGTTTGTCTGTTATCAAGCCGTAATGTGGCATTTGCAAAATTTCTTGCCCAAATTATTAAATTGAGAGCTCATTTTCCTGATTACACCATTAAAAGGGTGAGACTTGATAATGCTGGTGAATTTACATCTCAAGCATTTAATGACTATTGCATGTCTATAGGAATTGTTGTTGAACATTCTGTTACTCATGTGCATACACAAAATGGTTTAGCCGAGTCATTGATTAAACGTTTACAGTTAATCGCTAGACCATTGATAATGAGAACAAAACTCCCTGTATCTATATGGGGTCATGCAATTTTACATGCTGCTGCATTGATTCGCATCAGACCAAGTGCAAGTCATAAATATTCCCCCCTACAACTTGCTTTTGGTCAAGAGCCAAATATTTCCCATCTTAGAACATTTGGTTGTGCAGTGTATGTTCCAATTGCGACACCACAACGTACAAAAATGGGTCCTCAAAGGAGGTTGGGAATATATGTTGGATATGAAACATCTTCAATATTAAGGTATATTGAACCTATGACAGGTGACGTTTTTACAGCACGTTTTGCTGATTGTCATTTTAATGAAACATTGTTCCCTAGATTAGGGGGAGAAATGAAAAATAAAGAAAATGATGTTTCATGGTGTGAACCTCAATTAAAGTATCTTGATCCTCGCACAAAAGAATGCGAGACAGAAGTTCAAAAGATAATGCATATACAAGAACTTGCAAATCAATTGCCTGATGCATTTACAGATACAAAAACGGTGACAAAATCATATATACCAGCAGTAAATACTCCAGCTCGAATTGAAATTCCAAAAGCTGGCAATAACGTCACTCATGAATCTTTGCCACGTCAGAAACGTGGAAGACCAATTGGTTCAAAGGATAAAAATCCTCGAAAAAGAAAATCAGCTGATAATGAAGTAAAAGAAAGTGTTCAAGAAGAACCACAAATCAGTACTCCTACTGCAGAGGAGATTGATGATGTCAATACAGAAATTGCAATCAATTATGCATATTCAAAAATATTATGGAACCGAAATGAAATGAAAAATCTTGATGAGAAATTTTCATTTAATGTTGCATATGACATCATGAATAATGATGATGATCCAGAACCAACATCTATGGTTGAATGTCAAAATAGACATGATTGGGCTCAATGGAAAGAAGCAATACGAGCTGAATTAGAATCACTCAATAAAAGAAAAGTTTTCGGATCCATCATTCTCACTCCTAAAGATGTGAAACCTGTAGGATACAGATGGATTTTTGTCCGAAAAAGAAATGAGAAAAATGAAGTTACAAGGTATAAAGCTAGACTTGTAGCTCAAGGTTTTTCTCAAAGACCGGGAATTGATTATGAAGAAACTTATTTCCCTGTTATGGATGCAATTACTTTTAGGTACTTAATCAGTCTGGCAGTTTCTAAAAATTTAGAAATGCATCTCATGGATGTTGTGACTGCTTACCTATATGGATCACTTGATAGTGATATATATATATGAAGATACCTGAAGGATTTAAGGTACCAGAAGCATCAAATGCAAAACCCAAAGAAATGTATTCGATTAAATTACAAAGATCTTTATATGGGTTAAAACAATCGGGACGTATGTGGTATAACCGATTAAGTGATTACTTGATAAGCAAAGGGTATACAAATAACCTTACTTGCCCTTGTGTTTTCATTAAGAAAACAACATCCGGATATGTGATCATAGCTGTTTATGTTGATGATCTTAACATCATAGGTACAAATAAAGAGATCTATGAAGCCATTCAACTTCTAAAGAAAGAATTTGAAATGAAAGATCTCGGAAAAACCAAGTATTGCCTTGGTTTACAAATTGAGCATATGCCTAATGGTTTACTTGTACATCAAACAACATATACTGAAAAGATTTTGAAACGTTTCAATATGGACAAGGCAAAACCATTAAGTACTCCTATGGTTGTTAGATCACTCAATGTTGAAACTGATCCATTTCGTCCATGTGAAGATCATGAAGATATTCTTGGACCAGAAGTACCATATCTTAGTGCAATTGGAGCTCTTATGTATCTTACAAATTGTACAAGACCTGACATTTCTTTTGCAGTTAATTTGTTGGCAAGGTTCAGCTCTGCTCCTACCAAAAGACACTGGAATGGGATCAAACACATATTTCGATACCTTCGAGGAACTACTGATTTAGGATTATTTTATTCTAACGAATCAAAACAAGATTTGGTTGGTTATGCTGATGCAGGTTATTTATCTGATCCACATAAAGCTAAATCTCAAACTGGATATGTATTCCTAAATGGAGGTACTGCAATATCATGGCGTTCTCAAAAACAAACACTTGTTGCTACATCATCAAATCATGCCGAAGTGATTGCATTACATGAAGCTACTCGGGAATGTTTTTGGTTGAGATCAATGACACAAATCATTACTGATTCTTGTGGACTAGAACGCGATAAAAGTTCAACAATTATCTATGAAGATAATGCAGCTTGCATAGCACAGATGAAAGAAGGGTATATCAAAAGTGACCGAACCAAACACATACCGCCTAGATTCTTCTCATACACTCAAAATCTCATTAAGGACAACGAGATTGAAATGAGATATGTTCAATCCAGCAAAAACTCTGCTGATCTTTTCACGAAAGCACTTCCAACTGCTATTTTCAGAACACACGTTCATAACATTGGCATGAGACATGTTCAAAAGATGTAACAACCGAAGCGATGTCTACTTGAGGGGGAGTCAACTCCATGCTGCACTCTTTTTCCCTTAGCTAAAGTTTTTCCCACTGGGTTTTCTTTAGCAAGGTTTTTAACGAGGCAGTAACTTACAGTTGATCTTCAACAAACAAAATTGCTATCCAAGGGGGAGTGTTATAATATATAAATATATATATATAAATGGATAGTCAATTATTGATACACAAAAGTAATATTATTGTATTACCTAAACTTGTGATATTTTTGCTATAAATAGCCATGAATGCAAGCATTAAACTTGCACCATTTCTCACACTTACAAAGTGTTTCTTTCTTTCTCTCCATTATCATCTTTGTTCTTACACTTCATTATTAGTATTCTTAATCAAGAATCAAATCACTAAAGGTAGTTATAAGCCTACTGAATTATAACATCAAGAATCAAACCACTAAAGGTAGTTATAAGCCTACTGAATTATAACAATTTCTAGTTTTATTACAATAAATTTTTTATATTGAAAAGTCAAACAATTATATTTATATAAAAATGAATACATATCAGGAGGCCCAAAGGCACCTTTACCATTACAGTGGGGACTAAAAACTACAAAGTGAGGACTCGAAAAAGTGAAGTAGCAGGAAACAAGTAGTGGACAGAGGCCTCGACAAAATGTATTAGTAGGAAAAAAAAGCTTGTATCACTCCAAACTGTCAAAGAAGGGTCATACTTGAAAGACAAGTTGTGTTAGAATCAAGATACAGTGGTGAGAAAAAGAGCGACAAAGTATTCAATCCTAATCCACTTAGAACCGAAACCAAGAAGTTTGGAGGATATGAGCAAAAACCTACTATTTAGACAATTCCCTCTTTGCTTGCAGGACTTGAAGAATAGAATCTTGGGCTGGAGAACCAAGTCCAATCCAATTTCCTTTTTTTACCATCGAATGTTTATCCAATCGAATGTTTTTATTTGGATCTCGGCAACAATCTTCGGAACACTCTCTTTGTTTTTTTCCAAAAACGTGGTCATGGCGGTTTTTCCATATATTTATATTACTGTTTATCTTGTTTTTAAAATTGTTATTTGTGCCTTTGGATAGGTCCGCTATGATAAGGATCCAACGTAAATTGTAATTGTATATGGACAAGTCCATCTGTCAGCCCATTAGTTAGATTACTTGTGTCCAAAGCTAGCCCATTAACCCATTAGGTTAATTCTTGTACATCTATATTGTGACAATCCGGAAATTTCCGATCAAATTTAAACTTTACCTTTATATTATTCCGACACGATAAGCAAAGTTGTTAAGTTGAATCTCAAGAATTTTAAACTATATTCATACATTCATTTAACCTCGACCAAATTCAGACGATTTCCGAACCATTATATGAACGGATATGATTATATGTATATGTGTATATATTATAACTTGAAAACGTTAACAAAGTATTAGATGTATAATACTTTACATGAACGTATTTGTTTCAATATGTTTATCGACGGAATTTAAAGATAATATCAAATGATTAATTTATCAGTTACATTGTGATACGATTTACGTGTCTCTGTTGTGAGGTCTACTGTGATTTAAGAAATCTGTTCTTTTTAACAATATTCGAAATAATTGATAAAGTGATTTACAAGTAAGAACAAAGTGTCAATTAACGAGTGTTAGTCAAAAGTTAGTGGAGATTCCTGTTTAACTTTCAATGTGTGTTTTACAATGTTTGGCTCATGTCTCTTGATAAGTTAATTATTTAGTTTTCATAATATTGAAAACGTTTTACGATATAGTTGAAACCTTTTTAAAGGATGATTTGGAATATAACTGATTCTGAAAAACCAAATTTATAATTACTTGATTTAGTTTCAAATGTATTAAAACGTTTTTCTATCTAAAAGAACTTTGTTACAAAAACATTTTGAAAATATAAAAGGAAACAATATTAACTTTCTCGTAATATATATAAGAATTTAAAATAAATAATATAAATGTCGAAAAGTAGGAACATATTATAAAACTTTAAGATTATTAAAGTTATTACCATTATCATTAGAAATTTTAGAAATTATATAAAACGATTTGAGTGTCAGGATGATAAGAATGAAGGTTTTAATGTTATCCTAAACTTTAGAATCTTTCTAGAAATCTTTTGACAAATTATAAATGATAATATATATGTTTTATAAGGTGATAAAATATAATATAAATTTAGATTTAAAACGATTTGTTATAAAGACTCAATATATTATTAAACATATTTTGATAAATAACGAAACATTGATTTTAAGAAGCAAATGTCCATAACACTCAAAAGTATAAGTTACATTTCAATTAGTATAATTATTGGTGAAATAAGTCTAATTATTGATAAAGGTACACGTCACGAAACGTAAAGTACCAGTTTTCTAAGCGTACGAAAATGCGTTCGAGAAACCGGAACCGGGACATAAGTCGAGTGACAACGTACGAGACATCGGTGCTAAAATTACAAGTTAACTATGCATGTAAATATAATATAATATTTAATTAATTCTAAAGATTAAATATATTATATATTAAAATAATAAATAATAAGTGTCGGCAGAGATTTACAAAAGAGTGTGAGATGTAAATGAAGCCCATGCGATCGCATGGCTTCTCCCTTTGCTTTCCATGCGATCGCATGGCAGTGAGGGACAGGCAAGGTACTATAAAGCTCGATCAAATTCTGATTCAGGTTCATTCATACAATCTCTCGATATCTCTCTATAATTACAAGTATTATTATTATTATTATTATTATTATTATTATTATTATTATTATTATTATTATTATTATTATTATTATTATTATTATTATTAATCCTAATAATATTATTAGTAGTATTAGTATTATTATTATTAGTATTTATACATAAAATACTACGACGGAGTGCTGTTCAAGTAATTTAAAAATGGGTTTTCGAGCGGGATAGAGCTAAGGAAATTATAGGTTATAGCTATGGAGGTTATGGGTAATATTCGGGGGTATGCTCGTGAGGTCAATCTAGTGTTTATCATCTCCGTTGCGTCTACGTACTTTCCTGCAGTATTGAATCTCAATATTGATACGTGAGCACTCATAACTTAACTTTTGTATATTAATAGTGTATCCCTGACTAGTGCTCGAGTATAAATGATTATGCATGTTTGTATGCTTAATATTGTCGTTAGATAGTTTATGGTGAATCCTGAATTAAATACATATACTACTGAGATAAGATATATGATATGCATATCGTTGGAAAGCTGGCGAAAAATTAATAACTTTTCATTTAGAAAGCGTGTGGTTTCGATGAACGGATTAAAAGATATAGTTAATTGAATTATCTATAATTTTAAGTATTATTGTTAAAATAATTATTATTATTACTATCGTCGTTATTATCGTCGTTATTAACTAATAATTATTGTTATTACTATTATCATTATTGTTATAAATATTATCATTAGAAATTGTCATTTTTATTAGTATTACTATCGTTATTATCAGTAAGATTATTATTAACATTATCATTATTATTATTATTATTATTATTATTATTTTTATTATTATCATTAAAATAATTATTAGTATTATCATTAATGTTATTATAATAATAATTATTATTAGTATCATTATCATTAAAATTAATATTAGTATCATCTAATTATTATGACTAATATTATTATCATTATTATGGATGCGATATAAAAGAGGACTAAAAGCTATTAAATAAGTCGAGTAAGAAATAATGAGTATAAGTATCATGATTCAGTTAAAATAATGATAAGATGATGATTTAGATAAAATATCATTTTTATTATTATCATTATTATTATTATTAAAATTATCGTTAAAATTAAAACTATTATTTTATCAAAAATTATCGTTTTAATAGAAATGTCATTGTTATTATAAAATATCATTATTATTATCATTTTAGTATTATTATTATTAAAAAGTATCATTTTGAATAGAATTATTAGTTTATATAAAATATTTATATTATTATAGTTAATATTAAAAAAATATCATTATTATTGAAAATTATTATGATTAAAATTATCATTTTATAATTAATATCATCATTACTAAATAAATATTGTTATTACTATTATTAGTAAAATAATAATAATTATTATTATTTCAAAATAATACAACTTTTATTCATTACTATTATTATCTATAGTAAGTATTTAAATATGTGATACAAATATATTTTCATCACACGTAATATAATTACATTAATAATACATATCACTATATTTTTATGATATTAAGTGAACTTTATAAATTTTATTACTTAAGTTATATAAAAGTATATTTTTATCATATATAGATTTTAATATAAATTTTTTATTAACAAATGATTTTTATTATTTACTTTAATAAAATTTGATAAATATATTTAAATATATAAAACGACTATATTTAAGTTATATAATAAACATGTATAAATTTTGGAAATCATTTTGAGTCAAATTGACTTTTGTTGACTTTTGCATGATAATCTCGAGCATTAGGATTGTGATACACTATGACCTGACCTAAATTGTTAGACAGTTATTGACCAACATATAAATATATATAATTAATATAGGTTCGTGAATTCGAGGTCAATCCTGCACTTGTTCAGTGCCATCATTTGCATTATTGCTACGAAATACAGTATCGTGAGTTTCATTTGATCCCTTTTACTCTTTACATTTTTGGGACTGAGAATACATGCACTTTTATAAATGTTTGACGAAATAGACACAAGTAATCGAAACTACATTCTATGGTTGAATTTTTTATACCGGATATCGCCCTTGTTGAACTTGGTAGCCTAAGAATTGGTGTTTATTATAATTGCCACCAATTGACGCAAATCATAAAGATAGATCAATGGGCTTTGACACGCCCCAGTCAGAGAATTTGAACTGCTTTAGTACTTCGATTTTTCTCTACAGACGAGTGGTTCTGTTTTGGGGATATTCTAGATGCATTTTGTTAATGTCGGTTACTAGGTGTTCAATCCATATGAATGATTTTTATGCAGATGCATGATGTTTATGAGAAATGAAAATGAAAATCTTGTGGTCTATTAAATTAATGGAAATGATTATTTATGACAAACTAATGAACTCACTAACCTTTTGGTTGACACTTGAAAGCATGTTTATTCTCAGGTTTAAAAGAAATCTTCCGCTGTGCATTTACTCATTTTAAAGATATTACTTGGAGTCATTCATGGCATATTTCAAAAGACGTTGCATTCAAGTCGTAGAGCTCAATAAAGATTATTATTAAGTAAATGATAGATTAAGTCATTATAGTTTGGATAAATAATGAATTGGTATGCATACCTGTCAACTTTTGATGAAATAAAAGTTTGTCTTTTAAAAACGAATGCAATGTTTGTAAAATGTATCATATAGAGGTCAAATGCCTCGCAATGTATTCATATATTATTGTATTCGTCCTTATAGATTAGGATGGGTCGTCTCATATATATGTTATAACTGCATTCAATAATATTATTGATTCAACTTTAATCATATGTCATGGTAACCAGAGCTTGATACGGCTACCCTAACCTTCTCACTCAACTGCTAAAATTTTTTTTTAACGACAATGTCCACACACACAATTCCAAACAACGCAGATCCCAAATCACCCATCATCATCGTGTCCCTAACCAATATCGTAAAGCTTACCTCTATCAACTACACATCATGGAAGCTTCAAATTGAAGCAACCCTAGATGGCTACGGGTTGTTTAAGCATGTCGATGGGTCCCACTCTACTCCTCTGTCCACGATAACTACTGATGCAACGACTTCTGCAAAACCTGCATGAAATGTCCCGTTCATATTGATTATAAACGTTCCATATTAATTGATTTCGTCGCGAGGTTTTGACCTCTATATGAGACGTTTTTCAATGACTGCATTCATTTTTAAAACAACCATAACCTTTATTTTATCTATAAAGTTTTAAAAAGCATTACGTAGATTATCAAACAATGATAATCTAAAATATACCGTTTACATACGACCATTACATAATGGTTTACAATAAGAATATATTACATCAAAAATAGGTTTCTTGAATGCAGTTTTTACATAATATCATACAAGCATGGACTCCAAATATTGTCCTTATTTTAGTATGCAACAGCGGAAGCTTTTAATAATCACCTGAGAATAAACATGCTTAAAACGTCAACAAAAATGTTGGTGAGTTATAGGTTTAACCTATATATTATCAAATCATAATAATAGACCACAAGATTTCATATTTCAATATACATCCCATACATAGAGATAAAAATCATTCATATGGTGAACACCTGGTAACCGACATTAACAAGATGCATATAAGAATATCCCCTATCATTCCGGGAAATCCTTCGGACATGATAAAAACGAATTCGAAGTACTAAATCATCCGGTACTTTGGATGGGGTTCATTAGGCCCAATAGATCTATCTTTAGGATTCGCGTCAATTAGTAGATCGGTTTACTAATTCTTAGGTTACCAAGCAAAAGGGGCATATTCGGCTTCGATCATTCACCCATATAATGTAGTTTCATTTACTTGTGTCTATTTCGTAAAACATTTATAAAACTTCATGTATTCTCATCCTAAAATATTAGATTTTAAAAGTGGGACTATAACTCACTTTCACAGATTTTTACTTCGTCGGGAGTAAGACTTGGCCACTGGTCGATTCACGAACCTATAACAAATATATACATATATATATATATATATATATATATATATATATATATATATATATATATATATATATATATATATATATATATATATATATATATATATATATATATATATATATATATATCAAAGTATGTTCAAAATATATTTACAACATTTTTAATACATTTTGATGTTTTAAGTTTATTAAGTCAGCTGTCCTCGTTAGTAACCTACAACTAGTTGTCCATACTTAGATGTACAGAAATAAATTGATATATATTATATTGAATCAATCCACGACCTAGTGTATACACGTCTCAGGCTAGATCATAACTCAAAGTATATATATTTTTGGAATCAACCTCAACCCTGTATAGCTAACTCAAACATTACTGCATATAGAGTGTCTATGGTTGTTCCAAATAATATATATACATGGGTCTATATGATATGTCAAAACATTTGCATACGTTTCTATGGTATCCTAAGATTACATAATATATTAGAATACATGTATAATACAATATAAGTTAGCTAGGATATGATTTGTATAGAATTGCTACAATATTTCCCGTAGCTACAACAATCAAAAAATATCCAATCTTGTTTTACCCATAACTTCTTCGTTTTAAATTCGTTTTGAGTGAATCAAATTGCTATGGTTTCATATTGAATTCTATTTTATGAATCTAAACAGAAAAAGTATATGTTTATAGTCGGAAAGATAAGTTACAAGTCATTTTTGTAAGAGGTAGTCATTTCAGTCGAAAGAACGACGTCTTGATGACCATTTTGAAAAACATACTTCCACTTTGAGTTTAACCATGATTTTTGGATATAGTTTCATGTTCATAAGAAAAATCATTTTTCCAGAAGAACAACTTTTAAATCAAAGTTTATCATAGTTTTTAATTATCAAACCCAAAACAGCCCGCGGTGTTACTACGACGGCGTATGTCCGGTTTTACGGTGTTTTTTGTATTTCCATGTTTTAAATCATTAAGTTAGCATATCATATAGATATAGAACATGTGTTTAGTTGATTTTAAAAGTCAAGTTAGAAGGATTAACTTTTGTTTGCGAACAAGTTTAGAATTAACTAAACTATGTTCTAGTGATTTCAAGTTTAAAACTTCAAATAAGGTAGTTTTATATATATGAATCGAATGATGTTATGAACATCATTACTACCTCAGGTTTTGTGGATAAACCTACTGGAAATGAGAAAAAATAGATCTTGCTTCAAAGGATCCTTGGATGGCTAAAAAGTTCTTGAAGCATAATCATGACATGAAAACAAGTTCAAGTAAGATTTCCACTCGAAATAAGATTGTTATAGTTCTAGAAATTGAATTAAAGTTTGAATATGAGTATTACCTTGTATTAGAAAGATATATTACTGTAAATAAGAAAGATTTCTTGAGAATGGATGATCACTTTACAAGATTGGAAGTAAGCTAGCAAACTTGGAAGTATTCTTGATTTATGAAACTAGAACTTATAGAATTTATGAAGAACACTTAGAACTTGAAGATAGAACTTGAGAGAGATCAATTAGATGAAGAAAATTGAAAAATGAAAGTGTTTGTAGGTGTTTTTGGTCGTTGGTATATGGATTAGATATAAAGGATGTGTAATTTTGTTTACATGTAAATAAGTCTTGAATGATTACTAATATTTTTGTAATTTTATGAGATATTTCATGCTAGTTGCCAAATGATGGTTCCCACATGTGTTAGGTGACTCACATGAGCTGCTAAGAGCTGATCATTGGAGTGTATATACCAATAGTACATACATCTAAAAGCTGTGTATTGTACGAGTACGAATACGGGTGCATACGAGTAGAATTGTTGATGAAACTGAACGAGGATGTAATTGTAAGCATTTTTCTTAAGTAGAAGTATTTTGATAAGTGTCTTGAAGTCTTTCAAAAGTGTATGAATACATATTAAAACACTACATGTATATACATTTTAATTGAGTCGTTAAGTCATCGTTAGTCGTTACATGTAAATGTTGTTTTGAAACCTTTAGGTTAACGATCTTGTTAAATGTTGTTAACCCATTGTTTATTATATCTAAAGAGATGTTAAATTATTACATTATCATGATATTATGATATATTAATATATCTTAGTATGATATATATACAGTTAAATGTTGTTACAACGATAATCGTTACATATATGTCTCGTTTCGAAATCATTAAGTTAGTAGTCTTGTTTTTACATACGTAGTTCATTGTTAATACACTTAATGACATGTTTACTTATCATTTATCATGATTAAACATAGTGTAACAATATCTTAATATGATTCATATGTATTTAGTAAGACGTTGTTATAACGATAATCGTTACATATATCGTTTCGAGTTTCTTAATTCAATAAACTCAATTTTATGTATATAACTCATTGTTAAAATACCTAATGAGATACTTACTTATCATAATATCATGTTAACTATATATATAATCATATATATGTCATCATATAGTTTTTACAAGTTTTAACGTTCGTGAATCACCGGTCAACTTGGGTGGTCAATTGTCTATATGAAACCTATTTCAATTAATCAAGTCTTAATAAGTTTGATTGATTAACATGTTAGAAGCACTTAATCATGTAAATAACAATTTTATTTAATATATATAAACATGAAAAAGTTCGGGTCACTACAGTACCTACCCGTTAAATAAATTTCGTCCAGAAATTTTAAGCAGTTGGAGGTGTTCACGTATCTTCTGGAAATAAGTACGGGTATTTCTTCTTCATCTAATCTTCTCGTTCCCAGGTGAACTCGGGTCCTCTACGAGCATTCCTTCAAACTTTAACAATTGATATCTTGTTTTACTTAAGTCTTTTAACCTCACGATCCATTATTTCGACGGTTTCTTCGACGAATTGAAGTTTTTTGTTGATTTGAATTTCGTCTAACAAAATAGTGAGATCTTCTTTAGCAAAACATTTCTTCAAATTTGAGACGTGGAAAGTGTTATGTACAGCCGCGAGTTGTTGTGGTAATTCAAGTCGGTAAGCTACTGGTCTGACACGATCAATAATCTTGAATGGTCCTATATACCTTGGATTTAATTTTCCTCGTTTACCAAATCGAACAACGTCTTTCCAAGGTGCAACCTTAAGCATGACCATCTCTCCAATTTCAAATTCTATATCTTTTCTTTTAATGTCGGCGTAGCTCTTTTGTCTACTTTGGGCGATTTTCAACCGTTGTTGAATTTGGATGATCTTCTCGGTAGTTTCTTGTATTATCTCCGGACCCGTAATCTATCTATCCCCCACTTCACTCCAAAAAATCGAAGACCTGCACTTTCTACCATAAAGTGCTTCAAACGGCGCCATCTCAATGCTTGAATAGTAGTTGTTGTTGTAGGAAAATTTTGCTAACGGTAGATGTCGATCCCAACTGTTTTCGAAATCAATAACACATGCTCGTAGCATGTATTCAAGCATTTGTATCGTCCTTTCGCTCTGCCCATCAGTTTGTGGATGATAGGCAGTACTCATGTCTAGACGAGTTCCTAATGCTCGCTGTAATGTCTGCCAGAATCTTGAAATAAATCTAACATCCCTATCAGAGATAATAGAGATTGGTATTACATGTTTGGAGACGACTTCCTTCAAATACAGTCATGCTAACTTCTCCATCTTGTCATCTTCTCTTATTGGCAGGAAGTGTGCTGATTTGGTGAGACGATCAACTATTACCCAAATAGTATCAAAACCACTTGCAGTCCTTGGTAATTTAGTGATGAAATCCATGGTAATGTGTTCCCATTTCTCATTCCAGAATTTCGGGTTGTTGAAGTAGACCTGATGGTTTCTGATGCTCAACTTTGACCTTAGAACACGTCAAATATTCTCCTACGTATTTAGCAACATCGGCTTTCATACCCGACCACCAAAAATGTTTCTTGAGATCCTTGTACATCTTTCCCGTTCCAGGATGTATTGAGTATCTGGTTTTATGAGCTTCTCTAAGTACCATTTCTCTCATATCTCCAAATTTTAGTACCCAAATCCTTTCAGCCCTATACCGGGTTTCATCTTCCCGAATATTAAGATGTTTCTCCGATCCTTTGGGTATTTCATCCTTTAAATTTCCCTCTTTTAAAACTCCTTGTTGCGCCTCCTTTATTTGAGTAGTAAGGTTAGTGTGAATCATTATATTCATAGCTTTTACTCGAATGGGTTCTCTGTCCTTTCTGCTCAAGGCGTCGGCTACCACATTTGCCTTCCCTGGGTGATAGCGAATCTCAAAGTCGTAATCATTCAACAATTCAATCCATCTGCGTTGCCTCATGTTCAGTTGTTTCTGATTAAATATGTGTTGAAGACTTTTGTGGTCGGAATATATAATACTTTTGACCCTATATAAGTAGTGCCTCTAAGTCTTTAATGCAAAAACAACTGCGCCTAATTCTAAATCATGCGTCGTATAATTTTGCTCGTGAATCTTCAATTGTCTAGACGCATAAGCAATTACTTTTGTTCGTTGCATTAATCCACAACCGAGACCTTGCTTTGAGGCGTCACAATATATCACAAAATCATCATTCCCTTCAGGTAATGACAATATAGGTGCCGTAGTTAACTTTTTCTTCAACAATTGAAACGCTTTTTCTTGTTCATCCTTCCATTCAAATTTCCTCCCATTATGCGTTAATGCAGTCAAGGTGTCACGCCCCTACTTTTTCCGTTATCTTTTTCAGTTAATTATTTAACGACCGTTAAATGTTAGTGTGCCACGTCATTTCAATGACCTATATTATTATTATTATTATTTGTAATAATATGTATATATTAATTATTATGTGTTATGTGAATATTTGTATTCATATTTTAATTTATACGTTTCTACGTCTCGCGGATTTCCATCCGGCGAATCTTTTTGATTTTCAAACCAACGATCGAGTTTTTGGGACATTTAAATCCTAAATATTTTAAATATGATATTTTAAGATCATATTATAATATAGTGTATTTATATTTATTTTTCGTCGCGCGTTTGTTATCTTTCCGAATTTTTAATCGCGTAAGTGCATTTTCGCGTTTCGGACTCGTTCGGGCTTTCGGGCCATCAGGAATTATCAATAAACAAGTTTGGCCCACCATGGGGCCCACCCCATCTCAAATTCAGCCGAAGCCATGGGGGAGGGGGTAAATCCCTTTCATTTTTTTGTATTTCTCCTCATTATTCACATTTTATCTCAAAATATCAAAACCTAAATATTAGTTGGTGCTCTCCCCTTCTCCCTCTCCTTGTGCCGTCGCCATCCACCACCAATATCACCATCATCATCATCATTTTTCAAGCTTGGATCAAGGATTGATTAGTATAAACGCGTTTCTCTCTTCATTCTCTACGCGATTACATAGTTTGTTTCTCGATTAGGGTATAAACCCTAACCCTAGAACTTTCAATTTTTCAATTATTTTCTATATTTTGATGTTTATTTAGTAGTATGATGTTTGTGGATTATTGTAATGGTGTTTGTATGCATAGATGTACTCATAATTGCATGTTTTCGGTTTATAAAATTCTGGACAGCAGCTATTTCGTTTATTCTGGGTTTGTAACTGATATAAAAGTTAAAATAAACTATCTATATGAGTTCCTCTCATCAATACATTAATTTTAGACTCCGGATTCATGTCGTTTCGATTCCCGGAGCCCTAGTTATGATCAAATTACTTTTTGTTAAAATTGAATTGTGATATTGACATGAACCAGGTTTGGTCCGACTTTGTGACCTTCCTTGGAGACTTTAGGGTGTGTTAGTGTGTTAGTACTGATGGTGGGACGAACTTTCATGTTCGGGTCACCTAAATCCGAGCCACGGTTCACCCGTTATGACTAAAACACGGTTTTGAGTAAATTGAAGGTCCAAGTGGTGTCATGGCTGATTACCACGACTTGTGGACTGTTCTTGGTGTGTTCTTGAGTGCACCATTGTGTCGGGTGGTTTGAATAGGCAGAGATGCATATAAGGCTCGCCAGAAATCGACACCCGGGGCTCAAGATACGACCCGAGGAACTTTTGAATTAAAACTTATGATTAATTCTAAAACTTATGATAAAAATAATAAATTTCATTATTAATTAATTACTTATGATAAAAGAAGTAATTATTATTATTTAAGACTTATGATATAAATATTTATTATATCATTTAATTATTATTTATGATTTAATTAACATTTTAATTTAACTTACGATTAATAATACTTTTACTATTATTGGAAAATACTTATGATAAGTATTAAATTTATTTTATGAGAATATTATTATAAGACTTATAATAAAGATTAAATAATTATTTAATTATTATAAGACTTAATTATTATTTAATTATGATTTAATTATTAAATACTTATGATTTAATAATTATAATTAGAAACTTATGATATGGTTAATAATTCATTATTAATTAATAATACTTATGATATGATTTAAAAATTTATTATTAATTAATAATACTTATATTATGATTAATAATTAATTAATTAATTAAATACTTATGATATATTAATTATATCACTTCAATTTATATTAACTTTAATAATTCATTTTATTTAATTAAACTTATGTTATGACTTAATTATACACTTTTAACTTTAATAAACATTATAACTTATGTTATTATTATAATGTACACTTTTCAAATTAATGTTGACTATGTTTGACCAAGGTTGACTTTTGAGTTGACTTTCGGTTGACTTTCGGTTGACTTTGACTTTCAGTTGACTTTTGTTGACTTTCTAAATAGGGAAACTTTCCTAACTTAAAAACTTTCTAAAAATAGAACTTTCTAAATTTAGAAACTTTCCAAAAATAGAAACTTCCCAAAAATAGAAACTTTCCAAAAATAGAAACTTCCCAAAAATAGAAACTTTCCTAAAATCGAAACTTTCCAAAAATAGAAACTTTCCAAAAATGGAAACCTGCTAAAAATAGAAACTTTCTATAAATAGAAAGTACGTGTCCGTACGCTGTTCCAGTCAAACCGATGCTTGACGAGTATTGTTCTATGTCTACTTGCAACATGTACAATAGCTATCATATTAAGACTTGACCTAAGTTAGTTATTTATATCGACCTGCTTTATTTATAGGTCGGCGTTGTGATCGTTCCTGATCACTTTACTCTATTTGCTGTTCGCTTGTTTGTGTGGTTTCTTCAGTTGCTTTTAAGGTGAGTTATAGTCCAGTTTTTACATACTTTTCAAAGTATATTTTTGGGATGTGATGACATGCATTTTTATTTACGTTTAGACACAAGTAACAGTTAAATTTAATTATTCATTATGAGTTGGACAAAAATATTCCCTAGTCTGGTAACTGTAATCATTGGTTTCTACCGGTGAACGTGAATCCTACGGATAGATCTATCGGGTTTGACAACCCCATTTCGAGCTAGTCGGTCTAGCAATTTATAATCAGAATGTTTAGTACTTTGTAATTTGTTGTAGATACACTGTCCAAGTGTATATTTTTTTGTGTTTGGCAAGGGTAAATAAAGGGTTAAGTGGTTACCAGGTGGCTCATTGATAATGGAATAATGTTTAATGTTTTCTAACATTTTTAAATCTTGTGGTCTAAAGTTTACTTATTATTTAAACCTATAATTCACTCAACCTTTGTGTTGACAGTTTACTTGCATGTTTTCACAGGTACTTGAGTTTTGTGATGCTTCCGCTATGTTTAGAGGAGTCTGCATGCATTTGGGCAGATTTTATGAAACAATTTATGAAACTTAAGCTTGCATTCTATTTTTGGATAATTTAAACTTGTGGGTTTGTTGGCAAGGTTTTGTGTCAACTTTTGGTTCATTACTATGGTTGGTTGTTTTGAAACTACATATTTTGGTTTGTTTCCTTTTTGGGAAACATTTGAAATAAAAGAATGCAACTTTGTTTATTTAATTCATTTAAGTCTGATCAAGCTGTGGGACCAACTGATGGATCCGTTAAGTGTTTTGACGGGGTCGTCACATGTGGTATCAGAGCGTTGGTTGTAGGGAACTAGGCGGTCTTAATGTGGTCAACCCGTGGTTATTAGGGTGCATTAGAGTCTAGTCTACAGCCCGACCTTTTTGCTATAGCATTATTATGCATTTCATTTCGTATAAGTTATATTATTAGCTTTTATATCTTTTTGGTATGTGGTTTGCGGTTTTGCTGTTCGCAGATGTCGACTTCGAGCGATAACTCTGTTGCTGCTCCTGCTCCACCGTCTTCTGCTAGACGTCGTGCTAATCAACCAGAGATCGATGATCCTGTTCATTACTATTTTTCTACCATTACTCATATGAACCGGGCTTATAATGAGGTGACACGTATTAACGCCCTTAGTGATTGTTTGCGCACTTTGCCACATAATGAAGTTATGGACGAGATCCGTGCCGACATGGGTAACTTTATCACTTTCAAGCATAGGGTTGAGGATGCGAACCGTAAGCGTGATCGAGAAGTTAATGCTAAGTTCGAGGCTCTCGAGAGCACTGTTCGTGTGTTGAAGGAAGAGTTGGATGTTGTGAAAGGGAAGTTACGTAAGTATGAGGATCCTGCTGAGACTCATGCTGGACCAGCTTATCACACCCGCTCTAAGCGAATGTGATGTGATTATTCATATTGATTATCTATTTCATCAGACTTAATGTCCTTTTTATACATACATTTTGGGATATGTACGGCGTTTTGCCGAGGATTTTATTAAGATTTTGATATGGGATATTTTTCATTATGTATGGATGGTTATTTTTATGACATCTATTATCATTATCATGTTTTATTTCTGATGTTGTGGCTCTTGGCATGTTATATTATGCGTAATATATGTTCATGTATGTTAGGTGCTGTGTATGTTGTATGATGTTATCATAAAATATGTATGCATGTGATGGTTATTTCTATAACAATCATAACTGTCATGTTATTACTCATAGTGTTTGTTAACTATTATTTATGATGGTTAATCTTTTCGTGTTTTGATCTATTCCTTTATGACACTAGTATTATTCTTGGTACTAACGGATGTGTTATTCTATTTTGAAGATCATGCCTCCAAGAGAGTCCACTGAAGCGCGTATGCAACGCCTGATCGATGAAGGAATTGCTGCTGCTATGGCAGCAAATGCTAATGTTAACGCTAATGCGAACAACAACCAGGTGGGATGCTCCCACAAGAATTTTATGGCTGGTCGACCCCAAGAATTCAGTGGTACGGAAGGACCAATAGGGCTTACTCGTTGGTTCGAGAAGATCGAATCTATTTTCAGGGTCAGTCGGGTCCGTGAAGAGGACAAAGTTAGTTTCGCTAGTTTCACTCTCAAGGATAGTGCCTTGACATGGTGGAACAATCTGGTTAGTAGTTTGGGAAGCGATGAAGCTTATGGTTTGGCCTGGAATGATTTTAAGGAAAGATTGATCACCCGCTATAGACCTAGGGGTGAGCTTAAGAAGCTAGAGGTTGAGCTCAAGAATTTGAAAATGCATGGCACCGAGTAAGATGCCTATGAACGAAGGTTTTTCGAGTTAACTTTGCTGTGTCCTAGGGTTTATGCGGATGAGGACCGCAAAATTGAGGCTTACATTGATGGTTTGTCCGAGAAGATTGAACACGGGGTTGAGTCTAGTGAACCCCAGACTATTGAGGCGGTTATGTCTATGGCCCACAAACTTAATGACAAGGTGTTGAGAAGAAGCAAGACTACAGTTGCTGAAACTAGTGAGGAGGTTGTCAAGAAGGCTGATAATGGGAAACGAAAGTTGGATAACAACCGCAATCAAAACCAAAACTAGCAGAAGAAACAGGATACCTCTGGTGCTAACAACAGAAATCAGCGTGTGTGTCCTCATTGCTATAAAGCTCATGATGGTTACTACACAGTTACTTGTAAGAGGTGCTCCAAGCAAGGGCACATTGCTAAAGATTGTACAGTGCTTTTGTCGGGTTCTGCTACTCCCGCGGCTGGTGGTAATAATAATAATGTTGGTAATAGAGGTGGTAATGGTAATGGAAATGGGAAATCGAATAATGGAGGTAATCAAAGGGTTTGTTATGAGTGTGGGAAGCCGGGGCATTTCCGAGATGCTTGTCCCAACAAGAAGACTGCTGAAACTGCACGCGGCCGAGCGTTCAACATTAATGCTAAGGATGCGGAGGAAGATCCTAAGCTTGTTACTGGTATGTTCTCAGTCAACGATTTATCAGTTTATGTACTATTTGATTCAGGGGCCGATTTAAGTTTCGTGTCGAGTAAATTAAGTTCGAGAATCAAAACGCCGTTAACTCCCTTAGACAATACTTATGTTGTTGAAGTAGCTAATGGTAAAGAACTTACTGCTAAGACTGTACATCGTAAATGCAACATTAATCTGGGTGGTAGGGGTTTTGAGATAGACTTAATACCGATTGAACTTGGTAGTTTTGATATTGTTATTGGTATGGATTGGTTATCTGCGAACCGTTCTAAGATTGTGTGTTATGATAAGGCTATTCGTATTACTGATGTGATTGGAGAGCCACTGATGGTCTTTGGAGATAAGAAATGCACACAGTTAAACCTTATTAGCTGTATGAAAGTTCGTAAACATGTCCGTAAAGGCTGTCATGCTATTCTTGCTCATGTTGTTGATCCTAGTAAGGAAGTGAAGAACGTTGATGACGTTTACATTGTTAGGGATTTTTCCGAGGTGTTTCCCAATGACTTACCTGGCCTTCCGCTGCAACGCACGGTAGAATTTCAAATTGATCTTGTTCCCGGCACTGCTCCTGTAGCACGTGCTCCTTATCGTCATGCGCCTTCTGAACTTCAAGAATTGTCGAGTCAACTCCGTGAGTTGTTAGACAAAGGTTTTATTCGTCCTAGTTCGTCCCCTTGGGGAGCTCCCTTTCTGTTTGTTAAGAAGAAGGATGGTTCTTTACGTTTATGCATTGATTATCGTGAACTGAATAAGCTTACTGTTAAAAATCGTTATCCTCTACCGAGAATTGATGATCTGTTCGATCAGCTTCAGGGTTCTTCTGTTTATTCAAAAATTGATCTTCGTTCTGGCTATCATCAGTTGCGTGTTAAAGAATCTGATGTTTCAAAAACTGCTTTTCGCACCCGTTACGGTCACTTTGAATTTCTTGTTATGCCGTTCGGATTGACAAATGCACCTGCTGTGTTCATGGACTTCATGAACCGTGTGTGTAGACCCTATCTGGACAAGTTCGTTATTGTTTTCATCGACGACATCCTTATCTATTCTAAGAATGATGAAGAGCACGAAGAACACTTGAGGTTAGTGCTTGAATTGTTAAAGAAAGAAGAGTTGTACGCTAAGTTCTCTAAGTGTGCTTTCTGGTTAAGAGAAGTTCAGTTCCTTGGTCATATCGTTAGTAAACAGGGAATACAAGTTGATCCTGCTAAAATTGAGGCGATTGAAAAGTGGGAAACCCCGAAAACTCCTACTCAGATTCGTCAGTTCTTAGGGTTGGCAGGTTACTATCGAAGGTTCATTAAGGATTTCTCTCGTATTGCGAAACCTCTGACTGCTTTAACGCATAAGGGGAAGAAGTATGAGTGGAAGGATGAACAAGAGAATGCTTTTCAGATTTTGAAGAAGAAGTTGACTACCGCTCCGATTTTGTCACTACCGGAGGGTAATGACGATTATGTTGTTTATTGTGATGCATCGCGACAAGGCTATGGTTGCGTTTTGATGCAACGAAAGAAGGTTATTGCGTATGCGTCATGACAGTTGAAGATTCACGAACAGAACTATACAACTCATGATTTAGAGTTGGGGGCTGTTGTTTTTGCGCTTAAAATTTGGAGACACTATCTTTTTGGTGTTAAGAGTACTGTGTACACCGATCACAAGAGTCTTCAACATATCCTCGATCAGAAACAGTTGAACATGAGACAACGAAGATGGATTGAGACGTTGAATGATTATAATTGTGACCTTTTGTATCACCCGGGTAAGGCCAATGTTGTGGCTGATGCATTGAGTCGTAAAGAAAGGACTGAACCTCGCAGGGTTAGGGCCTTGAATATGACAATTAGATCAAACTTCATTAGGCAGATTCTTGAGGCACAACAAGAAGCCTTAAAGAAGGAGAATTTCGTGAAGGAGAATGTAGAAAAGGTAGCTAAGAAGTTTGAAGTACGAGCTGATGGTACTAGGTATTTTGCGGGACGTCTATGGGTTCCGAAATTTGGAGGTCTTCGACAACTTGTTTTGGATGAGGCTCATAAGTCCAGATACTCTATTCATCCTGGTTCAGGAAAGATGTATCAGGATCTTAAGGAGCTGTATTGGTGGCATAATTTAAAGGTGATGTAGCTAAGTATGTGACTAAGTGTTTGACCTGTGCTAAGGTCAAAGCTGAACATCAAAAACCGTCTGGACTTTTGGTGCAACCAGAAATTCCCGAGTGGAAGTGGGAAGGTATCACTATGGATTTTATTACTAAGTTACCAAGAGTTTCGGGTGGCTATGATGCGGTTTGGGTGATTGTAGATCGACTCACTAAGTCGGCTCACTTTTTACCGATTAGGGAAACCGACTCGATGGAGAAACTCACCCGTTTGTATTTGAAAGAGATTGTTTCTAGGCATGGTGTCCCCGTGTCCATTATTTCCAATCGAGACAGTCGATTTGTGTCGAGTGAAAGGACCATTCAGACATTAGAAGATATGTTGTGAGCGTGCGTCATCGATTTTGGAAATGGGTGGGATAAATATTTGCCGCTAGCTGAGTTTTCTTATAACAACAGTTACCACGCAAGTATTAAAGCCACACCGTTTGAAGCTTTGTACGGAAGGAAATGTAGGTCTCCTATTTTTTGGAATGAGGTTGGGGATGCTCAACTTACAGGTCCAGAGATTATTCACGAGACTACTGAGAAGATTGTACAAATTAAAGAAAGGTTGAGAACTGCTAGAAGTCGGCAAAAGAGTTATGCCGATAAGGGAAGGAAAGATGTTGAATTTCAAGTTGGTAATCATGTTATGTTAAAGGTTTCGCCTTGGAAGGGCGTAATCCGTTTTGGTAAAAGGGGAAAGTTAAGTCCTCGTTTCGTGGGACCTTTTGAGATCATTGAAAGAGTTGGACCGGTGGCTTATCGTTTGAAATTGCCGCAAGAACTCAGTGCTGTTCACGATGTTTTCCATATTTCGAATTTAAAGAAGTGCTTGGCTGAATTTGATCAGACTATTCCTTTGGAGGAACTACAAGTTGATAAAAAATTTCATTTTATTGAGGAGCCTGTTGAAATCATGGACCGAGAGGTTAAGACTCTGAAACAGAGCAGAATTCCTATTGTTCGGGTCAGATGGAACGCTAAACGCGGTCTCGAGTTCACTTGGGAGCGTGAAGACCAGATGAAGCAGAAATACCCGCATTTGTTCTCAAATGCCGAGTCAACCCCTGCGCCTGCTTAAATTTCAGGACGAAATTTTCGTAACGGGAAGGTACTGTCACGACCCTACTTTTTCCGTTATCTTTTTTAGTTAATTATTTAACGACCGTTAACTGTTAGTGTGCCACGTCATTTCAATGACCTATATTATTATTATTTGTAATAATATGTATATATTAATTATTATGTGTTATGTGAATATTTGTATTCATATTTTAATTTATACGTTTCTACGTCTCGCGGATTTCCATCCGGCGAATCTTTTTTATTTTCAAACCAACGATCGAGTTTTTGGGACATTTAAATCCTAAATATTTTAAAAATGATATTTTAAGATCGTATTATTATATAGTGTATTTATATTTATTTTTTGTCGCGCGTTTGTTATCTTTCCGAATTTTTAATCGCGTAAGTGCGTTTTCGCGTTTCGGGACTCGTTCGGGCTTTCGGGCCATCAGGAATTATCAATTAATAAGTTTGGCCCACCATGGGGCCCACCCCATCTCAAATTCGGCCGAAGCCATGGGGGAGGGGGTAAATCCCTTTCATTTTTTTGTATTTCTCCTCATTATTCACATTTTATCTCAAAATATCAAAACCTAAATATTAGTTGGTGCTCTCCTCTTCTCCCTTTCCTTGTGCCATCTCCATCCACCACCAATATCACCATCATCATCATTTTTCAAGCTTGGATCAAGGATTGATTAGTATAAACGCGTTCCTCTCTTCATTTTCTACGCGATTACATAGTTTGTTTCTCGATTAGGGTATAAACCCTAACCCTAGAACTTTCAATTTTTCAATTATTTTCTGTATTTTGATGTTTATTTAGTAGTATGATGTTTGTGGATTATTGTAATGGTGTTTGTATGCATAGATGTACTCATAATTGCATGTTTTCGGTTTATAAAATTCTGTTCAGAAGCTATTTCGTGTATTCTGGGTTTGTGACTGATATAAAAGTTAAAATAAACCATCTAGATGAGTTCCTCTCATCAATACATTAATTTTAGACTCCGGATTCATGTCGTTTCGATTCCCGGAGCCCTAGTTATGATCAAATTACTTTTTGTTAAAATTGAATTGTGATATTGACATGAACCAGGTTTGGTCCGACTTTGTGACCTTCCTTGGAGTCTTTAGGGTGTGTTAGTGTGTTAGGACTGATGGTGGGACGAACTTTCATGTTCGGGTCACCTAAATCCGCGCCACTGTTCACCCGTTATGACTAAAATACGGTTTTGAATAAATTGAAGGTCCAAGTGGTGTCATGGCTGATTACCATGACTTGTGGACTGTTCTTGGTGTGTTCTTGAGTGCACCATTGTGTCGGGTGGTTTGAATAGGTGGAGATGCATATAAGGCTCGCCAGAAATCGACACCCGGGGCTCAAGATACGACCCGAGGAACTTTTGAATTAATACTTATGATTAATTCTAAAACTTATGATAAAAATAATAAATTTTATTATTAATTAATTACTTATGATAAAAGAAGTAATTATTATTATTTAAGACTTATGATATAAATATTTATTATATCATTTAATTATTATTTATGATTTAATTAACATTTTAATTTAACTTACGATTAATAATACTTTTACTATTATTGGAAAATACTTATGATACGTATTAAATTTATTTTATGAGAATATTATTATAAGACTTATAATAAAGATTAAATAATTATTTAATTATTTTAAGACTTAATTATTATTTAATTATGATTTAATTATTAAATACTTATGATTTAATAATTATAATTAGAAACTTATGATATGGTTAATAATTCATTATTAATTAATAATACTTATGATATGATTTAAAAATTTATTATTAATTAATAATACTTATATTATGATTAATATTTAATTAATTAATTAAATACTTATGATATATTAATTATATCACTTCAACTTATATTAACTTTAATAATTCATTTTATTTAATTAAACTTATGTTATGACTTAATTATACACTTTTAACTTTAATAAACATTATAACTTATGTTATTATTATAATGTACACTTTTCAAATTAATGTTGAATATGTTTGACCAAGGTTGACTTTTGAGTTGACTTTCGGTTGACTTTGACTTTCAGTTGACTTTCGGTTGACTTAGACTTTCAGTTGACTTTCTAAATAAGAAAACTTTCCTAACTTAAAAACTTTCTAAAAATAGAACTTTCTAAATTTAGAAACTTTCCAAAAATAGAAACTTTCCAAAAATAGAAACTTTCCAAAAATAGAAACTTCCCAAAAATAGAAACTTTCCAAAAATAGAAACTTCCCAAAAATAGAAACTTCCTAAAATAGAAACTTTCCAAAAATAGAAACTTTCCAAAAATGGAAACCTGCTAAAAATAGAAACTTTCTATAAATAGAAAGTACGTGTCCGTACGCTGTTCCAGTCAAACCGATGCTTGCCGAGTATTGTTCTATGTCTACTTGCAACATGTACAATAGCTATCATACTAAGACTTGACCTAAGTTAGTTATTTATATCGACCTGCTTTATTTATAGGTCGGCGTTGTGATCGTTCCTGATCACTTTACTCTATTTGCTGTTCGCTTGTTTGTGTGGTTTCTTCAGTTGCTTTTAAGGTGAGTTATAGTCCCGTTTTTACATACTTTTCAAAGTATATTTTTGGGATGTGATGACATGTATTTTTATTTACGTTTAGACACAAGTAACAGTTAAATTTAATTATTCATTGTGAGTTGGACAAAAATATTCCCTAGTCTGGTAACAGTAATCATTGGTTTCTACCGGTGAACGCGAATCCTACGGATAGATCTATCGGGTTTGACAACCCCATTTTGAGCTAGTCGCGCTAGCAATTTATAATCGGAATGTTTAGTACTTTTCAACGGTTTTGCTATTTTGAAAAAATCTTGGATGAATCTCCTGTAATAACCAGCTAGCCCTAAAAATTAGCGTATGTGTTTCGGAGTTTTCGGGGTTTTTCACTTTTCAACGGTTTCAATCTTTGCTGGATCCACCTGAATACCTTCTTTGTTCACTATATGACCGAGGAATTGAACTTCTTCCAACCAAAATGCACACTTTGAAAACTTAGCGTACAGTTTTTCTTTTCTCAGCAACTCTAGCACTTTTCTCAAATGTTCTTCGTGCTCTTGATCATTCTTCGAGTAAATAAGTATGTCATCGATGAAAATAATGACAAACTTGTCAAGATATGGCCCACACACTCGGTTCATGAGGTCCATGAACACAGCTGGTGCGTTAGTCAATCCAAACGGCATAACCATAAACTCGTAATGACCGTAACGCGTCCTAAAAGCAGTCTTCGGAATGTCATCCTCTTTCACCCGCATTTGGTGATATCCAGAACGTAAATCGATCTTCGAATAAACCGACGAGCCTTGTAGTTGATCAAATAAGTCCTCGATTCTCGGTAATGGGTAACGGTTCTTGATGGTAAGTTTGTTCAACTCTCGATAGTCGATACACAACCTGAATGTACCATCTTTCTTCTTGACAAATAGAACAGGAGCTCCCCATGGTGATGTACTTGGTCGAATGAAACCTCGCTCTAAAAGTTCCTGTAACTGACTTTGTAATTCTTTCATTTCGCTGGGTGCGAGTCTGTATGGAGCACGAGCTATTGGTGCAGCTCCTGGTACAAGGTCTATTTGAAATTCAACGGATTGATGTGGGGGTAATCCCGGTAATTCTTTCCGAAATACATCGGAAAATTCTTTTGCGACGAGAACATCACTGATGTTCTTTTCTTCAGGTTTAACTTCCTCGATGTGTGCTAGAATGACGTAACAACCTTTTCTTATTAGTTTTTGCGCCTTCTAACTACTAATAAGATTTAACTTCGCGTTGTTCTTTTCTCCGTACACCATTAAAGGTTTTCCTTTTTCACGCATAATGCGAATTGCATTTTTGTAACAAATGACCTCTGCTCTTACCTTCTTCAACCAGTCCATGCCAATTATTTCATCAAAACTCCCTAACTCAACTGGTATTAAATCAATCTTAAACGTTTCATCACCCAGTTTAATTTCTCTATCCCGACATATATTATCTGCTGAAATTAATTTACCATTTGCTAATTCGAGTAAAAATTTATTATCCAAAGGCGTCAATGGGCAACATAATTTAGCACAAAATTCTCTACTCATATAGCTTCTATCCGCACCCGAATCAAATAAAACATAAGCAGATTTATGGTCAATAAGAAATGCACCAGTAACAAGCTCTGGGTCTTCCTGTGCTTCTGCCGCATTAATATTGAAAACTCTTCCACGGCCCTACCCATTAGTATTCCCCTGATTCGGGCAATTTCTAATAATGTGGCCTGGTTTTCCACATTTATAATAAACAGCGTTGGTATTACTTGCTCCGACACTATTCGTTCTGGCATTACTTGTTCTGACACTATTTGTTCCTTTAGTTCTGTTAAACTTTGGTCCGTAGACCTCACACTTTATCGCGCTATGACCATTTCTTTTAAACATGTTGCAAAATGTCGTGCAAAACCCTTGATGATTTTCTTCACACCTATGACATGGCTGTTTTTTGTTTTTGTTGCCGTTGTTGTTATTGAGGTTGTTGTTGGGATTGTTATTGTTGTTGAAACGGTTGTTGTAGTTGTTGTTGTTGTTGGGATGTTTGTTGTAGTTATTGTTAGGATTGCGGTTATTGTTGCGATTGTTGTTGCGGTTGTTGGGATAGTTGTTGCGATTGTGGTTGTAATTGTTATTGTTGTTGTACTGGTGACTCTTGTCACCATTTTCCTCCCACTTCCTCTTGAGTTGTTTCGTGTTGGCTTCTTCGGCCGCCTGCTCTTTAATTCTTCCCTCAATCTGATTTATGAGTTTATGAGCCATTCGACTTGCCTTTTGTATGAAAGCGGGCTCGTGTGAACTCACATCTTCTTGAATCCTTACTGGTAACCCTTTTACAAACGCGTCGATCTTCTTTTCTTCATCTTCAAACGCTCCCGGACACAATAGGCACAACTCTGTGAATCGTCGTTCATACGTGGTAATGACGAACCCTTGTGTTCGTAACTCTCTAAGCTCTACCTTGAGCTTATTGACTTCGTTTCTAGGACGGTACTGCTCGTTCATCAATTGCTTGAATTTTGACCATGGTAGTGCGTAAGCAGCATTTTGTCCTACCTGTTCAAGATAGGTGTTACACCACGTTAACGTAGTACATGTGAAGGTATGCATAGCGTACTTAACCTTGTCCTCTTCAGTACACTTACTTATGGCAAACACCGATTCCACTTTCTCGGTCCACCATTTCAATCCAATTGGTCCTTCGGTTCCATCAAATTCCAAAGGTTTGCAGGAAGTGAATTCTTTGTAGGAGCATCCTACACGATTTCTTGCGCCGTTAGCTGCATTGCTAGATTCAGAGTTATTGTTGGTATGTAGCGCAGTCTGTACTGCGGCTATATTTGCAGCAATAAAGGTACGAAATTCCTCTTCGCTCATATTCATGATGTGTCAAGTAGTCGGTGCCATTTCCTTCAAAATAGCCAACTGAATCGACTTAATCATACAGAATATTAAGAGTAGTCAATAATATTTTGTAGCATAATATGAACTCATTTATAAAAGCTTTTTCTTCATATTAGCATTTTATAAGTTTAAATTCGGGTACTACCTACCCGTTAAGTTCATACTTAGTAGCTAATATACAATTCAACTACTACAATTCCATATGAAAAACTGATTATAATAATATATCACATATAAATATTCTTCAAACTTACAACATCGCTATATTACATATAACATGAAATATAGTACACTTTGATACAGGACAGTTTTGAAGATAAATCTAGTTAATACGTAAGTTGTTCAGCAAAGGAAATAAAGACACGTAATTCATAAGTCCAGAAACAAGTCATGCATTCTGGTTTTACTAAGACGACTTCCCATCCTTGGTCTTATGAAAAATAACCGTTATGACCATTGGCTAGGCAGCATGTTGTAATGTCGTCAAAAGGACGAGGGTTGCGTAATGTTCAATAGCCCCGTAGTAATCTAAAAACCTTGTTTCTCACCCCAACTACTGAATCCGTCACTTGTGGGAAGATTTTATTTAAAAGCTGCAATCCGATGTTCTTTTTCTCACTTTGGTAAGAAGCGAACATCACTAACCCGTAAGCATAACATGCTTCTTTATGTTGCATTTTAGAAGCTCTCTCTAATTCACGAAATCCTATGTTGGGATATGTTTAGTCAAAATAGGTTCTTAACCTGTAGCGTAAAATTTCATTTGGGTTCCCCGCATTTAAAGCTTTAAAGAAAACACGGCGTAACTTACAGTCTCCCCAATGTGATATACCCCACCTATCAAAGGAAAGCCTTTTATAAACTAAGGCATTTCTGGAAAGTCTTTCAAATGTTTGACAAGTTAATTTTGCCATAATTAATTGTGCTGATGAATTCTGACCGACTCTAGACAAGATTTCCTCAATCATATCCTCTGGTAAATCTTCTAAAATATTCGGTTGTCTACCCTTAACGTCCATTTCGTTTTTATACTGTAAAATAGACAAGGATTAGATTCATAAAAGATAATTAACAAACAATACAAGCAATTTTTACATAGAACATAAAAGTACAAGCACACTACAATTCATATAATACACAACATGATTACAACCCTCTAATCTGAATCACTGGTTTCTTCTTCTTCGGACTTGGTTCGTTTTCCTAATTTTCTAGGAATATATGGTGTTCCTCTAATACGAGCCGTCGTTTTCGATAATGGTTTAGAAAAACCTGGTGGTTTAGAGGTTCCCGGGTCATTATTACATTTTAGGAAATACGGATGTTACCGATACATATAAAGTTCATCGGGGTTGGAATCGGGTTTCTCTATTTATATACCTTTTCCCTTATTATTTTCTTTCGCTTTATTAAATTGGGTCGAGGTAATTTCTATAACATCATCGAAATCCTCATCGGGATCCGATTCATCGGAAAATTGGTAATCTTCCCAATATTTTGCTTCCTCGGCGGAAACACCATTGACCATTACTAACTTTGGTCCATTGGTTGAGGATTTTCTTTTATTTAATCGATTTACTATAGGTATCAATATTTCTTCCTCCGGAACCTCTTCTTCTTCCGGTTCCTCTTCTTCCGGTTCCTCTTCTTCCGGTTCCTCCTCTTCCGGTTCCTCTTCTTTCGGTTCCTCTTCGGGAATTTGTGAATCTTCCCAAAATATATTCGACTCTTCATTATTATTAGGTGAATCGATGGGATTTGTACTAGTGGTAGACATCTATCACACAATATCAAACACATTAAGAGGTTAATATATCACATAATATTTACATGTTAATAATATATAGTTTCCAACAAAAGTGTTAAGCAATCGTTTTTAAAGAAAACACAGTCGAAGTCCAGACTCACTAATGTATCCTAACAAACTCGATAAGACACACTAATGCAAATTTCTGGTTCTCTAAGACCAACGCTCGGATACCAACTAAAATGTCCCGTTCATATTAATTATAAACGTTCCATATTAATTGATTTCGTCGCGAGGTTTTGACCTCTATATAAGAAGTTTTTCAAAGACTGCATTCATTTTTAAAACAACCATAACCTTTATTTTATCTATAAAGGTTTAAAAAGTATTACGTAGATTATCAAATACTGATAATCTAAAATATACCGTTTACATACGACCATTACATAATGGTTTACAATAAGAATATATTACATCAAAAATAAGTTCCTTGAATGCAGTTTTTACATAATATCATACAAGCATGGACTCCAAATCTAGTCCTTATTTTAGTATGCAACAGCGGAAGCTCTTAATAATCACCTGAGAATAAACATGCTTAAAACGTCAACAAAAATATTGGTGAGTTATAGGTTTAACCTATATATTATCAAATTATAATAATAGACCACAAGATTTCATATTTCAATATACATCCCATACATAGAGATAAAAATCATTCATATGGTGAGCACCTGGTAACCGACATTAACAAGATGCATATAAGAATATCCCCTATCATTCCGGAAAATCCTTCGGACATGATAAAAATGAATTCGAAGTACTAAAGCATCCGGTACTTTGGATGAGGTTCGTTAGGCCCAATAGATCTATCTTTAGGATTCGCGTCAATTAGTAGATCGGTTTACTAATTCTTAGGTTACCAAGCAAAAGGGGCATATTCTGCTTCGATCATTCACCCATATAATGTAGTTTCATTTACTTGTATCTATTTCATAAAACATTTATAAAACTGCATGTATTCTCATCCCAAAATATTAGATTTTAAAAGTGAGACTATAACTCACTTTCACAGATTTTTACTTCGTCGGGAGTAAGACTTGGCCACTGGTCGATTCACGAACCTATAACAAATATATATATATATATATATATATATATATATATATATATATATATATATATATATATATATATATATATATATATATATATATATATATATATATATATATATATATATATATATATATATATATATATATATATATATCAAAGTATGTTCAAAATATATTTACAACATTTTTAATACATTTTGATGTTTTAAGTTTATTAAGTCAGCTGTCCTCGTTAGTAACCTACAACTAGTTGTCCATAGTTAGATGTACAGAAATAAATTGATATATATTATCTTGAATCAATCCACGACCCAGTGTATACACGTCTCAGGCTAGATCACAACTCAAAGTATATATATTTTTGGAATCAACCTCAACCCTGTATAGCTAACTCAAACATTACTGCATATAGAGTGTCTATGGTTGTTCCAAATAATATATATACATGGGTCGATATGATATGTCGAAACATTTGCATACGTGTCTATGGTATCCCAAGATTACATAATATATTAGAATACATGTATAATACTATAAGTTATCTAGGATATGATTTGTATAGAATTGCTACAATATTTCCCGTAGCTACAACAATCAAAAAATATCCAATCTTGTTTTACCCATAACTTCTTCGTTTTAAATCCGTTTTGAGTTAATCAAATTGCTATGGTTTCATAATGAACTCTATTTTATGAATCTAAACATAAAAATTATAGGTGTATAGTCAGAAATATAAGTTACAAGTCATTTTTGTAAGAGGTAGTCATTTCAGTCGAAAGAACGACGTCTTGATGACCATTTTGAAAAACATACTTCCACTTTGAGTTTAACCATGATTTTTGGATATAGTTTCATGTTTATAAGAAAAATCATTTTCCCAGAAGAACAACTTTTAAATCAAATTTTATCATAGTTTTTAATTATCAAACCCAAAACAGCCCGCGGTGTTACTACGACGGCGTATGTCCGGTTTTACGGTGTTTTTCGTGTTTCCATGTTTTAAATCATTAAGTTAGCATATCATATAGATATAGAACATGTGTTTAGTTGATTTTAAAAGTCAAGTTAGAAGGATTAACTTTTGTTTGCGAACAAGTTTAGAATTAACTAAACTATGTTCTAGTGATTTCAAGTTTAAACCTTCGAATAAGGTAGTTTTATATATATGAATCGAATGATGTTATGAATATCATTACTACCTCAGGTTTTGTAGATAAACCTACTGGAAATGAGAAAAATAGATCTAGCTTCAAAAGATCCTTGAATGGCTTGAAAGTTCTTGAAGCAGAATCATGACACGAAAACAAGTTCAAGTAAGATTTCCACTCGAAATAAGATTGTTATAGTTCTAGAAATTGAATTAAAGTTTGAATATGAGTATTACCTTGTATTAGAAAGATATCTTACTGTAAATAAGAAAGATTTCTTGAGAATGGATGATCACTTTACAAGATTGGAAGTAAGCTAGCAAACTTGGAAGTATTCTTGATTTATGAAACTAGAACTTATAGAATTTATGAAGAACACTTAGAACTTGAAGATAGAACTTGAGAGAGATCAATTAGATGAAGAAAATTGAAAAATGAAAGTGTTTGTAGGTGTTTTTGGTCGTTGGTATATGGATTAGATATAAAGGATGTGTAATTTTGTTTACATGTAAATAAGTCTTGAATGATTACTAATATTTTTGTAATTTTATGAGATATTTCATGCTAGTTGCCAAATGATGGTTCCCACATGTGTTAGGTGACTCACATGAGCTGCTAAGAGCTGATCATTGGAGTGTATATACCAATAGTACATACATCTAAAAGCTGTGTATTGTACGAGTACGAATACGGGTGCATACGAGTAGAATTGTTGATGAAACTGAACGAGGATGTAATTATAAGCATTTTTGTTAAGTAGAAGTATTTTGATAAGTGTCTTGAAGTCTTTAAAAAGTGTATGAATACATATTAAAACACTACATGTATATACATTTTAACTGAGTCGTTAAGTCATCGTTAGTCGTTACATGTAAATGTTGTTTTGAAACCTTTAGGTTAACGATCTTGTTAAATGTTGTTAACCCATTGTTTATTATATCTAAAGAGATGTTAAATTATTACATTATCATGATATTATGATATATTAATATATCTTAGTATGATATATATACAGTTAAATGTTGTTACAACGATAATCGTTACATATATGTCTCGTTTCGAAATCATTAAGTTAGTAGTCTTGTTTTTACATATGTAGTTCATTGTTAATACACTTAATGACATGTTTACTTATAATTTATCATGATTAAACATAGTGTAACAATATCTTAATATGATTCATATGTATTTAGTAAGACGTTGTTATAACGATAATCGTTATATATATCGTTTCGAGTTTCTTAATTCAATAAACTCAATTTTATGTATATAACTCATTGTTAATAGATACTTACTTATCATAATATCATGTTAACTATATATATAATCATATATATGTCATCATATAGTTTTTACAAGTTTTAACGTTCGTGAATCACCGGTCAACTTGGGTGGTCAATTGTCTATATGAAACCTATTTTAATTAATCAAGTCTTAACAAGTTTGATTGCTTAACATGTTGGAAACACTTAATCATGTAAATAACAATTTCATTCAATATATATAAAGATGGAAAAGTTCGGGTCACTACACTGCATACGCTACCTGGCTTCGCCAGGACCGCCTCATGTTTGGTGCTTTGATCGGCACTCTCGATCAGTCTATTATCCCACTGGTTTCATTAACTAAAACGACCAAAGAATTGTGGGATACATTAGCTCGTACGTTTTCTAGCTCCTCACAAGGACACATCAAACAACTCAAACAATGACTCAAAACCATCACAAAGGGACCACAATCTGTCATTGAGTTTATGCGCTCGATAAAATCATGTACAGATCAACTCGCACTGCTTAGTAATGTGGTTCCACCTGAAGATATTACTGATCAGGTACTTGAAGGTCTAGACGAAACATATCAGAGTGTTATTGACAGTGTTAATGCTCGAGACAAAGCCATCACGTTTGAAGAACTTCACGAAAAACTCATCAATCGTGAGCTTACCATCAAAACACAATCTGCAGGTGTAGCTCTGCCGTTTACCGCCAATCTTACAATGAAGTGTAACACCACACCCTCCACTAATTACAATAAACAGCCCGCTACCTATACAAATACTTCCAAGTCACCAGTGTACACGGGCTCACGACCATTCATGGTTAAATGTCAGTGGTGTAATGCTAAGGGTCATTCCTTACAAAGGTGTCCGGTTTTTGCAGAGCAACATCCACATATCCAGCCACCGTCTTATCGATCATCTCAAGCAAATGTTGCTCAAGTGCAGTGATCTAACAAAGTCCAACAAGTCAGACTCTTGGCTACTTGATACGGGTGCGTCTCATCATGTAACTCACGACCTAAACAATCTATCACTTCATAACCCGTATGGTGGAACAGATGAAATTATTATTGGGGATGGTAAGAGCTTACCAATCTCTCACATAGGTTCTACTACACTTAAAACTCTTTCTAAACCTCTTGCTTTATCCAATATACTTTATGTTCCGAAAATGAGTCGTAATATTCTTTCTGTGTTTCAATTTTGCAAAGAAAATTTCTTACTAATTTCCTTTACTTCTGATGATTATTTTGTGAAGGATCGTCTCACAGGAACTCTTCTCCTGACTAGCCCTGCTAATCAAGGGGTTTATCAAATCAATTCAGCGGTTGCTTCTATTGTTGCGTATTCAAGTGTTCGTGCCTCACCAAAGGATTGGAATCATTGTTTGGGTCATCCTTCTCTATCTACTTTTAAGTCTTTGTGTCATTTATTAAAGCTTCCTACGTCTATTTTGCTTAATTGCAATGCGTGTCAATGTAATAAAAGCCATAAGCTTCCGTTTAATAAAATCACTTTACTTACTACTGCGCCTCTTGATATTATTTACTTTGATTTGTGGACATCACCAGTTTATTCTCTTGATGGCTATAAATACTATGTGATATTTGTTGACCACTTCACTCATTACATTTGGTTTTATCCTTTTAAATGCTAGTCTGACACTAAAGACGTGTTCATCAGATTCAAAGCTCTAGTTGAAAAACACTTTGGTACACCAATCAAAACATTATACTCCGATAATGGTGGGGAATACCAAGCACTTTCAGATTTCTTATAACGGAATCTCACAGCTTACATAACCACCTCACACACCCGAACATAATGGCTTCGCAGAGCGAAGACATCGACACATCGTTGAAACCGGTCTTGCTCTCTTGACTCATACTCAGCTACCAACATCGTTTTGGTCTTTTGCATTCACCACTGCTTCCTATCTTATTAACCGCTTACTTACACCAACTCTTGCCAATAAATCAGCCTATGAGTCTCTTTTTGGTCATTCTCCCAACTATATGAAACTACGAAGTTTTGGTAGCCTATGTTATCCATGGCTTTGACTGTACACCACCAACAAACTTGACCAACGATCTCTTCCGTGCATCTTTATTGGCTACTCGACAACTCAAAGTGCCTATCATTGTATGGATCCTATCACACAACGTATTTATACATCTCGACATGTACAATTTGTAGAACATGACTTCCCTTATTCTACTCTCACAAATCAACGATCATCACCTACTTATCCATCCATGGAAACCTGGTGTCATCTTAACATACCCATTCACCATCGGATCCATCTAATCAACAACCTCCAATCGTCACTTCAACTCCCAACATACCTTCCACAAATCATGAAACTATGCCAACTATCGAGGCACAACATGCACCTGAACCACCTGTTATTACTCAGCCCACCTCTACAACTACTGTCGGTCCTGCAATAATATCTACAAACCCAATCCTAAGTATGTTAATACCATCACCACTCAGTCGTACAACTACCTGCCACCATTCGTACTCTCTTAAGTCTTGCTGTCTCGAATCAGTGGTCCTTACGTCATGACATAAATAATGCTTTTCTTAATGGTACTCTACAGGAACAGGTGTTTATGGCTCAACCACCAGCTTTTTTGGATGCTACACATCCCACACATGTTTGTAAACTTCGGAAGGCGATTTATGGGCTTAAACAAGCGCCTCAAGCTTGGTATACTGAGCTTACTTCTTTTTTGTAAGGTTATGGTTTCAAAAGGCCAATTGCAGATGCTTCTTTATTTATAAACAACACTCGAGCTACTCCTATTTATGTTATTGTGTATGTTGATTATATCATACTCACAAGCCCCAACACTGGCATTCTGGATGATTTTATCAAGTGTCTCGCAAGCTTAAAGATCATGGATCTCTATCATATTTTTTAGGTGTTGAGATTATCCCATCACTTCAGGGACTCTTTTTATATCAACGCAAATATATTATTGATCTTCTAGAACGGGCAGACATGCTTTATGATAAACCGGTTAGTACGCCAATGGCCACGACATGTCGACTTCAACTCCACTCTGGGTCACTTATTACCAATCCATCGGAGTATCTCACTTTAGTAGGTAGTTTGCAATATCTTACCATCACTCGTTCGGATGTGGCATTTACAGTTAATCGTTTATCTTAATTTATGCATGCTCCTCGAAGTGATCATTGAGATGCTTTGAAGCGTGTACTACGCTATCTTGCTGGATCTCTTGATCAAGGTATCACATTGTATCGTGATTCTACTAAGAATCTCCATGATTTTTCAGATGCGGATTGGGCAGGTTAAAAAGACACATATACATCCACCATGGGTCACGTTGTCTTCTTAGGTCATAATCCTATCTCATGGAGCACTAAGAAACAACGTTTTGTTTCACAGTCGTCTACTGAGGCAGAATACAAAGTTGTTGCTTCTACCACTCTTGAATTAATGTGGCTTCACAACTTGTTATCAGAATTGGGCATCAGATTTACGTCTACACCTGTCATCTATTGTGATAATTTGGGCACTACTTTACTAAGTGCAAACCCACTTTTCCATTCAAGTATGAAGCATTTAGCATTGACATATCATTTTATTCGTGAACAAGTTCAATAAGGAAATCTGCGTGTCACTCATGTTTCATCTCATGATCGGCTTGCTGACCCGTTTACCAAGCCGTTGTCACGAGGCTTGTTTACTTCTGTCATGTTCAAGATCGGACTCACTTCCAGGCTGTCCGTCTTGAGGGGGTATGATTAGGATCCAACATAAATTGTAATTGTATATGGATAAGTCCATCTGTCAGCCCATTAGTTAGATTACTTGTGTACAAAGCTAGCCCATTAACCCATTAGGTTAATTCTAATATATATATATATATATATATATATATATATATATATATATATATATATATATATATATATATATATATATATATATATATATATATGTTGTAACTGCATTCATTCAATAATATTATTGATTCAACTTTAATCATCTGTCACGCTAAACTCGAGATGTTTAGATTGTAAAGTTGTCACCACTTTCGGATCCTATCCCATCATTCCATGGTGTTCTTGTACGATATAAGTGTGTGGTGGAGCGTATCTAAATCATCATCGCATACCGGGCATCGTGTTAAGTGGAGATCGATGCCTTTTTTGTCACGTTCTATTCTCACGGGGAGCTTGTTTTATTTCGCTTGCCAAATAAAGATTCTAATTTTTTGGGGTAACTATGGGGTTTAATGATGTTGGGTCCGATAAAGCACGGTTTGTAGTGACAATATCATACAGTAAAAGGGAGTTTGGCGAGTATTGTCAATTATTGGAATACTTCCAAACCCATTCATCTTTGCTTTTATCCAAAAAAGGGAAGTTTGAAAGTTTGCTTTTGAGTAACAAAAACTCAGATTCTACACGTCACCTAGGTGGTGAAATCCAATCCCACATGAAAGATATGTCATTTTGTACCCATTTAACTCGGTCGGCAATTGAAGCATCCTTGTTAGATTCAAGACGATATAACTTGGGAAAAGACTCCTTTAACTTCACATCTGCACACCAAACTTCGTTCCAAAAAGAAGTCTCGTTTCTTTTACCTATAACTTTAACAGAAATGTTAGAGATATCAAACCCTAACTTGGCTACGATTTGTTCGATATTAATGATATCAAACCAAGTTCTTCCCTAGAATTATCTTTGTAAGTTACCATTAGAGAAGATGAGCATCTCAAACCCCCATTTTCATCATAAATACTTTTAATTACTTGAGACCAAAGTGAATTATTGTTTGAGAAAAAAATTCGCCACCATTTTGTTAAAAAAGCAAGGTTTTAATAAATATATTAAAATGTTTTGAATATTTAACGGATATTCATTAATCTGCTTAATCTAATGGAAATGAAAAATGAACTTAAATTAAATAGATATGAATATCATAGTCGTCTCAACAATTTGAAGGCCATGAGCAAAAACAAAAATAGACCTCATATACTGTAACGACCCGACTTTTTCGACTTATATTTGTACTTTATATTTTCACGAAACTGCGTATTTTTGCGTACTGAGCTATATTATATTCTGGGATCTTAATGTTGATTACTTTCGTTTATATTTTAAAACGTGTTAGTAAGTACTTAGTTACTTAACTTGATCCCCAAATGCTTTTATGACCGTTAGTGTCACTTGTCGTTTAAAGCGAGCTACGTACTTGGTACACGTTTAACTTTTGTCATAATTGGAATATTATGACTACGTAAAACTAATTGTTATTTTCTAATGACAATTACTTGGCTTATTGGTTGCTTAATTACGCTTAGTAATTTACTAATGCACACTAGTTAGTCTTAATGTACTTTCTACCTTATTGGACTTAGACCCACCCTACTCTAGTTAATGCACCATTAAATTAGCCCAACTTTAATGGATTTATGACCCATTAAGATGTAGGACAAAAACTCATTAATATGAGCCAACATGCTAGCATTTTTATTAACTATTACTACACATGTTGCAAGGGATCCCAACAACAAGCACCACCTTTAGACCACCACCATGTAAAAAGCAAAGTTTGTCCCCCTAGGCCTTCGGCCAACCCACCACCACCACCACTATAAATATCACACTTCATTCTTCATTTCAAACTTGATTTCATTCTCATTTTACACACACTTGCTCTCTAATTTTCTCTCTAGTCATTCTCACACTAAAATTGTAAGTTTTTAAATTTTCTTCTTCTTTTTCTCTTCTTAATCACGACATCATCATCATCATAAGATCAAGCTTTTTAGCTTTTTGATCTTGTTAAATCTTGTAGATTCAAACTTTGATTTGAATCCTTCAAGAACATGAAAGATTCAAGCTTTCTAGCTTTGAATCTTCATTACTTTGTTGGATCTAAGTTTTCTAGCTTATGATCTCTTTATTTTTGTTAAAAGATCAAAACTTGTGTTTATGATCTTCATGAAATTTGAAGATCTAACCTTTTACTTTAAAGATCTTCAAGAACATAAAAGATTCAAGCTTTCTAGCTTTGGATCTTCATTACTTTGATGGATCTAAGCTTTATAGCTTAAGATCACTTTGTTTTTGCTAAAAGATCAAACTTGTGTTTATGATCTTCATGAAACTTGAAGATCTAGCTTGTTGCTTTAAAGATCTTCAAGGACATAAAAGATTCAAGCTTTCTAGCTTTGAAACCTCATAATTATTGTTAAGGGATCCAAACTTTCTAGCTTAGGGTTTCATTACTTTGTTTGATCTAAGTTATGTGACTTAAGGTCTTGCTTGATTTGAATCAAAGTTTGTAGCTTTAATCTTGAATAGAACTTGTATTTGTGTTAAGACTAAGAACATGATGTAACCTTGGTTCATCATCCTTCTAAAACTCCTAAGTGAGTTGTATATCCTCTTAAGTGAGTTGTATATCTTCTTAGTCTTGACATTGTGTGATTATGGTTGAAACTTGGTCAAAGTGATGCTAAAACATCAAGAGTTGTACACTTGCGGTTTATACGCATCAAGGATGAGAACCGTGATGAGCATCAAGCACCAAGAAACCCACCGGAGCACTTGTTTTCTGTTTTTTGGGCCTGATCAGACTCCTGAGACTTATGGAAAGTTGATTTCCAGATAGTTTGGTTCGAGTAGATGACTTTTTGTTTAAGACTCGCCTAAATCCGATATACGATTTAGGATTTATAGCCTTCATCACTACGCCTTTGTAACGACGTGCTGAAAATTCTGACCTACTCGCGCTTGAACCGTCACCACGGTCAAACCACATCGAGTTAGGATCTGAAAATTTGATAGCGGTACGAGGACTCACATACGGAGCCTTAACCACTGACCACACATCTTTTCAGTTTGTATAGAGGTCGTAGCAGCTGTCTGAAGTCAGCCCTTTTGTTTCGATCTCTATTCTTGTTGAAAACTTACTTTATCTTTTACGAATGATGATGATGATACTTAAGACTTAACTTATGTACTTTTAAACTTTTGGGGAAAATTTACTGACTTAGTAACATTTGACTTAGATTGAGGACTTTTCGAACTGACTTACTATTTGCATACTTTTTATATCGACTTTTACCGCACATTCACTGTGAGTTATAGCTCCCTTTCTACTTTACTATTTTTGAGACTGAGAATGCATGCGCTTTTTATGTTTTACATACTAGACACGAGTACTAAACTTTATATATGTGTGGGTGATATAACGGCACAAAGATTCCCCTTAGCACAGTAACGTTTAGTCATTGGTTTTTGAACCGGTGAACGCAAATCTTAGATATGGATCCATAGGGTTTGACATCCCCACTCGGGCTAGTCGCGCTAGCATTTAATGGGTGTTTAATACTTCGAGAACATACGCACTCGCCAAGTGTACTTTTAGGGGGTGATATTTATTTTACGTTAAGTTAGTTACCGGGTGCCCACAGACAAGCATATACTTTTCATACTGTTTTGAATACGAAATCTCGTGGTCTACATTATATCGTTGTTTACAAAAACTATAGCTCACCAACATTCGTGTTGACATTTTAAAGCATGTTATTTCTCAGGTGCTTAGACGTTGTTGCTTCCGCTGTTAGATTTGCTGTTATAGACTCGCTGTGTTAGACTTCCGCTGCATTGTTTAGAGATGTCTCAATCATGGAACTTTTATTTTGCATTCACAACTTATGTTACATTTGAACAATGGCTTTGTAATGACCTTGGTGTCACGTACTTATATTAATGCTTTCTACTCGTAGAAGCACGTTATCTTTTGTAAAACATTTGACGTTGGTAAAAACGTTACCTTTTCATGAATGCAAAACTTGTTTTAAAACAACATATAGTATTATACTGTGTAATGGACCTTTTGTTGATGATCCGTACATGATGGTTTTGTACGGGGCGTCACATATACACCTTAAATTTTTATTACATACAAAGAGTAATACTTAAATTGAATAATACGAAAATAGTTTTAAAGAGATACGTATCAAATGTTTTATTCTCAAATATATATTATCTAACAGTTTTTTATTTAATTTAATTGAATATTTTAAGAAAATATTTAAAATTTTGTGTCAATTTTTAAGCCGTGAGCAGTTGCTCATCTTCTATGGATAAAAATATGGTTATAACATAAATTATTAAGGAATATGAATATAAATATTACATGATCCAATGAATATCTGATGCACCTACCATCTATAGTCACAAGTACAACTCCTCCTTACTCTACTTAAGACTCTTTTTAATGGTGATGGGGTGATGAGGGTGATGGGGTTTTTGTGGAGTATAGTGCTGATGTGGCAAAGGTGATGGAGGTGATGGGGGTGATGGAGTTTGTAATGCTAGGCGTGATGGGGTGTGATGTGGGTTGTTGGTCCCACATTTAAATTTATTTTTCATTTTTGTTTGAGTTTATAATAATAATAATTATTATTATGTTATAAAATATCTAGATTGTGTTATAAAATATCTAGATTGGATGTTAATTTTATTATTATTATATTTCTTGCATAGTAATATTTTATACTATAAATAGACATGTATGGTAACCATTTAAGGTGCACCATTTCTCTTGAAATATCAATATCAATATTTCTTCTCTCCTTCTTCTCTCTTTTTCTCTCTTTGTTCTTATAACCATTAAAGGTAGTTATAAGCCTACTGAATTATAACACGTTATCAGCACGAAAAGCTTAGTGTAATTAAAAGATATCTCAAACGATCACGAATCACTAATCAAGGTATGAAATTATTAATAATTTTCAGACTCGAATATATCAAATTTTGGACTACTAACATTTATATTTATGTTATTTAAGTTATATATGGTCGGTTATACCACCTGAATTATATTTCTGTAATCTAACTTTTACTAACTTCACTAACATTTATATTTATGTTATTTAAGTTATATATGGTCGGTTATACCACCTGAATTATATTTCTGTAATCTAACTTTTACTAACTTCACTAACATTTATATTTATGTTATTTAAGTTATATATGGTCGGTTATACCACCTGAATTATATTTCTGTAATCTAACTTTTACTAACTTCACTAACATTTATATTTATGTTATTTAAGTTATATATGGTCGGTTATACCACCTGAATTATATTTTCTGTAATCTAACTCTTATTAACTTCACTAACATTTATATTTATGTTAATAAGACCTCATGATTGTACGCAACACGTCATTTGACAACACGGTACTTTATGTACGCAACACGTCATTTGACAACACGGTACCATGGGTCGAGATTAATTCCGATCAATACGAATACGATGGGGTCTTTATATGTTATCTAACATTTATGATTACTTATGCAATTAATCATTATTTATTTGATGCATACTAATGTTTATTCTTAAATTTATAATTCTAAAAGTTAAAATAAAAAAATAGTTTGTATTTTTATTAAAAGTAAATCTTAAAAGTTAAAATAAGAAAAAGTAGTTTGTACTTTTATTAAAAGTAAATCTTAAAAGTTAAAATACAAAAAGTAGTTTGTATTTTTATTAAAAGTAAATCTTAAAAGTTAAAATAAGAAAAAGTAGTTTTTATTTTTATTAAAAGTATATCTTAAAAGTTAAAGTAAGAAAAAAAAGGGGATGGTAAAATGGAATAGTTTTTTGTCAAAAATGAAGTATTGAAAATGAAGTGGTCTCCTTCTATAACTAAAAAAAAATATATATACTTTTATCAAATGAATTTTTTTGGCCGACAATTTCAAACACGAGTCCGTGTTTAGTTTATCAAGAATATCTCTTGCTTTGGTGAAAGGTCACGATCACGATATCAGGTGTTGTGAAAGAATTAAAAAATTGGTCAAGTGGCCTTTTAAAAACTAGAAAAAAAATTTAAACAAAAAGTTTTTTTTATATATTTATAATTTACGGGTAACGTAAAAAAAAGGAAGTTTTTTTTAAAAAAAAAAAACAAAGAAAGTGTTTAAATGAGTTTTACAGAAAGGGGGAAAGCAAAGTAAAAAAAAAACTTTTTTCCAAACAAAGGTAAATGAAATTAGGACTTAATACAAGAAAAAAGTAAACATCTCCTAGACGTGATAAAATCTATCAATGATAAGTATTAGACTTGATGAGCTAAATGTGAAAAAAATATTTCAACATGTCTTATGTTAATTTTCTAAAATAAGTTGTTATTATTATTCCGAGTTTAACACATATACATATGTTAATTAAAAACAACCTTTTTGTTCTTATGTAGTGTTGGGTTGCAATTTTGATTGTATGCCATAATTCCATCCAGTAGAGTGACAATAGAAAACTTTTGATGATAATCAATAAAAAACTTTTTTCCAAACTTGTCAAATGTTTTGTTAAAAACGTGACCGTTGAAAAAAAGAGGTTGAATAATAAAACTTAAAAAACAAATTATTTTTTTTAAGAGTGTGCATCAAAATGGCCCGTTTAATAATGGGGAGTAAAAATATAGTCAAATTGTTTCAACGAACAAGGGTTCAATTGGATGTCTCTTAAAAAAAATCCGCGAGTACGGGTGATGGATCCAATGGATCCGCATCCACGACCCGCGGGTGCTATCCCTAATTGTGACAAGTACAAATCAACTAAAAGTCTAAAAAATAAATGCTCTTATAGGGACCAAATGTTCACAATAATTGCCTAAGCTAGATATGAAACAAATAGTTCATAAAAAAAAGAAAAAAAAAAGGTCGTTGTGCGTTTTCGGGATGATAGCCGAAATACACTTACAAAAGTAGGTCAGCCGTCAATTCTTTATGGCCATATCAACGTAGATCAATAAAATCATTTATGGTTTTGATAAAAGATTAATTAAAAATTAATTGTTTTTTTGGTCTTGGATTCTCGGTAACAAAAGCAAAGGTTGTTTTTGGTTGCCACAACAAACAAGACAGAGGTTGTTGACTTTTGTTGTTAAACATGGCACAAGTGAACAATAACAATAGATTATTGTTTTTGAAAAGAATAATGATGCGTTAATTTTATTGTATAAAATAAAATTAAAGAAAATGGTTTTCATTGATGACTATGAACAAACGCAAACAAAGTGTTTGTGGTATTTGATGATTAAAAAAAAAGTGCATCTAAAGCTTCTACTGAAAATAATATGCATCTAAAGCTTCTACTGAAAATTAATGTGCAAGGTACAACGTATAACTATATGGTCAAATTCATTTGAGCCTTCGGAGTCACAAGTATATGATGTATATATATATTACTCAATTAACAAAATAGTAAATCTAAATTAATTCATATGAATAGTAAAACGAAATTAATTAATTTACTATTCACATAAAAAAGCGCATATGATAAAAAGCGCATCGCATATGATAAGCGCATATGATAAAAAGCGAATATGATGAAAAGCACAACGCATATGATGAAAATCGCATATGATTAAAAGCGCATATGGTGAAAAACACAGCGCATATGATTAAAAGCGTATATGGTGAAAAGGATATATGATAAAAAAAAACACATATGGTGATTTATAAAAAAAAAAAAAAAAAAAATACATATGGTGATTAATGGAAAGCACATATGGTGATTAATGAAAAGTATATTGTGAAAAAGAATCACAAATGTTTCTTGAAAGAATTCAAGGTAAGATATATGAACCAATTCATCCATCATGTGAACCATTTTGATATTTCATGGTTCTAATAGACGCATCTAGCGGATGGTCTCATATTTGTATGTTATCAAGCCGTAATATGGCATTTGCAAAGTTTCTTGCACAAATTATTAAATTGAGAACACATTATTCTGATTACACCATTAAAAGGATGAGACTTGATAATGCTGGTAAGTTAACATCTCAAGCATTTAATGATCATTATATATCTACAGGGATTGTTGTTGAACATCCAGTTGCTCATGTGCATACACAAAATTGGTTTAGCTGAATCAATAGATAAACGCTTACAGCTAATAACTAGACAATTGATAATGAGTACAAATCTCTCAATATTTATATGTGGACATGTAAATTTACATGCTGCGACATTAATTCGCATTATACCATGTGGAAGTCGTAAATATTTTCACTTAATACTTGATTTTGGCCAAGAGCCAAATATTTTCTACCTTAAAACATTGGTTGTGCAGTGTATGTTCCAATTGTATCACCACAACACAATAAAATGGTTCTTCAAAGAAAGATGATAATATATTTTAGATATAAAACATCTTCAATCATAAGATATATTGAACCCATGATGGGTGATGTTTTTACAGCACGTTTTGCTGATTGTCATTTTAATAAAACATTGTTCCCTAGATTAGGGGGAGAAATAAAAATAAAAAATAAAATGATGCTTCATGATGTGAACATCAATTAAGGTATATTGAACTCGCACAAAAGAATGTGAAACGAAAGTTCAAAAATAATGCATATGCAAGAACTTGTAAATTAATTACTTTATGCATTTACAGATATAAAAAAGTGACTAAATCATATATACCAGCGATAAATGCTCCAGCTCGAACTGAAATTCCAAAAGCTGGCAATAATGTCACTGTTGAGTCTTTGCCATGCATCAAACGTGGAAGATCAATTGGTTCCGAAGATAAAAATCCTCGAAAAAGAAAATCAGCTGATAATGAGGTAAGAGAAAGTGTTCAAGAAGAACCACAAATCAATATTCCTTCTGCAGAGGATATTGATAAATGTAAATACTAAAATTGCGATAAATTATGCAATATTATGGAACCGAAATGAAACTAAAATCTCTATGAGATATTTTCATATAATGTTACAATGACATCATGAATAAAGATGATGATCTGGAACTAAAATCTGTCATTGAATATACAAAATGGACATGATTGAGCTCAATGGAAAGGAGCAATAAGAGCTGAATTAGAATCGCTCGATAAAAGAAAAGTTTTCGGATCAATCGTTATCACTTTTAAAGATGTGAAACGTATGGGATACAAATGAATTTTTATCCGAAAAGAAATGTGCAAATGAAGTTACAAGGCAAAACTAGACTTGTAACTCAATATTTCCCACAAAGACCAGAAATGAATTAGGAGGAAAAATTATCCTCCTGTAATGGATACAATTACTTATTAGATACTTAATCAACCTGGTAGTTATTTAAATGCATCTCATGAATGTTGTTACTACTTATCTGTATGGATCACTTAATAGTGATATATATGAATATACCTAAAGGGTTAAGGTATCATAAGCATCTAATGTAAAACCCAAGGGAATATATTCCATTAAATCACAAAGATTTCTAAGTGGGTTTATACAAACGGGACGTATGTGGTATAACCGATTAAATGACTACTTGATAAAAAAAAGGGTATAAATATAAACTTATTTTGCACGTATGTTTTATAAAAACAATGTTCGGATATGAGATCGTAGTTGTTTATGTCAATGTTCTTAACATCATATGAACAAATAAAGAGATCTATGAAATCATTCAACTTCTAAAGAATTATTTTGAAATGAAAGATCTTGAAAAAACCAAGTATTACCTTGGATTGCAAATTGAGCATATGCCTAATGGTTTACTTGTACATCAAACAACTTATACCGAAAAGATTTTAAAACATTTTTTTTAAAGACAAACTCATTGTTGTTAGATCACTCAATATTGACACTGATCTATTTCATCCCTGCGAAGATCATGAAAATTTTAACAGATCAGAAGTTCTATATTTTAGTGCAATTGAGGTTCTTATGTATCTTATAGATTATACAAGATCTGACATTTCTTTTGCAGTTAATTTGTTGACAAGGTTCAGCTCAGTCCCTACCAAAAGACATTGGAATGGGATCAAACAAATAGTTTGATACCTTCGGGGAACTACTGATTTATAATTATTTTATTCTAACAACTCGAAACAAGATTTGTTTGGTTATACAGATGCAGATTATTTATCCGATCTACATAAAGCTAAATCTCAAACTGGATATGTATTCCTAAATGGAGGCACCGCAATATCATGACGTTCTCAAAACAAACACTTGTTGCAACATCATCAAATCATGCCGAAGTGATTGCATTACATGAAGCTACTCGGGAATGATTTTAGTTAAGATCAATGATACAAATCATTATTGATTCTTGTGGACTAGAACGCTATAAAAGTGTAACAACTATCTATGAAGATAATACAGCTTACATAATACAAATGAAAGAAGAGTATCAAAAATGACAGAACAAAACATAAATGCTGACGAGGCGCTAAAGCTATAAACGGTCTTAACGGTCATAAGTTTGATGGAAAAGAATGGTATATTGGTAAGGCTCAGAAAAAGACTGAAAGGGAATAGGAACTGAAACAACGGTTTGAACAAACCATGAAGGAGACTGTAGACAAATCACGAGGGCCAAACTTGTACATAAAAGATTTAGATGATACAGTTTCAGATGAAAACCTCAGATTTTTCTCATATACTCAAGATATCGTAAAAGACAACCAGATTAAAATGAGATACGTTCAATCAACAACTCTGCTGATCTTTATACCAAAGCACTGCTAACTGCTATTTTCAGAACACACGTTCATAATATTGGCATGAGGCATGTTCAGAAGATGTAACAACTCAGGCGTTGCCTACTTGAGGGGGAGTCAACTTTATGCTGCACTCTTTTTCCCTTAGCTAAAGTTTTATCCCAATGAGTTTTCTTTAGCAAGGTTTTTAACGAGGCAGTACTAGTTATTCTCTAATAAAATTGTCATCCAAGGGGGAGTGTTATAAAATATCTAGATTGTGTTATAAAATATCTAGATTGGATGTTAATTTTATTATTATTATATTTCTTGCATAGTAATATTTTATACTATAAATAGACATGTATGATAACCATTTAAGGTGCACCATTTCTCTTGAAATATCAATATCAATATTTCTTCTCTCATTCTTCTCTCTTTTTCTCTCTTTGTTCTTATAACCATTAAAGGTAGTTATAAGCCTACTGAATTATAACATATTAGTATTATTATTAATATTAATTTTGTAATTTATATAATCATATGTTATTTATTAAATACAAAGAAGTTTAAAATTTAATTTTAAATAGTGTAATACTTTAGGGACTATAACTTAAATAATGCATTGTAAGCTATATAAAACATCAGGGACTAAAATTGATTTTTTAATAAATTATCATCTGCATCATCTTCTATCTTCTTCTTCATTAAATCCCCATTTATTTCTTCAACTTCTTCCATCTTCAATAAACTTCACATACAAATTACCAATTAATTTATAAAATCAAAAAGAAAATGAAATCAAAGTAATATAACCGTTTGATTTACACATGACATCATCTCATTCGTTACCACCACCATCACCCTGCAAGCTTTCTCTGTGATGGAACCATCGCGCCATCATCATCTTTCCTTCATCACGCCGCGTTAATGGCGCTATGGGGCGCGATGGGTGGAATTTTCAGGCAATCACGTTGCGTTAAAGAGTCTAAGTTTCATCCACAACACTTTCTAAATGGACTGATTTGAAGCATGTTTTTGAAGCCACGTGTTAAAATGAAATAAGTTTATGGATTAAAATATACTCTTGTCCCATAAGAATAGTACTCGGACAAAAAAAAATAATTTAATAAAATATCATAAAAGTACTCTATTTTCTGTTTACTTTCCAGTTTTACTCTTACATTTTCTTTCTCCTTTAATCCTATCAACATACATTAAGGATATAATAGAAATTATGTTTCTTATTCGTTTTTATTTATAAAAATGAACAATTAATTTGAAAAATCGAAGTTGTGATGTGGTCCAGCGGTTGGTGGCATGCTCCTTTAGGGGAGGTCAGGAGTTCGACCCCTGTTGGCTACATATTAAAAACACAATTTTATCCCTGCCATGAAGTATCCACCCATGGCACCTTTCCCATATCGTTTGGAGAGTAAAGGGGAGGGGGGTTTTACTTGGCCGTGCCCTTGGATCGGTTTCAAGGTTTCCTCCCGGGTAGCGATGGGGGCGGGGTTATTATCGCTGCATTGGCATAGTCAAAACGGGAGATGATCGCAACGGGTGGTTTAGTCCACCTCAGGTGATTCCAATCGCTGTTAAAAAAAAAAAATTGTAAAATCCTAAAATAGAATATAGTGTACTAATAACATCTGAAGTAGTAAGTTGTAAAATTATCAACGGAGTTGAGAGAATATAAGTGGTCCATCAGTAGTTGGATTAAAGGTGCAAAATATTGCGAAATGAAAGGTGGGATGGTGAAGGAGTAAATGCTTTGGTCCTTTTACTGACTACTGGGTCCCACAAAACACGAATATTTTACGTTTCCTCTAAGTGGGCCCCACGATATATTTATGGGTTGACCCGAGTTTCTCATTATCTGATTTTGAACCCGTTGAGTAAGTGTGAATCCAAACCCAAAGCTAAACTTTGTCAAAGTCAAACCGTGTTAACCTTTGCCACAAATACCGTATGGGTTTGTAGCACATTCTTAAGGTAGTTTAAGAATGTTTAAATATATATTTTTATAAATTCAAGCTATTAGTATTGTTTGATAAAAGTAATTCAAAAGTTTATGAAAAGTATAAACTAAGAAAAAATAAGTGATTTGAAGTAATATAAAAAAAAAAAAAACTCGAAGTTAAAAAAAACAAAAAAAAACTAAAGGTTTATTAAAAAAAATAAAATTATGTCATTATTCCTTATTCATTACATATCATTAAAATTATATTTTAACGTCATTTTTTACATAAATAAGCTTCAACTAATTTACTAAACACTCATAAAATATAAACTCCAACATCTAGGTGTCAGCTAGTTACATCTATAGATGAAAATAGATCGGATATGGATTGAATGAACTTATACCCATATCTACATCTATATTTATTTAATTTTTAAAATCAAATTCTCTATCCATTTAGATATTATTCATCCACCTATATCCATATCTATTGGATTATATGCGTTAATCGATATCCATTCAATGTTAAAGATTTTTTTATTTTAAATAGAAATGATCTCATCAAAGTGCTTTTAACCAATAAAAATATAACATAAATATATTTACTTTATAAATAAAAAAACGTGTAATCCTTTTCATCAATTGAGCAACGTATGTATGATTTAACTTATGTTACGTGTAATAGTTTAATACTTTACAAATTATAATGTGTATAAGGATATGTACCTTTTAATTAATGTTACATGTTGTAGTTTATTATATTAATAGTTAATAACATGCAAAATATCTATGTATGTTTTTTTCACAATCTTATTATTATATATTATATATGCATAATGATATGTATATGTATATTGATATATTTTAATAATTATGTATATATTTATATGTATGCATGTATTGCGGGTGGTGAATGGTTATATCTATTGATGATAAATTGTTATTTATATCCGATCTACTAATTTTTTACATTATTCGTATCCATATATATATATATATATATATATATATATATACACACACACACACGTTTATCATCCATTTATATCATATTCAAAACCATTTTAATTGATCGGATCGAACGAATATCCGATGGATCAGACATCTATTGTCATCTCTAGTCACATCTAAACACACCGAACATATTAACGATATTACTTTTTTTGTTTCACTTTTATAAAACAGTTTAACTGAAAACTGAATTCAATTAATCACACACACACACACACACACACATATATATAAATATATACATATATATATATACATATATGTATATAGTGGTAGGATCAAGGGGAAGTAACCAATCGGGGAGAAGCGGGGAGAAGCAATTTTTTTCATTTTTTGAAAAAACTTTGTTCACGAACATTATAGATTGGATGAAAATATGAAAATTTAATAAAGACACTTTGTGATAAATGTTTTTATTTTGGCGAGAAAACGCTCGAAGAATTAATATATAACAATTATCGTGTTTTTCGAGCGTATGTTGAGGTTTTAAATATTAGAGTTTAGATATTAGGGTTTATTAGGGTTTAGATATTAGTGAAGTAGGACAGCGAAAGGCTTTTGATTCACAATCACGTTGTGAATAGGAGAACTGTTAAAACAGATCACCTAGGGTTTTCTTGATTTCAAGAACAAGAAGATTAAAGAAACAAGTTCTTTTATTGATAATAAAATTCAGAATAAGTTGATAAAAGCTAAACAATAGAGCCTTATTTATAATAGACTAATCCTACATAAACCCTAATTAACTTTCCTAATCAATAAACAAAGTTTCCTAATTTAAATTATTCCACCAGATTAGTTACTTGGTCCTCAAGTAAGTCCTTTACTCGTTCCTAAATTTTCATCCCACATCATTCTCCCATGCTTGAAAAGGACTCGTCCACGAGTTCTTGGTGTTAGATCCGGGGGAATAGTAGTCGCACAAATCTCCTTTTTCTTCTTCTCATGCATGCATACCATAATCTTCTTTGCTTTGTCTTCGATCAAAGTAGGGCATATAGTAAACTTTTTACCATCTTTACAGAAGGTGTAGGTGTTCTCCTTTCCATTGTGTACGATACCTAGATCAAATTGCCAAGGTCATCCTAGCAATACATGGCAAGCATCCATATCTACAATATCGAAAACAAGTTTGTCTTTGTACTTGCCCATAGAGATCGGAACTTCACATTGTTCGGTTATCTCTACTTCTCCAACAGCTTTAATCCAACCAATCTTGCACGGTGTCGGATGCTTTCGAGGTGCCAACTTAAGTCGTGTGACAATATCTCGTGAGATGATGTTGTCACTACTCCCACCATCAATGACGACATCAACAATACCTTTATTAATTTTGCATCTACTTCAAAAGATATTATGACGTTGAGTGTCTTCGTTCGTTTTAGGAGAAGCGAGCACTAATTTACGTACGACATATGAGTACCCTTCATAATGATCTTCTTCCTCATTCAGAACATCATCAGGACCATTAAAAATTTCTTCATCGTCGTGTTCAACATCATTGATGTCATCTCGGTTAAGCATGTTAACAACTTTCGTTGATCTACATTGACTTAAAGTGTGACCTGTTCCTTGGCATTTATAACAGCGGTTCCCAACGGGTCGGGCATACGGGTTGGCTAAGGTTTTCTTGTTTCCCTCTGTGGAAGTACTAATAGTTGGAGCTTTATTCTTATCACCTTCGGGGGCTGTTATTTTTAATGAGTTGGTATCACCTCCAGAGTTATTCTTTTGATATGATATCTTATTCGAGTATGTAGTGTTGCTATAAGAGTCACTCTGTTTCCCTTGTTTGGTGTTGTTTTCTCTGCTTTTAAAGCCAATCTGATAGCCTCATCAATTGTCCATGTGGTCTGAAGAGAGAAAATTTCTCGGATCTTAACTCGTAGACCGTTATTAAAACGAGCCACTTGTTGCGAATCAAATTCGTTCAAATTATTTTGAGAAGCTAATCTCAGAAATTCTTCTGAGTATTTGGTGACGCCTCAAGAATATTGTTTGCAATTATGATAACTAGCATTAAGTGTCTGTTAATAATCAACCCGGAAGAAAACGCACAAACATCAATTTTTTCATCTTCCGCCAAGTGTAAGCGGTTGTTTTCGTTGGTAACGATGACCCATTTGAAGGTTGTCCCACCATGATAAGGTTGCGCCTTTAAGCTTATAAGCAACATATTTGACTTGAGTCTCTTCTTTAATATCCATAAGCTCAAAGTATTTTTCAGTTTCGGAAACCCAATCAAGGAAACCTTCGATGTCTAGTGACCCGGAGAAAGTTGAGATGTCAGCTCTAATCTTGGGTAATCGATCTCCATGTCGATTTGAGTTATCAACAACCACTTCTTCCTCCTCACTTGATGAAGAGTCATTGATATTATCAACTCCAATATAATGACGACTTTGTGGTTGTCTTTCTTGGTTCCTGGGTTGAATATTAAGGTTCGCGATTGCTTCAATAACTCGAGTATTTTGTTCAGCTTGTTGTTGTGCTTGTTGTTGCAACATTAGTTGAATACCTCGTAGGGCTTCGAGTAGTCCGGTGCTGTCAGCCATTAATGAAGAGTAGTTGGCTAAGATCAGTAAATAACCAAAAGAAGACGAGTAGCAGTAGCAGAATAAGCCGAATAACTTAATAGAACAGTAACTTCTCTTCTTTGTTTTCGATTTTTTTTCTAAAACAGAAGGAAAAAAATTAAAACTCGATGAACTAAACCTTGATGAACAGTGCCGCCGATGAACAGTGCTACTGGATGAACAGTAAATTTTGTTTTCAGAATAATAGAAACTGATTGGTGTTAAATCTGGGCTAAACCCTGATTTATGATTTTCGATAGAATTGATTCAAGATATCAATTTGGGAGAAACCCAGATTGATCGAACATGAATCTATTGCTAGTCGGATACCACCTGAAGTAGGACAGCGGAAGGCTTTTGATTCAAAATCACGTTGTGAACAGGAGAACTGTTAGAACAGATCACTTAGGGTTTTCTTGATTTCAAGAACAAGAAGAATAAAGAAACAAGTTCTTTTATTGATAAAAAAATTCAGAATAAGTTGATTGAAACTAAACAATAGAGCCTTATTTATGATAGACTAATCCTACAAAAACCCTAATTAACTTTCCTAATCAATAAACAAAGTTTCCTAATTTAAATTATTCCACCAGATTAGTTACTTGGTCCTCAAGTAGGTCCTTTACTTGTTCCTAAAGTTTCATCCTACATCAATTAGCGTTAAGAAATTTAGGGTTTAGGTTTTAGATTTAGGGTTTAGATTTAGAATTTAGATTGAGTTTTTAACACGAACGGTTTGCAGTTTAGGGTTTAGGATTAGTCCCTAAACCCAAAACCCAAAACCTAAACCCTAAACCCTAAACCCTAAACCCTAAATCGAGCTAAATTTTTACTTCACAAAACATGAAAAACAAATGTTAACATTCTTCACGATCAATATTATCTTGAATGTTATGTTAGTCGATCGTTTTCCCGCCTAAATAATAGCATTCATCACGAAGTGTCATTTTTAAATGTTCATATTTTTGTGTGATCTTGATGCCTGAAGAAAAATTCCAATGAAACGGAAAAAATTAAAATTTTGCTTCCCCCCGATTGGTTACTTCCACATTGATCCTGCCTGTGATTAATTGAATTCAGTTTTCAGTTAAACAGTTTTTGAAAACTAAAACAAAAAAAAAAAAATATATATATATATATATATATATATATATATATATATATATATATATATATATATATATAGGGTCATAATCAAGAGGGAAACCCTAATAGCTAAATCCTAATTTCTAACCTCCTAATTTCTAAACCCTAATTTCTAACTCCTTAAAAAAAACTCAGAATCAAAACATTCAATGCATTGAATGCTTTCATTTTTTTCTCCGAGCGTTTTACCACCAAAATAATAACATTAATCACAAAGTGTCTTTTTTAAATGTTCATATGTTCATGTGATCTTGATGCCTGAAGAAAAAATTTAAAAAAAACAAAAAAAATTACTTCCCCCCAAAAAAGTGCTTCCCCTTGAATATATATATATATATATATATATATATATATATATATATATATATATATATATATATATATATATATATATAGGGTCATAATCAAGAGAGAAGCACTTTTTTGGGGAGAAGTAGGGGGAAGTAAATTTTTTTTCATTTTTTTCGAATTTTTTTTTCAGGCATGAAGTTTAGGTGAAAATATGAACATTTAAAAAAGACACTCTGTGACGAATATTATTATTTTGACGGTAAAACGCTCGAAAAAAATGAAAACATTCAATGCATTGAATGTTTTGATTCTGAGTTTATTTGCATCGTTTTGTTTTCATCTTGTGTGAGGTGTTTTTTTGAAATCTAGCCCGATTTAGAGTTTAGGGTTTAGGGTTTAGTGTTTTGGGTTTAGTCCCTAAACCCACAACCAAAAACCATAAACCCTAAACCCTAAACTCTAAACCGTGCGTGTTAAAATATTCAATCTAAATCCTAATTTCTAAACCCTAAACCCTAATTTCTTAACCCAAAACCCTAATTTCTAAACCTTAATAGCTAAATCCTAATTTTTAACCCCCTAATTTCTAAACCTTGATTTCTAACTCCTTAAAAAAAACACAGAATCAAAACATTCAATGCATTGAATGTTTTTATTTTTTTTCTTCGAGTGTTTTACCGCCAAAATAATAACATTCATCACAAAGAGTCTTTTTTAAATATTCATATGTTCATGTGATCTTGATGCCTGAAAAAAAATTCGAAAAAAACGAAAAAATATTACTTCCCCCCAAAAAAGTGCTTCCAATTTATATAATTTATTAAAATAAATAGTAAATATATCTTATCATTTAAAATTGGAGATCTAGGGTGTGTTTGGCAGCGCTGCTTCCTGTAGCTTATGAGAACTTAAGCTTATTTTTTTTAATAAGCTTAAGCTAGTAGCATCTTGAATTACATAATTTTCAGAGCTTATGAAAATATAAGCTCTAAAAAAAAGTTAGTTGAACCATCTTATAAAAATAAGCTCCTAGGCTTCGTTGCTTATGAAGCTTGAAATTACATATTTAACCCTTATATAATTATCTATCATATAACTTGTTGTCCATTTTAGTTAATTTACAACAATAAGCTTTAACTACTTTTTACTAAACACTTATTAAAAAATAAGTTCCAGCTTTCAGCTTCGAAAATAAGCTCAAAGTACTAGCTTCAATCATAAACTCAAGCACAAACTATAAGCTCTAGCTCTAATAGTAACACCAAACACACCCCAGAATCTATGCTAAAATGTTGATTTTATTGTGATATAAGGGATATGGTGATGTATGTTTACAAACATTTAAAATGGACTTAAAACAACACGTACAAAAAATCATGCACACTATTTGGTAACTCATTTTATTAAAGCAAAATGAAATTCTTATTAATAATATACATGCGATTTGAGCATAGAGCATAGCATATAATCAAATAAATAGAAACTACAACACGCTTAGGAACAAGGCAGACCTGAGTCGATAGGAGTTGTTTAGCCATGGTGATGATACGCATAATGATCCGTCTCAAAAAGACACTATTAACAGCATTCTGGCTAGCATGTACCCGGCGTGAGCCACCACGGGCAGGCAACACCTTCCCGACCTCACCTTAGTAACTTGATCAGAAGGTTACTCATACACACACCCGGGAGACTCCATACCGGACAAAGGCTAGCCGGAACGCCACACAATGCCATCATGAAGAAATGAACATGTGTAACACCCCGTCAAAAATCCCTTGAACGGAATGTTAACGCTGGTCCCAGTGCTTGGCTTGACTTCTATGTTACAGCAATATTCTACAGCGGAAGCAATTAATACCTGAGAATAAAACACGCAAAACGGAGCAACAATAATGTTGAGTGAATCTACAGGTTTTAGGTAAACAATACAGTATGTTTAAGAAACAATATTCCGAAAACGTTTATTAGTGGAATCTCACCAAGGTTTAATGTTAAAAGTTTGTAGACAACACCGTATCCCGTTTCAAAAGCTTGTTTACACTACCAGGTCAAGTTTCAAGTGTTTATAGACAATACCATGTCAAATTTCAAATAGCTGTAGACAATACCATGTCTAGTTTTATCTCATTTGTTCGTAAACCACAGTTTTAAATAACATTGTATAGTATCTGAAAAACAGTTATCAGAGAAATAGTTTAAGTTCCTTGACCACGAGATTTTACAAGTACAACACCAAGTTGCGAAACGTTTGTATAATCTATGAGCACCTGAATACTAGCAATGACCCGAGTATAGAAACCACTATACCCGCCTTTACCTCATAAAATGTTATACACTTGTTCGAGTGTATCTAATGTTCAAAGTAAATACACCACAGTTAATATTGTAGGGTGAGGTTGTCAACTTAACGGATCCGTCCATCTAAATTGTGCTTACACAGATGGTATTAAAAGTATTCAAGTTAGAGGCTTTGTGAACAAACTCAATATGCATATATAGTACTCGTGTCAATACAAAATCATTTGATAATGTAAGTATAACAGCATGTATTCTCATCCCTGAAAACATGTAAAAAGCGGGACTGTAGACTCACCTTTGAATAAAGCTCGGATTGAAAAGTGAACAATAACTTGTACGATTTATAGCCGAGTAATGCAACCTAAGTATACGTATTTAGGTTGGTCAATAAATAGTCTTAAACAAGTGTGTCTTCATAGTATAAGTTGTCTTATTGCTCGACTCGACGCGTTTCAAAGTAGAAGTCAACATACAGTCAACTAGTTCATGCAAGTCAAACAAAGTCAACCAAGTCAAACCGAAAGTCAAACTTGGTCAAAGTAGTCAACTAAAGTCAACATCAGTAGGTTCATGTCAAATGTTGGTCAACATGTCAAACCTAAGTCAAACAACACGTTTTAGATCATAACAGATCAATTTCACAATTTCAGTTTATCGTTGTGCACAAAGTTCATGTACATGTAGCAAATTTAGCATGTTTTCTCATAGTACAAAATTCAAGTAAACATGGAAAACTCTAGATCATAATTAAAATCAAAATAGATTCCAAAAAGTTTGGCCATGGTCTCATACGATAATTAAAAGTCAGGAATCGGAAGGGGTACATTTGTAGTTTATCAAGTCAGTTTCTGACCGCGCACTGATTTCGTTTTGGCTATAACCGGAGCTAGGGACATGCAATTGACACAAAGTTAGTGGTCATAGTTCAAGGACAACGCAAACTAACACATATCAAAAGTTGAGCAATTTTTGTTTAGCCAATTTGTACAGTTTATTCATGCAAGTTGAATGTTCAGTTTTCAGCTCAATTCAGAATTTACACAAAGTATGGCTCTATTGTGCCCAATGCATAAGGTTTAGGAGGTTACAATAAACTGAGAATATATCTCATAACATATAAAGATTCATATTCCAGAAGCATACATGCTATTTCAATAAACACCAACCACCGAGTATAACATAGAGAGCAAGTTGCAGATTCGATTCTAGTTTAGCTAGTTACATTCGCACGCAATTATCCAAAGATATAGATACAATTAGACTATGATATCTACATGAAAGGTGAATTACTTTTTGTGTATTTTCATATATGCAAAGCTTTAAACTCAAAAGTTAACATATTTTATCATACAACGCTGTTTTCATGCAAGTGCTGTATAAATCCACTTTTACACTAATTCAAGCATATCTAGAGTTGTACATAAGCAAACGACATGATATCCAAGTGTAACTTGAGTGTTTTTAAATTATATTTCCAGTGGTATAAGTTTCACAAGCCAATTCGTGGTCTATCAAACCCATATTTCTAATTACACAAGAAAAACACAACGTTAATTCAAATGGACATAACTTGATCATCCTGAAACGAAATCAAGCGAATCCAAAGCCTAAAATCAATAGTTTTTCGCAAGGAATCATATTAACACATAATATCATGCATTTGAAAAACCAAAATTCACTGATCATGCAATAAACAATTTCGGTTTTAAACCCTAACGCATCAAACGATCAAATTAACGATAACAATTAACATGTACGCGTATAGACTTGAGCAATTGACAACATAACTATGAAACATCAATAAAAATCAGATTTTTAAGATTAGGGTTTAGCTAATTATACCTTTGATCAAGAAATCGTTTATACCAACGCGTAGAGGATAACACGAATTGCAACTTTTGTTCTTGAGATTTAATCAAAAATTGAGTTTGAGTGTGTGTGTGTGTGTGTGTGCGCTATGGACGACGACAGCTGAGGGGAGAGGGAGAACCAAAAGTGTCGACTGAATATTAGAGTGGGGAGGGAGATTACAGTTTAGGTCTTTTATTAATTAATTAACCTAGGGCCCTAAATAAGCAAGTACTTAACAAATGGCCCAAAAAATAGAAATTAAAGGGGTGCACATGGGGGAATTCGGCCAACATGGCCCATTGGGGTATTCCCGGGGGCTCGTTTTACAAAAGCGTGTAATCGTGGTCTGTTTCAAGTGCCGTTTAGTCATACCGAAGGCCCGAAACACTAACCCGATCGTTAAAACGCAACCAATCATTTAATTTATTAAAAATCCAATAATTTAATTATTATTTTTAAAAAAAAGTTAATAATTAATAAATTAATTAATAAAATAAACCCGAGCGTTTCGTTGCACAAAAAGCAGTTTGCAAAACCGTATCGTTTTTATCGTATTTCATTATCCGAAATATTTATTAGCATTAATATCAACCCATATTAATTATTGTAACCCTCCAAGAATCAAGTATGTATTTATTACACATAAACACACAAAAGTTAAGTAATCGCCGTTAAATAAACTAACGGAAGGTTAACGGAAGTAACGGAAAAAGCATGGTTGTTACATTACCCACCTGTTAATGAAAATTTCGTCCCGAAATTTTAGTGATCGTCCGCTGAAGTAGTTTCCTCGGGAAACAGTTGCGGGTATTTCAGTCTCATCTGGTCTTCACGCTCCCACGTGAACTCTGGTCCTCTTCTCGCATTCCACCGAACTTTAACGATAGGAATTCTGCTTTGCTTCAATTGTTTGACCTCACGGCCCAAGATTTCGACAGGCTCTTCAATGAAATGAAGTTTGTCGTCGATACGCAGTTCCTCTAATGGAATAATCAAATTCTCGTCGGCTAAGCACTTCTTCAAGTTGGTTACGTGAAAAACGTCGTGTATACCACTGATTTCTTGTGGCAGTTCCAACCTGTAAGTTACCGGTCCAACTCTTTCGGTTATCTCGAATGGTCCAACATATCTAGGGCTCAATTTATCTCGTTTTCCAAACCGTATGACACCCTTCCAAGGTGATACTTTAAGCATGACTTTGTCACCAACTAACATATCAATACTAAAATAACATTCGACAAAGAAAATAAAAACAATGAAAAGCAACGAAGAACGTCTTCAATCAACACGTATCTTGATTAATCCGAGGGTACCACCTGCAAATTAAAATATTCATATATATAAAAGCATAAAAGTGCATGTTATAAATAAAAACTAGAGTTGGGTTCAGTAGCGCTTCGCTGCTACTTTTCAAGTGTAATTTGTTTTTCAAGTGTCATTTGTTTTTCAGTGTTTATTATTAATTTAAGCATGACTTTGTCACCAACTTGGAATTCTATGTCCTTTCGTCTAACATTGACGTAACTCTTTTGACGACTCCGAGCCGTTCTCAATCGTTCCTGAGTCTGTAGAACTTTATCAGTTGTCTCCTGTATAATCTCGGGACCTGTGAACTGACTATCCCCCAATTCACTCCAACATACAGGAGATCTACACTTCCTTCCGTACAACGCTTCGAAAGGTGCAGCTTTAATGCTTGCATGGTAGCTGTTATTGTATGAGAACTCAGCTAGTGGTAAGTACTTATCCCATCCGTTTTCGAAATCAATGACACATGCTCGCGACATGTCCTCAAAAGTCTGAATAGTTCGTTCGCTTTGGCCATCTGTCTGGGGTGATATGCTGTACTCATATCTAAACGGGCCCCCATTGCTTTCTACAATGACTGCCAAAATCTGGAAGTGAATCTGCTGTCGCGATCGGATATAATAGATATAGGCACTCCATGCATAGAGACGACTTCCTTAATGTAGATCTGAGCCAACTTCTCCATTTTATCTGTCCCTCTTATCGGTAAGAAGTGTGCTGACTTAGTGAGACGATCCACGATAACCCAAAGAGTATCGTAACCTCCCACTGTTCTCGGCAGTTTCATGATGAAGTCCATGGTAATATCTTCCCACTTCCACTGGGGAATCTCTGGCTGAGTTAATAATCCTGATGGCTTCTGATGTTCAGCCTTGACCTTAGCGCAAGTCAAGCACTTTCCGACATAGGTAGCAATGTCAGCTTTCAAATTTGGCCACCAATAAAATGCTTTCAAATCTTGGTACATTTTATCTAATCCCGGATGAATTGAGTACATTGACTTGTGTGCTTCCTCCAACATTAGTTCTCTCAATCCACCAAACGTTGGTACCCAGATTCGATTAGCAAAGTACCGTGTTCCGTCCTCCTTGATGTCAAATTTCTTATCCATTCCTCTGAGAAATTCAACATCTACATTTTCTTGTTTCACGGCCTCTCGTTGTGCTTCACGGATCTGTGATGTGAGATTCGTTCAGACTACTATGTTAAACGCTTTAACCCTAAGGGGCTTCTCTCGCTCTTTTCTGCTCAAAGCATCCGCCACAACATTCGCTTTACCCGGATGGTATTGGAGTTCGCAATTATAATCGTTAAGTAGTTCCATCCAACGTCGTTGTCTCATGTTGAGCTATTTCTGATCAAATATGTGCTGTAAACTCTTATGGTCGGTGAAGATAGTAAACTTGGTTTCATACAGGTAGTGTCTCCACATTTTAAGTGCAAAGACAACAGCTCCTAATTCAAGGTCATGCATAGTGTAGTTCTGCTCATGAATCTTTAACTGACGAGATCCATATGTGATGACCCGGGAATTTCCGACCAAATTTAAACTCTAATCTTTATATGTTTTCGACACGATAAGCAAAATCTGTAATATTGAGTCTCGAAAGTTTTGAATTTATATTCATGTAATCAATTACCCTTTGACTGTGCTCGACGATTCACGAACAGTTATGTATAAATATATATGTATGTAGAAATATTTTGAATTAATAAAATACACTTTAAACACTGTAGAATTTAAAATGTAAAATAATAAACAAAATAATTAAATACAATTAGAATGAATATATACAAACATATACACGATATTATTATAAATCTATAGGTGTACATATAATTACAAATAATAATTTTATGATAATATAAAGATATAAATATTCAATATCCGATAAATGTTATCATAGGATATAAAATATAGTTATCAAACATTACATATCTAATAAGATATTATATCAACATACTAAACTTATTTGCGAATATTAATAGTAATATCAGTATTAGTAATATTATTATAGCAATTAGATATGAAATTTGATATGTAAAAAGCGTTGTATTAACATTAACATTAATACTATTATAACTAGTGTTATCACTAGTATTATTAATAAAATTATTATTATCATTATTACTAATTATTATTAAATTCATCGAAATTATCATGATTATTATCATAAATTATTATTATTACAAAAGTAATATAATTTATTAATAATATTATTATTAACATTATTATTAACAATAATTATTATTAATATTAACAGTATTATATTTTTTATTTTTATGATTATTAGTATTATTAGTAGCATAAAATTTTAATATGAAATTTGTTACAAGTAATTCGTTATATCATTATTAGTATAATTATTACTATTATTGTTATTAATAATATTATCATAATATTATTTTTATCAATAATCAATATTATTATTATTAATATCATTATTATTCTTTATTATTATTAAAATTAATAGAATTATTATTATAATTATATGTATTTATTTATTATTAAATGATATAGCAGCAAGATTTCTATTTGAACCTGATTCACATCGTTATCTGATTGAGAATAGGTTTTGTTTTTGTCTCAAGTTTGTTACACCTCAACATCAATTCGTACAAATCAAATCCTTTCACAATTTACTTTATTTTTTTTATTTTTTATTTTATCTGCGATTACAAATCGACCCATTTTATTTTCTATATTAAATTGATCAATTCAGTCAACTGGGACACAATTCAACTTACTACGTAATCACAAACACCTTCTCAGTCTTCAAAGAAATCAAATTAAAACAGAAACAGAGAAGAACACAGACAACTACTCTGTACGTGTTCTTTTTTTTTTAAAAGATCGATTTTGAAGTCAAATAAAAATGTAATAATGTAGTTGTTATTGGAATCCATACGTAAAACTATCTACAAACTTTCAATTCTCAATTCTTCTTAACGGATTCCAATTTAAGAGTCAAACTTTGATTTCAGAAAGTCAAAGAGGATGTTCATCGAGAAATTCGTGATCATGCTGATGTATTAAGTTAATTTAAGAATTCAGAAAGTTTCTAAAGGTGATTTAACATCTTCTTCATGTTGGAGTCGTGGTCTCAAACGTCCTCAAATTCAATTTCAATGGTAGAGTTCATACGCTTTTTTTTTAAAGGTCTGTTATAATTAATTTTGTTATTTTTCGTTCCTGATTAAGTTAATTAAATCATAGCCATATGTTTCTGTTTCAATTTCTAAAATAATTCGAATTTAAGAACTCGTTAATACCTTAGTCTTGATTCCTGATCGATTTGGTTTAGGATTGGGGAAGAAGATGAACCACAGTAAACGAGTTTATAAATAATTGGGTTGGGCATTTATCAGAAAGAAAACAGATAGATCGATGGTTGATGGGTGGATCGGGTTAGCGAGTGGTCTCGAGTTCGATTCCTGCCTTGGACATTTTTTTTTAAAAAAAAAACCTCCTTTAAGGTAGTCTCATGTTCTTTATTATTATTATTATTATTATTATTATTATTATTATTATTATTATTATTATTATTATTATTATTATTATTATTATTATTATTATTATTATTATTATTATTATTATTATTATTATTATTATTATTATTATTATTGTTATTGTTATTGTTATTGTTATTGTTATTGTTAGTACTAATTATTATTGTTATAATTGTTATTATTACTAAAGTTATTATAATTACTTAGTATTATTATTATTATTATTATTATTATTATTATTATTATTATTATTATTATTATTATTATTAAGTATTAGGATTATTATTATTATTATTTATCTTTATTAGGAACATAATAAAACTTTCATTATAAACATTATAATTAGTGACAAAATAATGCAACTTATTATTATTTTTGAAAATATTAGTAATTGTACCATTTTTAGTACTATTATTATTATTATTATGAATATGTTTAGGATTATTATTATTGTTATAAAACAATACAAGTTATTATTACTCGCACTAATATTAGTATAAATATCATTTTTGTAATTATTAGTTTTACTATTATTATTATTAACATATGTATCAGTTTTAACAATATTGTTATTTATATTAGTATTATCAATATTAAGAAAGTTATTATTATTAGTAAATCATTATTATCAAAACTATCATTTTCGTTACAAATAAATATTTTGTACCTAAAATATACTTAATACATATATTATAATCATATTAATAGTTTATATATCACCTACCAATTATAATAACATTATTTATTTAAATAATTATATATAACGAATTAAGAATATTTTCATATAATACTAACCACATATATATATATATATATATAGAAATATATTAATATAACGAAATATATAAATATTAAACATTTAAAATATATATACAAACTAAATAAGTATAATATATAATTCAAGTTATAATATATAAACTTGTTCTAATACGATTTTACATTTTAATATATATATACAAATGATATAGGTTCGTGAATCTGAGGCCAACCCTGCATTGTTAGATGTCGTCTTATGTATTTTTACTACAAAATACATTAGGTGAGTTTCATTTGCTCCCTTTTAAGTGCTTTTGCAATATATATTTTTGGGACTGAGAATACATGCGCTGCTTTTATAAATGTTTTACGAAATGGACACAAGTGATCGAAACTACATTCTATGGTTGGATTATCTAATCGAATATGCCCTTTTTATTAAGTCTGGTAATCTAAGAATTAGGGAACAGACACCCTAATTGACGCGAACTCTAAAGATAGATCTATCGGGCCCAACAAGCCCCATCCAAAGTACCGGATGCTTTAGTACTTCGAAATTTATATCATGTTCGAAGGAGGATCCCGGAATGATGGGGATATTCTTATATGCATATTGTGAATGTCGGTTACCAGGTGTTCAATTCATATGAATGATATTTTAGTCTCTATGCATGGGACGTATGTTTATAAGAAATGGAGATATGAAATCTTGTGGTCTATTAAAATTATGAAATGTTTATTTATGTTAAACAAATGAACTCACCAACCTTTTGGTTGACACTTTAAAGCATGTTCATTCTCAGGTACGAAAGAAATATTCCGCTGTGCATTTGCTCATCTTAGAGATATTACTTGGAGTCATTCATGACATATTTTAAAAGACGTTGCATTCGAGTCGTTGAGTTCATCAAGATTATTATTTAGTCAATTATAGTTGAATATATTATGAAATGATTTGCATGTCGTCAATTTTCGATATAAAGCAAGTTTGTCTTTTAAAAACGAATGCAATGTTTGTAAAATGTATCATATAGAGGTCAAATACCTCGCGATGTAACCAACTATTGTGAATCGTTTGTAATCGATATGGACTTTGTCTGGATGGATTAGGACGGGTCTTGACAGTTGGTATCAGAGCGGAGGTCTTAGTGAACCAGGTCTGCATTAGTGTGACTAACTGCTAAGTCGTTAGGATGCATTAGTGAGTCTGGACTTCGACCGTGTCTGCATGTCAAAAGTTTTGCTTATCATTTTGTGTCAAAAATTACCTGCTTATCATTCTTAGAGAATCACTTGCCTATCATTCTTAGTCTAGATACGTTTTACTGCATTAACTGCATGAATAGTGTATAGACAAAATTCATATCTTAGCGTATCTGCTACTTCATATCTTAGCATATCTGTTACTGTAAATTTTGTCTGACAGTTTCTGTAAATTCCTCCGTAACTTATGGGATTTTTGTATTATATATGCATATGTAAATTATGTATTGCAGGGTACTAATCTACATCCTATAATCTATTTCTTATCAAAAATCCTTCATCTGATCATACGAGATGAATCCCTCAACCAGTTCGAGTCCTTCAGATTCCGATAACTATTCCGATAGTTATTCCGACAGTTATTCCGATATGGAAACACACTTGAGCTCCGAAAGCAGTATAACCGGAATGGATCAACCAATCGGTCATCATCAATTCATCTGATGAGTTCGTAGTCTACTTAATCATTGGAGACAAGAAGAAGGTGATCCTTTTCATCAACCGAATTCACCTCTTAGTGAAGAACCTGAAGCACTTACCGGCGAATCTATTCGAAACACCATATTCACCCTCATTGCCAGGATATCCCACAACGATTATATTCTATCCACAATTATAGATCTTATTCATCCGCTCGTTCCGGCAGACAATCACTCCGGAATAATAGAAGAAGTCAACGAACTTCACGCCCGAGTTGTAGCCTTGGAAAATATGGTGCAAAACATACCAGCTTCAGCAACATCACCGACACCAACAGTACCATCAGTAACAAAACTCGTACCATCAACAAAACACGCTTCAACATCTCATTCTGTACCTCGATTATAATCATCATACTACATATCGTTCTACATCAATTATCTTCGTTCGACATGGCGATTATGTAATCTCTAATGTTTTAGAGATTATATATTCTTGTTCAAACGGTAAATCAAATGAGTTTAATATCATATTGACTCATTAAATCCATGATTACATCTGAAGAAAATATATATGTATATATATTTTTCATAAGGATTGTAATTAAAAATTCTTTCATACAAACTGTTAATGGTGAAAATATTTTAATAGGTAGGTAATACCCGAGAAATATTTAGATTTCACATTAATAAGATACACTGTACATTCTTCGAATCTGATTCAACAATCATTTACTATCCTATTTACATCTACCGATATACGAATCCGTTCACCACAGAATAACCATTTTCAATCAAATTCAATTTCATATTTGGATTTTGAATTACCAGAATCCAACAAGTGGCATAATGAAGAAATAATGAACACAATAAAAATTGATTAGAAACAGACTAATTAACAATATGAAATTTTGTTAAGAAACTACGCTAACAAGATCCTAGCTAACTGTTCCTAGCTAAATGATTACATTTTATTTATAACAGTTTATTTATCGCAATTTAATTATCGCAATTTACATTCTCGCAATTTTATTTATCATCATTTAATTTCTGTTATTTACTTTACGCACTTTATTTATCGTTATTTAATTTCTGTTATTTATTCTACGCACTTTAAATATCGGGACACGTATACAAGGTTTTGACATATCATATCGACGCATCTATATATATTATTTGGAACCACCATAGACACTCTATATGCAGTAATGATCGAGTTCTCTATACAGGGTTGAGGTTAATTCTATAATAATATATATACTTTGAGTTGTGATCGAGTCTGAGACGTATACGGGTCACGACACGTATTAATTAATTCGAATATTATATTAAACTATATATGAATTATTGGACTGTCGACTGTGGACTATCGACTGTGGACTAATAACATTGGAAAATTAAAATGAATTAAAATATTTGATTATAATATATGAAACTAAACAATTCTTTAAGTTTGCCACTTGATTTCGTCTTAAACCTCATTTGTATCTTCACGATTACATTCTGCGTTCAAACCTTTCATGATTCTTGAAAACACCTCAATCAATAGGATGAATAAACCGCACTTCATCTACGGAAGGAAAGATTTATGCATATAGTTATGCACCTGAAAAACTCTCGGCAACTGAGTAAAAGTTTAACACGTAGCCGCGTCAGATCCTTTGGCATTTATTAGAAAAAATAACTTTGCGATCCCTTTTCAAGGTAGCCAATTTTGTCACAGCTCCAACAAGTCAACTTCGACTCTTCATTCGAAGTAGCCTTACTATAATCCTGATATATACGATTACCCTTTTGATACCGGAGAATTCTTTTATATTCCACCATATTACCAGCAGACATACCAGCAACCTCGTTACTTATTGGCTTAAATCTCTCTGATAAATCATTATATTTATTCATTGAAACCCTATCATATACTCATCCGTATCTTGTAACGAGAACTGTCATACCAATTACCAGGAATCAGCAATCAGTACTTTGAAAACTCACAGCATATCTACATCAACAGTTATATGTATGACATTTATCTCTTAGAATTATGATCTCTCCTTCTGGAATTCTGAAAATCACTCAGTCACAAATCAATACTCTGAATGTTGAAAAAGCTGAATGAAGCAGCAGAAACCATAGACTACCGTAAACGACCATAATCATCTAAAGTTTCATGATAAAGAATAGTATGTTGGAAAAGCTCAGAAAAGTTGGAACCGGAAAACGGATTGAGCTAACCACGAAGGAGACCGAGGACAAATACAAGGACCATACCATATATTCAAAGAATCCAGGTAATTCTGGATCTGATGAAACCTTCAAAGAATATCTTGCTCCGAAGTCATGTTAAAATCTTGCGGAAAATCTTTCTCCATCAACCATCGAACTTAGAAATTCCAAAATATCATCATCAATATCTTCGATATTTCTGAGGATATTTTCATAAATATTCTCGTCCGAAATTATATACCTCTTCGTGCTTCCTGTGTATCATTATATTGGAAACATTCAATAGAAAATTTAGTACCGAAAAGCAGATTATGCGAAACTATGAAGAAAGCCGTGGACAAATCACAAAGAATAAGTTTGACTTCAAAGAATCCAAATGATTCAATGTCTGTTAAAAAGTCTTTAGTGAATATCTTGCTCCTTACTCTAAACTCTTGCAGACAATAGTTTCTATCATCCTCTGATCTTAGATATTCTGAGATATTATCGTATCTTTCATTATAAATATCCTCCATATTTATGGAGATATTTTTATAACTATTCTTATCTGGAATCATTAATCTCTTCGTGCTATCAGTATTACATCATATAGAAACTGTTAGTTTCTATATTCTATAAACTTTCGAGCTTAAAATATGAATATTATTGAAGTAATGTTGGGAACTGATGCATGAGTTAGTATAATATAATGACACTTGATCAACGTGATTATATTACAATAAGTCATGCTGAGTTTCTAATGGAACGTGATGATTCACAGATCTTAACATCATCATGTGCCATGTTACATAACTCTTTCATTTAGATTAACTTTTGAACATATCAAGAAAATATATTCTTGATAGTTCTATCTCAGTGATTTTGGTAATTTGAGAAATCAAATCGTGCAAATTACGTTCTTTCTTGTTTAGAACATGATGTTCATTCGAAACTCCATATTTATGAATTCTGGATCGTTACTCGCTTTACTAGAGGTCGAGAAGATAATAAAAAGGCAAAGTGCTCCAAAATATAAGAGAAAATATAAAGCCCAATAACAACACGGAGATTACAAACCGTGGATATTAATACGGATAGCAATATAAGGACACGGTATAATTAAGAATAGTTTCACTCCAAGGTAATAGTAGAAGTAAACAGATTTTTCTGGTGGAAGATTGAAAAGAAGGATGACAAAAATGATAATTAGGAAAATATCAAGGATTAGAACGGGATTAAGCATTTTCATAATCTTTTAGATGTATGAACTAAGAAAGAAAGTATAGGAATAGTGAGAATAATGGAACGGAAGAGCTTAAATTTATAGTGAAAATATCAGACAAAGTAATCGAGGCAGATCACCGTATTTAATTATAGAGATCTTAATTCCCTTACTCGCCGAAGAATCAAATCTTTTAGATTTCGAGGATTTTCTTTAAATCCCTTGAATTCCGGAATTCAACCCTGACTCTGCCAAAAGTTAAGACGAATCTTTATTTTTCCTATTTCAATCTTTTGCGATAGCTTCATTCATACGCTTCGATTAATCGAATCATTTTATCCATATTATTTAATAATGATAAAACTCTATTTATCAGCTCATATTCATCAGGAAAACATATTTATTGTTAGCCATGACGACCTCACTCAAATTTCGGGACGAAATTTCTTTAACGGGTAGGTACTGTGATGACCCGGGAATTTCCGACCAAATTTAAACTCTAATCTTTATATGTTTTCGACACAATAAGCAAAATCTGTAATATTGAGTCTCGAAAGTTTTGAAATTTATATTCATGTAATCAATTACCCTTTGACTGTGCTCGACGATTCACGAACAGTTATGTATAAATATATATGTATGTAGAAATATTTTGAATTAATAAAATACACTTTAAACACTGTAGAATTTAAAATGTAAAATAATAAACAAAATAATTAAATACAATTAGAATGAATATATACAAACATATACACGATATTATTATAAATCTATAGGTGTACATATAATTACAAATAATAATTTTATGATAATATAAAGATATAAATATTCAATATCCGATAAATGTTATCATAGGATATAAAATATAGTTATCAAACATTACATATCTAATAAGATATTATATCAACATACTAAACTTATTTGCGAATATTAATAGTAATATCAGTATTAGTAATATTATTATAGCAATTAGATATGAAATTTGATATGTAAAAAGTGTTGTATTAACATTAACATTAATACTATTATAACTAGTGTTATCACTAGTATTATTAATAAAATTATTATTATCATTATTACTAATTATTATTAAATTCATCGAAATTATCATGATTATTATCATAAATTATTATTATTACAAAAGTAATATAATTTATTAATAATATTATTATTAACATTATTATTAACAATAATTATTATTAATATTAACAGTATTATATCTTTTATTTTTATGATTGTTAGTATTATTAGTAGCATAAAATTTTAATATGAAATTTGTTACAAGTAATTCGTTATATCATTATTAGTATAATTATTACTATTATTGTTATTAATAATATTATCATAATATTATTTTTATCAATAATCAATATTATTATTATTAATATCATTATTATTCTTTATTATTATTAAAACTAATAGAATTATTATTATAATTATATGTATTTATTTATTATTAAATGATATAGCAGCAAGATTTCTATTTGAACCTGATTCACATCGTTATCTGATTGAGAATAGGTTTTGTTTTTGTCTCAAGTTTGTTACACCTCAACATCAATTCGTACAATTCAAATCCTTTCACAATTTACTTTATTTTTTTTTATTTTTTTTTGTTATCTGCGATTACAAATCGACCCATTTTATTTTCTATATTAAATTGATCAATTCAGTCGACTGGGACACAATTCAACTTACTACGTAATCACAAACACCTTCTCAGTCTTCAAAGAAATCAAATTAAAACAGAAACAGAGAAGAACACAGACAACTACTCTGTACGTGTTCTTTTTTTTTAAAAAGATCGATTTTGAAGTCAAATAAAAATGTAATAATGCAGTTGTTATTGGAATCCATACGTAAAACTATCTACAAACTTTCAATTCTCAATTCTTCGTAACGGATTCCAATTTAAGAGTCAAACTTTGATTTCAGAAAGTCAAAGAGGATGTTCATCGAGAAATTCGTGATCATGCTGATGTATTAAGTTAATTTAAGAATTCAGAAAGTTTCTAAAGGTGATTTAACATCTTCTTCATGTTGGAGTCGTGGTCTCAGACGTCCTCAAATTCAATTTCAATGGTAGAGTTCATACGCGTTTTTTTAAAGGTCTGTTATAATTAATTTTGTTATTTTTTGTTCCTGATTAAGTTAATTAAATCATAGCCATATGTTTCTGTTTCAATTTCTAAAATAATTCGAATTTAAGAACTCATTAATACCTTAGTCTTGATTCCTGATCGATTTGGTTTAGGATTGGGGAAGAAGATGAACCACAGTAAATGAGTTTATAAATATTTGGGTTGGGCATTTATCAGAAAGAAAACAGATAGATCGATGGTTGATGGGTGGATCGAGTTAGCGAGTGGTCTCGAGTTCGATTCCTGCCTTGGACATTTAAAAAAAAAAAAAAAAAACCTCCTTTAAGGTAGTCTCATGTTCTTTATTATTATTATTATTATTATTATTATTATTATTATTATTATTATTATTATTATTATTATTATTATTATTATTATTATTATTATTATTATTATTATTGTTATTGTTATTGTTAGTACTAATTATTATTGTTATAATTGTTATTATTACTAAAGTTATTATAATTACTTAGTATTATTATTATTATTATTATTATTATTATTATTATTATTAAGTATTAGGATTATTATTATTATTTATCATTATTAGGAACATAATAAAACTTTCATTATAAACAATATAATTAGTGACAAAATAATGCAACTTATTATTATTTTTGTAAATATTAGTAATTGTACCATTTTTAGTACTATTATTATTATTATGAATATGTTTAGGATTATTATTATTGTTATAAAACAATACAAGTTATTATTACTCGCACTAATATTAGTATAAATATCATTTTTGTAATTATTAGTTTTACTATTATTATTATTAACATATGTATCAGTTTTAACAATATTGTTATTTATATTAGTATTATCAATATTAAGAAAGTTATTATTATTAGTAAATCATTATTATCAAAACTATCATTTTTGTTACAAATAAATATTTTGTACCTAAAATATACTTAATACATATATTATAATCATATTAATAGTTTATATATCACCTACCAATTATAATGACATTATTTATATAAATAATTATATATAACGAATTAAGAATATTTTCATATAATACTAACCACATATATATATATATATAGAAATATATTAATATAACGAAATATATAAATATTAAACATTTAAAATATATATACAAACTAAATAAGTATAATATATAATTCAAGTTATAATATATAAACTTGTTCGAATACGATTTTACATTTTAATATATATATACAAATGATATAGGTTCGTGAATCCGAGGCCAACCCTGCATTGTTAGATGTCGTCTTATGTATTTTTACTACAAAATACATTAGGTGAGTTTCATTTGCTCCCTTTTAAGTGCTTTTGCAATATATATTTTTGGGACTGAGAATACATGCGCTGCTTTTATAAATGTTTTACGAAATGGACACAAGTGATCGAAACTACATTCTATGGTTGGATTATCTAATCGAATATGCCCTTTTTATTAAGTCTGGTAATCTAAGAATTAGGGAACAGACGCCCTAATTGACGCGAACTCTAAAGATAGATCTATCGGGCCCAACAAGCCCCATCCAAAGTACCGAATGCTTTAGTACTTCGAAATTTATATCATGTCCGAAGGAGGATCCCGGAATGATGGGGATATTCTTATATGCATATTGTGAATGTCGGTTGCCAGGTGTTCAATCCATATGAATAATATTTTAGTCTCTATGCATGGGACGTATGTTTATGAGAAATGGAGATATGAAATCTTGTGGTCTATTAAAATTATGAAATGTTTATTTATGTTAAACAAATGAACTCACCAACCTTTTGGTTGACACTTTAAAGCATGTTCATTCTCAGGTACGAAAGAAATCTTCCGCTGTGCATTTGCTCATCTTAGAGATATTACTTGGAGTCATTCATGACATATTTCAAAAGACGTTGCATTCGAGTCGTTGAGTTCATCAAGATTATTATTTAGTCAATTATAGTTGAATATATTATGAAATGATTTGCATGTCGTCAATTTTCGATATAAAGCAAGTTTTTCTTTTAAAAACGAATGCAATGTTTGTAAAATGTATCATATAGAGGTCAAATACCTCGCGATGTAACCAACTATTGTGAATCATTTGTAATCAATATGGACTTTGTCCGGATGGATTAGGACGGGTCTTGTCACCATAAGCAATAACTTTATTTCGTTGCATAAGCACGCAACCCATTCCTTGTCGTGAGGCATCATAATAAACAACAAAATCTTCACTTCCCTCTGGTAGAGACAATATTGGTGCAGTTGTTAACTTCTCCTTCAACAACTGAAATACAGTTTCTTGCTGTTCTGACCACTCATACTTCTTTCCCTTATGAGTTAAAGCGGTTAATGGTCAGGAAATCTTAGAGAATCCTTCAATGAATCTCCTGTAGTAACCAGCTAAACCCAAAAATTGCCGGATCTGAGTTGGCGTCTTTGGAGTTTCCCAATTCTTAACCGACTCAATCTTTGCTGGGTCGACCGGTATTCCATTGGCCCATACTACATGGCCAAGAAATTGTACCTCTGGTAACAAAAGTCACACTTAGAGAAGTTTGCATACAACTGCTCTTTTCTAAGCATGGTCAATATCGATCGTAAATGCTGTTCGTGCTCTTCCTTATTCTTGGAGTACACCAATATATCATCAATAAACACAATGACGAATTTATCTAGGTATGGCTTACACACACGGTTCATGAGGTCCATGAACACTGCCGGTGCATTCGTCAAACCAAACGGTATCACTGTAAACTCATAATGTCCATAACGTGTTCTAAACACCGTCTTTGGGACATCAGCTTCTTTGACTCTCAATTGGTGATACCTGGATCTCAAATTAATCTTCGAATAACAACTAGATCCCTGTAGTTGATTAAATAAGTCATCAATCCTCGGTAGCGGATACCGATTCTTGATTGCCAACTTGTTCAATTCTCTATAGTTGATACACAATCTCATCGACCCGTCCTTCTTTTTAACAAACAAGATCGGAGCTCCAACTCGGAAATTCATGGCTATGTGACCCACCTTCTAGTACCTGTCGCAAATTAGGGCATTACAACCCTGATGTTCTTCTCCATGGGAAGCTCTTATAGTTCTAAAGGTGCAAGTCCGTATATTGTGCGCGTAACGGGCGCAGCTGCTGGCACCAAATTAATCCGAAATTCGACTTCACGGTTGGGTGGACGTGTACCCTCAGGGTAATCTCTAATAGTCGGAAAATATTCGGGTCTCTTAAATGTCGGCTCATCTTTACTGACATGTGCCAGATTTGCGAGACATTCTCATCTCATGTACTTCTAGACCTTCGAGTAATTAGTGTAACATGACGGTGTACTGATCTCTTCTCCATACACTATTATCGTCGGTGAAAGAAATTCAAATAGTCTTCTGGTCGTAGCTGCCTCAGTTGTATCGTCAGATAACCAGTTTGTTTCAACCACGAGGTTAAAACTTCTCAGTTTAATAGTTCTATAGAGGATACGTTGTCTAAGGAAGGTACATGGTTATAAATGTTGTGACCAAATTCTCTAGCGTTAAAGCTTCTATCAGCACCGGTGTTAATAGCATATATAAACAGTATGCTCGATGAGTGAGAACAATCTAGTGACGAATTTCATGTAAAACGAAAATGAACAAGGTGTAATGGCAACTCAAACAAAATCTGATAGTTAATCGAAAAGGGTTGGTACAAACTCCCTGACGGGTGTGTCTCGCGGGAACAGTTGAAGTGTAGTTCACGTCGATGTGTTCAAAGTTGGTTGGTAATGTTTGTGGGTATAATGAAAATGATTGTCGCTTAATAATAGTACGTTGGAACAAAATGAGGAGGGATATGGTAACGAGTAGTATTACTAGTAGCAATGAGTGATGGCGTTAGCGATAAGTAGCGATGGGTTGTGATAAGCAGTGATGATAGTAGTGACGTATAAGTTGTTAGATAGCATGCTCGCATCATAAGTACATACACATGTATTCTAATGCACCCAATAAGGCATAATGGTTATCAGTCAATAGGCTCGTGTTTGAGAAATAAAATTTTGAACTGTAGGTGGCTGAATGTTAGGTATGTTGGAAGTCAAATAGACAACATCCACTACATATTGTGCGGCTGTTCCTAGGAGTTCCTCTTCTAGAGATGTATCAGAAATGAGTTGTGATGCACAGTAGTGAGAAGTAAAGCATGTAGGTGTTAGTGGTGACGAGTAGTACTTAGTAATGGTAAGTAGTAATGAGTAGTATTGAGTAGTAGCAAGTAGCAAGGGGTAGCAGTTAAGTAGTATTTAGTAATGTCAAGTAGTAAGAAGTAGTGATCAGTCGTGACTAGTAGTGAGAGGCGGCGTTGCGTAGTAGTTAGGAGTAATAAACAGTACTGAATAGCGGTATGAAGTGACGAGTGTGTTCAAGTGGTGTCCTTGTAGTGACCAGTAGTGATCGGTGGTGACGGACAGTGTCAAGCAGTGACGAGTTGTGTCATGATTACAAGTTACTCACAAGTTATATTAACAATTAGTTTGCACATTGTATGTTTCTTCTCACATTTGGGATTACATGGTTTGTTTTCTGAATGTTGTTTATCCAAGTAACCTACTTGACTCGGCCCTAATTCCTTACTTTCAGATGTCAGAACTTCTATATGAGTTACCGTAATGTAATCCTGGTCATTACATTACGCTATCTCACATTTTCATTCGACATCACTCTATAAATTCAAGATGGCATAGTCAACTTAATTTAGTTAAACCTCTCGTTGTGGGTACGTATGTGATTCATAGTATAGCGTTTAGTTAAAGTCCATATCATATGGGTATAGGGTGTATATATACCTGATGTAAGGTGTAGCCCTACATGTCGTATTGTGAAACAAATAGTGCAGGTATGGTGTATAAAAGTCATCCAAGACACACGGCTATAGACTAGACTTCACTAATGCGCCCTACGGTTAGACACACTAATGTATCCTAGTTCCCTATAGCCAAAGCTCTTATACCATATGTAACACCCTGTCAAAAATCCATTTAACAGAATGTTAACGCTGGTCCCAGTGCTTGGCTTGACTTCTATGTAACAGCAATATTCTACAGCGGAAGTAATTAATACCTTAGAATAAAACACGCAAAACGGATCAACAATAATGTTGAGTGAATCTACAGGTTTTAGGTAAACAATACAGTATGTTTAAGAAACAATATTCCGAAAACATTTATTAGTGGAATCTCACCAAGGTTTAATGTTAAAAATTTGTAGACAACACTGTGTTCCGTTTCAAAAGCTTGTTTACACTACCATGTCAAGTTTCAAGTGTTTATAGACAATACCATGTCAAATTTCAAATAGCTATAGACAATACCATGTCTAGTTTTATCTCATTTATTCGTAAACCACAGTTTTAAATAACGTTGTATAGTATCTAAAAAACAGTTATCAGAGAAATAGTTTAAGTTCCTTGACCACGAGATTTTACAAGTACAACACCAAGTTGCGAAACGTTTGCATAATCTATGAGCACCTAAATACTAGCAATGACCCGAGTATAGAAACCACTATACCCGCCTTTACCTCATAAAATTTTATACACTTGTTCGGGTGTATCTAATGTTCAAAGTAAATGCAACAAAGTTAATATTGTAGGGTGAGGTTGTCAACCTAACGGATCCGTCCATCTAAATTGTGCTTACACCGATGGTATTAAAAGTATTCAAGCTAGAGGCTTTGTGAACAAACTCAATATGCATATATAGTACTCGTGTCAATACAAAAGCATTTGATAATATAAGTATAACAACGTATATTCTCATCCCTGAAAACATGTAAAAATCGGGACTGTAGACTCACCTTTGAATAAAGCTCGGATTGAAAAGTGAACAATAACTTGTACGATTTATAGCCGAGTAATGCAACCTAAGTATACGTGTTTAGGTTGGTCAATAAATATGTCTTAAACAAGTGTGGTTTCATAGTATAAGTTGTCTTATTGCTCGACTCGACGCGTTTCAAAGTAGAAGTCAACATACAGTCAACTAGTTCATGCAAGTCAAACAAAGTCAACCAAGTCAAACCGAAAGTCAAACTTGGTCAAAGTAGTCAACTAAAGTCAACATCAGTAGGTTCAGGTCAAATGTTGATCAACATGTCAAACCTAAGTCAAACAACACGTTTTAGATCATAACAGATCAATTTCACAATTTCAGTTTATCGTTGTGCACAAAGTTCATGTACATATAGCAAACTTAGCATGTTTTCTCAGAGTACAAAATTCAAGTAAACATGGAAAACTCCAGATCATAATTATACTCAAAATTTATTCCAAAAAGTTCAGCCAGGGTCTCATACGATAATTAAAAGTCAGGAATCAGAAGGGGTATATTTGTAGTTTATCAAGTCAGTTTCTGGCTGCGCACTGATTTCGTTTTGGCTATAATCGGAGCTAGGGATATAAAATTGACACAAAGTTAGTGGCCATAGTTCAAGGACAAGTCAAAATAACACATATAAAAAGTTGAGCAATTTTTGTGTAGCCAATTTGTACAGTTTATTCGTGCAAGTTGAATGTTCAGTTTTTCAGCTTAATTCAGAATTTACACAAAGTATGGCTCTATTGTGCCCAATGCATAAGGTTTCAGAGGTTGTAATAAACTGATAATATATCACATAACATATAAAGATTCATATTCCAGAAGCATACATGCTATTTCAATAAACACCAACCACCGATTATAACACAGAGAGCAAGTTGCAGATTCGATTCTAGTTTAGCTAGTCACATTCGCACGCAATTACCTGAAGATCTAGATACAATTAGACTATGATATCTACATGAAAGGTGAAGTACTTTTTGTGTACTTTTCATATATGGAAAGCTTTAAACCCAGAAGTTAACACATTTTATCATACAATGCTGTTTTCATGCAAGTGCTATATAAATCCACTTTTACACTAATTCAAGCATATCTCGAGTTATACATAAGCAAACGACATGATATCCTAGTGTAACTTGAGTGTTTTTAAATTATATTTCTAGTGGTATAAGTTTCACAAGCCAATTCATGGTCTATCAAACCCAGATTTCTGATGACACAACAAAAACACAACGTTAATTCAAATGGACATAACTTGATCATCCGGAAATGGCATGCGTTTGTAAGAAAAAGTACCATAAGGGCACATGAAAGTGGTTTTCTCTTGGTCCTCGGGTGCTATTAGAATTTGAAAATTTCCGGAGAAACCATCAAGAAAACAATAGTAACTATTTTCGGCTAATCTTTCCAACATTTGATCAATGAATGGTAAGGGAAAGTGATCTTTTTTGGTGGTGTCATTTAATTTTCTATAATCAATACAAACACGCTATCCTATTACAGTCCTAGTAGGAATAAGCTCATTTTTTTCGTTTGTGATGACAGTCATGCCACCCTTCTTAGGTACACATTGAACTGGGCTTACCCATGGACTATCAGAGATTGGATAAATTAAACCTGCAACTAGCAGTTTAATAATTTCTTTCTTAACAACATCTTGCATATTAGGATTTAGTCTTCGTTGGCGTTGCACATACGTTTTATGACCTTCTTCCATAAGGATTTTATGTGTGCAATACGAAGGACTTATACCTTTAATATCATGAATCTTCCATGCAATAGCTTGTTTATGAGCTTTTAGCACAGAAATGAGTTGAGATTTTTCAATTTTCGTAAGAGAAGATGATATTATTACAGGTAATTCAGATTCACCATGTAAATAAGCATATTCCAAATGGGTTGGAAGTGGCTTTAACTCTAATGTCGGTAGTTCTTCTATTGACGATTTTTATCGATATCTGTCTTCTTCTTTTAGCATTTGAATTTCTTCTGTTGTTGGTTCATATTCATTAGCCATGAGTGCGGCTAATAATTCAGATTCATCAATTGGTTCAGTTCCTTCTCCTAAAGAACATTCCTTCTATTGAACTAAGACTACCCAGAAAACATGGAATTGTGAAACTTCCATGATCTGATAATTTTTCTAGTATCTTATTCAACAGCACTGCAGAACAATTAGCATTCATAGTAACAGCTAATAGTTCTTCCATTTTCTTTCTATTTGTGATTAGATCTTTCAGGAATTTAGCACATCTTGGCATTCCTGAAATTACATCAATGAAAGAAAGATTTACATTTATTTGTTTAAACATATCTAAAAATTTGGATTGCTCGGCTTCAAGTCTTTCTTTTCTTATTTTACTCGGGTAAAGAAGTGGTGGTTGGTATGGTTTAACATAAGGTTTAGCCTTAACTGTGTTTTCTTCATTAACCTTTTCAACTACCGGTTCTGTTTCCTTATCTTGCTCAGGCTGTGGTGCCTGTGGAGTAGGAATAGCGTCATCAGAAATTTTAGGTATTTCAGGTGGTTTAAGTGTAATACCACTTCTTATGGTAATGGCTTTAGTTGTTTCATTCCGGGGGTTAGCAATTGTATCACTAGGTAGACTTCTCGATTTTCTTTCACCTATCAACCTTGCTAGGTTACTTACTTCTTGTTCCAGATTTTGAATAGAAGCTTGTTGATTTCTAAATGCTTGAGCATTTTGTTCATTGGTTTGTTTCTGAGATGTGAAAAATTTCGTTTGAGATTCAACTAGCTTCGACATCATATCTTCTAAATTTGGCTTTTTATCATCGGTTTATGGTGGTTTGTTTTGAAAAATAGGTCTTTGCTGATTGTAAGTATTGTTAGATACTTGTTGATTGCTAGGACCTTGTTGGTTGTTATATGGAACATTTCGGTTATAATTTTGATTTTGATTGTAGATTGGTCTTGGCGGTTGATAATTATTTTGATAATTATTTCTAGGCCTTTGGTTCATGTATGAAACATTCTCTCTTTGTTCCATTATTTGTTCAATACTGAGACAATCTTTTGTCAAATGTGGTCCTCCACACTGCTCACAACTAATTCTTATTGAGTGAATATCTTTAGTCATCTTTTCCATTCGTCTCTCGACAACATCTATCTTTGCAGAAATGGAATCCAAGTCATGGCTAGAATCGGCTCTAGCTGCTTTAGATGATCTAACGATATCTTTTTCTTGATGCCACTCATTTGAGTGGAAAGCAGTGTTATCAATAATTTTGTAAGCTTCAGTTGCGGTTTTCTTCATAATGGAACCACCAGCTGCTATATCGATGTCTTTTCGTGTAGTGATGTTGCATCCTTGGTAGAATATTTGTACTATTTGATAAGTGTCTAAACCATGTTGCGGACATCCTCTTAATAACTTTCCAAATCTTGTCCATGCTTCATATAGAGTTTCATTTGGCTTTTGCGTGAACGTAACAATTTCTCCTTGAAGTCTCACGGCTTTAGATGCCGGAAAGAATTGTTTAAGAAAATTTTCAACTAAAACATCCCATGTATCAATCACCCCTTCAGGTAACGATTCTAACCAATCTTTGGCTTCTCTCTTTAAAGTCGAGGGAAATAACATGAGATATATATGTTTATCCTCCACTTCTCTAATTTTAAATAGAGTACAGATCCTATTAAAGGTACAAAGATGTTCGTTTGGATCTTCCTTCGTTGCACCACTAAATTGGCAACGATTAGTTACCATATGTAGGATTTGTTCTTTGATTTCATAATCTGGCGCATTAATGTCTGGTTGAGTAATTGCATGACCTTGGCCAGTGCGTTTAGCTCTCATTCGGTCTTCTATACTTAGAGGTTCCAGATTTTTCATGATTGAATTTGTTGAATCTGAATCACTAGAGGATTCTGATTTAATGGTTCCTTCCTCGACAATCTCTGGATGAGTGATTTGTGGTTCAGGAGGAATGATTAGTGTTCAGGATCTCTGAATTGTCCCTGAATATCCTCCGGATTCTCAATTGTGAGGTCGGGTTCAAAAAATGGATTATCGGAAATTTGAATTGGAGTACTTGGTCGACTAGATGACGATTCTAAAAAAAAATCAACGGCGACAATATTGGTTAGATATCTTGATCGAGTTACAGGTGGTGAACGTATAAAAGGTGGTGAACGTTTTGCTCAGTGCATTCACTGAATATCCTATTAGTTATAAAAGATAAAAATTATATAAGTTATCAAATTAATAGACTTTTCTGATTTTTCCCACGTTTCGAATAGCCAATAGATGCAGCAGGTAGCCAGGACCCTTTAAATCGGAAGCCCACAACTCGTCACTAACAAATCCAACTATTACTACGAACCAGGAAATTTTGGTTGTCTATCAATTTAACCACTTAAAATAATTTTTCATCGAAATTTAAAAAAAAAAATTTAGAGAAGAAATGGAAAATTCTATATCCTAAAAACTAGAGCGCCGAGAAATAAGAAAGAAAAAGAGCGCGTCGAAAAACGTCGAAAAATAAAAGGTCGAAAAATAATAAAAAGAACGTAGCGCGTCGAAACTTAAAAGTCTAAAAACTAAGAATTAAAACTTAAAGTTTAAAAGAAATTCTATATCCAAAACGTCAATAACTTAAAAAGGTACTAAAATCTTAAATACTAAAGCAATAAGCGACGCCGTAAAATTCTAAAGCGCCTAAGTCTTAATCTAAAGAAAAAACACTTAAGGGATTTAACGGCAAAGCATAAAAATTTAGAAATAAAAATAACTACGGCAAAATACTAAGTTACTAACTAATTACGAACGAAAAATTATAAAATTACGCTTTAACGATTAAAAGATACAAAATTAAAAAAAAATAAAAATAAAGTTATAAAAATACAATTTTTATAAAAATATTATTTTTATATTATTAATTTATAAAAGTATTAATTTATATAATTAATAAAACTAATTAAACTTAAAAATACAAAAAATAAATAAACTAAAACTAATTAATATAAAATATAAACCCTAATTAGGGTTTAATAATAATAATAATTAATAATACCCGTAATTAATGTTGTACCAAGATCAGATATGGCGTGTCAGGTTATCTCATGCGGTTGCATGAGTTTTAGCCTATGGGTCCATGCGGTCGCATGGCCCAAATATTCAGGTCACAAATTGGGCTGCTACAGTGTAGCCCGAATACAATTTTAATTATATTTTTTTTTCTGTTTTTAATTTATTTATATAAAATGAATAAAAACTTAATTTTTTTAAAAACTAAAATAGAAATAGAAAAACTTTATATTTTAAACAAACTCTTAAAAATATATATATTTTGTTTTTCTTTTTATATTTTTGTATTTTTAATATTTAAAACGTATTTTTACAAAAGTAAATTAAAAATCTTTTTTTATATATATAGCGTTTTGCTTCCGGCGTTTCAAGAAGTCCCCTGCAGCGGCGCCAAAAATACTTGATGTGTGCAGAGGTCTAATTGTAAATCTTTATATTAAATTAATGAACTATCATTCAATTAAACAAATATAAAGCCCATTAATAGCCCATAGTCTAATTTCCAGAAGTGTCGGTCTTTTGTCCAAACCCCAATTATGGTACAGAGCCCAATTACCCCGTCTTTAATATTTTAGCCCAACATCATGATTACTTCGATTTAAATAAACATAATAATAATTTAGCTACGAGACATTAATTTAAAAAGGTTGAACATAACTTACAATGATTAATAATAGCGTAGCGTTACACGGACAGAATTTTGACTTACACACTTACAACATTCGCTAACATACCCTTATTATTATTAATCTTAAATTAAAATTAAAACTAAAATTATAATATATATATATATATATCGTGAGAGAGAGATTGAATTAGGTGTATTATATTCGACTGAAACTGCGCCTTTTAAAGCAATGTGGCCAAACTTTTTGCTCCATGCGATCGCATGACATTTGTGCCTTCTGGCCATGCGATCGCATGGCCTGGGAATCCAGCTCAGAATTATTTGTTTGCTAGTTTGCCGACAGTTTTAATATATAATATAATATATATATAATTTTAATAATTAATTATATATTATATTATATTCATGTGCATAGTTGACTTGTAATTTTTAGTCCGTTGCGTCGCGCGTTGAGAGTTGACTCTGGTCCCGGTTTCGGATTTTCGAACGTCCTTTCGTACTATTTAATATCTTGTACTTTGCGTTTCACGGCTCGTACTCTTGTAATTTTTAGACGTTTCTCATCAATAATTTGAACCTCGTGATTTGTACTTTGTACTTTTTAGCTTTTTGGTCGTTTGCGTCTTCAAATCGTCGAATCTGTCTTTTGTCTTCACCTTTTAATATTTAAACGAATATCTCTTGTAAATAGAACAATTGCAACTAAAAGCTTGTCTTTCTTGAGGGATAATGCTATGAAATATATGTTCATTTTTAGCATTATCAAATATTCTCACACTTGAGCGTTGCTTGTCCTCAAGCAATATAGTCTTGAAATAAAAATACTATAATCACTTCTTTATTCTTCACACTTTGTACATCAGTGATTTCTATACCGCGGTATAAACAATGATAGTAACGTTGTGGTTTACAGTCCCACATGACTATGAAAATTTAGATCCTTAAGGAAATTGGATCTTTATGAAAACATTTGATCTTTCAAAAATAAAATCTAGCTTTTACCCTAGATAAGTTTTTCAGAATAACCCTTCACCGGTGTTTGCAAAATGTTTTTGTGGGTTTTAGATTTTAAAATTTTAGCTCAAAACTTATGGTTTTGTGTCACCCACTTGCTAACCTTGTATTGGGAAAGCAACACGTCCAGTTTACTTGCTCCGTATATTACCTTCCGGTAAACTACCGTCCGGTTGTAAAGGAAAGCGTTGAACAAGCAACTGTTAAGGCAATGTCCCGTGACATGCTTTTGATTATGGTCTATAACGTGTCGGATGCAATTACTATCCTTTGTAGGAGCAATTGTAAAGATCACCCTATAGTTTTTCAGTCTGGTACAAGGTCCTGTCTTTGACCATGCTATGCAACCACCGTTCTTACGGTTGACACCCGATTTGGTTCAGGTGACCTAATGAATTCCAGGTGAATTCCTAGGATTTTACGTTCAATGGTAATGAACGCATTAAAAATGGGTTTTTAGAAAACAAATCGGTTTGTAATTTGATCAAAATATTTTCTCGTTCAAGCTCGAGTTTAGATATCATCGAATTCCATGAGTTTGTAATTCTCAATCTTTAAAGTCAATCTCAAGGATTGAGTAATATTAGGCTTAAAAGCTGATTTTTGATCTTTAAGGAGATTATCCTTTCTGGGGATCTGATTCATTAGTCTTATAAGCTAATTTGCACGATGCCCCCCCATTGTACGAGACAGATCCTCTCATGGTTAGGATAAGTCTGACCACTTGGCAACCCTGTTTGATGCTGAGGTCCGTGGATTTCCAGCTGATTTTCGAGAAAACTTTTCAAGGTTTTTCGTAGACTCTACAACTGGTCTGGACGACAACTTTCTGACCTAAATCAAGAAGCGCGTGTCTTTTTCGGAAGACTTTACTTCCTTTTAATGATGGAATTGATTCATCGTGTAGATCCATCTTTCTTTCAAATATATTATAAGAAATTGGGTAAAACTGATAAAATTGTCCAAAACAAAAGTACCTTCAATTATTTGTACAAAAATATGTGATATATGTTCTAAATAATTTGGTAAATATTTCCCACACTTGGCTTTTATTTTCCTTTCTTTGCCTTTTTATTTTCCTCTATTCCATTTTAAATGAATTCTAACATTTTGGGTTGTTTCTCAATTTATGTCCTTTCCGAGGTAACAATAATTTCGGTGTTAACACCTAGTTTTATCGTTCATGAATATGTATAAACATGATTTTGAATGCATTTATTTGAAAATTTTGAAAATTTTTACTAGAATTGGGTAGTCAGTATATAAGACTAGGGCTGTTCTTTATTATCAGATAGCACTAGATTTTAATACAACTACTGCGTTACTAGTATTTTTAATGGTAACCAAGTGTATAAGTCAAAAATTTTAAAAATCCGAAAGAATTTAACCCCTTCTCACACTTAAGATCTTGCAATGCCCTCATTTGCAAGAAATCAGTAACAATTTAAATTATTGACGGTGATTAGCGTAGAAAAATGATTAAATTTTACCAAAGTTTCCAAACATATTGGCATTTGTTTGTTGAATGATAAATGGTGCACTTCATTTGTTCATTCCGTTTGTTGTTACATCACATTTATTTTTCGTTTTGTCTTCAAAATTAGTAGCTTTTGCTGAACTTAATGCCAGTCTTTGAAAATTTGCTGTTTTATCCTGTTGTGTACAATTGACAATATACATACATACAAATAATAACATGCATGGTAATTTGAAATGGGACTTAACATCCCACTTTCAAATCAAATATGAAATATTAGCACAACATAATAAAAATGTTAAAACTTACATAAAAGTATCACAATATTATATGTTTTAAACATAAGTAAATAAAAATAATAAAAGATAAAAATCACCAACGGGAACTATATCAATCTAGATAGGGGTTCCAGTTCATGTCATCGGACGGGTTCCACGGTTGGTTATAGGTGTACTGATAGGCCTGATTGGGGTCGTAGAGAGTAAATGGTGGTCGTATATCGGGCTGGTGTGGAGGATAGTAAGCAGGTCGGGTCGGTACATTGTTATTTGGTACCTGAGGTGATAGCTGGCTCATGATCTGATGCTGATGATAGTGCCATCTATCATGCTGTCGTTGCCTGAAATGTTCGTACACATTCTCGGCGTGCCACTGCTCGAACTGACTATGTCTAGCCTTGTTTGTCATTTCTACCTCATCTATACACTGGTAAACGTCAGTCATAGCCTCCCTAATGACATCCCTAATGTCATCCAGTTCCTTCATTTCCCCATCTGAACCTCTCTCTACTTGTGGATGACGACCATCATATGGTACTGCCTGATTGCGTCTGCTCTTTAATACCTTTGCACCCTAATAGACATTCAATCCTAAAGTGTCAACCTGTTCCCTACACACCATCAGTGAACCCCCTTGATCCCTATCTACACCCAAATACTCTCCAATGAGAGTAACAAAAATACCTCATCCTATTATTTCCCCGTCTTGTATTCCTGCTACCATTTTGGACAGATAAAAACCAACACAGTAGGGGATATTAACAAAGCTTCTAGTGTTTCGAATACACTTAAGGTAAAATAAGTCGTGTAAGGTCATCTTCTCCTTGTTTTTACCTCTTTGTGTAATCGAATTAGCTAAAAATCTATGTATAATACGTAGCTCTGCTTTGTTAATATCTAAATAGGAGTGTCTTCCTCCCAGCATAAAAATATTATAATTTGACATACGCCTTCAGACGGCGTCCGCGTCAAAATTCCTATCTACCCTTTCACCATGATAAATCAAATTTGTACAATCAGGTAGTAGTAATTCACCAGGAGTGTAAATCTGTAAAGCCATGGCCATGTCCAGCATGGACATCCTATACATCCTACGGCCAAGTAAAAATCTAAGAAAATTCCTATCGTCTAACCTAACTACATCCGCATTTAGGGAAATAGTACTCATAAGCTCAACACATCACTCTTTATATACAGGCCTACGAATGGTGAATAAACGTTCCCAATCGGGAAAAGAAGAGCTGCCATACCTTTGGATCAGATGCTGTCTAACTGAGTTAACTAGTTGGACCCTTTCCAAAGGCTCTCAATCGATTACCCTCGGCACTTCTACATTTTTCGTTAGCAGTTTAAATTTGTTACTTTGGTATGTCGGGTAATCTATCCAACTTCGATCAAATCTCAAATTAGGATGCAACTGTTCTTCATGAATCGTTGGGTGTTCTATTATTGGATGAATCGGAAATTGTACGTAGGCATTAACATATTCTTGTTGCGGATCATAGTATGGTACGTGTTGATCAGGTTGTTGTTGTTCCTGTTGTTGCTCCAGTTCGTGATATTGCATATCTGGCTTTGGTTCTGGAGCAGGTTGCCTAGATGATGATGATGCACCATCAGTATCGGTATATCTCTGCAAAACACATTAAACACAAAATTTGTGCATCCAAATATGCATTAGTGTTAGCAAAATAACAACTTGAAACAATTACAATAACATGTTCAATCAAAATTCAACTTATACACATTTTCACAATTTTAACAATTCTACACTTTTTCAAATAAGCATATATGAAAATGTTTACAAATTTCATAAGCATTCTACTCAAATAACATGTCAAAATAATCATTACTAGTATTTAAACAAGTTTCAAATGGCATTTACATTAATTTAATCAAGTTCATGAATTTTAGACCTAAAAAGTCTACTTTAATTCTCAAAAATCATATTTAGGATCAAAGTTTGGATCATTTAGCTACCTAAACATGTTACACTACTTAATTTAGCAATAATTCATGACAAAAATCGGCCATAACCTGTTTATATCAAAAAGCCCCAAATTGCTCAAGAACACAAACCCTAGATTTCTAAAAATTTTGAAGTTTTTGGCTTCAAATCATGTTAAATAGCATCAATCTAGGTTATACATGCATAATATACTAACAATTTAACTCTAATTACACTAAAAATCAACAAAACTAAATTAGATAAAAATTAGCTCAAGAACACTAAAACTGAAAATTTAAAGAGTTTAGGGGTGAAATCTTTACCTTTCTTGAAAAACTTCTTAACAAATTCATGATTAGAGCAAGAAATTTGATGAATTATGGTGAAAAATGGCGAATTTTTGAGAGTGTTTAGGAGTATTTTCGGGTATGTGTGTGTTTTGTGTTGAGACAGAACAGCGAGCTGCTCTTTTGTTCCCGACCAAATTTTAGCCTCCATGCGACCGCATGGATTTGAAGAGGAAACCTCATGCGATCGCATGGGGTCTGATATTTTATTTTTATTTTTATTTTTATTTTTTTAAATAAAAACCTTTAACTAATAAAAACATAAATTAATAAATTTTAAAAATTTTGTTTCTTTTTAGGATGAGGGCGTTTCGGATCGTTATCCTAGTCCTTCTCTCGGCAAAATTTTAAAATTTGTCACTTTTTAAGCATTGTTTTAAAAGTAAAGATTTTTGGGTTTTTTAATGTTTTTGGCATACTTTAATTCAATAAGATTAAAAATAATGATAATAAAATTTCTCGTCCAGCCCTGGGGTAAAGCAATTTCGGTTCAACGACCTAGTCTTCAACTCACGACGAATTTTAAAAATCATATTTTTAACTTAGTGAAATAAAGTAATTTTTTGTTTTTAAATTCACACCAAACTTAAATTTAAAATGCATAAAATTAAAAATTCATATAAATATTATTAATATTTTTATACATTAATTTTACAAACTTATATTGAAAATATTAATTTTTTAAAATATTTAAAAACTTAAATATTTTGATTTAAAAAGATTTACAATATTAATTTAATATTTATATATTAATTTTAAAAACAAGGTAAAAATTAAAATTAAAAATCTTTTTGGTCTTTTATCCCACTTTAATCAATCAAATATTATCAAAAATATACGCCCCTCTTTTCGGTAAAGCAATTTCGGTTCCATAACCTAGTTTTACTCCTGACGAATTTTTGAAATATTTTGGGTTGGTTGATTAAAGATATTTATACCTTAAGAATAAACGATAAATTTCGCAGTGATGTAATAAATTTTTGTATGATATCAATAATTTCGGTTACGCATACCTAATTTTATTGAATATTAATTTAATACTTTATAGCGAACGATTCAGCGTTTATTATCAAAAGGTTAAAAGCAATAAATAAAAAAATAAAAATTGTACATACTTACCTGTGAGATAGAATTCTCAGAGATCTGCTTTAGCCGACTCATAGGAGAGTCATGTGATTTGGTTTTCCATAGCTACGTAGGCGTAACCTCGATTCTTCAATATCTTTCCTTCTAAACATATGAACGGTCCTTCTCTGCATAGAGTAACAAATTCGGTATTTGAATATGTTTGATTGTTTGAACATTTACCTTCGTGTGACCATTTTCCGCATTTATGACATCTTTCAAGGTGTCGTGCTCTTCTTTTTGTTGCGGATTTTGATTTTCCTTTACCAAAATGTATCTTATGATGATCTTTTCTGAGTTCTTTCCTTAATTCATCACATCTGCCTCTTATTACTGACACTAGGTCACTTGGGAGTGTGTCATTATTATGTTTAGTAATCAAAGCGTGTAGCATTAGACCATGGTTCAAATCAAAGGAATTCTTCATCTCGTAAAACCTAAAAAAAATAAAAATTCAGAATGAAGGGAGAAGACTAGTTCTTTAGGGTCTGCTAGGGAAAGACCATTCGGATTCCATTCTCGAGAACTACACGAAAACAGAATATCTAACTCGAACAGAAATATATATTACCCTAAAAAGATTCGAACCTTCCCACACTTAGTTAGCTGTGGTGTCGAAATTGTGATTAACTTCATCTTCAACTTCCATTGGATTATCTATGTAATGTTTAACTCTGTGACCATTAACCTTAAATTCAACCCCATTTGAATTTATTAGTTCTATTGTTCCATATGGGAAAACTCTTTTGACTATGAATGGTCCAGACCATCTTGATTTCAATTTTCCAGGAAATAGCTTGAATGTTGAATTAAAAAGAAGAACTCTGTCTCCTTCTTTAAATTCTTTTGAACTTCTGATTCTTTTATCATGCCATTTTTTCGTTCTTTCCTTATAGATTAACAAATTTTCGTATGCTCCATGTCTTAATTCTTATAATTCGTTTAGTTGGCTTAACCGTAGACGTCCGGCTTCACGTAAATCAAGATTACATGTCTTCAAAGCCCAAAATGCTTTGTGTTCAATTTCTACTGGAAGATGACATGCTTTTTCGTAAACGAGTTTAAAAGGTGTGGTTCCAATTGGAGTTTTGTAGGCTGTTCTAAAAGCCCAGAGTGCATCCTCCAATTTTATGGATCATTCCTTCGGATTTGATCCTACAGTTTTCTCTAGAATACGTTTTAAAGCTCGGTTGGTATTTTTAACTTGTCCACTTGTTTGTGGATGATAAGCTGTTGAGATTTTATGAGTTACTCCATATCTTTTGAGAACTTTCTCAAGTTGATTATTACAAAAATGAGTACCCTGATCACTTATTAAAGCTTTCGGTGTTCCAAACCTAGCAAAAAGACGTTTTAAAAAGTTGACTATAACTCGTGCATCGTTAGTTGGGAGAGCGTGTGCTTCTGCCCATTTAGATACATAATCAATGGCAACGAGAATATAGAGATTATTATGAGATTTTGGAAATGGATCCATAAAGTCAATACCCCAAACGTCAAATACTTCACATACTTGAATGATATTCTCTGGCATTTCATCACGTTGACTTATTTTTCTGGCCCTTTGACAAGCATCGCAGGATTTACAAAGAAGGTGTGCGCCTTTGAAAATTGTAGTCCAATAGAATCCAGCATCGTAAACTTTTCTTGCTGTGAGTTGAGGCCCATAATGCCCTCCTGTTGGTCATGTGTGACAATGGTTTAAGATTTGACTGGCTTCATCCCTGAATACACATCGGCGTATTATTCCATCGAGACAAATTTTAAACAAATGTGGATCTTTCCAGAAATAGTGCTTTATATCACTAAATAATTTCTTTCATTTTTGGTACACCAACCCTTTTTCAAGGAATCCACATACTAAGTAGTTTGCATAGTCTGCAAACCATGGAATTTCATTATAATCTATCTTCAATAGATATTCATCAGGAAAGTTATCTTGTATAGCTGATTCATTTAGAACTTTTAATTCAGGATTTTCAAGACGAGAAAGATGATCAGCGGCGAGATTTTCTGCTCCCTTTTTGTCTCGGATCTCAATATCGAACTCTTGTAGGAGTAAGATCCAACGGATTAATCTTGGTTTGGCATCTTGTTTGGAAAATAGGTATCTAAGAGCAGAATGGTCAGTATAGACCACCGTTTTAGCTAGAACGAGATATGAACGAAATTTGTCAAAAGCAAAGACAATAGCAAGGAGTTCTTTTTCAGTAGTTGTGTAATTCGTTGGTGCTCCTTGTAACGTCTTACTAGCGTAATAAATAGGTTGAAATCGTTTCTCAATCCTTTGTCCTAAAACGGCTCCCATTGCAAAATCACTTGCATCGTACATGAGTTCAAATGGTAGATTCCAATTTGGAGTTATCATGATCGGAGCATTAGTGAGTTTTTCTTTAAGAATATTAAACGATTTGATGCATTCATCTGAAAAGATGAATGGAGCATCCTTTTCTAGGAGTTTATTCATAGGAGTGGCAATTTTAGAAAAATATTTTATGAAATGTCGGTAAAAACCGGCATGCCCTAGAAACTCCTAACTCCTCTAACATTGGTGGAATGTGGAAGTTTAGCAATTACATCTACTTTAGCTCTATCCACTTCAATTCCTTCATTTGAAATTTTATGACCAAGAACGATGCCTTCTTTAACCATGAAATGGCATTTCTCCCAATTAAGTACTAGATTTGATTGTTCACATCTAATAAGCATTCGTTCAAGATTAACTAGACAAGATTCAAATGTATCACCGAAGGCTGAAAAGTCATCCATGAAAATTTCCATGCATTCTTCTATCATGTCGTGAAAAATCGCCATCATGCACCTTTGAAAGGTTGTAGGGGCATTGCAAAGTCCAAATGGCATGCGTTTGTAAGCAAAAGTACCATAAGGGCACGTGAAAGTGGTTTTCTCTTGGTCCTCGGGTGCTATTAGAATTTGAAAATATCCGGAGAAATCATCAAGAAAACAATAGTAACTATTTCCGGCTAACCTTTCCAACATTTGATCAATGAATGGTACGCGAAAGTGATCTTTTCTGGTGGCGTCATTTAATTTTCTATAATCAATACAAACACGCTATCCTGTTACAGTCCTAGTATGAATAAGCTCATTTTTTTTATTTGTAATGACAGTCATGCCACCCTTCTTTGGTACACATTGAACTGGGCTTACCCATGGACTATCAGAGATTGGATAAATTAAACCTGCATCTAGCAGTTTAATAATTTCTTTCTTAACAACATCTTACATATTAGGATTTAGTCTTCGTTGGCATTGCACATACGTTTTATGACCTTCTTCCATAAGGATTTTATATGTGCAATACGAAGGACTTATACCTTTAATACAATGAATCTTCCATGCAATAGCTGGTTTATGAGCTTTTAGCACAGAAATGAGTTGAGATTTTTCATTTTCCGTAAGAGAAAATTATATTATTACAGGTAATTCAGATTCACCATGTAAATAAGCATATTCCAAATGGGTTGGAAGTGGCTTTAACTCTAATGTCGGTGGTTCTTCTATTGATGATTTATATCAATATCTGTCTTCTTCTTTTAGCATTTGAATTTCTTCTGTTGTTGGTTCATATTTATTAGCCATGAGTGTGGCTAATAATTCAGATTCATCAATAGGTTCAGTTTCTTCTCCTAAAGAACATTCTCCTGTTCCTTGTAATTTTGGAAATTCTTCTAACAATTCTGCATGTGAATCTATAGTTTGAATATAATAACATGTATCATCTGCAGATTGCGGTTGTTGCATGGCTCTATCCACAGAAAAGGTAACACTCTCATCCTCTATACTTAGGGTTAGTTTCTTACCAAACACGTCTATTATTGCTTTAGCCGTGTTTAAGAATGGTCTTCCTAATATGAGAGGAACTCGAGAATCTTCTTCCATGTCCAGAATAACAAAATCTACTAGAAATACTAAAGTACCAACTTTAACTAGCATGTTTTCCATTATCCCTCTAGGATATTTTACTGATCGATCGGCTAGTTGTATGCTTATTCGTGTTGGTTTCAATTCTCCAAGGTCTAGTTTAGCGTATAGTGAATACGACATTAAATTTATACTAGCACCTAAATCTGCCAATGCTTCTATTGAACTAAGACCACCCAGAAAACATGGAATTGTGAAACTTCCTGGATCTGATAATTTTTCTGGTATCTTATTCAACAGCACTGCAGAACAATTAGCATTCATAGTAACAGCCGATAGTTCTTCCATTTTCTTTCTATTTGTGATTAGATCTTTCAAGAATTTAGCATATCTTGGCATTCCTGAAATTACATCAATGAAAGAAAGATTTACATTTATTTGTTTAAACATATCCAAAAATTTGGATCGCTCGACTTCAAGTCTTTCTTTTCTCATTTTACTCGGGTAAGGAAGTGGTGGTTGGTATGGTTTAACATAAGGTTTAGCCTTAACTGTGTTTTCTTCATTAACCTTTTCAACTACCGGTTCTGTTTCCTTATCTTGCTCAGGCCGTGGTGCCTGTGGAGTAGGAATAGTGTCATCAGAAATTTCAGGTATTTCAGGTGGTTTAAGTGTAATACCACTTCTTGTGGTAATGGCTTTAGCTGTTTCATTCCAGGGGTTAGCATTTGTATCACTAGGTAGACTTCCCGATTTTCTTTCACCTATCAACCTTGCTAGGTTACTTACTTCTTGTTCCAGATTTTGAATAGAAGCTTGTTGATTTCTAAATGCTTGAGCATTTTTTTCATTGGTTTGTTTCTGAGATGTGAAAAATTGCGTTTGAGATTCAACTAGCTTCGACATCATATCTTCTAAATTTGGCTTTTTATCATCGGTTTGTGGTGGTTTGTTTTGAAAAATAGGTCTTTGCTGATTGTAAGTATTGTTAGATACTTGTTGATTGCTAGGACCTTGTTGGTTGTTGTATGGAACATTTCGGTTATAATTTTGATTTTGATTGTAGATTGGTCTTGACGGTTGATAATTATTTTGATAATTATTTCCAGGCCTTTGGTTCATGTATGAAACATTCACTCTTTGTTCCATTGTTTGTTCAATACTGAGACAATCTTTTGTCAAATGTGGTCCTCCACACTGCTCACAACTAATTCTTATTGAGTGAATATCTTTAGTCATCCTTTCCATTCGTCTCTCGACAGCATCTATCTTTGCAGAAATGGAATCAAAGTCATGGCTAGAATCGGCTCTAGCTGCTTTAGATGATCTAATGATATCTTTTTCTTGATGCCACTCATGTGAGTGGAAAGCAGTGTTATCAATAATTTTGTAAGCTTCAGTTGCGGTTTTCTTCATAATGGAACCACCAGCTGCTATATCGATGTCTTTTCGTGTAGTGATGTCGCATCCTTGGTAGAATATTTGTACTATTTGATAAGTGTCTAAACCATGTTATGGACATCCTCCTAATAACTTTCCAAATCTTGTCCATGCTTCATATAGAGTTTCATTTGGCTTTTGCGTGAACGTAACAATTTCTCCTTGAAGTCTCACGACTTTAGATGCCGAAAAGAATTGTTTAAGAAATTTTTCAACTAAAACGTCCCATGTATCAATCGCCCCTTCAGGTAACGGTTCTAACCAATCTTTGGCTTCTCCCTTTAAAGTCGAGGGAAATAACATGAGATATATCTGTTCATCCTCCACTTCTCTAATTTTAAATAGAGTACAGATCCTATTAAAGGTACGAAGATGTTCTTTTGGATCTTCCTTCGACGCACCACTAAATTGGCATTGATTAGTTACCATATGTAGAATTTGTCCTTTGATTTCATAATCTGGCGCATTAATGTCTGGTTGAATAATTGCATGACCTTGGCCAGTGCGTTTAGCTCTCATTCGGTCTTCCATACTTAGAGGTTCCAGATTTTCCATGATTGAATTTGTTGAATCTGAATCACTAGAGGATTCTGATTTAATGGTTCCTTCCTCGACAATCTCTGGATGAGTGATTTGTGGTTCAGGAGGAATGATTAGTGGTTCAGGATCTCTGAATTGTCCCTGAATATCCTCCGGATTCTCAATTGTGAGGTCGGGTTCAAAAAATGGATTATCGGAAATTTGAATTGGAGTACTTGGTCGACTAGATGACGATTCTAAAGAAAAATCAACGGCGACAATATTGGCTAGATGTCTTGATCGAGTTACAGGTGGTGAACGTATAAAAGGTGGTGAACGTTTTGCTCGGTGCATTCACTGAATATCCTATTAGTTATAAAAGATAAAAATTATATAAGTTATCAAATTAATAGACTTTTCTGATTTTGCCCACGTTTCGAATAGCCAATAGATGCAGCAGGTAGTCAGGACCCTTTAAATCGGAAGCCCACAACTCGCCACTAACAAATCTAACTATTACTACGAGCCAGAAAATTTTGGATGTCTATCAATTAAACCACTTAAAATAATTTTTCGTCGAAATTTAAAAAAAAAATTTTAGAGAAGAAATAGAAAATTCTATATCCTAAAAACTAGAGCGTCGAGAAATAAGAAAGAAAAAGAGCGCGTCGAAAAACGTCGAAAAATAATAAAAAGAACGTAGCACGTCTAAACATCCAAAACGGCAATAACTTAAAAAGGTACTAAAATCTTAAATACTAAAGCAATAAGCGACGTCGTAAAATTCTAAAGCGCCTAAGTCTTAATCTAAAGAAAAAGCACTTAAGGGATTTAACGGCAAAGCATAAAAATCTAGAAATAAAAATAACTACGGCAAAATACTAAGTTACTAACTAATTACGAACGAAAAATTATAAAATTACGCTTTAACGATTAAAAGATACAAAATTAAAAAAAATAAAACTAAAGTTATAAAAATACAATTTTTATAAAAATATTATTTTTATATTATTAGTTTATAAAAGTATTAATTTATATAATTAATAAAACTAATTAAACTTAAAAATACAAAAAATAAATAAACTAAAACTAATTAATATAAAATATAAACCCTAATTAGGGGTTAATAATAATAATAATTAATAATACCCGTAATTAATGCTGTACCAAGATCAGATATGGCGTGTCAGGTTATCTCATGCGGTCGCATGAGTTTTAGCCTACGGGTCCATGCGGTCGCATGGCCCCAATATTCAGGCCACAAATTGGGCTGCTACAGTGTAGCCTGAATACAATTTTAATTATATTTTTTTTTCTGTTTTTAATTTATTTATATAAAATGAATAAAAACTTAATTTTGTTAAAAACTAAAATAGAAATAAAAAAACTTTATATTTTAAACAAACTCTTAAAAATTTATATATTTTGTTTTTCTTTTTATATTTTTGTATTTTTAATATTTAAAACGTATTTTTACAAAAATAAATTAAAAAGCTTATATATATATATATATATATATATATATATATATATATATATATATATATATATATATATAGCATTTTGCTTCCGGCGTTTTAAGAAGTCCCGGGCAGCGGCGCCAAAAATACTTTATGTGTGCAGAGGTGTATACGAAATAGCTATATTTTTATTGCTAAATACTATTAAATACGATACAATTTTACACAAGTTATTTATTTATTTATAGAGTGGATATACCTAAACCTGCTACAATACTTATAGGCAGTGTACCTAATCGTAAAGTAGTGTAGTTTTTAGTAAGTCCGGTTCATTCCATAGGGATCTAGCCAAGTTTAACGCTATATTTGTAAAACTATATTTGTATATAAATATACATATATATAAGTAGTATTATTATTATAAAAGAGGGTTTTTACCGTTTAATGACTGATTTGTCGATTTTAAAACTTTAGTATCAGTTAAAACCTAATGTAAAATATTAAAAATAAATATAACTTAATTTAAAGCGTAAAGTAATTAACGATAAATGAAATTGCGACAAATAAAAGTGCGATAAAAAATACGATAAATAAAATTGCGATAATTAAAAAAAATACGTTAATTAAAAAGTGCGATAAATAAAATGACAGTAAATAAAAGTGCGATAAAAATATGAAATAAAGGAATTATGCTTATTTAAACTTCCGTAATCATGATATTTGACGTGTTGATTTTAGTTTATTACCATGGGTTAATTGTCCTTTTTCCTGGATTATTCGATATGTCCATCTGGTTTTTGTCCATAACAGTCCATCAGTCATAAATATAAAGTGCGAGTGTCCTCGTCAAATTATCCTTATATCCGAAGTCAAATATTCCAACTAATTGGGGACTTAAACTATAACAAGGTTTTAATACTTTGTTAACAATTACGCCAAGTGTCCTTGTACATAATTCACCCCTGTTTTAATGAGTCTATTGACTATTAATCCATTCCCTTGTCCGGTCAAATGAACGATTATTAGTACTTATAAATATCCCGCCCATCGTGTTCGATCGAGTGTATATGGTTATTTATAGGTACATCCAATTGTAAATCTTTATAATAAATTAATAAACTATCATTCAATTAAATAAATATAAAGCACATTAATAGCTCATAGTCTAATTTCCACAAGTGTCAGTCTTTTGTCCAAACCCCAATTATGGTACAAAGTCCAATTACCCCGTCTTTAATATTTTAGCCCAACATCATGATTACTTCGATTTAAATAAGCATAATAATAACTTAGCTACGAGACATTAATTTAAAAAGGTTGAACATAACTTACAATGATTAATAATAGCGTAGCGTTACACGGACAGAATTTCGACTTACACACTTACAACATTCGCTAACATACCCTTATTATTATTAATCTTAAATTAAAATTAAAATTAAAATTATAATATATATATATATATATATATATATATATATATATATATATATATATATATATATATATATATATATATATATATATATATATATATATATATATATATATATATCGTAAGAGATAGAGAGAGAGATTGAATTAGGTGTATCATATTCGACTCAAACTGCGCCTTTTTAGCAATGTAGCCAAACTTTTTACTCCATGCGATCGCATGGCATTTGTGCCTTCTGGCCATGCGATCGCATGGCCTGGGAATCCAGCTCAGAATTATTTGTTTGCTTGTTTGCCAACGGTTTTAATATATAATATAATATATATATATATATAATTTTAAGAATTAATTATATATTATATTATATTCATGTGCATAGTTGACTTGTAATTTTTAGTCCGTTGCGTCACGCGTTGAGAGTTGACTCTGGTCCCGGTTTCGGATTTTCGAACGTCCTTTCGTACTATTTAATATCTTGTACTTTGCGTTTCGCGGCTCGTACTCTTGTAATTTTTAGACGTTCTCATCAATAATTTGAACCTCGTGATTTGTACTTTGTACTTTTTAGATTTTTGGTCGTTTGCGTCTTCAAATCGTCGAATCTGTCTTTTGTCCTCACCTTTTAATACTTAAACGAATATCACTTGTAAATAGAATAATTGCAACTAAAAGCTTGTTTTTCTTGAGGGATAATGCTATGAAATATATGTTCGTTTTTAGCATTATCAATTAGCAAAGTTTGTTACAACCATGAAAGGGACATGTGCCACGTCACCATTCCCTCATAACACCTATAAATACACGAACAAGATCATTCATTCGCTAACACTGGATGCATTAATGTTACTTTGCCCAAATCAATTACAGTAACATCTCTCCAGCTGATAACACGATTCCGATAAAGATTTCGGTCATTATCGGAGTTAATCTTCACTCTAAGATATTAACTTATTCGATTTCGATCAAATAAGGTTAATCCCGTCGATTGTTTTACGCCCTTGAAACCCATATTTCAAATCAGGGTTCGCACAATTATTGAATTTAAAACATTCGATCTACTCTTTTCTACAAACTAAGTACTCAAATCCGAAATCCAATTAACCATTATGATTTTGGTTTGATCACGTGGTAATCATAAATTGTTGGGTTTTAAGAACCAATGCTTCCAATCAAACTGCATCTTTTCAAGCGTGAAGTTATCCAAAGGAAACCTTTTACTTGAATTTCGTTTACCGCCATAAGTCATTTAAGCAATATATATTTCTATATAGGGTAACACTCTCATATATATATATATATATATATATATATATATATATATATATATATATATATATATATATATATATATATATATATATATATATATATATATATATATATATATATAAGCAAACGTTTGTTGTAATTACAAACCAAGAAAAAAAGTAATTAATTTGGTCACTAGTTAAATTTGATTAAAATTGCATGCTATATTTCTAAACATGCATTAATTTAGGGTTGTGTTGGTTTACTTAAAAAGAACATTATGTATGCATCAAGTCCATATAGTCTTACCTACATATATTCATTTATGTACTCTCTCTGTTCCAAATCTTCTCTCTGTTCTAAATCTGTTTTCTCAACAAAAAAAACATAGTTTAAGAAAAAAAAAATTGTTAAATTTACAATTTTGTTAATTTTTGAGTCTTACCCTTTAATTTTTGTTTATTTTTTAGTCCTACATGAATGAAGTAGAGACATAAAAGATTTTTATTACATTATTTTTAATTTTTTTTGAAAGTTAACAATTAATTTAAAATATTTCAAAATAAAACAGTGAAATATAGATTTGGGAAGGGGGAGTAATAAATATATGTCATATGAGGTTGTACTATCTATAGACTTGTATAAATATATGTAATATAATAATATGTTTAGGCTTGTATAATACAAAAATATTTCATTTGAAGTATTTAAATTTTTATTTCATAGGTTAGTTATATCAACAAAAAATTACCCCATCCGTCCTAGGTTTCAGACAATAAATACACAGTTTAAGAAAAAGCATATGACACATGTATTTTTCAGTTCACTTTCCAATTTTACCTCTTACTTTGTACCTATCTTTTTGTCTTACATTTATAAAGTATGGCTATAAAACAAAATTTATCATATTGAGACTACTCTCAACCATCACACTACTTTTTCAACTACACTGTGCCACATCAACGCCACCTCAGCAGCTTTTTCCAACCACATTCCTAATCACATTCACTAACAACCATCACACCAATCACATTGACCCCACATCAATATTTTATTTTATAATTAATTTCTTATTTCTTTATCAATAATATTATTAATATTATAAATTAATTTTTTTAAATTCAAATATAACGACTATATAGCCGACTGTTATATTTTTAAATTTTTTTTCAAAAAAAAAACGCTAGTTTTTTTCTTCTATAAATACACCCACTAATTCAAATCCTTTCACGCACTTCACTTCTCAACTCAAAATCAAAACACTTCAAACCAGTCAAACCGAAAACAATTCCCCATCGGCTAGAACAACGGCAATATTCCATTTTCATTCGATTTTTTATTTTTATTTTTACTTTTGCCCGTGTTACAACATGTCAAAGAATGGCATATTGGAGGACGGCCCTTCAACAGCGACCCCCACCACTGTCACTAGCAGTGGCGCCGTTCAAAAGGCGGTTAGATGAAGCTCAACCACGGTGATGGTTGCTAGTAGTCTGATAGGTTTTACGTGTTTCGTATGTCAGAAGTGCGTTTAATGATTTGATAATAACTAATCAATACCTTGAGTAGTAGCAATCGATTCATTTTAGTTTAATTATCCACCGATAAAAAAATAGTTTAAAACAATATTAATATGCTTTAGAATGATAATATTGCATCTTATATTTTATCAATATTTTTTGCTTCACTTGTGTTAGGGGTGTTATCGGTTTGGTTTTCGGTTTGTTCGGTTTATTCGGTTCGGTGTATTCGGTGTTGAATTTTTTTGGTCAAAACCGAAAACCGAGCCGAAAACCGAATTCAAAGTTAAACCGAACCGAACCGAAAACCGAATTCGAATTCGAATTCGTTTCAGTTTTCGGTTAAAACTAAATATTATGAAAAAATGAGAACGATGGTAGTTTAATTGTGGCGTTATTGATGTCTTAGTTATTTATATCCTAAAACAATGACTTACTATTAGATTATAAAGAATTCGATGATTTATTAATATTTACAGCTTAATTATGACGTTTACTGCTTCTGTTATTAAGAAGAAGAACATAATATTTTTAGTAACATAATTATAATGTGAGCTACCAAATCGACATATGGGCAAGAACATATTTTATTGATTGATCCCAAATTATAATTAATGACATTAAAACATAAATATACAAATTAAATATTTAAAAATTTTAAACTTCGGTTATGAATTCGGTTTTCGGTTAAACCAAACTCAGAATTTTAAAAACCAAACCGAAAACCGAATTTAAATTCGGTTTCGGTTTGACTTGATCCGAAAACCGTTTTCCAAATTCGGTTTGGTTTTTTTATGGTTTGGTTTTCGGGTTGCACGGTTTCAAACCAAATATTGACGACCCCTAACTTGTGTACACGAGTATAAACTAGTTTTAATAAATCTATTCTTAAAATTTATTAGAAATAAACAAAAACAATTAACTTGAAACACTTAAAAATACTAGATAAAAAATTGAACATTGAAAGATTACTACGTGTGTATATATATATATATATATGGGTTAAAGCCAAAAATAAGCTACAAACTTACACAAATGTACCGATGTCGCCCACAAATGTAACAACCCAACCCGTATTAAACCGGCCCATAAAATTTTTTCTTTTTAATATAAGTTAAATAACACTTTATGTCCAATTACACAATTTCCAAAACGTACTTATTACCAAAGTAAGTTCAACGAACTTGAAAACATACAATAATAATTAAAACTCCTTAATGCAATAATACGTTGATTAAATCATAAACCGGTTATAATCATTTTTGTGATGCCCCGTACAAAACCATCGTGTACGAATCATCAACAACATGATCATTACAAGGTTAAGTACTATATGCTGTAATAAAAGAAGTTGCATTCACGATAAAAAGATGACGTCATAACCGACGTCAATTGTTTTACACCAACAGTATGCTTCTACGAATAGCAAGCATGAATAAATGTATGTGACCCATAGGTCATTACAAAATATAGCTTCAAATGTATTAAAGTTTGAATGCAAGATAAACAGTTCATGCGGTGATGACTCTAGAGCAGCGGGTGTCTACAGAAAGACTAGCACGACAGCGGAAGCAAATAACCTTAAGCGCTTGAGAAAAACATACTTAAAAACATCAACACAAAGGTTGGTGAGCTATAGTTTAAGTATAACAGTATGTACGGTAGGCCACGAGATTTCAGTGCTACAAAGAGCGTTTCAAAACAGTATGATAAAGTATATGTTAACCGTGGGCACTTGGTAACTAACTTAACGTTTATACCCCCTGAAAGTACACTTGGCAAGTGCGTATGTTTACGAAGTATTAAACACTCATTAAATGCTAGCGCTACTAGCCCGAGTGGGGATGTCAAACCCTATGGATCCATATCTAAGATTCGCGTTCACCGGTTCAAAAACCAATGACTAAATGTTACCGAGCTAAAGGGAATGTTTCTGCCGTTATATAACCCACACATATATAAGTTTAAGTACTCGTTCCTAGTATGTAAAACATAAAATCCGCATATATTCTCAGTTCCCAAAATAAGTTAAAGTAAAAAGGGAATGCTATAACTCACAATGATAAAGTAGCGGTAAAGTATGACTCGAAAAGTAAGCAAGTAATGAAGGTTGTCCAAACGGGTCCTCAAACTAAGTCAAATAGTACTAAGTCAGTAAATCGTCCGAAAAGGTTTAAAAGTATGTAAATAAAGTCTTAACGGTCATCATCATTCATCTTTATACAAAAGGTGTAAAGTAAGTTTCGTTCATGAAAGGAGTTTAAAACAAAGGCTGAGTTCGGTCAGTCACCACGGCCTCTACACCTACTAAAATAAGGTGAGACCAGTGGCCATGGCTCCGTATATGAGTCCTTTAGTTGTGGTAAAAATTACAGAAGCAAACTTGTCTTCCTTTGACCGTGGCGACGGTCTAAGTGCGAGTAGGTCAGAATTTTCAGCTCAACGTTAAATGGACATAGTGACGATCGGAGGGCCATAAATCCTAAACCGTAACTCGGATTAAGACGAGTCCTATATGAAAAGTTATCTACTCGAATAGAGCTATCTTAAAATCATAATTACAGTATCCCAGGTCGTACGTGTCAGACACAGTAACAGTAAAACTGTAGGGTCAGTAGGTTCCGGTGGTTCTTGGTGCTCGATGCTTATCATGGTTCTCATCCTTGATGCATATAGCTTCAAGTGTACAACTCGTTGATGTGTTTGAATCATTTTCACCAAAGTTTGACCATCATAACCCAAGTGTAAGTCTAAGACATGAAGCACAACTCACTTAAGTGTTGCAAGTGTTTTGATGAACCAAAGTTACATCAAAGTCTTAGATCTAACACATACATGAACTTTAAAACTAATAATAAGTTACAAACTTGAAAGTGAACCTATGAAATCAAGATCTTAAGTTGTAGAACATAGTTCTTAGTTTGATCTTGAAGATCCAAGACTCAAAAGTCTAGATCTAACATAAGTGTACAAAGTTGTAATTAAAGAAAGCTTACTTACATGTTCTTGAACCTTTAAAGTTAACTTTTAGTTCAAGATAGTATGAGATCAAGACTAACTTGTAATACTTGACCATTTACAACCAACAAACATGAAATTAAAGTGCAAGTAAATGATGTAAATAAGCTAAGTAAACAAGTTAATAAGTTCATGGGTTGCATACTTTAAAGATTAAAGCCTAAGTTTGATCTTTAAGAAAGTAAACTTTTAAGTTTACCAACATGATTCACAAGTATGATTCCACAACACATGAACTTAAATCTTTTGACATATTATATGTAGAACATAACTAAAAAGTTAGTTCTTGTATGTTCTTGCTAGTACAAGATAAAAAGAAGAATTCAAACTAGAAAGATTGATTCTTGTTAACTAGTAAGTAATCATCAACAAGTATGTAAACAACAAGTAATTAACTACAACAACAACAACAAGTGATGATGATGATTAAGGGTGCTATGGTATTCGGTTTTAGCCAAAAGAAAAGGGGAGAAAAAGATGTTCTTGGTACTTACAAGTAAAGGAAAGATAAGAGAAAAATATGAGAGGAAAGTAAGATGTAAGTTTGAAATGAAGTGTGTGTGTGAGATTACAAGTAAGTGAAGTAGTAAAAAAAAATAAAACTCCCCTTTACACCCTATAAGGCCGACGGTCAAGCTAGCAAGAGGAAGGGAAAGATCCACAAGTTTATAGCATGTAAATGTCACAAAAGTTAGTTAATAAGTAGGCTTGCAAGGGGATAAGGTGATAACTAGATTCCTACAAGTATTTACTAACTAGTTAAGTTCTAAAGTGGCACTTACATGTTAGGTTGGGCTAGTTAAACCATTTAAGATGTAGGGTTGGCTTATAAGCCCAAAATCATGAGTCCATAACAGTAATAAAAGCCCAAGTTCAATTAATTAACAAATAAATCCAATTAAAGCCCAAGTAATTAACTAATAACCATAGTTAATCAAAATGATTAATAAAACTTAATCATGAATGTAAATAATACTTGAAAATATTATTCGTGTAAGTTTCGGGTGTCACAAAGACGTTTCGGGCAATTAAAGTCAAGTACGGGCAATCATGGCAACATGTAAATGTAATAACATACATTCGTTAAATCACAAGTATTAATAATAACAATTATTAATAAATAATGTTGGAAAATCCAGGGTCGTTACATTACCCACCTGTTAAAGAAAATTTCGTCCCGAAATTTAAGCAGAGGTAGATGGAGGAGTCGGGAAAAGGTGAGGATACTTCCGCATCATTTGATCCTCTCGTTCCCAAGTAAACTCAGGTCCTCGTTTGGCATTCCATTGTACTCGAACAATCAGAATCTTGTTGCGTTTCAAAGTTTTGATCTCACGATCCATAATTTCAACAGGTTCTTCCACAAAGTGGAGTTTGTCGTCAATCGTAAGTTCCTCAAGTGGTATGATAAGTTCAGGTGCAGCCAGACACTTCTTCAAGTTCGACACGTGGAAGGTAGGATGAACTGAGCTCAATTATGCTGGTAGATCCAAACGGTAAGCAACGGGTCCAACACGTTCCAAGATTTCAAAAGGACCAATGTATCGTGGGTTTAACTTTCCACGTTTTCCAAAACGGATTACACCTTTTCAAGGTGCAACCTTCAACATTACACGATCACCAATGTTGAATTCAAAGTTCTTACGTTTAAGATCGGCATAACTCTTTTGACGATCGCGGGCAGTCTTAAGTCTAGCTTGAATCTGAGCAATCTTTTCCGTGGTTTCATGGACTACCTCGGGTCCGGTGATTTGCTTTTCGCCTACTTCGGCCCAACAAATAGGAGATCGGCACTTACAGCCATACAATGCTTCAAAAGGTGCAGCATTAATGCTCGAGTGATAACTGTTGTTGTAAGAAAATTTGGCGAGTGGCAAATGCCTTTCCCAGGCCTTTCCAAAATCAATGACACATGCACACAACATGTCTTCCAATGTCTGAATTGTTCGTTCACTTTGCCAGTCAGTCTGAGGGTGATAAGTAGTACTCATGTCAAGACGAGTTCCCATGGCTTCTTGCAAAGAACGCCAAAATCTAGAAGCAAAACGGGGATCGTGATCTGAGATGATCGATAACGGTACACCATGACGAGATACAACTTCTTTGATGTATAGTTGAGCAAGTCTCTCCATTGTATCTGTCTCCTTCATCGCTAGGAAGTGTGCAGATTTGGTAAGGCGGTCAACAATAACCCAAATAGTATCGTATCCGCCCACCGTCTTTGGTAGCTTAGTAATCAAATCCATTGTGATCCTTTTCCACTTTCATTGTGGGATTTCCTGTTGCTGAAGTAACCCAGAAGGTCTCTGATGCTCGGCTTTAACCTTCGAGCAAGTCAAACACTTACCAACATAAGTCGCAACGTCTTTCTTAAGATTCGGCCACCAATACTCACTACAACAAAAGTCCACTTATAGGACCTTTTTTTCTAGGACCTTTTAAAATTTAGTCCTAAAAGCCACTTAGATAGGACCATACATAATTTAGGTCCCATTATGATGTACGCTTTTAGAGTTGGGTCCTAAAACGCTATTTTGTGGGATACATTATTTTTTTGTGTCCTATTAGCTCATATTTTCATAGGACACTTAGACAGTAGATCCTATTAGAGGAGCTTATAAGACATTTATTTGTTAGGGTCTCATTATGTGTTTATGTAATAAGACACTTGATATGAAGGTCATATGAAATAGGCCTTTAGAGGCCATTTTTTTACTAGAGTCTTATTATACTGTAACATATTAGGACACTTTGAATGTCAGTCCTATAAATGTATGTTATTAGGACAAATGATTTTCCGGGATCCTAAATATCATAATAGCTAATATGATATAATATGACATTTAAATTGTCTATCATATAAAGAGACTTTATAAGACATTTAAATGTGTTTGTCTCATTATAGTTGATATAATAGGACACTTAAATTCTTTAAGAGGACCGATTACTTACCTGTGTCATAATTATCATATGATGTCATAGGACACTTTAAATGTGACTCATTAAATGAGACTTTATAGGACATTTAACAGTTTGGTGTCACATTACGTGTTACTTTATAGGACACCTTATTTAAAAGTCATATTAAATATACTATCATAGGACATTTATTTTGTCCAAGTCGTATTATATATTTAGCTAATAGGACATGTAATACTTATGTCGTTTCATTGATAATTTCTAGGACACTTCTAGTGTTTGGAGTCTTAATTATCAAGTCATTACATAGCACACTTTTGTGTGACCCATTAAATGGGACTTTATAATACATTTAAAGGTTTGGTGTCATATTACGTGTTACTTTATAGGACACTTTATATAAAAGTCATATTAAATATACCATCATAGGACATTTATTTGTCATAGTCGTATTATAACTAATTAGCTAATAGGACATGTAATACTTATGTCGTATCATTGTTAATTTTTAGGACACTTTTAATTTTTGAGGTCTTAATTATCATACGATGGTATAGGACACTTTAAGTGTGACTCATTAATGAGACTTTATAAGACATTTAACAGTTTGTTGTCACATTACTTGTTAATTTATAGGACACCTTATATGAAAGTCATATTAAATATACTATCATAGAACATTTATTTGATTTAGTCGTATTATAACTAATTAGCTAATAGTACATGTAATACTTATGTCTTATCATTGTAAATTTTTATGACACATTTAGTTTTTAGGGTCTTAATTATCATGTCATTACATAGGACACTTTTTTGTGACCCAATAAACGGAACTTTATAAGACAATTAACTGTTTGGTGTCATATTACGTGTTAAATTATAGGACGGCTTATACAAAAGTCATATTAAATATACAATTATAGGACATTTATTTGTCCTAGTCGTATCATATCCTAAGCTAATATGACATGATATAATTATGTCGTATCATAGTAGATTTTTTGGACATTTTGAATCTTTAATATGACGCAGGAGGTTTTGATGCCTTAATTATCATGTGTTGATTTGAACAAATGGCTAGTGATCAAATGCATATGTAACAATGATGGATGTGCCCATTGTATCAAGTGTTGATTTGAAGTAAAAACGATATGGTCGTAGCCATCGTTCAACAATCGAATATATCAACATGGAAACAAATGCATAGTAAAGCAGTTTTAGGTTTACAAGTTATACAAAAATATAGGAAACCTAAAATAAATTAAATAGAAATGGGCTTCTGTGGTTAAAGCATTACAAAATATCCAAAACCGAAAGTCAAATTGAAACAGTACAAATTTCCATCTCCTGTTAAATCACACAAACATCCCACATTTTTACCTTAAACCGCCTTACTAGTTCGTGATGAGTAAAACCTGTGTAATTGTATATAATACACCATTAATTCACCATTTAATCTATATAGGAGGGACAGTTTTGATATCATATTAAAACCTATGCAACTGAAATTTATACAGCTTGTCAGTTGTATAAAACAAGACCCAGATTTCAAGTCAGATTACATCATAATACATCATGTATTATATTGTTCAGATACAAACAAGATCAACAGCATATAGTCCAGAATAGTGATCAAAATATCCAAAACATACTACTTCTAAAGTAATGTACTAGTTAATCAAACATACATGATTATTAAACATAACAAACAAAGTACATAACCCAAAATAAACATAGTTTGATCTACAACAATAGAAAACAAATCTAAATGAAAGGAGTTGATTGCAACCCAGTCTATTACCTGAAGACGACCCACTGTTAGAACTTTAAGTTTCAACAATTTGACGGAAAACGAGCTGCAGATTTTTTTGTGAATCCACGGGGAGATTGACCAGCAGCATGACCAGATGAAGGACCGGGTCCACGAACAGAGGAAGGACCGGGAGCAAAAGAACGACCTAGTTTTTGTAGACAAAAACGTAACGCCTTATTTGTCCAATCTAAATCATTTTCCAAACCACTGAATCGGGGATCTTGGATAGCTTGACTGTTGACATTAGGTATTTCTTTCCCTGCATCACTTTTTTTTAGCACCAGAACAGTTTTTGTTTTCAAATAATTCTAGATTTACTAAATGTGCTTCATCAAAATATGTCGTAGTTGCCAACTCTATCAAAGAAAGTAAATCACTCTCAGTAGTATCCCCTAAACCTAGAGCTAACTGGGTTATATAGGCCCCACCACAAACAGCAGCATTATGTTTCTTCCCCGAGCTCTTATATAAATACCGAGCTAAACACTTAGCCAAATTACACGATGTATTATGAACAATATAATACATATACAGCAAGTCAGATTTTGTAACGTTGTAAGTGCAGGTTGCACGTTGATTTATCGTTTCAGCAATTGCTCGATGCAGTATCTTATAACATGGTTGAGTGATCAATGTGGATGACAGGGATGTTTGGAACTCCCCTGTTCCAAAAGTGGTCCAAAAATCACGTGCTTCAACACCAGACGGCCAACTAGTCATACCAGTAATAAAATCCTAACTATCGACTTCATCAGTGGTATATAACTTCATAGCCATCACAAATTCAGAAAACGAAAGTTCATAATCTTTACCTAGTAGTGAGAACTTCATAGCTGATCTCGAAGTCACACTATCAACGTACTTGTTGAACCGATAAGTACTAAAGAATTCATAAACTAGTTCTTTGTAAACCGGTTGTGTGATGTTGAATAACCTCTTCCAAGCGGGAGTCAACCATTTTTCGAACTGAGTATGTACATTGAGTTTTTAAAGTGTTGGCCAATGTAAGGTACGTGGCCCAATGATGTTATTCTTCCACATAAGCTCCTCTATCGTTGTGGCAGGCTTTATATGAGGTGGCATCAATGAAACCTTTGATGTTTGCTTCTGTTTCTTATGTGTCGAGGTTTTGAGAGAATCTGAAACACATGCTTCATTGGTCCCATTGGTTTTTTGATTTCGTGTTGTTTGTCGTGTTATACGGGTAGCCACAACGTTTACTTTTACCATTCTCATTATTTTTGTCATTTTTTGCAAAGAAGCAATAAAAAAATTAGCACAGCATATATGGTGATTTAAGGTCAGCAAAAAAATAAAGATAAATTACAAATTTAAAAAATTAATCACAAAGAGTTAGAACATATATATGGATTCAGTATTTTACAGAGCCGAGTATTATGATAGTTAATACAGTTTAGAATAATTTAGTCCGATTATGGAACCATATTAGCAGCTTTAAATATATTACCTTTTTAGGAACTTCGGCATCTGTATCATCTTCTTCGGAAAGAGGCGTTAAATATAAATACTCTTCATCTGAATCGGTAGATTCTACTGGTTAATCAACCCGTGCCATACCGAGCATCCGGCTAAGACGTTTCAAGCCTAACTCGTTTAGTTTTTCTGCATTCTCTGCCATCCTCACTCTTCGTTTAGCTTCATAATCAGGCTTCAGTCTCGTGGAGCTGAGATTGGAGTTGTATTTATCTTTTATTCGTATTACCTAGAAATAATTAAGTAACAGTACTCAACAACTATATATACAAAATCTGTTCATATTTTATAAATAAAGTACTAATATTATCTAGTAATTACCGGGTTAGTAAGTTTAGTCGGATTATCATCATCATCAAAGACAGAATCAGAATCAGAATCAGAATTAAAATCATGAAGCATATACTCAGTACTGGTAGTATCCACACCTTTCTTTTTCAATTTATTTGGTTTATCACTCGCTGTCATAATCATCGTGTCTCTATGTTCATAAACAACCAAAGCATTGATGGGTGTTTTGTTTTTTGACGGCATAGTCTTATTGTTGAGCACTTTCTGCACAAAAATATAAGAACTTGAAATAATTAATTGATGTAATTAACATTATATTACATATCTACTAATAAATCAGTAATATTTCAAGTCATAATCAAAATTTAGCAATACAAGGATCACAGTAGTTTCTAATGGCCATAATTAATACATGAAACTTCAACTATTATAAGTATTTATCATTACCTTTTGAGAATCCCCAGTAGATTTACAAGCTTGCATAAGTCTCGAGGATTTGCGTTGTGGGGTTCTATTATCTGCCATTGCTTGAATCGAATTCAAATAATAACAAATTAATCAGCAAGTTATCAGACAAATTATAAACTTGTGTTAATTATTTTTAACACAATCAAGTAAAATTATGAATGTCTAGTTTCTCAATTTAACCTACAATCGGATCCAAATTATAAATGTCTAGTTTCTCAATTTAACCTACAATTAAGCCCTAAACATTTATCTACTCTAACAAAGCATTCATGCATAATCGTACCAGCAAAAAGTGGTTGAATAAACACAAACTATATACGGAAATTAATATGGTTAGAAATCAAGCTTACCTGTTCTTGATTATGGATTAAGATGATGCGTAATTCTTCCGCGATAAGAATAGGGTTTTTGATAGAAGTCGATGTTCACGAGAAAATAGAATGGGATGCGAGAAAATAGATTGGGGGTTTTGTTACACTTATTAATATTAATATTAATATTAAATATTAATATTAATAATAATAATAATAATAAATAATGATAATAACAATAATAATATTATAATAATAATAATAATAATAATAATAATAATAATAATAATAATAATAATAATAATAATAATAATAATAATAATAATAATAATAATAATAATAATAATAATAATAATAATGATAAAATATTACAAAATAAAACTTTACTCAATATATGGGGACGGTTTTAATTTTTTTTTTCCAGTTTCGAATTCCAGGACGGTTTTAGATACAAACCCGATTACCCGACTCATATACACGAAGGAACCCGAATTCATATACCAGCCTTTTGTTAATTAAAATTTCAATAATATAGATATAAATAGGACCAGTTAAATTTCAATCAAATATATTTTAACAAGAATATGACTAGTAATATGATTCATCTACCTATTTCATTTCTAAATTCATAAAACTTCACACTCTAGCGTTAAAAACTAATTAGTAGAAATTCAACTAGCTATTTTACACTATTACCCCGTAACTTACATTATACAATGGACTGAGTCATAACAACATATAATATTAGAGGTTGATCATATAAGCATATCAACCATAAATCTAACAATTTACTTTACAATCCAGTAGTAGAACAATAGTAAAAATTGTCAACTAATATTCATGCCATATACAAAAAGATACTAGTTTCTTTCCATAACTTATAATAATAATGCCATGTCATGCAATACATTAAACATAACACTAAACATAGATGTTTTAAGCAAAACTAGTTCCATCCAAAATAAACAAGTTTAATCCACAAAGAAACGATCACAAATCAAACGAAACTAGTAATATCCAAAAATGAACGTCGTCATATGCTTGGAATCTGCATATCTATCAAACGGCGAAATTTTTCCAAGTCCTTGGAACTAAACTAGTCTTCCTTCATCTACAAACACAGTAAGGCATAATTGTTACTCACTTGACTTTATAATGTCAATAAGGATATGTGTGAAGTAAAATGGATCAAGACAACTTACACAATATGGGTATCCATCCAATAGCTTAAACCTTTTAGGAGCATCCTCAAGAAAGAACTTGATATAGTAAAGAGCAAAATAACCACATGAATCAGCATCAGTTTGTTGTGGAACCTGTCGGTTTACACATGTTTACGGGTATAACTAGGTAACCATGAAACAACAAACCAAAAATATGTAGGCAACCATGAAACAAGCACACAAAACTGATTAATGCAAATAGCACACAAGGAAAAAAATTGTGAGACATGATAAAAACCTTAGGAACCATAAATGGTATTTAGCACGAGTTTTCTGGAGATTCTGTCATCCCTGAAATTTTGTATACGTCAACGACAAATCTGCCATGTGAAATGAACGTAGAATGAAATTAAACAGGGTTCTAATTAACAAATTATATAAATACATATTTGTCTAAAATAACATTACTGTTTAATCTTTTTTTGAAGCATTTTAGAGAAGTCGGTTGAAGACAATGAATCTAGAAACAAGATGCACCGTGAATTGTTCATTCCATCAAAGTTACATAATATTGTGACCACCCAATGACCCCTGCAAAATAGATATGGATCTGTTTATCACATGCCAACAAAGCTACACATATGTAAGTATACACCCACACACACACACAATGCTCAAATTGGAAAAACCAAAACACTCAAACATATATACTATACATGTACCTACCCGGTTACAATGGGAAGAACCACATATCTTGTAGAAAATATGTTCTTCTTCTTCACCCAAGCTAGCCCTCTATCGTGGCATTTGGAAGTCAAGTACTTCGAAAAGACATATGATTCAATGTATGAGAATCTAGATTTTTTTTTTATAAGCTGCTCCATAAAGTCCTACATAGTAATTAGCTTCTGTTATTATTGACACAACACAAGAATAAAACACTATAATGGTTGTTACTCAAAGTAAAAGAATAGTTGTAGCTCACTCCAAGTATTCTGAGCATCTATGAGAGTTCAACTGCCGTGAGCTTCTCAAATTCATTCTAGTCTGATGATGTATGTTGTGTGAAAGGTGATCATCTTTTTTATCGGATGCGTGGAAAAAAATGACATCTGTCTCAGAATCCTCGTTATCATCATCCTCAATCTCTGCCTCATCGTCATTCTTTGCTGTCTCATCATCATCGTTGTCAGTCTCACCATCATCGTTCTTTGTCTCACCATCATCGTTCTCAGTCTGAACATCCTCGATTTCTGTATCAGCATAATCGTTTTCTGTATCAGCATCCTTGTTCTCTTTCTCAGCCTCCTCGTTATCTGTCTCAGCATCATTGTTCTCTGTCCCCTCATCATCATTCTCTATCTTAGCATCCTCGTTCTCGTTTTGTTCTATTATAAACATAAGCACATTTTTAAACATAAGCACAGTTATAGTTGTATAGAAGTAGCAGCATCAAAGAATCTAATTATTGGATTAATGACTGCAAAAAACGAAAAAGGGAAGGTGAAGCATAAGCATTACCGGAGGGATGACCATCCGGAGGTAGTAAATGTGGTGGAGCTGCAAAAGATAAACCTTGATTTTGAATTAAAAAATATATAGCATCATTCATCGAACGCAGCTGCCTTTGAAATTCACTGAATTTGTCAGCAGGTATACTAACGGGAATGTTATTCTTTTCATTAAAACGCAATGGTGGTTCTTTTTCAACTATCTTTAGTTTCTTTAGTTGCGCTTCATCAAAAAAGGTTGTGCTTGCCACCTGTTTAAACTTGTTGAGATCGTCGTGAGTAGCAGCCTTTAACCCGAGTGATAGTTCTGTGATGTAGGCGCCACCACAAACTGCACTTTGTTCTACCTTTTCGTATATAAAAACTTAGCTAAGCACTTTTCCAAATTGCACGGTTTATTGTGAACAATAAAGTACATGTATAAGAGGTCGTCTTGTGTAACGTTGTTAGTGCATGCACCCCTTTGGTTTATTGTTTCTGCAATAGCTCGATGAAGTATCTTATACGATGGGTTAGTGATAGCTGTCTCTGAAACGTTCTTTCCGTAACTGCCAGACCCAAAAGTTCGCCAAAACATGAATGGCTTGACGTCACTCGGCCAAGTTGTCATCCCCGAGCTAAAAGATGTAGTTTCCACTTCCTCAGTGGTATATAAGTTCATCGCCAAAGCAAATTCAGCAAAAGAAAGTTTATATTTTTTTTTTTTGCATAATGTGAATTCCATTGCTGCTTTGGAAGTCACACTATCAACATACTTGTTGAACCTATATGTACTAAAGAACTGAGAAACAAGTTCTTTGTAAACCGGTCTTTTAATTGCGAAGAATCTCTTCCAGACGGGACTGATCCATGTTTCAAACTGAGTACTCACATTAAGTTTGCTGAGGGTATCCCAATGTAACGTTCTTGGGCCCAAACACTTCTTCACCCTAAGTGCTTTTAAAGTAGCGGCAGGTTTAATATGTGAAGGTATACTTGATGTGTTTATCTTTTTTGGGGGAGTGGTGGGTTTGAGTGATTCTTTTCATTTTGTACTCCTACTCTTATTGTTCCCAACTGGTGCTTTATTATTTTCAGTTTTTTGTTTTTTTCTTGTTGGCGGGTCATTTGGCAATCTGCGTTGTGCCATTCTCTTTACTGCCATTGCTTGTATCTAAAATAATAATAACAAGTTAACAACATAATCAGCAAGATATAAACAATGTATAAACCTATTTTCATTCATTATTCTAGTAAAAATCTAAATGTCAAAATTCTCAATTTAACCTTTTAGTGGATCCAAATTAGAGAACTTAGCCATACTCATTTATATACTCTATCAAAGCATAAAAGCATAATCGTACCATAACAAGTGGTTGAATACACATAAACCTCAAACAGTAGTTAATAAGGTTCGAAATCAAACATATCAATTTTATAATCTAACACAGCATACATGCATATTAGGCATTATCAATTTACCACTGTCAATGTACCAATTTTCTATTATACTACCCTAATCATCCCAAAATTAGAGGTTTTATAATCACAATCCATAAACGGAAGATAATACATTGTTCGAATGCAAACATACCTGTTGTTGATTATGGATTAGGCGGCGAAGATGATGATTGGAGATGTAAGTCGGTAGTGATAAAGTAGGGTTAAAATTTCGATTATGTGAGATGATCGTCAGACGAGTATATGAGAGAAGTGTTCGGGAATCAGTTTGAACTCCGTATTAAATATTAATTAATAATTAATAATTAGTAATTACTAAAAATAAATAATAATTCATATGTATATATATATATATATATATATATATATATATATATATATATATATATATATATATATATATATATATATATATATATATATAGGGGCAGGATCAATGGGTAAGTAACCAATCGGGGGGAAGCGGGTGAAGCAAAAAAAAATTCGTTTTTTTAAAAAAAAAAATTTCCGGCATCAAGATCACACAAAAATATGAACATTTAGAACAGACACTTCGTGATGAATGATATTATTTAGGCGGGAAAACGATCGACAAAAATAACATTCAAGATAATATTGTTCGTGAAGAATTTGAACGTTTTTTTTCTTCATGTTTTGTGAAGTAAAATTTAGCCCGATTTAGAGTTTAGGGTTTAGGGTTTAGGGTTTGGTGTTTTGGGTTTACTCCATAAACCCAAAACACCAAACCCTAATCCCTAAACCCTAAACTCTAAACCGTTCGTATTAAAAACTCAATCTAAATCCTAAATCTACTAAACCCTAAATTTCTAAACCCTAATATCTAAACCCTAATATCTAAACTCCAATAGCTAAAACCTCAAAATACGCTCAAAAACACGATAATTGTTATATATTACTTCTTCGAGCGTTTTTTCGCCAAAATAAAAACATTTATCACAAAGTGTCTCTACTAAATGTTCATATTTTCATCTCATCTATAATGTTCGTGAACAAAGTTTTTTCAAAAAAAGAAAGAAAAAAAAAGTTTTTGCTTCCCCCCGCTTCCCCCCGAATGGTTACTTCCCTCTTGATCCTACCAATATATATATATATATATATATATATATATATATATATATATATATATATATATATATATATATATATATATATATATATATATATATATATATATATATATATATATATATATATATATATATATATATATATATATAATCTACTTATATTACATATTTATTTTTAATCTAAAAATATATATAAATTTAAATTTATTTTAAATATATATATAAAATTATAAGTTACTTATATAAGATATTAATATTTAATATATTTATTTTTAATGTAAAATTAAATCTAAATTTAAATTTATTTTAAATAGATACTACTGTAATTACCATGAGATATTTACTGTTCACAACGTTGTTTTATGCTTTCTAGTTCTTATAATAAAGTACATATGTTATCTCACACGGGTGTTTTGGTCATTTATATAGATATTTTCAACATTGAGTAACATACATTAAAAGCGTATCTCAATTCTTAATTTCACCGCAACCAACTTTGTAACATCCCGCCTTTTTTCGTTTACTTTTCCGTTTAACTATTTTAAACTCCGTTATATGTTTTTAACATCTCCCGTTAATACGCGTTTTAAATTATCATGTCTAGGTAATTTAACGCACCCGCAACCGAACTCGAGGGACTAGTTCCGCCACAAAGCCAAAGAAGTGACTAGCTTTTGACTAGTCAACCCCCTTATCCTCCCCATTTTCATTTTCTTTCTTCTTTTCTTTTCATACTTCTCCATTTTTCTCAAATTCTCCAAAAAGCAAATCATCATCTAAAATCATTCAAGAAGGATTCATTCCAAACCGTTTACATATTTGAACTCCTCGTGATCTCCTCTTCGATTCCATACCAACCTCATCAAATTTGGGTAACTTTCTAAAATCACTAATCTTTGTGTTCTTGAGATTTTTAAGTTATAAGTTTGTTAATTAGTGTCTATGGCTCAAGTTTAGTTTGTTTATGTGATTTGTATGCTTGATTTCGATATTTTGAAGTAACTAGTTCATATGGAAAGTTAACATGTTTAATCTTGAATTTTAAGTGTTCATATGTTGTTAGATGCTAAGACTTCATGTTTTAATCATGTTCCTAGTGTTACTAGCTTCATTATGATGTAAAGATTGACCAAGGAAACCCCTTAAACTTGATTATGAAATTTGGTGATTTTTGGTTGGGGTTTCATGAACTAAGAATGAATCTTTGATGCATTAAATGACATGAATGTAAATTGTAAGTGTTAGGTTGTGTTGTATGCTTAATTACCTACGAAACGGCATATCGTTCATGTAATTTGGTTACCGAATCATTAAATTTCAATATTGACTTGAATGCATTGATTATGGAACATTAAATGCGATTTTTGGTTGTTATAAGTGCAAGTTTGATTGATGATATGTGTTTAGTTGCTTTCCTCGTCAAATTACCTTTCCAACGATGTATGATAGGCGTTATAAGTGTTTGCGGGTCAAGAATTGTGTTAGAATTGGTTTTGGTTCGTGCATAATTAAAAAGCAGAAAAATAGCTGAAGCAGCAGGGTGGCGCGGCGCGCCATACCCCCCGCGCGGCGCGCCGATTGGGTCTGTCCAATTTGGTCAATTTTCGAATAATGTTTGGCATGCTACGCACCTCCGGTTAACATGTAACTTGGCCAACATGCTCATATATGATTTCTAAGATTAGAAAAATAGTTCGGAACCCGACCCGAACGTGTTGACTTTCGTTGACTTTGACCGACCAAAGTTTGACTTTTTGTCAAACTTAACCAAATGATTATGCAACCTTCCTAACTTATTTATATACTTGTATCTTGCATGAAACTTGGCAATTTGATTTCACATGCTAAATAATCGAGTCGTAACGAGCCATAGGACTAATTGAACATCTTTGACCTATCGTGTTTACCGTTATTGATACAACCTATTGTTTAGGTCAAGACTAGCATTGTTCTTTGCACACGTTTACTTGTTGAAGTACTTTACTACTCGTGCACTCAAGGTGAGATCATAGTCCCACTTTTACTCTTTTAACTTACTTTTGGGATGAGAAAACATAAACGATACTTTTGAACTAAGTGAACACAAGAACGGGAAAACAAACATTCTACATACGAGTTTAGAACGAAAATCCTCAATCCGATTATCATTAGTTACATCAGATGGTGTAAGCGAGAACTTATGTTATATGGCCATATGGGTTTGACAAACCCTCATTCAAACGGTTCGCTACCGTTTACGAATGAAATATATTTTCGGGAACAGTGTTGTTCTAGCACTAATTGATGGGGTATTCAACGGACGGAACGTTAAGCTTTGATAATTGGGTGCTCGTGAATATTAACTTTTAGAATGTACTATGGCTTTATCGATGTTGCAAATCTTGTGGTTCAACTTACTATTACTCATTTACTTATTTAAACCTATGATTTCACCAACGTTTTCGTTGACAGATTCTCTATGTTTTTCTCAGGTCCTTGAACTTAGGTGATACATGCTTCCGCTCATACTATTTGATACTTGCATTGGATGTCGAGTATACTTGCATACGTGGAGCGTCTTTTGACTACTTTTAATCGTGTCGCATGTGTTTCACACAAACTTTAAACATTGTTATGTACTTGTTGTGGAAACTACTTTTGTAAACTTTGAAACACCCTTATTTATGAAATGAATGCGACATACTTTTCGGTCAAACTTTGTTATAAAGACTTACGACCATGTAATGGGACCATACGTAGATGACGCCGTCATTTGACGATTTGTCGGGGTCGTTACAAGTGGTATCAGAGCTTTGGTTGTAGGGATTTAGAGTTCATTGGTGTCAACCCCGAGTCTTAGGGTACATTGGTGAGTCTAGACTACAACCGGCATATAGACTTGACATAGGAATTACTTGACAAATTGTGCATTTATACTCTAACTCTTCTACTCATATCTACTCTTATTCTATCTAAATCTTGCGTTATATAATTTAATTGACACGCCACCTTGACTATATGACGTAATGTCGAATGCACATATGAATTAGGGTAATATAATTCCCGGAAATTATATTACGGTGACTCATATGAACATACCGACATTATGACATAAAGAATTTAAGGCGGGTCAAGGATAATTTTCTCTCTATCTTTATTCCATATCACGGTTAGTATTATTTAGAATACTAACCAACGGTATTATTTTGTTTTGAAGGAACAATGGCTCCTCGTCGTGTACGCCGCAATGAAACTCCCGAACAAGCTCTCGAACGGATGATAGCTACCGCCGTAGATGCGGCCATGGCCGGTCACTCTTCCAACAACAATAACAATAACAACAACCACAACAACCACAACAACAACAACAACAATGGGGCCGGTAACTCAAACGAGGGATGCTCCTACAAAGCTTTCATGGGGTGCAAACCTCACACTTATGATGGAACCGGTGGACCGGTTGTGCTTACTCGTTGGTTTGAACAAACCGAGGCCGTCTTTAGCATAAGCGGTTGCCGGGATCAAGACAAGGTCAAATACTCCACCCACACGTTCTCCGGTGTTGCTCTCACTTGGTGGAACACCTATGTTCAATCGGTGGGTACCGATGAAGCTCATGCCCTCTCTTGGGCCGACTTGAAGGAAAAGATGATTGTCGAATACTTTCCGCGCGAAGAAACCCGAAAGCTCGAGGAAGAACTAAGAGCTTTGAAAGCGGTCGGAAACGATCTTAAGGCTTATAATCAACGCTTCGCCGAACTATCCTTGATGTGTCCTAATCTTGTTAACCCCGAATCTCAAAGGATTGAGCTCTACATGCTCGGTCTTCCAAAAAGCATCAAACAAGGGGTGATGTCATCCAAACCCACTACTCATCAAGCCGCTATGAACATGGCTCGCCAACTAATTGAAACGGTTGACGAAATCGTAGCGCCGGCTCCTAAGGCCGAGGACAAGTCGGGTGGCAACAAAAGGAAATGGGAAGCCACTCCATCAACTAACTACAACAACAACACCTTCACCAAAAAGCCCTTCAACAACGACGGCAAGAAGGGTTATGTCGGAAACTTACCTTTGTGCAACAAGTGCCACAAACATCATTACGGCGAATGTAACAAGCTAATTTGTCACCGTTGCCAAGGAGTTGGTCATAGGGCCAACAATTGCACAAGCACCGCCCCCGTCGCTCGAAAGGGGCCCAATCCTCCAAAAACGGTCACTTGTTACGAGTGTGGCCAAACGGGCCATTATAAGAACGAATGCCCGAAAAAGAAAACCAACCCCAACAACCGAGGCCGAGCCTTTAACATCAACACCGAGGAAGCCCGAGATGACAACGAACTAGTCACGGGTACGTTTCTTCTCAACAACTCTTATGTTACTTGCTTATTCGATTCGGGTGCCGATAAATGTTTTGTGTCCAAGACTTTAGCTCCTACCCTTTGCACTCCACCACACCCTTTAGATACTACTTATTCCATCGAAGTGGCCGACGGAAAACTCTTAAGTGCCGACAAATATTACCGGGGGTGTACTTTGAACATTTTGGGTAAAGAATTTGAAATTGACTTGATACCCATGGAACTAGGAAGCTTTGATGTAATAATCGGTATGAATTGGTTAGTCAAAACGAAATCTCACATTCTTTGTGATCTTAACGCAATCCGAATTCCTATCGAGAATGGTGAACCTTTGATTGTTTATGGCGATAAGAGTTGCACCAGACTCAACCTCGTTTCGTGCCTTAAAGTTAGAAAACTACTCCGTAAGGGTTGTTTTGCGATCCTTGCCCACGTTAAGAAAGTCGAGTCCGATGAGAAGCACATCGATGATGTGCCAATTGTTAGTGACTATTCCGATGTATTTCCCGATGAATTGCCGGGTCTTCCGCCTCATCGACCGGTTGAATTCCAAATCGATCTTATTCCGGGAGCCGCACCCGTAGCGCGTGCACCATATAGACTCGCTCCATCTGAAATGCAAGAATTGCAAAGTCAAATCCAAGAACTACTTGATCGTGGTTTTATCCAACCTAGCCATTCACCTTGGGGCGCTCCGATTTTGTTTGTTAAAAAGAAAGACGGATCCCTACGAATGTGCATTGATTATCGCGAACTAAATAAATTGACGGTTAAGAACCGATATCCTCTTCCTCGCATCGATGACCTCTTTGATCAACTACAAGGGTCTTGTGTATATTCGAAAATCGATCTCCGCTCGGGTTATCATCAATTGAGGGTTAAGGGGGAAGATGTCTCCAAAACCGCTTTCCGAACTCGTTATGGTAGTTATGAATTCCTTGTCATGCCATTTGGTCTCACTAACGCACCGGCGGTATTCATGGATCTTATGAACCGCGTGTGCAAACCGTATCTCGATAAATTCGTTATTGTGTTCATCGATGACATATTGATCTATTCTAAAAATGAAGGAGAGCACGAACAACATCTCCGACTTGTGCTTGAACTTTTAAGACAAGAACAACTCTATGCCAAATTCTCCAAGTGTGAATTTTGGTTAAAGGAAGTTCAATTTCTTGGTCATGTTGTAAGTGACCAAGGTATTAAAGTCGACCCATCGAAAATCGAAGCCATTAGCAAATGGGAGACTCCTACTACTCCTACTCACATTCGTCAATTTTTGGGTCTCGCCGGGTACTATCGTAGATTCATCGAAAATTTCTCTTTGGTTGCACGTCCTCTAACCGCATTGACTCACAAGGGAAAGAAATTCATTTGGGCGACCGAACATGAATCCGCATTCCAAATCTTGAAAACGAAGCTAACCACCGCTCCTATCTTGTCACTTCCCGAAGGCAATGATGACTTTGTTGTATATTGCGATGCCTCAAAACATGGTTTTGGGTGTGTATTGATGCAACGAACGAAAGTCATTGCTTATGCTTCTCGACAACTCAAAATTCATGAACGAAACTACACGACGCATGATCTCGAACTCGGAGCCGTCGTCTTTGCACTTAAAATGTGGAGACACTATCTTTATGGAACCAAGAGTACTATCTTTACCGACCACAAAAGTCTCCAACACATTTTCGATCAAAAGCAACTAAACATGAGACAACGACGGTGGATTGAAACTTTGAACGATTACGATTGCGAGCTTCGTTACCATCCCGGGAAGGCAAACGTAGTAGCCGATGCCTTAAGTCGAAAAGAAAGAGCGGTGCCTCTTCGTGTCCGAGCCTTAAACATCACCATCCACACAAACCTTAATAGCCAAATTCGGGTAGCCCAAGATGAGGCCCTCAAGGATGAAAACCTTTCACACGAGCTCTTGAACATTCTCGTCTCTCGATTCGAAATTAGAGAGACCGGACTCCGATATTACGCCGGAAGGATTTGGGTGCCTAGTTATGGGGACCTACGAAGCCTTATTTTAGATGAAGCCCATAAGTCACGATACTCGATTCACCCCGGTGCCAATAAGATGTACCACGACCTTAAACAACTATATTGGTGGCCGAACATCAAAAGGGACGTAGCTACTTATGTTTCCAAGTGTTTGACATGTTCCAAGGTCAAAGCCGAACACCAAAGACCGTCCGGACTACTTCAACAACCCGAGATCCCGCAATGGAAGTGGGAAAGAATAACGATGGATTTTATCACCAAACTACCAAAAACGACGGGCGGTTATGATACCATTTGGGTTATTGTTGACCGTCTCACCAAATCCGCACACTTCCTGGCCATGAAAGAAACGGACAAAATGGAGAAACTTGCACAACTTTACATTAAGGAGATCGTAGCCCGACACGGTGTACCTTTATCGATTATCTCCGACCGAGATGGCCGTTTCGTTTCTAGATTTTGGCGTACTTTGCAAGAAGCGTTGGGAACGCGTTTAGACATGAGCACCGCATATCATCCTCAAACCGATGGACAAAGCGAACGCACAATTCAAACCTTAGAGGACATGTTACGAGCTTGCGTGGTTGATTTCGGAAAAGCTTGGGACAAGCACTTACCTCTCGCCGAGTTCTCTTACAATAATAGTTATCACGCGAGTATAAAGGCCGCACCTTTTGAAGCGCTATATGGCCGAAAATGTCGTTCACCTCTCTGTTGGGCCGAAGTAGGCGACGTACAAATCACCGGACCCGAACTCATTCACGAAACCACCGAGAAAATCGTTCAAATCCGAGATAGGCTTAGGACGGCCCGAAGTCGTCAAAAGAGCTATACCGACAAACGACGCAACGATCTTGAATTTCAAATCGGTGACCGAGTAATGTTAAAAGTCGCACCTTGGAAGGGTGTAATCCGTTTTGGGAAACGCGGGAAGCTAAATCCGCGGTATATTGGTCCTTTCGAAATCTTGGAGCGTATTGGAACCGTTGCTTATCGTTTAGATCTTCCGCCTCAACTAAGCTCCGTTCATCCTACTTTCCATGTATCTAACTTGAAGAAGTGTCTTGCCGAGCCCGATATCGTCGTCCCACTCGAGGAACTCACTATTAATGACAAACTCCATTTTGTGGAGGAACCGGTTGAAATTGTGGACACCTCCGTCAAGACATTGAAACAAAGCCGAATCCCGATTGTCAAGGTTCGTTGGAATGCCAAAAGAGGACCCGAGTTTACTTGGGAAAGAGAAGATCAAATGCGAAAGAAATACCCTCATCTATTTCCGGTTCCGGAATCGTCTGACTCCGAGGAAGAAACAACGATTACTACGCCTTCTTAAATTTCGGGACGAAATTTCTTTTAAGGGGTAGGTAATGTAACATCCCGCCTTTTTCCGTTTACTTTTCCGTTTAACTATTTTAAACTCCGTTATATGTTTTTAACATCTCCCGTTAATACGCGTTTTAAATTATCATGTCTAGGTAATTTAACGCACCCGCAACCGAACTCGAGGGACTAGTTCCGCCACAAAGCCAAAGAAGTGACTAGCTTTTGACTAGTCAACCCCCTTATCCTCCCCATTTTCATTTTCTTTCTTCTTTTCTTTTCATACTTCTCCATTTTTCTCAAATTCTCCAAAAAGCAAATCATCATCTAAAATCATTCAAGAAGGATTCATTCCAAACCGTTTACATATTTGAACTCCTCGTGATCTCCTCTTCGATTCCATACCAACCTCATCAAATTTGGGTAACTTTCTAAAATCACTAATCTTTGTGTTCTTGAGATTTTTAAGTTATAAGTTTGTTAATTAGTGTCTATGGCTCAAGTTTAGTTTGTTTATGTGATTTGTATGCTTGATTTCGATATTTTGAAGTAACTAGTTCATATGGAAAGTTAACATGTTTAATCTTGAATTTTAAGTGTTCATATGTTGTTAGATGCTAAGACTTCATGTTTTAATCATGTTCCTAGTGTTACTAGCTTCATTATGATGTAAAGATTGACCAAGGAAACCCCTTAAACTTGATTATGAAATTTGGTGATTTTTGGTTGGGGTTTCATGAACTAAGAATGAATCTTTGATGCATTAAATGACATGAATGTAAATTGTAAGTGTTAGGTTGTGTTGTATGCTTAATTACCTACGAAACGGCATATCGTTCATGTAATTTGGTTACCGAATCATTAAATTTCAATATTGACTTGAATGCATTGATTATGGAACATTAAATGCGATTTTTGGTTGTTATAAGTGCAAGTTTGATTGATGATATGTGTTTAGTTGCTTTCCTCGTCAAATTACCTTTCCAACGATGTATGATAGGCGTTATAAGTGTTTGCGGGTCAAGAATTGTGTTAGAATTGGTTTTGGTTCGTGCATAATTAAAAAGCAGAAAAATAGCTGAAGCAGCAGGGTGGCGCGGCGCGCCATACCCCCCGCGCGGCGCGCCGATTGGGTCTGTCCAATTTGGTCAATTTTCGAATAATGTTTGGCATGCTACGCACCTCCGGTTAACATGTAACTTGGCCAACATGCTCATATATGATTTCTAAGATTAGAAAAATAGTTCGGAACCCGACCCGAACGTGTTGACTTTCGTTGACTTTGACCGACCAAAGTTTGACTTTTTGTCAAACTTAACCAAATGATTATGCAACCTTCCTAACTTATTTATATACTTGTATCTTGCATGAAACTTGGCAATTTGATTTCACATGCTAAATAATCGAGTCGTAACGAGCCATAGGACTAATTGAACATCTTTGACCTATCGTGTTTACCGTTATTGATACAACCTATTGTTTAGGTCAAGACTAGCATTGTTCTTTGCACACGTTTACTTGTTGAAGTACTTTACTACTCGTGCACTCAAGGTGAGATCATAGTCCCACTTTTACTCTTTTAACTTACTTTTGGGATGAGAAAACATAAACGATACTTTTGAACTAAGTGAACACAAGAACGGGAAAACAAACATTCTACATACGAGTTTAGAACGAAAATCCTCAATCCGATTATCATTAGTTACATCAGATGGTGTAAGCGAGAACTTATGTTATATGGCCATATGGGTTTGACAAACCCTCATTCAAACGGTTCGCTACCGTTTACGAATGAAATATATTTTCGGGAACAGTGTTGTTCTAGCACTAATTGATGGGGTATTCAACGGACGGAACGTTAAGCTTTGATAATTGGGTGCTCGTGAATATTAACTTTTAGAATGTACTATGGCTTTATCGATGTTGCAAATCTTGTGGTTCAACTTACTATTACTCATTTACTTATTTAAACCTATGATTTCACCAACGTTTTCGTTGACAGATTCTCTATGTTTTTCTCAGGTCCTTGAACTTAGGTGATACATGCTTCCGCTCATACTATTTGATACTTGCATTGGATGTCGAGTATACTTGCATACGTGGAGCGTCTTTTGACTACTTTTAATCGTGTCGCATGTGTTTCACACAAACTTTAAACATTGTTATGTACTTGTTGTGGAAACTACTTTTGTAAACTTTGAAACACCCTTATTTATGAAATGAATGCGACATACTTTTCGGTCAAACTTTGTTATAAAGACTTACGACCATGTAATGGGACCATACGTAGATGACGCCGTCATTTGACGATTTGTCGGGGTCGCTACAAACTTACTGCCACCACCACCAACAACCTCATGGCTCGTGCAAGTGCCACCCTAGGCAACCATCACCGTCACCATAATTGACCAGCATTACACCGTGGTGAACCAACATAATCAACCTAGCTAGTGCCACCAGCTACCACAAAATTCAATCCGACACCACCATGGTCATATCACAAACTTCGACCATCATCGTCATCATTTATACTATAATACTAGTAGAAACCCAGTATTGTGAAGTGTTAGTATTTTAGGGATACGTGTCTTTAGCAAATATAGTTAATGACACAATACCATCCTGAATACTTCTTTGTAATCGAATCTCTTATAAGCATTCATTGATGAGCAACCATCCTTTTCATTAACAATTTCATACAAATCGTACATCATATAGACTAAACAAATATCTTCTGACCATCCAAATTTGTGTCAACATCTTCGATGTTTGAAATATTTATTCCCACGGATATAAATAGTCAAATGGCGTTTAATTAAGGAATTTATTTATCTTATGAAATCATAAGAGCCACCGTGATATTTATCTTATGAATCACAAGAGCCACCATGCTATTTATCAATCTTTCTTATCGGGTGTGCAATAGATATAAAGAACCAAGAAAATGAATCGAAAAAAGATGGGTTCGAATTGAATTCGTACCGAACAAATTAATAAATTTGTACAAATTAAAATATTATAAGGCATATTATTCAATAATTCAATACAAGTCCAATAACATCCTCCTCCTTTATTTGGCCCAGAAAAATATAAACGTATGAACAGATGATAATCGGGACTTCCATCCACCAGATTATCCTTTGATTTGTCACTGAGAAAACCTAATCGATGTCGCCTCTTTGTTTATGTGGAAGACGCGCTGTTATTCGATTATCAAAGACGTCTACAAACCCCGAAAGGTATTTTTTCGTTTGTTCTAAAAAGGTTGGTTCGATTTTCATTAACTATTTTGTTTTCCCTAAAATTACTCACACTTTGTTCTTGTTATTTAATGTTAGGGTTTGGAATGTTCTTTTTTTATGTGGTTAGATCCACCGAAGCCCAACATTAGTGTTGAAGAAAAATGCAAAAGTGAGGAATTGATGATTTTTCTTGAAGAAAAATGGAAAAGTGCAGAACTGAAAGCAACTAAATGGAAGATGATTTCAATTTTTTCTTGGTTCATTTTTTTTTGTATGTTATAGTATTTTAGTACTGATACATTTCCTATGTAGTTAATATGCTGAATTGAACAGTTTTTGTTCATCTCGGCTCTTCTTTGTAACTGAATTACATGAAAATCCAATTTCTTTATTCTGTGTTAAAGTACTTTTTTGATCAATGAAGTATAATGTTTGTTCAAACTACTTATTATGCTATGAGTTGCTTCATCAAGCTCATTACATTGGTTTGCTTACAAATATAAGCTTGGTGGTGTATTTTGGATTAAACACTAAACAGGAACCATTTTGATCCAAAATCTTCAACAGTTGACTAAACAGTTTGACCACAAACAGTCAAATCAGACCTGCAACTAAGAAATCCATAGTTTCATCCTACTAATGAAGTCTGTAAACATTAGATACATATGTACACATTCGCAAAACACTAAAATAAACAGAGCAATCAATTACATGACCCGAATCAAGTGTGTACAAACTTGGTATGATAACATAACAAAATGCAATTGTATAAATGTCAAAACAATACTATACTGGAACTATCATTTCAGTTCCAATCCAATCCAGGAACCATTTTACAATTATTAACCAGTTATAATTGTACACATAACTATCGATCAATTCAGTTCCAATACAATATAGGAACCATTTTGACCCAATATCTCCAGCAGTTGACAGTTTGACCAAAACAGTCATATCAGACCTGTAACTATGAAATTCATATTTTCATCCTACATAGTTATGCATGAATCATCATCACAATATCAGACCTGCAGAAGAAATGTTTGTAAACATAAGATACATATGTACACATTCGCAAAACACTTAACTAAACGGAGCAAACATTTACATGACCTGAATCTAGTGTGTACGAACTCAGTATCATAACATAACCAAATGCAATTTTATAAATGTCAAAACAATATTCTACAAATTATCATTTTAGAAACATTGATCAACACAGGTATTAAAAAAAAAAAAAAAAGATTAACCTACTGGTGGTTTACATCTACCTATCTTGAATCATGACTCAACTTCAACATCAACTTCTGTATTTTCAATAACAGTCCCTTCCATATCTGTTCTGACCAAATCAATATTTAAAATTTCATCAACTTGAGGGCCCATAGGAATGTCAGTCTGTAAATGTTCATCTACATCTTCGATACACGTTTGTTCATCCATGTCGAAAAAATCTCTAGGTGTTGCCTTGATCACAACTTTCAATCCTTTGTGAACACAATCAGAAACATAAAATACATGTTGTGCTTGAGAAGCTAGGATAAATGGCTCTTTAGGAGTCCTCAAATGGTCAAAATTGACTGTCGTATACCCATTCTCATCAACCTTTATACTTGATCCACTCGGGATCCAATCACAATGGAACAACACAACTGACCTTTCAACCGCATATTGCAACTCAATGATATAATTTATGACACTGTAGTATGTTACATCTCCCACGATAGGATTGTTATCTCTAGCACTCGCGAAGCTATTTGTAATGGCTGCAAGCATGACTCCACTGTTTTGTGTTCTCCTATTCTTTTCTAGATGTTTGTTGTGAAACCGATAACCATTTATGATATATCCGTTATATTTCTTCACCATCTCATCTGGACCACTTACCATTTTCCTTATATCTGCAGTGATTCTACTATCCCCTATAGCATGTAGAGCCTTAACCTAAAATGGTAGCAGCCAAACAAATTGATTTTATAAGACAAATATTTACTATTATCTCTTAATCTCTAAACAAATCACCCATCGCAGATGTTAAAAGAAACAGAATTAAAAAAAAAAAAAAAAACACATGAAGATGCTTACTTGTTCATGAAACCAAGATGCAAAATTATCACTATGCAATTGTTGTGTCTCACGCTTACGTCTTTTCCGTTTACCCTGACGAGTGCGAGTAAGTGCCAGGTGTTCTCTACAATGTCAAAAAAACAAATTCATAATTACCACAATTGCAGAAGGTAAGATATATAGTTAATTAAAGTCACAAGTTATAATAAAAACACTTACGTTCTTAAGAATTCAATTTCACTGCAATTGAACAATACACAAGAATGTGCTATAGCCAAATTGTCTTGGTCAACTGTTTCCATGTGTGAAGCACCAATGGGGCGACCTGACATACTAAAGATCGGTAAAACATCTTCATCTTCATTACCATCAACCTGATAATTTCGACCTTTCTTATTATGTATAGTTTCGACATTACTCGGTAGGTACAGTGAGCAAAATGACAAACACTCATCAGCTAAATACCCTTCTGCAATTGAACCCTCGGGTTTACTCTTGTTTCGGACGTACGATTTTAATGTAGCTAAGTATCCGAGTGATCAAAAGACACAAGATAATGTACAATTAAATATAAGTAAATAAAATAAGTATTTACTAAAATAGAAATGCACACCTCTCAACTGGATACATCCAACGATATTGAACCGGTCCTCCTAATTTGGCCTCTGAAGCAAGGTGAACCGAAAGATGAACCATTACGTCAAAGAATGAAGGTGGAAAAATCCTTTCTAAATCACGAAGGATTTTTACAATATCATGTTCCATTTGAACCAAATCATTTGGACTTAGAACTTTTGAGCATAACTGTCTATAGTACCGACATAGCTTCATCACAACAGAACGGACATGCTTAGGTAAAACATCTCGTATGGCCACGGGAAGGAACTGTTGCATCAAAATATGATTATCATGACTTTTAAGGTTAGACATTTTAGGAGGTTTTAGCTGAATGCATCGAGATATATTAGCTGCATAGCCATCGGGAACTTTCACACCCTTAAGAACCTCATAAAATCTTTCTTTTTCATTTTTAGACAATGAGTAACAAGCAGGTGGCAAATACACTTTGTCGTTTGGTAAATTTTGAGGATGAAGTTCCTTTCTAATACCCATTGCTTTTAAATCACGACGTGCTTTTAAATGATCTTTGGTTTTTCCGTCTATATTCAGTAAAGTTCCTACGACGTTGTCACATACATTCTTCTCAGTATGCATTACATCTAAATTATGGCGTATCAAGTTTTTTTCCCAGTAAGGTAACTCAAAAAAGATACTCCGCTTCTTCCAGTTATATGGTAGATCTTGATTATCCTTAACAAGTTTTCCAAATTTGGACACACAACCATTTAGCTCTTCAAGGACTTCTGCCCCAGTTAAATAAGGTAGTGGTATTTCTAGGTCAGTATGTCCCATGAAGCAAAATTTTTTGCCAAAACTTAACCATTGTGATATGGTATATTTATGACAACAAGGACATGAAAGTTGACCTTTAGTGCTCCATCCTGATAGGTTCGCATATGCAGGAAAGTCACTTATCGTCCATAACAAACCAGCACGCATATAGAAATTAGTCTTTGTTGATGAGTCATAGGTCGTTACTCCAGTATCCCACAACTCCTTAAGCTCATCCACTAATGGTCTCATATAGACATCTATATTATTACCCGGAGCACATGGGACAGGTATAAGTAAAGTTAGCAAGATGTATGGTTTTTTCATGCACAACCATGGAGGTAGATTATATGGTATCAATACTACTGGCCATGTACTATGCGAAAGATTCTTATTTCCAAAAGGGTTAAACCCATCACTTGCTAAACCTAGCCTGACATTACGAACATCTTTAGCAAATGCAGGGTTAATAGAATCTAATGTTTTCCAAGCAGGTGAGTCAGCTGGATGCCTCAAAAAACCGTCTTTCGTACGACCCTCTTCATGCCATCTCATGGTGACTGCCGTTTTAGGTGACATAAACAATCTTTGCAGCCGGGGTATGAGTGGAAAATAACGTAAAACTTTTGCCCCAATCTTCTGACCATTATCATCTGCTGTGTTGGACTGATCATCTTCATTACCTTGTCCACTTTCTTTATATATTAACTTTTTACATACGTCACATTTTGTTTTATCCTTGTTTTTGTTCCAATACAACATACAATCGTTTTCACATGCATCAATTTTCGCATAACCAAGCCCCAAGTCTCTTATTATCTTCCTTACTTCATACAAAGACTTTGGTATGGTAGCATCAGGGAAGGCTTCCCTCACTGTATCAAGAATCATATTGAATCCTTTGTCATTACACTTACCAACACACTTAGAATGGTATAGTCTGATTATAAAAGAGAGTACACTGAATTTTTTACATCCAGGGTAAAGTTCTTTCTTTGAATCTCTCAATACATTATAAAACCGTTCAGCATTTATGTTTGGTATACTTAGATTTTCATTTTCTTCTTCGTCATCGCTAAACCAGTGGAAGGTGCCTTGAACCAATCCACTCATATCAACTTCGGCATCCATCATAGGACTATCAAATTGTTTGGTAACAGCAGCTGGAAATCTATACCCTTTTATAAACCTAACACATATCAGATGCATTTTAGCATCATCCCGCTCAACCCATAACATGTCCCGGCAGTCTTTGCAAGGACATGATATATGACCATTCATGGCTTCTGTTTTAAACATATAATCAAGATATTCATCTAGTCCTTTTTCGTACGTTTTAGATTCTCTTGTGAAATACAACCAACTCGGGTCCATAATAGAACTGTAGTAAATAAAACAGATTCATTGAATTAGTTGTTTATACATATAAAAGATTAAAACACATTTACAGAATCGTATATCTCAGTTATATCAAATCAAACACAATTATAGAATTAGTTATTAAAAAACATTCATAGAATCAGTTTATTATACATAAGATATGTAACCTGGTGGAGTGCAGCGTCTAAGAAAGTAAGAAAAATACAGAGTAAATTAAATTATTCTGGTAATTGAAAATAACCTGGTGATCCAAGTGCAATTCGAGATGTAAAGAAACCAGAGTCGCAGAAATTCGAGAATTGAAGTGATTCAATATAGAAGGGAGTCTTAAGGGATAAAGCGTAATTGAAATTGATATTGATATATTCAGTGAAATCATATGATCATATGCAAAAATAGTGTTATTAATTATTATTTATTTATATTTCTAGTATAAATCATGAAGATATATTTTATTTTATTAACATGTATATGTGTATAGTTTTAACAAATATATATAAAAAACATAGAAAAAACATTTATCTAACAAAACTAATATATATATATATATATATATATATATATACTTAAATATCTTTTATATATATTACTTTTTTCAAATATATTTAGTTTTAACAAAATAAATAAAATTATGTCAATTTTTTAACATATAGTTTTTATTTATAAAATATTTTGATATATAAATTACTTTTAACCTATACTTTTCTTTACACTACAATTTTATCATCAGCATATATACATGTATACATGATATAGATAGAGAATGCGAATTTAGTGTTTAGGGTTTAGTTTTGAAGGTTATGATTTAGGGTATAAGATTTGGGGGTTAGGGTTATAGTATTAAATTTACTGTTTAGTGTTTATGGGTTAGGCTTGAAAGGTTAATGTGTTTTGAGTTTGGGGTTTAAATGGTTAATTATATAAGATAATGATAATCTTTAGTTTACAGTTTAGGATATTTAGTTTAGGGTCAATAGTGTAGGGGTCAGGTATATATACGGCTTAGGGATACTGGTCTATGGTTAGGGCTTACGAGCTCGTTCATGATGGTTTACAAGTTATGTTTTAGCTTTTGGGGTTTATGTTTATTAGAGTTTTATGGTTTTATGTATATATTGATTCAATTTAGTGTCTAGGGTTTGGTTTTAATATATATAATGGTAATTAGGGTTTAATAATTAGATTTTTGTGTTAGCTAGGGATATGATTCAGGATTACGGCCCGGTTAATGGTAATTAGGATTAGGGATATGAATAGGGCTTATGGCACGGTTCATGGTTTACGAGTTATGTTTTAGATTTTAGGGTTTATGTGTTGTAGAGTTTTATGGTAATATTGATCGAATTTAGTGTTTAGGGTTTGGTACTTTAATGGTTATAGCTTAGGTTATAATATTTGGTGGTTAGGGGTTACAGTGTTAGATTTACTGTTTAATGTTTATGGGTTAAGCTTTAAGGGTTACTGTGTTTTGAGTTTGGGTTCAAAGTGGTTAACTATATATGATATGATAATTGATGATCTTAGGTTTATATAAGTTTGGGATTTTTAGTTTAGGGTTAATAGTTTAGGGGTTAAGGTCTATGAATTAAGGATAGTTTAGGGTTAGGGATTACAGGCAGGTTCATGGTTTACGAGTTATGTTTTAGAGTTTGGGTATAAATGTTTTATTACAATTAGAGTTTTATGGTCTGAGCTATTGAGTTTAGTGATTAGGGTATAGTTTAGTGATTAAGTTATAGTGGTTAGGCTTTAAGGTATATTAGTGATCGGTACACACAGATATAGTGGTTAGGTTTTATGGTTTGTACATGTTATCTGTATGATCGATACTGATTACAGGTTTTGATTTGTATAAGTAATTAGTATATTAGTGTATATACACACAGATATAGCCAACATATTGGTGAACGGTCATATAACTTAAATTTATCAATTATATATTACTTCAATTAATGTAAAACATTTCATACACAGTACAATTCTCAGTGTCTAAGTAACTTACTATCATGAGTAAAGATTCATTATTTTACAAATTAACTTCTTAATCACTTAAAAAATTAAAACTAAATGACTTGTCAAATATATTTACCAAGTATTTAGATTATATATGTGTCCATTTCTTATATAAACTTAAAAATATAATATTAATGATGTTTATATATATATATATATATATATATATATATATATATATATATATATATATATATATATATATATATATATATATATATATATATATATATATATATATATATATACATATATATACTTATACTATACTAAGATATATAAATATAATTATATTATATACTTTATGTTATAATTTATGATTAAACACCGTTTTATTTATATTTATATATTTAACAATTATTGAGATTGAGAATCGAGATATATCTTCCAAATATAACTGCTCTTCACAATACCAAGTCAATGCCACCAGTTACTCAAATGCAAAATTCACGGAGATCTCTTCAAACCCTAGAGGTTATTGAAAAAATTGGGATTGGTGGTATTATTCTCATTGAGTTACTTCTAAGGCGCCAAACGAAATGAGGATCAATTATAAAGCATTTTAACCTCTTTCAATTCATACCGTATTTTACCAAAGAAGTATCGGTGAGTTCATTGTTGATTCGTTGTTAAAAAAAGGTATGTGATTACGGATTCTCGATCTAGTTGCTTATTGTAAATCTGTTTTTGTTCGTTTAAACTTAATTATGTTTGATTGTTTATCTATCTGTTGCTAACAGTATCATATATATTGATTTTAACCATTTTATTGTTTAAACATTGATCTGTTTTGTTTTTATAATCTGTTGATAATAACTCTGTTGGAAATCTATTTTCTCGTTAATATGATTATATGAAACATTATTTCGTTAATTTAGTCATGTTAAAAGATGACATTTATAACTTTATGTCTTGCAAACAGATTTCTTTTTTTTTTTTTGTTGAAATTCATATATTATTAAAATTTTGTTCAAAATTGTGCTTATTGGATATATGCAGTATATATTGTATATTTATTTTCATAATATACAGTATATATTGTATATTTATGTTCATAATATACTGCTGTAAATCATACAGAGCTGCTTGTTTTAGAATGTTGTTTACATTGATGTTCCAATCTACTTTAATAGATTTTACATTATATAATTGCTGATTATTGTTATATACATCGTTCTAGTTTTTTAGAATGGAGAAGAACACCAAGCAAAAACAATATGTTACTTCAGTGTCAAGTATGCCGCAGTATGAACAACTCAGAAGAAAGAGGATGGCAGAAAACCAAGCAAAACTAACAGCTTTGTCAGATCTTGCCACTGATCTACGAAAGAAGTCAGGTAGTGATAAATCAAAAAAAAAGGAAACAAAAGATATTGGATGCTACAGGAAATGATGAAGACTATATGCCTGATTCCATATCTGAAGATGATGATAACCAACATAGTGAAGAAACTGCTAAAACAGTTAGAGCTTCTAAGAAGGTATTGTTTACAAACTAAGTCAATATGTTACATTTTATAATAATGTTCAATGACATTTATATCGATACAGAAACAACATACTAAATCCATTGCACCCACCTACTCAACACGACAATCAAATCTTTCAAACAAAAGAGTTGTTGTTGATCCTAAAAGCTCCCGTGCGTTATCATCTCAATCCGAAATGACAAAGGGATAACCAAATGCTACAATGAGGGCAACAAAGAGTAGCGTCGAAGATTTTGAGCAAGGCCTCAAAAAAAATTCTCAACAAGTTGATAAGATTCCAAAAAAATAGAATACATCTAGTGGATTAGTCACAAAAGGTGAGTTGATACTTAGATGGTACACACATTTTATATATGATGAACATTGGTTAATATTACAGTTATTGGTGAAACTCATAAATTGTATGTATGTACAGATAAGAATGCAGTACCTGTTTTTGAAAAAAGTGACTATTTAGTGGACACAGGGTTGAGAGATCATGACTATGATGATGATGATGATGTTACTCTTGAAGATGTTAGAGATGATGAAAATGAACAGAATTACAGCGATGGAACTTATAATTATGAAGACGATGATGAGTTTGTAGTTTATGACTTTCGCAAACCGAAAACAGAAACAGGTTTTGTTAATATACTTGAATGAAGTTTTATTTTCTGTCTAGTATCATGTATATTAATTTTCATTACCACTTTTTACTGTTACACAAATTACTATTATTCCAATACAGAAGTGATTAACAACAATGAGCTTAATGAAGATGAGACAGAAGCTGCCGTTCAGAATCCACAAAGAAAAAGTGAGTCGGGTAGTTTTTGTTTTGTTTATTTTATTTAATCGAACGAGTTGGTTATATGGTTTATTGATTATCGTATAAACTTATATTAAAAATCATGATCTCTTTTTTTAGGGAGAGTGGCAAGAAAGAGGGGACCTACAAGTATGCCAAAAGTCTGGAATCAAAAACCTGGCTTTCGAATCAATATTGAAGTTAATAGCCAAGGTCAACCTATTAATGAAAATGCTAGTAAACTCACCCATGCCCTGGGAACCATTGCAAGGAGTTGCAAGCATTGTCCAATATATTTACCATGGACTAAAGTTTCTGCCGAAAATAAGCAAGAGATGCTTCAACATTTAAGGGTATAAAATAATATAAAGTCGTATTCGCATCTTAATGACATAATCTGTTTTAATTATATCAACTGATATATTTTGTATCTAGACAAAGTTTGTTATTCCCGAACATGCTAATACTTGGATGCTGAAATCAATTGGGAGGAAAATGAAAAACTGGAGGGCAAGATTAAAGAAGAAATACTGGGATTCAGAAAAATCATTTAGGAAGCAAGTAAAATCAAGGCCTAAAGAAATGCAGAGAGATCATTGGAAGCTACTTGTAACTTATTGGAATAATGAAAGGGTTAAGGTATGAAAAAAATTCACAAACTAATAATATTTTTTTCTTACAAAATACGATATTTACAATTACCATTTCAGGAGCTAAGTTCGAAAAATAAAGCAAATCGGGCAAAAAAGAAAATGGTGCAGCTGACCGGTAAAAAGAGTTATGCACGTATACGTGCGGAGATAAAGGTAATTTTGAGGGGCAATTGTTACTATAGTATTACGATATCAATTGTTTGTACTTATTTTTTTATTTTTTTATTCTAACAGGCTAAAGAGGGAAAATCTCCAACTCGAATGGATATGTTTCGAAGGTGTTTTTCCAGAGGAGACAATACTAAAAGTCAGGCAGCTAAAATCGCAATTGTAAGTATTAATATAAATTCAGATTGCAATATAGTTGATAGATATATATATATATATGTAGTGCAGCTGTAATTATCATATCATGGGCATGATGAGACTTGTTTCTATGGATATATCTTATTCTGTAAATTACAGTTAATCAGCACATCATGGCCATTGTCACACTGATCACACATGTTAGTAGGGATTGATCTTTTCTTATTCTGTAAATTACAGTTAATCAGCACGTCATGGCCATTGTCACACTGATCACACATGTTAGGAGGGATTGATCTTTTTGTGTATATAACTCTTGTATTATCTAAATTAATACAGACAAACATGGATGAGCTAGCTAAAACACTGCCTGAAGGTTCAACGGATAAGCCTGGTCTAGATGATGTTTTTTCCCAAGTTATGGGTTACAATAAATATGGTGCAGCGGATATGTATGGATTAGGTGTTCGAGCTTCTGATCTTTGGGGTAAATTACCAAGTCGTAATGTTGTTTTTATGGAAAACATTCAACTCAAGTCAGAGAACAAAGAACTTACTGAAGAAACTGTACATCTGAAAGAATAGTTGGCACGAAAGGATGGTTCAGTTGTTGAAGATAGCACAACACCACAGGGCCTCACTGTAGTCAATGTTGCTTCACTTCTTAAGGTATTGTTCTATTTAACACCTTAATGTGTTTGATATTTGCCTTTAACATTCATAACTGCTTATTGCATACTTATTTCTAGGTTGGAGATGAAGTATTTTTACACAATATACTTAACCCTAGTGAGAAAGTAGGAAGAGGATGGTTGAGGACCTTGGATCCAACTGAGGTAATTGGCGGTGTAGAGATTGGAGATGATTGGTGTGGGGTACATCTTCAACATGTCCTTAAAAAAGGTGCTGATGTGGTTAGGCCATTTGATCTGATTAAGAAAGTTGAAGACGCTACGGGCGTAACTATCGCGTGGCCTTCTACGTTCATATCGGTATGTCTATCATAAATTTTTGATAATATTAATTTTTATTTATAACATGCACTTTTATGCTTATAAATATATGAATATTTTTTTTTGTACAGGTACCCTTGAATTAATAAAGATGTGTTGATGTGTTGATCGAAGACGTTCTTCGTTACTTTTCGTTGTTTTTATTTTCTTTGTCGTATGTTATTTTAGTATTGATATGTTGGATTATCTATGAATTTTTAATGTTTGGTGTTTTTCAATTTATGAGTACAATTTATTATAATATGATTATTTTTATTTTATAATTATTTTTAATAGAAATTATTAATTGGATGTCGAAAATTTGAAATAAATGGAATCAGGCCCGAATATATGGATCCAATAATCCGATCCGGGCCCAAATAATTAACCTGATCCGAATACCTGATTCGTAAAACAACTCGAATCGGACCCGAATATCCGAACCGAACCGAACCGAACCTATTCGGAATTACTATGACTTGAAAGGACTCATTTTGTGGTTTTAATACTATCACTTGAAAGGACCCCATATTGTCTAACAATACAATTGTTTTAGGACTTTTTTAAATGGTCCCAACATTCAAAATATTATATTAGGACTCTTTATTTGGTACTAAATTAACATCTTATTATATATTAGAACCCATTTTGTGGTTTTAAGGTTTAAGAAATATATATTAGGACTTTTGTTAGTGTACTTAACCTTAAAAAATATTATATTAGGACCCTATTATGTGGTACTAAAGTAACATTTGTGTATATTGGGACCTTTTTCTTGGTAGTAAATAAGAATATCGATACATTAGGACCTTTTTTATTGGTACTAATGTAGTGTTTTTTTATAATAGGACTCTTATTTGGGTATTAACATAATAATGGGACCATTTTTTTTGGTCCTTAAAAAATATAAAACATAAATAGGACCACTTTGTTGGTACTAATATTTTTTTTTTTTACTTTTTGGACCCTTTTGTATGTCCCAATCTAAGTAGAAGTCACTCGATATATACTTGTAAGGACTTTTTTGTGTGGTCGTTATATATATTATAGGACCCGATAACTGGTTTCATAATCTTATTATCTTTTAGGACACTTTTTTGCGTCTATACTTTATACGATCGCCTTAGTTGGTACACATGTCCTATTGGTCCTTTCAAGCCAAAAGGTCCTATAAAGTGACATTATAGGACCAATTTGGGTGTCCTATATGTACACTTTTGTTGTAGTGACTGTTCTTTAAGGTCGTGGTACATTTTGCCCGCTCCAATATGAATCGAATATCTCAATTTGTGTGCTTCATCAAGTATAAGGTTCCGTAAATCTCCATAAAGAGGTACCCAAATTCTTCCGGCATAACATCGGAGTCCAGACTCCCTGATCTCGAATCGAGAGACAAGTATGTTTAAATGTTCATGAGATATATTTTCCTCCTTGAGAGCCTCATCTTGGGCTACTCTGATCTGGCTGTTGAGGTCCGAATGAATGGTGATGTTCAGAGCTCTAACACGAATAGGTGTCGTCCTCTCCTTCCGGTTTAAAGCGTCAGCTACAACATTGGCCTTGCCAGGATAATAACGAAGTTCACAATCGTAGTCATTGAGCGTCTCGATCCATCGACGCTGTCTCATATTCAGTTGTTTCTGATCGAAGATGTGCTGGAGACTCTTGTGATCGATGAAGATAGTACTCTTAGTTCCATACAAATAGTGTCTCCACAATTTGAGTGCAAAGACAACGGCTCCAAGTTCAAGATCATGCGTAGTGTAGTTACGCTCGTGGATCTTCAGTTGTCAGGAGGCATAAGCGATAACATTTGATCGTTGCATCAGTACACAACCAAAACCACTCTTCGATGCATCATAATAAACAACAAAGTCGTCACTGCCCTCAGGAAGTGATAGGATAGGTGCGGTGGTTAACTTCTTCTTCAAAGTCTGAAATGCTGATTTGTGCGCGGGTTCCCAAATTAACTTCTTGCCCTTGTGAGTTAGCGCGGTCAAAGGACGCGCAATTAGAGAAAATCCTTCAATAAACCTTCGGTAGTAACCGGCGAGACCTAGGAATTGGCGAATATGAGTTGGAGTAGTGGGGGTCTCCCACTTGCTGATAGCTTCAATCTTGGCGGGATCAACTTTGATACCCTGGTCGCTCACAACATGACCCAAAAATTGAACTTCCTTCAACCAAAATTCACACTTGGAGAATTTGGCGTAAAGTTGCTCTTGTCTCAAGAGTTCAAGTACTAGTCGAAGGTGTTGCTCATGCTCTTCTTCGCTCTTAGAGTAGATGAGGATATCATCTATGAAGATGATAACAAACTTATCCAAGTACGGCTTGCAGACACGATTCATGAGATCCATGAACACGGCAGGTGCATTTGTCAAACCGAATGGCATCACGAGAAACTCATAATGACCATAACGGGTCCTGAATGCAGTTTTTATCACGTCACTTTCCTTCACCCTCAACTGGTGATAACCGGATCGCAAATCAATCTTTGAGTAAACGCTCGATCCTTGTAGTTGGTCAAAAAGATCATCAATTCTGGGAAGAGGATACCGATTCTTGATTGTCAATTTGTTGAGTTCACGGTAGTCGATACACATACGGAAGGATCCATCCTTCTTCTTCACAAACAACACAGGTGCGCCCCAAGGCGGGAAACTTGGTTGGATAAATCCACGGTCAAGTAGTTCTTGTAGTTGACTCTGTAATTCTTGCATCTCGGAAGGTGCGAGTCTATAAGGTGCGCGAGCTACAGGTGCAGCTCCTGGCACTAAATCAATCTGAAACTCTACTGCTCTTGGCGGTGGTAATCCAGGCAATTCTTCAGGGAAGACATCGGAAAATTCGTTCAAAATTCGAACGTCGTTCACGCTCTTCACCTCAGTTTCTACCGCTTTCACATGTGCTAGGACAGCACAACGTCCCTTCTTCATGATCTTTTGCGCTTTCACGCAACTAATGAGGTTCAACTTCGAAGTACATCTCTCTTCATAGATAACCAGTGGCTCGCCATCTCCTTGTGGTATACGAAGAGCTTTATCTCCATAGATAATGTCGGCCCTTATCTTGCTCAACCAATCCATACCGACGATCACGTCGAAACTTCCCAATTTAATGGGTATCAAATCAATTTCGAAATCAGCACCAGCTATGTTGATAATAGCTCCTCGACTAATGTGGTTAACTTTTTCAAGTTTACCATTGGCGACCTCGACAAGCATACTCTCTTTTAAAGGGACTAATTGAAACGCCCCGTCCTAATCCATCCGGACGAAGTCCATATCGATTATAAACGATTCACAACAGTTGATTACATCGCGAGGTACTTTACCTCTATATGATACATTTTACAAACATTGCATTCATTTTTGAAAAGACAATCTTTCATTACATTGAAGGTTGAAGGCATGCATACCATTTTATAATATATCTAGCTATAATTGACTTAATATTAATATTGATGAACTCAACGACTCGAATGCAACATCTTTTGAAATATGTCATGAATGACTCCAAGTAATATCTTTAAAATGAGCAAATGCACAGCGGAAGATTTCTTTCGTACCTGAGAATAAACATGCTTTCAAGTGTCAACCAAAAGGTTGGTGAGTTCATTAGTTTATCATAACAATCATTTCTATTATTTTAATAGACCACAAGATTTCATATTTCAATACAGATCTCATACATACAGATAAAAAATCATTCATATGGATTGAACACCTGGTAACCGACATTAACAAGATGCATAATAAGAATATCCCCATCATTCTGGGATCCTCCTTCGGACATGATATAAATTTCGAAGTACTAAAGCATCCGGTACTTTGGATGGGGCTTGTTGGGCCCGATAGATCTATCTTTAGGATTCGCGTCAATTAGGGTGTCTGTTCCCTAATTCTTAGATTACCAGACTTTAATAAAAAAAGGCATATTCGATTTCGATAATTCAACCATAGAATGTAGTTTCAATTACTTGTGTCTATTTCGTCAAACATTTATAAAAGCGCATGTATTCTCAGTCCCAAAAATATAAAGGGTAAAAAGGCAAATGAAACTCACCTAATGTATTTTGTAGTAAAAATACATATTACGACATTGAACAAGTGTAGGGTTGGCCTCGGATTCACGAACCTATATCATTTGCATAACTATTAACACGTATAATTGTAATTGAACGAGTTTATTATTATTAATAATATGATTGTTATATTATATGTTATTTAATATATTTAATTTGTATATTTTATATATACTAATATTTATCTTTCTTTAACAGGTTGCAAATAAAAACTTATATCAGGATTTTTATATGATAAAAATATATTCATATATCATTTGATATCTTATATAACTTAATTAGTACAAAAATAATATGGTGATATGTATTACAAATATCATAGTAATGAACTTTTCATATACGAATATCTATTTGTACAAACTTTGATAATGATTTGTGATAATAATGATAATGATAATAGGTGGTATTATTTTCCTAGTAATGATAATAATATTATTAATCATGATAATACTTATAATAATAATTGTAATGATAGTACAAATTATAATGATAATACTATTATTACTAGTAATACTTTTAATAATAATAATAATACTAACAATAACATTAGTAATAACCATAATAAAGATAATAATCATAATAATAATAATAAAAAAAATAATAGCTACCTCAAGTGTAAGTCTTCAAAAAAAGAAAAGATTTGTCACAGACGGGACTCGAACCCGCGACCCCTCGCTTCCCCGACACACAACTAAACCAGTTGGGCTATGCCCATTTTCTGAAATATTACAGAATGAAAACTTATTTAACCTGACTTTCTTTTCTTATCATAATCATCTTCTTCACTTTAAACCATCGTCCAATGATCAATCCCTTCCTCGAATCAAAGTTTGATTTTTGTTTGAACACAAACAGGAACGACTTTTAACTGAGATTAACAGACACCAAATAACAAAAAAAAAAAAAAATTAAACAGATACATACACTGTAACTGTCACGATGAATACAATTGGAACTCAATTCGTGATTTTAATTTCTAGAAAGTTTTAGACAAAATTTTCTACATAAAAAAAGTTTTAAATCAAATGTATAACCTTTATGTACCCTCAATTTGATCCATTATGTTGAATTGAACTCGAATTTTGCTGAAGAACTCGACGGTTGACTTTTTCAAAATAACTTTGACTCCAAAATTCTAAATCAATTTAAGAAATTGAATCATGAATCTCTCTAGATAGTTTAAACAACGTATTTCTAACATAACTACGTTAATAGATTTTTAAAATTGTTAAAATTTTGAAGAATCAAATAAATTGGACATAAACATAGCCGACGTGGGTGTTCTTCTATTTTCTGTTTAAATTTCATTGAATAAAGACTGTAAAAGGTAATTATGATTGACAATTGATAATGTGAATTGATTGGTATTACGTAACAGCTATAAGGCATCGAGTTTATAGCAGATAAGGGTCAACAAAAACATACAGATAATACAAAAAATAAAAACTACTTTAATCCCCAAATCGTACGAATTGATTTTGCTGTGTAATTTAATTCAGACAGAAACAAATTTGGTAATGTGTGATAGTGATGCTAAACTGAATCCCTAATATATTTGGTATCTATCTGTACTTATATTATATATAATAAGTATTAATAATTATATAAATAATAATAATAATTCTCTTAATAATAAATAATAAATAATAATAATACTAATAATAATAATATTAACTATAATAACAACTATGACATTTAAGTTTTAACCAAGTTATACATTTAATTATTCATACAATAGTTTTTATAAATTATAGTTACTTTTATTAATTATGATAATAATACTCTTAATATCATAAATAATAGTAATATCAATATGATAGTAATAATAATAATATTATATAAAAAAAATATGTAATAATAATCTTATTCTTAATACTAATAATTATATTTATATTATTAATGATAATAATAATATTAGTAATAATATAACACTTTATATATATATATATATATATATATATATATATATATATATATATATATATATATATATATATATATATATATCAACTTTTCATATTTATATCAATATATTATTAATACTGATATTTATTCTAGTAACTATTATTATGACAACTATATTTTATCTTGTTTTAATATATATATATATATATATATATATATATATATATATATATATATATATATATATACATAAATACTTTTACTTATGAAATTTTTAAATAAAAACTAAATATAATAACCTTTATTAAATAATTACATAATACAATATTTTAATTATACTTAGAATTATATATATGTAAATGAGTAATAGTATATAATTATATATATGATAGTAACTTATTTACTTTATTTGTTATTTTATATTTTTAATTCCAATTGATTAAATTGTATTTATTATTTCAAATTATATATACACTTTTGTTTATGTTTATTTATATATATATATATATATATATATATATATATATATATATATATATATATATATATATATATATATATATATATATATATACTTATATATATATACACACTTATTCATGTATCTATATATTTATTTGTAGCCAATTGTTCGTAAATCCTCGGAAATAGTCAAAAGGTAATTCATTAAATGAATATAGATTTCAAAGCTTTCGAGACTTCACATTACAGATTTTGTTTATCGTTTTGGAATCATATAAAGTTTAAAGTTTAAATTTGGTTGGTAATTCCCGGGTCGTCACAGTACCTACCTGTTAAAGAAATTTCATCCCGAAATTTGATCGAGGGCGTCATGGATAACAGTAAGAATATTTTTATGACAAATATGAGTTGATAAATAGAGTTTTATCATCATTGAGTAATATGGATAAAACCATTTGATTTTGTGAAGAGTACGAGTGAAGCTGTCACGACAGATTGAGATAGAGATTTAACTTTTGACGTAGTTACGGTGGAATTAAGAAAATAAGATGCGTCTTAACTTTTGACGTTGTCTTGATTGAATTTCGGAATTCAAGGGATTTAAAGAAAATCTTCGAAATCTAAAAGATTTGATTCTTCAGCGAATAAGGAAATTAAGATCTCTATAATTAAATACGGTGATCTGTCTCGATTACTCTATCGGATATTTCTATTATAAATTAAGCTCTTCCGTTCCATTATTCTCACCTTTCCTACACTTTCTTTCTTAGTTCATACATTCAAAAGATTATGAAAATGCTTAATCCAGTTCCAATCCTTGATATTTTCCTAATTATTATTTCTATCATCCTTCTTTTCAACCTTCCATCAGAAGAATCTATTTACTTCTACTATTACCTTGGGGTGATACTATTCTTAATTATACCATATCTTTATATTGCTATCCGTATTAATATTCGCGGTTTGTAATCTCCGTGTTGTTATTGGGCTTTATATTTTCTCTTATATTTTGGAGCTCTTTGCCTTTTTATTATCTTCTCGACCTCTAGTAAAGCGAGTAATGGTCCAGAATTCATAAGTATGGAGTTTCGAATGAACATCATGTTCTAAACAAGAAAGAACGTATTAGCACGATTTGATTTGTCAAATTTCCAGAATCACTGAGAATAGAACTATCAAGAATATATTTTCTTGATATGTTCAGAAGTTAAGTAGAATGAAAGAGTTATGTAACATGGCACATGATAACGTTAGGATCTGTGAATCATCACGTCTCATTAGAAACTCAGCATGACTTACTGTAATATAATCACGTTGATCAAGTGTCATTATATTATACTAACTCATGCATCAGTTCCCAACATTACTTCAATAATATTCATATTTTAAGCTCGAAAGTTTACAGAATATAGAAACTAACAGTTTCTATATGATGTAATACTGATAGCACGAGGATATTAATGATTTCAGATAAGAATAGTTATAAAAATATCTCCAGAAATATGGAGGATATTTATAATAAAAGATACGATAATATCTCGGAATATCTAAGATTAGAGGATGATAGAAACTATTGTCTACAAGGGTTTAGAGTAAGGAGCAAGATATTCACTAAAGACTTTGGTAGACATTGAATCATTTGGATTCTTTGAAGTCAAACTTATTCTTTGTGATTTGTCCACGGCTTCATTCATAGTTTCGCATAATTTGCTTTTCGGTACTAAATTTTCTATTGAATGTTTCCAATATAATGTTACACAGGAAGCACGAAGAGGTGTATAATTTCGGACGAGAATATTTATGAAATATCCTCAGAAATATCGAAGATATTGATGATGATATTTTGGAATTTCTAAGTTCGATGATGGATGGAGAAAGATTTTCCGCAAGATTTTAACATGACTTCGGAGCAAGATATTCTCTAAAGATTTCAACGGATCCAGAATTACCTGGATTCTTTGAATATATGGTATGGTACTTGTATTTGTCCTTGGTCTCCTTCGTGGTTAGCTCAATCCGTTTTCCAGTTCCAACTTTTCTGAGCTTTTCCAACATACTATTCTTTATCATCAAATTTTCGATGATTAAGGCCGTTTACGGTTGTCTATGGTTTCTGTTGCTTCATTTAGCTTTTTCAACATTCAGAGTATTGATTAGTGACTGAGTGCTTTTCAGAATTTCAGAAAGAGAGATCATAATTCTAAGAGATAAATGTCATGCATATAACTGTTGATGTAGATATGCTGTGAGTTTTCAAAGTCCTGATTGCTGATTCTTGGTAATTGTTATGGCAGTTCTCGTTACAAGATGCGGATGAGTACATGATGAGACTTCAATAGATGAATATTGATAATGCTAAAAACGAACATATATTTCATAGCATTATCCCTCAAGAAAGACAAGCTTTTAGTTGCAACTGTTCTATTTACAAGTGATATTCGTTTAAATAATAAAAGGTGAAGACAAAAGACAGATTCGACGAATTAAAGACGCAAACGACCAAAAAGCTCAAAAGTACAAAATACAATCAATGAGGTTCCAATTATTGATAAGAAACGTCTCAAAATTACAAGAGTACAAGATTCAAAACGCAAAGTACAAGATATTAAATTATTCGCAAGGACGTTCGAAAATCCGGAACCGGGACTAGAGTCAACTCTCAACGCTCGACGCAACGGACTAAAAATTACAAGTCAACTATGCATGTGAATATAATATAATATATAATTAATTCTTAAAATTAATATATATATTATATTATATTTAAATAAACGTCGGCAGAAGAAAACAACCAAATGTGGCTCTCCCAAGCTGGCCATGCGATCGCATGGCCTGTAAGGCATAAATCCATGCGATCGCATGGTGCATAGTTCCAGCCCACATGTGAAATGACCCGTCCTAATCCATCTGGACGAAGTCATCAACATTTGGTCCCATTGCGATGATCGACTCCAAGTAATTTCCTTAAAATGAGCAAATGCATAGCGAAAGACTTAATTCGTACCTGAGAATAAACATGCTTAAAAGTGTCAACCAAAAGGTTGGTGAGTTCATAGGTTTATCGTATCAATTATTTCAATATATTAATAGACCACAAGATTTCATAACCATAAACATAATACACTCGCAAGTGTATGTAAAGCATTCTAAGTGGTTGAACACTTGATAACCATACTTAACATTTAATCACGTCGCATATTCCCTTTATTATGAAATCTCACTACACCGTACCAAGTGTAGTCACCGAAACGAAGTACTGTGCAACCGTTGAATACTGGTCGTCCAGTCCGGTTGGGGTTGTCAGGCCCGATAGATCTATCAACAGGATTCGCGTTTACAATACCACATGTAAATAGTAGTTACCAAGCTACAGGGAAGTATGCCAGTGGTACAACTCAACGTAGAATATATTTTTAAGTACTTGTGTCTATTTCGTAAACATTTATAAAAGCAGCGCATGTATTCTCAGCCCAAAAAAATATATATTGCAAAAGCAATTAAAAAGGGAGCAAATGAAACTCACCATACTGTATTTTGTAGTAAAAATACATATGACGACATTGAATAAGTGTAGGGTTGGTCTCGGATTCACGAACCTTTAAGCCTTTAAAAATATAAATGCCTCAACCCGGGCTCGAACCCAAGACCTCTCGCTTAGAAACCACACTTCTAACCACTACCCCAACATTTCTTTACTGGATCCATTTGATAGATAAATTATTTTAACTAGATATCAGCCCGTTTGGTAATTGGATTTCGGCCCAACATCACAAAGGTTTTTACAGCCCAATATAAACTCGGCCCAAGTGAAAGCCTGGTGGCCCAAGTGATATATCATAACCGTTATAGGCCTACTTAATCTATCTGGTGTCTAATTTACAGTAAATAATTTGGTAGGGTTTGTCTGTCCACAAAATTCAACACGCATCATCACCATCATCCATTTTTAACTTCATGATTATCATCCTCTTTCTATACCGTCACTATCTTAACTCGTTATCATCATTTTCTCTATTCGAAATCATCATCATATACATATCATCATTAATTTTAACGCGTACAGTTATCATCATCATAATCCTTCTTCTCGGCCTAGATTTATCTAATCCTAATCACCGCCCATTTTAAAAAGAAACCCCGATTAGCTTATTGAGTCTAACTAATAAAATAATATCATGGCTTAAATAAAACATGGTGGCCTAATAAATATGTCTGTAAAAGTTCGAATGCCTTTCTTTTTAATAATCAAGTGGGCTAAGTGATTTGATAAATGTCTGCCACTAAGAGGTAAAGGTCACTTAAAAGTAATAGCATAATAAGGTAATTAATAAAGGTGGTGGCGGTAATCAACAAATAAAAAAAATAGTAGCAGTAGGTGACGGTTTGTTTTAGTTGAATTTTAAGGTGATAGAAGGTGATGATTAAAGGTGGTTTTCATTGGTCTGTGGTTTGAGTTGCACGAGAAAACAGTAGCATCCTCATCGTTGTTGTTACCGAAATAAAGAAGTATATATATGTGGCCTGTTCGTTGGTGACGGAGGCTGGTACGTGAGTTTATGGTGATTGTTATAGAAGAAGAGGAAGAATACAAATGGTGAGGGTGGTTTAATAGTGGTGTTTGATAGTGAATTTAAACAGAAAAATCGATTAGATGGTGGGTTTGGTTTTCAAGGGTGAAGGTTAAATGGGTGTGGTTTATATATGAAGGTGGTGATCGGTTGTTCTATGGTGGTTGATGGGTTTCACAAGTGAGAAGTGGTGTTTCGAACGGTTGAGTGTAGGTGATCGAAATGATGAAAGTGAGGGTGGTCTGTGGTAGTTTGTTTACACAATTGAGAAGATAGATAGATGGTTCCTGCTTTCTCTTCATCTCAATATATGTAAATATATAGCTGTACTCAATCAATAATACTACTAATTTAATATAGATTGCAAACAAAACGTATCAATCAATTTGCACAGTAATATGCATAGTAACCTCAATCATAATTTCAATTATCAAAGATATTTTCATGATACACTGCCGACACTTGTATCTCGCATGTTATATCATGGTCCGTTGCTAAACAGTTATGGTATAAAAGTGTTCCTAAAAATCTCAAATTTTTAGGTTAAACATATTTAATTATTTCACTCATTACCTGTTTGAAACCTGATCAAAAAGGTTCGTCTAAAATTCATTTTAAGTTCCAAGTATTATATACGGAGTATTAAAACTTAGCTCGAGGTATTTAAATATATTTTTAGCAAACTTAAAATTGATAATACTTAATTATGTACCAACGTTTAATTTCAACTTCTCAAAGATTCGAGTTTAAACTTGTTTAGTATTGATCATAAAAATTGAGCTGTCATTCGAGCTTGATCCCAACTCAAAATTAAATATTTAAAATTAATCAAATAGATTCTAAATATATTTTTAATAAAGCTAAAATTTATATAACTCTTTTTATTATATCATCAGTCGTTTACATATTAAATTTTATTAATTAAATCTTATATCACAATATGATATATATATATATATATATATATATTATATATATATATATATAGATATATATATATATATATATTTTTATTTTTATTTTTATATGCTTATTTATATCTAAATACAAATAGTCGTTCGTGAATCATCGGAAATAGTCGAAGGGTAATTGCATATATGAAGCAGTTCAAAATTTTTGAGACTCAACCTAACTGATTTCTCTTATCGTGTCAAGAATATTACATCGTATCGAGAGTTTGGTTTAAAATTAGTCGAAATTTTCCGGGTCGTGACAGTACCTACCCGTTAAAGAAATTTCGTCCCCGAAATTTGATCGAGGTCGTGATGGCTAACACTAAAAATGTTTTCATGATGAATAAGAGTTGATGACTAGAGTTTTATCTTTATTGATTAATGATTCGATTATGTGAAGCGTACGAGTGAAGTTTATCACAAAAGAGTGAAAAGTTTCGTCTTAACTTTTGATGTAGTCATGGTGGATTTTCGGAACTCAAGGGATTTAAAGAAATCTTCTAATCAGAAAGAAATGTAATAGCACGATTTATTAGCAGTTTGTTGCAATTACGGAAGAACAGAAATATCAAGGAAATATTTCCGTGATATGCTTAGAGATTAAGTAGAATGAAAGATTTATGTAACATGACACATGATGACGGCATTGTTTGTGAGTCATCACGTTCCATTAGAAATTTAGCATGACTTACTGTAATATAACCACGTTGGCCCGGCGTCATTATATTATACTAACTCATGCTTCAATTCCCAACACTTTTCCAAAAATTCATTCATAATTAATACTTAGATTTTACTGAAGTTTCCAATAAAATGGAATACTGAAAACACGAAGAGGTGGATAATTTCGGACAGGAATATTTATGAAAATATCCTCAAAAATATCGAAGATATTTATGATGATATTTTGGAATTTCTAAGATCGAAGGTTGATGAAGAAAAATTTTCCGCAAGATTTTAATATAACTTTGGAGCAAGATATTCTCTAAAGATTTCATCGGATCCAGAATTACCTGGATTCTCTGAATATAAGGTTTGGTCCTTGTAATTGTTCTTTGTTTCCTTCATGGTGTGCTCAATCCGATTTTCAGTACCAAATTTTCTATCGAGCGTTCCTAACACTTCCTTCTCTATCATCAACTTTTGGCCATTAAGACCATCTACAACATGCTGCTTTGTCAGCATTTTCAAGGTTAACGGATCTGGGTCATCGGTTATCAAACCGAGGTGGTTTCAAGAGAATTGTGTTTTTATATGATTAAACGCTGATGATAGTATGGTGGAATATAAAAGGTTCCTCATTAACAATAAAGAGTACGCATATATATCAAGGTTATAATAAGGTTGTTTCGGATGAAAAGTCGGAGTTGATTTGCTGAAGCTGTGACAAAATTTGCTACTTTGAAAGGAATTACCAAGTTATTTTGGGTAATAATAATACTAAAGGAATTAGCACAGCTACGTGTTAAACGTTTACTCATTCTCCGAGAGTTTTTCAGGTGCATAACTATATGCATAATTCTTTCCTTCCGTAGACGAAATGCGGTCGGTTCATTCTCTCAATCGAGGTGTTTTCAAGAATATGAAAGGTTTAAATGTAGATTGTAATCGTCATGATACAAATGAGATTTATGATGAAATCAGTGGCAAACTTGAAGAGTTGTTTAGTTTCATATGTTATAATCAATATTTTAATTCATTTTAATTGTCCAATGTTGGTAGTCCACAGTTGATAGTCCACAGTTAGCAATTCAATAATTCATATATAGTTTAATATATAATTTTCGAATTAATTAATACGTATCGTGACCCGTATTCATCTCAGACTCGATCACAACTCAAAGTATATATATTATTTGAGAACCAACCTCAACCCTGTATAGAGAACTCGATCATTACTGCATATAGAGTGTCTATGGTGATTCCAAATAATATATATAGATGCGTCGATATGATATGTCAAAACCTTGTATACGTGTCCCGATATTTAAAGTGCGTAAAAATCAATAACAAAAATTAAATGACGATAAATAAAGTGCGTAAAGTAAATAACAGAAATTAAATGGCGATAAATAAAATTGCGAGAATGTAAATTGCGATAATTAAATTGTGATAAATAAAATGTAATCAGTTAGCTAGGAACAGTTAGCTAGGAACAGTTAGCGTGGATTCTTAACAAAATTTCAATTAGTTATTTTGTTTGTTTCTAACAAATTTTATTTTGTCCGATGTTTTCTTCATTATGCCACTTATTCGATTTTGATAGGTCAAAATCCAAATATGAAATTGAACGAAAATGTATTTTATGGTGAATGGATACGTATATCTATGGATACAAGTAGGATAGTGACTGACTGTTGAATTAGAGTCGAAGAATGTACCGTGTAACTGATTAATGTGAAATCTAAATATTCCTCGGGTATTACCTACCCATTAAAATATTTTCACCATTAACAGTTTGTACGAAAGAATTTTTAATTACAATCTTTATGAAAATATACATACATATATATTTTCTTCAGATGTAATCATGGATTTAATGAGTCAATATGATATTAAACTCATTTGGTTTATCATTATTACTAGATTACATAATCTCTAGAACTTTAGAAATTACATAATTGCCATGTTGAGGGGAGATAATCGATGTAGAACGATATGTAGAACGAAGATAAAGTAGATAGAACGATACATAGAACGATGATTATGCTCGAGGTACAGAATGAGATATTGAGGCATGTGATGTTGAAACTTAGGTTGTTGGTGGTACTGTCGATGCCGGTGATGTTGCTGAAGCTGGTAGGTTCTGCACCATATTTTCCAAAACTACAACTCGAGCGTGAAGTTCGTTGGCTTCTTCTATTATTCCGGGATGATTGTCGGTCGGAACGAGAGGATGAATAGGGTTTAGAATTTTAGATAAAATATAATCGTGTTGAGATATTCGAGAAATGAGGGTGAAAATGGTGTTTCAGATTGGTTCGCCAATGAGTGCTTCAGGTTCATCACCAAAAGGGAAATTTGGTTGGTGTAAAGGATCGCCTTCTTCTCGTCTCCATTGATTAAATCGATTACGAACCCATCAGATGAATCGGGGATGACTGATTGATTGATTCATTCTGGTGACGCTGCTTCTGGGGCTGGAGTGGGACTCTATATCGGAATCCGAGGGACTTGATCTAATGGTGAGTTCCATTGCGTACAATTGAATAAAGGATTTTTCGATATGAAATGAGTTTCGGATATCGGATGATATTCTAATTACATAGAATACCTATACATAGTACAGAAGATCCCGTAGATTACGAAGGAATTTAAGGAAACGTGTCAGATAAAGTCTACAATAACAGATACGCTAAGATATGAATTTATCTGTACACTATCTATCAAATAAGTGCAGGAAGTCGTGTCTAGACTTAGAAATGGTAAGCAGGTAACTTTCCACTAGGAATGATATACAATACTTATAATATGAGCTAAGGTCGAAGTCCAGACTCGCTAATGCATCCTAACAACTATCAGTTAGACACACTAATGCAAGACCTAGTTTGCTAGGACCAACGCTCTGATACCAACTGAAACGACCCGTCCTAATCCATCTGGACGAAGTCATCAACACTTGGTCCCATTGCGATGATCGACTCCAAGTAATTTCCTTAAAATGAGCAAATGCACAGCGGAAGACTTAATTCGTACCTGAGAATAAACATGCTTAAAAGTGTCAACCAAAAGGTTGGTGAGTTCATAGGTTTATCGTATCAATTTTTTCAATATATTAATAGACCACAAGATTTCATAATCATAAACATAATACACTCGCAAGTGTATGTAAAGCATTCTAAGTGGTTGAGCACTTGATAACCATACTTAACATTTAATCACGTCGCATATTCCCTTTATTATGAAATCTCACTACACCGTACCAAGTGTAGTCACCGAAACGAAGTACTGTGCAACCGTTGAATACTGGTCGTCCAGTCCGGTTGGGGTTGTCAGGCCCGATAGATCTATCAACAGGATTCGCGTTTACAATACCACAGGTAAATAGTAGTTACCAAGCTACAGGGAAGTATGCCAGTGGTACAACTCAACGTAGAATATATTTTTAAGTACTTGTGCCTATTTCGTAAACATTTATAAAAGCAGCGCATGATTTCTCAGCCCAAAAAAATATATATTGCAAAAGCAATTAAAAAGGGAGCAAATGAAACTCACCATACTGTATTTTGTAGTAAAAATACATATGACGACATTGAATAAGTGTAGGGTTGGTCTCGGATTCACGAACCTTCAGGCCTTTAAAAATATAAATGCCTCAACCCGGGCTCGAACCCAAGACCTCTCGCTTAGAAACCACACTTCTAACCACTACCCCAACATTTCTTTACTGGATCTATTTGATAGATAAATTATTTTAACTAGATATCGGCCCGTTTGGTAATTGGATTTCGGCCCAACATCACAAAGGTTTTTACATCCCAATATAAACTCGGCGCAAGTGAAAGCCTGGTGGCCCAAGTGATATATCATAACCGTTATAGGCCTACTTAATCTATCTGGTGTCTAATTTACAGTAAACAATTTGGTAGGGTTTGTCTGTCCACAAAATTCAACACGCATCATCACCATCATCCATTTTTAACTTCATGATTATCATCCTCTTTCTATATCGTCACTATCTTAACTCGTTATCATCATTTTCTCTATTCGAAATCATCATCATATACATATCATCATTAATTTTAACGCGTACAGTTATCATCATCATAATCCTTCTTCTCGGCCTAGATTTATCTAATCCTAATCACCGTCCATTTTAAAAAGAAACCCCGATTAGCTTATTGAGTCTAACTAATAAAATAATATCATGGCTTAAATAAAACATGGTGGCCTAATAAATATGTCTGTAAAAGTTCGAATGCCCTTCTTTTTAATAATCAAGTGGGCTAAGTGATTTGATAAATGTCTGCCACTAAGAGGTAAAGGTCACTTAAAAGTAATAGCATAATAAGGTAATTAATAAAGGTGGTGTGTGACGACCCAGAAATTTCCAACCAAATTTAAACTTTAACTTTATATTATTCCGACACGATAGGCAAAGTCTGTTAAACGGAATCTTAAAAACTTTGAACTGAGTTCATGCATACATGTGACCCTTGACTATTTCTGACGATTCACGAACAATTGTAGTTAATCAAATATGTAGTATATATATATAACATTTTGATTTAATAGATTATACTTAATCAATTGAAATTGCAGATGTAAAGTAATATAAAGAATAACCAAATCGTTAAAAAAATGAATATATATATATATATATATATATATATATATATATATATATATATATATATATATATATATATATATATATATATATATATATGAATATGATTTTTATATAATTAATGACTATATGGATATTGTATTACATTAAAATATATAGATATTAGATATTAAAAGTATGTTGTTATATATATATGTATATAATTATTAAATAGTAAATAAGTAATAAATTATATTATTAGTAAATTTAATTACAAGTTAAGTTAAATGTTATATAAATATTATTATTACTTTCATTAATATTAATATCTGTATTATCAATATTGTTATTTGTAATATAAAAATAGAGATATGAAAATTGATACATATAACTTGTTAAATCTTAATTACTAATGATATGACTATTAGATATTATTATAATTATTATTAGGAATCGTTAGTATTAATAATATTAGAAAATAATTCAATTTATTATAATTAGCATGAATAACGTCATTATTATCATGTTACAATTAATTTTTTGTCTTATTATTATTCATATAAATTTTGTAAAAACTAATATTAATATTATTATTATTATTATTATTATCTATATTATTATTATTATTATTATTATTGTTGTTATTAGTATTCTTAATAAAATAATTAAATTAATAGAATATATTAATAAATCTATATTATTAATAACTAATATATAAACATAAATAAATACTGATGTAGATGATATATAGAACTAATACATATTCAGTTTCTAATCTTAATCAACTGTTATAGATTCGTTCACTGCTTTTGATTATTTCCAGTACAAATCAAATAGAATACCAACAAGAATCTGTTAGCTATCCTAATCAAATTGGATAATTTTTTCTTCTAATATTTTTGTTTGTGTCTGTTAAAGGGCCGACCTAATTCGCTATACATCAAACGATACCAGTTGTTAAAAGAATTCATCTTACTTTCAGTCATCAATCACCAATAGCAACAGCTACTAATTGATAAGTCTTGGTAAGTTCCAAAAAAATAAAAAATAAAAAAATAAAACAGATCGATGTCACCATGTTCTTCAGCTTTTTAACAAAAAATTCGATTTTTAATCAAATCCCATAATGTAAAAATACAATTGCATTTGAAATCACCCACTCCAACTTCCTGTAAAAATTCATCTTTCAATTCCTCATATCAATTACGAATTTGAGAGTCAAACTTCACAATCAAAAAGTCAACAGTTTTGGTTCTTCAAGAAATTGGGATCAGTGTTGATGTTTTCGGATCAATAGATGATAGAGAAGGTTTCTAGGAGCAAGTAGGAAAATATTCCATGAAGGGGTCGAGTTCTCAAAACACTCCAATCTCAAGAAGAAACTTTATGTTCTTCGTTTTCGTTCGAACGGCAGTTATTGCTGCTATAGTCTGTTTATATTTTTTTTTTCTTCTTTCTTTCTTTTATCCTTTGCCAAATGATAGTAGTCACAATTGATTGTTTCAGTTCCATATCACAAATTAATTCAAATTGTAAACCTTGTTATAAAACTTGGTTGGTTCCTGGGTCGAAAAGCTTATCAGAAAAAGGAGGAGGAAGAAAGCAATGTATAAAAGGTTAAATAAATTCTGGTGGTGAATTAAAACAGAAATAGGGTAACGGAGGAATGGTTTCTGTGGTTTACGGGTTAACGAGAGGTTGATAGTTCGAATTCGGTTTGTGACAACTCTTTTTAGAGAAACTTTAAAGGGGTATAATCTCTTAAACTTCCATTTATTATTATTATTATTATTATTATTATTATTATCATATTTACAATTATAAGTATTACAATTATTGTTATCATAAATATTTATACAAGTATCATGGATATTAATATCATTTTAGTATTATCTTTAAGTATTATCATTTTTGTTATTATCATTATTATTAAATTATTATCATAAGTATTACTAATATTATTATTATTATCATTTTTGTATTATTATCATTATTATGTTTACGATTATTATTATTAATGAAAGGAGTGTATTTATAAAAAATATTATCTTTATTATTAATAGAATTATTCGTATTGTTATTATTGAACCTTTTATCAATATTATCATTAGTAGTAAAATGGATATTTTTATAAGTATTATTATTATCAATACTAATATTGTTACCGTTAATACTAAAAATATCATTACTTTTAAAATATATCAGGTTATTAAAATTGGTACAATCATAGAAATTAACATTTTTGATAATATTATTAATTTGTTATTATTATTAAAAGCTAACAACAACATCATTATTATTATTATTATTATTGTTATTATTATTATTATTATTATTATTATTATTATTATTATTATTATTATTATTATTATTATTATTATTATTATTATTATTATTATTATTATTATCATTATTATTATTATTATTAATGTTTGTAAAATGTATCTTATAGAGGTCAAGTACCTCACGATGTAACCAACTATTGTGAATCGTTTGTAATCGATGTGGACTTTGTCCGGATGGATTAGGACGGGTCCTTTCATGGTGGCGGTAATCAACAAATAAAAAAAATAGTAGCAGTAGGTGACGGTTTGTTTTAGTTGAGTTTTAAGGTGATAGAAGGTGATGATTAAAGGTGGTTTCGATTGGTCTGTGGTTTGAGTTGCACGAGAAAACAGTAGCATCCTCATCGTTGTTGTTACCGAAACAAAGAAGTATATATATGTGGCCTGTTCGTTGGTGATGGAGGCTGGTACGTGAGTTTATGGTGATTGTTATAGAAGAAGAGGAAGAATACAAATGGTGAGGGTGGTTTAATAGTGGTGTTTGATAGTGAATTTAAACAGAAAAATCGATTAGATGGTGGGTTTGGTTTTCAAGGGTGAAGGTTAAATGGGTGTGGTTTATATATGAAGGTGGTGATCGGTTGTTCTATGGTGGTTGATGGGTTTCACAAGTGAGAAGTGGTGTTTCAAACGGTTGAGTGTAGGTAATCGAAATGATGAAAGTGAGGGTGGTCTGTGGTAGTTTGTTTACACAATTGAGAAGATAGGTAGATGGTTCCTGCTTTCTCTTCATCTCAATATATGTAAATATATAGCTGTACTCAATCAATAATACTACTAATTTAATATAGATTGCAAACAAAACGTATCAATCAATTTGCACAGTAATATGCATAGTAACCTCAATCATAATTTCAATTATCAAAGATATTTTCATGATACACTGCCGACACTTGTATCTCGCATGTTATATCGTGGTCCGTTGCTAAACAGTTATGGTATAAAAGTGTTCCTAAAAATCTCAAATTTTTAGGTTAAACATATTTAATTATTTCACTCATTACCTGTTTGAAACCTGATCAAAAAGGTTCGTCTAAAATTCATTTTAAGTTCCAAGTATTATATACGGAGTATTAAAACTTAGCTCGAGGTATTTAAATATATTTTTAGCAAACTTAAAATTGATAATACTTAATTATGTACCAACGTTTAATTTTAACTTCTCACAGATTCGAGTTTAAACTTGTTTAGTATTGATCATAAAAATTGAGCTGTCATTCGAGCTTGATCCCAACTCAAAATTAAATATTTAAAATTAATCAAATAGATTCTAAATATATTTTTAATAAAGCTAAAATTTATATAACTCTTTTTATTATATCATCAGTCGTTTACATATTAAATTTTATTAATTAAATCTTATATCACAATATGATATATATATATATATATATATATATATATATATATATATATATATATATATATATATATATATATATATATATATATATATATATATATATATATATATATATATATATTTATTTTTATATGCTTATTTATATCTAAATACAAATAGTCGTTCGTGAATCATCGGAAATAGTCGAAGGGTAATTGCATATATGAAGCAGTTCAAAATTTTTGAGACTCAACCTAACTGATTTCTCTTATCGTGTCAAGAATATTACATCGTATCGAGAGTTTGGTTTAAAATTAGTCGAAATTTTCCGGGTCGTGACAGTACCTACCCGTTAAAGAAATTTCGTCCCCGAAATTTGATCGAGGTCGTGATGGCTAACACTAAAAATGTTTTCATGACGAATAAGAGTTGATGACTAGAGTTTTATCTTTATTGATTAATGATTCGATTATGTGAAGCGTACGAGTGAAGTTTATCACAAAAGAGTGAAAAGTTTCGTCTTAACTTTTGACGTAGTCATGGTGGATTTTCGGAACTCAAGGGATTTAAAGAAATCTTCTAATCAGAAAGAAATGTAATAGCACGATTTATTAGCAGTTTGTTGCAATTACGGAAGAACAGAAATATCAAGGAAATATTTCCGTGATATGCTTAGAGATTAAGTAGAATGAAAGAGTTATGTAACATGACACATGATGACGGCATTGTTTGTGAGTCATCACGTTCCATTAGAAATTTAGCATGACTTACTGTAATATAACCACGTTGGCCCGGCGTCATTATATTATACTAACTCATGCTTCAATTCCCAACACTTTTCCAAAAATTCATTCATAATTAATACTTAGATTTTACTGAAGTTTCCAATATAATGGAATACTGAAAACACGAAGAGGTGGATAATTTCGGACAGGAATATTTATGAAAATATCCTCAAAAATATCGAAGATATTTATGATGATATTTTGGAATTTCTAAGATCGAAGGTTGATGAAGAAAAATTTTCCGCAAGATTTTAATATAAATTTGGAGCAAGATATTCTCTAAAGATTTCATCGGATCCATAATTACCTGGATTCTCTGAATATAAGGTTTGGTCCTTGTAATTGTTCTTTGTTTCCTTCATGGTGTGCTCAATCCGATTTTCAGTACCAAATTTTCTATCGAGCGTTCCTAACACTTCCTTCTCTATCATCAACTTTTGGCCATTAAGACCATCTACAACATGCTGCTTTGTCAGCATTTTCAAGGTTAACGGATCTGGGTCATCGGTTATCAAACCGAGGTGGTTTCAAGAGAATTGTGTTTTTATATGATTAAACGCTGATGATAGTATGGTGGAATATAAAAGGTTCCTCATAACAATAAAGAGTACGCATATATATCAAGGTTATAATAAGGTTGTTTCGGATGAAAAGTCGGAGTTGATTTGCTGAAGCTGTGACAAAATTTGCTACTTTGAAAGGAATTACCAAGTTATTTTGGGTAATAATAACACTAAAGGAATTAGCACAGCTACGTGTTAAACGTTTACTCATTCTCCGAGAGTTTTTCAGGTGCATAACTATATGCATAATTCTTTCCTTCCGTAGACGAAATGCGGTCGGTTCATTCTCTCAATCGAGGTGTTTTCAAGAATATGAAAGGTTTAAATGTAGATTGTAATCGTCATGATACAAATGAGGTTTATGATGAAATCAGTGGCAAACTTGAAGAGTTGTTTAGTTTCATATGTTATAATCAATATTTTAATTCATTTTAATTGTCCAATGTTGGTAGTCCACAGTTGATAGTCCACAGTTAGCAATTCAATAATTCATATATAGTTTAATATATAATTTTCGAATTAATTAATACGTATCGTGACCCGTATTCATCTCAGACTCGATCACAACTCAAAGTATATATATTATTTGAGAACCAACCTCAACCCTGTATAGAGAACTCGATCATTACTGCATATAGAGTGTCTATGGTGATTCCAAATAATATATATAGATGCGTCGATATGATACGTCAAAACCTTGTATACCTGTCCCGATATTTAAAGTGCGTAAAAATAAATAACAAAAATTAAATGACGATAAATAAAGTGCGTAAAGTAAATAACAGAAATTAAATGGCGATAAATAAAATTGAGAGAATGTAAATTGCGATAATTAAATTGTGATAAATAAAATGTAATCAGTTAGCTAGGAACAGTTAGCTAGGAACAGTTAGCGTGGATTCTTAACAAAATTTCAATTAGTTATTTTGTTTGTTTCTAACAAATTTTATTTTGTCCGATGTTTTCTTCATTATGCCACTTGTTCGATTTTGATAGGTCAAAATCCAAATATGAAATTGAACGAAAATGTATTTTATGGTGAATGGATACGTATATCTATGGATACAAGTAGGATAGTGACTGACTGTTGAATCAGAGTCGAAGAATGTACCGTGTAACTGATTAATGTGAAATCTAAATATTCCTCGGGTATTACCTACCCATTAAAATATTTTCACCATTAACAGTTTGTACGAAAGAATTTTTAATTACAATCTTTATGAAAATATACATACATATATATTTTCTTCAAATGTAATCATGGATTTAATGAGTCAATATGATATTAAACTCATTTGGTTTATCATTATTACTAGATTACATAATCTCTAGAACTTTAGAAATTACATAATTGCCATGTTGAAGGGAGATAATCGATGTAGAACGATATGTAGAACGAAGATAAAGTAGATAGAACGATACATAGAACGATGATTATGCTCGAGGTACAGAATGAGATATTGAGGCATGTGATGTTGAAACTTAGGTTGTTGGTGGTACTGTTGATGCCGGTGATGTTGCTGAAGCTGGTAGGTTCTGCACCATATTTTCCAAAACTACAACTCGAGCGCGAAGTTCGTTGGCTTCTTCTATTATTCCGGGATGATTGTCGGTCGGAACGAGAGGATGAATAGGGTTTAGAATTTTAGATAAAATATAATCGTGTTGAGATATTCGAGAAATGAGGGTGAAAATGGTGTTTCAGATTGGTTCGCTGATGAGTGCTTCAGGTTCATCGCCAAAAGGGAAATTTGGTTGGTGTAAAGGATCGCCTTCTTCTCGTCTCCATTGATTAAATCGATTACGAACCCATCAGATGAATCAGGGATGACTGATTAATTGATTCATTCTGGTGACGCTGCTTCTGGGGCTGGAGTGGGACTCTATATCGGAATCCGAGGGACTTGATCTAATGGTGAGTTCCATTGCGTACAATTGAATAAAGGATTTTTCGATATGAAATGAGTTTCGGATATCGGATGATATTCTAATTACATAGAATACCTATACATAGTACAGAAGATCCCGTAGATTACGAAGGAATTTAAGGAAACGTGTCAGATAAAGTCTACAATAACATATATGCTAAGATATGAATTTATCTGTACACTATCTATCAAATAAGTGCAGGAAGTCGTGTCTAGACTTAGAAATGGTAAGCAGGTAACTTTCCACTAGGAATGATATACAATACTTATAATATGAGCTAAGGTCGAAGTCCAGACTCGCTAATGCATCCTAACAACTATCAGTTAGACACACTAATGCAAGACCTAGTTCGCTAGGACCAACGCTCTGATACCAACTGAAACGACCCGTCCTAATCCATCTGGACGAAGTCATCAACATTTGGTCCCATTGCGATGATCGACTCCAAGTAATTTCCTTAAAATGAGCAAATGCACAGCGGAAGACTTAATTCGTACCTGAGAATAAACATGCTTAAAAGTGTCAACCAAAAGGTTGGTGAGTTCATAGGTTTATCGTATCAATTTTTTCAATATATTAATAGACCACAAGATTTCATAATCATAAACATAATACACTCGCAAGTGTATGTAAAGCATTCTAAGTGGTTGAGCACTTGATAACCATACTTAACATTTAATCACGTCGCATATTCCCTTTATTATGAAATCTCACTACACCGTACCAAGTGTAGTCACCGAAACGAAGTACTGTGCAACCGTTGAATACTGGTCGTCCAGTCCGGTTGGGGTTGTCAGGCCCGATAGATCTATCAACAGGATTCGCGTTTACAATACCACATGTAAATAGTAGTTACCAAGCTACAGGGAAGTATGCTAGTGGTACAACTCAACGTAGAATATATTTTTAAGTACTTGTGCCTATTTCGTAAACATTTATAAAAGCAGCGCATGATTTCTCAGCCCAAAAAAATATATATTGCAAAAGCAATTAAAAAGGGAGCAAATGAAACTCACCATACAGTATTTTGTAGTAAAAATACATATGACGACATTGAATAAGTGTAGGGTTGGTCTCGGATTCACGAACCTTTAAGCCTTTAAAAATATAAATGCCTCAACCCGGGCTCGAACCCAAGACCTCTCGCTTAGAAACCACACTTCTAACCACTACCCCAACATTTCTTTACTGGATCTATTTGATAGATAAATTATTTTAACTAGATATCAGCCCGTTTGGTAATTGGATTTCGGCCCAACATCAATGAGGTTCCAATTATTGATAAGAAACGTCTCAAAATTACAAGAGTACAAGATTCAAAACGCAAAGTACAAGATATTAAATTATTCGCAAGGACGTTCGAAAATTCGGAACCGGGACCAGAGTCAACTCTCAACGCTCGACGCAACGGACTAAAAATTACAAGTCAACTATGCATATGAATATAATATAATATATAATTAATTCTTAAAATTAATATATATATTATATTATATTTAAATAAACGTCGGCAGAAGAAAACAACCAAATGTGGCTCTCCTCAGCTGGCCATGCGATCGCATGGCCTGGAAGGCATAAATTCATGCGATCGCATGGTGCACAGTTCCAGCCCACATGCCTATAAAAATCGAGCTTTGATGTAACACAAAACACATCTTTTTCTTCTCCCCATTCATACGTAGTATATATTTATATTTATATTTTAATTTTAATTTTAATTCTAATAATAAGGGTATGTTAGCGAATGTTGTAAGGGTGTAAGTCGAAATTCTGTCCGTGTAACGCTACGCTATTTTTAATCATTGTAAGTTATGTTCAACCTTTTTACATTAATGTCTCGTAGCTAAGTTATTATTATGCTTATTTAATCCGAAGTAATCATGATGTTGGCCTAAAAATATTAAAATTGGGTAATTGGGCTTTGTACCATAATCGAGGTTTGGACAAAAGAACGACACTTGTGGAAATTAGACTATGGGCTATTAATGGGCTTTATATTTGTTTAACTAAATGATAATTTGTTAATGTTAATATAAAGATTTACAATTGGACGTCCCTATAAATAACCATATACACTCGATCGGACACGATGGGCGGGGTATTTATATGTACGAATAATCGTTCATTTAACCGGACACGGGAATGGATTAATAGCCACTAGAATTATTAAAACAGGGGTGAAATTATGTACAAGGACACTTGGCATAATTGATAACAAAGTATTAAAACATTGGGTTACATTCAGTCGACATCCTGGTGTAATTATTAAACAAAGTATTAAAATCTTGTTACAGTTTAAGTCCCCAATTAGTTGGAATATTTGACTTCGGTAATAAGAATAATTTGACGAGGATACTCGCACTTTATATTTATGACTGATGGACTGTTGTGGACAAAAACCAGACGGACATATTAAATAATCCAGGACAAAGGACAATTAACCCATGGGCATAAAACTAAAATCAACACGTCAAACATCATGATTACGGAAGTTTAAATAAGCATAATTCTTTTATTTCATATTTAATTTCCTTTATTTTATATTTAATTGCACTTCTAATTATCGCATTTTTATTTATTGTTATTGTATTTAATTGCACTTTTAATTATCGTACTTTTTAATTATCGCAAGTTTATTTTATCGCACTTTTATAATTCGCAATTTCATTATCGTTATTTACTTTACGCTTTAAATTAAGTCTTTTATTTATTTAATATTTTACATTTTGTTTTAACTGCAACTAAAGTTTTTTTAAAATCGACAAACCGGTCATTAAACGGTAAAAACCCCCTTTATAATAATAATATTACTTATATATATATATTTGTATTTTTATAAATTTAAACTAATATAGCGTTAAGCTTTGTGAAAAAGATTCCCTGTGGAACGAACCGGACTTACTAAAAACTACACTACTGTACGATTAGGTACACCGCCTATAAGTGTTGTAGCAAGGTTTAAGTATATCCATTCAATAAATAAATAAATATCTTGTGTAAAATTGTATCGTATTTAATAGTATTTCCTAGTAAAATTTAAGCTATTTTATATACCCCTTAGCTTTAACTATCAAGTATTTTTGGCGCCGCTGCCGGGGAACTTTCTTGCTTAAAAGCCGGAAGCGCAACGCTAAAAAGAAAAAAAACAAAAAGATTTTTATTTTTAGTTTACTTTTATTAAAATACGCTTTTGTAAAAAATACGTTTTAATATATTCGAAAATATAAAAAGAAAATAAAAATATAAATATTTTTAAGAGTTTGTTAAATATTTAAGTTCTATAAAAGTTTCTTTATATTTATTTTATAAAAATATAAGTTTTATTTAATTTATAAAAATATATTATATAAATATTTAAAACAGAAAAAAATAAACACAGCAAAAAAAAAAAAAAATCATTCGGCCTGCTACTGTAGCAGCCCGTAGCCTGGCCCAAAATCCTGGCTCATGCGATCGCATGAGCCCGAAGGCATAAACTCATGCGATCGCATGAGAGTGTCTGACACGCCAACAGGAAACCCTAACTGCATTAATTACGGGTATTATTATTATTATTTAATAAACCCTAATTATGTTTTATTATTTAATTAGTTATTAGTTTTTAGATTTAATTTATATATTTAGTTTAATTAGTTTAATTAAATTTTAAAATTAATATTTTTATAAAATAAATAATATAAAAATAATATTTTTATAAAAATTGTACTTTTTACAACTTTTAGTATATTTTTATATTTTATTTTTTTTAATTGTTTTTAGCGTAATATTTGTATTTTTCGCTCGTATTTAGTTTTAATTCATAGTTTTTGCCATAGTTATTTATATTTCTAGATTTTTAGGTCTTGCCGTAAAATCCCTTAAGTGCTTTTTCTTTAGACTAAGATTTAGGTGCTTTAGAATTTTGCGACGCCTTTTTAAGTTTTAGTACATTTTTAAGATATTGCCATTTGGGATATAGTTTTACTTGTAAGCTTTAATATTTTTAGACGTCTTTTACCTATGTATCAATTATCATTCCAATTAGTAATCTCAATTTGCGATTATAATTTTAAGTTAGTGATAGTAATAAGGTTGGGTTAGTCAAGTATTTTTAAGTTTTATAAGTCACTCTTTTTCTTTCTTATTTTTTGACGCCTTTTATTTTTCGACCTTTTTCGACGCGCTCTTTTTCTTTCTTATTTCTCGTCATTCTAGTTTTTAGGACTTAGAATTTTTTCTACTTCTTATCTATACTTCTTAAAATTACGAAAATTTATTTTAAGTGGTTAAATTGATAGACATCAAAATTTTTTGGTTCGTAGTAATAGTTGGATTTGTACGTGGACCGGGTTATTGGAGCCAAACAGTACTCAATTATATTGAGACCAAACGAATCCTGCCCCTCTGCTGCATCTTTTGGCTATTCGAAACGTGGGCAAAATCAGAAAAGTCTATTAATTGGATAACTTATATAATTTTTCTTTCCTTTTAAAAACTAATAGGATATTCAGTGAATGCACCGAGCAAGACGTTCACCACCTTTTGTACATTCACCACCTGTAACTAGATCAAGACATCTAGCAAATATTACCGCCGTTGATTTTTCTTTAGAATCGTCATCCAGTCAACTAAGTACTCCAGTTCAAATTTCCGATAATCCATTTTTTGAACCCGACCTCACAATTGAGAATCCGGAGAATATTCAGGACGATTCATAGATCCTGAACCATTAAATTTTCCTCCGGAACCACCAATCATTCAAACAGAGATTGTTGAGGAACGAACCATTAAATCGGAATCCTCTAGTGATTCCGATTCAACAAATTCAATTATGGAGAACCTGGAACCTTTAAGTATGGAAGACCGAATGAGAGCTAAACGCACTGGCCAAGGTCACGCAATTACTCATCCTGACATTAATGCGCCAGATTATGAAATCAAAGGACAAATTCTACACATGGTGACTAATCAATGCCAATTTAGTGGTGCGCCGAAGGAAGATCCAAATGAACATCTTCGTACCTTTAATAGGATCTGCACACTATTTAAAATCCGAGAAGTGAAGGATGAACAGATATATCTCATGTTATTTCCATGGACTTTAAAGGGAGAAGCCAAAGATTGGTTGGAATCGTTACCTGAAGGGGCGATTGATACATGGGACGTTTTAGTTGAAAAATTTCTTAAACAATTCTTTCCGGCATCTAAAGCCGTAAGACTTCAAGGAGAAATTGTTACGTTCACACAGAAGCCAAATGAAACTCTATATGAGGCGTGGACAAGATTTGGAAAGTTATTAAGAGGATGTCCGCAACATGGTTTAGACACCTGTCAAATAGTACAAATATTCTACCAAGGATGCGACATCACTACAAGAAAATACATCGACATAGCAGCTGGTGGTTCTATTATGAAGAAAACCGAAACTGATGCTTACAAAATTATTGATAACACTGCTTCCCACTCACATGAGTGGCACCAAGAAAAAGATATCGTTAGATCATCTAAAGCAGCTAGAGCCGATTCTATTCATGACTTAGATTCCATTTCTGCAAAGATAGATGCTGTCGAGAGACGAATGGAAAAAATGACTAAAGATATCCACTCAATACGAATTAGTTGTGAGCGGTGTGGAGGACCACATTTGACAAAAGATTGTCTCAGTATTGAATTAACAATGGAACAAAGAGAGAATATTTCATACATAAACCAAAGGCCTGGAAATAATTATCAGAATAATTATCAACCTCCAAGACCGATCTATAATCAAAACCAGAATTATAACCAAAATATTCCATACAACAACCAACAAGGTCCTAGCAATCAACAAGTATCCAATAATACTTACAATCAGCAAAGACCTAATTTTCAAAACAAACCACCACAAACCGATGATAAAAAGCCGAATTTAGAAGATATGATGACGAAGCTAGTTGAAACTCAAACGCAGTTTTTCACATCTCAAAAACAAACCAATGAACAAAATGCTCAAGCATTTAGAAATCAACAAGCTTCTATTCAAAATTTGGAACAAGAAGTAAGTAACCTAGCAAGGTTAATAGGTGAATGAAAACCGGGAAGTTTACCTAGTGATACAAATGCTAACCCCCGGAATGAAACAGCTAAAGCCATTACCACAAGAAGTGGTACAACACTTAAACCACCTGAAATACCTGTAACTTCTGCTGAAGCTATTCCTACTTTACAAGAACCACAACCTGAACAAGATAAGGAAAAAGAACCGGTAGTTGAAAAGGTTAATGAAGATAACACAGTTAAGGATAAACCTTATGTTAAACCATACCAACCACCACTTCCTTACCCGAGTAAAATGAAGAAAGAGAAACTTGAAGCCGAGCAATCCAAATTCTTGGATATGTTTAAACAGATAAATGTAAATCTTCCTTTCATTGATGTGATTTCAGGAATGCCTAGATATGCTAAATTCTTGAAAGATCTAATCTCAAATAGAAAGAAAATGGAAGAACTCTCGGCTGTTACTATAAATGCTAATTGTTCAGCAGTGATGTTGAATAAGATACCAGAAAAACTATCTGATCCAGGAAGTTTCACAATTCCATGTTTTCTGGGTAGTCTTAGTTCAATAGAAGCATTGGCAGACTTAGGTGCTAGTATAAATTTAATGACGTATTCACTATACACTAAACTAGACCTTGGAGAATTGAAACCAACCAGAATAAGTATACAACTAGCCGATCGATCAATAAAATATCCTAGAGGGATAATGGAGAATATGCTAGTTAAAGTTGGTACTTTAGTATTTCCAGTAGATTTTGTTGTTCTGGACATGGAAGAAGATTCTCAAGTTCCTCTCATATTAGGAAGACCATTCTTAAACACGGCTAATGTAATGATAGACGTGTTTGGTAAGAAACTGACCCTAAGTATAGAGGACGAGAGTGTTACCTTTTCAGTTGATAGAGCAATGCAACAACCGCAATCTGCAGATGATACATGTTATTATATTCAAACTATAGATTCACATGCAGAATTATTAGAAGAATTTCCAGAATTACAAGAAACAGGAGAATGTTCTTTAGGAGAAGGAACTGAACAAATTGATGAAGCTGAAATGTTAGCTACACTAATAGCAAATGGATATGAACCAACAACAGAAGAAATTCAAATGCTAAAAGAAGAAGACAGATATCGATATAAATCATCGATAGAAGAACCTCCAACATTAGAGTTAAAGCCACTTCCAAACCATTTGGAATACGCTTATTTACATGGTGAATCTGAATTACCTGTAATAATATCGTCTTCTCTTACTGAAAATGAGAAATCACAACTCATTTCTGTGTTGAAAGCTCATAAACCAGCCATTGCATGGAAAATTCATGATATTAAAGGAATAAGTCCTTCGTATTGCACACATAAAATCCTTATGGAAGAAGGTCATAAAACGTATGTGCAACGCCAGCGAAGACTAAATCCTAATATGCAAGATGTAGTTAAAAAAGAAATTATTAAACTGCTAGATGCAGGTTTAATTTATCCAATTTCTGATAGTCCATGGGTAAGCCAAGTTCAATGCGTGCCTAAGAAGGGTGGCATGACTGTCATTACAAATGAGAAAAATGAGCTTATTTCTACTAGGACTGTAACAGGATGGCGTGTATGTATTGATTATAGAAAATTAAATGACGCCACCAGAAAGATCACTTTCCCTTACCTTTTATTGATCAAATGTTGGAAAGATTAGCCGGAAATAGTTACTATTGTTTTCTTGATGGTTTTTCCGGATATTTTCAAATTCCAATAACACCCGAGGACCAAGAGAAAACCACGTTCACGTGCCCTTATGGTACTTTTGCTTACAAACGCATGCCATTTGGACTTTGCAACGTCCCTGCAACCTTTCAAAGGTGCATGATGGCGATTTTTCACGACATGATAGAAGAATGCATGGAAGTTTTCATGGATGACTTTTCAGTCTTCGGTGATACATTTGAATCATGTCTAGTTAATCTGGAACGAATGCTTATTAGATGTGAATAATCAAATCTAGTACTTAATTGGGAGAAATGCCATTTCATGGTTAAAGAAGGCATCGTTCTTGGACATAAAATTTCAAAAGAAGGAATTGAAGTGGATAGAGCTAAAGTAGATGTAATTGCTAAACTTCCACATCCCACCAATGTTAGAGGAGTTAGGAGTTTTCTAGGGCATGCCGGTTTTTACCGACGTTTTATAAAAGATTTTTCTAAAATTGCCACTCCTATGAATAAACTCCTAGAAAAGGATGCTTCATTCATCTTTTCAGATGAATGTATCAAATCTTTTAATATTCTTAAAGAGAAACTTACTAATGCGCCAATCATGATAACACCAAATTAGAATCTACCGTTTGAACTAATGTGCAATGCAAGTGATTTTGCAATGGGAGCCGTTTTAGGACAAAGGATTGAAAAACGATTTTAACCTATATATTTTACTAGTAAGACGTTACAAGGAGCACAAACTAATTACACAACTACTGAAAAGAACTCCTTGCTATTGTCTTTGCTTTTGACAAATTTCGTTCATATCTCGTTCTAGCAAAAACGGTGGTCTATACCGACCATTCTGCTCTTAGATACCTATTTTTGAAACAAGATGCCAAACCAAGATTAATCCGTTGGATCTTACTTTTACAAGAGTTTGATATTGAAATCCGAGATAAAAAAGGAGCAGAAAATCTCACCGCTGATCATCTTTCTCGTCTTGAAAATCCCGAATTAGAAGTTCTAAATGAATCAGCCATACAAGACAACTTTCCTGATGAATATCTATTGAAGATAGATTATAATGAAATTCCATGGTTTGCAGACTATGCAAACTACTTAGTATGTGGATTCCTTGAAAAATGATTATCGTACCAAAAAACGAAAGAAATTCTTTAGTGATATAAAACACTATTTCTGGGAAGATCCACATCTGTTTAAAAGTTGTCCAGATGGAAGAATACGCCGATGTGTATTCGGAGATGAAGCTAGTAAAATTTTAAACCATTGTCACACAGGACCAACAGGAGGGCATTATGGGCCTCAACTAACAGCAAGAAAAGTTTATGATGCTGGATTCTATTGGCCTACAATTTACAAAGACGCACACCTTCTTTGCAAATCCTGTGATGCATGTCAAAGGGCCGGAAAAATAAGTCAACGTGATGAAATGCCACAAAATGTCATTCAAGTATGCGAAGTATTTGACATTTGGGGTATTGACTTTATGGGTCCATTTCCAAAATCTCATAATAATCTCTACATTCTCGTAGCCATTGATTATGTATCTAAGTGGGCGGAAGCACAAGCTCTCCCAACTAACGATGCACGAGTTGTAGTCAACTTTTTAAAACGTCTTTTTGCAAGGTTTGGAACACCGAAAGCTTTAATAAGTGATCGGGGTACTCATTTCTGTAATAATCAACTTGAGAAAGTTCTCAAAAGATATGGAGTAACTCATAAAATCTCCACTGCTTATCATCCACAAACAAGTGGACAAGTTGAAAATACCAACCGAGCTTTAAAACGTATTCTAGAAAAAACCGTAGGATCAAATCCGAAGGAATGGTCCATTAAATTGGAGGATGCACTCTGGGCTTTTAGAACAGCCTACAAAACTCCAATTGGAACCACACCTTTTAAACTCGTCTACGGAAAAGCATGTCATCTTCCAGTAGAAATTGAACACAAAGCATTTTGGGCTTTGAAGACATGTAATCTTGATTTACATGAAGCTGGACGTCTACGGTTAAGTCAATTAAACGAATTAGAAGAATTAAGACATGAAGCATACGAAAATTCGTTAATCTATAAGGAAAGAATGAAGAAATGGCATGATAAAAGAATCAGAAGTTCAAAAGAATTTAAAGAAGGAGACAGAGTTCTTCTTTACAATTCACGATTCAAGCTATTTCCTGGAAAATTGAAATCAAGATGGTCTGGACCATTCATAGTCAAAAGAGTTTTCCCATATGGAACAGTAGAATTAATAAATTCAAATGGGATTGAATTTAAAGTTAATGGTAACAGAGTTAAACATTACATAGATAGTCCGATGGAAGTCGACAACGAAGTTAATCACAATTTCGATACCACAGCTAACTAAGTGTGGGGAGAATCAAGTCTTTTAAGGATTTTATGTATTTCTGTTAGAGTTAGATTTTCTGTTTTCGTGTAGTTCTCGAAAATGGAACCCGAATGGTCTTTCCCTAGCAGACCCTAAAGAACTAGTCTTCTCCCCCCATTCTGAATTTTTATTTTTATTTTAGGAAATGAAGACTGCCTGTGAACTAAACCATGGTCTAATGCTACACGCTTTGATCACTAAACGTAATAATGACACTTCCGAGTGAACTAGTATCAGTAATCAGAAAAAGATTGGACGGAGTAAGAAAAGAATCCAGATGCGAAGATAATAAGTTACAATTTGGTAAAGGAAAATCTAAATCCGCAGCGAAAAGAAGAGCACGACACCTTGAAAGATGTCACAAATGGGAAAATGGTCACATGGAGGTAAATGTTCAAATAATCAAACCTATTCAAATACCGAATTTGTTACTTTATGCAGAGACGGACCGTTCATATGTTTAGAAGAAAAAACACTGAATGCTCGAGGTTACGCCTATGTAGCTATGGAAAACCAATTAAACCGACTATCTTATGAATGGGATAGATCATATAACTAAGAATACTATCTCACAGGTAAGTCTGTACAGTTTTTATTTTTTATTTTTATTTTTAACCTTTTGATAATAAACGCTAAATTGTTCGCTATAAAGTATTAAATTGGTATTGAATAAAATTAGGTTTGGCGACCGAAATTATTGATATCATACAAAAATTTATTACATCACTGCGAAATTTAACGCTTATTCTTAAGGTATAAATATCTTTAATCAATCAACCCAAAATATTTCAAAAATTCGTCATGAGTTAAATTAGGTCATGGAACCGAAATTACTTTACCGAAAAGAGGGGCGCATATTTTTGATGATATTTGATTGATTAAAGTGGGATAAAAGATCAAAAAGATTTTTAATTTTATTTTTACCATATTTTTAAAATTAATATATAAATCTTAAATTAATATTGTAAACTTTTTAAATTAAAATATTTAAAATTGTAAATATTTGAACAATTGATATTTTTAAGTTTGTATGTATAAAAACAAAAATATAATATAAGTTTGGTGTGAAATTTTAATTTTTAAAAAATGTGAATTTTTAATTTTATGCATATTTTAAATTTAAGTTGTGTGAATTTAAAAACAAAAATTTACTTTATTTCGCTAAGTTAAAAATATGATTTTTAAAATTCGTCGTGAGTTGAAGACTAGGTCGTTGAACCGAAATTGCTTTACCCGAGGGAGGGACGAGAACTTTTATTATCATTATTTTTAATCTTATTGAATTAAAGTATGTCAAATACATTAAAAAATCTAAAAATCTTTACATTTAAAACCGCGCTTTGATTTGACAAATTTTGAAAATTTTGTCGAGGGACAGACTAGGACATCGATCCGAAACGCCCTCATCCTAAAAAGAAACAAATTTTTAAAATTTTATTAATTTTATGTTTTATAAAGTAAACCCTTTAAAAAAAAGAAAAAAAAAAAAGCCAAATCACTGTAGCCGGCACCCCATGCGATCGCATGGGGTTTGCACTTGGAACCCATGCGATCGCATGGGGACCAAATGTAGGCCAGACTCAAAACAGACAGCAGGTCTGTCTTCTCCACACAACACACACACAAACACGAAACTCTCTCAAATCTTCACCAAATTTCGCCAATTTTCCACCGTAATTCGTCATTTTTCTTGCTCTAATCATGCCGAGATTCTCATTCTTCAGCAAAATGGTAAAAATTACACCCCTAAACTCTATAAATTCCTAGTGTTTGTGATAATTACCAATTTTTTACCTAATGCAATTTTGTTAATTTCTAGTGTAATTAGTGTTAAATTGTTAGTATTTTATGCATGTATAACCTAGATTGATGCTATTTAACATGATTTGAAGCCAAAAACTTCAAAAATTTTAGAAATCTAGGGTTTGTGTTCTTGAGCAATTTGGGGCTTTTTGATATTAACAGGTTATGGCCGATTTTTGTCATGAATTATTGCTAAATTGAGTAGTGTAACATGTTTAGATAGTTAAATGATCCAAACATTGATCCTAAACATGATTTTTGGAGATTAAAGTGGACTTTTTAAGTCCAAAATTCATGAACTTAATTAATTTGATGTAATTGCTATTTGAGACTTGTTTAATTATTAGTAATGACTATTTTGACATGTTATTTGAGTTAAAAGCTTATGAACTTTGTATACATTTTCATATGTGCTTATTTGCAAAGTGTAGAATTGTGAAAAATTGTGAAAATGTGTATAAGTTTAATTTTGATTTAACATGTTATAGTGATTGTTTTAAGTTGTTATTTTGCTAACACTAATGCATATTTGGATGCACAAATTTTGTGTTTAATGTGTCTTGCAGAAAGCCGATACTGGAGGTTCAGGAGCATCATCATCTAGACGACCAGCACCAGCACCAGAACCAGAACCAGAAATGCAACACGAACAACAACCACAACAGGAACAACAACAACAGCCTGATCAGCACGTACCTTATTATGATCCGGTACAGTTTGTTGATGAATTCATAGTATTCCCAATGAGGCCGCCAGTAGAATTCCCAACGATTCCTGAACACACTCTGCATCCTAATCTAAGATTTGATAGGAGATGAAGAGATTACGAGACATATCAAAGGAACAAATTTAAATTGGTAACAAAAAATGTAGAGGTGCCAAGGGTAATCGATTGGGCCCCTTTGGAAACGGTCCATCTAGCTGACCGTGTTAGAGAGCTTTTGGTACAAAGGTATGGCAGTTCTTCTTTTACAGATTGGGAACGTCTTTTCACCATTCGTAGGCCTGTATATAAGGAATGGTGTGTTGAGTTGATGAGTACTGTATCACTTGATACAAATATAGTTAGAATAGATGATAGAAGATTTCTTAGGTTTATCCTTGGCGGTAGGATGTACAGAATGTCCATGCTGGACATGACCAGGGCCTTACAGATATATACTCTTGGTGAGTTGCTATTACCCGATTGTACAAATTTGATTCATTATCGTGAAAGGGTAGATAGTAACTTTGACGCTGACGCTATTTGGAGGCGTATGTCACATTTTGATGTTTTTACACGAGCAGGAGGACACTCCTATACACATATTGACAGAGCCGAGCTTCGTATTATTCATAGATTTTTGGCTAACTCAATTACACAGAGAGGTCACAATAAAGAAAAAATTACCTTACATGATTTATTCTACCTAAAGTGTATTCAGGATCCTAGAAGCTTTGTCAATATCCCTTACTGTGTTGCTTTTTATTTATCTAAAATGGTAGAGGGAATGCAGGACGGGAGTATAATAGGAGGAGGTATTTTTGTTACTCTCATTGGAGAGTATTTAGGTGTTGATAGGAACCAAGGGGGTCCATTACAGCTTTGTAGAGAACAGGTTGAGCCTTTAGGATTGAAAGTTTATGTGGGTGCTAAGGTATTGAAAAGTAGACGTAACCAGGCAGTACCCTATGAGGGATCTCATCCTCAAGTAGAGAGAGGATCAGACGAGGAAATGGAGGAGGCGGAAGACATTAGGGATGTCTTTCGAGATGCTATTCTTGACGTCCACGTTCGTTAGATGAGGAAGCAATGACGAACGCAGCCAGACATAGTATGTACGAGCAGTGGAACTCCGAGCGAGTATACGAGGATTATAGGCGACGCCAACACGATAGCTGGGTAGTTCATCAGCACCAAATCATGAGCCAGCTATCATATCAGGTACCAAATAACTATGTACCTACTCGACCTGCTCATTTTCCGCCACACAGCCCCGATATCCGACCACCCTTTAACCGGTATGACTATAACCAAGCCTATAAAAACACCTATAACCAACAATGGAACCCACCTGATGAGATGAACTGGAACCCCTATCCAGACTGATTTGGTTCCATTTGGTTATTTATATGATTTTTATGTTTTTATCTTTTTACTTATTCATGTTTAAACTTATGTTATTGAATATACTTATGTAATCTTTATCATTTTTATTATTATTGTGTACTAATATTTCACATTTAGGATTTGAAAGTGGGATATTAAGTCCCATTTCAAATTGCCTTGCATGTTTATATTTGTATGTATGTATATTGTAAATTGTACAAAACAGGGTAAAACAGCGCATTTTCAAAGACTGGCATTAAGTTCAGCAAAAGCTACTAATTTTGATGACAAGATGACAAATAAATGTGATGTAACAACAGACGGAATGAACAAATGATATGCACCATTTATCATTCAGCAAACAAACGCCAATATGTTTGGAAACTTTGGTAAAATTTAATCATTTTTCTACGCTAATCACCCTCAATAATTTAAATTGTTACTGATTTCTTGCAAATGAGGGCATTGCAAGATCTTAAGTGTGGGAAGAGGTTAAATTCTTTCGGATTTTAAAATTTTTACTTTATACACTTGGTTACCATTAGAAATACTAGTAAAGTAGTAGTTGTATTAGAATCTAGTGCTCTCTGATAATAAAGAATAGCCCTAGTCTTATATACTGACTACCCAATTCTAGTAAAATTTTTCAAAATTTTCAATTAAATGAACTCAAAATCATGTTTATACATATTTATGAACGATAAAATTAGGTGTTAACACCGAAATTATTGTTACCTCGGAAAGGACATAAATTGAGAAACAAACCAAAATGTTAAAATTCATTTAAAATGGAATAGAGGACAATAAAAAGGAAAATAAAAGCGAAGTGTGGGAAAAATTACCAAGTTATCTTAAACATATGTCACATATTTCTGTAACAAATAATTGAAGATACTTTTGCTTTGGACTAAACTAAACTGTTTTACCCGAGGAAAGAAAAGAAGAGATGGATCTACACGTTGAATCAATTTTATCGTTAAAAGGAAGTAAAGTCTTTCTAAAAAGAAACGCGCATCTTGATTTAGGTCATGAAGTTGTCGTCCAGACCAGCTGTAGGTTGACGAAAAACCTAGAAAAGTCATCACTAAAATCAGCAGGAAATCCATGGACCTCAGCATCAAACAGGGTCGCCAAGTGGTCAGATTTATCCTAACCATGAGAAGGATTTATCTCGTACAATGGGGGGGCACCGTGCAAATTAGCTTGATAAGATTAATAAATCAGATCCCCAGAAAGGATAATCTCTTTTAAAGATCAAAAATCAGCTTTTAAGACTGATATTACTCAATCCTAGAGATTGACCTTAAAGATTGAGAATTACAAACTCATGGAATTCAATGATATCTAAACTCGAGCTTGAACGAGAAAATATTTTGATCAAAATTACAAACCGATTTGTTTTCTGAAAACCCATTTTCAATGCGTTCATTACCATTGAACGTAAAATCCTAGGAATTCACCTGGAATTCATTAGGTCACCTGAACCAAATCGGGTGTCATCCGTAAGAACGGTGGTTGCATAGCATGGTCAAAGACAGGACCTTCCGCCAGACCAAAAAATCATAAGGGTGAGCTTTACTATTGCTCCTACCAAGGATAGTAATTGCGTCCGACACGTTATAGACCATAATTAAAAGCATGTCAGGGGACATTGCCTTAACAGTTGCTTGTTCAAACGCTTTCCTTTACAACCGGACGGTAGTTTACCGAAAGGTAATATACGGAGCAAGTATACTGGACGTGTTGCTTTCCCAATACAAGGTTAGCAAGTGGGTGACACAAAACCACAAGTTTTGAGCTAAAATTTTCAAATCTGAAACCCACCAAACCCACAAAAAATATTTTGCAAATACCGGTGAAGGGTTATTCCGGAAAACTTATCTAGGGTAAAAGCTAGATTTAATTTTCAAAAAAAAAAAATCAAATGTTTTCATAAAGATCCAATTTCCTAAAGGATCTAAATTTTCATAAGTCATGTGAGACTGCAAACCACATCGTTACTACCATTGTTTATACCGCCGTAAAGAAATCACTGATGTACAAAGTGTGAAGAATAAAGAAGTGATTCTAGTATTTCAAGACTATATTGCTTGAGGACAAGCAAAGCTCAAGTGTGGGAATATTTGATAATGCTAAAAACGAACATATATTTCATAGCATTATCCCTCAAGAAAGACAAGCTTTTAGTTGCAACTGTTCTATTTACAAGTGATATTCGTTTAAATAATAAAAGGTAAAGACAAAAGACAGATTCGACGAATTGAAGACGCAAATGACCAAAAAGCTCAAAAGTACAAAATACAATCAATGAGGTTCCAATTATTGATAAGAAACATCTCAAAATTACAAGAGTACAAGATTCAAAACGCAAAGTACAAGATATTAAATTATTCGCAAGGACGTTCGAAAATTCGGAACCGGGACCAGAGTCAACTCTCAACGCTCGACGCAACGGACTAAAAATTACAAGTCAACTATGCATATAAATATAATATAATATATAATTAATTCTTAAAATTAATATATATATTATATTATATTTAAATAAACGTCGGCAGAAGAAAACAACCAAATGTGGCTCTCCTCAGCTGGCCATGCGATCGCATGGCCTGGAAGGCATAAATTCATGCGATCGCATGGTGCACAGTTCCAGCCCACATGCCTATAAAAATCGAGCTTTGGTGTAACACAAAACACATCTTTTTCTTCTCCTCATTCATACGTAGTATATATTTATATTTATATTTTAATTTTAATTTTAATTCTAATAATAAGGGTATGTTAGCGAATGTTGTAAGGGTGTAAGTCGAAATTCTGTCCGTGTAACGCTACGCTATTTTTAATCATTGTAAGTTATGTTCAACCTTTTTACATTAATGTCTCGTAGCTAAGTTATTATTATGCTTATTTAATCCGAAGTAATCATGATGTTGGGCTAAAAATATTAAAATTGGGTAATTGGGCTTTGTACCATAATTGGGGTTTGGACAAAAGAACGACACTTGTGGAAATTAGACTATGGGCTATTAATGGGCTTTATATTTGTTTAACTAAATGATAATTTGTTAATGTTAATATAAAGATTTACAATTGGACGTCCCTATAAATAACCATATACACTCAATCGGACACGATGGGCGGGGTATTTATATGTACGAATAATCGTTCATTTAACCGGACACGGGAATGGATTAATAGCCACTAGAATTATTAAAACAGGGGTGAAATTATGTACAAGGACACTTGGCATAATTGATAACAAAGTATTAAAACCTTGGGTTACATTCAGTCGACATCCTGGTGTAATTATTAAACAAAGTATTAAAATCTTGTTACAGTTTAAGTCCCCAATTAGTTGGAATATTTGACTTCGGGTATAAGGATAATTTGACGAGGACACTCGCACTTTATATTTATGACTGATGGACTGTTATGGACAAAAACTAGACGGACATATTAAATAATCCAGGACAAAGGACAATTAATCCATGGGCATAAAACTAAAATCAACACGTCAAACATCATGATTATGGAAGTTTAAATAAGCATAATTCTTTTATTTCATATTTAATTTCCTTTATTTTATATTTAATTGCACTTCTAATTATCGCATTTTTATTTATTGTTATTGTATTTAATTACACTTTTAATTATCGTACTTTTTAATTATCGCAAGTTTATTTTATCGCACTTTTATTATTCGCAATTTCATTATCGTTATTTACTTTACGCTTTAAATTAAGTCTTTTATTTATTTAATATTTTACATTTTGTTTTAACTGCAACTAAAGTTTTTTTAAAATCGACAAACCGGTCATTAAACGGTAAAAACCCCCCTTTATAATAATAATATTACTTATATATATATATTTGTATTTTTATAAATTTAAACTAATATAGCGTTAAGCTTTGTGAAAAAGATTCCCTGTGGAACGAACAGGACTTACTAAAAACTACACTACTGTACAATTAGGTACACTGCCTATAAGTGTTGTAGCAAGGTTTAAGTATATCTATTCAATAAATAAATAAATATCTTGTGTAAAATTGTATCGTATTTAATAGTATTTCCTAGTAAAATTTAAGCTATTTTATATACCCCTTAGCTTTAACTATCAACTATAGAGATTTTTCGGAGGGATTTAAATTAAGGAGCGACAAGGTTGCTGGTACATTTGCTGGTAATGTGGTGGAATATAAAAGAATTCTCCGGTATCAAAAGGGTAATTGTATATATCAGGATTTATAGTAAGGTTACTTCGAATGAAAAGTCGAAGTTGAATTATTGAAGCTGTGACAAAATTGGCTAATTTAGAAAGGAATTGCAAAGTTATTTTCGGTGATAACAAAGCCAAAGGAGCTAGCACAGATACGTGTTAAACGTTTATGCAGGTTCTGAGAATTTTTCAGGTGCATAACTATATGCGTAAATCTTTTCTTCCATAGATGAAATATGGTTGGTTCATCCTCTCGATTGAGGTGTTTTCAAGAATCATGAAAAGTTTGAATGCAGATTATAATCGTCAAGATATAAATGTGGTTTAAAATGAGATCAAATGGCAAACTTGAAGAATGGTTTAGTTTCATATGTTATAGCCAATATTTTAATTCATTTTAATTGTCCAATGCTGATAGTCCACAGTTAGCAGTGTACAAATAATAATTCATATATAGTTTACTGTATAATATTCGAATCAATTAATACGTATCGTGACCTGTGTACATGTCTCAGACTCGATCACAACTCAAAGTATATATATTATTATAGAATCAACCTCAACCCTGTATAGAGAACTCGATCATTACTGCATATAGAGTGTCTATGGTGGTTCCAAATAATATATATAGATGCGTCGATATGATATGTCAAAACCTTGTATACGTGTCCCGATATTTAAAGTGCGTAAAATAAATAACAGAAATTAAATAACGATAAATAAAGTGTGTAAAGTAAATAAAAGAAATTAAATGACGATAAATAAAATTGCGAGAATGTAAATTACGATAATTAAATTGCGATAAATAAACTGCTATAAATAAAATGTAATCAGTTAGCTAGGAACAGTTAGCTATGATCTTGTTAGCGTGTTTTCTTAACAAAATTTCATATTGTTAATTAGTCTGTTTCTAATCAATTTTTATTGTGTTCATTATTTCTTCATTATGCCACTTGTTGGATTCTGGTAAGTCAAAATTCAAATATGAAATTGAATGAAAATGGTTATTCTGTGATGAACAGATTCGTATAGCTGTAGTTGCAAGTAGGATAGTAAATGACTGTTGAATCATATTCGAAGAATGTACAGTGTAACTTATTAATGCGAAATCTAAATATTCTTCGGGTATTACCTACCCGTTAAAATATTTTCACCATTAACAGTTTGTACAATAAAAATTTTAAATTACAATCTTTATGAAAACATATATACATATATATTTTCTTCAGACGTAATTATGGATTTAATGAGTCAATGTGATATTAAACTCATCAGATTTATGGCTAGAACTAGAGTACATATTCTCTAAAATATTAGAGATTACATAATCACCATGAAGGACGAAGATAGTTTATGTAGATCGATTCGTTAAATGATTCGTAGAACGATGATTATGCTTAAGGTATAGATTGCGAGATTGAGACGTGTGATGATGTTGTTGTTGTTGTTGGTACTCCTTGATATCCATGGTGCGTATGACATTGATGTTCGGGGTATAGATTAAGATGTTGAGGTGTGGGATGCGGATGCGGATGTTGATGTTGGTGGTGGTGCTGGTACTGTTGACATTGATGGTGGTACTGGTTATGCTGCTGGTGCTGCTGCTGGTGTTTGTAACCTTCGCACCATATTCTCTAAAGCCACAACCCGAGCGCGAAGCTCGTTGATTTCTTCTATTACACCGGGGTGATTTTCGGTTCGAACTAGCGGATAAATATAATCTAGAATTTGGTATAGTATATAATCGTGGCGAGATACTCTGGAAATGAGAGAAAAGATGGTGTTTCGAACAGGTTCACCGGTAAGTGCTTCAGGTTCTTCGCCAATAGGGCAATGTGGCGGATGGAAAGGATCACCTTCTTCTTGTCTCCAATGATTGAGGAGACTACGAACCCTTCCCCAATTCGTCCAGAATAGATGATGACTGATTGGTTGATCCATTCCGGTCACACTACTTTCGGAGCTTGAGTGGGATTCCATTTCGGAATCCGAATGACTTGAACTAATGACGAATTCCATTTCATACGATTGGATAAAGAATTTTTAAATATGAGATGACTTTCTGACTAACGGATGGTATTCTTAATTATATAGAATATCCATATATATAGAACAAAAGGTTTCGTAGATTACGGAGGGATTTACGGGATACGCCAGGTAAGGTTTACAGTAACAGACAAGGTTGCAAAAGACGCGAGACGGGGTCGAGACGGTCGGGTCCTAAAAGGGTCGAGACGGTCGAGACGGGGTCGAGACGGAGGTCTAGACGGATGTTGACTAACGTTGACTTTTAAATAAAAATGTTATATATTATATATATATTGTACATTACATTATTTCAAATATAAGCATTTCACACATGTTTAAATACTTCAACATTTCAAACATAAAAAAAGAAACCCTAAGTAATAGCACAACGTTTAATTTTTTTTTTATAAAAAAAAACTTGAAAAAAATCAGAAAAACCCATTTTTTCCCGTCTCGGACCGTGTTTGACCGTCTTTTGACCGTTTTTTGGCCGATTTCCGTTTTTTCAAACGTTTTATGTATAAACGGGACGGGGCACTCCAAAATCCGTCTACACCCCCGTCTACACCCCCGTTTTTTCCGTTTTTTACAACACTGGTAACAGATACGCTAAGATATGAATCTTGTCTATACACTATTCATGCAATTAATGCAGCAAGACGTGTCTAGACTAAGAATGATAAGCAGATAATTTTCGACACAAAATGATAAGCAAAACTTTTTGACATGCAGACACGGTCGGAGTCCAGACTCACTAATGCATCCTAACGACTTATCAGTTAGACACACTAATGCAGACCTGGTTCGCTAAGACCACCGCTCTGATACCAACTGAAACGCCCCGTCCTAATCCATCCGGACGAAGTCCATATCGATTATAAATGATTCACAATTGTTGATTACATCGCGAGGTACTTGACCTCTATATGATACATTTTACAAACATTGCATTCGTTTTTGAAAAGACAATCTTTCATTACATTGAAGGTTGAAGGCATGCATACCATTTTATAATATATCTATCTATAATTGACTTAGTATTAATATTGATGAACTTAACGACTCGAATGCAACATCTTTTGAAATATGTCATGAATGACTCCAAGTAATATCTTTAAAATGAGCAAATGCACAGCGAAAGATTTCTTTCGTACCTGAGAATAAACATGCTTTCAAGTGTCAACCAAAAGGTTGGTGAGTTCATTAGTTTATCATAACAATCATTTCTATTATTTTAATAGACCACAAGGTTTCATATTTCAATACACATCTCATACATAGAGATAAAAAATCATTCATATGGATTGAACACCTGGTAACCGACATTAACAAGATGCATAATAAGAATATCCCCATCATTCTGGGATCCTCCTTCGGACATGATATAAATTTCGAAGTACTAAAGCATCCGGTACTTTGGATGGGGCTTGTTGGGCCCGATAGATCTATCTTTAGGATTCGCGTCAATTAGGGTGTCTGTTCCCTAATTCTTAGATTACCAGACTTTAATAAAAAAGGGCATATTAGATTTCGATAATTCAACCATAGAATGTAGTTTCAATTACTTGTGTCTATTTCGTCAAACATTTATAAAAGCGCATGTATTCTCAGTCCCAAAAATATAAAGGGTAAAAAGGCAAATGAAACTCACCTAATGTATTTTGTAGTAAAAATACATATTGCGACATTGAACAAGTGTAGGGTTGGCCTCGGATTCACGAACCTATATCATTTGCATAACTATTAACACGTATAATTGTAATCGAACGAGTTTATTATTATTAATAATATGATTGTTATATTATATGTTATTTAATATATTTAATTTGTATATTTTATATATACTAATATTTATCTTTCTTTAACAGGTTGCAAATAAAAACTTATATCAGGATTTTTATATGATAAAAATATATTCATATATCATTTGATATCTTATATAACTTAATTAGTACAAAAATAATATGGTGATATGTATTACAAATATCATAGTAATGAACTTTTCATATACGAATATCTATTTGTACAAACTTTGATAATGATTTGTGATAATAATGATAATGATAATAGGTGGTATTATTTTCCTAGTAATGATAATAATATTATTAATCATGATAATACTTATAATAATAATTGTAATGATAGTACTAATTATAATGATAATACTAGTATTACTAGTAATACTTTTAATAATAATAATACTAACAATAACATTAGTAATAACCATAATAAAGATAATAATCATAATAATAATAATAATAAAATAATAGCTACCTCAAGTGTAAGTCTTCAAAAAAAGAAAAGATTTGTCGCAGACGGGACTCGAACCCGCGACCCCTCGCTTCCCCGACACACACCTAAACCAGTTGTGCTATGCCCATTTTCTGAAATATTACAGAATGAAAACTTATTTAACCCGACTTTCTTTTCTTATCATAATCATCTTCTTCACTTTAAACCATCGTCCAATGATCAATCCCTTCCTCGAATTAAAGTTTGATTTTTGTTTGAACACAAACAGGAACGACTTTTAACTGAGATTAACAGACACCAAATAACAAAAAAAAAATTAAACAGATACATATACTGTAACTGTCACGATGAATACAATTGGAACTCAATTCGTGATTTTAATTTCTAGACAGTTTTAGACAAAATTTTCTACATAAAAAAAGTTTTAAATCAAACGTATAACCTTTATGTACCCTCAATTTGATCCAATATGTTGAATTGAACTCGAATTTTGCTGAAGAACTCGACGGTTAACTTTTTCAAAATAACTTTGACTCCAAAATTCTAAATCAGTTTAAGAAATTGAATCAAGAATCTCTCCAGATAGTTTAAACAACGTATTTCTAACATAACTACATTAATAGATTTTTAAAATTGTTAAAATTTTGAAGAATCAAATAAATTGGACATAAACATAGCCGACGTGGGTGTTCTTCTATTTTCTGTTTAAATTTCATTGAATAAAGACTGTAAAAGGTAATTATGATTGACAATTGATAATGTGAATTGATTGGTATTACGTAATACCTATAAGGCATCGAGTTTATAGCAGATAAGGGTAAACAAAAACATACAGATAATACAAAAAATAAAAACTACTTTAATCCCCAAATCGTACGAATTGATTTTGCTGTGTAATTTAATTCAGACAGAAACAAATTTGGTAATGTGTGATAGTGATGCTAAACTGAATCCCTAATATATTTGGTATCTATCTATACTTATATTATATATAATAAGTATTAATAATTATATAAATAATAATAATAATAATTCTCTTAATAATAAATAATAAATAATAATAATACTAATAATAATAATATTAACTATAATAACAACTATGACATTTAAGTTTTAACCAAGTTATAAATTTAATTATTCATACAATAGTTTTTATAGATTATAGTTACTTTTATTAATTATGATAATAATACTCTTAATATCATAAATAATAGTAATGTCAATATGATAGTAATAATAATAATATTATATAAAAAAATATGTAATAATAATCTTATTCTTAATACTAATAATTATATTTATATTATTAATGATAATAATAATATTAGTAATAATATAACACTTTATATATATATCAACTTTTCATATTTATATCAATATATTATTAATACTGATATTTATTCTAGTAACTATTATTATGACAACTATATTTTATCTTGTTTTAATATATATATATATATATATATATATATATATATATATATATATATATATATATATATATATATATATACATAAATACTTTTACTTATGAAATTTTTAAATAAAAACTAAATATAATAACCTTTATTAAATAATTACATAATACAATATTTTAACTATACTTAGAATTATATATATGTAAATGAGTAATAGTATATAATTATATATATGATAGTAACTTATTTACTTTATTTGTTATTTTATATTTTTAATTCCAATTAATTAAATTGTATTTATTATTTCAAATTATATATACACTTTTGTTTATGTTTATATATATATATATACATATACATATATATATATACATATATATATATATATATATACATATATATATATATATACATATATATATATATACATATATATATATATACATATATATATATATATATACATATATATATATATATACATATATATATATATATATACATATATATATATATATATATATATATATATAATATGTAAACAAAAGTGGGGTTCGGCTTCCCATTCAAAGTGGTGACCTTGCAGTCTTTTCCAACATGCCCAGTCCGTTGGCACTTCTCACAAACAACATTGCAATACCCAGTATGATGCTTGTAGCACCGCTTGCATTGTGGTAAGGTTCCTTTGTAGTTCGGGTTTGAGTTGGTGTTCGGATTGGGGTTTCCACCGTTGTTGTTTCCTCTGAAACCCTCATGTCGTTTCGCCGGGTTCTGTTCATAGTTTCTTCCCCTGTTGTTGTTGTTGTTGTGGTTATCCCATTTGCGCTTCTCACTAGTACCCGCTTCAGTTTTAGTTTTCTCCGGTTCATCGATGGTTATTTGATTCATTAAAGTATGCGCCATGCGCATCGCTTCTGGGACATTTGGTGGTTTGGACGAGGTGACGTTTCCCTTAATGCTCTTAGGGAGTCCCCAGAAGTATCTCTCCATTCGCTTGAATTCTGGGGTGACCATTGTCGGACACATCAGGGCTAGTTCTAAAAATCTCCTGTTGTAACCATCAAGGTCGTTCCCAACGGCCTTTAACTGCATGAATTCCATTTCCATCTTTTGGATTTCGGTTCTCGGACAATACTCCTCAATCATGGCACACTTAAATTCTTCCCATGGCGTAGCATACGCCTCATCAATGCCTTGTGCCTGTGCCATTGTGTTCCACCACGTGAGCGCGCCGTCAGATAGCGTGCAAGAAGCAAATTTGATTTTGCTGTCCTACGAACAGTTGCTAACTCAGAATACTGATTCAAGTTTCTCGAACCATCTGGTGAGACCAACCGGTCCCTCAGTGCCGCTGAAGTTATGTGGTTTACAGCTCTGGAATTCCTTGTAAGTACACCCATTACGAATGGGTTGAACAACCGGTGGTGGTGGCGGTGGCGGTGGAGCTTGGGGTTGCATTTCTGCAATGGCTGCGGCTACACGTTCTTGGATCATCTCTTCAATTTGAGCAGCAGTAGGTGTGGATCGACCGTTAACCATGGTGTTCTAAACAAAATTTTTGACTCAAGTCAAAATCCAGTATTTAAATAGTAATAATACAGTATATAGTAACCAACATGGAATCAAAACATCACATGTTATTTAAATAACGCATCTAGGTACAAATACCACAGAATCATCGTACAATAATGTAAACAGAACATCGTGCAAGAATTTAATAACGCAAAGTTCCATTAATAATAATAAGTTTCATACATCTGAATAAGTCCGTACAATACATAAGTGAAACATAAAACTACAACCAGATTACATAATGAAATCTAAAATACAAAAACCCTACTTTGAAGGTGGGTGAAGGATGTCCATAACATGGGCCATCTGGTCCTCTAGCTCAAAAACTCGAGCTCAGAGGATCTCCACCTCCCTTGTCAATTCCTCGACAGTGGGAGATGGTGAGGCAGGTGGTTCCGGCGGTGCAGGTGGTGCCGGTGGTGTAGATGGTGCCGGTGGTGCAGACATTACATAACGGGATGCAGATGTTCCGGCTCCAGAAATAGTCAGTACGTAACGGGGTGCCTTACGCACTTGTGGGTCGGCAGGGTACGGTACAAGCCGCTTACGAGCAGTAACCCTACGATGCCGACCAAATGCGTCTGTGAAAGCACGACCTCCATTCACCCCTGGAATGACGGTTCCATCAAAACGGTACCGCTTCTTCGGAGGAGTGGAGGGTGCCTGTATAGGTACATCAGCAGGGTCCTCATCATCACTGTAGTCGTCTGAGGAGGTGTCGTCGGATGAAGCATCAGTGGATGACGGGTCGTCCGAATCATGTGGTGGCTGTTCGGGTGGCTGAACTGGCCGTCCTTGAGCGGCCATCATCTGTCTGTACCTAGCGGGTCCGATCGGAATGAGACGTCCATCAGGGGTGCGTCGGCACCAATGGCGATACCGGTTACGGAATGGACCTTCCCCGAACTCCGCGGGAATCACAATCTCGCCGGAGCGGGGCTGTGATCCTGAAGGTCCAGGGGCAGATGGAGCTGGAATCTTCAAAGGGTCCTGGGCTCCGCTAGAAGTAACCACTGGGGCAGGCGCCTGACTGCTAGTCCCGGAAGATGAAGCTTCGGGGTCACTCGTGGGTAGCGGGATCGGTGTGTCGGCAGCAGCAGCAGGTGGGGTGGCTGACGAGTCTGAACTGTCCAAAATGATAGCAGGTGGAGTATCCGACATCTGAACAAGGAAAAATAAATTTTTCCATGCCAGTAAGTCATAAAGCAAGCACGTATTAGGCCAACAGTTTAAATCATGTATAACAATAAGTAGCATGGCAATAATAACGAATCGTACAGAAGTAGCATGCAAGCGAAAGCAAGTAATATCATACAGTAATGAAATCATGTAGTAGCAAACAGCATATAGCAGTAAAAGCAAGCAGCAGCATGCAGTAAGTTCAGCGGAAACAAGTAAACTAGCAAGTTGTAGATTAGTCCTATTAGTGAATCCTACTCGGGTCGGTCTTAGACTCACTAATGCAACCAATGCTCTGATACCAAATGTGATGCCCCGTACAAAACCATCGTGTACGAATCATCAACAACTGGATCATTACAAGGTTAAGTACTATATGCTGTAATAATAGAAGTTGCATTCACGATAAAAAGATGACGTCATAACCGACGTCAATTGTTTTACACCAACAGTATTCTTCTACGAATAGCAAGCATGAATAAATGTATGTGACCCTTAGGTCGTTACAAAACATAGTTTCAAATGTATTAAAGTTTGAATGCAAGATAAACAGTTCATGCGGTGAGCCGGTGATGACTCTAGATCAGCGGGTGTCTACAATAAGACTAGCACGACAGCGGAAGCAAATAACCTTAAGCACCTGAGAAAAACATGCTTAAAAACGTCAACACAAAGTTTGGTGAGCTATAGTTTAAGTATAACAGTATGTACGGTAGGCCACGAGATTTCAGTGCTACAAAGAGCGTTTCAAAACAGTATGATAAAGTATATGTTAACCGTGGGCACTTTTTAACTAACTTAACGTTTATACCCCCTGAAAGTACACTTGGCAAGTGCGTATGTTTACGAAGTATTAAATACTCGTTAAATGCTAGCGCTACTAGCCCGAGTGGGGATGTCAAACCCTATGGATCCATATCTAAGATTCGCGTTCACCGGTTCAAAAACCAATGACTAAACGTTACCGAGCTAAAGGGAATGTTTCTGCCGTTATATAACCCACACATATATAAGTTTAAGTACTCGTGCCTAGTATGTAAAACATAAAATCTGCATGTATTCTCAGTTCCCAAAATAAGTTAAAGTAAAAAGGGAATGCTATAACTCACAATGATAAAGTAGCGGTAAAGTATGACTCGGAAAGTAAGCAAGTAATGAAGGTTGTCCAAACGGGTCCTCAACCTAAGTCAAATAGTACTAAGTCAGTAAATCGTCCGAAAAGGTTTAAAAGTGTGTAAATAAGGTCTTAAGGTTCATCATCATTCATCTTTATACAAAAGGTGTAAAGTAAGTTTCGTTCATGAAAGGAGTTTAAAACAAAGGCTGAGTTCGGTCAGTCACCACGGACTCTACACCTACTGAAATAAGGTGAGACCAGTGGCCATGGCTCCGTATATGAGTCCTTTAGTTCTGGTAAAAATTACAGAAGCAAAATCATCTTCGTTTGACCGTGGCGACGGTCTAAGTGCGAGTAGGTCAGAATTTTCAGCACAACGTTAAATGGACATAGTGACGATCGGAGGGCCATAAATCCTAAACCGTAACTCGGATTAAGACGAGTCCTATATGAAAAGTTATCTACTCGAATAGAGATATCTTAAAATCATAATTACAGTAGCCCAGGTCGTACGGGTCAGACACAGTACAGTAAAACAGTAAGGTCAGTAGGTTCCGGTGGTTCTTGGTGCTCGATGCTTATCATGGTTCTCATCCTTGATGCATATAGCTTCAAGTGTACAACTCGTTGATGTGTTTGCATCATTTTCACCAAGGTTTGACCATCATAACCCAAGTGTAAGTCTAAGACATGAAGCACAACTCACTTAAGTGTTGCAAGTGTTTTGATGAACCAAAGTTACATCAAGGTCTTAGATCTAACACATACATGAACTTTAAAACTAATAATAAGTTACAAACTTGAAAGTGAACCTATGAAATCAAGATCTTAAGTTGTAGAACATAGTTCTTAGTTTGATCTTGAAGATCCAAGACTCAAAAGTCTAGATCTAACATAAGAGTACAAAGTTGTAATTAAAGAAAGCTTACTTACATGTTCTTGAACCTTTAAAGTTAACTTTTAGTTCAAGATAGTATGAGATCAAGACTAACTTGTAATACTTGACCATTTACAACCAACAAACATGAAATTAAAGTGCAAGTAAATGAAGTAAATAAGCTAAGTAAACAAGTTAATAAGTTCATGGGTTGGATACTTTAAAGATTCAAGCCTAAGTTTGATCTTTAAGAAAGTAAACTTTTAAGTTTACCAACATGATTCACAAGTATGATTCCACAACACATGAACTTAAATCTTTTGACATATTATATGTAGAACATAACTAGAAAGTTAGTTCTTGTATGTTCTTGCTAGTACAAGATAAAAAGAAGAATTCAAACTAGAAAGATTGATTCTTGTTAACTAGTAAGTAATCATCAACAAGTATGTAAACAACAAGTAATTAACTACAACAACAACAAGTGATGATGATGATTAAGGGTGCTATGGTATTCGGTTTTAGCCAAAAGAAAAGGGGAGAAAAATATGTTCTTGGTACATACAAGTAAAGGAAAGATGAGAGAAAAATATGAGAGGAAAGTAAGATGTAAGTTTGAAATGAAGTGTGTGTGTGAGATTACAAGTAAGTGAAGTAGTAAAAAAAAATTAAAACTCCCCTTTACACCCCATAAGGCCGACGGCCAAGCTAGCAAGAGGAAGGGAAGGATCCACAAGTTTATAGCATGTAAATGTCACAAAAGTTGGTTAATAAGGAGGCTTGCATGGGGATAAGGTGATAACTAGATTCCTACAAGTATTTACTAACTAGTTAAGTTCTAAAGTGGTACTTACATGTTAGGTTGGGCTAGTTAAACCATTTAAGATGTAGGGTGGGCTTATAAGCCCAAAATCATGAGTCCATAACACTAATAAAAGTCCAAGTTCAATTAATTAACAAATAAATCCAATTAAAGCCCAATTAATTAACTAATAGCCATAGTTAATCAAAATGATTAATAAAACTTAATCATGAATGTAAATAATACTTGAAAATATTATTCGTGTAAGTTTCGGGTGTCACAAAGACGTTTCGGGCAATTAAAGTCAAGTACGGGCAATCATGGCAACATGTAAATGTAATAACATACATTCGTTAAATCACAAGTATTAATAATAACAATTATTAATAAATAACGTTGGAAAATCCAGGGTCGTTACAATTTTGACCCGACTAGTTACGTTTACACAAAACCGAGCATGGTGATTTGGGACTACGCTACCCAAATCCTAATCGAGTCCAAAAGCAAGATCTTCTAAAGCAACCTAGCTAAGATCTCTAATCCCCATGCTTACCCGAGCCGCCAATGCGCGAACCTATAAAAATATCAACAACGAGAGGATAAGCTAATGCTTAATGAATGTAAAGATACTATACACATACATATGCATAAAATGGCTACGCATCACCAAGCATCAAAATAACACATACCGTCCGCATGGTAAACAAACTACAAAAGAGCACAATACACAAAGAAGCTACACGCTACGTAATCGCCAAGCTAACGTCACAAGATTAGCTACAACACAACAATAAGTATATACGTGTATATAACAAATATAATCAACAATAACGATAAGGTTAACCCCTTAACCCAAACCACATGAAGGTCGGCCGAACTACCCGAGCCTTAGTAAATTTGCACTACCCGAGATTCACTTCCTTCACCACTTCTACAACCGAGGTTGGCCGAACTACCCGAGCCTTAGTGAATTCGCACAACCCGAAATTTACCACCTCATCACCAAGATGATCGAAACAACCCGAGTCATCATGAATCCGCACTAACCGAGATTCATTTCCTCAACAACAAATGCTAGCAACCCATCGCCAAAAGGGTTATCCAAAACGCTAACCAAATTCACAACATCAAGGGTAAAAACCCACAACGCATAAGCGTAATCACATGAACCCGAAACACAAGGTCCATCCTCCCACACGAACATAGAGTAAACCCGACAAGGGTCACCCTACACACACGCACCCATTTTACACATACACATGTTCATAGTAAATTTACACTCACCTTGTTGCCTTGATGAATGCCACCGAATAATCCGCAATCGCCAATGAAAAGTACCTATTCCATTTATCACATAACAAGTAACACAATTAGGGTGGATATACAAATCAACCCAAATTGACAACTAGTGCAATTCCGACCCAAAAGCACTTCCAAGCACAAACCGTGCCCAAACCAACCAATAATCACTAACACAAGTGAGAATGGTCCTAATACGCCAATTAAACCCAATCATAGGTGTTAAACACCTATCTTGCCCAAAATAACACTTGAACCCTAATTTTGACCCATAAGAAGTGAACATCACGCCATTAGCAAGTTTTGACAGCAAAAAATATTTAACTCGATTTTATACTTCAACTTAATCCATTTTAAGTTTATAAACCTTATTAAATCGACAATTAGGTCATAATCATCACCAAATCCTAATTTTGACTCTAGTCAAAATTAGTCAACCCAAATTCACCTAAAGTGGTTCCAACACTTTCATAATCACTAAACCTAGTGATTAAACTCAAGATTAAAGCATAATCAAGGCCAAATCGTCAACCAACCCAAAACCCGCCAAGTGACAAGAATAACTAGTCACCATAAACCCATTTCATCATCTAAGAGGGTTTCACTACAAATCAAACTCAAACCCTAACTTGAATATCAAATCTTACAAATGTAATTCGGAGTTTGAACTTACCAATACCACCAAAATGATGCCGTTGACGAGTAGAGCAACTTTAAAACCCGAGCTTTGGTGAGAATCCAACTCCTTCTTCTCCAAATCAAGCTCTCACTCACTAAAAGTGGGTTTCTCTCACTAGGGTTTGATAAGAGTGTATGATGAGTGAAATGTGATCCAAAATGATCAATGGATCAGTTTTGATGACCCCAAACCGACCCCAAGTGAAAAGACCAAAGTACCCCTCATTTAAACCCTTTAAAAATGCTGAAAATTGCATCAGCAGCAATCAGAGCGCCGCTCCACCCTTCAGGTCAGTTTTCAGTAACTTGTTTTGGCCATAACTTTTTGACCGTAGCTCCGTTTTCGATGAATCAAATATCGTTGGAAACGTAATAAGATTTTCTTTTCAATGGTAAGGCTTTGAAACATCAACACAAACTTTATTTGGGGTTGAAAAGATACGCACACACCTTGTTACTTCAGACAACGTCCAGTTTCCTTCGACGTTCGAGCAAGTGACACGTACATGCTTCGTACACCTCATACACGCATCGTACACCATAAATACATTATGTACCATAAATATTTGGGTGTTACATTTTTTTATGAAGGTTAACAATTAATTTAGAATATTTCAAAATAAAACAGTGAAATATAAATTTGGGAAGGGGGAGTAATAAAGATATGTCATATGAGTTTGTACTATCTATAGACTTGTATAAATATATGTAATATACTAATATGTTTAGGCTTGTATAATACAAATATATTTCATTTGAAGTATTTAAATTTTTATTTCATAGGTTAGTTATATCAACAAAAAATTACTCCCTCCGTCCTAGGTTTTCAAACAATAAACACACAGTTAGGAAAAAACACATGACACATGTATTTTTCTGTTCACTTTCCAATTTTACTCCTTACTTTGTACCTATCTTTTTGTCTTACATTTATAAAGTATGGCTATAAAACAAAATTTATCATATTGAGACTATCTCAACCATCACACTACTTTTTCAACCACACGGTGCCACCTCAGCGCCACCTCAGCAGCTTTTTCCAAACACATTCCTAATCATATTCACTAACAACCATCACACCAACCACAATGACCCCACATCAATATTTTATTTTATAATTAATTTCTTATTTCTTTATTAATAATATTATTAAATTTATTAAATTTATTTTTTAAAAATTCAAATACAACGGCTATATAGCCGACCGTTATATTTTTATTTTTTTTTCAAAAAAACGACTAGTTTTTTTCTTCTATAAATACACCTACTAACTCAAATCCTTTCACACACTTCACTTCTCAACTCAAAATCAAAACACTTCAAACCAGTCAAACTGAAAACAATTCCCTAACGGCTAGAACAACGGCTATATTCCATTTTCATTCGGATTTTTTTTTTTATACTTTTGCCCGTGTTGCAACATGTCAAAGAATGGCATATTGGAGGACGACCCTTCAACGGCGACCCCTACCACTGCCGCTAGCAGTGGCGCCGTTCAAACGGCGGCTGGACGAAGCTCAACCACGGTGACGGTTGCTAGCTATCTGATAGGTTTTACGTGTTTCGTATGTCAGAAGTGCGTTTAATGATTTGATAATAACTAATCAATACCTTGAGTAGTAGCACTCGATTCATTTTAGTTTAATTATCTACTGATAAAAAACAGTTTGAAACAATATTAATATGCTTTTTTTTGTTAGAATTATAATATTGCATCTTACATTTTATCGATATTTTTTGCTTCACTTGTGTTAGGGGTGTTATCGGTTCGGTTTTCGGTTTGTTCGGTTCGGTGTATTCGGTTTTGAAATTTTTTTGGGCAAAATAGAAAACCGAATTCAAAGTTAAACCGAACCAAACTGAAAACCAAATTCGAATTCGGTTCGATTTTTGGTTAAAACTGAATATTATGAAAAAACTGAGAACGATGGTAGTTTAATTGTGGCGTTATTGATGTCTTAGTTATTTATATCCTAAAACAATGACGTACTATTAGATTATAAAGAATTCGATGATTTATTAATATTTACAGCTTAATTATTACGTTTACTGCTTCTGTTATTAAGAAGAAGAACATAATAATTTTAGTAACATAATTATAATGTGAGCTACCAAATCGTCATATGGGCGAGAACATATATTATTGATTGGATCCCAAATTATAATTAATGACATTAAAACATAAATATACATATTAAGTATTTAAAAATTTTAAACTTCGGTTATGAATTCGGTTTTCGGTTAAACCAAATTCAGAATTTTCAAAACCGAAAACCGAATTTAAATTCGGTTTCGGTTTGACTGGATCCGAAAATCATTTTTCAAATTCGGTTTGGTTTTTTTCCGGTTGCACGGTTTAAAACCAAATACTGACGACCCCTAACTTGTGTACACTTTTTTTAGGGGGAGGCAGTGTGGGGAGAAATGACAAGAAGATATTGGAACATTAATTTAGAAGAGATGATGGAAGCCGGAGTTCATTTTGGCCATGGTATAAACTAGTTTTAATAAATGTATTCTTAAAATTTATTAGAAATAAACAAAAACAATTAATTTGAAACACTTAAAAATACTGGTTAAAAAATTGAACATTGAAAGAGTACTACGTATGTATATTTGTTATAGTAGAATCCTACTTTTAGATGACACCTATGTCAAAAATAGAATGTGTATTATGGGTCGGTTCAAACCAAACCATATTTAAATTAACCCAACCCATGTTAGCAATTCGGGTTAACCAAAAGATAGATTAGATAACCAAAGGTTAAGCAGAAAGACAGACACGGCACCACCACATAAAGAAGGTTATCTACAGTCATCCAAAAACCAACACCCCCCAAAAAAATTAACTTATTATATTTTTTTTTTAATCACTAAACAAAAATTTCATCAAAAATCAATCAATCTTTCAAATCCCCTTCCATTTCATTCAATTCCTTCTATGGACCCCTAAAACTTTTTCAGTTAATTACTCACTTTCTAATGGACATACCTTCACCACCACAAACCACCACCACCGCCGCCGCCAGCCCCACTAAAAATCTTGACCTTGACTCTCCGATCCACCACAACACCACCCCAAAACACCTCCCACCACCCTTCACTAACGGAGTACTAAAACGACATAAGCCACGTCATCACCACCACCTTACCCCACCACCAATAGTTATCACTTACAAAGAATGTTTAAAGAACCACGCCGCCTCAATGGGCGGTCACGCCGTTGACGGTTGCGGAGAGTTCATGCCGTCGCCGTCATCCATCCCAACCGACCCCACCTCCTTAAAATGTGCTGCTTGTGGCTGCCACCGGAACTTCCACCGCCGTGAACCTGACGAATCATTTCCGGCCAACCCACCTACACAACACATCATCGAGTACCAATCTTACCACCGCCACCATCCACCACCACCGCCACCACAACCAATCTCCGTCGCCGGAGCTAGAGGTTCCAGCATCAGTCCAGCTGACTCACCATCTCCACCGCCGATCTCCTCCTCTTACTACCCATCAGCTCCACACATGCTTCTAGCTCTTAGCTCCGGCTTACCGGAAACCACCCAAAGCCAAAACCCCACAATTCCCATATCCGTTATCGGATCATCAAACTCCAACGGGAAAAAAAGATTCCGTACGAAATTCACACAAGATCAGAAAGAAAAGATGCACGAGTTAGCTGAACGAGTTGGTTGGAAGATGCAGAAAAAAGATGAAGATTTAATCATCAATTTGTGCAACGAAATTGGTGTTGAAAAAGGGGTTTTTAAAGTATGGATGCATAACAATAAGATGACGTTTGGGGGTAAAAAAGATGATATTAATGGATCTTCAACTGGTGGTGGGATTGCTTTATTTACAAATATAAATACAAATTCAAGCAATCAGTATCAGTATCATTATCAGCAGCAGCAGGAGAATGACAATAACAACAATATTAATGATGATAATAATAATGATAGTATTAGTAGTGGTGATGGTGGTGGTAATGTTATGGGGACTAACGGATCATCATCATCTGCTTCTTAGTTAATTATAAGTAATTAATCTTGATTATTACTATTATTTATTACTATTACTATGATTATTATATTATATTTTGGGTAATAAGTAGAGATTAACAAGAGAGAAGATGAGATGAGGCTTTGTTGTTTATGTTTTTTTAATTGTAGTTCCTTTATGTTTATGGTTATTATTATTATATATTAGAAGCTTCTTGTTGTTGATTAGTTAATTTAATTCATCTTGTTTAAAGCCAAATGAGGAAAGTTTTGGTTAAAGTTCTAGTTAGAAGGTTGGATTTTGATCTTAATGATACTCTTTTTAGAAAGTACATCAAAGTAATCACCTTTTTTATTTTGTATTATTATTTAATTAACCATATCAGTTTTGTATCTTGACTAGTACTGTACTAAATTCTATGGATGGACTTGTTTATTACGTGAATATAAATATGTGTGATGATTTTGAGTGGTGGTAGGTTACAATTGAAGTCTTTTATCTTTTTAAATGATGATTAGAGCTTTTATTAAACAAAGAATTGAAATCGGCTAGGTGTCCAAAACAAGGGTTTATATATATTTAAAAAACTTTATTTATTGTCCTCATGATTAAAGGGATCTAGTGGCGAGGCGATTCGGAGAATCGGAGAGGTCTTTTCTGTGTTTTTGAATTAAGTTTATGATTTTTTTTAAAGAGCTTATGATTAAAATTAGACTGGAATAAGAGCATATGATTTTTTTAGAAAAATAAAATCATAATGGAAATTTATAATTAAAAGTATACGAGACAAACCTAAGTCGTGCGTGATAGACGTATTCGGTTATTCCTGTTTTATAAAAGTTGTCCGGATTCGGTTATTTAAGTTTGCCGAATACATTGAACATCCTTCATTACGATGTGGTAGACATGTTCGTCAAGACATAGTTACTAGATGAAATTCGACATATTTAATGCTTGATTGTGCATTAGTCTATCGACGGGCTTATGAGCGATTGCAACTAGTGGATAAGGACTTTAAAACATGCCCAACACAAGACAAGTGGAGGAGAATAGAAGTAATCAAAGAGTTATTGGAACCCTTTTACGTCATCACAACATTGTTTTCGGGGAGCAAATATCCGACCTCTAACATGTATTTTCACAATGTGTGGAAAATTCAACGGCGTATTCAAGAAGAGATGACAAATTCTGATCCACTTATAAGGGAGATGGCTTTTGAGATGAAAGCGAAATTCGATAAGTATTGGGAGAATTATAGTATGATATTGTCTTTTGCGATTATCTTAGATCCACGATATAAGGTGAAGATAGTGGAGTATTGTTTTGATAAACTTGGCATCGAGGATATGGACCTAAAAGAAAAAGTGGACAATGTTGTCAATGGTTTGAAGAGGTTGTATAAGGAGTATGAGATATCTTCTAATGTGGTGCATGGTTCGACTTTAGGAAGAAGCTCAAAAGATGGTAAGGGTGATGATTTGGATGGATTCGATACATATCAAAGTAGATTTAGCGAACCAGAGAATGAAAAATCTCAATTGGAGCAATACTTGGCTGATCCTTTAGTTGACAGAAACAGTGATATTGATATTTTACACTACTGGAGAGGTAATCAAGAGAGGTATCCACATTTAGCTCTTATGGCCCGTGACATTTTGAGTATCCCAATCACTACCGTTGCTTCCGAGTCATCTTTTAGCATTGGCGGTCAAATCATAAGTAAAGAAAACCCTCAAAAAACCCCCAAAAACCCCCCAAAAAATTTAACACTCTGAAAAATCATTTTCAAGTTAAGAAAACCCTAAAAAATCAACTTCAGACAAACTCCGAAAAAGAAGAAAAATTTCGAGTAACAACGACGGAAGGAAAATTAAAGGTATAAAATACAAAATTCACTTGATTCATTATTTTTTATTTTCGTATATTCTTCAAAAATATAGATAGACAATTTATATACAAAAACTAAAATGACAGCTACAAACTGATTTAAGTTCAAAAATTAATCAAACATCAAATGTATTTTATATAAACATACATCAAATGTATCTATATATAAAGATACATTAAATAGATTATATAGAAACATGTACAATCAAATTTACTGCTATTAGAATCAAATGAAATTAGACTGAAAAAGTAGTATTGATTATACGTTAATGAATGTTAATGATGAACACCCTACAATGGACACATCATACAAATCTGGTGAAACAGGTACCGGATCAAGCAAAAGAAAGTATGTACTATCTGAAATAAGAAAAAAAAACAAGCGGCAGAAAAGACACAAGTGGATGAAGCAAATGAAGAAGAACAGATACGGACGACTGAGAAACCAACAAAAGAAGTGAATGAACAGGGTTAGATATACAAAACTATTTTTGTTAAAATTATATGAATTTTGTTAATGATTCATTATTCATTGATAATGACAGAAAGCGATGTAAATGTAGAAGAAGAAGAATATGTATCTGATTCAGAAGAAATTACGATTATGTCGAAGAAGAAAGGTACAAGAAAAAGACTTCCAACAAGATTGAGTACAAGACTAAGAGGTTTAAAAAGATCGAAACAGCATAAAGGTAATAAAAAAAATAGAAAAAATGAATAATCATCATAAACTGTATATTCATATTGAAATGTATATTTATATTGAACTGAATACATTACACTGTTTATTTGAAAAAATTATTTGAAGTCAAAAAATAGAAACTCATAAAATACAGAACCATTCAGTTGGAGGTATGTTAATAAACACACTATGTATAGATTTAGAATTTTTCAATTATATTACATATACATTTAATGTATGTTATTAAGAATTTCTCATTTGGTGTATGTTAATGATTCATTATTCATTGATAATGATAGAAAGTGATGTAAAGAAGAAAATGTATCTGATTCAGAAAAAATAGAAACTCATAAAATACAAAACCATTCAGTTGGAGGTATGTTAATAAACACACTATGTATAGATTTAGAATTGTTCAATTATATTACATATACATTTAATGTATGTTATTAAGAATTTCACATTTAGTGTATGTTAATGATTCATTATTCATTGATAATGGCAGAAAGTGATGTAAATGTAGAAGAAGAAGAAAATGTATCTGATTCAGATGATATTACGATTATCTCAGAAAAGAAAGGTACAAGGAAAAGACTACCAACAAGATCGAGTACAAGACTGAGAGATTTAAAGAGATCAAAACAGCATAAAGGTAATAAAAAATTAGAATTGTTCAATTATGTATAGATTTAGAATTGTTCAATTATATAACACATACATTTAATGTATGTTATTAAGATTTTCTCATTTCTTTTATATTATAGAAATATGACAAAGAAAAAATATTAAACAAAAAATAACAATTGCAGTAGAACCAATAACACACAAAAAGGGCTTGAAGAAGCTAAACAATAATAGAAAAGAAAAAATTGAAAAGAAAAGAAAAGCAGCAAGACAAGTGCATCCTATTGAGATTGAGGAAGAAGAAGAAGAAGAAGAAGAAGAAGAAGAAGAAGAAGAAGAAGAAGAAGAAGAAGATGGATTTGGAGCTGAAACATACAACGAAGCAAGCAAACAAACTAAAAAAGAAGAAACACTAAAAACAAGAAAGTCTCCAAATTCTTTCTACGAAACTATAAAAGTGTTGAATGAGGATCAGAGACAAGCAGTTACAAGAATTGGTTTTGGACAAATGCTATAAATGGATTTTTGTGAATTGCCATCAAAGTTAGCATATTTATGTTTCAAAAAATTTAACTATCAAACAAGTAAGATTGAGTTGTCAAATGGAAATATAAGTATAACAGAGGATAGTCTGCACAAGCTGTTTGGGGTACCCATGGGAAGGAAAAATAAATAGAAACAAGCATAAGGGTAAGGAAAAGAGACAAGATGACTCAGATATTTAGAGATCAATACAAAGACAGACAAATTACAACAACGAATGTAGCAGAAATGATAAAGGACTCAAATGAAGATGGATGGAAGTATATATTAAATTTCTTAGTATTGTTCACAACAACCAAGGTTGGAAAACTCGGATCTCGGGGAGATCTCGTTTGGACATTTTTGAGGGGGATCTCGGCATCTCGGAATAATCTCGGGGAGATCTCAGGCATTGACTTACATTGACTTTATAGTTTTTTTAATAAAAAAATATATATGTATAAGTAAATATATGTATATTCATGTACGTTTTTACGAGATTTTACAAAACAATTCCAGAAATGAGCGAGAAAATCATAGAAATTACGAGATTTTACAAGAAAATTAGATAAATAAGAAATAAAATCCGAGAAATTGTGGCTTAGACCAAGTTTGACCCAGTCAAACGAAAAATCTCGGGAGATGGACATCTCGTCTCGGTGGAATTCCAAAAACGAGATCTCGGAGAGATCTCGGCGAGAAATAAGGAGATTTACAACACTGACAACAACAATGGTTGAAGGAAACCAAAACACAAATGCCAACCAAACATTTATGTCGAACATTGAAAGTGAAAATCAAATCAAGGAGCTTAATAGGTGTGAATATATTTCAGAGAAATTGAGAGAAGGAGTGAAGAACTACAAGGAAAAAATGATGTTTGTTGGAAGCATATCGGCATTAATTGTAATTTTGAAAAATAAATACTAGAATAATATGTTCATACGCCTACAGTTTTACATATTATATATATATATATATATATATATATATATATATATATATATATATATATATATATATATATATATATATATATATATATGAAAATAATACATGTTTTTATCACAGATGCATTATGTCCAATCAACACGAATTGGAACAATGTACGTACCTGATAAAGGTTTGACAATAAGCAAGTGGACACCAGCTATGTTGAAACAGAGAGAAGAAAAGGAAAAAAAAAAGTTGAATTTGGTAATGTCATTGTGATTCCAGAGAGAAGCGTAAACAATGATGGATTAGAAGAAAAGGAAATAACTAAGGTAAGAAATGAAGAATACTAATATGTATTTTAAAAGTAATTAATATAAAAATAGTTTCCAATATCTACAAATATGTATAGATTTTGATGATTGAATACAATATTGATGGGAAAGAAGAGGAGCATGAAACATAAGAGGTAAAAAAAATAAAAAATACTTTCTTACCATTATAAAGAAATTAAAAATAATAACATACATTTCATGTACTTTAAATAAAACATATGAATTTTAGTTTGATGTTTTCAAGTATATGTAACATATATCGATTGTATCATATAAAAATGAAATGTATGTTAATAAACTTGACTAAAATACATCAAAAAATCAAATAAAAAAATAAAATAAAAAAATTGCAGGAATATAAAAGGGAAGTGAAGAGGGAATATCTACCTGTTGAAAAATATCTTTTAAAGGTTAAAGAAGCATTGATCAAATTTCCAAATAGCGTGGAGATTAAGGAAATTTCAAGAAGCCTACAAAGTATTATTCTAGAAATGGGATCAGCATGGAGTGAGGAGATGAATCCTACAGGATCAAGTGAAGCAGACAAACATGATGATCTAAATGAAGGAGAAACAGAGACAGAAGATGATTTATTTGAAAAATTTAAACCGATTGATGAGGTTATTGAAGAAGTTAAAATAGCATCATCTGTTTTAGAAAGTTTGAAAATAGGATGCTTGAACCAGGAAGATGAAGAAATAAGAAATGATATTGCAGCTGTCTACAGATCACCATTTAACAAAAGGGAGGTTGATCTCAAACAAAAGGTTGAAATTGAAGAAGCAAATATTTCAAGGTACTTGATGAGCTTAGGAGAATACACAAGGTAATGTGATAAAATAAAAAATATGTTATTATAGATTTATTTTAAAAATACTATATTAATGTTAAAATACAACTAATGTATGCTAATAATTATATATTTTATACAATTCAACTGTGTACATGAATGGAGAAGAAGACTTCTGTTTTTATGAATGCCTATTGACCTTAATGTACCCAACATGGGTGAGTTCAACTATAATAGACATATGGTCAAGTATACTGAACGGGCAAGAAGCTGATGCTGTACCAACAACGCCAAAAAGATTTTTCATGCCGACAACTGCCGTGGTAAGTAAATTATATGAAACATATACAAAACATTTATTAATGAAATCATTTACTGACTTATTTATAAAAAAAAATCCCGTAATATAGGGACCGATTATGATGAATTGTCCTAGTATCAGTAAAGAAGATCAGGGGGAGTTCAACAGAAGTGTTGCGCATTGTCTAAGGCGTTTTAAAATGAATGAGGATTTGCAAGGAATTGATCTGGTAAGATAAACAAGCTATTGATATATTTTAAATCAAATTATTTAACTGAAAAAACAAAAATATAGAATTGAATGATTATATGCAGTTAATCTTCCCGGTTTGCAAATCACAACACTACTACATGTTATGCTTCAATCTAAGAAATGAAATTTTGGAAATCATCGACAACTCGGAAAATCTGATAACGAATAACAACAAATATACACACATTCCGTACAAATATGTAAGTACAAATTTCTAATATATATTTTCATCAAATAAATTCAAAAGTTATAAGACTAATGTACATATTAAAAAAAATGTATATATTTTGATTTAGGTATATATGCTCAAATCATATCTGGAAACTAAAGGTAATAAGACCTTAGCCAGAAAAATTGGAAAAGTTGTAAAAGAGCTAGAGATGAATTGGAGAACAGTGAAAAATACAAAAGACCGTGGAGTTTTTCTGATGCGTCACATGAAAACTTACAGAGGAGAATATCCATGGGAATCTGAACTAAAAGAGGAGGGATTCAAGCAAGATAAGCAGCTACTGGAATTAAGAATCATATATGCAGTGAAGATAGTGACTGATAAAAATAACACATTATGGGCTGACATGAAAATAAGATGGAAAAAATATGTTGCAGATTTTACTGAAAAGGAAAAGAAACATAAACTGGAAAAAGCAGCACCTATAGTGTTGGTGATGATTGAAGATTGTTTTTAATGGAAACAAGTTGATAAAAATTAAATGAAAAAAGAAACAATGTTTGTAATTTGATGTTATTTTGAAACAAGTAGATTAATTTCTATAAAAATTGATAAGATTTATGAATGATGTTTATATTAAAAAATGCTACATTAGTTCAAAATTTCCAAATAAAAAAACATTTAACCATACATATGATGTATGTTAAAGTACTTTCTAAGTTACAGGCACAAAAATTATTAAATTTAATCAATACGATACATCCGATGTATCATATCCAAAATTAAGTGTGTTTTGTTATTTTTTAAGTTTAAAGTTTTAAATTTAATATGAATCGTTACGTAATCTTAATCATAATGGTTATAATTTTTTTTGTATACACGTTTTCCTACGTTATATATATGAATACATAGTATTTATATTAGAAAATATTAAAAAAATATAATAATAATAATAATAAAACTAATCCCAAAAAAAGAACAACCTAGAAGCCTTCCTTCCTTCTATATAATAAAGTTCACAATTCATTCATTCTATATCTCTCTCAAAAAAGAAAAAAACTCTAGAAAAATAATAAAAGAGAAAAATGTCTGCTTCAACATCAAACCCCTCAAAATCAAACAAAAGAAAACCACCACTACAATCACCAAAACTACTACCACCGTCTCCTAAAACTGAAATATTCGAAACTCCAGAAGTAACCAAACGACATCCAGAATACGAAAATATGCAAAAATATGTTGACATTGTAAACAGAGATAAAATGAGATACCAAGTGCTTTATGAAAATTACAAAGAACTGGAGGATGAAACTAAAGAAATAATGAACATGCTTAATGTTCACAAGAACTACCTTGTTAAGTATGCATAAATGTATTCATGTGTAATCTTTTTTAATGTTCTTGTGTTGAATCTTTTCTTATTATGGGTTTTATCTTTTGTATTTGTGAAATTTTAATGAATGATCTAACGACCCGTCCTAATCCATCAGGACGAATACATTACATTTGGTTACATCGCGAGGTACTTGACCTCTATATGATACATTTTACAAATATTGCATTCGTTTTTAAAAGATAAACTTTCATTACATCGAAAGTTGATGGCATGCATACCATTTCATAATATATCCAACCATAATTGACTTAATAATAATCTTGATGAACTCAACGACTCGAATGCAACGTCTTTTGAAATATATCATGAATGACTCTAATTAATATCTTTAAAATGAGCAAATGCACAGCGGAAGATTTCTTTCATACCTGAGAATAAACATGCTTTAAAGTGTCAACCAAAAGGTTGGTGAGTTCATTAGTTTAACATAAATAATCATTTTCATCATTTTAATAGACCACAAGATTTTCATTTTCAGTTCTCATAAATATACGTCTCATGCATAGAGACAAAAATATCATTCATATGGATTGAACACCTGGTAACAGACATTAACAAGATGCATATAAGAATATCCCCTATCATTTCGGGAAATCCTTCGGACATGATAAAACAACATCGAAGTACTAAAGCATCCGGTACTTTGGATGGGGTTCGTTAGGCCCAATAGATCTATCTTTAGGATCGCGTCAATTAGTAGATCGGTTTACTAATTCTTAGGTTACCAAGAAAAAAGGGGCATATTCGACTTCGATCATTCAACCATAGAATGTAGTTTCAATTACTTGTGTCTATTTCGTAAAATATTTATAAAAATTGCGCTTGTATTCTCAGCCCAAAAGTATAAAGGGTAAAAAGGCAAATGAAACTCACCATACTGTATTTTGTAGTAAAAATACATATGACGACATTGAATAAGTATATGGTTGGTCTCGGATTCACGAACCTATATCAATATATATATATATATATATATATATATATATATATATATATATATATATATATATATATATGTAACGACCCAACCCGTTAACCATCCGAAAACGTGCCACAAAAAAAAAAAATTTCTTAAACAGTTGATCTGGACGGCGTCCAAAAGCTTGGACGGCTTCCAGCTCTTAAGACTGGGACGGCGTCCAGACATCTGGGACGGCGTCCAGATGTACTAAAACATTCTGATCAGTTTTTCGAACTCACGCGGGCGAAAACCCGCTTCCCGACACTTTTAAACCAAAACACTTTCACAATATATTACAATAGTTTAAACTAAGAGTTTTTCACAATAAAAACCGAGTTTTACGACACCGAGCCCACATCGACCCAAAATACCATAAGTAACTATTTCGACCCATTAGTTTATACAAAAACATAGACCGAGCATGGGATTGGGGACACGCTACCCAATCCTAATCAAATCCAAAAGCAAGTCTTCTAAAGCAACTACGCAAGCCCACTAGTCCCCGCGCTTACCCGAGCCACCGCATCCGTGCAATCTATAAAAATGTAAACAACGAGAGGGTAAGCTAACGCTTAGTGAATGAGAATATACTACATACATATATATGCATAAAATGAAATGCGCATCGCTAACACACAAATACGAGCCACATACCGCAATCTAAGCATAACTAAGCAATGTTATACCTAACGTACCACCAAGTCAAACCGCTAGATTAGTTACAACAATATAAGTAAATACGCGTACATAAATGGGTAACCAAACTACAAGGTTAACCCCTTAACCTCGATCATACGAACATTGGCCGAACAACCCGAGCCTTAGTGAATTCGCACAACCCGAAATTCACTTCTCTACCAATTCAACAACCGAGGTTGGCCGAACTACCCGAGCCTTAATGAATTCGCACAACCCAAAATCCATCACCTCATAGAAAGGATGACCGAACAACCCGAGTCATCATGAATCCGCACTACCCGAGATTCACTTCCCAAATACCAAAACCCACGGTCACGGGATTATAAAATCCACCACATCGGGGTTATCCACATCACAACAATATCAACTCTTCGCCATTGGGGTTATAACATCCACATCACAACCATGTGTGATCACGTACACTCAAAATGTGTACCACGTCAAAGGTGGTCAACCAAAATGCACAACCGTGCCAATTGGACTCATACACAAGTCCATCAATCCACCTATATGTGAAGTGAGCTCTATAGCCGAGAATCACTTCACCCGACCCGAACCCATCCTACACATATATATGCATATAGGATATTAACACTCACCTTGTCACCTTGATGAATGCTTCCAAATAATCTGCAACTCGTCAATGGAACATACCTATTCCATTATCACAATACAACAACACAATTAGGGTTGACTTACAAACCAACCCAATTGACCCTTAGTGCAAATTCGACCCATTTGCACTTCCAAGCACAAACCGCGCCCAAATTAATCAATAATCACTAATACACGTGAAAATGGTCTTAACACACTAATTAAACCCGAACACAAGTGTTAAACACGTGTCATACCCATTTTGACACCAAAACCCTAATTTTGACCCATTTCAAAATTAGTTAACCAAACTCACCCAAAAGAGTTTCACCACTTCCATAATCACTAAACCTAGTGATTAAACTCAAGATCAAACACTAAACAATGCTAAAACGTCAACCGACCCAAAACCCGCCAAGTGACAAGATTAACAAGTCACCATGAACCTACTTCATCATCTAAAAGGGTTTCACAACAATCTAGCTCAAAACCCTAACTTGAACATCAAATCTAACAAATGAAATTCGGAGTTTGAGCTTACCAATACCACCACAAAGTAGCTAGGAGCGAGATGAACAACTTTAGAACCCGAGCTTTTGCGAGAATCCGACTCCTTCTTCTCCAAATCCACCTCTCTCTCTCTAGAACTTCTCCTCTCTCTCTAAATAATGTTGGGAGTGTTTGTGAAGATGAAATATGATCCACAAATTACCAAGGAACCAGCCTTGAAGGCTCCAAACCGGCATCCAAGTGATTTTACCATTTTACCCCTTTTAAAATAATTAAAACAGCTGGCCCGACAGACCGTTTGGACGACGTCCCAAACTTTGGACGGCGTCCCACCTTTTGTTGCTGGACGGCGTCCCCCCTATCGGGACGGCGTCCCACCTTTTGTTGCTGGACGGCGTCCCCCCTATCGGGACGGCGTCCCACCTTTTGTTGCTGGACGGCGTCCCTCCTATCTGGACGGCGTCCCGACCTACTGCAAAATCAGAAACAAAAACAGGGTGTTACAACTCTCCCCCACTTAGAATCAATCACGTCCTCGTGATCCTCGTCACTTAACCAAACGGACCACACTCCACGGTCCTCAACATAAGTCCCAATCCGACTTTCCTAGTCAACTCTTCCCAAGGAATCACCTTTAACAACTAAAATCGTCTCCCGCGATTTATCAAACCCACTATCCGAGCACTAAAACCATGCTCACTCCCTATCATCAGGAAAACTCAACCAATCTCGGACCGAGATATCAATCCCCTAGCGTATCCTTACCGAGTACAATGCTAAAAGTAACCAAGTCAACCTAAGGTCAACAACACGAAACGATGGAGATCGAACCAAACGAATCCTTACGGATAACACCAATCACTAAACATCCCTTGTAGTGCGCAATACGACCCATATGCAACTACCGTAACATCATAACAAACGGTTAAAACCGATAGCGCCCAAAACGACTATGGCAATGCTAATCCAAAGGTGTACCAAAATCGACAATTCGTCACACCTGTAACAACATGTGAGCGAAGCACGGCTATCGCATCACTAATCCTACAACATGGTTCTCACGACCCCACCATCGATGTATAAATCAACCGATAGTTCACACAACATGGTCCTTACGATCCCACCATTGGTGCATAAAACAACCAATAGATCAAATCAAACGGTCCTTACGAACCCACCATCGGCGTATAAAATAACCGATAGATCACAACTCAACATGGCCGAAACAACCCGAGCCTGAACACATATGGAGGATGGTCGAAACAACCCGAACCTTAGTGAATTCGCACAACCCGAAATTCACCTACCCAATCCATATATCTCACAAAGAAATGACAGCACAACCCGAGTCATCGTGAATACGCGCAACCCGATATTCACTACCACCACCACATAGTATAACCGAGGATGGCCGTACAACCCGAGCCTTAGTGAATCCGAACTACCCGACATTCACTACCTCAAACTATGAGTCCAACCAACAGGGACAATCGTACTACCCGAAATATTGTGAATACGAACAACTCAATATTCACGTCCCGCAACACAACTCAGGAATGGCACTCGCATTTCCCACCGGTACTCGCATTTCCCGATAATGTTACACCATACGACATAAACACTACTCCCTTGATGAAGTCAGCGGACCCCGATGGTCATGCTCCACCAATCTCAACACCGGATGAAGTCAGCGGACCCCGAAGGTCATGCTTCACCGATATCACACCTCGCTCATGATGAAGTCAGCGGACCCCGAAGGTCATGCTTCACCAATCGCATACTCCCATGATGAAGTCAGCAGACCCTAAAGGTCATGCTTCATCAATCACCAATACCATGATGAAGTCAGCAGACTCCGAAAGTCATGCTTCATCAATCAACACCCTTTTGGCCTCGAACGACGAGTAGCGTAACATCGCGCTCTGTTACGCCATAGTGAATCCTAGCGGATACCACTAACCATTCACACACTCGAGCAAGAACCACCTATATCAAACATAGGCACAAGACAATAATTCTCTAGAAGAGAATCTGACACACACCTCCCTTAACCGAAGGATTTCACCTTACTCACCAAACACGTCCATTATCTCTCAACGAGATTTACCACATTACCACCTCGGTGATAATTCAAATCCAAACCATAAGTACAATTTATCCGAAATTGTAATCTACCACAAATCGACCAAACTAGGTCCCAACACAATTTTCGGATCTTACTAAAACGTCATCCGAAATCTCACACTAAAACTTCCTCGGGCGGGAGTGTAACTCCCCCACTTGGAACTACATCACATAACCTCATCTCTTACAACCGTACCATGCTACCAAAGGTAGACTTTACCAACAATTGGGCTCTCACGACCCATCACCACAGCTTGCTCCAATCGAGAGCACACGAAGGATTTAAATCAATCCTCAAACACTTCGAACGAAAAGTGTACTACAATTACAGAAACCACACCCTCGCAATCATCCAATTGCTCTAGTTTGTCAATTTCCACCTAGTCACTCATGTACCTAAGGGTTTCACTTCGGTACCCTAAGTACAATGTAACCGCAACACAATCGGAGTTGAACACCACGCTAGTAGGTATAAAAGAGGCACCTAATGTCGCGTCATATAAACTCCATTACCAACATACATCGAGATTCAAAACACTCGATTTCAAGGGTTCCAACCACCCGACGAACCTCATAGTTCATCAACTTCCACATACAAGCGAACACGCGCTTAACAATCGAACACCAAAACCCATTTCCATGGTTTGGTAGAAACATTTCCCAAATACTAAGGAATGCTTGGTTACACCAAGTCTTACGCCCCTCGTCCAAAAATCAGTCATTACCATAGGGTACTTCCATTAGGAACGTCACCGTTAACAATAACATGCACAACACAATGCAATAACAAATCCGAACTTAAACGCCACATAAATAAATATTCAAATGACATATTTATTAAAATGAAACGTACCTCAACGTCTCCTTGCGGCATTCGCCACCAACTCGGGACAATCCGGCTTGCGATGCCCCTCCTTATGACAATAGTAGCACATCCCGTCATCACTTCTCGGCATTTTGCACTCCCATAACTTGTGGCCCCTAATACCACAATTGAAACATCTAGGTGCACGAGAATCCACCGTGCCTTTTCCCACATTACCCGTACTCGCACTTGCACACTTATTTTTCTTACCCGGGGCGCCGTACGAATCAACCCTCCTCTTACTTGAAGGTTCACACATCTTTGATCGCGTATACGACTCGAAACCTCTAGCCAAGTTGAATAATTCCGCAAACGATTTCGCTTGACCCCGACTAATTTTACTTTTCAAGTCATCATTCATGGTCCGATAGAAATCCCCCATTAACAAACGATCATTCCCCAAATACTCCGGGCAAAAACGAGCCTTCACCATAAAGGTCGTCTTGAGAGTATTCAAATCCATAGATCCTTGCCGCAAATTTCGCAACTCATTACGCAATTCCCACAAATCGGCCGAAGTCCGAAACTCCTCGAATAATTCCTCCTTAAACTCGTTCCATGATAAGGCCATAAACGTTTCGTCACCGACAAGATTGATCTTACCATCCAACCAATCCCTTGCCCTGCCCCGCAACAGACTAGTAGCGAGTCTCGTCTTTTTCTCGGGAGGGCAATCAATAGTACGAAAACACCCTTCGACATCCGAAATCCAAGTTGTGCTTACCAAAGGATCCGGTTTCCCGTCATACATCGGGGGTTTAGTCCTCATGAAGCTCTTAAGACAACGCTCCATTTCACTGCTACCCTGAAATTCGGAATACTTTCTATCCATTTCTTCTCGAAACGCACTCATTTGCTCCGCAACGGCGGCCGCAACTCTAGAGTTAAACTCCTCGTCATTCATCTTGATCTCGTTTCGCGTAGTCATTCTAAAGAATGCAAAACGATTAGTCCACGAACGTATAAAACAACACGCATAACACCGCCCCATCTTGCTCAACACTCGTCGTACATCACTTGTTAAACATGATTTGCACCCGTAATAAGGTTTGCAAGTCCTTATTACGCACACACATCGTATCCCCTCGTTAGTACAACGACCATCTTGCTCGATGATATTCGCAACGCAACATAAACATAAACATAACACAATCGTATATTAATAATATCCACGTATTAATATACACGTTAGTCCATCTATCAATTAAGGCACTAACCAAATTCTCATTCCGACCCGTAATCCTACAAGTCCAGCAACAAATAAGCACACACAAAAGTCTAAGTCTAGGCACCTATCTCAAGTCACCTAAATCCCTTAGACCATGCTCTGATACCACTTGTAACGACCCAACCCGTTAACCATCCGAAAACGTGCCACAAAAAAAAAAAATTCTGAAACAGTTGATCTGGACGGCGTCAAAAAGCTTGGACGGCGTCCAGCTCTTAAGACTGGGACGGCGTCCAGACATCTGGGACGGCGTCCAGATGTACTAAAACATTCTGATCAGTTTTTCGAACTCACGCGGGCGAAAACCCGCTTCCCGACACTTTTAAACCAAAACACTTTCACAATATATTACAATAGTTTAAACTAAGAGTTTTTCACAATAAAAATCGAGTTTTACGACACCGGGCCCACATCGACCCAAAATACCATAAGTGACTATTTCGACCCATTAGTTTATACAAAAACATAGACCGAGCATGGGATTGGGGACACGCTACCCAATCCTAATCAAATCCAAAAGCAAGTCTTCTAAAGCAACTACGCAAGCCCACTAGTCCCCGCGCTTACCCGAGCCACCGCATCTGTGCAATCTATAAAAATGTAAACAACGAGAGGGTAAGCTAACGCTTAGTGAATGAGAATATACTACATACATATATATGCATAAAATGAAATGCGCATCGCTAACACACAAATACGAGCCACATACCGCAATCTAAGCATAACTAAGCAATGTTATACCTAACGTACCACCAAGTCAAACCGCTAGATTAGTTACAACAATATAAGTAAATACGCGTACATAAATGGGTAACCAAACTACAAGGTTAACCCCTTAACCTCAATCGTACGAACATTGGCCGAACAACCCGAGCCTTAGTGAATTCGCACAACCCGAAATTCACTTCTCTACCAATTCAACAACCGAGGTTGGCCGAACTACCCGAGCCTTAATGAATTCGCACAACCCGAAATCCATCACCTCATAAAAAGGATGACCGAACAACCCGAGTCATCATGAATCCGCACTACCCGAGATTCACTTCCCAAATACCAAAACCCACGGTCACGGGATTATAAAATCCACCACATCGGGGTTATCCACATCACAACAATATCAACCCTTCGCCATTGGGGTTATAACATCCACATCACAACCACGTGTGATCACGTACACTCAAAATGTGTACCACGTCAAAGGTGGTCAACCAAAACGCACAACCGTGCCAATTGGACTCATACACAAGTCCATCAATCCACCTATATGTGAAGTGAGCTCTATAGCCGAGAATCACTTCACCCGACCCGCACCCATCCTACACATACATATGCATATAGGATATTAACACTCACCTTGTCGCCTTGATGAATGCTTCCAAATAATCCGCAACTCGTCAATGGAACGTACCTATTCCATTATCACAATACAACAACACAATTAGGGTTGACTTACAAACCAACCCAATTGACCCTTAGTGCAAATTCGACCCATTTGCACTTTCAAGCACAAACCGCGCCCAAATTAATCAATAATCACTAATACACGTGAAAATGGTCTTAACACACCAATTAAACCCGAACACAAGTGTTAAACACGTGTCATACCCATTTTGACACCAAAACCCTAATTTTGACCCATTTCAAAATTAGTTAACCAAACTCACCCAAAAGAGTTTCACCACTTCCATAATCACTAAACCTAGTGATTAAACTCAAGATCAAACCCTAAACAACGCTAAAACGTCAACCGACCCAAAACCCGCCAAGTGACAAGATTAACAAGTCACCATGAACCTACTTCATCATCTAAAAGGGTTTCACAACAATCTAGCTCAAAACCCTAACTTGAACATCAAATCTAACAAATGAAATTCAGAGTTTGAGCTTACCAATACTACCACAAAGTAGCTAGGAGCGAGATGAACAACTTTAGAACCCGAGCTTTTGCGAGAATCCGACTCCTTCTTCTCCAAATCCACCTCTCTCTCTCTCTAGAACTTCTCCTCTCTCTCTAAATAATGTTGGGAGTGTTTGTGAAGATGAAATATGATCCACAAATGACCAAGGAACTAGCCTTGAAGGCTCCAAACCGGCATCCAAGTGATTTTACCATTTTACCCCTTTTAAAATAATTAAAACAGCTGGCCCGACAGACCGTTTGGACGGCGTCCCAAACTTTGGACGGCGTCCCACCTTTTGTTGCTGGACGACGTCCCCCCTATCGGGACGACGTCCCACCTTTTGTTGCTGGACGACGTCCCCCCTATTGGGACGGCGTCCCACCTTTTGTTGCTGGACGGCGTCCCTCCTATCTGGACGGCATCCCGACCTACTGCAAAATCTGAAACAAAAACAGGGTGTTACAATATATATATATATATATATATATATATATATATATATATATATATATATATATATATATATATATATATATATATATATATATAAACACATATAATCGTAATCGAATAAGTTTATATATTAATGTTAGTGATATAATTATTAATAATTTATAGGTTTTTTTTATTAATTAAGTATATTTATTTTATATATGCTTTAAATGAATAATTAATATTTATTATGGAAATATTAATATAGTTATGTTATATGTACTAAATATATTTTTATGTAACTAATATTTATTTGATAAAATAATGTTAATAGTAAAAAGTTGTATTTTTATACTAATAATAATATTAATGATACTTAATAATGATAGTATTTATAGACATGATAATGTTACTAAAAATGATAATGATAATTCTAATAATAATATTGATGGTTTTAATGATAACAAAATGATAATCTTAGTAAAAATGATAATTTTAATAATAGTGATAATTTCAATAATAATACTAATTTTAATAAAAATGATAGATTTAAACATAATGATACTCTTAGTAATAATGATAATAATAATAATAATAATAATAATAATAATAATAATAATAATAATAATAAGAATAACGTTAAAGATAATAAATTTAAGAATTGTAATTTAATATTAGTAGCATAATAACAATAATAATAATAGATATAATATTAATGATACCTTAAGTGTGAAGCTTCCATGGTTAACAAAAAAATAATGTCGCTACCTAGACTCAAACCCATGACCTCTTGCTTAACCATCCACACCCCTAACCATGCCTCCACCTTCCTCTCTTCTGTTTATTACACGAATTATATGTCTATACCCGGTATTATTTTGTGTTATCCATCTTCAAAATTTCGATCGACCAAAGGGATACCCACTAGCCCTATCCAGTCCACATGATTATTATCAAACTTATATTGTCGGCCCAATAACAAAATGCAGTACCTGACCCATTGATGAATATACTTAGGATTCGAGTTGAAACAAAAAAAATGAGTCATTCTCCACTAGTAATTTTACCGATAATTAAATCCCCATTTGTCCCTCATTCTGTATTCTTTAATCAATACCCTTATGTCAACAACTCATCACCATTATTATATATATATATATCACCATTGTTTTTTATCTTAATAGAAATGGGATTTGGGAAGTATTTCATTCCCTTTCGTAGCTGTAACAGAAGACAGAAGACGAATAAGATGCGTGTGATTGTAGGTTCAGCATATGGAATTAGTAAGATTAAATGGATTGTGGAAGTTTACGAAGATGAAAAATAGAAAAGAAGAAGGAGAGAGAGAAGTGATATATAGAGAAAGAAAAGATGGTTAGAGAGAGGAGAAAGGTGGTTCGTGGTTGTGCCGGGTTGTTCATGGGTGGTGTTAAAAGATCGATGAAAGGTGGAAGTGTTAAAGGTGATGGTGGTTAGTCCATGATGGTCGTGTTGGTGTAGACGAAACAGCAAAACAGACAACGTCACGGTAATATAATCAGGTGACGATGTGGGTGGGTTTTAGTTTGAACGTAAAATAGAAATAGAAATTTAATAGCATTTTGATGATACCATGAAAATATGAAGAATATTTTCTGTGTTTTGTATTCCATATCGCCACACACATATATATACATATACCACTAGTACGAGATATACATCAATCTATGCTATAACTATAAACATACTGTTTATATATAGGATAGGTATTCTTTAACTATTAGTTTTGATTATTTCGAATAGTGCAGGTTTTTAAATGATTGTTTGTTGATGGTTGTGTATGGATCGAATAACACTAATGATGATGGTGATTTTTGGTCAGGAATGTGCTCGATAATGGCAACCAAAACACAAAATTCAATTCACGCAGGTGTATATTGAAGAGTTGTAGAAGACAGTAGGGTGTTCTTGAGTGGTTTAAAATGGGTTTTGTTGGTTGACGAAACATGAACTAGGTGACGGTAATAATTATTGTAGCAGTGGTTTTGGTTCGTTTGAGCAGTCACAATAAAGAAGAAGGAGAAGTAAGAGGATAGAAGTGGGTGTTGTTTGGTTTCTCTAATATATGTCTTAAGTATACAGATATATTAGATAGATAGAAATTGATAGATTTAGATAGATAACAGGGAGTAACTAGTCGAATACAGTAATTAGTGATTGATTGGAACTTTATTAAGATTGTTTTGTAGTGATAATTGGGAGAACTTAATGTGTTAATCAAAATCATCGTGCAATTCATTTAATATATGGCCAACTTGATCGATATACTTTTAATCAGAATATAAAATAATTAAATAAAATATAAAGTAAATTATGAAAGAAACAGGTTCGTACGAATTGAGATTGATGTGTAACAACTTTAATTAAGATATAAACAAAAATTAACAACAGCTGGAAATCTACTTGAAACTAATTCGATCCCTTCATCTGTTTATTATATAATTAATTAATTCTTTTAATAATTAATAAATTTATATAGTAATAAAAATAATAATTAATAAAAATTAATAATACTGATGTTAATGTTAATAAATGTTAATAATACTAATAAAAGTAATTATAATAATAAAACTTATAGTTTAACTTGTAATTAAATTTTATACATTAATATTACATATTAGTAATTATATTTAAATATAATAACATATAATATTTATATCCAATATATATCATAATAATTATTTATATAAATCATACACATTTATATATAAATTTTATTTTAATAATCAATTTATTATCTGGTATTTCATTATTTTAAATCATTATATAACCTTTTGTTATATATATATATATATATATATATATATATATATATATATATATATATATATATATATATATATATATATATATATATATATACATATATGTATACATTTTTATTTACACCTAATTGTTCGTGAATCGTCGGGAATAGTCAAAGGTCAAATGTTATCATGAAATAGTTTCAAAATTTTGTAACTCAACATTACAGACTTTGCTTATCTTGTTGATATCATATAAGATTTAAGTTTAAATTTGGTCGAAAATTTTCGGGTCGTCACAAATGAATGAATCTATGTTTATTAATTATGTATCAAATACATTGTGTTATTTTACTTGTGTTTAATTAAAATCAAAATTTAATTATAATATCTTTTTTATGTGAGTTGCAATGATTACAAAAAATATTTTGTTACTATTCCAATAAACAAGAAATCTGAAAAAAATTCGATAGGGTGGCTATAGACTGAAAAAATCAGATCATAATGAACTGTCAAAAAAACATCACATAAAATGCATTGAATGAATTTTAAATTGAAAGGACCCGTTCATATACATTATAAACGATTCACAATAGTTGACTACATCGCGAGGTATTTGACCTCTATATGATACATTTTACAAACATTGCATTCGTTTTTAAAAGATAAACTTTCTTTACATCCAAAATTGACAGGCATGCATACCATTTCATAATATCCACTATCCAACTATAATTGACTTTATAATAATCTTGATGAACTCAATGACTCGAATGCAACGTCTTTCGAAATATGCCATGAATGACTCCAAGTAATATCCGTAAAATGAGCTAATGCACATCAGAAAATTTCTTTAATACCTGAGAATAAACATGCTTTAAAGTGTCAACCTAAAGGTTGGTGAGTTCATTAGTTTATCATAATCATCCATTTCCATCATTTTAATAGACCACAAGAATTTCATTTCCATTTCTCATAAATATCGTGCATGCAAAAATCATTCATATGGATTGAACACCTGGTAACCGACATTAACAAGATGCATATAAGAATATCCCCATCATTCCGGGACATCCTTCGGACATGATAAAAAAAACTCGAAGTACTAAAGCATCCGCAATCATGGATGGGGTTTATTAGGCCCAGTAGATCTATCTTTAGGATTCGTGTCAATTAGTAGATCGGTTTACTAATTCTTAGGCTACCAAGCAAAAAAGGACATATTCGGCTTCGTTCATTCAACCATAGAATGTAGTTTCAATTACTTGTGTCTATTTCGTCAAACATTCATAAAAGCGCATGTATTCTCAGTCCTAAAAATATATATTGCAAAAGCATTTAAAAAGGGAGTAATGAAACTCACAATACTGTATTTCGTAGTAAAAATACATATGACGTCATTGAACAAGTGCAAGATTGGCCTCGGATTCACGAACCTATATTAAGTATATATATTTATATGTTGGTCAATATTTGTCTAACAATTTAGGTTAAACTGTAGTGTATCACAATCCTAATGCTCGAGACTAATATGCAGAAGTTAACAAAAGTCAACTTAATCATAAATGATTTCAAAAATCTATACATGATTATTATATAACTTAAATATAGTCGTTTAATATATTTAAATATTTTTAACAAATTTTAATAGAGTAAATAATATAATTCATTCATTAATAAATAAAATTTTATATTAAAATTTTTGTAATAAAAATATACTTTTATATATCTTAAATAATAAAATTTATAAAATTCAATTAATATCATAAAAATAATATGATAGGTATTATTAATGTAATTATTTTACACGTAGAAAAATATCTTTGTTTCACATATTTATTTGATAAAATAATATCGATAATAATAATAGTAAATAAAATTTGTATTATTTTGTAATAATAATAATTATTATTCAACTAATAATAATAACAATATTTTTATTTACGAAAAATGGTATTATGATAAAATGATAATTCTTATTAATAATAATAATGAAATTTTATATTAACAATGATATTCCTATTAAGAATAATAATTTTTGTAAAAATGATAGTTTTAATATTAATAATACTTTTAGTAATAATAGTGATAAAAATAATGAAAAACGATACTTTTATCTAAATCAATATCTTACGATATTTTAAATTTCATCATGATACCCATACTCATTATTTCCTAATCGATTCGTTTAATAACTTTTAGTACTCTTTTATATCGCATTCATAATAATGATAATAATAGCAATAATAATAATTAGATGATACTAATATTAGTTTTAATAATATTAATAATAATAAATACTATATTAACATTAATGATAATACTAATAACTATTTTAATGATAATAATAATAATAATAATATTAATAATAATAATAATAATAATAATAATAATAATAATAATAATAATAATAATAATAATAATAATAATAATAATGTTAATAATAATCTTAATGATAATAATGATAGTAATACTAATAAAAATGAAAATTTGTAATGATAATACTTATAACGATAATGATAATAGTAATAATAATAATAATTATTAGATAATAATAATAACGACGACAATAACGATGATAGAAATAATAATCATTTTAACAATAATACAAAAATTCAGTTGACTATAACTTCTAATCTGTTCATCGAAACCATTCGAGTTCTAAATGAAAAGTTCTTAATTTTTCGCTAGCTTTCCAACGACATGCATATCATATACTATATCCCAGTAGCATATGTATCTAATTCAGGATTCAGCATAAACTATCTAACGACAAAATTAAACGTACAAGCATACATAATCCTAAATACTTGAGCACTAATCAGGGATACACTATTAATATATAAAAGTTAAGTTATGAGTGCTCCCGTATCAGTATTGAGATTCAATATTACAGGAAAGGTACGTAGACGTAACGGAGATGATAAACACTAAGTTGGCCTCACGAGCATACCCATAAACTTTACCCATAACTTCCATAGCTATAACCCATAATTTCCTTAGCCCTATCCCACTCGAAAAAAATACATTTTGAAATCACGCGAGCAGAACCTCGTCGTAGTATTTTATGTAATAATAATAATACTAATAATAACGCTACTCAAAAATAATAATATCAATAATAATAAGATTAATATTAATAATAATATTATTAATAATATATATTAACTTTTACGGAGTGATTGAAGGAAAACATGAAAACTGATTCATCCAAAATATAAATCGTTCAAAATATAAAGGAGTTTTCACCACCTACCCCTCATGCGATCGCATGAGGTTTGTGTGGTGAACTCATGCGATCGCATGAGTTAACCATCCAGCTCACAAACACAAATTAGATTGCCGACACTTCTTTATTTAATATAAATATATATATTAATATTTAATCTTTATAATTAATTATATATTATATTATATTATATTTATGTGCATCGTTAATTTGTAATTTTTGTTCCGAAGTATCGTACGTTGTCACTCGACTAGTGTCTCGGTTTCGGTTTCTCGAGCGCATGTTTGCACGTTTAGAAAACTAACACTTTACTTTACGCGACGTGTACATTTAACAATAATTAGACTTACTCTTCGATAAATTATTTTGTAATAAATGTAACTCGTAAAATTGAGCGTTGTGGTCATTTGCTTCTATAAATCAGTGGCTGATTGTTTATCAAAATATATTATTTTAAATCAGGACATTTTATGTCTAAGTTAATATATATATATATATATATATATATATATATATATATATATATATATATATATATTTATTTATTTATTTATTTATTTAGAATTGTAAATTTATACGTAATATATATATATATATATATATATATATATATATATATATATATATATATATATATATATATATATATATATATATATATATGTTTGAAATATTTATCTGATGATATAATATTTAGTCTTTCAAAACTAATTATATTTCAAAGTTCATTTTAAATTTCGTTTAGAAAATATTATAACCCATAACGTTTTCATTGGAAAACTTAAGTAGGTACAATTCATTTATGTACTGACTTTTTAAATATCAATCGCATCACTAAGCTAGTGTTACTATCGTGTACTAAACTAATTTGAAAACATATATATTTAATGAACACGTTTTAGATATACGTTGCAAGTTATTTATATATTCAACAACTCATATTCCAACATACGGTATTTAAACAAAGACACTAATAGTCTAGTTCTATTATATCAAAAAATGTTTTCGTACATTTGAAATTAAGTCAATTGATTCTTATGTAATTTAAATCTTCCACTAACTTTTGTCTAATCCTTGTTAATGACACTTTTTTTTTATTTTTAAATCACATTAATAAATATTCCGAATACCGTTAAAAGGAACAGATTTCCTAAATCAAAGTGGACCTCTCAACAGAGACTTGTAATCATAATTCAATGTATCTGATAATTCAATCATTTGATCTTATCTTCTAATTCCATCGATAAATATTTTGAAACAAATACAATCATGTAAAGTATTAAATCTAATATTTTGTTTACGTTTTCAAGTTATAATATACATATACATACATACATACATACATATATATGTATATGTATATATATATATATATATATATATATATATATATATATATATATATATATATATATATATATATATATATATATATATATATATATATATATATATATATATATGTGTGTGTGTGTGTGTGTGTGTGTGTGTGTCTGTGTGTGTGTATATATAATCATTTTCATTTAATGGTTCGTGAATCGTCGAGAACAGTTGAAGGGTAATTGGTCATATGAACATAATTCAAAGTTTTTGAGATTTCAACATTACAGACTTTTCTTATCGTGTCGAGAACATATAAAGATCAAGTTTAAATTTGTTCGAAAATTTCTGGGTTATCACAGTACCTACCCGTTAAAGAAATTTCGTCCCGAAATTTGATTGGGATGGTCATGGCTAACTATAAGAATGTTTTCATGACAAATATGAGTTGATAAATAGAGTTTTATCATCATTAAATAATATGGATAAAATAATTTGATTTTTGTGAAGAGTATAAGTGAAGCTATCACAAAAGAGTGAAATGAGTAGGTGTAAATTCGTCATATCTTTTGACGTAGATAGGATTGATTTCCAAGTTCAAGAGATTTGGAGAAAATCTTCGTAATAAGATTTGATTCTTCGGTAATCAAGGAAATTAGGATTTACTTTAAATGCAATCATCTGTTTTGATTGCTCCATCGAATATTTTATTATAAGTCCACCCCCTTCGTTTTATTACAACTCACACCTTCTATTCTTTCTCCTTCAATTTATACTTTTAAACATTAGTCAATATGCTTCATCCATTTCTGATTCTTGATATACTCCTAATTTTCATATATGTCATTCTTCTTTTTCATTTGCTGCTGGAAGAATCTATTTACTTCTACTATACTCTTGGTATTATAGTGTTTTTAGTTCTCCCGTGTCTTTATGTTGCTATATGCATTGATATATACGGGTTGTAATTTCCAGGTTGTTGTTGGGCTTTATATCTTCCCTTATATTTCAAAGTCCCTGCTTCTGTCTTCTATAATCATTGTCATCCCCAGTTAATGCTCTCTTTTATTTGCTACGATTTATACTCCAATTTCTGTTTCGGAGCTTTGTCCTTTCATTTCTTCTTCTTGCGATTAAGCACCGCTTGTAATGGTCCAAAATTTGCAGATATAAATTTCGAAATGAACATTGTTAATGTTCTAAGAAGGAAATGGTAATGGCACGATCTTGATTTGTCAAATTATCAGAATACCCTGGAAAAGATCGAATCATCAAGAAATAATTTCTTGATATTTTAGAGGTTAAATAGAATACAAGAGTCGTGTAACATGGCACATGATGACGTTATGATCTGTGAATCATCACGTTCCATTTAGAAACTCAGCATGACTTACTGTAATATAATCACGTTGATCAAGTGTCATTATATTATACTAATTCATGCTTCAGTTCCCAACACTACTTCAAAAATATTTCTATTTTAAACTCGAATGTTTCAGAATTTAGAAACTAAAATAGTTTCTTTTATGATGTAATACAGATAGCGCGAAGAGGTAAATGATTTCAGATAAGAATAATTATGGAAATATCTTCAAAAATATGGATGATATTTATAATGAAAGATACGATGATATCTTAGAATTTCTAATATCAAAGAAAGATGAAGAATTTTGTCCGCACGGGTTTAGAGTCAGGATCAAGGTATTCGTTAATGGCTTCAGCAGATACTGAATCATTTGGATTCTTTGAAGGCAGGTTCAGTCTTTGTGATTTGTCCACAGCCTCCTTCATACTTTGTTCAATCCGTTTTCCAGTCCCAAAACTTCTCTTTTACTGAGCTTTACCAACACACTACTCTTTATCATCAAACTTTTTACTGTTGACATCGTTTATAGTTTTTGCTGCTTCATCAGCATTTCGAGATCTAGTTCGCAGATCAGGGTGTTTTTTAGAAACTTCACATTCAAAGTATATAATTCCAAGAGATAGATGTTATATGTACACATATAATCGTTGGTGTAGACATGCTGCGAGGTTTCAAAATACTGATTGCTGATTCTCAAAAATTGGTATGGCAATTCTTGTTACAAGGTGCGGATGAGTAAATGATGGGGTTTCGATATAATGATTTTTCGAAAAATCCTAGATCATTACAGTTGCTGATAAGTTTACTGCTAATGTGGTGGAATATAAACGGTTCCCCGGTAACGATGGCGAAATGGCAACATATATATCAAGGTTATAATAAGGCTGTTTCGACTGAAGAGTCGAATTTGACTTGCTGGAGCTGTGACAAAATTGGATACTTTGGAAAGGAATTGAAAAGTTATTTTAGCTAGTAAATGCCAAAGAGTCTGACACGGATACGTGTTAAACTATGACTTTGGTTTCGAGAGTTTTTCAGGTACATAACTGTGGATAACACGTGGTTGGATCATCATCTCAATTGTTCATGATTTGAAGTGTCTTCAGAAATTTCGGAGGGTTTAAACACGGATTGTAATCATTAATATACATATGATGTTCTAACACAGTTTGAAGTCAAAGTATAGCTTTGAAAGATGTAAGGATCTAAGAGTGAGTATTTTGGTTATATCTCGAATTGAATTCTGAGATTTCAAGATCAGAATATGTAATTAGATTTGAACGAGTATGGTTGTTTTGATTCTTATAAAAGAATGTATATTGTTGTGTTTCATGACCCGTCCTAATCCATCAGGACGTGTACATTACACTTGGTTACATCGCGAGGTACTTGACCTCTATATGATACATTTTACAAACATTGCATTCGTTTTTAAAAGACAAACTTTCATTACATCGAAAGTTGACGGCATGCATACCATTTCATAATATATCCAACTATAATTGACTTAATAATAATCTTGATGAACTCGACGACTCGAATGCAACGTCTTTTGAAATATGTCATGAATGACTTCAAGTAATATCTCTAATATGAGCAAATGCACAGCGGAAGATTTCTTCAGCACCTGAGAATAAACATGCTTTCAAGTGTCAACCAAAAGGTTGGTGAGTTCATTAGTTTATCATAATCAATCATTTCCACAATTTTAATAGACCACAAGATTTTCATTTCCATTTTTCATAAATATCATCTCATATCAGGCATTTCGCACAAACTGCATAGAGATAAAAATCATTCATATGGTGAACACCTGGTAATTGACATTAACAAAATGCGTCTAGAATATCCACATCATTCCGGGACTCTCATCGGACATGATAAAATCGAAGTACTAAAGCATCTGTAACCCGATGGGGTTTGTTAGGCCCAATAGATCTATCTTTAGGATTCGCGTCAATTAGGGTTTCTGTTCCCTAATTCTTAGATTACCGGACTAAAAAGGGTGATATTCGATTCGATAATCCAACCATAGAATGTAGTTTCGATTACTTGTGTCTATTTCGTAAAACATTTATAAAAGCAGCGCATGTATTCTCAGTCCCAAAAATATATATTGCAAAAGCATTTAAAAAGGGAGCAAATGAAACTCACAATACTGTATTTCATAGCAATTATGCATATGACGGCACTGAACAAGTGCAGGGTTGGCCTCAGATTCACGAACCTATATCAATTGTATATATATTAAAATATATAATCGTAATCGAACATGTTTATATATTATATCTTAAATTATATATTATACTTATCTAGTTTATGTATATATTCAAAGTGTTTAATATTTATATAGTTATATTGATATGTATTTGATTAGTATTTTAATAAAAATACTTAATATGTTATATATGAATATTTATATAAACTTTGTTAATTTGATTAAAAACATACTTACAACCTTAATAATATCTTTAAAACTTTCATTTTCATAAACGTAATTATTTTTAGTAATATTGATATAGATAATGCTGATAATAATAATAATGATAGTTTTAATGAAAACAAAATAATAATTTTGGTAAAAATAATCATAGTAATAATAATTATAACTATATTAATAATGATAATATTAGTAATTTTTAATATAATGAATAAATTAATAATGATGATAAAAATAATAATTTTGATGTTAATACTAAATGCCCATTAGTAATAATAATTCTAACATTCTTTTTGCGAATGGTAATCTTAATAGTGATACTTTTGGTAATAATAATAATACGTCAAAAATGATATTGATGCTAATATTAATGATAATATTAATAGTTATAATAGTTATAATAATAATAATATTAATAACAGTAGTTTTTAATAAAAATGAAAAGTTTACTAACTAAGACAAGGAAAATAATACTTTTGATAACAGTACCTACTACATAATAATAACGATCCTATTGTTAATGATAATATTAATAACAATATTACTTATTAATACTACTAATGGTAATAATACTAGTAATAATTATAATATTAATCACCATAATGAAAATTATAATTATAAATGATAACTAATACTTATAATAATAATAATAATAATAATAACTAGTAGTCCGTAACTAATAAATACTAATAATTATTATGATAATTATAATACTTGTAATGACACTAATTAATAATAATAACAACATTAATAATAATAGTAACAATAATAATACTAATAATAGTAATGATGATAATAATAATAATGATAATGATAATATAATATTGGTAGTGATCGTAATAATAATATTATTAATAATAATACTGATCGATGTCGAAGGGTCGACCAAAAATAGCCTAATTACTCTAACTTAGCTAGGGTAAGCAGGGTTCGTTCCACAGGAAGTTATAGTTAACAAGCAAGCAATTTCCAGATTGAGTTGTTGGTTTAACTAAAGACTACTTAGATTAATCACTACTTAAAATTTAAACTTAAACTAGCGTGCAGTTGAAAAGATTGAAATGTAAACAATGAGAGTAAAACCTTTATCCTTTCACAATCCCAATTTAACATGCATTCATTCAAACAAGCATTATGTTTATCAATTGTTGATCAAATCTCATAGACAAGACTTCTTGAGTTCAATAATTATATTATCTTGGGTTTAAACTATGCAATCTAGACAAGGTGTCTTTATCTCTAATCTAATTAACACTAAGTTGGATCAAGAACACGCTGTTAAATCACAATAATTTAACTTGCAATAATAAACATAGAACTTGCATTAATCAAAAATCAACTTGATTCATAACATCATAATCCAAAAGTATTAAACATCACAAATCACATAATTTTGAATGAAATTATACATGATTCAATTGTTCATGGAAAGGATAAAGTTTAGAAACCTAGCCAAGCATGTTGGTGATGATAATCAATGAGTTTCTTGATGATTGCATGATGAACCACACCTTGATCTTGACTTGAATCCTTGAATCCTTGAATAATGATAATTAGATGGTGTTTTGAGGTGTTTGGGAATGTTTTCTGCTGCCAAAACTGATGGAAAAAGTGTTCGTTTCGTAACCCTAGAGCTCCCTTTAAATAGGGGTTAGAAAACTTGGCCACAAAGCTAATTTTCGTATTTCCCGGCAGCAGTTTTTCTGGCCTGGCGTATTTTACGCCAAGTATGGCGTATTTTACGCCAATGTAAAAACTCCTGGGCGTATTTTTACGCCTGAAATTGGATTTTGTTCTGGATTGACCTGAGCTGTGGCGTATTTTACGCCAAAAATGGCGTATTTTACGCCAATACAAATTTCCTGATCACTCTTTAAGCTCTCAAATCTTGTCCATAATCCACTTTAAATCGCTGTTTTGTACCACATTTCGCGCCAACATCTTTCTTACCTGTAAAACATAAAACCATATCAAAGTATCTCCTTTTTCACTTACACATAGTTAATTTTGCGTATTTAAACATAAATAATCGTGACAAATAAGGAACGTTCAAACCCCCCACACTTGGCTTTTGCTTGTCCTCAAGCAAATCGGTTTTTAACCACGAGACAACAACTCTTAGGTGGCATTAACTCAAATAATTTTTCGCAAACAAAATTAACTATTAATCAAGATGTAAGGACGATATGGGCCAATCACTCAAAACCTCAAGAAAAAAATTTTAACCTCTAACACCTTCAATCATGAACTTCTTTTCACAAAATACTTCCTTAGTTCAACAATTCCAACGCTAGTCGTATCATCATAAACCTCAAACATTTCCCCGAATCTTCAAATGGATCAATACTTAGACTAAGTTAAACAACTATGCTTCACAACTTTTATGATCCACACTTACCCTTTTAATCAACAATACAAATGCATCTAAGTAACATGTCAAAAGAAACACCAAGCGGGTTTAATTACATCCGGGGTGATTGTATAAGGGTTAGTCATGACTCAAATAAAAATAGGTGTAAAGCGGTTACGAATGTCGAACCAATCAAACTTTATAAGGTTTAGAAATTTTAACGTGAACCTCATTCGCACCAAGATAAATTAATTTAAATCGGAATGTCCACTAAAACTAGAATCATACATATGTTTGTGTTCTTATCTTCCTTAACTTTTCAACTAGCCAAACTCATGCCCTTGTCTACACTAGTACTAAGTGCATAGCTTCTAAGTCCCGACACCAATGAACCCCCCAAGTCTAATTGGAAATACCCCATACCACAAGCTCGGTGAAGTGTATTTTGGTTACATTGCCCATTTATACGAGGCATCACATGAAAGGTGTAGGTACTTTGTAAGGTTATAAGGAGTTTTACATTCTTGACTTGACATTTCATCGAGAACGAATTTTATGCCTCAGTGGTCCATGCTTTTTAAAGCACTCGTTTCACAATTTTTGGCATACTTTTCTTCTACTCTCTTTTTATTATTCATTTTTTTCTCTTTCTTTTTTTTTCTATGCCTCAGTGGTCCATGATTTTTAAAGCAATCGTTTCACAATTTTTGGCATATATCATTTTCAAATTCGTCTCTTTCATTTCCTCCTTTTTTTTTTTTTCATGATAGCACACAGCAAATAGCATATTAAGAACATTTGGGTTGTAAGGGTGAATATGTGGTGATGGTGACAATGATATATATAGATATATGTATGCAATGTAGATAATGGTTGTTGGGTGTATATCATTGTCATAGCTTGTGATATAAAGTACCTCCTTTCGACCTTTGCCTAGGGAAGAGTAAACTCTACAAGTGTTGCATTGGTGACTATCATCATTATTATGCACTTTCATACTAGTGAGTAAATCATGGAATCCATTGTGGAACCTCGGAAACCACTCTGAGTCAAACTAATTAAAAAGCCACAAACACTATAACATAATAGCTAGTTATAATTGCCATGCTAATTTAAACCAATTATGTCTTAGCAAAAATGAGTTGCATTGTCACCTAATCTTACCAAATCTAAACAAGATAAAGCAAGATTAAATTCGACATCAATAACTAAAAATAAGGGTAGGAATGGGAAGTTGGTTTTTCTCTTTTGTTTTTTTTTCTAAGGCTTAGGCTGCTAATGGTCACTACTAGATTCTAGTACACAATTGTGTACTAACGACCTGGGTAGACTGGCTGCGAAAATAAAAAAAATTGGTTTAAAAAGAAAATCCTAAAGTGCTTCTTTATCATTCATGCTACTTAGCATACAACAATGAGATCTCATTCTCAACCTTTCTTTTCTCCATAAGAGTACATTTCCTTAAAGTTAACTAGTCAAGGTCAACAAGGTCAAATGTCTAACACTATCATTCCTCACCGGCCAAGTCCAAAAACTTCCAAGTTAATTCTTAATCACTATGGGTATTCTCATGGGTCAACATCTTGATTATAGCTTATAAAAATTAAAAATTAAATTTTTTTACCACCTAGGCCATTAAAACCATTTATGTCATAAAACCTTTAAACAACAAGCATTTTCAAGCTAGGCCAAATGTGCAAATTTCCTTCCACCCCCCCCCCCCCCCCACACACACACACACACACTTAAGTCATGCTACGTCCTCGTATGCATGTTTAAAAGTTATGTTAGACCAAAATGAGGAAATTTAACAAGGAGAAAGAAGAAAAAGAACAATATTACCCGGAATTAAAAGCAACTTCCATAACAATTGTCACAAGCATACCAACTCCAATTCATCACACAACATGTTCCTTCCATCCCTTTTATTCTTACAAAACAAAAACAAAAGAAAACATAAAAACTAACTAGCCCACTTTCGGAGGGATCCGCTTTAAACCACCCGATTCCCTCGGGTGGACTAGTTTTGTCTCGTGAGGGCTTGCAGTGAACATACCCACAAAGTTCATTTAACTACTTAAATAAAAATAAGAAAAATAAAATAAAATAAGAAAAATAAAAGAAAAGAAAAGTGTACATGTTATTACAGATGGAGCACAGGACCTGATTAAAATCAGAGAGGCTCATCCCATTCAGGGATCAGGACCAAAGATACTATCAAACAAGCTCCTCGATAATGGTGTCATGTCGAACACCGACTTCCTGCCCTCTTCTCTAGCTCTCTCCATATCCGGTGGTAGTGGTGTGGGTTGCTGATAAAATAATGGTGGTGCTACAGATGGTGCGGGTGGATTCACATACTCCACCCCCTGGTGCAAACCCCGAAGCATAAGTCGAATAATCAATCGGCTCATAATACTGCATAACCAGCCGATTCTGTAACATATCCTCATACTGACGCCTTCGGTTATCCCTTTCAAAAACATCTTGTTGATATCGCTCAGTCAGGTAAAACTGAGCCCTCGCTGCATCAAGAAGGGTACTCTGTTGCTCCTCCATTCTAGTCAACCTTTGTTCATCCACCTGAACATATCTCCTACCTCTACTCGATCCTTCACCTTGAGGGTTGTAGTCCGGATCATCCCTATCATGTATATTCTCAACAGTTCAGATAATCCGCTCGGCCGACGCTGCTGAATCATAATCTTCTTCTTCTTCAGGAAGCTCATCATCCTCTACCCCGAAAGTATACCTCTCCAAATAAGCTGGATTCTCGATTACATAACCATCCCCTTGTCGCATAAACTCCAATCGGGGAACCTTTTCTTTTACTTTCTTAATTTCTTCTCTTTTTCCCTTGGGATTATTCGAAATCCCTCCATTCCTCCATAAAAAGAAGGACAAAAATCGCATATAAGGGATCACCGCCCTTTGTTTCAATTGTTCTCGACATTCCCAAATCCAAGTCATCATAACAAATCATAGTGAAGGTACTGTTGCATTGGTTACCATAGCATACAACAAAGGTAGCTCGTGCATTCGAACCAACATACGATCGCTTTTTCTATGAAGTATATTGTAATTAATCACCGTTAACAATAACCTTGGAATTATTTTTAGCTTGTTTCTTGAAAGCTCAAAGTTCTCAACATCAGGTCGATCAACGTGAAATAGCGTTCTCACCAACATAGCATAACTATCAGCCGGTACTTCAAACAACCCTTTTTCAGTCGGATAATCATAACCATTCTTCCCCTCAATTCTTATCCCTGCATCATATGGTAGTTCACTCAACCACTTCTTATCCATCCAATTTGGAGATTCTCCTTGATTGCTACGGCTTCTCTTACCTCTTCCCAACATTTTCTGCAATTACACAATCTCAACAAACAATTTAGGACTTAAACAAAACAATTTACATGTCATTGCTCAATATATCACATTATAAACTTTTAGCAATACATGCAAATCCTAACCTCATGCACTAAATCAATACATCAATCTTATATACCTCGTTTAACCACAAGACACTTAATTTAACATGTTATACATTATCATCACCATTAATCACCCCCTTGTTCAAGTAAACTTCATATGACATTGTAATCATCATTCCAAAGAAAACTACAAACTCTATTATCTAATAATATTGCATTGACTCTTAACAAACACCAATTTAAACATTAAACATTGAAAACACACATTCAAGTCACAAACATTACCAATTTTCAGTCAAAGTCAACCCTAGTCAACTACTTGGAGGCAATTAACGTTTTAACCCAAACTTTCAAATTGGTCATGCATACATATCCTACTAACATATCTAAGCACAATTAACAATAGCTAGAACAAAAACAATGCTTAAACATAATTATTTCGAATTAACCCTAGCACATAAACATGAAAGTAGCAAAAACCCTAAATTGATAATCAAAAACAATGAAAAATACAAGAATGATAATTACCTTGATGTTAAAACTTGAATTGAAAGAATACTTGAAGAATTTAACCCACAAATCAAAACCCCCAAACTTAGGTTTTAGCCAAGAACACAAATCAACACCCAATTTGAATGATTTTGTAAGGATTTGGATGTTTTTGTGAAGTGTTATGACGAATTGATGATGTTTTAAGCTTTGATTTGGTGTTTAGATGATGAAAAATTAGGGTTTAGAGTGATGGTGGTCGTGGTTAATGGCTGTACATGAGTTATATATAAATATATAATTTTTCCCCATTTTAATCCCCTAAAACCGGCTCCAGCGAAATTACACGGGCGTAAAATACGCCGGTTCTGGCGTAAATTACGCCAATGCAGTTTCTGGCGTACAAACCTGGCGTATTTTTACGCCCAAGATGCAAAAATTTTCTGACTCCACAAGTTACATAGGCGTAAAATACGCCAAAACTGGTATAAATTACGCCAGTACTCAGGTTCCAATTTTTTTTTTAAATTTCATTTTTCACATTCTTTTCGCACAAAAAGTTTTTGGGACTAAAAACCTTGACCCCCTCCCACACTTTGAGCATTGCATTGTCCTCAATGCACAAAGTTAGAGATAGTCCTTTAAACCAATCCCATTTTAAGCCTCAAAAATGGTACTTTGCCCCACCCGTATGTAAAAAACAAACTAAAACACCTACAACTTACAAACTTTACAAAGGTGTACGGATTTTGATGGAGTCGCACACTCAACTCCTCTTCCGGATTAGTATTCATCCAGATCATCGGCCCCGTTGTTGCTAGAGCTGAATCCATCTTCCATACGGAGCGTGATCATGTTATCTTCATCTTTAATTATCAAATTCCCCGTATCAAAATCTAGTTACATCCTTGCGGTTGCTAGAAATCCTCATCCCAATACAATTGGAGTGTTTGCATCAGGTTCACAATCCATAATGAAGAAATCTTCTTTGTAACCAATACCGTGGATAATGAAAAGAACATCTTCTGCAATCCCGATTGGGTCATCAACCGTTTGATTTCCAAATCGAATACTTGTATTAATTCGAACCAACTCCCGGATGCCTATTGATTTTGCAACCTTAGTTGGCATCATATTAACACTTGCACCAGAATCTAGCAATGCCCTGTAGGTCTTCTTCTTTTTAAATTGACACATAACCGAAAACTCGCCCGGATCTCTATACTTAATGCGAGGTTTGAATTCACATTTTGGTTTGGATTCACTTTTTGGTTTGGACTTAACATATTCAACTTCAATTGTTTTCCCCTCATCATCAACAAAAGATATTTTGGTGTTGTTCATGAATCTTTCCGTGTTTTCTTTTTCCCACATACTTTCAAGCGTCTTACAAATCTCCTCTACATCCACATCCGGTTCTTTTTCTACTTCGGGTGTTTCCATAACCGTGTTAACACAAATGGTTTCATCTTTGCTCAAACCCTCATCACTCTTCCTCTTCAATTTTCTTTCCAAGTAGAGATGAAAAGACTTTTCTTCTTCAACTTTTTCTAGAAGTACTTCACGTTCTTCCGGACTTAACTCGAACAACATTTTCTCGGTTAACTTGTGGTCGCTCCTAGCTTTCTTGAACTCCTTATAATTTCATTTCATGGAGTTATACATAATTTCAGCTCGTTCATCTTCGCTTAACTCGGAGTCTAAGCGTTGATCGAAGCGAATACCCCCACACTCAGCACTTTGATAGATTTCATCCATGTCTATATTATCCTCTACCATTTCTTCACTAACTACTTCATTTGTGTTAACATCTTGTATCCCAAGCATCATACAATAACCCTCATCAAATTCTCTCTCAACTATATATGCCGAAGGAAAACGCATATTTTTCGAATTACAAAATCTAAAAGTTCCGTTTCCTCCTTCAAAGGTGATAGAACCTGCACCCGGGTCTATTTTACAATCCGCGGTTGCAATGAATCCACGCTCGACTAACAATGGAACATCCTCATCCGTAGGCATATCGAAAATGGTGAATGGTACTTCAAGGAAAACACCTTTCACACTAACCATCACATCACGAAGTACACCAAGTGCCTGACACTTACTATTGTTGCCAAGTGTGATGACCGCATCGGATTTAGTCAACGAGCATAAAGAACATTTGTCAAGAAATAATCGCTTGTACGTCACGTATGACATGATATTAATTATAGACCCCATATCGGCAATCACCTTGAATTCACGATGATCGTTAGCAAAGTGGGGTAAGACCCCAATGAAACTCAATTCGAACAATACTTCCCCGGGATCTTCTTCTTGACGACGGAACTCTGGCCTTCCCTTAACATCTTCTTCCAATGACAACTTTTTATCAAACTCATCGAAACATTCATCGGAAATAACCTCAGACACCTCGTCCTCGGGCGCATCATCAAATCGCCCATCATCATCCCAAACGTCACAATTGGGCATACGACTAATAGTAACGTTTTGATCAAGCCACGCATCAATGTTCTCTTTACTAACATAATTCTTTGATTCATTCACCCGAATTGTTCTAAGTTGATGGACTGTCATGGGTTCAAACCGAATTGTTTCAACTACCCTAGCATCATCAAGCGACGAACCGAAAGCAATTTTCAATCGTTGCCCATTATCTAAGAACGGTTCCCCACCTTTTGGATCTTTTATTTCAATTGCCCCATACGGAGTAACCTTGGTAACCACATAGGGACCGTTCCACTTACTTCTCAACTTACCCGCAAATAACTTTAGCCTTGAATTAAACAACCACACACTTTGCCCCACTTCAAACGTCCGCCTTACAATTTGCTTATCATGAAACGCTTTCGTTTTCTCTTTGTAAATTTTTGAACTTTCATAAGCATCGCGTCTCAACTCATCCAGCGCCGATAGGTCTAACTTTCTTGCTTTTCCTGCCTCATCCATGTTCATGTTCACCTGTTTAATATCCCACTCTGCACGATGCTCAATTTCAACAGGTAAGTGACATGCCTTCCCATAAACAAGTTGATAAGGTGAAGTACCAATAGGGGTTTTATAAGCTGTCCGGTAAGCCCAAAGCGCATCGTCTAGTCTTAAAGACCAATATTTGCGATTAGGATTTACGTTTTTTTCTAAAATCCTTTTTTATTCCCTATTAGATACTTCCACTTGCCCACTTGTTTGGGGATGGTAAGGCGTAGCAATTCGGTGATTTACCCCATAATCCCTTAAGAATTTAGCAAAATGCGAGTTCTTAAAGTGCGAACCCCCATCACTAATTATGGCCTTAGGTACACCATGACGACAAAAAATATTTTTCTTAACAAACTTTAGGACAACTTTGTGGTCATTGGTCCGAGTAGCCTCAGCCTCCACCCACTTGGAGACATAATCAACGGCTACTAGTATATACTCAAACCCAAAAGAAGGTGGAAAGGGTCCCATAAAATCTATGCCCCAAACATCAAAGATTTCACAAACTAAAATTGGGTTCATGGGCATTTCATTACGCTTATAGATTCCCCCCATCCTTTGACACCTAGCACAATTTTTAACATACGCACATGCGTCTTTAAAAATAGTAGGCCAAAAGAAATCTGAGTCGAGTACTTTGTACCCGGTTTTCTTGACTCCGTAGTGTCCTCCACATGCAAAAGTATGACAATGAGCTAGAATGTCCTTATGCTCATCTTCCGCCACACATCTTCTTATGATTTGATCGGGTCTAATCCAGTAAAGAACCGGGTCCTCCCAAATGTAACGCTTAACCTGTGAGAAAAAGTAATCCTTCTTGTGCTTGTTCCAATGCTCCGGTACCTTTTTAGTCACCAAATGGTTAACAATATGAGCGAACCAAGGTACCTGCACAACACTAAACAAACACTCATCCGGGAAATTCTCCTGGATCAGTTTAGCAGGGTCAAACGGTGGCGGGGGTATCCTAGATAAATGGTTAGCTACCACATTCTCTATACCCTTTTTATACTTATTTCCAAATCAAACTCTTGTAGCAACAAAATCCACCTAATCAATCTACGCTTAGACTCTTTCTTCTCAAGCAAGTGCCTTAGGGCACTATGGTCCGAAACGACAACTACCTTAGACCCCTACAAATACGATATAAATTTATCTAAAGCAAACACTACTGCTAATAATTCTTTCTCGGTTGTGGTATAATTCACCTGGGCATCCGAGAGCGTCTTACTAGCATAATAGATAACAAACGGTTTCCTATCAACTCTTTGACCCAAAACAGCCCCAGCCGCAATATCACTAGCGTCGCACATAATTTCAAATGGTTTGGTCCAATCGGGTGATTGCAAAATGGGTGCTTCGGTTAACTTACACTTAAGGGTGTTAAAGGCCTCCTTACATTGGTCATCAAAGTCAAAAGGTGCGTCTTTTAATAACAAATTACACAATGGTTTAGAAATAACGCTAAAATCTTTGATAAACCTACGATAGAATCCCGCATGTCCCAAAAACGATCTTACCCCCTTAACATTGGTTGGTGGAGGTAATGTGGAAATAAGTTGCACTTTTGCCCTATCGACTTTGAATCCCCTATCAGACATAATGTGTCCCAAAATCACCCCTTCCATTATCATAAAGTGGCTCTTTTCCCAACTAAGGACAAGGTTGGTCTCGGTACACCTCTTTAAAACTTTTTCCAACATATTCAAACACGACTCAAAAGACTTGCCAAATATTGAAAAATCATCCATGAAAATTTCTAAAGACTCGCCTATTAACTCTGAGAAAATACTCATCATACACCTTTGAAAAGTAGCAGGTGCATTACATAAACCAAAAGGCATTCGTTTAAAAGCATAAGTTCCATAAGGACAAGTAAAAGTCGTTTTTTCTTGGTCACTAGGGTGAATAGGTATTTGATTATATCCAGAATACCCATCTAAGAAACAATAAAATTTATGACCTGAAAACTTTTCGATGATTTGATCAATAAAAGGCAAAGGAAAGTGATCTTTTGAAGTCGCAGCATTCAGCTTCTTGTAATCAATACATACCCGCCAACCCGTCACGGGACGTGTTGTGATCTTTTCACCTTTCTCAGTTTCCATTACCGTTATCCCAGCTTTCTTTGGTACTGTTTGCGTGGGGCTTACCCACTGACTATCTGAAATAGGGAAAATAATCCCTGCATCTAACCACTTGAGAACTTCCTTCTTAACAACTTCCTGCATATTCGGGTTTAACCTGCGTTGCGTATCATGAGGAGGTTTAACCTCCAGATCTGTAACTATCCTATGCATACACACTGAGGAACTTATCCCTTTCAATTTAGCTATCGTCCACCCTACTGCAGCCTTGTACTTATGAAGCACTTCCATTAAAGCTTTTTCCTGCACACCTATCAAATCTGAAGTAATAATAACTAGCAAAGTGCCGTCAGTACCTAAAAATGCATACTTCAAATGAGAAGGTAAGGATTTTAACTCAAGAGTTGGTGGTGACTCTAGTGAAGGTCTCATATTAGTATCAATGGATTTAGGTAGTGGCTCATATTTATAAGTCCATGGTGGCAACCTAGCATCCATTGTACTTGCTACTGCTAATTCTACTGCCTTGACCTCTTCAAACTCAACATCCTCTTTGTCACCTAAGCAAAATATTTCTACTGGGTCATTGGTTATTAGGTGAGAAGTATGCTTTTCCACTAATTCATCAATCACATCTATCCGATAGCATTCATGGACATCCGGTGTATGAAGAGAATTAAAGATATTAATCCTCATCTTACAATTACCGAAAGATATGTCCATAGCTCCCATTCGACAATTAATGTTAGCATTAATGGTGGCCAAAAACGGGCGTCCCAAGATTATAGTGGGTTGGGCATCTCTATTCCTAGGTTCAATGTCCATAACAACAAAGTCAACTGGGTAATAGAAATCCTCCACTTTTACTATCACATCTTCTAATATCCCCCTAGGCGTTTTGATTGACTAGTCCGCTAGTTGAATAATTATGTCGGTTCTTTTCATTAAACCCAATTCAAATCGGTCAACTAGACAAAAAGGTAAAATATTTAAGCTAGCTCCTAGGTCCAATAACGCCTTTTTCACATTCACATTTCCTACAGTCACAGCTATCAATGGGGTCCCTGGGTCCTTAAACTTAGGTGGAAGTGTACCCGAGACAACCGCACTTAGGTGCTCGGTTAGCTCCACCTTTTTGGGTAAAGTCGCCCTTTGCTTCCTCTTTTGAGTGCAAAGGTCCTTTAAAAATTTAACATAAGACGGGACTTGCCTAATAGCATCGAGGAGGGGTAAATTTATCTTAACCTGTTTAAACGTTTTCCACATATCCTCTAGTTGTGGTCCCTTTTTCCCACAAGGGAATTGGTTTGGGGACTCTAAGGCCTTGGGAAATGGAACGGATTTTGATTCCGTCTCCGATTTCCTGGTTTCATTAACAATTGGGTCCTTATTTTTCACCTCTTTTCCCTGGTCATCAACTTCACTTACCTCTTCCTCATCAAGAACCATAGGAGACTTACTTGACTCTGGTTGCACTACCTCTTTTTCACCAACCTTATTGTCATACTTCTTTCCGCTTCTCAAGGTACCTACCATGTTAACGCTATGCCCTTTTCCTTGGTTCTTATGATTTGGATTTAGAACCATGTAGCTTGGAATTATACCTGGTTCCCTATTTCCCTTACTCTCCGCTACATTACCAATCTCCTTAGCCAATGCACCAATCGACTTATTTTGCACTTCTATCATTTTTCGCATTTCGGAGATGAACGCGTCCATCTTAGCATCCGATCTAGATGATTAATTAGTTGAAGTACTGTTTTAATTTTAGTTTTGGTTTTGTCCTTGGTTTTAATAATTGTTTTGGTTTTGGTTTCGGTTGTTGGGATAAGGATTTTGATAGTTTCTTTGGTAGTTGCCTTGGTTCTGAAAGTTACCCTGGTTTTGAAAGTTGTTTTGTGGTCTAAGTTGGTTCCCTTGGTTAGCATTCAGAGCGTTGTTATTGCTCCAACTGAAATTAGGATGATTTCTCCAACCCGAATTATACGTGTTGGAGTATGGATCATATCTCCGTCCCTGAACCTCGTTAACTTGTTCTTTCACAATGTGCTGATTTACCGGTGGAATCCCATTTCTACATCCGTATGCAAAGTGAGAAGGATCTCCAAAAATCTCACATACTTCCTGAACCTGTGAAACATTACAAGCAAGACCCTTGTTTGGGTTGTTAAATATAAGCATTTTCAAATCATCAAATTTCTGCTCTAAGTTCCTAGATGAACCACCCGAATCGGAAACATGATTCACTCGGGAGGTACTAGGTTATTTACGATTAACCAAAGCTTGGGTTTTTGAACCCTTGCTTAACTGTTCGAAGAACGTCCATTCATCATCACTAGACCGAGTTAAGAATGCCCCACCACTAGCCGCCAAAAGAAACTGCATGTTTTGAGAATCTAAACTATCATAGAAAACTTTAACCAATTCCCACTTGGGTATCTCATGGTGTGGGAATGCCCTAAGTAACTCCTTCAGACGTTCATACGCTTCATGAAATAATTCACCCGGTAATTGTTTAAAAGATTTTATTTGCGTACGCATGTCTGAAGTTTTACTTATGGGGTAGAATTCCTCTAAAAATCGTTTTTTCATTTCCGCCCAAGTATTAATACTCCGGGCGGGCAAGGAGAGAAACCATCTTTTTGCCTTATCCTTAACTGAATAAGGAAATAATCGAAGACGTACCTCATCATCAGTGAAACCGTTTACCTGATTAGTAGCACATATCCCATTAAATTCAGTGATGTGTTCATATGGCTCCTCATTAGCCATACCTCGGTAGGTTGGCAAGATCGAAATGAGTTGAGGTCGGACCTCAAATCGTCGGTTGTTTCCTCCTGCCGGTGCAGGATAAACAATGGGTGAATGATCCTCAAAATCACCCGGTTGGTAGTAGGTGTCTACTCCTCTTGGTCGTTCGGCCATCTCGTCTTGTTGATCAAAAACTTCCTCTTCAGTGTCAGACTCTGATATAGGAGAGTTTGGTGGAACAATCGGATGTGTCTCTAACTGTGGTTGAGTGGATGCTGAAGCCACTGTCGAACCCTTTAAGATTCTTGTAGCTTTTCGATTAGCTTTTGCAGATTTCTCGATTTCCGGGTCTAAAGGCTTAAGATTTTGATCTCCCGAACTCCCAGTTTGCATACACTAACCTGCACTTCAACAAAAACAAAAACACCGAGCGTAAAACTGACAAAAATAAAAATAAACAAAACACTATTTTTGGATTTTTAGTGATTTTATAATTTTTATGGTTTTTTTTTCTAACCAGCACAAAAGCAATAAAATAAGAGCTTGCAAATCAAGCGCACACCTCCCCGGCAGCGGTGCCAAAATTTGATCGATGTCGAAGGGTCGAACAAAAATAACCTAATTACTCTAACTTAGCTAGGGTAAGCAGGGTTCGTTCCACGAGAAGTTATGGTTAACAAGCAAGCAATTTCCAGATTGAGTTGTTGGTTTAACTAAAGACTATTTAGATTAATCACTACTTAAAATTTAAACTTAAACTAGCGTACCGTTGAAAAGATTTAAATGTAAACAATGAGAGTAAAGCCTTTATCCTTTCACAATCCCAATTTAACATGCATTCATTCAAACAAGCATTATGTTTATCAATTGTTGATCAAATCTCATAGACAAGACTTCTTGAGTTCAATAATTCTATTATCTTGGGTTTAAACTATGCAATCTAGACAAGGTGTCTTTATCCCTAATCTAATTAACACTAAGTTGGATCAAGAACACGATGTTAAATTACAATAATTTAACTTGCAATAACAAACATAGAACTTGCATTAATCAAAAATCAACTTGATTCATAACATCATAATCCAAAAGTATTAAACATCACAAATCACATAATCTTGAATGAAATTATACATGATTCAATTGTTCATGGAAAAGATAAAGTTTAGAAAACTAGCCAAGCATGTTGGTGATGATAATCAATGAGTTTCTTGATGATTGCATGATGAACCAACACCTTGATCTTGACTTGAATCCTTAAATCCTTGAATAATGATAATTGGATGGTGTTTTGAGGTGTTTGGGAATGTTTTCTGCTGCCAAAACTGATGGAAAAAGTGTTCATTTCGTAATCCTAGAGCTCCCTTTAAATAGGGTTAGAAAACTTGGCCACAAAGCTAATTTTCGTATTTCCTGGCACCAGTTTTTCTGGCCTGGCGTATTTTACGCCAGGTATGGCGTATTTTACGCCAATGTAAAAACTCCTGGGCGTATTTTTACGCATGAAATTGGATTTTGTTCTGGATTGACCTGAGCTGTGGCGTATTTTACACCAAAAATGGCATATTTTACGCCAATACAAATTTCCTGATCACTCTTTAAGCTCTCAAATCTTGTCCATAATCCAATTTAAACCGCTGTTTTGTACCACATTTCGCGCCAACATCTTTCTTACCTGTAAAACATAAAATCACATCAAAGTATCTCCTTTTTCACTCACACATAGTTAATTTTGCGTATGTAAACATAAATAATCGTGACAAATAAGGAACGATCAAATACTTATTAATATCTTAAGATCTAACGATTTTATATCTATATTTACATATGTATAGATACTTTGTTTACAGTATGCACGATCATAGTTATTTTCTAATCAATATAAATCTTATATTTATCTAAATACTTATCTTATTCAAGATCATAAGAGTTTCCAAAATTTCCAAGTTTAGTTCATAAATAAATAATACTTATTAATAATCATAACCATAATTGTACTATAATAATAATAAATGATAATTAATACTTATATTTATGATAAGTTTATATTATATTTTTAATGATAATAATAATATTAGTAATAACAAAATGATAGTAATAATAACTATACTAGTAATCTTATTACTTATGTTATTAAATAACAACACTCATAAATAATAATAATAATAATAATAATAATAATAATAATAATAATAATAATAATAATAATAATAATAATAATAATAATAATAATAATAATAATAATAATAATAATAATAATAATAATAATAATTTTTTTTTTTTTTTGAAATTGAAACTACCTCTTAAAAACGAATCCTAAAAAATAGACCCATGCAGGGCTCGAAACCGTGACCTCTTGATAACCCGTTAACACTCTACACCACTCCTCTGTTCCTGTCTTTCTGTATTAAGCTACTAACCAAAACCATTTAACCCGCTTTCCTGTATCTCCTTCTTCTTCCTAAATCCAGGGATCCAAAAATTCAAACTTTAACTCGAATCCATTTTGGGTAAACGTTTTATTTAACTCAGAAGCTAATTAATAACGATTATTATCATTCGTGAATTACTCAGTCTAAAAACAGCACGAAAATTTGATTTAAAAAGAAGAACAGACCCGTTTTTGAACTACAATTCAAATTTCAAAATTTACAGATTTTTAGCTCATGATTTCTTTATGAGACCTGCTTTAAATCACAATTACAATATTCTTGAGTTATTAATTGAACCGGAAACATCCTACAATATCCTAATTTGAATGAAGAAATTTGGTTTGACTTTTTGTTATAAAGCTTGACTATCAAAATTAACAATCAATTTGCTAAATTAAAGCCTGAAAATTTACCAATAGTTTCACTAGATGATTCCAATTAACTCTGAATTTTTAGATTTTAGTGAAGGATTCGAAATTGAATTATGGATTGAATCTTACCGTGACCTGAACCATTTCTACCGTCATCTATTTAATTCATTCGATTTGCAGCGGTTATGATTGATAATTGATAATAATGAATCGAATGGTTTGGTGCAGAGAATATGAGGTAATCGAATGAGTTTAGGTAGGGTTGATGTGTCTCTGGTATCACGAGTTGTATAGAACAAAAGAAAGAAAAAAAATAAAGAAGACAAAAGATATACAACTATCTGATCTATTTATTTAATTTTTATTACCTATTTTATATAATACAATATATTAATAATAATATTTATTATAATTACCTTAATAATAATAATGATATAACAAATTAAGTATATATCAATTTTATATATATATATATATATATATATATATACATATAAGGTTAAAATAACTATAAAATGCTATTATCATTAATACTAATATTAATACTAATAATAAAAGTAATAATGATAATATAACATTTACATATAACAAATTTTATATTATAACTTTTAATACTACTAATACTAATAGTAATAATAATATAACAACTATAATTAAACTTGTAATATATTAATATTACAATTTATTAATTATGTAATATTATATTATATAATAACATTTATTTAATATTTATATATTTTATATATATATATATATATATATACACAAATAATTATTAATATAATTCATGTATATATTTATATATATTTATTTTAATGGTAACTTAACTATTTTATTTATTATTTTACCTTTTTAATTCCAATTGATTAATGTGTATATGATTACTCAAATATTATATATACTCTTATATTTATATTTGTATTTATATTTTGATTTATATTTATATATATATATATATATATATATTTACATATTTATTTACACACAATTGTTCGTGAATCATCGGGCATAGTCAAAGGTCAATTGAATATATGAACATAGTTCCAAAGTTTTCGAGACTCAATATTACAGACTTTGTTTATCGTGTCAAAATTATGAAAGAATAAAATTTAAATTTGATCGGAAATTTCCGGGTCGTCACAGTACCTACCCGTTAAAGAAATTTCGTCCTGAAATTTGATTAGGATGGTTATGGCTGACAATAAATATGTTCTCATGATGCATACAAGCTGAAAATTAGAGTCTTATCATCATTGAGTAATATGGATAAAACAATTCGATTTTGTGAAGAGTACGGGTGAAGTTATCACAAAAGAGTGAAATGAGAAATAAAGATTTGTTTTTAACATTTGACGTAGTCAGGTTTGAATTTAGAAAATAAGGTGCGTCTTAGCTTTTTACGTTGTCTTGGTTGAATTCCGGAATTCAAGGGATTTAAAGAAAATCTTTGAAATCTAAAAGGTTTGATTCTTTGGCGAATAAGGAAATTAAGATCTCTATAAATAAATACGATGATCTATCTCGATTACTCTGTCTGATATTTCCATTATTAATTAAGCTCTTCCGTTCCATTATTCTGACCATTCCTATACTTTCTTTCTTAGTTCATACATCCAAAAGATTGTGAAAATGCTTAATCCAGCTCTAATCCTTGATATTTTCCTTATTATCCCCTTTCTGTCATCCTTCTTTTCAATCTTCCACCAGAAAAATCTGTTTACTTTTATTATTACCTTGAGGTGATACTATTCTTAATTATACCGTGTCTTTATATTGCTATTCGTATTAATATCCACGGTTTGTAACCTCCGTGTTGTTATTGGGCTTTATATTTTCTCTTATATTTTGGAACTCTTTGCCCTTTTATTATCTTCTCGACCTCTAGTAAAGCGAGTAATGGTCCAGAATTCGTAAGTATGGAGTTTCAAATGAACTTAATGTTCTAAACAAGAAAGAACGTAATCGCACGATTTGATTTGTCAAATTACCTGAATCACTGAGAATAGAACTATCAAGAATATACTTTCTTGATATGTTCAGAAGTTAAGCAGAATGAAAAAGTTATGTAACATGGCACATGATGATGTTATGATCTGTGAATCATCACGTTCCATTAGAAACTCAGCATGACTTACTGTAATATAATCACATTGATCAAGTGTCATTCATTATATTATACTAATTCATGCATCAATTTCTTTATATTTCTCCAGAATTCATTCATTAATTAAACTTAAATTTTACAGAAGTTTCCAATATAATGAAACACATGAAGCACGAAGAGGTATATAATTTCAGACGAGATTATTTATGAAAATATCCTCAGAAATATCGAAGATATTTATGATGATATTTTGAAATTTCCAAGTTCAAAGGTTGATGAAGAAAAATTTTCCGCAAGATTTTAAGATGACTTTGGAGCAAGATATTCTCTAAAGATTTCAACGGATCAAGAATTACCTGGATTCTTTGAATATAGGGTATGGTCCTTATATTTGTCCTTGGTCTCCTTCGTGGTTAGCTCAATCCGTTTTCCAGTTCCAATTTTTTTGAGCTTTTCCAACATACTATTCTTTATCATCAAACTTCCGACGATTAAGATCGTTTACGGTTATCTACAGTTTCTGCTGCTTCATTTCAGCTTTTTCAAAGTTCAATGTATTGATTCGTAGGCTGGGTGCTTTTCAAAATTTCAGAATTGTAAGTCATGATTCTAAGAGATAAATGTTATATGTATACATATAACTGTTGATGTAGGCATGCTGCGAGATTTCAAAATACCGATTGTCGATTCTTGATAATTGGCATGGCTATTCTTGTTACAATATGCGGATGAGTATATGATAGTGTTTTAATGAGCAAATATAATGATTCTTCGGAGAGATTTAAGTCAATGAGTAACGAAGTTGCTGGTAAGTTTACTGCTAATGTGGTGGAATATAAACGGTAACGATGACGAAAGGTAAACTTATATATCAAGGTTATAATAAGGCTAATCCGGATGAAAGTCGAAGTTGATTTGTTGGAGCTGCGACAAAATTGGCTAATTTGAAAAAGAGTTGCAACGTTATTTTCGGTAATAACAATGCCAAAGGAGCTAGCACAGACACGTGTTAAACGTTTACTCAGGTTCCGAGTGTTTTCAGGTGCATAACTATATGCATCAATCTCTTCTTCCGTAGATGAAGTGCGGTTGGTTCATCCTATCGATTGAAGTGTTTTCAAGAATTATGAAAGGTTTGAATCACAGATTGTAATCGTCAAGATACAAATGAGGTTTAAGATGAAATCAAGTGGCAAACTTGAAGAATTGTTTAGTTTCATATGTTATAATCAATATTTTAATTCACTTTTAATTGTCCAATGTTGGCAGTCCACAGTTAGCAGTCCACAATTAGTAATCCAATAATTCATATATAGTTTAATATATAATATTCAAATTAATTAATAAGTATTCGTGACACATTGTATACATATCTCAGACTCGATCACAACTCAAAGTATATATATTATTGTAGAATCAACCTCAACCCTGTATAGCTAACTCCAGCATTACCGCATATAGAGTGTCTATGGTTATTCCAAATAATATATATAGATGCGTCGATATGATATGTCAAAACCTTGTATACGTGTCCCGATATTTAAATGCGTAAATAACAGTATTTAAATTACGATAAATAAAGTGCGTAAAATAAATAACAGAAATTAAATGACGATAAATAAAATTGCGAGAATATAAATTGCGATAATTAAATTGCGATAAATAAAATGTAATCAGTTAGCTAGGAACAGTTAGATAGGAACAGTTAGTGTGGATTCTTAACAAAATTTCTCATAGTTAATTTGTTTGTTTCTAACAAATTTTATTTTGTCCAATGTTTTCTTCATTATGCCACTTGTTGGATTCTGATAGGTCAAAATCCAATTATGAAATTGAATGAAAATGATTATTCTGCGGTGAACGGATACGTATATCTGTGGATGTAAGTAGGATAGTAAATGACTGTTGAATCAGATTTGAAGAATGTACAGTGTAACTCATTAATGTGAAATCTAAATATTCCTCGGGTATTACCTACCCGTTAAAATATTTTCACCATTAACAGTATGCACAAAAGAATTTTTAAATTACAATCTTTATGAAAACATATATACATATATATTTTCTTCAGATGTAATCATGGATTTAATGAGTAAATATAGTATTAAACTCATATGATTTACCATTAGATCTAGAATACATAATCTCCGAAACATTAGAGATTACATAATCATCATGAAGAACGAAGATAATTGATGTAGAATGTCATGTAGAACGGTGATTATAATCGAGGTACAGAATGAGATGTTGAGGCATGTGATGTTGAAACTTGAGTTGTTGGTGGTACTGTTGGGGCCGGTGATGTTGCTGAAGCTGGTAAGATTTGCACCACATTTTCCAAATTGATTACTCGAGCACGAAGTTCGTTGACTTCTTATATTATTCCGGGATGATTGTCGGTCAGAACGAGTGGATGAATAGGATCTAAAATTTGTGATAGTACGTAGTCGTGACGAGATACTCTGAAGATGAGAGAGAAAATGGTATTACGGGCAGGTTCGCCGATAAGTGCTTCAGGTTCATCGCCAAGAGGGAAATTTGGTTGATGGAATGTATCGCCTTCTTCTCGTCTCCTTTGATTAAGTCGACTACGAACCCATCAGATGAATTGGGGATGAATGATTGGTTGATTCATTCTGATGACACTGCTTTCGGAGCTTAGGTGAAACTCCATATCGGAGTAGCTGTCGGAATCTGAGGAATTCGAACTGATTGAGGGATTCATCTCGTACGATCAGATGAAGGATTTTCGATAATAAATAGATTATAAGATGTAGATTAGTACCCTGAAATACATAATTTACATATGCATATATATTACTAAATTCCCATAAGTTACGGAGGAATCTACGGAAGCTGTCAGGCAAAGGTAACAATAATAGATACGCTAAGATATGAATTTATCTATACACTGTCTATGCAATATAGGCAGTAAGACGTGTCTAGACTTTAAGGATGATAAGCAAATAATTTTTGACACTAAATGATAAGCAAAACTTTTGACATGCAGACACGGTCGAAGTCCAGACCCACTAATGCATCTAAACAACTATCAGTTAGACACACTAATGCAAGACCTGGTTTGCTAAGACTACTGCTCTGATACCAACTTTCATGACCCGTCCTAATCCATCAGGACGAGTACATTACACTTGGTTATATCGCGAGGTACTTGACCTCTATATGATACAATTTACAAACATTGCATTCGTTTTTAAAAGACTAACTTTCATTACATCGAAAGTTGATGGCAGGCATACCATTTCATAATATATCCAACTATAATTGACTTAATAATAATTTTGTTGAACTCGACGACTCGAATGCAACGTCTTTTGAAATATGTCATGAATGACTCCAAGTAATATCTCTAATATGAGCAAATGCACAGCGGAAGATTTTTTCAACACCTGAGAATAAACATGCTTTCAAGTGTCAACCAAAAGGTTGGTGAGTTCATTAGTTTATCATAATCAATCATTTCCATAATTTTAATAGACCACAAGATTTTCATTTCCATTTTTCATAAATATCATTTCATATCAGGCATTTTGCACAAACTGCATAGAGATAAAAATCATTCATATGGTGAACACCTGGTAATCGACATTAACAAAATGCTTCTAGAATATCCCCATCATTTCAGGACTCTCATCGAACATGATAAAATCGAAGTACTAAAGCATCCGTAACCCGGATGGGGTTTGTTAGGCCCGATAGATCTATCTTTAGGATTCGCGTCAATTAGGATTTCTGTTCCCTAATTCTTAGATTACCAGACTAAAAAGGGTGATATTCGATTCGATATTCCAACCATAGAATGTAGTTTCGATTACTTGTGTCTATTTCGTAAAACATTTATAAAAGAAGCGCATGTATTCTCAGTTCTAAAAATATATATTGCAAAAGTATTTAAAAAGGGAGCAAATGAAACTCACAATACTGTATTTCGTAGCAATTATGCATATGACGGCACTGAACAAGTGCAGGGTTGGCCTCAGATTCACGATCCTATATCAATTGTATATATATTAAAATATATAATCGTAATCGAACATGTTTATATATTATATCTTAAATTATATATTATACTTATCTAGTTTGTGTATATATTCAAAGTGTTTAATATTTATATAGTTATATTGATATATATTTGATTAGTATTTTAATAAAAATACTTAATATGTTATATATGAATATTTATATAAACTTTGTTAATTTGATTAAAAACATACTTACAACCTTAATAATATCTTTAAAACTTTCATTTTCATAAACGTAATTATTTTTAGTAATATTGATATAGATAATGTCGATAATAATAATAATGATAGTTTTAATGAAAACAAAATAATAATTTTTGTAAAAATAATCATAGTAATAATAATTATAACTATATTAATAATGATAATATCAGTAATTTTTAATATAATGAATAAATTAATAATGATGATAAAAATAATAATTTTGATGTTAATACTAAATGCCCATTAGTAATAATAATTATAACAATCTTTTTGCGAATGGTAATCTTAATAGTGATACTTTTGGTAATAATAATAATACGTCAAAAATGATATTGATGTTAATATTAATAGTTATAATACTTATAATAATAATAATAATAATAATAATAATATTAATAATATTAATAACAGTAGTTTTTAATAAAATGAAAAGTTTACTAACTAAGACAAGGAAAATAATACTTTTGATAATAGTACCTACTACATAATAATAACGATCCTATTGCCAATGATAATATTAATAACAATATTACTTATTAATACTACTAATGGTCATAATATTAGTAATAATAATAATATTAATCACCATAATGAAAATTATAATTATAAATGATAACTAATACTTATAATAATAATAATAATAATAATAATAATAATAATAATAATAATAATAATAATAATAATAATAACTAGTAGTCCATAACTAATTAATACTAATAATAATTATGATAATTATAATACTTGTAATGACACTAATTAATAATAATAATAATAACAACATTAATAATAATAGTAACAATAATAATAATAATACTAATAATAGTAATGATAATAATAATAATAATAATGATAATGATAATATAATATTGGTAGTGATCGTAATAATAATATTATTAATAATAATACTTATTAATATCTTAAGATCTAACGGTTTTATATCTATATTTACATATGTATAGATACTTTGTTTACAGTATGCACGATCATAGTTATTTTCTAATCAATATAAATCTTATATTTATCTAAATACTTATCTTTTTCAAGATCATAAGAGTTTCCAAAATTTCCAAGTTTAGTTCATAAATAAATAATACTTATTAATAATCATAACCATAATTGTACTATAATAATAATAAATGATAATTAATACTTATATTTATGGTAAGTTTATATTATATTTTTAATGATAATAATAATATTAGTAATAACAAAATGATAGTAATATTAACTATACTAGTAATCTTATTACTTATGTTATTAAATAACAACACTCATAAATAATAATAATAATAATAATAATAATAATAATAATAATAATAATAATAATAATAATAATAATAATAATAATAATAATAATAATAATAATTTTTTTTTTTTTTTGAAATTGAAACTACCTCTTAAAAACGAATCCTAAAAAATAGCCCCCTTTAGGGCTCGAACCCGTGACCTCTTGATAACCCGTCAACAGTCTACACCACTCCTCCGTTACTGTCTTTCTGAATTAAGCTACTAACTAAAAACATTTAACCCGCTTTCCTGTATCTCCTTCTTCTTCCTAAATCCAGGGATCCAAAAATTCAAACTTCAACTCGAATCCATTTTGGGTAAACATTTTATTTAACTCAGAAGGTAATTAACAACGATTATTATCATTCGTGAATTACTCAGTCTAAAAACAGCACGAAAATTTGATTTAAAAAGAAGAACATGCCCGTTTTTGAACTACAATTCAAATTTCAAAATTTACAGAGTTTTAGCTCATGATTTCTTTATGAGACCTGCTTTAAATCACAATTACAATATTATTGAGTTATCAATTGAACCAAAAACATCCTACAATATCCTAATTTGAATGAAGAAATTTGGTTTTACTTTTTGTTATAAAGCTTGACTATCAAAATTAACAATCAATTTGCTAAATTAAAGCCTGAAAATTTACCAATAGTTTCACTAGATGATTCCAATTAACTCTGCATTTTTTGATTTTAGTGAAGGATTCAACATTGAATTATGGATTGAATCTTACCGTGACCTGAACCGTTTCTGCCTTCATCTATTTAATTCATTCGATTAGCAGCGGTTATGATTGATAATTGATAATAATGAATCGAATGGTTTGGTGCAGAGAATATGAGGTAATCGAATGAGTTTAGGTAGGGTTGATGTGTCTCTGGTATCACGAGTTGTATAGAACAAAAGAAAGAAAAAAAATAAAGAAGACAAAAGATATACAACTATCTGATCTATTTATTTAATTTTTATTATCTATTTTATATAATACAATATATTAATAATAATATTTATTATAACTACCTTAATAATAATAATGATATAACAAATTAAGTATATATCAATTATATATATATATATATATATATAAGGTTAAAATAACTATAAAATGCTATTATCATTAATATTAATATTAATACTAATAATAAAAGTAATAATGATAATATAACAATTACAAATAACAAATTTCATATTATAACTTTTAATACTACTAATACTAATAGTAATAATAATATAACAACTATAATTAAACTTGTAATATATTAATATTACAATTTATTAATTATGTAATATTATATTATATAATAACATTTATTTAATATTTATATATTATATATATATAATATATATACAAATAATTATTAATATAATTCATGTATATATTTATATTTATTTATTTTAATGGTAACTTAACTATTTTATTTATTATTTTACCTTTTCAATTCCAATTGATTAATGTGTATATGATTACTCAAATATTATATATACTCTTATATTTATATTTGTATTTATATTTAGATTTAGATTTATATATATATTTACATATTTATTTACACACAATTGTTCGTGAATTATCAGGCATAGTCAAAGGTCAATTGAATATATGAACATAGTTCCAAAGTTTTCGGGACTCAATATTACAGACTTTGCATATCGTATCGAAATTATGAAAGAATAAAGTTTAAATTTGATCGGAAATTTTCGGGTCGTCATATTGTAGAAGTAGAGAGGATAATAGATGATTTGCTGAATCAGATTAGAAGAATGTAACATATTAATTGTGAATTTATATATCTCTCGCGTATTACCTACCCGTTAAATTTTTTTTTTCACAATTAATATTTTGTACAAAAGAATTTTTGTTACAGTCTTTATGAAGATATATATGTGCATATTTTCTTTAGATGTAACATAGATTTAATGAGTTAATATCAAATTAAACTCATTTAGTTTACGGTTGAAACTAGAATTGAGTAATCCCTAAAACTTTAGAAATTACATAAGTTTTTCTTCAATGATATTGAAATTATGAGTCAATACTTCGTTATTTGTTGATGCCCGATGTTGGCGTTTGTGGAATTCTTGTAAGGTACGAATGATGTTATTTGAAAAGTTTCGAGTACATCGATGATGAAAGTGTAAAATCAAACATATTTTTGAATAATTCGCTTGATTTATTATGAAATGGAATTTATTGAATTAAAAATAGGGATCGTAGTTAACGATGGTTAAGTTACTGACGAAGAACGTACCTCATTGCATATTAATAATATGAATTAACCGATTAGTTAAGATTCACACATAATAGCTTAGTATAGAAAGTTTTATTATGGTTTAAAAAATTATAAATATAAGATATACATATAAATCTTTCGGTGGAATTGAGTTAATACTTCATAACTCGTTGATACAATATACTCGTTGTTGATTCGTAATGATGTCCACAGTGATTCTTGAACTGACGGAGTTTGTGATGTTATAGGTGCTGCTGACTTTGACGATGCTGACGTCACTGACTGTGCTAATGATGTTAACGGTACTGTTGATGCTGTTGGTAAAACAAATCTAGCTTGTAAATCACGCACCATCTTGTCAGGGTTTCTTTTCTTCCTTCTATCATTTTGGTTCATTCATTTGATTTATGGTTAGGGTTAGAATAGATAATCTCTAAGACTTTAGAGATTACGTATTCGCCGTAGAAGGTTTCTCCAATGAAGTGATGGATTAATACTTCATCGGTTATTGTTGTTGGTACTCGAGGTACAGATTGTAAAGTTGAGGTTTACAACGCGGTTGTGACTAGGGGTGGTAATGGTACTGTTGGCGTTGATGATGGTGGTACTATTTATGCTGCTAGTGCTGCTGCTGGTGTTTGTAATCTTTGCACCATATTCTCCAAAGCCACTACCCGAGCGCGAAGCTCGTTGACTTCTTGTATTACACCGGGATGATCGGTGGTTCGAACGAGTGGGTGAATAAGATCTAGAATGTGAGATAGTATATAATCATCCCGAGATACTCTGGAAATGAGAGAAAATAGTGTCTCGAATAGGTTCTCCGGTAAGTGCTTCAGGTTCTTCGCCAAGAGGGCAATGTGGTGGATGGAAGGGATCACCTTCTTCTTGTCTCCAATGATTGAGAAGGCTACGAACCCATCCCCAATTCATCCAGAATAGATGATGGCTGATAGGTTGATCCATTCCAGTCACACTGCTTTCGGAGCTTGAGTGGGATTCCATTTCGGAATCCAAGGGACTTGAACTAATACGAATTCCATTTCGTACGAATGAATGAAGGATTTTTCGATATGAAATGATTTTCCGGCTATCGGGTGGTATTCTAACTACGTAGAATATATATATATATATATATATATATATATATATATATATATATATATATATATATATATATATATATATATATATATATATATATATATATATATATATATATATAGCAACAGATTTCGTGGATTACGGAGAAATTTGAGGAATATGTCAGGCAAAGTTTACAGTAACAGATACGCTAAGATATGAATTAGCAGATACGCTAAGATATGAATTTTTGTCTATACACTATTTATGAAATCAATGTAATAAGATGTGTCTAGACTAAGAATGATAAGCAGGTAATTTCCTAAGGATGGTAAATAGATGATTTCCGACTAGAAATGATAAGCAAAACTTTTTGACATGCAAACACAGTCGAAGTCCAGACTTACTAATGCATCCTAACAACTATCAGTTAGACACACCAATGCAAGACCTGGTTCGCTAAGACCACCGCTCTGATACCAACTAAAAGGACCCGTTCATATACATTATAAACGATTCACAATAGTTGATTACATCGCGAGGTATTTGACCTCTATATGATAAATTTTACAAACATTGCATTTGTTTTTAAAAGACAAACTTTCTTTACATCCAAAATTGACAGGCATGCATACCATTTCAAATATCCACTATCAAACTTTAATTGACTTTATAATAATCTTGATGAACTCAATGACTCGAATGCAACGTCTTTCGAAATATGCCATGAATGACTCCAAGTAATATCCTTAAAATGAGCTAATGCACAACGGAAGATTTCTTTAATACCTGAGAATAAACATGCTTTAAAGTGTCAACCAAAAGGTTGGTGAGTTCATTAGTTTATCATAATCATTCATTTCCATCATTTTAATAGACCACAAGAATTTCATTTCCATTTTTCATAAATATCGTGCATGCAAAAATCATTCATATGGATTGAACACCTGGTAACCGACATTAACAAGATGCATATAAGAATATCCCCATCATTCCGGGACATCCTTCGGACATGATAAAAAAACTCGAAGTACTAAAGCATCCGCAACCATGGATGGGGTTTGTTAGGCCCAATAGATCTATCTTTAGGATTCGCGTCAATTAGTAGATCGGTTTACTAATTCTTAGGCTACCAAGCAAAAAGGGGCATATTCGGCTTCGATCATTCAACCATAGAATGTAGTTTCAATTACTTGTGTCTATTTCGTCAAACATTTATAAAAGCGCATGTATTCTCAGTACCAAAAATATATATTGCAAAAGCATTTAAAAAGGGAGTAATGAAAATCACAATACTGTATTTCTTAGTAAAAATACATATGACGTCATTGAACAAGTGCAAGATTGGCCTCGGATTCACGAACCTATATTAAGTATATATATTTATATGTTGGTCAATATTTGTCTAACAATTTAGGTTAAACCGTAGTGTATCACAATCCTAATGCTCGAGACTAATATGCAGAAGTTAACAAAAGTCAACTTAATCTTAAATGATTTCAAAAATCTATTGAAAGGACCCGTTCATATACATTATAAACGATTCACAATAGTTGATTACATCGCGAGGTATTTGACCTCTATATGATACATTTTACAAACATTGCATTTGTTTTTAAAAGACAAACTTTCTTTACAATGAAAATTGATGGTATGCACACCATTTCATAATATATCCAACTATAATTGACTTAATAATAATCTTGATGAACTCAATGACTCGAATGCAACGTCTTTCTAAATATGCCATGAATGACTCCAAGTAATATCCTTAAAATGAGCTAATGCACAGCAGAAGATTTCTTTAATACCTGAGAATAAACATGCTTTAAAGTGTCAACCAAAAGGTTGGTGAGTTCATAGGTTTATGATAACAATCATTTCAATATATTAATAGACCACAAGATTTCCGTTTATAAATATATGTACACTCGCAAGTGTATAAAAGTATTCTATAAGTTGTAGGCACCCGGTAACAAGCCTTAACGTTCATGTTTTACCCTCTGAAGTACACCAGATCAGGTGTGTTTAAAATAACCTCGAAGTACTAAAGCATCCCATAGTCAGGATGGGGTTTGTCAGGCCCAATAGATCTATCTTTAGGATTCGTGCCTACCGTACATAGACAAGTAGTTTAATGTTACCAAGCTAAGGGTATATTTCTGGTTTAAACCCACGTAGAATTAGTTATAGTAGTTGTGCCTATTTCGTAAAATATTTATAAAAACAGCGCATGTATTCTCAGTCCCAAAAATATATATAAAAGGGAGCAAATGAAACTCACTTTTGCCTTGAAGGTATATAATTCGACTTGGTCTCCGATAGATATCACGAACCTAACCATATATATAATATATCAACATGTTTTCTTTTTAAGTAATCGTTACATATATATATATACTTTTAATACTTTTAATATTTTCTTAGTCCGTAGTTAACAGTCCGATGTTAGTGGTCCACAATTAGTTGCTTAAATAAAATAAATAAAGACCCCATCGTATTCGTATTGATCAGAATTAATCTCGACCCATGGTACCATGTTGTCAAATGACGTGTTGCGTACATAAAGTACCGTGTTGTCAAATGACGTGTTGCGTACAATCATGAGGTCTTATGATTAATCTTCTCGTGTTGTTTACGGGTGGTCCTGAAATATATAAAATCAAATCATAAGTAATTATATATAAAATATCATATTAATTAGAAAAGATATGATTAATTTACTTTTTCTTCAAATATTTTCGTAGCTAAACTAGCTTCGGATACCCAATCTTGTTTTAGTCGTAGTTTCTTCATTACAACTCCGTTTTTGTTGGTTCAACTTGCCACTTCCTTGGATCGAGTCAAATTTTAAGAATATGAACTGAAAATACCTTAGTTTGTATTCGAAGTTATAGGTCAAACTTTGGTGAAACTTATGAAAGTGATCATTTTCAATCATAAAAACAACATTTAATGATCATTTTTATAAAAATACTTACACTTTGAGTTAAACCATGAAATTTTTATGTGTTAACATATTCATAAGAAATATCATTTTTCCAGAACATGAACTTCTAATTCAAAGTTCTAGATGGTTTTTAATTATCCAACTCAAACAGCCCCCGGTTGCACTCCGACGACGTAGATTCAGTTTTTACGATGTTCTTTGTAAAACCAAGTTATATCTTGTTAGGTTAGCATATCATTATGATATATTACAGGTCTTGAAGTGTTTTAAAATTCAAGTTAGAAGGATCTATTTAGTTTGCGAACAAGTTTGAAATCATTCAAACTATGTTCTTGTTGTTAAAATTTTATACCACAAAATAAGATAGCTATATGAATATGAATTGAATAAGATTATGAACAAGGTTACTACCTTAAGTTACTTGGACAAAGTTACTGCAAAAGATAAGAAATAATCTTGGAATCAAAGAGTGGTGGAGTTAGATCAAAAGGTTGGAAGTAAACTTCTTCAAATGGGTGGTTATTTTGATATGTTCTTGAAAGAGTTTTCTTATGGTGTTTAAGGCTTGTAATTGAAGCTAAATGATAGGGAAAATGCTTGGAGATAATCAAGTATGAAGTTAGGAGTATTTTGAGAGAGAAATGAGGGTGTAGGTATGAGAAAATGGAGTGAAGAAATGGTGTTCATTTATAAAAACGTTTTTAGTTTATAAAGAAAGAAAAGGATTCCTAATTTTGTTTTCTTACTAATAATTCATACTACTTGACAAATCTTAGTTACCTCATATCTAGGGCAGTAATAATGTTGATTAGGATGTTGATTTGATGTGTATATACCAATAGTAAATACGTATAGAAGCTGGGTATGATACGGGTACATATACCCTAGATATACGTATAGAAATCTTGAGGAAACGGAACGAGAATTCAAATATAGCTATCTTTTGTGAATATTCTTATATTGTTTTATGTATTTAAGTCCTTAAAAAGTGATTAAATACATTATATATACGATATGTGTATAAGCATTATATATTATAAGTATATATATCAATGAATGTTACGTATAGTTATCGTTTTGAAAACTTAAGTTAGTAGTTTCAAAATATACTTATAACTCATTGTCATTAGTACACAATGAGATGTTAAACTATCCTTAGATCATGTTAAATATATATAAATACATATATATACACAAACGTATAATTATCGTATGTTATATAGTTCGTGATATCATCGGTCATATTGGACGGTCAAACGTTGTGTAAAACTCTTTCCAAAAACATAAGTCTCAACAATTTGGATTGATTATCATGTTGGTATGGTTTAATTTATGTAAATATTAATCTCATAAGTATAATTTGGTCGGAAAATTCCGGGTCATTACAGTACCTACCCGTTAAAGAAATTTCGTCCCCGAAATTTGATAGAGGTTGTTATGGATAACAATAAGAAGATTTTCATGACAAATATAAGGTGATAATGGAGTTTTATCATCATTGAGTAATGTAGATAAAACGATTCGATTATGCGAAGAATATAAATGAGACTATCGTAAAAGAGTGAGATGAGTAAAATATATTCGTCTTAACCGATGACGTAGTTATGATTGATTTCCGGGATTTAAGGGATTTAAAGAGAATCTTACGTAATAAGATTTGGTTCTTTGGTGATTAAGGAAATCAGGATCTTCTTTGATTATATGCAATAATCTGTTTCGATTGCTCTGTCGGATATTTCACTATAAATTCACCCCTTCGTTTCCTTATTTTCCACGACTCACACCTTCTATTCTTTCTCCTTTGATTCTTATTTTAAAGCATTCATCAATATGCTCCATCCAGTTCTGATTCTTGATATACTCCTAACTTTTATATCTGTCATTCTTCTTTTTCATCTACCACCAGAAGAATCTATTTACTTCTACTATACTCTTGTGTTTATAGTGTTTCTAATTCTCCCGTGTCTCTATATTGCTATCTGCATCGATATACACGGTTTGTAATTTCGGGGTTATTATCGAAGTTTATATTCTTCATTATTTTTCGGAGCTTCATGCTTTCGTTTTCTCTTCCCGACTTCGAGTCAAGCGAGTAATGGTTCGGAATTCGTAGATATGAAATTCAGAATGAACATAGCTAATGCTCTAAGAAGAAAATGGTAATAGAACGATTTTGATTTGTTAAATTACCAGAATACCCTGGAGAAGACCGAGTCATCCAGAAAAATATTCTCTTGATATGTTTAGAGATTAGATAGAATGTAAGAGTCGTGTAAATGGCACATGATGACGGTACTATGAATCATCATGCTTCATTAGAAACTCAGCATGACTTACTGTAATATAATGACGTTGATCAAGTGTCATTATATTATACTAATCCATGCTTCAGTTCCCAACACTACTTCAAAACATTCATATTTTAAACTCGAAGGTTTCAGAATTTAGAAACTAACACAGTTTCTTTTATGTTGCAGATATTACGGAGAGATAAATGATCTCAGAAAAGAATAGTTGTGAAAATATCGCCAGAAATATGGAGGATATTTATAATAGAACATACGAGAATATCTTAGAATTTCTAATATCAATGGATGATGAAGAAGATTTGTCTGTGAAGGTTTAGAATGAGAAATAAGATGTTTGCTAACGATTTCAGCAGGCACAGAATCATTTGGATTCTTTGAAGGCAAACTTATTCTTTGTGATTTGTCCACGGCTTTCTTCATAGTTTCGCATAATCCGCTTTTCGGTACTAAATTTTCTATCGAGCATTCCTAACACTCCTTTCTTTATCATCAAACTTTTGGCCATTAAGATCATCTACAACATGCTGCTTCGTCAGCATTTTCAAAGTTAACTGATCTGGGTCATCGGTTATCAAACCGAGGTAGTTTTAGGAGAATTGTGTTTTTAGAATGATTAATCGCTGATGGTAATATTGTGAAATATAAAAGGTTCCCCAGTAACAATAAAGAGTACGCATATATATCGCAGTTATAATAAAGTTGTTTCGGATGAAAAGTCGGAGTTGACTTGCTGGAGCTGTGACAAAATTAGCTACTTTGGAAAGGGATTGCAAAACGATCTTCGGTAATAACAATGTCAAAGGAACTAGAACATATACGTGTCAAACGTTTACTCAGTTTCCGAGGGTTTTTCAGGTGCATAACTATATGCATCAATCTTTTCTTCCGTAGATGAAGTGCGGTTGGTTTATCCTCTCGATTGAGGTGTTTTTAAGAATCATGATAGATTTGAACGCTGATTGTAATCGTCGAGATACTATGAGGTTTAAGATGAAATCAAGTGGCAATCTTGAAGAAATGTTTAGTTTCATATGTTATAATTAATATTTTAATTCATTTTAATTGTCCAATGTCATTAGTCCACAGTCGATAGTCCACAGTAACAGTCCAATAATTCATATATAGTTTAATATATAATATACGAATTAATTAATACGTGTCGTGACCCGTATACCTCTCAGACTCGATCACAACTCAAACTATATATATTATTGTAGAATCAACCTCAACCCTGTATAGAGAACTCGATCATTACTGCATATAGAGTGTCTATGGTGATTCCAAATAATATATATAGATGCGTCGATATGATATGTCAAAACATTGTATACGTGTCCCGATATTTAAAGTGCGTAAAATGATTACAGAAATTAAATGACGATAAATAAAAGTCCGATAATTAAATTGCGATAAATAAACTGCGATAAATAAAATGTAATCAGTTAGCTAGGAACAGTTAGCTGGAACAGTTAGCTAGAACAGTTAGCGTGGATTCTTAACAAAAATTTTCATAGTTAATTTGTTTGTTTCTAACAGATTTTATTTTGTCATATGTTTTCTTCATATGCCACTTGTTGGATTCTGGAAAGTCAAAATCCAAATATGAAATTGAATGAAAATGGTTATTCTGCAGTGAACGGATACGTATATCGGTGGTTGTAAGTAGGATAGTAAATGACTGTTGAATCAGCTTCGACGAATGTACAATGTAACTTATTAAGATGAAATCTAATTATTCCTCGGGTATTACCTACCAGTTAAAAAAAAAATTTCACCATTAATATTTTGTACAAAAGAACTTTTAATTACAATCTTTATGAAAACATATATACATATATATTTTCTTCAGATGAAATCATGAATTTAATGAGTTAATATGATATTAATCTCATTTGCTTTTTGGTTTGAGATAGAATAAGAAATCTCTAAAACTTTTTGAAACCACATATTCTTCGCAGAATATCAATGAAGTTATGGATCAATACTTCATCGTTCATTATTGTTGGTACTCCTTGGTATCTATGGTGCGTATGATGTTGTTGTTTGTGGGACAGATTATGATGTCGAGACGTGTGATGCGGATGTTGTTTGTTAGTGGTGATGATGGTATTGTTGATGTTATTGATGGTGGTGCTGATTATGCTGCTGGTGCTGCTGCTGGTGTTTGCAACCTTCGCACCATGTTCTCCAAAGCCGTCACGCGAGCGCGAAGTTCGTTAACTTCTGCTCGTACACCGGGATGATTGGCAGTTGGAGCGAGCGAATGAACAAGATATGTAATATGGGATAGTATATAATCGTGACGAGATACTCTAGAAATGAGAGAGAAAATGGTGTTTCGAATAGGTTCGCCGGTAAGTGCTTCAGGTTCATCGCCAAGAGGGCAATTTGGTGGATGGAATGGATCACCTTCTTCTTGTCTCCAGTGATTTAGTATATTACGAACCCATCCCCAATTCATCCAGAATAGATGATGGGAAATTGGTTGATCCATTCTGGTGACGCTGCTTTCGGAGCCCGAATGGAAATCCATATCGGCATAACTGTCGGAATCTGAAGAATTCGAACTAGATGCGGAATCCATCTTGTATAATGGGAAAAATGAATTTTTGGTATGTAATATATTATAGGAGTTAGATTTGGTACTCTTCAATACATAATTTACATATGTATATATAATACCAAAATCCCGTAAATTACGGAGAATCTTTGAAAAGATATCAGTCAAAGTTCGCAATAACAGATATGCTAAGATAAGAATTTGTCTATACACTATCAATGTAGTAAATGTAGTAAAACGTGTCTAGACTTATGAATGATAAGCAGGTAATTTCCTAAGGATGTTAAGCAGATGATTTCCGACTAGAAATGATAAGCAAAACTTTTGACATGTAGACACGGTCGGAGTCCAGACTCATTAATGCATCATAACAACTACTAGTTAGACACACTAATGCAAGACCTGGTTCGCTACGACCACCGCTATGATACCAACTGAAAGGACCCGTTCATATACATTATAAACGATTCACAATAGTTGATTACATCGCGAGGTATTTGACCTCTATATGATACATTTTACAAACATTGCATTTGTTTTTAAAAGACAAACTTTCTTTACAACGAAAATTGATGGTATGCACACCATTTCATAATATATCCAACTATAATTGACTTAATAATAATCTTGATGAACTCAATGACTCGAATGCAACGTCTTTCTAAATATGCCATGAATGACTCCAAGTAATATCCTTAAAATGAGCTAATGCACAGCGGAAGATTTTTTTAATACCTGAGAATAAACATGCTTTAAAGTGTCAACCAAAAGGTTGGTGAGTTCATAGGTTTATCATAACAATCATTTCAATATATTAATAGACCACAAGATTTCCGTTTATAAATATATGTACACTCGCAAGTGTATAAAAGTATTCTATAAGTTGTAGGCACCCGGTAACAAGCCTTAACGTTCATGTTTTACCCTCTGAAGTACACCAGATCAGGTGTGTTTAAAATAACCTCGAAGTACTAAAGCATCCCATAGTCAGGATGGGGTTTGTCAGGCCCAATAGATCTATCTTTAGGATTCGTGCCTACCGTACATAGACAAGTAGTTTAATGTTACCAAGCTAAGGGTATATTTCTGGTTTAAACCCACGTAGAATTAGTTATAGTAGTTGTGCCTATTTCGTAAAATATTTATAAAAACAGCGCATGTATTCTCAGTCCCAAAAATATATATAAAAGGGAGCAAATGAAACTCACTTTTGCCTTGAAGGTATTTAATTCGACTTGGTCTCCGATAGATATCACGAACCTAACCATATATATAATATATCAACATGTTTTCTTTTTAAGTAATCGTTACATATATATATACTTTTAATACTTTTAATATTTTCTTAGTCCGTAGTTAACAGTCCGATGTTAGTGGTCCACAATTAGTTGCTTAAATAAAATAAATAAAGACCCCATCGTATTCGTATTGATCAGAATTAATCTCGACCCATGATACCATGTTGTCAAATGACGTGTTGCGTACATAAAGTACCGTGTTGTCAAATGACGTGTTGCGTACAATCATGAGGTCTTATGATTAATCTTCTCGTGTTGTTTACGGGTGGTCCTGAAATATATAAAATCAAATCATAAGTAATTATATATAAAATATCATATTAATTAGAAAAGATATGATTAATTTACTTTTTCTCCAAATATTTTCGTAGCTAAACTAGCTTCGGATACCCAATCTTGTTTTAGTCGTAGTTTCTTCATTACAACTCCGTTTTTGTTGGTTCAACTTGCCACTTTCTTGGATCGAGTCAAATTTTAAGAATATGAACTGAAAATACCTTAGTTTGTATTCGAAATTATAGGTTATAGGTCAAACTTTGGTGAAACTTATGAAAGTGATCATTTTCAATCATAAAAACAACATTTAATGATCATTTTTATAAAAATACTTACACTTTGAGTTAAACCATGAAATTTTTATGTGTTAACATATTCATAAAAAATATCATTTTTCCAGAACATGAACTTCTAATTCAAAGTTCTAGATGGTTTTTAATTATCCAACTCAAAACAGCCCCCGGTTGCACTCCGACGACGTAGATTCAGTTTTTACGATGTTCTTTGTAAAACCAAGTTATATCTTGTTAGGTTAGCATATCATTATGATATATTACAGGTCTTGAAGTGTTTTAAAATTCAAGTTAGAAGGATCTATTTAGTTTGCGAACAAGTTTGAAATCATTCAAACTATGTTCTTGTTGTTAAAATTTTATACCACAAAATAAGATAGCTATATGAATATGAATTGAATAAGATTATGAACAAGGTTACTACCTTAAGTTACTTGGACAAAGTTACTGCAAAAGATAAGAAATAATCTTGGAATCAAAGAGTGGTGGAGTTAGATCAAAAGGTTGGAAGTAAACTTCTTCAAATGGGTGGTTATTTTGATATGTTCTTGAAAGAGTTTTCTTATGGTGTTTAAGGCTTGTAATTGAAGCTAAATGATAGGGAAAATGCTTGGAGATAATCAAGTATGAAGTTAGGAGTATTTTGAGAGAGAAATGAGGGTGTAGGTATGAGAAAATGGAGTGAAGAAATGGTGTTCATTTATAAAAACGTTTTTAGTTTATAAAGAAAGAAAAGGATTCCTAATTTTGTTTTCTTACTAATAATTCATACTACTTGACAAATCTTAGTTACCTCATATCTAGGGCAGTAATAATATTGATTAGGATGTTGATTTGATGTGTATATACCAATAGTAAATACGTATAGAAGCTGGGTATGATACGGGTACATATACCCTAGATATACGTATAGAAATCTTGAGGAAACGGAACGAGAATTCAAATATAGCTATCTTTTGTGAATATACTTATATTGTTTTATGTATTTAAGTCCTTAAAAAGTGATTAAATACATTATATATACGATACGTGTATAAGCATTATATATTATAAGTATATATATCAAAGAATGTTACGTATAGTTATCGTTTTGAAAACTTAAGTTAGTAGTTTCAAAATATACTTATAACTCATTGTCATTAGTACACAATGAGATGTTAAACTATCCTTAGATCATGTTAAATATATATAAATACATATATATACACAAACGTATAATTATCGTATGTTATATAGTTCGTGATATCATCGGTCATATTGGACGGTCAAACGTTGTGTAAAACTTTTTTCAAAAACATAAGTCTCAACAATTTGGATTGCTTATCATGTTGGTATGGTTTAATTTATGTAAATATTAATCTCATAAGTATAATTTGGTCGGAAAATTCCGGGTCATTACATCTATACATGAATATTATATAACTTAAATATAGTCGTTTAATATATTTAAATATTTTTTAACAGATTTTAATAGAGTAAATAATATAATTCATTCATTAATAAATAAAATTTTATATTAAAATTTTTGTAATAAAAATATACTTTTATATATATTAAATAATAAAATTTATAAAATTCAATTAATATCATAAAAATAATATGATAGGAATTATTAATGTAATTATTTTACACATAGAAAAATATCTTTGTTTCACATATTTATTTGATAAAATAATATCGATAATAATAATAGTAAATAAAAGTTGTATTATTTTATAATAATAATTATTATTATTCTACTAATAATAATAACAATATTTTTATTTACGAAAAAAATAGTATTATGATAAAATGATAATTCTTATTAATAATAATAATGAAATTTTATATTAACAATGATATTCCTATTACGAATAATAATTTTTGTAAAAATGATTGTTTTAATATTAATAATACTTTTAGTAATAATAGTGATAAAAATAATGAAAAACGATAATTTTATCTAAATCAATATCTTACGATATTTTAAATTTCATCACGATACCCATACTCATTATTTCCTAATCAATTCGTTTAATAGCTTTTAGTACTCTTTTATATCGCATTCATAATAATGATAATAATAGAAATAATAATAATTAGTTGATACTAATATTAGTTTTAATAATATTAATAATAATAAATACTATATTAACATTAATGATAATACTAATAACTATTTTAATGATAATAATAATAAAAATAATAATAATAATGTTAATAATAATCTTAATGATAATAATGATAGTAATACTAATAAAAATGAAAATTTGTAATGATAATACTTATAACGATAATGATAATAGTAATAATAATTATTATTATTAGATAATAATAATAACAACGATAATAACGATGATAGTAATAATAATCACTTTAACAATAATGCAAACATTTAGTTGACTATAACTTCTAATCTGTTCATCGAAACCATTCGAGTTCTAAATGAAAAGTTCTTAATTTTTCGCTAGCTTTCCAACCACATGCATATCATATACTATATCTCAGTAGCATTTGTATCTAATTCAGGATTCAGCACTATCTAAAGACAAAATTAAACGTACAAGCATACATAATCCTAAATACTCGAGCACGAGTCAGGGATACACTATTAATATATAAAAGTTAAGTTATGAGTGCTCACGTATCAATATTGAGATTCAATATTGCAGGAAAGGTACGTAGACGCAACGGAGATGATAAACACTAAGTTGGCCTCACGAGCATACCCATGAAGTTTACCCATAACCTCCATAGCTATAACCCATAATTTCCTTAGCCATATCCCACGAAAAAAATACATTTTGAAATCACGCGAGCAGAACCTCGTCGTAGTATTTTATGTAATAATAATAATACTAATAATAACGCTACTCAAAAATAATAATATCAATATTAATAAGATTAATATTAATAATAATATTATTATTAATAATATATATTAACTTTTACGGAGTGATTGAAGGAAAACATGAAAACTGATTCATCCGAAATCAAAATCGTTCGAAATATAAAGGATTTTTCACCACCTACCCCTCATGCGATCGCATGAGGTTTGTGTGGTGAACTCATGCGATCGCATGAGTTAACCATCCAGCTCACAAACACAAATTAGATTGCCGACACTTCTTTATTATATATATATATATATATATATATATATATATATATATATATATATATATATATATATATATATATATATATATATATATATAATTATATATTATATTATATTTATGTGCATCGTTAATTTGTAATTTCCATTCCGAAGTCTTTTACGTTGTCACTCGACTAGTGTCTCGGTTTTGGTTTCTCGAGCGCATGTTCGTACGTTTAGAAAACTAATACTTTACGTTACGCGACGTGTACCTTTAACAATAATTAGACCTACTCTTCGATAAATTATTTTGTAATAAATGTAACTCGTAAAATTGACCGTTGTGGTCATTTGCTTCTATAAATCAGTGGCTCATTGTTTATCAAAATATATTATTTTAAATCAGGATGTTTTATGTCTAAGTTAATATATATATATATATATATATATATATATATATATATATATATATATATATATATATATATATATATATATATATAGAATTGTAAATTTATACGTAATATATATATGTTTGAAATATTTATCTAATGATATAATATTTAGTCTTTCAAAACTAATTATATTTCAAAGTTCGTTTTAAATTTCGTTTAGAAAATATTATAACCCGTAACGTTTTCATTGGAAAACTTAAGTAGGTACAATTCATTTATGTACTAACTTTTTAAATATCAATCGCATCACTAAGCGAGTGTTACTATCGTGTACTAAACTAATTTGAAAACATATATATTTAATGAACACGTTTTAAATATACGTTGCTAGTTATCTATATATTCAACAACTCATATTCCAACATACGTTATTTAAACAAAGACACTAATAGTCTAGTTCTATTATATCGAATTTTTTTTTTCGTAAATTTGAAATTAAGTCAATTGATTCTTATGTAATTTAAATATTCCACTAACTTTTGTCTAATCCTTGTTAATGACACTTTTGTTCTTATTTATAAATCACATTAATAAATATTCCGAATACCGTTAAAAGGAACAGATTTCCTAAATCAAAGTGGACCTCTCAACAGAGACTTGTAATCATAATTCAATGTATCTGATAATTCAATCATTTGATCTTATCTTCTAATTCCATCGATAAACATTTTGAAACAAATACAATCATGTAAAGTATTAAATTTAATATTTTGTTTACGTTTTCAAGTTATAATATATATATATATATATATATATATATATATATATATATATATATATATATATATATATATATATATATATATATATATATATATAAAATCATTTTCATTTAATGGCTCGTGAATCGTCGAGAACAGTCGAAGGGTAATTGGTCATATGAACATAATTCAAAGTTTTTGAGATTTCAACATTACAGACTTTGCTTATCGTGTCGAGAACATATAAAGATCAAGTTTAAATTTGTTCGGAAATTTCCGGGTTGTCACATAAATTATATTTAAGAAAATAACAATAAACCTTACAACTTCCGATTTGCCTATATATAACATGAAAGAAAACCACAATTTGTACCTTTTATTTTTAAACATCAAAAACAAAAAACAAACAAAAACAAAAAGAAAAAATGGATTCAAGTATCTCTCCACCACCACCAACAATCCAAGAAACCCAATACTTTGCAAACAGCAAAGTAGATCAAGATTTCATTAACCATTATGTTAAAAAAGCAAACAAAAACATTGAAGAAATGAACATAATCTGGAAGAGAATGGAAAAGATGAATAAGGACATAACATACTTCAAGGGGCCTTTATGGAGAAAGTATGGAGATGGTGTTTGGACCAGCTAGAGGTTATTAAAGATGAAGATTATTGTATTTTGGTAGAAGTTATTTTTTGTTTTGTGGAAATTTTAATGTCTGATGTCAAAGTTTAATGACTAAAGTTGTATGAATGAAGTTTCGATTAGTATGTATATTATTTTTTAATCTTTTTGTTAAAATGAATATTATGTTATGCATATACAGATTTATAAATGAAATTCTGTTAAGAATAATAAAAAAAAAAAGTTAACATGTACATGTAAGAATGAATATATGAAACATCAAATGTATCATATATTCATTAAAATTTATCAGAGTTTTAACTTCGATTCCAGCACATTGATAATCTACATAAAATGTATGTTAAAAACCAGCGATCTAAAAAAATAAATATATTAAATTAAAAAAAACTGAATAAAATAAGTTTTTAAAACATTGATATCATTTAAGAAAAAAAGGTAATATATATATATATATATATATATATATATATATATATATATATATATATATATATATATACATTGATAATCTACATAAAAATGTATGTTAAAAACCAGCGATCTAAAAAAATAAATATGTTAAATTAAAAAAACTGAATAAAATAAGTTTTTAAAACATTGATATCATTTAAAAAAAAAGTAATATATATATATATATATATATATATATATATATATATATATATGTATAATACGGTAAAATGGAAAAATTAATATAAAAAAGGTAAAAAAGAAAAAGGTAAATATAACCGCAAAGTAATACCTGCACAAAAAAAAAGTAACCGCAATAAAAAAACTTATACTCAGTAAATAAAGTATAAAGTAAAAAATTCAAAACACGATAAAAAAACTCCCAAAAAAGAATACACTCACACACATCACTCAAAGTTTCAGAAAAACACACACAATTATCGCTCTCATATTTGAACGAACCCTAATTACGAACTCAGAGAAAAACTCCATACAAAATTTACAGAAAAAAGAAGAGTAACAGGATGGAACGAAAAGGTGAACTTATAAAACACAAATTCATTATGATCATCCTTTCTATATTTGTTTTTAAATATTCTGAAAAATATTGATTAACGTTTCATATACAAACTTAAAAAAAGCAGGACCAGGAAGCCTGAAGATTGTATTCAAGCGCAGAGGTAAACAATAAACACATCTATAGTTTTGTTATAATTCATGTACTGTATGTTAATATGATGGTTCACTTATATGATGATGTTTTTTTGTTATCGTTCATCTACTGTATGTTCATATGTTTTTTTTCATCAGATTTGTAGTTTTGTTATCGTGCATATGATGTATTTTATTAATTTCTTCTATTCTATTATATTGTTTTGTAGTATAGATAATCTATAAATAAATAAAAACATATGAGTTATCATTCATCTACTGTATGTTAATATGATGATGCATTTATATAATGATGAATTTTTTGTTATCATTCATCTACTGTATGTTCATATAATTTTTTTTAATCAGCTGTATAGGTTTGTTATCGTGCATATGATGTATTTTAGTATTTCTTTTGTTCTATTATATTGTTTTGTAGTATAGATAATATATACAGAGTCAGCTTGTCTAAAAAACAATGAAAGTTTCTTTTATAAAACATTAAATGTCTGATAATACAACAAAGTTGAAAAAAAATTTGGTTGTGATATCATTTATAATACTTATACATGAATCCAAGTAACAAAAAAAAAAAAAAAATAACACAAAGGAATATAGATGCATTACTACTATTTATCATACAATCAATAATGTAAAAGATACATTGATAGATACATTGGGATTATCGAGCATTGTTGGAGAAAAAGATAGAGAGAATCTATCATATGAGAATAAAACTCGAGAAGAAGTACTCGTAAACGAGCAACATGGAAAGAGTGCAGAGAAAACAACATACAACTTGAATGAAAAAGGTAAGACATACAAAAATAGTTTTATCAAAATAGATTGTTTCATCTTTAGAATTGTGAATAAGATAAACTGACAATTACTAATGGTTCAATATTCATTTCATAATAAACACAGAGAATAATGTGAATGTAGAAGAAGAGTATGTGTCTGATTCAGACAATGTTACGAATGAAAAAGGTAAAAGAAAGCCTACGAGATTTAATAGACGAATAAAAGATGTGAAAAGGGCGAAAAAGGAGAAAGGTATAAAAATAATATAAGCTTTATACATCTTGAAATATGGAAATGAAAAATATTAAAAATATACATTTCAGGTGAACTATTGGATAAAAAGGAGCGGTGCAAATCAATAATAAAGAAGAGTAGAAAACAAAAAACTGAAAAAGAAAAGAAAAGTGGAAATAGAAGAAAAGAAAAAACACTTGTGAACCATCGAGAACTAAAAAAAATGCCTTAGAAACAAGAATGTCTCCCAAATCATTATACGAAACAATTAAAGTGATGAATGATGAGCAGAAAAAGTTGTAAAGAAGATTGGTTTTGGACAAATTCTACAAATGGAATTCTGTGAAATACCTACAGCGCTAGCATATTTCTGTTTGATGAAATTCGACTATGAACAAAGCCAAATTGTGTTGCCGAATGGATCTGTAAGTGTAACATAAAATAGTTTGCACAAGCTATTTGGTGTTCCGATGGGACCAAAAAAGATAAACCCTAGTGAAAGGGCACTAAAGGGAGACGAGATGACTCAAAAATGGAGAAAACAATACACAATCGAAGGGATTAGATCAAAGCATGTAGCAGAAAAGATAAAAGCGTCAAATGAATCAGGATGGGAGTTTATATTGGATTTCTTAGTGTTCTTCAGTTCGATAATGATTCAAGGAAATAAAAATGGGAATGTCAATCAAAACTTTCTGAGTAACATTATAAATGACGAACATATAAAAGAACTCAATTGATGTGAATATATGCTGGAAAGTTTGAAAAAAGCTGTGAAGAAGTAAAAAGAAGGGCAAATGTTTGTCGAAAATATATCTGCTTTAATTGTAAGTTTAAAGAATAAATAGCACAACAATCTATTAATACAAATACAAATTATAGATGTAAAAATTACGTTATATAAAACTAACAAATGTTTAAATCACAGATGCACTATGTGGAATCAACAACTATTGGGACCATATACGTCCCAGATAAAGGCTTGACAATCAACAAATGGACAACATCTCTATTGAAGCAAAGAGAAGAGACAGAAATGAAGCTTGGATTTGTTAACGTTGAAGTGACTGCAGAAAAGAATGTAAATAATGATGAAGAAGACAGATTACCTGAAATCAAAGAGGTAAGCACTGAAAATGATGATTTATTCTAAACAAAGATGAAAAAATAATAACACACGTTTAATGTGTGTTATAAAAAGTTGAATATAAAGAAGTTTATAACACATAATGCTTTATGTATAGATTTTGATGATCAAATACAAAAATGTCGAGGAGGAAGGAAAGCAAGAAAAAGAAGAGGTAAAAAATAAAAAAAAAATAAAAATTATTTATAATAAAAAATCAAAAATTTTGCAGTACTTGTGATTGTCAAACAAGCTTGATGTTAAACGATAACAATATTCGAATGTATGTTAACTGATAACATAAATTAGATGTATGTTAACCGATAACATTGATTGTATGTATGTTAACTGATAAAATTCATTTGATGAATGTAAACTGATAACATTCATTGAATATATGTTAACATGCATACGTATAATTTTAAACATGCATCAAAATGCATTCGAATTTTAGCTTGTTGTATACAATCAAATGGATGTATGTTAACTAATAACATTCATTACATGTATGTTAAATAATAACATTGATTGGATGTATGTTAAATAATTACATTGATTGGATATATGTTAACTAATAACATTCAAATAGATATATGGCAATTGATAACATTAATTGGATGTATGTTAATTGATAACATTTATTGGATGGATGTTAACTGATAACACATGTAATGTCTATTAACTGATAACATTGATTGTATGTATGTTAACTGATAACATTCATTTGATGTATGTTAACTGATAACACATGTGATGTTTGTTAACTGATAACATTATTTGATTGTATGTTAACATGCATTCGTATAAATTTAAACATGCATCTAATGTATGTTAAAAAATATACGAATTTTAGCTTGTTATATTCAAGTGGTGGTATCATACAAATCAAATGCATGTAAAAAAAAAAAGCTTCATCAAAACTATAAAAAAATGACATGTATTATTTGCAGCAATGTGAGAAAGAGATTGATGAAGGATATGAAGATGTGGAAAAGTATCTTAAGAAAGTTAAAGAAGGTTTGATCAAGTATCCAGATAACATGAAGATTAAAGAAGTTTCAAAAAAACTTCAAAGTATTTTTGAAGGTATGAATTCAACATCGTCTGAAGAAGGAATCCTTTGCATTTGATTGTAACTGAAGGAAGATGTAATAGCTACAAAGAATATTCTGGAGTAGAATTCAATTTAGATTATGAGATTGAAGGAATAAACAGAGTAAACACCGAGAGAGAGAATGAGGGAGAAGATGTGAATGTTGAAATGGATACAGATGGAGTGGAAGGTTTGTTTGAAAATGAGGAGATGATAAACAATGTGAATGTGGAAATGGATAGTCATATTGTCGAAAGTGTGAACGAAAAGCAAACTGATGATTTGAATGTTACAATGGAGGATGTAGTAGTTAAAAATTTGAGTGAAAATGAGAAAACTGGACAGAAAGTGAATATTAAATTGGATAAGCCAAATGATGAGGTAAGTGTTGGGATTGAGGAAGATTTAAATGAAAGACTGAGAGAAGAAAACAACAAGAAAAAAGATGTGAATGATGAAATGGATACATATGAAGTGGAAGGTTTGTTTGAAAAAAAGGAGATGACAAACTATGTGAATGTAGAAATGGAGAGTCATATTGTCGAAAGTGTGAACGAAAAGCAAACTGATGAGATAAATGTTACAATGGAGGATGTAGTAATTGAAAATTTGAATGAAAAGGAAGAAAATGTACAGAAAGTGAATATGGAATTGGATAAAAATGAACAAGAGATTATATTTGAAAAGACAAATGATGAGGTAAGTGTTGGAATTGAAGGAGATTTAAATTTAAATAAAAGAATAAGATAAGAAAACAACACACAACAGGATGTGAATATTGGAATGAATACAACTAGAGTGGAAGATTCATTAGAAACAGAGGAGATAAAAAAGAATGTGAGTGTGGAAATGGAAAGTCATGGTATGAGTGCTGGAACGGAGAATGATGAAATACAAGATAAAAGTTGTGATGAAGAAGAAGCAGCACAAGAAGAAGTGATGGAAAATGTTTCCAAAGAGTCAATCAGGATAGTTGAAATAGAGACTGAGAAAGAAGAAAATTTGGTTGAAAAAATCAGAAAGAAAAAAGTGTGAATATGGAAATGGAGACAAAAATTATAGAAGATTTTAGTGAAAAAAATGCAAACAATAGTTGAACAGCAGAATACAGTAATAGGTGTGAATGTGCCATTGAATAGTGAAGTAGTGAACAGTTTGTTTCAAAAGGCTAGTGGTGATGATAGGGGTGTTCACGGTCCGGTTTGGACTAAGTCTCAAACCAAACCGGCAACCACGGTTTCAAAAAATGTAAAACCAGAGCAGACCAAGAAAGTCGTCTAACTGGTTGGTTTGGTCTGGTCCGGTTTACGATTTTGAACTTCACTTTTTTAATAGAGCATTTTTTACTATAACTATTAATAATTTTTCATTGTTTTGGTTGCAGTAGTTCAATGGTGTATATGTAGAAAATAGCTGTGCTTAGTGCTTGTAAGGTTCAACTTTCAACTAATATTAATTAGTAAAGCAGATTGCATAATTACTCTTATATCTTACTTAGTGTGAAGCTTAGTAAACAACCAAATTATTTGAAAAAATAACTGTGTTCGGGACTCTTGTTAAAACAAAGAATCAAAGGATAGTTTTGAAGTTTTGTCTAAATGCTTTGCATATGATAATTGATATTGCGTAAAGAGGCTTGTGTTTAGAAACTAGATAACATGAAGTTTGGTAAGACATTAGTAGACTAGCACTATGTTGGTTGTAATTTGTAAATAAGTAATGTCATACTTCGTACTTGTGTATAGCTATTGAAACCGTAAATCGAGAACTCTACATTCATCGTATTGGTTAGTCCGGTCCGGTCCGGTCCAGTTTAACCGGCTGGTGGCCTAATGAAACTACAAACCGGATCGAGTTTCACGGTTTGGAGATCTTAAAACTGGCTACCGGACCGCTAATATTCAAAACTGGACCGAACCAAAAAATTGGTCCGGTCTGGCCGGTTTTCGCGGTTTGAAGGTTTTGTGAACACCCCTAGGTGATGAAGAAAAAATAGCAACAAAAGAAGGATTTCCAAATGTTTCAGGAGAGTCAATAGACATGGTTGGAATGGAGACTGAGAAAGCAAAGAATTTGGTTGAAAAGGTTGAGAAAGAAAAAAGTGTGAATGTTGAAACTGAGACTAAGATGGATGAAGATTTTAATGAGAAAACAATTTATAATGATGAAGAAAATACAAATGCAGTGATAGCAAATACTTTGGGAGATCTAAAAAATGATACTTTATTTTCAGGTGCAATAGATACAAATATAAGCAGAGAAGGGGGAAAATGGGAGAAGAAGGAGTTGTCAAAGAAGGGAAAACAGAAAATGAAGAAAATAAAGGAGGAAAAAGAGAAAAAAGAACAATACCATTACCAGCTGTATATAGATCACCTTTTAATAAAAGGGAGGTTGAAATCACAAAAAATGTTGAGAAGGGAATCTTAACTGTTGCAAGATACTTCATGAGCTTTGGAGAAAAAGAAGGGTAATGTGATGAATAAATCATATCATAGTTATTTATTATTAGACATAAAATATCATATTATAATATATTATATAAAATTTACAGGTCGTTTGTTTACTATAACAAAGATGGAGAGATGATAACAGATGAAGCAATAGCAAGCTTAATGCACCGCGTGTACGTGGAAGCAATTGTGATAGACGTATGGGCAGGAATTCTAAACAGGCAAGAGATACATGCTGGGATAAACACCAGAAAACGATTATTCATGCCAACATGTATAGTGGTAAGAAAAATTAAAAAATTGAACATATACATAAAAAATTTATTGATGAAAATAAATGCTATCTAACATAATTCCTAAAAATATAGGCAACCGATTATCTGAATCATAACAGAATACTCCACAAACATAAAGATGATTTCAACATAAATGTGGAGGGTTATCTGAAGGGCGGAAAACTGAATGTGGATATTAGAGGATATGATACGGTAAGAAATGAAACAAATACGGTATATGTTATATATATAAAAATATATACAAGTGCTACTTATTTTATTATAAAAACATACTGAAAGATAAATTTCAGGCAATGTTCCCGATATGCAAATCGAATCACTTTTACATGTTGTGCTTCAATCTTAACACTGGTGTTCTGGAGATAATCAACAATTCAGCAAAAAAAGAAAACTTGAAGACAAAATATGGAAATATTCCAAAAAAATTTGTAAGTACTATTTATGTAAGTACATATTGTAAAACCTATATAACTAATACGTCAATGTTGACTTAGGTGGCCATATTGAAAGGATATATAGAAAAGAAAGGTAACAAGAAAGCAGCGGAAAAGATTGGATCAGGTATTACAACCGAGCTACAAATGGCCTGGAGAACAGTTGACAATAAGGTTGACTGTGGGGTTTTCTTAATGCGTCACATGAAAACATACAAAGGTGTTTAAATGAACTACGATTAAAGTACGGAGTGAAGATATTGAGCGATACAGAAAATACATTTTGGCCTGATTGGATGCGAGAAGAAAAGAGTACGAAAAAAATCATGATGAAAAAACAAAGATGCAAGAGCTAAAAGAAGGGATAACTAAGGCGACAAAAATGAAAATTTGACTGTTTTAAGAAGGAATGAATTGATGTAAGAGGAAATAATGTTTTGTGATTCATATAATCTGAAACAAGTAGTATGAATGTATTTTGTGATTCATATAATCTGAAACAAGTAGTATGAATGTATGTAAATGTACTTGATGCATGAAAAAAGTAGAAATTTATTAAACAAGTAGTATAAAACATACGCGATGTATGAATGTTGTAAGTGTTAGATAATTTTTTTTTTGATAAATAAACAAAAATGCAAAATTTTAACATACATTGGATGTATGTTACTTTTTTAGCATTTTAAAAATCATTATTGGTTGAAAAAAACATTAAGATACATATGATGTATATTTATGTAAATTGTACGTGATATATATCCTTGTAAAAAAAAAATACAATGCATGTAATGTATGTTATTGTAATGTAAATATTTTAAAAACCATTATTAGTTAAAAAAACATATTAAGAAAGATATGATGTTTAGTAATGTAAATTGCACGTGACAAATAGGTTTTTACACACAAAAATGTATATATATATATATATATATATATATATATATATATATATATATGCATGTGATGTATTTTATTGTACGTTAACTATATACAAAAACAGTTATAGAAAAATCTGTAGAAAAAAGTATATATATTACAAAATTTCACTAATAAAAAAAAAAAAAAAAAGAACATTACTATGTATTAAAGTGAATGATATAAAAATATTCATAATTATTGATAAAACTCAAAGTCTAAGTAAAAAAAAAAAAAACAAATAGTTCTTTAATCATCAACATATTAAACTCACATAACATGTAAAAAAACAATGTGCTTAATGATCATTGTCTTCGCCTTTGTCTGATTAAACATCTTCGTCATCATCCTCGTAATCAGTAAACTCTGAATCAAGGTCTACAGTGCAAGTACGAACATTATGACCAATCCCTTGACAACGATGACACTTTCTCCTATTTACAGACGATTTACTTGCAGCCTCTTCTCGAGCTGTTTTATACCTTTTACTGCTGCATTGACCTTTGTTTGGAACAACAACTGGAGCACGAACCCTAACATTACTTGGCTTTGAAAATCCCAAAACATTCTCAATTTGTTGAACCTTTGTAGTTGAAGAATGTTGGTCAGGGATGGAAGGTGCAAATTCTTTAACAAAGCCATCAAACTTATTACTAAAAAGCTGAAGTATTTCTTTGTCATTCTTACAATTAGAAACAACTCTTCTAAAATTATTGAAAAGATGTTTGGTAATCATGTAGACATCAGAATGGTAATTAACACCAGCAAAAATAACATTCAAAGATTTAGATGCATCTCTAGTCCACCTCCTCAATATATGTTGTTTAGGAATTTCAAAAATGTCATTTTCATAAACATGAAATATGTGACGACACAAATGGCCTTCACGGTTGAACAACAGACACGAACAATGTGCTTCACCAGACACAAAATGAAGAGTAATCTGAGGAAATGTCAAAATATACATATATATAAACAAAAAGAAAAAACAAAAAGGGACATAAATAACAAAAACAAACAGGAAAAAAATGAAAAACTAACCTTGTAAATCATTTTTTTACGAGGAGGAATTAACTTTTCCTGAACTTCACAAATCTTCTTAAGTTCATCATCACCATCAGCAACACAACTTATTTGAGAACACATTTTATTAGATTGAAAAATTTCATCTTGAACTAACAAAAAAAAAGGTAGGAGTGTACACGTCTCTTGCTTAAAGCTCAATCGGCTTAACAGTTCTACACTTAATAGATCTGCTTTCCATTTGAGAATCTATCAATCTTGTATTATGATGCTGCTTATCCATGGCAGCATCAAATCTAGAAAAGAAATCAACTAAATTTGAATGCTTATTTTTGCATTTAGAGAAAAACGAATTCTCACTTTCAAATAATGAGGATGTTCGCATTAAGCCATTCATTGGTACATCTCTAAAAAAGCAAGGAATCCACATCTCCTTGATTGCATACATATCGTCAAACCACTTTGCATCGTCTGACTCAAAATCTACAATTAACGACTTCCAATGTCTTTCTAAAGATGATACAGACATTTCTTTATTCCAAAATATGCAATTCATACGTTTGCGAAAAACTTTATTATTATATAAAACATAACCAAACTGAAAAACACATGTAACAAAAGAAAATATTAAGATACATCATATGAAAATTAACAAAAACAATTAACTTAGTGATGAAAAAACAAATAGATATTAAAATACAACACATGAATGATAACGAAAAAATGAATAAAAAGTTTCCATTTCATTTAAGAAAATTTAAAAAACAACAGATGAATGATAAAAAAAATACATAAAAAGTTACATGTTCTTTAAGCAAACAAAATTAAAATGCATCAAATGAATGATAACAAAAATAAAAAAATTAAGTTACCTTATCCTTTAACTTCTGACTGATGTGCCACAAATATAATCTGTGTTTTGAAGTTTTAAACTTCTCAGCTACCGCGTCCAACACTGCAAGGTCTTGATCAGTAGTAACCAAACCAGGTTCAGTAGAGAAAGTTTTTAAAAAACAGTCAATAAACCATTTGTACAAATCAATAGTTTCACGCGATAGCAATGCAACACCAAATATAACAAGCTTCTTGTGATTATCAATACCAGTGATAGGAACAAATCTCATATTTTACCTGAAAAAGAAAACCAATACAAAAAACAACATTAAGAGCTAACATGCAACTAATGAATGTTAAACCAAACAAGTTCACATAAAAAAATACCTATTGGTACCATATGTTGCATCAAATGAAACAATGTCACCAAATTCTTTGTAATTCATTTTAGACAACTGATCAGCCCAAAAAACACCATTTAAACAACCTTCTTCATCACATCTATACTCGCAAGTAAAATCGGGTAAAACCTCCTTCTTCCTTAGCAGATTTTCAATGACAATGTGAGCATCAGTTTCACCAATATGCCTTAGCAAATCACGCCTATATTTTTTGTAATCTACATTAGTAGGACCAACCATATCATAACCACCACTAATATCACAGTTAATATGATGAGCAAGCATAGGGCCAATATTAGACTTTGAAGCAAGATCTTGAACAAATTTCATATCAAAATACTGCATCTTTCTCTTCTTGTTCATCGAATTCTTATTAGCTTCAGAAACGAGCTTATGATTGTGCCCCTTAAAAAACTTAAAAATGAATATCTTACCGTTTTCATATTTACACCTTAGACTAGCCTCGCAACCACACTTAACTATTGAAGACTTACGGTTAGCAAATTTAGGAGGTTTATTCGAAGAGTTTTCATCATTAACATGATTATCATCAACTTCTTTACCTTTCCTAGATTGTCATTTCGATTTATTGTTCACAACCTCAGCATGATTAGAAATAACACTTGAATTCATTTTTGATATATCAACATGACTAGAAACAACACAGGGATCACGAACAAGAGTATCAACAGCTAATCTTTTAGGAACACCCGACCTGATACATCTGAACACAACGTAATTGATAGTACCATCAACCAACCTATTATATGAAGCTTTCTTGACATCAAATCTAGCAAATTCAGCATAACTCTCATAAAAATGTAAGCAATGATAATAAAAAGGATAAACAGAATCAACAACATGCTTTAATGCATCAGGAACTACGGGAAACAATAACCTAGAACCATTTGGAGTTCGATGCTCAACTGAACTCAGTATATGATTATATTCATCAATAACAGGGGAACCATTCAGAACATCTGTGAGAAAAAAAGCATAAGAATAATAAAATATTAACATACATGTGATGTACGATAATAAGTAACACGAGAACATGAAAAATTAATAAAACGTTTTGGATCAAAAAGTTAAATGCATCTGATGTATGATAACATCTAAAGATAAAATAAATAATGTATAGGTACCAACAGTAACATACATATGATGTATGTTAATATATTGATGAAAACAGTATTGTATTAAAGTAAAATGCATCTGATGTATGATAACATCTAAAGATAAAATAAATAATGTATAGGTATTAAACAATAACATATATATGATGTATGTTAATATATTGATGAAAACAGTATTGTATTAAAGTAAAATGCATATGATGTATGATAACATCTAAAGATAAAATAAATAATGTATAGGTATTAAACAATAACATACATATGATGCATGTTAATATATTGATGAAAATAGTATTGTATTAAAGTAAAATGCATCTGATGTATGATAACATCTAAAGATAAAATAAATAATGTATATGTATTAAACAATAACATACATATGATGTATGATAATATATTGATAAAAATAGTATTGTATTCTATAAAAATTGAAAATAAAATAGTAACATACATTGAATGAATGATAGTATAAAAAGTAAAATATAAAACACAAAAAAAAAAAATAGAATCAACTGCAGAATAATTGGATAATGAAGCCATTGAATGAATTGAGGTAGACGACGGAGAGTGAACTATAAAATGATCGATTAAGATCAATAAATTGAAGGATGACGACGATAAAAAATGAATTCAATACGAAGGAGGGGGACTGATATGACTACAAAGATACGACTGAAATGGACAGATTTATTCATGCGGTGTCGTTAGGCCGCAGGACGTCATATTCAGTTGATCAGGGTAGCATACAGTGGTTTTGTTTATTTATATTGTGCGAGGCCTAAATTTACTTTTACTTTCTAAGGTGTAGAAGGTGTAAGTTAATCAAGTGGATAATTGTATTTTATTTAAATTACCTGGATAAAGGATAGTAGTTGGTTTAAGCTAATGGTCCTAAGTGTGGAAAAGTAAATAAAGTGGAAGGATATCTGGAGTATGCAGATCAAGGAAATGTTGACCAAGATATTAGTTTTGGGTTAGTGAAAGGTAATTATGCTTATGTTTAAGGCTATGTTTGGAATGATGTAGATCTAGTTGGATGAGCCAATTACACAGACCTACTTATCTCTAAACTCTCAAAGTTCTCTTTGAGCAGTGAAAAGTATGTCACTTGGTTGTATAATTGAAAGGTAGCTATACCTTGGAGGTTATCCTCAGTAAAGTACTAGGCTTATTAGTGAGTTGAGCTCTAATCCTAACCCTCGTTATCAGTTTAGTTAACTGAATAACAACGTGCCATGTTGATTGAACACTAATCATAAACAGAAGGAGTCCGTCGATTTAAGTTGGCAAAACCTTAAATGAAAACTAACAACCATTTTATCATACTAATGAGATCATATCAATTCAAAAATTATACAGCATTACAGTTGATATACTAAAAATAAAGCAGATAGAAACTTAATAGATACCTTGAGAGTAGATATGACTTAGTCCTAAGGCAACTATCAAACAAGAACATGTAATAGGCTTGGGTCACACAGTAAAGGCACTAATTAGATCTTAACAGCTCCTAAGAGGTCTCTTTGGAATAGTCAATAGGCATACTAGGTCATTCATGTCTCGATTCCTAAGTTTCGTGTCCTAAAAGCACATTAAATGCCTTTCGGGAACTCCGGCCATACCGAGTTCATAAAATCTTCAGATACAGTATAACCAGGGGTCTTAATTCTATAATGTAGCTAAGTTTATATAGGTGGACAAGTCCTGATCACAACCTAGGTTGGTCAATCCTTAAGATGCTAGCATACAAATCTATCTGACTTACTAGTTCAATATTATGATAGTAACATACTAAATTAACATAATTACGCTAACCCAAAATTCTATCATGGAAACATACAGATTAATTAAGCTATCATGGTAATATCGGAATGTGTTATTAAACATAAAAGGTAAGAACACATGTTTAATATAAAAGACAAGCGTTACGGATAAAAACCTGAAAAGGCTGAAGAAATCTGTCCGGGATCGCAGGGACTCGCCGGGATATCCTCCAAAAAATAAAAGCTAAGCTAACTACTACTAAAAACTAACTAAAAGCTTGAAAACTTAAAATGAATTACAAATTGAGTGTGTGTTGAAATGGATGGAGAGAGCTCTTTAAATAGACTTGATTTTTGCCAGCAAACGGCTGACAGGCCGTTTGGCAGGCCGTTTGGCAGGCCGTTTGGCAGGCCGTTTGTTGGTGCTGTTTGCTTGTTTTGCCCATTTGTAATGCCCATTTGTTCAAGCCGTGTGGCAGGCCGTTTGACATACAGGCAATCCGTTTGGCAGGCCGTTTGTCTTGCCTGGTCAGCTGAAATCACTGGATCATAACTTAATTTCTTGTCTTTCACTGTTTTTGCTCTAGAATCTTCGTTTTAGCTCCGTTTTACTTGATCTTTTTGCATTGCCTTCGTAATTACTTAATCTACAAAATCAACCGAAAAAGCGATAATTTTTCCAACAAAGTTTGAATCTTTATTGATTTAGGGCTTAATATCGGGGGTAAAAACGTGACTTTTTGGCCGATATCAAATACCCCACACTTAGCTTTGCTTGTCCTCAAGCAAAAAGCGTAAATATAAGGTTCTTTCTTATAGATTCTTCCTTGCCACCCATGGATCCTTTTATTATGCCTTCATCAGAAGTCGTCACATCTTTCGAAAGTATTAGAAAAAGTTTCAAGCTTCGATGATTTGGTTGCTAGATTTCAATCGCGTCCATTGTGAAAAAGGAGTACTTTCCAACTTTCAGATGTAGAGTATATACGACCAGGCTCCTCACTAGCTGATCACTCATATCACTCAAGTGTTTAGGGTGCCCTAATCTAATTGTATCGTCGCTCAGAAGCCAGTCGTGTAACAGTTCTCATCATAGGCTTGGTAAAGCCTTGATATCTCCACCGGTTAATTAAGGACGACACTGATCTTCTTCCTAGGTATTCTTTCAAGAGGAAGACGGGTTGTAGGGTTTGTTTGAGAAATGTTTATGGAACGGTGAAAGGTATCCAGATCTTTTGATTTAGAGAGAGAATTGATAGATTTTGATTCTTCAGAGTATCCATTTTTGGATAGAGAGTGGCTTGGAATCCGTAAAAAGTTTCTTCGGAAGAGGCGAATTTTGCTAAGACTTTGTCTAGAATTTTCTTTGGCTCTTTCGGTAATTCTTCTTTGGGGAAACTTTTCGGGTTTTTCTTTGCCTTTATTCTAGAGACATTGCTCTGTTATCATCATTCATTTTTTTTCGGCATACCCTTTCTTCATAACTTTTGTCTTTCATTCCTAGTGCCTAGAGAGGAAGTGATAATCCACTGAAAATAGTTCTTTGACCTATCAAAAACAATCAGGGGTTCAGAATCTTTTAACAAGTGCTTTTGAAGCGAATTTGATCGATCTATTTCTTTATTAATCTCTGGATCTTTTGATAAGTGGAAAGGGGAATGAAGGTGATTGGGTAGTGTATTTTTGGGAGTGAATTTGGGGTGAATATTTCTGATTCATCAACTCTTTATGAGTTGGTTGGTTTAAATTGCTTGAAGTGGAAATGGAAATGGATGGCTTTTTGTCTTCTCTATTCAGAATGATTCAGAAGGAGTATCGCACCTGCACCACGTATGGTGCTTACTAACCATTGGCCTTGAAACGTATGTCAAAGCCAAGTTCTAACTTGAACCGTACACTGTCACTCTCATCTATTGAATTAATAAAGTACTGTAGATTTGATGGGTCATACAGATACTTTAGGTCCAAGAGTCCTCACTTTTTGGGAGTAGGGGTCGTGCTTGGTCATGCGTAGCCTTTTTCATATTTTCTTGAAAGAAATCTTTTTACACAAACATGAGTTTCAGCTTAATCGTTCCGTTCTAGTGAATGTTTTGAAAACCGATTTCTAGCAATTTTATAGAATCTTTTAGGCAAAACAAGGTAAGAATTTTTCAAAATCACCCAATATTCGTTGCTAATTACTTTTTAGACAAAAGAATTTTTCAAAACTTGGCATTTTACAGTTACTTGTCCTTTAAAACCTTTACCCAATACCCTACACTTAGAAGAACATTGTCCCTAATGTTCTCTGAAAAAGAACATTTTATATTTAATATAAATTAAGGATAGTGTCTTCTAAAATTTCTAAGTTGGTTTTGGGGGGAGGGGGTGACCCCACACTTAGAGATTTTAATGTTTAATAATTGAAATAGGTTTGAGGAGGGATTACTTTCCTAGTGTTGGGCCTTCCTACGGTCAGTCTCTTAATTGCTGGAATGGACCAGTCTCTTTTGATAAAATTTCTGCATGAAGAACAAAATGAGAAAGGTGGCATTTCAACTATATATATAACTTTTTAATACAATGCTTCAAAAAGATAAAACTAAAAGTAAAGTAAAGTAAAGTAAAGTAAAGTAAAGTAGTCTACGGAATACTATCCTGGCCAATGTGCTGAGCAGTGTCTGCGAAGTATCCATGAAATCCGAAGGGATCATCATCATCCTCTAGTCTCGGAAAATACTCAAGCGCTGTCCTACATCCAACTCAGGGCCTAGCAGTGAATCCAGACAAAGGTCTGATGGCAACTCCAGGTGTGACAGGCTCGGGAAAGGATCCTCATCTGGGATGTTCCCGGTAATCTCAAAGACCTGGGTCGTGGGTGGCTCAAATGATATAGGGACTGTGACTAGGTTACAACCCTCAGGTAGCTCAGGGACTGGGACTGCCTCAGTGACTGGAGTAGGTGAAACGGCTAAGAAAGGCGGCGTGATGGGAGCTGGAGTAGCATGTTCTAGGATGGTAGCTGAAGCGACTGAGTGAACTGAGACAGGTGTGGAACGCCTGGGGGTAGCTTTTCGTGTTAGCTGAACACGGCCCTCTAGCCTGAATGACGACAGGCCCAGAGTACTACGTGGCATCCCCTCGCGATGAAGGTATGTTCTAAGAGCTCAATAAAGTCTCTGCTGATCTCTTAGTAATGCCCATGCAACATCTGGGTCATTCAAGGTGGCTCCATAGTCTATCACAGTCTGTGGCTCATGTGTCTCTAGTGGCTCTGCATGCTCAGCAGGTCTCGAGGCTAATTTTCTGGTGCGTCGCACAGGAGGAGCTGGTGGTGCTGTACTAATGCCCTCCTCAACACTCTCCAGTATCAATCGCCTTGGGCCTAACTGCCCTGTTGACGGCATGTTCTGATCAGCGATGCTTTCCGATAAGTAAACTCTAGGAATCCTCCTCCTGCGAACCAGGATGTTAATTGAAGCTCCTGAACTTGGCATTCTGCCTGAACACATTCAACAAACTCGTAAGTACTAAGTGCAAGTATGACGCTTAGTTGTTAGTGCACAGAGATAATATTTTGTAAACTGAAAATAATTGAAATAAAAATAAAGAAAATAAAAGGATAAGCAATGGGTACCTCCCAAGAGCACTTTGTTTATCAAGTCGTTACATCTCGACTTTTCTTTGTCAGATCTTCAGAATGGATCAAAGGAGAAGAGGTGCTCCTCCTTATCATGGTCTTCTAGATAAGCTTTTAGCAGGTGGCCGTTGACTTTGAAGTTGCCAGTAGGTCCTTCTAGTTCCATGGCTCCGTGTGAAAAAGCATGTATAACTTTGTATGGCCCACTCCATCTTGATCTAAATTTTCCAGCGAACTTCTTGAATCGAGAATTAAAGAGCAGAACTTTATCTCCAGGAGCGAACTTTGTAGGTATTAGTTTTTCATCGTGTGTCAGTTTCGTCCGTTCCTTGTAGATATATGACGTCTCGTACGCTTGGTCTCTTAATTCAATGAGTTCATTCATCTGTATCTTCCGATGCCTAGCGGTTACTAAGGGATCGAGGTTGCAGGTTTTAAGTGCCCAGAAAGCTTTATACTCTAGTTCCAGCGGAAGGTGACAGGCTTTTCCGTAGATCATGCAGTAGGGTGTAGTTCCTAGAGGATTCTTGTAAGCAGTCCAGAATGCCCACAGAGCATCGTCTAGTTTCTCGGCCCATTTATTTCCATGATGGCTGACGGTGCGTTCTAGGATTCTCTTGAGTGCTCTGTTGGTGACCTCTGCTTGTCCGTTTGTCTGCGGATGATAGGCAGTGGACATTTTGTGGGTAACTCCATATTGTTGCATCGCCTTCATAAATTGGGTATTGCAGAAGTGTGTGCCTATATCACTTATTATAGCGCGGGGTGGTCCAAATCGGCAGAGGAGTCTCTTCAGGAAGTTAGTGATGACCTTGGCATCATTGGTTAGAAATGCTTGGGCTTCGATCCATCTGGAGACGTAATCTACTGCTACGAGGACATACTCTTTCCCATTAGACTTCGGGAATGGCCCCATATACTCTAATCCCCATATATCGAAGATCTCGCAAGCTTGGATATTAGTCCGAGGCATCTCATTCTTCGTAGAGGTAATACCTTGCCTTTGGCATGCATCGCAATGCTTTACAAGCTCTTGCGCATCTCGAAATATAGACGGCCAATAAAATCCTGATTCGTAGACTTTTCTTAAAGTGAAGTTTACTCCATGATGACCTCCAGTTGGTTCGTGGTGACATTGGTGAAGAATCCCTGCTGCTTGTTTTTCATCTACATACCTCCTGATTATCTGATCAGGGTAAATTCTAAACAGGTACGGATCTTTCCAATAGTAGTACTTGGCATCCCTGAAGAACTTCCTTCTTCGGGATGTGCTCATTCCCTTTTATACTACTCCAGCAACTAGATAGTTGGCTATGTCAGCATACCAAGGAGTATTAGTGAATTGTGATCTTATGTGAGCTTGTCCTAAGCTCATAAGCTGTTCTTCCGAAAATTTATCTCTGATATCTTATTCAGCAAGTTGTTCCATCGTTGGGTTTTCCAAACGACTAAGATGGTCTGCTGTGACGTTCTCTGCTCCTTTCTTATCTTTGATTTCAATATCGAATTCCTGAAGGAGTAAGATCCATCGTAGGAGTCTTGGTTTAGGGCTGAATGATATTTAAGGGCTGAATGATATGAATAAACCGTAGTTTTGGACAAGATGAGATAGGAACGGAATTTGTCGAAGATGAATACTACTGCTAGCAGCTCCTTTTCCATGGTGGTGTAATTCTCTTGAGCTCTGGTTAAGGTTTTGCTGGCGTAATAGATTGGATGAAAGTGTTTATCTTTCCGTTGTTCGAGTACTGCTCCAACTGCGAAGTCACTCGCATCACACATGATCTCGAATGGTAAACTCCAATCAGGAGCTATCATGATAGGTGCATGTGTGAGCTTTTCCTTCAGATAGTTGAATGCTTTAATACATTCTTTTTTAAAGACAAACGAAACTTCCTTTCTGAGGAGATGAGTGATAGGTCGTGTAACCTTTGAGAATTCTTTAATGAAACATCGGTAGAAACTGGCGTGTCCAAGGAAACTCCTTACCGCTTTTACTATGGTAGGTTCTGGAAGTTTGGTTATGGTATCAATCTTAGCCTTATCAACTTTTATTCCTGACTTTGAAATCTTATGTCCTAAAACTATCCCTTCTTTAACAATGAAGTAACATTTCTCCCAACTTTTATTAAATGTACTACCAAAGACCGAGAAGTCGTTCATGAAGACTTCCATACAACGTTCAATCATGTCGTGGAATATTGCTACCATGCATCGCTGGAATGTATCAGGTGTATTGCATAACCCAAAGGGCATGCGTTGATAGGCAAATGTTCCATAAGGAGAGGTGAATGTTGTCTTTTCTTGGTCCTTTCGATCGAGGGGAATCTGAAAGTAGCCAGAAAAACTGTCAAGGAAACAGTAGTACTCATTTTCTAATAGACGTTCCAACATTTGATAAGGTAATGGAAAATGATCTTTTCGGGTTGCATCGTTTAGTTTACGATAATCTATGCAAACCCTCCAACCGGTGACTTCCCGTATTGGAATAAGCTCATTATTCTCATTTTAAATTACAGTCATCCCTCCCTTCTTGGGTACCACTTGAACAGGACTGACCCATGGTGAATCGAAAATGGGATAGATTAGACCGTCTTCCAAAAGTTTGATTACTTCTTTCTTGACGACTTCTTGATCATGGGGTTGACCCTTCTTTGCCTCTGAACTGACGATTTGAAATTGTCTTCCATGAAGATCTTTTAGGTGCAATAGTTGGGACTGATTCCTTTTATGTCAGAGATCTTCCAAGCAATGCCTTCTTATGTGATTTCAAAACCTGAATCAATTTAGCATTTTCTTGTGGCGTGAGGTCTTTCGAGATGATTATGGAGAGTTGCGATTCTCCTTTTAAGAATGCATACTCCAGATTGCCGGGTAACTTCTTCAATTCCAATTCCGGAGGTTCCTCGATAGATGGCTTCATTCTAGCGATTTCCTTTCGGTCTAACGAGTCATATCTCTCCTGAAATTATGATTCTTCTTCAACAGTGATTACTGATGCTATCTGTTCTTTGTTCTTGGAAATTGTCCTTCTTAATGCTTCCTCTTCAGAAACGTCTTCCTTAGTTTCGAAGGTTGGTTCAGGAATTTCAACACAGTCCTCTTTTGACTGGGGTTCCTGAAATACCGAAATGAAATATGTCTCTTCATTTGGTCTTCTCCTTAACAGAGGTAGGGGAATACCTTGTCCTATCGGTGCTATCTGGATAGTCCTTGCTAAGAAAATTACTTTCGGAGATGGGAGATTTATGTTAACTACGGTTTATGGATAAATGGATATCGAGATTTTCTTCAGGTGGTGTAAAGAACAGATCCTTAGAAATTTGATCTTGACTACATAAAGCCATGGTTTCTTCCAGGTATTCGTTGACGAGTTCTTGAAAAGAATCAGTGAGATTTAGATCTTCTTCGTGAGGATGGTTCATGAGACGGTCAACATTGATTGTGACTTTTTCACTTCCCACTCTTAATTTCAATGATTTCTCGTTTACATCAATTACGGCCTTGGCAGTATTTTGGAATGGTCTGCGAAGTATGAGTGGGACTTTCGTGTCTTCCTCAATATCCATAATGACGAAGTCAATGGGAAATGCGAACTTATCCACTCTGACAAGGACATCTTCAGCTATTCCTCGAGGAATCTTAACTGATCTGTCCGCGAGTTGGATATTCATTCTGGTAGGCCTTAAGTTATTTAATCCTAGCTTTTTGAATAATGAATAGGGCATTAGGTTTATACTGGCTCCTAAGTCTGCTAACACATTGCTAATTTGGACATCTTGCAGGTAGCAAGGTACCGTAAATCTTCTTGTATCTCTCCTAACTTAGAGGGAATACCATGTTGTAACACTAATGAGCATTCTTCACTTAAGGGCAAGCTAACTATCTCTCTTAATCTCTCTTTGTTTGAAAGTAATTCTTTGAAAAATTTAGCGCAGTTTGGCATTTCTACTAAAGCATCTACTAGTCGTACATTCAAATGCAGATTCTTGATAACATCCCAATACTTAGCGAATTGCGCTTCTATTTTTCCTTCCTAAGCCTACCTGGGAAAGGTATGCGGGCGCGCGGAATAATTTATGGGGCCTTAGGAGAGATAGGTTCCGGTGGATTCACAACAGGGTCAATTGACACGGGTTCCTTATCAGAAAAATCTTGTATGAGTATATTAACAATTGTTTCCTTCCCATCTCTAGTGATTACTAGGGCATGAAACTCACTACACTCTATATCAACTTTAGCGGTTAAATGTTTGAGCATAAGCTAAAAATTGGTTATTAATTCTTCAAAAGTCTTTATCAAAGTGTTAAACTTATTTTGACATTCTATGACTTGAAGGTTTATCGTGTATTTCTTTTTCATAAATTCAACTAAAATTTCCTTAGAGTGGAGAGTAGGTTTATGTAATGGGAAGATTATATTATGGTCCGAGCTATTTTGCTGTTTATGTGCCCATCTAGGATAAGGATACCTTAGATTGGTTCTAGTAGCATCGAAGTTTTTAGGAATTGGTAAACTTTGAAGAGTGAGGGTGAGATCTTGTAACCTGATTTCCAGAATTTTTACCGTGTGAGCGAAGACGTCATCCTTCTCAGCAGCTTCATTGCTCCAATCTTCTTGTTGTGCAGATTTTGTGTCTAAGAGATTCCATGCTTCGTCCGCTGTTCGTGACATGAAATTGCCTTGCGAGGCCATGTCTAGGAGAGACTTATCATCCTTGGTCAAACCATTGTAAAGCGTACACTGCCCGACTTAACGAATGATTCAGACATCTTTTAAGCATCACATGTATTGTATTCCATGCTAGACACAATGACTCGTTTTCTTTTTGAGAAACGTTTGTGATGTCATTTTTTAAACAGGTTTGTAGGGAGGGTGGATAAAATTTGTTTAAAAACTTAATGGATAGTTCCTCCCATGAATGTATTGAATTCGGGTTAAGTTCGTCAAACCATGTTAAAGCGCGCATAGATAGAGAATATTGAAAAAGATTAAGTTTCAAAATATTTTTATCGTTTTCTTCTTTCTTAAAAGAGTCAACTAGACTGATAAATTTGTTTAAGTGAAAGTTTGGATCGTCAGTCGGTAATCCTTGAAATTTACAGATCATACTGACTAGTTTAACCATGTTCAAATTTATTTCAGGGACTCCTTCGGTTCCTAAGATGATTGGTCCTCCTCTTTCCTCTAAGCATGACTTATGCATAGAAGCAAGGGTGTTTTGTTGTTCCATTTTTAGATTTTATGTTTAAAAAGACTTAAAAAGTAACTTTTAGAAAATTTTAATTGACTAAAAGGATCAATAATTTAATAAAAAAAATTATGCTTGAAATTCGGTCGCTAACCTTATCGGATATCTTAACTGATAGACTTCTTACAGATTACTTCGTATCTAGGTGGCCAAGCCGACTATGGAGAGGCATGATCCTTTTGGTTCCAATATAATTGGAGACTGTTCGGAAAATCCAACAACCAAGTACGTATATAATTGTCTTTCTTAGACACCACCAAACAATATCTTTGTATGTTTAAAATCTTTCTCAATCAAAATATTCGATCCCCGACAGCGGCGCCAGAAAACTCTGATATGATTACAAAGATACGGCCGAAACGGACATTTTTATTCGTGCGGTGTCGTTAGGCTGCAGGACTTCAGATTCAGTTGATCAGGGTAGCATACAGTGGTTTTGTTTATTTATATTGTGCGGGGCCTAAATTTACTTTTACTTTCTAAGGTGTAGATGGTGTAAGTTAACCTTGTAACATCCCGCGTTTTTCCGTTAAATTTATTTTTAACACCGTCTTTTTATTTTTAAATAATATCTTTCGTATTTAAATAAATAGTTTTCGTGAGTAACGTTCATTATATTCCCGCTATTTAATTTTGACATCACTCGTTTACTCGAGCGTTTTAAAAATATTCGTTTGGTTAATTCCCGCACCCGCTCTGAAACTTGAGGGACTAGTTCCGCCACTTGACCAAAGAGGTGGCTAGTAGTTGACTAGTCAACCACTCACCACCTCCACCCCTCATTCATCCATTTCTTCTTCTTTCTTTCTTTCTTTTTTTCTCTCAAGAACACAAACATAAATCATCATCTAAATTCGGATCGGGAAGCAAACTTCAAAACAAATTACATATTTGGAATCCTCTCTTCATCCTCTTCGATTTGGTACCAATTTCATCAAGTTTGGGTAACATTTCTAAAACTCTAGATTTCTATAAATTCGTGTTTTAGACTTGAAATTGTGTTAGTTAGTGTCTATGGCTCGTAGGGATGTCGTGTATGTAATTTGTATGCTCGTTCTTCGTGTTTTGAAAATATGACATGAACACCCAAATGGGTCTAGCTTAATCTTGAGTTTTGGTTGCTCAAATGATGTTATAAGATAAAGTGTATGTGTTAAAAGTGTTAGTTACTTCCTTAGCTTCGTTTTGATATGTTGGATGATGAAAAACTAGCTCAATAACATGAAATGTGTTTTTTGGTGAATCGATTATCGTTTTGGTAGGAACTTGATGCGGTTGAATGCTAGTTGAGACACTTGTTTGAATGTATGCTAGTTAACTAGTTAAATTGTATGCATTATTACCTTCAAAACGGCATATCATTTGTATGTTAAAAGTTCCCGAATCATAAAATACGTTTTACGAACTTGAAACTTTGAAAATGGACTTTTAAATGATCACTTGACGAGAAATCGGTTATGGAAAATGTTGTTTTTGTTTGATGATACATGTTTAGTTGTGTTCCTTGTCAAAAGAGCTTTCCAACGGTATAAGATACGCCTTCTAGTTGTTTACGGTTTGCGTTTTATGGTTGTTTGAAGTTTTGACCAAGACTTGAACATTTGAAACTGACCAGGCACCAGACCACGTTATTTGTCGCGCCGCGGAGCAATTTGTCACGCCGTGGCCCAAAGGGTGATTTTAGAACATGTTTTTCAGGCTTTCTGACCTTCAACATAGGCATTTGTCGCGCCGCGGAGCAATTTGTCGCGCCGCGACAATTGCCTGTTTCATCCGAACTTCAGCAAACTTGTTTTGGCCATAACTTTTTGACCGTAACTCCGTTTTCGATGAATCAAATATCGTTGGAAACGTAATAAGATTTCCTTTCTAATGGTAAGGTTTTGAAATGTCAACTCAAACTTTATTACAATCGTTCTAACATGCTTTTATACTTGATTCTTGCATGAAACTTGACAACGTGATTCACATGCTATACTATTCGAGTCGTAACGAGCCATAGGACTAATTGAACACATTTCACCCGACCTTGTGTCGTAACCGGTTAATTGATATAACTTACTTGTTTAGGTCAAGGCTAAGCAACTTTCATGCATACGTTACTTTGTGAAGTACTTTTATACTCGTGCACTCGAGGTGAGATCATAGTCCCACCTTTTCAACAACTTTTTATACTTTAAATTGTGGGCTGAGAAACATACTTTGTTACATTTGATGCTACTTACTTTTATACTTTGAACACAAGTACAAGGAAAACAAACATTCCACAGCGAGTTAGAACAAAAATCCTCAATTCGATTATCATTAGTTACACTTGCAGGGTGTAAGCGAGAACTTATATTGTGTGGCCATACGGGTTTGACAAACCCTCACTACGGACGGTTCGCTACCGTCTACGGGTGAAATATATTTTTGAGAAACAGTGTATGTTCTAACACTATAGTGATGGGGTTCAATGGAAGGAAACGTTAAGTCTTGATAATTGGGTGCTCGCGAACAATACTTTTGGAATGCAAACGATTTTGATAATCAACTATGGGAATACTAAATCTTGTGGTTCAAAATATACGTTTACAAACACCTATGATTTCACCAACGTTTTTCGTTGACAGTTTTCTATATGTTTCTCAGGTTCATACATGGCTATTTGATACATGCTTCCGCATACACTCTGATTATTTGCTTGGAGTCAAGATACATACATGCATACGCTAGTGATAGCACCTTTGGATTCAAACATATTGTTTACATACTTACGCTATTTATAGCAACTGTGTTTTTCAACTTATTTTATGTCGCAAGTTATTTCATTTATACTTTATGACTTTTGTAAACTTAGACTTGTTGTCGAACGGTTTTGTAAACTAAACTTGCAAGTCTTGAACCTTTCAAATGAATGCGACATAATTTTGGTCAAACGAGTCTCATATAGGGACTACGACCACGTAATGGGACCTAAGTTAGCGGCGCCGTCAATGACGATTTTGTCGGGTCGCTACAGATGGTATCAGAGCGTTGGTTGTAGGGAACTAGGATGTGCATTAGTGTGTCTGACAGAGTCGTTAGGACGCATTAGTGAATCTAGACTACAACCGGATAGTTAGCCATTGCATTCTGACATACATTTGCTATAGATAGCACTTACTTGACTACTTGTGCATTATACTTGAATCATTCTTAATCAAACTTTTTAATGGTACCCAACCTTCATCATACGAACTCGTATTCCGCCACTTTTTGGTAACACACGTGAATTCAAGGTTCATACGCGTACGGATGACCACGACTTCGTTAGTCACTCTAGTTCGGGAATTCTGACTCCTTGGTTGTTATCCACCCCGTCTCAGCTTACTATCCACAAGTGTTGTAAAGTTACCACCACCACTTTAGATGAGTATCGTCATCACTGTTTATCACTACGGTTGCGTACTACTTGTTATCATGACTCGTTACTCTTTTCATATCTAAATACATTATTGTCTGACTCGAACCGCATTGACGTGAACAATCATTTATACACTTCCCTCGGGGAACGCTTCCTTAGAGTTGCAGAAATTCTTTCGATTTAATACGAGTCACGTTTGAGACGTCGTTACATTTTGTTCATTTTAGATTTTCACGATGACACGAACTTGAACTCATGGAGTGATGTGGGAATGGAAGTATGATTTGGCGTAATATAACGACACTCGATCAACGTGGTTATATTACGGTAAGACATACCAAAGTTCTAGTGACGCGTGATGGTGGTTAGACTCGATCAACCTAAACACCACCATGTGCCATGTACATGACTTCATCTTTTCATGTTTGGACATCCGAAAACTCCGAGAATATTTATAACAACCATACCGGGGACACACCTTCAATTATTGTCAAATTATATTTATGCTTCCGAATGAATTACCGATTCCATTCGACTTCAACCGTATGTCACACGGGTATACTAGCTCGTCCTCGCGCAGTCTTATTGACTAACTACAATTTACTCGTTATGCTCACATCGGGGCGGGAACTTCTTTTGCATCACCCTCGTACTTCCGGTTCAGGAGGTCCTTATTCTAGATTCTCAATGGAGAGCGACTCTTCACGTCATACAAGTATTCGCCGCGAGGGTGGATAGTCCTAACAATCGTTTTCAAAACCCGATAAGAACTTGCCCCGACGAACGTTTTTGGAAACCGATAAATCTTCCGCGACGCGAATTTTCTTGAGAAACTTGTCCTAGCTAACGTTTTCAATTCCTAGCAAACGTGTTCAATATGCCTTAGGGAAATATACCCCGTTTCGGATTGAGATCCTCGTTTCACTTCTAGATTTTGGAGTACCTTACAAAAAGCCTCGGGACCGCGTTTAGACACGAGTACCGCGTACCATCCACAACCCGACGGACCGAACAAACATGCGATTTAAACCTTGGAAACCATAATACAAGTTTGTATTACTAACTTCAAATTTACTTGAGAAAAGTATTTTCCTTTAACCGAATCCTCGTACTACAATGATTTTCATTCGAGTTTTAACGTCACTCCTTTTGAAACCACATGTGACCGGAAACGTCATTCTCCTTTGTCGAACCAAGCAAACGATGATCAATTCACCGGGGCCGAGGTTATTCATGAGCAACCGAGAAAATTTATTCATATTCAGGTAAAACCCTACGCGACTCGTAATCACCAAGAGCTACGCCGATGTTAGACGTAAACATTTCAAATTCCACGTGGGAAACCGCGTCACGTTAAGAGTCGCACCTTGGAAAGGTGCAATCCATTTCGGGAAAACGTAGGAAGCTAAATCCGTGATATTTTAATCCTTTTGAAATCTTGGGGCGTTTTAGACCCGTTGCTAGCCGTTTAGATTTTCCGACTCATTTTGGGTCTCCGTTTATCCTACATTCGATGTATCAACTCAAAGACGTGTTTTGCGAAACGAGAACTTGTTATCTCCTTTGATGGACTCACTATCGACGATAAACCTCACTTCCTAGGAGGACCGGAAACCATAAAATCAAGGAACCAAACCTTAAAACAACATACGACCCCGACCTTCAGGTTCGTTGAAATACCCAAGGACGTACTTCTCCCTCATTCGTAGAATTGGCAACACAAAATCTCGAGGAAGATTCAACAACTACTACTTCCAACTAAATTTCGGGACGAAATTTCTTTTGAGGTGTGGATAATGTAACATCCCGCGTTTTTCCGTTAAATTTATTTTTAACACCGTCTTTTTATTTTTAAATAATATCTTTCGTATTTAAATAAATAGTTTTCGTGAGTAACGTTCATTATATTCCCGCTATTTAATTTTGACATCACTCGTTTACTCGAGCGTTTTAAAAATATTCGTTTGGTTAATTCCCGCACCCGCTCTGAAACTTGAGGGACTAGTTCCGCCACTTGACCAAAGAGGTGGCTAGTAGTTGACTAGTCAACCACTCACCACCTCCACCCCTCATTCATCCATTTCTTCTTCTTTCTTTCTTTCTTTTTTTCTCTCAAGAACACAAACATAAATCATCATCTAAATTCGGATCGGGAAGCAAACTTCAAAACAAATTACATATTTGGAATCCTCTCTTCATCCTCTTCGATTTGGTACCAATTTCATCAAGTTTGGGTAACATTTCTAAAACTCTAGATTTCTATAAATTCGTGTTTTAGACTTGAAATTGTGTTAGTTAGTGTCTATGGCTCGTAGGGATGTCGTGTATGTAATTTGTATGCTCGTTCTTCGTGTTTTGAAAATATGACATGAACACCCAAATGGGTCTAGCTTAATCTTGAGTTTTGGTTGCTCAAATGATGTTATAAGATAAAGTGTATGTGTTAAAAGTGTTAGTTACTTCCTTAGCTTCGTTTTGATATGTTGGATGATGAAAAACTAGCTCAATAACATGAAATGTGTTTTTTGGTGAATCGATTATCGTTTTGGTAGGAACTTGATGCGGTTGAATGCTAGTTGAGACACTTGTTTGAATGTATGCTAGTTAACTAGTTAAATTGTATGCATTATTACCTTCAAAACGGCATATCATTTGTATGTTAAAAGTTCCCGAATCATAAAATACGTTTTACGAACTTGAAACTTTGAAAATGGACTTTTAAATGATCACTTGACGAGAAATCGGTTATGGAAAATGTTGTTTTTGTTTGATGATACATGTTTAGTTGTGTTCCTTGTCAAAAGAGCTTTCCAACGGTATAAGATACGCCTTCTAGTTGTTTACGGTTTGCGTTTTATGGTTGTTTGAAGTTTTGACCAAGACTTGAACATTTGAAACTGACCAGGCACCAGACCACGTTATTTGTCGCGCCGCGGAGCAATTTGTCGCGCCGTGGCCCAAAGGGTGATTTTAGAACATGTTTTTCAGGCTTTCTGACCTTCAACATAGGCATTTGTCGCGCCGCGGAGCAATTTGTCGCGCCGCGACAATTGCCTGTTTCATCCGAACTTCAGCAAACTTGTTTTGGCCATAACTTTTTGACCGTAACTCCGTTTTCGATGAATCAAATATCGTTGGAAACGTAATAAGATTTCCTTTCTAATGGTAAGGTTTTGAAATGTCAACTCAAACTTTATTACAATCGTTCTAACATGCTTTTATACTTGATTCTTGCATGAAACTTGACAACGTGATTCACATGCTATACTATTCGAGTCGTAACGAGCCATAGGACTAATTGAACACATTTCACCCGACCTTGTGTCGTAACCGGTTAATTGATATAACTTACTTGTTTAGGTCAAGGCTAAGCAACTTTCATGCATACGTTACTTTGTGAAGTACTTTTATACTCGTGCACTCGAGGTGAGATCATAGTCCCACCTTTTCAACAACTTTTTATACTTTAAATTGTGGGCTGAGAAACATACTTTGTTACATTTGATGCTACTTACTTTTATACTTTGAACACAAGTACAAGGAAAACAAACATTCCACAGCGAGTTAGAACAAAAATCCTCAATTCGATTATCATTAGTTACACTTGCAGGGTGTAAGCGAGAACTTATATTGTGTGGCCATACGGGTTTGACAAATCCTCACTACGGACGGTTCGCTACCGTCTACGGGTGAAATATATTTTTGAGAAACAGTGTATGTTCTAACACTATAGTGATGGGGTTCAATGGAAGGAAACGTTAAGTCTTGATAATTGGGTGCTCGCGAACAATACTTTTGGAATGCAAACGATTTTGATAATCAACTATGGGAATACTAAATCTTGTGGTTCAAAATATACGTTTACAAACACCTATGATTTCACCAACGTTTTTCGTTGACAGTTTTCTATATGTTTCTCAGGTTCATACATGGCTATTTGATACATGCTTCCGCATACACTCTGATTATTTGCTTGGAGTCAAGATACATACATGCATACGCTAGTGATAGCACCTTTGGATTCAAACATATTGTTTACATACTTACGCTATTTATAGCAACTGTGTTTTTCAACTTATTTTATGTCGCAAGTTATTTCATTTATACTTTATGACTTTTGTAAACTTAGACTTGTTGTCGAACGGTTTTGTAAACTAAACTTGCAAGTCTTGAACCTTTCAAATGAATGCGACATAATTTTGGTCAAACGAGTCTCATATAGGGACTACGACCACGTAATGGGACCTAAGTTAGCGGCGCCGTCAATGACGATTTTGTCGGGTCGCTACAAACCTAGTGTCGTATTTTTGAATACATTAACGAATTGAAGATCAAGTGGATAATTGTCTTTTATTTAAATTACCTGGATAAAGGACAGTAGTTGGTTTAAACTAATGGTCCTAAGTTCGGAAAAGTAAATAAAGTGGAAGGATATCCGGAGTATACAGATCAGGGAAATGTTGACCAAGATATTAGTTTTGGGTTAGGGAAAGGTAATTATGCTTATGTTTAAGGCTATGTTTGGAATGATGTAGATCTGGTTTGATGAGCCAATTACACAGACCTACTTATCTCTAAACTCTCAGAGTTCTCTTTGAGCAGTGAAAAGTATGTCACTTGGTTGTATAATTGAAAGGTAGCTATACCTTGGAGGTTATCCTCAGTAAAGTACTAGGCTTATTAGTGAGTTGAGCTCTAATCCTAACCCTCGTTATCCGTTTAGTTAACTGAATAACAACGTGCCGTGTTGATTGAACATTGATCACAAACGGAAGGAGTCCGTCGGTTTAAGTTGGCTAAAACTTAAATGAAAACTAACAACCATTTCATCATACTAATGAGATCATATCAATTCAAATATTATACATCATTACAGTTGATATACTGAAAGTAAAGCAGATAGAAACCTAATAGATACCTAGACAATAGATATGACATAGTTCTAGGGCAACAATCAAACAAGAACATGCAATAGGCTTGGGCCACACAGTAAAGGCACTAACTTGATCTTAACAACTCCTCATATGTCTCTTTGGAACAGTCAATAGGCATACTAGGTCATTCATGTCTCAATTCCTAAGTTCCGTGTCCTAAAAGCGCATTAAATGCCTCTCGAGAACTCCGGCCATACCGAGTTTATAGACTCTTCAGATACAGTATAACCAAGGGTCTTAATCCTATGAAGTAGCTAAGTTCATAAAGGTGGACACGTCCTGATCACAACCTAGGTTGGTCAATCCTTAAGATGCTAGCATACAAATGTATCAGACTTACTAGTTCAATATTATGACAGTAACCGTACTAAATTAACATAATTACTCTAACCCAAACTTCTATCATGGCAACATACAGATTAATTAAGCTATCATGGTAATATCGGAACGCATTATTAAACATAAAAGGTAAGAACACATGTTTAATACAAAAGACAAGCGTTACGGATAAAAACTTGAAAAGGCTGAAGAAATCTGCCCGAGATCGCAGGGACTCGTCGGGATATACTCCAGAAAATAAAAGCTAAGCTAACTACTACTAAAAACTAACTAAAAGCTTGAAACCATAAAATGAATTACAAATTGAGTGTGTGTTGAAATGGATGGAGAGAGCCCTTTAAATAGACTTGATTTTTGCCAGCAAACGGCTGGCAGCCCGTTTGGCAAGCTGTTTGCTGGTGAAGTTTGCTTGTTTTGCCCGTTTGCAATGCCCATTTGTTCAGGCCGTGTGGCAGGTCGTTTGACATACAGGCAAGTCGTTTGGCAGGCATTTTGGCTTGCCTGGTCAGCTGAAATCACTGGATCGTAACTTAATTTCTTGTCTTTCACCGTTTTCGCTCTAGAATCTTCGTTTTTGCTCCGTTTCACTTGATTCTTTTTTCATTGCCTTAATTACTTAATCTACAAAATCAACCGAAAAAGAGATAATTTTGCCGATAAAGTTTGAATCTTTATTGATTTAGGGCTTAATATCTGGGGTAAAAACGTGACTTTTTGGCCGATATCAAGGACGATGAAGAATGAATTCAAAAAAGAAACAACTAAAAATTGAATAATTAACTGATCAGTAATTTAAAAAATAATAAAACAAAAAAGAAAAATATAAAAAGGAAAAGACACAAATACCCTTACCTCTGTAAATTAGCTTGAACGGAAAATAAAACAAGGGAAGAAGGAAGAATGGTGGCGATGAGAGAAGGATGACAAGATCGACGACGCGGAGCTGCTTATCCCCTTATCGCTGGACATACATCTTAGCGCTGGATCGCAGCATATATATATATATATATATATATATATATATATATATATATATATATATATATATATATATATATATATATATATATATATATATATATATATATATATATATATATATATATATATATATATATATATATATTATGAATAAAGTTTTTGAGAAAAGGAGCAGAACCAAAAAGATTCAAGAAAAGAACTCCTGGCAGTAAAAAAGAATGATGCTCATTCTGAAATTCCTGATAAAAAGCTGAAAGGATTATCAAAATCGGTCCTTAAAGAACTCCTATCTATCAAAACCCTCTCACAAACCAAACCTTCAGATCACTATCTCTTCAAGAAATAAGCTGAGCCTATAACCAAAAATTCTCTCAAATAAGTGATGGAGATTTGAGTCTTGATTAAGCCGATGACGAAGAATGCAAACATGATTGGCTATGAGCAATTTCATTTCTTAGAACTATAGGACACCCAATACACTTTAGTGAATTGAGTGACCCGAGTTAGATAGCTTTAGTTATGTAACCACCCCTCATGCTTGCGAAAAAAGATTCGGGAATAACAAAAAGGATAAAACCAAGTTTTCGCTCCTACGTCTTGCGAAACAAGGATCGCTTTATCACTACGAATAGGAATCTTATGTGCTAAAAGCTCTAAAGTTTGCTTGAGGACAAGCAAAATCTAAGTGTGAGATATTTAATATCGGCTAAAAGTCAAGTTTTTACCTCGATATTAGAGCCCAAAGTCATAAATTTACAAGCTTTTTCGGCAAAATATTCACTTTGTCGGTTAATTTTTTAGAATTAATAATTACGAAGACGATGCAAAAAGAATCAGGAGAATCGGAGCTAAAACGAAGATTCTAGAGCGAAAACGGTGAAAGACAAGTTACGACCCAAGAAAACAAGTTACGATCCAGGAAACACAGCTGACCAGGGCAGGCCATACGGCTTGCCATCCGGCTTGCCATACAGCCTTCCATTATGTAAAATGGCCTGCATACGGCTTTGGTAAACAGGCACACAAAACGGCTTTCCAGTACATACGACCCGGCCATACGGCCTGCCAGCCGTATGCAGGAAAAAATCAAGCTTATTTAAGGAGCTTTTGTCATCCATTTTTGACACACCTCTTTTCACTTTAAGTACCTAGAGGCGAACGCCGAAGATTGTACTAGGAGCGGTCTAGAAGATGTCAGCACTTGTAATGGTCCAGATCTCGTCTGTAAAGGGTGAACGCTTTCCTTAATTTAATAAAGTTATCATTTTTACTTTAAGTTACTTTCATCTTGCATGCTAATCTACCCGTTGAATATCTTATCTGAAACTTATGCTATTGTTATTCAGAAACCTTGACGGTTTAGAAGTCTAATTTGCGGATCACCCTTTCCACTTATTCACGTGGCTATAACCTAGTACTAGGACTTGATCAACCCTAGGATACGAGGTAAGTAGTTAGGTGTGCTTAACGACACAATAGGGATATAGTACCTACGTACGGTTAATCATTTATCCGTCAAAGAAGAGCTGCCTATTTAGGTTGTGATTAGAGTAGGCAATATAGAGTACAGTGAACACTGGCTTACTCAGAAGCATGATTTGCGTCAGAAGCAACGTTCTTGATGTTGTAAGATGATCCGGGGTTGAGTAAGTGATCGCAAAGGAGAGACCTCTAATCCAATTAGCAGTACCTTAATGTTAAGGCATAGCTTAGTATTAAGTGGAGGAACGTTACTTTAGTTAAACCAACTAGGATTAAGAAAAGCTGAGACTTTCCTTTAGGGATATACCACTTTATTCATGTACCTAGGATTCTATCCATAAGGTCGTTTAAACCCTCTAAGGTTAACGTTGGGAGTAGGGATATCCGTCTTAGCCAGAATCTTAAAAGCCTAAACTCTTAGTGACAAATTGATTAAGTTCATAACCCAATTGATTAAGGTTTAGTGTTCATTCTAGGAAGTTAAACTCTTGTAATATTTCTCCATCAGTATTCTATTCTTCATACATATCCCCTTTTATCTTTATAGTTTGTATTACCTTAGTTAAGTTTAATCTATCACCACTTGTCACCAGGGTTAACTATTTAGACACTTTTATCCCACATTACTGAGCAAACATACAAAAATACGAACATATGTTATACTTGCCACTTACTCGTTAAAAGGAAGGAAAGTAGGTGAATTATAGCTACGAAACCAAGCTAAATATAAATATTAAAACCATTACTCCCCCTTAGTAACTAATTCTAACGTTTTGCGACCTAACAACACAGCGCAAATAAAACCGTCCGTTTTGGCCATATCACTATTCTTTCACATTCATCGTGTTCATGTAGATCTATGGTCCTACAGAATTGAAGAATAATGACGAAGGCAGTCAACGGAGCACTTTATCGAGTGGGTGGCGTTGCTGAATTATACACTTTGTGCGTTACCTCAGTTAATAATGATATGTTGGATAAGGTGGCTGCTAGTGTTCAAAATGATATGGATTCGCAACTGTTGACAGATGTAGTCAAGGCTGGGGATCCTAGATACCATAATTATAGGGCTGTAAACGAGCCGAGCCGAGCCCGAGCTTGGTAGTGTTCGAGCTCGGCTCGTTTAGTTTTCAGAAAGCTTGAGCTCGAGCTCGGCTCGGTTCGAGCTTTTAATTTTTAGCTCGAGCTCGGCTCGTGATTCATGTAAAAAGCTCGAGCTCGTTATAAGCTCGTTAATTATCTAAACTAAATTTAGCTCGGCTCGTTAAACAAAGCTCGAGTTCGTTAAGTGATTTGAAGAATGGACCTTGATGTTTGCTGAAAAAGATTAGTGGTTTGAAAAGAAGAAATAGTAGAAATAATTTGAAATGTTGAGATGAAACTTACTACCTTACGAAAATTTGAAGATGCATATTTGAAATGTTGTTGAAATTCAAAAATTGCATGAAGAATGAAAATGTAGATGAAGGAAATTACCACTACCAATCTCTTTGCTGGTAGGAGTATTAATTATTATTACTGATAAAAATTTCAAATGGTGAATAATATTGGAAATTGTATAGAAAACTGAAACGTCTATAGTCAGGAGGAGTGAGGTTTAATCTTTATTGGCTTTTCGTCATTGGGAATCAAAGTTAAGTTTTCTATACATGATTAATCATTACAGTTTTTATAATTAAACAGTTTTTATAATTAAAACTATATATATATATATATATATATATATATATATATATATATATATATATATATATATATATATATATATATATATATATATATATTACACAAAAGCTCGTTTAGGCTCGCGAACTTAAACGAGCTCGACTTATAAAGCTCGAGCTCGAGCTCGTTTATTAAACGAGCTTTACCTTAGGCTCGAACTCGGGCTCGAGCTCGTTTAGGCTCGACTCGAATCGAGTTTTTAACGAGCCGATCTCGAGTAGTTCGCGAGTAGCTCGGCTCATTTACAGCCCTACATAATTACTCTATTCAATAGAACAATTTGTAAAAAAGATGCATTAGAATTAAGAATATGATATCAAAAGAAACGGTTTGCAATATATTATACCTTCAAAAACTCAAGAAAACTGTAGAATTTCCAAGAGGATCTTTGACAAATGCACGCATTGCATCAAGTGAAAGCATAGGAACAAAAAATGGAAGAAGTAGAGGAAGTGGTATCCTGGGGATCAAAGGTGGAAGGAGGACTCTCTCTAAAGAATCATCATCATCATCATCATCATCATCATCATTCTTGTCAACATCATCTTCATCTGGAAGAACAATTGCTAAACAAAAAAAATAAAATAAAACTGCACATCAGAAAATAGCATATGAAGAAAATTGTGATACATAATTTTGGAACTTTTAGCACGCCTAGCTTTCACCGGAGTCTTTGCAGGAAGCTTTTCAACTTTTTTCTTTTTCTTTGGTGAAATACCAGAAGCAAGAGTAGTTAAAAAAATCAATCTCTGTAGTTTCCTCAATAACATCTTCTGTATTGCGTTCAGGAGTTTTTTCAACAACAATCCCAGAAGCAATACTGATCTTCTCAGTCTCGACTTTTGCGGCAGATTTTGGCCGCTCAGAAATTACAACCTTGTTTATATAACGAGCATTAAAAGTTTCAATAACCCTCATCTCTTTTTCTGAATAAAGCATATATATATATATATATATATATATATATATATATATATATATATATATTGTTTTAATTTAGAGGGAAACATTTTTTGGGGGGAAGTAATTTTTTTTATTTTTTGAATTTTTTTTCAAACATTTTACCTGAAATATGAATATTTAATAAAGACACTTTGTGATAAATGTTATTATTTTGGCGGAAACACACTCGAAGAAATAAATGATAAAATGCATCATATGTAATATTTTAATTAAAGTTTTTTTAAGGGGTTAGAATTCAGGATTTTGAAATTAGTGTTCAAAAATTAGGGTTTAAAAATTAAAGTTTAGAAATTAGGGTTTATGGTTTAGATAATAGAGTTTAGATTAAATTTTTAACACGAACGGTTTAGGGTTTTGAGTTTAGGGACTAAACTCAAAACACTAGACCCTAAACCCAAAACTCTAAAGCGATCTAAATTTTGAAAAAAAAAAAAAAAAAAACTTCACATAAGATGAAAAAAACTATAATTAAAACATTACTTATGATGTATGTTATCATTTATTTCTTCGAACATTTTTCCGCCAAAATAATAACATTCATCACAAAGTGTCTTTTTTAAATGTTTATATTTTCATGTGATCTTAATGTTTAAAAGAAATTTTTCAAAAAAAACAAAACAAAAAAACAAAAATAATAAATTTGCTTCCTCTTTCCACTCAAAAAAGTGCTTCCCTCTTGATGATGACCTTATATATATATATATATATATATATATATATATATATATATATATATATATATATATATATATATATATATATATATATATATATATATATATATATATATATATATATATATATATATATATATATATATATATATATATATATATAAGTTTCAAACTTATAAATTATAGTAAAATCCTACCATGGCCTTTATTTGACGAAGTTTTCAGTCACTAAGTTTCTCAACAAGCCTACGGGCATTTTTCCAAGACACTTGACTTTCCCAGCAATAGTAGCAGCACGAGACCACTTTCGAATAGACGCCCAATTTTTATCAATAATATTTTCATCAACGAAAAAGAAGAGTTTTTTTTCAATCATGCAAAGAGCAATCCTTATCTCCAACAAAGGCTTTCCTTTTATTAGAGTCAAAGGTATATCAACATTTGCTAACACAACGAGGGCGGAAAAGAGCATGCAATTTTTTTATTTTGTGGCTTCTATTCAAAGAGTTGAAATACATCGGAAAATAAAATTTTCTAAAGACCATGGGAATGAATTTAATAATACTCTAAAACATTTAGAGGAAAAGGAAAAATTTGGAATTCAAAGGTTACCAACAGTTATTGATGGGTGTAAATGGTAATTTTATCCGAAGGAGGGCTATTGGCTCTATCAGAAGAAGAAGGAACTATCGGATGATATTTATCAAGATTTTTAAAAGACGACCGAAGAAGATCTAACCTATCTTGCGTCATAGAAGTGTAGATTGTATCCGCATTCTTGTTATACTTTCAACAGTACTCGAAGTTCCGAGCATGGTAAAATTATAGACCAAGCAATAAAAGAGAAAAAAATGTAAAACGTTGATCTTAGAGTTGCAAGGGAGAAACCCTAAAAGCTTCACAGGTAAATCGACAGAGAAGATGACGATGAAAATTTTATAAAAGAGGAAAAGGTAAACAACTTGTGAAAAAGATTAACAAATAGGTATATGGGATATTTATAGGGCCGATCAAAAGTTGAAAAAAATAGTCTAATCAACCGCTAAAAGTTATTGTCGATAGTCAAATCAATTCAGAGAAAAACAACACTGACAAAACAACCTTCCTAATGCAAAAACACTATATTTCTATTAAGTTTATTATTTTATTGTTACAAGATAAAAACATCAAATGGGGGACTTAATGGTGCGTCATATGATTTACACGCATAAAAACTCATTGTAAGGCAGTAAAAATCATTTAAAATGCATAGAAATAGCATGAGAGGCATCTTTTATGATAAAACCGATTAACGCTTTACGTACAGGATACATTATTAAAGCTTGACGTAGGCCACCCAGTGCATTGCATAAGCCTTGAAGGCAGTTTTCTATGCTTAGCCCCAAAATAAACACGGTAGCAACGCATATGTCACGTGAGCCTAAAGCATCAAGTTGGTTATACATTATTCACATGAGTCAACTGATGACAATGTGACACGTGTCTCTGAACATTTTGGAGAACTCATACTTATAAATTGACCCACTGGGTCATCACTTCAGATCATTCAGTAACTTATGAAAGATAATACACTTTCTCTCTCAATCTAGAATCTTAATGTTTAGCCACATAGCGCTAGACGAGCCATATCATAGTTTGGTTCCGGAAGATTGATAAAGTTACCCCACGGCATCCTGGCTGTGATCCGGGTCTACAGGGATTATTTCTCAAGAGTAAACATCAATCGACAATCAGGCCCTCCACGACTTAGAAATCTAAGACCTGCACTGATGTGACGACCCGAAAATTTCTGACCAAATTTAAACTTAATCTTTATATGATTCCGACACGATAAGCAAAGTCTGTAATGTTGAGTCTCGAAAAATTTGGAACTATGTTATGTATTCAGTTCACCTTTGACTATTGACCGACGATTCACGAACATCTATCTGTAAATAGATATATATATATATATATATATATATATATATATATATATATATATATATATATATATATATATATATATATATATATAAATATATATATACAATAAGTTGGAATATTAAAATTTATTTATAAATAACTTGCAATGTGTATTTAAAAACTGATTTATGTATATTAAATAAAGATATATACATATATATAATTTCAAGTTATTTAGTAAACGATAGTAACATTCGATTATTGATTCGATTGATATTTAGATAAGTTAACTAAAACATTTAAGATGAACAAGTAAAACACTAATTTGCTACAGTATTTTTGAATTGCTACAGTACCCGAAAAGTTACAGTGTTTTCGAAAACTACTATTTGCTACAGTAAAAATCATTTTGCTACAGTAAAACACTATTTCAAAATGAAAATGTATGTATATTTTATAAATGGTATAAAATATAATTTTAACTTAGATATAAAACATTTTGATTTAAAATAATATTATTATATATTAAGACGTTAATTTATAAACGCAAATGACCAAAACACTCAAATGATTAAGTTATACTTCGGGTAATATAGTTTATCATTGATTAAGTCTAATTATTGATAAATGTACACGTCGCGAAACGTAAAGTACAGGTTTTCTAAGTGTACGAAAGGACGTTCGAAAAACCGGAATCGGGACATAAGTCGAACGTAAACGTACAAGACATCGGAACCAAAATTATAAGTTAATTAGGTACGAGAATATAATATAATATATAATTAATTAATATAAATTATATATATTATATATATATTATAAAAATATGTCGACAAACAAGAAAACAAAACGAAGTGGGTGCGTACCAGCTGGCCATGCGATCGCATGGAAAATGGGCATGGAACCCATGCGATCGCATGGGGTTCAGTTTCAGGCCACATCTATAAAGCTCGCAGTTTTTGCTCCGAATTCATTCACTTCGCTTTTCATTTCTTCTTCTGCTCTATAATATATATATATATATATATATATATATATATATATATATATATATATATATATATATATATTATTAAGATTAATAATATTATTAATCTTATTATTATTATCAGTAGTATTAATATTATTTTAATTAGTATTATACATAAAATACTACGACGAGGTCATGTTCAAACGATTTCAAAAATAGTTTTCGAGTGAGTTAAAGCTAAGGAAATTATGGGTTATAACTAAGGAGGTGATGGGTATGGTTCGGGGGTATTGCTCGTGGGATCAAACTAATGTTTATCATCTCCGTTGAGTCTACGTACTTCCCTACAATATTGATACGTGAGCATTCATATCTTATCTTTTATAGTCTAGTGCTCGAGTATATATGTTTATGCATGCTTGTATGCTTTAATTTTGTCGTTAGATAGTTTATGATGAATCACGAATTTGATACATATGCTACTGATATAAAGTATATGATATGCATGTTTTGGAAAGCTGGCGAAAAATTATTAACTTTTCATTTAGAAATCGCGCGATTTCGATGAACGGATTAAAAGATATGGTCAACTGAATTATGGTTAATGTTAATTGAAATTGTGTTTGAAACTGTAAATTAATATTTAAAAAACTTGTCTATGAGATTGATAAATTGGATTTTCAAATATTACTAATCGAGTAAATGAATTTCTATATAAGGCACGTCTCGTCTGGTTGAGCAATTGTCAAAGTTGACTGTCTTATCATGTCTTAAAGCTTTATAAACACTATAATCTGATTTTACAAGTATTGGAAAATTATGTGAAATAATAAAATATTTTTGATTTCCATGATAATTCAAATATAATATAGCTCCTGAAATAAATAATATTTTGAGTTTGATAAACTATAAATTCGTTCAATTATCAAGACTTATACTATGATAATAAACATGTATAGATTTAAAGATCATATTGGGTCAGGTTGACTTTTGAGATGACTTTTGTTAACTTTTGCATGTCGGTCTCGAGCATTAGGATTGTGATACACTATGACCCGTCCTAGCCTGTTAGACATTTATTGACCAACATATGTTCTATATGTTGAAATCTATGATTTCTTTGCATTCCGAGTTTCGGTCACATTTTGATGAATGACCTTATGTGCTGCTAAGGTGAGTTTATAGATCTTTTTTAATTGCTTTTGCAATCTATATTTTTGGGCTGAGAATACATGCACTTTATTTTAAACGCAATGGATACAAGTACATACTAAATTCTACACTGAGTTTGAACCGAAAATCCCTTAGCATTGGTAACTAGTAACTGCCAGTTATAAGAACTGGTGGGAGTGAATAGTTGTATATGGATCCATAGGGCTTGACATCCCCGTCTGTTCCAGGTATAGAAACCCTAGCCTGAACTATAAAACAGACGTATGCTATTTGAGTTTAGTACACGTTGGATTGCGTGTATTGTACATGTTGGTTGCATGTATGTTAAAACATGGGTACTTATTATAACGTTAAAGTTTAGTTACCAGGGTGCTCAATTTTGTAGAATATTTTGATAAACGTTTCAGATGAAACAACTGAAATCTTGTGATCCACCTTTATATACAGATTATGTTCAACATTAAAACTATGAACTCACCAACCTTTGTGTTGACACTTTTAAGCATGTTTATTCTCAAGTTCCTAGAAGTCTTCCGCGGTTTACTTATACATTATACAAGCTATGTGCATGGAGTCATACATGCTTTATTCGAGAAAACTTTGCATTCACAAAATCATCGCCATGTATCTTATTTGACTGTATTGTCAACGGATGTATTGTTAAAAACTATTATATACGGTGATTGTCTATACGTAGAAATAATCAGACGTCGAAAACCTTGGATTTATATATTCATATATGGTGTGTCTTTTCAAAAGAATGAAATGTTTACAAAACGTATCATATAGAGGTCAAAACCTCACTATGAAATCAATGAATTTTGTATTCGTCCAAGTGGATTTGGACGGGTCATCACAGTTGGCATCAGAGCTTGAGGTCATAGGGAGCCAGAATTTGCATTAGTGTGTTTAACTGATAATTGTTAGGATGCATTAGTGAGTCTGGACTATGACCGTATTTGTTTTTACCGAGTTTTGCTTATCATTTCTTATCAGAAATTACTTGCTTATCATTCTTAAGTCTTGACACGTTTTCCTATATTTATTTGCATAGATAGTGTACAGACTAATTCATATCTTAGAATATCTGCTACTGTAAACTTTTCCTGACATCTTCCGAAAATTTCTCCGTAATTTATGGAATTTTGGTATTATATATACATATGTAAATTATGTATCGGAGAATACCAAACTAAATTATATAATCTATTACGTATCAAAATCCATTTCCCTGATCGTACGAGATGGATCCCTCGACTAGTTCAAGTTCATCGGATTCCGACAGCTATTCCGATATGGATATCCACCTGAGCTCCGAAAGCAGTGTAACCGGAATGGATCAACCCATTAGCCATCATCTATTCTGGATGGATTTTGGATGGGTTCGTAGCCGACTCATTCAATGGAGACAAGAAGAAGGCGATCATTTCCACCCACCAAATTGCCCTATTGGCGAAGAACCTGAAGCACTTACCGGCGAGCCAGTCCGAAACACCATTTTCTCTCTCATTTCCAGAATATCTCGCCACGATTATATATTATCTAAACTTCTAGATCTTATTCATCCGCTCGTTCCAACCGCCAATCATCCCGGTGTAATAGAAGAAGTCAACGATCTTCGCGCTCGAGTATTGGCTTTGGAGAATATGATGCAGAACTTACAAGCATCACAAGCCCCACAACCACCAACTACACCACCAGTATCAACACCAACAGTATCATTACCACCACCAACAACAACATCCGCATCCCACACCTCAACATCACAATCTGTAGCTCGAACATCAACGTCATACGCATCATAGATACCAAGGAATACCAACAACAACAAACGATGAAGTATTGATTCATAACTTCATCGAAAAATATTCTGCAGAGAATATGTAGTTTCTAAAAATTTAGAGATTACTTATTCTAGTTTTAATTGTAAACCAGATGAGTGAGCGAATAGAAATGATGAAATAAAACCCTGATCGGAATGGTGCACGATTTACAAGCTATATCTATTTTACCAGCAGCATTGTCAGCATCAGCAGCATCTACAACATCACAAGCTCCACCAGATCCATAATCACCGCAAACATCATCACTAAACAACAACGCGTATATTGTATCAACGAGTTATGAAGTATTAACTCATTCTTTCTGAAGAAATTATACGTATATTATATATATATATATATGAATTTTGAGATCAAAATAAATCTTTTCGTACTAAGCTATTACATATGAATCTTAATTACTCGGTTAGTTCATGTTATTAATATGCTATGATGTACATCCTTCTTTAATGACTTAACAATCGTTAACTATAATCTCTACTTCGACTTAATAGATTCCACTTCATAATAAATCAAGTGTATTATTCAAATACATGTTTGATTTTGCACTTTCATTTTCGATATACTTGAAACTTTCCAGAAAACATCATTCGTACCTTGCGAAGTTAGCAAGAGTTCCTTAAGCACCAACATGATTCACTGAGGAAATATCAATAAAACTGAATAACAAAGTATTGATTACATTAGTGAAATACTCCGCGAAGATTATTAAATCTTTAATGTTTTAGAGATTATTCATTTCTAATCCAGTCGAAAATTAAATGAGCTTAATATGATATTAACTCATTAAATCTATATTACATCTGAAGAAAATATACATGCATATATTTTCATAAAGACTGTAATAAAATTTTCTGGTACAAAATATTACTTGTAAAACTTTTAACGGGTAGGTAATACCCGAAAGATATATAAATTCACAATTAATATGTTACATTCTTCAATTCTGATTCAGCAAATCATCAACTATACTCACTACTTTCACAACGATATACAATCTTTCTTAGAAATCGAAACAACCATTCGCATCCAAATTTGATTACATATTCTGATTTTGAAAAATCAGAATCCAAGCCAAGATTTAACAGAAAACATCACTCTTAGATTCTTACATCTTTCAAATGCCATACTTTGAATTCAAAACTGTACTAGAATATCATATATATACATATAACATTCATCTCTTAGAATTATGAGCTTTCATTCTGAAATTCTGAAAAGCAACCAGTCTACGAATCAATACTCTGAATGTTGAAAAAGTTGAAGGAAGCAGCAAAAACTGTAAACGACCTTAACAGTCGAAAGTTTGATGAAAAAGAATAGTAGCTGAAGAAGCTCAGAAGATGAGAAAATTTGGTACTGAAAAACGAATAGAGCAAACCATGAAGGAAGCTGTAGATAAATCACAAGGACTAAACCTACCTTCAAAGAATTCAAATGATTCAGTATCTGCTGAAGTCATTAACGAATACCTTTTTCCTGACCCTAAACCTTTACGGACAAATCTTCTTCATCATCCATCGATATTAGAAATTCTAATATATCATCGTATCTTTCATTATAAATATCCTCGATATTTCTGAAGATATTTTCATAACTATTCTTATCTAAAATCATTTATCTCTTCGCGCTATCTGCGTTACGTCATAAGGAGAACTGTTTTAGTTTCTAAATCTATGAAAAATTCGAAATTGAAAATATGAATGTTTTTGAAGTAGTGTTGAGAATTGAAGCATGAGTTAGTATAATATAATGACACTTGTTCAATGATATTATATTTCAGTAAGTCATGCTGAGTTTCTAATGGAACGTGATAAAGGTTCACAGATCATATCCTCATCATGAACCATGTTACATAACTCTTTCATTCTATTTAACCTCTAAACTATCAAGAAAAATATTTTTCTTGATGATTCGATCTTTTTCGAATATTCTGGTAATTTGACAAATCAAATCGTGCTATTACCTTTCCTTTCTGCTTGTATATTATGATCATTCGAAACTCCATACCTACGAATTCTAGACCATTATTCGCTTGACTTGAAGTCGGGAAGAAGAAACAAAAGCATGAAACTCCGAAATAGAAGGAAAATAATAAAGCCCAATAACAACACAGAAATTATAAACCGTGTATATCTATGCGAATAGAAAGATAAAGACACGGAAGAATTAGAAATACTATAACCCCAAGGTAATAGTAGAAGTGAATAAATTCCTCTGACGGTAAATGGAAAAGAAGAATGACAGATGTGATAGTTAGGAAAATATCAAGTATCAGAACTGAATTTAGCATTTTTCACAATCTTTGGAAGTATGAATTGAAGAAGAAAGTAAAGAAGTGGTAAAAATAATGGAACAAAAGAGGTCAATTTATAGCGAAATATCAGACATAGCAATTGAGGCAGATTACCGCATTTAATCAAATAGGATCCTAATTTCCTTAATTAACGAAGAATCAAATCTTATAAAGATTACGAAGATTTCTTCTAAATCCCTTGAATTCCAGAAATCAACCGTGACTACGTCACCGGTTAAGACAAACCTTCATTTACTCATTTCACTCTTTTGTGATAACTTCACTCGTACACTTCGCATAAACAAATTGTTTTATCCATATTACTCGATGATGATAAAACTCTAATTTCCAACTCATATGAGTCATGAAAACATATTTATTATCAGCCATGACGATCCCAATCAAATTTCGGGACCAAATTTCTTTAACGGGTAGGTACTGTGACGGCCCGAAAATTTTCGACCAAATTTAAACTTAATCTTTATATGATTCTGACACGATAAGTAAAGTCTGTAATGTGGAGTCTCGAAAAATTTGGAACTATGTTATGTATTCAGTTAACCTTTGGCTATTGACCGACGATTCACGAACATCTATTTGTAAATAGATATATATATATAAATAAATATATACAATAAGTTGGAATATTAAAATTTATTTATAAATAACTTGTAATGTGTATTTAAAAACTGATTTATGTATATTAAATAAAGATATATACATATATATAATTTCAAGTTATTTAGTAAACGATAGTAACATTCGATAATTGATTCGATTGATATTTAGATAAGTTAACTAAAACGTTTAAGATGAACAAGTAAAACACTAATTTGCTACAGTATTTTCGAATTGCTACAGTACCCGAAAAGCTACAGTATTTTCGAAAACCACTATTTGCTACAGTAAAAATCATTTTGCTACAGTAAAACACTATTTCAAAATGAAAATGTATGTATATTTTATAAATGTTATAAAATATAATTTTAACTTAGATATAAAATATTTTGATTTAAAATAATATTATTATATATTAAGACGTTAATTTATAAACGCAAATGACCAAAACACTCAAATGATTAAGTTAAACTTCGGGTAATATAGTTTATCATTGATTAAGTCTAATTATTGATAAATGTACACGTCGCGAAACGTAAAGTACAGGTTTTCTAAGTGTACGAAAGGACGTTCGAAAAACTGGAATCGGGACATAAGTCGAACGTAAATGTACAAGACATCGGAACCAAAATTATAAGTTAATTAGGCACGAGAATATAATATAATATATAATTAATTAATATTAATTATATATATTATATATATATTATAAAAATATGTCGACAAACAAGAAAACAAAACGAAGTGGGTGCGTACCAGCTGGCTATGCGATCGCATGGAAAATGGGCATGGAACCCATGCGATCACATGGGGTTCAGTTCCTTGCCACATCTATAAAGCTCGCAGTTTTTGCTCCGAATTCATTCACTTCTCTTCTCATTTCTTCTTCTGCTCTATAATATATATATATATATATATATATATATATATATATATATATATGTGTGTGTGTGTGTGTGTGTGTGTATATATATATATATATATATTATATATTATTATTATTATTATTATTATTATTATTATTATTATTATTATTATTATTAAGATTAATAATATTATTAATCTTATTATTATTATGAGTAGTATTAATATTATTTTAATTAGTATTATACATAAAATACTACGACGAGGTCATGTTCAAACGATTTCAAAAATGGTTTTCGAGTGAGTTAAAGCTAAGAAAATTATGGGTTATAACTAAGGAGGTGATGGGTATGGTTTGGGGGTATTGCTCGTGGGATCAAACTAATGTTTATCATATCCGTTGCGTCTACGTACTTCCCTACAATATTGAATCACAATGTTGATACGTGAGCATTCATATCTTATCTTTTATATATTAATAGTGTATCCATGTCTAGTGCTCGAGTATATATGTTTATGCATGCTTGTATGCTTTAATTTTGTCGTTAGATAGTTTATGATGAATCACGAATTTGATACATATGCTACTGATATAAAGTATATGATATGCATGTTTTTGAAAGCTGATGAAAAATTATTAACTTTTCATTTAGAAATCGCGTGATTTCTATGAACGGATTAAAAGATATGGTCAATTGAATTATGGTTAACGTTAATTGAAATTGTGTTTGAAACTGTAAATTAATAACAACTTGTCTATGAGATTTATAAATTGGATTTTCATATATTACTAATCGAGTAAATGAATTTCTATATAAGGCACGTCTCGTCTTGTTGAGCAATTGTCAAAGTTGACTGTCTTATCATGTTTTAAAGCTTTATAAACACTATAATCTGATTTTACAAGTATTGGAAAACTATGTGAAATAATAAAATATATTCGATTGCCATGATAATTCAAATATAATATAGCTCCTGAAATAAATAATATTTTGAGTTTGATAAACTATAAATTCGTTCAATTATCAAGACTTATACTATGATAATAAACATGTATAGATTTAAAGATCATATTGGGTCAGGTTGACTTTTGAGATGACTTTTGTTAACTTTTGCATGTCGGTCTCGAGCATTAGGATTGTGATACACTATGACCCGACCTAGCCTGTTAGACATTTATTTACCAACATTTGTTCTCTAGGTTGAAGTCTATGATTTCTTTGCATTCCGAGTTTCGGTCACATTTCGATGAATGACCTTATGTGCTGCTAAGGTGAGCTTATAGATCTTTTTTTAATTGCTTTTGCAATCTATATTTTTAGGCTGAGAATACATGCACTTTATTTTAAACGCAATGGATACAAGTACATACTAAATTCTACACTGAGTTTGAACCGAAAATCCCTTAGCCTTGGCAACTAGTAACTGCCAGTTATAAGAACTGGTGGGCGTGAATAGTTGTATATGGATCCATAGGGCTTGACATCCCCGTCTGTTCCAGGTATAGAAACCCTAGCCTGAACTATAAAACAGACGTATGCTATTTGAGTTTAGTACACGTTGGATTGCGTGTATTGTACATGTTGGTTGCATGTATGTTAAAACAGGGGTACTTATTATAACGTTAAAGTTTACTTACCAGCGTGCTCAATTTCGTAGAATATTTTGATAAACGTTTCAGATGAAACAACTGAAATCTTGTGATCCACCTTTATATACAGATTATGCGCAACATTAAAACTATGAACTCACCAACCTTTGTGTTGACACTTTTAAGCATGTTTATTCTCAGGTTCCTAGAAGTCTTCCGCTGTTTGCTTATACGTTATATAAGCTATGTGCATGGAGTCATACATGCTTTATTCGAGAAAACTTTGCATTCACAAAATCATCGCCATGTATCTTATTTGACTGTATTGTCAACGGATGTATTGTTAAAAACTATTGTATACGGTGATTGTCTATACGTAGAAATCATCAGACGTCGAAAACCTTGGATTTATGTATTCAAATATGGTGTGTCTTTTCAAAAGAATGCAATGTTTACAAAACGTATCACATAGAGGTTAAAACCTCACTATGAAATCAATGAATGATGTATTCGTCCAAGTGAATTTGGACGGGTCATCACAACTGATATTTGTGACGGCTAGCCGAAAATAAGTATTATCAGTATTATGGTAATTGGTGATTACACATCAAACAAAAAAAAAAACACTTGGTAGATAGAAAGAAAAGCAGTTGGAAAAGTAAAAGAATAGATAGTATTATGGTGAATGCATGGGGTTAAATTTAAAAACGGATAAAAGAAGTCAAGAGGTGATGGAGGTGTGTTTAACCAAAATTAGCCAAAGGAGGTGGTCACGTTCATAAGGTCAGTGTGCTTTATTGAGGTTCAATCAAACCCCCTATGGGTGTCATTTTGGTGTAACTATAAATTCAAATTTAACTTTCAACCACAATAAAGTAACAAAAAATAATGGGTTCGGTTCAAAAGGTAGCGAATTACAGTAGGATGTAGTCACATTTTAAAAGTAAATGTGATCCTGTTATGGTGCAATGTATGTATGTTTATTTATTTATTTATTTTTCTAAAATCAAACATATATTTATATTTATTAATCAACTTAATAATTACAAAGTAGCCTCAAGATAAGGTACTCTAAAAGGAAAGAACAAAACAAAAAAATTACGAGACAAGCTAACGAAAAAATTTAACGAACAACAAAGCTAAGGTTCCTAGCCGGGATCATCTATCATATTCGGGGCACTTAACGAACGTAACCAGTCGATATCTATTCGTTTCGAACGATTTACGATCCATTCAAAGCTTCGGATTTGTATTTCTTGAAGAGTTGTCGGACCCGTCCATCCTTTTCTACGGAATACAATGTTATTTCTGTTTTGCCAAATCAAACATGCTCCCACCCAAACACTTGCTTGCCATAGTTTGTTGAGAGTCATCGAATTCCCATTACTACAATGTTAACTGGTAACCGACTCCTTTGTGCCCGTCAAACGAAAACTTCAGCTTTTTTGTGGTAGCATCTTATTTCGAAGAGTTGGATCTTGGTTTGTAACGATTGATGCAGCCCTTTTATCTAAGATCATATCAAACAACCCACATGTTATATATTTACCACTTCCATGTAGCTCCCATTTCCATGTTTCTGGATCTTGGTTACCAAAACCGAATTCAGAAATTTCCCTTTGTAAGAGTAGTAGATCAGCACCTGCTCTGCCCCTCGGATCCCTTGACCAATCCCTGTTTATCAGCTTGTTTCCTTCTTCTCTATTGATCCTCTCTTTGACACTTGCATTCACATCTTTCTCAAGCCAATGTTGAGATATGGAATCTTTAAACAAACAGAAAGAAATCAAATTAGCTTGGAGATTAAGTTAGCTTGGAAGCCAAGTTTTACTTAGGGAGCAAGTATTTTATTTTTGGATTGCCTTTGGCTTGAAGGACAAGTTAGCTTGTTCAACAAATAGCTAGCTTTAATGTTTTACTATAAATAGACCTCTAGTCTCATTGTAATTGTGTGCACAAAAATAATAGGAAAAATTCTCTGGTTTGCGCCCGTGGATTAAACTCTTCTCCGCGTTTTGGAGTTGGGATATAACCACGTTAAATCCATGTGTCGTTTATATATCGTTTATTGCTTTAGCTAATTCGTTTGTCGTTCGTGGGTGTATGATTAGATTAAATCGTACGTCTTATTTGGGTCCAATAATCCTTACAGAAAAGCCTTCCAAAACGTTCGCATAATGGTTGATTACTAGCCAAGAATCTTTCCAAAAAAGTGTTTCTTCACCATTATATATATATATATATATATATATATATATATATATATATATATATATATATATATATATATATATATATATATATATATATATATATATATATTAACGGCAAAACAGTATATAATATATATATAAGAAAACGAAACGTTTACAAGGAGTTCCAAATTACATATGAACACCTACAATCATCTACATAGGTAAAACCGAAAAAACGAGAGAAAAAAAAAAAAGAGAAACCGAGATGCATAGACTCCACAAATGGCAGGAAAACACCGTAGTCCGTTCATTATCATTAAGGGCAGGATTGGACTTGAAAAGAATTAACTTAACTTAACAAGCTGGAGTGGGAACGGGGTACAGTGTTGGCAATTCAACGAATTTAGAAAACGGGGTACAGTTTCTTCACCATTATTAACAATTTTAGAAAACGAATTTGCAAACGGAATGTCCATATTTTCGAGGTCCTCTAATATGTTTATAATGCAGTGTACTTGTGATATAGGTAATTTAAATCGTTAACTAAGATTGGTTAAGATTGCTTGGACAAACTATATACTAGTATATACTGTTAGGTTTAATGAAGATAAAAAAAGGGTTTTTAAGTAAATTTACACACCTTATACGAACTTTGTTACCTACTAAAAGTATATTTTACTAAAAGTATATTTGTGTATGTGTTTTCTTTTTACTTTAGTGTAGTCATAAGTATAATTAAGCTTTATTTTATATGCTACATATATAATAGATTGTTTAGTCTCTAAAATACTTACTATTTATTCATAACTCGATAAAAAATAAAGACAGAAAATAGAATGGATTACTTTAACGGGGATATGTGAGCCATGATTTATGATAACTAGTGAAATGACCCGTGAATTCACAGGTTTGTTTAAACGAAACATTTTAATAACATGTTTTAGGTATTAAGTGAATGTAAATGCTAAAGTCATTTATTTTAATGACCCGTTTGACTAAGAAACTTGTCGTTGTTTTTACAAATATAGAGACATGTATTTTCGCATACTTATGTAACGTAATTAATTTCGTAAAAAGAATCCATATTTGAAAATTAATAATATAATAATTATAATTATATTTATTATATTAAATTAAATAATAAAAATAAAGTTCGCAAAGTTGATTATTTATATTTTTAATAATAATAATAATTATTAGTAATAATAAATGCATTTTAAATTTTTTTATAAATTTAAAAATAATAATTTAGTAGAGATTAGTATTTCCTTTTATAAAAGATTTTGTATTATTTTTTTAATTAAATTAATATATATTTATGAGATCATCATTATAAAAATTAAAGAGTAATTAGCTTAATGATAACATCATTATTTTAGAACTTTATATGACTATACATATTATATATGTCTGCAAAATATATGGGCTTTTTTCCCCTTTTCTTATGGACTTGCTCTTTCTTTCAGCACTAATGAATTTAAGTCCAACTCATCTCTTTTATTGACGGTAAACTAAATTTTGCAAACATCTTAATAATATTGATCTAAAATGATTCTTTAAATGTTCTCCTTACTATATGTATTTTTTTATTTCATTTGAATTAAATAATAATAATTTAGTTTTAAACTGATTAAAACAAAAACCGAACGCAATGCAAATCGAGAAAGAAAAAAAAACATAATTTAAATTTTGATTTGATTTTTAAATTTATAATTATATTATTTATTTAGTTTTTATTTTTATTTTTCAAACTTTTAAGTTAACATCGAATTAAAAACCGAATTCTACAGATAATATAGTAAATTGCTGATATATATAAACGAAAAACAAATATTAAAATCAAAGGTCAAATTGTAAATCGATTTTCTATTATCATTTTGGTTACCTTATAACCTCAAATGGTAGCCTAGTGGTTGGAACTTGAGAGTCTCGAATAGAGATCTAAGTTCAATCCTCATAAACTACAATTTAGGATCTTCTTTTTAAAAATATTGGGGTTACATTATGATTTCTTGGGTTACTTGGTTTTAACTGAACCAAATTCAAATTAGATATTCGATTATATTTTAGTTTTAAATTAGCAATCAATTTCAATTTCTGATTTTTCCTTCCAAATTTTCAAAACACAACAAACGGATTAAGGAATCTAAAAACTGAAGCAATAAACACCTATACGTTAGTGGAGATGTATGTCGAAATTTTCCTTTTTTAGAATTCCACATATCACGGGCAACTTATCACAGGCACCCTATTGCATACGACTTGATGGGGGTCGTCCTTACTCATAGCAGAATTAAAGTTAATTTTGGGGATAACAGTGTATGAACTTGTGATCGTTAGGAAAAAAGCCTAATGCTCTTGATGCATTTTGGGCCTCAGCTTCTGCATCATGATCTACCTAATACGAGCATTGTGATTGGTTACTAAATAGAATTATAGGCAGATCGGAAAGTTCTTGGGCCTTTGAGAGACACTCATGTAATCCTACTCTTATGAATGGATAGGAGTGAAAGAATCATTATAAAACCACGAATTCCATCATTTCCATGCTCAAGTGCCTGTTCATTCCATCTTCTTCATTCCAAAGGTGGGCATATCCATTTAGTCAATAGTTTTAACCAAGCTTTTTTTTAGAGCTTTATAAACCTTAAAGAGGGAATACAGAATAAGTGAGACATTCGTTTCTTAGATTTTGCTAACGATAGCCATAAGAACTATCGTTAAAACGCATAAAATATTTGTACAATTAGATAATCACCATGATGAAGTTAATAATTAACTGGCATTTATAAGTGTTTTAACCGTATTAACGACAGTCCCTCAGGTCTTCGTTAGAAAATTGGAGTATATGTTTACCATACATTATAATTATACACTTGTACATTTCAAATAACATTTGTAACTACCACGAGTTTACCGTTTGTCGCACTCGGTTCTTGTGTTGAGTTCATTAGATCGTCGTTATTTCTGTTGTGTACAATGGAAACGCTCTCATAGCGAATATCAGTGAGAATAACATGTTGAACATTTAAACCCAAGTCATCATGTATCATATGAAATAAATATTAAGTGTGTGCTTGGTTAATGGTATTGAACTATATGAAATGGATATGATAATGAAAATTTTTTTTTGGTAGTTTATAATGCAATCAATGATTACTTAAAAGTGGGTAGTGGGACATTACTCATCAAATTGGGGGTTATGAAGATCGTTGAGTCATCCTTGTGATTAAGGATTTAATCATGATAAAACATAGTTATTAATATTAATATGTTATGTGCGGTCAACATAGGTTCATTAAATTTTTATATATGTAAATCAACAATTTATACTGAGTTATAGTGTTTTAGAGTGCTGCTTAGGATATTATCACAAAATAACTTATAAATTGAGTTCTTTGTGAAGCCAGCAGAAGAATACTGCTGAACTAGTAGTAGACATACAGAAGAACAAGCGGAAGATCCCAGCATAAAACGCTGCGGCGAATTATGTCTATCCCTCAAAGGCATAGTTTGTGTAACATCCCAAGTTTTTCCGTTAAATTTATTTTTAACACTCTTTTTTTTTATATCTTTCGTTATTTAAATTCATAGTTCCCGTTGACTAACGTTCATAATATTCCCTTTATTTAATTATAACATCACTCCTTTACTCGAGCGTTTTTAAAATATTCATTTGGTTAATTCCCGCACCCACTTTGAAACTTGAGGGACCAAAGTTGCCAAGTGGGTAAAGTGGTGACTAGGTCAACTAGTCAACCACTTCACCACCACCACTCATTCAATCCCACTTCTCTTTCTCTCTTTTTCTCTCTACTTCCATTTTTGGAACTCAAACACCCAATCCACTAATTCATCATCTATTTCAATCCAAGCAATCAAACATCAAAACAAATTACATTTTCGTGATCCTCTCTTCATCCTCTACATTTTGGTACCAATTTCATCTCGTTTGGGTAACGTTTCTAAAACACTAGATTTCTCTAAATTTATTTTATATACTTGAAATGGTGTTAATTAGTGTCTATGGCTCAAATATAACATGAATATATGTTTTGTTTGCTCGATTTGTTGTTTTTGGAGTAACTAGCATGAACTTGAAATGGGTGTGCTTAATCTTTGATTTTGGATGAATTAATGTTGTTAAATTGTTAAAGTTCATATTTTAATTGTGTCACTAGTATCACTAGTTTCGTTTTGATGCGTAGGTTGATTAAGAAAACTTCAAACACATGATTATTGATTTTTGTGAATTTTGGTTAGGGTTTGATAGACTTAAAATGAACTTTCGATGTTTTGAATGCCGTGAAATGTTATTAGTAAGTGTTTAGTTGTAATGTATGTTTCATTACCTTCAAAACGGCATATCATATGTGTGAATTGGATTCCCGAATCTTAAAATGCATTTTGTGAACTTGAAACTTTGAAAATAAACCTTTAATAATCACTTGACGAGATTTCGGTTATTGTAATTGATGTTTTTGCTTGATGAAAAGTGGTTAGTTGTATTCCTTGTCAAAAGAGCTTTCCAACGATATAAGATACGTATTTTAAGTGTTTACGGTTTGTGATTTGTGCTAAATTTAAGTTTGGTTGAGACTTGAACTTTTGGAACAGGCCAGGCATCAGATCACGTTGATTGCCGTGGCGCGGCACTCTTTGGTCGTGGCGCGGCATTTGCCGTGTTTGGCTTCTGACCTACTTTGTCAAATTTCGAAAAATGTTTGCTATGCTACGCACCTCCGATTCAGATGTAACTTGTTCCAACATGCTTATATATGAATAAAAACTACAGAAAAATAGTTCGGGACCCGACCCGAACGTGTTGACTTTTTCGTTGACCTTGACTTGACTAAAGTTGACTTTTGTCCAAACTTAACCAAATATTTATGCAATCGTTCTAACATGCTTTTATACTTGATTCTTGCATGAAACTTGACAACGTGACTCACATGCTATACTAATCGAGTCGTAACGAGCCATAGGACTAATTGAACATATTTCGCCCGACCTTGTGTCGTAACCAGTTAATTGATACAACTTACTTGTTTAGGTCAAGGCTAAGCAACTTTCATGCACACGTTTACTTTGTGAAGTACATTTATACTCGTGCACTCGAGGTGAGATCATAGTCCCACCTTTTCAACAACTTTTATTCTTTTAAATCGTAGGCTGAGAAACATATACCTTGTTACATCTTGTACTACTTACTTTTATGTTTTGAACACAAGTTCAATGAAACAAACATTCCACAGCGAGTTTAGAACAAAATCCTCAATTCGATTATCATTAGTTACACTTGCCGGGTGTAAGCGAGAACTTATGTTGTATGGATCCATATGGGTTTGACAAACCCTCATTCAGACGGTTCGCTACCGTCTACGAATGAAATATATTTTTGAGAAACAGTGTATGTTCTAACACTATTGTGATGGGGTTCTATGGAAGGAATGTTAAGTCTTGATAATTGGGTGCTCGCGAACCTATTTTGGAATACAAACTATTTGGATGATCAATTTTATGGTAATACTAAATCTTGTGGTTCAAAAATAACGTTTATTACTACACCTATGATTTCTCCAACGTTTTTCGTTGGCAGTTTTCTATATGTTTCTCAGGTTCATACTTGGATACTTGATACATGCTTCCGCGTATACTCATACTTGCTTGGGGTCAAGCATACATGCATACACTTTGATTACTTGCTTGGAGTCAAGCATGCATGCATACGCTAGTGATAGCACCTTTGAATTCAAACAATTGTTTACATACTTACGCTATTTATAGCAACCGTGATTTTAAACTAATTATGTCGTAAATTATTTCATTTATACTTATCAACTTTTGTAAACTTAACTCGTTGTCGAACCATTTGGTAAACAAAACTTTGTAAGTCTTGTACGTTTCAAATGAATGCGACATAATTTTGGTCAAACGTGTCTCATATAGGGACTACGACCACGTAACGGGACCTAAGTTAACGGCGCCGTCAATGACAATTTTATCGGGTCGTTACAGAAGGTTGCAGAGCGTTGGTTGTAGGGAACTAATATATGCATTAGTGTGTCAGACAGATTCGTTAGGACGCATTAGTGAATCTAGACTACAACCGGATAGTTAGCCATTGCATTCTAACATACCTTTGCTATAGATAGCACTTACTTGACTACTTGTGCATTATACTTGAATCACTCTTAAGCAAACTTCTTAGTGGTACCAAACTTTCATCATACGAACTCGTATTCTGCAACTTTGGGGTAACACACGCAAACTTAAGATTCATACGCGTAAGGACGACGACGACTTCATTAGTCATACTTGTTCGGGAACTCTGTCTCCCAGATTGTTATTCACCACCATTTCAACTTACTATCGATGTCACACCGGTGTTCCTTACTATCTACCACTTCTTGTTATTACCATCACTACTCTAGGTGAGTATCGTCGTCGCTACTTATCATTACGATTACGTACTACTCGTTATCATGATTCGTTACACTTCTCGTACAGGAATACATTATTGTTTGACTTGAACCGCATTGGCGTGAACAATCATTTATACACTTCCCTCGGGGAACGCTTCTTTAGAGTTGCACTAATTCTTTCAATTCAATACGAGTCACGTTAGAGACGTCGTTACACTTTGTTCATTTTAAACTTCACGATCACACGAACTTGATTCTATGGAGTGATGTAGGAATGAAGGTATGAGTTAGCGTAATATAACGACACTCGATCAACGTGGTTATATTACTGTAAGTCATACCAAAGTTCTAATGACACGTGATGGTGATTGGACTCGATCAACCTAATCACCACCATGTGCCATGTACATGACTTTATTTTTCTTGTTGGATATCTGAAAACTCCGAGAATATTGATAACAACCATACCAGGGACACATCTTCGATTATTGTCGAACCATATTTATGCTTCCAAATGAAAGACAAATTTTTCGACTTCAAACATATGTTACACGTGTATACTATCTCGTTTTCACGCAGTTTCATCGACGAACTACAACATGCTTGATATGCTCACATCGAGGCGGAAACTTCTCTCGCATTAAACTCGTACTTCCGTATAAGAAAATATTTATTCTAAATCCTCAATGGGGAGAGAGACTCTTCACATTATACTAGAATTCACCACGAGGGGGAATAGTCCTAATGAACGTTTTCAGAACCCGATAAGAAACTTGCTCTAACAAACGTTTTTAGAAACCGATAAATATTTCGCGGCGCGAAATTCTTGAGAAACGAAAACTTGTTCAAATATATCTTAAAGAAATGTACCTCGTCTCGAATCGAGATTCTCGTTTCACTTTTAGATTTTTGGAGTGCCTTACAAAAAGCCTCGGGACCACGTTTAGACATGAGTACCGCACATCAACCACAACCTGACAGACCGAGCAAACATACGAATAAAACCTTGGAAACCATAATACGAGTTCGTGTTATCAACTTCAAATTTACTTGAGAAAAGTAATTGCCTTTAGCCGAATTCTAGTACTACAATAATTTTCATTCGAATATTAACGCCACACCTTTTGAGAACTCATATAGCCGCAATTGACATTTTCTAAATTGTTGAACCGAAGTAGGTGACATGCAAACCACCGCACCCGAACTCATTCATGAAATAACCGTTATGATCGTTCAAATTCAAGAAAAGCTCAAGACGGCCCGTAGTTGCCAAAAGAGCTATGCCGATGTTAGACATAAACCTCTCGAATTCCAAATGGGTGACCGCGTAATGTTAAAAGTCTCACCTTGAGAAGGTGCAATCCGTTTCGAGAAACATAGAAAGCTAAATCCGCGATACACAAAACCTTTTAAAATCCGGGGGCGTTTTGGACCCGTCACTAGCCGTTTAGATTTTCAGAATCATTTGAGTCTCCGATCATCCTACATTCTATGTATCAAACTTAAAGAAGTGTCTTGCCGAACAAGAACTTGTTATCCTTTTCGACGAGCTCACTATCGATGATGAACTTCACTTTCTAGGAGAACCGGTTGAAATTATGGATCATGAAACCAAACTTTAAAACAACGTAAAATTCCGACTGTCAAAGTTAGTTGAAATGCCCAAGGGAGTACCCTCACTCATTCGTAGAATTTTCACCGCAAGGTTTCGAAGAAGAAACAACAACTACTACTTCCAACTAAATTTCGGGACGAAATTTCTTTTAAGGTGTAGGTAATGTAACATCCCACGTTTTTTCGTTAAATTTATTTTTAACACTGTCTTTTTTATGTATTTATATCTTTCGTAATTTAAATTCGCAGTTCCCGTTGACTAACGTTTATAATATTCCCGTTATTTAATTATAACATCACTCGTTTACGCGAGCATTTTTAAAATATTCGTTTGGTTAATTCTCGCACCCGCTTTGAAACTTGAGGGACCAAAGTTGCCAAGTGGGCAAAGTGGTGACTAGGTCAACTAGTCAACCACTTCACCACCACCACTCATTCAATCCCACATCTCTTTCTCTCTTTTTCTCTCTACTTCCATTTTTGGAACTCAAACACCCAATCCACTAATTCATCATCTATTTCAATCCAAGCAATCAAACATCAAAACAAATTACATTTTCGTGATCCTCTCTTCATCCTCTACATTTTGGTACCAATTTCATCTCGTTTGGGTAACGTTTCTAAAACACTAGATTTCTCTAAATTCATTTTATATACTTGAAATGGTGTTAATTAGTGTCTATGGCTCAAGTATAACATGAATATATGTTTTGTTTGCTCGATTTGTTATTTTTCGAGTAACTAGCATGAACTTGAAATGGGTGTGCTTAATCTTTGATTTTGGATGAGTTAATGTTGTTAAATTGTTAAAGTTCATGTTTTAATTGTGTCACTAGTATCACTAGTTTCGTTTTGATGTGTAGGTTGATTAAGAAAACTTCAAACACATGATTATTGATTTTTGTGAATTTTGGTTAGGGTTTGATAGACTTAAAACTAACTTTCGATGTTTTGAATACCATGAAATGTTATTAGTAAGTGTTTAGTTGTAATGTATGTTTCATTACCTTCAAAACAGCATATCATATGTGTGAATTGGATTCCCGAATCTTAAAATGCATTTTGTGAACTTGAAACTTTGAAAATAAACCTTTAATGATCACTTGACAAGATTTCGGTTATTGTAATTGATGTTTTTGCTTGATTAAAAGTGGTTAGTTGTATTCCTTGTCAAAAGAGCTTTCCAACGATATAAGATACGTATTCTAAGTGTTTACGGTTTGTGATTTGTGCTAAATTGAAGTTTGGTTGAGACTTGAACTTTTGAAACAGGCCAGGCATCAGATCACGTTGATTGTCGCGGCGCGGCACTCATTGGTCGCGGAGCGGCATTTGCCGTGTTTGGCTTCTGACCTAATTTGTCAAATTTCGAAAAATGTTTGCTATGCTACCCACCTCCGATTCACATGTAACTTGTTCCAACATGCTTATATATGAATAAAAATCACAGAAAAATAGTTCGGGACCCGACCCGAATGTGTTGACTTTTTCGTTGACCTTGACTTGACCAAAGTTGACTTTTGTCCAAACTTAACCAAACGTTTATGCAATCATTCTAACATGCTTTTATACTTGATTCTTGCATGAAACTTGACAACGTGACTCACATGCTATACTAATCGAGTCGTAACGAGCCATAGGACAAATTGAACACATTTCGCCCGACCTTGTTTCGTAACCGGTTAATTGATACTACTTATTTGTTTAGGTCAAGGCTAAGCAACTTTCATGCACACGTTTACTTTGTAAAGTACATTTATACTCGTGCACTCGAGGTGAGATCATAGTCCCACCTTTTCAACAACTTTTATTCTTTTAAATCATGGACTGAGAAACATATACCTTGTTACATCTTGTACTACTTACTTTTATGTTTTAAACACAAGTTCAATGAAACAAACATTCTACAGCGAGTTTAGAACAAAATTCTCAATTCGATTATCATTAGTTACACTTGCCGGGTGTAAGCGAGAACTTATGTTGTATGGATCCATATGGGTTTGACAAACCCTCATTCAGATGATTCTCTACCGTCTACGAATGTAATATATTTTTGAGAAACAGTGTATGTTCTAACACTATTGTGATGGGGTTTTATGGAAGGAATGTTAAGCCTTGATAATTGGGTGATCGCGAACCTATTTTGGAATACAAACTATTTGGATGATCAATTTTATGGGAATACTAAATCTTGTGGTTCAAAAATAACGTTTATTACTACACCTATGATTTCACCAACGTCTTTCGTTGACAGTTTTCTATATGTGTCTCAGGTTCATACTTGGCTACTTGATACATGCTTTCGCGTACACTCATACTTGCTTGGGGTCAAGCATACATGCATACACTTTGATTACTTGCTTGGAGTCAAGCATACATGCATACGCTAGTGATAGCACCTTTAGATTCAAACAATTGTTTACATACTTACGCTATTTATAGCAACCGTGATTTTAAACTAATTATGTCGCAGATTATTTCATTTATACTTACCAACTTTTGTAAACTTAACTCGTTGTCGAACATTTGGTAAACAAAACTTTGTAAGTCTTGTATGTTTCAAATGAATGCGACATAATTTTGGTCAAACGTGTCTCATATAGGGACTACGACCACGTAACGGGACCTAAGTTGACGGCGCTGTCAATGACGATTTTGTCGGGTCGTTACAGTTTGTTTTCTGTGTTGTCTACATCAAGCATGCTCATTCAACTGATATTGAAAACTTAGTTGAAGAAAGAAGGACACAAATCGGCGGCTGAAAAATGACCATACAAGACAACGATGGAATGAAAAAGTATATCAAACGTGCAGTTCGTGTATATACTTTATCAAGGCCTTGGGAACCTAACTTTCTATTTGTTTATTTAAATAGTGTGTTCACACATTCTAGGGTGCTCCTGAATTAGCTTCAGTACAAAGAGAGAGCTACGTGATTTTCTGATATGCTTATCGGCTGAAGTACAAACATCATTTGGACTAGCAGACAATGGAACCTTTACATGGTTAATGGGCACTATATAAATAGACAACTCTACTAATGTTTTAGATACTGGTGTGGGAATTAAATTAAATGTGTCTATAAAATCTTGTATATGTTTTCAGTGTGTATGATCTATCAATGCATAATCTGTATCAATCGGTTATTTATTCTGCTCTAAGATAACCATGATTCTTTAACATTTTATAAGTAAAAGAATAAATTAAAAATTATACTTAACCGTGCAATACATAGTTTAATTAGCAAATAATTGTATTCATCTCCTACAATACTTCATGTTGTTATTCAGAACAAACAAAGATTTATACCATATATTATCTAACGTAATTTTTTTTCTTTCTCCATAGCAAGGCCCAAAACCACTTGCGGAACCTTTTCATCCATTGGAGTACGTTTTCTTTTTTGAACAACTATTGAGATCACCCGAGGGGGACTAAACCACCCGTTGCAATCATCTCCCGTTTCGACTATGCCGATGCAGCGATAATAACCCCGCTCACATCGCTGCCCGGGTGGAAACCTTGAACCTATCCAAGGGCACGGTCAAGTAAAACCCCCTCCCCGTTACGCCATGGGTGGATACTTCATGGCAGGGATGAAATTGTGTTTTTAATATGTAGCCAACGAGGGTCGAACTCCTGACCTCCCCTAAAGGAGGCAGGCCACCAACCGCTAGACCACATCACAACTTCTCCATTAGAGTACGTTAGACAATACCTTAAATAATGAATAAATCTTGATTACGATTCTATGATAGTTTTTAGTACTAATAATTTAGTATATTTTAGTACTAACTAAGATGAAGCTGTCCCTGTGAATAGTAAAATGTTCATGGGGTTTAGTATATTTTATAATAATTATTAATAATTTAGTTTTTGTAATTTTGTTCAACGCATTAAGAGATCATTGGCATCTCATTTTCAGATTTAATGTTCTACGAAATTTGTCAAGTAATTGAAGTGTTTGTTTCTTTTCTTTTTGAAAGATGAAATTTCGCACAAGTAGATCGACTTTGTTGGTGATTATATATAGGGAGGTGATACTTACACACTCCTTTTTTATGCATACACACTTTTTGGTATAATACTTACAATTATATCCCTATATTTACCTAGGAAATTGAACCTGCATTATCATAAGTAAGGGTATATTAGTAAGTTAGTGTGTATGGATCAAAAAGGAGAGTGTGAGTATCACCTCCCATATATATAAGGTATGCTTATAGTTTTAAAATGCTCGCGCGAATCCCATGTAAGAATCTTTTTTATCTTGGTATTTTAATTCTCATAAGAATGATTTATTCTCTAGTATCAACCAAGCCACATCGATACAACAGTAGTATTCTATTACATTACATTCTCATTGCCTTTCCCATTCCTATTTCCCCATTCGAACCAAGAAGACCTTAAGGTATAACATTTTCTTGAGTAAGGATAAAAGCTTATTGAACTCGATTACATTCAGAAATCGAGTGTTAAATGGGATGTTGAGGAAGATGAAAATTTCAAGTTTGTTCATTGTTCATTAAAACACAAATGCCGGGTTCAGAAATTTCAGGGATTAATTGTTGACGGCGTATGGCTTGACGACCCGAGTATTGATAAAGATAAGTTCTTTGATTTTTTCAAGAATAAATTCAAAAAGGTCGATTCTGGAGCAGCTTTCGTCCATGTTAAACCACAAGTTATACTTTCTGATGAAGATGCAAGTTTTATTGAGAGAGACATTGATGATACAGAGATTAAAAACGCTGTTTGGGAGTGCGGAATTTCTTTTCGTTTCATTAAACATTTTTGAGAGTTTTTTCAACATGATTTTTACAGAGACATTAAAGGTTTCTTTGCCTTGTCTAGTATGCCTCATGGTGCTAACTCAGCTTTTTTCTCGCTTATTCCAAAAGTACAGAATCTGGTTCTGATAATGGATTTCAGACCTATTTCGTTAGTAGGGTGTTTTTACAAAATCATTACTAAAATCGTGACTAACCAATTAGCTTCTGTTATTGATAAGATTATTAGTCCAGCTTAATTGGCGTTTATTTCAGGACGTCAGATTTTAGATGGCCCGTTAATTCTAAGTGAGATTATATCTTGGTATAAAAATAAGAACAAAAGAATGCTTCTTTTCAAGGTCGATTTCGAGAAAGCGTACGATTCCGTGAATTGGGAGTATCTTTTTTTTATGCTCTCCTCATTGGGGTTTGGTCAGAAGTGGAGTTCTTGGATTAAAGAATGTTTAATCTCGGCCAGGACGTCTTAGTTAATGGGTGTTCGACACGTGAATATCCGATTAAAAGGGGTTTAAGACAGGGTGATCCGCTTAGTATTTTTCTCTTTATAATTGTTATGGAAGGGTTACATCTTGCTTTTCATCATGCCATGGAGTTGAAATTAATTCGGGGTATAAAAGTTGGGAAGGACAACATACACCTTTTGCATAAAAACATCTATTTTTTAATGCAGACAATGTTATCATTTTCTCATATTGGTGTTTGTCGGAATTGAATCGTATTTAACTTATTCTGGAGATTTTCTTTTTGGTATCTGGTTTAAGAATTAATGTTTCAAAATCCCACTTATTCCGTATCAGAGTGGCAGATTCTGAAATTATGGCTTTTGCTAATGCTGCAGGGACATAAGTTGGTTCGTTTCCTACCACTTATCTTGGTATTCCCATAGGTTCCAATATGAAAACAATCTCGAGTTGGGATTTTATGGTCGAAAAATTTCGTTCTAAGTTATTTTCGTGGAAGGCTAGTTTACTCTCTTCGGGCGGTAAATTAACGCTTATTAAATCGGTATTGGAAAGCCTTGGGATATATTGTATGTCGTTGTTCAAGTGTCCCGAAACCGTCCTAAAACGTCTCGAGTCTTTAAGGGCAAGGTTTTTTTGGGGTGGTAGTGATGAGGTTGAAAAAATGTCACGGGTAACATGGGACATATTATTTGCTCCTTTCGACCGCGGTGGCCTCAATGTTGAAAGTCTTAAAGCTTTCAATATGGCATTAATAGTGAAGTGGAAATGGAGGTATTTGTTAAATCCGAATGACTCGTGGGTCTTGTTAATAAAGTTCATTCGTGGCAGTATATTCGATAATACTTTTTCGGTCCGTTCTAGCATGTGGTCCAATATTGTTTCTTTATGTTCTAAGGTCGCATCTGATGGTTTGTTGTCGGTCGACACTTTTCGCATGGTAGTTGGGAATGGTAGGAAGATTCGTTTTTTGTATGATGTTTGGTGTGGTGAATCTTCGCTACATTCTAGGTAGAACCAGTTGTTTCATTTGGACAAGAACAAGAATGATACGATAGCGGCTAAATGGGTCGACGATGCGTGGCATTGGGACTGGTCTCGGGAGAATCTAGGGAGACCTAACGCGCAATGAAAGGACCCTTTCTAATCCATCTGGACAAAGTCCATATTGATTACAAACGATTCACAATAGTTGATTACATCGCGATGTATTTGACCTCTATATGATACATTTTACAAACATTGCATTTGTTTTTAAAAGATAAACTTTCTTTACATCGAAAATTAAAAGGCATGCATACCATTTCATAATATCCAACTATAAATGACCTAATCTGTCATTTACTTAATAATAATATCTATTGAACTCAACGACTTGAATGCAACGTCTTTTGTAATATGTCATGAATGACTCCAAGTAATATCTTTAAAATGAGCAAATGCACAGCGGAAGATTTCTTTAACACCTGAGAATAAACATGCTTTAAAGTGTCAACCAAAAGGTTGGTGAGTTCATTAGTTTATCATAATCATTCATTTTCATCATTTTAATAGACCACAAGAATTTCATTTTCAGTTCTCATAAATATACGTCCCATGCATAGAGACAAACAAATCATTCATATGGTGAACACCTGGTAACGGACATTAACAAGATGCATATAGGAATATCCCCTATCATTCCGGGAAATCCTTCGGACATGATAAAAACGAATTCGAAGTACTAAAGTATCCGGTACTTTGGATGGGGTTCGTTAGGCCCAATAGATCAATCTTTAGGATTCGCGTCAATTAGGCGTGCACTAATTCTCAAAATTAGTGATGTTCCCTAATTCTTAGGCTACCAAGCAAAAAGGGGCATATTCGGCTTCGATCATTCACCCATATAATGTAGTTTCGATTACTTGTGTCTATTTCGTAAAACATTTATAAAAATTTCGTATGTATTCTCAGCCCAAAAATGTAAAGGGTAAAAAGGCAAATGAAACTCACCATACTGTATTTCGTTGTAAAAATACATATAACATCATTGAACAAGTGCAAGGTTGGCCTCGTATTCACGAACCTAAATTAATTATATATATATATATATATATATATATATATATATATATATATATATATATATATATATATATATATATATATATATATATATATGTGTGTGTGTGTGTATGTGTGTGTGTGTGTGTTGGTCAATATCTATATAGCAATTTAGGTTTGGTCATAGTGCATCACAATCCTAATGCTCGAGACTAATATGCAAAAGTCAACAAAAGTCAATTTGACTCAAAATGATTTCCAAAATTTATACATGATTATTATATATTTTAAATATTTTTTAAAAAAATTTAATAGAGTAAATAATATAATTCATTTATTAATAAATAAAACCTTATATAAAAATATACTTTTATATATCTTAGGTAATAAATTTATAAAGTTCATTGAATATCATAAAAATATTATGATAGGTTTTATTAAGGTAATTATATTATGTGTATTACATATTTATTTGATAAAATAACATTAATAATAATAATAAGTAAAAGTTGTATTATTTTGTAATAATAATAATTATTATTCTATTAATAAAAATATCAATATTTATATTTACTAAAAATGATATTATGTTAAAATGATAACTCTAATTATGATAACTCTAATATTTACGATACTTTTTAATATTAACTTTAAAATAATAATTTTATTTAAAATGATAATAATAATGATATTTTATAATAACAATGACATTTCTATTAAAATGATAATGATAGTTTTAGTACTAACAATACTTTTAATAATAATAGTAATGATAAAAATAATAAGAACGATAATTTTATCTAAATTAATATCTTATAATATTTTAATTTCATCATGATACTCATACTCATTATTTCCTAATCGATTCATTTAATAGCTTTTAGTTATCTTTTATATCGCGTTCATAATAATGATAATAATAGTAATAATTAGGTATTACTAATATTAGTTTTAATTTTAATAATACTTATGATAATAAGTATTATGATAAAGTTAATGATAATACTAATAATTATTTTAATGATGATAATAATAATAATAATAACAACAACAATAATAATAATAATAATAATAATAATAATAATAATAATAATAATAATAATAATAATAATAATAATAATAATAATAATAATAATTAGATAAAAATTATAACGACGATAATAATAATCATTTTTAATAATAATACAAAATTTCAATTGACTATAACTTCTAATCTGTTCATCGAAACCATTCGATATCTAAATGAAAAGTTCTTAGTTTTTTGCTAGTTTTCCAACGACATGCATATCTTATACCTTATCTCAACCGCATATGTAACTAATTCAATATTCAACATATCCTATCTCATGGCAATCTCAAAAGTACAAGCATGCCTAATCCTAAATACTCGAGCACTAGTTAAGGATACACTATTAATATATAAAAGTTAAGTTATGAGTGCTCACGTATCAATATTGAGATTCAATATTGCAGGAAAGGTACGTAGACGCAGCGGAGATGACAAACACTAAATTGACCTCACGAGCATACTCATGAACCATACCCATCACCTCCATAGCTATAACCCATAATTTCCTTAACCCTATCCTACTCGAAAACCAGTTTTTGAGAGCTCGTTTTATACCACTCGAGTAGCACTCCGTCGTAGTATTTTATGTATAAATAATATTAATACTAACACTAATATTACAAATAATATTATTAAGATTAATAATAATAATAATCTTAATAATAATAATAATTATATATAATATATGTATGTGTGTAATGAGGTCGAGAGGGATAGATAGACTGAATCATTTCGTGCGTTTTATACATCTCACCAAACCAACCATCCCATGCGATCGCATGTGATGTGTATGGTTTCTTCATGCGGTCGCATGATAGCTTAAAGCAGCTGGCATCCAGTTTGTTTCCTTGCCGACACTTCTTTTAATATATATTAATTATAAATAATTATTTAATCTATATAATTAATTATTTATTATATTATATTTACGTTTATGGTAAAAATGTAATTTTTGTTAAAATAACACTGACGTTGTCACTCGACTCATGTACCACTTTCGGGTTTTCAAGCGTACTTTCATACGTTTAGAAAACTAGCCTTTTACGTTACACGACGTGTACCCTTAATAATAATTTGACTTATTCATCAATAAATTACCTTATAAAAATGTAACTTTATAAAATTGAGCATTGTGGTCATTTGCTTCTATAAATCAGTGACTTGTTGTTTATCAAAATATATTATTTTAAATCGGGATGTTTTATGACTAAATTAAAATATATATATATATATTTTCATTTTAAAATATAATCTCGTACATATTATAAGTAATGAAAAAATATTTATGTAATGATATAATATTTAATTTTTCAAAAATTAATTATATTTCAAAATTCGTTTAAATTTCGTTTAGAAAATAATATAACACTTATCGTTTATACTTTAAAACTTAATTTGGCGTAATCCATTTATGTGCTAACATTTATTAAACGTCCTAGTTGACATATCTAAATATCAATTGAATCAAGTGTTACTTAATTTGAAACTATATATGTATCTTCAATATTCTTAAATACGTTCTTAATACACGTTGTAGGTTATCTACATATTTAACAATCAATAATCTATCTCACATTATTCAATCAAAGACATCTTAAATATTCGAATTCTATTATATCGTAAAGCGTTTTCGTACATTTGAAACTAAATCAAATGATTGCTATGTAATTTAGTGTTCCACTAACTTTTGTCTTATTCTTGATATCAGATACATTTGTTCTTACTCGTAAATTACATTATCATTTTCCGAATATTGTTAAAATGAACGATTTCTCAAATCAATATGGATCTCTCAACAGAGACTCCTAAATCATAATTCAATGTATCTGATAATTCAATCATTAAATCTTATCTTCTAATTCTATCAATAACTATGTGAATATCTATTTTGAAACAAATACGTTTATGTAAAGTACTATACGTCTAATACTTTGTTATTGTTTTTAAGTTATAATATATACACATATACATATATACTCATGTTCGTTCATATAATAGTTAGTGAATCATTAGAATCTGGTCGAGGTTAAATTAATGTATGAACACAGTTTAAAAATCTTTGAGATTCAACTTACAACTTTGCTTATCATGTCGGTAATATATAAAGATTAAAGTTTAAATTTGGTCAAAAATTTCTGGGTTGTCACAGTACCTACCCGTTAAAGAAATTTCGTCCCAAAATTTGAGTGGAAAGGTCGTGAATGATAATAAGTATGTTTTCATGATGCATACGGGCTGAAAATTAGAGTTTTATCATCAGCGAATAATTTGGATAAACAATCCATTTATATGAAGAGTACGAATGAAGCTAACATAGAAGAGTGAAATGAGTAAGTGTAGGTCCATCTTATCATTTGACGTAGATATGATTGATTTCCAGATTTCAAGGGATTTGAAGAAAATCTTCGTAATAAGATTTGATTCTCCGGTAACCAAGGGAATTAGGATCCACTTTAAATGCGATCATCGTCCATTTTAATTGTTCTGTTGGAGATTTTCTTATAAATTCACCTCCTTCATTTCCTTACAACTCACTGCAAGTCTTTGGACATCTACCCAGGTCCTTTGCAGGTACAACAGTTTACAGGCTACCATGATTGCTCGTTATTATCCTATCCGTGTTTGTATGTGGTTACAGGAACTGCAGGAATAAGATTTGGATGTTTGACTATGTTAGACTTAGTCAGACGTACTAGTGAAGCCTCACTAGTACGGCTGACAGGCTCATACGCACGGTTGATACTGAGCTAAGTCACAATTACAACCTAAATGAGAAGACACGAGTGAGTGATCACCCGTACGGCTGATGAAGCCAACTCGTACGTGTGATGGATGAATCGTATGGGTGAGTCAACAGCAAGGGTATATAAAGTCTTATGTTCTTCATTTTAGGTTAAGCCTCTCATTTGTTACACACACTCAGATCTGGTGAGCTCCTCCGATTCTCTCTCAGTCTAAATCACCCAGGTGGTGAATAATAACTCTAGGTGTTGATCTAATCACACTTTATTTAGTTGTGGTTTGACTAAATTAATCCAAAAGAGCTTAACCTATTCACTAGAGGGTTTGATTCACTTATTCTGCCATTGTGTGAGTTAAATCTGTTGATTTCTAAGTTCCTAGTCATGTTTCATCACCTTCCATTCTTTCCCCCTCAACTCATATTTTAAAGTATTCATCAATATCCTCCATCCAGTTCTGATTCTCGATATACTTCTAACTTTCATATCGGTCATTCTTCTTTTTCATTTACTGCCGGAAGAATCTATTTACTTCTACTATACTCTTGGGTTTATAGTGTTTCTAGTTCTCCCGTGTCTTTATATTGTTATATGCATCGATATATATGGTTTATAATTTCTGGTTTGTCGTTGGGCTTTATATCTTCCCTTATATTTCAAAGTCTCTACTTCTGTCTTCTATAATCATTGTCATTCACAGTTAATACTCTCTTTTATTTGCTGCAATTTATACCCCAATTTCTATTTCGGAGTTTTGTCCTTTCGTTTCTTCTTCTTGCAATTAAGCACCGCTTGTAATGGTCCAGAATTCACAGATATGAATTTCAGAATGAACATTGTTAATGTTCTAGGAAGGAAATTGTGATGGCACGATCTTGACTTGTCAAATTACCAGAATACCTTGGAAAAGGCCGAATCATCAAGAAATATTTTCTTGATATTTTAGAGGTTAAATAGAATACAAGAGTCGTATAACATGGCACATGATGATGTTATGATCTGTGAATCATCACGTTCCATTTAGAAACTCAGCATGACTTACTGTAATATAATCACGTTGATCAAGTGTCATTATATTATACTAATTCATGCTTCAGTTCCCAACACTACTTCAAAATATTCCTGTTTTAAACTTGAATGTTTCAGAATTTAGAAACTAAAATAGTTTCTTTTATGATGTAATACAGATAACGCGAAGAGGTAAATGATTTCAAATAAGAAAAATTAAGAAAATATCTTCAGAAATATGGAGGATATTTATAATGAAAGATATGATGATATCTTAGGATTTCTAATATCAGAGGATGATGAAGAATATTGTCCGCAAGGGTTTAGAGTCAGGAGCAAGATATTTGTTAATGACTTCAGCAAATACTGAATCATTTGGATTCTTTGAATGTAGGTTTCGTCCTTGTGATTTGTCCACAGCCTCTTTCATACTTTGCCCAATCCGTTTTCCAGTTCCAAAACTTCTCTTTTTCAGCGCTTTGCCAGCACACTATTCATTATCATCAAACTTTTTACTGTTAAGGTTGTTTTATAGTTTTTGTTTCTTCATCAACATTTCGAGAATTATTCTGCAGTTCAGGGTGTTTTTCAAAAACTTCACATTCGAAATATGTAAGCCTTGGAGATAGACGTTATATGTATAACTGTTGGCGTCAACATGCTGCGAGATTTCAAAATATTGATTTCTAATTCCCAATGATTCGTATGGCAATTCTCGTTACAAGAGGCAGATGAGTAAATGATGGGGTTTTGATAAATATAATGACTTTTCAGAAAATCTCAGATCATTATGGTTGATGATACGTTTACTGCTAATGTGGCGAGATATGAAAGGTTCCCATGTAACAATGGCATAAGGGCAACATATATATCAAGATTATGATAAGACTACTCCGAATGAAAAATCGAAGTTGTCTTGCTGGAGCTGTGATAGAATTTGCTACTTTGAAAAGGAATTACAACGTTATTTTTGCTAATAAATGCCAAAGGATCTGACACAGATATGTGTTGAATTATGACTTTGGTTTCAAGAGCTTTTTAAGTACATAACTGTGGGTAATATGTGGTTGAATCATCATCTCGATTGCTAATTATTTGAAGTGTCTTCAGAAATTTTTGAAGGGTTTGGACACAGATTGTAATCTTAATATACATTTGATGTTCTAACACAGTTTTGAAGTCAAAGTGTAATTTTGAAAGATGTAGGAATCTAAAAGTGATGGTACCGGTTATATCTCGAATTGAATTCTAAGGTTTCAAAATCAGAATATGGTTGTTTTGATTTCTATGAAAGAATGTATAGTATTGTGAAAGTAGGAAGTATAGTTGATAATTTACTTAATCTGATTCGAAGAATGTAACATATTAATTGTGAATATATATATATATATATATATATATATATATATATATATATATATATATATATATATATATATATATATATATATATATATATATATCTCTCTCTCGGGTATTACCTACCCGTTAAAAAAATTTCACAATTAATATTTTGTACATAAGAATTTTATTACAGTCTTTATATATATATATATATATATATATATATATATATATATATATATATATATATATATATATTCTCTTCAGATGTAACATAGATTTCAATGAATCAATACTAAATTAAACTCATTCGATTTATGGTTGAAACCAGAATTGAATAATCCCTTGAAGGCTTTAGAGATTACATAAGTATTTCTTCAATAATATTGAAATTATGAATCAATACTTCGTTATTTGTTGAGGCGTGATGTTGGTTTTTGTTAAGTTCTTGTGAACTTCGCAAAGTACGAATGATGGTATCTGAAAAGTTTCGGTTACATCGATAATGAAAGTGTAAAATCAAATATATACTTGATTTATTATGAATTGGAATTTGTTGAATTACGACAGAGATTGTAGTTAACGATGGTTAAGTTACGGGCGAAGGACGTACATTATTTCATATTTGTAATATGAATTAACCGAGTAGTTAAGATTCACACACAATAGCTTAGCACGAAAAAATTTATTTTTATTTCAAAATATATATATATATATATATATATATATATATATATATATATATATATATATATATATAATATACATATAATTTCTTCAGAGGGAATGAGTTAATTATTCATAACTCGTTGATACAATATATGCATTATTGATTCGTAATGATATCCACAGTGATTCTTGAACTGACAGAGTTTGTGATGTTATTAGTGTTGTTGATTCTGATGTTGACTGTACTGACGATACTGGTGACGCTGACGGTACTGTTGATGCTGTTGGTAAAACAAGTTTAACTTGTTAATCACACACCATTTTTGTCAGGGTTTCTACTCTTTCTTCTATCATTTTGGTTCGCTTAATTGATTTATGGTTAGGGCTAGATTAGATAATCTCTAAGACTTTGGAGATTACATAATCGCAGCGGAATGTTTCTCCAATGAAGTTATGAATTAATACTTCGTCAGTTATTGTTGTTGGTACTCCTTGGTATCTATGGCGCGTATGACGTTGATGCTTGAGGTACAGATTATGATGTTGCGGTGTGAGATGCGGATGTTGTTGTTGATGGTGGTGATGGTACTGTTGGTGTTGCTGATGGTAGTACTGTTTATGCTGCTGGTGCTTGTGCTGGTGTTTGTAACCTTTGCACCATATTCTCCAGAGCCACTACCCGAGGGTGAAGCTCGTTGACTTCTTCTGTTACACCGGGGTGATTGTCGGTTCGGACGAGCGGATAAATAAAATCTAGAATTTGATGTAATATATAATCGTGATGAGATACTCTGGAAATGAGAGAGAAAATGGTGTTTCGGACAGGTTCGCCGGTAAGTGCTTCAGGTTCTTCGTCAAGAGGGCAATGTGGTGGATGGAAAGGATCGCCTTCTTCTTGTCTCCAATGATTGAGGAGGCTACGAACCCATCCCCAATTCATCCAGAATAGGTGATGACTGATTGGTTTATTCATTCCGATCACATTGCTTTCGGAGCTTGAGTGGGATTCCATTTCAGAATTCGAAGAACTTGAACTAATGGCGAATTCCATTTCGTACGATTGAATAAAGAATTTTTCGATATTAAATGATCTTCCGGCTATCGGATGGTATTCTAATTACATAGAATATCTATTTATATAGAGCAAAATATTTCGTAAATTACGGAGGAATTTTCGAAATATATCAGGCAAAGTTTACAGTAATAGATACGATAAGATATGATTTAGCAGATACGCTAAGATAGGAATTTTTGTCTGTACACTATTCATACAATCAATGCAGCAAGACGTGTCTAGACTTAAGAATGATAAGCAGGTAATTTTCTACGGATAATAAGTAGATTTTCCGACACAAAATGATAAGAAAAACTTTTGACATGCAGACACGGTCGAAGTCCAGACTCACTAATGCATCCTAACGACTTATCAGTTAGACACACTAATGCAGACCTGGCTCGCTAAGACCACCGCTCTGATACCAACTGAAAGGACCCTTTCTAATCCATCTGGACGAAGTCCATATTGATTACAAACGATTCACAATAGTTGATTACATCGCAAGGTATTTAACCTCTATATGATACATTTTACAAACATTGCATTCGTTTTTAAAAGATAAACTTTCTTTACATCGAAAATTGACAGGCATGCATACCATTTCATAATATCCAACTATAAATGACCTAATCTGTCATTTACTTAATAGTAATCTCTATTAAACTCAACGACTTGAATGCAACGTTTTTTGTAATATGTCATGAATGACTCCAAGTAATATCTTTAAAATGAGCAAATGCACAGCGAAAGATTTCTTTAACACCTGAGAATAAACATGCTTTAAAGTGTCAACCAAAAGGTTGGTGAGTTTATTAGTTTATCATAATCATTCATTTTCATCATTTTAATAGACCACAAGAATTTCATTTTCAGTTCTCATAAATATACGTCCCATGCATAGAGACAAAAAAATCATTCATATAGTGAACACCTGGTAACGGACATTAACAAGATGCATATAAGAATATCCCCTATCATTCCGGGAAATCCTTCGGACATGATAAAAATGATTCGAAGTACTAAAGCATCCGGTACTTTGGATGGGGTTCGTTAGGCCCAATAGATCTATCTTTAGGATTCGCGTCAATTAGGCGTGCACTAATTCTCAAAATTAGTGATGTTCCCTAATTCTTAGGCTATCAAGCAAAAAGGGGCATATTCGGCTTCGGTCATTCTCCCATATAATGTAGTTTCGATTACTTTTGTCTATTTTCGTAAAACATTTATAAAAATTTCGTATGTATTCTCAGCCCAAAAATGTAAAGGGTAAAAAGGCAAATGAAACTCACCATACTGTATTTCGTTGTAAAAATACATATAACATCATTGAACAAGTGCAAGGTTGGCCTCGGATTCACGAACCTAAATTAATTATATATATATATATATATATAAATATATATATATATATATATATATATATATATATATATATATATATATATATATATGTGTGTGTGTGTGTGTGTGTGTGTGTGTGTGTGTGTGTGTGTGTTGGTCAATATCTATATAGCAATTTAGGTTTGGTCATAGTGTATCACAATCCTAATGCTCGAGACTAATATGCAAAAGTCAACAGAAGTCAATTTGACTCAAAATAATTTCCAAAATTTATACCTGATTATTATATATTTTAAATATTTTTTAAAAAAATTTAATAGAGTAAATAATATAATTCATTTATTAATAAATAAAACCTTATATAAAAATATACTTTTATATATCTTAGGTCATAAATTTATAAAGTTCATTGAATATCATAAAAATATTATGATAGGTTTTATTAAGGTAATTATATTATTTGTATTACATATTTATTTGATAAAATAACATTAATAATAATAATAAGTAAAAGTTGTATTATTTTGTAATAATAATAATTATTATTCTATTAATAAAAATATCAATATTTATATTTACTAAAAATGATATTATGTTAAAATGATAATTCTAATTATGATAACTCTAATATTTACGATACTTTTTAATATTAACTTTAAAATAATAATTTTATTTAAAATGATAATAATATTGATATTTTATAATAACAATGACATTTCTATTAAAATGATAATGATAGTTTTAGTAATAACAATACTTTTAATAATAATAGTAATGATAAAAATAATAAGAACGATAATTTTATCTAAATCAATATCTTATAATATTTTAATTTCATCATGATACTCATACTCATTATTTCCTAATCTATTCATTTAATAGCTTTTAGTCGTCTTTTATATCGCGTTCATAATAATGATAATAATAGTAATCATAATAATTAGGTATTACTAATATTAGTTTTAATTATAATAATACTAATGATAATAAGTATTATGATAAAGTTAATGATAATATTAATAAATATTTTAATGATAATAATAATAATAATAATAATAATAACAACAATAATAATAATAATAATAATAATAATAATAATAATAATAATAATAATAATAATAATAATAATAAAAATAATTAGATAAAAATTATAACGACGATAATAACGACGATAATAATAATCATTTTTAATAATAATACAAAATTTCAATTGACTATAACTTCTAATCCGTTCATCGAAACCATTCGATATCTAAATGAAAAGTTCTTAGTTTTTCGCTAGCTTTCCAACGACATGCATATCTTATACCTTATCTCAACCGCATATGTAACTAATTCAAGATTCAAACATATCCTATCTCATGGCAATCTCAAAAGTACAAGAATGCATAATCCTAAATACTCGAGCACTAGTCAAGGATATACTATTAATATATAAAAGTTAAGTTATGAGTGCTCACGTATCAATATTGAGATTCAATATTGCAGGAAAGGTACGTAGACGCAGCGGAGATGACAAACACTAAAATGACCTAACGAGCATACTCATGAACCATACCCATCACCTCCATAGCTATAACCCATAATTTCCTTAACCCTATCCTATTCGAAAACCAGTTTTTGAGAACTCGTTTTAGACCACTCAAGCAGCACTCCGTCGTAGTATTTTATGTATAAATAATATTAATACTAACACTAATATTACAAATAATATTATTAAGATTATTAATAATAATAATTATATATAATATATGTATGTGTGTAATGAGGTCGAGAGGGATAGATAGACTGAATCATTTCGTGCGTTTTATACATCTCACCAAACCAACCATCCTATGCGATCGCATGGAATGTGTATGGTTTCTTCATGCGGTTGCATGATAGCTTAAAGCAGCTGGCATCCAGTTTGTTTCCTTGCCGACACTTCTTTTAATATATATTAATTATAAATAATTATTTAATCTATATAATTAATTATATATTATATTATATTTACGTTTATGGTAAAAATGTAATTTTTGTTCAAATGACACGGACGTTGTCACTCGACTCATGTACCACTTTCGGTTTTTCAAGCGTACTTTCGTACGTTTAGAAAACTAGCCTTTTACGTTACGCGACGTGTACCCTTAATAATAATTTGACTTATTCATTAATAAATTACCTTATAAAAATGTACCTTTATAAAATTGAGCATTGTGGTCATTTGCTTCTATAAATCAGTGACTTGTTGTTTATCAAAATATATTATTTTAAATCGGGATGTTTTATGACTAAATTAAAATATATATACATATATTTTCATTTTAAAATATAATCTCGTACATATCATAAGTAATGAAAAAATATTTATGTAATGATATAATATTTAATTTTTCAAAACTTAATTATATTTCAAAGTTCGTTTTAAATTTCGTTTAGAAAATAATATAACACTTATCATTTATACTTTAAAACTTAATTTAGCGTAATCCATTTATGCGCTAACATTTATTAAACGTCCTAGTTGACATATCTAAATATCAATTGAATCAAGTGTTACTTAATTTGAAACTATATATGTATCTTCAATATTCTTAAATACGTTCTTAATACATGTTGTAGGTTATCCACATATTTAACAATCAATAATCCATCTCACATTATTCAATCAAAGACATCTTAAATATTCGAATTCTATTATATCGTAAAGCATTTTCGTACATTTGAAACTAAATCAAATGATTGCAATGTAATTTAGTGTTCCACTAACTTTTGTCTTATTCTTGATAATAAACACATTTGTTCTTACTCGTAAATTACATTATCATTTTTCGAATATTGTTAAAATGAACGATTTCTCAAATCAATATGGATCTCTCAACAGAGACTCCTAAATCATAATTCAATGTATCTGATAATTCAATCATTAAATCTTATCTTCTAATTCTATCAATAACTATGTGAATATCTATTTTGAAACAAATACGTTTATGTAAAGTACTATACGTCTAATACTTTGTTAATGTTTTCAAGTTATAATATATACACATATACATATATACTCATGTTCGTTCATATAATGGTTCTTGAATCATTAGAATCTGGTCGAGGTTAAATGAATATATGAACACAGTTTAAAAATCTTTGAGATTCAACTTACAACTTTACTTATCATGTCGGGAATATATAAAGATTAAAGTTTAAATTTGGTCGGAAATTTCCGGGTTGTCACACGCAACTAGTAAACTCTCTTATCGAAGATATTGGTTCCTGCAGATTTTCTGATCGGGATGATATTTGGTCTTGCAAAGTGCGTACGTACTTTATGAAAATGCTCTTGCCTTAAGAGTATACTCGAATATACAAAAAGTTGGTGTCGAGATACAACTAGCTCCACTATAACAAATGTTGCTTTAAAAACTAATAGTCATACTACTATCACAATATAGTCTAATGAGTTGTGATACTAGAGTCAACCACATTATGTCCAGAAATTAAGTTCTTTATCATAATAGTATGACTAGTCGCTTGATAGCATGCTAAAAACTTAATCATGATAGAAGTAATGTTTAGTTATTAAAGAAAACCCAATTAAAACATAAAATGTACCCCATAATGGATTTCTTATTGTACTTAAAGATATCACATAATTTTATTGTGTGCTTTCCAATTGGATTGATTACGTCCAAGCATGCCTTTTTTTAATGTGATATAAGGATACGTAAAAACTTGAGCATATACATGACTTCTAACAACCGAACCATAAGATAAAAGTCTCATATCATCGCATTCAACTCATTTCTAGACATTGAAATGAGCCAAACTAGTCACCCTTAATAACATGGAATCAGGCGGTGATCAATTATGCATGTTGTATTTTTTTTAAGGACTTTGTTAATATAATTGCTTTTGTGATAAACTGAAAAAATGCCACAAAAATGATGAGCCCTCGGCGGTCATATTTTTTCAAGGATAAATGCGGTGGCCTTCACTCGTGATGGTTGTTCCCGTTTGCGTCTCTATGGTCTTTTCGGGACCTAGGCCTTTCACCTTTTAGAGAGTGAGACCTGTCGCACGAGGCAACAGAGGTATTAATTATTTATAAGTGTTGAGACCTAAATTCATACTCACTTGTCTCTAACAAGTAGACAGAGTAACTGAGTTAGCATAACTTAGGGTCGTTCTACGACTCAACCAGTTTTGGCAGAAATATGAAGTTAACTAAATTTAGAACTCAATTAAGATTTTACTATATTTTGTGAGTCTTTTTTGTTTTTATAACCAAAAATATTTTTATGGATTGTTTTTAGAGAATTTTGTAACAATACTAATATCAATACTTAATATTTTTGTGAAGCGGTTTTCTATTTATAACTATACGCAACACACACACACACACACATATATATGTGTGTGTGTGTTTGTGTGTGTGTGTATACATATACATAAACACATACATACATACATATACATACACCCCCACTATATATATATATATATATATATATATATATATATATATATATATATATATATATATATATATATATATATGGGATAGATGTAATTATCAAACCTTTATAGGTTCCATTTTCGTGGATATTTTAAGTTTAACGCGGATATAATTGTAAAGTGTTTACTAAAACTTGCTTTAAACACTAAAGTTCTCCTTAATTAGTCCGGTTTTAATTAAGGATATCACTGTAATCATTAAGTTAAGGGTAATTCTGACTCTATGGTACCTTACATGTCCTCGACACCGCACCCTTCGAAAGAGAATACTGGTGCCCTTTAATCAGGCTAGACCAATAAGATAGTGGTCAATTTAATATTACAGTATTTCTTAACGAATTTTTTTGTAAATTATTGAGGAAAATATACGGTTTAACTCAAAATATATTTAATAACTGTTGAAAAGTTCATTTAGACGTTGGAATAAATCGAGTAGAATGTCAAACTCCTTAAATGTAACCACCCAAAACACTTTACGAGAAAACACACCTCTTTAAAAAAAAAAAACAGAAACAGGCCAGCAACTTGCGCGGCACGCAAAAGGTTGCGCGGTGCGGCTCATAACTGGTTTTCAAACCATAACACAATACCCAGACTTGAGGACAAGTTCTCGCACATTTGCGTGGCGCGCAAGGCACAGTGCGGCGCGCTCTAAAGCATTAAACAGGATAAGCCTTTAATTACTAGACAACCCGTTTTCAAACAAACCAAGTTTCATTAGCCCAAAACTAAAGTTAACCATTTACAATCCATAATTAAACGAGTTTTATACTACAAAAAGAGTATTACGACCTTCGGGTCTCCAATGGCCCATAAATACAAGGATATGACAATTTCGACCCAAATCGTTTAATTACAACAAAAAACCGAGCATGGCGATTGGGATTGCACTACCCAATCCTAAGTCAAATTCAAGAGCAAAGTCTTCTAAAGCAACACGTGGTGGCCCACTAATCCTCGTACTAACTCTTGCCACCTACACCTTACGAATCCATAAAAATATAAACATGACAATATATATATATATATATATATATATATATATATATATATATATATATATATATATATATATATATATATGTATGTATATATGTATATATATATATATATATATATATATATATATATATGTATATATATATATATATACATATACATACATACATACACGCAAGTATCCCAAGGTTAACCCCTTAACCTTAAGCACATGAAGGTTGGCGAAAACTCACGTGCCCTAGTGAATCCAAAAACTCACGCGATTCACTACCTCTGTATTGTAGGGGGGTTTGAATACAATTCTCTTTAATTAACTTAACAGTTAAATACAATTTAGTATTCAAGAAACTAGATTAAATAGAGTCAAAGGTAATTTTTCAACGGTTATTCTTTATTGATTAAATCACAAAGAATTACAACTATTCTTGGCGGAATTATAGTTGGTTGATACAGATTTACCTAAGTATAGCTACAGAGTATGTTCTAAGCTATTACATGTTTTGGACTCTAAATAAACAAACCCACACCACTAGTTGTTAGAATAGTGGATACATCAATTTATACTAGTCCTATTATCTGTGTTATTGTTCCATTATCCACTGGTACATAGGATGTCTGTACTTGTGGGGACAACTGCATCAGAGAGCGTGCTCTCCTCTTTCCTCTTTGGTAGCTATTTACAGGAACACCCCAATTCGGTTTGGCACCACTATTTGTTAAAACAAATAGAATGTTGTATTTCCTAGGCATTGACAAAGTATACCACATGTCTGCACATGCGTTAAACTTCTGCAGTCCCATGTGGTCTTGTAAAGTCACTTGTCAGCCGCCGACGCATGTCCTTTTCTGTTCAACTTTGTCTTTGACTTCTGTTGAATAGTACAATTGATGTAGACCACTCAGGAAACCACTATGCTTGTAATGGAGCATAGCCGTCTTGTGTAGTAAGCTGCATTCCAGCTGTGCTGGTTCTTCATTGCTGAGACACTTAATATTCTTGAATTGCTGAGTATACATCCTGTGCTTAATTAAAGAATACTGTCTACCTTGTGCTGGTAGACTAAGCAGGAAACTAAACACTCGACAAAGCAATATCTGCTGTCTATACATGAACAAACTTGTGCTGGCTGCACATAACATTTTAGTGCAAATAAATTACAGTTTTGTCATAATTAAATCCTTAATTATTTTGGGGACTCAACAGAAAACTCACGCGATTCATTTCCCAATTTACCACAACAACATCAACGGGGTTGGCTCAATCACGCCAATGTGAATCCAAAAACTCACGGGATTCAGTACCCCAAGGGTGGTAACCCAAAACTCACAAACGTGCAAAGTGGACCCGAAACACACAAGGTCCATTCTCCCACACACATGTAAAGTGAACCAGAACGTACAAGGATCACTCTACCCCACCCGCACCCATCCTACATATGCATACATATGCATATAATATATTTACACTCATCTTATCGCCTTGATGAATGCAAAACCAAATCTACAATCCGTCAATGGAAAGTACGTATTCTATTTATCACATAAACAAACAACACAATTAGGGTGGATTACAAACCAACCCAAATTGACACTTAGTGCAATTATGACCCAATTGCACTTCCAAGCACAACCCAAACCCAAACTCACCAATAATCACTAACACTAGTAAAAATGGTTCTAAAATACCCTTTAGGACAAATTTCAAGCACCAAGTACTTGCCTTCCCCATATCAACTCAGAAACCCTAATTTGACCCGTTTTAAAATTAGGCTTCTAAACAACCCCACTTGGGTTCCAACACCAAAAAAATCACTAATTGTAGTGATTATACCCAACTTACAAGCCCTAACATGGCTAAAACATTTTCCAACCCAAAACTCACCCATTTGTGAGCCAATTGAGTTTTCCCAAGAACATGCAAGTTCAAAGCCTACATCAAATTATATGAATTTCGGAGTTAGGACTTACTACTACTACCACCAAAATGTAGCTAGGAACGAGATGAATAACTTTAACGTTTGGACTTTGTTGAGAATCAAGCTCCTTCTTCAAGCCTTCTCTCTCAAGAACTCATTCTCTCTCTCTCTGTGTCTCTAAGTGATAAAGTGTAAAGATGCAGAAATTGAGATGAAATGAGATAAGGGATATGATTGGATCAATTTAGTGGCCTCAAACCCGCCACCTTAGTGAAAAGACCAATATACCCCTTTTAAAATACCAAAATTACGAATCAATCTGCCAGCTCATTATGCGCGGTGAGATGACCTACTGAAACTGAAGTCAGAGTCTTACATTAAAGGAGCTATTAAAGAAGACAAAAAATCCTCCTTTACAATTAATATGTTTGTCCCATACCATTACGATCAACCATGCATTTTCGTATTTATTATCACGTATAATTACTTCAATCTCGCCAGATATGTTAACAAAGATAATTTGTGAGTTTTTTTATAAGCGAAAACCAAATTAAATAAACCATTAAACATACAAATAGTTCAAAAGGGTAATCTGTAACTCCCATGTTGGTCCCAATTTGACAACAGGAAGTTTACGGAGGGGGTGAATACTATTTATTTTTTGTTAACTAAGAGTTTTAATTAGTGTAAGCATATAATTAAAAATCAACTGAATCAGAGTCATAAGTAATTTTCAACATTATTCTTTTTTTGAAATTATCTCCGAGAATCACGGTTTTCCTTTGGCGGAATAAATAACCAGTTAATACTGATTACACCTAGATACCTTTCGAACGAATGAAGCTTATACAAGGTTTGGACTCTAGTAATTTAATAACCACACCACTAAAAATAATTGCAGAATTCGTCTATTTATAGAGATCCTATAAACTGTGTAAACATTCTATTGTCTGTTGGTACAAAGGATGTTTGTACTTCAAAATACAACTATGCCAGAGAGCACGTGACTCTCGTTCCTCTTTAATAGCTATTTGTAGGAACACCCCAAATGGCTGGACATCCTATTTGAATAAACAAATGGAATGTTGGGTTCTCTAGGCATAAAAAAAGTATTAACCATGAATTGCTCATGGGTTAACCTTTTAGATAGTTAGTTGTATTGTAAGGTCAGTTGTCAGCTACCAACACGTGTCCTTTTCTCTTCAACTTAGTCTTCGATTTTAGTTGAATAGTACCCTTTGATGTAGACAACACCGGAAATGATTATGCTTGAAATGTAGCATAATTTTTCTATGTGTTGAGTGCAGACTTAGCCAGATGCTGGTACTTCTTGTGCTGGTCTTGTTGAGGGATTTTGCTGTAGCAATCAACTGTCTGCCTTCATCAGTAGTCATGGCATCACAGTATTTCTTTAGATCCATGTCCAGCTATAGAGCCTCATAAAAGAGAGCTTTCTCTGCATCAGTATGTAGCCGTTGACCACTTTTGTATAGATAAACACCAACTTCAACGCCGAATTCCAACGCATTGATATAAAATTGCTGATCAAGTGGATGATACAATAATTTGATGTGGCGTATCCTTTCAGGTATAGCTGCTGCTCATTGTCTAAGAAGTTCTGGAACAGTGATCTCCAGCCTGTAAGCCTCTCTTTCGTCTGGATTCATTTTTCTTATATCTGGCTCACCCTGTGCAGCTGGATCATCTTCCCAAGTAGAGTGTTTATCATGACATTTTGGGAAAGATGGAGGATACATACGTGATTCTGCTATGTTAGAAGAACCTACTGAATAAAAGTTAATACATTCATCCAGTGTCCTGTCAAAGTAGGCAAGAGTCCGGGCAGGAATAGGTGATTGAATAAATGTTGAATTCCCTTTGCCCCAGACTGTGAAATCAGTAGCATCAACAGAATCAACATCTTTGTTATCACCCAGCTCATCCACCTTTGCTGGGTCTTCATCTCTTGTTACACTCAGCCGCACACTTCTGGATGGGTCTTCAATCACAGCACTCCTTGCTGTATCTTCGGTACCAGCTGACTGATTAGTATCAGCTGGCACAACTGCCACAGTATCTTCATCAGCTGTCTCAAATAAGGGTCCTTTCCTTAAGGGCTGGTTGTCCCTAGGAGCAGATTTTACCCTTTGTTTATCGATAGGCATGGGTTCAGCTGATGGTTCTTGTGTTGATACTGGTTCTTGCGTGGGCAGATAAGGAACAATTTATATATGCTCCCCCTCAGCAGTAGACACATCAGTTTCTGCTGGTTCATCATCATCAAGGTTGATGATATCTGCTGGCTGTGATTGTGTAGCTGGTTGAGAAGTAGATGCAGATAGAGAGGATTGGCTGGTTTCTAATATAGCATCAAGCCACTTCATGAATACATCAGCTCTAACTCCTCCTGACTCAGTTGAAGCCAAGTAATCTTGCATCTCTTCAGGTGTCATCTTCTTAATCATGTCTGCTCGCTCAGCATACAACTTTGCTTTCTTTCTATCATATTTCACCATGAACTTAGCATTTCTTTTCAAAGCAGCCCTTTTGTGTTCATCAATGCTGAGAAGTTCATCATGAATTTCACGCTTTTTAGGACCGAGGGATCGTATATGCTCAATTTTATGTCATTTCAAAGCAACATATGCCTCAAATTTAGCGTTGAAAGCAGCATCTAGTTCCTGCTGTCTCTTCTGATGTCTCTCTAGTTTTCTTTTCATTTTTCATTCAATAGTTTGAGAGACAGCAAAATATTCAGCTATAGCCAGTTCAGACACATCAATGGGCTTACTGCCAGAACCAATATCATCCACATATGTGGTAGACATACTGGGTTGAGATTCACCAGCTGCCTGGACACCTGCTTCAGTATGAGCGTTGCTGGGCTTAGTGCCAGAACCTTGACTAGTACCATCACCATCATCATCACCATCCCTCCTTTGCTGTTTGGATCCTTTTCATGCTCATGCTCCCCCTCAGATTGTTTTTTCTTTTTAGACTTCTTTTTAGACTTCTTCTCCCCTTTTTTATCATCAGCAGGGGCAGAAGGATGAGCAGGGGAGACCTGTGCATCAAGGTCACTATCTGATTCAGGAACTGAATAAGCAATGTTGTTCCAGTCATCATCAGCAGGAGATAGATGGGCACCAGGATCTACACCATATTGCCTGAGACATAGGTTTGAAGTTCGGACTTCATTCCTTGCAACACCCATGGCCATTTGATCAACAGTGGCCCTAACATCAGCTTGTAGGGAAGCCATTCGTTGCATAGTCTCCACCATTTGAACATAAGCAGAGGAAGAACTATTGCAGCCATTTGCTGTTCCTGCGAATCCAATCTCTCTTCTAAAACCCTATTCTCCTCATTAAGAAAGAGAATCCTTCTATTAGCAGCATCAAGATCAGCTTGAAGATGGGCAATATGCTCAGTATATTCATTGTGAGAGATGAGTCGCCTTTTGAGATCCTCCTCTTCATCATGGTGATGGATAATGGCATCCACTACAAGATCTGCAAAAGCACATACTTGTTTGAGCTGGGCTTTAATAGTTGAAGTTGTAACCTCCCTAGCTCTGCGTATGGCTTAAGTCATTCGATCGACAAGAGTAGTGCGAATGGTTCTTTGTAGATCTGGTGTGATTCTGGCTACTGTACGATAAACAGCCAGTGTGGAAATGGCAGCCACCTCAGTAGGATCAAAGCTACTGGTTGAGGGGCGATCACTAGCAACAACAATAGGATTACCTCCGTGGGGTGGTGGAGGTGTAAGGTCAGAGTCTGACTCATCACCATGATCACTATCATTTTTACCTTCACTCGAAGGTTTATAACCACTGGTATCCTTGTCAGCATCATTATCAGCATCATCAGTGAGATCCACTAGTGTGTCTGATAATGCTAAAAACGAACATATATTTCATAGCATTATCCCTCAAGAAAGATAAGCTTTTAGTTGCAATTGTTCTATTTACAAGTGATATTCGTTTAAATAATAAAAGGTGAAGACAAAAGACAGATTCGACAAATTGAAGACACAAATGACCAAAAAGCTAAAAAGTACAAAGTACAATCAAAATGGTTCAAATTATTGATGAGAAACGTCTAAAAGTTACAAGAGTACGAGCCGCAAAACGCAAAATACAAGATATTAAATAGTACGCAAGGACGTTCGAAAATCCAAAACCGTGACCAGAGTCAACTCTCAACGCTCGACGCAACGGACTAAAAATTACAAGTCAACTATGCACATGAATATAATATAATATATAATTAATTCTTAAAAATTATATATATTATATTATATATATAAACCGTCGGCAAATAAACAAACAAAAGCATGTGAGCTGTAAAAGAAGGCCATGCGATCGCATGGCCAGCAGGCACAAATGCCATGCGATCGCATGGTGAACAGTATCAGGCCACATCCTATAAAAAGCAACGAATTCAGTCGAATGTAGATACCTTTTTCTCTTTATCACTCAACGATATATATATATATATATATATATATATATATATATATATATATATATATATATATATAATATATATATATATATATATATATATATATATATAATTTATAATTTTAATTTTAATTTTAATTTAATAATAATAAGGGTATGTTAGCGAATGTTGTAAGGGTGTAAGTCGAAATTCTGTCCGTGTAACGCTACGCTATTATTAATCATTGTAAGTTATGTTCAACCTTTTTAAATTAATGTCTCGTAGCTAGGTTATTATTATGCTTATTTAAGCCGAAGTAATCGTAATGTTGGGCTAAAATATTAAGATTGAGTATTTGGGCTTTGTACCATAATTGGGGTTTGGACAAAAGAATGACACTTGTGGAAATTAGACTATGGGCTATTAATGGGCTTTATATTTGTTTAATTGAATGATAGTTCGTTAATTTAATATAAAGATTTACAATTGGATGTACCTATAAATAACCACATACACTCGATCGGACATGATGGGCGGGATATTTATGAGTACTAATAATCGTTCACTTAACCGGACACGGGAATGGATTAATAGTCAATGGACTTATTAAAACAGGGGTGAATTATATAGAAGGAAAATTGGTGTAATTAAAGTTTAAGTCCCCAATTAGTTGGAATATTTGACTTCGGATATAAGGATAATTTGACGAGGACACTCGCACTTTATATTTATGACTGATGGACTGTTATGGACAAAACCAGATGGACATATTGAATAATCCAGGACAAAGGACAATTAACCCATGGTAATAAACAAAAATCAATACGTCAAACATCATGATTACGGAAGTTTAAATAAGCATAATTCCTTTATTTCATATTTCATCGCACTTTTATTTTCTGTCATTATATTTAATTGCACTTTTAATTATCGCACTTTTTAATTATCGCAATTTTATTTATTGTCATTTTATTTATCGCATTTTAATTTATCGCACTTTAATTATTGTCATTTACTTTACGCTTTAAATTAAGTTATTTTTATTTTTAATATTTTACATTAGGTTTTAACTGCGACTTAAGTTTTAAAATCGACAAACTGGTCATTAAACGGTAAAAACCCCCTTTTATAATAATAATAATTCTACTTATATATATATATATATATATATATATTTATATACAAATTTAGTTTTAAAAATATAGCGTTAAACTTGGCTAGTTCCCTGTGGACGAACCGGACTTACTAAAAACTACACTACTGTACGATTAGGTACACTGCCTATAAGTGTTGTAGCAAGGTTTAGGTATTTCCACTCTATAAATAAATAAATAACTTGTGTAAAACTGTATCGTATTTTATAGTATTTCGTAATAAAAATATAATTATTTCGTATACACCTCTACGAACATCAAGTATTTTTGGCGCCGCTGCCGGGGAAAAACAACGCCGAAAGCGAAACGCTATAAAAAAAAGATTTTTATTAAGTTTTATTTCTTTTTGTAAAAATACGTTTTAAAAAATTTTAAAAATACAAAAACGAGAAAAAGAAAAATATATCTATATTTTTAAGTTTAGTTAAATTAAAAAGTTTATATTTTTATTTATTGTGAAAAAGTTATAAAACTAATAAGTAATATTTATATACTAAATATATTTATATCTTATATATTTTAACAGAAAAAAAAGTAATATAAAAATCACTCGGCCCGACACTGTAGCAGCCCATAATCTGGCCTGGAAACCTAATCCATGCGACCGTATGGAGTTTTAACTCCAATCTCATGCGATCGTATGACTGGATTTGACAGCCCAGGTACCTAGTACGACCAGAATTAGGGTTAGTTTAATAATTATAATTATTAATTAAAACCCTAATTAGGGTTATTTATTTAATTAATTAGTTTTAGTTTTATTATTTTTGTATTTTAAGTTAAAATTAGTTTTATTAAATATATAAACTTAATACTTTTATAAAATAAATAATATAAAAATAATATTTTTATAAAAATTAGTAATCTTATCATCTTTTGTCTCATTTTATAAATTGTATATTTTTATTATTTTGTACGTAATTTGTATTTTTATCGCTCGTAACTAGTTTTAAGATATAGTATTTGCCGTAGTTATTTTTATTTCTAGATTTTTAGGCTTTGCCGTAAAATCCCTTAAGTCCTTTTTCTTTAGACTAAGATTTAAGTGCTTTAGAATTTTGCGACACCGTTTTAAGATTTTAATACCTTTTTAAGTTTTTTCCGTTTTTGGATTTAGAATTCCTTTAAGCTTTAATACCTTTAGACGTAACTTTTAATTTTTAGTTTTTAGAATTTTAAGTTTCGACGCGCTACTTTCTTATTTTAATTTTTCGACCTTTTATTTTTCGACGTTTTCCGACGCGCTCTTTTTCTTTCTTATTTTTTGACGCTCTAGTTTTTAGGACATAGAATTTTCTATTTCTTCTCTAAAATTTCTTTAAAATTTCGACGAAAAAATTATTTTAAGCGGTTAAATTGATAGACATCCAAAATTTTCTAGTTCGTAGTAATAGTTGGATTTGTTAGTGGCGAGTTGTGGGCTTCCGATTTAAAGGGTCCTGGCTACCTGCTGCATCTATTGGCTATTCAAAACGTGGGCAAAAGCAGAAAAGTCTATTAATTTGATAACTTATATAATTTTTATCTTTTATAACTAAAAGGATATTCAGTGAATGCACCGAGCAAAACGTTCACCACCTTTTATACGTTCACCACCTGTAACTCGATCAAGATATCTAGCCAATATTGTCGCCGTTGATTTTTCTTTAGAATCGTCATCCAGTCGACCAAGTACTCCAATTCAAATTTCCGATAATCCATTTTTTGAACCCGACCTCACAATTGAGAATACAGAGGATATTCAGGGACAATTCAGAGATCATGAACCATTAATCTTTCCTCCGGAACCACCAATCATTCAAACAGAGATTGTCGAGGAACAAACCATTAAATCAGAAGCCTCTAGTGATTCAGATTCAACAAATTCAATCATGAAAAATCTGGAACCTCTAAGTTTGGAAGACCGAATGAGAGCTAAACGCACTGGCCAAGGTCACGCAATTACTCAGCCAGACATTAATGCGCCAGATTATGAAATCAAAGGATAAATCCTACACATGGTGACTAATCAATGCCAATTTAGTAGTGCGCCGAAGGAAGATCCAAATGAACATCTTCGAACCTTTAATAGGATCTGTACTTTATTTAAAATCCGAGAAGTGGAGGATGAACAGATATATCTCATGTTATTTCCCTGGGCTTTAAAGGGAGAAACCAAAGATTGGTTAGAATCGTTACCTGAAGGGGCGATTGATACATGGGACGTTTTAGTTGAAAAATTTCTTAAACAATTCTTTCCGGCATCTAAAGCCGTAAGACTTCAAAGAGAAATTGTTACGTTCACACAAAAGCCAAATGAAACTCTATATGAGGCATGGACAAGATTTGGAACGTTATTGAGAGGATGTCCGCAACATGGTTTAGACACTTATCAAATAGTACAAATATTCTACCAAGGATGCGATATCACTACAAGAAAAGACATCGTGGTTCCATTATGAAGAAAACAGCAACGGAAGCTTACAAAATTATTGATAACAATGCTTCCCACTCACATGAGTGGCACCAAGTAAAAGATATCGTTAGATCATCTAAAGCAGCTAGAGCCGATTCTAGCCATGACTTTGATTCCATTTCCGCAAAGATAGATGCTGTCGCGAGACGAATGGAAAAGATGACTAAAGATATTCACTCAATACGAATTAGTTGTGAGCAGTGTAGAGGACCACATTTGACAAAAGATTGTCTCAGTATTGAACAAACAATGAAACAAAGAGAGAATGTTTCATACATGAACCAAAGGCCTGGAAATAATTATCAGAATAATTATCAACCGCCAAGACCAATCTACAATCAAAACCAGAATTATAACCGAAATGTTCCATACAACAACCAACAAGTTCCTAGCAATCAACAAGTGTCTAATAATACTTACAATCAGCAAAGACCTATTTTTCAAAATAAACCACCACAAACCGATGATAAAAAGCTAAATTTAGAAGATATGATGTCGAAGCTAGTTGAATCTCAAACTCAATTTTTCACATCTCAGAAAGAAACCAGTGAACAAAATGCTCAAGCATTTAGAAATCAACAAGCTTCTATTCAAAATCTGGAACAAGAAGTAAGTAACCTAGCAAGGTTGATAGGTGAAAGAAAACGGGGGAGTCTACCTAACGATACAAATACTAACCCCCGAAATGAAACAGCTAAAGCCATTACCACGAGAAGTGGTATTACACTTAAACCACCTGAAATGCCTGTAATTTCTGATGAAACTATTCCTACTCCACAAGAACCACAATCTGAGCAAGATAAGGAAACAGAACCGGTAGTTGAAAAGGTTAATGAAGATAACACAGTTAAGGCTAAACCTTATGTTAAACCATACCAACCACCACTTCCTTACCCAAGTAAAATGAGAAAAGAAAAGACTTGAAGCCGAGCAATTCAAATTCTTGGATATGTTTAAACAGATAAATGTCAATCTTCTTTTCATTGATGTGATTTCAGGAATGCCTAGATATGCCGAATTCTTGAAAGATCTAATCACAAATAGAAAGAAAATGGAAGAACTCTCGGCTGTTACTATGAATGCTAATTGTTCTGCAGTGCTGTTGAATAAGATACCAGAAAAATTATTTGATCCAGGAAGTTTCACAATTCCATGTTTTCTGGGTAGTCTTAGTTCAATAGAAGCATTGGCAGATTTAGGTGCTAGTATAAATCTAATGCCGTATTTACTATACGCTAAACTAGACCTTGGAGAATTGAAACCAACACGAATAAGCATACAACTAGCCGATCGATCAGTAAAATATCCTAGAGGGATAATGGAAAACATGCTAGTTAAAGTTGGTACTTTAGTATTTCCAGTAGATTTTGTTATTCTGGACATGGAAGAAGATTCTCGAGTTCCTCTCATATTAGGAAGACCATTCTTAAACACGGCTAAAGCAATAATAGACGTGTTCGGTAAGAAACTGACCCTAAGTATAGAGGACGAGAGTGTTACCTTTTCTGTTGATAGAGCTATGCAACAACCGCAATCTGCAGATGATACATGTTATTATATTCAAACTATAGATTCACATGCAGAATTGTTAGAAGAATTTCCAGAATTACAAGGAATAGGAGAATGTACTTTAGGAGAAGGAACTGAATCAATTAATGAAGCTGAAATGTTAGCCGCACTCATGGCTAATGGATATGAACCAACAACAGAAGAAATTCAAATGCTAAAAGAAGAAGACAGATATCGATACAAATCATCGATAGAAGAACCACCGATATTAGAGTTAAAGCCACTTCCAAACCATTTGGAATATGCTTATTTACATGGTGAATCTGAATTACCTGTAATAATATCGTCTTCTCTTACTGAAAATGAAAAATCTCGACTCATTTCTGTGCTAAAAGCTCATAAACCAGCTATTGCATGGAAGATTCATGATATTAAAGGCATAAGTCCTTCGTATTGCACACATTAAATCCTTATGGAAGAAGGTCATAAAACGTATGTGCAACGCTAAAGAAGACTAAATCCAAATATGCAAGATGTTGTTAAGAAAGAAATTATTAAACTGCTAGATGCAGGTTTAATTTATCCAATCTCTGATAGTCCATGGGTAAGCCCAGTTCAATGTGTACCTAAGAAGGGTGGCATGACTGTCATCACAAATGAAAAAGATGAGCTTATTCCTACTAGGACTGTAACAGGATGGCGTGTTTGTATTGATTATAGAAAATTAAATGACGCCACCAGAAAAGATCACTTTCCATTACCTTTTATTGATCAAATGTTGGAAAGATTAGCCGAAAACAGTTACTATTGTTTTCTTGATGGTTTCTCCGGATATTTTCAAATTCCAATAGCACCCGAGGATCAAGAGAAAACCACATTCACGTGCCCTTATGGTACTTTTGCTTACAAACGCATGCCATTTGGACTTTGCAACGCCCCTGCAACCTTTCAAAGGTGCATGATGGCAATCTTTCATGACATGATAGAAGAATGCATGGAAGTTATCATGGATGACTTTTCAGTCTTCGGTGATACTTTTGAAACATGTCTAGTTAATCTTGAACGAATGCTTATTAGATGCGAACAATCAAATCTAGTACTTAATTGGGAGAAATGCCATTTCATGGTTAAAGAAGGCATCGTTCTTGGTCATAAAATTTCAAAAGAAGGAATTGAAGTGGATAGAGCTAAAGTAGATGTAATTGCTAAACTTTCACATCCCACCAATGTTAGAGGAGTTAGGAGTTTTCTGGGGCATGCCGGTTTTTACCGACGTTTTGATAAAAGATTTTTCTAAAATTGCCACTCCTATGAATAAACTCCTAGAAAAGATGCTCCATTCATCTTTTCAGATGAATGCATCAAATCTTTTAATATTCTTAAAGAAAGACTCACTAATGCGCCGATCATGATAACTCCAAATTGGAATCTACCGTTTGAACTAATGTGCGATGCAAGTGATTTTGCAATGGGAGCCGTTTTAGGACAAAGGATTGAAAAATAATTTCAACCTATTTATTACGCTAGTAAGATATTACAAGGAGCACAAACAAATTACACAACTACTGAAAAAGAACTCCTTGCTATTGTCTTTGCTTTTGACAAATTTCGTTCATATCTCGTTCTAGCTAAAACGGTGGTCTATACTGACCATTCTGCTCTTAGATACCTATTTTCAAAATAAGATGCTAAACCACGATTAATCCGTTGGATCTTACTCTTACAAGAGTTCGATATTGAAATCCGAGATAAAAAGGGAGCAGAAAATCTCGCCGCTGATCATCTTTCTCGTCTTGAAAATCCCGAATTAGAAGTTCTAAAAGAATCGGTCATACAAGACAACTTTCCTGATGAATATCTATTGAAGATAGATTATAATGAAATTTCATGGTTTGCAGACTATGCAAACTACTGAATATGTGGATTCCTTGAAAAGGGGTTGTCGTACCAAAAATGAAAGAAATTCTTTAGTGATATAAAACAATATTTCTGGGAAGATCCACATTTATTTAAAAGTTGTCCCGATGGAATAATACGTCGATGTGTATTCAGAGATGAAGCTAGTCAAATCTTAAACCATTGTCACACAGGACCAACAGGATGGCATTATGGGCCTCAACTAACAGCAAGAAAAGTTTACGATGCTGGATTCTATTGGCCTACAATTTTAAAAGACGCACACCTTCTTTGCAAATCCTGTGATGCATGTCAAAGGGCCGGTAAAATAAGTCAATGTGATGAAATGCCACAAAATGTCATTTAAGTATGTGAAGTATTTGACATTTGGTGTATTGACTTTATGGGTCCATTTCCAAAATCTCATAATAATCTCTGCATTCTCGTTGCCATTGATTATGTATCTAAATGGGCGGAACCACAAGCTCTCCCAACTAACGACGCACAAGTTGTAGTCAACTTTTTAAAACATCTTTTTGCAAGGTTCGGAATACCGAAAGCTTTAATAAGTGATCGGGGTACTCATTTTTGTAATAATCAACTTGAGAAAGTTCTCAAAAGATATGGAGTAACTCATAAAATCTCAACCGCTTATCATCCACAAACAAGTAGACAAATTAAAAATACTAACCGAGCTTTAAAACGTACTCTAGAGAAAACCGTAGGATCAAATCCGAAGGAATGGTCCATAAAATTGGGGGATGCACTCTGGGCTTTTAGAACAGCCTACAAAACTCCAATTGGAACCACACCTTTTAGACTCATTTACGAAAAATCATGTCTTCTTCCAGTAGAAATTGAGCACAAAGCATTTTGGGCTTTGAAGACATGTAATCTTGATTTACATGAAGCCAGACGTCTACGGTTAAGCCAATTAACCGAATAAGAAGAATTGAGACATGAAGCATACGAAAATTCGTTAATCTATAAAGAAAAAACGAAGAAATGACATGATAGAAGAATCAGAAATTCAAAAGAATTTAAAGAAGGAGACAGAGTTCTTCTTTTCAATTCACGATTCAAGCTATTTCTTGGAAAATTGAAATCAAGATGTCTGGACCATTCATAGTCAAAAGAGTTTTTCTGTATGGAACAATAGAGTTAATAAATTTAAATGGAGTTGAATTTAAGGTTAATGGTCACAGTGTTAAACATTACATAGATAATCCAATGGAAGTTGAAGATGAAGTTAATCACAATTTCGACATCACAGCTAACTAAGTGTGGGAAGGTTCGAATCTTTTTAGGGTAATATATATTTCTGTTAGAGTTAGATATTCTATTTTCGTGTAGTTCTCGAGAATGGAATCCGAATGGTCTTTCCCTAGCAGACCCTAAAGAACTAGTCTTCTCCCCCCATTCTGAATTTTTATTTTTTTTAGGTTTTACGAGTTGAAGAATTCCTTTGATCTGAACCATGGTCTAATGCTACATGCTATGATTACTAAACGTAATAATGACACACTTCCGAGTGAATTGGTATCATTCATAAGAGGCAAAATGGACGGAGTAAGAAAAGAACTCAGAAAAGATCATCATAAGATACATTTTGGTAAAGGAAAATCAAAATTCGCAACAAAAAGAAGAGCACGACACCTTGAAAGATGTTATAAATGTGGAAAATGGTCACACGAAGGTAAATGTTTAAATAATCAAACATATTCAAATACCGAATTTGTTACTCTATGCAGAGAAGGACCATTTATATGTTTAGAAGAAAAGATATTGAAGAATCGAGATTACGCTTACGTAGCTATAGAGAACCAAATCACACGACTCTCTTATGAGTCGGCTAAAGCAGGTCTCTGAGAATTCTATCTCATAGGTAAGTATGTACAGTTTTTATTTTTATTTTTATTGCTTTTAACCTTTTGATAATCAACGCTGAATCATTCGCTATAAAGTATTAAATTGGTATTCAATAAAATTAGGTATGCGTAACCGAAATTATTGATACCGTTTATTCTTAAGGTATAAATATCTTTAATCAATCAACCCAAAATATTTCAAAAATTCGTCAAGAGTAAAACTAGGTTATGGAATCGAAATTACTTTACCGAAAAGAGGGGCGTATATTTTTGATAATATTTGATTGATTAAAGTGGGATAAAAGACCAAAAATATTTTTGATTTTAATTTTTGTCTTGTTTTTTTTAAAATTAATATATAAATATTAAATTATTAATGTAAAATTTTAAAATCAATATATTTAAGTTTTTAAATATTTTAAAAATTAATATTTTTAATATAAGTTTGTAAAATTAACGTATAAAAGTATTAATTATATTTATATGAATTTTTAATTTTATGCATTTTAAATTTAAGTTTGGTGTGAATTTAAAAACAAAAATTTACTTTATTTCATTAAGTTAAAAATTTGTTATTTAAAATTCGTCGTGAGTTGAAGACTAGGTTATTGAACCGAAATTGCTTTACCCGAGGGCGGGACGAGAAATTTTATTATCATTATTTTTAATCTTATTTGATTTAAAGTATGCCAAAAACATTTAAAAATAATAATAATAATAATAAAAATATTATGTATGTTTGTAGTTTATCTTATGTACACAACAGGGTAAAACAGCACACTTTCAAAGACTGACATTAAGTTCAGCAAAAGCTAATAATTTTGACGATAAAACGAAAAACAAATTTGATGTAACAACAAGACGGAATGAACAAATGATATGCACCATTTATCATTCAGCAAACAAACGCCAATATGTTTGGAAACTTTGGTAAAATTTAATCATTTTTCTACGCTAATCTCCCTCAATAATCTAAATTGTTACTGATTTCTTGCAAATGAGGGCATTGCAAGATCTTAAGTGTGGGAAGGGGTTAAATTCTTTCGGATTTTTAAAATTTTAATTTAAACACTTGGTTACCATTAAAAATACTAGTAACGCAGTAGTTGTATTAGAATCTAGTGCTCTCTGATAATAAAGAACAGCCCTAGTCTTATATACTGACTACCCAATTCTAGTAAAATTTTTCAAAATTTTCAACTAAATGAACTCAAAATCATGTTTATACATATTTATGAACAATAAAACTAGGTGTTAACACCGAAATTATTGTTACCTCGGAGAGAACATAAATGGAGAAACAACCCAAAACGTTAGAATTCATTTAAAATGGAATAGAGGAAAATAAAAAGGCAAAGAAAGGAAAATAAAAGCCAAGTGTGGAAAAAATTTACCAAGTTATTTAGAACATATATCACATATTTTTGTACAAATAATTGAAGATAAAACTAGGTGTTAACACCGAAATTATTGTTACCTCGGAAAGAAAGTAAATTGAGAAACAACCTAAAATGTTAGAATTCATTTAAAATGGAATAAAGGACAATAAAAAGGCAAAGAAAGGAAAATAAAAGCCAAGTGTGGGAAAAATTTACCAAGTTCTTTAAAACATACATCACATATTTTGTACAAAGATACTTTTGTTTTGGACAAAATTAACCATTTTACCCGGAAAATTATAATATATTTGAAAGAAAGATGGATCTGCACGATGAATCAATTCCATCATTAAAAGAAAGTAAAGTCTTCCGAAAAAGAAACGCGCTTCTTGATTTAGGTCAGGAAGTTGTCGTCCAGACCAGTTGTAGAGTCTACGAAAAACCTTGAAAAGTTTTTTCGAAAATCAGCTGGAAATCCACGGACCTCAGCATCAAACAGGGTCACCAAGTGGTCAGACTTATCCTAACCATGAGAGGATCTGTCTCGTACAATGGGGGGCACCATGCAAATTAGCTTATAAGACTAATGAATCAGATCCCCAGAAAGGATAATCTCCTTAAAGATCAAAAATCAGCTTTTAAGACTGCTATTACTCAATCCTTGAAATTGACCTTAAAGATTGAGAATTCAAACTCATGGAATTCGATGATATCTAAACTCGAGCTTGAACGAGAAAATATTTTGATCAAAATTACAAACTGATTTGTTTTCTGAAAAACCCATTTTCAATGCGTTCATTACCATTAAACGTAAAATCCTAAGAATTCACCTGGAATTCATTAGGTCACCTGAACCAAATCGGGTGTCAACCGTAAGAACGATGGTTGCATAGCATGGTCAAAGACAGGACTTTGTGCTAGACCAAAAAACTATAGGGTGATCTTTACTATTGCTCCTACAAAGGTAGGTAATTGCATCCAACACGATATAGACCATAATTAAAAGCATGTCACGGGACATTGCGTTAACAGTTGCTTGTTCAACGCTTTCCTTTACAACCGGACGGTAGTTTACCAAGAGGTAATATACGGAGCAAGTAAACTGGATGTGTTGCTTTCCCAATACAAGGTTAGTAAGTGGGTGACACAAAACCATAAGTTTTGAGCTAAAATTTTCAAATCTGAAACCCACAAAACCCACAAAAACAATTTGCAAACACCGGTGAAGGGTTATTCCAGAAAACTTATCTAGGGTAAAAGCTAGATTGAATTTTCAAAAAGATCAAATGTTTTCATAAAGATCCAATTTCCTTAAGGATCTAAATTTTCATAGTCATATGGGACTGTAAACCACTTCGTTACTACCATTGTTCATACCGCCGTATTAAAATCACTGATGTACAAAGTGTGAAGAATAAAGAAGTGATTCTAGTATTTTTACTTCAAGACTATAATGCTTGAGGACAAGCAACGCTCAAGTGTGGGAATATTTGATAATGCTAAAAACGAACATATATTTCATAGCATTATCCCTCAAGAAAGACAAGATTTTAGTTGCAATTGTTCTATTTACAAGTGATATTCGTTTAAATAATAAAAGGTGAAGACAAAAGACAGATTCGACGAATTGAAGATGCAAACGACTAAAAAGCTAAAAAGTACAAAGTACAATCAAAGTGGTTCAAATTATTGATGAGAAACGTCTAAAAGTTACAAGAGTACGAGCCGCAAAATGCAAAATACAAGATATTAAATAGTACGCAAGGACGTTCGAAAATCTGGAACCGTGACAAGAGTCAACTCTCAACGCTCGACGCAATGGACTAAAAATTACAAGTCAACTATGCACATGAATATAATATAATATATAATTAATTCTTAAAAATTATATATATTATATTATATATATAAACCGTCGGCAAATAAACAAACAAAAGCATGTGAGCTGTAGAAGAAGGCCATGCGATCGCATGGCCAGAAGGCACAAATGCCATGCGATCACATGGTGAAGAGTATCAGGCCACATCTTATAAAAAGCAACGAATTCAGTCAAATGTAGATACCTTTTTCTCTCTATTACTCAACGATATATATATATATATATATATATATATATATATATATATATATATATATATATATATATATATATATATATATATAATTTATAATTTTACTTTTAATTTTAAATTAATAATAATAAGGGTATGTTAGCGAATGTTGTAAGGGTCTAAGTCGAAATTCTGTCCGTGTAATGCTGCGCTATTATTAATCATTGTAAGTTATGTTTAACCTTTTTAAATTAATGTCTCATAGCTAGGTTATTATTATGCTTATTTAAGCCGAAGTAATCGTAATGTTGGGCTAAAATATTAAGATTGGGTAATTGGGCTTTGTACCATAATTGGGGTTTGGACAAAAGAGCGACACTTGTGGAAATTAGACTATGGGCTATTAATGTGCTTTATATTTGTTTAATTGAATGATAGTTCGTTAATTTAATATAAATATTTACAATTGGATGTACCTATAAATAACCACATACACTCGATCGGACACGATGGGCGGGATATTTATAAGTACTAATAATCGTTCATTTAATCGGACACGGGAATGGATTAATAGTCAATGGACTTATTAAAACAGGGGTGAATTACATACAAGGAAAATTGGTGTAATTAAAGTTTAAGTCCCCAATTAGTTGGAATATTTGACTTCGGATATAAGGATAATTTGACGAGGACACTCACACATTATATTTACGACTGATGGACTGTTATGGACAAAGCCAGATGGACATATTGAATAATCCAGGATAAAGGACAATTAACCCATGGTAATAAACTAAAATCAATACGTCAAACATCAAGATTACGGAAGTTTAAATAAGCATAATTCCTTTATTTCATATTTCATCGCACTTTTATTTTCTGTCATTATATTTAATTGCACTCTTAATTATCGCACTTTTTAATTATCACAATTTTATTTATTATCATTTTATTTATCGCATTTTAATTTATTGCACTTTAATTATTGTCATTTACTTTACGCTTTAAATTAAGTTATTTTTATTTTTAATATTTTAAATTAGGTTTTAACTGCGACTTAAGTTTAAAAATCGACAAACCGGTCATTAAACGGTAAAAACCCCCTTTTATAATAATAATTCTACTTATATATATATATTTATATACAAATTTAGTTTTAAAAATATAGCGTTAAACTTGGCTAGTTTCCTGTAGACGAACCAGACTTACTAAAAACTACACTACTGTACGATTAGGTACACTGCCTATAAGTGTTGTAGCAAGGTTTAGGTATTTCCACTCTATAAATAAATAAATAACTTGTGTAAAATTGTATCGTATTTAATAGTATTTCATAATAAAAATATAACTGTTTCGTATACACCTCTACGCACATCAGTGTCTTTGGAACCAGTCACATTATCATGAGTGACTGGCTCGCCCTTACCAGTACCTTTATCAGCATCACCATCAGATGAAGAAGATGATGAGGAAGAAGCTGAAGAATCAGAAGGTACTGGCGAATCAGGGACATTCTGCATCACACACTTCTTAGTTACAGGATCTATGATGAACTTGAGAGGCCTTTAAGTACTGGGCCATGGAGAAGCAGCTGGAGCCATACTAATGTAGTGGTAGTATGGCTGCTCATTAATTTATTGAAGAGTAGCCAGCCTCTCATATACTTCTTCACGTGCTGGGCGATTATGCTGAGATAGTAGTTCAGTCAGCTCCTTTCTGGATACTTTACTGGCTGATACCAAAGCACCTTAAGGATCAATCGTCAGCTGATCCACCAGCAAGGCATTTTTGGGAGTGATAGAGGCTCCCCTGTAGATGAAGTTAGGTACAACTTCATCAGGATCTGGTACCTGGCACACATATGGTTTCTTTTCAGCAGAAGCACTAGCCTGAGAAGAATCATTAGTGATAGCAGTGGCAGAGGTACTAGCATCCAAAGTAGGTTTCGTAGAACCAGTGACATATGCAGAATAGACACCATTTGCTGCGATAAGCTCATCAGTAAGCACCACATCATCCTTGTCACCACCTGTAGTAATTTCCTCAGTGGAAGCAGTTGGAGGAGTAATAGTGGTAGTGCCAGCAGTATCAAAATCAAGAACCTCCTTAAGAATGTTATCAATAACCTTTTAAAGTACGATAGGAGGTTCCATTATCATCTCATCAACCACTTTAGAATCAGTGGTTGAAGTATCAATACCGGAGACAGTAGGAGGAGTAGCAGAAATATCAGCAGTGGCTAGCGCCTCAATAACAGTAGAATTAGTGGAACCAGTAGCCACAATGTCTCCAGTAGAGCCAGCAGTAGTAGAGGCAATAGTACTAGCATCAGCACCACTAGCAGAAAAATCAGTAGCACCAACACCAGTAGCAGAAATAGAGAGCTCATCAGTAGAAACAATAACATCCTTTTCTTGCTCCCCCTCTACCTGTTCATCTACCCTGCTAATAACTAAAACACAAGAACGTTTTATGTTAATAACTGTAGAACCAAATAAATTTGACTCAACAATTGCAACTGTTGTTGGTCTCTGGGTACAGACTGGTGATTTAGTTAGCCATTTGATTGATACAGAGTAAGGTGTCTGTAAGTGCAGCCGTGACTCTGCTGAATCATTGGCAACACATGTTGACCAAGATTGTGTAAGAATTCTGCTGGTAATGATGTAGGAGTGTGACTCTTATCATGATCCAAGTAACATTTGGGCTGTGCAGTAGCCTGAGCTAACTCAGCACGATGAGGATCCAGCTCAAGTCTGCTTTGGGGATCAGTTATGTTCTCTGCTGGTTATACTGTCAGCAGAGGATATTTCTTGAAAGATAATATTGAAAAATGTGGAAGTGCCTAGATAGAAGAGTATGGGATGCTACTCTTCTTAACACTAGTTTTAAAATCAGTCAGCTTAGGAGCCAAGTTTGTACCTTTAACTTCACTTTCATTTTTCAAATCAGCAGTTAAAATATTTTTAATTAAGTTAGAGATTTCTGCTGTTTGGTCTAGAGACGCACCAGGTTCCATAGAAGCCTTCTTTTCAGAAGCAGCAGTTGAGACTGGGGCAATCTCCCCTGTAGTTTGCTTGGAGCCAGCTTTAGCTCGTTTAGATTTGCCTGTTACCAAGAAATAGATAAGCAACGGATTCCAATACCAGAAGTGAGTAGTCAGTATATAAGACTAGGGCTGTTCTTTATTATCAGAGAGCACTAGATTCTAATACAACTACTGCTTTACCAATATGTGAGACGGTGGCTGTACTAGTTGAGGTAGCTGGCTTCTTCTTTTTAACAGCTGGCTTGCGCTGAGGTCACTCCCCCTCAGCTGGTGCAACACCAGAGGCAGTTGATCGGGCAACTCCACCTTGAGCAGCTAGATACTCAAGCATTGCTGGCGTCAAGATAGCATATGGAGCAGTTGGTTTATACTTTAGCATCCCCCCTTTCTTTAGAGGTAGGTCAAATGATTCATCAGCAATCAGCTGGTAAGCTTCACCCAGCTCATTTTCAAAAACCAGGTTCAAGAACCTTGGAAAGGGGATTAAGTGTGTTCGTTTGGGTGCAAGCACCATTTACCTTAACCTGAGGTAGATCTCAGCTGCATAGTCAATGTTCCTGTTGAACAGCAAACTATGACTAATTTTGAGCTCAAAGTCTGAGCATTGATCGAAACTACCAGACTTTTAGCTAATACACTGGGTCAGCAGTCCGAAAAAGTAATACCACAGTGGTGGCATGTTCTTCCTTAGCGGCGTATGAGCAATTGGACCAGCATATCCAATTGTCTCCATCACTTCCCTCCTGAAGTCATCACTCGTTGGTGAATTAACAAATTGACCACCGGGTAATTGATGGGCACGACGAATGGCATCAACAGTGATCGAGCAGTTTAGGGTTTCAGTCACCATGCCACGAATACATGGAGCATTCTGTTGAGTGGTGGCCATGGTGGCAGTATACCAGAATCTCGCTAAACAGGCCAGATAGAGATGAGAAGGAACTCCAGTGATGGATCTCGCCAAGGGGCATAGCCTGATGTAGTCGATCAAAGACTCATAGCCAATGTTGGTTTTAGACTTGGGAATAGAGAGAGCGTGTACTGCATTACCTCTGGATAGGCGAATGAGTGCATGGTCTGGTGCATTAGCAGCCTTGACAAGGCTTGGATGGAGATTGAACAGTGGACCTTGCACAACCTGTTCCTCTATGACTTGTGGAGGTTGCTGTTCTGGTTGTTGTTGCTGTTGTTGTTATTCCTCTGGTTGGTTCTCCAAGGGTGGTGATTGTTCGTGTTGTTGTTTTTGGTCTGCCATTGATGAAATTGTTGAAGATGAATGTATGAAAAATTTGAAGATTTGTGAAATTAAAGAGAAAAGTGTGGTTTGGAAAGGTATATCAAAGAGTTAATAACCGAAGGTTATTATGTGAAATGGATTGCCTTATTTAACCTTTCGAATTGGTGGAAAAAATGCAGGAGAGAGAAAATGGCAACTGTCATTTGCAGGCGCGTGGGCAGATGTGACAGACTGGCATGTTTTCGAGGGGACACAGACTGTTGACATGACGTTTAAACGGCTTGAACCATAAAATAAATTTTGTATTTAATAAAAAAATTCTTTGTTACACTTAATATGTCATGAATTTAATTTTAAATTATTGGGAGTAAATGAGTTTCAGTTTTTTAAGGTATCATTTAAGTGTTATGAGCTATTTATTATTTCATTTCAAACATTTGAATAACCATGACATAAAAGACCTTGTTGTGCTGATTGTTTGACATGTAGGCAGTAAGGAAAGAATTTGTGACTTACTGGTTTGTCCTACATGTTGTAGAACCAGCACACCAACAAAGTTATCTTTTATTTTAGAGTTCAAGCATACCCATCTCAGAGATGAGATAGTTAAAACGTTTCTCATCTAAGGCTTTGTGAAGAGATCTGCTAACTGCTGGTCTGTTGAAATAAAATGTAGCTCCACATTTTTTTTCTGAACAAGATCCCTTATGAAGTGATATCGAACGTCAATGTGCTTCGTTCTAGAATCGATTACAGGATTGTTGGTGATAGCAATTTCACTTATGTTGTCACAGTAGATTGGAGTTTTTGTAACATGAACACCATAGTCGTTCAGCTGGCTTTGCATCCATAGCACTTGAGCAGTACAACTACCAGCAGAAACATATTCTGCCTCAACAGTAGATGTGGACACAGTATTTTGCTTTTTGTTCGCCCAGCTGACTAGCCTACCACCCAGTAACTGGCAACCACCAGTAGTACTTTTCCTGTCTATTTTACACCCTGTAAAATCAGCATCTGAATACCCGATTAGCTCAAAATCCTGGTCTTTGGTACAGATACCTACATATCCTTTTACTGCTAGCAAATGTGACTCTTTAGGATCAGCTTGATATCTGACACAGAGACAAGTGGCAAACATAATATCTGGTCAGCGGGCTGTGAGATAAAGTAGGGACCCTATCATACCTCTATATTCAGTGATATTGACTGGTTCACCATTGAGATCAGCATCGATTTTGATAGATGTTGCCATTGGAGTCCCTATATCTTTTAAACAGGTCAGACCAAATTTCTTTAACATATATTTGATATATTTATCTTGACTTATAAAAATTCTATCATCAAGTTGTTTAATTTGCAATCCTAAAAAGTATTGCAAATCTCTTTGTAAGCTCATTTCATATGTCTTTGACATAAATTTTAAAAAATGTTGATAATGTTCCTCATTTTTAGATCCATAAATAATATCATCCACATAGATCTGTACCATGAAGAGATCACCATCTATCTCCTTTGAGAATAGAGTGGTATCAATTGTTCCAACTTTAAAACCTATACAAGTGAGATACACATGAAGTGTCTCATACCATGCTGTTGGTGCCTGTTTGAGGCCATAAAAAGCTTTGTCTAACTTGTAGACATGGTCTGGATATTTACTGCTTACAATATCAGGAGGCTGTTTGACATAAACTTCTTCTTGCAGCTTCCCATTTAGAAATGCAGACTTAACATCCATCTGGAATACCCTAAAGTTCATCTTAGCAGCATATGCCAAGAACAATCTGATAGCTTCCATCCTAGCCACTGGAGCATATGTCTCTCCATAATCCAATCCTTCTTCCTGTTTGAAACCTTGAGCTACCAATCTAGCTCTGTTTCTGATCAAAATCCCATCTTCATCCATCTTATATTTGAAAACCCACTTGGTACCAATGATCTTTTTAGTTTCATCATCAGGTTGAGGTACCAATGTCCAAACCTTATTTCTATCAAACTGAGAGATCTCTTCTTGCATAGCTCCTGCCCAGCTTAGATCTTTGATTGCTTCTTCAGGACATGTAGGTTCAATGGTAGATAAAAAGTTTACATGCATATAAAAGTTGCTGGTTGCATGTCTTCTTATTTTAACACCACTGGCCAGATTACCAATAACTTGTTCAATTGGATGTTCCTTTGTCCATCTAGTGTTATGAACATGTGAGCTTGTTGTGGAACACACATCATCTTGATCATTAGCTGGCTCAGAGGAATGAGCAGCATTGGGGGACATCTATTCATTATGAGTGTAATCAGTACCAGCTTGAGATCCTTCAGTAGAGCCAGCAGGTCCACTTGGTTTAGACAAAGATGGAACAGAGTGTTCCATCTCATCATCAGAGAACCCAACAACATGGATTGGTGAGGGATTTTCTGCTGGTTCTTCTTCATCATCTAGAGTTTTCTGAGCTTGCTCTTCAATCAGTAACTCCTCATCTTCTTGACCAGAAGATGAAGTAGGGGCAGTTTTATCAAATGTAACATTAATAGATTCTTCAAAACAACCCCTTCTTTTATTGAAAACCCTATATGCATTTGACATTTTGGAATATCCAAGAAATATACCTTCATCAGCTTTAGCATCAAACTTGCCTAGCTGATCCCTATTATTTAGAATGAAACAGGGAGTGCCAAATACATGAAGAAATGAAATTGAGGGTCTTCTGCCTTTGAGAACTTCATAAGAAGTTTTCTGATGTCTTTTCACTATTAAAGATCTATTCTGGGTAAAACAAGCAGTGTTCACAGCTTCTGCCCAGTATGAATTTTTAGCCTAGACTCAGCCAACATAGATCTTGCTGCTTCAATGAGAGTTCTGTTTCTTCTTTCTGCAACACATTCTGTTGAGGTGTTCTCACATCAGAAAAGTTCTGTGAAATACCTTTGTCAGCACAAAATTCTTCCAATGTAGCATTTCTGAATTCTGTACCATGATCACTTCTAAGCTGCTTCACTAGTTGCCCATTCAGTAGTTCCATTCTTTTGATAAAATTGATAATTTCATCAGCAGCTTCACTCTTTTGCTTCAAACAGAATACCCAAGTGTATCTGGAATATTCATCAACAATCACCAGTGTATACTTCTTCCCACTACAGCTGGCTATATTAACAGGACCAAAAAGATCCATATGAAGTAGGTGAAATGGTTTCTCAACAGATGAAATTTTCTTCGACTTGAATGAGGCATGGTGATGCTTCCCTTTTTCACATCCAGGACACAATCTGTCCTTCACATAAGACATTGTGACAAGCCCAGACACCAAACTTTTACTAGATAATTTGTGAATATCTTTAAAGTTGAGATATGAGAGTCTCTTGTGCCATAACCATTTGAGATTGTCTGCTGCCTTTGAATAAAAACAAGTATCAGTTGTTGTGACTGCTGTGTTCATGTCAATTTGATACATGTTCTCATGTCTTTTGGCTGTCAGCAGTGGCTTCCCTGTCTTATCAAAAATAGTGCCAATTTTCCTTCTAAATTGAACTATCTTATTTTTGCTTGTCAGTTGGCTTATGCTGAGTAAGTTGTGTTTAAGCCCAACGACATATGCTACATTTGAGAATGTAACATTCCTATTTGTTAAAGTACCAAAACCCTTTGTGTAACCCAACGAATTATCTCCATATGAAACAACTGCTCCATCCTTTTCTTGATAGTCCATTAGCAGGGACTTACTTCCGGTCATATGCCTCGAACAACCACTATCGAGATACCAGATTTGCTTGTTTTGAATGCCCTACACAGTAGCTAAGAGATTAGTTCTTTTTAGAATGGGTTCTGGAACGGTCATCTTTGATGATCTTTTCCTGTCTGCTGGTTTCCTTGAAGAGGTAGCAGTAGATGGGGTTAGGGTTAGAGTACACCGGTTGGCTAAGTGAAACATGCTGCCACACTTGTAGCATTTTCTCACATTTGGTATCGGTGACTGGTCATACACTGAGTAAATGGGTGCAGTAAGATTGGGTCTACTTTCAGATATGGCAGCTATGAGCTGGTCAAGCTTGAAAGTCATTATCTCAGTGATAGATGACTCAGTACATGATTCCACAATTTGGTTCACTTTAGCTTTTCCCTTAAGGGCAGCTTTCCTTTTAGAACCAATACCATAATCATGGTATACTGCTTTGCCTTTGTTGTTCGACGAGCCAGTGTGGGAAGTTACTGACCCGTTAGCTGATACCGGACGATTTGTGTGAATCTTGATTGCTGTCTTTGACTTGCCCGTATTGCGTTTTGCTAGCTTGTCAGCAGCTACTGGTTGACCAGTACAATTTTCATCAGTTGGCTCAGCATTGGTAGAATTTGAACATGAAGGGGAATCAATTGTTTTTGACTTTCTTAGGTTTTTTTAAGTGATTTCCCTATTAATGCGTCTTTCCTTTGGAGTCATATAGTAAATGCTTGAGAGATCAGTAGTTTCATCAATTGAAGTACTAGTTTCCTTAGCTTTTACTTCATCCGCCAAAAAATCTTTCATGGACGGTGGTGGGGTCTCTGTAGGTCTGACAAACTTATTTGTTAAGACCTTTTTTCCCTTAACTATCTTGGCAAAAGTATTTGGCAAGACAGCTTCAGGATCAGTTTTGAGAATGGGGTCCATGTAAGTAACTTCTACAAGAGCAGCAACAGCAGCATAGTCACCAGTAAAGAAGGCTTCAACTTGGGCAGGCACCCGCTCATTTACACACTTAGCTGTGCGTTGAGCAGATGTACACCATGAAGCAACAACCTTCTTGAGGTCATTTAGCTGGTTCTTAACATCTGCTTCCTCAACGTAAAGAGACTTTAAAGCAAAATTTTGTTTTCCAAGTTCTTAAATCTCATCCTTCAAGATCTTAATTTCATCAGTTTTGCTTTTAATTTTATCATTTAAAGATTTGTTATCATTTTTCAAAACTTCTTCACGTTTACTGCCTCTGCATAGATCAACTCTTAGGTAGTCAAACATTTCAGCTTTTTCATCATCAGTATAAGTTAGAAAATTATCAACCTTATACAGCATTTCAGTTTTCCATTGAGGTGAATCCTTTTTCAGGCCAGCTTCCCTCATATCAGTCACAAATGTACTACCATTATCATCCTCATCAGACTCCTCGACCTCCTTGGCCATCAAACACAGCTTTTTACCAGAAGCATAACCAGCATCATCATCATCAGTATCACTGTCAGATGATGAAGAAGGGCTGGTTTCATCCCAGTCATGAGGCTCAGCAACTAGAACCTTTTCTGGATTCTTTCCCTTCTTATCAGTCTTTGCATTTTCCTTCATCCGAGCTTTCATAGCTTTGTACTTGTTCTTGTACTTATCAGCTTTTGAGAAAGAGTTAGCATGTGAGATTGAAGGTTTCCTGGACATGCATTCAGCAGCAAAATGTCCAACCTTCCCACAATTGTGACACTCAGATTTAGGACCCTTGACTGATTTGCTACTATACCTAGCACTTGGTTTCTTACACCCTTTGTATGACTTGCTGGTGCTATTACGATAAAAACTTTTTGAACTGCCTAGCCAGCAAAGGCATACCTTCAGTAAACCCTTCCACATCATCTTCAGCTGACTCTTCTTCTGCTGTCAACTTTTGAACCAGTAAAGCCTTTTGAGGTTTCTTTTTGGCAGCAGCAATAAGAGCAGTATCATCTGTTTTAGAAGATTTTGAAGTGGTGGGGGCAGACTTAAAGTTTTCTTTCAAGTTTAGTTCAAGTTTAGCTTCTGCCTTCTCATTGTTCCAAAGTGTACCATAGAGAGATGACATGTTAAAGTTCTTTAAAGTATGGGTGGTTCTTAGAGGGTCAGTCACTGGTTTCCATTTAGCAGACAATGAGTCAATGAATTTGTTTACTTATTCAAAATCAGTATATGTGATTTTCAAAGTAAGCAGGTCAGGAACTAAGGAGTTAAACCTAATGAAGGTTTGCTTAAGGGTCTCATTCTTATAGGAAAAGAACATTTCATACTCTCTTTTCAAATCAATAATCTTGTTTTGCCTAACTTCATCCATGCCTTCATAAGTAACATCTAGATACTCTAACATAAACTTAGCATTCAGTTTTCCCTTAATCAGTTTGAACAGGTGATTAGGTAAAGTTATAGCTAATAGAGTTCTGATCTTAGGGTCAAGTCCAACACGACGTTTGTTCTCAGCATCCCATTTGGCTGGAGTGAGAATAACCTCTCTGCCAGGAATGGCAGGAGTGTCAGTAGTGGCTGGAATAATATCAATAGTCTCAGTTGGGACAAATGGACCATCTGTGGCAATACCAGGTATGAGTGGGTCAATAGACTCCAGGTGAAGCATGAACCTTACCTTCCAAGGTTCATACTCATCTTTATCAAATTTGGGTGGTCTATTAGATGAGCCATTTTCAAGGTAAGCTGTATTTAAATATGCAGCCATGAGAGAATTCAGATCCAAGATATTAAATTATCAAGACTGAAGCTATGATACCAGTTGTTGGTCCCTTGATAAACAACTGGAGTATTATAGGGGGGTGAATACAATTCTCTTTAATTAACTTAATAGTTAAACACAATTTAGTATTTAAGCAAGTAGATTAAATAGAGTCAAAGGTAATTTTTCAACGGTTATTCTTTATTGATTAAATCACAAAGAATTACAACTATCTTTGGCGGAATGATAGTTGGTTGATACAGATTTACCTAAGTATAGCTACAGAGTGTGTTCTAAGATATTACACGTTTTGGACTCTAAATAAACAAACTCACACCACTAGTTGTTACAACAGTGGATACATCAATTTATACTAGTCCTATTATCAGTGTAATTGTTCCATTGTCCACTAGTACATAGGATGTCTGTACTTGTGGGGACAACTGCATCAGAGAGCGTGCTCTCCTTTTTTCTCTTTGGTAGCTATTTGCAGGAACACCCCAATTCGGTTAATGAATGCATAACCAAATCTGCAATCCGTCAATGGAAAGTACGTATTCTATTTATCACATAAACAAACAACACAATTAGGGTGGATTACAAACCAACCCAAATTGACACTTAGTGCAATTATGACCCAATTGTACTTCCAAGCACAACTCAAGCCCAAACTCACCAATAATCACTAACACTAGTAAAAATGGTTCTAAAATACCCTTTAGGACAATTTCAAGCACCAAGTACTTGTCTTCCCTATATCAACTCAGAAACCCTAATTTGACCCGTTTCAAAATTAGGCTTCTAAACAACCCCACTTGGGTTCCAACACCAAAAAAATCACTAATCGTAGTGATTATACCCAACTTACAAGCCCTAACATGGCTAAAACATTTTTCAACCCAAAACTCACCCATTTGTGAGCCAATTGAGTTTTCTCAAGAACATGCAAGTTCAAACCCTACATCAAATTATATGAATTTCAGAGTTAGGACTTACTACTACTACCAAAATGTCGCTAGAACGAGATGAATAACTTTAACGCTTGGACTTTGTTGAGAATCAAGTTCCTTCTTCAAGCTTTCTCTCTCAAGAACTCATTCTCTCTCTCTGTCTCTAAGTGATAAAATGTAAAGATGCAGAAATGGAGATGAAATGAGATAAGGGATAAGATTGGATCAATTTAGTGGCCTCAAACCCGCCACCCTAGTGAAAAGACCCATATACCCCTTTTAAAACACCAAAATCACGAATCAGTCTGCCAGCTCATTATGCGCGGTGCGCTGACCTACTGAAACTGAAGTCAGAGTCTTACATTAAAGGAGCTTTTAAAGAAGATCAAAAATCCTCCTTTACATTTAATATGTTTGTCCCATACCATTACGATCGACCATGCATTTCCGTATTTATTATCACGTGTAATTACTTCAATCTCGCCAGATATGTTAACAAAGATAATTTGTGAGTTTTTGTTATAAGCAAAAACCAAATTAAATAAACCACTAACCACACAAACAGGTCAAAACGGTAATTTGTAACTCCCATGTTGGTCCCAATTTGACAACAGGAAGTTTGCGGAGGGGGGTGAATACTATTTTTTTTTGTTAATTAAGAGTTTTAATTAGTGTAAGCATATAATTAAAAATCAATTGAATCAGAGTCATAAGTAATTTTCAACATTAATCTTTTATTGAAATTATCTCAGAGAATCACGGTTTTCCTTTGGCGGAATAAATAACAGGTTAATACTGATTACACTAGATACCTTTCGAACGAATGAAGCTTATACAAGGTTTGGAATCTAGTAATTCAATAACCACACCACTAAAAATAATTGCGGAATTCGTCTATTTATAGAGATCCTATAAACTGTGTAAACATTCTATTGTCTATTGGTACAAAGGATGTTTGTAATTCAACATACAACTATGCCAGAGAGCACGTGACTCTCGTTCCACTTTAATAGCTATTTGTAGGAACACCCCAAATGGCTGGACATCCTATTTGAATAAACAAATTGAATGTTGGGTTCTCTAGGCATCAAAAAATATTAACCATGAATTGCGCATGGGTTAACCTACTAGATCGTTAGTTGTATTGTAAGGTCAGTTGTCAGCCAACAACACGTGTCCTTTTCTCTTCAACTTAGTCTTCGATTTTAGTTGAATAGTACCCTTTGATGTAGACAACACAGGAAATGATTATGCTTGAAATGGAGCATAATTTGTCTATGTGTTGAGTGCAGCCTTAGCCATATGCTGGTACTTCTTGTGCTGGTTCTTCTATTGATCTTCTGCTGGTGTAACATACATCCTATGATGATTGTGAAGAACCTTTGAATCTTTAACTATCTTATGCTGTTAGTGAAGGCAACACATCAACTCACTCATACACATCATTCATTGTTGTTTCTATACTTAGAAATAGATAAGTAAACTTATGCTCGTCTGCGCATTACAACTAGTGTTTATAATCACGTTACATCATAATTAAATCCTTAATTATGTAGGGGACTCAACAATCTCCCTCTATTTGATGATGACAAAACATATATAACAGTAAAAGAAAAACACTAAGGTCCAACTTTAAAGGACTTAAGAAAATATGCAGTAAGATGTCCCTTAAGTTTACTTTTCTGGGATCTTTTGCTGAGTCATCTATATCTTATAAATTGATATATTGTTGAAGATAACTTAAGTAATAATATCCATTATTTTCAATCAACGTTCATAACAGTTATAATTGAATATTTCAAAAATTACAGATTATAAGAAGAACAAAATTCTACTTTTCATCAATAGGTTCTTCTTTAAGCTTCACATCTAGGAAGAGTTCAAGGAGTTCTTCAATTCTGAACTGGAGTATGAATGGTCGTAGAATGATTGGTTTACGTATGAATGGACCAGTACCTACTTTCAGCTTTTTCTTTGCAATTTCAACTTCAACATCAACTGCTGGTGCATTGGCATACTGGGTGACCTTTTTGTAAAGTTCTTTCAACTCCTTGATCATAATTCTTTTCAGTTCACTGTCCCTCTTGCATATGAAGTATTCGAGTATCTCCATTCATTCAGAATGAACATATCTTCTAAGATCAATTAGTTCAAGCCGTTCAACTACATTGTTGTTCCTGCTGAGGTTGAAGACACTTTTAGTGCATTTCTAGCACTTGATATTTTTTCCAAATTCAGCCTTCGTGTCATCACATTATCAAATCTCTCCCTCATCATTCTATTTCAGGCAGCTTGAGATTTGGCACTGAGAGTAGGCATAGCTTTCTTTGGTTCCTTTTTAGCCGCCTCTTCAGCATCAAACTCTTTATCCTGAACATGAGCAAGTGATCTAGCCGCCTTAAGTAAATTTTGCTCATCTTCTTTTTTTTTTTGTTGAGCAGCCAGTTTCTCTTCTTGTTGCTGCAGGCTTATGCATTTGGCAAGCTTAGTATTAGATTTTGCTTGTTGTTCCAGTTGAATAGACAACAAATATTCTTCTAAGGACAAGTTCAAATCTTTAGCTGCAGCTAACATCATTTTGACTTCTTCTGTACTTACAAGTATTGTGTACTGATATGACCAAAACTAACGGTTGTATTTATGCGGTGTCGTTAACTCACTAAGTGTCAGAATTAGTTATCCAAAAGGGATAACAATTTTAAAATTTATATTTTGTGGGGCCTAAATCTTACTACTCCTTCCTATAGTGAGTAAGGGAAGTATGACCTAGGGTCAAATTTTTAAGAAGTCAGTAGAATCGAACTTATTATCCTAGGATATTCCTAGAGTAGAGGATTAGTTGTAAATTACCAAATTTTTGGGTTTTCTACTTTATAAAATAAAATAAAGTAAATGCAATAAAATTTGTAATTCAGATAAGGTTAAAGCAAGTGCATGTTATGATTTCGTTAGTTAATTTGCCGACATTATGAAATGTTGGCTCATGAATAGGTAATGACTTTGTATTTATTACACTGGTCCTACCGCCCATGTCAGAGGACTGACATGTTACTGGATAATGCGTTAAGCTTGAAGATTCTGAATAGACATCAACGTCCCATACCCCCAACGCAATGTAGCCTGACTACAAGCATACACTTTCAGACGGCTCATCCAATTGAGTGACTCAGTTAGGTGAAGTATTAACGTTCCAAAAGGTCAAAACTTTCTTAAGCATGATTAATTATAAGGTATCCCATATCCGAGAGATGCGATGTGTGTTGATGCTTTGGTTAACGATTGGTTTTAAAAGATAGTTAGGCCCTTAAAAGAGTTTAACCATAAAGAACACCATGGCCAAGACGGTGTGACTTCCATGAACACGTTCGGTTATCCTAACGGTCCAATCCTTTATGAATTTAAACAAATAGTTCCTTAATTAACTATGAATCCCTCAAGCAGGGTGTAATGCTTGAGACCGGGTTATGGTGAAGTGTACTAATCAGCACTGACCAGGTTTCTTGGCCTTACTTAGAAGAGGTAGCGCTTACAACAACCGTTGTGCTTCAGCGCACATACGAAGTTTACATGCTTGGTGACTACACTAGTGTAAGACACGAATATTTTATTGTACAGAAGTGTAAATAGGATACTTAAAGTGTGGGATGCATTGTGTAATTAAACAGAGGGTAGAGTCTGTCCAGACCAGGGTGCGCTCAGCGCACACTTAAGGGTGCGCGTGGCGCACTGCTACTGTAGCCGGATTCTGTCTCTTTTAATTGATATTTTAGAAAGGATTTTTGGTAAATTCACTTGGGGATGAGTTAAAGGCCACAAGATCAGTTAGTGGAGTGTCATAACTCCACTATCACCTACCTTTATCCATTCCACTTGAATTCTAGAGAGAGAGGAGAGTTCTTGAGTGAGAAAGCTCAAATCAAAGAGGAAGAAGTTGATTTCGGGCCAAATCGCATTTGTTAAAGTTGTTCATCTAATCACTAGCTACGTTGTGATTGTGGTGGTAAGCTCTAACTTTGATTTCCTTATTTTAATTGGTTTAAGGGTTAGGGTTTGGGTTAGTGATGAACATAAAACCCATATTTGGTGTTTTTTAGGTGTTCTTGGGTAAGATTGAGTCATGAAGACTCAATAGCAACTAACCTAGGGTTTCAAAGTGTTAATTGGTGTTTATGAGCCTTAAATGGTTAGTTAATTACTAGCACGCCTAGATGTTTCGTAAATGGGTGTTAAGTGGGTTTGTGGATGACCTGAAATGGGTGTGTTGACCTTAAAATGGTCAAATGGGTAATAATTGACCTAGTTGGGAAAGATGGGTATGAAATACCCTAATTGTGTATTAGTTAGGGTTGTTGAACCTTAATCACTAGCTTTTAGTGGTTCGTGATGGTCTTGACCTTAAATGGACGGCTTTGGAGTAAATGGGTGGTTTAATGCATTAAGTCATTAAATGCACATTAGTGAATGGTTGGTGTTTAGTCCAACTAGTTTGTGTGTTGATTGAGTACTTATTATAATAGGTACTATGCTTTGAAGCTTGCGGAAGTGTAAAACCGTCACCGAATCGTTAAGGTGAGTGAAGTAATTATACATATATGTATATGGTGTATTTATTTGTATGTTATGGTATGACCCACGGAGCCGGGAGTGCCATAGTGTGTACGAGTGTACTATGATGTGAACCACGGAGCCGGTAGCATCATGGTGCATGTGTTGTGATTTGAACCACGGAGTCAGCAGCATTAAAGTGTGAACCACGGAGCCGGTAGCACTATAAAATGAGATGTGAACCACGGAGCCGGTAGCATCTAAGTGTGAACCACGGATCCGGTAGCACTATAAAATGAGGTGTGAACCACGGAGCCGATAACACCGAAGTGTGAACCACGGAGCCGGTAGCACTATAAAATGAGGTGTGAACCACGGAGCCGGTAACACTATAAAAGAGTATGACTCGAATGCGTAGTGACGTGAACCACGGAGCCGGTAGCGTCATAGCATTACGTATGGTGTGAACCACGGAGCCGGTAGCACCATGACGTGTGTATGGTTAACCATATATTTTGTGTATGTGTCGTTGTATAGGATAATATATTATTTTGGTGAATATACTATTGATCACGCTAGTTGCGGTATTTGGAGGTTATTAGCTTTTACTCGGAGTTTGTATGCTAATTGTTATTGCTAGTGATTATACAGTGTATGTAAGTGTATGCAAGTAGGTATATTGTATATGTATATGTATAATTATTACATTCACTAAGCTTTTCTTACCCTCTCGTTGTTTACCTTTTTATAGGCTCGGGCGTTGACAAGGGTAAGGACGTTCGATTGGATTAGAGATCCCGCTTTGTTTTGATAGGGGACTCTTTTGGATGTGTTAGCTTTTGAAGTTTGACCGAGAGTTTGGTAGTTTAACCCCCAAACATCATGCTCTAGTGTCGTTTGGAATTTAAACTAATCCGGTTGAAACTTATATATTTTGTACGAAACTCGTATTACGGCATATATGGGCCCGGTTTTGTAAAACTTATTTTATTATTGAATCGTGTGAGTTTTAACTATTATAATATGTTGTGAAAAGCGTTTCGTCTAAATACGTCGGGAAGTGGGAGATCTTTTTTTTGAAAAATGACCAAACCGGACAGAAGATGGAATGGCCTGTTATATATATATATATATATATATATATATATATATATATATATATATATATATATATATATATATATATATATATATATATATATATATATAATATTTCGTGTATTTGGTTGGATATTGGGTTGGGTTGTTACAAGTGGTATCAGAGCATGGTCTAAGCAATTTAGGCGACTTGAGATAGGTGCCTAGACTTAGAGTTTATTGTATATGCGTGTTATGCGGGACTTGTAGGGGACGGGTCGGACCGGGAATTTGTTAGTGCCTAGGTTTAGGTGAACTAACTATGCGCTAATTGTTTTGTGTTGTGTTTTGCGATCATTAAGCTTGATAGACGTTGTACTAGCAAGTTAATGCGACGTGCTCGCGTAACAATGATTAGCTACCATTGTTACGGGTTCAAATCATGTCAAACGAGCGATGTACGACGATTGTTGAGCAAGAGGGGCGGTGAGGTGTATATGTATATTTGTGTCTTGTCCTCTCATTTCGTTGTTTAATCTATTTCTGTTTTATAGTATGAAGACGAGAAACGGACCCGAGAACAATGATGGAGGTACGAGTGAGGATGTTGAGTTCACGGCCAAAATTGAGGCCATCTTTAAACGTCAAAAAGTGGAGTTTCTCGAAGACGTTAAGAAGATTTATCTAGATACGATTGACGAGCAACTAGTCAATGTGGTTAAGGAATAAGATAAGCTTGTTCTATAAGAAGATAATGTGGGAAGACATGACTTTTTCTACAAGAATTTCAAGGATTCTCAACCTCCCGCCTTTGATGGTGATCGAGATCCACTTAAGAGTACCCGTTGGATCTCCGATATGGAGGGGGCTTTCCATACTTGTGAATGCCCTCTCGATAAGAAGACAAGGTACGGGTGTAGTATGTTGCGGGGCGATGCTAAATTGTGGTGGGACGCGAAAATCCAACTTTATGGTGAAGAACAATGCATGGATTTCACTTGGGATGAGTTCAAGGTGGAGTTTTTCAACGAGTACCGAACTTCGGCCAATCTTACTAGACTTATGGACGAGTTGCGTGCCTTGAGGCAAGGGTCGATAGATTTGAACACTCTCAAATCCGTTTTCTTGTTAAAGACCTAATTTTGCCCGTAGTACGTCGGGAATGATAAAATGTTGAAGGAAGATTTCTATCGAATCTTGAACGACAACTATCAAGATAAGATTAGCGTAAACGTGGTGAAAAGTTTTGATGAGTTGTTTGATATGGCCAAAGGTTTTGAGTCGCTCGCTTTAAGAAAGAGTGGCTTTACTTTTGGCAAGAGGAAGTTTGAAGCTACTATTCATTCGAACAAGAAAAGTAAGGGTGCGAGTGAGAGTGTTGGTAGTGTGAAGAAGGGTACGTTCGGGGGTTTTGGACCCAAATGTTGGGCGATAAGGACTCTTGGCTCGCGATTGCACCAAGCCATCTTATACAACCAAACTCACTTGTTATAATTGTGGAAAGGAAGGGCACCGAAGGCCGGAGTGTCCCGATTTGAACATCGATCATGTTAAGGAATTAGAGAAGGCGGTGGGTATGGCTAAGGGACGAAACTATTTGATGACCAATGATGAGGCTAAGCAATCCAACGAAGTTGTCTCAGGTACTTTCATGGTTAACTCTAATCCTGTCAGGATCCTATTTGATAGCGGTGCTAATTTATCGTTTGTTTCTCCAAGATTTGTGTCTAAGCTTGATAAACAGCTAGCTAAGTTAAGTCATCTGGTAGAAGTGGAAATAGCGGATGGTAAGACGGTGCTAGAGGTTGATGTGTGTAATGTTTGTGATATTGTGTTTGGTACCGAAACATTTAAAATTGATCTTATCCCGATGACTTTAGGTGAATTCGATATTGTCATTGGTATGGATTGGCTCGATCGTTATAGATCTGATATTGCATGCCATGAGAAATCTATTCGTGTGAAGACCCCAAGTGGGGGAGAGTTAATTATTCACGGTGAGAGACGGAGAAGACTTGTGCCATTATGCACTTATGCACGGGCACTTCATTTTCTTGTTAGTGGTGGCATGGCTTATCTTGCCCATATAGTTGATACTCACGAAGAGCCACCATCCATTCGTGAAATTTCGGTGGTTAGTGAATTTGAAGACGTTTTTCGGATGAATTACCGGGTGTTCCGGCGGAAAGACAAGTTGAATTTCGCATTGAGTTGGTTCCGGGGGCTACTCCCAATGCTAAAACTCCTTATCATTTAGCACCAACGGAAATGCAAGAGTTGTTAAATCAAACCCAAGAGTTTCTTGAAAAGGGTTTTATTCGACCGAGTGCTTCTCCATGGGGAGCTCCAGTGTTATTCGTGAAGAAGAAGGATGGTAGTATGCGGATGTGCATCGATTATCGGGAGTTGAATAAAGTGCCGATAAAGAATCGTTATCCATTGCCTCGGATTGACGACTTATTTGATCAACTTCAAGGTGCAACGTATTTCTCTAAGATTGACCTACGGTCCGGCTATCACCAAATGCGGGTCCGTGAGGAAGATATTGAGAAAACGGCTTTTCGAACGCGTTACGGGCATTTTGAGTTTGTAGTTATGCCTTTTGGTCTTACGAATGCACCGGCGGCATTCATGGATCTTATGAACTGAGTGTGCCAACCTATGTTGGACAAGTCGGTGATTGTGTTCATTGACGACATACTTGTCTATTCGAAGAGTATGAAGGAACATGATCATCATTTGCGTAGTATGTTGAAGACGTTGCGGAAGGAGAAGTTGTATGCAAAATTCTCCATATGTGAATTTTGGCTAAGGGAAGTTCAATTCCTTGGCGATATTGTGAACAAGGATGGTATTCAAGTAGATCCGGGGAAGATTGAGACGGTGAAGAGTTGGGGACGACCGAGTACGCCTACGAAAATCCGAAGTTTTCTCGGATTGGCAGTTATTATCGTCGGTTTATCCAAGATTTTTCTAAAATCGCTTCTCCATTGATGAAGTTGACGAGAAAGAACGTGAGATTTAATTGGGAAAACGAGCAAGAAATTGCTTTCCAATTGTTAAAAGAGAAGTTATGTCAAGCTTCGGTTTTAGTGTTGCCGGAAGGTGTAGAAGACATGACGGTTTATTGTGATGCGTCTTTAAATGGGCTCGGGTGTATTCTATGTAGTGACCCGAACTTTTCCATGTTTATATATATTAAATGAAATTGATTTTTACATGATTAAGTGTTTCCAACATGTTAAGCAATCAAACTTGTTAAGACTTGATTATTTGAAATGAGTTTCATATAGACAATTGACCACCCAAGTTGACCGGCGATTCACGAACGTTAAAACTTGTAAAAACTATATGATATATATATATATATATATATATATATATATATATATATATATATATATATATATATATATATATATATATAGTTAACCTGATATTTGTGATGACCCGGGAATTTCCGACCAAATTTAAACTTTAATCTTTATATGGTTCCGACACGATAAGCAAAATCTGTAATGTTGAGTCTCGAAAGTTTTGAAAATATATTCATGTAATCAAGTACCCTTTGACCATGCCTAACGATTCACGAACATTTATGTGTATATAGATATGTATATAAAAATATACTTATTAATTGAAAACGTTAACAAAGAATTAGATATATAATACTTTACATGAACGTGTTGTTTCAATATAAGTTATTATAGTTATCGATGAGATTAAAAGATAATATCATATGATTATATTATCATTGTGATAATTGTGATTAATAAATTTTAATAGTTTTAAGGTTATCATAATAAAGAATTTTATTATAAATATTATATGAGAAAGATTGAAATTACAAATTATTTATGATTTAAATAAATTGTTGGTTATTATTATCTTTAATATTATAATTCTTATTATCATGCTTATCATTATTATTATTAAATATTATTAATAATATTATGTTAAAAATAAACATGAAATTGATATAAATAAATATCATTACCAATGTTAATAAAAATTATTATTATTATTATAAATTTTATTATTATTAATATTAGTATTATTATGCTTATTAAAAATAAAAATAAATGATATTCTTAAAATTAATAATGGATTTATGTTGTTAAATAATATTACAATTACAAAAGTAATATGAAATATACACATATATATGTATACAGATATATATCAGATCAGCTATATAATAAAATACAAATACTGATATATAGATAAATACAATATATATATATATATATATATATATATATATATATATATATATATATATATATATATATATATATATACATTAAATACATATAAAATAAAAATAAAAATATAGGAAATATATATTCTGTTTGCAATCTTGATCAAGCTATAGTATGGTTTGATTTTGCTCCCAATCCAGTACAATTTGATTCTCTTTGTTTCATTAGCCAACAAAATCAGTTTCCCATCGTTCTCATACTGTAAGCAATTTGTTTCCTGTCTGATTCCAGTACGAATTGATTCTCAATTTAATCACAAGCCTACAAATTCTGTTAGCCATCTATTCAATTTTATTTTTATTATTATTTCTGTCCTTGTGAAAAATATTCTGTCGAGACTCAATTACAATAACAACAAATTCTGTTAGAAGTCTATTCCAGCTTCATTTATGTACCTGTTGTGTTTTATCAGACTCGCAAACCATCACTTAGTCTCATCATCTTCATTGATCACCATGACAATCAACAATTCAACATAACCATTACCATTCGAATCGGTTACCACAACCTACGATCATTAACTTCCACCATGAACCACCACTTCGATCACCTAAACACACTTGATTGTTTCTATATCCTGTCGCGAGACACAATCTAAAACAACACCCACAATCACCTATCTTTCTTCTTGAAAGTCGAACAAAAACACCTTTCACCACCAGGGCACCACCATAAACGAACCATCATAGCCATCGAGTTTGTTTAATTCTTCCTGTTTCGTTTAACTGTTGCAACCGAGACCCACCAACGAACAAACCAACCATTTTCTTTTATTGATACTTGTTTCGTGAATCCGTCAACCACCTTCAACTCTCTCTCTCTCTCTCACATCCCAATCTCTCCCTCTCTTCATCTTCAAACCTCAAACAACCTCCCACTTTTAAACCATGCACCACCCTTATTTTTCTTCTTCTTCTTCGTCACTAGACCACCAACATCAAATTCACCATCACTTACTGCTGGGTTACAAACCATCAAGAACCGAAATCTTACTTATTCAAGCTTGTACCTACGATTAATCAAAACCATCATACTATCATTATCTTGAATTCACTACTGCTGTTATGTTTGTGATTTCTGTTTCCTTTCTTTTCAATTAACACAAAGAAACAAGAAAATGGTACTTTTGGGTTTTGATTCGAGAAGTTTACAAAACAAAAGATGAAGGGAGCAACACCACTTAATTATTTGAGTCTTACCAATTTGAATATGTATAATATCACAACACTTATTGATTATGCAAGTGGAACACTTTTAGATTATTTGGCCGACCGAAAGTGTTAACCAGATGCATCCAATACGTTATTATATCCAGCCATTATGTAATGGGACCATCAAGAATCCATTATTGTCAACTGGAATTTATTTGAGGAACTTCTGTTACCAGCTATGCGCCGAAACCCTCTTTGATTCTATTTTTTATCCAATTAATCTTATTTGGGGTTATGATATTCCCATGTTGGACTTCAATATCTTTAAAAGGTTTGGGCCGGAACTAGATCTGTTAGGCTTATGTTTGTTTCTAAATGGGCTGAGAAAGTTTAAAGAAGTTGAGGATGATGAATCCTTAAAGATATGTGACGGGTTAAAAGAATTAGAATCTGGGAGTAAATCAGAAAAACATAATCAGAGCAGATGGTTTAGGGTTCGTGTAAGGGAGCTAGAGGTCGCGTGTTCAAGCCTTGGTTTAGGCATATATATATATATATATATATATATATATATATATATATATATATATATATATATATATATATATATATATATATATATATATATATATATATATATATATATATATATATTTTTTTTTTTTGAAGAAGAAAATGGTAACAGGAAATTGTGGGTTAAATTGTGTAAGATACGAAATAAAATAGAAAAGGCAAAGATAGATGGATGGGTTAAGGGATGTTTTGGATTAATGAGAGGTCGTGGGTTCGAGTCCGGGCAAGAGCATTTTTTTTGGAACTTAATCTTTGAGGTAGTTATTCTATTTTTATTATTATTATTATTACTGATATTATTGTTACTAAGTAATCTAGATATTATTGTTAATATTTATTATCATTATTATTATTCTACCATTAGGATTATTACTACAATTAAACTAGTATCATAATTACCATTGGCAATAAAATTATTAGTTTCATAGTTATTATAATTATCATCATCATCATCATTATTATTATTATTATTATTATTATTATTATTATTATTATTATTATTATTATTATTATTATTATTATTATTATTATTATTATTATTAAAAATATTTATTTTTGCTAAAACTATCATCTTTACTTTATCAATATTAGTAAAACTATCATTTTTATTAAAATCCTTATTATTATTATTATTATTCTTAATCTAGTAATACTACAATTAATAATTTTACAAAATTAAAGATGTATATATATAAAAATATATTTACCACATAAAGTATACTAATATTACATAAAATTATGTTTTAACTAATATTATTGATATAACATTAACTAAATATCAAATGAGTATCATAATGTATTATAAGTATTAATAAGTTTATATACAAGAATATTGATCTTAATACATAACAAAATATATAAACTTAATTGATTTATATTATAATGTGTTAATATATATACATGATATAGGTTCGTGAATCTGAGGCCAACCCTATATTTGTTCAATGTCGTTCTATGTATTTTTACTACAAAATACAATATGTGAGTTTCATTGATCCCCTTTTACTCTTTACATTTTTGGGGCTGAGAATACATGCGCTTTTATAAATGTTTGACGCAATAGACACAAGTACTTTAACTGCATTCTATGATAGAATTATCTAGGATTGGGGTTGATTATTATGACACGCATTAGCCCTCGGTTTCCGTTAGAGCGTATGAGCTCCCGAGCCGGGTGGATGGTTTATTATTTATGACATTTTGGCACCGGTTTGGCCTATATTTTATAAACATGTGTTCAGTCGTGGGGTGTAAAGACCGGCACAGAGGTTCTATATTTTGAAGGCACATGTATTCAGCCGTGGGGTGAAAGACCGGCACAGATGGTTACTATTATATTTTGAATCGTCACAAGGTGTTCTTCATATGAAAGATATTTTTTTTGTGCAGTTGGAATGGGACTTCTGCACGTTTTATAATATTTAAAATCTTGTGGTCGATTAAAATGATAAAAATAAAATGGTTACTATAAACTAATGAACTCACCAACCTTTTGGTTGACATTTGAAAGCATGTTTATTCTCATATTTGAAAGAAATTTTTCGTTGTGCATTAGCTCATTTTAAGGATATTACTTGGAGTCATTCATGACATATTTCAAAAGACGTTGCATTCGAGTCGTTGAAGTTCATTAGAGATTATTATTAAGTAAATGACAGATTAGGTCATTTATAGTTGAATATTATGAAATGGTATGCATACCTGTCAACTTTCGATGAAATGAAAGTTTGTCTTTTAAAAACGCATGCAATGTTTGTAAAATGTATCATTTAGAGGTCAAGTACCTCGCGATGAAATCAACTATTATGAATCATTTATAATCGATATAGACTTCGTCCGGATGGATTCAGATGGGGTGTTTCAGTTGGTATCAGAGCGGTGGTCGTAGCGAACAAGGTCGACATTAGTGTGTCTAACTAGGAGTTTTTAGGATGCATTAGTGAAGTCTGGGCTTCGACCTAGTAGTTGTTAGGTTATATTAATGAGTCTGGAATTGAACCTAGTCCGCATGTCAAAAGTTTTGTTTATCATTCTTGCCAAAAATTATCTGCTTATCATTCTTAGTCTAGACACATCTTACTGCATTGATTGCATGAATAGTGTATAGTCAAAAATTCATATCTTAGCGTATCTACTAATCCATATCTTAGCGTATCTATTACTGTAGACTTTATCTGACATGTCTCCTTAATTCCCTTTGTAATCTACGGGATCTTCTGTACTATGTATAGGTATTCTATATAATTAGAATATCATCCGATATCCGAAAATCTTTTCATATCGAAAAATCCTTTATTCAATCGTACGCAATGGAACTCACAACTAGTTCAAGTCCCTCGGATTCCGATATGGAGTCCCACTCCAGCTCCGAAAGCAGTGTCACCAAAATGAATCAATCAATCAACCATCCTCAATTCATCTGATGATTTCGTAGTCGACTCAATCAATGGAGACGAGAAGAAGGCGATACTTTCCATCAACCAAATTTCCCTATTAGCAAAGAACTTGAAGCACTTACCGGTGAACCTATTAGAAACACCATTTTCATACTCATTTCTCGAATATCTCGCCATGATTATATTCTATCTAAAGTTCTAAACCTTATTCATTCGCTCGTTCCTACCGAAAATCATCCCGGAATAATAGAAGAAGTCAACGAGCTTCGCACCCGAGTTGTAGCCTTGAAAAATATGGTGCAACATGTACCAGCTTCAGCAACATTACCAGCATCAACTGTACCACCAACAACAACATCCGCATCCCACACCTCAACATCACAATCTGTTCCACGAACATCAACATCGTACGCACCATGGATACCAAGGAGTACCAACAGCAATTAACAATGAAGTATTGAACCATAACTTCATTAATATTCTGTGAAGAATATGTGGATCCTAATAATTAACAATGAAGTATTGATCCATAACTTCATTAATATTCTGCGAAGAATATGTGGATCCTAATAGTTTTAGGGATTACTTATTCTAGCTCAAACCGAAAATCAAATGAGTCTAATATTATATTGACTCGTTAAATCTATAATTACATCTGAAGAAAATATATATGTATATATATTTCCATAAAGATTGTGATTAAAAATTCTTTCGTACAAACTGTTCATGGTAAAAATATTTTAACGGGTAGGTAATACCCGAGGAATATTTATATTTCACATTAATAAGTTACACTATACATTCTTCAATTCAGATTCAGCAGTCATTAACAATATTGCTCAAATCTGCACATATACATAGCTGTTCACCAAAGAACAACTATTTTCATCCAAGTTCAATTTCATTTCGGATTTTGACCGATCAGAATCCAAGTCAAGATTTGACAAGTGGCATAATGAAGAAAATAATGAACAAAATAAAATTTGATTAGTAACCAATTAATTAACTACGTAAAAACTTTAAAACTAAATTAACCAAATCATAGTTAACTGTTCCTAGCTAACTGTTCCTATATGACTAATTCCTTATACTAGTTTTGGTTGAACTATTGGACTATTGGATTACTATCATTGAACAATTGAAAAGTATTAAAAGAGTAGGAAATATTAATTACAACGCATGTTGACTTAAAAGATCGTAAATAAATTACATCTACTACAGTTAAACATTCTTTTCAAATTGCCACTTGATTTCATCTTAAACCTCATTTGTATCTTGACGATTCCAATTTGCGTTCAAACCTTTCGTAATTCTTGAAAATACCTCAATCGAGAAGATGAACCAACCGCACTTCATCTACGGAAGAAAAGATTGATGCATATAATTATACACCTGAAAATACTCGGAACCTGAGTAAACGTTTTACACGTATCTGTATTAGCTCCTTTGTCGTTGTTATTTCCGAAAATAACAACGCAATTTCTTTTCAAATTAGCCAATTTTGTGACAGCTCCAGCAAATCAACTTCAAATTATTTATTCGAATAAACCCTATTATAAAGATTACCCCTTCATCATCGTTACCGGGGAACCGTTTATATTCCACCACATTAGCATTTAACTTACCAGCAACTTCATTACTCATTGGCTTAAGTCTCTCCGAAGAATCATTATATTTGTTCATTAAAAACCCTATCATATACTTATCCGTACCTTATAACGAGAGTTGTCATATCAATTACCGAGATTTAGCAATCAGTATTTTAAATCTCGCAGTGTTTCTACATCAACGGTTATATGTACACATATAACATTTATCTCTTAGAATTACGATCTTACATTCTGAAATTCTGAAAGGCACTCAGTTTACGAATCAATACTCTGAATTTTGAAACATAGTATGAAGCAACAAAAACTGTACACGACCTTAACCGTCGAAGGTATAAAAATAAAGAATAGTATATTGGCAAAGCTCAGAAAAGTTGGAACTGGAAACCAAATTGAGCAAACCATGAAAGAGACTCTAAACAAATTACAAGGACTAAACTTGTACACAAAGAATCCAAATGATCCTGTTTCTGATGAAATCTTTAGCAAATACCTTACTCCTTAATCACTCTAAATCATCGTGAATGAATTTCTTCATCACAATTTGATTATGAAATCCTAAGATATCATCGTACCTTTCTTGATTAATATCCCCAATATTTCTGAAAATACCTTCATAAATATTCTCGTTCGACATTAATTATCTCTCTGCGCTATTCGTATTATATCATGAAAGGAAACTGTTTTAGTTTCTATATTCTGCTAACCTTCGAATTTAAAATATGAATGTTTTTGAAGTAGTGTTTGGAACTGATGCATGAGTTAGTATAATATAATGACACTTGATCAACGTGATTATATTACAGTAATTCAAGCTGAGTTTGTAATGGGACATGATGATTCACAGTACCGTCATCATGTGCCATTTACACGACCCTTACATTCTACTCAATCTCCAAACATATTAAGAGCATATCTTGTTGATAGTTCTATCTTTCCGGATATTCTGGTAATTTTCCAAATCAAGATCGTGCCATTACGATTTTCTTCTTAGAACATTAACCATGTTCATTCCGAATTTCATACCTACTCATTCTGGACCATTACTTGTAGTACTTAGAGTCGAGAAGAGAATAAAAAGGCAAAGAGCTCCGAATTATAAAAGAAAATATAAAGCTCGACAACAACACATAAATTACAAACCGTGCACATCAATACGTATTGCCACGTAAAGGCACGGGAGAATTAAAATTACTATAACCCCCAAGATAATAGTAGAAGTAAATGGAATCCTCCGGTGGTAGATGAAAAAGAAGAATGACAGATATGAAAGTTAGGAGTATATCAAGAACCAGAACTGGATGAAGCATATTAACGAATGCTTTAAAATATGAATCAAGGGAGAAAGAATAGAAGGTGTGAGTTGTAAGGAAACGACGGGGGTGAATTTATAGTAAAATATCCGACAGAGCAATCAAAACTGATGATCGCATTTAAAACGGATCCTAATTCCCTTGATTATCGAATAATCAAATCTTATTACGAAGATTTTCTCCAACTCTCCTGAACTTGAAAATCAATCCTATCTACGTCAAAAGATATGACGAAACTTAATTTTTCTCATCTCACTCTTTTATGATAGCTTCATTCATACTCTTCGAATAATCGAATTATTTTATCCATAATACTCAATGATGATAAAACTCTATTTATCAACTCATATTCGTCATGAAAACATTTTTATTGTTAACCATGACCATCTCACTCAAATTTCGGGACGAAATTTCTTTAACGGGTAGGTGCTGTAATGACCCGGGAATTTTTGACCAAATTTAAACTTTAATCTTTATATGGTTCCGACACGATAAGCAAAATCTGTAATGTTAAGTCTCGAAAGTTTTGAAACTATATTCATGTAATCAAGTACCCTTTGACCATGCCTAACGATTCACGAACATTTATATGTATATAGATATGTATATAAAAAAATACTTATTAATTGAAAACGTTAAAAAAGAATTAGATATATAATACTTTACAGGAACGTGTTGTTTTAATATAAGTTATTATAGTTATCGATGAGATTAAAAGATAATATCATATGATTATATTATCATTGTTATAATTGTGATTAATAAATTTTAATAGTTTTAAGGTTATCATAATAAAGAATTTTATTATAAATATTATATGAGAAAGATATAAATTACAAATTAGTTATGATTTAAATAAATTGTTGGTTATTATTATCTTTAATATTATAATTCTTATTATCATGCTTATCATTATTATTATAAAATATTATTAATAATATTATGTTAAAAATAAACATGAAATTGATATAAATAAATATCATTACCAATGTTAATAAAAATTATTATTATTATAAATTTTATTATTATTAATATTATTATTATTATCCTTATTAAAAATAAAAATAAATGATATTCTTAAAATAAATAATGGATTTATGTTGTTAAATAATATTATAATTACAAAAGTAATATGATATATACACATATATATGTATACAGATATATATCAGATCAGCTATATAATAAAATAAAAATATTGATATATAGATAAATACAAATATATATATAAATAAATACATTAAATACATATAAAATAAAAATAAAAATATAGGAAATATGTAATCTGTTTGCAATCTTGATCAAGCTATAGTATGGTTTGATTTTGCTCCCAATCCAGTACAATTTGATTCTCTTTGTTTCATTAGCCAATAAAATTAGTTGCCCATCGTTCTCAAACTGTAAGCAATTTGTTTCCTGTCTGATTCCAGTACGAATTGATTCTCAATTTAATCACAAGCCTACAAATTCTGTTAACCATCTATTCAATTTTATTTTTATTATTATTTCTGTCCTTGTGAAAAATATTCTGTCGAGACTCAATTACAATAGCAACAAATTCTGTTAGAAGTCTATTCCAGCTTCATTTATGTACCTGTTGTGTTTTATCAGACTCGCAAACCATCACTTAGTCTCATCATCTTCATTGATCACCATGCCAATCAACAATTCAACATAACCATTACCATTCGAATCGGTTACCACAACCTACGATCATTAACTTCCACCATAAACCACCACTTCGATCACCTAAACACACTTGATTGTTTCTATATCCTGTCGTGAGACACAATCCAAAACAACACCCACAATCACCTATCTTTCTTCTTGAAAGTTGAACAAAAACACCTTTCACCACCAGGGCACCACCATAAAACGAACCATCATAGCCATCGAGTTTGTTTAATTCTTCCTGTTTCGATTAACTGTTACAACCGAGACCCACCAACGAACAAACCAACCATTTTCTTTTATTGATACTTGTTTCTTGAATCCGTCAACCACCTTCAACTCTCTCTCTCACATCCTTCTCTCTCCCTCTCTTCATCTTCAAACCTCAAACAACCTCCCACTTTTAAACCATACACCACCCTTATTCTTCTTCTTCGTCACTAGACCACCAACATCGAATTCACCATCACTTACTGCTGGGTTACAAACCATCAAGAACCGAAATCTTACTTATTCAAGCTTGTACCTACGATTAATCAAAACCATTATACTATCATTATCTTGAATTCGCTACTGCTGTTATGTTTGTGATTTCTGTTTCCTTTCTTCTCAATTAACACAAAGAAACAAGAAAATGGTGCTTTTGGGTTTTGATTCGAGAAGTTTACAAAACAAAAGATGAAGGGAGCAACACCACTTAATTATTTGAGTCTTACCAATTTGAATATATATAATATCACAACACTTATTGATTATGCAAGTGGAACACTTTTAGATTATTTAGCCGACCGAAAGTGTTAACCAGATGCATCCAATACGTTATTATATTCAGCCATTATGTAATGGGACCATCAAGAATCCTTTATTGTCGACTGGAATTTATTTGAGGAACTTCTGTTACCAGCTATGCGCCGAAACCCTCTTTGATTCTATTTTTTTTTGATCCAATTAATCTTATTTGGGCTTATGATATTCCCATGTTGGACTTCAATATCTTTAAAAGGTTTGGGCCGGAACTAGATCTGTTAGGCTTATGTTTGTTTCTAAATGGGCTGAGAAAGTTTAAAGAAGTTGATGATGATGAATCCTTAAAGATATGCGACGGGTTAAAAGAATTAGAATCTGGGAGTAAATCAGAAAAACATGATCAGAGCAGATGGTTTAGGGTTCGTGTAAGGGAGCTAGAGGTCGCATGTTCAAGCCTTGGTTTAGGCATGATCGGAGCATTTTTTTTGGAACTTACTCTTTGAGGTAGTTATTCTATTTTTATTATTATTATTACTGATATTATTGTTACTAAGTAATATAGATATTATTGTTAATATTTATTATCATTATTATTATTCTACCATTAGGATTATTACTACAATTAAACTAGTATCATAATTACCATTGGCAATAAAATTAATAGTTTCATAGTTATTATAATTATCATTATTATAATTATTATTAAAAATAATTATTTTTGCTAAAACTATCATCTTTACTTTATCAATATTAGTAAAACTATCATTTTTATTAAAATCCTTATTATTATTATTCTTAATCTAGTAATACTACAATTAATAATTTTACAAAACTAAAGATGTATATATATATAAATATATTTACACATAAAGTATACTAATATTACATAAAATTATGTTTTAACTAATATTATTGATATAACATTAACTAAATATCAAATAAGTATCATAATGTATTATAAGTATTAATAAGTTTATATACAAGAATATTGATCTTAATACATAACAAAATATATAAACTTAATTGATTTATATTATAATGTGTTAATATATATACATGATATAGGTTCGTGAATCTGACGCCAACCCTATATTTGTTCAATGTCGTTCTATGTATTTTTACTACAAAATACAATAGGTGAGTTTCATTGATCCCCTTTTACTCTTTACATTTTTGGGGCTGAGAATACATGCGCTTTTATAAATGTTTGACGCAATAGACACAAGTACTTTAACGGCATTCTATGATAGAATTATCTGGGATTGGGGTTGATTATTATGACACGCATTAGCCCCCGGTTTCCGTTAGAGCGTATGAGCTCCCGAGCCGGGTGGATGGTTTATTATTTATGACATTTTGGCACCGGTTTGGCCTATATTTTATAAACATGTGGTCAGCCTTGGGGTGTAAAGACCGGCACAGAGGTTCTATATTTTGAAGGCACATGTATTCAGCCGTGGGGTGAAAGACCATCACAGATGGTTACTATTATATTTTGAATCCTCACCAGGTGTTCTTCATATGAAAGATATTTTTTTTGTGCAGTTAGAATGGGACTTCTGCACATTTTATAATATTTAAAATCTTGTGATCTATTAAAATGATGAAAATAAAATGGTTACTATAAACTAATGAACTCACCAACCTTTTGGTTTACATTTGAAAGCATGTTTATTCTCAGGTTTGAAAGAAATTTTCCGCTGTGCATTAGCTCATTTTAAGGATATTACTTGGAGTCATTCATGACATATTTCAAAAGACGTTGCATTCGAGTCGTTGAAGTTCATTAGAGATTATTATTAAGTAAATGACGGATTAGGTCATTTATAGTTGAATATTATGAAATGGTATGCATACCTGTCAACTTTCGATGAAATGAAAGTTTGTCTTTTAAAAACGAATGCAATGTTTGTAAAATGTATCATTTAGAGGTCAAGTACCTCGCGATGAAATCAACTATTATGAATCATTTATAATCAATATGGACTTCATCCGGATGGATTAGGACGGGGTGTTTCAATATTATGATAAGTATGTATCTCATTAAGTATATTAACAATGAACTACATATGTAAAAACAAGACTACTAACTTAAGGATTTCGAAACGAAACATACATGTAACGATTATCGTTGTAAAAACATTTAAATGTATATATATCATATTAAGATATATTAATATATCATAATATCATGATAGTATAATAATTTAACATCTCATTAGATATAATAAACAATGGGTTAACAACATTAAATTAGATCGTTAACTTAAAGGTTTCAAAACAACACTTACATGTAACGACTAACGATGACTTAACGACTCAGTTAAAATGTATATACATGTAGTGTATTTAGATGTATTAATATACTTTTGGAAGACTTCAAGACATATATCAAAACACTCATACTTAACGAAAATGGTTACAGTTACATTCCCATTCTTTTTTCATCAAGAATTTTAGTCGTATTCATACCCGTATTATACACAACTTCTAGACGTACTTACTATGGGTATATACCAATAGGAACTATCATGGGATTCCAATATTGATTATGTCATGCATGACTAATCAATTTTAACTTCTACCATGAACTAGTCAACTAACTAGAACTCCTTTTAACCCCACTCACCACTCACCACTTACCACTCATCATTCACTCCATTTCACTTCCAATTCTCTCTCAACACACACACACACACACTTATGAAAGAATTTTTCCAGTAGCTAATCATCATCTTCATCAAAAATTACTTCAAGAATCAAGCTATAATCATCTTAGGAAGAACACTTCAAGAACACTTCGAAAATCCTTTCAAGTTTACTAGTTTACTTCCAAGCTTTCTAATCCATTCCAAGTAATCATCTAAGATCAATAAACCTTTGCTATTTACAGTAGGTTATCTTTCTTATTCTTGGTAATATTCATATTCAAACTTTGATTCAATTTCTATAAATATAAACTATCTTAATTCGAGTAAAAATCTTACTTGAACTTGTTTTTGTGTCATGATCCTAATTCAAGAACTTTCAAGCCATCCAAGATCCTTTGAAGCTAGATCATTTCTTGTCACTTCCAATAGGTTTACCTACTAAACATAAGGTAGTAATGATGTTCATAACATCATTCGATTCATATATATAAAACTACCTTATTCGAAGGTTTAAACTCGTAATCACTAGAACATAGTTTAGTTAATTCTAAACTTGTTCGCAAATAAAAGTTAATCCTTCTAACTTGACTTTTAAAATCAACTAAATACATGTTCTATATCTATATGATATGCTAACTTAATGATTTAAAACCGGAAAACACGAAAAACACCGTAAAACTGGATATACGCCGTCGTACTAACACCACGGGCTATTTTGGGTTAGTTAATTAAAAACTATGATAAACTTTGATTTGAAAGTTGTTCTTCTGGGAAAATGATTTTTCTTATGAACATGAAACTATATCCAAAAATCATGGTTAAACTCAAAGTGGAAGTATGTTTTCCAAAATGGTCATCTAGACGTCGTTCTTTCGACTGAAATGACTACCTTTACAAAAACAACTTGTAACCTGTATTTCTGACATTAAAATTATACTTTTCTATTTAGATTCATAAACTTAAGTTCAATATGAAACAATAGCAACTTGAAACACTCAAAACGGATTTAAAACGAATAAGTTATGGGTAAAACAAGATTGGTTAATTTTTCTTGATTGTAGCTACGTAATAATTGGTAACAAATCTATATTAATCGTATCATAGCTAACTCACTTTGTATTATACATGTATTCTAATATATTATGAAATCTTGGGATACCATAGACACGAATACAATGTTTTGACATATTATATCGACCCTTCTATATATATATTTCGGAACAACCATAGACACTATATATGCAGTAATGTTGGAGTTAGCTATACAGGGTTGAGGTTGATTCCAAAATATTATATATACATTGAGTTGTGATCTAGCCTGAGGCTTGTATACATGAGGTTGTAGATTGATTCGAGATAATATATATTGCTTTATTTTTCTGTACATCTAACTGTGGACAACTAGTTGTAGGTTACTAACGAGGACAACTGACTTAATAAACTTAAAACATTAAAATGTATTAAAAATGTTGTAAATATATTTTGAACATACTTTGATATATATGTACATATTTGTTATAGGTTCGTGAATCGACCAGTGGCCAAGTCTTACTTCCCGACAAAGTAAAAAATCTGTGTAAGTGAGTTATAATCCCACTTTTAAAATCTAATATTTTGGGATGAGAATACATGCAGTTTTGAAAAATGATTTACAAAATAGACACAAGTATTGAAACTACATTCTATGTTGAATCATTATACCGGATATCACCCTTGTTGAACTTGGTAACCTAAGAATTGGTGTTTATTATAATTGCCACCAATTGACGCGAATCCTAAAGATAGATCTATGGGCCATTGACAAGCCCCAGTAAGAGAATTTGAACTGCTTTAGTACTTTGATATTTATATATGGGGATATTCTAGATGCATTTGTTAATGTCGGTTACCAGGTGTTCAACCATATGAATGAATTTTATGCAGATTGCATGTTATTGAAAGATGAAATCTTGTGATCTATTATTACAATTTGATATATAGGTTAAACCTATAACTCACCAACATTTTTGTTGACGTTTAAAGCATGTTTATTCTCAGGTGATTATTAAGAGCTTCCGCTGTTGCATGCTAATATATGGACAAGATTTGGTGTCAGCATGCTTGTATAATATTGTTTAAAACTGCATTCGAGATTTACTTTGTCGTAACATATTAATATTGTAAACCAATATGTATTGGTAGTGTGTAAGTGTGATATTTCTAGATTATCATTTCTGATAATCTAGGTGGTGTCCTTTTAAACTTGTCGATAAAATAAAGGTTATGGTTTGTTTTAAAAACGAATGTAGTCTTTGAAAAACGTCTCATATAGAGGTCAAAACCTCGCAATGAAATCAATTAATATGGAACGTTTATAATCAATATGAATGGGACATTTCAGTTGGTATCCGAGTGTTGGTCTTAGAGAACCAGAAATTTGCATTAGTGTGTCTTATTGAGTTTGTTAGGATACATTAGTGGTTCTGGACTTCGACCGTGTTTTCTTTAAAAACGATTGATTAACACTTTTGTTGGAAACTATATGTAATTATTATGTGATATATTAACATCTTAAAATGTATGATATTGTGTGATAGATGTCTACCACTAGTACAAATCCCATCGACTCACCTAATAGTAATGAAGAGTCGAATATACTTTGGGAAGATTCACAAATTCCCGAAGAGGAACCAGAAGAGGAGGAACCGGAAGAGGAAGAACTGGAAGAAGAGGAACTGGAAGAGGAGGAACCGGAAGAAGAAGAGGTTCCGGAGGAATAAATATCGATACCTACAGTAAATCGATTAAATAAAAGAAAATCCTTAACCAACGGACCAACGTTAAAAATGGTCAATGGTGTTTCCGCCGAGGAAGCAAATTTTTGGGAAGATTACCAATTTTCCGATGAATCGGATCCCGATGAGGATTCCGATGATGTTATAGTAATTACCTCGACCCAATTTAATAAAGCAAAAGAAAATAATAAGGGAAAATGTATAAAAATAGAGAAACCTGATTCCAACCCCGATGAACTTTATATGTATCGGCAACGTCCGTATTTCCTAAATTGTAACAATAACCCGGGAACCTCTAAACCACCAGGTTTTCCTAAATCATTGTGGAAAACGACGGCTCGTATTAGAGGAACACCATATATCCCTAGAAAATTAGAAAAACGAACCAAGTCCGAAGAAGAAGAAACCAGTGATTCAGATTAGAGGGTTGTAATCATGTTGTGTATTATATGTATTGTAGTGTGCTTGTACGTTTATGTTCTATGTAAAAATTGCTTGTATTGTTTGTTAATTATCTTTTATGAATCTAATCCTTGTTTATTTTATAGTATAAAAACAAAATGGACGTTAAGGGTAGACAACCGAATATTTTAGAAGACCTACCAGAGGATATGATTGAGGAAATCTTGTCTAGAGTCGGTCAGAATTCATAAGCACATTTAGTTATGGCGAAATTAACTTGTCAAACATTTGAAAGACTTTTCAGAAATGGGTTAGTTTATAAAAGGCTTTCCTTTGATAGGTGGGGTATATCACATTAGGGAGACCGTAAGTTACTCCGTGTTTTCTTTAAAGCGTTAAATGCGGGGAACCCAAATGCAATTTTACGCTACGGGTTAAGAACCTATTTTGACTCAACATATCCCAACATAGGATTTCGCGAGTTAGAAAGAGCTTCTAACATGCAACATAAAGAAGAATGTTATGCTTACGGGTTAGTGATGTTCGCTTCTTACCAAAGTGAGAAAAAGAACATCGGATTACAACTTTTAAATAAAACCTTTCCACAAGTGACGGATTCAGTAGTTGAGGTGAGAAACAAGGTTTTTGGATTATTACGGGGCTGTTGGACATTACGAAACCCTCGTCCTTTTGACGACATTACAACATGCAACCTAGCCAATGGTCATAACGGTTACTTTCCACAAGACTAAGGATGTGAAGTCGTCTTAGTAAAACCAGAATGCATGACTTGTTTCTGGACTTATGAATTACGTGTCTTTATTTCTTTTGCTGAACGACTTGCGTATTAACTAGAAATGCCTTTATAGCTGCCGAGTAGCAAAGTTATTATGTGCTATATTTCATCCTAAATGTATAATAGTGGTATTATAAGTTGTAATTATTATATAAAATTTGAACGCGAAATTTTATTTTAATCAGTTTGCCATAAGTCGAAATTTTATTACAATTCCATACTTAGTAACCAGAAATTTTATTATAACCAATTGGATTGAAACGGTGGACCAAGAAAGTCGAATCGGTGTTTGCCATAAGTAAGTGTACTGAAGAGGACAAAGTTATGTACGCTACGCATACCTTCACAGGTACTGCGTTAACTTGGTGGAACACCAATCTTGAACAGGTAGGACAAAATACTGCTTACGCACTACCATGGTCAGCATTCAAGTAACTGATGAACGAGCAGTACCGTTCTAGAAACGAAGTCAATAAGCTCAAGGTAGAGCTTAGAGAGTTACGAACACAAGGGTTCGACATTACCACATATGAATGACAATTCACAGAGTTGTGCCTATTATGTCCAGGAACGTTCGAAGATGAAGAGGAGAAGATCGGCGCGTTTATAAAAGGGTTACCAGTAAGGATTCAAGAAGATGTGAGTTCACACGAGCCCGCTTCCATACAAAAGGCAAGTCAAATGGCTCATAAACTCATAAATCAGATTGAGGGAAGAATTAAAGAACAGGCGGTCGAAGAAGCCAACACGAAACAACTCAAGAGGAAGTGGGAGGAAAATGGTGACAAGAATCACCAGTACAACAACAATAACAATCGCAACAACTGTCCCAACAACCGCAACAACAATCGCAATAATAACCGCAATCCTAACAATAACTACAACAAACGTCCCAACAACAACAACAACTACAACAACCGTTCCAACAACAATAACAATCCCAACAATAACCAAATCAATAACAACAATGGCAACAACAATCAGAACAATAAATGTCTAAGGTGTGGAGGGTTTCATCCAGATAAGTTCTGTGTAGTAGTGTGTACCAAGTGTAATAGAACCGGACATAGTGTAACGAAGTGTGATGTCTATGGACCAAAGGCATATAAAAATAACAGAACGAATAATTCCATTATTTTTTACGGATGCGAAAAGCTGGGCCATTTCAGCAAAGCATGCCCTAATCAAGGGAATAATAATGGGCAAGGCCGTGGATGAGTCTTCAACATTAATTCGGCAGAAGTGCAGGAAGACACGGAGCTTGTTACGGGTACGTTTCTTATTGACGATAAATCTGCTTATGTTTTATTTGATTTGGGTGCGGATAGAAGCTATATGAGTAGAGATTTTTGTGCTAAATTAAGTTGCCCATTGACGCCTTTGGATAGTAAATTTTTACTCGAATTAGCAAACGGTAAATTAATTACAGCAGATAAAGTATGTCGGGATAGAGAAATTAACCTGGTTGACGAAACATTTAAAATTGATTTAATACCAGTCGAGTTAGGGAGTTTTGATGTAATAATTGGCATGGACTGGTTGAAAAAGGTGAGAGCAGAAGTCGTTTGTTATAAAAATGTGATTCGCATTGTGCGTGAAAAAGGAAAACCTTTAATGGTGTACGGAGAAAAGAATTAACGCAAAATTAAATCTTATTAGTAGTGTGAAGGTGCAAAAACTAATAAGAAAAGGTTGTTACGTCATTCTAGCACACATCGAGGAAGTTAAACCTAAAGAAAAGAACATCAGTGATGTTCCCGTCGCAAAAGAATTTCCCGATGTATTTCCGAAAGAATTACCGGGGCTACCTCCACATCGATCTGTTGAATTTCAAATAGATCTCGTACCAGGAGCTGCACCAATAGCTCGTGCTCGATACAGACTCGCACCCAGTGAAATGAAAGAACTCCAAAGCTAACTACAAGAACTTTTAGAGCGTGGTTTTATACGACCAAGTACATCACCATGGGGAGCTCCTATTTTGTTTGTCAAGAAGAAGGATGGTACATTTAGGTTGTGTATCGACTACCGAGAGTTGAACAAACTTACCATCAAGAACCGCTACCCACTACCGAGAATCGACGACTTATTTGATCAACTACAAGGCTCATCGGTTTATTTGAAGATTGATTTACGTTCTGGGTATCATCAAATGCGGGTGAAGGAGGATGATATTCCAAAGACTGCTTTTAGGACGCGTTACGGTCATTACGAGTTTATGGTTATGCCGTTTGGGTTGACTAACGCACCAGCTGTGTTCATGGACCTCATGAACCAAGTGTGTGGACCATACCTTGACAAGTTTGTCATTGTTTTCATCGATGACATACTTATTTACTTAAAGAATGACCAGGAGCACGAAGAACATTTGAGAAAAGTGTTAGAGTTTGTCATAACCCGACCTTAACCATAAGGACGAATACAATAACATATGATTTCATCGCGAGGTATTGACCTCTATATGCGACATTTTTCAAAAACTGCATTCGTTTTTACAATACAAACCATAGCTTTTATTACAAATACAAGGTTTAAACAACTTAATAATGATTATCGTTTAGCGATAATCTTAGACTTACAACCTTTACATGTGATAATAACAATACGACCTCCAACATATTTTACATTACAAATCCTCCGATATGCAGTTTTATTTTTGACACAAATATGCATACTCAAGATCTTGCTTAAATTCAACATGTTGCAGCGGAAGCTTTTAGTTATCACCTGAGAATAAACATGCTTAAAACGTCAACATAAAGTTGGTGAGATATAGGTTTAATGCCGGCAGCGTTATGAATATAGACCACAAGATTTCATATATAAACGTTTTAATAAAAGTATTCTAAGTTGTTGAGCACTTGATAACCATACTTAACATTTAATCAACGTCGCATATTCCCTTTATTATGAAATCTTACTACACTGTACCAAGTGTAGTCACCGAAACGAAGTACTGTGCAACCGTTGAATACTGGTCGTCCAGTCCGGTTGGGGTTGTCAGGCCCGATAGATCTATCAACAGGATTCGCGTTTACAATACCTCATGTAAATAGTAGTTACCAAGTTACAGGGAAGTATGCCAGTGGTACAACTCAACGTAGAATATATATTTTTAATCACTTGTGTCCATAACGTAAATCATAAAATGCATGTATTCTCATCCCGAAATATTTAGAGTTTAAAAGTGGGACTATATACTCACTTTTGTCTTGAAGGTATTTAACTCGACTTGGTCTCCGATAGATATCACGAACCTAACCATATATATAATATATCAACATATTTTCTTTTCAAGTAATCGTTACATATATATATATATATATATATATATATATATATATATATATATATATATATATATATATATATATATATATATATATATATATATATATATATATATATATATATATACTTTTAATACTTTTAATATTTTCTTAGTCCGTAGTTAGCAGTCCGATGTTAGTGGTCCACAATTAGTTGCTTAAATAAAATAAATAAAGACCCCATCGTATTCGTGTTGATCAGAATTAATCTTGACCCATGGTACCATGTTGTCAAATGACGTGTTGCGTACATAAAGTACCGTGTTGTCAAATGACATGTTGCGTACAATCATGAGGTCTTATGATTAATCTTCTCGTGTTGTTTACGGGTGGTCCTGAAATATATAAAATAAAATCATAAGTAAATATATATTAAATATTATGTTAATTAGCCAAGATATGATTAATCCGATTTTGTCATAATATGATATATTACAGGTCTTGAAGTGTTTTTAAAAATTAAATTAGAAGGATCTATTTAGTTTGCGAACAAGTTTGAAATCACTCAAACTATGTTCTTGTTGTTAAAATTTTATAACACAAAATAAGATAGCTATATAAATATGAATCGAATAAGGTTGTGAATAAGGTTACTACCTCAAGTTACTTGGACAAAGCTACTGGAAAAGGTAAGAAAAATCTTGGAATCAAAAGAGTGGTGGAGTGGGATTGAAAGATTGGAAGTAATCTCCTTGAAAACGGATGACTATATTGATACGTTCTTGAGTAGGTAAATGAAGAGAGATTAGGGAGTGAATTAACTTGAAAGAAAATTGGAAATGAAATTGTATGTGTGTGTGTGCAAAATAGCATGATTATGGGATGGATATATAGGAGATTTAGTTTGTTTTCTTGCACAAAAGTCACACATGAGGTTAAATGGCTGGTTTCCACATGTAACATCATGTCTAGTGGCTGATCATTGAAGTTTATTGTTGGTATATACCAATAGTAAATACGTATAGAAGCTGGGTATGATACGGTTTCATATACCCTAGATATACTTGTAGAAATTTTGAGGAATCGGAACGAGAATTCAAATATGGACGGGTTTATAACTGTAAAAGAGGCTCAAAACTGGGCTTTTATTTTTCGGTCAAACCGGGCCAAAATAAAATTTTAAGACATTTTTAATAAAGCAATGTTAGCCCAAAAAAAAAAATTTCCAAGCTGACCTGGCAGCTCGACCCCAGCCCCTTGGACTCCGCCAGGGGTTGCCACCCCTTGGACCCCGCTTATCAGGGGCGCTGCCCCCGAACCCCCGTCATAATCAAGATAAGTTCAAACAAGTGTGCACTCCACACTTCCCCAAACTTGTTTGATATTTATCAAGATTATTTTGGTTACAAATTAATCCCATTACACTTAAATCATATTGGTGACATAGATCACCAACACATTATATATTGTAAGTATATATGTCCAAGAATGTTACATATAGTTATCGTTTTGATAACTTAAGTTAGTGGTCTCATAGTATACTTATAACTCATTGTTGTTAGTTCACAATGAAATGTTAAACCATCCTTAAATCATGTTAAATATGTATAGATATGTACATATACATAATCGTATAATTATCGTGTGTTATATAGTTCGTGATATCATCGGTCAAATTGGACAGTCAAACGTTGTGTGAAACTCTTTTCAAAAACATAAGTCTCAACAGTTTGGATTGCTTATCATGTTGGTAAGGTTTATTTTATGTAAATATTAATCTCATAAGTATAAAATGATCGGAAAAATCCGGGTCGTTACAGTACCTACCCGTTATATAAATTTCGTCCTGAAATTTTAAAGTTGTACCTATTTTGCGTTGTCCGGAAACAAATGTGGATACTTTTGTTTCATCTAATCCTCTCATTCCCAAGTAAACTCGGGACCCCTTCGAGCATTCCAACGAACCTTAACGATTGGTATGTTGCTCTGCTTGAGCCGTTTAACTTCACGGTCCATGATTTTGACTGGTTCTTCTATGAATTGTAGTTTCTCATAGACTTGGATTTCTTCAAGAGGAATGGTGAGATCTTCCTTTGCAAGTCATTTCTTGAGGTTTGAGATGTGAAATGAATTATGTACCCCGGTGAGTTGTTGTGGTAACTCGAGTCGATAAGCTACCGGTCCGATGCGTTCGATGATCTTGTACGGGCCTACATAACTTGGGTTCAGTTTACACCCCTTTTTCCAAAACGTATTACACCTTTCCATGGTGACACCTTTAGCATAACCATGTCACCGATCTGAAACTCTAATGGTTTCCTTCGGACATCGGCGTAGCTCTTTTGGCGACTACGGGCTGTTTTCAATCTCTCCTTGATTTGCACTATCTTCTCAGTAGTTTCATGGATGATCTCGGGACTAGTTAATTGTCGATCTCCTACTTCATTCCAACAGATAGGGGATCTACACTTCCTTCCATACAGTGCTTCGAATGGTGCAGCTTTAATGCTCGCATGATAACTATTATTATACGAGAATTCTGCTAATGGTATATATTTATCCCATCCATTTCCAAAATCGATCACACATGCCTGAGCATGTCTTCAAGAGTCTGAATTGTTCTTTCACTCTGCCCGTCATTTTGCGGATGGTATGCGGTGCTCATATCCAAACGGGTTCCCAGGGCCTCCTGTAGTGATTGCCAAAACTTTGATGTAAATCTACTATCACGATCGGATATAATGGAAATAGGTATTCCATGCATTGAAACAATTTCCTTTATGTATAATCGTAATAGTTTCTCCATTCTATCCGTTTCCTTTATAGGCAAGAAATGTGCAGATTTGGTGAGACGATCAACTATTACCCAAATGGTGTCATAACCCCAGGCAGTCTTAGGTAACTTTGTGATGAAATCCATGGTAATACCATCCCATTTCCATTCTGGGATTTCTGGTTGTTGAAGTAACCCTGACGGCTTCTGATGTTCTGCTTTGACTTTGGAACAAGTTAAACATTCCCCAACATATGTTGCAACATCTGTCTTCAAATTAGGCCACCAATAATGCGTCTTAAGATCTTGATACATCTTTCCAACTCTAGGATGTATCGAGTATCTTGTCTTATGTACCTCATTCAATATCAACTTCCTTAATCCACCCAACTTCGGTACCCAAATACGGTTTGCAAAATATCGAATTCCGTCTTCTCGCATAACGAGTTGCTTCTCATACTTCTTCATTATTTCATTTCCTATGTTTTCTTTAGTAAGAGCTTCTCGTTGAGCCTCTTTGATTTGTGAGTTGAGATTCATGCGAATTTTTATGTTCATTGCTCGTACTCGAATTGGTTCCCGTTCCTTTCTGCTTAGAGCGTCGGCTACTACATTCGCTTTCCCGGGATGATAGCGAATCTCACAATCATAGTCATTTATCAGCTCGACCCACCTACGTTGCCTCATGTTCAGTTGTTTCTGATCGAAAATATGTTGAAGGCTTTTATGATCAGTAAACACAGTGCATTTAACTCCATATAAATAGTGTCTCCATATCTTCAATGCAAACACTACTGCCCCCAATTCTAGATCATGCGTCGTATAATTCCGCTCGTGAATCTTCAATTGTCGAGATGCGTATGCAATAACTTTCTTTTGTTGCATAAGGACGCAACCAAAACCTTGTCGCGAAGCGTCACAATATATCTCAAAATCATCGTTCCTTTCAGGTAACGATAAAATAGGTGCCGTGGTCAACTTCTTCTTGAGTAATTGAAATGCACTCTCCTGCTCAACGGTCCATTCGTACTTCTTCCATTTTTGTGTTAAAGCTGTCAATGGTTTAGCTATTCGGGAAAAATCTTGAATAAACCTTCTATAATAACCGGCTAAACCCAAAAATTGGCGTATCTGTGTTGGTGTCTTAGGAGTCTCCCATTTTTCAATGGCCTCAATTTTAGCTGGATCAACCTGAATTCCTTTGCTACTAACAACGTGGCCAAGAAATTGCACTTCTTTCAACCAAAATGCACACTTAGAAAATTTGGCGTATAACTGTTCTTTTCTTAACAATTCTAATACCAACCTTAAATGCTGCTCATGCTCTTGCTCACTCTTGGAATAGATAAGAATATCGTCAATGAAAACGATAACAAACTTATCTAAATACGGACTACAAACTCGATTCATGAGGTCCATGAATACAGCTGGCGCATTAGTCAACCCAAACGGCATGACCAAAAATTCATAATGACCGTAGTGTGTTCGAAAAGCAGTTTTCGGAATATCTTCTTCTTTGACACGTAATTGATGATAGCCCGATCTTAAGTCGATTTTCGAGTACACACATGATCCTTGTAATTGATCAAATAAGTCATCAATTCTCGGTAGTGGATACCGATTCTTGATAGTTAACTTATTTAATTCACGATAATCTATACACATTTGGAAAGATCCATCTTTCTTCTTGACGAATAAAATGGGAGCTCCCCACGGTGAAGTGCTCGGTCGAATGGAACCGCGGTCCAGTAATTCTTGTAACTGGCTTTGTAACTCTTTCATCTCAGATGGTGCAAGTCTATATGGAGCACGAGCCACTGGTGCAGCTCCTGGTACTAGATCTATTTGAAATTCTACAGATCTAAATGGAGGTAATCCCGGCAACTCTTCCGGAAATACTTCAGGAAAATCTCTTGCCACAGGCACGTCGTTGATGCTCTTCACTTTTTCCTTCGTTTCGACTTTATTAACATGTGCTAGGATAGCATAGCACCCTTTCTTCAAGCACTTTTGAGCTTTCAAACAACTAATGAGTTTTAGCTTTGAGTTACCCTTCTCTCCATAAATCATTAATGGCGTTCTATCCTTACGAGGAATGCGAATTGCCTTCTTGGTGCACACAACTTCAGCTCCTATTTTGGACATCCAGTCCATGCCGACTATTACATCAAAACTTCCTAATTCTATGGGTATCAAATCAATCTTAAATGTTTCTCCGGCTAAATTTATTTTACAATCACGGCAAATTTTATCGGCTTTAATTAGTTTACCATTAGCTAACTCAATCATGTACTTAGCATCTAGAGGTAATGATGAACAATTCAATTTAGCGTGAAAGTCTCTACACACGTAACTTCTATGGCACCAGTATCAAATATAATAGATGCGGATAAGTTATTAATGGTAAACGTACCCGTAACAAGCTCCGGGTCTTCATACGCCTCTCTAGCATTAATAACAAATGCTCTTCCACGTACAGATCCATTATTCTTCTCTGGATTCGGGCACTGACTCTTATAATGACCCTATTTCCCACACCCATAACAAGTAACAGTGGCCAAGGCAGTTCTATTTGCATTGGTGGCAGGAGTCTTGGTACCGTTTGTATTTGTAGCGGGAACCCTACAATCTTCAGCAAGATGACCTTTTCGATTACAATTGTTGCACACCACATTACAATAACCAGAGTGATGTTTGTGGCATCTGTTACATAAAGGATTTCGTCCCTTGTAACCTGAGTTCAAACCGCTACCCGCACCTTGCGTGGTTTCTTGTTTCTTGTTGGATTGTTGATGATTACCTTCCCACTTTCTTTTGTTTCCCGATGTCTTGACATCGGTGTTCTTATCCAGAATAATCTGGTCCATCAACTCGTTCGCCATGGTGATAGCTTCATGAATAGTCTTGGGTTTGGATGCTGTAACATTTTCCTTGACCTTTTTAGGCAAACCGTCTTTGTACAGTTCAATCTTTCGTTCTTCGGTTGGTACCAATTCCGGACATAGCAAAGCTAATTCCATGAATCGCTGATTGTAGGTGGTGAGTTCAGTACCAACAGCTTTCAGGCTTCGTAATTCAGCTTCCAACTTCCTAACCTCATTCCTTGGACAATATTCGTTGATTAGCATTGTTTTGAATTCTTCCCAAGGAGTATCATAAGCTACATCTCCTCCTACGGCCTTCACATAGTTTTTTCACCACGTGAGTGCACTATCTTGTAGGGTGCACGATGCATACTTGGTCATGTCCTTCTCAATACAACCACTGATTTTAAACACAGACTCAATCTTTTCGATCCACTGGGTTAAACCAACCGGTCCTTCTGTTCCACTGAATGATGAGGGCTTGCAACCTTGAAAAGTTTTGTAAGTGCACCCCACACGAGGATTTGGGTTAACTGCAGCACCTCTTGCAGCCTCGACCCATAACATTCTGTCGTTCACTCGCTGATTGATGAGTTCCTGGATTTCTTGTTCCGTCATTCGGTTCAATCGCGCCATAATCTTCAACGAGAATGAAAAAAAATAATTATTCACATGGAATATTATAGATGTAGTATGTATTTACAGTACATCGTAGCTTATTAATAATATGAACCAGTTATTATTATAAAAGCCTTTTCTTCTTATTCGCGTTTTATAATTATATCTAGGGTAGTATCTACCCGTTAAAGTTCATACTTAATAGCTTAGTACGAAAATCAATTACTACCACCCAAATAATACTTAACCATGGAAAATTATTGCATTTCACACTTCACTATTTTACATATGCTTATCTTACATCAAACATTAAGCAAACCACACTAGTAATATTATACAAAACATTATATGATCCCATGGTTTAAAACAACAGCGCATCATTTAACCCAAAGCGTTTGTGTTCAAAGAAATCGCTTAAAGGTTATCCTGGTTGTCTCCCTGCATTTTGGCTGAGGAACCGAAGAACTGGATGTCGGGATAGAACTAATAGGAATAGCGGGAATAGGTGTGGAAGTATCTGGTGGAGTTGGTGCCACAACATCCTCTCTAGACTCGGGATTTAGATTTTCCATTTCAGTAGCCTTTCGTTTCTTTCCTCGTTCGAACTTGTCTTTCGTAATTTCCTGTATTTCTTCCTCCTCAGGATCACTTTCTGGTTCCTCTTCAATTGATTCATCCGGAACTTGTGAGTCTTCCCCAAAGGTATCGTTTTCATCATCAGATAGATTAATGACTGGAACACCATCTGAAGAGTCTGGTTCGGAGTCGCTGAATGTGATAATAAGTTCTAAGCCAGATATCTATCACATAACAACTAGCACGTTAATACCACATAATATTTACATATTAATTTTTAACCAACAAGGATAAGCAATAGTTTTCGAAATCAAACAAGGTCAAAGTCCAGACTCACTAATGCATCCTAACAAACTCGATAAGACACACTAATGCAAATTCTCTGGTTCTCTAAGACCAACGCTCTGATACCACATGTCATAACCCGACCTTAACCATAAGGACGAATACAATAATATATGATTTCATCGCGAGGTATTGACCTCTATATGCGACATTTTTCAAAAACTGCATTCGTTTTTACAATACAAACCATAGCTTTTATTACAAATACATGGTTTAAACAACTTAATAATGATTATCGTTTAGCGATAATCTTAGACTTACAAACTTTACATGTGATAATAACAATACGACCTCCAACATATTTTACATTACAAATCCTCCGATATGCAGTTTTATTTTTGACACAAATATGCATACTCAAGATCTTGCTTAAATTCAACATGTTGCAGCGGAAGCTTTTAGTTATCACCTGAGAATAAACATGCTTAAAACGTCAACATAAAGTTGGTGAGATATAGGTTTAATGCCGGCAGCGTTATGAATATAGACCACAAGATTTCATATATAAACGTTTTAATAAAAATATTCTAAGTTGTTGAGCACTTGATAACCATACTTAACATTTAATCAACGTCGCATATTCCCTTTATTATGAAATCTTACTACACCGTACCAAGTGTAGTCACCGAAACGAAGTACTGTACAACCGTTGAATACTGGTCGTCCAGTCCGGTTGGGGTTGTCAGGCCCGATAGATCTATCAATAGGATTCGCGTTTACAATACCTCATGTAAATAGTAGTTACCAAGTTACAGGGAAGTATGCCAGTGGTACAACTCAACGTAGAATATATATTTTTAATCACTTGTGTCCATAACGTAAATCATAAAATGCATGTATTCTCATCTCGAAATATTTAGAGTTTAAAAGTGGGACTATATACTCACTTTTGTCTTGAAGGTATTTAACTCGACTTGGTCTCCAATAGATATCACGAACCTAACCATATATATAATATATCAACATATTTTCTTTTCAAGTAATCGTTATATATATATATATATATATATATATATATATATATATATATATATATATATATATATATATATATATATATATATATATATATATATATATATATACTTTTAATACTTTTAATATTTTCTTAGTCCATAGTTAGCAGTCCGATGTTAGTGGTCCACAATTAGTTGTTTAAATAAAATAAATAAAGACCCCATCGTATTCGTGTTGATCAGAATTAATCTTGACCCATGGTACAATGTAGTCAAATGACGTTCTGCGTACATAAAGTACCGTGTTGTCAAATGACGTGTTGCGTACAATCATGAGGTCTTATGATTAATCTTCTCGTGTTGTTTACGGGTGGTCCTGAAATATATTAAATAAAATCATAAGTAAATATATATTAAATATTATGTTAATTAGCCAAGATATGATTAATTCGATTTTGTCATAATATGATATATTACAGGTCTTGAAGTGTTTTTAAAAATCAAATTAGAAGGATCTATTTAGTTTGCGAACAAGTTTGAAATCACTCAAACTATGTTCTTGTTGTTAAAATTTTATAACACAAAATAAGATAGCTATATAAATATGAATCGAATAAGGTTATGAATAAGGTTACTACCTCAAGTTACTTGGACAAAGCTACTGGAAAAGGTAAGAAAAATCTTGGAATCAAAAGAGTGGTGGAGTGGGATTGAAAGATTGGAAGTAATCTCCTTGAAATCGGATGACTATATTGATACGTTCTTGAGTAGGTAAATGAAGAGAGATTAGGGAGTGAATTAACTTGAAAGAAAATTGGAAATGAAATTGTATGTGTGTGTGTGCAAAATAGCATGATTATGGGATGGATATATAGGAGATTTAGTTTGTTTTCTTGTACAAAAGTCACACATGAGGTTAAATGGCTGGTTCCCACATGTAACATCATGTCTAGTGGCTGATCATTGAAGTTTATTGTTGGTATATACCAATAGTAAATACATATAGAAGCTGGGTATGATACGGTTTCATATACCCTAGATATACTTGTAGAAATTTTGAGGAATCGGAACGAGAATTCAAATATGGACGGGTTTATAACTGTAAAAGAGGCTCAAAACTGGGCTTTTATTTTTGGGTCAAACCGGGCCAAAATAAAATTTTAAGACATTTTTAATAAAGCAATGTTCGCCCAAAAAAAGTTTTTTCCAAGCTGACCTGGCAGCTCGACCCCAGCCCCTTGGACCCCGCCAGGGGTTGCCACCCCTTGGACCCTGCTTATCAGGGGCGCTGCCCCCGAACCCCCGTCATAATCAAGATAAGTTCAAACAAGTGTGCACTCCACACTTCCCCAAACTTGTTCGATATTTATCAAGATTATTTTGGTTACAAATTAATCCCATTACACTTAAATCATATTGGTGACATAGATCACCAACACATTATATATTGTAAGTATATATGTCAAAGAATGTTACATATAGTTATCGTTTTGACAACTTAAGTTAGTGGTCTCAAAGTATACTTATAACTCATTGTTGTTAGTTCACAATGAAATGTTAAACCATCCTTAAATCATGTTAAATATGTATAGATATGTACATATACATAATCGTATAATTATCGTGTGTTATATAGTTCGTGATATCATCGGTCAAATTGGACGGTCAAACGTTGTGTGAAACTCTTTTCAAAAACATAAGTCTCAACAGTTTGGATTGCTTATCATGTTGGTAAGGTTTATTTTATGTAAATATTAATCTCATAAGTATAAAACGATCGAAAAAATCCGGGTCGTTACAGAGTTGTTAAGGAAAGAAAAATTGTATGCTAAGTTTTCAAAGTGTGCATTTTGGTTAGAAGAGGTTCAATTCCTCGGTCACATAGTGAACAAAGAAGGTATTCAAGTGGATCCGGCAAAGATTGAAACCATTGAAAAGTGGGAAACCCCGAAAACTCCGAAGCATATACGCCAATTTTTAGGACTGGCTGGTTACTACAGAAGGTTCATCCAAGATTTTTCCAAAATAGCAAAACCCTTGACTGCATTAACGCATAAAAGGAAGAAATTTGAATGGAAGGATGAGCAGGAGAAAACGTTTCAATTGTTGAAGAAAAAGTTAACTACGGCACCTATATTGTCATTACCTGAAGGGAACGATGATTTTGTGATATATTGTGACGCCGTAAAGTAAGGTCTCGGTTGTGTATTAATGCAATGAATGAAAGTAATTGCTTATGCGTCTAGACAATTGAAGATTCACGAGCAGAATTATACGACGCATGATTTGGAATTAGGCGCGGTTGTTTTTGCATTAAAGACTTGGAGGCACTACTTATATGGGGTTAAAAGTATTATATATAACGATCACAAAAGTCTTCAACACATATTTAATCAGAAACAACTGAATATGAGGCACCGCAGATGGATTGAATTGTTGAATGATTACGACTTTGAGATTCGTTACCACCCGGGGAAGGCAAATGTGGTAGCCGACGCCTTGAGCAGAAAGGACAGAGAACCCATTCGAGTAAAAGCTATGAATATAATGATTCACAATAACCTTACTACTCAAATAAAGGAGGTGCAACAAGGAGTTTTAAAAGAGAGAAATTTAAAGAATGAAATACCCAAATGATCGGAGAAGCATCTTAATATTTGGAAAGACAGAACCCGGTATAGGGTTGAAAGAATTTGGGTACCAAAATTTGGAGATATGAGAGAAATGGTACTTAGAGAAGCTCATAAAACCAGATACTCAATACATCCTGGAATGGGGAAGATGTACATGGATCTCAAGAAACATTATTGGTGGTCGAGTATGAAAGCAGATGTTGCTAAATACGTAGGAGAATGTTTGACGTGTTCTAAGGTCAAAGCGGGGCATCAGAAATCATCAGGTCTACTTCAACAACCCGAAATCCCGGAATAGAAATGGGAAAACATTACCATGGATTTCATCACTAAATTGCCAAGGACTGCAAGTGGTTTTGATACTATTTGGGTAATAGTTGATCGTCTTACAAAATCAGCACACTTCTTGCCAATAAGAAAAGATGACAAGATGGAGAAGTTAGAATGATTGTATTTGAAGGAAGTCATCTCTAGACATGGAATACCAATCTCTATTATCTCTGATAGGGATGGCAGATTTATTTCAAGATTCTGGCAGACATTACAGCAAGCATTAGGAACTCGTCTAGACATGAGTACTGCCTATCATCCACAAACTGATGGGCAGAGCGAAAGGACGATACAAACGCTTGAAGACATGCTACAAGCATGTGTTATTGATTTCAGAAACAGTTGGGATCGACACCTTCGGTTAGCAGAATTTTCCTATAACAACTGTTACCATTCAAGCATTGAGATGGCGCCGTTTGAAGCACTTTATGGTAGAAAGTGCATGTCTCCGATTTGTTGGAGTGAAGTAGGGGATAGACAGATTATGGGTCCGGAGATAATACAAGAAACTACCGAGAAGATCATCCAAATTCAACAACGGTTGAAAACCGCCCAAAGTCGACAAAAGAGCTACGCTGACATTAAAAGAAAAGATATAGAATTTGAAATTGATATTTACATGATTAAGTAGGTACTGTAGTGACCCGAACTTTTCCATGTTTATATATATTAAATGAAATTGATATTTACATGATTAAGTGTTTCCAACATGTTAAGCAATCAAACTTGTTAAGACTTGATTATTTGAAATGAGTTTCATATAGACAATTGACCACCCAAGTTGACCGGCTATTCACGAACGTTAAAACTTGTAAAAAGTATATGATGACATATATATGTATGTATGTATGTGTATATATATATATATATATATATATATATATATATATATATATATATATATATATATATATATATATATAGTTAACATGATATTATGATAAGTATGTATCTCATTAAGTATATTAACAATGAACTACATATGTAAAAACAATACTACTAACTTAAGGATTTCGAAACGAAACATACATGTAACGATTATCGTTGTAACAACATTTAAATGTATATATATCATATTAATATATATTAATATATCATAATATCATGATAGTATAATAATTTAACATCTCATTAGATATAATAAACAATGGGTTAACAACATTAAATGAGATCGTTAACTTAAAGGTTTCAAAACAACACTTACATGTAACGACTAACGATCACTTAACGACTCAGTTAAAATGTATATACGTGTAGTGTATTTAGATGTATTAATATACTTTTAGAAGACTTCAAGAGATATATCAAAACACTTATACTTAACGAAAATGGTTACAGTTACATTCCCATTCATTTTTCATCAAGAATTCTACTAGTATTCATACCCGTATTATACACAGCTTCTAGACGTACTTACTATGGGTATATACCAATAGGAACTAGCATGGGATTCCAATCTTTATTATGTCATGCATGACTAATCAATTTTAACTTCTACCATGAACTAGTCAACTAACTAGAACTCCTTTTAACCCCACTCACCACTCACCACTTACCACTCATCATTCATTCCATTTCACTTCCAATTCTCTCTCAACACACACACACACACACACTTATGAAAGAATTTTTCCAGTAGCTAATCATCATCTTCATCAAAAATTACTTCAAGAATCAAGCTATAATCATCTTAGGAAGAACACTTCAAGAACACTTCGAAAATCCTTTCAAGTTTACTAGTTTACTTCCAAGCTTTCTAATCCATTCCAAGTAATCATCTAAGATCAAGAAACCTTTGTTATTTACATTAGGGTATCTTTCTTATTCATGGTAATATTCATATTCAAACTTTGATTCAATTTCTATAACTATAAACTATCTTAATTCGAGTAAAAATCTTACTTGAACTTGTTTTTGTGTCATGATCCTACTTCAAGAACTTTCAAGCCATCCAAAATCCTTTGAAGCTAGATCATTTCTTGTCACTTTCAGTAGGTTTACCTACTAAACTTGAGGTAGTAATGATGTTCATAACATCATTCGATTCATATATATAAAACTACCTTATTCGAAGGTTTAAACTCGTAATCACTAGAACATAGTTTGGTTAATTCTAAACTTGTTCGCAAACAAAAGTTAATCCTTCTAAATTGACTTTTAAAATCAACTAAACACATGTTCTATATCTATATGATATGCTAACTTAATGATTTAAAACCGGAAAACACGAAAAACACCGTAAAACCGAATATACGCCTTCGTAGTAACACCGCGGGCTGTTTTGGGTTAGTTAATTTGATTTAAAAGTTGTTCTTCTGGGAAAATGATTCTTCTTATGAACATGAAACTATATCCAAAAATCATGGTTAAACTCAAAGTGAAAGTATGTTTTCCAAAATGGTCATCTAAACGTCGTTCTTTCGACTGAAATGACTACCTTTACAAAAACGACTTGTAACCTGTATTTCCGACTATAAACTTATACTTTTTCTGTTTAGATTCATAAACTTAAGTTCAATATGAAACCATTGCAACTTGAAACACTCAAAACGGATTTAAAACGAAGAAGTTATGGGTAAAACAAGATTGGTTAATTTTTCTTGATTGTAGCTACGTGAAAATTGGTAACAAATCTATATTAATCATATCCTAGCTAACTCATTTTGTATTATAAATGTATTCTAATATATTATGTAATCTTGGGATACCATAGACACGAATACAATGTTTTGACATATCATATCGACCCATCTATATATATATATTTCGGAACAACCATAGACACTCTATATGCAATAATGTTGGAGTTAGCTATGCAGGGTTGAGGTTGATTCCAAAATATTATATATACTTTGAGTTGTGATCTAGCCTGAGGCTTGTATACACGAGGTCATGGATTGATTCGAGATAATATACATTCCTTTATTTTCTGTACATCTAACTGTGGACAACTAGTTGTAGGTTACTAACGAGGACAGCTGACTTAATAAACTTAAAACATTAAAATGTATTAAAAATGTTGTAAATATATTTTGAACATACTTTGATATATATGTACATATTTGTTATAGGTTCGTGAATCGACCAGTGGCCAAGTCCTACTTCCCGACGAAGTAAAAATCTGTGAAAGTGAATTATAGTCCCACTTTTAAAATCTAATATTTTGGGATGAGAATACATGCAGTTTTTAAAAATGATTTACAAAATAGACACAAGTATTGAAACTACATTCTATGTTGAATCGTTATACCGGATATCGCCCTTGTTGAACTTGATAACCTAAGAATTGGTGTTTATTATAATTGCCACCAATTGACGCGAATCCTAAAGATAGATCTATGGGCCATTGACAAGCCCCAGTTAGAGAATTTGAAATGCTTTAGTACTTCGATATTTATATATGGGGATATTCTAGATGCATTTGTTAATGTCGGTTACCAGGTGTTCAACCATACGAATGATTTTTATGCAGATTGCATGTTATTGAAAGATGAAATCTTGTGGTCTATTATTACAATTTGATATATAGGTTAAACCTATAACTCACCAACATTTTTGTTGACGTTTAAAGCATGTTTATTCTCAGGTGATTATTAAGAGCTTCCGCTGTTGCATGCTAATATATGAACAAGATTTGGTGTCAGCATGCTTGTATAATATTGTTTAAAACTGCATTCGAGATTTACTTTGGCGTAACATATTAATATTGTAAACCAATATGAATTGGTAGTGTGTAAGTGTGATATTTTTAGATTATCATTTCTGATAATCTAGGTGGTGTCCTTTTAACCTTGTCGATAAAATAAAGGTTATGGTTTGTTTTAAAAACGAATGCAGTCTTTGAAAAACTTCTCATAAAGAGGTCAAAACCTCGCAACGAAATCTATTAATATGGAATGTTTATAATCAATATGAACGGAACATTTCATTCTAATGCAAAGAGGTAAAGTCATCGCTTACGCCTCTCGACAATTAAAGGAACATGAAACGAGATATCTGACTCATGAACTTGAGTTGGCGGCGGTTGTTCATGCGTTGAAAATTTGGGGCCATTATTTGTACGGTGTCAAGTCTACGATTTATTCGGATCACAAGAGCTTAAAACATCTTTTTGATCAACGAGATTTGAATTATCGTCAATGTAGATGGATGGATGTGGTAAAAGACTACGATTGTGAAATACTTTATCATCCGGGTAAGGCGAACGTGGTCACGGATGCGTTAAGTCGGAAGACTCAAAATCCGGCGATACGAGTAGGATCATTACGCATAATTATTACTAACGATTTTCTTGTAAAGCTCGGTGAGATACAAATTGAGGCTTTTGTTAACAATAAGCATGAGGAACGAATCGTGGGGCAAACGGAGTTTATTATCTTGGGTCCGCATGGTTTGTTGTCCTTTCAAGGATGAGTGTGGGTGCCTAGAATGGGAGATTTCTGACGAGTGCTACTTGATGAAGCACATAAGTCAAAGTATTCCATTCATCCGGGCGCGACGAAAATGTATCTTGATTTAAAGAAGGAGTATTGGTGGCCGAGCATGAAACGTGATGTTGTAAAGTATGTTGAACAATGCGTCATGTGTTTGTAAGTTAAAGCCGAACACCAAAAGCCGTACGGTAAGTTACAACCATTGGAAATTCCGAAATGAAAGTGGGAGCACGTTACCATGGATTTCATGACAAAGTTACCAAAAACGGCAAGGACCCAATTTGATACAATTTGGGTGATAGTTGATCTATTGACGAAAAATATTTAGTTTCTTCCCATTCGGGAAGCAATATCGTCAGAGACCTTGGCTAAGTTGTTTATCAAGGAGGTGATATCGAGACACGGGGTTCCTATATCTATTATTTCGGATCGAGATACTCGTTTCACATCTCGGTTTTGGGAAAAGTTTCATGAAGATATGGGTACACAATTGAAATTCAGCACGGCGTACCATCCTCAAACGGACGGTCAAACCGAACGTACGAATCAAACATTAGAGGATATGTTACGGGCGTGTATTATTGATATCGGCGGTAGTTATAATGAGCACTTACCATTGGTGGAATTCTCGTACAATAATAGTTATCATACTAGTATCGGGATGCCATCTTATGAGATGCTTTATGGGCGGAGGTGTCGAACTCCGATTTGTTAGGGTGAAGTGGGTTAAAGAGAAATCGGGAGTACCGATTTGGTTTTGGAGATGAATAGCATGATCGAGATGATTCGGGCTCATTTGAAAAAGGCCCAAGATAGACAAAAATCTTATGTCGATAAGCGTAGATGACAAATTGAGTTCCAAGAAGGTGACATGGTGATACTTAAAGTTTCGCCATGGAAAGGTGTTATTCGGTTTCGAAAATGAGGAAAGTTAGCTCCTCGGTTTATTAGGCCATTTAATATTTTAGCTCGTGTTGGCGAAGTTACGTATCGTTTGGAATTACCTGAAGATCTTGCGGGGATCCGTAATACATTTCATGTTTCCCATCTCCGTAAGTGTCTTGCGGATGATTCTTCATGGGTGCCATTAGACGAGATTAAGCTAAACAAAAAGTTAGAGTATGTTAAGGAGCCGATTGCTATACTCGATGAGAAGGTCAAACGGTTGAGGAATAAAGAGGTGAGAACTTATAAAGTTCAATGGCATCGTAGTATAGGTTCAGAGTTTACTTGGGAGCCCGAAGAGTTCGTGTTGATTTATCTTCCCTCTTGTCATGCGGCTTGGATCGCAAGGACGCGCTCCGATTCAAGTGGGGGGGGAGTTGTAAGACCCGCATATTTTATTGTACAGAAGTGTAAATAGGATACTTGAAGTGTGGGATGCATTGTGTAATTAAAAGAGGGCAGAGTCTATCTAGACCAGGGTGCGCTCAGTGCACACTTAAGGGTGCGCGTGGCGCACTGCTACTGTAGCCGGATTCTGTCTCTTTTAATTGTTATTTTAGAAGGGCTTTTTGGTAAATTCACTTGGGGAGAAGTTAAAGGCCACAAGATTAGTTAGTGGAGTGTCATAACTCTACTATCACCTACCTTTATCCATTCCACTTGAATTCTAGAGAGAGAGGAGAGTTCTTGAGTGAGAAAGCTCAAATCAAAGAGGAATAAGTTGATTTCGGGCCAAAGCGCGTGTGTTAAAGTTGTTCATCTAATCACTAGCTACGTTGTGATTGTGGTGGTAAGCTCTAACTTTGATTTCCTTATTTTAATTGGTTTAAGGGTTAGGGTTTGGGTTAGTGATGAACATAAAACTCATATTTGGTGATTTTTGGGTGTTCTTGGGTAAGATTGAGTCATGAAGACTCAATAGCAACTAACCTATGGTTTCAAAGTGTTAATTAGTGTTTATGAGCCTTAAATGGTTAGTTAATTATTAGCACACCTAGATGTTTCGTAAATGGATGTTAAGTGGGTTTGTGGATGACCCGAAATGGGTGTGTTGACCTTAAAATGGTCAAATGGGTAATAATTGACCTAGTTGGGAAAGATGGGTATGAAATACCCTAATTGTGTATTAGTTACGGTTGTTGAACCTTAATCACTAGCTTTTAGTGGTTCGTGATGGTCTTAACTTTAAATGGACGGTTTTGGAGTAAATGGGTGGTTTAATGTATTAAGTCATTAAATGCACATTAGTGAATGGTTGGTGTTTAGTCCAACTAGTTTGTGTGTTGATTGATTACTTATTGTAACAGGTACTTTTCTTTGAAGCTTGCGGAAGTGTAAAACCGTCACCGAATCGTTAAGGCGAGTGGAGTAATTATACATGTATGTATATGGTGTATTTATTTGTATACCATGGTATGACACACGGAGCCGGGAGTGCTATAGTGCATGCGAGTGTACTATGATGTGAACCACGGAGCCGGTAGCATCATGGTGCATGTGTTGTGATGTGAATCACGGAGCCGGTAGCATCAAAGTGTGAACCACGGAGCCGGTAGCACTATAAAATGAGATGTGAACCACGGAGCCGGTAGCATCTAAGTGTGAACCACGGAGCCGGTAGCACTATAAAATGAGGTGTGAACCACGGAGCCGGTAACACCGAAGTGTGAACCACAGAGCCAGTAGCACTATAAAATGAGGTATGAACCACGGAGCCGGTAACACCGAAGTGTGAACCACGGAGCCGGTAGCACTATAAAAGAGTATGACTCGAATGCGTAGTGACGTAAACCACGAAGCTGGTAGCGTCATAGCATTACGTATGGTGTGAAACATGGAGCCGGTAGCACCATGACGTGTGTATGGTTAACCATATAGTTTGTGTATGTGTCGTTGTATAGCAAAATATATTATTTCGGTGAATATTCTATTGATTACGGTATTTGGAGGTTATTAGCTTTTACTCGGAGTTTGTATGCAAATTTTTTTGCTAGCGATTATACGGTGTATGTAAGTGTATGCAAGTAGGTATATTTTATATGTATATGTATAATTATTGCATTCACTAAGCTTTACTTACCCTCTCGTTGTTTACCTTTTTATAGGCTTGGGCGTTGACAAGGGTAAGGCCGTTCGATTGGATTAGAGATCCCGCTTTGTTTTGATAGGGGACGCTTTTGGATGTGTTAGCTTTTGAAGTTTGACCGAGAGTTGGGTAGTTTAACCCCCAAACATCATGCTCTAGTGTCGTTTGGAATTTCAACTAATCCGGTTCAAACTTATATATTTTGTACGAAACTAGTATTACGGCATATGTGGGCCCGGTTTCGTAAAACTTATTTTATTATTGAATCGTGTGAGTTTTAACTGTTATAACATGTTGTGAAAAGCTTTTCGTCTAAATACGTCGGGAAGTGGGAAATCTTTATTTGAAAAATGACCGAACCGGACAGAAGCTGGAATGGCCTGTGCGCGCCGCGCACCCTAGGGTGCCACGCGCTGCGCGCTGTTCTTTATATAAAAAAAATATTTCTTGTATTTGGTTGGATATTGGGTTGAGTTGTTACAACTAGTATGGCCTAGGACCGACAATGTACTAAGAGCCTAGTTAGATGTTTCACTACGAAAGAGTCCTCATCCAGAATCCAAGGCTCGAGTAGATTTACTACAACCGGTGTGCCTCAGTCAAGCTTGCGTTGTATCCGGCAGATAGTGTACACTGAATTGGGGTTCGTGACTTCCCAATAGCAGAGCCAATATATACGTTCTATTAGTTAGGAAACTGATTGAGTTTAAAGCATAATCGGAAAGCATCTCAACAACATACACAATCCATAATATTATTTTGGTAGCATAACTAACTACATGATAGTATACCCTAAAGATAACTACTCGCTAATCATAGTAACAATATCATAAATCATAATAATAGAATACATTAAGTAAAAATAAAGGATAGAAGTACTAGTATATTAAATGAGTTCTGAAAGTAAAAAAGTGACAACTTCAAAATCTTGATCGCTCCTAATACAATCTTCGACGTTCTTCTCCAGGTACTAAATTTCCCGCTCGGAGTCGAAGAACTTGAAAGTATGACTATAATTATTGTAGTAAGAGAGAGAAATAAGTGAATTGAAGTGTGTGTTGGAATGGTGTGGCAAATGGCCTTTAAATAGAAAATTCTTGGCTGAAAATGGCTGGCAAGCCATTTTGGGTGCTGGTTTGCCTGATTTGATTGGATTGTCTTTCTTGTTCCCGGGATTGTAACTTGGTTTCCGGGTTCATAACTTGTCTTTCATTGTTTTCGCTTTGGGATCTTCGTTTTAGCTCAGTTTTACTTGATTCTTTTGCATCACCTTTGTAATTACTTAATCTACAAAATTAACCGAAAAAGCTATTATTTTGGTGATAAAGTTTGGAACTTTATTATTTTTGGGACTTAATATCGAGGTAAAAATGTGACTTTTTAGCCGATATCAAATATCTCACACTTAGACTTTGCTTGTCCTCAAGCAAAATTTTCATTTTTAACTTGAAGAAATATTTTCAAAGTTTCCATTGTAGTAGCCTAAGCGGTTTATTTTTTATTATAAGAGCGAAAGATAAGGTGAGTAATCTATGTTGGGGTTGAAACTATCTCTGCAAGCATGCGAGGAGGTTACATGAATTAGGCTAGCTTTCACGGGTCACTCGAATCACACAAGTGCTTAGGGTTCCCTATAGATCTAAGAAATAATTTCACTCATAGCCAATCATATTGCACCCTTCATCATAGGCTTGATAAAGACTCAAATCCTTGTTATTAATGTGAAGGCGGTAATAACTATAGCTTCTAGGTCATTTGTTTAAAATGTAATGGTGAAAAAGGAATTTTGGAGTGATATGACCAAAACGGAAGGTTTTATTTATGCGGTGGCGTTAGGTCGCAAAACGTCAGAATCAGTTACCAAAAGAGAGTAGTGGTTTTATTATTTATATTTAGCTGGGTTTCCTAGCTATAGTTTACCTACTTGTCTTCCTTATGATGAGTAAGTGGTAAATATGACTCAGGTTCGTATTTTTGTATGTATGCTCAGTAACGTGGGACAAAAGTGCCTATATAGTTAACGTTAGTGACAAGTGGTGATAGATTAAGGTTAACTAAAGGTAATATAAACAAGAAAGATAGAAAGGGATAGGTATGAAGAATAGAATTCTGACGGGGAACTATAATGAGAGTTTAACTTCCTAGAATTAACACTAAACCTCAATCAACTGGGCTATGAACCTAACTGATTTGTCACTAAGAGTTTAGGCTTTGAAGATTCTGGCTAAGACGGATATCCCCTGCTCCCAACGTTAACCTTTGAAGGTTTAAATGACCTTATAAAAAGAATCCTAGGTACATGAATAAAGTGGTATATCCCTAAAGGAAAGTCTCAGCTTTTCTTAATCCTAGTTGGTCTAACTACAGTAATATTCCACCACTTAATACTAAGCTATGCCTTAACATTAACAGATGTGCAATCTTAGATATTCTAAGGTACTGCTAATTAGATTAGAGGTCTCTCCTTTGCGATCGCTTACTCAACCCCCGATCATCTTACAACATCTCAAGAACATTGCTTCTGACAAGAATCATGCTTTTGAGCAAGCCAGTGTTCACTGAACTCTATATTGCCTACTCTAATCATAACCTAAATGGACAGCTCTTCTCTAACGAATAATGGTTATTCGTATGTAGGTACTATATCCCTATTGTGACATTAAGCACATAACTACTTACCTCGTATCCTAAGGTTGATCAGGTCTTAATACTAGGTTGTAGCCACGTGAATAAGCGGAAAGGGTGATCCGTAATTTAGACTTCTAAACCGTCAAGGTTTCAACATAACAATAGCATAAGTTTCAGATAAGATATTCAACATATAATAAACATTTGCAACGGATAGATAGGCATGCAAGATGAAAGCAACTCAAAGTAACAAGATAACTTTATTAAATTAAGGAAAGCGTTCACCGTTTATAGATGAGATCCGGACCATTACAAGTACTGACATCCTCTAGACCGGTCCTACTACAATCTTCGGCGTTCGCCTCTGGGTACTTAATTTCCAGCTCGGAGGTGAGAAGGCCTTGAAAAATCTAGTGAGAAAAAGTGTATTGTAGTGAGAGAGTGAAGAGAGGTTTGTTGAAAATGGATAACAAAAAGCCTTTAAATAGAAGTGAAAAGTGCCTGCAAATTTTTGGCAGCCCGTTTGCAAGGCCCATTTGCTAAGGAAGCCCGTTTATAATGCCCGTTTGTCTGGGCCGTTTGGCAGGCCGTTTCCCATAGTGGCAGCCCGTTTGGCAAGCCGTTTGGAAATCCGTTTGGCAAGCCGTTTGGAAAGCCGTTTGGCCCGCCCTGGTCAGCCTGTTTCCTGGATCGTAACTTGATTTCTTGTCTTTCAATGTTTTGGCTCTAGAATCTTCGTTTCAGCTCCGATTCTCTTGATTCTTTTTGCACCGTCTTCGTAATTACTTAATCTACAAATTTAACTAAAAAACGATTATTTTATCGACAAAGATTTGGAACTTTATGATTTTTGGGACTCAATATCGAGGGTAAAAACGTGACTTTTTAGCCGATATCAAATATCTCACACTTAAACTTTGCATGTCCTCAAGCAAACTTTCAAGCTTTTAGAACCAAAGATTTTTATTCGTAGTGATCAAGCAATCTTCGTTTCGCATGACGTAGGAGCAAAAACTTGGTTTTACTCTTTTGGCTATTCCTGAACCCCTTTTTCGCAAGCATGAGAGGAGGTTACATAACTGAGGCTATCTCACTCGGGTCACTCAATTTACTAAAGTGTTTCGGGTGCCCTATAGTTCTAAGAATTGAAATCGCTCATAGCCAGTCATGTTTGCATTCCTCATCATAGGCTTGATCAAGACTTAAATCTCCATCACTTATTTGAGAGAATTTTCAGTTATAGACTCCGCTTATATCGTGAAGAGATGGTGACTTTGGAGGGTAAAGGGTTAGATAGATAGGAGTTCTTTTAAGGATCGATTTTTGATAATCCTTTTAGGTTTTTGTCAGGAGTTTCAGGTTGAGCATCCTTCTTTTTGACTGCCAGGAGTTCTTTTCTCGAATCTTTTTGGTTCCGCTCCTTTTCTCAGAACCTTTATTCATCAATATATATATATATATATATATATATATATATATATATATTTATTTATTTTATTTTTTTTGGCAAGCATCTTTTGCTTTTCTCTTCGAGGTCTCCTTTTATCGGCGGTCTCTTTGATATTTGACTTGGATGCTCGCATGGTTTCATAGAAGGTTTCCCAAAATTTAAGATTTTGTTGGGATTTTATTTCTTTGTGAATGAAAAGAATAAGTAGTGGTGGTGTAACAACCCAACCCGTATTCCATACGATAAAATTTTTTTTTTGTATAATACACATTTATGCGCCAATTAAATATGTAAACCATTCTACGAGTTCCATTTAAACGTACAACGATTTAAATGTTTACAAAAGGCACGAAGGCCATTAATTAAGTTCAATACAAGTTTGACCCCCTACAATGATAGTTTATAATCTAAACGACACTCGAGCATGGTTTGGGGCTAAACTACCCAAAACGTTAGGCCAATCTTCAAAAGCTAACACCACAAGCACCCCCTGACAACATAAGCGGGAAACCACTAGTCCAAACGTATGCTCTTACCCTTGTCCAAGCCGGAACCTATAAAATGGTAAACAACGAGAGGGTAAGCAAGGCTTAGTGAGTGCAACAATTATACTTACATATATATAACCTACTTACTTGCAAACACTTACCAAATCCGCATACATACTAGTTACATAATTAGCATACATTTCACATGTATAACGCTAAGCACCACGATAACAAGGCTAGTATAACAATAGCATATAACACAACAATACATTATGCTAAAACACAAATATAACGATGATGTTCACAACATCCATAGTACTCAAGATCCCAAGGCTAGCCCAACGAATGGTATCGTCAACATCGATCTTAAATCCCATTCGCCTACATTAATGTGGTATCGTCAACACCGAACTTTAAACCCACATATGAGGTATCGTCAACAACGAACTTTAAACCCTCATCAACGTCACTACAATAATCGTATGGCATCGTCAACATCGAACTTTAATTCCATACGTATGAGGTATCGTCAACAACGAACTTTAAACCCTCATCAACATCACAATATACTCTAGGGTATGGTATCGTCAACATCGAACTTTAACCCATACCCCACAAGCAAATAAATCATATACATGCATATATAATTATTCTACTCACATTGTCACAAGGATGATGATTTAGCACTTCCGAGCTTCAACGCAATGTACCTAAATCATTAAGTGCACATTCAATTTCACAACTAGTGGGATTAACCACAATACTCCCACTTGAGCATTTAATGACCCAATTTGTATTAAATGACTCAGCTACACACAACCGCCCATAAATGGCCAAGACTCGACTTTAATCACTATGACCAGTGAATTAAAGTCTATTGACTTCAATTAGCACAAAACTTAGGGTAATCCATACCCATTTTATCTAATTAGGTCAACTAATACATTTTGACCCATTTTATATTACTTAGACTCACAATCAAGTCAAACTTACCCATTAACACTTCTTTCATAAATCTTAAAGTGCATTAGTGACTAACAACACCAATTGACACTTACAACCTCAAATCACAAGGCCAAAACCCTAGATTGTGGCCATTAGGGTTTCATAACAATAACATAACCCAAATTCACCCATTTTTCCCTCAAATGGGTCATACATACCCCACATGAACCAAACCCTAGCTTAAACAAATTAAAACTCAAAACATAGAGTTAAGACTTACCAATACAATCACTACGTAGCTAGAGACGTAGGGAACAACTTTAAAACTTGGATTCGGGTGAGATTTGGTCTCCTTCTTTTCCAAGTGAGCTTTCTCTCACTAAAACCTAACTCTCTCTCTCTCTATAAAATTGAATGTGGTGTAGGTGAAGATGTGTTAAATGAGTTAGGATAACTCATTTATCAGTTTTCTAGATCTAAAACCGTCCACAAGTGAAAAGACTTAAACACCCTCAAAGATGCCATTTAAATTGGGTCAAATTTGTCAAACAGCGACATCTGTCGCGTTTCGCGATAACCTGTCGCGTAACGCGACGCCCAAATGCGACAAACCACAACAGAACGCGATAACCTCGACAGAACTGGGGGTTCTGGAGCTGTCGCGTTCCAGCCCACTTTGTCGCGTATCGCGACGCACCAGGACGCGATGAAACTCATTCAGATGCGACAGAAGGCGTGATCAAACCATTTTCCAATATTTTCACACATTAAACTAAAATAAACGATTATAGATGCAATAATAAACGTACACAAGGTTAATTACGCACCTTAAGTCATATCCGAGGAAAACGGGATGTTACAACTCCCCCCACTTGAATCGGAGCGCGTCCTCGTGATCCAAGCCGCATGACAAGAGGGTAGGTAAACCAACACGAATTCTTCGGGCTCCCAAGTAAATTAGAAACCTTTACTACGATGCCATTGAACTTTAAAAGTTCTCACTTCTTTATTTCTCAACCTTTTGACCTTCTCATCAAGTATGGCAATCGGTTCCTCGATGTACTCTAACTTATTATTTAGCTCAATCTCATCTAATGGCACCCAAGATGAATCATCTGCAAGACACTTACGGAGATGGGAAACATGAAATGTATTATGGATCCCCACAAGCTCTTCGGGTAATTCCAAACGATACGCGACTTCACCAACACAAGCTAAAACCTTAAATGGTCCAATAAACCGAGGAGCTAACTTTCCTCATTTCCGGAATCGAATAATACCTTTCCATGGGGAAACCTTAAGCATAACCATGTCACCTTCTTGAAATTCGATCGTTCGTCTACGCTTGTCGGCATACGAATTTTGCCTATCTTGAGCCTTTTTCAAATGCTCTCGAATCACATCAATCTTGCTATTCGTCTCTAACACCAAATCGGTACTCCCGATTTCCTTTTGCCCCACTTCACCCCAACAAATCGGTGTTCGACATCTACGCCCATAAAGCATCTCATAAGGTGGCATCCCAATACTAGTATGATAACTATTATTGTACGAGAATTCCAAAAAAGGTAAGTGCTCGTCCCAATTACCACCAAAATCGATAATACATGCTCATAACATATCTTCCAAATTTTGATTCGTACGTTCGGTTTGACCGTCCGTTTGAGGATGATACGCCGTGCTCAACTTCAGTTGCGTGCCCATGTCTTCGTGAAACTTTTCCCAAAACTGAGATGTAAAACGAGTATCTCGATCCGAAACAATCGATATAGGAACCTCGTGTCGAAAGATGACTTCCTTGATAAACAACTTAGCCAAGGTCTCCGACGATATCGCTTCCTTAATGGGAAGAAACAAAGCACTCTTCGTCAGTCGATCAACTATAACCCAAATCGAATCAAACTGGGTTCTCGCCGTTTTAGGTAACTTTGTGATGAAATCCATGGTAATGTGCTCCCATTTCCATTTCGGGATTTCTAACGGTTGTAACTTACCATACGGCTTTTGGTGCTCGGCCTTAACTTGCAAACACGTGACGCATTGCTCAACATACTTCACAACATCACGTTTCATGCCCGGCCACCAATAATCTTTCCTTAAATCAAGATACATTTTCGTTGCGCCCGGATGAATGGAATACTTTGACTTATGTGCTTCATCAAGTAGCACTCGTCGATAATCTCCCATCTTAGGCACCCACACTCTTCCTTGAAAAGACAACAAACCCCGCGAGCCCATAGTAATGAACTCCGATTGTCCCACAATTCGCTCTGCATGCTTGTTGTGGACGTAAGCCTCTATTTTAATCACGCCGTGTTTTTCAAGAAAATCGTTAGTAATAATCATACGTAACAATCCCAATCGTAACGCCGGGTGATGACTCTTTCGACTTAACGCATCCGCGACCACATTCGCCTTGCCCGGATGATAGAGTATCTCACAATCATAGTCTTTTACCACATCCATCCACCTACGTTGACGATAATTCAAATCTCGTTGATTAAAGAGATGTTTCAAACTCTTATGATCCAAATAAATCGTACACTTGACACCATACAAGTAATGGCGCCAAATTTTCAACGCATGCACAACCTCCGCCAACTCAATATCATGAGTTGGATATCTCGTCTCGTGTTCCTTTAATTGTCGAGAGGCATAAGCGATGACTTTACCTCTTTGCATTAGAACACACTCGAGTCTATTTAACGAAGCATCACAATAAACCGTCATGTCTTCCATCCCTTTCGGCAAAACCAACACCGGAGCTTGACACAACTTATCTTTTAGCAATTGAAAAGCAATTTCTTGCTCGTTCTCCCAATTAAATCCCGCGTTCTTCCTTATCAACTTCGTCAATGAAGAAGCGATCTTAGAAAAGTCTTGGATAAACCGACGATAATAACCGGCCAATCCGAGAAAACTTCGGACCTCCGTAGGCGTAGTCGATTGTCTCCAACTCTTCACCGTCTCTATCTTCCCCGGATGTACTTGAATACCATCTTTGTTCACAATGTGGCCAATGAATTGAACCTCCCTTAGCCAAAATTCACATTTGGAGAACTTGGCATACAACTTCTCCTTTCGTAACGTCTTCAATACTTCACGCAAATGACATTCATGTTCGTTCATACTCTTCCAGTAGACTAGTATGTCGTCAATGAACACAATCACTGACTTGTCCAACATAGGTTGGCACACTCGGTTCATAAGATCCATGAATGCCGCCGGTGCATTCGTAAGACCAAAAGGCATAACTACGAACTCAAAATGCCCATAACGCGTTCGAAAAGCCGTTTTCTCAATATCTTCCTCACGGATCCGCATTTGGTGATAGCCGGGCCGTAGGTCAATCTTTGAGAAGTACGTCGCACCTTGGAGTTGGTCAAACAAATCGTCAATCCTAGGCAATGGATAACGATTTTTGATCTTCACTTTATTCAACTCCCGGTAATCGATGCACATCCGCATACTACCATCCTTCTTTTTCACGAATAAAACCGGAGCGCCCCACGGCGAAGCACTCGGTCAAATAAAACCCTTCTCAAGCAACTCTTGGGTTTGATTTAACAACTGTTGCATTTCCGTTGGTGCTAAACGATAAGGAGTTTTAGCAATGGGAGTAGCTCTCGGAACCAACTCAATGCGAAATTCAACTTGTCTTTCCGCCGGAACACCCGGTAACTCATCCGGAAAAACATCTTTGAAATCACTAATCACCGGAATTTCACAAATAGGTGGTGGCTCGTCACGAGTATCAACAACATGGGCAAGAAAAGCCAAGCCACCACTAACAAGAAAACGACGTGCCCGTGCAAAAGAACATATCGGCACAAGTCTTCTTCGTCTATCGCCATGAATAATCAACTCTCCCCCACTGGGGGTCTTCACACGTATAAACTTTTCATGGCATGCAATATCGGCTCTATTTCGATCGAGCCAATCCATACCAACAACGATATCAAAATCGCCCAAAGTCATAGGGATGAGATCAATTTTAAAGTTTTCGGCACCAAAAACAACATCACAATTTTTACACACATCAACCACTAGCACTGCCTTGCCGTCCGCTATTTCGACTTCTACCAGACGACTTAACTTAGCTAACTATCTATCAAGTTTAGGCACAAATTTTGGGGACACAAACGACAAAGTGCACCGCTATCAAAAAGAATCCTTGCCGGATTGGAATTAACCAAGAAAATAGCTGAGACAACTTCGTTGGATTACTTGGCTTCATCGTTAGTCATCAAATAGTTTCGCCCTCGAGCCGTACCCGCCGCCTTCTCTAGCCTTTTAACATTATCGTTGTTCAAATCGGGACACTCTGACTTTCGGTGTCCTTCTTTGTTGCAATTAAAACAAGTGAGCTTGTTTGTTGAATTTGGCTTCGGACAGTCCCGTGCCATATGTCCACGTACTCCACAATTGTAGAAAGTAGGGACAAAGTTCCCGAAACCACCGGTAGCGCCCTTCTTCACACTATTGACACTTTCGGAACCCCTTTTGTTCTTGTTCTTTTTGTTTGAAAAATTCGAATGACTCGAATCTTCAAACTTTCTTTTTGAAAAAGGGAAATCGCTTTTCCTTGGAACCTCCGGCTCAAAACCCCGAGCCAACCCGTATAGCTCTTCAAAAGTCTTAGCCATCCCCCGACTAATCTTACCCTTGAACTCGTCGTTCAAAGTACGGTAGAAATCTTTCATTAGCTTGTGATCGTCACCAACGTATTCCGGGAAAAAACGAGTCTTTGCCAAAAAGGTAGACTTGAGAGTAACCAAGTCCATCGAACCTTGTTGCAAATGATGCAACTCGTCCCGGATTCTATCAAGGTCGGAAGAAGTTCGATATTCTTGGAAGAATTCCTTCTTAAACTCCTCCCATGTCAAGCTCATGCATTACTCTTCACCATATAAATTGATTTTATCGTCCCACCACAACTTGCCTTCTTCACGTAACATGCTAGACCCATATCTCGTCTTCTTCTCGGGAGGACATTCCGCGGTACGGAAAGCTCCCTCGATATCGGAAATCCAACAAGTGCTTTTCAATGGATCCCTCACCCCATTAAACATCGGAAGTTGAGTATCCTTGAAATTTTTGTGGTGGAAGTCCCGTCTTCCTTCACCTCCTTCACCACGAGGATAAATGTTTCTAGCTTCAAGAGCCTCTTCGATAGTGGCCTTCATTCGTTCATTTATCAAATCGGTCACTTATCCATCGACCAAATCTTGGAAGACCTTTCGGACATCCGTAAGAAAATCCGCTTTCAACTTTTTAAAGACGGCCTCAACCTTAGCCGAAAACTCGACGTCCTTGCTCGTACTTCCGTTATCATGATCGGGACCGTTTCTCGTCTTCATTCTATAAAACGGAAAGGGTTAAACCATGAACGAAAAGCATAACACGTAAGTATATACATGCGTACCACACTACCCCATCTTGCTCAACAATCGTCATACATTACTCGTTTGACACGATTTGCACTCGTAACAATGATAGCTAATCGTTGTTACGCGATCACGTCACATTAACTCTCTAGTACAACGTCCGTCTTGCTTGATGATTGCTAAACACAATACAAAACAATTAGCACAAGGTTAGTTCACATAAACCATGGCACTAATAATTCCCGATTAGACCTAAAATCCTACAAGTCCCACATAAAGCGCTCACACAATAAAGCCCAAGTCTAGGCACCTATCTCAAGTCGCCTAAATCCCTTAGACCATGCTTTGATACCACTTGTAACAACCCAACCCGTATTCCATACGATAATTTTTTTTTTTTTGTATAATACACATTTATGCGCCAATTAAATATGTAAACCATTCTACGAGTTCCATTTAAACGTACAACAATTTAAATGTTTACAAAAGGCAAGAAGGCCATTAATTAAGTTCAATACAAGTTTGACCCCCTACAATGATAGTTTATAATCCAAACGACACTCGAGCATGGTTTGGGGCTAAACTACCCAAAACGTTAGGCCAATCTACAAAAGCTAACACCACAAGCACCCCCCGACAACATAAGCGGGAGACCACTAGTCCAAACGTATGTCCTTACCCTTGTCCAAGCCGGAACCTATAAAATGGTAAACAACGAGAGGGTAAGCAAGGCTTAGTGAGTGCAACAATTATACATACATATATATAACCTACTTACTTGCAAACACTTACCAAATCTGCATACATACTAGTTACATAATTAGCATACCTTTCACATGTATAACGCTAAGCACCACGATAACAAGGCTAGTATAACAATAGCATATAACACAACAATACATTATGCTAAAACACAAATATAACGATGATGTTCACAACATCCATACTACTCAAGATCCTAAGGCTAGCCCAACGAATGGTATCGTTAACATCGAACTTAAATCCCATTCGCCTACATTAATGTGGTATCATCAACACCGAACTTTAAACCCACATATGAGGTATCGTTAACAACGAACTTTAAACCCTCATCAACGTCACTACAATAATCGTATGGCATCGTCAACATCGAACTTTAATTCCATACGTATGAGGTATCGTCAACAACGAACTTTAAACCCTCATCAACATCACAATATACTCTAGGGTATGGTATCGTCAGCATCGAACTTTAACCCATACCCCACAAGCAAATAAATCATATACATGCATATATAATTATTCTACTCACATTGTCACAAGGATGATGATTTAGCACTTCCGAGCTTCAACGCAATGTACCTAAATCATTAAGTGCACATTCAATTTCACAACTAGTGGGATTAACCACAATACTCCCACTTGAGCATTTAATGACCCAATTTGTATTAAATGACTCAACTACACACAACCGCCCATAAATGGCCAAGACTCGACTTTAATCACTAAGACTAGTGAATTAAAGTCTATTAACTTTAATTAGCACAAAACTTGGGGTAATCCATACCCATTTTATCTAATTAGGTCAACTAGTACATTTTGACCCATTTTATATTACTTAGACTCACAATCAAGTCAAACTTACCCATTAACACTTATTTCATAAATCTTAAAGTGCATTAGTGACTAACAACACCAATTGACACTTACAACCTCAAATCACAAGGCCAAAACCCTAGATTGTGGCCATTAGGGTTTCATAACAATAACATAACCCAAATTCACCCATTTTACCCTCAAATGGGTCATACATACCCCACATGAACCAAACCCTAGCTTAAACAAATTAAAACTGAAAACATAGAGTTAAGACTTACCAATACAATTACAACGTAGCTAGAGACGTAGGGAACAACTTTAAAACTTGGATTCGGGTGAGATTTAGTCTCCTTCTTTTCCAAGTGAGCTTTCTCTCACTAAACCCTAACTCTCTCTCTCTAAAATTGAATGTAGTGTAGGTGAAGATGTGTTAAATGAGTTAAGATAACTCATTTATCATTTTTCTAGATCTAAAACCGTCCACAAGTGAAAAGACTTAAACACCCTTAAAGATGCCATTTAAATTGGGTCAAATTTGTCAAACAGTGACATCTGTCGCGTTTCGCGACAACCTGTCGTGTAACGCGACGCCCAAACACGACAAACCACAACATAACGCGATAACCTCGACAGAACTGGGGGTTATGGAGCTGTCGCGTTCCAGCCCACTTTGTCGCGTATCGCGACGCACCAGGACGCGATGAAACTCACTCATACGCGACAGAAGGCCTGATCAAACCATTTTCCAATATTTTCACACATTAAACTAAAATAAACGATCATAGATGCAATTATAAATGTACACGAGGTTAATTACGCACCTTATGTCATATCCGAGGAAAACGGGATGTTACAGGTGGATGGGATTTTACGTGGCTTGGAGTGAAAAATGGAAATGAAGGTATTTTAATGGGGGTGTTTTGTCTTCACAAATAGCCGAGGTTTCAAAGTTAATAGTTCCCTTCAAAAGGTGTGATTCTAAAATGTGGATCAAGAGCAATTTCTGATTCAGAGATGCTAACATTGGCGCACTCAACGGAAATATAGTGAAACACTAAAAATGAGTGCTTGTTAGGCCTTATTTGGGGTACCTCACAGCAATTATAATGGTTCGAATTGCGCATTTCGTTATGCAATGCTCTTTTGGAAAATTTGGTTTGATTTTCGCAAAAAGTTTTTACCTTGTTTTACTCTTTTGTAACAAAAACTTTTTGATCATTTACAGAATTTTTGTAATCCTAAGTGTTTTATAGCTCGAAAAATTTTAAATTTTGTGAAAAATTTAGTTTTATAAACACTTGAGGATTTTGCGAGAATCATTATGTGCAATATTTGCTATCCTACACGTTTTGTTATTAAAAGTTTATGTTGATGGAGTTGCTAATCCCACACTTAGTGTTTAAAGTGGTCTAGTATATTGCGTATATTCTATTGAAAAAGTGGTGAAGACGTAGTACCCCCTATGGTCGCAAGGCTTGTATGGATGGTTCGGCGATTATAGTTTCTTCTAATCTCGTGCTGGTGCCATTCTCGTTCAGTGTGTCCTTGCTCCAAATTGTGCTTCTACCTTGTATGGTCTCGATCGTCGTTTGTTTGTAATGTTTGTTCATGCAATTTTATTCTACCGTATCATATAAAGTTTAAACATAAAAGGTAGTTATGCCCAAGATTGGGCGTACATACATAATGTAATAATGTAATATCATCACAGGTAATCATAAAATAAAATAGAGAGATTGGGAGAATCCTGGCTGATCTGGTTGGTGTTGAAGTGACCCGTCCTAATCTATAAGGACGAATACAATAACATATGATTTCATCGCGAGGTATTTGACCTCTATATGATACATTTTACAAACATTGCATTCGTTTTTAAAAGACAAACTTCCATTACATCGAAAGTTGATAGATATGCATATCCTTTCATAATATATCCAAACTATGAATGACTTAATATTAATCTTGATGAACTCAAAGACTCGAATGCAACATCTTTTGAAATATGTCATAAATGACTCCAAGTAATATCTCTAAAATGAGTAAATGCACAGCGGAAGATTTCTTTCATACCTGAGAATAAACATGCTTTCAAGTGTCAACCAAAAGGTTGGTGAGTTCATTAGTTTATCATAAATAATCATTTCCATCATTTTAATAGACCACAAGATTTTCATTTCGATTTCTCATAAATATACATCTCATATCAGGCATTTCGCAAACTGCATAGAGATAAAAATCATTCATATGGTGAACGCTTGATAACCGAACTAACTGGATGCATATAGAATATCCCCATCATTCCGGGACTCTCATCGGACATGATAATCGAAGTACTAAAGCATTCGTAATCCGAATGGGACGTGTCAAGGTCCATAGATCTATCTTTAGGATTCGCGTCAATTAGGGGCCATTTCCCTAATTCTTAGGCTACCAAGCTAAAAAGGGGCATATTCGATTCGATAATCCAACCATAGAATGTAGTTTCGATTACTTGTGTCTATTTCGTAAAACATTTATAAAAACAGCGAATGTATTCACAGTCCCAAAAATATATATTGCAAAAGCATTTAAAAAGGGAGTAATGAAACTCACAATACTGTATTTTGTAGTAAAAATACATATGACGATATTGAACAATGCAGGGTTGGCCTCGGATTCACGAACCTATATCATTCATTTATATATTAAAACATATTCTTGTAATCAAATAATTCTGTATATTATTATTAATGATATATTTGTTATATTTAATAATTTATAAGTTTCATTATTTATTTATATATTTTCATTTTTATATATAGAAACATTAATATAATTAAGTTATGTAATTTAAATATATTTTTGTATATGTAATCTTTATTTTTATAATTATAACTTTAACAATATCTTTAAAACCTTTATTTCTATAATCATAATAATTTTAATAATAATTATTAATAATGATGTTGATAATACTACTAATAGTAGTAATAATAATAATAATAATAATAATAATAATAATAATAATAATAATAATAATAATAATAATAATAATAATAATAATAATAATAATAATAATAATAATAATAATAATAATAGTAATAATGATGATGATGATGATGATGATGATGATGATGATAGTAAAAATGTTATTTTTAATGATAATATTAGTTTTAACAAAAATGACAGGTTTGAAAATAATGTTACTTTTAGTAATAATGGTAATAATAATAATACTAATACTGATAATAATAATAACTATAATAATTTTATTACTAATGATAATAGCGATAATAATAATACTAATAATAATAATGATATTGTTAAGAATGATATTTATGTTAATACTGCTACTTATAATAATAGCAATCTTATTAAGAATGATAATATTAATAATCGTATTACTTAATAATAATACTTTTTTTGATAATAATACTAATAACAACATTAATATTAATCATAATCATAATTGTAATACTTATACTAATAATAAGGATATTAATAATAATAATATTCATAATTATAACTAGGGTTATGGTGATAATAATAACAAAGGGTACTAATACTTGTATCAGCAATACTAATAATAGTAATAACTAATGTTCGTAATACTTAATAATAATAATACTAATAATTTTTATAATTCTAATACTTAGTAATATTATGAATAATAATAATAACGATAACAATAATAATAACAACAACAATAATAATAATAATAATGAAAGTGATAATAATAATAATTATTATACTTCTAATAATAAGATTAATATTAATATTAATATTCATAATAATAATAAAAATAATAATAATAATAATAATAATAATAATAATAATAATAATAATAATAATAATAATAATAATAATAATAATAATAATAATAATAATAATAATAATAATAATAATAATAATAATAATAATAATAATAAAAAGGAAACTACCTCACAAAGAGTTTTAAAAAGAAAGACTGCCCAACCGGGACTCGAACACACGACCTCTTGAACAACCGAATTAACACCAAACCGTTCCTCTATTTCTATTTTTATGATATAAATCAATATCCATATATAGTTAAACTATCTTTCTGTATTCATCTTTTTCTTCAAATCCAAATCAGCAGCGATCAATTCAATTCATACCACCCTTACAGGTTTGGACTCAGACATGAATTTGAAACGTAAACAAATGTTTTGGTGATCTTTAAACTAACAGACGCGAAACAAAAAAAAAAAAATTTCAAGTACAGCCGTAGTTGTTCAGAGAAAAAAAAATAAAAAAATAAAGAACTCTAAATTCGATTATGAATTTGAGACCATTATGGACCACGATTTCTAAATGAAAGTTACTCTAAATCAAGTTTCTAACGTTTTACAATCGAAATCATAATCCCTAACATCACAGAACACTTGAATTTAAATCATGTTCATAAGTTTGACTTTTGAAATTAAATCTTTGACTCCCAAAATTAAAACTCAATTTGAGGAATTGGAGTTTGAAAATTTGTAGAAAGTTCGACCAAAGGATTCCTAGTACAACTAAAATTTTACATTTTAAAGAAAGATTTGAATTTGAGTTAATAAAAAAAAATGACTACAAACAGGGTATTGGTTTTACTGCGTGTGTTTTCTTTAAAAAAATTTTGTTTTTCTTCCATATACGTTAGCAATTGATGATATGTATAGCACTTGTGAGTAATTTATGCAGTGTCAATAATAAATCAAAGTTGTTTTGTAATGGACTTGTTGACAGAAATCAAGTTCAGGTACAGAGAAGAAAAAAATAATAAGAAAAAATAGAAAACATGTTTCTTTTGTTCACGATCAATTAGCAGGAGAGGAGAGGTTTATGTGGCTGTTTGAATGATTGAATTCATATTAAAAATCGATTAAAGTCAGTTGTAGGGTTTTTGACACTAACCTGGTATCACGAGTTGTATAGAACAAAAGAAAAAAAATAAAGAAGACAAAAGATATACAGCTATACGATCTATTTATTTAATTTTTATTATCTATTTTATATAATACAATATATTAATATTAATAATATTAATTATTATAATTACGTTAATAATAATAATGATATAACAAATTAAGTATATATCAATTATATATATATATATAAAATTAAAATAACCATATAATGATATTATTATTAATATTAATATTAATACTAATAAATATATTAATAATTATAATATAACAATTACATATAACAAATTTCATATTATAACTATTAAAACTACTAATACTAATAGTAATAATAATATAACAACTATAATTAAACTTGTAATATATTAATATTATATTTTATTAATTATGTAATATTATATTATATAATAACATTTATTTAATATTTATATATTTTATATATACACATACAAATAATTATTAATATAATTCATATATATATGTATATTTATTTTAATGGTAACTTAACTATTTTATTTATTATTTTACCTTTTTAATTCCAATTGATTAATGTGTATATGATTACTCAAATATTATATATACTCTTATATTTATATTTATTTTTATATTTATATTTATATTTATATTTATATATATTTACATATTTATTTACACACAATTGTTCGTGAATCATCGAGAGTAGTCGAAGGTCAATTCAATATATGAAACAGTTCAAACTTTTTGAGTCTCAACCTAACAGACTTTGTTTATCGTGTTGAAATCATATAAAGATTAAGTTTAAATTTGGTTAAAAATTTTCGGGTCATCACAGTACCTACCCGTTAAAGAAATTTAGTCCCGAAATTTGAGTGAGGTCGTCAAAGCTAACAATAAAAATGTTTTCATGATGATTATGAGTTGGTAAATAGAGTTTTATTACCATAGAGTAATATGAATAGGATAATTTGATTACTCGGAGAGTACGAGTGAAGTTATCATGAAATAGTGAAATGAGGAATTTAAGATTCGTCTTACATTTGACGTAGTCACGTTTAAATTCCGGAATTCAAGGGATTTAAAAAAAAATCTTGGAAATCTATAAGATCTGATTCTTCGGGATTTATGGAATTTAAGATTTCTTTAATTAAATGCGATCATCTGTCTCGATTGTTTTGTCTTGTATTTCCACTATAAATGAACTGCTTCCGTTCCATTATTTTCATCATTCATATACTTTCATTCTTAATTCTTACTTCTCAAAGATTGTGAAAATGCTTCATCCGGTTCTAATCCTTGATATTTTCCTAATTATCATTTCTGTCATCCTTCTTTTTAATCTTCCACCAGAAGAATCTGTTTACTTCTACAATTACCTTGGGGTGATATTATTCTTAATTCTACCGTGTCTTTATATTGCTAATCGTATTAATATCCATGGTTTGCAACCTCCGTGTTGTCATTGGGCTTTATATTTTCCCTTATATTTTGGAGCTCTTTGCTTTTTTTCTTTTTATTTTTTTTCTCGACCTCTAGTAAAGCGAGTAATGGTCCAGAATTCGTAGATATGGTGTTTTCGAATGAACATGGCTAATGTTCTAAGAGAGAGGTGATAATAGCACGATCTTAATTGGTTAAATTACTAGAATTCAAGAGAAAAGATAGAATTATGAAGAAATTATATTCTTGATATGTTTATATATTAGATAGAATGTAAGAGTCGTGTAACATGGCACATGATGACGTTATGGTCTGTGAATCATCACGTTTCATTAGAAACTTCACATGACTTACTGTAATATAATCACGTTGATCAAGTGTCATTATATTATACTAACTCATGCATCAATTTCCAACACTACTTCTAAATCATTCATAATTCAAATTCGAATTTTTCAGAATTTAGAAACTAAAATAGTTTTCCTCTCCGGTGTAACACAGATAACGCGAAGAGATAAATAATATCGGACAAGAATATTTATGAAGATATCTTCAGAAATATTGAAGATATTTACAATGAAAGATACGATAATATCTTATAATTCTACAATCAAAATGTGATGAAGAAATTCATTCACAATGATTTAGTACAATTACGAAGCAAGGTATTCGCTAAAGATTTCATCAGAAACAGAATCATCAGGATTCTTTATGTACAAATTTAGTCCTTGTGATTTGTTCAGAGCCTCCTTCATGGTTTCGCATAATTCGCTTTTCGGTACTAAATTTTCTATTGAGCGCTTTCAACACTCTATTCTTTATCATCATACTTTTGACTGTTAAAGTCATCAACAGTTTTCGCTGCTTTATCAGCTTTCTCAAAATTCAAAGAACTGATTCGTAGACTAGAGTGCTGTTCAGAATTTCATAATAGGAGTTCATAATTCTAAGAGATAAATGTTATATGTATACATATAACTATTGATGTAGAACGCTGCGAAAATCAAAATACTGTTTGCTGATTTCCCGGTACTTGGTATGGTAATTCTCGTTACAAGATGCAGATGAGTATATGGTAGGGTTTTAAAGAACAAATATAATGGTTTTTCGTAGAGTCTTAGATCAATGAGTAATGAAGTTGTTAGTAAGTTTACTGCTAATGTGGTGGTATATAAACGATTCTCCAGTAACGATGACAAAAGGCAACTTATATATCACGGTTATAATAAGGCTAATCCGAATGAAGGTCGAAGTTGATTTGCTGGAGCTATGACAAAATTGTCTAATTTGGAAAGGAATTGCAATGTTATTTTCGGTAATAACAACGCCAAAGGAGTTAGCACAGATACGTGTTAAACGATTACTCAGGTTCCAAGAGGTTTTCAGATGCATAACTATATGCATCAATCTTTTCTTCCATAGATGAAGTGCGGTTGGTTCATCCTCTCGATTGAGGTGTTTTCAAGAATCATGAAAGGTTTGAATGCAGATTGTAATCGTCAAGATACAAATGAGGTTTAAGATGAAATCAAGTGTCAAACTTGAAGAAATATTTAGTTTCATATGTTATAATCAATATTTTAATTCATTTTAATTGTCCAATGTTATTAGTCCACAGTTACTAGTCCACAATTAGTAGTTCAACAATTCATATATAGTTTAATATATAATATCCGAATTAATTAATATGTGTCGTGACTGATGTCAAAGCTAAGGTATACGAAATAGTTTATATTTTACTAGGAAAAACTATTAAATACGATACAATTTTACACAAGATATTTATTTATTTATAGAATGGATATACTTAAACCTTGCTACAACACTTATAGGCAGTGTACCTAATCGTACAGTAGTGTAGTTTTTAGTAAGTCCGGTTCGTTCCACAGGGAATCTTTTTTAAACAAAGCTCAACACTATATTAGTTTACTTTTATAAAAATACAAACATATATATAAGTAATATTATTATTATAAAGGGGGGTTTTTACCGTTTAATGACCGGTTTGTCGATTTTAAAACTTTAGTCGCAGTTAAAACCTAATGTAAAATATTAAATAAATAAAAGACTTAATTTAAAGCGTAAAATAAATAACGATAATGAAATTGCAATAAAAGTGCGATAAAATAAAATTGCGATAATTAAAAAGTACGATAATTAAAAGTGCGATTAAATACAATAACAATAAAAATGCGATAATTAGAAGTGCAATTAAATATAAAATAAAGGAAATTAAATATTAAATAAAAGAATTATGCTTATTTAAACTTCCGTAATCATGATGTTTGACGTGTTGATTTTAGTTTTATGCCCATGGGTTAATTGTCCTTTGTCCTGGATTATTTAATCTGTCCGTCTGGTTTTTGTCCATAACAGTCCATCAGTCATAAATATAAAGTGCGAGTGTCCTCGTCAAATTATTATTATACCCGAAGTTAAATATTCCAACTAATTGGGGATTTGAATTGTAACAAGGTTTTAATACTTTGTTTAATGAATACACCAGGTTATCGACTGCGTGTAAACCAAGGTTTTACTACTTTGTTAACAATTACACCAATTACCCTTGAATGTAATTTCACCCCTGTTTTAATTATTCTAGTGGCTATTAATCCATTCCCTTGTCCGGTTAAATGAACGATTATTCGTACATATAAATACCCCGCCCATCGTGTCCGATCGAGTGTATATGGTAATTTATAGGGACGCCCAATTGTAAATCTTTATATTAACATTAACAAACTATCATTTAGTTAAACAAATATAAAGCCCATTAATAGCCCATAGTCTAATTTCCACAAGTGTCGTTCTTTTATCCAAACCCCAATTATGGTACAAAGCCCAATTACCCAATTTTAGTAATTAGCCCAACATCATGATTACTTCGTTTTAAATAAGCATAATAATAACTTAGCTACGAGACATTAATATAAAAAGGTTGAACATAACTTACAATGATTAAAAATAGCGTAGCGTTACACGGACAGAATTTCGACTTACACCCTTACAACATTCGCTAACATACCCTTATTATTAGAATTAAAATTAAAATTAAAATATAAATTATATATATATATATATATATATATATATATATATATATATATATATATATATATATATATATATATATATATATATATCGTTTACGTATGATAAGAAGAAAAAAAGATGGTTTTTACGATCAGAATTCGGTTGGCTTTATAGGCATTTTTTCATTTTGGGGCTCCGCGACTCGCGGCATATTTTGCCTTCAAACTCCGCGAGTCGCGGAGTTTGAAATTCCAGCTCACACTTTGGAGTCTTTCTCTGCCGACGGTTTTTATTTATAAATATAATATATATATAATTAATATAATTAATTATATATTATATTATATTTATATACATAGTTAACTTGTAATTTTTAGTCCGTTGCGTCGAGCGTTGAGAGTTGACTCTGGTCCCGGTTCCGAATTTTCGAACGTCCTTGCGTACAATTTAATATCTTGTACTTTGCGTTTTGAATCTTGTACTCTTGTAATTTCGAGACGTTTCTTATCAATAATTGGAACCTTTTTGATTGTCTTTTGTACTTTTGAGCTTTTTGGTCGTTTGCGTCTTTAATTCGTCGAATCTGTCTTTTGTCTTCACCTTTTATTATTTAAACGAATATCACTTGTAAATAGAACAATTGCAACTAAAAGCTTGTCTTTCTTGAGGAATAATGCTATGAAATATATGTTCGTTTTTAGCATTATCAAATATTCCCACACTTGAGCGTTGCTTGTCCTCAAGCAATATCGTTTTGAAATACTAGAATCACTTCTTTATTCTTCACACTTTGTACATCAGTGATTTTCTATACGGCGGTATAAACAATGGTAGTAACGATATGGTTTACAGTCCCACATGACTATAAAAATTTAGATCCATTAAGGAAATTGGATCTTTATGAAAACATTTGATCTTTTGAAAATTAAATCTAGTTTTTACCCTAGATAAGTTTTCCGGAATAACCCTTTACCGGTGTTTGCAAAATATTTTTGTGGGTTTGGTGGGTTTCAGAATTGAAAATTTTAGCTCAAAACTTGCTGTTTTGTGTCACCCACTTGCTAACCTTGTATTTGAAAAGCAACACGTCCAGTTTACTTGTCCCGTATATTACCTTTCGATAAACTACCGTCCGGTTGTAAAGGAAAGCGTTGAACAAGCAACTGTTAAGGCAATGTCCCCTGACATGCTTTTAATTATGGTCTATAACGTGTCGGACGCAATTACTATCCTTGGTAGGAGCAATAGTAAAGCTCACCCTTATAATTTTTCGGTATGGCACAAGGTCCTGTCTTTGACCATGCTATGCAACCACCGTTCTTACGGTTGACACCCGATTTGGTTCAGGTGACCTAATGAATTCCAGGTGAATTCCTAGGATTTTACGTTCAATGGTAATGAACGCATTGAAAATGGGTTTTCAGAAAACAAATCGGTTTATAATTTTGATCAAAATATTTTCTCGTTCAAGTTCGAGTTTAGATATCATTGAATTCCATGAGTTTGAATTCTCAATCTTTAAGGTCAATCTCTAGGATTGAGTAATATCAGTCTTAAAAGCTGATTTTTAATCTTTAAGGAGATTATCCTTTCTGGGGATCTGATTCATTAGTCTTATCCAGCTAATTTGCATGGTGCCCCCCATTGTACGAGATAAATCCTTCTCATGGTTAGGATAAATCTGACCACTTGGCGACCCTGTTTAATGCTGAGGTCCGTGGATTTCCTGCTGATTTTAGTGATGACTTTTCTAGATTTTTCGTCAACCTACAGCTGGTCTGGACGACAACTTCATGACCTAAATCAAGAAGCCCGTGTCTTTTTCGGAAGACTTTACTTTCTTTTAATGATGGAATTGATTCATCGTGTAGATCCATATCTTCTTTTCTTTCATCGGGTAAAAACAGTTTAGTTTAGTCCAAAGCAAAAGTATTTTCAGTTATTTGTTACAGATATATGTGACATATGTTTAAGATAACTTGGTAAATTTTCCCACACTTGGCTTTTATTTTCCTTTTTATCGTCCTCTATTCCATTTTAAATGAATTTTAACATTTTAGTTTGTTTCTTAATTTATGTCCTTTCCGAGGTTACAATAATTTCGGTGTTAAAACCTAGTTTTATCGTTCATAAATATGTATAAACATGATTTTGAGTTCATTTAATTGAAAATTTTGAGAATTTTTACTAGAATTGGGTAGTCAGTATATAAGACCAGGGCTGTTCTTTATTATCAGAGAGCACTAGATTCTAATACAACTACTGCTTTACTAGTATTTTTAATGGTAACCAAGTGTATAAAGTAAAAAATTTTAAAATCCGAAAGAATTTAACCCCTTCCCACACTTAAGATCGTGCAATGCCCTCATTTGCAAGAAATCAGTAACAATTTAAATTATTGAGGGTGATTTGTGTGAAAATGATTAAATTTTACCAAAGTTTCCAAATATATTGGCGTTTGTTTGCTGAATGATAAATGGTGCACATCATTTGTTCATTCCGTCTTGTTGTTATTTCACATATATTTTGCATCTTGTCGTCAAAATTAGTTGCTTTTGCTGAACTTAATGCTAGTCTTTGAAAATGCGTTGTTTTACCCTGTTGTGTACATAAGATAAACTGCAAATATATATACATATTTTTGAAGTTTGGTATATTACCCCACATTCAAAAATTATTAAAATCTAAGAATAAAAGTTAGACAATTATAAAAATGATTACAATATTAACAAAAGTATTAAACGTATCAATAATTACAAATTACAAAATAAAAAAAATAATAAGTATACTAAGGATGATATTGGTACCAATAGGGGTTCCAGGCATAACCATAGGTGCTATAGAATGCTTCGGCAGGGTCATACGTAGGATACGGTGGCTGCATCTCTATAGACCAGGGAGGGAAGATGTGTTTCGGTGTAGGAATATAGTTTCTACCTATATGTTGGCAATGAGCTATGATTTGGTTCTGATGAACTTGCCAATCTTCAAATGCTCTTTGTCTAGCATTTTCGTATTCCTGAGAAGCTATAAACCTATGCATTTCTTGCATCTCATTCCCCCCTCCTACATTACCTTGCTGCTGGTTTCTCTCCACCTGTGGATGTCTACCATGGTATCGTACTGCGGCGTTATTTCGCCTCTTCAAAACTTTCGCACCATGGTATACATTTAAACCTATAGTATCGCGGGGTTCTGGTTCTTCTACTAATAATCCCCCCCGACTTATATCCACACCGAGATATTCACCAATCAAAGTAATAAAAATACCACCTCCTATTATGCTATGCGGTCGCATCCCCCGAACCATAGCTGATAAATAATAACCCACACAATATGGTATACTTACAGCGCTTTGTGGGTCTTGAATACACATATGGTAAAACAAATCCTGTTCATTTACCTTTTCCTTGTTTTTACCCCTTTGTGTAATCGAATTAGCTAAAAACCTATGTATCACTCTTAATTCGGCTCTATCTATATCCAAATAATAGTAATTTCCCCCTTTGAAACGGTGATGGCTTGTCATTTGACTCCACACACCGTGTGTATCAAAATTTTCATCTATCTTTCTACCGTTTAGTATCAATTCTCTACAATCGGCAGACGCTAACTCCTCAGGCGTATATATACGTAAAGCCTGAGCCATGTCCAGTAAAGACATGTGGCGCATCGAACCGCCTAACAAAAATCTAATAAAAGAACGATCGGTTAAACTAGCTACCCGATCATTCAACTCTATACTACATAACAATTCTTCACACCATACTTTATATACAGGTCTACGTATGGTGAATAAATGTACCCAGTCATTAAAAGAAGAATTACCATACCTCTGTACAAGTAATTCCCTAATTGGCCCGGCCAATTCTACAGCTTCTAAGGGTCCCCATTCTATGACCCTTGGTACCTCAACAACCTTAGAATGAAGAGTATGCAAACCCCTTTGATATTTTGGATAATCTATCCAAAGTCTGTCAAATCTCAGGTTCGGGTGCAACTCTTCCAAGTGCATATCGGAAAAGGTCATGACTGGATGAGGTATATCCTGCTTGTAGTAGTTATCCACCTCCTGTTGTTCCAAATTCTCAGCAGGAGCATTGCGGGCTTGGGATGAAGATTCACCCCTTTCATTCTGCAAAACACATCAAACACAATTTTTGTGCATCCAAATATGCATTAGTGTCAGCAAAATCATCAATCAAAATAATTACAATGACATTATCAATTTATATCAAACTTAAGCTCATTTTCACATTTTTATCAAATCTACACTTTTTTAAATAAGCATATACGAAAATGTTCGCCAAGTTCATAAGCATTCAACTCAAATAACATGTCAAAATAATCATTACTAGCAATTAAACAAGTCTCAAATGGCATTATCTTTCAAAAATCAAGTTCATGAATTTTAGACTTGAAAAAGTCCACTTTAATTCTCAAAATCATGTTTAGGTTCAAAGTTTGGATCATTTAACTACCTAGACATGTTACACTACTCAATTTAGCAACAATTCATGACAAAAATCGGCCATAACCTGTTTATATCAAAAAGCCCCAAATTTGCTCAAGAACACAAACCCTAGATTACTCAAAATTTGAAGTTTAAGGCTTCTAATCATGTTAAACAGCATCAATCTAAGTTATACAAGCATAATACATAAACAATTTAAGTTTAATTACACTAAAAAGCATCAAAATCAAATTGGGAAAAAAAATGACTCAAGAACACCAAATTTCGGATTAAATGGTGTTTAGGTGTAGAAATTTACCGTTTTTCTTGAGTAATTCTTAGATAGCATCCTTCTCAACATGATTTTAGCAAAAGATTTGGTGATTAACGGTTAAAAATTGTGATTTTTGGGGTGTTTTTGGGTGGTTTTTCGGAGTTTTTTCGCTGTTATTTTTCGCAGTGTTTGAGTTGTGTGGTGCACTGATCGTTCAGCTCTTTTTATTTTTTTTTCTGATTTTCGGTCCCTCCGCGAGTCGCGGAGATTTAAGCTCCAAACTCCGCGAGTCGCGGAGTTTGGTATTTTTTTTTTTTTTTTTTTTTATAATCATTAACTTATTAAAACAATTAAGTAATTAATTTTAAAATTTTGTTTCCCTTGTTATTTAGGACGAGGTCGTTTCGGATCGATGTCCTAGTCCGTCCTTCGACAAAATTTTAAAATTTGTATTTTTGTAGCGATTGTTTTAAAAGCTAAGATTTTTGGATTTTTTCAATGTTTTTGGCATACTCTAATTCAATAAGATTAAAAATAATGATAATAAAAGTTCTCGTCCCTCCCTCGGGTAAAGCAATTTCGGTTCAAAGACCTAGTCTTCAACTTACGACGAATTTTAAAAATCATATTCTTAACTTAATGAGATAAAGTAAATTTTTGTTTTTAAATTCACACAACTTAAATATAAAATTCAAAATTATTATTAAAAATTCACACCAAACTTAAAATTTGAAATGCATAAAATTAAAATTTTATATTTTAAAAATTCACACCAAACTTAATTTAAAAATTCATAAATTCATATCAAACTTATATTAATTTTTCAAATATTTACAATTTTAAATATATTGTTTTTACAAAATTTACAATATTAATTTAAGATTTAAATATTAATTTTAAAAACATGGTAAAAATAAATTTAAAAATCTTTTTGTCTTTTTATCCCACTTTAATCAATCAAATATTATCAAAAATATGCGCCCCTCTTTTCGGTAAAGTAATTTCGGTTCCAAGACCTAATTTAACTCATGACGAATTTTTGAAATATTTTGGTTTGATTGATTAAAGATATTTATACCTTAAGAATAAACGTTAAATTTCGCAGTGATGTAATAAATTTTTGAATGATATCAATAATTTCGGTCGCCAAACCTAATTTTATTTAATACCAATTTAATACTTTTTAGCGAACAAATTAGCGTTTATTATCAAAAGGTTAAAAATAAAAATAAAAATAAAAACTGTACAGACATACCTGTGGAATAGATTTCTTAGTTATATGATCTATCCCATTCATAAGATAGTCGGTTTAATTGATTTTCCATGGCTACATAGGCGTAACCTCGAGCATTCAGTGTCTTTTCTTCTAAACATATGAACGGTCCGTCTCTGCATAAAGTAACAAATTCGGTATTTGAATAGGTTTGATTATTTGAACATTTACCTCCATGTGACCATTTTCCGCATTTGTGACATCGTTCTAGGTGTCGTGCTCTTCTTTTCGCTGCGGATTTTGATTTTCCTTTACCAAATTGTAACTTATTATCTTCACATCTGGATTCTTTTCTAACTCCGTCCATTCTTTTTCTGATTACTGATACTATTTCACTCGGTAGTATGTCATTATTACGTTTAGTGATCAAAGCGTGTAGCATTAGACCATGGTTTAGCTCACAGGCAGTCTTCATTTTGTAAAAACCTAAAAAAAATAAAAATTCAGAATGGGGGGAGAAGACTAGTTCTTTAGGGTCTGCTAGGGAAAGACCATTCGGGTTCCATTTTCGAGAACTACACGAAAACAAACAATCTAACTCTAACAGAAATACATATTATCCTTTAAAGACTTGATTCTCCCCACACTTAGTTAGCTGTGGTGTCGAAATTGTGATTAACTTCGTTGTCGACTTCCATCGGACCATGTATGTAATGTTTAACTCTGTGACCATTAACTTTAAATTCAATCCCATTTGAATTTATTAATTCTATCGTTCCGTATGGGAAAACTCTTTTGACTATGAATGGTCCAGACCATCTTGATTTCAATTTTCCAGGAAATAGCTTGAATCGTGAATTGAAAAGAAGAACTCTGTCTCCTTCTTTAAATTCTTTTGAACTTCTGATTCTTTTATCATGCCATTTCTTCGTTCTTTCTTTATAGATTAACGAATTTTCGTATGCTTCATGTCTTAATTCTTCTAATTCATTTAGTTGACTTAATCGTAGACGTCCGGCTTCATGTAAATCAAGATTACATGTCTTCAAAGCCCAAAATGCTTTGTGTTCAATTTCTACTGGAAGATGACATGCTTTTCCATAAACAAGTCTAAAAGGTGTGGTTCCAATTGGAGTTTTGTAGGCTGTTCTAAAAGCCCAGAGTGCATCCTCCAATTTAATGGACCATTCCTTCGGATTTGATCCTACGGTTTTCTCTAGAATACGTTTTAAAGCTCGGTTGGTATTTTCAACTTGTCCACTTGTTTGTGGATGATATGCAGTGGAGATTTTATGAGTTACTCCATATCTTTTAAGAACTTTCTCAAGTTGATTATTACAGAAATGAGTACCCCGATCACTTATTAAAGCTTTCGGTGTTCCAAACCTTGCAAAAAGACATTTTAAAAAGTTGACTACAACTCGTGCATCGTTAGTTGGGAGAGCTTGTGCTTCCGCCCATTTAGATACATAATCAATGGCTACGAGTATATATAGATTATTATTAGATTTTAGAAATGGACCCATAAAGTCAATACCCCAAATGTCAAATACTTCACATACTTGGATGACATTTTGTGGCATTTCATCACGTTGACTTATTTTTCCGGCCCTTTGACATGCATCACAGGATTTGCAAAGAAGGTGTGCGTCTTTGTAAATTGTAGGCCAATAGAATCCAGCTTCATAAACTTTTCTTGCTGTTAGTTGAGGCCCATAATGCCCTCCTGTTGGTCCTGTGTGACAATGGTTTAAAATTTTACTAGCTTCATCTCCAAATACACATCGGCGTATTATTCCATCGGGACAACTTTTAAACAGATGTGGATCTTCCCAAAAATAGTGTTTTATATCACTGAAGAATTTCTTTCGTCTTTGGTACGATAATCCTTTTTCAAGGAATCCACAAACTAAGTAGTTTGCATAGTCTGCAAACCATGGAATTTCTTTATAATCTATCTTCAATAGATATTCATCAGGAAAGTTGTCTTGTATGGCTGATTCATTTAGAACTTCTAATTCGGGATTTTCAAGACGAGAAAGATGATCAGCGGCGAGATTTTCTGCTCCTCTTTTATCTCGGATTTCAATATCAAACTCTTGTAAGAGTAAGATCTAACGGATTAATCTTGGTTTAGCATCTTGTTTTGAAAATAGGTATCTAAGAGCAGAATGGTCGGTATAGACCACCGTTTTTGCTAGAACGAGATATGAACGAAATTTGTCAAAAGCAAAGACAATAGCAAGGAGTTCTTTTTCAGTAGTTGTATAGTTCGTTTGTGCTCCTTGTAACGTCTTACTAGCATAATATATAGGTTGAAATCATTTTTCAATCCTTTGTCCTAAAACGGCTCCCATTGCAAAATCACTTGCATCGCACATTAGTTCAAATGGTAGATTCCAATTTGGTGTTATCATGATCGGTGCATTAGTGAGTTTCTCCTTAAGAATATTAAAAGATTTGATACACTCATCTGAAAAGATGAATGGAGCATCCTTTTCTAGGAGTTTATTCATAGGAGTGGCAATTTTTGAAAAATCTTTTATGAAACGTCGGTAAAAACCGGCATGCCCTAGAAAACTCCTAACTCCTCTAACATTGGTGGGATGTGGAAGTTTAGCAATTACATCTACTTTAGCTCTATCCACTTCAATTCCTTCTTTTGAAATTTTATGTCCAAGAACGATGCCTTCTTTAACCATGAAATGGCATTTCTCCCAATTAAGTACTAGATTTGATTTTTCGCATCTAATTAGCATTCGTTCCAGATTAACTAGACATGATTTAAATGTATCACCGAAGACTGAAAAGTCATCCATGAATACTTCCATGCATTCTTCTATCATGTCGTGAAAAATCGCCATCATACACCTTTGAAAGGTTGCAGGGGCGTTGCAAAGTCCAAATGGCATGCGTTTGTAAGCAAAAGTACCATAAGGGCACATGAATGTGGTTTTCTCTTGGTCCTCGGGTGCTATTGGAATTTGAAAATATCCGGAAAATCCATCTAGAAAACAATAGTAACTATTTCCGGCTAATCTTTCCAACATTTGATCTATGAAAGGTAAGGGAAAGTGATCTTTTCTGGTGGCGTCATTTAATTTTCTATAATCAATACATACACGCCATCCTGTTACAGTCCTAGTAGGAATAAGCTCATTTTTCTCATTTGTAATGACAGTCATGCCACCCTTCTTAGGTACGTATTGAACTGGGCTTACCCATGGACTATCAGAAATTGGATATATCAAACCTGCATCTAGCAGTTTAATAATCTCTTTCTTAACTACATCTTGCATATTAGGATTTAGTCTTCGTTGGCGTTGCACATACGTTTTATGACCTTCTTCTATAAGGATTTTATGTGTGCAATACGAAGGACTTATTCCTTTAATATCATGAATCTTCCATGCAATGGCTGGTTTATGAGCTTTCAACACAGAAATGAGTTGTGATTTCTCATTTTCAGTAAGAGAAGACGATATTATTACAGGTAATTCAGATTCACCATGTAAATAAGCGTATTCCAAATGGTTTGGAAGTGGCTTTAACTCTAATTTCGGAGGTTCTTCTATCGATGATTTATATCGATATCTGTCTTCTTCTTTTAGCATTTGAATTTCTTCTGTTGTTGGTTCATATCCATTAGCTATAAGTGTAGCTAACATTTCAGCTTCATCAATTGGTTCATTACCTTCTCCTAAAGAACATTCTCCTGTTCCTTGTAATTCTGGAAATTCTTCTAATAATTCTGCATGTGCATCTATAGTTTGAATATAATAATATGTATCATCTGCAGATTGTGGTTTTTGCATTGCTCTATCAACTGAAAAGGTAACACTCTCATCCTCTATACTTAGGGTCAGTTTCTTACCGAACACGTCTATCATTGCTTTAGCCGTGTTTAAGAATGGTCTTCCTAATATGAGAGGAACTTGAGAATCTTCTTCTATGTCCAAAACAACAAAATCTACTGGAAATACTAAAGTACCAACTTTAACTAGCATGTTCTTCATTATCCCTCTAGGATATTTTATTGATCTATCGGCTAGTTGTATGCTTATTCTTGTTGGTTTCAATTCTCCAAGGTCTAGTTTAGCGTATAGTGAATACGGCATTAGATTTATACTAGCACCTAAGTCTGCCAATGCTTCTATTGAACTAAGACTACCCAGAAAACATGGAATTGTGAAACTTCCTGGATCAGATAGTTTTTCTGGTATCTTATTCAACAGCACTGCTGAACAATTAGCATTCATAGTAACAGCCGAGAGTTCTTCCATTTTCTTTCTATTTGAGATTAGATCTTTCAAGAATTTAGCATATCTTGGCATTCCTGAAATCACATCAATGAAAGGAAGATTTACATTTATCTGTTTAAACATATCCAAGAATTTGGATTGCTCGGCTTCAAGTTTTTCTTTCTTCATTTTACTCGGATAAGGAAGTGGTGGTTGGTATGGTTTAACATAAGGTTTATCCTTAACTGTGTTATCTTCATTAACTTTTTCAACTACCGGTTCTTTTTCCTTATCTTGATCAGGTTGTGGTTCTTGTGGAGTAGGAATAGTTTCATCAGAAGTTACAGGTATTTCAGGTGGTTTAAGTGTTGTACCACTTCTTGTGGTAATAGCTTTAGCTGTTTCATTCCGGGGGTTAGCATTTGTATCGCTTGGTAAACTTCCCGGTTTTCTTTCACCTATTAATCTTGCTAGGTTACTTACTTCTTGTTCCAGATTTTGAATAGAAGCTTGTTGATTTCTAAATGCTTGAGCATTTTGTTCATTAGTTTGTTTTTGAGATGTGAAAAACTGCGTTTGAGTTTCAACTAGCTTCGTCATCATATCTTCTAAATTCGGCTTTTTATCATCGGTTTGTTGTGGTGGTTTGTTTTGAAAATTAGGTCTTTGCTGATTGTAAGTATTATTGGATACTTGTTGATTGCTAGGACCTTGTTGGTTATTGTATGGAATATTTCGGTTATAATTCTGGTTTTGATTGTAAATCGGTCTTGGCGGTTGATAATTATTCTGATAATTATTTCCAGGCCTTTGGTTTATGTATGAAATATTCTCTCTTTGTTCCATTGTTAATTCAATACTGAGACAATCTTTTGTCAAATGTGGTCCTCCACACTGCTCACAACTAATTCGTATTGAGTGAATATCCTTAGTCATCTTTTCCATTCGTCTCTCCACAGCATCTATCTTTGCGGAAATGGAATCTAAGTCATGGCTAGAATCGGCTCTAGCTGCTTTAGATGATCTAACGATATCTTTTTCTTGGTGCCACTCATGTGAGTGGGAAGCAGTGTTATCAATAATATTGTAAGCATCAGTTTCGGTTTTCTTCATAATAGAACCACCAGCTGCTATATCTATGTCTTTCCTTGTAGTGATGTCGCATCCTTGGTAGAATATTTGTACTATTTGACAGGTGTCTAAACCATGTTGCGGACATCCTCTTAACAACTTTCCATATCTTGTCCACGCCTCATATAGAGTTTCATTTGGTTTCTGTGTAAACGTAACAATTTCTGCTTGAAGTCTTACGGCTTTAGATGCAGGAAAGAATTGTTTAAGAAATTTGTCAACTAAAACGTCCCATGTATCGATCGCCCCTTCAGGTAACGATTCCAACCAATCTTTGGCTTCTCCCTTTAAAGTCCAGGGAAATAACATGAGATATATCTGTTCATCCTCCACTTCTCGGATTTTAAATAGTGTGCAGATCCTATTAAAGGTACGTAGATGTTCATTTGGATCTTCCTTCGGCGCACCACTAAATTGGCATTGATTAGTCACCATGTGTAGAATTTGTCCTTTGATTTCATAATCTGGCGCATTAATGTCTGGATGAGTAATTGCGTGACCTTGGCCAGTGCGTTTAGCTCTCATTCGGTCTTCCATACTTAAAGGTTCCAGATTCTCCATAATTAAATTTGTTGAATCGGTATCAATAGATGATTCTGATTTAATGGTTCGTTCCTCAACAATCTCTGTTTGAATGATTAGTGGTTCCGGAGGAAGGTTTAGTGGTTCAGGATCTACGAACCGTTCCTGAATATTTTCCGGATTCTCAATTGTGATGTTGGGTTCAAAAAATGGATTATCGGAAATTTGAACTGAAGTACTTGGTCGACTGGATGACGATTCTAAAGAAAAATCAACGGCGGTTATATTTGCTAAATGTCTTGATCTAGTTACAGGTGGTGAACGTACAAAAGGTGATGAACGTCTTGCTCGGTGCATTCACTGAATATCCTATTAGTTTTTAAAAGGAAAGAAAAATTATAATAAGTTATCCAATCAATAGACTTTTCTGATTTTGCCCACGTTTCGAATAGCCAAAAGATGCAGCAGAGGGGCAGGATTTGTTTGGTCTCAATATAATTGAGGACTGTTTGGCTCCAATAACCCGGTCCACGTACAAATCCAACTATTACTACGAACCAGAAAATTTTGATGTCTATTAATTTAACCACTTAAAATAAATTTTCGTAATTTTAAGAAATTTAGATAAGAAGTAGAAAAAATTCTAAGTCCTAAAAACTAGAATGGCGAGAAATAAGAGAGAAAAAGAGTTCGTCGCAAAAGGTAGAAAAAGAAAAAATGGTTGAAAAAAAAGTGACGAAAAAAAATAAAAGAAACTTATCAAAACCTTAAAAATACTTAACTAACCTAACCTTATTACTACAACTAACTTAAAATTATAATCGCAAATTGAAATTACTAATTGGAATGATAATTGATACATAGTAAAAGGTGTCTAAAAATATTAAAGCTTACAAGAAAAACTAAATCCCAAATGGAAATAACTTAAAAAGAAACTAAAACTTAAAAAGGCGTCGCAAAATTTTAAAGTACCTAAATCTTAGTCTAAAGAAAAAGCACTTAAGGAATTCTACGGCAAAGCCTAAAAATCTAGGAGTAAAAATAACTATAGCAAAAACTAAGTTTAAAATTAAATATGAGCTAAAAATACAAAAGTTATGCTACAACGATTAAAAAGGGACAAAATATAAAAATATATAAAAAGTTGTAAAAAGTACAATTTTTATAAAAATATTATTTTTATATTTTTTTTATTTAATAAAACTACTAATTTTACAATTTAATAAAACTAATTAATACTAAATACATAAATTAAATAAAAAGTAAAAGTTAAAATAAAATTAATTATAATAATAATAATAATTAGGGTTTAATAATAATTAATTAATAATTACCGTAATAAATGCAGGATTAGGGTTTCTGTTCGTGTGTCAGGTACCCTCCGCGAGTCGCGGTATTTATTGCATCAAACCCCGCGAGTCGCGGGGTTCCAGAATTCAGCTGACAGGTTTAAATATTCGACGCGTTTTTTCTTTATTTATTTTTTTTTATTTTCTGTTTTCTGTTTTTAAATAAATAAAAGATATTAAAATAAAACTTATATTTTTATAAACTAAAATAAAAATAAAGAAACTTATAAAACTTAAATATTTAACAAAATCTTAAAAATACTTATATTTTTGTTTTTCTTTTTATATTTTCGAATATTTAAAACGTATTTTTACAAAAGCGAATTTTAATAAAAGTAAACAAAAAATCCTTTTTTTTTATATTAGCGTTGCGCTTCCGGCGTTTAAGAGTGTTCCCCGGCAGCGGCGCCAAAAAATACTTGATGTCAAAGCTAAGGTATACGAAATAGTTTATATTTTACTAGGAAAAACTATTAAATACGATACAATTTTACACAAGATATTTATTTATTTATAGAATGGATATACTTAAACCTTGCTACAACACTTATAGGCAGTGTACCTAATCGTACAGTAGTGTAGTTTTTAGTAAGTCCGGTTCGTTCCACAGGGAATCTTTTTTAAACAAAGCTCAACACTATATTAGTTTACTTTTATAAAAATACAAACATATATATAAGTAATATTATTATTATAAAGGGGGGTTTTTACCGTTTAATGACCAGTTTGTCGATTTTAAAACTTTAGTCGCAGTTAAAACCTAATGTAAAATATTAAATAAATAAAAGACTTAATTTAAAGCGTAAAATAAATAACGATAATGAAATTGCAATAAAAGTGCGATAAAATAAAATTGCGATAATTAAAAAGTACGATAATTAAAAGTGCAATTAAATACAATAACAATAAAAATGCGATAATTAGAAGTGCAATTAAATATAAAATAAAGGAAATTAAATATGAAATAAAAGAATTATGCTTATTTAAACTTCCGTAATCATGATGTTTGACGTGTTGATTTTAGTTTTATGCCCATGGGTTAATTGTCCTTTGTCCTGGATTATTTAATCTGTCCGTCTGGTTTTTGTCCATAACAGTCCATCAGTCATAAATATAAAGTGCGAGTGTCCTCGTCAAATTATTATTATACCCGAAGTTAAATATTCCAACTAATTGGGGATTCGAATTGTAACAAGGTTTTAATACTTTGTTTAATGAATACACCAGGTTATCGACTGCGTGTAAACCAAGGTTTTACTACTTTGTTAACAATTACACCAATTACCCTTGAATGTAATTTCACCCCTGTTTTAATTATTCTAGTGGCTATTAATCCATTCCCGTGTCCGGTTAAATGAACGATTATTCGTACATATAAATACCCCGCCCATCGTGTCCGATCGAGTGTATATGGTAATTTATAGGGACGCCCAATTGTAAATCTTTATATTAACATTAACAAACTATCATTTAGTTAAACAAATATAAAGCCCATTAATAGCCCATAGTCTAATTTCCACAAGTGTCGTTCTTTTGTCCAAACCCCAATTATGGTACAAAGCCCAATTACCCAATTTTAGTAATTAGCCCAACATCATGATTACTTCGTTTTAAATAAGCATAATAATAACTTAGCTACGAGACATTAATATAAAAAGGTTGAACATAACTTACAATGATTAAAAAAGCGTAGCGTTACACGGACAGAATTTCGACTTACACCCTTACAACATTCGCTAACATACCCTTATTATTAGAATTAAAATTAAAATTAAAATATAAATTATATATATATATATATATCGTTTACGTATGATAAGAAGAAAAAAAGATGGTTTTTACGATCAGAATTCGGTTGGCTTTATAGGCATTTTTTCATTTTGGGGCTCCGCGACTCGCGGCATATTTTGCCTTCAAACTCCGCGAGTCGCGGAGTTTGAAATTCCAGCTCACACTTTGGAGTCTTTCTCTGCCGACGGTTTTTATTTATAAATATAATATATATATAATTAATATAATTAATTATATATTATATTATATTTATATACATAGTTAACTTGTAATTTTTAGTCCGTTGCGTCGAGCGTTGAGAGTTGACTCTGGTCCCGGTTCCGGATTTTCGAACGTCCTTGCGTACAATTTAATATCTTGTACTTTGCGTTTTGAATCTTGTACTCTTGTAATTTCGAGACGTTTCTTATCAATAATTGGAACCTTTTTGATTTTCTTTTGTACTTTTGAGCTTTTTGGTCGTTTGCGCTTCAATTCGTCGAATCTGTCTTTTGTCTTCACCTTTTATTATTTAAACGAATATCACTTGTAAATAGAACAATTGCAACTAAAAGCTTGTCTTTCTTGAGGAATAATGCTATGAAATATATGTTCGTTTTTAGCATTATCAGTGACCCATTATATACATGTCTCAGACTCGATCACAACTCAAAGTACATATATTATTTGAGAATCAACATCGACCCTTTATATGCGAACTCGAACATTACAGCGTATAGATTGTCTTACGGTTATTCCAAATAATATATATAGATGACGTCGATATGATATGTCAAAACATTGTATATGTGTCCCGATAAAGTGCGTAAAATAAATAACAGAAATTAAATGACGATAAATAAAATTACGAGAATTAAAATTGCGATAAATAAAATGTACAATAAGGAATTGACAGTTAGCTAGGAACAGTTAGCTAGGATTTTGTTAGCGTGGATTCTTAACAAAATTTCTCATAGTTAATTTGTTTGTTTCTAACAACTTTTATTTTGTCCAATGTTTTCTTCATTATGCCACTTGTTGGATTCTGATAGGTAAAAATCCAAATTTGAAATTGAATGAAAATGGTTATTCTGTGGTGAACGGATTCGTATATCTATGGATGTAAGTAGGATAGTAAATGTCTGTTGAATCAGATTCGAAGAATGTACAGCGTAACTTATTAATGTGAAATCTAAATATTCCTACCGGATTACCTACCCGTTAAAATATTTTCACCATTAACAGTTTGTACAAAAGAATTTTTCAATTACAATCTTTATGAAAATATTCTTACATATATATTTTCTTCAGATGTAATCGTGGATTTAATGAGTTAATATGATATTAAACTCATTTGGTTTACAGTTAGAACTAGAGTATATAATCTCTAAAACATTAGAGATTACATAACCATCATGTCGAACGAAGATAAATGATGTAGAACGTCATGTAGAACGATGATTATACTCGAGGTACAGAATGAGATCTTGAGGCATGTAATGTTGAAACTTGGGTTGTTGGTGGTACTGGTATTGATGTTAGTGATGTTCTGGTACGTTTTGCACCATATTTTCCAAGGCTATAAAATTCGTTGACTTATTACTCCGGGATGATTGTCGGTTGGAACGAGCGGATGAATAAGGTTCAGAATTTGGGATATCATATAATCGTTGTGGAATATCCTGGTAATGAGAGTGAATATGGTGTTTCGGACAGGTTCGCCGGTAAGTGCTTCAGGTTCTTCACCAAGAGGTGAATTCGGTTGGTGGAAGGGATCACCTTCTTCGCGTCTTCATTGATTATGTAACTATGAACCCATCAGATGAATTGGGGATGGCTGATTAATTGATTCATTCTGGTGACGCTGCTTCTGGAGTTTAGGTGAACATCCATGTCAGAATAGCTGTCGAAATCCGAGGGACTTGAACTAGTGGCGACTTCCATTTCGAACGATTGAGTAAAGGGTTTTTCAATATAAAATGATTTTCGGATATCAGATGATATTCTAATTACATAGAATACCTATACATAGTACAAAAGATCCCGTAGATTACAGAGGGAATTACAGGAACGTGTCAGATAAAGTCTACAGTAACAGATACGCTAAGATATGGATTAGCAGATACGCTAATATATGAATTTGTCTATACACTATTCATGCAATCAATGCAGTAAGATGTGTCTAGACTAAGAATGATAAGCATGTAATTTCCTAAGGATGATAAGCTGATGATTTTCGCCTAGAAATGATAAGCAAAACTTTTAACATGCAGACACGGTCGAAGTCCAGACTCACTAATGCATCTAAGCAACTATCAGTTAGACACACTAATGCAAGACCTGGTTCGCTAAGTCCACTGCTCTGATACCACATGAAGCGACCCGTCCTAATCCATAAGGACGAATACAATAACATATGATTTCATCGCTAGGTATTTGACCTCTATATGATACATTTTACAAACATTGCATTCGTTTTTAAAAGACAAATTTCCATTACATCGAAAGTTGACAAATATGCATATCCTTTCATAATATATCCAAGCTATGAATGACTTAATATTAAACTTGATGAACTCAAAGACTCGAATGCAACGTCTTTTGAAATATGTCATAAATGACTCCAAGTAATATCTCTAAAATGAGCAAATGCACAGCGGAAGATTTCTTTCATACCTGAGAATAAACATGCTTTCAAGTGTCAACCAAAAGGTTGGTGAGTTCATTAGTTTATCATAAATAATCATTTCCATCATTTTAATAGACCACAAGATTTTCATTTCCATTTCTCATAAATATACATCTCATATCAGGCATTTCGCAAACTGCATAGAGATAAAAATCATTCATATGGTGAACGCTTGATAACCGAACTAACAGGATGCATATAGAATATCCCCATCATTCCGGGACTTTCATCGGACATGATAATCGAAGTACTAAAGCATTCGTAACCCGAATGAGACGTGTCAAGGTCCATATATCTATCTTTAGGATTCGCGTCAATTAGGGGCCATTTCCCTAATTCTTAGGCTACCAAGCTAAAAAGGGGCATATTCGATTCGATAATCCAACCATAGAATGTAGTTTCGATTACTTGTGTCTATTTCGTAAAACATTTATAAAAACAGCGCATGTATTCACAGTCCCAAAAATATATATTGCAAAAGCATTTAAAAAGGGAGTAATGAAACTCACAATACTTTATTTTGTAGTAAAAATACATATGACGATATTGAACAATGCAGGGTTGGCCTCAGATTCATGAACCTATATCATTCATTTATATATTAAAACATATTCTTGTAATCAAATAATTCTATATATTATTATTAATGATATATTTGTTATATATAATAATTTATAAGTTTCATTATTTATTTATATATTTTCATTTTTATATATAGAAACATTAATATAATTAAGTTATGTAATTTAAATATATTTTTGTATATGTAATCTTTATTTTTATACTTATAACTTTAACAATATCTTTAAAACCTTTATTTTTATAATCATAATAATTTTAATAATAATTATTAATAATGATGTTGATAATACTTCTAATAGTAATAATAATAATAATAATAATTATAATAATAATAATAATAATAATAAGAATAATAATAATAATAATAATAATAATAATAATAATAATAATTATGATGATGATGATGATGATGATGATGATGATGATGATGATAGTAAAAATGTTATTTTTAATGATAATATTAGTTTTAACAAAAATGACAGGTTTGAAAATAATGTTACTTTTAGTAATAATGGTAATAATAATACTAATACTGATAATAATAATAACTATAATAATTTTATTACTAATGATAATAGTGATAATAATAATACTAATAATAATGATGATATTGTTAAGAATGATATTTATGTTAATACTGCTACTTATAATAATAGCAATCTTATTAAGAATGATAATATTAATAATCGTATTACTTAATAATAATACTTTTTTTGATAATAATACTAATAACAACATTAATAATAATCATAATCATAATTGTAATACTTATACTAATAATAAGGATATTAATAATAATAATATTCATAATTGTAACTAGGGTTATGGTGATAATAATAACAAAGGGTACTAATACTTGTATCAGCAATACTAATAATAGTAATAACTAATGTTCGTAATACTTAATAATAATAATAATAATACTAATAATTTTTATAATTCTAATACTTAGTAATATTACGAATAATAATAATAACGATAACAATAATAATAACAACAACAATAATAATAATAATGAAATTGATAATAATAATAATAATAATAATAATAATAATAATAATAATAATAATAATAATAATAATAATTATACTTCTAATAATAAGATTAATATTAATATTCATAATAATAATAAAAAGAATAATAATAATAATAAAAGAAAAAGGAAACTACCTCACAAAGAGTTTTAAAAAGAAAGACTGCCCAACCGGGACTCGAACACACGACCTCTTGAACACCCGAATCAACACCAACTTGTTCCTCTATTTATATTTTTCTGATATAAATCAGTATCTATATATACTTAAACTATCTTTCTGTGTTCATCTTTTTCTTCAAACCCAAATCAACAGCGATCAATTCAATTCATACCACCCTTACAGGTTTGGACTCAGACATGAATTTGAAACGTAAACAAATGTTTTGGTGATCTTTAAACTAACAGACGCGAAACAAAAAAAAATTAAAATTTTCAAGAACAGCCATAGTTGTTCAGAGAAAAAAAATAAAAAAAATAAAGAACTCTAAATTCGATTATGAATTTGAGACCGTTATGGACCACGATTTCTACATGAAAGTTACTCTAAATCAAGTTTCTAACGTTTTACAATCGAAATCATAATCCCTAACATCACAGAACACTTGAATTTAAATCATGTTCATAAGTTTGACTTTTGAAATTAAATTTTTGACTCCCAAAATTAAAACTCAATTTGAGGAATTGGAGTTTGAAAATTTGTAGAAAGTTCGACCAAAGGATTCCTAGTACAACTAAAATTTTACATTTTGAAGAAGGATTTGAATTTGAGTTAATAAAAAAAATGACTACGAACAGGGTATTGGTTTTACTGCGTCTGTTTTCTTTGAAAAAAATTTTGTTTTTCTTCCATATATGTTAGCAATTAATGATATGTATAGCACTTGTGAGTAATTTATGCAGTGTCAATAATCAATCAAAGTTGTTTTGTAATGGACTTGTCGACAGAAATCAGGATCAGGTACAGAGAAGAAAAAAATAAAAAAGAAAAAATATAAAACCAGTTTCTTTTGTTCATGATCAATTAGCAGGAGAGGAGAGGTTTATGTGGCTGTTTGAATGATTGAATTCATATTAAAAATTGATTAAAGTCAGTTGTAGGGTTGTTGACACTAACCTGGTATCACGAGTTTTATAGAACAAAAGAAAAAAAATAAAGAAGACAAACGATATACAGCTATCCGATCTGTTTATATAATTTTTATTATCTATTTTATATAATACAGTATATTAATAATAATATTTATTATAATTAACTTAATAATAATAATGATGTAACAAATTAAGTATATATCAATTTTATATATATATAAAATTAACTATAATGATATTATTATTAATATTAATATTAATACTAATAAATATAGTAATAATTATAATATAACAATTACATATAACAAATTTCATATTATAACTATTAATACTACTAATACTAATAGTAATAATAATATAACAACTATAATTAAACTTGTAATATATTAATATTACATTTTATTAATTATGTAATATTATATTATATAATAACATTTATTTAATATTTATATATTTTATATATACATATACAAATAATTATTAATATAATTCATATATATATATATATATATATATATATATATATATATATATATATATATATATATATATATATATATATATATATATATATATATTTTAATGGTAAGTTGGTAACTTAACTATTTTATTTATTATTCTACCTTTTTAATTCCAATTGATTAATGTATATATGATTAGTCAAATATTATTTATACTCTTATATTTATATTTATTTTTATATTTAGATTTATATTTATATATATTTACATATTTATTTACACACAATTGTTCGTGAATCATCGAGAGCAGTCGAAGATTAATTGAATATATGAAACAGTTCAAACTTTTTGAGACTCAACCTAACAGACTTTGTTTATCGTGTCGAAATCATATAAAGATTAAGTTTAAATTTGGTTGAAAATTTTCGAGTCATCACATGTGTGGCGGAAGAGAGTATGACACGCTCGTGCATGGCTGTCTTGGGTGTCTAAGAGCTGATTGTCCCTCGTCAGCCATCTCCTCGTCGGTGGTGAATTATCGTGCGAATTCTGAAGTGTTCACACCTGAAGATATTCTGAAGTGAACCTCGTCTGAATGGGCAATCAGTCCGGTGAGCGATGAAGTGCCGGTGTGAATCATAGGCCCCGTACGCCAACCTGTCCTTCCTGCAGATCTCGACCCCAATCAGGGTTCATACCCATTCCTCCCATACCGTTTGTAACATCCTCATCCATATTATGGCTTGCAGCCTAATCCCATGCATTAGTATGAGTAGCGGTAGATATGTCTCTGTGGGTGCTGACGCGGGTCTGGCCAAAAAATGCTGTTGACCAAATCCTCGTGTCCTGTGCTCTGCTCCATTGGTGGAGATGGTATGATCGTGTGCTAGGTGTAGTGTTGCTGAGGAGGAGACGGAGGTCGTTGATACTGATAACTAGGCCCTGCACCTCTAGGGTCTCTATGGGCGAACATCAACGGATACTGATGAGGATACGGTGGGACATTAAGCTGTCTGCCAGCATAATGTGTGAAATGATCCAGATTCTGAAAGATAGCAGCCTCAGTGAACCACCTCTCTTGCCTAGGAAAATTCCCCATGTGGTAATGATACGGCTCAAAGTGCGGCCGATCCTCCTGACGTACTGAAGAGCATTGGTGGGTGTCAGTATATGTATGAGTAGTCCTACCCTGCATGTGGGATCATCCTCATCCCTCGGTTCCTGCGAACCTGACCGCCTCCTATCATCCCTCATCCTCGGATCAGGTCTAAATCCTCTACTTGTCACACTAGGCACTATTCGATCTACCGAGTATGGGATTGCTGGATTAGCTACAACTATCAAATGCTGATCCTCTACCCGAATGTACTGCCAGGTGTGGAGCAATCTGTACCTGATTTCCTTCGACTTAGTTATCCTTAGATACCCAATCCCTCAACACTACCCAAAATATGTATACGGCGAAGAAGTCTGGTGACAACGGCTCCCAAGACTGGTGCAACTGTACTCGGTGTGTTCCTTTCGTTAGTGAATGCCCGAGCTAGAAGATATGCAACCTGCATGTTTTGGTTGTGGATCTTGGCCTGCATAAGAAGCATGTCATTAATGGTGACAGCTCCGCTATGTTGGGTTTTTGGATGAAGAGTCTTGATGATGAGGTGGTAGAGAATGCGATGAACGGGGTTAATAAAATTGGAGGCCTTTTTACTTGACCTCCAGGCTTCCTGGTCATTGGTGTAGGTTTGTAAAAATGCTTGATGATCGATTGGGTTCAAAGTAGTGTACCCTCTTTTGAACACTGAGCGGTTAACGTGAGTTCTCTTGTACAGTTCTAGGTAAATGGTGAACTGTGCTAGGGTTAGGTGATGCATGTTATTTTGGTGGCGAAAATGGATGCAAGGACGACTATTATACTCCTCTGGGTCGACGTTTGCTTCGAAATTCCATGTTTCTATGAACTCAACAAACTATTCCTGATATACTCGATCATTAATCTCAAAAAGCTTTTGCCAGGTGCTGTGAGTTTTTCCATGTGCCGTAAAACTTAAGATTCCTCTTAGCTCATCTGCCCACCCGCACTGTTCCATTATTTCCCAGTTGATATAATTGTTGGGGCTCTTTTGCCTATTTATCCAATTACGCATAAATGGCTCTTATTCTGTCGGGTTATCTTGCTCGTGAATGGAGCTGGGCAACTCATATTCTTCTGGAAGATAATTAGCCATCTGCAAGAGTTAAAACACGTAGGTTATGTTCCAAAATAATAAGACTTAATATAGCACTTAGAAATCAAAAATGCTTATATTTTTCAAAAAAAATTCGAAATGAGGGCTTTAAAAATGGCATTTTCCATATCCTTGTTATCGTCAATTATAGCCAAAATTACCGCAAACAATATCTAATCTTACTACAAATTTATTTCTAAGCAAAATTCGGAGCGTACCCGTGATTGCAACAACTAATGCTAAAAATAATAATTATAGTGAGTTAGTCGTAATAAGCAATTTTGATCAAAGTAAGATGATTTTTAAGCATACAATGATTCTAATGACCATTTTTAATTACCTTAAATATTTTTTAACATCAAACTTTGCCTATAACGTCCTTAAGTCAAGGATTAAGACCATTTTTATCGAATAATATTCATTTTGATCAAAACGTACAAAATAAGAAAAGTCAAAGATTAGATTCCAATTTTATTTGTAAGCCAATGACATCTCAATTTAGACTAATTTTCAAGTTATCCTAGGTTTTAAAAACGTTCTAACATTAGGAAAAACCTAAAGCCTAATTTAGATGAATCAAACAATCCTAAATAGTTTCAAAACTAGTTTCTAAGTATACTAGATGAATCACTAAGCCTAAATTAGCTAGCAAAATATCTAATTTCCAAAAATTTCACCAATTTCTAGCCTAAAACTAAATTTCACGAAATGAAAGTTAAAAGTGTACTAAAATGCCTCAATCGAACTAAAAACCAACACATATCAATCACATTGTCTAACTAAGCATATATGTAATCAAAATTGGGTATAAAACATGAATTTTTTCTAAAGTCAAAAATTTGACTTCGAGTAAAAACTTGATTTTTAACCGTGAAAGAGTACATTTTGTGCGAAATTGACAGCGAAAACGTGTTTAGAAGGCACGAGAGACTTAGGTTAGTGTTTTGAATCGTTGAAATTGGTCAAAAAAATGGTGATGGTGTGGGAGCTTCTAGCCGTCGATCGCAGAAAGAAGGAAGAAGAGAAGAAAAAGAAAAAGGAAAGAATAAATGAGAAGAAAAAGAGAAGAAAGAGGGGAGAAAATGGGCTCGTGTGGCTAACGGGCTTATTTCCCCGACCCGACTCGCGATTTTTTTTCATATTTTAAAATTTTAAATTTATCATAAAATAAATAAGGGATTTATAAAATTTTGCTTCAGCTTTTAATCCTGTTATTTTTGCTAATTAAACTAAAAATTAAAAGAAAAAGACAAATGGACGGAGTAAAATAGACATTCTTATTTTATTAATAACACAAATTACACAGGTTTCACAACTAAGTTCCAGAAAGGACGCGGAAAGAAAGATAAATTTAAAGCTTCTTTGACCATCCAGAGTAAATCAGTGGAGTGTACTGAAAATATTTCAAAATCACTTAGCATTTTACGATCATGCTTTTGTAAATCCTCGATGTCATCCACAAGTTTAATGTTCTAACATTCTAAATGTTTGAAATTTCATTCCTAGGTCCAGTATCTCGATAATTATGTTCGAAAAGAAGTTTTGACACTGTGTCTTGAAATAAAAGATCTTCCGCGCAGTCAGGATCACCGATAGTAAATTTAAAGTTTTCAGATATTTCTCGAATAACCTTTCTTTGTGGAGTTGTAAATGGAAATTTTGACATAGTGAGGATCTGCACGAGTTCAGAATATATTTCCTTTCTTTTTGTGAAGAAATTCTGATGTATTATTTCCTTGGTTGAATTGGGAAAAACTCCGATTAATCGTTTGATGAGAAATGAGGCCGGATCAAAGTAGAAGAAATCTCGATCTCCATATTTTAAAATAGGGTTAGGTTGTTTGCTTTCAAACCAAAATTCTAATTCAGAAATTATTACGGCGACGTAACGGTTGATATGAATTTGATAAAACTCCTTATCATCGATGTGGGGTAGAAAACTGACAAATGACTCTAAATCAAATTTGAGATCGATTTCTGCATCCCGATACTTGACAAAAATATCATCCTCATATTCTTATAACAGTTTGTGAAGAGAACGCACTTGATCACGCAGCTCTTTTAATATATTTATTTGAAATTTTGAAAATGGGAAATCCGAGGAATAGAGGTGCCTAATGATTTCTCTATAGACGTCTAACCTTCTGCTAGGATTTAACAGATTTCCAGTAAATGGAGAATCTGAGCTATCAATGTGTCGTTTCTCTTTTGGTACATATTCAAACAAGTCCGGATATTTGAAAATAGTTGGGTATTCTTCCCGTATTTCATCTTCCATAATGAGGAGTTCATTAAGACCGAGCCTCCCTTTTGGATTATGAAGAGGGTCGAATCCTGGTTCATTTGAGTAAAACTTATCCAAAGTTATCCGGCTTCATGGACTACAAGGATCAAGAATTAATTCTTGACGAGACTCATTAGAGTTTATACTTGTTTCATTATTATGTTTATAAAGAAAAACTTCTCCGGTTTCCGAAGTCTTGGGAGAGTAACTGCCTTTCACACTTTATTCGTAATCTGTTAAGTTTGAACTGGAATCTATAGAAATTAATACCATAATTAATATTTTGTTTTTTAGTTTAAAAGGGTTTACTATAATGGCGACTTTAAATCCTATACCGACAAACTCCCAATTTGTTAAGCATGTGTGTTCCTTATCAATTTATCTGAGAAACAAGTGGCCAGACCGACAACGGAGAGGCGGGATCCTTTTGGTTCCAATATAATTGGAGACTGTTCGGAAAATCCAACAACCAAGTCCGTGTATAATTGTATTTCTTAGACCCCACTCAAGAATCTCAAATATCCTGATAGAATCAACGATTACCTTAACAAACAGAAAATTTGATCCCCGACAGCGGTGCCAAAAACTTTACTCCCTCATTATATGACCGTAACGGACGGTTTTATTTATGCGGTGTGGTTAGGTCGTAAAACGTCAGAATCAGTTACCAAAAGAGAGTAGTGGTTTTATTATTTATATTTAGCTGGGTTTCCTAGCTATAGTTCACCTACTTGTATTTCTTTTAACGAGTAAGCCGTAAATATAACTCAGGTTCGTATTTTTGTATGTTTGCTCTGTAATGTGGGACAAAAGTGCCAATATAGTCAATCCTAGTGACAAGTGGTGATAGATTAAGGTTAACTAAAGGTAATATAAACTAGAAAGATAAAAAGGGATAGGTATGAAGTATAGAATTCTGATGGGGAACTATCACGAGAGTTTAACTTCCTAAAATAAACACTAAACCTCAATCAACTGGGCTATGAACCTACCTGATTTGTCACTAGAGTTTAGGCTTTGAAGATTCTGGCTAAGACGGATATCCCCTACTCCTAACATTAACCTTAGAAGGTTTAAACGACCTTATGGAAAGAATCCTAGGTACATGAATAAAGTGGTATATCCCTAAAGGAAAGTCTCAGCTTTTCTTAATCCTAGTTGGTCTAACTACAGTAATATTCCACCACTTAATACTAAGCTATGCCTTAACATTAACAGATGTGCAATCTTAGATATTCTAAGGTACTGCTAATTGGATTAGAGGTCTCTTCTTTGTGATCTCTTAATCAACCCCGGATCATCTTACAACATCTCAAGAACATTGCTTCTGACGCGAACCATGCTTTTGAGAAAGCCAGTGTTCATTGAACTATATATTGCATACTCTAATCACAACCTAAATGGGCAGCTCTTCTCTGACGAATAAATGATTATTCGTACGTAGGTACTATATCCCTATTGTGACGTTAAGCACACATAACTACTTACCTCATATCCTAGGGTTGATCAGGTCCTAATACTAGGTTATAGCCACTTGAATAAGCGAAAAGGGTGATCCGTAAATTAGACTTCTAAACCATCAAGGTTTCAACATAACAATAGCATAAGTTTCAGATAAGATATTCAACATATAATAAACATTTGCAACGGATACATAGGCATGCAAGATGAAAGCAACTCAAACTAACAAGATAACTTTATTAAATTAAGAAAATCGTTCACTGTTTACAGACGAGATCTGGACCATTACAAGTGTTGACATCCTCTAGACTGCTCCTAGCACAATCTTCGGCGTTCGCCTTCGGGTACTTAAATTCTCGCTCGGAGGTGAGATGGCCTTGAAAACTCTAGTGAGAGAAAGTGTATTGTAGTAAGAGTGTGAAGAGAGGTGCGTTGAAAATGGATGACAGAAAGCCTTTGAATAGAAGTGAAAAATGCCTGCAACTGGCTGGCAGACTATTTGGCAGGCCATTTGCAAGGCCCGGTTACTGAGGTAGCCCATTTTTTATGCCCGTTTGGCAGGCTGTTTCCCATAGTGGCAGGATGTTTGGCAAGCCGTTTGGCCTGCCCTGGTCAGCCTGTTTCCTGGATCATAACTTGATTTCTTGTCTTTAACCGTTTTCGCTCTAGAGTCTTTGTTTCATCTCTGATTCTGTTGATTCTTTTTGCACCGTCTTCGTAATTACTTAATCTACAAATTTAACCGAATAAACAATTATTTTGTCGATAAAGTTTGGAACTTTATGCTTTTTGGGACTCAATATCTTTAGCCGATATCATGGAGTGGTGGTGAAGTTGTTTAAGGGTGTGAAGGGTGAAACAGTATTTTTAAAGACTTTTTTTCTGAATTTGGAGAGGAAAGGTAGATAGGAGTGCTGATATTTTAAGAAGCACTTCAGAGTTCTTTGAACTTTTTCTCTTTTAGGGTGATTTTTCATAGGAATTCTTTCGGTCAAGTTCTTCTTCAGCGTTTCTCCATTTTTCTTATAAGTTCTGCTCCTTTTTCAGAACTTTGAATAACACAATAAATTTTTTTTGGAGATTTTATCTCGAGAAACTTCCTGCCGGTAAACTTTTTGCAAGACCTTTGCCGTGATACTTGAGAAATTTATAACATTGGGTTTTTCTGAGGAAATCTCATTTTCTTGTTTTTTTGGTTGAGGTGGTAGTGAAGATGTGGATGACGGTTTGATGTGGTAAAGGTGGTGGTGTAGGTGTGTAAGGTTTCTTGACAAATGGCTACCTCTTCTCATCATACCTATATCACATTTCATTACATGGAAATGCAGATCTAGAGCAAGTTCTGATTCTGAGCACAGACATCGCCACTCTCAATGGAAAACAGTGAAACATTAAAGATGAATGCTTATATGGTCTTATTTAGTGCCTCACCATAATCAATTTAGGTCGATAATGCCTAGTCATGCAATGCTCTATTAGAGATTCGGTATGTCCCAACAAGATTTCTGTCTTAGTGAAGCCTTAATTTTTACTTACAAACGTTTTTGGTTTTCAAAAAAAACTTTTTCGAAAAGGCTTTCTTTTGTTTAAAAAATTTGAAATTTGACTTAAGAATGAGGAATCTTTGTAACGGGTTTATTGTGATATGGCATTAAAAAGGTTATACCATCATCCCACACTTAGACGAATATTGTCCCCAATGTTCCTAGTGTAACCCACACTTAGGAGTTTTAGTTAAAGATTTTTAGGATTACTTATCTAGTGTTTATCGGGTTGGAATCCCACACTTAGTGATAAGCTAGGATGTGGCATAATTTAAATGCATAGAAATTTAGAGCTAATAACGAGTGAAGAGGAACGAGTACTTCCCTACGGACTGTCGAGGATGCTTTTGAAAAAAAGAGCTGGCTGTGAAGGCAGGTTTTTTCAGCAAACTCGAAAGTTACATCCTTTATTGATCGGCTCATTTGTCATCCTTTATTGTCTTCCACTCTACTTTATTGCACGGGTTGCCCCCGAGAAGCGCTTTTGTTTAAGGTCGTTGGCTCGACCATGATGATGTCTTCTATTGAAAAGCAAGCATCCCCGCCTGGCTATTATAATCGTAGTTTTCTTGCGGGAACGTGAGTCTTAGTGGATAAATTCTGAAAAAATGCCGGACTAAAAGTGGTAGAAGATCTGGTATTTCTCTTGAAGATTTTCTGAAGGCGAGATAATGGGCGGTTTCAGCTCGTGATAAATCTCGGAGTCCGATGAGAATACGATCAACGGCTCTATTGATTAATCCATGAATGTCAATCATTGAGGCCGTGCTTGTAGTGATTGTTTCTTGAACAAGGTGTTCACTGCGGAGATCCTTGAATAGTGTCAAAAATTGTATCTTCAATATCTCAAAATTTTCTAAATTGTGGTCTCCACAGAAGGAATTTGCAGCTCGGCGCTGATATCAATAAAAAAGTCACATTTTTACCCCCGATATTGAGCCCTAAATCAATAAAGTTTCAAGCTTTCTTGGCAAAATAATCGTTTTGTCGGTTGATTTTGTAGATTAAGTAATTACAAAGGTGATGTAAAAAGAATCAAGTAAAACGGAGCTAAAACGAAGAATCTAGAGCGAAAACGGTGAAAGATAAATTACGACCAAGAAAATCAAGTTACGATCAGGAAACAAGCTGACCAGGGTAGGCCAAACGGCTTGCCAAACGGCCTACCATAAGGGAAAACGGCCTGCCAAACGGGCCAGGCAAACATACATCACAAACGGCTGACCAGGCAAACGACCTCCCCAAACGGCCTGCCAAACGGCTTGCCAGCCGTTTGCAGGCAAAATTCAAGTCTATTTAAAGGGCTTCTTCCATTCATTTCAACACACACTCAATTTATACTTCACTTTATATTTTCAAGCTTTTTAGTTAGTTTTTAGTAGTAGCTAGCTTAGCTTTTATTTTCCGGAGGATATCCCAGCGAGTCCCTGCAATCTCGGGCAGATTTCTTCAGCCTTTTCAGGTTATTATCCGAAACTCCTGTGTATTGTATTAAACATGTATTGTTACCATTTATGTTTAATAATGCGTTCCGATATTACCATGTTAGCTTAATTAATCTGTATGTTACCATGATAAAAGTTTGGGTTAGCATAGTTATGTTAATTTAGTACGGTTACTCCTGTTATGTTGAACCTATGAGTCCGATAGATTTGTATGCTAGCATCTTAAGGATTGAACAACCTAGGTTGTGATAAGGAATTTTACACATATATGAACTTAGCTACTTCAAAGGATTAAGACCCCTGGTTATACTGTACCCGAAGCTTCTATGAACTCGGTATGGTCGGAGTTCCCGAGAGGCATCTAATGCGCTTTTAGGATACAAAACTTAAGAATTGAGACATGAATGACCTAGTATACCTATTGACTGTTCCAAAGAGACCTCTTAGGAGCTTTTAAGATCTAGTTAGTGCCTTGACTGTATGATCCAAGCCTATTGCATATTCTTGTTTGATTGTTGCTCTAGGATTAAGTCATATTAACCGTTTAGGTATCTGTTAGGTTTCTATCTACTTTACTTACAGTATATCAACTGTAATGCTGTATAATGATCTCATTAGTATGATGAAATGGTTGTTAATTTTCATTTAAGGTTTTCTCAACTTAACTTGACGGACTCCTTCCGTTTGTGATCAGTGTTCAATCAGCATGACACATTGCTATTCAGTTAACTAAACTGATAACGAGGGTTATGATTAGAGCCAACTCACTAATAAACCTAGTGCTTTACTGAGGATAACCTCCGAGGTATAGTTACCTTTCAATTATACAACCAAGTGACATACTTTTCACTACTCAACGAGAACTCTGAGAGTCTAGAGATAAGTAAGTATGTGTAATTAGCTCATCCAACCAGAACTACAACATTCCAATCATAGATTTAACATAAACATAATTACCTTTTCCTAACCTAAACTAATATCTTGTTCAACATTTCCCGGAACTGTATACACCAGATGTTAGTCCCTATTGAGCCTATACTGATCGGTTTCTCGGTGATTATGTGGGTTAGAGGTATTAGTTAACATGAAAACTTGAGAGAGAACAAGATAAATGTGGAAGTATAAATAGATAACTAGTTAACAAAAGATTGGGGAGGTTGTTTATATATGACAACCTCCCAAGTTACAACACTTACAAGAGTTACCATGGTAATAAAAGGTAAATACATAACATTACATAATTAAAATAGTACGCCACTAATCTATTACATAAACCTATGTCAACAATCTCCCCCTTGGCGTGCGGTTCTCAAAAAAATTCACTTTCCATAAATCAGCTTTGACTTGCACCCTCTGACACCTTTTTGTTGGCTTCCTCTTCAGATTTCTTTGCCTTGATCACAACACTTCCAGGTGTATAATTTCTTTCATAGTGCTTAGGAATGATGAACGTTCTGAGGTTAGTGACATTGTATTCGAATCTCGGCACGTATTGAGATCCCGTGAAGTAGTTCTTTAGTATGTTTATTCCCAGCGAGGTATCAAACTGCCTCATGTATAACCTGAACTCAAGAACCTCATTTATGTGGTTCGCCATCTCTTTTGTCATCAACTTCTGGTAGTTCCCGATGTTTTCTATCCTCTTGCAAATGTCAAAGAACTTCAACGCACGTTTTAGAGTTTCTTCAGAGTACTTATGTAATTCGAATTTGCGAATAAAGATAGGCCTTTTGATTTTGTTGCGAAATATGAAGCCTTCTTCAGGAGCATCTAGGCAGTAACATATTTTAAAGGCAGAGAGATCCAATGTGTCAATGGTTTGATTCGATGCAGAGAGCATGATCTTTTTCTAGATGTATTCGACACCTAGCTGAAAATCATGTTGCGATGCAAGCTTGATTCTTTTGTTCATGAACCTTCTCACACTTTCAATTGCAGTTTCAATCACCCAAGTCTTTCTAATTCTGTTCGTTAACCAGTTGTAAAGGAATAATACGTCTACCGGCTTGAGATCGATCAGATTATACTCAGAAAATGTGTACTCCTGGTAGTTTGAACGTATGACTCTGAAGAATGGAATGTAAACTTTCCTTGTTAAGGATCTGCAAAACACACTGTGAATGATTTTGATCAGATATTCCTTCTGATCATCCAAGTCAAACTCGTCTTTGATCTTATACACCCGCTTCTGGTAACGATACGTAATCAACTTGTCTTTATCACCAAGAAAATCATAACACCCAATAGGATTGAACCTTTCCACTACCGGCAAGTTTTTAAGTTTATCTTCACTGACGAAGATTCTATACGCTATTTCTTCCAACCAACAGCCCTGTAGCACCTTTTCAGTTTGAGGTTCACCAAGTTTGATTGGAGGTTCTCTGTGCTTGTTGAATTCTCCATGATGAGGTTCAGACGATGTGGGTTATTCAGGGATAGGTTGAATAGTATGTTTGGGGAATCTTGGAGCAGGGTCACTGGTGTACTCTTGAGTGACAAATCGATCAAATTCATTGAGTTCTTCCTCATCAGGAGCTTCTAAGTTCACATAGTTTTCTTGAGTGATAATCACCACATAGTTCAAATAGTTTTCTTCTTCTTCTTCTTCTTCTTCTTCTTCTTCTTCTTCTTCTTCTTCTTCTTCTTCTTCTTCTTCTTCTTCTTCTTCTTCTTATTCTTCTTCTTCTTCTCCTCCTCCTCCTCCTCCTCTGCCTCCTCATCCTCCTCCTCCTCCTCCTCCTCCTCCTCCTCCTCAGATTTGGGAATTATAAGTTGTGGTGCATATGTGGTGATTATTTCAGAAAGTGAGGCGGTTGATTTAGTTTCGGGGCCGGTGTATACAACCATTGCAAGAGTGGTTTCAATGGAGGTAACCACTGCTTCAGTCATTACTACATCTTCTTCTTCTTCTTCTTCTTCTTCTTCTTCTTCTTCTTCTTCTTCTTCTTCTTCTTCTTCTTCTTCTTCTTCTTCTTCTTCTTCTTCTTCTTCTTCTTCGATATCAACAAACATATTTTCATCAAAGTCTACCTCTTCATCAGAATTAATAGTGATCACATCATGTCCTTCAGGGGCTACATCATCTTCTTCTACGGTGTGTTCGTCCCCTTCGACCATCCCTTCTGGCACGCCAGATTCATCGATAATTTCTTTTCCTTTTCTGGAGCAGCTAGGTTGACTTTGAGATTGACTAAGATCTTGAATAATGTGTATTGAGGATCTTCCTCCGATATTCTCACACTCATGTTGGCCGCCGGCATCGGGGTCATCATGTCGCCGGGAGGAAGATGGTTGATCATCACGACACAGATTCAGTTCAAGTACAGGAGGATAATTAGGTATGCGTTGTAGTGAGTTGAGCAATCCGAGGATGGCGTTTCTGATGAAATCGTCAGGCGACAAGTTGACTGAAAGAAGATGGGCGTGAAATTAAGTTTCTCTTTGAAGATAAGCAAGGTTGGTTTGATGGGTGACCGCCGAAGTAATTATTGGGGATGAAGTTATGGGTGGTGAGAGTGCTGGTGGTGATAAATTGAGATCAGGAGGGGATGATGTGAATTTAGGTGATGGTGGTTGTGTTGTAGTTATTGGTAATGAGATATCAGGGCCCTGCATAGAAACGTTAGTGAAAATAGCCTGAGATTCTTGATGAAACTCAGTTGTCACCACTGTTGAGATCGAAAGTTGAGCAGTGAGGCCTGTTGTCATAGGACTTCCAAGCGATCTTAGAGAAGCAATGTCCATCGTTGTGCCATTCGTTGCTTTTTAAAAGTGTGCAACACAGCCCATCATTGTGCCATCCGTTGCTTTTTGAAGACTCTTATCTTTGTAACCTCTCCTTCTTATCGAAGTTGTTGTACGGCAGCAAGCATTTCATTATCGGAGGGGAACTCATAATATTATGCTCTTTCGGGAATGCCTAAGAATCGTCTCATGTCGGTTAGGGTGAAAGAAACTCTCCGATCATGATTCTGAGAGGCTAGAAAGGAAAAGTAATCAGGTGCATCGTCAACAGGTGGGTGGTATGTCATGGTGTCCCGCATCAGAAGAAGCTGACATTCTGAAGCATGTTCGAACTCAGTGAATACATTGTGCATCAGGTGGTTTAGTAGGATGGGGATCCATTAGTCACATGGAGTAGGGACATCTTCGGTTAAAAAGGCATTATTCGACATTGTTGTAGTATCATAAGCATGGTTCGTTAAAACACAGTTCATATGGTGTTTTTGTGAAAATGGTGACAAAATCATTTAATTATTTCATTAAAAAAAAGAAACACCAACACTTAGCAAATTTTGGACAGAAGAGTTTTTCGAGCAAAACTTGGTTTTCGAGCAAAGAAGTTTTTCGAGCATTTGGACTTTTCGAGCAGGTAGTTTTAGAGCATGCAATTTTTGAGCATTCACAAAATATTCAGTCAAGGTTTTCACACACAGAGTATTCGAGCAGCAAAGATTTTCAGACAGGATAATTTATTCGAGCAGCAAGAGTTTTTTTTTTCAGGCAAGATAATTATTCGAGCAGTAAAGATTTTCAAGCGCTCAAAAACAGGAATTTTTCGAGCACTCTGTCTGTTTGAGCATCCTTGAAAGTTAAGGAAATGAATCAATCAAAGCATGTAAAAATCAATTTTAAGATGTTAAATTGACATTAATCCTAACTTGCTAAGCATACGAGCATGTTCTAACATCGGATAAATCCACACTAAGTTAAGAACCCTAGTTTCATCCCCTTTTTGTAATCAAGTTGAGGTAAGCATCTGAGAGTGATTAATACAAATAAACATGTTCTAATCAACATATAACAGGAACCTTAAGTCGATTCAACTAACAATTTTACAGTATTAAGCATAATCATGCCAGTTTTCATTTCTAGGGTTCGAACCCCTTTGTGAAGTAAAACAGGGATTAATCAAAGAACATACACATCATGGTATTAATTTCATAATTAGTTGTTTACAAATTGCATTTAGTTCCTAGATACATAATCTATTGAGATGTAAACACATAAATTAAGAAATAATACCAAATTAGAGTAAGATTGGGGACGATGAACAGTGATGATGGTGGTTCTCTTGAGAGCAAGTGGGTTTATGTTTTTTGAAAATAAGATTTGAAAGTGATGGGAGTAATAGTAAAATTTTATCCTTTTATAGCCACTCGATGACTGAAAAGTTTCAATTTCAGTCAAACTTGCTCGAGAACCACCAAAATTCAAAACATTGCTCGAAAATTTTGGAATTTCAGTTACTATTGCTCGAAAACATTCAGTATTTGAACTTGCTCGAAAACATTCAGTTTTTCGAGCAGATTTGGATTTAAAGGGATTTTGGGACAGCTCGAAAACCTAAAGAATTTTAAGAAATTCTGTGAAATAACCAAGTTAAAATTTAAACTTTAATTATTTTTCAAAATTTAATTTTCTTAGGTTTTATAACTTTTGAGTCCGGGAACCATGGGGCAGTCATTTAGACACATCCTCTTGAGATAGTCACTAGGACACATCCACTGTCATTTGTTGACTATGATTTTGAGGCAGTCATTTAGACACATTCTCTTGAGGCAGTCACAGGGACACATCCTCCGTCATTGCTGACTGTTTTGGTTTGGGACTGTCATTTACACACATCCTCCTGAGGCAGTCACTAGGACACATCCTCCGTCATTGCTGACATTTTAATCTTAACTCCCCCTAGAAAGTTGCAGATTTTAGGAGAGTTATGTTTGAAAATGTGAGTTTTACACTGTTATTTGTGTAAAAGTCAGTTTAGATTTTGAAAATCATATTATGACACCGGGTCTCACACTGTAATTTATGTGAGAGCCATTTTTCTCATTTACCCCTCAAAATGTGATGCATCAGATTTTGAAAAACAAAATAATCCCCCTAGCCAAGTGCATCACTTCCCCTAGGCACTTGCCATGATAATAGATGGTAGAAAAATCCACCATGCCAATTTTACCAACTAGGTATTTGAACGTGGGTTCATCTAAGGCATTGGTAAGTAAGTCAGCCAGTTGGTTTTTAGTAGGGACAAAGTATAGTTCAACATTTCCTTTCTCAACATGATCCTTTATGAAGTGGTAGCGAATATCAATGTGTTTGGTTCTAGAGTGATGAACAGGGTTGCTGGTAATAGCAATGGCACTCTGAGAGTTACAGTAGATCGGGATTTTGTAGAATTAAATCCATAGTCGAAAAGTTGGGTCTTCATCCACAAAACTTGGGAGCAACAACTTGCAGCTGCAATGTACTCAGACTCAGCAGTGGAGAGTGATATGCAGTTTTGCTTGCAGGATGACCAGCTGACTAATTTATGACCTAGGAATTGAAGGCCACCGAAGGTACTTTTTTCGGTTCACTTGGTCACCACCATGATCAGCATCCGAGAAGGCCGTGAGGTGGAATCCAGTCCTGAAGGGATACCAAAGTCCAAGGTGAGCAGTGCCCTTGAGGTAGCTAATTAATCTCATTACAGCCTTGTAGTGAGAGTACCTAGGGTTGGCTTAAAATCGGGCACACAGACATACAGCAAACATGATGTCGGGTCTACTAGCAGTAAGGTACATCAATGAGCCTATTAAGCTTCGATAGAGCATTTGATCAAAAGGTTGTCCGTCCCAATCAACATGTAATGAGATGTTGATTGCCATTGGGGTAGGGCTGGTTTTCATCTCGGGAAAGCTAAACTTTTTGAACATATCGGAGATGTACTTAGATTGTCCGATGAAAATCCCAGTTGGAAGTTGTTTAACTTCTAATCCCAGAATGACGTGAAGTTCTTCGAGCATACTCATTTCGAACTTGTTTTTCATGAGTTTAGAAAACTCATGGCGCAGAGCGGGGGAAGTGGAACTGAATATGATATCATCAACATAGACTTGAATTAACAGGATGTGATCATTCTGTTTTCTAATGAATAGAGTCATTTCGATGGTTCCACGGGAGAAACCGTTTTTGAGCAGGAAAGTAGTCAAGGTTTCATACCAAGCCCTGGGTGCCTGTTTGAGTCCGTAAAGGGCTTTTGAAAGGAGATAAACATGATTGGGACGTTTGGAATCGACAAAACCTTTGGGTTGACTGACGTAGACTTGCTCTTAGAGAACACCATTTAGAAACGCAGTTTTTACGTCCATTTGATAGACAGTAAAACGCTTGTGAGCAGCATAGGACAGAAACAGACGGATGGCTTCGAGGTGAGCTATAGGGGCAAATGTTTTGTCGTAGTTAATCCCTTCTTGTTATCTATAGCATTTGGCGACGAGACATGCTTTGTTGCGAATGATAATGCCGTGAGGGTCCTTCTTATACTTGAATATCCACTTGGTGTCAATGATTGTTTTACCAGATAGATGTGGAACAAGTTCACATACTTCAAGACGGTCAAATTGATGAATTTCCTCTTGCATAGCAATTGATCAGTCGGGATCCTGAAGATCCTCAAGAGCAGTCTTGGGTTCTATTTTGCTCAGAAAAGTAGAGAAGAGGCATTCATTGTTAGAGGCGTTCTGAGTACGAACATGAGCAGCTGGATCACCAATGATTTGATGGATTGGGTGATCCATGGTCCATTTAGCGGTGTGCGTAAGAAGAGGGTTAGTTTCACTGTCAAGAGAGGTATCAACATATGAAGAGGATGAGGATCCAGTTGGTTCCGTATTGATAGTAGGATAGGTGGCATTTTCTTCCCACATAGGTGCGAGTACTTCTATATTGTGATCAATGGTAAGAACATGAGGAGTAGTTTCATCTGCACAGGAACATTCGTTTCATTTGAGGGAGAAGATTCACCAGTTTCAAGGGGAGACGTCTCAATTGTAGGGGTATGAGAGTTGACAACAGGAGCATTATTTGTAGAGGACACTCCAGTGTCGAGGTCATCCAGAAGAAGGAAGTTAGATGAATCATTTTCTTCGAATGGAGATTCTCCCACGGCAACAGGAGTAGAAGAACCAACTGAGATTGATTCAGGGGGAACAGGTTCTAAAACGGGAATTCGAATTGTAGGAGGAATGATGGGTTCAAACAATACATCAAGGTCATCCGAGGTTGCAAGTGGAACATGTCGAAAGGGAGGGTCCGGTGCAGAAGGATTGAGACCAAGTCGAGAACCATTATGTCCAAGTACCATTCTAGACATCTCATCAAACTTAACATTCGTGCTATATTTAATGATGCGAGTACGACGGTTATAGACACGGTACGCCACACGATCCTGTGAACAGCCAATGAAGATGGATTCATCACCACGAACATCAAACTTCCCAAGGTTGTCCTCATCATTTAGAACATAGTAAACACGACCAAAGATGCAAAAATACTTCACATTGGGTCGGCGATCAAAAAGAATTTCATAAGGAGTTTTGTCAAAACGATGATTGATGATGGAGCGATTTTGAGTGAAGCACGCGGTGTTGACAGCTTCGGCCCAAAGGGATGGAGGAAGCTTGGAGTAAACGAGCATTGTCCTTGTTGCTTCAACCAGGGTACGCTTTCGTCTTTCAACAACGCCGTTTTGTTGTAGAGTGCGAGCGGTGGAGGTTTGATAGGTAATATAGGCATGATCAAGGAATGAATTAAGCGTTGAATTCTGAAATTCTGTGCCGTTATCAGTTCTAATAATTCGAACAATCTTATTGGTGAACAGTTGGATCCTTTTCAAGAAATCAATGATACTTTGAGAGTTTCAGATTTACTTTTTAAGTATTTGACCCATGTGTAACGCGAGTAATCATCAACAATTACCAGAATGTACTTTCAGCCACCAAGGCTGGAAACATGCATGGGTCCAAAAAGATCCTTATGTAGCAATTGTAAAGGACTGACAGTGTTATGTTCAGATTTTGATTTATGAGAAGATTTATGAATCTTTCCCATGGCACAGGCAGGACAGCCGTGGGTGGTGTCAAATGAGATAAGTGGAACACCATCAACAAGATTATTGGAAATTAATTTGTTGAGGTTCTGTGAGTGAAGATGCGACATCCGGTGATGCCACAGCCAAGAGGTTTCGGAAGAATCTTTTGAAACCAGACAAAGAGGCTGATGATTTGATGACATGTTTTTCATGGCTAGGGTATAAAGAGTAGATGCACGTATTCCTACGAGAAGATTTTCTCCCTCCATGGTTTGAACACAGCACATGGATCTTTCAAATATCACCCGGAGATCACTGTTGCAGAACTGACTAATGCTAAAGAGACAACATCCAACACCTCGTACATAAGACACCCGCTTGATGGTTACACCGTTCATAACATAGTCTCCATATCCTTCGATTGTGGCAATTTCATCATTTCCAAAGCGAACAGTACCTAAGAACTTGTCAACATAGTTTGTTAACATGGATTTATCACCAATCATGTGTCTGGAGTAACCAGAATCCAAATACCAAACACATGCTGGGATAACCTGTAAAACAGAGTTAAGCACAGGTTTTAAGTACCCCAGTTTTCTCGAGTTCCATATATACGGTTAGTGGCAGAGAGATTAAACCATTAAGTTCATCAGATGGTTCATTCAACATAGTCTGAACATTCATTATACCACACGAATTTGGTGACCAAAATACAGACGTCTATTACATCGAGTACATTTTAATGACCCTGACTGAGAAGCAAGACTTGACAATGCCTAAACAGTTTCAGTCTTGGGTTTCCATGCTTTCAAAATGCTTTGTTTTGGTTTAGGTCCTGTGGAATTTAAAACACCAAATTTAGACTCAGTTTGAAAACGATTCATGTTGTGAAGTAATGATTGTCTAGCCTTTTGTGCTCGTTTGCGACAATTTTGCTTTTGAGACTTAGTTAAACCACCTGATGCCCTTTACGGGTTTCTGATGATACTGGGTTGTGTTTCAATGGTCTATCACTATTTCTCTGAGTAGAGTAGGAGTGATTGAAATTTCTGTGAACAAGACTGTTTCTTGAGTCACCCTTCCTGTCTGCGATAGACGGTACAGGGTGGTTTTGAACTTTTCTTACTGAGTGACCATACGAGCCCTATTCTTAGATTATTCTTCGAATAGGATTGTTTGGCTTTCTCAGCAAGGTTGCTAAATGTGGTGGTTTGGGATCAGCACCCCTTTTAGTAACGATCATCTCTATACGACAACCAGCATTAGGAGTTTTTAGAATGGTGACAGCTGAGACGCCAGGTTTCCTTGAGTTCACTACAGTAGTGTAAGGAACACCTTGGTGATGTGGGGGAAGAACTCGTTGAGAATAAGTGGGTACCCATGGTACAAATTTCTCTTGCATTGGTTCTGTTTCCTTTTGAAGTAACATGTTTTGTATAGGAACAAGTGTGACAGATGGGCCAAAATATTTCTTAGCTATTTCATTGTCACGTTTCATTAAAACTTTCACTTGTAAATCAATGTTGTCCTTTTCAATAAGTTCAACATGTTTTCTAGAGCCTTTTAGTTCAAGTTTTAATTCAATGATTTCTTCCCTTAGTGACTCAATGAGGGCATTTAATGATTCTTCAGTTAGAGAGTCATTCAATTTACAGGGTTGTGGTTCACATGTGTCTTTGGCCTTTGAGATCATTTCACATAAAGTGGTCGCTTGACTGGCAATCTGTTTTTCAAGTTGATATACATTGCATACAAGACGGTCATTGGTGGACTCATTAAGTGAGATTTGGTGTTGCAGGGCTTTTATGATCAATTAAAACTTAAGTTCATTGTCAAAAGATTTCATTTTGTTTTCATCAAGTTCCTTTTTTAAACTAATGATGCATTTTTCTAAAACCAAAGTTGGTAGATAGACAATACGTTTTTGGCCTTCTAAACTTTCACTCTCATTGAACATATCAAGTATGCTCTCATGTGAAAATGAGTTTTTCTTTTTCAAGTAAAGAGCATTGATTTTATCATAGATTAAAGCAATTTCTTGTTTCATTTTGGTTGATCTTTAAGCCAATGCCTCCTCAATCTCACTATTAGAAGCAAATGTGAGTCGTGCTGGCAGGCCAATCTTTATGTATCTACTATCAAATAAACTGGGCTCAGCTTTGGCCATATTGGTCAGGGTGAGAGGATTCTCAAAACCTAATCCTTTATTCTCACAGAAGGAGTCCTTTGGTGGATTCATAAACAGGGTTTGATTAGAGATGAGACCAGCTAATACAACCTTAGAGTGTTCGATTCTATACAGTTTTTCTTCAAATTGACCTAGACGTGTTTGTAGTTCTAGGTTATTTGCAGCTAATTTAGAACATTCAGAGGTTTTCTTAGCAAGGTCATGTAATGGATCTCTTATCTTTTGCTCTAAGGTGTCTAGAAGAGTTTTCTTAGAGTCAGTGAGTTTATTTATTTCTTTCTCTGTGTTGTCAGTTTTCTCACTAAGAACCTCATTCCTTAACTTAAAATCTGTTCTTTCTATGCGTAGAGGTTTCACACTAGATTCTAGCTCTTTTAGTTGTGTTACCTTTTCAGCTAGATCCTTCTGAAGGTTCAGATATGCATTGTTTGACACTTTGATTTTCAATTCAGCTTTTATCCTATGATTCTCATTTTGTAGTCCACTAATTTGACTAGCAAGGGATCTAAGGTCTTTACTCATTTTAGCAAAGTTGTCAATATACATATCAGACAGTGCAGGGAACACTCTACTTTGAATGCTAGAGGCGGGTTCAGTGCTAATGGGCGCATTAGATTGGATTGGTGGGTCACGGTTTTAAGTGCTAGGGGATTCAGAGGGAGCATGCAGTACACCAGATATAAGTTTAGAATTGTTATTCACAGAGTCATAATATTCATGAGTTATATCAGTGTATAGTTGTACCTCTTCCTCATCATCAGAAGAAATTTGATTAGGTGCGCGAGACATGTTGGTTAGTTTGACTACATTCGCATGTTCCGGCTCCTGTTCACTGTCCGACCAGTTTAGCCACACATCATCCGAGGCTTTGAGGACCTTCCCTTTTTCAGCATCTTGTGAGAGTAACATTTTTTCTTGTAGTACTCAACATCCTTTCATTTGGGTAGTATACATTCTTGACCAAAGTGACCTATTTTACCACAATTGTAACAGATATTATCGGAGTCCTTATTTTCAGGGACTCGGTACTGAGTAGTTGTGGTTTCTGGCTTTTTGTAGTATGATGAGCTGGATGTGGTTCGATTGTTGTTGTTTTTGCTAAAACCACCAGATGATCTCCTGAGACTTAGTTGCTTGCTGAACATTGCGGCAGCTTTGATGAGATCCGATGTTCTTCATCAATATCAAAATATGTGTCCTTATCTGATGACATGGGTTGTTTTGCTTTGAGTTAGGAGGAACGGATGGGAACAGCTTTGTTAGAACTTTTGTTTACATAAACAGCCATTGGATCACTGGTTCCAACATGGTTTGTTTTGGAGTCTTGAACAGCTTGCACATCAGCTTGGTGGTTCATTAGTTTGCCTACAACTTCATGAATGTTGTACTTCTTGGTGTTCTTAGTAGCACAAAAGTTGTTTCCATATGGGGTCCAGGTCGCATTGAGCTTTTTCAGGAATTTCATGTTCAGCTCCTGATTTTCTTTGTTCACTCCAACCTTTTTTAGCTCAGTGATGACTTCGTATAATCGAGTTCTTCAACATTTCATCAAGTTTCTGGTGATAATCCTCATACATGGCGAGAGCAATGTCAAGTTTTGCTTGGTCGGATTGACTATATCCTTCCTGTTGATGAGTGATTTCATATAGAAGCTCTTTTCCAGATTTCAGGGAGCTGACGGATTTGTACATGTCATGAGGGAGGGCTTGCATGATGATAGACCTGGAGTTAATGTCGGCTTGAGCTCTCTTGGCATCTTCGCCCTGGAGTTCATAGGGTTTCAGGGCTACACCAGTTTCAGGGTGACGAAAGACCTTAGGCCCATTGAGGAATGAGTCCCAAAGGTTTTTAGTTTGTTCTCCCTTTCCATCAATGAAGTTGTCAAATCATCCTTTCCATTCGTCAAACAGTCCCTCGAACAGCAAGGGAAGACGGGTATCCGAGCCCACAATCAAAGCATCACGGTTTGTAGTAGGCATCTTAACTAAGAGTGGAAACAGAGAGGAGAAAGAGAGCAGAGGTTCAAATGATATTGTCAAGATAAGATTTTGAGCAATGAAGGTAAAGTGTTTCAGGTGATGAAATTAGGGTTTTGGTGTAAAACCACTTTTATGATTCAAAATGGTTTTTGAGCAAAGCCAAATTTCAAGACAGACAAGATTCTCGAGCAAGGATAGGTTTTAGGGATGTTTTTGAGCAGAAGAGAATTTCAAGCACAATTTAAGATTTCGAGGAACAAAATATTCAGGCACAGACTAGTTTTCAAGCATAAGGTATTCGAGCACTACCTAGTTCTAGAGTAGACAAGGTATTCGAGCACTGATATAGTTCTAGAGCAGAGAAAGTTTTCAAGCACCTAAGTATTTGAGCACTACCTAGTTCTAGAGCATACAAGATATTCGAGCACTACCTAGTTCTAGAGCAGACAAGGAATTCGAGCACTGATCTAGTTCTAGAGCACAGAAAGTTTTCGAGCACCTAAATATTTGAGCAAAAAAAAAAAATTCGAGCAGACAACTAGGGTTTCAAACAAAACCAAACCTTCAAAACAAGGTGGTTTTCGAACAAAACCAAGTTTTCTAATCAGTCAATTTTTTGAGCAATAAAGTTAAAAACACAAGGTTTTCAGGAATGTTTTCGAGCAGTCAATGGATGTCGAGCAAGATTTTCGTGCAGATTGAGTTTTTCGAGCACAATTTTTGAGCAAATAATTGACAATTTCCTTGACACTTTTTGAAAGTTTGACACTATTTTAGAGCAATTGTTCAAGATTTTGGACTGTTTTCAAGCAGTGGATACATATAATCACACTATTTTCGAGCAGGTTATCTGGGAATGACTTAGTTAAATTCAAACCTTTTAAACGTTTGACTTCTTTGATCGAAAAACTCTTTGCACGTGAATGTATACAGAAAAGTACAAGTATGAGCACACAAGGACAAGCCTTTTGTCCTTTATGACATAAATCAAGGGATTATGTCAAGGACATGTCCTTTTCTAACTAAAACCTATTGGGTAAATGGATTTTCGGTGGGTATTGTCCACAAGTCCAAGGTTTGGAGCAAAAACTCAGTCAATAAGTCAACGAAATATGTCACAAATTCAGGATTTCCAAGCAGATCACTTAGGGTTTTACTGTTATCAGTGAACCCTAGATGATTTTCGAGTAAATTTGAACCCATATAGGGTTTTCGAGCGAGCTGTATGTGACAGAAAATACTAGTTTTTCAATTTTAAGACAGATTTAGACAAGATTTGATGGTAAACTCTTTATAAAACAAGTAGATTTAACACCTTTTAAGCATCTTTAACACATTTAGAGCAAATTTGGACAAGCATAATATGATTAAATCATGTTTTAAGCACTAAAATGTTAAGAAACTAAGCATAGCAGCAGAAACATGTCTTTCAGTACACGAATATGAATTATAAGCACATTTTAACAGAAATCATCATGTAACTCAGTCATTATTAACATATGCATCGTTATAAGAAGTAATAGCATGTTAATTATTTCTACTACACATCAATAAGTCATCATATCAGAGAGAGTTTCAAGGTTTTACACATAAACCTTTTCACACACTTAATAAACTACAATAATATGACTTAGATTCAGATTTGAATACTCAAAAAGTATCAGATTTCAAGCATGTAGGTTCGATGTAATTGTGAAAACAAGCAAAAAATTGATAAACAAGTCGATTTATCATGATACCTAAATCGAAGAGCACAGAACAATTCAAAACACGAGTCACGAGGCTTCAATCCTTTGATCTACAAACAAGATTGCAAGTCTCACTCTGATACCAATTGTTAGTCCCTAATGACCCTATACTGATTGGTTTCTTGGTGATTATGTGGGTTAGAGGTATTAGTTAGTATGAACACTTGAGAGAGAACAAGATAAATGTGGAAGTGTAAAATAGATAACTAGTTAACAAACGAGTGGGGAGGTTGTTTATATATGACAACCTCCCAAGTTACAACACTTACAAGAGTTACCATGGTAATAAAAGGTAAATACATAACATTACATAATTAAAATCGTACGCCACTAATCTATTACATAAACCTATGTCAACACCAGATATCCTTCCGCTTTCTTTACTTTTCTGCAATTAGGACTATTAGCTTAGAACCAACTACTATCCTTTACCCAGATAATTTAAACAAAGACAATTATCTACTTGATCTTTAATTTGTTAAACCATTCCAAACCACGACCTTAGGTTAACTTACACCTTTAACGATTAGAAACTTAAAAGTAAATTTAGGCCACACAAAATATAAATAATAAACCACTATTTGCTACCCTGATCAGTTGATTTTGATGCCTTGCGGCCTAGCGACACCACACGAATAAAACTGTCTGTTTCAGTCATATCAGGCACATATTTGATAAGAGGCGAAGCGGGCAAGAAGTGAAAAGAAATCCCGACCCAAGCATCAATTCCACCGTTTTGAAATATATCTTCCGACATCCAGCTTTAAATGTGAAACTAGGATTCGCGGACTCATGGAAGATACGTGCCAGTTGCGTTGTAACGAAGGTGGCAATGTTGACTCGTTCTGGCTCCTAATGTGAGAATGGATTGTTGAGTCCTTCTTCTTCTGGTACTACGTCTCGTAATCCTTTGATAATCAGATCAGCATGGTGATCAATTGTTACGTAGATCACTAGTATGTTTAGTGTGCTCTCGAAATTATCCTTTTCCAAGAGAACGAAGAGGCCGTGAATATCATCGACCATTTTCGAATCAGAATAATAAGTCGGGCATCCGGTGGAAAGATCCATATGCTTCCAGATGAGAGTCAGTAGTGCTCGTTGGTTTTCTGAGAATGGAAGTGCAGATCCGGCTAAGGCGTTGTAAACCTTAGAGTAAATGATCTTTTTTTCTCGACAAAATCTTGTCTCGTGAATAGTGCGAACCAATGAATTGTGCTCTCATAGCCTTTCTTCATAATATATATGATCGTGAAGAGCAGCGATAAAGTCTTGAGTGCGCTCTTCTAAGAGTTCAACGTTATCATGTTCTCTTGGTAGATAAAGGTTGTATTCATCTTCGATAGCATTGATCCGTTCGTTTAAACGAGGTGTGAAAATGATTTTTGATTTATGGATAGCTTCGAGAATATCTTCAAATTCATCGGTATTATTGATGAAGGTTATCATATCAGTGTGATTTGATATGACCGGTATTTCTGAGAGATCTGAAGGAGAAGAGTCCGGCTCCTCTTGATCTAATATCGCCGGTAGAGAATAAGAATCACCCCGAATGTCTTCGCTTTGTTCTTTTTCCTCGTCATCATCTTCATAACTTTCTTCTGTAGATTTGTTTGATGAACGGGCTTCTTCAGTATTCTGGTGTTTTATCTCTACGCTGGCAAGATTAATCTCTATATCTTTGAATTCGAAAGGCTTATCAACCTTGTTCTTGAAACGAATCACTAAACTGTGGTTTTCTGTCTCTATCCTCGTTATTTCTTCGTGATGTTTGTGAATTGATTTCAAGCTTAGAGAGGATATATTTTCTACAGTTTCTTCTACGTCTCCAATTTCTTCTTCCTCCTCAGACTCTTCCTTATCCTATATTTCTTCCTTGGGATCCCCTTCTTCCATTTCTGGGTTGTCAGCAGACTGTGATTCGATACCTATTTTGATATCATCGGCTGGTGGTAGGGACTCATCATCAGAAGTGATCCGTCTAGTGGAAATAGCAAACATCTTTGCCTGTCCAGAAAGATTGGTAGGTCGGTCAATTTGAAGGTAACGCTCTCCCCATGTGACCGTAAGATAAAGGTTTGATTGTACACATCAATGACAGTCCTAGCCGTGTTCATGAAAGGTCTTCCTAGTACTATTGGCGTATGTAGGTGTTCCTTTATATCCATTACTACGAAATCCGTAGGATATAAGAATTTGTCGACTTTCACCAAGACGTTCTCAACTATGCCTTTAGGATATCGAATTGTATGATTGGCAAGTTGTATTGTCATTTTGGTTGGTGCTAAGTCTCCCATCTCAATCTCTTATAGAGAGAACATGGTATGAGGTTGATACTTGATCCTAAATCTGCTAATGCATGAATGGCTCCAGATTGGTAGATCAAAAATGGGAAGATGAATCAGCCAGTATCTCCTAGCTTTTTTGGTAGAGAGTTTCTGAGTAATGCTAAACATTCTTTACTTAGTGGAATTTGTTAGAGTCTAATATCCTTTCGTTTATAGAGAGAAGCCTTCGTATATATTTCTTCTGGTCGAGGACTTTGGACATGGTGTCAAGCTTGTAGGTATCAAGCTTGTAGGTATCAAGCGTTGATGATTCTTCCATTAGTCTTCCAGGATAAGGTACACGAACTGGATTTTAAGCGGGCAGCTTTTGAGCGTTTGTCGATTTGTTTCTTAAGCCTGGTTGACCTCCTCCTTAGTTCTCCCTTTGGGATTATGGAATCCATTTGCTTAGCTTCTTCTACGTGGGGATTTTGGATAGTATTACTGGGTAATCTCCCTTGTGGTCGGTTTTCAAGGCGTTGTGATAGCTTTCCAAGCTGCATTTCTAGACTTTTGAGTAGAGCCAATTGGTTTCGCATGAGTATCTTTATCTGGTCTTGTCTAGATGCAGTTCTATGATTTAGCTGTTGTTGTCCTTGAATGAACTAAGTCAACTGATCATCAGTCCCGAGAGCAGGGTTGGCAACTTTCGTATTTTGGGTGGTTGGAGAGTTTTCCTCAGCTAATGGTCTATTAAGTGGAAGTGGTTGATCGTAGGTTAACTGAGGTTGTTGTGGTGGATAAGGTGGGTAGCGATAGCAAAAAGTTTGGGTATTTCTTTATAATTAGTTGCCTCTGGATTGCTGATTGAATCCAGGATTTGATTGACGAGCAGGGTATTGAATGTAATAGACAGAACCGTCGGTATTCTCGTACTCAACTTGATATTCTTTAATATTTTGCGGGTTGGTACAGTTAGTATAGGACTGAGCATGCTTAACCTACCGCGGTTGCGTCTTCATTTCTCTGAGTTGTTTGGCAAGAGACTCCATCTTGTCCTTGAGGGATTTGATGGCCTCCGTTTTATTATTAAGTGCAGAAAGTGGGGCAGATGATGAATTTTTTTCACCACTGTTCCAGTCATGATGATGCATTGTCATGTTTTCGAGCAATTCCCATGCTTCATCTGCGGTTTGGTTCATCAAATTTCCTTGAGCTGCTGCATCGATCGTCGTCCTATGACTTACCATAAAACCATTGTAGAAGGTACAAATTTGAGCTAAACGTTCCAGCTGCTGGTTAGGGCATTTCTCCAATGGGGTTTTGAATCGCTCTCATACGGTGTAAAGAGATTCATCATAACTTTACTTGAAGGTGATGATGTCATTTTTGAGCTTGGTTTGCTTCGAAGGGGGGAAATATTTGGTTAGAAATTTAGTAGCCATCTCCGTCCATGACGTGATGGAATCATTTTCCAATCTTTCAAACCACGGCTGCACATGATGAGTGAGAGAATAGGGAAACAAGTATAGTCGGACTATATCCTGTCCTATCCTTGGCTGTTTGTAGGAGTTCGAAAGAGATATGAATTTATTAAGGTGAGAGTTAGGTTCGTCATTCGGTAATCCATGAAATTAACAGCAATTTTGGATGAGTTGTACAATATGATGTTTTAACTCGAACGAGTGTCCTTGGATATCAAGAAATTTGATTGGTCCTCCTCGACCTTCAATCGAGGGTTTGATGTTTTTTTTTGTGAGAGTAATGCGTAACGCCATTTGGTTTTCGAGTGCTTTGATTCGTTCTTCCTTGTGTGCTTTAGATATTATTGTGTCTGGATCAGGATCGGCTAACAACGACCCTAGTCTAGATAGGGTATGGATCATACACTGGGTATGCCCTTTTGTTTTTTTATGTTTTAAATAGATATTCTAAGTATTCCTAATTTAGTGTAAAGTAATCTTAATCTAAGGTAATCTAAGGTAAATATCCTAAAGTTAATATGTCTTTGGTTCTTACTGCTGATTCCCCGGTATTTTGATAACAGAGTTTCGCACGAACTATTCAACAAACCAATTGGCCAGATTGACTACGGAGAGGCATGATCCTTTTGGTCCCAATATAACTGGCGACTGTTCAAAAAATCCAACAACCAAGTCCTTGTATAATTGTCTTTCTTAGACACCACTCAAAGCTTGTAAATAGGTTTGATAGAAGCAGTATTGTCTGATACCAGTTCCCCGGTAGCGGCGCCAAAAACTTGCTACCCTTATGATATGACCAAAACTGATGGTTTTATTTATACGGTGTCGTTAAGTCGGAAAGCATCGGAATTAGCTATCAGAAAGGGATAACGGTTTTAAAATTTATATTTTGTGGGGCCTAAATCTTACTACTCCTTCCTATGGTGAGTAAGGAAAGTATGACCTAGGGTCGAATTATTAAGAAGTCAGCAGAATCGAACCTATTATCTTGGGATATTCCTAAAGTAGAGGAGTAGTTGTAAATTACCTAATTTTGGGTTTTCTACTTTATAAAATAAAATAAAGTAAATGCGATAAAACTTTTAATTCAGATAAGGTTAAAGCAAGTGCATGTTATGATTTCGTTAGTTAATCTGCCGAGATTATGAAATACTGGCTCATGAATAGGTAGTGACTTTGTATTTATTACACACGTCCTTGATAGTGCTCCAAATGAACATATATTTAGTAGCAATATCCTTCCGATATGTAAAGTTTTCAGTTGCAATTGTTCCATTTTCAAGTAATATCCGTTTATATTAAATAAGTGCGAAGACAAAAGGCAAAAACGAAGATTCGAAGACAAAACCGTCCAAAAAGCTCAAATGTACAAGATACAATCCAAGTGGTTAAATTTATTGATAAGAAACGTCTAAAAATGACAAGAGTACAAGTTGCGGAACGCAAAGTACAAGATATTAAATTATACGAAAGGACGTTCGAAAATCCGGAACCGGGACCTGAGCCAACTATCAATGCCCGACGCAACGGACTAAAAATTATGAGTCAACTATGCACAAGAATATAATATAATATTTAAATAATTATATAGATTATTTATATATTATATATATTTAAATAAAACGTCGACAAGCAAATGACCAAAAATTGGTGAGCTGGCCCAGGGAACTCCGCACTCGCGGAGCTGTGAAGGCTTAAACCTCCACACTCGCAGAGCAGCCAAAATCAGAAATGCCCTATAAATGCAACGAGCTTCTGCCGAGTTTTACACAAAAAAATAAATAAATAATACTCCCTCTATAATAATAGTGTATATATATATATATATATACATATATATATATATATATATAGTATAGGTTAGTTTTATATTAGTTAGTTTGGTTATATATATATATATATATAGTATAGGTTAGTTTTATATTAGTTAGTTTGGGTTATGTGAAGGTTATTTTACGGGTTTTGAAGTCGAAATTCTGTCCGTGTAACACTACGCGATAAATAATCAATGTAAGTTATGTTCTCCTTTTTAAAATTAATGTCTTGTAACTAAGTTATTATTATGTTTATTTGAGCCGAAGTAATTATGATGTTGGGCTAAATATTAAAGATGGGGTTAATGGGCTTTGTACCATAATTGGGGTTTGGACAAAAGAACGACACTTGTGGAAATTAGACTATAGGCTATTAATGGGCTTTATATTAAATTAACGATACCTCGTTTATCGTTAATTTAATATAAAGGTTATGATTTGACGTATCTATATATAACCACATACGCTTAATCGGACACGATGGGCGGCATATTTATAAGTACGAATTATTGTTCATTTGACCGGACACGGGGATGGATTAATAGTCAATGGACTGATTAAAATAGGGGTGGATTACATTCAAGGGTAATTGGTGTAATTGTTAACAAAGTATTAAAATCTTGGATTACACACAGTCGATAACCTGGTGTATTCATTAAACAAAGTATTAAGACCTTGTTACAGTTCGAATCCCCAGTTAGTTGGAATATTTGACTTCGGGTATAAGGTTAAATTTGCCGAGCAGTTTATAATTATGACCAATGAACTATTATGGACAAAAACCAGATAGGTTTCAAATACATCCAGGACAAAGGAAAATTAACCCAGGACAATAAATTAAAATCAAAACGTCAAACATCATGGTTACGGAAGTTTAAATAAGCATAATATATTTTATTTCATATTTCCTCGTACTTTTTTTTATTGTCATTTTAATAATTGTTATTTATTTTATATTGTTAGTTAAATATCGTCATTTACTTTTCGCTTCGCTTAAAATATAAAATCGACAAACCGGTCATTAAACGGTAAACCCCCCTTTTATATATTATTATATATAATTATATATATTTTGTACAAATATAGTTAATTAAAATATAGTGTGAAATAAGCCAGCTCCCTGTGGAACGAACCGGACTTACTAAAAACTATACTACTCTACGATTAGGTACATTGCCTATAGTGTTGTAGCAAGGTTTAGGTATATCCACTCTATAAATAAATCACTTGTGTAAAATTGTATCGTATTTACTAGTATTTCCTTGTAAAAATTAATAGTATTTTATACCCCTTCGCTTTAACATAAAGTTTTTGGCGCCGCTGCTGGGGACTCGGCGAAACGCTATATTTTTTTTATATATATTTGTATAAATATATTTTTAGAAAAACAATATAAAAGTTAAAAAAAAAAAAAAAAACTGAAACTGCCGAACCATTTTTAACCTACTCCGCACTCGCGGCGCTTTAATGACACGTGGCACCGCAGTCGCGGAGCCATCTTACACAGCAAACCTGGTATGCAGCATTTATTACGGATTAGGGTTTTTAATTTATAATTATTATTAATTAGGTTTTTATTTATTTAATTAGTATTTGTATTTAGTTTAATTTTTTTTTGTAATATTAAGTGTTATTATTTTTATTAATTATATAAATTAATATTTTTATATAATAATAATATAAAAATAATATTTTTATAAAATTTGTATTTTTATCATTTTTAGTTATAATTTGTATTTTTTAATCGTTTAATCGTAATTTGTATATTTATCATTCGTAATTAGTTTTAAACTTAGTTCTTGCCGTAGTTATGTTTTCTTTCTAGATTTTTAGGTTTTGCCGTAAAATCTCATAAGTGCTTTTTCTTTAGATTAAGATTTAGGCGCTTTAAAATTTTGCGACACAGTTTATAGATTTTAGTGCCTTTTAAGTAATTGCCGTTTTTCGAATAAAATTGCATTTACCTTTAGACCTTTAGGCGCAACTTTTTAGATATAATTTTTAGACTTTTAATTTCCGACGTTTTTCTTTCTCATTTTTATTTTTCGACGTTTTTCGACGCGTAATCTTTTTCTTTCTTATTTCTCGACACGCTAGTTTTTAAGACATAGATTTTCTATTTCTTCTTTAAAATTTCAAACGAAAAATTATTTTAAGCGGTTAAATTGATAGACATCCAAATTTTCTGGTTCGTAGTAATAGTTGGATTTGTTAGTGGTGAGTTGTGGGCTTCCGATTTAAAGGGTCCTGGCTACCTGCTGCATCTATTGGCTATTCGAAACGTGGGCAAAATCAGAAAAGTCTATTAATTTGATAACTTATATAATTTTTAGTTTTATAACTAATAGGATAATTAGTAAATGATCCACATTGTAACTAAAATTTGGTAATAAGCGCATTATGGAAAATCTCGAAAATATCTTGAAAACTCTTTATGACATACGAAATCAATACTCTCAAACGGGTGTTGATGATAATTTATTCGGTCAATCTTGGATCACGAATGACGAAACAATAACTGGTTGTGAAATCTGTGGAGATTATCATTCAACGTGGGAATGTTATTACTACGTTCCTATGGAAAATTATGCACCCACGGAACCTGAATGGAATGATTATGAAGAATACAATTCAAATTGGGATTATTCCCAAGAATATATCCAAACTCAACAACCAGGAGACGAGGAAAATTATGTGTCTGAAAATTCTTTAGATTATATGAAAATCAAACTCGAAGAACTTGATGCTCAAAATGAACAAATGAGAGAGTTTGTAAATAGGCAAGCTGAAACTCTATCAGACTACACACCTGTTAATCTGAGGAGAATTGTGCAAGAAAATCTCATATCATCGAATTTTGATGAATTCAAGAGCTCCGAAATCACCAATTATCCCGATGATACTTTTTATTCAGCTTTACCAATTTCACAACATATCGACACATTAGCCTCTACCGACGAAATCATCGATCAATCAATGAATAAAGAAGAAGTAAGGGTAACAAATTGGTACTCTTGGGAAAATGATAACGTTGAAAATTTTACCCCCGAGACCAAAGTAGTGGGACCGATAAGTACCGTTAATGAAAAAGAATCTACTTCGATCCCGAAATTCACCATTCCACAACCTTCCAACCCAATATTCTCAATAGACGAGTCATCCATCGAAGATGAACTACGAGCTGTAATAGATATTGACACCTCGAATTTTACCCAATTGGGTAATAAAGGTGAAACCTTTGATCCCGAGAATGAACGGAAGGAAATGTTAGGAATTGTCCACCATATAGTATGTATGTCGGTGTATAACGATCCATTTGACCAAGAACCAGAAAAGAGACATATCCATTTACTAAAAGCTACACTTAAAAAAGAATTAAGTAGTGACGATCGGGTGGGTCTAAACTTTAAACCCATTGATATATTATACACCACCCGAGATGTAAATAACTGGCTCACTATTTTAATTCATGGAACTTATTCTACCGACTTCACACGTCATCAGCTAAGTGTGGGGAAGTCTAACCCCACTTAACGTTAAATTAGGGGTTCGGGTTAATGCATAACTCGTTAATAAACATGCATGATGAGTAAGGGTAAAAGACGCATTTTCAAAAATTAGCAAACAGTTCAGAAAAGCAACCGTTTTTGAAGAAAAACATGTGTGATAAAACAAGAAGGAATGAACAGTGAGGCGCGCCATATATCGTTCGACGAGCTTTGTAATTACAAATTGGGTATTTTTAATTACTTTTATACACTAATCATCCTCATGAATTTATAATTATAGTCTGATTTCATGCAAATGATGGCATTGCATGATCTCAAGTGTGGGGAAGGGTTATAAATTCTCTCAGGTTTATACTTGGCTCATTTTCAAAATTTTGTGAAAATTTTAAAATTTTTTTAACTAAATGAATTCAAAATCATGTTTATATATATTTATGAACGATAAAACTAGGTGATAATACCGAAATTATTGTTACCCTAAAAAGAGGACATAAATTAAGAAACAACTAAAATGCTTGAATTTATTTATTAGAAATAAAAAGACGCATGAAAAAAGCCAAGTGTGTGGAGAATGTACCAAGTTATTCAATTAAAACTATCTATCACATGTTTCTGTAAAGTTATTGCAGGTGCTTTTGTTTTGGACTAAATTTACTGTTTTACCCGATGAAAGAAAAGAAAAGATGGATCTACACGATGAATCAATTCCATCATTAAAAGGAAGTAAAGTCTTCCGAAAAAGACACGCGCTTCTTGATTTAGGTCAAGAAGTTATCGTCCAGACCAGCTGTAGGTTGACGAAAAATCTAGAAAAGTCATCTCTAAAATCAGCAGGAAATTCACGGACCTCAGCATCAAACAGGGTCGCCATGTGGTCAGACTTATCCTAACCATGAGAGGATCTGTCTTGTAAAATGGGGAGGTCGCCGTGCAAATTAGCTTGATAAGACTAATGAATCAGACCTCCAGAAAGGATAATCTCCTTAAAGATTAAAAATCAGCTTTTAAGCCTGATATTACTCAATCCTTGGGATTGACCTTAAAGATTGAGAATTACAAACTCATGGAATTCGATGATATCTAAACTCGAGCTTGAACGAGAAAATATTTTGATCAAAATTGCAAACCGATTTGTTTTCTGAAAACCTATTTTCAATGCGTTCATTACCATTGAACGTAAAATTCTGAGAATTCATCAGAATTCATTAGGTCACCTGAACCAAATCGGGTGTCAACCGTAAGAACGGTGGTTACATAGCATGGTCGGAGACAGGACCTTGTGCTAGACCAAAAAATCATAGGGTGATCTTTACTATTGCTCCTACAAAGGATAGTAATTGCATCCGACACTATATAGACCATAATCAAAAGCATGTCACGGGACATTGCCTTACCAGTTGCTTGTTCAACGCTTTCCTTTAAAACCGGACGGTAGTTTACCTAAAGGTAATATACGGAGCAAGTATACTGGACGTGTTGCTTTCCTAATACAAGGTTAGCAAGTGGGTGACACAAAACCGCAAGTTTTGAGCTAAAATTTTAAAATCTGAAACCCACAAAACCCACAAAAGCATTTTGCAAACACCGGTGAAGGGTTATTCCAGAAAACTTATCTAGGGTAAAAGCTAGAATGAAATTTTTAAAGATCAAATGTTTTCATAAAGATCCAATTTCCTTAAAGGATCTAAATTTTTATAGTCATGTGGGACTGTAAACCACATCGTTACTATCATTGTTTATACCGCCGTATCAAAATCACTGATGCAAAAAGTGTGAAGAATAAAGAAGTGATTCGTGTGATTTAATTTCAAGTTCTGTATTGCTTGAGGACAAGCAACATTCAAATGTGGAGATATTTGAAAGTGCTCCAAATGAACATATATTTAGTAGCAATATCCTTCCGATATGTAAAGTTTTCAGTTGCAATTGTTACATTTTCAAGTAATATCCGTTTATATTAAATAAGTGCGAAGACAAAAGGCGAAAACGAAGATTCGAAGACAAAACCGTCCAAAAAGCTCAAATGTACAAGATACAATCCAAGTGGTTCAATTTATTGATAAGAAACGTCTAAAAATGACAAGAGTACAAGTTGTGGAACGCAAAGTACAAGATATTAAATTATACGAAAGGACGTTCGAAAATCCAGAACCGGGACCTGAGCCAACTATCAACGCCCGACGCAACGGACTAAAAATTATGAGTCAACTATGCACAAGAATATAATATAATATTTAAATAATTATATAAATTATTTATATATTATATATATTTAAATAAAACGTCGACTAGCAAATGGCCAAAAATTGGTGAGCTGGCCCAGGGAACTCCGCACTCGCGGAGCTGTGAAGGCTTAAACCTCCGCACTCGCGGAGCAGCCAAAATCAGAATTGTCCTATAAATGCAACGAGCTTCTGCCGAGTTTTACACACAAAAAAATAAATAATACTCCCTCTGTAATAATAATATATATATAATATATATATATATATATATATATATATATATATATATATATATATATATATATATATATATATATATATATATATAGTATAGGTTAGTTTTATATTAGTTAGTTTGGGTTATGTTAAGGTTATTTTATGGGTTTTGAAGTCGAAATTATGTCCGTGTAACACTACGCGATAAATAATCAATGTAAGTTATGTTCTCCTTTTTAAAATTAATGTCTCGTAACTAAGTTATTATTATACTTATTTGAGCCAAAGTAATTATGATGTTGGGCTAAATATTAAAGATGGGGTTAATGGGCTTTGTACCATAATTGGGGTTTGGACAAAAGAACGACACTTGTGGAAATTAGACTATAGGCTATTAATGGGCTTTATATTAAATTAACGATACCTCGTTTATCGTTAATTTAATATAAAGGTTATGATTTGACGTATCTATATATAACCACATACGCTTAATCGGACACGATGGGCGGCATATTTATAAGTACGAATTATTGTTCATTTGACCGGACACGGGGATGGATTAATAGTCAATGGACTGATTAAAATAGGGGTGGATTACATTCAAGGGTAATTGGTGTAATTGTTAACAAAGTATTAAAACCTTGGATTACACACAGTCGATAACCTGGTGTATTCATTAAACAAATTATTAAGACCTTGTTACAGTTCGAATCCTCAGTTAGTTGTAATATTTGACTTCGGGTATAAGGTTAAATTTGCCGAGCAGTTTATAATTATGACCGATGAACTATTATGGACAAAAACCAGATAGGTTTCAAATACATCCAGGACAAAGGACAATTAACCCAGGACAATAAATTAAAATCAAAACGTCAAACATCATGGTTACGGAAGTTTAAATAAGCATAATATATTTTATTTCATATTTCCTCGTACTTTTATTTATTGTCATTTTAATAATTGTTATTTATTTTATATTGTTAGTTAAATATCGTAATTTACTTTACGCTTCGCTTAAAATATAAAATTGACAAACCGGTCATTAAACGGTAAACCCCCCTTTTATATATTATTATATATAATTATATATATTTTGTACAAATATAGTTAATTAAAATATAGTGTGAAATAAGCCAGCTCCCTGTGGAACGAACCAGACTTACTACAAACTATACTACTCTACGATTAGGTACACTGCCTATAGTGTTGTAGCAAGGTTTAGGTATATCCACTCTATAAATAAATCACTTGTGTAAAATTGTATCGTATTTACTAGTATTTCCTTGTAAAAATTAATAGTATTTTATACCCCTTCGCTTTAACATCAGTCCTACCGCCCCTGTCAGAGGACTGACATGTCACTAGGTAATGCGTTAGGCTTGTAGATTCTGAATAGACAACAATGTCCCATACCCCCAACGCCCGTGCAGCCTGACTACAAGCATACACCTTTAGACAGCTCATCCTTTTGAACGACTCGTTTAGGTGACATATTAAAATTCAAAAAGGTCTAAACTTTCTTTAGCATAATAAAATACAAAGTATCCCATATCCGAGAGACGCGATGTGTGTTGATGCTTTCGTTGGCTATTGGTTTTAAAAGATAGTTAGGCCGTTAAAAGTGTTTAACCATAAAGAACGCCATGACAAAGTCGGTGTGACTTCCATGAACACGTTCGGTTATCCTAATGGTCCAATCCTTTATGAATTTAAATAAACATTTTGTGATTAAATATGAATCCCTCAAGCTGGGTGCAATGCTTGAGACCACGTTATGGTAAAGTATACTAATCAGCACTGACCGGGTTCCATGGCCTTGCTTAGCAGAGGTACCACTTACAACAAGTACCGTTGTGCTTCAGTACACGTACAAAGTATATATGCTTGGTGACTACACTAGCATGGTCTAGGATCGACAATGTACTAAGGGCCTAGTTAGATGTTTCACTACGAATGAGTCCTCAGCCGGAATCCATGGCTCAGGTGGACATACTACAACTGGTGTGCCTCTGTCAAGTTTTCTTTATATCTGGCATAGTTCTCTTACCAAGGGGTGACACAGATAGTGTACTCTGAATCGGGGTTCGCAACTTCTCAATAACAGAGCCAATAACTACGTTCTATTAGTTAGAAAAACAATTGAGTTTAAAGCCTAATTGGAAAGCATCTTGACAACATACACAATCCATAATATTATTTCAGCAACATAACAACTACATCATAGCATACACTAAAGATAACTACTCGCTAATCATGGTAACAATATCATAAATCATTATAATAGAAGACATTATGTAAAGATAAAGGATAAAATTACCAGTTTCGAAAGTACAAAAGTGACAACTTCAAACTCCATATCGCTTATAATACAATCTTCGGCGTTCTTCTCCGGGTACTAAATTTCCCGCTCGGAGTCGAAGACCTTGAAAGTATGACTCTAATTATTGTAGTAAGAGAGAGAGAGAGAGAGATAGAGAGAGAGAGAGAGAGAGAAGTGAATTGAAGTGTATGTTGGAATGGTGTGAAAAATGGCCTCTAAATAGAAAATTCTTAGCTGGAAATGGATAGCAAGCTGTTTGGCAAGCCGGCGTGTATGCTCGGAGTAGGTGCCCAGCGTGGGTGCCTGTTTTGGGGTAAGACGGTGCTGGCGCCCTGTGCACGTGCCCGTTTCCTGGTTGATCTGGCAAGCCGGCCCCCTAATGGCAAGCCGTTTGAAATGCCGGCCTGGCAAGCCGTTTTGAGTGCTTGTTTGCCTGATTTGCTTGGATTGTCTTGCTTGTTCCTGGGATCGTAACTTGGTTTTCAGGGTAACTTGTCTTTCATTGTTTTCGCTCTAGAATATTCATTTTAGCTCCGTTTTACTTTATTCTTTTTGTATCGCCTTTGTAATTTCTTAATCTTAAAAATTAACCGACAAAACGATTATTTTGGTGATAAAGTTTGAAACTTTATTATTTTTGGGACTTAATATCAAGGTAAAAACGTGACTTTTTAGCCGATATCATGTACTCTTTGATGTGTCAAAATTGTGTGCAGTAGTGCTTAACTTATCTTTCAACTTTTAAATTTATAAAACCTTTATTTAATACACTTTAATACCCTAACGAGCAACAAAACCCAATCAGATGTAGTATTTTAGGTTATCGTCCCAAGAGAGCGTAGATGCGGATAAGAGTTGTTTATTATATAGTTTAATTTTTATTAAAGAATTAAAGATAAATTTTTATGTATTTTATAAGATATATTCTTATCTCTTAGGAAAGATATGATTTTAAAAGACAAACTAAATAATTAAACAAAACAAGGAATTGGAAATTCAAAATAAGCAATTAAAAGTAAAAGCAGTTATATGAACAAATAACTCATATGGGAATCATATTAGGCAAGTTTCTTAACTCATATTAACACAAAGCAGAGTAATAATCATAGACCAACTATTATACCTTTATAGGCTAACCTAAGTGTTGCATATCATTCAATAGGTAGGACTTAAAGTATATGCTAGACAAGTGATGTGCATGACTAACATCTCAATTCTTCATATTTAATTCAATTACATGATACATATTAATCTTGTCATGAGGATCAACATTCAAATAGACTGAAAAATTATATAAGCTATTAAACACCAAGTAAATCAACTCAAGTTACCAGCTGAAAGCCAATTACTACTAAGTTCTCATGCAATCATTAATTAAACAAATCTAAACAAAGGTTCTTCGATTAAGCCTAAAAATATCAAACTCTATTACATAAGCGTAATTCAAATTAAACAAGTTTATCACTATTATGCTATTTAACCTAGTTGCATGCAATTCAATTTAACAAGTTTGATGGACTAGATTTAAACAAGTAGCATGAATCGAATAATAGATCATTACTAATCAATCCTAAAATCATGTTATTTAATCATTAAGCATGACAAACAAGTATATTAAAGCATAACAGATTCAAAACAATTCAAATATCATCACAGAAACTCGACCATACAGATCTGGAAAAGAACCAGAAACTGTACGGATGAAGCATGAAGCCGGCAGCTTTGTTCTAGCCAAGCTGGCGGCTTGGACTGGTGAAGTCGGCGGCTTCATCTGATTCCCAGACGAAGTTTAGTTTTCGTCCACGTAACCACTATGAACGTTTAGTTCATAGCAGAAGACGAATAGAAACGATTAAAGTAAATAAAACAGATTAAACAATAAAGTAAAGATAGAATCATACCTTAAAAGGTAGATGAAAAGAACTTGAATAGATAACTTGAATAATTCTTTATTACAATGGAAAATAAATCTAATCTAAGTGTTTTAGAGAAAACCCTAAAAGAAAAACGGAACTAAACTGAATTGTATTGAGTTGTACATTGAAAAAAACTGTAACATGATCCCTCTATTTACACTGTTAAAAATTGGTGGCCAAGCCGGCGGCTCAGGATGAAGTCGGCAGCTTCTTTAGGTCGGTGACTCCTTTTGCAAGTAAACCTTGATCCGCAAGCACAAAGTGCGTAACCGTCATAATTAAGCCGGCGGCTTTGATGGCAGGCCGGCGGCTTCGGTGATCCGGCAATCTTTTTGATTTTGTTTCCATTTTTACATGAACTTGGTCGACAAGTCGAGAAACCATGTGACTAAGGCCGGTGGCTTCAGTGTGAATCCAGCGGCTTTAACTTTATTTTACTTGATCAACAAATTCATCCAATTCTGCGAACAACTCTAGAACATTCTGACACATTCACTCCAAAGTCGGCGGCTTCCTTGAACCCTGGCCTGCGGCTTTATAGCCTTTTCTGCAATTTTCCTTGTTTTTGATCCTATTTGATACATAACTTTGATAAAATCATTAAAATTACCTTTTTTCCATTTTACCCATTTTAGTGTATTTTAGGATTAGACTGTCTTTAAAATAATAACATAACTCCTTAAAATATTATCAAAAAATTGTATAATTTAGGAGTTATCAAATTTCTCACACTTAAACCTTTACTTGTCCTCAAGTAAACCTTATAAATCATATCACTTTAAATGGGTATAAAGTTAAAGTAAAATTGGAAAGTAAAAAATATGTCTTAAAAAGAAGTTAGCTTTTATTATTCGTAAGAAATAGTCTGAACCAGACCAAGGATTACAAGTAGTCCTAATGTTTATTAAGTCAAATTTATACAAGTTGGTCATCATTGGACTCTTTTATTTTCTAACTAGTGCTTTTATAAATGTATGGTTCTCATTGGAACTCTTTTATTTTGTTGGCCTTCATTGAGCTCTTTTACCTTTTATTTCTTTTTCTTCCATGTTTATCTTTTAGCTTTACATTTGGCAAACTTTTCTGAACTGGCCCTTATTTGGGACTCTTTTGCTGCCTCAGTGGTCCATGCTTATTATGTCATATGGTAGTGGCTATAAGTTTGCAATCGTTTCACAATTTTTGGCTTTTAATTCTTATCTTAAACAAGTAATCCAATCTCGAAATTGAGAGTAGTCCTATTATTACTTTTAAGATTAAGTTAGTAAAAGACATAAGTTTGACTAAGAATTTATACTTCCTAAAAATTTTTTAATTTTTACCCATTTTTCTACTTTTTCGGGAAAATTATAATATCTTTTAATCTTTGTAAGTGAGTAATCACTTCCCTCCCCACACTTAGATTATGCAATGTCCTCATTGCATTTAAAATAAAAGATAGTAATAAATGAAAGAAATAATTGAGAAATAAGGGAAAGAGTGATGTTACTTGACTATAGGATCATAGAATGATTGCGGAGCACTTTGCGGACTTCTTTTGAATTGAATATAAATAACTTGATAAGATATTATTAAATAATGCAAAATATAACATAAACATAACATTTAATTTAATAACTTTCATCACTTAAACACTTTAACACTTAGAAGCTATATTGCTCTTACATTCATAATTAAATAAATAACCAAATAATAAAACACTTAGAAAAACATAATCCAAATAAATATATATAGCGATAGGTAGTTTTGATTATAGAGTCGGTTGCGTGACTCATTCTTCCGACGGGATTACTCCTTAGGCTTATTTTCCCCACACTTATTCTTCTCATACTCATTTAACATCTTAATTTGTTGCAAGAAATTCAATGTGGTGTCAAGGCCCCTACAAAACGACATTTCAAATTTAACATTTAACTCATGGATTTGCTTTCTCACTTCGGTGCTAAGCTTATATTGCTCTTTTATGAATTCGGTCACTATTTTATCAACGGTAAGCTCATCATCATCTTCTTTATCAATTTTAACCATTTTCATATTTGAGCGAGGAACTTTAGATCTCGGGACTAACATGTGATGACCCAGAAAATTTTGAATTATTTTGAACCAAATCTATATGTAATTTAATATTTTCGACACGATAAGCAAAGTCTGTAATGTTCAGTCTCAAAATTTTTGAATCGTTTTCATATATTCAATTAACCTTCGACCATTTCCGATGATTCACGAACAATAGATATGTATATATAAATAATTATATATAATAATACATTAATAAATTATTAATTGTTGGAATTAAGAATATAATAATAAACGATAAAATAAAGTTTATATTTAAAATGAATATATATATATATATATATATATCTATATCTATATATATACATATACATATATATATATATATATATACATATATATATATATATATATATATATATATATATATATATATATATATATATATATATATATATATATTGAATATAAATGATTTCGAGCTTAATTAGTAATCGTCAGAAACACTCGGTTGTCATTTCGCTAATGTTCATATAAATCTAATACGAATTTATGAAGATTTAAAATGAAAGTTCAATTGTAAATTGATTACGAAGATTTTAGGCCTGATAGAAATATTTTTATCTTTTTAGTTTAAATTTTAATACTCCGTACATTTCACTTGGAATTTAAAATAAATTTTAAGCGAATCTTTTTTGTCAGGTTTTATACAGTTAATGACAAAAATAAATAAATGGATTTAATTTTAAGATATGGGATTTTTCTGAATTAAATTTATCCGTAATTGTTTAGCAAAGTATCACGATATAGTAATTCATGGAAAATTGTCGGTAATTAAAAACCAAAAACAGTGATGGCTACTGTGCTCACTGATAGGTCAGATCATGTTGAGATTAGAAGAAAAGACAAGTTAGAATGAGATTCGGTAAGTGTAAACGAGACTCGGAATGAGAGAGAATCAATAAGATTTACATTCCACAGCTTCTAGAACTCAGTTACAATGCAATGGCTATCTATTTAGGACTACTTAGGTTCCTTATATAGCCCTCTTCTAAGGAACCATCATTTAAGCTTACTTCACATTAACACTATACACCTTTGGGGTCCTAACAATCTCCCTCTTAGTGTTAAATGTGAACTTTACAATATAATCTTATTGAGTAATCTTGAGAGGTCCAAACGTTAGTTTCCATCGTGTGGCATCTGGTTTCGAAACTTCTACTTGATTTTCTGAAATCTGCTTAGAAGGTTTCCAGATGCCCCACGCTTTTCTTGGATCTCCCACATGTAATGGATATTCATCCATTTCTTTGAAATACCTTCTCTTTCTCTGGCCACGAAGAATCTCAAACTGTCTTGTACGGATCCGGAACTTCAGACGATCTCTGATATGCTTTATAAACTCTCCAAGACCCATTTTCATGTCAATGTCATCAAACTTGCTTTGACGAATTTTAAGATACTTCAGTGCAGCCTTGAGTGTACCATCTGAGTATTTGTTCAACTCTTCAGTGCGAATGAACACTTTTTCTTTCTGAGAATTCACAAATACAAACCCTTCGGGTTCGAATTGCATTTGAAACATTCTCATGTCCTTTAGTCCCTCTGTGTATTGATTCGGACAGGTTATTCGAATGGTGATGATACTGAGATCGTTGTAGATGTGAATGATATCAAGCATATCTAGATTATGAAAATCTGCTTCTGTGAATTTGTATTCCTTCGCATCTTCTCTAATAACGGGGAACTGACTGATGACGTCTTTTTTCTCGCTTATCTCTACTCCGACTCGAGTAATATTCAACACTTCTGAAATACGATATTTTCTTTAAAGCTACAAATCATCTTCATCTTTGTTGATGTGTTTCCTCCACAAAAACTCATACCAGTTTCTTTCACTTGCTGGAAACAATCGTGAACCTATATAAGTAAATCTTTTACTCCTTGGTGTTTCATTAATGCGGAAGATATTGTAAGCATTCTCCTCGATGAATGTGTTTCGTAAAGTTAAGAAATCATGTTCAACTCCCAATAACAATCTTTGTTCTTGATTCTTAAAGAATATACCATGGTTGTATTTGAATCTGGAATTCACTGTTTCACTTGCTGTAGATGTACCAGAAGTTGAGCTTTCATTAGCATTTGTTGGATTTGAACTCGATGTAGGTGTAGAATTTGATGAATGATCAGTAGGATTTGTTGCATCATCAGTTGGAACATTATCATCTTCAATATGGTCAAAGATATCATCATCATTTGGATTAACATAAAGATTGTCTTCATCATCATTAGAAGAATCCATTTCATCATCACTTTCAGTTACTGGATCAGGATTCCCTTCATCTACAATCTCTACATTTTCCGGGATTAAAGATACTGAAGATAATTTGCTTAGGATGACAAACCCATCATCATCTGTTTCTTCAAGATAAAAATCACTTAAGTTCAAATCCTCATCTACCGGTCCACCATCAGCCTCTGAATGTACAATTGGAATTATAACTTGTTCAGGCTCCTTATCATCAATTTCATCATGAGTAGAAATCATTTCTGATTCCGTCTGAACCTGTTGAGCAGCGGAAGCTGATGAAGACCTCACACTACCACCCTTAGTTGAAATTTTCACCGTTAGATAATCTCCATCTACTCCTATCTCCCCCTCATGACTATTCTCAGGATCAGAATCTTTCATGTTCATTATCATGGTGAGGACTTATTGGAGAAGAGCAGGAAGTAAGTGGATATCGTACTCGAGCGCGAAACAATGCTTGAAGCGAAGTGTGTCGAAGAACATCAAGATTAACTCGAGAAAACATACGACTGAAATATTCTTGCTCCAAAGCATCATAGAAATTTGGTGAATGCGAGGGTGATGGTGGTAATGTAACAATAGGAACAGCAGCAGCAGCATCGGTTGGAGGCGATGTCGATGGAAGTGTTTGATTTGCCGTGAGGGCAGGTAAGGAAATATGTGTGGTATTATACTTATATGTAGGGCTGTACATACTACTAGTCAGATTCGTGATATCCCCTTCTGATGGAGGTTCGGCAACAACTGGAGTTGTCGCTGGCGAAGTTTCTTTCGAAGCATCCGCCTCCATGACTTTAGTCTCATGGGACTCTGACAAAGTAGTAGAACTACTCGTCAGTTTAGATCTCGCAGAGATATTGCTATCTCCGACTCCTGAAATCATTGATATACCATGAGGTGGTACATCTCTTTCAGTTAACAACTCTTCCTCCAGACCCTGAGATTCAGAATCCAGAAGAGAAGTGGTTTGAACCAATAGATCACTTTCATGAACCAAGGGATCAGTCAACTAGAATTCTGATAAATATCCCGAAGGATTGTCATGTTGACTTGTTTCCATGGGACGCGGCAGATCTCTCTCATTAAGATAAGCCGGACCTCGAGGCTCTGTTGTAGTTGAGGTACAGGAGGATTTCCAGCCGATACGCAGGGTGCCTTTTCAAGACTTTTCGGCTCTACTTCAGCCGTTCTGGACTTCAATGATTGAGTTTCCTCAATCGATTGAGTCAACGCAAACTTTACTGCAGAGGAAGACTTTACTTCCTTAGATGCCGAAGCATCTTACTGTCTAGGATTTATTTTTAAGTCCTGTTTAGATTGGATGGGCTTATTGGTCTTTTTACCATCCGTGCGTTTAGCTCTCTTGCCTACCGAAGCTTGCGCTTCATTTAGAGTAGGGCTTACTGTTATTATTGGATATGATACGGAGATGGGTGAGGGTGACCAAATCGGCTCTAGGTCTTGGTCCGTATCACCAATGGTTGGAGTAACTGTTTGCCGGATGATAGGTGTCGAAGTCCTAGATCTAGTTACTCGTTGGGTTGGCGGAGTCTGAATCATCTCATCGGGCATAAATAGAGTTCTCTTAGGAGAATGTTCAGGAGATGATTTAGTTGCTGAAGAATCAGTGTCACTGCTTCCCTCAGGTGTTGTTGAAAGGGTTGGTTCAATCCTAGATGCTCTAGGTTCCCTAATCCTCACGAATTGAGTATGGTGTGCTACCCTAGAACGTTTGAGGTTCACCCTAAGTGGAGGATTAGCTGGCCCGGGTGGTTGTACTACAGGTTCCTCTACAACCTCTGGGGCTGGAACCACGGCGGATTCAACTTGTGCTTGTTGTACTGGGTTCAGAAGAGGTATTCCTACAGCCTCAAAATATGAATGCATACGAGTGTCTTGGGGTGCAGCTAGCCCCACAAACCAATTTGGAATCAGCACAGTAAATTGATTATCAGATACCATCGGGGTATTCATCTTCAGCTCCCTAAATCTTTTCATCTGTAATCCATGTGTACCTGGTATAAATATATTTGCATTTTTGCAAGCATTTATAGCATCATGGATAAAAATACAGAAAAACCTTTCACAAGGGATGTATTAACCCCTTGGCTTATCAACTTGGGCTTGAACCAAATTCCATAGAAGCTCTGCATAGTCAGGAGTCTCTACTCTTGTGAATGAGTAGAACAGCCTCAGCATTGGCACCGTCAAATATGTTAGAACATTTCTGTGAATGCTATTCTGATCTAAGTGGTCTTATTCTGTGTCCCGTGCTAGGAAGCATTACTCTTCTTTTCATTTCAAATTGAAGAATACGACCGATACGATTGATTGGTCTGTGCGCCTCTCTTATTACTTTTTTGTATTCCCCTGTTCTTCAGATACAATTCGATCCTTCTACGGCCAAATCTCAATTTGTGGAAAGCCTTCAATGGCATCCTTATGAAAACATCCATTTTTATTTGGGTATAGACGGTATCTATTTATTCTTCGTGATATTGACCACATTTCTGATCCCTATTTGCATTTTATTGGGTTGGTCTGGTATGAGAAGTTATGGAAAAACAAGCATCTGTTGATGATTAAGAAGATCACATACCACCTTGAGTGCAGGTATTTCTTCTGAAACTTAGCCGGTGGAACATTGGTAGCTCCAACATAACCAAGATCAAAAATTGAAGACATCATCTGCTGAGTAGCAGGGAAAGCAGGAGCATTTTGAACAAGAGGAAGCTGAAAGATCCTCCTGAAATCAGCCTTTGTAATACTCCTCATCCCTTGAACTCCTCTTATCTCAAATTCAAATCGAGCTTGTGTACCCTCTGGATTTGCAGCAGTACGTTGTGTAGCTTCCACAAACCTAATAGTTCTGTTCAGTAGCTCCAGATCTGTCACATGCACACTGGCAGTTGAACTTAGAGCAGGCCACAGTGTATGCCTCTCTAGTATTGCAGTCCAGTAGTTGCAGAAAATGTTGGTTTCAGAGTTGATAAAGTGATTGTTCGCCATTTAGCTGTATAAATAAGAAATAGAAGACCATAATATGTTTAACATAAAGCAGCTATCTCTATTCTTATTTGCCTTTGAAATCCTTTGTATTTTTTCAAGTTTTATAATTTTTAAGGTTTTTCTAAGTTATAAAAATCATTTATTCCAAATATGAACAAGTAATTGACAAACATGACATCCATATGATATTCATTACAGTACAAAATTATCATGTAAAGTCAATTATATAACACAAAGAATCAGAACAACACTTAGTCAAATTTAAACACAAATCAAGCAGATTCGGTAGTCATGAAAACTTGAGATTTTGTAATCAAATAAGCTTGAGTTTTCATACCAAAGACTTAAATAAAGCATGCAAGATTTATCAAGTTTAAAATCACATTATTTTAAAGTACCAAATTACAGACTCGGTAAAATGCCAAGAACAGATTCGGTATCTTCAAAAATGACACATAATCACCCAAACATGCATATTCAGTCTTATATCATGCAAAAATATGATCATAATCAATTAACAACTTAATCAAAGCAGAAAAGCATGTTAATCATTTGAACAGACTCGGTACTGTAGCAAGAACACATTCGGTATGTACAGAATCCATCAAATACTCAATTAAACATGTAATCAGACTCGGTCAATTGATAGATCAACAAATGTAACATAGATTTGACAAGAATTTATGTTAATTAACCAAATCAGATGAGTTTAATCTAAGAATTAAGAAACTCGACTCAGATTCGGTATAATCAACACTTTTTCAAAATTAAGTGTCACAATCATGTTATTTGCATTATTTTCTGGTTTAAAAGTGTTCAATCATCTCAGATCTACAACATGTGATACTTAAATTTGATATAAACAAGAATATACCAAACATTTGAAGATACAGAGAGACGGATTCGGTAGATTAGGTAGACTTGGTAGATTAGTTTAGATTCGGTATGCAATTAGAGTAAAGTGAGAGAAAGTTTGACTTTGACCCTGCTATTTATAAATACCGAATGTTTTGAAGACATGGGCTTCACCGAATGGGCCTTAAATACTGAATACAGTCCAATTTCAGATTTAAACATATTCACTTCAAATTTTGACAAATCTTTATCAAAAATCATTCAAGACTATCACATTTTTATGAAAAACATTTCTGAGACAATTTTTGAAAATTTTAAACTTACCGAATCTGTACTGTTGGTTGTCAGATTCGGTATAATGCTAAAATTAGCATTTATTTATTTAAAATCACATCTTTTTGGATTTTATCTTTTCCAATTTTTATGAATTTTATAAAACAAGATTTGTACTTAGAAAATTTTGAATAACGTACAAAGTACAAATCTTCAGTGATATCAATTGTTAAAACGGGTTGCATGCTTAGATGTATACAAGCCTTAGTGAATTATTTTCAGATATAAACAAAGAATTTATGAAATTCACTTTTGAAAAACAATTTTCTTTTCATTTTCTCCCATTTTCTCCCCCTCAAAATGTGATATACAAGAAAGTAAATCACCATTTTGATATTTTCCCAAGAAAATGAATTAACTCCCCCTTGAAATATAATATCAATGAGTTACCTCCCCCTTTCATAACCATTGAAACTTAATCCTAGGAAGTTAACACAGATCTAAAAGGCTCCCCCTTGAAAGATGTTAACTAAAGCATAAGAAATCAGTTGCTCCCCCTAGAAAGTATCTACTCCCCCTAAACACAAGATCCCAAGTATAAGTCCCAATAGATCTAAGAAATGTCAAGCACTATACTCTACCATGACAATCTCTTTGATCAAAAACTTTATCCTAAGTTCATCTAAAGGCTTAGTGAACATGTCAGCTAATTGCACTTTGGTAGGCACAAAGTATAACTCTACATCCCCTTTTTCTACATGGTCCTTAATGAAATGATAACGAATATCAATGTGTTTAGTCTTAGAATGCTGGACCGAGTTGCTTGTAATTGCAATAGCACTTTGTGAATCACAGAAAATTGGGGTCTTAGAAATCTTAAAGCCATAGTCTAAAAGTTGAGTTTGCATTCACAAAACTTGTGAATAACAGTGAGCTGCAGCAATGTACTCAGACTCAGCTGTTGATAAAGACACACAGTTCTGTTTTTTGGATGACCAACCAACTAGCCTATTCCCCAACATCTGAATTGATCCAGATGTGCTCTTTCTATCAATATGGCAACCGCCATGATCCGCATCAGTATAAGCAGTGAGATTGAAATCGGATCCATGAGGATACCAGATCCCAAGGTTAGGTGTACCTTTAAGGTACTGAAAAATCCTAACAACCGCTTTGGTATAGGATTTCTTAGGGTTTGACTGAAAACGGGCACAGACAGTTACAACAAGTGTAATGTATGGTCTACTTGTAGTCAGATACATTAAAGAACCAACCATGCTTTGATAAATCGCAATGTCAAAGGGTTCCCCATTAGCATCAGCATCCAGTAAAGTCCTCATTGGGTTTATCATTGGTTTTAAAGCAGTTTTTTTAAAACGTTTTAGCATATCATTGATATACTTTGTTTGACTGATAAAAATCCCATTTGGTAATTGTTTTACTTGTAACCCCAAGAAGAAATTTAACTAATCAAGCATGCTCATTTCGAATTTGTTGGCCATAAGGTTACCAAATTCTTTGCATAAGGCCGGGGACGTGGAACCAAAAATAATGTCATCAACGTAAATTTGAACCAAGAAAATGTAACCGTGGTTTTTACGAATGAATAGCATTGTATCAATCGTTCCACGAGTGAAGCCATTGTCCAGCAAACACTTTGTTAAGGTATCGTACCATGCACGCGGTGCTTGCTTCAGACCATACAAAGCTTTCTCCAAGTAGTAGACGTGGTTTGGATGAATGGGATCGACAAAGCCTTCTGGTTGATCAACATAAACTTCCTCTTAAAGATGACTGTTCAGTAAAGCAGTTTTGACATCCATTTGAAATACCTTGAACTTCATATGAGAAGCAAATGCAAGGAAAAGACGAATAGCCTCAATCCTAGCAATCGGAGTAAACGTTTCATCATAATCAATACCCTCTTGTTGTCGATATCCCTTGGCGACAAGACGTGCCTTATTTCGAACCACAATTCCATTAGAATACTTCATGTTCTTAAAAATCCACTTAACCCCTATTGGTCGTTGACCCGTTGGTCTTGGAACTAATCGCCATACTTTCAAACAATCAAACTGATTGATCTCTTCTTGCATTTCTACCACCCAGTTCGGATCTAGTAAAGCTTGAGCAACCGTTGTTGGTTCAATCTTACTAAGAAAGGCAGTGTATAGACACATATTCTGAGTTGCCCTTCGAGTTGAGAATGGAGCAGATGCATCACCAATGATAAGATCAATTGGATGAATTTTAGTCCATCGATTGTTATGTGGAAGAGGTTGTACATCAGTGGTATCCATTGAAACATCAACCTTTGTTGACGTTGAGCCTTGATCCACTTGATCTGATGTAACACTTTCCAATGGATTTAGTTGAGTATCTAGAGAAACAACTGGAGTTATATGAACAGATGTATCTTGAATTGGTTCAAGATTATCATCAGGAGGTGGGAGGGAGGATGAAGAAGCAACAGGTGAATCTGTTGTTGTTGTATCTTCATCAAAAAGACTTGGTTGAGTCTCCTCAGTAGTTGACTGTGATGGTGTAACCGGTACGACTTGAACATTTGAATTCCGTTGAGGAGCATAAAGACTATCAAACAAGATATCCAGTTCCTTTGTTGTTACCGTAGGAACACCCTTCTTCAAGAAAATTGAATTTTGTGCGGAAGAAGAAGTAGTCATGTTAGGATCGGGTTTTGAGCTAAGTTATTCAAAAGCGATTCCCGATAACTCATCGAACCTTACATTAATGCTTTCCTTTATCTTCTTTATCCGTTTGTGATAGACACGATAGGAAACTTTGTTCGAAGAATAACCGAGAAATATGGCCTGATCGCCATGAGGATCAACCTTTCTGAGGCTGTCAAAATCGTTAAGCACATAGCATATACAACCAAAGACACGGAAATATTTGACATTCGGGCGTCTACCATATAGTAACTCATAAGGAATTTTATCAAAACGTTTATTAATGATACAGCGATTTTGGGTATAGCATGCAGTAGAAATGGCCTCCCCCACATATTTGGAGGTAGTTTAGAGTAAGCAAGCATCGTTCGAGCTGCTTCGCACAATGTACGATTACGTCGTTCGACTACTCCATTCTGTTGAGGGGTTCGCGCAGCAGAGAAATACCTATCAAGCAGGTGATTCTTAAATTCTGTCCCATTATCAGTTCGAATACTCTTATCATGTTTGTTAAAAGAGCGTTGAGTCTTTTTAATGAACTCAATGAAAATGGCGGGGGTTTCTGACTTAGTCCTTAGAAGGAAAATCCACGTAAATCGGGTATAGTCATCTACAATGACAAGCACATGTTTCCGGCCACCAAGGCTAGAAACACGCATGGGTCCACATAATTCCATATGCAATAACTGCAAGGATGAAGAAGTACTGGGGTTTTGCTTAAGCGGATGATTAGTCCGTTTCAGCTTACCCATTGCACATGATGGTCACACATGATGCTTATCATATTGAAAGCATGGAATACCATCAACTAAGTCTTTAGAGATCAATCGATTAATACCCTTGTAATTCGGGTGTGACATCCGGTGATGCCATAACCCTGAATTTTCCTTTGTTGAACGAGTAACCAAACACATGGTTGCATGTGAAGGTGCATCATTGAGGTCAATAGTATAAAGTGAAGCACAACGTTTACCAACAAGGAGATCGTTTCCATTGGTGGATTGCACCGAGCATTGACGACGTTCAAACAAAACCTTGAGATCTCCGTCACAAAATTGGCTGACACTAAATAAACTGCACCTCAAACCCTCAACATATGAGACCCGTTTTATTGTTAAGCCATTTTTCACAAAATCTCCATAACCCGTTATTGCTGCAATCTCATCGTTTCTAAAAGTAACCGTTCCTAGGAATTTGTCAATGAAATTGACAAGCAAGGATTTATCGCCCGTCATGTGTCGAGAGCAACCGGAATCGATATACCAAACACAGACGTCGAAACCTTGAAAATGTTAATTTCCTAGAGTTTAGGTACCCAACATTTCTTGGGTCCTCTACGGTTAGTACCAATAATAAACTTTGGATCAACAATGAGATAATCACGTAAAGCATCATGCAATTTAAACAATAAAACATCATTTAAAACCACATTACATGAAGCATCGTACGCAATATCAAGTTTTACATCATTATTAGAAGTCTTAACACACAACTTATTCCAAGCAGATGTTTTGTTCACAGACGAAAATTGAAAGACATGAGATGATTTTCTAGGTCGACTAACAGATTGCTTTGGTTTGGTTGCTACTTTCTTAGTCGTGGACTTAGGAACCCATATAGACTTGTAAGTCAAATTTGGATTATGACCTGTGACACGAAAAACACCTCTGTTAGTTAGACGTCCAAACTTTTCAGTTGACACATGAGATGATTTATTTTGCAAAATTTCCAATTTGATTTTACGTTCCTTTGCATCATACTCACTCAAATCAGATTTTGGACTCGTGTGTTGTGTTGACTTGACTGATTTCGTTAAAAGACTTTCCTTTGATTGATTCGACATTAGAATCATAGGAATCTTTTCAGTTAACACAGAACCATTTTGAGAATGAACTCTCTTGACAACAAATTGGGTTGAAGGTGCAACTTTTGAAACACGTTTACCAAATTGAGAACGTAGTGGGTTTTGAAGAATGGTAATGGGTTTTGCATCTGTAGATGTTGTTGTTCCCTTCCCTTTCTTATTAATCCCACCAAAACATTCAGGCACATTGGTTTCAACAGTAGATGATTGCTTAAGTGTGTTAGCCTGTTTCAGTTAAATTATCTTTTGTTTTAAGCTCTTAATCTCAAGACATAATTCCTCTGCAGAAACTAGCACTTCACCTTCCTTAAAATCATAAGTACATTCTTTCTTAGGAAGTGGAGGCAACTTATCACATAAAGCAAGCATTTGTTCTAATGATTGATACTTACATTGCAAATCAACATTTTCCTGTTCAACTATACCTAATAAACGTTTCAAGTTTCGTACAACAGGTATGTTTGCGTAAAATTCATTCAAAGGATCAATTGTTGTGTCAAAGTCTATGAAGTTTCAACAGTTGGTTCATCTCGAGGTTCTACCTTTACATCTAAATCAATTTGACCTAGGGATTCTGTCTCAAAGAAGACAGTTAGTTTATGTGCTAGGTCTTCACAGAAAACATTATCAGAACACGCAGGTAAGGCCGGTAGAATTGGTTTCACATCGAAAGTTGGTTCATCAAACACCTCATCTATGGCAGTAATGCTAGAACTAGGTTTATTAAACACTTCATTCTCAAGCATTAAAATGTATTTCTCTAGCATGAGTGTTGGGATATAAACCAGTCTACGCTTAGGCACATAATTTTCATGTTGCATACTCTTTTCAGTTTCAACAAGTTCCTTCAAGAAATCAGGATTTGATTTACCCATTTTAGCATTGATTTTCTCATACATTAAGTTAATTTGATGATATTTTCTAGATTTGCGATTAGCAATAATATCATTAAAATCAGCATCAGAAGCATGCACAAAATGAGATGGTAAACCAGCTTGAAATTAATCAGAATGATATAATCCTGGAATCTTTTTGGAAGCATTATCTAAGATCTTAGGATCTTCATAACCCAACCCCCACTTTTCACCATCTATTGTCTTTGGTCTATTCATGAAAATCATTTGTTTTGAAAGTTCCATATTCATGATAGCTTTGAATTGATCTGTTCGATAGAGTTTTTCCTCATATCGAGCAAGTTGTGCTTTCATTTGAAAAGACACTTTTGACAATGAAGAAATTTCAGAGTTCTTTTCAATTATGGTGTTTTTCAATTGAATAATTTTCTTGTTTAGCTTTGAAAGTGTGGGTTCATGTTGAGTTTTCAAATCAGAAAGATCTTTTTCTAAAAATTGAACTTTTTCTGCAAGTCGTTCCGATTTTTAGACGATAATCAGTCCTTTCGACCATAATCGGATGAATTGATTTTTAAGATCTTCCAACTCAGTTTCCGTGGAGCTGAGTTGGACAGTTAATCTTTGCAATTCCGATTGTAATTTTGATGAAGATGGTTTGGTCTCAGAAAGTTTGATTTTATCTTTTAAAACCTTGTTTTCAGTTTTTAAACCTTTGACTTCTTTTGACATTGAGACCAAATTCTTCATCATGTCATTTTGCACTTTTATAAAATCAGGTGGAATTTCAGATGATTGTACCTCACCATTATCAGATGCTGAGTCAGAATTCTCCATTGCTTCCTTAGCTTTGATGAGCTTAGTCACCTTGCAAACATTTGCATGTTCCACCTCTGAATCTGAATCATCAGTCCAGTTAAACCAAGTATCATCAACCGGTTTCAGCTCTCTCCCAGTTTCTACAATCTTAGCCATCAACATTTTCTTCTTGTAGTAAGCTGCATCCTTCTTCTTAGGCATCTTGCACTCACGAGAGTAATGACCAGCTTTGCCACAATTGAAACAGATTGATTCATCCTTCTTGGAATCATCAGCACGTTGTTGTTGTTTTGAGTGATCAGCTTTCTTGTAGTACGAGGAAGACGATGAGTTCTTGCATTGATTGCTTGATTTGCCTTTGAACTTGTGTTTGTTCAAGGCTTTTGTGAACATGGCTGCCATTTTGACTTATTCAAGGTGAGAATCATCAACATCAGAAAGATTCAACTCTTCAGAATCAGTTGATTCTTCAACAAGCACTTTCTTGGACAAACTTTTGGAAATCGTAAATGATTTGATCTTTTTTTTAGCAATGAGAGCAAGAGGATCACTTGGAGATGACTCTTTCCTTCCTTCTTGAAGTTTAGACACTTCAGGTTGGTAATACATAAGAACTCCAACAAGCTCATGAATAGTCAACTTGTCAATCTCTTTGGTAGATCGAACAATGGTTTCCTAAAGAAGCCAATCAACATTGAGCATTTTGAGAAATTTCATGTTGACTTCAGCATTTACTTTTATGATCTTGCACCTTTTCAACTCATTAAGAACACATTGAAACGAAGGTAGGTATCCTTGAGTGGTTCATCAGGTTCCTGCTTGAAATCTTCATAAAATACCAGAGCCTTATTCAGTTTAGTAACATCTGACATGTCATAACCTTCTTGCTGTCGTTTGATCTCATCCCATATATCTTTTGCATTGGTGTTACTATCAACATTTTCAAACAACTCATACGGGATAGCTTGCATAACAATGTTCTTTGCCTCTATGTCACCCTGAGCTCTCTCACGTTTATCACCAGAAAGTTCATAGAATGGAATTGGCATACTAGTATCTGGATGATAATCTACAACTGGACCATCTCTCAGAGAAGCTCATATGTACTTTGCTTTCTCACCCTTATAGTCTATGTACTGAGTGATTCGGTAAAGCCACTGAGTGTACTTGCCATCAAACAACACTGGAGGACGGGAATCGGATCCAATGATCAAAGTATATTGAGTAGACATCTTGAAAATGAGGTAGATTTGGTAAAGATTCGGTATTACACAAATCTAGAATGAAAAATCACAACAATCTAACAAAAATGTCAGATTCGGTATCTGATTCGGTACTGTAGCAGATTCAGTACAGATTCTGTACTGTAGCAGATTCGGTAAATCAGATTCTGTATCAGAAACTGATCAGAACTACAAGTAACACACTCAGATTCAGTATAGATTCGGTAACCACAAGATTTGTAGCCTGAGAACACTTAAAACCAATGAATTAAGTGATACCGAGATTCTGATTCGGTATCTGACTCGGTAGTCAGATTCTGTATGAATTTGAATTCAAACACAATTCAATTCCTTTGAACTAGATTCTGTAACCTTGCTGCACAAGGAAACAAGTTAGTATCACACAAAATATCAAAGATACCGAATGTATAGGATACCGAATGTCAACTGTAGCAGTTGACAATACCGAGTCTAAGTATGAAAACTTAGAATTCAAACGAAACCTTTCTCAAATCACACCAATTAGCTGTGTATGACCAAACCGAATGTGTTAGAATCACAATCACACCATAATCTGCAACACTGATTGAGAATTAATAGCTTTGAAGCAGATTCGGTATGGCAGTTACGATACCGAATGTAGATCAAATCTTCAAAACTTGAAGAATTGAAGAAATTAAACCGTCAGAAATGTGATTAAACACCTCACGATCACAACTAAAACCTCAAACCTTTACTAAACTACAGAATCAAGCTGGAAATGATGAATACCGAGAGTTTTAGCCACGAACTTTAAAAATCAACTTGATTCTTCATAATTGATGTTAAAAAGCTGTAATGATGATTGAAACTCTTTCTAATCAACCTAATACACCTTCGCTGAACTTATCACAAGAATCTGAACGTCAGATTATCAGATTCGATTATACTGAATCTGATTCAATATACAGAGTGGTCAGATTCTGTAAGCTTCAATCTCTGGATCGATCTAGCTTCAATCCTGTTTTTCTATTTAATCGAACCACGACAACCACCATATTTTTTTCATTCTTTTCTTCTTTTCTCGCGATGAGACAAACATGATGGATGTCACGATTATGATTTTATATTACATAAAATGATACATGATATTGATGATGACAGATGCGTAATGATGATGATGGTGGTGTTTCTGTGATAATGATTTTGTGAAATTTCCAGTCAAGTAATTCTGTGAAGAAGAAGAAAAAGGAGACAGAGAACAAATCGAGTGATATATATTTAGGGTGTTATAATTTCAGAAAAAAAACTGAAACAGCGGGATGGTTTAGAGTGTTGATGCCTTGATGGGTTAGCGTGAGGTCGCGCGTTCGAGCCCAGGCTGAGGCAATTTTTTTTTAGAAAGCTTATGTAACCATTTAAAGGTAGTATTTTATTATTATTATTATTATTATTATTATTATTATTATTATTATTATTATTATTATTATTATTATTATTATTACTATTATTAGTATTAGTATTATCATTATTATTCTTAATATTATAAAATTATCATTATTATCAATATTAGTATTAGAATTATTATTTAACATTGATATTAGTATTAGAATTATCATTTAACATTAATATCAGTATTATTAATAATATGATTACATAAATTATTATCATTAATTATTATTAGTATTATTATTTTCATTATTATTAAAATTATCATTTTTATTATCATTAAAACTATTATTATTATTATTATTATTATTATTATTATTATTATTATTATTATTATTAGAATTATCATTAGTTTTATCATTATTATGTTTATTATCATTATTAATAATATTATTTTTAACATTAATATTATTATTTTTAACATTATTATTATTATTATCATTTTTATTATTACTAGTATCATTATCATTATTATTATTATAATAACTATTTTATTATTATCAATATTACTATTAATATTATTATTATTATTATTACAATAAATATTAGTTATATAAAAATATATTTAATACATAACATAACTATATTAATAGTTCTATATAATACATACTAATTAGTTATCTAAAATATATGATATAAATATATTTAATTTACTATAACATATATATAGAATGAATATATATATATATATATATATATATATATATATATATATATATATATATATATATATATATATATATATATATATATATATATATATATATATATATATATATATATATATATATATATATATAACAATTGAAATAACAAATATATTAGTATTTTAAAATAAGTAATATATTATATAATTAATTTATACTACCTCCGTCCCACCACAAGTGTCCACATTTTTATTTTGGGATGTCCCATTTCAAGTGTCCACTTTGTGTTTCAACCAATGAGAAGAGGTTATTCTGGAGAGAGAAGATCTCTGATTGGTGGAGAATGAAGTTAGTGAGATTTTCTAAAATTGTGTGCAAAAATTAAGTGGATACTTATAATAGGACGGAGGGAGTATATACTAGTTTGATTAATATAACATGTTAATTATATCTTTTAATATATATAACTGATATAGGTTCGTGAATCCGAGGCCAATCCTGCATTGTTCAGTTTCGTCGTATGAATATTTTTACTACAAAATATCGTATTGTGAGTTCATTTGATCCCTTTTTATTAAATGCTTTTGCAATATATATTTTTGGGCTGAGAATACATGAAATGCTTTTATAAATGTTTGACGAGATAGATACAAGAAAAACATTCCTCGAATGAATTATGATACAGACGAGAAGTTCTGTAGGTTATTATACCGAATATTTCCCCCTGATTATTATAGCTTTGTAACCTAAGAATTAGGGAAAGACACCCTAATTGACACGAATCCTAAAGGAAGATCTACGGGCACTGACCAGCCCCAGTCAAAGAATTTGAACTGCTTTAGTACTTCGAGGTTTATATATTAAACAGACGAGAGGTTCTGTATTTATCATACTGATTGCTTTATGCCTGTATGTTTTGGGGATATTCTTTATGTGCATTATATGTTAAGGTTGGTAACCAAGCAAGGTTATATATAGAGAGAATGGTTTTTATACACAAGTTATGTGTATGATATTTTGTACACGGGATATGTGTAAGGTTATTAAGAATTTTTGAAAAATAGTTTTGTACACGAGATAGGTGTACCGTATTTAAAAGAAATCGCATGGACATTACATGTGGGTATAGGATACGGACCCATTTGTGCCAAGCATATTTAAATCTTGTGGTCTATCAAAAGTACTAAATTTTATTGTTTATGATAAACCTATGAACTCACCAACCTTTTGGTTGACACTTTTAAACATGTTTATTCTCAGGTATTAAAGAAATCTTCCGCTGTGCATTTGCTCATTTTAAAGATATTACTTGGAGTCGTTCATGGCATATTTCAAAAGACGTTGCATTCAAGTCGTTGAGTTCAAAAAGACTGTTATTAAGTAAATAGCAGATTAGTCATTCATATTATTGGAAAACATATATCATTTAGTTATTTTGAAATGAGTTGTCTTTTAAAATGAATGCAATGTTTGTAAAACGTATCATATAGAGGTCAGTACCTCACAATGGGACCAGATGTTATTCTATTCATCCAGGTGGATTTGGACGGGTCATTATATGTGGTATCAGAGCGTTGGTCTTAGCGAACCAGGTCTTGCATTAGTGTGTCTAACTAATAGTTGTTAGGATGCATTAGTGAGTCTGGACTTCGACCTTAGCTGCATGTCAAAAGTTTTACTTATCATTTTTTGTTAGAAATTACCTGCTTATCATTCTTAAGTCTTGACACGTCTTACTGTATTTATTGCATAAATAGTGTATAGATGAATTCATATCTTAGCGTATATGTTACTGTAAACTTTTCCTGACAGCTTCCAAAAGTTCCTCCGTAATCTATGGGATCTTCTGTACTATATATAGATATTCTATATCCAAAAATCATTTCATAAATCCTTTATCTGATCGTGCAAGATGGAGCTCACAACTAGTTCAAGTTCCCCAGATTTCGATAGCTATTCCAATAGCTATTCTGATAGTTATTCCGATATGGATTTTCATCTGAGCTCCGAAAGCAGTGTAACCGGAATGGATCAACCAATTAGCCATCATCAATTCTGGATGAAATGGTGATGATTTCGTAGTCGACTCAATCAATGGAGACGAGAAGAAGGTGATCCTTTCCACCAACCAAAATTCCCTCTTGGCGAAGAACCTGAAGCACTTACCGGCGAACCAGTCCAAAACACCATTTTTACCCTCATTTCCAGAGTATCTCGCCATGATTATATAATATCTCAAATTCTAAACCTTATTCATCCGCTGGTTCCAACCACCAATCATCCCAGAATAATAAAAGAAGTCAACGAGTTTCACGCCCGAATAATAGCTTTGGAGAATATGGTGCAAAACGTACGAGCACCAGCAGCATCACCGACACCAACAGTACCACCAACATCACTAGTACCACCAACAACACAAGCCCCAACATCACAAGCCTCAACATCACAATCTATACTTCGAGTATAATCCTCGTTCTACATATCGTTCTATATCATTTATCATCGTCCTACGTATCGTTCTACATCAAAGATTCTATTGTACAAACTATTAATGATTAGAATATTTTAACGGGTTGGTAATACCCGAGAAATATTTAGATTTTGCATTAATATTTACACTGTACATTCTTCGATTCGGATTCAACATTCATTAACTATCCTACTCAAATCCGCAGATATACCTATCCGTTCACCAAAGAATAACCATTTTCATTCAAAATTCAATTTCATATTTGAATTTTGACAGATCAGAATCCAACAGGTGGCATAATGAAGAAATAATGGACACAATAAATAAAGTAATTATGTATGTAAAATTTTGATAAGAATCCACGCTAACAAAATCCTAGCTAACTGTTCCTATATCCGTTATGACTATTTCCTTATTACATTTTATTTATTGTCATTTTAATTATGGCAATATTAATACTCGCAATTTTATTTATCTTCATTTAAATATTGCTATTTATTTTACGTACTTTAAATATCGTCATTTAAATACTGTCATAATATACTAGTCTTGGTTAATCCCGAGACAATATAATATAATCTTGATTAATTAAGACAATAGCTATACAATACGTCGGATAAATCGTAAGACATATGTACACAATACGACGAGATTAATTCGAAGACAATAGTTGTGCAAAGGGTCGTGATTGAGTCTTAGGCAATACGTATACAATACGTTTTGATTAATTCTAAGATTATATATTAGACTATTGGAATATGGGACTATTAAACTATTGAACTATTGGACTATATTTGGACTACTAACATTGGACAAATGAAAGATCTTAAAATATTAATTATAACATATGAAACTAAACATTTCTTCAAGTTTGCTACTTGGTTTCATCTTAAACATCTTATGTATCTTAACGATTACAATCCGCATTCAGACCCTTGAAAATTCTTGAAAACACCTCGGATTGATAACCAATGATTCAAATATGGTAACATGGAATGCTGATGAAGCAGCAAAAACTGTAGATGTTCTTAATGGCCATAAGTTGATGATAAATAATGGAGTGTTGGAAACGCTCAAGAGAAAATTTGGAACTGAAAAATGGATTGAGCAAACCATGAAGGTGACTATTGACAAATCACAAGGACTAAACCTGTACTTAAAGAATCCAGATGATTCCGTATCCGATGAAATCTTTAGCGAATACCTTGCTTCTCACACATGTTAAATTCTTGCGGAAGAATTTTCTTCATCAACCTTCGATCTTAGAAATTCCAAAATATCATCATAAATATCTTCGATATTTCTGAGGATATTTTCATAAATACTCTTATCCGAAATTGTTTATCTCTTCGTGCTGTCTGCGTTACATCATAAAGAAAACTGTTTTAGTTTCTATATCTCTGTAGCATTCGAGTTTAAATTATGAATGATTTCTGGGGAAGTGTTGGAAATTGAAGCATGAGTTAGTATAATATAATGGCGCCTGGCTAACGTGGTAATATTACAGTAAGTCATGCTAAAGTTCTAATGGAACATGATGATTCACAGATCATACTGTCATCATGTGCCATGTTACATAACTCTTTCATTCTACTTAACCTCTAAACATATCAAGAAAATATTTCTTGATGGTTCTGTCTTTTCCGTAACTTCTGGTAATTTAACAAATCAAATCGTGCTATTACAATTCCTTTCTTCTAAGAACATTAATTATGTTCATTCCGAATTTCATACTTACGAATTCTGAACCATTACTTGATTTACATAAAGTCGAGAAGAGAAAACGAAAGCATGAAACTCCAAAATATAAGGGAAAATATAGAGTCCAACAACAACAAAGAAATTACAAGCCGTGTATATCAATACGTATAGCAACATAAAGACACGGAAGAATTAAAAACACTATAACCCCAAGGTAATAGTTGAAGTAAACAGATTCCTCTGGTGGTAGATGAAAAAGAAGAATGACAGATGCGATAGTCAGGAAAATATCAAGGATTAGAACTGGATTAAGCATTCTTACAACTTTTAGAAGTATGGATTGAAGAAGAAAGTATAGAATTGGTAAAAATAAAGGAACGGAAGAGGTAAATTTATAGTGGGAACATCAGACATAGAAATCGAGGGAGATGACCGCATTTATTTGAATAGGATCCTAGTTTCCTTAATTATCGAAGAATCAAATCTTATAGAGATTACGAAGACTTTCTTTAAATCCCTTGATTTCCGGAAATCAACCGTGACTACGTTAAAAGGTAAGACGAATCTTTAATTCCTCATTTCACTCTTTTGTGATAACTTCACTCTTACGCTACAAGTAATTAAATTGTTTTATCTATATTCCTCAATGGTAATAAAACTCTAATTTTTAACTCATATTCGTCATGAAAACATTCTTATTGTTAGCCATGACAACCTCACACAAATTTCAGGACGAAATTTCTTTAACGGGTAGGTACTGTGACGACCCGGAAAATTTCGACTTATTTTAAACCAAATCTATATGTAATTTAATATTTTCGACACGATAAGCAAAGTCTGTAATGTTGAGTCTCAAAATCTTTGAACCGTTTTCATATATTCAATTAACCTTCGACCATTTTCGACGATTCACGAACAATAGATATGTATATATAAATAATTATATATAAATAATTATATATAATAATACATTAATAAATTATTAATTATTGGAATTAAGAATATAATAATAAACGATATAATAAAGTTTATTATTAAAATGAATCTATATATATATATATATATATATATATATATATATATATATATATATATATATATATAGTATATTGATTATAAATGATTTCGAGCTTAATTAGTAATCGTCAGAAACACTCGGTTGTCATTTTGCTAATGTTCATATAAATCTAATACGAATTTATAAAGATTTAAAATGAAAGTTGGATTGTAAATTGATTACGAAGATTTTAGGTTTGATAGAAATATTTTTATCTTTTTAGTTTAAATTTTAATACTCCGTACATATCACTTGGAATTTAGAATAAATATTAGGTGAATCTTTTTTATCAGGTTTTATACAGTTAATGACCGACATAAATAAATGGATTTAATTTTAAAATATGGAATTTTCTGAACTAAATTTATCCGTAATCGTTTAGCAAAGGATCACGATATAGTAATCCGTGGAAAACTGTCGGTAATTAAAAACCAAAAACAGTGACGGCTACTGTGCTAGTACACGTTTATATACTAATTATTATTATTATATTTATTTTCTTTATATGATTGTCATATATATATATATATATATATATATATATATATATATATATATATATATATATATGCACACGCGTACACACACACACACACATCCTGGATATATGAAAACATGGAAACCATTCATCATTATCTTCTATCTCCTTTAACCGATCATCATCACCTCCAGCTTCCTCCATTCGCCACCACCACCGTACCACTATCCTCTTCACCGTGAACTCGCCACCTCTTATTTCATGATCAACACAAACACCATCTTCTTCATTCATTCTCACTTCACAACCGTCACTATTAATCAAAGCACCATGTTCAATCACCGAGCCACCACTACAACCATTCAAACCTGCCACTTTCATCACCCTGCACCACCTTCCTACCACCACAACCGTCACCCTTTAAACTATTACTACAACCCATCTGTTTTAGATTCGTTGTAAACAACCACCACACCCATCATGATGAAACAACCTCCATCACTAGCACCACTATGTACCATCGAAAGCTACTGCTTCTGCGTTGTTGCAGCTACTACGTTTCTGTTGATACTTGAAACCACCACCAATTAACCGTTAAACTACTAGAAACCCATTTGTAATTATGTTATTGTTACTGTAACTATCTTGTTTCTGTTTTAGTGTTCGATCATTATACACAATCACCGAGATCAATAACATAAACCACTAATCTTACAACTTCTATTTCCTTTTTTTCTGTTTAATCGAACCACGACAACCACCATATTTGTTTTCTTTCTTTTTTTCTTTTCTCGCGATGGGACAAAGATGATGGATGTCACGATTATGATTTTATGTTACATAAAATGATACATGAGATTGATGATGACGGATGCGTAATGATGATGATGGTGGTGTTTCTGTGATAATGATTTTGTGAAATTTCCAGTCAAGTAATTCTTTGAAGAAGAAGAAAAAGGAGACAGAGAACAAATCGAGTTATATATATTTAGGGTGTAATAATTTCAGGAAAAAAACTGAAACAGTGGGATGGTTTAGAGTGTTGATGGGTTAGCGTGAGGTCGCGGGTATGAGCCCAGTATGGGGCAATTTTTTTTTAGAAAGCTTATGTAACCATTTAAAGGTAGTATTTTATTATTATTATTATTATCATTATTATTATTAATATTATAAAATTATCATTATTATCAATATTAGTATTAGAATTATTATTTAACATTGATACCAGTATTAGAATTATCATTTAACATTAATATTAGTATTATTAATAATATGATTACTAAAATTATTATCATTAATTATTATTAGTATTATTATTATCATGATTATTAAAATTATCATTTTTATTATCATTAAAACTATCATTATTATTATTATTATTATTATTATTATTATTATTAGAATTATCATTATTTTTATCATTATTATGTTTATTATCATTATTATTAATATTATTTTTAACATTAATATTATTATTTTTAACATTATTATCATTATCATTTTTATTATTACTAGTATCATTATCATTATTATTATTATAGTAACTATATTATTATTATCAATATTACAATTAATACTATTATTAGTATTATTATTATTAATATTATTATTATTATTATTATTATTATTATTAATATTATTATTATTATTATTACAATAAATATTAGTTATATAAAAATATATTTAATACATATAACATTACTATATTAATAGTTCTATAATACATACTAATTATTTATCTAAAATATATGATATAAATATATTTAATTTACTATTTTACTATAACATATATATATATATATATATATATATATATATATATATATATATATATATATATATATATATAACAATTGAAATAACAAATATATTACTATTTTAAAATAAGTAATATATTATATAATTAATTTATATATATTAGTTTGATTATTATTACATGTTAATTATATCTCTTAATATATATAACTGATATAGGTTCGTGAATCCGAGGCCAACCCTGCATTGTTCAGTTTCGTCTTATGAATATTTTTACTACAAAATATCGTATTGTGAATTCATTTGATCCCTTTTTATTAAATGCTTTTGTAATATATATTTTTGGGCTGAGAATACATGAAATGATTTTATAAATGTTTGACGAGGTAGACACAATTAAAACATTCCTCGAATGAATTATGATACAGACGAGAAGTTCTGTAGGTTATTATACCCTAATTGACGCGAATCCTAAAGGTAGATCTACAGGCACTGACCAGCCCCAGTCAGAGAATTTGAACTGCTTTAGTACTTCGAGGTTTATATATTAAATAGACGAGAGGTTCTATATTTATCATACTGTTGCTTTATGCCTGTATGTTTTAGGGATATTCTTTATGCGCATTATATGTTAAGGTCGGTTACCAAGCAAGGTTATATATAGAGAATGATTTTTATACACAGGTTATGTGTATGATATTTTGTATACGAGATATGTGTACGGTTATTAAGAATTTTGGAAAATGGTTTCGTACACGAGATAGGTGTACTGTATTTAAAAAAAATCGCATGGACATTACAGGTGGGTATAGGATACGGACTCATTTGTGCCAAGCATATTTAAATCTTGTGGTCTATCAAAAGTACTGAATTTTATTGTTTATGATAAACCTATGAACTCACCAACCTTTTGGTTGACCCTTTTAAACATGTTTATTCTCAGGTATTAAAGAAATCTTCTGCTGCGCATTTGCTCATTTTAAAGATATTACTTGGAGTCATTCATGGCATATTTCAAAAGACGTTGCATTCAAGTCGTTGAGTTTAAAAGACTGTTATTAAGTAAATGGCAGATTAGTCATTCAAATTATTGGAAAACATATATCATTTGGTTATTTTGAAATGAGTTGTCTTTTAAAATGAATGCAATGTTTGTAAAACGTATCATATAGAGGTCAGTACCTCGCAATGGGACCAGATGTTATTTTTTCGTCCAGGTGGATTTGGACGGGTCGTTATATAACCGAATAGATTCAAATATGGCACCATAACGAATGATTAAAGTATTATTAGCATAGTTAATGGTGGCACGAGCAGTAGCTAGAAACGGAGATCCTAGCATTAAAGGAGTAATCGGATCTTCTTTCATGTCCATAACCACAAAATCAATTCTATAGAAAGCATAACCGACGATAACTTCAACTTCTTTAACAACCCCCAACGATTCATGTAAATGACTATCAGTGAAGCACACATTCCCTTTGATAGGTTCCAACGATGGCAATCCTAAGCGATTGTAGACGGAGAATGGCATAACATTAATCCTAGAACCAGTATCGGCTAATCCAATAATATGAATGGGACCACGAATTAAGCAACGAACTTGGAATTTCCCTGGATCAGTGCGCATAACAGGAATTTTAGGTGATGAATATGGGTTTACAGGATCAATTGTGAATGAATAAAAAGGGTGTAAACCTTCTTTTCTTCTTACTGTTTCATAGTATCAGCTAACCAATCATCTTTATTTTCACACTCTGATTTTTCAGATTTTTTACTAGTAACTTCATTACTTTCATCAGCCTTTTTATCAACCTCTTCTTCCTTCTCATCAAATAACTCATGCCTAAAGATTACCTCATCATGATCAAGACCTCAAACTTTAGCATCTTTTGACTTATCTTCTTCATTAGCAGTCAACTTCTTAATTTCTTGATCATATTTTTCCTCTACCATTTCAAACTCCCATAAGTACCTTAAACCAGGTTCATAAATATCAACCTTATTCACTTCTCTAATCACATTAACCTTTTCAAAACAAACTTCCTTAGAAACTTCAGATTCAGTAGGAACTTTTCCCTCGCCAAGTTTGAACAACTTAGCAACATTGCGTGAAGCTTGATGATTATTTTGCACTTGGGAAAGTTGAGACTTTGTGTTATCATTAGCTTTATTTTGATTCTTGATGAAAGTTAGGATGCTTTCTTCAAGATTAGACTTCTTTTCAGTTTTAGCAGTAGAAGATGAATTTAGAATGAAGGGTGATCTAACAGGAAAGAAACCAGGTGGATTTTTATTATTAGTAGGATAAGATGTATTATAATTATTACGGTAGTTCTTGTTTCCTTGATATTGATTCACATAAGAAACGTTCTCAACTTACTCCATAGTAAGACTAGCAACACAATCTTTTGTAGCATGACGACCTTGGCTTTTTTCACAACCTACCTTAATCATATGCATTTCTTTGGTAAGCTTTTCAATTTGCCTTCCCAAATTACCCAATTGCACATTCATAGCCTTAACCATATCTTCAGAATCATAACTAATAGATTTTACCAAACGAGAAATGTCTAAGTCTTGATGCCATTCGTGGGAATGAGCAGCTAACTTATTGATTATTGTTTCAGCTTCTTCGACAGTTTTACTCATGATATTTCCTCGAGCGAATGTATCAATATCTCTTATTGTAGCTATATCACAACCTTTATATAATGTAGTTACCTTTTTAAACTTATCCAAACCATGTTGTGGACAACCCCTAAGCATTTGACCAAATTGAACCCAAGCAGAATAAAGAGTCTCGTTAGTTTTCTGACAAAAATTAGCAATTTCAGTTTGAAGGGTGACAGTTTTGGATGCGGGAAAGAAACGATTTAGAAAATTTTCAACCATAGTATCCCAACTTGTGATATCTCCTTCCGGCAACGAATTTAACCACTCTTTAGCTTCATCTTTTAACGAACATGGAAACAAACGAAGATAGATGGCATTACTTTCCACATTATTAATGTTAAATAGATTACAAATGTATTTAAAATTCCAAAAGTGAGCATTAGCATCTTCTTTTTCAGTACCCCTAAATTGGTTATCCTTAAGCAAGTGAAAGATAGGACCTTTAATATCAAAGTTTTCTTTTATAATTGGCTGAGTAATAGCGTGACCTAATCCTTCCCGACCTGCTTTTATTAATGCTTCCATTGAATCAGTAGTCATTTCAGTTTCTGAACCAAAAAGAGATCCCAAATTAGAATCAGGACTAGACGGTGGACTAGATAATGAGTTATTATAAGAAGTAGTTCCTTCATCGAAATTTAATTTCTTAATAATATTCGGATCTTTTGAAGGTTTAAATAATATGTAGGGATTTGGTAACATGTCTTGTAAGACGGGTTTCTTGGATCGGGTATTCATGTGATCTAAAATCATAAAAAGAAATATTTTAGTAGAAAATGTTTTAGACCTAAAAGGACATATATAATTTAATTTTAAATTTATTCTAATTCCTTTTCTTATATTTAGGAAATATATTAGTATATTAATAAATTTTAAATTGATAACTATAATAATAAATATTAATAACATAATAAATAATATAAATATTAGATAACAACTTTTATCGCATAACAACGAATAATCAAACATACACAGCCTATTGAATCTTTCAATACTTAAGTGACCCGTCAGCGTCTAGGATCGAGTAGGAGCCTTTAAAACGGAACCCCAGGAACCCTCCCCTAAAAGAAGACAATCATCACCCGTTTGTATAAAGACTACATTACCATTTTATCTCAACCCTCAAAAGCAACTTCACTACCACTCCAAAATTCCTTCTCCATCATTGACAAATGACCTACAAGCCGAGATTACTACCGTTCTCGCATTAGCAGCAAGGATTTGAGTCTTTATCAAGCCTATGATTATGGTTGTAGCATGACTGGCTATGAGTGTATTCATTTCTTAGATCTATAGGGAACCCTAAACACTTGAGTGATCTGAGTGACCCGTGAAAGCTAGCCTATGTCATGTAACCTCCTCGCATGCTTGCATAGATAATTTCAATCATAACATAGATGACTCACCTTATCTTTTTGCTCTTATAATAAAAGCAAACCACTTAGGCTATTAGAAAAGAAACGACGAAAAGATTCTTTAGGAAATGAGAGTTTGCTTGAGGACAAGCAAAGTCTAAGTGTGGGATATTTGATATCGGCTAAAAAGTCACATTTTCACCCCGGAATTAAGGCCCAAAATAAGAAAGATTCAAACTTTGTTGGCAAAATACCCACTTCGTCGGTTAGAATTGAAGAACAAGTAATTGCGAAGACGGTGCAAAAAGAATCAAGAGAATCGGAGCTAATACGAAGATTCTAGAGCAAAAACGGTGAAAGACAAGAAATCAAGTTACGATCCAGGAAAATCAGGGTGACTAGGCCAGCAAACGGCCTGCCATACGACTTGCCAAACAGCCTACCAGTATGGCAAACGGCCTGCCAAACTGTCAGATCAAATGGGCTCGATAAACGGCTTGCTTTAACAAACAGCCTCCAAAAACGGCCTGCCAGCCATTTGCAGGCAAAAATCTTGTTTATTTAAAGGGTCTTTGTCATTCATTCCAACACACACTTCAATTCACTTCTTTCTCTCTCTTGTACAATATTAGTCATACTCTCAAGGCCTTCGACTCCGTGCGGAAAACCTAATACCCGTAGAAGAACGCCGAAGATTGTATTAGGAGCGGTCTGGAGTCTTGAAGTTGTCACTTTTGTATTCAGAACTCTGATAATGCTAAAAACGAACATATATTTCATAGCATTATTCCTCAAGAAAGACAAGCTTTTAGTTGTAGTTGTCCTATTTACAAGTAATATTCGTTTAAATAATAAAAGGTGAAGACAAAAGACAGATTCGACGAATTGAAGACGCAAACGACCAAAAAGCTCAAAAGTACAAAATACAATCAAAGTGGTTCCAATTATTGATGAGAAACGTCTCAAAATTACAAGAGTACAAGATTCGAAACACAAAATACAAGATATTAAATTGTACGCTTGGACGTTCGAAAATCCGGAACCGGGACCAGAGTCATCTCTCAACGCTCGACGCAACGGACTAAAAATTACAAGTCAACTATTCACATGAATATAATATAATATATAATTAATTCTTAAAATTAATATATATATTATATTATATTATATAATCCGTCGGCAAGCTAGGAGCCAAACTTGTGTGAGCTGGAATCCACAGCTTCGCACTCGCGGAGCTTTGAAGACCAAAAAGGCCGCACTCGCGGAGCCCAAAAAGTCAGAAATCCACCTTTAAAAGGCCGAGCATTCGGCCGAATTTTACACACCTTTTTCTCTTCATTCATCAACGTATATGTATATATATTTATATTATAATTTTAATTTTAATTTTTAATCCTAATAATAAGGGTATGTTAGCGAATGTTGTAAGGGTGTAAGTCGAAATTCTGTCCGTGTAACGCTACGCTATTTTTAATCATTGTAAGTTATGTTCAACCTTTTTAATTTAATATCTCGTAGCTAAGTTATTATTATGCTTATTTAAGCCGAAGTAATCATGATGTTGGGCTAAAAATACTAAAATTGGGTAATTGGGCTTTGTACCATAATTGGGGTTTGGACAAAAGAACGACACTTGTGGAAATTAGACTGTGGGCTATTAATGGGCTTTATATTTGTTTAACTAAATGATAGTTTGTTAATTTTAATATAAAGATTTACAATTGGACATACCTATAAATAACCATATACACTCGATCGGACACGATGGGCGGGATATGTATATGTACGAATAATCATTCATTTAACCGGACACGGGAATGGATTAATAGTTACTAGAATTATTAAAACAGAGGTGAAATTATGTACAAGGAAACTTGACATAATTGATAACAAAGTATTAAAACCTTGGGTTGCACGCAGTCGATAACCTGGTGTAATTATTAGATAAAGTATTAAAACCTTGTTACAGTTTAAGCCCCCAATTAGTTGGAATATTTGACTTCCGGTATAAGGATAATTTGACGAGGACACTCACACTTTATATTTATGACTGATGGACTGTTATGGACAAAAACCAGACAGACATATTAAATAATCCAGGACAAAGGACAATTAGCCCATGGGCAATAAACTAAAATCAACACGTCAAACATCATGATTACGGAAGTTTAAATAAGCATAATTCCTTTATTTTCATATTTAATTGCACTTCTAATTATCACATTTTTATTTATTGTCATTGTATTTAATTGCACTTTTAATTATCGTACTCTTTAATTATCGCAAGTTTATTTTATCGCACTTTTATTTATCTCAATTTCATTATCGTTATTTATTTTACGCTTTAAATTAAGTCTTTTATTTATTTAATATTTTACATTAGGTTTTAACTGCGACTAAAGTTTTAAAAATTGACACACCGGTCATTAAACGGTAAAAACTCTCCTTTTATAATAATAATATTACTTATATATATTTGTATTTTTATAAATTAAAACTAATATAGCGTTACGCTTTGTTTAAAAGATTCCCTGTGGAACGAACCGGACTTACTAAAAACTACACTACTGTACGATTAGGTACACTGCCTATAAGTGTTGTAGCAAGGTTTAGGTATATCCATTCTATAAATAAATAAATATCTTGTGTAAAATTGTATCGTATTTAATAGTATTTCCTAGTAAAAATAAAGCTATTTCATATACACCTCGCATAACATCAAGTATTTTTGGCGCCGCTGCCGGGGAACTTAAACGCCGAAAGCGCAACGCTAATGATATAAAAAAATAATAATAATATAATATTGTAAAAGTTTTTATTAAGTCTTTCAAGTAAAAATATAAGTTTTTAAAAAAATATATAAAAAATATAAAAATACAAAAAGAGTTTGTTAAAAAATATAGAAAGTTAAAAAGTATTTTTATTTTTTAGTTTAAATATAAGTATTTTATTGTTATATATAAATATTTATTTATATTTATATATATATTTTATATTTATAGAAAAACAAAAATAAAAAAAAATAAAAACTGAACCTGTAAAAATCGACCCCTTTCTCAGCTGAAATTGAACCCTACGCGACTCGCGGAGGTCTTCTGATAGGCCACAGTCAACCCTAAAACAGTATTAATTACGGAGTATATATTATTATTATTATTATTAATTAAACCCTAATTAGGGTATTATTATTATATAATTTAGTTTTTATTATTATTTTGTATTATTTAGTTTAAATAGTTTAAATAATTTATAAAATTAATAATTTTATAAAATAAATAATATAAAAATAATATTTTTATAAAAATTGTACTTTTTACAACTTTTAGTATATTTTTATATTTTATTTTTTTATTCGTTTTAGCGTAATATTTGTATTTTTCGCTCATTTTTAGTTTTAATCCATAGTTTTTGCCATAGTTATTTTTATTTCTAGATTTTTAGGCTTTGCCGTAAAATCCCTTAAGTGCTTTTTCTTTAGACTAAGATTTAGGTGCTTTAAAATTTTGCGACGCCTTTTTAAGTTTTAGTACCTTTTTAAGTTATTGCCATTTGAGATATAGTATTTCTTTTAAGCTTTAATATTTTTAGACACAACTTTTAATTTTTAAGTTTTTAGTTCCTTTTTAAGTTTTGACGCGCTACTTTCTTATTTTTATTTTTCGACGCCTTTTACCTATGTATCAATTATCACTCCAATTAGTAATCTCAATTTGCAATTTTAATTTTAAGTTAGTAATAATAATAAGGTTGGGTTAGTCGAGTGTTTTAAAAGTTTTATAAGTCACTCTTTTTCTTTTTTATTTCTCCAATTTTAATACCGACGCGCTCTTTTTTCTTTCTTATTTCTCGCAATTCTAGTTTTAGGACATAGATTTTTATTCTATTTCTTTTATAAAATTTCTTTAAATTACGAAAAATTATTTTAAGCGGTTAAATTGATAGACATCAAAATTTTCTGGTTCGTAGTAATAGTTGGATTTGTACGTGGACCGGGTTATTGGAGCCAAACAGTACTCAATTATATTGTGACCAAACGAATCCTGCCCCTCTGCTGCATCTTTTGGCTATTCGAAACGTGGGCAAAATTAGAAAAGTCTATTAATTGGATAACTTATATAATTTTTCTTTCTTTTTAAAAACTAATAGGATATTCAGTGAATGCACCGAGCAAAACGTTCACCACCTTTTGTACGTTCACCACCTGTAACTCGATCAAGACATCTAGCAAATATTGTCGCCGTTGATTTTTCTTTAGAATCGTCATCCAGTCGACCAAGTACTCCAATTCAAATTTCTGATAATCCATTTTTTGAACCCGACCTCACAATTGAGAATCCGGAGAATATTCAGGGACGATTCATAGATCCTGAACCACTAATTTTTTCTCCGGAACCACCAATCGTTCAAACAGAAATTGTTGAAGAACGAACCATTAAATCAGAATCCTCTAGTGATTCAGATTCAACAAATTCAATTATGGAGAATCTGAAACCTCTAAGTATGGAAGACCGAATGAGAGCTAAACGCACTGGCCAAGGTCACGCAATTACTCATCCAGACATTAATGCGCCAGATTATAAAATCAAAGGACAAATCCTACACATGGTGACTAATCAATGACAATTTAGTGGTGCGCCGAAGGAAGATCCAAATGAACATCTTCGTACCTTTAATAGGATCTGCACTCTATTTAAAATAAGAGAAGTTGAGGATGAACAGATATATCTCATGTTATTTCCCTGGACTTTAAAGGGAGAAGCCAAAGATTGGTTGGAATCGTTACCTGATGGGGCGATTGATACATGGGACGTTTTAGTTTAAAAATTTCTTAAACAATTCTTTCCGGCATCTAAAGCCGTGAGATTTCAAGGAGAAATTGTTACATTCACACAGAAGCCAAATGAAACTCTATATGAGGCGTGGACAAGATTTGGAAAGTTATTGAGAGGATGTCCGCAACATGGTTTAGACACTTGTCAAATAGTACAAATGTTCTACCAAGGATGCGACATCACTACAAGGAAAGACATCGATATAGCAGCTGGTGGTTCCATTATGAAGAAAACCGAAACTGATGCTTACAAAATTATTGATAACACTGCTTCCCACTCACATGAGTGGCAACAAGAAAAAGATATCGTTAGATCATCTAAAGCAGCTAGAGCCGATTCTAGCCATGACTTAGATTCCATTTCTGCAAAGATAGATGCTGTCGAGAGACGAATGGAAAAGATGACTAAGGATATACACTCAATACGAATTAGTTGTGAGCAGTGTGGAGGACCACATTTGACAAAAGATTGTCTCAGTATTGAACTAACAATAGAACAAAGAGAGAATGTTTCATACATAAACCAAAGGCCTGAAAATAATTATCAGAATAATTATCAACCGCCAAGACCGATTTATAATCAAAACCAGAATTATAACCGAAATATTCCATACAACAACCAACAAGGTTCTAGTAATCAACAAGTATCCAATAATACTTACAATCAGTAAAGACCTAATTTTCAAAACAAATCACCACAAACCAATGATAAAAAGCCGAATTTTGAAGATATGATGACGAAGCTAGTTGACTCTCAAACTTAATTTTTCACATCTCAGAAGCAAACCAATGAACAAAATCCTCAAGCATTTAGAAATCAACAAGCTTCTATTCAAAATCTGGAACAAGAAGTAAGTAACCTAGCAAGGTTAATAGGTGAAAGAAAACCGGGAAGTCTTCCTAGTGATACAAATGCTAACCCCCGGAATGAAACAGCTAAAGCTATTACCACAAGAAGTGGTACAACACTTAAACCACCTGAAATACCTGTAATTTCTGATGAAGCTATTCCTACTCCACAAGAACCACAACCTGAACAAGATAAGGAAAAAGAACCGGTAGTTGAAAAGGTTAATGAAGATAACACAGTTAAAGCTAAACCTTATGTTAAACCATACCAACCACCACTTCCTTACCCGAGTAAAATGAGAAAAGAGAGACTTGAAGCCGAGCAATTCAAATTCTTGGATATGTTTAAACAGATAAATGTAAATCTTCCTTTCATTGATGTAATTTCAGGAATGCCTAGATATGCTAAATTTCTGAAAGATCTAATCTCAAATAGAAAAAAATGGAAGAACTCTCGGCCGTTATTATGAATGCTAATTGTTCAGCAGTGCTGTTGAATAAGATACCAGAAAAATTATCAGATCCAGGAAGTTTCACAATTCCATGTTTTCTGGGTAGTCTTAGTTCAATAGAAGCATTGGCAGACTTAGGTGCTAGTATAAATTTAATGCCGTATTCACTATACACTAAACTAGACCTTGGAGAATTGAAACCAACACGAATAAGCATACAACTAGCCGATAGATCAGTAAAATATCCTAGAGGGATAATGGAGAACATGCTAGTTAAAGTTGGTACTTTAGTATTTCCAGTAGATTTTGTTATTCTGGACATGGAAGAAGATTCTCAAGTTCCTCTCATATTAGGAAGACCATTCTTAAACACGGCTAAAGAAATGATAGACGTGTTCGGTAAGAAACTGACACTAAGTATAGAGGACGAGAGTGTTACCTTTTCAGTTGATAGAGCAATGCAACAACCGCAATCCGCAGATGATACATGTTATTATATTCAAACTATAGAATCACATGCAGAATTGTTAGAAGAATTTCCAGAATTACAAGGAACAGGAGAATGTTCTTTAGGAGAAGGTACTGAACCAATTGATGAAACTGAAATGTTAGCTACACTTATAGCTAATGGATATGAACCAACAACAGAAGAAATTCAAATGTTAAAAGAAGAAGACAGATATCGATATAAATCATTGATAGAAGAACCACCGACATTAGAGTTAAAGCCACTTCCAAACCATTTGGAATACGCTTATTTACATGGTGAATCTGAATTACCTGTAATAATATCGTCTTCTCTTACTGAAAATGAAAAATCTCAACTCATTTCTGTGTTGAAAGCTCATAAACCAGCTATTGCATAGAAGATTCATGATATTAAAGGAATAAGTCCTTCGTATTGCACACATAAAATCCTTATGGAAGAATGTCATAAAACGTATGTGCAACGTCAACGAAGACTAAATCCTAATATGCAAGATGTTGTTAAGAAAGAAATTATTAAACTGCTAGATGCAGGTTTAATTTATCCAATTTCTGATAGTCCATGGGTAAGCCCAGTTCAATGCGTGCCTAAGAAGGGTGGCATGACTGTCATCACAAATGAGAAAAATGAGCTTATTCCTACTAGGACTGTAATAGGATGGCGTGTATGTATTGATTATAGAAAATTAAATGACGCCACCAGAAAAGATCACTTTCCCTTACCTTTCATTGATCAAATGTTGGAAAGATTAGCCGGAAATAGTTACTATTGTTTTCTTGATGGTTTTTCCGGATATTTTCAAATTCCAATAGCACCCGAAGACCAATAGAAAACCACATTCACGTGCCCTTATGGTACTTTTGCTTACAAACACATGCCATTTGGACTTTGCAACGCCCCTGCAACCTTTCAAAGGTGCATGATGGCGATTTTTCACGACATGATAGAAGAATGCATGGAAGTTTTCATGGATGACTTTTCAGTCTTCGGGGATACTTTTGAAACATGTCTAGTTAATCTTGAACGAATGCTTATTAGATGCGAACAATCAAATCTAGTACTTAATTGGGAGAAATGCCATTTCATGGTTAAAGAAGGCATCGTTCTTGGTCATAAAATTTCAAAGGAAGGAATTGAAGTGGATAGAGCTAAAGTAGATGTAATTGCTAAACTTCCACATCCCACCAATGTTAGAGGAGTTAGGAGTTTTCTAGGGCATGCCGGTTTTTACCGATGTTTCATAAAAGATTTTTCTAAAATTGCCACTCCTATGAATAAACTCCTAGAAAAGGATGCTCCATTCATCTTTTCAGATGAATGTATCAAATCTTTTAATATTCTTAAAGAAAAACTCACTAATGCGCCGATCATGATAACACCAAATTGGAATCTACCATTTGAACTTATGTGTGATGCAAGTGATTTTGCAATGGGAGCCGTTTTAGGACAAAGGATTGAAAAATGATTTCAACCTATATATTATGCTAGTAAGACGTTACAAGGAGCACAAACAAATTATACAACTACTGAAAAAGAACTCCTTGCTATTGTCTTTACTTTCGACAAATTTTGATCATATCTCGTTCTAGCTAAAACGGTGGTCTATACCGACCATTCTGCTCTTAGATACCTATTTTCGAAACAAGATGCTAAACCAAGATTAATCCGTTGGATCTTACTCTTACAAGAGTTTGATATTGAAATCCGAGATAAAAGAGGAGCAGAAAATCTCGCAGCTGATCATCTTTCTCGTCTTGAAAATCCCGAATTAGAAGTTCTAAACGAATCGGCCATACAAAACAACTTTCCTGATGAATATTTGTTGAAGATAGATTATAATGAAATTCCATGGTTTGCAGACTATGCAAACTATTTAGTATGTGGATTACTTGAAAAAGGATTGTCATACCAAAAACGAAAGAAATTCTTTAGTGATATAAAACACTATTTCTGGGAAGATCCACATTTGTTTAAAAGTTGTCCCGATGGAATAATACGACGATGTGTATTCGGAGATGAAGCTAGTAAAATATTAAACCATTGTCACACAGGACCAACAGGAGGGCATTATGGGCCTCAACTTACAGCAAGAAAAGTTTATGATGCTGGATTCTATTGGCCTACAATTTACAAAGACGCACACCTTCTTTGCAAATCCTGTGATGCTTGTCAAAGGACCGGAAAAATAAGTCAACGTGATGAAATGCCACAAAATGTCATTCAAGTATGTGAAGTATTTGACATCTGGGGTATTGACTTTATGGGTCCATTTCCAAAATCTCATAATAATCTATACATTCTCGTTGCCATTGATTATGTATCTAAATGGGCGGAAGCACAAGCTCTCCCAACTAACGATGCACGAGTTGTAGTCAACTTTTTAAAACGTCTTTTTGCAAGGTTTGGAACACCGAAAGCTTTAATAAGTGATCGGGGTACTCATTTCTGTAATAATCAACTTGAGAAAGTTCTTAAAAGATATGGAGTAATTCATAAAATCTCCACCGCATCTCATCCACGGACAAGTGGACAAGTTAAAAATACCAACCGAGCTTTAAAATGTATTCTAGAGAAAACCGTAAGATCAAATCCGAAGGAATGGTCCATTAAATTGGAGGATGCACTCTGGGCTTTTAGAACAGCCTATAAAACTCCAATTGGAACCACACCTTTTAAACTCGTTTACGGAAAAGCATGTCATCTTCCAGTAGAAATTGAACACAAAGCATTTTGGGCTTTGAAGACATGTAATCTTGATTTACATGAAGCTGGACGTCTACGATTAAGTCAACTAAACGAATTAGAAGAATTAAGACAAGGAGCATACGAAAATTCGTTAATCTATAAAGAAAGAATGAAGAAATGGCATGATAAAAGAATCAGAAGTTCAAAAGAATTTAAAGAAGGAGACAGAGTTCTTCTTTTCAATTCACGATTCAAGCTATTTTCTGGAAAATTGAAATCAAGATGGTCTGGACCATTTATAGTCAAAAGAGTTTTCCCATGCGGAACAGTAGAATTAATAAATTCAAATGGGATAGAATTTAAGGTTAATGGTCACAGAGTTAAACATTACATAGATAGTCCGATGAAAGTTGACAACGAAGTTAATCACAATTTCAACACCACAGCTAACTAAGTGTGGGGAGAATCAAGTCTTTAAAGGATAATATGTATTTCTGTTAGAGTTAAATTTTCTGTTTTCGTGTAGTTCTCGAAAATAGAACCCGAATGGTCTTTCCCTAGCAGACCCTAAAGAACTAGTCTTCTCCCCCCATTCTAAATTTTTATTTTTTTTAGGTTTTACGAAATAATGACACCCTTCCAAGTGAAATAGTATCAGTAATCAGTAATCAGAACTAGACTTCCTGTGAATTAAACCATGGTCTAATGCTACACGCTTTGATTACTAAACGTAATAATGACACCCTTCCAAGTGAAATAGTATCAGTAATCAGAGAAAAATTGGACGGAGTAAGAAAAGAATCCAGATGCGAAATAATAAGTTACAATTTGGTAAAGGAAAATCAAAATCCGCAGCGAAAAGAAGAGCACGACACCTTGAAAGATGTCACAAATGCGGAAAATGGTCACACGAAGGTAAATGTTCAAATAATCAAACCTATTCAAACACCGAATTTGTTACTTTATGCAGAGACGGACCGTTCATATGTTTAGAAGAAAAAACGTTAAATGCTCGAGGTTACGCCTATGTAGCCATGGAAAATCAATTAGTCCGACTATCTTATGAGTGGGCTAGAGCATATCACTAAGAATACTATCTCACAGGTAAGTCTGTACAGTTTTTATTTTTATTTTTATTTTTAACCTTTTGATAATAAAAGATAATTTGTTCGCTATAAAGTATTAAATTGGTATTCGATAAAATTAGGTCTTGCGACCGAAATTATTGATATCATACAAAAATTTATTACATCACTGCGAAATTTAACGTTTATTCTTAAGGTATAAATTTCTTTAATCAATCAACCCAAAATATTTCAAAAATTCGTCATGAGTTAAATTAGGTCATGGAACCGAAATTACTTTACCGAAAAGAGGGGCGTATATTTTTAATAATATTTGATTGATTAAAGTGGGATAAAAGACCAAAAAGATTTTTAATTTCATTTTTACTTTGTTTTTAAAATTAATATTAAAATAATATTGTAAACTTTTTAAATTAATATATATTTAAAATTGTAAATATTTGAAAAATTAATATTTTTAATATAAATGTATGAAAACAAAAATATAATATAAGTTTGGTGTGAATTTTTAATTTTATGCATTTTTAATTTAAGTTTGGTGTGATTATAAAAACAAAAAATTTACTTTATTTCGCTAAGTTAAAAATATAATTTTTAAAATTAGTCGTGAGTTGAAGACTAGGTCGTTGAACCAAAATTGCTTTACCCGAGGGAGGGACGAGAACTTTTATTATAATTATTTTTAATCTTATTGAATTAAAGTATGCCAAAAATATTAAAAAACCAAAAAAATCTTTGCTTTTAAAACCGCGCTTTAAATTGACAAATTTTAAATTTTTGTCGAGGGACGGACTAGGACAACGATCCGAAACACCCTCACTCCTAAAGGAAAACAAAATTTTTAGAATTTAATTAATTAAATGTTTTTAAAAACAAGTTATAAGGTTTTATAAAAAAAAAAACAAACAAACCACCGCGACTCGCGGTGATTTAAACGGCCCCACCACCGCACTCGCAGAGGTCAGAAAACCCAGAAGGGTTAACTGGTAGAACAGACCAGTCCCCTTCACCACCTCACTCATTTTTCACGAAAAACACACACAAATACCTCTCAAATTCGCATTTGTTCACCAATAATCGTCAAATTTGTTGCTAAAATCACAATGAGGAGACTATTATCAAGGAATTACTCAAGGAAATCGGTAAATTTCTACACCTAAACACCATTTAATCCGAATTTTTAGTGTTCTTGAACAATTTCATACATAATTCGATTTTGATGCTTTCTAGTGTAATAATGCTTCAATTGTTTGTGTATTATGCTTGTATAACCTAGATTGACGCTATTTAACATGATCAGAAGCTTTGAACTTCAATTTTTGAGTAATCTAAGGTTTGTGTTCTTGAGCAAAATTAGGGCTTTTTGATATAAACAGGTTATGGCCGAATTTTGTTGTTAGTTTATGCTAAAATTGAGTAGTGTAACATATTTAGGTTGCTAAATGATCAAAACTTTGATCCTAAACATGATTTATGAAGAATAAAGTGGACTTTTTGAACCAAAATTGCATGAACTTGATTTAATTGATATAAATGCCATGAGGAACTTGTTTAATTGTTATAATGATTATTTTTGACATGTTTTAAAAGTAAAATGCGAAGAAACTTTGTATACATTTTTGTAAAAGTATATTTGTAAAAGTGTAGAATTGTTAATATTTTGAAAATGTGTATAGAGTTTAATATGGATTAAACATGTCATTGTAATTGTTTAGATTTTTGATTTTGCTAAAACTAATGCATATTTGGATGCACAAAAATTGTGTTTATTTTACAGACTGAAAGGGGTGAATCTTCATCCCAGGCTCGCAATGCTCCTCCGGAAGATGCAAATCAACAGGAAATTAATAACCAATACCGACAAGATATGCCTCACCCAATTGTTTCATATTCAAACATTCATGAGGCAGATTTACATTTGAATTTGAGATTTGATAGATATTGGATAGACTATCCAAAATATCAAAAGAACCTGCACAACCTTGTGTCTAATAATGTTGAGGTACCTAGAGTTATAGATTGGGCACCATTAGAGGTAGTGGAATTGGCCGAGCCAATCAGGGAATTACTTACTCAAAGGTATGGTAATTCTACTTTTAGTGATTGGGTACATTTATTCAACATGCGTAGACCTGTATATAGAGAATGGTGTATAGAGTTATTGTGTACTATTGAAATAAATGATCGGGTAGATACTTTAACCGATCGTAGTTTTATTAGATTTTTATTAGGAGGGGAGATGCACCATATGTCCTTACTAGACATGGCTCGAGCGTTAGGTATATATACGCCCGAGGAGCTAGCATCTTATGATTGCCAGAGGTTAATAGTTTATGGTAGGAGGGTGGATGAGAATTTTGATACGAATGACGTATGGAGTAGGATGACTAGCCATCGCCGATTCCAGGGGAGATTATACTCTTATCTTGATATTGATAGAGCTGAATTAAGAGTAATCCATAGGTTTTTAGCCAATTCGATTACACAACGAAGTAAGAATAAGGAAAAGGTAAATGAACAGGATTTGTTTTACCACATGTGTATTCGAGACCCACACAGTGCTGTAAGTATACCTTTTTGTGTGGGTTATTATTTATTGACTATGGTTAGGGGTATGAGGCGTGGTAGCATAATAGGAGGTGGTATATTTATTACTTTGATTGCTGAATATCTCGGTGTGGATAGAAGTCGAGTGGGATTATTAATGGCAGAACCAGAACCCCGCGATAGAATAGATTTGCGTGTTTATCATGGTGCTAAGGTCTTAAAGAAATGAAACAACGAGACAGCACGTTATGATGGCAGGCATCCACAGGTTGAGAGAGATCAACAGCAAGGTTAACCGGGAGGGGGTAATCCAATGACGGAAATGCAAATTTTTATGGCTCGACACGAGTATGAAATGGCTAGACAAAAAGCATTTCAAGATTCGCAGTATCATCAAAGCCAAATCATAAATGATTGTGCACACGTAGGTAGAGACTACATTTCTATCGTTATGCCCGAATTTGCTCCTTGGACTTTAGAGAGCCGACCACCATATCCTACATATGACCCGGCCCAAGCATTTTACAGCATCTATGGATACGCTTGGGACCCATACTGGAACCATCCTCCTCATCCGTAATTTTATATTTTTGTTTATTTTATTGTAATGTTACTAATTCTTAATTTTCTTATTTCTTATTTCTTATTTTATTATTATAATAGCTTTTATAATTTTCTAACTTTATTAGATTTTAATAATTTTTGAATGTGGTGTGAAAACCCAACTTCAAAAATATGTATATATGTGTTTGTAGTTTATCTCATGTACAAAACAGGGTAAAACAGTGCATTTTCAAAGACTGGCATTAAGTTCAGCAAAAGCTATTAATTTTGACGACAAAACGAAAAACAAATGTGATGTACCAACAGACGGAATGAACAAATGATATGCACCATTTATCATTCAGCAAACAAACGCCAATATGTTTGGAAACTTTGGTAAAATTTAATCATTTTTCTACGCTAATCACCCTCAATAATTTAAATTGTTACTGATTTCTTGCAAATGAGGGCATTGCAAGATCTTAAGTGTGGGAAGGGGTTAAATTCTTTTGGATTTTTAAAATTTTTAACTTAAACACTTGGTTACCATTAAAAATACTAGTAACGTAGTAGTTGTATTAGAATCTAGTGCTCTATGATAATAAAGAACAGCCCTAGTCTTATATACTGACTACCCACTTCTAGTAAAATTTTTCAAAATTTTCAATTAAATGAATTCAAAATCGTGTTTATACATATTTATGAACGATAAAACTAGGTGTTAACACCGAAATTATTGTTACCTCAGAAAGGACATAAATTGAGAAACAAACCAAAATGTTAGAATTCATTTAAAATGGAATAAAGGACAATAAAAATGAAAATAAAAAGCAAGTGTGGGAAAATTACCAAAGTTATTTAAAACATATGTCACATATTTTTGTACAAATAACTGAAGATACTTTTGCTTTGGACTAAAATAAAAAGTTTTACCCAATTTACTGTAAGAAAAATGGATCTACACGATGAATCAATTCCATCATAAAAAGGAAGTAAAGTCTTCTGAAAAAGAAACGCGCTTCTTGATTTAGGTCATGAAGTTGTCGTCCAGACCAGCTGTAGGTTGACGAAAAATCTAGAAAAGTCATCTCTAAAATCAGCAGGAAATCCACGGACCTCAGCATCAAACAGGGTCGCCAAGTGGTCAGACTTATCCTAACCATGAGAGGATCTGTCTCATAAAATGGGGAGGACGCCGTGCAAATTAGCTGGATAAGACTAATGAATCAGATCCCCAGAAAGGATAATCTCCTTAAAGATCAAAAATCATCTTTTAAGACTGATATTACTCAATCCTAGAGATTGACCTTAAAGATTGAGAATTACAAACTCATGGAATTCGATGATATCTAAACTCGAGCTTGAACGAGAAAATATTTTGATCAAAATTACAAACCGATTTGTTTTCTGAAAACCCATTTTCAATGCGTTCATTACCATTGAACGTAAAATCCTGAGAATTCACCTGGAATTCATTAGGTCACCTGAACCAAATCGGGTGTCAACCGTAAGAACGGTAGTTGCATAGCATGGTCAAAGACAGGACCTTGTGCCAGACCAAAAAATTATATGGGTGAGCTTTACTATTGCTCCTACAAAGGATAGTAATTGCGTCCGACACGTTATAGACCATAATTAAAAGCATGTCAGGGGACATTGCCTGAACAGTTGCTTGTTCAACGCTTTCCTTTACAACCGGACGGTAGTTTACCGAAAGGTAATATACGGAGCAAGTATACTGGACGTGTTGCTTTCCCAATACAAGGATAGCAAGTGGGTGACACAAAACCACAAGTTTTGAGCTAAAATTTTCAAATCTAAAACCCACCAAACCCACAAAAACAATTTGCAAACATCGGTGAAGGGTTATTCCGGAAAACTTATCTAGGGTAAAAACTAGATTGAATTTTCAAAAAATCAAATGTTTTCATAAAGATCCAATTTCCTTAATGGATCTAAATTTTCATAAGTCATGTGAGACTATAAACCACATCGTTACTACCATTGTTTATACCGCCGTAAAGAAATCACTGATGTACAAAGTGTGAAGAATAAAGAAGTGATTCTTGTATATTCAAGACTATATTGCTTGAGGACAAGCAACGCTCAAGTGTGGGAATATTTGATAATGCTAAAAACGAACATATATTTCATAGCATTATTCCTCAAGAAAGACAGGCTTTTAGTTGCAGTTGTCCTATTTACAAGTAATATTCGTTTAAATAATAAAAGGTGAAGACAAAAGACAGATTCGATGAATTGAAGACGCAAATGACCAAAAAGCTCAAAAGTACAAAATACAATCAAAGTGGTTCCAATTATTGATGAGAAACGTCTCAAAATTACAAGAGTACAAGATTCGAAACACAAAATACAAGATATTAAATTGTACGCTTGGACGTTCGAAAATCCGAAACCGGGACCAGAGTCATCTCTCAACGCTCGACGCAACGGACTAAAAATTACAAGTCAACTATGCACATGAATATAATATAATATATAATTAATTCTTAAAATTAATATATATATTATATTATATTATATAATCCATCGGCAAGCTAAGAGCCAAACTTGTGTGAGCTGGAATCCACAGATCCGCACTCGCGGAGCTTTGAAGACCAAAAAGGCCGCACTCGCGGAGCCCAAAAAGTCAGAAATCCACCTTTAAAAGGCCGAGCATTCGGCCAAATTTTACACACCTTTTTCTCTTCATTCATCAACGTATATGTATATATATTTATATTATAATTTTAAATTTAATTTTTAATCCTAATAATAAGGGTATGTTAGCGAATGTTGTAAGGGTGTAAGTCGAAATTCTGTCCGTGTAACGCTACGCTATTTTTAATCATTGTAAGTTATGTTCAACCTTTTTAATTTAATGTCTCGTAGCTAAGTTATTATTATGCTTATTTAAGCCGAAGTAATCATGATGTTGGGCTAAAAATACTAAAATTGGGTAATTGGGCTTTGTACCATAATTGGGGTTTGGACAAAAGAACGACACTTGTGGAAATTAGACTATGGGCTATTAATGGGCTTTATATTTGTTTAACTAAATGATAGTTTGTTAATTTTAATATAAAGATTTACAATTGGACATACCTATAAATAACCATATACACTCGATCGGACACGATGGGCGGGATATTTATATGTACGAATAATCTTTCATTTAACCGGACACGGGAATGGATTAATAGTCACTAGAATTATTAAAACAGGGGTGAAATTATATACAAGGACACTTGGCATAATTGATAACAAAGTATTAAAACCTTGGGTTACACGCAGTCGATAACCTGGTGTAATTATTAAACAAAGTATTAAAACCTTGTTACAGTTTAAGTCCCCAATTAGTTGGAATATTTGACTTCGGGTATAAGGATAATTTGACGAGGACACTCGCACTTTATATTTATGACTGATGGACTGTTATGGATAAAAACCAGACGGACATATTAAATAATCCAGGACAAAGGACAATTAGCCCATGGGCAATAAACTAAAATCAACACGTCAAACATCATAATTACGGAAGTTTAAATAAGCATAATTCCTTTATTTTCATATTTAATTGCACTTCTAATTATCACATTTTTATTTATTGTCATTGTATTTAATTGCACTTTTAATTATCGTACTCTTTAATTATCGCAAGTTTATTTTATCGCACTTTTATTTATCGCAATTTCATTATCATTATTTATTTTATGCTTTAAATTAAGTCTTTTATTTATTTAATATTTTACATTAGGTTTTAACTGTGACTAAAGTTTTAAAAATCGACAAACCGGTCATTAAACGGTAAAACCCCCCCCCCCCCCTTTTATAATAATAATATTACTTATATATATTTGTATTTTTATAAATTAAAACTAATATAGCGTTACGCTTTGTTTAAAAGATTCCCTGTGGAACGAACCGGACTTACTAAAAACTACACTACTGTACGATTAGGTACACTGCCTATAAGTGTTGTAGCAAGGTTTAGGTATATCCATTCTATAAATAAATAAATATCTTGTGTAAAATTGTATCGTATTTAATAGTATTTTCTAGTAAAAATAAAGCTATTTCATATACACCTCGCATAACATCAAACTCGTTTAATCTACTGGTACTTCTATCCCTTATCTTTATGTCTTCTATCATTATGTTATGTGATATTGTTTCCATGATTAGAGAGTAGTTATCTTTAGTGTATGCTATGATGTAAGCAGTTATAATGCCGAAATAATATTATGGTCTGTGTATGCTATTGAAATGCTTTTCGATTATGCTTTAAACTCAATCGCTTTTCCAACTAATAGAACGTAGTTATTGGCTCTGTTATTGGGAAGTCGCGAACCTCGATTCAGAGTTCACTATCTGTGTCACCCCTTGGTAAAAGAAGTCTATCAGATACAACGTAAGATCGACTGAGGCACACCAGTTGTAGTAAGTCTATCAAGCCTTGGATTCTGACTGAGGACTCTTTAGTAGTGAAACATCTGACTAGACCCTTAGTACATTGTCAGTCCCAGACCATGCTAGTGTAGTCACTAAGCATATAAACTTCGTACGTGCACGCTGAAGCACAACGGTTATTGTAAGCTGTACCTCTGCTAAGTAAGGCCATGGAACCTGATTAGTGTTGATCAGTACACTGCACCATAACGCGGTCTCAAGCATTGCACCCCACTTAAGGGATTCTTAGGTAATTAAGGAACTGTTAGTTTAGACACATAAAAGATTGGACCGTTAGGATAACCGAACGTGTTCATGGAAGTGAGCTTGACTTGGCCATGGTTTTCTTCATGGTTGAACTCTTTTTAAGGGCCTAACTATCTTTTAAACCCAATCATTAACGAAAGCATTAAAACACATCACGTCTCTCGGATATGGTAAGCCATGTATTCTATTATATTTCAGAAAGTTAGACCATTGTGGAATGTTAATACGTCACCCAACCGAGTCGCTCAATTTGATGAGACGTCTGAACGTGTATGCCTGTATTCAGACTGCACGGGCGTCAGGGGTAAGGGACGTTGCTGTCTATTCAGAATCTTCAAGCCTAATGTAGTACCCAGTGACCTGTCTTATTACAGGGGCATTTAGGACCAGTGTAATGAATACAAGGCCTCTGCCTATTCATGAGCCAGCATTCCATAATCTCGGCAGAATAACTGATGAAGTCATAGTATGCACTCACTTTAACCTTATCTGAATTACGAATTTTATCGCATTTACTTTATCTGTCTTATAAATTAAAAAATCCCAAAATTAGGTAACCACTACTCCTTCCTACTATCTTAGGCTTAAATATAGGTTCGATTCTACTGATATCTCAATAATACGACTCTAGGTCATACTTTCCTTACTCAAACTAAGGAGTAGTACGAATTAGGTCCCGCTAAATACAAATTAAAAAAGGTACCTCCCCCTTGGGTGGTTGATCCTGGCGCGCTGCGGCCCGGCGACACTGCACGAATAAAACCGTCCGTTTCGGCCATATCAGACCATATCATTGATGGTCCGGTTCTACTATATAAACAACTCGACCATACTCACGCGTAGTCTAGATATCTACGTTTTTGTCATGACAATATACGTAACTCAAAGCAAAATAAACTAGTTTATACACAGTATGTAACAAGATATAAAGAAGTCACATTAATCATACAAAACACAACCGAGTGCATATCTCTACGGTTGGTTATTTACAATATCCTCAACAGATGAGTTCTCGTCCCTACAGATTTGGTGTAACTCTTCAAAACTAATCTGGTCGAGAGCCTCATGTGCCCACTGACAGTCCTGGACACAGGTAGCGCTCAAAATAGTCTTCATCTTTTGGGCCGCGCTACCAGGCGACAAGAAACACTGCACTGCCTTCAAAACCTCAAACGTAGTCAGCTTCTTGATAGCCTCAATAAAGGCACTGAACGGCTGATGAACAATGGATGACTTCAGGAGACGGGCAAAAAGCACAGGAATACCATGTTGAAGGCGGGTAAGTTCGCCTAACGTGTTCGACACCTTCTCAGATAACTTCTTATTGTCATTAGAAAGTAGGGCGACCTTCTCCTTTTCCTGGGCAGGTGCCACCTTCAACGTTTCCTGCGCTTTCCGGGAAACACGTAACTCGTCCCGGGTGGGCTCCAAGGCCTCCTTCGTCGACGCCAGCTCCATCTCAAGACGAGTGATCGTCCCCGACAACTCCGCCACGCGACGGTTATCTTTATCAAACATCACACAATGCTCGTGAATGCGACGAGCATCTGCCTCGCTCCGGTTCAATTCATCCGTTGCAAGATGCTGAGCAAACACGGCACACTGAGAACGCAAGCGTTGTGCCTGGGTGGCGGAAAGAGCCGCCAATGCCTCTTTCAGTCTGAAGCATCACAGTGAAGAAGATCATGGAATGGCTCGACATTACAGTCGGGTAGAACGTAAACATTATGCCCAGCATTTGTTGTCAGCCGGGGGCGAGCATCCGAGGCCTCCACGGCGGGTTCTTTGTTGGGACGGCGCCCTTGAACCGACTACCTTTCAGTAACCGGCTCCTCCTCCGCCACCTGACTACCACCACAACCAGCTCAAGCCTCTCCTGGGGAGCAGCTCCCTCCAATAACGGAACCATGGGGGCAGATGCCTGCATCCCCGAAGAAGTCACACCAGTGTTACCTATGCATACATGAAAGAAAGCAATGTAGTCAGCACAAGATACTACTAGGAAAGTTAAAGTGAGTATGAGTCAAAGGCATACCTTTAGCTGCTGTAGACGGCTCAATCCGACGCCTGGTACGAGAGATTAGCCCATCCTCTGAAGAACCGCCATTAGAAGATTCCAAGTCTTCAGGAGGCGGCGCCCTGTGACGGCTAGAAGACGCCAGAGGCATACCCTCAACCACCTTGTCGGTAAAAACCATGCCATCCAGACTCGTCGCCCTCAGAACCTCCGACACGGTTAACTCTGTACAGATCATAAAGCGTCATTTTATAAACTGTGACTACGTAAAAAAGGATGGAAAACGACACACAGATAAATACCTCTCCCGCCTCTGCGAGCGACAGGAATCCTATCAGAATGGGTCCAGTTGTTGCTGACATTAGCCATTACCAACACCTGCTCATCATAAGATCATTGAGGAATACTCAGGCCCCTCAACCATCAATTCACCCAGCTCAGACAACTGTCTCGGCTGCTGAACAGTCACGGACCTAAACAGATAGGACTGTGCATTCCTCAATGGAAAGTCAGAACACTTGGCAAAAATGAATGATTGCACCCAGTTATCTGCAATCGCTGGTGCCTCCCCATGGAAATCAATCTCATCAGTAAACGTGTACCACCCTCTGCGATAGGACGATAGCTGAAAAATGCTTCTGAAAATTTTCAAGCTTAGGATCATGCCTAAACCATTAAAATACATTTCAAACAGCACGATCGCGCGAACCCCATTCAGATGCAAACGAGCAGCACTAAGGCTGTAGAAATTTAAAACCTTCATGAAGAAGCGAGTAAATGGGTATCTCAGATTTGAGACCTTAAAGGGTCTCAAATAGATAGCACAATGATTTGATGGGGGCCCACAAGCACGCCGCCGTGACCTTGGAATCACCAAGCCCAAGCCTCGTAGTTAAGGGCATATATAACAAATCCTATCAAGATAGACTTGATCGATGTTGCTAGGCGCACGTAATACGTCATGAAGAATATTAGCAGATCTGGGAGCCATATTGAACGAAGAAGAAAATAGAGAGATTCAAATTGAAGAAGATAATAAAATTGTTTCTCTGTATTATGCAAAGTGAATACTATCGAAGGTAGAAATACTTGAATACAGATAAATGATCATTTATATAGGCAAAAATCCTATGCGGGTCCCATAAAACTCAAAAAGGTGCATTGAAACACGAGAAGCACTTTACTATGGTTAAGACAGCATGCAACGCGCATTAATTGCATGTCAAATCATGCGTGTGGGTCATGTTAACTTAAGTTTGGTGACACAACTGTCCCAGCCGACCTCAGCAAACTGGGGGACTTAATGATACGCATAATGATCCGTCTCAAAATGACATTAACAAATTAGCGACCGGCTAGGATCTTACCCGGCACGGTCCATCCCGGAAGAAGGGCTACTCCCTGACATCATCCGTCATCATGTAGCCAGTCATGATTACTATAATCGTGAAGAAATACTTAGAACAAGTAGAAAGCAAAACCTCCCCTGATTAAACTGAGAGTTCCGTGATACCTTAGTCGGAACCGACATGCTGCTGGTATCGTCACCACTTCTCGGTTCGGTATTTCAACCCGTTATAAAGATACCCTCCCGGGACAAGCATGCCTTCCCGGATAAAGTGCACTGTCCCGGAGTAGACACTTCATCCCGGAATGAATACTCGATCTCGGAACAAATGTATAACCAAGTTGCATGCCACGTCAGCCCACGAATCTAGGAAAGTTTGTTAGGATCCGCTTGATTATTCCCATGAAAAGGACAGGTGCCACATCACCCCTCGGGATTGGCAAAGTTTGTTACAACCATGAAAGGGACATGTGCCACGTCATCATTCCCTTATAACATCTATAAATACGCGAACATGATCATTTATTCCACAACACTGGATGCAATAATGTTTCTCTGCTCAAGTTAATTACGATAGCATTACTCCAGTCGTTAACTCAATTCCAATCAGCACTCCGATCATCGTCGGAGCTAATCTTCACTCTAAGATATTAGCTTATTCGATTCTGATCGAATAAGGTTAATTCAATCGATTGTTTTACACCCTTGGAATCCAGATTCCAAAATTGGGGTTTGCACAATTAATGGAGTTAAAACATTCGACTTACTCTTTTTCCCAAATCAAGCACTCAAACCCGAAATCTATCCACACTAAACGATTTTGGTTTGATCACTGTCAGGGAGCAGTTTGTAATTGGGAATTTTCTACTTTTAGTTATCCGATCCTTTCGTGGGAACTTAATTTCGGGAAATTTACTTGCTTTATTTCTATTTTTGTTTTGTGTTTTCTGAAGCCATGTATAGTGTCCAATAATTAGGTGAATCCTCGGTTTAATGGGTATGGATGGTGATTGGTATAGGGGTTCTTGGGAAGCCAGGGTTGAACCAGAAGGTGTTTGTGAGATGTATAGAGGTTACCATTTGAACGGGGAATGTGATGATAGTCTTATGTACCATTTTTCACCTATAGACCAGCCATGAAATTATTATGAAGAGGGTAACTTAACCTTATATTCTTATTAACATAACTTTCAAGTTCAATAACAAGAGGAGATTCAGTCGAATTTGAAAGAGGAGATTCAATAACAAGTTCAATAACTTTTAATTGAGCGGATGTTATCACTACTGTGAATTGAATTATGCAGGTACCTCAATGAATTTGGTGTTTTGTTGTTTGTTTTGTGTTTTTGCGTGTGCGTGTTAAAGGAAGTAAAGTCTTCCTATTGTTCCATTCTTAAACTTGGAAGTAAACACTTTCAAGTTTTGTTTCACTTGATATGGCATCTTCCTAAACTATATAATTTCATACTAACATCTTTTTAAGATGTAAAGGGACTGTGGGAAGAGAAATTCTTGAACTTTTAAACCGACTTTTCTTGGTTGGTAAAATCCGGGCCTCTGTCCAGTGCAAGAATGATTACAGTTTAAGCTGGGGCAGGCTTCGTACCATGTGATAGCTTAGTCTTCGCAGTTTTAACCCCCATTTGAGTTCATCTATTTTGGTTAATGACTCTTGTACGGTAAAAGAGAGCCTTTTTAGGGCCAAATATGAAAAATGAAAGCTACTTGGGACCTAATCCAAGAAACCATTATTCTCATTATAAGTCAAATGGTACTTAAATTCTACAACTCTCCTTCATTTGTTCACTGTGCTCTAGAGTCAACAGAGTGGTCGTTGGTACATTTGATGAGTGTCGTTGTCCTGAACATGAGGATAACCATCTTGGCACACCCACCTTTCAACTGAGATTCACCATTGAAGCTTTTCGTAATGCTTGAATTGACGATAAACGCCTCTAGTTTAATTTCTATAGCATAGTATGTAATTTGTACCTGGTTCTATTGTCATGTATTACATTTGGTGATCTTCCGAGCTTATGATGATATATGCACTTTGAAGAACTTGAAGACTTGAACCATGTTATTTTATGTTATATTGAAGATTAGTCTTGCATGGGGACAAGAAAGGTTCAAGTGTGGGGGAATCTGATATCGCTCTATTTGTATATGTATTTTTTCGCGATATTGAGTTCCCAATGTTATAATTTGGGGAAGATTGAAGACTTTTGATTCTGGTTATATAAGAAATAATATTTACAGTTCAAGAGATCTTTACGTGAACATTTCAGACAATTTTAGTGAAGTTTAAGCATCAAACGGGAAAAATAAAGCTAAAGACATAGATCAAAACAGAGTTGCTGTTTCTGAAGCATCTCACGGTCGCGAAATCCGACTTCACAGTCGCGAGCTATTGAATTCCGGGTGCGAGCTATTGCATTACAGGCGCGAAGTATTAACAGAAGTTGGAAGAATAAAAATGTAATTTCACAGGCACCATCAGTGGCAGAACTTAAAAAAACATTTTAGGAGGGCCGGAACTTGAACGAGTAGCTTTTAGCCAGTGAAGCTTATTATATAGAGTAAATTGAATAGTATTAACTTTTTAGTTTATTTGTACCGTTATGAACCTCCAATTTGCAAAATCGCTAACAATATGTAAATTGTTTATGTATAAAGTTTACGGTATGTATACAAGTTAAAGACCTTGTTAAAAAGCCTTAAATAAAAACGATCCATATGTTAATTTATATTTTTAGTTATACTATATCAGAGTTTTCATGTAATAATAATAAGATTATATGGAAGCATAGCATTCCGCCATTCACCAAAAAATAAATAGAGTGTAAGAGTCTAGTTGAAGATTGGAGACATACTTGTAAGATTAATGAGTCATGTCTAATGTGACTCACCAATTAAAAATTTTAAGAGGGCCACGAGCAAAAACATACAAAGATTACCCATGATATACAAATAACTGCCCATTAAATACAAAATAATTACAATATCGCCAAAACTTTTAGGAGGGCCGTAGCCCTCCCTAGTCCCTTAATAGTTCCGCCTTTTGACACCATCTATCACCTCACGGTCACGAAGTCCAGTTTTTACCATCTCGCGGTCGCGAGATTGATGGTCACGATCACGAGGTGTGAATCGGTTGGCAGGCCGATTTTCCTTCTATAAATACCCTTTTATACCCAAACTTCCCAATCAGTTTTTATTTTACGAATTTTAAAGCTAGGGTTAGGAATTTTGAAGCTTTTCAAGGTTGTTTGAAGGCTTCTTAACATAGGGATTTCAACTTTGATCAAGGATTAATCATCGATAACCTCTAATCTTTAATTTTGATTAATAAAATGGTTGATTATTGTTTATCTCTTTGTTTGATTGCTTTTATTACCACTATGTTTAGCTAGATTCCATGTATCAACTTAGATGATTGAACCTAGGTGATGGATTTCTTATTCTTGATTTATATAACTGAATATAGTTCTTGGTTATGTTTGATTTATAAACCACTGTTAACCAGATTGATAGACTTTTCAAGGTTATTGAAAGATAATTTAGATATTGTTAGATTTCATGATGGACACCAACAATAGTGATTGAATTGATTAACTAGCTAAAAATTATGAGGTTAAAGCGGGACACTTAATTAACCTGAAATTGAATCATAGTCTTGAATGATTGATTGATTATGTTATGATTTATGTACGGGAAACCATCGTTAGTTGATTACATTTTCATGATAAATTGGTAGTTTAGGTGCGGAAAAACCATCCTAGATTGTTAATTAATGAATTAATTAGTGAACTAGGCTAATGACAGTTACACTTAGGGATCTAATTAGAAATTTGTGAAAATCGACAGATAATTGTAATTTCACCATGAATCATTTATTATAATCGTTTTAAATTAAAGCAATCCGAATCCTTGGGAATTGATTCTAAGTGGATATCCTTATCTCATCTGAATTCATGTTAATTACTTTGTGTTTCTTTGTTTAAATAGTTTAAAATCAAAACTCCCCTATTTTATTTAGGATAATTATTAGTTTAAAATTCTTAATCACACTTGCTCCATGTGGAATGAACCTTGTGCTTGCTATATCTTTACTGCATTGATTAGGATTGGTTTAGTTTACTTCAAGAATATTAGGTGTAGAAAACACACATCACTTGGTATACGCAGGATCGGGAAACCCGCACAAACGCTCCATGATACTTAAATCATGGGGGTGGCTAGCTCGCTACCGCCGATTGAAACTATGGTTATTAATCAACCTCAACATCCACCGAGGTTACTCTCGGCGAACCCGATATTGGTGAGGTTAGTTCCGAAAACTGTTTTGAGTCAAGAAAACTTGCCTAGTGTAACAATTAGCATGACAATTTTAAACCTATCTTGTGTAACAACTAGCTTGAATTTTTCAATTACTCAAATGTTTTCTGAAGGTCCTAATTTTCCTAGGGATCAAATTTTTCATACCACACCGGCGATCGACTCCTTACCACCTTCACCAATTTCAAATATCCAAAAACGTCTCCTCATGACAAATCATACATTTATATCGACATCAGCAACACAACAACATAACTTCTAACATCCTCGTCTTCGTATACTCAAGTTGACCTCATCTAATACCTATATTCTTTATCATGTGATGACTTAAAAATGTTGTACATTTCGCTTGCTCAAACTCAACCTGCTCTTGATAAACTCGGAGAGGCCTATGTTATGTTTCTACAAAAAACACATCGAGCATTTCTGATAACTCCTAAATTATACAGTTTTTTGATAACATTTTGAGGAGTTATCTTAGCATTTTTAATAAATTTTAATCCTAAAACACACTAAAATGGGTAAAATGGAAAAAAAAAAAAAAGTTAACTCTAATGATTTTATCAAGTTATGTATCAAACAGGATCAAAAACAGGAAAAAATTACAGAAAAGGCTATGAAGCCGCCGACAAGGGTTCAAGGAAGCCACCGGCTTGGGGTTGAATACGCTAGAATGTTCTAGAATTGTTGTAGAATTGAATGAACTTGTTGACCAAGCAAAAGCAGATGAAGCTGCCGGCTTCATCAGAAAGCCGCCGGCCTAGTTTACACGGTTTCTCGAGTTGTGGACCAAGTTCAAGTAAAAATGAAAACAAAATCAGAGATTTGTCGGATCACTGAAGCCGTCGGCCTGCTACTAAGCCGCCGGCTTAATTATGACAGTTACGCGTTTTGTGCTTACGGATCAAGTTAAACTTGCAGAAGGAGTCACCGACCCAAGGCAGGCCGCCGGCTTCCCAATGAAGCCGCCAGCTTGGCCACCGTTTCTAAATATTATAAATAGAGGGTTCTAGTATCAGTTTTAGGTGTGCAAATTCAGTACAACTCAATATAATTTGGTTTGGTTTCATTTTTCTTTTAGGGTTTTCTAAAACCCATAGATTAGATTTACTTTTCATTGTAATCAAGAATCATTCAAGTTTTAATTCAATTTTCTTACATCTACCTTTTTAAGGTATGATTCTATCTTTACTTTATTGTTCATCTTCTGTTATGAACTAAACATTCATAGTGGTTACGTGGACAAAAACTGAACTTCATCTGGGATTTAGATGAAGCCGCCGGCTTCACCAGTCTAAGCCACTGGCTTGAATAGAATAAAGCCGCCGGCTTCATGTGCTTTATCCGTACAGTTTTTGGTTCTTTTCCAGATCTGTATGGTCGAGTTTCTATAATAATATTTGAATCTGTTTTGAATCTGTTTTGCTTAAATGTACTTGTTTGTCATGCTTAATGATTAAATAACATGATTCTAGGATTGATTAGTACTTAATCTGAAGATCTATTATTCGATTCACGCTATTTGTTTAGATCTAGTCCATCAAACTTGTTAAATTGAATTGCATGCAACTAAGTTAAAAAGCTTAATAGTGATAAACTTGTTTAATTGGAATTACGCTTATATAATAGAGTTTGATATTGTTAGGCTTAATGGAATAACCTTCATTTGGATTTGTTTAATTAATGATTGCATGAGAACTTAGTAGTAATTGACTTTCAGCTAGTAACATGAGTTGATCTACTTGGTTCTTAATAGCTTATATAATTTGTCAGTCTATTTGCATGTTGATCCTCATCACAAGATTGATATGTATCATGTAATTGAATTGAATATGAAGAATTAAGATGTTAGTTATGAACATCACATATCTAGCATATGCTTTAAGTCCTACTTGTTGAATGATATGCAACACTTAGCTTAACCTGTTTAGGGATAATAGTTGGTCTATGATTATTATTTTGCTTTGTGTTAATATAAGTCATGAAACTTGCCTAATATGATTTCCGTATGAGTTATTCGTTCATGTAATTGCATTTATTTTTATCTGTTTATTTTGTATCTTCAATTCCTTGTTTTATTTTATTGCTTTGTTTATCTTTAAATCATCTCTTTCCTAAGAGATAAGAATCTATCCTATAAAAGACATAAAAATCTATCTTTAATTCTTTAATAAGAATTAAACTATTTAAATAAAATAACTCTTATCCGCATCTACACTCTCTTGGAACGATAACCTAAAATACTACATCTGATCGGGTTTTGTTGCTCGTTAGGCTGTTAAAGTGTAATAATAAAGGTTTTATAAATTTAAAAGTTGAAAGATAAGTTAAGTACTACTGCACACACTTTTGACACATCAACTTTTTGGAGCCGCTGCCGGGGAGCGAGGTAAATACGGAAATTGAATATACTTTGTTATTGATATTTCTTGAAAACAGGTGATGATTGTCTTCCTTTAGGGGAGAGTTTCTGGGGTTCCGATTTAAAGGCTCCTACTCGAACCTAAACGCTGACGGGTCACTTAAGTATTGAAAGATTCAATAGGCCGTGTATATTTGATTATTCGTTGTAATGTGATAAAATTTGTTATTTAATATTTATATTATTAATTATGTCATTAATCATCATTATTATATTTATCAATTTAAAATTTATTAATATACAAACATACTTCCTAAATATTATAAAGAATTTGAATAAATTTAAAATTAAATTATATATATCCTTTTAGGTCTAAAACAATTTATCCTAAAATATTTTTTATGATATAAGATCACATGAATACTCGATCCAAGAAACCCGTCTTACAAGACATGTTACCAAATCTCAAATTATTATTTAAACCTTCTAAGGATTCGAATATTGTTAAGAAATTAAATTTCAATGAAGGAACTACTTCTAATGATGATTCATTATCTTGTCCACTGATCAAACCAAAATCGTCTGGTATGAATAGATTTCGGGTTTCAGTGCTTGATTTGGGAGAAATAGTAAGTCAAATATTTTAACTCCAATAATTGTTTTAACCCCGATTTAGAATCTGGATTCCAAGGGCATAAAACAATCGATTGAATTAACCTTATTCGATCGGAATCGAATAAGTTAATATCTAAGAGCGAGGATTAATTTCGAAGTAGATCAGAGCACAGGCTGGAATTGGTTTTAACGACTGGAGTAATGCTATCGCAATTGATTTGGACAGAGTAACATTAATGCATCCAGTGTTGTGTGATTGGTGATCTTGCTCACATATTTATAGATGTTTAGGAGGGAATGGTGACGTGGCACATGTCCCTTTCATGGTTATAATGAACTTTGCTAATTCCGAGGGGTGACGTGGCACCTGTCCTTTTCATGGGAATAACAGATCCTAACAAACTTTCCTATATTCGCGGGTTGACCTGGCATGCAACTTGCTTGCATGCTCGCTCCGGGATGAGGTGTATGTTCCTGGATGGCGCACTTCATCCGGAATGGCATGTTCGACCCGGGAAGGTGGCCATATGTCGGTTTGGAATGCTGAACCGGGAGATGGTCTGGCTAAGGCGTCACGGTGCTTTCAGTCTACCCGGAAAGGTCTTGCCTTCTATTTATTCCTAGTGTTTCTTCACGGTTACAATCATTATGACTAGCTATGTGATGCCAGTTACGTGTGTGTCATCCGGGCTAGGCTTCTATATACGTTCCCGACTAGCCGTTTACCCAGCGTGGTAGAGTTATCGAGATGATTGTCAGGAAGGGATCCTTCCTCCGGGATGGACCGTGTAAGGAAAGGTCCAAGCCAGTTGTTATATATTATTGTCGTTTTTGAGACGGATCGTTATGCGTATCATATAGTCCCCCCAGTTTGATGGTGGTAGCCGGAAAGGTTACCGTCGTCAAACTTCTGGGACGAAGCCATGCTTCCGATTGGATGTGCATTTAATGTTTGTCAGCGTGAACAGATAGTTTCTGCAAATACGCCTCCTTTTTGTGTTTTTCCCGTTTTCCAACTTTTTGGAGCGGCGTTCGAGAGATTTCTTTTTGCGATTTTAATCATTTCTTTTGTTGATCCACCTTCTGATTTGAGCCTTTGGATCAATCTTCTTTAAAACCTATAAATAGCGTCCCTTTTCCAATATTTCTACTTTTTACAGCTTTCGTGCCCTAATCGTTTCTTCTTTAAAAAACCAACAGTTTTTTTACGAAAAAATGTACCTTTTCTATTTCTTTCTTCTTTATTACTTTTTTTTTTATTTTTGTACATATGGCGGATCAGTCTTCCACTTCTACTAGCGTAGATGTTCCCGAAACTTCTTCTAGGCCTTCTGTAAATGTTAGTGGAATTATGAGTCAAGTATGCGATGGGTATCTTAACGAGATGTTACGCAAGTACCCTTTTTTGACTCGCTATTCATTGATGGTGCCTGATGCTTTTCATAGGGCCCACAAGCCTCCTTCGGGCATGGTTACCTTTTATGGCTATACCATTAGTGTGAGCAGTTTTTGATTGCCCTATTCCGAATTTATGTATCAGTTTTTTGCTCATTATGGTATAGCGCCTGCGCAGGTACATCCCCATGCGTACTAAAAATTGGTCATGTGGGAGATGTATTTTAACCACTATCATATTCTTCCCACCGTCCGTATGTTTCGAGTCTGCTTTTCCCTCGAAGTCCGAGGTTGGATGGTTTACCATCAAACGGAGAGCGTAATTCAATTTTATTGGAGATATGGACACGTCATTGAAAGAGTGGCGGGAGTCTTTCTTTTGTGTTGATAGCAAAGGGCTGCCGCCGCAATTTGTTGGGCTCTGCAAATGGGCAGTTGACGTGAAGAAGAGAGCCAACAGAGTCCCGAGTTTGAATACTACCGAGAAGGCATGTATAGAAGCTATCCGGGAGTTTAAGTTTCCACAGCGGCCATACCCGGAGGCCATGCTCGTGTTGGGGGGAGATAGCCACCAAAGGTCGAACCCGAATACCAAGCATGTTCTTCGTTTTAATGAAGCAGGTGAAGACTAATCCTAGCCAACTGCTATGTCACCCGGTTTATTTATCGTATACTAACTTTGTTTATTTTTGATGTTCATGCAACAGTGATGGAGTTTGCTACTGCGTTGGGTTTCGGCGATCTGACGGAGATCCGGGTGGATAGTGTCCCGGTAGTTCCGCGAAACGAACCGAATGTCGCTCCCCAGGACCTGGAGTAGAATGCCGGTGATGTTGCTGACTTGATCCTTCCCGGTCCGGATGTGCCGGAGGGGCATACATCGATGAAGAGGAGGATTCCTGAGCTCCCCCACTTACGGAAGAAGGCCAAAGGTAACCATCTTGTTTCGATAAACCAGTCATGCCTTAATGTTTTTCCTTGTCCCATGCCTAACTTTCGTTAGAAATATTTGTTTTGCAGCTGTTGCCGAGCCATCCATTGGTGCCGGCACAACCGAGATGGAGCCCATAGATTTGGGCGGGGAGGGTGACCAGTTCACCCTGGAAAGCTTTGATGATATGCATTTCAACTTCTCTGTGGGGGATGATCTTATCCGTTCCTTCTCTTAGCTGGATATTAACTATCCTGGCTGCAAGAATATTTTGGAACGGGAGTCTTCTTCATCCCTTCTCCGGGCGGTGTCCGTCCTCCCACAAGAAGAATCTGAGGCTGTCCGAGCCTGGGCACTCATGGCGATGAATACGCTTGTTCTACATGGTTTGAACCGGGAGAGACAGGTGGCGGACCAGCTTAAAGCTGCTCGTGAGAAACGGTCACAGGAACCCTTGGCACGGGAAGCCGTTAATAGCTTGGAGGCCCAGCTAAGGGCTTCCAAGGATGAACTTGTTCGGGTGGTGCAGGAGAAGGACAAGGAGATTGCTGCTGCCGTTTCTGCCAAGGAGGCGGCCCTTGCTGAGTGTAAGTGGTTGCAGGGTGGTCTTCCTTCTATTTTGAAAAAAGCTATCAATTCTTCTATTGTGAAGGCACCCTTCCAGGCTTATGTAGATAGCTTTGGGGCAGCCAACTTTACCCATGCCATTAGGTTGATGCAGAAACATCACATTAGCGGTGCCGTCCCCTTGCATCCGGAAATTACCGGGAAGGTGAATGCAGCAGCCACGCAGGAATGTCAGGCTGCTCAAAAGGCCTTGGCGGAGATCCGATTTGGCAGTTTTGGGGATCTTTGTTCCAATGATGGTACAACCGTGCAGCAGCTCTTGGATTTTAATTTTTAATTTGTTGTACTGCGCATTGTTGCATATTTTTTGGAGAAGCTTGTAATAAATCACGTGTAATTAATGAAAGTTTCGTTTCAAGTATTTTGTGTTAAATCTTTCTTCAGTTGAACTAGTTCATATCTTCATATGTAGGTCTAGACTACATTTGTGTTAGTTTTGGCGTGTACAACGTGCAGTCACGCGTGTTTATGCCATCTACTCATTGGCCGTATATCAGTATAAACTTGCACCGACGAGGGCTAGAAAATCACCTCTTAAGGGGGTACAAAATAACTAGCGTGGGACTTACGTGGATGCCGAAATCCATCTGCCGCTAACCGGTTATTAATACATGAACATCGTTTATAAATAACGTACTGAACAAGTTATTGTAAAGGGTAAAATGCTTTTATTCATTCCTGAAAATTAAAAACATACATAGATTCTTTATTGAAAAAGAAAGACATAAACATCAAGATAGCCGTAAGTTGAAGTGATCAGTTTCAGTCACGATATCCATCTAAATTTCAGTGTAGCATCTAGCCACTTTTGTTTCCCTTAGCGGGCGTTCCATCTCGGTTGGAGCTTTCACGACTTTCTGGCCTGGAATGTTTTGGTGCCGGACTAAGGTGTTCAGTTGTTCCATGGTTATCGATAAATTGTTCTTCCCATCCCGGCTGATAGCGCCAGCCAGCACTCCCGTTTTTGGTTTTGTAAGAGTTAGTTGGGCTCTTTCTGTTAGAGTATGATGCTAGAGGGAAGTAACTTAGCCGTTTAAGCACTGACACACGTTTTTCTTCCAAGATATGCGGTGTCTTACTTGCTTTTGTTCTTCGTGTGACTTGAGTATTACCTCTTTTTCGACTGTAGCCACACCTTTCCGGGTTGGAAATTTAAGCAAGCCATGAGCGGTGGAGGTTATCGCACTAAACTTTCTGAAAAAATTTCTCCCCAAGATCGCGTTTGTAGCGGTCACAGATTTGACCACATAAAAGTCAATGACTTTACTGCGGAGGTAGGGCTGTGTGCCTACCGTCACCATTGCTTTGAGTCTTCCTATGGGTTCTTCAGTAGAGCCCGCAAATCCAGAGATGATGGCGTTGGAGTGCCTCATTTTTCTACCGACATATCTTGGGAGTTGGGAAAGGCAATGGGCGTACAAGACATCAACCTCACTCCCGGTGTTAGTGTACATTTTCTGGACACAAAATTCGTCTATCAAGCCATCAATCACCACAGGTTCTTCCCGAGCGTATCGTGTCGGTAACCTAGGGAATGTGATTGCCAAGTCTCTCCAGGGGTCGAGCTCATCTTTTTCAATACTGATCATGTTGATTACAACTTTATCTTTTGCCTTCTCACAGTTCTTACCGTCTTCCTTCTGCCAACTGAATGTTTTGTTGGGGTCGGCCTTCTTGAACTTTTATCCTGACAACAAGTGATTGAGTTCGCCTACTTTAATTTTGGCGATGATTTCGCGTATCAACGCCTTGCATTCATCGGTGTCATGGCCATTATCTTCGTGGAACTCACAATACTTCTCTGACTTTTGACCGTCACGTTTTACCAGTGGTGCCGGAGGGGTAAACTTTGCCTTTACAGGTTCTGTTAACACTATTTCCCTTGGAGTTTTTGATAGGCTGTCGATTAGGGACCCCTTATCATATGGTCTTTGGCTGCTCTTATCATGTCTATGGCTGTCATGGCTTTTGTCGTGACTATTGTGGCCTTTGTGATGGCTTTTGCTGCGCCTGCTGTTGTTGTGACGGTGCCTGCTGTCTCTTCTTCTTTCCTCTTCTCTTTACTTCTCGTCCCGGTGATACCCGGATTGTCTTTCCCTTCCAGAGTGTTGGTACTGCCTTGCTACCATTGCGGCATCTACGAATGTACTCGGGATGTTCCACCTGAGTTCAGAGACGAGCGACGGGTGTGTATCTTTATCCAGGCATGTTATGAATCTGGAAATCTGTTGTGTTTTTGGGAGTCCTGGTATTTTTTGACACTCCGACATATACCTTGTGGTGAAGCTTTCAATTTTCTCTCCCCGGTACATTGGTATTTCGTGAGCATACAGGTGTGTATACGTGTGTCGGCGGAGGTTCTGATATTGCATCAGGAACTTTTCCCGCAAGTCTGCGAAGCACGTGATTCCATTAGGTGGTAATTTTGCGAACAATTCCCTGGCAGCCGACTGTAGGACAGTCGGAAAGAGATGGAACGCTACCTCATCGCTCCAATGTTGGGTTTTCATGGCGCCCTCAAAGATTTACAGGAAATCGTCCGAGTCGGTGGTGCCATTGTACACCCCCAAAGTGACCGGTATAACGATGATAGCAGGGACTGTACAGCCGGCGATCCGTTCGCAGAGGTTTTGGCTAGTTGCCGACATCTCAACCGGTCGCTTTGCTTTGTTACCGGTGATCAGGGCGAACAGATTCTCAAGTGCGGTTTCCTGGACGGCAGGTTGCGACAGGGAGTGTTTGTATGCCGGCGACACAGCCTGCACAAGGAGCTCGGTCAACCACTCATTTGCGGCAGCCTTGGTGACACCCTCGCTTGCCGCACCGATGTTTAACATTGGGCTAGTTTTCAAAATGTCTAGAGTTTGTGATTGTTGCTTCTCTGCTAGACTGTTATCGTTCGGCATGGACTTTAGCTTTTCGATCACTTGTTTCTCGATGACGGCTGAGATCATTTTGATGATCATGTCGGTGTTGTTGTGAGAGGATCCGACGCTTGAACCACCAGTTTTAAGACCAAGAGTTCCAAGCTTCAACTTATCTCCACCGAGTGGTGATCCCTCGTGTGTATCCTCATCGTCATCGGAGACATTCATCTCGTCTCTTACCCGTCACCGGAGTGAATGTGATCGATTGATTGCTTTTGAAGTTGAGGTGGTTCCACCAGTGGTGAGCTTCCTTTGTTTAGAAGTGGTTGAATGTCGTCGTTTGTTCCTTTCTTGCTTGCCGTTTTGCTACTTGGTTTCACTGTGTTGTTCGTACCTTTAGGTGGCGCCGTTTGATCAAACCAAAATCGTCTGGTATGAATAGATTTCGGGTTTGAGTGCTTGATTTGGGAGAAATAGTAAGTCAATGTTTTAACTCCAATAATTGTGCGAACCCCGATTTGGAATCTGGATTCCAAGGGCGTAAAACAATCGATTGAATTAACATTATTCGATCGGAATCGAATAAGTTAATATCTAAGAGCGAGGATTAATTCTGACGATGATCGGTGCACCGGCCGGAATTGGTTTTAACGACTGGAGTAATGCTATCGCAATTGATTTGGGTATAGTAACATTAATGCATCCAGTGTTGTGTGATTGGTGATCTTGCTCACATATTTATAGATGTTTAGGAGGGAATGGTGACGTGGTACATGTCCCTTTCATGGTTATAACGAACTTTGCTAATTCCAAGGGATGACGTGGCACCTGTCCTTTTCATGGGAATAACAGATCCTAACAAACTTTCCTATATTCGCGGGTTGACGTGGCATGTAACTTGCTTACATGCTAGCTCCGGGATGAGGTGTATGTTCCTGGACGGCGCACTTCATCCGGGATGGCATGTTCGACCCGGGAAGGTGGCCATATGTCGGCTTGGAATGCTGAACCGTGAGATGGTCTGGCTAAGGCGTCACGGTACTTTCTGTCTACCCGGAAAGGTCTTGCCTTCTATTTATTCCTAGTGTTTCTTCACGGTTACAATCATTATGACTAGCTATGTGATGCCAGTTACGTGTGTGTCATCCGGGCTAGGCTTCTATATACATTCCCGACTAGCCGTTTACCCGACGTGGTAGAGTTGCCGAGATGATTGTCAGGAAGGGATCCTTTCTCCGGGATGGACCGTGTCGGGAAAGGTCCAAGCCAGTTGTTATATATTATTGTCGTTTTTGAGACGGATCGTTATGCATATCATTATCAATCGTCTAGTCCTGATTCTAATTTGGGATCTCTTTTTGGTTCAGAAATTGAAATGACTACTGATTTAATGGAAGCATTAATGAAAGCGGGTCGGGAAGGATTAGGTCACGCTATTACTCGGCCTATTATAAAAGGAAACTTTGATATTAAAGGTCCTACATTTCATTTCCTTAAGGATAACCAATTTAGGGGAAATGAAAAGGAAGATGCTAATGCTCACATTCGGAATTTTAAAGATATTTGTAATCTATTTAACATTAATAATGTGGAAAGTAATGTCATCTATCTTCGTCTCTTTCCATGGTCACTAAAAGATGAAGCTAAAGAATGGTTAAACTTGTTACCTGAAGGAGATATTACTAGTTGGGATACTATGGTTGAAAAATTTCTAACTCGATTCTTACCCGCATCCAAAACTGTCACCCTTCAAATTGAAATTGCTAATTTTCGTCAGAAAACTAATGAGATACTATACTCTGCTTGGGTACGATTTGGTCAAATGCTTAGAGGTTGTCCACAACATGGTTTAGATAAGTTTAAAAAGGTAACTACTTTCTATAAAGGTTGTGATATTGCTACAAGAAGAGAGATTGATACATCTGCTGGAGGAAACATCATGAGTAAAACTGCCGAAGAAGCTGAAACATTAATCAATAAGTTGGCTGATCATTCTCATGAATGGCATCAAGACTTAGACATTTCTCGTTTGGTAAAATATGTTAGTTATGATTATGAAGATATGGTTAAAGCTATGAATGTGCAATTGGGTAATCTGGGAAGGCAAATTGAAAAGCTTACCAAAGAAATGCATATGATTAAGGTAGGTTGTGAAAAATACCAAGGTCCTCATGCTACTAAAGATTGTGTTGTTAGTCTTACTATGGAGCAAGTTGAGAATGTTTCTTACGTGAATCAATATCAAGGAAACCCAAACTACCGTAATAATTATAATACACCTTATCCTACTAATAATAAAAATCCACCTGGTTTCTTTTCTGTTAGAGCACCCTTCATTCCAAATTCATCTTCTAATGCTCAAACAGACAAGAAGTCTAATCTTGAAGAAAGCATCCTAACTTTCATCAAGAATCAAAATGAAGCTAATGATAATATAAAGGCTCAACTTTTCCAAGTACAAAATAATCATCAAGCATCCATTCAAAACTTAGAACGCAATGTTATTAAGTTGTTCAAACTTGTCGAGGGTAAAGTTCCTGCAGAATCTGAAGTTTCTAAAGAAGTTCGTTTTAAAAAGGTGAATGTGATTAGAGAAGTAAATAAGGTTGATATTTATGAACATGGTTTGAGGTACTTATGGAAGTTTGAAATGGTAGAGGAAGAATATTATCAAGAAATAAAAAATTTGACTGCTAATGAAGAAGATAAATCAAAAGATGCTAAAGTTTGAGGTCTTGATCGTGATAAGATAATCTTTATGCATAAGTCATTTGATAAGAAATAAGAAGAGGTTGATAAAAAGGTTGATGAGAGTGATGAAGTTACTAGTGAAAAATCTGAAAAATCGGAGTATGAAAATAAAGATGATTGGTTAGCTGATACTATGAAGCAGTTGGAAGAAAGAATAAAAGAAGGTTTCCCCCCTCTTTATTCATTCACAATTGATCTGATAGATCCATATGCATCACCTAAAATTCCTGTTGTTATGGTCACTGATCCAAGGGAATTCCAAATCCTTTGCTTAATTCGTGGTCCCATTCCTATTATTGGATTAGCTGATACTGGTTCTAGCATTAATGTTATGCCATTCTCCATTTACAATCGCTTAGGATTGCCATCATTGGAACCTATAAAAGAGAATGTGTGCTTTGCTGATAGTCGTTTACATGAACCGTTGGGGGTTGTTAAATAAGTTGAAGTTATCGTCGATTCTACTTTCTATAGAATTGATTTTGTGGTTATGGACATGAAAGAAGATCCGATAACTCCTTTAATCTTGGGATCTCCATTTCTAGCTACTGCTCGTGCCACCATTAACTATGCTAATAATACGTTAATCATTCGTTATGGTGCTATATTTGAATCTATTCTGTTAGTCTCGAGATCTAAAGTTCCTCACTCAAATGTGAAAATGGTTAAAATTGAGAAGGAGGATGACAATGATTTCACCGCTGATAAAATAGTGACTGAATTCATAAAACACCAATATAAGCTTAGCACCGAAGTGAGAAAACAAATCCATGAGTTAAATGTCACATTTGAAATGTCGTTTCGTAGGGGTCTTGACACCACATTGAATTTCTTGCAACAAATTAAGATGTTAAATGAGTATGAGAAGAATAAGTGTGGGGAAAATAAGCCAAAGGAGTAATTCTGTCAGAAAAACGAGCCGCGCAACCGACTCTATAATCAAAACTACCTATTCCTATATATGTTTATTAAGATTATGTTTTTTTTTTCTAAGTAATTTATTATTTGGTTACTTATTTAATTATGAATGTAAGAGCAATATAGCTCATAAATGTCAATTTGTTTAAGTGATGAAAGTTATTAATAAAATATTATGTTTGTGTTATACTTTGCATTATTTAATATCTTGTCAAGTTATTTATATTCAATTCAAAAGAAGTCCGCAAAAGTGCTCCGCAATCATTCTATGATCCTGTAATCAAGTAACATCACTCTTTGCCTTATATTACAATTATGTCTTTCATTTATTTCTATCTTTTATTATTATAAATGCAATGAGGACATTGCATAATCTAAGTGTGGGGAGGGAAGTGATTACTCACTTAAAAAGATTAAAAGATGCTATAATTTTCCCAAAAAAGTTGAAAAATGCGTACAAATTAAAAAAAATTTTAGAAAGTATAAATTCTCAGTCAAACTTATGTCTTTTTACTAACTTAATCTTAAAAGTAATAATAGAACTACTCTCAATTTCGAGATCGGATTACTTGTTTAAGATAAGAATTTAAAAGCCAAAAATTGTGAAACGATTTCAAACTTATAGCCACTACCATATGACATAATAAGTATGGACCACTGAGGCAGCAAAAAGAGTCCAAATAATGGCCAATTTAGAAAAATTGCCAAGTGTAAAGCTAAATGCTGAACATGGAAGCAAATGAAATGAAAATTTAAAAGAGCCCAATGAAGGCCAACAAATGTAAAAGAGTTCCAATGAGAACCATACACTTTTAAAAGCTCTAGTTAGAAAATAAAATAGTCCAATGATGACCAACTTATATAAATATGACTTAATAAATATTAGGACTAATTGTAATTCTTGATCTGGTTCAGACTAGTTCTTACGAATAATAAAAATTAACTTCTTATTAAGACATATTTTTTACTTTGCAATTTTACTTTAACTGTATACCCATTCAAAGTAATATGATTTATAAGGTTTACTTGAGGACAAGTAAACGTTTAAGTGTGGGGAATTTGATAACTCCTAAATTATACAGTTTTTTGATAACATTTTGAGGAGTTATCTTAGCATTTTTAAGACATTTTAATCCTAAAACACACTAAAATGGGTAAAATGGGGAAAAAAGGTAATTCTAATGATTTTATCAAAGTTATGTATCAAACATGATCAAAATCAGGAAAAAATTACAAACAAGGCCATGAAGCCTCCGGCGAGAGTTCAAGGAAGCCGTCGGCTTGGGGTTGAATACGCCATAATGTTCTAGAATTGCTGTAGAATTGAATGAACTTGTTGACCAAGCAAAAGTAGATGAAGCCGCCGGCTTCATCATAAAGCCGCCGGCCTAGTTTACACAGTTTCTCGACTTGTCGACCAAGTTCAAGTAAAAATGGAAACAAAATCAGAAAGATTTGCCGGATCACTGAAGCCGCCGGCCTGCTACTAAGCCGCCAGGTTAATTATGACGGTTACGCGTTTTGTGCTTACAGATCAAGTTAAACTTGCAGAAGGAGTCACCGACCCAAAGGCCGGCTTGGCCACCATTTCTGAATATTATAAATAGAGGGCTTCAGTCTCAGTTTTAGGTGTGCAAATTCAGTACAACTCAATATAATTTGGTTTGGTTTCGTTTTTCTTTTAGGGTTTTATAAAACCCTTAGATGAGATTTACTTTTCATTATAATCAAGAATCATTCAAGTTTTAATTCAAGTTTCTTACATCTACCTTTTTAAAGTATGATTCTATCTTTACTTTATTGTTCATCTAGTTTTATTTGTTTTACTTGTTTCTGTCGTCTTCTGTTATGAACTAAGGACGAAAACTGAACTTCATCTGGGAATTAGATGAAGCCGCCGGCTTCACCAGTCCAAGCCGCCTGCTTGACTGGAATAAAGCCACCGGCTTCGTGTGCTATATCCGTACAGTTTCTGGTTCTTTTCCAGATCTATATGCTCGAGTTTCTGTAATAATATTTGAACTGTTTTGAATCTATTTTACTTAAATATACTTGTTTGTCATGCTTAATGATTAAATAACATGATTCTAGGATTAATTAGTATTTAATCCGAAGATCTATTATTCGATTCATACTACTTGTTTAGATTTAGTCCATCAAACTTGTCAAATTGAATTGCATGCAACTAGGTTAAAAAGCTTAATAGTGATAAACTTATTTAATTGGAATTACGCTAATATAATAGAGTTTGATATTGTTAGGCTTAATCGAAGAACCTTCGTTTGGATTTGTTTAATTAATGATTGCATGAGAACTTAGTAGTAATTGACTTTCAGCTAGTAACTTGAGTTGATATACTTGGTGTCTAATAGCTTATATAATTTTTCAGTCTATTTGCATGTTGATCCTCATCACAAGATTGATATGTATCATGTAATTGAATTGAATATGAAGAATTAAGATGTTAGTTATGCACATCACATATCTAGCATATGCTTTAAGTCCTACTTGTTGAATGATATGCAACACTTAGCTTAACCTGTTTAGGGATAATAGTTGGTCTATGATTATTATTCTGCTTTGTGTTAATATAAGTTATGAAACTTGCCTAATATGATTCCCGTATAAGTTATTCGTTCATGTAATTGCTTTTATTTTTATCTGTTTATTTTGAATCTTCAATTCCTTGTTCTATTTTATTGCTTTGTTTATCTTTAAAGCATCTCTTTCCTAAGAGATAAGAATCTATCCTATAAAAGACATAAAAATCTATCTTTAATTTTTTAATAAGAATTAAACTATTTAAATAAAACAACTCTTATCCGCATATACGCTCTCTTGGGACGATAACCTAAAATACTACATCTGATCGGGTTTTGTTGCTCGTTAGGGTGTTAAAGTGTAATAATAAAGGTTTTATAAATTTAAAAGTTGAAAGATAAGTTAAGCACTACTGCACACACTTTTGACACATCAATTTCCTATTACTTCATGAAAATCACATGTTGCTTTACCAACAAATGAGCATGATGATTCTAATCATGAGAATCGTCATGAGGGGAAGAATAGAATAGGTGAATCTACATTTGAGATGGGTACTTCATCTACACGCAGATATAAGGATGTGGGAACTTCAAAGGTAAACATAGTGGAAATCAAGATGATTTAGAGGAAATTTTGGATGATGCAACGGGAGAACATGACGTGATAAGGCTAAATGAATTACATGTTGATGATGATGGTTAAAATCAACAGAGCTCAAAGACGATGAATGATGGGGAATTTGAGAATCAGCTTAAGCAACAAGAGGATCCATTCTATGTAACGACCCTGGAATTTCCAACGTTTATTTATTAATAATTATTATTATTAATACGTGTGATAAAACGAATGTACGTTATTACATTTACATGTTGCCATGATTGCCCGAACTTGACTTTAATTGCCCGAAACGTCTTTGTGACACCCGGAACTTGCACGAATAATATTTTCAAGTATTATTTACATTCATGATTAGTTTTATTAATCATTTTAATTAACTAAAGTTGTTGGTTAATTACTTGGGCTTTAAATGGATTAATTTGTTAATTAAGTGAACTTGGGCTTTAGTAGTGAAATGGACTTATGACTTTGGGCTTCCAAGCCCACCCTACATTATTAGTGGACTTAGTTAGCCCACTCTTCCACTTGTAAGTATTACTTGAAACATTAACTAGTTAGTTTTAACAATTAGAATCTAGTTAGTTGTTCTTCCCATGCATGCACCCATTTTAACCACCTTTAAGGACAACTACATGCTTGTAACCATCAAACACTTGCTCCCCTCCCTTCCTTTCTGCTGCAGCCGTGACTTTCAAGGGGGATAGAAGGGATTCAAATCTTTTTTTTTACTTACTACTTGCTCACTTGTTACTCTCATTCAAACACACACAAAATCCTCTCAACTTTTCCTCTCTTTTTCTCTCTAGATTGTAAGCATTATGAACTTCTTTTCTTCCTTTTCTTTTCTTACAAAACTGAATTTATACACCTTAAATCATCATCATCTTTGTTGTTTGATTACTTGTTAGTTATAGTTGTTTACTTACTTGTTGTTGTTACATACTTGTTACAAGAATCAACTTTCTAGTTAGATTCTTCTTTTATCTTGTAATTACAAGAACACTCAAGAACATAGCTTACTAGTTATGATTCTACATATACTTTCTTAAAAGATTGCAAGAACAACCATGAATAATTTAATTGTTTATTTAGTTAGTTGCACTTTAATTTGATGTTTGTTGGTTATTAATGGTCAAGTACTACAAGTTAGTCTTGATCTCATTAATCTTGAACTAAAAGTTAACCTTGAAAGTTCAAGAACACACAAATAAGTTTTCTTTAAAAATAACTTTGTATACTTATGCTTGATCTAGACTTTTGGGTCTTGGATCTTCAAGATCTAACTAAAGAACTATGTTCTACATCTTAAGATCTTGAAGATCTTAAGACCTTGATGTAACTTTGGTTCATCAAACTTCATACAACTCTTAAGTGAGTTGTGCTTCATGTCTTAGACTTGCACTTGGGTTATGATGGTCAAATCTTGGTCAAGATGATGCAAACACATCAATGAGTTGTACACTTGAAGCTATATGCATCAAGGATGAGAACCGTGATAAGCATCGAGCACCGGAACCCATTATCTTACTGTTTCTGTCCAAACCCTACTGACCTACTGTCTCTGTATCATACCAGTAGACCTGGGCTGTTTTGATTGTGATTTTCAAATATATCTTTTCGAGTAGATAACTTTTCATATAAGACTCGCCTTAATCCGAGTTACGGTTTAGAATCTATGGCCCTCCGAGCGTCACTATGTCCATTTATTTTTCTGCTTTTTGTATATAGTTTCTGTTCTTCTGGTTTCTGTAACTGACCAGTACACCTGGGCTACTGTAACCTTGATTTTCAGATAGCTCAGTTCGTGTATATAACTTTTCATATAGGACTCGTCTTAATCCGAGTTACGGTTTAGGATTTATGGCCCTCCGATCGTCACTATGTCCTTTAACGTTGTGCAGAAATTTCTGACCTACTCGCACTTAAACCGTCACCACGGTTAAACGAAGATGAGTCTACTTCTGGAATTTTTACCACACTTAAGGGACTCATAGACGGAGCCATGGCCACTGGTCTCACCTTAATTCAGTAAGGGTAGAGGCCGTGGTGACTGACTGAAGTCAGACTTTGTTTTAAACTACTTTCATAAACGAAACCTACTTTACGCCTTTTGTTTAATGATGAATGATGATGACCCTTAAGACCTTAATTACATACTTTTAAACCTATTAAGATGATTTACTGACTTAGTACTATTTGACTTAGGTTGAGGACTTTGGACCGTTTACTTGCACACCTTTCCCGACTACTACTTTACCGCTACATATCATTATGAGTTATAGCATTCCCTTTTTACTTTAAACTTATTTTGGGAACTGAGAATACATGCAGATTTTATGTTTTACATACTAGGCACGAGTACTTAAAATTATATATGTGTAGGTTATACAACGGCATAAACATTCCCTTTAGCTCGGTAACGTTTAATCATTGGTTTTTGAACCGTGAACGCGAATCTTAGATATGGATCCATAGGGTTTGACATCCCCACTCGGGCTAGTCGCGCTAGTATTTAACGAGTGTTTAATACTTCGTAGATATACGCACTTGCCAAGTGTACTTTCAGGGGGTATAAACGTTAAGTTAGTTACCAAGTGCCCACGGTTAACATATACTTTATCATACTGTTTTGAAACGCTCTTTGTAGCACTGAAATCTCGTGGCCTACCTTACATACTGTTATACTTAAACTATAGCTCACCAACCTTTGTGTTGACGTTTTTAAGCATGTATTTCTCAGGTGCTTGAGGTTGCTTCCGCTGTCTTACTTGTTGTGCTGTAGACACCCGCTGCTTAGAGTTGTCCACGCATGAACTACTTTACTTTTCATTCAAACATTCGTACTTTTGAACTATGACTTGTAACGACCATTGTGGTCACATACACTTATTATTTGCTTCTACTTAGTGAAGCATGCTTTTGGGATTGTAAAACATTCGATGTTGGATTAGACATCACTTTATTTATGAATGCAAACTCTTTTCGAAAACGCATATAGTACTTAACCTTGTAATGATCCTGTTGTTGATGATTCGTACACGATGGATTTGTACGGGGCATCACATTTGGTATCAGAGCATTGGTTGTAGGGAATTAGGTTGCATTAGTGAGTCTAAGACCGACCCGAGTAGGATTCACTAATAGGACTAATCTACAACTTGCTAGTTTACTTGTTTCCGCTGAGCTTACTACATGCTAATGCTTACTTTTTCTGCTATATGCCGTATGCTACTACATGATATCACTACTGCATGATGCTACTTGCTTTTGATTGCATGCTACTTTCATACGAATTGCTGTTATTGCCATGCTAGTTACTGTTATACATGATTTAAACTGTTGGCCTATTAATTGCTTGCTTTATGACATACTGACATGGAAAATTTATTTTTCCTTGTTCAGATGTCGGATGTTCCACCTACTGGCATTTCAGGCAGTACAGACTCAGACCCCGTCGCCCTACCTACTGCTACACCTGCTGCTGCTACTGCCGATACACCGGCCCCGACACCCACTAGTGATCCCGGCGCTTCCACTTCCGGAGCTGGTACTAGTGCACCTGCCCCAGTGTCTGCTCCCGGACCCTCGAGGTCACAGCTCCGCATTGGTGGTATTGAGATCCCCGCGGAGTTCGGGGAAGGGCCGTTTCGTAACCACATGCGCACGCCTTGCCGACACACTCCCGATGGACGTTTAGTCGTGATTCTGCCAGGAAGACACAGACAGATGTTGGCTGCCTTCAGACGCTTCGGATTACCAGCTCAGCCACCAGTGTCACCATTACACGATTTGGATGACTCATCATCTGCTGATTCTTCATCATCAGACGACTCCAGCGATGATGAGGATCCTGCTGATAGACCTATTCAGGCACCCTCCACCCCGCCGAAGAAGCGGTACCGTTTCGACGGCATCGTCATTCCAGGGGTGAATGGAGGTCGTGCTTTTACTGACGCATTTGGCCATCGTCGTAGGGTTACTGCTCGTAAACTAGTTGTGCCATACCCTGCCGACCCACAGATACGTAAGGTTCCCCGTTACGTATTGACTATTCCTGGAACTGTACCACCTAGATTTAGATACGGACCACTTACATCTAGGGACGTACCGTCTACATCCGGAGCCGGACCATCTACATCAGCACCACCGGCACCACCGGCACCACCCGCCCCACCTGCACCGCCTGCCCCACCAGCTCCCTCTAACGAGGAACTGATGAGGGAGATTGAGACTCTCCGAGTTCGAGTCACTGAGCTCGAGGAGCAGTTGGCTCGAGGAGCAGTTCACCCGCCTTCACCGTAGGACTTTGTATTTAGATTTCATGATGTAATCTAGTTATAGTTTCATGTATTTCATATGTATTGTACGAACTTATTCAGATGTATGAAACTTATTATTATTAATGAATGGAACTTTGCGTTATTTAATTCTTGCACGATGTTCTATTTACATTGCTGTACGATGATTCTGTGGTATTTGTACCTAGATGCATTATTTAATAACATGTGATGTTTTGATTCCATGTTGGTCACTATATACTGTATTATTACTACTTGCATACTGGATTTTGACTTGAGTCAAAATTTTTGTTTAGAATACCATGGCTAACGGAAGATCCACACCTACCGCCGCCCAGATTGAGGACATGATCAACGAACGGGTCGCTGCAGCCCTAGCAGAAAGAAATCTTCAAGTTCCACCGCCACCACCACCAGTTATCCCACCTGTTCGAAATGGGTGTACTTACAAGGAATTCCAGAGCTGCAAACCGCAAAACTTCAGCGGCACCGAGGGACCGGTTGGTCTCACCAGATGGTTCAAGAAACTTGAATCAGTATTCCGAGTTAGCAACTGTTCGGAGGATAATAAAACCAAGTTTGCTTCTTGCACGCTTTCTGATGGCGCGCTTACATGGTGGAATACCATGGCCCAAGCGCAAGGAATCGATGAGGCATATGCTACGCCTTGGGAAGAGTTTAAATGTGCTATGATTGAGGAATACTGTCCGAGAACCGAGGTTCAAAAGATGGAGATGGAATTCATGCAGTTAAAGGCCGTTGGGAACGACCTTGATGGTTACAACAGGAGGTTTCTTGAGTTACCTCTTATGTGCCCGACAATGGTCACACCGGAATTCAAGCGTATGGAGAGATACTTCTGGGGACTCCCTAAGTCCATCAAAGGAAACGCCACCTCATCCAAACCACCGAATGTTCCCGAAGCAATGCGCATGGCGCATACTCTCATGAATCAGATTCTTATTAATGAGCCGGAGAAGGCTAAGTTTGAGGCTGGTAGTAGCGAAAAGAGGAAATGGGACAACAACCACAACAACCACAACAACAACAACAACAACAACAACAACAACAGGGGGAGAAACTACGATCAAACCCCCGCCAAGAGGCACAACAACGGTGGAAACCCTAATCCCAACAACAACACCAACTCCAACCCGAACTACAAGGGAACCCTACCTCAATGCAAGAGGTGTTACAAACACCACACTGGGTATTGCAATGTTGTTTGTGAGAAATGCCAACGAGCTGGGCATATCAGAAAAGACTGCAAGGTCACCACTTTGAATGGGAAGCCGAACCCCACAGGGCCGAAGAAGTGTTATGAATGCGGGCAGATGGGCCATTTCAAAAATGCGTGCCCAAACAAGCGAAAAGATGGCGGGCCACCCCGTGGTAGAGCTTTTAATGTTAATGCAAGGGATGCACGCGATAACCCCGACTTGGTGACAGGTATATTCACAATCAACAATCTTTTAGCTTCTGTCTTGTTTGATACTGGTGCGGATAGAAGTTATGTTTGTAGACATTTTTGCGATAAGATTAATTGGTCATTAGTCCCGTTAAAAGAAAGTATGCTTGTCGAGGTCGCAAATGGAAAACTTGAAAAGGTTGACCATATTAGTCGTGGAGCTGTTATCAACATAGCTGGTGCAGATTTCGAAATTGACTTGATACCTATCAAACTGGGAAGTTTTGACTTGATCGTCGGTATGGATTGGTTGAGCAAGATAAAGGCCGATATTATCTGTGGAGATAAAGCACTTCGCATACCACAAGGAGATGGTGAACCACTGGTTATCTATGGAGAGAGATGTACCTCGAAGTTGAACCTCATTAGTTGCGTGAAAGCGCAAAAGATTATGCAGAAGGGACGTTTTGCTGTCCTAGCACATGTGAAAGCAGTAGAAACTGAGGTGAAGAGCGTGAATGACGTTCGAATTGTGAACGAATTTTCCGATGTCTTCCCAGAGGAATTGCCTAGATTGCCGCCGCAGAGAGCTGTAGAGTTTCAGATTGATTTAGTGCCAGGAGTTGCACCTGTAGCTCGCGCACCTTATAGACTCGCACCTTCCAAGATGCAAGAATTACAGAGTCAACTACAAGAACTACTTGATAGAGGATTTATCCAACCAAGTTTCTCGCCTTGGGGCGCACCTGTTCTGTTTGTGAAGAAGAAGGATGGATCCTTCCGTATGTGTATCGACTACCATGAACTCAACAAATTGACAATCAAGAATCGGTATCCTCTTCCACGAATTGACGATCTTTTTGATCAACTACAAGGATCGAGCGTTTATTCAAAGATCGATTTGCGATCCAGATATCACCAGCTGAGGGTGAAGGAAAGTGACGTGATGAAAACTGCATTCAGGACCCGTTATGGTCATTACGAGTTTCTCGTGATGCCATTCGGTTTGACAAATGCACCTGCCGTGTTCATGGACCTCATGAATCGTGTCTGCAAGACTTACTTGGACAAGTTTGTTATCGTCTTCATAGATGATATCCTCATCTACTCTAAGAGAGAAGAAGAACATGAGCAACACCTCCGATTAGTGCTTGAACTCTTAAGACAAGAGCAACTTTACGCTAAATTCTCCAAGTGTGAATTTTGGTTGAAGGAAGTACAATTTTTGGGTCATGTTGTAAGCGACCAGGGTATCAAAGTTGATCCCGCCAAGATTGAAGCCATCAGCAAGTGGGAGACCCCCACTACTCCGACGCATATTCGCTAATTCCTAGGTCTCGCCGGTTATTACCGAAGATTCATCGAAGGATTTTCTCTGATTGCGCGTCCTTTGACCGCACTGACTCACAAGGGCAAAAAGTTCATTTGGGAACCCGCACACGAATCAGCATTTCAAACTTTGAAGAAGAAGTTAACCACCGCACCTATCCTATCACTTCCTGAAGGCAGTGACGACTTTGTTGTTTATTGTGATGCATCGAAGAGTGGTTTTGGTTGTGTACTGATGCAACGATCAAAGGTTATTGCCTATGCCTCCCGCCAATTGAAGATTCACGAGCGGAACTACACTACACATGATCTTGAACTTGGAACCGTTGTCTTTGTGCTTAAATTGTGGAGACACTATTTGTATGGAACTAAGAGCACTATCTTCACCGATCACAAGAGTCTCCAGCACATCTTTGATCCGAAGCAACTGAATATGAGACAATGTTGATGGATCGAGACGCTCAACGACTACGATTGTGAACTCCGTTATCACCCTGGTAAGGCCAATGTTGTAGCTGACGCTTTAAGCCGAAAGTAGAGGACGGCACCTCTTCGTGTTAGGGCTCTGAACATCACCATCCATTCGAACCTCAACAGCCAGATCAGAGTAGCCCAAGTTGAGGCTCTCAAAGAGAAGAATATATCTCACGAACATTTGAACATACTTGTCTCTCGATTCGAGGTTAGGGAGTCTGGACTCCGATGTTATGCCGGAAGAATTTGGGTACCTCTTTATGGAGATCTACGGAACCTTATACTTGATGAAGCACACAAATCGAGATATTCAATTCATCCTGGAGCGGGCAAAATGTACCACGACCTTAAAGAACAGTATTGGTGGCCGAATCTTAAGAAGGACGTTGCGACTTATGTTGGTAAGTGTTTGACTTGCTCGAAGGTTAAAGCCGAGCATCAGAGACCTTCTGGTTTACTTCAACAACCAGAAATCCCATAATGGAAGTAGGACCAGATAACAATGGATTTCATCACCAAGCTACCAAAGACGGTGGGCGGATACGATACTATTTGGGTTATTGTTGACTGCCTTACCAAATCTGCACACTTTCTAGCGATGAAGGAAACTGATACAATGGAGAGACTTGCTCAGTTATACATCAAAGAGGTTGTATCTCGTCATGGTGTACCTTTATCGATCATCTCAGATCGCGATCCCTGTTTTGCTTCTAGATTTTGGCGTTCTTTGCAAGAACCCATGGGAACTCGTCTCGACATGAGCACTACTTATCATCCCCAGACTGACGGGCAAAGTGAACGAACGATTCAGACCTTGGAGGACATGCTGCGTGCATGTGTCATTGATTTTGGAAAGGCCTGGGAAAGACATTTGCCACTCGCCGAATTCTCGTACAACAACAGTTATCACTCTAGCATTAATGCTGCACCTTTCGAAGCATTGTATGGCCGTAAGTGCCGATCTTCTATTTGTTGGACAGAAGTAGGTGAAAAGCAAATCACCGGACCCGAGGTAGTCCACGAAACAACGGAGAAGATTGCTCAGATTCAAGCTAGACTTAAGACTGCCCGCGATCGTCAGAAGAGTTATGCCAATCTTAAACGTAAGGACTTTGAATTCAACGTTGGTGATCATGTAATATTGAATGTTGCACCTTGGAAAGGTGTGATCCGTTTTGGAAAACATGGAAAGTTGAACCCACGATACATTGGTCCTTTTGAAATCTTGGAACGTGTTGGACCCATTGCATACCGTTTGGATCTACCCGCATAATTGAGCTAAGTTCATCCTATCTTCCACGTGTCTAACTTGAAGAAGTGTCTTGCTGCACCTGAACTTATCATACCACTTGAGGAACTTACAATTGATGACAAACTCCACTTTGTGGAAGAACCTGTTGAAATTATGGATCGTGAGATCAAAACTTTGAAACGCAACAAGATTCCGATTGTACGAGTACGATGGAATGCCAAACGTGGACCTGAGTTTACTTGGGAGCGAGAGGATCAAATGATGCGGAAGTATCCTCACATTTTCCCGACTCCTCCATCTACCTCAGCTTAAATTTCGGGACGAAATTTTCTTTAACAGGTGGGTAATGTAACGACCCTGGAATTTCCAATGTTTATTTATTAATAATTATTATTATTAATACGTGTGATAAAACGAATGTACGTTATTACATTTACATGTTGCCATGATTGCCCGAACTTGACTTTAATTGCCCGAAACGTCTTTGTGACACCCGGAACTTGCACGAATAATATTTTCAAGTATTATTTACATTCATGATTAGTTTTATTAATCATTTTAATTAACTAAAGTTGTTGGTTAATTACTTGGGCTTTAAATGGATTAATTTGTTAATTAAGTGAACTTGGGCTTTAGTAGTGAAATGGACTTATGACTTTGGGCTTCCAAGCCCACCCTACATTATTAGTGGACTTAGTTAGCCCACTCTTCCACTTGTAAGTATTACTTGAAACATTAACTAGTTAGTTTTAACAATTAGAATCTAGTTAGTTGTTCTTCCCATGCATGCACCCATTTTAACCACCTTTAAGGACAACTACATGCTTGTAACCATCAAACACTTGCTCCCCTCCCTTCCTTTCTGCTGCAGCCGTGACTTTCAAGGGGGATAGAAGGGATTCAAATCTTTTTTTTTTTACTTACTACTTGCTCACTTGTTACTCTCATTCAAACACACACAAAATCCTCTCAACTTTTCCTCTCTTTTTCTCTCTAGATTGTAAGCATTATGAACTTCTTTTCTTCCTTTTCTTTTCTTACAAAACTGAATTTATACACCTTAAATCATCATCATCTTTGTTGTTTGATTACTTGTTAGTTATAGTTGTTTACTTACTTGTTGTTGTTACATACTTGTTACAAGAATCAACTTTCTAGTTAGATTCTTCTTTTATCTTGTAATTACAAGAACACTCAAGAACATAGCTTACTAGTTATGATTCTACATATACTTTCTTAAAAGATTGCAAGTTCATGTGTTGATTAAACTCATACTTGAAGTTCATGAAGTAAACTTTAAAGTTTACTTTCTAGAGATCAAACTTTGGTTTGAATCTTTAAAGTATGAACAACCATGAATAATTTAATTGTTTATTTAGTTACTTGCACTTTAATTTGATGTTTGTTGGTTATTAATGGTCAAGTACTACAAGTTAGTCTTGATCTCATTAATCTTGAACTAAAAGTTAACCTTGAAAGTTCAAGAACACACAAATAAGTTTTCTTTAAAAATAACTTTGTATACTTATGCTTGATCTAGACTTTTGGGTCTTGGATCTTCAAGATCTAACTAAAGAACTATGTTCTACATCTTAAGATCTTGATTAGTTAGTTTACTTTCAAGTTTGTAACTTGTTATTAGCTTTAAAGTTCATGTATGTGTTAGATCTAAGACCTTGATGTAACTTTGGTTCATCAAACTTCATACAACTCTTAAGTGAGTTGTGCTTCATGTCTTAGACTTGCACTTGGGTTATGATGGTCAAATCTTGGTCAAGATGATGCAAACACATCAATGAGTTGTACACTTGAAGCTATATGCATCAAGGATGAGAACCGTGATAAGCATCGAGCACCGGAACCCATTATCTTACTGTTTCTGTCCAAACCCTACTGACCTACTGTCTCTGTATCATACCAGTAGACCTGGGCTGTTTTGATTGTGATTTTCAAATATATCTTTTCGAGTAGATAACTTTTCATATAAGACTCGCCTTAATCCGAGTTACGGTTTAGAATCTATGGCCCTCCGAGCGTCACTATGTCCATTTATTTTTCTGCTTTCTGTATATAGTTTCTGTTCTTCTGGTTTCTGTAACTGACCAGTACACCTGGGCTACTGTAACCTTGATTTTCAGATAGCTCAGTTCGTGTATATAACTTTTCATATAGGACTCGTCTTAATCCGAGTTACGGTTTAGGATTTATGGCCCTCCGATCGTCACTATGTCCTTTAACGTTGTGCAGAAATTTCTGACCTACTCGCACTTAAACCGTCACCACGGTTAAACGAAGACGAGTCTACTTCTGGAATTTTTACCAAACTTAAGGGACTCATAGATGGAGCCATGGCCACTGGTCTCACCTTAAGTCAGTAAGGGTAGAGGCCGTGGTGACTGACTGAAGTCAGACTTTGTTTTAAACTACTTTCATAAACGAAACCTACTTTACGCCTTTTGTTTAATGATGAATGATGATGACCCTTAAGACCTTAATTACATACTTTTAAACCTATTAAGATGATTTACTGACTTAGTACTATTTGACTTAGGTTGAGGACTTCGGACCGTTTACTTGCACACCTTTCCCGACTACTACTTTACCGCTACATATCATTGTGAGTTATAGCATTCCCTTTTTACTTTAAACTTATTTTGGGAACTGAGAATACATGCGGATTTTATGTTTTACATACTAGGCACGAGTACTTAAACTTATATATGTGTGGGTTATACAACGGCATAAACATTCCCTTTAGCTCGGTAACGTTTAATCATTGGTTTTTAAACCGTGAACGCGAATCTTAGATATGGATCCATAGGGTTTGACATCCCCACTCGGGCTAGTCGCGCTAGCATTTAACGAGTGTTTAATACTTCGTAGACATACGCACTTGCCAAGTGTACTTTCAGGGGGTATAAACATTAAGTTAGTTATCAAGTGCCCATGGTTAACATATAATTTATCATACTGTTTTGAAACGCTCTTTGTAGCACTGAAATCTCGTGGCCTACCTTACATACTGTTATACTTAAACTATAGCTCACCAACCTTTGTGTTGACATTTTTAAGCATGCATTTCTCAGGTGCTTGAGGTTGCTTCCGCTGTCTTACTTGTTGTGCTGTAGACACCCGCTGCTTAGAGTTGTCCACGCATGAACTACTTTACTTTTCATTCAAACATTCGTACTTTTGAACTATGACTTGTAACGACCATTGTGGTCACATACACTTATTATTTGCTTCTACTTAGTGAAGCATGCTTTTGGGATTGTAAAACATTCGATGTTGGATTAGACATCACTTTATTTATGAATGCAAACTCTTTTCAAAAATGCATATAGTACTTAACCTTGTAATGATCCTGTTGTTGATGATTCGTACACGATGGTTTTATACGGGGCATCACATTCTATGCACATCAATTTGTGAATATTCAAATTCCTTCAGTGGAGCTATGTCAAAACTTTGTGAATGATCTCTACAATCAAAATGATACATCTACACCACCTAATGTAGATATATCATTCCAAACAACTGAAATTCATCTGATCGAAGATGCTAAATTTGTACTTGACGATTATGAAGAAGAAAGAATTATCAAATCACAGTTTCTTGAAGAACAAGCGTATCTAATATATAGTATTAAAGACATCAAGAAACCTGAATCTATGAAAGTACTTGGTGTATGCTCTTTCTATAAGAAGGATAAATTCCTAAGTAATTACTTGAGAATCGGAAATATCTACAGAATCAAAGATGACGATGACATCAAGGAGAAAAGACAACATGATCTAACGCAAATCAATGGGATGGTAATTCTTGATCAAACAAATTTCAATGCCTCTATTCTCCGTGGATTGTGCAGACGAAAAGGAATACAGATTCTTTGAAACTGATTTTGAACAATTAAGGATGGAGGACATCAGATTTATCTATAACTACTTGGTAAATCTTGAAGAAACTCGAATTCAACATTCTATAGCAATACGGGTTTTTTAGAGGTTTATAAAGGATTCCATGAAATAGGTCATCATTAATGATTAGAATATCGGCACCAAACCAATATGTTGAAGACCTTGAACTATGGTCAATGCTACATGTGGTTGCACAACCAGAAGGTTTCGACTTCACCAACTCCATGTATGTGAAGATATTTGTGAGAACTTCAGAGAGATACTCTAACGGTACACTACGGTTTCCACTTAAGTTTTTGAAGATCGAGCTAGATAACTGGTGTAATCTTGATGAAGAGAAAGAGATAACCAAGTCTGTAACACACAAAATCCGGATCATACTGAGTATGCGTCAGAACATGAGGAAATATGAGAAGTTGTAAGACTTTACATCAAAGATTAGTTTCAAAGGAACAAAGTTCCAAAGAGACTAAAAATGATTAGGAGTATTTTCTTTCACAATTAACACTAAGGGGGTGACTTAGAACTCTAAGTTCTAGTTTTATAGTGTAAATTATGAGAAACTCTAAATGTAAAGGGGGTATAGATGAGGACTATATATACCACTTAAGTCTCCTAGTCACATAGCCATTGTACTTCATATGAGTTTAAGAAGATGTGGAATTTATTTTTTTCTCTCTGTCCGTTTTCATTCTTCTGTCCGTTTTACTTATCCGTGTTTGTTCTATACTTGATAATCCTTCGATATCTGCTTCTAAACATGTAATCAGGACCTACCATGTTATAGTACTATTAATTAAAAAACTTGAATTTGATGCCTAGATAAAGAGGGCTTTGTCTGTAAATTTGTTTAATCTAATGGTTGAAAGTGATTTCTATTTTCATAGATTATTCTATTTTGATTTTCATTTAATATAAAGTAGAGATAAATATAATCAAAAACCGAAGACCGAATTCAAATTGAATACATTTTTTACGATTTGAATTTGGTTTGGTTTTTGGGTTTAAAAGATTTGAAGCCAAATATTGAAACCCCGAGTTACGTCTATAAGGTCAATTAACTCATATTAAGTGGAAAATTCTTGTTATAATACTGTCACTTAAAAAACTTTAAGTTGATGGCAAGATTATGAGGGCATTGTTTTAAATTTTTTTAATCTAATCGCAGAAAATGATTTCAATTTTAATACATTGTTCCATTTTATTTTCTTTTTATATCAAGAAAAGATAAAAATAAAATAAAAATCTTCATAGCAAGTGTTATCAATGAATGATTTAAGTTCATGGTAGTAAAAAATTAACATAATAACAATCGAAGCTCGAAGTTAGTGATTATACAAATTAGGATTATGATCATACATGGTACTTAATAATGATACCGATGTATGTAACCGAGTTATTAGAACCCTAGGTTTGTATTTGATAGTGTAAATTGTGTATTAAGGTAATGTTTAAAGGGAGTATTGAATAGGGCTATAAATATCACCCTAGACTCGTAGTCACATAGCCAATGTACACATAATTGAGTTTAAGAAGATGTGCTAATACAATTATACTTGTATACTAAAAGTGGTGGTGTTTTGCATACTTTATTATTATTATTATTATTATTATTATTATTATTATTATTATTATTATTATTATTATTATTATTATTATTATTATTATTTTATTTTTATTATTATTATTATTATTATTATTATTATTATTATTATTATTATTATTATTATTATTATTATTATTATTATTATTATTATTATTATTATTTATTTTACATACTAAAAGTGGTGGTGTTTTGCGTAATTTCAGTTATAAACGATTGTCGTTTTAAATTTGCGTTTACATTACAAACGGTCTATCAACTTCAGCTAAATTTACACAACAACCCTCAAATTTACACCTTTTCAGGGGTAAAAAGTGTAAATATATAACTTTATTAAAATACAACAAACTTTTTTTTTAAAGGCAAACTCACACACCCACCTAAATCTAACTCGAATATATACACCACGAATTGTCCTAAACAGGACTCGAACCCTCAACCTCAAGGTTGTAAGAGTGACCTCGATACCGCCAAGCCATTGGCTCTTTGGTTTAGTTTATTAAAATACAATAAACTAACTCCACCCGAATTTATAACGGACCCTATCTTTTCGCTCGGTGCGAGTTAAATTTTTTCGAGACCACCGTTCAACTCGAAAAAATCTTGCGAACCCAACGAGACTAACTATACGCGAAACGGACACTTCTCAAAAAACGCTAATCAATTCCGGCTATCTCCAACACATTTCTTTCTTTTCGCCGCGAGTTAAATTTTTCCGACAGCATCGTTACACTCGAAAAAATTTATTGAACAAAACAAAACTAACTACGTTCGAAACAGATACTTTTTAAAAAAACGCTTAACACAACGACATCTAAAACGGCGTTTAACACATGGGCCGTGTTCCCCTCTGTAAATATACAACGCTACGTTAAATATGAATACCCAGGCCGAAAGCCTCCGCCGCAACGCGCGGGCAGGTCCGGACTAGTTTCAATTATTTTCCTCTCTGCCCAAAAACTATTAAACTCTCCGAATACATTTCTCATATATCAAATCCTTCATTTCTGTATGTTAATGATGTAATCAAGTCCAAACATTTTTTATTTTGGTAAGGTAAAATTAGATAGGATGTTGGTTTGTGAATAATTAAGCTTTAATGTTGAATCTCTGTACTATAATTATTGTGTTTCATAAAGAGTTACATCTGTAAGGTCAATTCAGTCATATCATGTGCAAAATTCTTGTTATAGGGTGTGTTTGGCGCGTAGCTTATTGAAGCTTATGGGAGCTTGAGCTTATGAAAATCATAAGCTCTGAAAAAATAAGCTACTTGTAGTAGCTTATGAAAAAAAGTAGAGCTTATGAACTGAAAAATAAGCTCCAGCTAGTTTATCAAACATTTATAAAAAATTATAAGCTCCAGCTACCAGCTTTAAAAATAAGCTCCAGCTCCAGCTCATAAGCTCCAGCTCCAGCTATAAGCTCCAGCTTCAGCTACTTTCGTCCAAACACACCCATAGTACAATAGTAAAAAAAAAATAAAAAAATTTGAAATTGATGGCTAGATTAAGAGGGCATTGTTTGTAATTTTTTTAATCTAATGGCTGAAAATGATTCATATATTAATAAATTGTTCTATTTTGTTTTTCTTTTAAAATCACCATACCAAGTGTTATCAATGAACAAATCAATTTTCTGGTAGCACAAAATTAACATAAGAAAAATCGACGCTCGAAGTTAGTGATTATGCAGATCGTGAACATGAATGATATATAGTACTAATTGTTTATAATCGAATTTTTGATTTTTCTAAGGGAACAATCAATAAGGGTGTTGAGTTGTGAATAATTAAGTTTAAAAGTTGAATCTCTTTATTATAATTATTCTGTTCCATAAATTGTTACATCGGTAAGGTCAATTCAGTCATATCAAGTGAAAAAAATTTTGTTATAAAACTATTAGTTACTCTCCCGTTTTAATTTAATAGGTTGGTTTTCTTTTTTCTTTTTTGATTTTTCAAATTAAAAGTTCACTTTCAAAAATAGATAAGAATATGATAGGTACAGTTCAATTATACCGTTGCATTATGTATGTAAAATAAAAACATAGGTAAAAAGGGTAAAACAGGGAACTGGTCAAAAAATAACAAGTGATGATGACATTATTTTAAACTAAGTATTTTTTGTCTGGGTACTATTAAATTAGAATGGAGGAAGTAAAAAACTTGAAAATGATGGCTAGGTTAAGAGGGCATCATTTGTAATTCTAATAATTTTATTGGCTAAAAATGATTCCAATTTTAGTGGATTGTTCTATGTTTTTTTTTAAATAAAGAAGAGATAAAGATAAATCAAAATCTCCATATCAAGTATTATCATTGAACAAATCAATTTTAAAGTAGCAAAAAAAAAAACATAAGAAAAATCGAAGCTCGAAGTTAGTGATTATGCATATCGTGATTATGAATGATTAGGAGTCCTTGATAATGATACTAATTGTTTGTAACCAAATTTTTAAGTAAACTGTTAATTTTAATTAGGGTGTTAATTTGTGAATAATTAAGTTTAAAAGTTAAATTTCTTTATTTTAATTATTGTGTTCCATGAAGTGTTACATGCGTAAGGTCAATTCAGTCATATCATGTGCCAAATTCTCGTTAGAGTACTATTAGTTAAAAAAAACTTGAAATTAACGACCATATTAAGAGGGTATTGTTTGTAAATTTTTTTATTTAATGGCTGAAAATAATTACTATTTTAATAAATTCCTCTATTTTGCTTTCCTTCAATTTTACGAAGAGATAAAAAAAAATACATCAAAGCCGTCATACCAAGTGTTATCAAAGAACAAATCAATTTCATGGTCGTAAAAATCAACGTAAGAAAAATCGAAGCTCGAAGTGAATGATTATGCAAATTGTGGTCATGAATGATAGGAAGTACTTGAAAGTGATACTAATTATTTTAGCGCAACTTTTTGATTTTTTAAAGAAACGATTAACTAGGGTGTTGATTTGTGAAAAATTAAGTTTAAAGTTGAATCTCTTTATTATAATTATTGTGTTCCATAAAGTGTTACATCTTTAAGGCTGATTCAGCCATATCAAGTTTAAAATTGTTGATATAGTACAAAGCTATGTGGGGTAATTTCTCATTTGATTATGCTTGTAGTTTGTCTCGTGGTTTGTCGGGTGGTTTGGTTTCCTTATGGGATCTGTTTTTGTTTAAAAAAGAAAGAATTTGGTGTGACGACAACTTTATAATTGTTAAGGGTAAATGGCGTTTTTCGGATCAATGCTTTTACATGATAAATGTGTATGGTACTCAAGGATACGTGGCAAAGGCTTTATTATGGAATAAGCTATCAGAATTTATACATGCGAATGTTGGTAATTATGTTATTTTGGGCGATTATAATGAAGTTAGATATGAGAATGATAGACTTGGTTCTATTTATAATGTTCATGAAGTTGATACCTTCAACACGTTTATTACTTCTTCCGAGTTGAATGACATTCCATTGTGTGAAAGTAAGTTTACGCGAATGAACAAGCAAGGCTCGAAAATGAGCTACATTGATAGGGCATTGGTTTCTAATAGTGTCCTTGAAATGTTTCCGAATTTGAGGTTGATGGCTTTAAAAAGAGATTGGTCGGATCATACTCCAATTTTGCTTCATTCACTTAAAGTGGACTTTGGTCCTACTCCGTTCAAATTTTTCCATTCATGGTTGCAGTTTGATGGTCTCGAAAATATTGTTAAATCAGTGTTTACCTCTAATGATTTTTCTAATGTTAATTTTCAAAAGAAGCTTAAAGTCACCAAAGGGAGAATTAAATCATGGGTAAAAGAACGGAAGCATTTACATTCGAATAGATCAATTCAAATTTTCAATAGACTCCATGATATTGGGTCTAATATGGAATATGGAGTCGCTACTGATGATGAAGTCCAAGAACGTTTAAATTTATTTCAAGAACTTTACTCGATCAGGAAGTCCGAGGAGATGGATATTTTTCAAAAATCTAGGGTGAAATGGAATTTGAAAGGTGATGAGAACTCCAAATTTTTTCATGGACTTATTAATCAAAGAAGGAATCAACAAAACGTTCGTGGAATTATGTTGGATGGAATTTGGATTACGGATCCTATTGCAATAAAGGATGCGTTTTTTGATTTCTATAAAACAAAGTTTGAGAGGCAACCTTCCGAACCGTTACTGAATAATCTGATGCCTTCAAACATTTTAGATTTTGATGACAGATCGTGGCTTGAAAGGGAATTCTCAGAATCTGAAATAAAGAATGCGGTGTGGGATTGTGGAAGTGAAAAAGCCCCCGTACCGGATGGTTTCATGTTCATGTTCTTAAAAAAATTTTGGGAGGTAATAAAAACCGATTTATTACAATCGATTGCGGCTACTTTTTCTCAATTTAAATTACCAAATGGTTCATCTTCCGCATTTATAACGCTTATCCCAAAGGTAGAGAACCCGACAACTATTAAAGACATTCGTCCTATATCTTTGATTGGAGTATTTTATAAAATTATTTGAAAACTTCTTGCTAATCGAACGTCTAAGGTAATTGATAAGATAATAAGCTTAGAACAATCGGCTTTTATAGCGGGTCATCAAATGGTACCAAGGATCACCCTAGGCCACAAGTAGCGGTGATGTTTGTAGTCTTTGTACGCTATCTTTAATTATAACCTTCACGTTATAAGTGTATACACATATCAAGTTATTAATGTATTTATTAGTTATATATATAAGTGATAATATATTTAGTGTAATTAAGTGTTACTATATAGTTAAGTGTATAAGTTATACTAATAATAGTATTATTATTTACATTAATAATCAACTATTATGTTACATGTATGAATATACCTATATGATACATACATATATATTCTTTATTATTATTATACATGTTCATAACTATATAGTATATATATATTAGGTGTAGGTGTTACATATATATATTTATAACTTGATGATATATATATGTATAATATATGTAAGTGTTATATATACATAAGTGTAAGATGATACATATATAGATATTCACTTATTACTTTTTATTATTATATTTACTAACTTTATATAATACTTTCATAATACACATTCATACATACATACATACACACGTACATATACATACATATATACACATACATATACACGTATGTATATATTTACATATACACACACACATATACCTATAATGTATACATGCACATACGTACGTATGCATGCATGCATGCACGTACACCAAGATCATAATTACTTTACTAAGCCATAATCATAACCTTTTATCATAAACTTAACCTAGTAACATTAACATAAAATCATAAGTTTTTAACAAAATAACTAATCATGATCATTAACCCTAAACCTTTTTAATCATACATAAATCATACATAAATCATCTTCATAATCTATATCATAAATTCAATTAACCTTAACTTTTTAATCAATTCATATCCAATAATCATGATCATACCCTTTATCTTCAACTATTATTATTAACTAGCCTTATAAACTTTACACATAAAATCATAAACTTTTTATTCATATTCATAACCTAAACTTTTTAATAATCATAATACTTTTAACCTAATCATACTTAATAGTTATCAAATTATTAATTCCTCATAATCTTCATTATCTTTTATCTTTATTCAACTTGATTTTACATAATATGATACTTATGACACTATACATATAATCTTAAAAGTAATAAATTTAAAACAAGATCAAGCTAGGGTTTAGGCTACCTTAAGAAGACTAAGATCAATAATGATGATGATTATGAAAACTGAATAGCAGCAGCAGGAAACACGACCCAAAAGGGGGTCTGATTGGGTCTGAATGGCTCGACAGAAGGTAGCAACACAGCAGCAACCTTGATTCAATTCTGAAGCTGGTTTGGATCAGCAAACCAGGAGGATTAAAGGAGCTGTTGATGGCGTAATAGCAGCGGCAAAACAGTCGACTATGGCTATTTATGTGTCACGATAGCAGCAGCAGAAACAAGCTGCAACAAAGGAGGTGTAACAGCAGCAAGAACAGCAGGTTTGATGGCTGTTTTAGGGGCTGAATAGAAGCAGAAACAATGGCGACTGAAGGACTATTTTGGTGAGGTTATGAATCGACTACAGCAGGCTGAATGGTGATGATGATTGGCGACTGCAGGCTAGGGGTTTTGAGGTTGTTTTAGTCGACTGAAAAAGCTGGATGAGGTGCAGTTTAGTCGACAGGATTGGAGGGAAAACAAGTTGGATAATATCGACTAATGTTTGCAGTTTATAGGTTTAATTTGTGGTGAAGATTATGGAATACATGAGGGTTTATATAGCTATGTTTGGTTTCCTAATCCCACTCAAATACTTGGTGATCAAGGACTCTCATTAGAATTAAACTAGGACTAGTTAACTTGATGATCAAGATGTTACTTCCCTTTTTACTTCCTACAGCCGATTTTCTATGCACACATATTCATTTATATTTTTTTTTAAACGGCATTTTTTATTTATTTATGTATTTTATATTTTTTTTATTTATCTATTATTACTATTATTAATATTACTAATATTAGGGTTATATTTTATTTAAATATTAGACCCTAACTTTTATAAATTTTATTTATTTCCATTTAGTTTATATATTCTTATTTGTTTGAATCTTATAAATATTGTCACATTTTAATTTATGACATATTGTTTATATTATTTATTTAGTATTAGGGTTAGGGTTTAATATTCAATATTAAATGGGATTAGGGTTTAGTAGTCAATAGGTAGGGTTAGGTTTAGGGTTTTATATAATATTAGGGTTTTAGCATTAATTACTTTATTTATTATATCCGGATAACAACCCTAATGCTAATACACAGAGTATGATATTGAAACCCTAAGGGCAGTTTGGTCATTTCATGAAGGAAAAATGAGGGTTATTATATAGGAACATTGAGGACAATGTTCGTCTAAGTGTGGGATGTTGGTATAATCTTTTTATGCAGTATTAAAATAACCCATTACGAAGATTCCAAGTCCTTAAGCCAAATTTCAAAATTTTTGCTAAAGAAAGCCTTTTCAAAAAAGTATTTTTGAAAACCTAAAACGTTTGTCAATAAAAATAAGGCTTAAGTAGGGTGAAAATCTTGTTAGGTTGAACCAAATCTCTAATAGAGCATTGCATGACTAAGGCATTATCGACCTAAATTGACTATGGTGAGGCACCCCAAATAAGACTAGCAATCATCTTTAATGTTCACTATTTTCCGTTGAGAGTGCCGATGCCTGTGCTCAGAATCAGAACTTGCTTTAGATCTACATCTCCAAGTAGCGAAACGTGATTCGGTTGTAATCAAAAGAGCTAGCCATTTGTCAAAAATAAGCCTTTCGCACCTCCACTACTTCTACTCCACCACCATACCCACATCATCTTTATTATTACTCAAAAAATCCAGAAAACGAGATTTCTTCCGAAAACCCGATGTTATAAACCTCTCAAGTATCATGGCAAAGGTCTTAAAAAAGTTTACCGGCAAAAAGTTTCTCGAGATGAAGTCTCTAAAAAAAATATATGCAGAAGAGAACTTGACCGAAAATGATTATCAAATGAAGAAAAGTTCAAAAAAAGTGCTTCTCAAAAATACTTCAGCACTCCGAATAAAAGTCTAAAGACTACATTACCCTTTTATCTCACCCCTCAAAAACAACTTCACTACCACTTCAAAATTCCTTCTCCATCATTGACAAGGATTTGAGTCTTTATCAAGCCTATGACGATGGGTGCAGCATGACTGGCTATGATTGTATTCATTTCTTAAATCTATAGGTAACCCTAAACACTTGAGTGATTGAGTGACCCGTGAAAGCTAGCCTATGTCATGTAACCTCCTCGCATGCTTGCAGAGATAATTTCAATCATAACATAGATGACTCACCTTATCTTTTTGCTCTTATAATAAAAGCAAACCACTTAGGCTATTAGAAAAGAAACTCTGAAAAGATTCTTAAGGAAATGAGAGTTTGCTTGAGGACAAGCAAAGTCTAAGTGTGAGATATTTGATATCGGCTAAAAAGTCACGTTTTCACCTAGGTATTAAGGCCCTAAAAACAAGAAAGATTCAAAATTTATCGACAAATTACCCACTTCGTCAGTTAGAATTGAAGAACAAGTAATTACGAAGATGGTGCAAAAAGAATCAAGAGAATCAAAGCTAAAACGAAGATTCTAGAGCAAAAACGGTGAAAGACAAGAAAACAAGTTACGATCCAAGAAAATCAGGCTGACCAGGCCAGCAAACGGCCTGCCATACGGCTTGCCAAATGGCCTGCCAGTATGGAAAACGGCATGCCAAACTGTCAGATCAAACGGGCTCGATTAACGACTTGCCTTAGCAAACAGCCTCCAAAAACGGCCTGCCAAACGGCTTGCCAGCCGTTTGCAGGCAAAAATCTTGTTTATTTAAAGGGTCTTCATCATTCATTCCAACACACACTTCAATTCACTTCTTTCTCTCTCTTGTACAATATTAGCCATACTCTCAAAGCCTTCGACTCCGTGCGGGAAACCTAGTACCCAGAGAAGAACGCTGAAGATTGTATTAGGAGCGGTCTGGAGTCTTGAATTTGTCACTTTTGTATTCGGAACTCGTTTAATCTACTTGTACTTCTATCCCTTATCTTTATATAATGTCTTCTATCATTATGTTATGTGATATTGTTGCCATGATTAGCGAGTAGTTATCTTTAGTGTATGCTATGATGTAAGAAGTTATAATGCCGAAATAAAATTATGGTTTGTGTATGCTGTTGAAATGCTTTCTGATTATGCTTTAAACTCAATCGTTTTTCCAACTAATAGAACGTAGTTATTGGCTCTGTTATTGGGAAGTCACGAACCCCGATTCAGAATACACTGTCTGTATCACCCCTTGGTAAGAGAAATCTATCGGATACAACGTAAGATCGACTGAAGTACACCGGTTGTAGTAAGTCTATCAAGCTTTAGATTCCGACCGAGGACTCTTTCGTAGTGAAACATCTGACTAGACCCTTAGTACATTGTCGGTCACAGACCATGCTAGTGTAGTCATCAAGCATATAAACTTCGTACGTGCGCGCTGAAGCACAGCGGTTGTTGTAAGTTGTACCTCTGTTAAGTAAGCCCATGGACCTAGTCAGTGTTGACTAGTACACTGCACCATAACGCGGTCTCAAGCATTGCACCCTGCTTGAGGGATTCTTAGTTAATTAAGGAACTGTTTCTTTAGACACATAAAGGATTGGACCGTTAGGATAACCGAACGTGTTCATGGAAGTCAGTTTGACTTGGCCATGGTGTTCTTTATGGTTGAACTCTTTTTAAGGGCCTAACTATCTTTTAAAACCAATCATTAACGAAAGCATTAAAACACATCACGTCTCTCGGATAAGGTAAACCATGTATTCTATTATACTTAAGAAAGTTTAGACCATTGTGGAATGTTAATACGTCACCCAACCGAGTCGCTCAATTGGATGAGCCGTCTGAATGTGTATGCCTGTAATCAGACTGCACGGGCGTCGGGGGTAAGGGACGTTGCTGTCTATTCAGAATCTTCATGCCTAACGCAGTACCCAGTGACATGTCTTATGACAGGGGCGTTTAGGACCAGTGAAATGAATACAAGGCCTCTGCGTATTCATGAGCCAGCATTCCATAATCTCGGCAGAATAACTGACGAAGTCATAGTATGCACTCACTTTTACTTTGTAGTGACCCGAACTTTTCCATGTTTATATATATTAATTGAGATTGATGTTTACATGATTAAATGTTTCCAACATGTTAAGCAATCAAACTTGTTAAGACTTGATTAATTGAAATAGGTTTCATATAGACAATTGACCACCCAAGTTGACCGGTGATTCACGAACGTTAAAACTTGTAAAAAAACTATATGATGACATATATATGGTTATATATATAGTTAACATGATATTATGATAAGTAAACATATCATTAATTATATTAACAATGAACTACATATGTAAAAACAAGACTACTAACTTAATGATTTTGAAACGAGACATATATGTAACGTTTATCGTTGTAACGACATTTAATGTATATATATCATATTAAGAGATATTCGTACATCATAATATCATGATAATATAATAATTTAAAATCTCTTTTGATATTATAAACATTGGGTTAACAACATTTAACAAGATCGTTAACCTAAAGGTTTCAAAACAACACTTACATGTAACGACTAACGATGACTTAACGACTCAGTTAAAATGTATATACATGTAGTGTTTTAATATGTATTTATACACTTTTGAAAGACTTCAATACACTTATCAAAATACTTCTACTTAACAAAAATGCTTACAATTACATTCTCGTTCAGTTTCATCAACAATTCTACTCGTATGCACCCGTATTCGTACTCGTACAATACACAGCTTTTAGATGTATGTACTATTAGTATATACACTCCAATGATCAGCTCTTAGCAGCCCATGTGAGTCGCCTAACACATGTGGGAACCATCATTTGGCAACTAGCATGAAATATCTCATAAGATTACAAAAATATGAGTAATCATTCATGACTTATTTACATGAAAACAAAATTACATATCCTTTATATCTAATCCATACACCAACGACCAAAAACACCTACAAACACTTTCATTCTTCAATTTTCTTCATCTAATTGAACTCTCTCAAGTTCTATCTTCAAGTTCTAAGTGTTCTTCATAAATTCCAAAAGTTCTAGTTTCATAAAATCAAGAATACTTTCAAGTTTGCTAGCTCACTTCCAATCTTGTAAGGTGATCATCCAACCTCAAGAAATCTTTGTTTCTTACAGTAGGTTATCATTCTAATACAAGGTAATAATCATATTCAAACTTTGGTTCAATTTCTATAACTATAACAATCTTATTTCAAGTGATGATCTTACTTGAACTTGTTTTCGTGTCATGATTCTGCTTCAAGAACTTCGAGCCATCCAAGGATCCATTGAAGCTAGATCCATTTTTCTCTTTTCTAGTAGGTTCATCCAAGGAACTTAAGGTAGTAATGATGTTCATAACATCATTCGATTCATACATATAAAGCTATCTTATTCGAAGGTTTAAACTTGTAATCACTAGAACATAGTTTAGTTAATTCTAAACTTGTTCGCAAACAAAAGTTAATCCTTCTAACTTGACTTTTAAAATCAACTAAACACATGTTCTATATCTATATGATATGCTAACTTAATGATTTAAAACCTGGAAACACGAAAAACACCGTAAAACCGGATTTACGCCGTCGTAGTAACACCGCGGGCTGTTTTGGGTTAGTTAATTAAAAACTATGATAAACTTTGATTTAAAAGTTGTTATTCTGATAAAATGATTTTTATTATGAACATGAAACTATATCCAAAAATTATGGTTAAACTCAAAGTGGAAGTATGTTTTCTAAAATGGTCATCTAGACGTCGTTCTTTCGACTGAAATGACTACCTTTACAAAAACGACTTGTAACTTATTTTTCCGACTAGAAACCTATACTTTTTTTGTTTAGATTCATAAAATAGAGTTCAATATGAAACCATAGCAATTTGATTCACTCAAAACGGATTTAAAATGAAGAAGTTATGAGTAAAACAAGATTGGATAATTTTTCTCATTTTTAGCTACGTGAAAATTGGTAACAAATCTATTCCAACCATAACTTAATCAACTTGTATTGTATATTATGTAATCTTGAGATACCATAGACACGTATACAATGTTTCGACCTATCATGTCGACACATCTATATATATTTCGGAACAACCATAGACACTCTATATGTGAATGTTGGAGTTAGCTATACAGGGTTGAGGTTGATTCCAAAATATATATAGTTTGAGTTGTGATCAATACTGAGATACGTATACACTGGGTCGTGGATTGATTCAAGATAATATTTATCGATTTATTTCTGTACATCTAACTGTGGACAACTAGTTATAGGTTACTAACGAGGACAGCTGACTTAATAAACTTAAAACATCAAAATATATTAAAAGTGTTGTAAATATATTTTGAACATACTTTAATATATATGTATATATTGTTATAGGTTCGTGAATCAACAGTGGCCAAGTCTTACTTCCCGACGAAGTAAAAATCTGTGAAAGTGAGTTATAGTCCCACTTTTAAAATCTAATATTTTTGGGATGAGAATACATGCAGGTTTTATAAATGATTTACAAAATAGACACAAGTACGTGAAACTACATTCTATGGTTGAATTATCGAAATCGAATATGCCCCTTTTTATTAAGTCTGGTAATCTAAGAATTAGGGAACAGACACCCTAATTGACGCGAATCCTAAAGATAGATCTATTGGGCCTAACAAACCCCATCCAAAGTACCGGATGCTTTAGTACTTCGAAATTTATATCATATCCGAAGGGTGTCCCGGAATGATGGGGATATTCTTATATATGCATCTTGTTATTGTCGGTTACCAGGTGTTCACCATATGAATGATTTTTATCTCTATGTATGGGATGTGTATTGAAATATGAAATCTTGTGGTCTATTGTTACGATTTGATATATATAGGTTAAACCTATAACTCACCAACATTTTTGTTGACGTTTTAAGCATGTTTATTCTCAGGTGATTATTAAGAGCTTCCGCTGTCGCATACTTAAATAAGGACAAGATTTGGAGTCCATGCTTGTATGATATTGTGTAAAAACTGCATTCAAGAAACTTATTTTGTTGTAACATATTTGTATTGTAAACCATTATGTAATGGTCGTGTGTAAACAGGATATTTTAGATTATCATTATTTGATAATCTACGTAAAGCTTTTTAAACCTTTATTGATGAAATAAAGGTTATGGTTTGTTTAAAAATGAATGCAGTCTTTGAAAAACGTCTCATATAGAGGTCAAAACCTCGCAACGAAATCAATTAATATGGAACGTTTTTAATCAATAAGAACGGGACATTTCAGTTGGTATCCGAGCGTTGGTCTTAGAGAACCAGAAAATTTGCATTAGTGTGTCTTATCGAGTTTGTTAGGATGCATTAGTGAGTCTGGACTTCGACCGTGTTTTCTTTAAAAATGATTGCTTAACATTTTTGTTGGAAACTATATATTTTTAACATATGAATATTATGTGATATATTAATCTCTTAACGTGTTTGATATTATGTGATAGATGTCTACCTCTAGAACAAGTCCCATTGACTCACCTAATAATAATGAAGAGTCAAATGTAAATTGGAATGATTTGTGGACTGATTCACAAGTTCCCGAAGAGGAACCGGAAGAAGAGTCGGAACCGGAAGAAGAATCGGAACCAGAAGAAGAATCGGAACCGGATGAAGAAATAGAACCGGTGGGGGAAATAATAAAACGGTTAAGTAAAAGAAAATCCTCAACCAACCGACCAAAGTTAATTATGGTCAATGGTGTTTCCGCCAAGGAAGCAAAATATTGGGAGGATTACCAATTCTCCGATGAATCGGATTCCGACGAGAATTCCGATGATGTTATAGAAATTACCCCAACTGAATTTAAAAAGGCAAAAGAAAATAATAAGGGAAAGGGCATAAAAATAGAGAAATCTAATTCCAACCCCGATGAACTTTATATGTATCGTCAACCCCCGAAGTCCTTAAGTTGTAATAATGACCCGGGAACCTCTAAACCACCAGGTTTTTCTAAACCAATGTGGACAACGACGGCTCGTATTAGGGGAACATCATATATCCCTAGAAACTTGGCAAAACGAACCAAAACTGAAGAAGAAGAAACGAGCGAGTCAGAATAAGATAGTTGTATTCGTGTGGTGTAATATATGGAATATAGTGTTCTTATGCTTTATGATATATGTAAAAATTGCTTGTATTAATAAGTATTTTTTTTATGAATCTAACTCTTGTCTATTTTACAGTTTAAAAACACAAAATGGATAGACAACCCAATATTTTAAGAGACCTACCCGGAGACATGATTGATGAAATCTTGTCTAGAGTCGGCCAGAATTCTTCGGCACAACTATTTAAGGCGAGATCAGTTTGTAAGACATTCGAAGAACGTTCCAAGAATGTCTTGGTTTATAAGAGACTTTCGTTTGAAAGATGGGGGATATCACATTGGGAAACCCATAAGTTACGATGTGTTTACTTTGACGCATATATTGCGGGGAACCCAAATGCTATTTTACGCAACGGGTTAAGAAATTATTTTGACTCAATATATCCGAATATTGGACTTCGTGATTTAGAAAAAGCGGCTAACATGCAACATAAAGAAGCATGTTATGCTTACGGATTAGTAATGTTCGCTTCTCACCAAAGTGAGAACAAGAACATCGGGCTACAACTATTAAACAAAACGTTTCCACAAGTGACGGAGTCGGTAATTGGGGTAAGAAATGAGGTTTTTAGATTATTACGGGACTGTTGGACATTACGTAACCCTCGTCCCTTTGATGACGTTACAACACGCTGTCTTATCAACGGCCATAACGGTTATGTTGCACAAGACCAAGGATGGGAAGTAGTCCTAGTAAAACCAGAATGCATGACTTGTTTCTGGACGTATGAATTACGTGTCTTTATTGCCTTTGCTGAACGACTTGTGTACTAGCTAGAATTGTCTTCACAACTATCTTGTATCAAAGTTATTGTGTGCTATATTTCATGCTTTATGTAAAATAAGCGGTATTGTAAGTTTGTAAAATATTGTATAAAAGTTTGAACGCGAAATATTATTATAATCAGTTTTTCATATAGAATTGTAGTAGTTGAATTGTATATTAGCTACTAAGTATGAACTTAACGGGTAGGTACTACCCGAATTTAAACTTATAAAATGCTAATATGAAGAAAAAGCTTTTATAAATGAGTTCATATTATGCTACGAAATACTATTAACTACTCTTAATATTCTGTATGATTAACTTGTTCCATTTAACTATTTTGAAGGAAATGGCACCGACTACTCGACACACCGTGAATATGAATGAAGAGGAATTCCGTACTTTTCTAGCTTCAAACATAGCCGCAGTACAGGCTGCGCTACATACCAACAATAACCTTGGATCTAGCAGTACAGGAAATCGTGTAGGATGCACCTACAAAGAATTCACTGCCTGCAAACCTTTGGAATTTGATGGAACCGAAGGACCGATCGGATTGAAACGGTGGACCGAGAAGGTTGAATCGGTGTTTGCCATAAGTAAGTGTACTGAAGAGGACAAAGTGAAGTACGCTACGCATACCTTCACAGGTTCTGCGTTAACATGGTGGAATACCTATCTAGAGCAAGTGGGACAAGATGATGCGTACGCACTACCGTGGTCAGCATTCAAGCACTTGATGAACGAGAAGTACCGTCCCAGAACCGAGGTCAATAAGCTCAAGACAGAACTTAGAGGGTTACGAACCCAAGGATTTGATATTACCACGTACGAAAGACGATTCACAGAATTGTGCCTATTGTGTCCGGGAGCATTCGAAGATGAGGAAGAGAAGATCGACGCGTTTGTGAAAAGATTACCGGAAAGAATCCAAGAAGATATAAGTTCACACGAGCCCGCCTCCATACAACAGGCATGTAGAATGGCTCACAAACTAGTGAACCAGATTGAAGAAAGAATTAAAGAACAGACTGCTGAAGAGGCCAATGTGAAGCAAGTCAAAAGAAAGTGGGAGGAAAACGGTGATAAGAATCACCAATACAACAACAACAGCAATTACAACAATAATCGCAACAATTATCCCAACAATCGCAACATCAATCGCAACTACAACAAACGGCCCAACAACAACAACAACAACAACAACAGCAACTACAACAATCATCCCAACAACAATAATAACCGCAACAACAACAACAATCAGAAGCAACTATACCAAAGGTGTGAAAAGAATCACTCGGGGTTCTGCACCAAATTTTGCAACAAGTGTAAAAGAAATGGTCATAGCGCGGCGAAGTGTGAGGTCTACGGACCAGGGGTTAATAGAACGAAAGGAACAAATGGTGTCGGAACGAGTAATGGCGGAGCAAGTAGTGTCGGAGCAAGTTATGCCAATGTAGTTTGTTATAAATGTGAAAAACCAGGCCACATTATTAGAAATTGCCCGAACCAGGAGAACACGAATGGACAAGGCCGTGGAAGAGTTTTCAATATTAATGCGGTAGAGGCACAGGAAGACCCGGAGCTTGTTACGGGTACGTTTCTTATTGACAATAAATCTGCTTACGTTTTATTTGATTCGGGTGCGGATAGAAGCTATATGAGTAGAGATTTTTGTGCTAAATTAAGTTGTCCATTGACGCCTTTGGATAGTAAATTTTTACTCGAATTAGCAAATGGTAAATTAATTTCAGCAGATAATATATGTCGGAATCGAGAAATTAAACTGGTTAGCGAAACATTTAAGATTGATTTGATACCAGTAGAGTTAGGGAGTTTTGATGTGATAATCGGTATGGACTGGTTGAAAGAAGTGAAAGCGGAGATCGTTTGTTACAAAAATGCAATTCGCATTATACGAGAAAAAGGAAAACCCTTAATGGTGTACGGAGAAAAGGGCAACACGAAGCTACATCTTATTAGTAATTTGAAGGCACAAAAACTAATAAGAAAAGGTTGCTATGCTGTTCTAGCACACGTCGAGAAAGTACAAACTGAAGAAAAGAGCATCAATGATGTTCCCATTGCAAAAGAATTTCCCGATGTATTTCCGAAAGAATTACCGGGATTACCCCCACATCGATCCGTTGAATTTCAAATAGATCTTGTACCAGGAGCTGCACCAATAGCTCGTGCTCCTTACAGACTCGCACCCAGCGAGATGAAAGAACTGCAAAGCCAATTACAAGAACTTTTAGAGCGTGGTTTCATTCGACCAAGCACATCACCGTGGGGAGCTCCTGTTTTGTTTGTCAAGAAGAAAGATGGTACATTCAGGTTGTGTATCGACTACCGAGAGTTGAACAAACTTACCATCAAGAACCGCTACCCACTACCGAGAATCGACGACTTATTTGATCAACTACAAGGCTCGTCTGTTTATTCAAAGATTGACTTACGTTCCGGGTATCATCAAATGCGGGTGAAAGAAGATGATATTCCAAAGACTGCTTTCAGAACACGTTACGGTCATTACGAGTTTATGGTCATGCCGTTTGGTTTAACTAATGCACCAGCTGTGTTCATGGACCTTATGAACCGAGTGTGTGGACCATACCTTGACAAGTTTGTCATTGTTTTCATTGATGACATACTTATTTACTCAAAGAATGACCAAGAACACGGTGAACATTTGAGAAAGGTGTTAGAAGTATTGAGGAAGGAAGAATTGTACGCTAAGTTTTCAAAGTGTGCATTTTGGTTGGAAGAAGTTCAATTCCTCGGTCACATAGTGAACAAAGAAGGTATTAAGGTGGATCCGGCAAAGATATAAACTGTTGAAAAGTGGGAAACCCCGAAAACTCCGAAACACATACGCCAGTTTTTAGGACTAGCTGGTTACTACAGAAGGTTCATCCAAGACTTTTCCAGAATAGCAAAACCCTTGACTGCATTAACGCATAAAGGGAAGAAATTTGAATGGAATGATGAACAAGAGAAAGCGTTTCAGTTATTGAAGAAAAAGCTAACTACGGCACCTATATTGTCATTGCCTGAAGGGAATGATGATTTTGTGATTTATTGTGACGCATCAAAGCAAGGACTCGGTTGTGTATTAATGCAACGAACGAAGGTGATTGCTTATGCGTCTAGACAATTGAAGATTCACGAACAAAATTATACGACGCATGATTTAGAATTAGGCGCGGTTGTTTTTGCATTAAAGACTTGGAGGCACTACTTATATGGGGTCAAAAGTATTATATATACCGACCACAAAAGTCTTCAACACATATTTAATCAGAAACAACTGAATATGAGGCAGCGTAGGTGGATTGAATTATTGAATGATTACGATTTTGAGATTCGTTACCACCCGGGGAAGGCAAATGTGGTAGCCGATGCCTTGAGCAGGAAGGATAGAGAACCCATTCGAGTAAAATCTATGAATATAATGATTTTTAATAACATTACTACTCAAATAAAGGAGGCGCAACAAGGAGTTTTAAAAGAGGGAAATTTAAAGGATGAAATACCCAAAGGATCGGAGAAGCATCTTAATATTCGGGAAGACGGAACCCGGTATAGGGCTGAAAGGATTTGGGTACCAAAATTTGGAGATATGAGAGAAATGGTACTTAGAGAAGCTCATAAAACCAGATACTCAATACATCCTGGAACGGGGAAGATGTACAAGGATCTCAAGAAACATTTTTGGTGGCCGGGTATGAAAGCCGATGTTGCTAAATACGTAGGAGAATGTTTGACGTGTTCTAAGGTCAAAGCTGAGCATCAGAAACCATCAGGTCTACTTCAACAACCCGAAATCCCGGAATGGAAATGGGAAAACATTACCATGGATTTCATCACTAAATTGCCAAGGACTGCAAGTGGTTTTGATACTATTTGGGTAATAGTTGATCGTCTCACCAAATCAGCACACTTCCTACCAATAAGAGAAGATGACAAGATGGAGAAGTTAGCACGACTGTATTTGAAGGAAGTCGTCTCCAGACATGGAATACCAATCTCTATTATCTCTGATAGGGATGGCAGATTTATTTCAAGATTCTGGCAGACATTACAGCAAGCATTAGGAACTCGTCTAGACATGAGTACTGCCTATCATCCACAAACTGATGGGCAGAGCGAAAGGACGATACAAACACTTGAAGACATGCTACGAGCATGTGTTATTGATTTCGGAAACAGTTGGGATCGACATCTACCGTTAGCAGAATTTTCCTACAACAACAGCTACCATTCAAGCATTGAGATGGCGCCGTTTGAAGCACTTTATGGTAGAAAGTGCAGGTCTCCGATTTGTTGGAGTGAGGTGGGGGATAGACAGATTACGGGTCCGGAGATTATACAAGAAACTACCGAGAAGATCATCCAAATTCAACAACGGTTGAAAACCGCCCAAAGTCGACAAAAGAGCTACGCTGACATTAAAAGAAAAGATATAGAATTTGAAATTGGAGAGATGGTCATGCTTAAAGTTTCACCTTGGAAAGGCGTTGTTCGATTTGGTAAACGAGGGAAATTAAATCCAAGGTATATTGGACCATTCAAGATTATTGATCGTGTCGGACCAGTAGCTTACCGACTTGAGTTACCTCAACAACTCGCGGCTGTACATAACACTTTCCACGTCTCGAATTTGAAGAAATGTTTTGCTAAAGAAGATCTCACTATTCCGTTAGATGAAATCCAAATCAACGAAAAACTCCAATTCATCGAAGAACCCGTCGAAATAATGGATCGTGAGGTTAAAAGACTTAAGCAAAACAAGATACCAATTGTTAAGGTTCGATGGAATGCTCGTAGAGGACCCAAGTTCACCTGGGAGCGTGAAGATCAGATGAAGAAGAAATACCCGCATCTATTTCCAGAAGATTCGTCAACACCTTCAACAGCTTAAAATTTCGGGACGAAATTTATTTAACGGGTAGGTACTGTAGTGACCCGAACTTTTCCATGTTTATATATATTAATTTAGATTGATGTTTACAGGATTAAATGTTTCCAACATGTTAAGCAATCAAACTTGTTAAGACTTGATTAATTGAAATAGGTTTCATATAGACAATTGACCACCCAAGTTGACCGGTGATTCACGAACGTTAAAACTTGTAAAAAAACTATATGATGACATATATATGGTTATATATATAGTTAACATGATATTATGATAAGTAAACATATCATTAATTATATTAACAATGAACTACATATGTAAAAACAAGACTACTAACTTAATGATTTTGAAACGAGACATATATGTAACGTTTATCGTTGTAACGACATTTAATGTATATATATCATATTAAGAGATATTCGTACATCATAATATCATGATAATATAATAATTTAAAATCTCTTTTGATATTATAAACATTGGGTTAACAACATTTAACAAGATCGTTAACCTAAAGGTTTCAAAACAACACTTACATGTAACGACTAACGATGACTTAACGACTCAGTTAAAATGTATATACATGTAGTGTTTTAATATGTATTTATACGCTTTTGAAAGACTTCAATACACTTATCAAAATACTTCTACTTAACAAAAATGCTTACAATTACATTCTCGTTCAGTTTCATCAACAATTCTACTCGTATGCACCCGTATTCGTACTCGTACAATACACAGCTTTTAGATGTATGTACTATTGGTATATACACTCCAATGATCAGCTCTTAGCAGCCCATGTGAGTCACCTAACACATGTGGGAACCATCATTTGGCAACTAGCATGAAATATCTCATAAGATTACAAAAATATTAGTAATCATTCATGACTTATTTACATGAAAACAAAATTACATATCCTTTATATCTAATCCATACACCAACGACCAAAAACACCTACAAACACTTTCATTCTTCAATTTTCTTCATCTAATTGAACTCTCTCAAGTTCTATCTTCAAGTTCTAAGTGTTCTTCATAAATTCCAAAAGTTCTAGTTTCATAAAATCAAGAATACTTTCAAGTTTGCTAGCTCACTTCCAATCTTGTAAGGTGATCATCCAACCTCAAGAAATATTTGTTTCTTACAGTAGGTTATCATTCTAATACAAGGTAATAATCATATTCAAACTTTGGTTCAATTTCTATAACTATAACAATCTTATTTCAAGTGATGATCTTACTTGAACTTGTTTTCGTGTCATGATTCTGCTTCAAGAACTTCGAGCCATCCAAGGATCCATTGAAGCTAGATCCATTTTTCTCTTTTCTAGTAGGTTCATCCAAGGAACTTAAGGTAGTAATGATGTTCATAACATCATTCGATTCATACATATAAAGCTATCTTATTCGAAGGTTTAAACTTGTAATCACTAGAACATAGTTTAGTTAATTCTAAACTTGTTCGCAAACAAAAGTTAATCCTTATAACTTGACTTTTAAAATCAACTAAACACATGTTCTATATCTATATGATATGCTAACTTAATGATTTAAAACCTGGAAACACGAAAAACACCGTAAAACCGGATTTACACCGTCGTAGTAACACCGCGGGCTGTTTTGGGTTAGTTAATTAAAAACTATGATAAACTTTGATTTAAAAGTTGTTATTCTGAGAAAATGATTTTTATTATGAACATGAAACTATATCCAAAAATTATGGTTAAACTCAAAGTGGAAGTATGTTTTCTAAAATGGTCATCTAGACGTCGTTCTTTCGACTGAAATGACTACCTTTACAAAAACGACTTGTAACTTATTTTTCCGACTAGAAACCTATACTTTTTTTGTTTAGATTCATAAAATAGAGTTCAATATGAAACCATAGCAATTTGATTCACTCAAAACGGATTTAAAATGAAGAAGTTATGGGTAAAACAAGATTGGATAATTTTTCTCATTTTTAGCTACGTGAAAATTGGTAACAAATCTATTCCAACCATAACTTAATCAACTTGTATTGTATATTATGTAATCTTGAGATACCATAGACACGTATACAATGTTTCGACCTATCATGTCGACACATCTATATATATTTCGGAACAACCATAGACACTCTATATGTGAATGTTGGAGTTAGCTATACAGGGTTGAGGTTGATTCCAAAATATATATAGTTTGAGTTGTGATCAATAATGAGATACGTATACACTGGGTCGTGGATTGATTCAAGATAATATTTATCGATTTATTTCTGTACATCTAACTGTGGACAACTAGTTATAGGTTACTAACGAGGACAGCTGACTTAATAAACTTAAAACATCAAAATATATTAAAAGTGTTGTAAATATATTTTGAACATACTTTAATATATATGTATATATTGTTATAGGTTCGTGAATCAACAGTGGCCAAGTCTTACTTCCCGACGAAGTAAAAATCTGTGAAAGTGAGTTATAGTCCCACTTTTAAAATCTAATATTTTTGGGATGAGAATACATGCAGGTTTTATAAATGATTTACAAAATAGACACAAGTACGTGAAACTACATTCTATGGTTGAATTATCGAAATCGAATATGCCCCTTTTTATTAAGTCTGGTAATCTAAGAATTAGGGAACAGACACCCTAATTGACGCGAATCCTAAAGATAGATCTATTGGGCCTAACAAACCCCATCCAAAGTACCGGATGCTTTAGTACTTCGAAATTTATATCATATCCGAAGGGTGTCCCGGAATGATGGGGATATTCTTATATATGCATCTTGTTATTGTCGGTTACCAGGTGTTCACCATATGAATGATTTTTATCTCTATGTATGGGATGTGTATTGAAATATGAAATCTTGTGGTCTATTGTTACGATTTGATATATATAGGTTAAACCTATAACTCACCAACATTTTTGTTGACGTTTTAAGCATGTTTATTCTCAGGTGATTATTAAGAGCTTCCGCTGTCGCATACTTAAATAAGGACAAGATTTGGAGTCCATGCTTGTATGATATTGTGTAAAAACTGCATTCAAGAAACTTATTTTGTTGTAACATATTTGTATTGTAAACCATTATGTAATGGTCGTGTGTAAACAGGATATTTTAGATTATCATTATTTGATAATCTACGTAAAGCTTTTTAAACCTTTATTGATGAAATAAAGGTTATGGTTTGTTTAAAAATGAATGCAGTCTTTGAAAAACGTCTCATATAGAGGTCAAAACCTCGCAACGAAATCAATTAATATGGAACGTTTTTAATCAATAAGAACGGGACATTTCATACTTTATCTGAATTGCGAATTTTATCGCATTTACTTTATCTGTCTTATAAATTTTAAAATCCCAAAATTAAGTAACCACTACTCCTTCCTAACTATTTTAGGCTTAAATATAGGTTCGATTCTACTGATATCTCAAAAATACGACTCTAGGTCATACTTCCCTTACTCATACTAAGGAGTAATACGATTTAGGCCCCGCTAAATATAAATTTAAAACAGTACCTTCCCCCTGGGTGGCTGATCCTGGCGCGCTGCGGCCCGACGACACCGCACGAATAAAAATTGTTCGTTTCCGCCGTATCAGTCATTTTTTTTGAGGAATTAAAGAAGGTGAAAAGAAAATACATTGGCTTAAATGGACTAATGTCTTAGTGAGTTATGATAAAGGAGGTTTGGACATTGGAAGCTTAAAAGCGTTTAATCTAGTGCTTATGTTCAAATGGATTTGGCGCTTCTCTAATAATGCAGAAGGCATATGGTCAGATGTAATAGCAGCAAAATATGGGTGGAATGGTGGTCTACTTGAAGATAATAAAAATTGCGTGGGTGTTTGAAATAACATGATCACATCCTATGTTTCAGTACAAAGGTCGGATATTTTACCATTGCATCCAATAAGATTAAAGTCAGGGAATGGTCATAATATAAAATTCTGGAAAGATATATGGTTTGGTGATGAGCCTTTACGATGTCGGTTTATGTAACAACCCAAACCGTTATCCAACTGAATATGCAACATAAATTTTTTTTTATTCAGTAAAGGTGCGCGGCGCGCACAAGGCCTGGCAGCCCGCTGTCCAAAATTTCCATTTTTCCGTTAAAGATCTCCCACTTCCCGACACTTTTAGACGAAACGGTTTACACAACGATTAATACTAGTTAAAACTCACACGTTCCAATAATAAAATGAGTTTTACGAGACGGGGCCCACATCGGCCGTTTTACGACTTTCATACAAAATACAAGTTTTCAACTACATGATTTTAACACAAAATAAAGATCGAGCATGGCGATTGGGGATACGCTACCCAACCTAATCAAATCCAAAAGTATGACCTTCTAATCCCCACGCTTACCCGAGCTGCCAAAATGCGAACCTAAAAAAAAAGTCAACAACGAGAGGGTAAGCTAATGGTTAGTGAGTGAGAATATATACTACATATATATATATATATGCATAAAATAAATGGGCATCGCCAACACACAAATAGTAATCACATACCGTAATCCAAGCATAACTAAGCAATGTTATACCTAACGTACCACCAAGCCAAACCACAAGATTAGTTACAACAATAATAGTACATAAGCATATACATATGGTAGCCAAAACTACAAGGTTAACCCCTTAACCTCAAACATACGAAAGTTGGCCGAACAACCCGAGCCTTAGTGAATTCGCACAACCCGATATTCACTTCTTCACCAATTCAACAACCGAAGTTGGCCGAACTACCCGAGCCTTAGTGAATTCACACAACCAGAGATTCACTACCTCATCAACAAGATGACCGAACAACCCGAGTCATCATGAATCCGCACTACCCGAGATTCACTACCTAAAATATTATGAATACGTGCAAACCAATATTCATTTCCCACACCACAACCCACGCCGTAGGGATTATAACTCCAAATCAAAATCCATGTGATAGCGTACACACAAGTGTGCAACTCGCCAACGGTGGTCAACCAAAACGCACAACCGTGCCAATTGGACCTATTACACAAGTCCATAAAAATCCACCTATATGTGAAGTGAGCTCTATAACCGAGAACCACTTCACCCGACCCGCACACATCCTACACATACATATGCACATAGGATATTAACACTCACCTTGTCGTCTTGATGAATGCAACCGGATAATTCGCAACTCGCCGATGGAAAGTACCTATTCCAATATCACAATACAAGTAACACACTTAGAGTGGATTTACAAACCAACTCAAAACGACATTTAGTGTATTTTTGACCAATTGCACTTCCAAGCACAAACCGTGACCAAACTAACCAATAATCACTAACACGAGTGAAAATGGTCCTAATACGCCAATTAAACCCAAACGCAAGTGTTAAGCACTTATCATCCTCAAAATCACCCATAAACCCTAATTTTGACTCAATTCAAAATTAGTCTTTCAAATACACTAAAATGGGTTTCAACACTTCCATAATCACTAAACCTAGTGATTAAACCCAAATACAAGTCCTAAATCATGGCTAAGTCAGTTTCCAACCCAAAACCCACCAACAACAACAATAAACCCGATTACTAGTATCAAAGAACTCACCTCAAGAGTTTAAATGGGTTTCTCTACAATTTAGGTTCAAACCCTAATTTTGAATATCAAAATCAAACAATGAAATTCGGAGTTAGAACTTACCACAACAACCAAAACGTAGCTAGGAATGAGGTGAACAACTTTAACACTTGAGCTTTTGATCAAACCAAGCTTCTTCTTCTCCAAAACCCAAATTCTCTCACTAGAACTCTCCCTCTCTCTCTAGATAGTTGAGAGTGTTTGGTGGATGTCAAAATGATCCAAAGTTGGATCTAATCCAGCTGATAAGGCCTCAAATCCGGCCTCAAGTGAAAAGACCAAAAAGCCCCTCATTAAACTCAAAAATAGAAAAGACAGGAATTCTGTCACAGCCCACGTGCGCGGCACGCTCCCTTAAGTGTGCGCGGCACACACACATGTCTGGGCAGATTCTGAGCTTTTAATTTTACACCACGCCCCACCCACTATACGTACACCATTCTTAAGCTATGTACCATAAATATTTGGGTCTTACAACTCTCCCCCACTTAGAATCGATCACGTCCTCGTGATCCTCGTCACGAAACTAAACGGACCTACACTCTACGGTCCTCAAACATACGTTCCAAACTGACTTCTACCACAATTATCATAAACTCAAAGATTAAATCACTTACCAATTACACATGTGCATGCATTTTGAGATATTCAATGCACACAACATTCGAAAACTACTACTAGCGTTTAGCATACACGGAAACATCACGCATTTCATCCATTTCCTCTAGGTAATTCTCCCCAACGAATCACCTTAAACACAATACCGTCAACCGCGGTTTATCAAATCTACAAGTCCGAGCACCAAAACTTGCTCAATCCCTCACATTGAGAGAACTCCACCAATCTCGTACCGAAATATCAATCCCTTAGCGTATCCTTACTAAGTACAATGCTAAAACAACCAAGTCAACCAAACTGATGAAGACTGAATCAGGGCGAATCCTTACGGATAACACTTACCACTTAACCTCCCTTGTAGTGCGCAATACGACCAATACGCAACTATCGTAACATTATAAACAAACTGCTAAACCGCTAGCGTCCCAAACGAATATGGCAACGCTAAACCTAAGGTATACAAAATTGGCTATCGACACACCCGTAACAACATGTGAGCGAAACACGGCTATCGCATCACTAATCACACAACATGGTCCTCGCGACCCCACCATTGGTGTATAAAACAACCAATAGATCACAACACAACATGGCCGAAACAACCCGAACCTTAGTGAATTCGCAACAACCCGAAATTCACCAACCCGATCCATATTTCCCACAACGAAATGACCGCACAACCCGAGTCATCGTGAATACGCGCAAACCGATATTCACTACTTTCACCCCATAGTATAACCGAGGATGGCCGTACAACCCGAGCCTTAGTGAATCCGAACTACCCGACATTCACTACCTCAAACTATGAGTCCAACTAACAAGGACAATCGTACCACCCGAAATATTATGAATACGAACAACCCGATATTCACGTCCCAAACCACAAGCAAGAATGGTACTCCCATTCCCCATCGGTACTCAAATTTCCCGATAACGTTATACCATACTGATATAACACTAAACCCATGATGAAGTTAGCGGACCGAACCACGACCATAACCCACCAATCACTTACGCACTTTTGGCCTCATATAACGAGTAGTGAAACATCGCGCACTGCTACACTATAATGAACCCTAACGATCACACTAACCATTCACCACAAACGAAACGTACACGCATACGCGAACATCGCTATCACAATCGAGCAAGAACCACCAATATCGCACATAGGCACAAATAATAATTCTCTAGAAGAGAGTCCGACACACACATCCCTTAACCGAGGGATTTCACCTTGCTCGCTAAATACGCCCCTTATCTCTCATCGAGATTCAACACATTACCACCTCGGTGATAATTCAAATTCGAAACCTTACTCTAAAACCTCCTCGTGTGGGAGTGTAACTCCCCCACTCGGAACTACGTTCCATTACCGCCTTTTGTACAACCGTACCATGCTCAAAGGTAGACTTTACCATAATTGGGTTCACACGACCCATCACCACATCATGCTCCACCCTTGAGCATGCTAGGATTTTAACTAATCCTTAAACACTTCGAACAGAAGTCACTACAAGTTGCACAACTTTCCTCTCTCAATCTTCCAATTGCTATGGCTTATCTAATTTCCATCGTACATCGGAGGTTTGGTCCTCATGAAGCTCTTAAGACAACGCTCCATTTCACTACTACCCTGAAATTCAGAATATCTCCTATCTATTCTTTCTTCCAACGTACTCATTTGCTCCGCAACGACGGCCGCAACTCTAGTATTAAACTCCTCGCCATTCACCTCGATCTCATTTCGCGTCGTCATTCTAAAGAATGCCAAACGATTAGTCCACGAATGTATAAAACCATACGCACCACACCGCCCCATCTTGCTAAACACTCGTCGTACATTACTTGTTAGACACGATTTGCATCCGTAATAAGGTTTGCAAGTCCTTATTACGCACACACGCTGTATCAACTTGTTAGTAGAACGACTATCTTGCTTGATGATATCCCCAACTCAAACAATAACAAAACACAATGCAAAGTATTTTAATAATATCCACGTATTAATACACATGTTAGTCCACCCACAAACAAGGACACTAACTACAACCCGTTCCGACCCGTACTCCTACAAGTCCCGCAACAAATAAGCACACACAAAAGTCTAAGTCTAGGCACCTATCTCAAGTCACCTAAATCCCTTAGACCATGCTCTGATATACAATATAAACGATTCACAATAGTTGATTACATCGCGAGGTAATTGACCTCTATATGATACATTTTACAAACATTGCATTTGTTTTTAAAAGACAAACTTTCTTTACATCGAAACTTGACGGCAAGCATACTATTTCATAATACCTCCAACTATAATTGACTTAATAATAATCTTGATGAACTCGACGACTCGAATGCAATGTTTTTTGAAATATGCCATGAATGACTCCAAGTAATATCTCTAATATGAGCAAATGCACAGCGGAAGATTTCTTTCATACCTGAGAATAAACATGCTTTCAAGTGCCAACCAAAAGGTTGGTGAGTTCATAGGTTTATCATAAAACAATAAAATTCATCATTTTGATAGACCACAAGATTTAAATCCTGTATGGTACAAATGGGCCCGAATCCTATACCCACCTGTAATGTACATGCGATATCTTTTAAATACAGTACACCTTTCTCGTGTACAAAATCATCTTTCATAAATCTTAGTAACCGTACACATATCTTGTGCACAAAAATAACATACACATAACCTATGTATAAAATCATTCTCTCGATACATAACATTCACTTTTCATTGCTTTCATAGCTTGGCTTGGTAACCGACCTTAACATATAATGCGCATAATAATATCCCCAAAACAGAACATCTCGTCTGTATAATAATCATATAAACTTCGAAGTACTAAACACCACGCCCACTAGTCCTTCCGTCTAGTAAACATTTTGGGTAAGGGTGTTAAACCCGGTAGCTACCTTTAGGATTCGCGTCAATTAGGCGTGCACTAATTCTCAAAATTAGTGCTGTTCGCTAATTCTTAGGTTACCAAGAAATAATAATCAGGGGAAAAATATTCATATCAATTATGGCAATTATCACGTCCAAATAATTCATTCGAGGAATGTTTTGCTTGTGTCTATCTCGTCAAACATTTATAAAAGCATTTCACGTATTCGCAGTTCAAAATGTATTTCAAAAGCATTTAATAAAGCGGTTGTAAAAGTAGCGCATGTATTCTCAGTCCCAAAAATGTAAAGAGTAAATGTAAGACCCGTTTATTTGTAGTGTACATAAGTGTAGTTAATATACTTGAAGTGGGGTTTTGGTTGTACATATTAAAAAGGAATGTAGAAACTGGTATGGGCGTTTGGCGCGCCGCGCCGTTATGCTGTGACAGCTCACTTCCTCTTTTAAATAGATATTTTAAGGGCAAATTGGTAAAATCACTTGGATCCCGAATTTAAGGCCCAAGATCAGTAGTGGAGCCTCCTTTACTCCATTTTCCATCTACTTTATCTTCTTCCATTAAATCTTAGTGAGAGAAAGGGTTTCTAGTATGAGAGAGCTCAAAACAAAGAAGAAGGAGGTTGAATCGGGTCTAAGTACAAGCATTAAATTTGTTCATCTATCCTCTAGCTACGTTTTGATCATAGTGGTATGCTCTAATCTTGATTTCCTAATTTAATTTTGTGAAAGAGTTAGTGTTAGGGTTAATGGTGAACTTAAAACCCACTTTGTTAGTAAATTGGGTGTTTTGAGTGAATTTGGGTTATGTAGACTCAAAGATGACTAACTAGGGTTTTCAAAGTGTTAAATTGATGTTATGAACTCAAATTAGTTAGTAAATTATTAGCACACCTATGTATGTGTAAATGGGTGATGTGTGGGTTAGTGGATGACCCGAAATGGGTGTGTTGACCTTAAATTGGTCAAATGGGTCAAAATGGATCTAAGTTAGTTAATGTTTATGATTAATGCATAAACCATGTGTTGAAATGTGTTTTTAAACCTATCTTGGCTAATGTTAGGGTTTCGGTGTGAGTTGACCCAATTTTAGGGTTAAGTGTCCAAATGGGTCAAAATGACCTAGTAATGGTGACTGTTGTGAGTTTGACCAACTTAAACGAATGATTGATTATATTTACTTTGTAATAGGTGTGTTACCTTGAAGTTTCAAGCTTGGTTTATCGATTCACCGAAGGCGTAAGGTGAGTGGAATAATTTTATACGTAGATATATAATGTGTTTATTTGTGTAGCATGAGATGTGAAGTGTCGATGTGCTAAGACACCACGTTCATGTAACGAGTGAAGTGTCGATGTGTAAAGACGCCACTCGGGAGTGAAGTATCGACGTGCTAAGATGCCACTCCAAGAGATTAACAGGTGATGTCCGATGTGTTAAGGCGCCACTCGAGGTGAAGTGTCGACGTGTTAAGATGCCACCTCAAGTAATGAAGAGTGAAGTGTCGAAGTGTTAAGACACCACTCGGGGTGAAGTGTTGACGTGTTAAGACACCACCCAGGGTGAAGTATCGACGTGTTAAGATGCCACCCGTGGGGTTAGTGTACGAAGTGTTAAGTGCACTAATGGTTGTTGTGAACTCCGACGGTCTTTAAACACCGTTCCCTCGTTCGATTAGTTAACCATGGTTATTGTGTTGTAGTGTAAGCATATTATAATTGTTCAAGTTAAATATGCTATTGTTATGCTAGCTTGGTTATTGGAGGTTATAGCTTATATTTATGACGATAAGCTAATTGTGTTTGCTAGTATGTATACGGTATGCGTGTAAGTGTTTGCAAGTAGATATATTATATATGTATGTGTATAATTATTGGATTCACTAAGCTTTGCTTACCCTCTCATTGTTTACCTTTTTATAGGTTCGGTTGGGGACAAGGGTAAGGGCATTATCTTGGATTAGAGATCCCGCTTTGTTGTTGGGGGACGCTTTTTGGATGAGTTAGCTTTTGGAGTTTGACCGAGGCTTGGGTAGTTTAACCCCAAACACCATGCTCGTAGTGTCGTTTGGTATTTAAACTTAATGTGGTCGAAACTCAAAATTTTGTTTTAAACTCGTAAAACGGTCGATGTGGGCCCCGCTTTGTAAAACTTATTTTATGTTTGATTTGTGTTAGTTTTACATGTTTGAATATGTTGTTAAAAGCGTTTTGTCTAATTATGTCAGGAAGTGGCCAATCTTTTTCACGTTTCAAGACTTTTTGGACAGACCAGATCGGCGCGCCGCGCGGGGTACCGGCACGCCGCGCCAGTTGCTGAACAAACAAATTTTTTTTTTTGATATTTTCCGCGGGTTCGATGGTGGTTTGGTTTGGGTTGTTACAAGTGGTATCAGAGCATGGTCTAAGAGATTTAGGTGACTTGAGATAGGCGCCTAGACTTAGACTTTTTATGTGCGCGTTATGCGGGACTTGTAGGACTTTGGGTCGGATCGGGCTTTGGTTAGTGCATAGGTTTATGTGAACTAGTCATGCGCTATTGTTTTGTATGGTATTTGAAATCGTCAAGAGAGATAGACGTGGTACTAGTGAGTTAACGCGATGTGCTCGTGTAACAATGATTAGCTACCATTGTTACGGGTTCAAATCGTGTCAAACAAGCGATGTACGATGATTGTTGAGCGAGATGGAGTAGTATGGTGTATATGTATATACATATGTGTTAAAGTCCTTTCGTTTCATGGCTTAATTTACTTCATTTTATAGAATGAATATGAGAAATGGACACGACACCAATGATGGAAGTACGAGTGAGGACGTTGAGTTCACAGCCAAAGTTGAGGCCATCTTTAAACGTCAAAAGGTGGAGTTCCTCGAGGATGTTAATAAAATGTTTTTAGATACGATTGACGAACAACTAGTCAATGTAGGAAAAGAACAAGTTAAGGCCGTTCTTCACGAGGATAATGTGGGAAGACAGGACTTTTTCTTTAAAAATTTCAAGGATGCACAACCTCCTACCTTTGAAGGTGAACGAGACCCTCTTAAAAGTGCCCGATGGATCTCCGATATGGAGGGGGCTTTCCGTACTTGTGAGTGCCCTCTCGATAAAAAGACAAGGTACGGGTCTAGCATGTTAAGGGGCGATGCTAAGTTATGGTGGGACGCGAAAATCCGAATTTATGGCGAAGAACAATGTATGGAATTCACGTGGGATGAATTCAAAGTGGAGTTTTTCAATGATTACTGAACTTCGGCCGATCTTACACGGCTTAAGGACGAGTTGCGTTCCTTGAGGCAAGGGTCAATGAATTTGAACACCCTCAAATCCATGTTTTTGTCCAAGACCCAATTTTGCCCGGAGTATGTCAGGAATGATAAGATGTTGAAGGAAGACTTTTACCGAATGTTGAATGATTGTTATCAAGATAAGATTAGCGTAACGGTAGTGAAAACTTTTGATGACTTATTTGATATGGCCAAGGGTTTTGAGGCGCTCCTGTTGAGGAAGAGCGGCTTTACTTTTGGCAAGAGAAAGATTGAATGTTCGAACCATTCGAACTTTTCGAACAAAAAGAACAAAAAGGGTTCCGGTAATGCTAGTGGTGGGAAGAAGGGTGCTTCCGGGGATTTTTCTTATTCGTTCTATAATTGTGGACAAAAAGGCCACATGGCTCGTGAATGTCCGAATCTATCCTCCACAAACAAAATCACTTGTTTTAATTGTGGTAAAGAGGGGCACAAAAGGCCGGAATGTCCCGACTTGCGTAATGATAATGTTAAGAAGTTAGAGAAGGTGGCGGGTACGGCAAGGGGTCGAAATTATTTGATGACCAATGATGAAGCCAAGCAATCAAACGAAGTTGTCTCAGGTACTTTTATGGTTAACTCAAATCCGGCAAGGATTCTATTTGATAGCGGTGCAAATTTGTCGTTTGTATCTCCAAAATTTGTGCCTAGAGACTTAATAGACCGTTAGCTAAGTTAAGTCGTCCGGTAGAAGTCGAAATAGCGGACGGCAAAATGGTGCTAGTGGTTGATGTGTGTAAAAATTGTGATGTCGTTTTTGGTGCCGAAAACTTTAAGATTGATCTTATCCCGATGACTTTGGGGAATTTCGATATCGTTGTTGGCATGGATTGGCTCGATCAAAATAGAGCCGATATTGCATGCCATGAAAAATTTATTCGTGTGAAAGCCCCTAGTGGGGGAGAGTTAATTATTGACGGTGATAAGCGTAGAAGACTTGTGCCGATATGCACTTTTGCACGGGCAGGTCGTTTCCTGGATAGTAGTGGCATGGCTTTCTTTGCCCATGTTGTTGATACCCATGATGAGCCACCACCCATTCGTGAAATTCCGGTGGTTAGTGAATTCGTAGACGTTTTTCTGGACGAGTTACCGGGTGTTCCGACGGAAAGACAAGTTGAATTTCGCATTGAGTTGGTTCCGGGGGCTACCCCCATTGCTAAAACTCCTTATCGTTTAGCGCCGATGGAAATGCAAGAGTTGTTAAATCAAACCCCAGAGTTGCTTGAGAAGGGTTTTATTCGACCGAGTGCTTCGCCTGGGGGCACTCCGATTTTATTCGTGAAAAAGAAGAATGGTAGTATGCGGATGTGCATCGATTACCGGGAGTTGAATAAAGTGACGATCAAGAATCGTTATCCATTGCCTAGGATTGATGATTTGTTTGACCAACTCCGAGTTGCAACGTATTTCTCTAAAATCGACCTGCGGTTCGCCAATCACCAAATGCGGGTTCGTGAGGAAGATATCGAGAAAACGGCTTTTGGAACGCGTTATGGGCATTTCGAATTCGTAGTTATGCCTTTTGGTCTTACGAATGCACCGGCAGCGTTCATGGACCTTATGAACCGAGTGTGCCAACCTACATTGGACAAGTTGGTGATTGTGTTCATTGACGATATATTAGTCTACTCGAAAAGTATGAACGAACATGAACATCATTTGCGTGAAGTATTAAAGACGTTACGAATGGAGAAGTTGTATGATAAGTTCTCCAAATGTGAATTTTGGCTAAGGGAAGTTCAATTCCTTGGCCACATTATGTACAAAGACGGTATTCAAGTAGATCCGGGGAAGATAGAGACGGTAAATAGTTGGAGACAACCGACTACGCCTACGGAGGTCCGAAGTTTTCTCGGATTGGCCGGTTATTATCGTCGGTTTATCCAAGACTTTTCTAAGATCGCTTCTTCATTGATGAAATTGACGAGGAAGAACGCGAGGTTTAATTAGGAGAACGAACAAGAAATTGCTTTCCAATTGTTAAAAGAGAAGTTGTGTCAAGCTCTGGTGTTAGTGTTGCCGGAAGGAGTGGAAGACATGATGGTTTATTGTGATGCTTCGTTAAATGGGCTCGGGTGTGTTCTAATGCAAAGAGGTAAAGTCATTGCTTACGCCTCTCGACAATTCAAGGAACACGAAACAAGATATCCGACTCATGATCTTGAGTTGGTGGCGGTGGTACATGCGTTGAAAATTTGGCGCCACTACTTGTATGGTGTCAAGAGTACGATTTATTCGGATCATAAGAGTTTGAAACATCTCTTTAACCAATGAGATTTGAATTGTCGTAAACGTAGGTGGATGGACGTGGTAAAAGACTATGATTGTGAAATACTTTATCATCCGGGCAAGGCGAATGTGGTCGCGGATGCGTTAAGTAGAAAGAGTTATCACCCGGCTTTACGATTGGGATTGTTACGTATGATTATTACTAACGACTTTCTTGAAAAACTTGGTGTGACTCAAATAGAGGCTTACGTTCACAGCAAGCATGCGGAATGAATTGTGGGACAATCGGAATTCATTACCATTGGTTCGCGTGGTTTGTTGTCTTTTCAAGGAAGGGTGTGGGTGCCTAAGATGGGTGATTACCGGCGGGTGCTACTTGATGAAGCACATAAGTCAAAGTATTCCATTCATCCGGGCGCGACGAAAATGTATCTTGACTTGAGGAATGATTATTGGTGGCCGGGCATGAAACGTGATGTTGTAAAGTATGTTGAGCAATGTGTCACGTGTTTGCAAGTTAAGGCCGAGCACTAAAAGCCGTATGGTAAGTTACAACCGTTAGAAATCACGAAATGGAAATGGGAGCACATTACCATGGATTTCATCACAAAGTTACCTAAAACGGCGAGAACCCAGTTTGATTCGATTTGGGTCATAGTCGATCGATTGACGAAAAGTGCTTTGTTTCTTCCCATTAAGGAAGCGATATCGTCGGAGACCTTGGCTAAGTTGTTTATCAAGGAAGTCATCTCTCGACACGGTGTTCCTATATCTATTATTTCGGATCGAGATACTCGTTTTACATCTCGATTTTGGGAAAAGTTTCATGAAGATATGGGGACGCAATTGAAATTAAGCACGGCGTATCATCCTCAAACGGACGGTCAAACCGAACGTACGAATCAAACATTGGAGGATATGTTACGGGCGTGTATTATTGATTTTGGTGGTAGTTGGGACGAGCATTTACCTTTGGTGGAATTCTCGTACAATAATAGTTATCATACTAGTATCGGGATACCACCGTATGAGATGCTTTATGGGCGAAGATGTCGAACCCCGATTTGTTGGGGTGAAGTGGGTCAAAGGGAAATCGGGAGTACCGATTTGGTGTTAGAGACGAATAGCAAGATTGATATGATTCGAGAGCATTTGAAAAAGGCTCAAGATAGGCAAAAGTCGTATGCTGACAGACGTAGATGAACGATTGAGTTCCAAGAAGGTGACATGGTGATGCTTAAGGTTTCGCCATGGAAAGGTATTATTCGGTTTCGAAAACGGGGAAAGTTAGCTCATCAGTTTATTGGGCCATTTAAGGTTATAGCTCGTGTTGGTGAAGTTGCGTATCGTTTGGAATTACCCGAAGAGCTTGCGGGGATCCATAATACATTTCATGTTTCCCATCTCCGTAAGTGTCTTGCGGATGATTCATCTTGGGTGCCATTAGACAAGATTGAGCTAAATAATAAGTTAGAGTATATTGAGGAACCGATTGTCATACTTGATGAGAAGGTCAAAATGTTGAGACATAAAGAGGTTAGGACTTTTAAAGTTCAATGGCGTCATAGTAAGGGTTCCGAGTTTACTTGGGAACCCGAAGAGTTTGTGTTGGTTTATCTTCCTTCTTATCATGCGGCTTGGATCGCGAGGACGCGCTCCGATTCAAGTGGGGGAGAGTTGTAAGACCCGTTTATTTGTAGTGTATATAAGTGTAGTTAATATACTTGAAGTGGGGTTTTGGTTGTACATATTAAAAAGGAATGCAGAAACTGGTCTGGACGTTTGGCGCGCCGCGCAGCCACTTGGCGCGCCGTGCCGTTATGCCGTGACAGCTCACTTCCTCTTTTAAATAGATATTTTAAGGGCAAATTGGTAAAATCACTTGGAACCCGAATTTAAGGCCCTAGATCAGTAGTGGAGCCTTATTTACTCCATTTTCCATCTACCTTATCTTCTTCCATTAAATCTTAGTGAGAGAAAGGGTTTCTAGTGTGAGAGAGCTCAAAACAAAGAAGAAGGAGGTTGAATCGGGTCTAAGTGCAAGCATTAAAGTTGTTCATCTATCCTCTAGCTACGTTTTGATCATAGTGGTATGCTCTAATCTTGATTTCCTAATTTAATTTTGTGAAAGAGTTAGTGTTAGGGTTAATGGTGAACTTAAAACCCACTTTGTTAGTAAATTGGGTGTTTTGGGTGAATTTGGGTTATGTAGAATCAAAGATGACTAACTAGGGTTTTCAAAGTGTTAAATTGATGTTATGAACTCAAATTAGTTAGTAAATTGCTAGCACACCTATGTATGTGTAAATGGGTGATGTGTGGGTTAGTGGATGACCCGAAATGGGTGTGTTGACCTTAAATTGGTCAAATGGGTCAAAATGGATCTAAGTAAGTTAATGTTTGTGATTAATGCATAAACCTTGTGTTGAAATGTGTTTTTAAACCTATCTTGGCTAATGTTAGGGTTTCGGTGTGAGTTGACCCAATTTTAGGGTTAAATGTCCAAATAGGTCAAAATGACCTAGTAATGGTGAGTGTTGTGAGTTTGACCAACTTAAACGAATGATTGATTATATGTACTTTGTAATAGGTGCGTTACCTTGAAGTTTCAAGCTTGGTTTATCGATTCACCGAAGGCGTAAGGTGAGTGGAATAATTATATACGTAGATATATAATGTGTTTATTTGTGTAGCGTGAGATGTGAAGTGTCGATGTGCTAAGACACCACGTTCACGTAACGAGTGAAGTGTCGATGTGTTAAGACGCCACTCCGGAGTGAAGCATCGACGTGCTAAGATGCCACTCCAAGAGATTAACGGGTGAAGTGCCGACGTGTTAAGGCGCCACTCGAGGTGAAGTGTCGACGTGTTAAGATGCCACCTCAAGTAATGAAGAGTGAAGTGTCGAAGTGTTAAGACACCACTCGGGGTGAAGTGTCAACATGTTAAGACGCCACCCAGGGTGAAGTATCGACGTGTTAAGATGCCACCCGTGGGGTTAGTGTACGAAGTGTTAAGTGCACTAATGGTTGTTGTGAACTCCGACGGTCTTTAAACACCGTTCCTCGTTCGATTGGTTAACCATGGTTATTGTGTTATAGTGTAAGCATATTATAATTGTTCAAGTTAAATATGCTATTGTTATGCTAGCTTGGTTATTGGAGGTTATAGCTTGTATTTTTGACGATAAGCTAATTGTGTTTGCTAGTATGTATACGGTATGCGTGTATGTGTTTGCAAGTAGATATATTATATATGTATGTGTATAATTATTAGATTCACTAAGCTTTGCTTACCCTCTCGTTGTTTACCTTTTTATAGGTTCGGTTGGGGACAAGGGTAAGGGCATTATCTTGGATTAGAGATCCCGCTTTGTTGTTGGGGGACGCTTTTTGGATGAGTTAGCTTTTGGAGTTTGACCGAGGCTTGGGTAGTATAACCCCAAACACCATGCTCGTAGTGTCGTTTGGTATTTAAACTTAATGTGGTCGAAACTCAAACTTTTGTATGAAACTCGTAAAACGGCCGATGTGGGCCCGCTATATAAAACTTATTTTATGTTTGATTTGTGTTAGTTTTACATGTTTGAATATGTTGTTAAAAGCGTTTTGTCTAATTATGTCGGGAAGTGGCCAATCCTTTTCACGTTTCAAGACTTTTTGGACAGACCAGATCGGCGCGTCGCGCGGGGTACTGGCGCGCCGCGCCAGTTGCTGAACAAACAAAATTTTTTTTTTTTGATATTTTCCGCGGGTTCGATGGTGGTTTGGTTTGGGTTATTACAGTAAAAGGGAATCAAATGAACTCACGCATATAAATATTGTAAAATAGTTAATAAAGTATTTGCATGTATTCTCAGCCCAAAAATGTAATGAGTAAAAAGGGAGCAAATGAACTCACCATACTGTATTTTGTAGTAAAAATACATATAACGAAATCGAACAAGTGTACGGTTGATCTCGGATTCACGAACCTATATCATTAACGTATATTAACACATATATTTGTAATCGAACAAATTTATATATACTATATCTTAGTTTATATGTTATACATATTTAATTTGTATATATTTAAAATGATTAATATTTATACATGTAGGTATCATAATATGTTTATTAGTATTTTATCAATAATTTGTTATTTGTAATATTTATAAAAATAATGTTAATATGTTTAGTATATAATTATATGTAATATAAGTATAACATTTATTTGTTATAAAAATAATAATAATTATAATACTAGTAATAATGATATTAATATTAATTTTAGTAGTAATAATAATATTCATAATATTAATGATAATAATAATAATGATTAAAATAAAATTAATAATAATAATAATAATAGTAAATGTTACAACCTTTAAAGAGGAGCTAAAAGAAAAAACGACATGGCCGGGACTCGAACCCGTGACCTCCCGCTCACCCGTCAATACTCTAAACCACTCCTCTGCTCGACCCATTCTTATAATAATTCGCTCTTTTAGTTATTTATCAGTTACAACATTGTTATTGTTTTCTTCAAACACTCCTCATATTCGATTATCATAATCATCATATTTATTTATGTTTTTATGTATCATTATCTTTTACTATCATCATCCTCGACTTCTAATCATCATTATATACCACGTTATCAATTATCAATAATCATAACATCATCATGATCCTGACACCATGATCATTCATCATCTATATCCTTCGCATTTTTAACTTAAACAGCAACATGCAGCGACATAGCTTCGGCCCAATAGAGAAACGAAATCATGACCCAACAAAAATCTACAAGCCCAATCATCAAATCAAAGTTTTACGGTCCTATAACTAGTTCACAACAGCGTATTACGGCCCCATTATTTAACACTTTAGTGTGAGCAGGTGAAGATGTAAAAGCAATGAATATTATACCATTTTTAACTCAAGTGGGAGTCACTTGTTTGCAAATGTCTGCCACTAATGTTAATATAATCCATATGCATTCATTTGTCTTGAAGCTTGACAAAATAATGCATTTTTAAATTCAATACATTATCTTTATCATGTATGAGTGGGTGTTGTGTTACGCCGAACAACAATAGCAGTAAAAATCGTGTTTTAACAGCGTTTTCGAGCAGTAGCAGCAATGATGAATCGAAGTATAAATAGTAGCGGGTGAGGTTGTAGTTATGGTGATTGTTCTCAACGAAAGGTGGTGGTTTTTGTAATGGTTCACGGTTGACAAAATCAGAAAGTATCGAATAGCAGCAACAAAGAAATGAAAGGGTTGCAAGTTGATGATGGTGCGACGGTTGTGATTTTCTTTGATTTTTAGGCAGGAAAACAGAATCATTAGAGTAATAGGTGGTTGGTTATTACATGAACAAGTTGATGTGTGGTTTGGTCGATCAATATTAGCAGGAAACACAAAGGTTATTCAGTGGGTTTATGGTGATCGAAGTGGTGTAGGGTGGTTTCGTATATCAACAATAGCGTGTAGCAGGAGCACTTGATCGAAGGTATTGTAGTGGTGAAAAATTAGTGGTGGTTCTCATCGTGAGATGGTGGTGGGTGCTTGATGATATTCGATGGTGGTGAAGGTGGTTCAATAGTAGTAAATTGGTAGCCGAAGGTGATGGTTCCTCATGGGGATTCGATGATGAAGTGGTTGGTGATCAAATATATACAAGGTGATGTGTGGTGGTGATCGGTTGTGTGTTTATAAGAGAAAAGAGAAAGAAGAATGAAAGAGTTATGGTGGATAGTTCTTATCATTTATGCATATAACATGTATATTTAATACATACCCCGTAATAACTAGAAGTAGTAGGAAGAGTGAGACAAAACCAAACAGTAAATCAAATATTAATAATAATAATATAATAATAAAACTATTAACTGAATCAATTTAATTGAAATAGTATTCAATCTTTCAATTAGCTACAGTGAAAAGTTAGGATGAAATGAAATAAAGTTAGATAGATGGATTCGGTAGTTGGTGATTGTATTTGTGTGTGTGTTTGATTCCACAATCTAAACATATATATATATATATATATATATATATATATATATATATATATATATATATATATATATATATATATATATATATATATATATATATATATATATATATATATATATATATATATATATATATAGAATAAATTTAGATATATTACTAAATATAATAAATATAAATATAATAATATATATAATAATAATACATATAACAAATGCCATTTGACAACGTGCAATAACAAGATTTAATTTCTACCGACAGTTTAGGGATAGTATTTGGTACTCCGTTGTTAATCAGTGGCAGATAAAAGTTCTCAGAAAAATCCCATATTTTTAAATTAACTTTATTTATTTATTTTGGTCATTATGGTATAAAATTCGGTCATTAATTTGTTAAATAAAATTACATCAACTGTCCCTCTCATTTTTGGGTAAAATATAGAAAGTGTTAAAATTTAATGACTAGGTCCTAAATACATTTTTAGTAAGCCTAAAATTTATAGATCTCATTTTTGAATCACCGTTTATTTTAAAATTGAATAAGTTTGTTAAAATAACCATTTGAATGATATACGAGTGTTATTATTGTTTCCTAAATAAATTTAAAACTATTAATTTTCAAATTACATTATATTTACATAAATATATATTAACTAACAATTTAATTATTAATTCAAAACATCAAATCATATAATACTTTATTTAATACCTCTAATTATTATTTATGCACTTATATATATATATATATATATATATATATATATATATATATATATATACATATATATATATATACATATTTATTTTCAAATAATTATTCGTGAATCGTCGGATATAGTCAAAGGGTAAACGAATAGCTCGAAAATTTTGAGAGTCAACTTTACAGACTTTGCTTATCGTGTCGAAATCATATAAAGATTAAGTTTAAATTTGGTTGGAAATTTCCGGGTCGTCACAGTACCTACCCGTTAAAGAAATTTCGTCCCAAAATTTGAGTGGGGTAGTCATGGCTAACAATAAAAATGTTTTCATGACGAATATGAGCTGATAAATAGAGTTTTACTACTGTTGAGTAATATGGATAAGATAATTCGATCACTCGAAGAGTACGAGTGGAGCTATCACAAAAGAAAGAAATGAGTAAATGTAGGTTCGTCTTAACCGATATCGTAGTCACGGTTGAATTTAGAAAATAAGGTGCGTCTTAACTTTTGACGTTGTCTTGGTTGAATTTCGGAATTCAAGGGATTTAAGAAAATCTTCAAAATCTAAAAGATTTAATTCTTTGGCGAGTAAGGAAATTAAGATCTCTATAATTAAATACGGTGATCTGTCTCGATTACTCTGTCTGATATTTCCCTTATAAATTAAATTCTTCCATTTCATTATTCTCACCATTCCTATACTTTCTTTCTTAATTCATGCATTCAAAAGATTGTGAAAATGCTTAATCCAGTTCTGATCCTTGTCCTTATCCTGACTATCGCAACAATCATTCTCCTTTTCCAACTTCCACCGGAGGAATCTGTTTTCTTCTACTTCGCCCTTGGTGTTATAGTGTTTTTAATCCTCCCGTGTCTTTATGTTGCGATAAACATTGACATACACGGTTTGTAATTTATGTGTTGTTATCGGGCTTTATATTTTCCCTTATATTTCGGAGCTTCATGCTTTTGTTTTCTCTTCTCGACTTTAAGTCAAATGAATAATGGTACAGAATTCGTAAGTATGGAGTTTTGAATGAACTTAATGTTCTAAACGAGAAAGAACGAAATATTACGGTTTTATTTGTCAAATTACCAGAATCACTGAGAATAGAACTATTGATAATGCTAAAAATGAACATATATTTCATAGCATTATCCCTCAAGAAAGACAAGCTTTTAGTTGCAATTGTCCTATTTACAAGTGATATTCGTTTAAATAATAAAAGGTGAAGACAAAAGGAAGATTCGACGAATTGAAGACGCAAACGACCAAAAAGTTAAAAAGTACAAAGTACAATCAAAGAGGTTCAAAATATTGATAAGAAACACCTAAAATGACAAGAGTACAAGCCGTGAAATGGAAAGTACAAGATATTAAATTGTACAAAAGGACGTTCGAAAATCCGGAATCGGGACCAAAGTCAACTTTCAACGTACGACTCAACGGACCAAAAATTACAAGTCAACTATGCTCAAGAATATAATATAATATATAATTAATTATATATATTATTATATATTAAATATTTACGCAGCCCACGTTTTGGATCAATATGTGAGCTGTAATCCAGACCTCCGCACTCGCGGAGTTCAGATGTATAAAAAAACCGCACTCGCGGAGATCTACAGGATAACGTGGGCCTATAAAAGACAACGAATTCTGCACAACGAAAATCACATCTTTTTCTCTTCCTACTGAAATGTCCCGTTCTAATTGATTAAAAACGTTCCATATTAATTGATTTCGTTGCGAGGTTTTGACCTCTATATGAGACGTTTTTCAAAGACTGCATTCATTTTAAAACAAACCATAACCTTTATTTCATCAATAAAGGTTTAAAAAGCTTTACGTAGATTATCAAATAATGATAATCTAAAATATCCTGTTTACACACGACCATTACATAATGGTTTACAATACAAATATGTTACAACAAAATAAGTTTCTTGAATGCAGTTTTTACACAATATCATACAAGCATGGACTCCAAATCTCGTCCTTATTTAAGTATGCGACAGCGGAAGCTCTTAATAATCACCTGAGAATAAACATGCTTAAAACGTCAACAAAAATGTTGGTGAGTTATAGGTTTAACCTATATATATCAAATCATAATAATAGACCACAAGATTTCATATTTCAATACACATCCCATACATAGAGATAAAAATCATTCATATGGTGAACACCTGGTAACCGACATTAACAAGATGCATATATAAGAATATCCCCATCATTCCGGGACACCCTTCAGATATGATATAAATTTCGAAGTACTAAAGCATCCGGTACTTTGGATGGGGTTTGTTAGGCCCAATAGATCTATCTTTAGAATTCGCGTCAATTAGGGTGTCTGTTCCCTAATTCTTAGATTACCAGACTTAATAAAAAGGGGCATATTCAATTTCGATAATTCAACCATAGAATGTAGTTTCACGTACTTGTGTCTATTTTGTAAATCATTTATAAAACCTGCATGTATTCTCATCCCAAAAATATTAGATTTTAAAAGTGGGACTATAACTCACTTTCACAGATTTTTACTTCGTCGAGAAGTAAGACTTGGCCACTGGTTGATTCACGATCCTATAACAATATATACATATATATCAAAGTATGTTCAAAATATATTTACAACACTTTTAATATATTTTGATGTTTTAAGTTTATTAAGTCAGCTGTCCTCGTTAGTAACCTACAACTAGTTGTCCACAGTTAGATGTACAGAAATAAATCGATAAATATTATCTTGAATCAATCCACGACCCAGTGTATACGTATCTCAGTATTGATCACAACTCAAACTATATATATTTTGGAATCAACCTCAACCCTGTATAGCTAACTCCAACATTCACATATAGAGTGTCTATGGTTGTTCCGAAATATATATAGATGTGTCGACATGATAGGTCGAAACATTGTATACGTGTCTATGGTATCTCAAGATTACATAATATACAATACAAGTTGATTAAGTTATGGTTGGAATAGATTTGTTACCAATTTTCACGTAGCTAAAATGAGAAAAATTATCCAATCTTGTTTTACCCATAACTTCTTCATTTTAAATCCGTTTTGAGTGAATCAAATTGCTATGGTTTCATATTAAACTCTATTTTATGAATCTAAACAGAAAAAGTATAGGTTTATAGTCGGAAAAATAAGTTACAAGTCGTTTTTGTAAAGGTAGTCATTTCAGTCGAAAGAACGACGTCTAGATGACCATTTTAGAAAACATACTTCCACTTTGAGTTTAACCATAATTTTTGGATATAGTTTCATGTTCATAATAAAAATAATTTTCTCAGAATAACAACTTTTAAATCAAATTTTATCATAGTTTTTAATTAACTAACCCAAAACAGCCCGCGGTGTTACTACGACGGCGTAAATCCGGTTTTACGGTGTTTTTCGTGTCTCCAGGTTTTAAATCATTAAGTTAGCATATCATATAGATATAGAACATGTGTTTAGTTGATTTTAAAAGTCAAGTTAGAAGGATTAACTTTTGTTTGCGAACAAGTTTAGAATTAACTAAACTATGTTCTAGTGATTACAAGTTTAAACCTTCGAATAAGATAGCTTTATATGTATGAATCGAATGATGTTATGAACATTATTACTACCTTAATTTCCTTGTATAACCTACTGGAAAAGAGAAAAATGGATCTAGCTTCAACGGTTCCTTGGATGGCTCGAAGTTCTTGAAGCAGAATCATGACACGAAAACAAGTTCAAGTAAGATCATCACTTGAAATAAGATTGTTATAGTTATACAAATTGAACCAAAGTTTGAATATGATTATTACCTTGTATTAGAATGATAACCTACTGTAAGAAACAAAGATTTCTTGAGGTTGGATGATCACCTTACAAGATTGGAAGTGAGCTAGCAAACTTGAAAGTATTCTTGATTTTATGTAACTAGAACTTGTAGAATATATGAAGAACACTTAGAACTTGAAGATAGAACTTGAGAGAGATCAATTAGATGAAGAAAATTGAAGAATGAAAGTGTTTGTAGGTGTTTTTGGTCGTTGGTGTATGGATTAGATATAAAGGATATGTAATTTTGTTTTCATGTAAATAAGTCATGAATGATTACTCATATTTTTGTAATTTTATGAGATATTTCATGCTAGTTGCCAAATGATGGTTCCCACATGTGTTAGGTGACTCACATGGGCTGCTAAGAGCTGATCATTGGAATGTATATACCAATAGTACATACATCTAAAAGCTGTGTATTGTACGAGTACGAATACGGGTGCATACGAGTAGAATTGTTGATGAAACTGAACGAGGATGTAATTGTAAGCATTTTTGTTAAGTAGAAGTATTTTGATAAGTGTATTGAAGTCTTTCAAAATTGTATAAATACATATTAAAACACTACATGTATATACATTTTAACTGAGTCGTTAAGTCATCGTTAGTCGTTACATGTAAGTGTTGTTTTGAAACCTTTAGGTTAACGATCTTGTTAAATGTTGATAACCCAATGTTTATAATATCAAATGAGATTTTAAATTATTATATTATCATGATATTATCATGTATGAATATCTCTTAATATGATATATATATACATTAAATGTCTTTACAATGATAATCGTTACATATATGTCTCGTTTAAAAATCATTAAGTTAGTAGTCTTGTTTTTACATATGTAGTTCATTGTTAATATACTTTATGATATGTTTTCTTATCATAGTATCATGTTAACTATATATATATCCATATATATGTCATCATATAGTTTTTACAAGTTTTAACGTTCGTGAATCACCGATCAACTTGGGTGGTCAATTGTCTATATGAAACATATTTCAATTAATCAAGTCTTAACAAGTTTGATTGCTTAACATGTTGGAAACATTTAATCATGTAAATATCAATCTCAATTAATATATATAAACATGGAAAAGTTCGGGTCACTACAGTACCTACCCGTTAAATAAATTTCGTCCCGAAATTTTAAGCTGTTGAAGGTGTTGACGAATCTTCTGGAAATAGATGCGGGTATTTCTTCTTCATCTGATCTTCACGCTCCCAGGTGAACTCGGGTCCTCTACGAGCATTCCATCGAACCTTAACAATTGGTATCTTGTTTTGCTTAAGTCTTTTAACCTCACGATCCATTATTTCGACGGGTTCTTCGATGAATTGGAGTTTTTCGTTGATTTGGATTTCATCTAACGGAATAGTGAGATCTTCTTTAGCAAAACATTTCTTCAAATTCGAGACGTGGAAAGTGTTATGTACAGCCGCGAGTTGTTGAGGAAACTCAAGTCGGTAAGCTACTGGTCCGACACGATCGATAATCTTGAATGGTCCAATATACCTTGGATTTAATTTCCCTCGTTTACCAAATCGAACAACGCCTTTCCAAGGTGCAACTTTAAGCATGACCATCTCTCCAATTTCAAATTCTATATCTTTTCTTTTAATGTCAGCGTAGCTCTTTTGTCGACTTTGGGCGGTTTTCAATCGTTGTTGAATTTGGATGATCTTCTCGGTAGTTTCTTGTATAATCTCTGGACCCGTAATCTGTCTATCCCCCACTTCACTCCAACAAATCGGAGGCCTGCACTTTCTACCATAAAGTGCTTCAAATGGCGCCATCTCAATGCTTGAATGGTAGCTGTTGTTGTAGGAAAATTCTGCTAACGGTAGATGTCGATCCCAACTGTTTCCGAAATCAATAACACATGCTCGTAGCATGTCTTCAAGCGTTTGTATCGTCCTTTCGCTCTGCCCATCAGTTTGTGGATGATAGGCAGTACTCATGTCTAGACGAGTTCCTAATGCTTGCTGTAATGTCTGCCAGAATCTTGAAATAAATCTGCCATCCCTATCAGAGATAATAGAGATATGTATTCCATGTCTGGAGATGACTTCCTTCAAATACAGTCGTGCTAACTTCTCCATCTTGTCATCTTCTCTTATTGGCAAGAAGTGTGCTGATTTGGTGAGACGATCAACTATTACCCAAATAGTATCAAAACCACTTGCAGTCCTTGGCAATTTAGTGATGAAATCCATGGTAATGTTTTCCCATTTCCATTCTGGGATTTCGGGTTGTTGAAGTAGACCTGATGGTTTCTGATGCTCAGCTTTGACCTTAGAACACGTCAAACATTCTCCTACGTATTTAGCAACATCGGCTTTCATACCCGGCCACCAAAAATGTTTCTTGAGATCCTTGTACATCTTCCCCGTTCCAGGATGTATTGAGTATCTGGTTTTATGAGCTTCTCTAAGTACCATTTCTCTCATATCTCCAAATTTTGGTACCCAAATCCTTTCAGCCCTATACCGGGTTCCGTCTTCCCGAATATTAAGATGCTTCTCCGATCCTTTGGGTATTTCATCCTTTAAATTTCCCTCTTTTAAAACTCCTTGTTGCGCCTCCTTTATTTGAGTAGTAAGGTTATTATGAATCATTATATTCATAGATTTTACTCGAATGGGTTCTCTGTCCTTCCTGCTCAAGGCATCGGCTACCACATTTGCCTTCCCCGGGTGGTAACGAATCTCAAAGTCGTAATCATTCAATAATTCAATCCACCTACGCTGCCTCATATTCAGTTGTTTCTGATTAAATATGTGTTGAAGACTTTTGTGGTCGGTATATATAATACTTTTTACCCCATATAAGTAGTGCCTCCAAGTCTTTAATGCAAAAACAACCGCGCCTAATTCCAAATCATGCGTCGTATAATTTTGTTCGTGAATCTTCAATTGTCTAGACGCATAAGCAATCACCTTCGTTCGTTGCATTAATACACAACCGAGACCTTGCTTTGATGCGTCACAATAAATCACAAAATCATCATTCCCTTCAGGCAATGACAATATAGGTGCCGTAGTTAGCTTTTTCTTCAATAACTGAAACGCTTTCTCTTGTTCATCATTCCATTCAAATTTCTTCCCTTTATGCGTTAATGCAGTCAAGGGTTTTGCTATTCTAGAAAAGTCTTGGATGAACCTTCTGTAGTAACAAGCTAGTCCTAAAAACTGGCGTATGTGTTTCGGAGTTTTCGGGGTTTCCCACTTTTCAACAGTTTCTATCTTTGCCGGATCCACCTTAATACCTTCTTTGTTCACTATGTGACTGAGGAATTGAACGTCTTCCAACCAAAATGCACACTTTGAAAACTTAGCGTATAATTCTTCCTTCCTCAATACTTCTAACACCTTTCTCAAATGTTCACCGTGTTCTTGGTCATTCTTTGAGTAAATAAGTATGTCATCAATGAAAACAATGACAAACTTGTCAAGGTATGGTCCACACACTCGGTTCATAAGGTCCATGAACACAGCTGGTGCATTAGTTAAACTAAACGGCATGACCATAAACTCATAATGACCGTAACGTGTTCTGAAAGCAGTCTTTGGAATATCATCTTCTTTCACCCGCATTTGATGATACCCGAAACGTAAGTCAATCTTCGAATAAACAGACGAGCCTTGTAGTTGATCAAATAAGTCGTCGATTCTCGGTAGTGGGTAGCGGTTCTTGATGGTAAGTTTTTTCAACTCTCGGTAGTCGATACACAACCTGAATGTACCATCTTTCTTCTTGACAAACAAAACAGGAGCTCCCCACGGTGATGTGCTTGGTCGAATGAAACCACGCTCTAAAAGTTCTTGTAATTGGCCTTGCAGTTCTTTCATCTCGCTGGGTGCGAGTCTGTAAGGAGCACGAGCTATTGGTGCAGCTCCTGGTACAAGATCTATTTGAAATTCAACGGATCGATGTGGGGGTAATCCCGGTAATTCTTTCGGAAATACATCGGGAAATTCTTTTGCAATGGGAACATCATTGATGCTCTTTTCTTCAGTTTGTACTTTCTCGACGTGTGCTAGAACAGCATAGCAACCTTTTCTTATTAGTTTTTGTGCCTTCAAATTACTAATAAGATGTAGCTTCGTGTTGCCCTTTTCTCCGTACACCATTAAGGGTTTTCCTTTTTCTCGTATAATGCGAATTGCATTTTTGTAACCAACGATCTCTGCTTTCACTTTTTTCAACCAGTCCATACCGATTATCACATCAAAACTCCCTAACTCTAATTGTATCAAATCAATCTTAAATGTTTCGCTAACCAGTTTAATTTCTCGATTCCGACATATATTATCTGCTAAAATTAATTTACCATTTGCTAATTCGAGTAAAAATTTACTATCCAAAGGCGTCAATGGACAACTTAATTTAGCACAAAAATCTCTACTCATATAGCTTCTATCCGCACCCGAATCAAATAAAACGTAAGCAGATTTATTGTCAATAAGAAACGTACCCGTAACAAACTCCGGGTCTTCCTGTGCCTCTGCCGCATTAATATTGAAAACTCTTCCGCGGCCTTGTCCATTCGTGTTCTCCTGGTTCGGGCAATTTCTAATGATGTGGCCCGGTTTTCCACATTTATAACAAACTACATTGGCATAACTTGCTCCGACACTACTTGCTCCGCCATTACTTGTTCCGACACCATTTGTTCCTTTCGTTCTATTAACCCCTGGTCCGTAGACCTCACACTTCGCTGCGCTATGACCATTTCTTTTACACTTGTTGCAAAATTTGGTGCAGAACCCCGAGTGATACTTTTCACACCTTTGGCATAGATGCTTCTGATTGTTGTTGTTGTTGCGGTTATTATTGTTGTTGGGATGATTGTTGTAGTTGCTGTTGTTGTTGTTGTTGTTGTTGTTGGGCCGTTTGTTGTAGTTGCGATTGATGTTGAGATTACTGGGATAATTGTTGCGATTATTGTTGTAATTGCTGTTGTTGTTGTATTGGTGATTCTTATCACCGTTTTCCTCCCACTTTCTTTTGACTTGCTTCACATTGGTCTCTTCAGCAGTCTGTTCTTTAATTCTTTCTTCAATCTGGTTCACTAGTTTGTGAGCCATTCTACATGCCTGTTGTATGGAGGCGGGCTCGTGTGAACTTATATCTTCTTGGATTCTTTCCGGTAATCCTTTAACAAACGCGTCGATCTTCTCTTCCTCATCTTCGAACGCTCCCGGACACAATAGGCACAATTCTGTGAATCGTCTTTCGTACGTGGTAATATCAAATCCTTGGGTTCGTAACCCTCTAAGTTCTGTCTTGAGCTTATTGACCTCGGTTCTGGGACAGTATTTTTCGTTCATCAAGTGCTTGAATGCTGACCACGGTAGTGCGTACGCATCGTCTTGTCCCACTTGCTCTAGATAGGTATTCCACCATGTTAACGCAGAACCTGTGAAGGTATGCGTAGCGTACTTCACTTTGTCCTCTTCAGTACACTTACTTATGGCAAACACCGATTCGACCTTCTCGGTCCACCGTTTCAATCCGATCGGTCCTTCGGTTCCATCAAATTCTAAAGGTTTGCAGGCAGTGAATTCTTTGTAGGTGCATCCTACACGATTTCCTGTACTGCTAGATCCAAGGTTATTGTTGGTATGTAGCGCAGCCTGTACTGCAGCTATGTTTGAAGCTAGAAAAGTATGGAATTCCTCTTCATTCATATTCACGGTGTGTCGAGTAGTCGGTGCCATTTCCTTCAAAATAGTCAAATGGAACAAGTTAATCATACAGAATATTAAGAGTAGTTAATAGTATTTCGTAGCATAATATGAACTCATTTATAAAAGCTTTTTCTTCATATTAGCGTTTTATAAGTTTAAATTCGGGTAGTACCTACCCGTTAAGTTCATACTTAGTAGCTAATATACAATTCAACTACTACAATTCTATATGAAAAACTGATTATAATAATATTTCGCGTTCAAACTTTAACACAATATTTTACAAACTTACAATACTGCTTATTTTACATATTGCATGAAATATAGCACACAATAAATTTGATACAAGATGGTTGTGAAGATAATTCTAGCTAGTACACAAGTCGTTCAGCAAAGGCAATAAAGACACGTAATTCATACGTCCAGAAACAAGTCATGCATTCTGGTTTTACTAGGATTACTTCCCATCCTTGGTCTTGTGGAACATAACCGTTATGGCCGTTGATAAGACAGCGTGTTGTAACGTCGTCAAAGGGACGAGGGTTACGTAATGTCCAACAGTCCCGTAACAATCTAAAAACCTCATTTCTTACCCCAATTACCGACTCCGTCACTTGTGGGAACGTTTTGTTTAATAGTTGTAGCCCGATGTTCTTGTTCTCACTTTGGTGAGAAGCGAACATTACTAATCCGTAAGCATAACATGCTTCTTTATGTTGCATGTTAGCCGCTTTTTCTAAATCATGAAGTCCAATATTCGGATATATTGAGTCAAAATAATTTCTTAACCCATTGCGTAAAATAGCATTTGGGTTCCCCGCAATATATGCGTCAAAGTAAACACATCGTAACTTATGGATTTCCCAATGTGATATCCCCCATCTTTCGAACAAAAGCCTTTTATAAACCAAGGCATTCTTGGAACGTTCTTCGAATGTCTTACAAACTGATCTCGCCTTAAATAGTTGTGCCGAAGAATTCTGACCGACTCTAGACAAGATTTCATCAATCATGTCTCCGGGTAGGTCTCTTAAAATATTGGGTTGTCTATCCATTTTGTGTTTTTATACTGTAAAATAGACAAGAGTTAGATTCATAAAAAAAATACTTATTAATACAAGCAATTTTTACATATATCATAAAGCATAAGCACACTATATTACATATATTACACCACACGAATACAACTATCTTATTCCGACTCGCTTGTTTCTTCTTCTTCGGTTTTGGTTCGTTTTGCCAAGTTTCTAGGGATATATGATGTTCCCCTAATACGAGCCGTAATTTTCCACATTGGTTTAGAAAAACCTGGTGGTTTAGAGGTTCCCGGGTCATTGTTACAACTTAAGGACTTCGGGGGTTGACGATACATATAAAGTTCATCGGGGTTGGAATTAGATTTCTCTATTTTTATGCCCTTTCCCTTATTATTTTCTTTTGCCTTTTTAAATTCAGTTGGGGTAATTTCTATAACATCATCGGAATTCTCGTCGGAATCCGATTCATCGGAGAATTGGTAATCCTCCCAATATTTTGCTTCTTTGGCGGAAACACCATTGACCATAATTAACCTTGGTCGGTTGGTTGAGGATTTTCTTTTACTTAACCGTTTTATTATTTCCCCCACCGGTTCTATTTCTTCATCTGGTTCCGATTCTTCTTCCGGTTCCGATTCTTCTTCCGGTTCCGACTCTTCTTCCGGTTCCTCTTCGGGAACTTGTGAATCAGTCCACGAATCATTCCAATTTACATTTGACTCTTCATTATTATTAGGTGAGTCAATGGGATTTGTTCTAGAGGTAGACATCTATCACATAATATCAAACGCGTTAAGAGATTAATATATCACATAATATTCACATGTTAAAAATATATAGTTTCCAACAAAATTTGTTAAGCAATCATTTTTCAAGTAAACACGGTCGAAGTCCAGACTCACTAATGCATCCTAACAAACTCGATAAGACACACTAATGCAAAATTCTGGTTCTCTAAGACCAACGCTCGGATACCAACTGAAATGTCCCGTTCTAATTGATTAAAAACGTTCCATATTAATTGATTTCGTTGCGAGGTTTTGACCTCTATATGAGATGTTTTTCAAAGACTGCATTCATTTTAAAACAAACCATAACCTTTATTTCATCAATAAAGGTTTAAAAAGCTTTACGTAGATTATCAAATAATGATAATCTAAAATATCCTGTTTACACACGACCATTACATAATGGTTTACAATACAAATATGTTACAACAAAATAAGTTTCTTGAATGCAGTTTTTACACAATATCATACAAGCATGGACTCCAAAATCTCGTCCTTATTTAAGTATGCGACAACGGAAGCTCTTAATAATCACCTGAGAATAAACATGCTTAAAACGTCAACAAAAATGTTGGTGAGTTATAGGTTTAACCTATATATATCAAATCATAATAATAGACCACAAGATTTCATATTTCAATACACATCCCATACATAGAGATAAAAATCATTCATATGGTGAACACCTGGTAACCGACATTAACAAGATGCATATATAAGAATATCCCCATCATTCCGGGACACCCTTCGGATATGATATAAATTTCGAAGTACTAAAGCATCCGGTACTTTGGATGGGGTTTGTTAGGCCCAATAGATCTATCTTTAGGATTCGCGTCAATTAGGGTGTCTGTTCCCTAATTCTTAGATTACCAGACTTAATAAAAAGGGGCATATTCGATTTCGATAATTCAACCATAGAATGTAGTTTCACGTACTTGTGTCTATTTTGTAAATCATTTATAAAACCTGCATGTATTCTCATCCTAAAAATATTAGATTTTAAAAGTGGGACTATAACTCACTTTCACAGATTTTTACTTCGTCGGGAAGTAAGACTTGGCCACTGGTTGATTCACGAACCTATAACAATATATACATATATATCAAAGTATGTTCAAAATATATTTACAACACTTTTAATATATTTTGATGTTTTAAGTTTATTAAGTCAGCTGTCCTCGTTAGTAACCTACAACTAGTTGTCCACAGTTAGATGTACAGAAATAAATCGATAAATATTATCTTGAATCAATCCACGACCCAGTGTATACGTATCTCAGTATTGATCACAACTCAAACTATATATATTTTGGAATCAACCTCAACCCTGTATAGCTAACTCCAACATTCACATATAGAGTGTCTATGGTTGTTCCGAAATATATATAGATGTGTCGACATGATAGGTCGAAACATTGTATACGTGTCTATGGTATCTCAAGATTACATAATATACAATACAAGTTGATTAAGTTATGGTTGGAATAGATTTGTTACCAATTTTCACGTAGCTAAAATGAGAAAAATTATCCAATCTTGTTTTACCCATAATTTCTTCATTTTAAATCCGTTTTGAGTGAATCAAATTGCTATGGTTTCATATTGAACTCTATTTTATGAATCTAAACAGAAAAAGTATAGGTTTATAGTCAGAAAAATAAGTTACAAGTCGTTTTTGTAAAGGTAGTCATTTCAGTCGAAAGAACGACGTCTAGATGACCATTTTAGAAAACATACTTCCACTTTGAGTTTAACCATAATTTTTGGATATAGTTTCATGTTCATAATAAAAATCATTTTCTCAGAATAACAAATTTTAAATCAAAGTTTATCATAGTTTTTAATTAACTAACCCAAAACAGCCCGCGGTGTTACTACGACAGCGTAAATCCGGTTTTACGGTGTTTTTCGTGTCTCCAGGTTTTAAATCATTAAGTTAGCATATCATATAGATATAGAACATGTGTTTAGTTGATTTTAAAAGTCAACTTAGAAGGATTAACTTTTGTTTGCGAACAAGTTTAGAATTAACTAAACTATGTTCTAGTGATTACAAGTTTAAACCTTCGAATAAGATAGCTTTATATGTATGAATCGAATGATGTTATGAACATCATTACTACCTTAATTTACTTGTATAACCTACTGGAAAAGAGAAAAATGGATCTAGCTTCAACGGATCCTTGGATGGCTCGAAGTTCTTGAAGCAGAATCATGACACGAAAACAAGTTCAAGTAAGATCATCACTTGAAATAAGATTGTTATAGTTATACAAATTGAACCAAAGTTTGAATATGATTATTACCTTGTATTAGAATGATAACCTACTGTAAGAAACAAAGATTTCTTGAGGTTGGATGATCACCTTACAAGATTGGAAGTGAGCTAGCAAACTTGAAAGTATTCTTGATTTTATGTAACTAGAACTTGTAGAATATATGAAGAACACTTAGAACTTGAAGAAAGAACTTGAGAGAGATCAATTAGATGAAGAAAATTGAAGAATGAAAGTGTTTATAGGTGTTTTTGGTCGTTGGTGTATGGATTAGATATAAAGGATATGTAATTTTGTTTTCATGTAAATAAGTCATGAATGATTACTCATATTTTTGTAATTTTATGAGATATTTCATGCTAGTTGCCAAATGATGGTTCCCACATGTGTTAGGTGACTCACATGGGCTGCTAAGAGCTGATCATTGGAATGTATATACCAATAGTACATACATCTAAAAGCTGTGTATTGTACGAGTACGAATACGGGTGCATACGAGTAGAATTGTTGATGAAACTGAACGAGGATGTAATTGTAAGCATTTTTGTTAAGTAGAAGTATTTTGATAAGTGTATTGAAGTCTTTCAAAATTGTATAAATACATATTAAAACACTACATGTATATACATTTTAACTGAGTCGTTAAGTCATCGTTAGTCGTTACATGTAAGTGTTGTTTTGAAACCTTTAGGTTAACGATCTTGTTAAATGTTGTTAACCCAATGTTTATAATATCAAATGAGATTTTAAATTATTATATTATCATGATATTATCATGTATGAATATCTCTTAATATGATATATATACATTAAATGTCTTTACAACGATAATCGTTACATATATGTCTCGTTTAAAAATCATTAAGTTAGTAGTCTTGTTTTTACATATGTAGTTCATTGTTAATATACTTTATGATATGTTTTCTTATCATAGTATCATGTTAACTATATATATATATCCATATATATGTCATCATATAGTTTTTACAAGTTTTAACGTTCGTGAATCACCGATCAACTTGGGTGGTCAATTGTCTATATGAAACATATTTCAATTAATCAAGTCTAAACAAGTTTGATTGCTTAACATGTTGGAAACATTTAATCATGTAAATATCAATCTCAATTAATATATATAAACATGGAAAAGTTCGGGTCACTACACCTATCTCTCACTCGTATTATATATATATAATATATTATAATTTTAATTTTAATTTTAATTTTAATTTTAATAATAAGGGTATGTTAGCGAATGTTGTAAGGGTGTAAGTCGAAATTCTGTCCGTGTAACGCTACGCTATTATTAATCATTGTAAGTTATGTTCAACCTTTTTAAATTAATGTCTCGTAGCTAAGTTATTATTATGCTTATTTAAACCGAAGTAATCGTGATGTTGGGCTAAATATTAAAATTGAGTAATTGGGCTTTGAACCATAATTGGAGTTTGGACAAAAGAACAACACTAGTGGAAATTAGACTATGGGCTATTAATGGGCTTTATATTTGTTTAATTAAATGATAGTTTGTTAATTTAATATAAAGATTTACAATTGGACGTACCTATAAATAACCATATACACTCGATCGGACACGATGGGCAGGATATTTATAAGTACTAATAATCGTTCATTTAACCGGACACGGGAATGGATTAATAGTTAATGGACTTATTAAAACAGGGGTGAATTATATACAAGGACACTTGGTGTAATTATAGTTTAAGTCCCCAATTAGTTGGAATATTTGACTTCGGATATAAGGATAATTTATCGAGGACACTCGCACTTTATATTTATGACTGATGGACTGTTATGGACAAAAACCAGACGGATATATTGAATAATCCAGGACAAAGGACAATTAACCCATGGGAATAAACTAAAATCAACACGTCAAACATCATGATTACGGAAGTTTAAATTAGCATAATTCCTTTATTTCATATTTAATTGCACTTTTAATTGTCGCACTTTAACTTATTGTCATTTTAATTATCGTACTTTTTAATTATTGCACTTTAATTTATTGTCATTTTAATTATCGTACTTTTTAATTATCGCAACTTTATTTATTGTCATTTACTTTACGCTTTAAATTAAGTTGTATTTATTTTTAATATTTTACATTAGATTTTAACTGCGACTAAAGTTTTAAAATCGACAAACCGGTCATTAAACGGTAAAAACCCCCTTTTATAATAATAATACTACTTATATATATTTATATTTTTACAAATATTGTTTTTAAAAATATAGCGTTAAACTTGGCAAGTTCCCTGTGGACGAACCGGACTTACTAAAAACTACACTACTGTACGATTAGGTACACTGCCTATAAGTGTTGTAGTAAGGTTTAGGTATTTCCACTCTATAAAGAAATAAATAACTTGTGTAAAATTGTATCGTATTTAATATTATTTCCTAGCAAAAATTAATACTATTTTGTATACACCTCTACGCACATCATGTATTTTTGGCGCTGCGGCCGGGGAATCCTAAACGCCGAAAGGGCAACGCTATATAAAAAAAAACTTATTAAGTCGTAATCTATTTTTGTAAAAATATACGTTTTAAATATTAAAAATACAAGAAAAAGAAAAATATATCTATATTTTTAAGTTTTGTTAAATTAAAAAGTTTTTATATTTATTTTTTTATTTATTGTGAAAAAGTTATAAAAAAGTAATAAGTTATATTTATATTTTTCATAATTTAAAAAAAATATATATATAGAAACTGAACCTGCAAAATTCGACCTGCATCTCATCTGAATCTGTGGTATCCGCACTAGCGGTACTTTTTGCCAGTTGGCATCCGCACTCGCGGAGGTCTCTGACAGGTCAAACATTGCAGTATTAATTACGAAATTAGGGTTATTTATTTATTTATTATTATTAATTAGGGTTTAATTAAAATATTAATTAGTTTTAGTTAATTAAATTTGTATTTTTAGGTATTAATTAGTTTTATTACTTATAAAATTAATACTTTTATAAAATATTAATTTAAAAATAATATTTTTATAAAAATTGTATTTTTACAACTTTAAGTTTTATTTTTAAAATTTCGTACCTTTTTAATCGTTTATTCGTAATATTTACATTTTTCGCTCGTAACTAGTTTTAAGATATAGTTTTTTCCGTAGTTATTTTTATTTCTAGATTTTTAGGCTTTGCCGTAAAATCCCTTAAGTGCTTTTTCTTTAGACTAAGATTTAAGTGCTTTAGAATTTTGCGACGCCATTTTAAGATTTTAGTACTTACTAAGTTATTGCCGTTTTAGATATAGAATTCCTTTTAAGCTTTAATATCTTTAGACGTAACTTTTAATTTTTAGTTTTTAGACTTTTAAGTTTCGACGCGCTACGTTCTTTTTATTATTTTTCAACGTTTTTCGACGCACTCTTTTTCTTTCTTATTTTTCGCCGCTCTAGTTTTTAGGACATAGAATTTTCTATTTCTTCTCTAAAATTTCTTTAAATTTCAACGAAAAATTATTTTAAGTGGTTAAATTGATAGACATCGAAAATTTTCTGCTTCGTAGTAATAGTTGGATTTGTTAGTGGCTGAGTTGTGAGCTTCCGATTTAAAGGGTTCTGGCTCCCTGCTACATCTTTTGGCTATTCGAAACGTGGGCAAAAGCAGAAAAGTCTATTAATTTGACAACTTATATAATTTTTATCTTTTATAACTAATAGGATATTCAGTTAATGCACCGAGCAAAACGTTCACCACCTTTTATACGTTCACCACCTGTAACTCGATCAAGATATCTAGCCAATATTGTCTCCGTTGATTTTTCTTTAGAATCATCATCCAGTCGACCAAGTACTCCAATTCAAATTTCCGATAATCCATTTTTTGAACCCGACTTCACAATTGAGAACCCGGAGGATATTCAGGGATAATTCAGAGATCCTGAACCATTAATCTTTCCTCCGGAACCACCAATCATTCAAACAGAGATTTTAGAGGAACAACCCATTAAATCAGAATCCTCTAGTGATTCAGATTCAATAAATTCAATCATGGGAAATCTGGAATCTCTAAGTATGGAAGACCGAATGAGAGCTAAACGCACTGGCCAAGTCACAGAATTACTCAACCAGAAATTAATGCGCCAGATTATGAAATCAAAGGACAAATCCTACACATGGTGACTAATCAATGCCAATTTAGTGGTGTGCCGAAGGAAGATCCAAATGAACATTTTCGTACCTTTAATAGGATCTGTACTCTATTTAAAATAAGAGAAGTGGAGAGTGAACAGATATATCTCATGTTATTTCCCTGGACTTTAAAGGGAGAAGTCAAAGATTGGTTAGAATCGTTACCTGAAAGGGCGATTGATATATGGGATGTTTTAGTTGAAAATTTTCTTAAACAATTCTTTCCGGCATCTAAAGCCGTAAGACTTCAAGGGGAAATAGTTACGTTCACGCAAAAGCCAAATGAAACTCTATATGAGGAGTGGACAAGATTTGGAAAGTTATTGAGAGGATGTCCGCAACATGGTTTAGACACTTGTCAAATAGTACAAATATTCTATCAAGGATGCGAGATCACTACAAGAAAAGATATCGATATAGCAGCTGGTGGTTCTATTATGGAGAAAACCGCAACTGACGCTTACAAAATTATTGATAACACTGCTTCCCACTCACATGAGTGGCATCAAGAAAAAGATATCGTTAGATCATCTAAAGCAGCTAGAGCCGATTCTAGCCATGACTTAGATTCCATTTCCGCAAAGATAGATGCTGTCGAGAGACGAATGGAAAAGATGACTAAAGATATTCACTCAATACGAATTAGTTGTGAGCAGTGTGGAGGACCACATTTGACAAAAGATTGTCTCAGTATTGAACAAACAATGGAACAAAGAGAGAATGTTTCATACATAAACCAAAGGCATGGAAATAATTATCAGAATAATTATCAACTGCTAAGACCGATCTACAATCAAAATCAGAATTATAACTGAACTGTTCCATACAACAATCAACAAGGTCCTAGCAATCAGCAAGTATCTAATAATACTTACAATCAGCAAAGACCTATTTTTCAAAACAAACCACCACAAACCGATGATAAAAATCCAAATTTAGAAGATATGATGTCGAAGCTAGTTGAATCTCAAACTCACTTTTTCACATCTCAGAAACAAACGAATGAACAAAATGCCCAAGCATTTAGAAATCAACAAGCTTCTATTCAAAATTTGGAACAAGAAGTAAGCAACCTAGCAAGGTTGATAGGTGAAAGAAAACCGGGAAGTCTACCTAGTGATACAAATGCTAACCCCCGGAATGAAATAGCTAAAGCCATTACCACAAGAAGTGGTATTACACTTAAACCACCTGAAATGCCTGTAATTTCTGATGACTCTATTCCTACTCCACAAGAACCACAATCTGAACAAGATAAGGAAACAGAACCGGTAGTTAAAAAGGTTAATGAAGATAACACAATTAAGGCTAAACCTTATGTTAAACCATACCAACCACCACTTCCTTACCCGAGTAAAATGAGAAAAGAGAGACTTGAAGCTGAGCAATCCAAATTCTTGGATATGTTTAAACAAATAAATGTCAATTTTCCTTTCATTGATGTGATTTCAGGAATGCCTAGATATGCTAAATTCTTGAAAGATCTAATCACAAATAGAAAGAAAATGGAAGAACTCTCAGATGTTACTATGAATGCTAATTGTTCTGCAGTGCTGTTGAATAAGATACCAGAAAAATTATCAGATCCAGGAAGTTTCACAATTCCATATTTTCTGGGTAGTCTTAGTTCAATAGAAGCATTGGCAGACTTAGGTGCTAGTATCAATTTAATGCCGTATTCATTATACGCTAAACTAGACCTCGGAGAATTGAAACCAACACGAATAAGTATACAACTAGCCAATTGATCAGTAAAATATCCTAGAGGGATAATGGAGAACATGCTAGTTAAAGTTGGTACTTTAGTATTTCCAGTAGATTTTGTTATTCTGGATATGGAAGAAGATTCTCGAGTTCCTCTCATATTAGGAAGACCATTCTTAAACACGGCTAAAGCAATAATAGACGTGTTCGGTAAGAAACTGACCCTAAGTATAGAGGACGAGAGTGTTACCTTTTCTGTTGATAGAGCCATGCAACAACCGCAATCTGCAGATGATACATGTTATTATATTCAAACTATAAATTCACATGCAGAATTGTTAGAAGAATTTCCAGAATTACAAGGAATAGGAGAATGTTCTTTAGGAGAAGGAACTGAACCAATTGATGAAACTGAAATGTTAGCTACACTTATGGCTAATGGATATGAACCAACAATAGAAGAAATTCAAATGCTAAAAGAAGAAGACAGATATCGATATAAATCATCGATAGAAGAACCACCGACATTAGAGTTAAAGTCACTTCCAAACCATTTGGAATACGCTTATTTACATGGTGAATCTGAATTACCTGTAATAATATCGTCTTCTCTTACCGAAAATAAAAAATCTCAACTCATTTCTGTGCTAAAAGCTCATAAACCAGCTAACGCATGGAAGATTCATGATATTAAAGGAATAAGTCCTTCGTATTGAACACATAAAATCCTTATGGAAGAAGGTCATAAAACGTATGTTCAACGCCAACGAAGACTAAATCCTAATATGCAAGATGTTGTTAAGAAAGAAATTATTAAACTGCTAGATGTAGGTTTAATTTATCCAATCTCTGATAGTCCATGCGTAAGCCCAGTTCAATGCGTACCTAAGAAGGGTGGCATGACTGTCATCACAAATGAGAAAAATGAGCTTATTCCTAATAGGACTGTAACAGGATGGCGTGTTTATATTGATTATAGAAAATTAAATGACGCCTCCAGAAAAGATCACTTTCCCTTACCTTTCATTGATCAAATGTTGAAAAGATTAGCCGAAAATAGCTACTATTGTTTTCTTGACGGTTTTTCCGGATACTTTCAAATTCCAATAGCACCCGAGGACCAAGAGAAAACCACATTCACCTGCCCTTATGGTACTTTTGCTTACAAACGCATGCCATTTGGACTTTGCAACGCCCCTGCAACCTTTCAAAGGTGCATGATGGCGATTTTTCACGACATGATAGAAGAATGCATGGAAGTTTTCATGGATGACTTTTCAGTCTTCGGTGATACATTTGAATCATGTTTAGTTAATCTTGAATGAATGCTTATTAGATGCGAACAATCAAATCTAGTACTTAATTGGGAGAAATGCCATTTCATGATTAAAGAAGGCATCGTTCTCGGTCATAAAATTTCAAAGGAAGGAATTGAAGTAGATAGAGCTAAAGTAGATGTAATTGCTAAACTTCCACATCCCACCAATGTTAGAGGAGTTAGGAGTTTTCTAGGGCATGCCGGTTTTTACCGACGTTTCATAAAAGATTTTTCTAAAATTGCCACTCCTATGAATAAATTCCTAGAAAAGGATGCTCCATTCATCTTTTTAGATGAATGCATCAAATCTTTTAATATTCTTAAAGAAAAACTCACTAATGCGCCGATCATGATAACTCCAAATTGGAATCTACCATTTGAACTAATGTGCGATGCAAGTGATTTTGCAATAGGAGCCGTTTTAGGACAAAGGATTGAAAAACGATTTCAACCTATATATTACGCTAGTAATACATTACAGGGAGCACAAACGAATTACACAACTACTGAAAAAGAACTCCTTGCCATTATCTTTGCTTTTGACAAATTTTGTTCATATCTCGTTCTAGCTAAAACGGTGGTCTATACTGACCATTCTGCTCTTAGATACCTATTTTCGAAATAAGATGCCAAACCACGATTAATCCGTTGGACCTTACTCTTAAAAGAGTTCGATATTGAAATCCGAGAAAAAAAGGGAGTAGAAAATCTCGCCGCTGATCATCTTTCTCGTCTTGAAAATCCAGAATTAGAAGTTTTAAATGAATCGGCTATACAAGATAATTTTCCTGATGAATATCTATTGAAGATAGATTATAGTGAAATTCCATGGTTTGCAGACTATGCAAACTACTTAGTATGTGAATTCCTTGAAAAAGGGTTGTCGTACCAAAAACGAAAGAAATTCTTTAGTGATATAAAACACTATTTCTGGGAAGATCCACATTTGTTTAAAAGTTGTCCCGATAGAATAATACGCCGATGTGTATTCGGAGATGAAGCTAGTTAAATCTTAAACCATTGTCACACAGGACCAACAGGAGGGCATTATGGGCCTCAACTCACAGTAAGAAAAGTTTACGATGCTAGATTCTATTGGCCTACAATTTTTAAAGATGCACACCTTCTTTGTAAATCCTGTGATGCATGTCAAAGAGCCGGAAAAATAAGTCAACGTGATGAAATACCACAAAATGTCATTCAAGTATGTGAAGTATTTGACATTTGGGGTATTGACTTTATGGGTCCATTTCCAAAATCTCATAATAATCACTACATTCTTGTTGCCATTGATTATATATCTAAATGGGCGGAAGCACAAGCTCTCCCGACTAACGATGCACGAGTTGTAGTCAACTTCTTAAAACATCTTTTTGCCAGGTTTGGAACATCGAAAGCTTTAATAAGTGATCGGGGTACTCATTTTTGTAATAATCAACTTTAGAAAGTTCTCAAAAGATATGGAGTAACTCATAAAATCTCAACCGCTTATCATCCACAAATAAGTGGACAAGTTAAAAATACCGACCGAGCATTAAAACGTATTCTAGAGAAAACCGTAGGATCAAATCTGAAGGAATGGTCCATGGAATTGGAGGATGCACTCTGGGCTTTTAGAACAACCTACAAAACTCCAATTGGAACCACACCTTTTAGACTCGTTTATGGAAAAGCATGTCACCTTCCAGTACAAATTGAGCACAAAGCATTTTGGGCTTTGAAGACATGTAATCTTGATTTACATGAAACTCGACGTCTACGGTTAAGTCAACTAAACGAATTAGAAGAATTAAGACATGAAGCACATGAAAATTCGTTAATCTATAAAGAAAGAACGAAGAAATGGCATGATAAAAGAATCAGAAGTTCAAAAGAATTTAAAGAAGGAGACATAGTTCTTCTTTTCAATTCACGATTCAAGCTATTTCCTGGAAAATTGAAATCAAGATGGTCTGGACCATTCATAGTCAAAAGAGTTTTCCCATATGGAACAATAGAGTTAATAAATTCAAATGGGATTGAATTTAAAGTTAATGGTCACAGAGTTAAACATTACATAGATAATCCAATGGAAGTTGAAGATGAAGTTAATCACAATTTCAACACCACAGCTAACTAAGTGTGGGAAGGTTCGAATCTTTTTAGGGTAATATGTATTTCTGTTAGAGTTAGATATTCTATTTTCGTGTAATTTCCGAGAATGGAATCCGAATGGTCTTTCACTAGCAGAACCTAAAGAACTAGTCTTCTCCCCCCATTCTGAATTTTTTTTTTTTTTTAGGTTTTACGAGATGAAGAATTCCTTTGATCTGAACCATGGTCTAATGCTACATGCTATGATTACTAAACGTAATAATGACACACTTCCGAGTGAACTGGTATCATTCATAAGAGTCAAAATGGACGGAGTAAGAAAAGAACTCAGAAAAGATCATCATAAGATACATTTTGGTAAAGGAAAATCAAAATCCGCAACAAAAAGAAGAGCACGCCACCTTGAAAGATGTTATAAATGCGGAAAATGGTCACACGAAGGTAAATGTTCAAATAATCAAACATATTCAAATACCGAATTTGTTACTCTATGCAGAGAAGGACCGTTCATATGTTTAGAAGAAAATATATTGAAGATTCGAGGTTATGCTTATGTAGCTATGGAGAACCAAATCACACGACTCTCCTATGAGTCGGCTAAAGAGGGTTTCTGAGAATTCTTTCTCACAGGTAAGTATGTACAGTTTTTATTTTTTATTTTTATTGCTTTTAAGCTTTTGATAATAAACGCTGAATCGTTCGCTATAAAGTATTAAATTGGTATTTAATAAAATTAGGTATGTGTAACCGAAATTATTGATATCATACAAAAATTTATTACATCACTGCGAAATTTACCGTTTATTCTTAAGGTATAAATATCTTTAATCAATCAACCCAAAATATTTCAGAAATTCGTCAGGAGTAAAACTAGGTAATATAGCCGAAATTACTTTACCGAAAAGAGGGGCGTATATTTTTGATAATATTTGATTGATTAAAGTGGGATAAAAGACCAAAAAGATTTTTAATTTTAATTTTTTAAATTTTTTTTTAAAATTAATATATAAATATTAAATTAATATTGTAAAACTTTTTAAAATCAATATATTTAAATATGTAAATATTTGTAAAATTAATATTTTTAATATAAGCTTGTATGTATAAAAATATTAATAATATGAATTTTTAATTTTATGCATTTTAAATTTAAGTTTAGTGTGAATTTTAAAACAAAAATTTACTTTATTTCACTAAGTTAAAAATTTGATTTTTAAAATTCGTCGTGAGTTGAAAACTAGGTCGTTGAACCGAAATTGCTTTACCCGAGGGCGGGACGAGAAATTTTATTATCATTATCTTTAATCTTATTGATTTAAAGTATGCCAAAAATTTTAAAAAACCCAAAAATCTTTGCTTTTAAAACAACGCTTTAAAATGACGAATTTTAAAAAAAAAAAATTGTCGAGGGACGGACTAGGTCAACGTACCGAAACAACCTCATCCTAAATAAAAAGGAAAACAAAATTTTAAATTAATCAAGTAATTGTTTTATTAATAAAGGTTTTATAAAAAAAATAAAAAATAAAAAAATGGGAAAAACCGCACTCGCGGTACTTTGTGGGTACCCACATCCGCACTCGCAGAGGTAGCAAAACCCAGCTGGGTTAACTGGTTGAACAGACCAGTCCCCAACACACACACACTTATTTTTCTTCGAAAAAACCCCCAAAAACCCTCTCAAAATCGAAATTTTTCACCGTTAAACATCAAATTTTTTTGCTAAAATCATGTTGAGAAGGATGCTACCAAGAAGTTTCTCAAGGAAATCAGTAATTTCCACATCTAAACACCCTTTAATTCGGATTTTTAGTGTTCTTGAATAAATTTATACCTAATTTGATTTTGATAATTTCTAGTTTAATTATGCTCAAATTGTTTGTGTATTATGCTTGTATAATCTAGATTGATGCTATTTAACATGATTAGAAGCCTTAAACTTCAAATTTTGAGTAATGTAGGGTTTGTGTTCTTGAGTAAAATTGGGGATTTTTGATATAAACGGGTTATGGCCGAATTTTATTGTTAGTTTATACTAAATTGAGTAGTGTAACATGTTTAGGTTGCTAAATGATCAAAACTTTGATCATAAACATGATTTTCAAGTATTAAAGTAGACTTTTTGAATAAAAAAAAATGCATGAACTCAATTTAATTGATGTGAGTGCCATTTGAAACTTGTTTAATTGCTAATAATGATTATTTTGACATGTTATTTGAGATAAAAGCTAAAGAACATTGAATACATTCTCATATTTGTTCATTTGTAAAAGTGTAGAATTGTTAATATTATGAAAATGCGTATAAAGTTTAATATGGATTAAACATGTCATTATGATTGTTCTGATTTATGATTTTGCTAACACTAATGCATATTTGGATGCACAAAAATTGTGCTTAATGTGTTTTGCAGACTGAAAGGGGTGAATCTTCATCAGCATCTCAGGCTCACAATGCTCCCCCTGAGAATGCAGAAGAACAGGAGATTAACGACCAATATAGACAAGATTTACCTCATCAATTCATTTCATATTCAAATATAGAATTGGCAGATTTACATCCTAATTTAAGGTTTGATCGACATTGGATAGATTATCTAAAATACCAGAGGAACTTGCACACACTTCAGTCTAATGTTGTTGAAGTACCTAGAGTAATAGATTGGGAACCGTTAGAAACAGTTGGATTGGCCGGTCCAATCAGAGAATTACTTACACAAAGGTATGGTAATTCTACTTTTACTGATTGGGAAAGTTTGTTTAATATACGTAGGCATGTATATAGAGAATGGTGTGTGGAATTATTATGTAGTGTTGAAATAAATGATCGGGTATCTACCTTAACCGATCGTAGTTTTATTAGATTTTTATTAGGAGGTGTGATGCGCCATATGTCTCTACTAGACATGGCTCAGGCTTTGTGTATATATACGCCTGAGGAACTAGCATCTACTGATTGTCAAGGGTTGATACTTAATGGTAGGAGGATTGATGAAAATTTTGATATGAATGAAATATGGAGTAGAATGACTAGGCATAACCGATTTCATGGGGGGAATAACTCTTATACTGATATTGATAGAGTTGAGCTAAGAGTAATCCATAGGTTCTTAGCAAATTCGATTACACAGCGAGGTAAGAACAAAGAGAAAGTAAATGAGAATGATTTATTTTATCTCATGTGTATTCGAGACCCACAGAGCGCTGTGAGTATACCTTATTGTGTGGGTTATTATTTATCAGCTATAGTTAAGAGTATACGGCCTAATGGTATAATCGGAGGTGGTATCTTTGTTACTTTAATTGCTGAGTATCTCGGTGTTGATAGAAGTCGGGGAGATTAATAATTGCAGCACCAGAACCCCGTGATCCAATTGGTTTGAAAGTATATCATGGTGCTAAGGTTTTAAAGAAACGACATAACACTGCAGCACCATATGATAGCCCGCACCCACAGGTCGAAAGAGATCAGCAGCAAGGTAATGCGGGAGGGGGGAATCAGATGACAGAAATGCAACTTTTTATGGCTCATCATGAGTATGAAATGGCTAGACAACGAGCATTTCAAGATTGGCAGTATCATCAAAACCAAATCATAAGTCATCGTGCACACATAAATGCAAACTACATTGCTACTCCAATGCCCGTATTTTCTCCCTGGACTATACAGACCCGACCACCGTACCCTACATATGACCTAGCTCAAGCATTCTACAACACATACGGCTATGAATAGGATCCCTATTGGCACCGTCCTTATCAACCCTAATTTTCTTTATGCTTATTTTTATTTATTTGGTAACTTGTAATTTTATACTTTTAATATTTCTTTTGATACTTTAATAGTTTTTATAATTTTCTAACTTTTCTTATTAGATTTTTAATAAATTTTGAATGTGGGGTGATATACCCAACTTCAAAAATATGTGTATATATTTTTGTAGTTTATCTCATGTACAAAACAGGGTAAAACAGCGCATTTTCAAAGACTGGCATTAAGTTCAGCAAAAGCTACTAATTTTGATGACAAAACGAAAAACAAATGTGATGTAACAACAAGACGAAATGAACAAATGATGTGCACCATTTATCATTCAACAAACAAACGCCAATATGTTTGGAAACTTTGGTAAAATTTAATCATTTTTCTACGCTAATCACCCTCAATAATTTAAATTGTTACTGATTTCTTGCAAATGAGGGTATTGCAAGATTTTAAGTGTGGGAAGAGGTTAAATTCTTTCGGATTCTTAAAATTTTTTGACTTAAATACTTGGTTACCATTAAAAATACTAGTAATGCAGTAGTTGTATTAGAATCTAGTGCTCTCTGATAATAAAGAACAGCCCCAGTCTTATATACTGACTACCCAATTTTAGTAAAAAAATTTCAAATTTTTCAAATAAATGAATTCAAAATCATGTTTATACATATTTATGAACGATAAAACTAGGTGTTAACACCGAAATTATTGTTACCTCGGAAAGGAAGTAAATTGAGAAACAACCTAAAATGTTAGAATTCATTTAAAATGGAATAAAGGACAATAAAAAGGCAAAGAAAGGAAAATAAAAGCCAAGTGTGGAAAAAATTTACCAAGTTCTTTAAAACATACATCACATATTTTGTACAAAGATACTTTTGTTTTGGACAAAATTAACCATTTTACCCAGAAAATTGTAATATATTTGAAAGAAAGATGGATCTACATGATGAATCAATTCCATCATTAAAAGGAAGTAAAGTCTTCTGAAAAAGAAACGCGCTTCTTGATTTAGTTCAGGAAGTTGTCGTCCAGACCAGTTGTAGAGTCTACGAAAAACCTTGAAAAGTTTTCTCGAAAATCAGCTGGAAATCCACGGACCTCAGCATCAAATAGGGTCGCCAAGTGGTCAGACTTATCCTAACCATGAGAGGATCTATCTCGTAAAATGGGGAGGGTGCCGTGCAAATTAGCTTGATAAGACTAATGAATCAGATCCCCAGAAGGGATAATCTCCTTAAAGATCAAAAATCAGCTTTTAAGACTGATATTACTCAATCCTAGAGATTGACCTTAAAGATTGAGAATTCAAACTCATAAAATTCGATGATATCTAAACTCGAGCTTGAACGAGAAAATATTTTGATCAAAATTACAAACGGATTTGTTTTCTGAAAACCCATTTTTAATGCGTTCATTACCATTGAATGTAAAATCCTAGGAATTCACCTGGAATTCATTAGGTCACCTGAACCAAATCGGGTGTCAACCGTAAGAACGGTGGTTGCATAGCATGGTCGAAGACAGGACCTTGTGCCAGACCGAAAAACTATAGGGTGAGCTTTACTATTGCTCCTACAAAGGATAGTAATTGCATCCGACACGTTTTTGACCATGATCATCTGCATGTCACGGGACAATGCCTTAACAGTTGCTTGTTCAATGCTTTCCTTTACAACCGGACAGTAGTTTACCGAAAGGTAATATACGGAGTAAGTATACTGGACGTGTTGCTTTCCCAATACAAGGTTAGCAAGTGGGTGACACAAAACTATAAGTTTTGAGCTAAAATTTTCAAATCTAAAACCCACCAAACCCACAAAAACATTTTGCAAACACCGGTGAAGGGTTATTCCGGAAAACTTATCTAGGGTAAAAACTAGATTGAATTTTCAAAAGATCAAATGTTTTCATAAAGATCCAATTTCCTAAAGGATCTAAATTTTCATAGTCATGTGGGACTGTAAACCACATCGTTACTATCATTGTTCATACCGCCGTATTGAAATCACTGATGTACAAAGTATGAAGAATAAAGAAGTGATTCAAGTATGTTTTTATTCAAAGTACTATATTGATTGAGGACAAGCAACGCTCAAGTGTGGAAATATTTGATAATGCTAAAAACGAACGTATATTTCATAGCATTATCCCTCAAGAAAGACAAGCTTTTAGTTGCAATTGTCCTATTTACAAGTGATATTCGTTTAAATAATAAAAGGTGAAGACAAAAGAAAGATTCGACGAATTGAAGACGCAAATAACCAAAAAGTTAAAAAGTACAAAGTACAATCAAAGTGGTTCAAAATATTGATAAGAAACGCCTAAAAATGACAAGAGTACAAGCCGTGAAATGCAAAGTACAAGATATTAAATTGTACAAAAGGACGTTCGAAAATCCGGAACTGGGACCAAAGTCAACTTTCAACGTACGACGCAACGGACCAAAAATTACAAGTCAACTATGCTCAAGAATATAATATAATATATAATTAATTATATATATTATTATATATTAAATATTTACGCAGCCCATGTTTTGGATCAATATGTGAGCTGTAATCCAGACCTCCGCACTCGCGGAGTTCTGATGTATAAAAAAACCGCATTCGCGGAGATCTACAGGAAAACGTGGGCCTATAAAAGACAACGAATTCTGCACAACGAAAATCACATCTTTTTCACTTCCTATCTCTCACTCGTATTATATATATAATATATTATAATTTTAATTTTAATTTTAATTTTAATAATAAGGGTATGTTAGCGAATGTTGTAAGGGTGTAAGTCGAAATTCTGTCCGTGTAAAGCTACGCTATTATTAATCATTGTAAGTTATGTTCAACCTTTTTAAATTAATGTCTCGTAGCTAAGTTATTATTATGCTTATTTAAACCAAAGTAATCGTGATGTTGGGCTAAATATTAAAATTGGGTAATTGGCTTTGTACCATAATTGGGGTTTGGACAAAAGAACGACACTTGTGGAAATTAGACTATGGGCTATTAATGGGCTTTATATTTGTTTAATTAAATGATAGTTTATTAATTTACTATAAAGATTTACAATAGGACGTACCTATAAATAACCATATACACTCGATCGGACACGATGGGCGGGATATTTATAAGTACTAATAATCGTTCATTTAACCGGACACGGGAATGGATTAATAGTTAATGGACTTATTAAAACAGGGGTGAATTATATACAAGGACACTTGGTGTAATTATAGTTTAAGTCCCCAATTAGTTGGAATATTTGACTTCGGATATAAGGATAATTTGTCGAGGACACTCGCACTTTATATTTATGACTGATGGACTGTTATGGACAAAAACCAGACGGACATATTGAATAATCCAGGACAAAGGACAATTAACCCATGCGAATAAACTAAAATCAACACGTCAAACATCATGATTACGGAAGTTTAAATAAGCATAATTCCTTTATTTCATATTTAATTGCACTTTTAATTATCGCACTTTAATTTATTGTCATTTTAATTATCGTACTTTTTAATTATCGCAACTTTATTTATTGTCATTTACTTTACGCTTTAAATTAAGTTGTATTTATTTTTAATATTTTACATTAGGTTTTAACTGCGACTAAAGTTTTGAAATCGACAAACCGGTCATTAAATGGTAAAAACCCCCTTTTATAATAATAATACTACTTATATATATTTATATTTGTACAAATATAGTTTTTAAAAATATAGCGTTAAACTTGGCAAGTTCCCTGTGGACGAACCGGACTTACTAAAAACTACACTACTGTACGATTAGGTACACTGCCTATAAGTGTTGTAGTAAGGTTTAGGTATATCCACTCTATAAATAAATAAATAAATAAATAACTTGTGTAAAATTGTATCGTATTTAATAGTATTTCCTAGCAAAAATTATTACTATTTTGTATACACCTCTACGCACATCAACTATCAAGAATATATTTTCTTGATATGTTCAGAAGTTAATCAGAATGAAAGAGTTATGTAACATGACACATGATGATGTTATAATCTGTGAATCATCATGTTCCATTTAGAAACTAAGCATGACTTACTGTAATATTATGACGACCCGGAAATTTCCGACCAAATTTAAACTTAACCTTTATATGTTTCCGACACGATAAGCAGAATTTGTAATGTTGAATCTCAAAAAGTTTGGAACTACATTCATGTAATCAATTACCCTTTAACCGTGTTCGACGATTCACGAACAATTATGAGTATATAGATATGTATATATAATATATAATATTAACTGAAAACATTAACAAAGTATTAGATATATGATACTTTACATGAACGTATTTGTTTCGATATATTTATCGACAGAATTAAGAGATAATATCAAATAATTGAATTATCGGATACATTATGATATGATTACGGGCCTATGTTATGAGGTCCACTGTGATTTAAGAAATCTATTCTTTTTGACAACATTCGGAAAATGGTAAAGTGATTTATAAATAAGAACAAATGTGTCAATTAACGGGAACTAGATAAGGGTTAGTGAAAATTCCTGTTTAATTTCCAAGGCATGTTTTATAATATTTTCCTCGTGACCTTGATAAGATAACTATGTGAACTTTCATTTTATTTAATATGAAAATAAGAACGTGGAGTGTAAATAACTTAGATGTTAGATATCGACAAGTTAAGTAACTCGACATTTTTCATTAAGATGATTTCATACGTTTATTTAACCTTTGGACTTTGTCCCATGCTTCACCAATAGACTGTAATTTAAAAACTTGAAACCTATTATGAATATATATAATTCTACTTTTCTAAAATATTTTATGATATAACGATTTTCATTATTTTAACCTTTTAACAATATGATTCTTAAATATATTTAGTTTTGGAAAACAAAATTATCATATTTATTTGATTTAGTTTCAAAAGTACAAAAAATGTTTTCAGTTTAAAAAGAACTTTATTATTAAAACATATATATCTTTTATAAATATCTAGAACCACTTTTGACAACTCATTACTTAACCAGTATGATAAAAATAACGATATTTATATTTTATTTTATTAAATATATATAACAATTTAAATTAATATTATATATGTTTATATGCGTATTATACATATATAGTTTTATACTTTTACTATACTTTAAGTTTACCTTTACTTTACTTTTACTTTACTTTAACTTTAATAATTCATACTTTAATAATTCACTTTAATAATTCACTTTAATAATTCACTTTAATAATTCATACTTTAATAATTCACTTTAATAATTCACTTTAATAATTCATACTTTAATAATTCACTTTAATAATTCATACTTTAATAATTCACTTTAATAATTCATACTTTAATAATTCACTTTAATAATTCAAAAATCTATTATAAATAGAATTGAATAGATTTCATTATTTCATAGAAAACTTGAAAATATATTTCTCTAAACTCTCTTAATCGAATTACATATATATATATTTTCTTTGTATTATTTCAAGATATTATTAGTATACATAAAATACTACGACGGAGTTATACTCAGACGATTTCAAAATAAGTTTTCAAACGGGATAGAGCTAAGGAAATTATGGGTTATAGCTATGGAGGTTATGGGTATTGATCGAGGGTATTGCTCGTGAGGTCAACCTAACGTTTATCATTTTCGTTGCGTCTACGTACTTTCCTGCAATATTGAATCACAATATTGATACGTTCGTGAATCCGAGACAAACCCTGCACTTGTTCAGTGCTGTCATATACATAATTGCTACGAAATACAGTATTGTGAGTTTCATTTGCTCCCTTTTTAATCGCTTTTGTAATATATATTTTTGGGCTGAGAATACATGCGCTGTTTTATAAATGTTTTACGAAGTAGGCACAAGTACTAAAACTAATTCTATGTGGGTTTAAACCCGAAATATACCCTTAGCTTGGTAATATTAAACTACTTGTCTATGTACGGTAGGCGCGAATCCTAAAGATAGATCTATTGGGCCTGACAAACCCCATCCTGACTATGGGATGCTTTAGTACTTCGAGGTTATTTTAAACACACCTGATCTGGTGTACTTCAGAGGGTAAAACATGAATGTTAAGGCTTGTTACCGGGTGCCTACAACTTATAGAATACTTTTAAACACTTGCGAGTGTACGGATATTTATGAAAACTGAAATCTTGTGGTCTATTACTATTACGAAAATGATTGATTATGATAAACTAATGAACTCACCAACCTTTTGGTTGACACTTTAAAGCATGTTTATTCTCAGATATTAAAGAAATCTTCCGCTGTGCATTAGCTAATTTTAAGGATATTACCTGGAGTCAATCATGACATACTTTGAAAGACGTTGCATTCGAGTCGTTGAGTTTATCAAGATTAATATTAAGTCAATTATAGTTGGATGTAATATGAAATGGTGTGCATGCCGTTAATTTTTGATGTAAAGAAAGTTTGTCTTTTAAAAACGAATGCAATGTTTGTAAAACGTATCATATAGAGGTCAAATACCTAGCGATGTAATCAACTATTGTGAATCGTTTATAATGTATATGAACGGGTCCTTTCAAATATAATCACATTGATCAAGTGTCATTATATTATACTAACTCACGCATCAGTTCCCAACATTACTTCAATAACATTCATATTTTAAGCTCGAAAGTTTACAGAATATAGAAACTAACAGTTTCTTATATGATGTAATACTGATAGCGCGAAGAGATTAATGATTTTAGATAAGAATAGTTATGAAAATATCTTCAGAAATATGGAGGATATTTATAATGAAAGATACGATGATATCTTGGAATATCTAAGATCGGAGGATGATGAAGAATATTGTCCACAAGGGTTTAGAGTAAGGAGCAAGATATTTGCTAAAGGCTTCAGCAGACATTGAATCATTTGGATTCTTTGAAGGCAAGTTTAGTCTTTGTGATTTGTCCACGGCTTCCTTCATAGTTTCGCATAATTCGCTTTTCGGTACTAAATTTCCTATCGAGCATTCCCAACATTCCATTCTTTATTATCAAACTTTTGACCGTTTAGACTATCTACGGTTTTGCTGTTTCCTCTGTGTTTAATGCTATCATATCTGATTCATCGGTTATCAATTCGAGGTGGTTTCAAGAGAATTGTGTTTTTAGATGATTAAACGCTGATGGTAATATGGTGGAATATAAAAGGTTCCTCGGTAGCAATAAAAGAGCACGCACATATATCAAAGTTATAATAAGGTTGTTTCGAATGAAAAGTCAAAGTTGACTTGCTGGAGCTGTGACAAAATTGACTAATTTGAAAGAGAATTGCAATGTTAGTTTGGGTAATAATAACACCAAAGGAGCTAGCATAGATACGTGTTAAATGGTTACTCAGGTTCTGAGTGTTTTCAGGTTCATAACTATATGCATCAATCTTTTCTTTTCGTAGATGAAGTACGGTTAGTTCATCCTCTCGATTGAGGTGTTTTTACGAATCATGAAAGGTTTGATCGCAGATTGTAATCATCGAGATACAAATGAGTTTAAAGATGAAATCAAGTGGCAACCTCAACCCTGTATAGCTAACTCCCGCATTACTGCATATAGAGTGTCTATGGTTATTCCAAATAATATATATAGATGCGTTGATATGATATGTCAAAACCTTGTATACGTGTCCCGATATTTAAAGTGCATAAAATAAATAACAGAAATTAATTGATGATAAATAAAATTGCGATAAATAAACTGCGATAAATAAAATGTAATCAGTTAGCTAGGAACAGTTAGCTAGGATTTTTGTTAGCATGGATTCTTAATAGAATTTCTCATAGTTAATTTGTTTGTTTCTAACAAATTTTATTTTGTCCAATGTTTTCTTCATTATGCCACTTGTTGGATTCTAATAAATCAAAATCCAAATATGAAATTGGATGAAAATAGTTATTCTGCGGTGAACGGATTCGTATATCTGTGGATGTAGGTAGGATAGTAAATGACTGTTGAATCAGATAGGAAGAATGTACAGTATAACTTATTAATGTGAAATCTATATATTCCTTGGGTATTACCTACCCGTTAAAATATTTTCATCATTAACAGTTTGTACAAAAGAATTTTTTTTTAATTACAATCTTTATGAAAACCTATATACATATATGTTTTTTTCAGATGTAATCATGAATTTAATGAGTCAATATGATATTGAACTCATTTGATTTATCGTTAGATCTAAAATACATAATCTCTAAAACATTAGAGATTATATAATCGCCATGAAGAACGAAGATAATTGATGTAGAACGATACGTAGAACGATGATTGTACTCGAGGTACTGAATGGGATGTTGAGGCATGGATTGTTGATGGTATTGGTGTTATTACTGATGGTACTGTTGGTGCCAGTGATGTCGTTGAAGCTGGTAAATTTTGTACCATATTTTCCAAAGTTATAACTTAGGCGCGAAGCTCGTTGACTTCTTCTATTATACCGGAATGATTGTCGGTCGGAACGAGCGGATGTATAAGGTTTAGAATTTGATATAGTATTTAATCGTGATGAGATACTCTGGAAATGAAAGAGAAAATGGTGTTTCGAATTGGTTCGCAGGTAAGTGCTTCAGGTTCTTCACCAAGAGGTGAATTTGGTTGATGGAAAGGATTGCCTTCTTCTTGTCTCCAATGATTAAGTAGGCTACGAACCCATCAGATGAATTGGGGATGGTTGATTGATTGATTCATTCTGGTGACACCGCTTTCGGAGCTTAGGTGAATATTCATGTCGGAATAGCTGTCGGAATAACTATCGGAATAGCTATCGAAATCTGAGGGACTCGAACTGGTTGAGGGATTCATCTCGTACGATCAGATGAAGGATTTTCGATAAGAAATAGATAATAGGATGTAGATTAGTACCCTGCAATACATAATTTACACATGCATATATAATAATAAAATCCCATAAGTTACGGAGAAATCTACGGAAGTTGTCAGGCAAAGGTAACAATAACAGATACGCTAAGATATGAATTTATCTATACACTGTCTATGCAATAGAGGCAGTAAGACGTGTCTAGATTTTAAGGATGATAAGCAAGTGATTCCCTAAGAATGATAAGCAGGTAATTTTTAACACGAAATGATAAGCAAAACTTTTGACATGCAGACACGGTCGAAGTCCAGACCCACTAATGCATCCTAACAACTACCTGTTAGACACACTAATGTAAGACCTGGTTCGCTACAACCACCGCTCTGATACCAACTGAAATGCCCCGTTCATATACAATATAAACGATTTACAATAGTTGATTACATCGCGAGGTAATTGACCTTTATATGATACATTTTACAAACATTGCATTCGTTTTTAAAAGACAAACTTTCTATACATCGAAAGTTGATGGCAAGCATACTATTTCATAATACCTCCAACTATAATTGACTTAATAATAATCTTGATGAACTCGACAACTCGAATGCAACGTCTTTTGAAATATGCCATGAATGACTCTAAGTAATATCTCTAATATGAGCAAATGCACAGCGGAAGATTTCTTTCATACCTGAGAATAAACATGCTTTCAAGTGTCAACCAAAAGGTTGGTGAGTTCATAGGTTTTTCATAAAACAATAAAATTCATCATTTTGATAGACCACAAGATTTAAATCCTGTATGGTACAAATGGGCCCGAATCCTATACCCACCTGTAATGTACATGCAATATCTTTTAAATACAGTACACCTTTCTCGTGTACGAAATCATCTTTCATAAATCTTAGTAACCGTACACATATCTTGTGCACAAAAATAACATACACATAACCTATGTATAAAATCATTCTCTCGATACATAACATTCACTTTTCATTGCTTTCATAGCATGGCTTGGTAACCGACCTTAACATATAATGCGCATAACAATATCCCCAAAACAGAACATCTAGTCTGTATAATAATCATATAAACTTCGAAGTACTAAACACCACGCCCACTAGCCCTTCCGTCTAGTGAACATTCTGGGTGGGGGTGTTAAACCCGGTAGCTACCTTTAGGATTCGCGTCAATTAGGCATGCACTAATTCTCAAAATTAGTGATGTTCTCTAATTCTTAGGTTACCAAGCAATAATAATCAGGGGAGAAATATTCATATCAATTGTGGCAATTATCATGTCCACATAATTCAATGGTGGCAATTATCACGTCCACATAATTCATTCAAGGAAAGTTTTGCTTTTGTCTATCTCGTCAAACATTTATAAAATCATTTCATGTATTCGCAGTTCAAAATGTATTTCAAAAGCATTTAATAAAGCGGTTGTAAAAGTAGCGCATGTATTGTCAGTCCCAAAAATGTAAAGAGTAAAAGGGAATCAAATGAACTCACGCATATAAATATTGTAAAACAGTTAATAAAGCATTTGCATGTATTCTCAGCCCAAAAATGTAATGAGTAAAAAGGGAGCTAATGAACTCACCATACTGTATTTTGTAGTAAAAATACATATAACGAAATCGAACAAGTGTAGGGTTGACCTCGGATTCACGAACCTATATCATTAATGTTTATTAACACATATATTTGTAATCGAACAAATTTATATATACTATATCTTAGTTTATATGTTATATGTATTTAATTTGTATATATTTAAAATGATTAATATTTATACATGTAGGTATCTTAATATGTTTATTAGTATTTTATCAATAATTTGTTATTTGTAATATTTATAAAAATAATGTAAATATGTTTAGTATATAATTATATGTAATATAAGTATAACATTTATTTGTTATAAAAATAATAATAATTATAATACTAGTAATAATGATATTAATATTAATTTTAGTAGTAATAATAATATTCATAATATTAATGATAATAATAATAATGATTAAAATAAAATTAATAATAATAATAATAATAGTAAATGTTACAACCTTTGAAGAGGAGCTAAAAGAAAAAACGCCATGGCCGGGACTCGAACCCGTGACCTCCCGCTCACCCGTCAATACTCTAAACCACTCCTCTGCTCGACCCATTCTTATAATAATTCGCTCTTTTAGTTATTTATCAGTTACAAAATTGTTATTGTTTTCTTCAAACACTCCTCATATTCGATTATCATAATCATCATATTTATTTCTGTTTTTATGTATCATTATCTTTTACTATCATCATCATCGACTTCTAATCATCATTATATACCACGTTATCAATTATCAATAATCATAACATCATCATGATCCTAACACCATGATCATTCATCATCTATATCCTTCGCATTTTTAACTTAAACAGCAACATGCAGCGACATAGCTTCGGCCCAATAGAGAAATGAAATCATGACCCAACAAAAATCTACAAGCCCAATCATCAAATCAAAGTTTTACGGTCCTATAACTAGTTCACAACAGAGTATTACGGCCCCATTATTTAACAATTTAGTGTGAGCAGGTGAAGATGTAAAAGTAATGAATATTATACCATTTTTAACTCAAGTGGGAGTCACTTGTTTGCAAATGTCTGCCACTAATGTTAATATAATCCATATGCATTCATTTGTCTTGAAGCTTGACAAAATAATGCATTTTTAAATTCAATACATTATCTTTATCATGTATGAGTGGGTTTTGTGTTACACCGAACAACAATAGCAGTAAAAATCATGTTTTAACAGCGTTTTCGAGCAGTAGTAGCAATGATGAATCGAAGTATAAATAGTAGCGGGTGAGGTTGTAGTTATGGTGATTGTTCTCAATGAAAGGTGGTGGTTTTTTTAATGGTTCACGGTTGACAAAATCAGAAAGTATCGAATAGCAGCAACAAAGAAATGAAAGGGTTGCAAGTTGATGATGGTGCTACGGTTGTGATGTTCTTTGATTCTTAGGCAGGAAAACAGAATCATTAGAGTAATAGGTGGTTGGTTATTACATGAACAAGTTGATGTGTGGTTTGGTCGATCAATATTAGCAGGAAACACAAAGGTTATTCAGTGGGTTTATGGTGATCGAAGTGGTGTAGGGTGGTTTCGTATATCAACAATAGCGTGTAGCAGGAGCACTTGATCGAAGGTATTGGATTGGTGACAAATTAGTGGTGGTTCTCATCGTGAGATGGTGGTGGGTGCTTGATGATATTCGATGGTGGTGAAGGTGATTCAATAATAGTAAATTGGTAGCCGAAGGTGATGGTTCCTCATGGAGATTCGATGATGAAGTGGTTGGTGATCAAACATATACAAGGTGATGTGTGGTGGTGATCGGTTGTATGTTTATAAGAGAAAAGAGAAAGAATGAAACAACCCAACCCGTATTAAAACCGGCCCATAAATTTTTTTCCTTTTAATACACGTTAAATAATACTTTAGGTCCCAATACACAATTTCCAAAACATATTTGTTACCGAAGTAAGTTCAACGAACTTAAAACATACATTAATAATTTAAACTCCTTAATACAATAATATGTTATTTAAAACATAAACCGAGCATGGTGATTTGGGACTACGCTACCCAATTCCTAATCAAGTACAAAAGCAAGATCTTCTAAAGCAAACTAGCCAAGATCTCTAATCCCCATGCTTACCCGAGCCACCATCATGCGAACCTATAAAAATATCAACAACGAGAGGGTAAGCTAACGCTTAGTGAGTGAGAATATACTACATACATATATATGCATAAAATGGACACGCCACACAAAACCAAATACCGCATACCAGAGCATCCAAGCATAAAGGCAAGCTAGTCTAAGCATACCGTAAGATCACTAAGCAACGAACTAAAGATATATCAACAAAATATAAGTTCACCAACAACGATGTGAACAATGCCAATAAGCTACACCCAGAGGGTTAGCTACATCACAACAATACGACATATATATATATATATATATATATATATATATATATATATATATATATATATATATATATATATATATATATATATATATATATATATCACAATAATACGACAAACGTCGATGTTCACAACATCCAAATGTATTCAAGATCTCAAGGCTAGCTCTACGAATGGTATCGTCAACATCGAACTTAAATCCCATTCGTCCCAATTAACGTGGTATCGTCAACATCGAACTTAAAACCCACGTATGAGGTATCGTCAACATCGAACTTAAAACCCTCATCGAATGAATTAATGTGGTATCGTCAACATCGAACTTAAAACCCACATATGAGGTATGGTCAACAACGAACTTTAAACCCTCATCAACGTCTCTACAATAGTCGTATGGCATCGTCAACATCGAACTTAAATTCCATACATGAGGTATCGTCAACATCGAACTTTAAGCCCTCATCAACGCCACAATATACCTTAGGGTATGGTATCGTCAACATCGAACTTTAACCCATACCCCACAAATAAATAACTCATATACATACGTATATAATTATTCCACTCACAAGCCCATGTGATAATGTACACACAAAGTGTGCACCTCGCCAAAGGTGGTCAACCAAAACGCACAACCGTGCCAATTGGACCTATACACAAGTCCATCAATCCACCTATATGTGAAGTGAGCTCTATGACCGAGAACCACTTCACCCGACCCGCACCCATCCTACACATACATATGCATATAGGATATTAACACTCACCTTGTCGCCTTGAAGAATGCTTCCAACTAATCCGCAACTCGTCAATGGAAAGTACCTATTCCATTATCACAAATTCAACAACACACTTAGATTGGATTTACAAACCAACCCAATTTGACACTTAGTGCAAATTCGACCCAAATGCACTTCCAAGGACAAACCGCGCCCAAACTAACCAATAATCACTAACACAAGTGATAATGGTCCTAATATGCCAATTAAACCCGAACACAAGTGTTAAACACTTATCGTTCTCAAAATCGTCCATAAACCCTAATTTTGACCCATAAGGTCAAAATCTCACCATTTACAAGTTTTGACACCAAAACATGTTTAACTCGGTTTTATACTTCAACTTAATCCATTTTAAGTTTACAAACCTCATCGAATCGACATTCGGGTCATAATCCTCAACAAACCCTAATTTTGACTCTAGTCAAAATTAGTCAACCACGAAAACCCTAAAACTCTCCAAAACACCAATAATCACTAATGCTAGTGATTGTACACGATTTACAAGTCTTAAACATGGTTAAATCATTAACCAACCCAAAACCCGCCTTTAACAACAATAGGCCCGAATATTGGTGTTAATCTCCAAATAACAACTAAATGGGTTTCACCTATGACTCGTACCATCACCGTGTAGCCAAGAACGAGGAGAACAACCTAGTCAACTACGCCAAAGATCAAAACCCGCTTCTTCCTTTCCAAAATCCCACTTGAATCACTTGGGTGTTTGAGTTTTCTTGAGAGAAAATGAAAAGAAAAGATAAAAGAAAATAAGAAAATGAATGAGTGGATGAGGTTAAAACCCCAAATCTGGCTCAAACGTGAAAAGACTAAATTGCCCTTGCTCCTCATTTAAAATTACACAAAATCGGTGCCAGTGTGCCCGTATTGCCGCGTCGCGGCCTAATTCGTCGCGCCGCGACGATTGCCTCGAACTGCTTACTTTGTTTACAAGCTTTCTGATCCTGATTCTAGTGTAATGCCGCGCCGCGGCCTTCTATGTCGCGCCGCGACCCAAGGCGTGACCTGTCATAACTTCTCGCACCCAAAGCTTTAATACTAGAAAACGCCCCGAACCTTTCTTACACCATTCGTACATAACCAATTTACCTATAAATCATATACGAGGAAAACGGGATGTTACAACTCTCCCCCACTTAAATTCGATCACGTCCTCGTGATCCTAGTCACAAACCCAAACGGACCCACACTCAATGGTCCTCGAACATGCTTTTCAAACCGACTTTTACCGCAATTTCACTAACCCGAAGGTTAATCAATGACAAATTACACACTTGCTCGCATTCCGAGACGTACAATACACGCAACAACCGAAGTCTACAACGATCCCTTAGACAATTCTTCTCAAAGAGTTACCCTTAACAACTAAATCGTCACCCACAATTTATCAAATTCTACAATTTCCGAGCATTAGCACTAACTCAATCCCTCATATCGGGAAAACTCAACCAATCTCGTACCGAGATATCGCCCCCTAGCATACCATACCAAGTACATCGCTAGTAATAACCACAAACCAAGATAAGGTCAACCATCAAACCGAAGCAGACCTAAATAAAGCGAATCCTTACGGATAACACTCACCACTTAACATCCCTTGTAGTGCGCAATACGACCAATACGCAACTACCGTAACATCATAATCAAATGGCTAAAACCGATAGCGCCCAAAACGATTATGGAATAGCAATTCCCAAGGTGTACAAAATCGACTATCGTCACACCCGTAGCAACATGTGAGCGAAACACGGCTATCGCATCACTAATCATACAACATGGTCCTCACGACCCCACCATCGGCGTATAAAATAATCGATAGATCACACCACACGGTCCTTACGACCCCACCATTGGTGTATAAAACAACCAATAGATCACAACACAACATGGCTGAAACAACCCAAAATATTGTGAATACGAACAACCCGATATTCACGTCCCACAACACAACTCATGAATGGTACTCTCATTTCCCACCGGTACTCGCATTTCCCGATAATGTTATGCCATGACGACGTAACACTACTCCCTTGATGAAGTCAGCGGACCCCGAAGGTCATGCTCCACCAATCTCAACACCGGATGAAGTCAGCGGACCCCGAAAGTCATGCTTCACCGATATAACACTATGCTCATGATGAAGTCAGCGGACCCCGAAAGTCATGCTTCACCAATCGATAACCATGATGAAGTCAGCGGACCCATAAGGTCATGCTTCACCAATCAACGCCCTTTTGGCCTCGAACAACGAGTAGCGTAACTTCGCGCTCTGCTACGCTATAGTGAATCCTAACGGATACCACTAACCATTCACACAATCGAGCAAGAACCACCTATATCGAACATAGGCACAAAACAATAATTCTCTATAAGAGAATCCACCACGCACATCCCTTAACCGAGGGATTCCACCTTGCTTGCCATACCCGTCCATTATCTCTCAACGAGATTTACCACATTACCACCTTGGTGATAATTCAAATCCAAAATCATAGGTACAATTTTACCGAAATTGTACTCCACCACAAGTCGACCAAATCTAGGTCCCGACACAAATTTCGGATCTACCATAAGCATTGTCCGAAATCTCACACTAAAACCTCCTCGTGCGGGAGTGTAACTCCCCCACTTGGAACTACGTTCCATAACTGCATCTCGTACAACCGCACAATGCTACCAAAGGTAGACTTTACCAATAATTGGGTTCGCACGGCCCATCACCATGTCTTGCTCCAATCTTGAGCGCACAAAGGATTTCAAGCAATCCTTAACACTGCTAACGAAAAGTGTACCGCACATTACACTACTCCACTCTCGCAATCATCCAATTGCTATAGCTTGTCAAAGTTCACCCAGTCCCTCATGTAACTAAGGGTTTCACTTCGATACCCTAAGTACAATGTAACCGCAACATAATCAGAGTCGAACACCACGCTAGTAGGTATAAAAGAGGCACCTAATGTCGCGTCACGTAGACTCCTTTACCAACATACATCGAGATTCGAAACACTCGATTTCTCGGGTTTCATCCCACCCGTCGAACCTCATTATTCATCAACTTCAACACGAGAGCGAACACGCTCTAGCATCCGAACACCAAAACCCATTTCCATGGTTTGGTAGAAACATTCCCCAAATACTAAGGAATGCTCGGTTGCACCAAGTCTTACGCCCTTCGCCCGACAATCCAACGTCACTATAGGGTACTTCCATTAGGAACGTTACCCATATCAATAACATGCACAATACAATTGAGACCTTAAGGGTCTCACTCGAACGAGCTTAACGACCCGGTACCAACCAAAATGCTTAAGCGCCCAAGGATTCGAACCATAGAGTCAAGGCACAACACACCACTTACACGCTCTACTGAGAGCAAACCGGAGTCATAAACGTAAACCCTCCACTCGCTACGAATTATCTCCAACGGAGAATAAAGTTTAGCTAAGACTTACGCACTTACCGCATGTTATTACAAGCGAACAACATATAATTTTGTACTAAAAGTACCTGATGTAGCGCTGTTGGGCTTCCGCGCTCCACTACCCATCATGTATTCGCGCTCTAACCTCCTGACCCGATCGTCACGCGATTTGGAACACTCTGACTTTCGGTGTCCCTCCATCCGGCAAATGAAACACCTGATTGAGCCTAAAGGCACCACTGTACAATCTTGTGCCAAATGACCCCGTTCCCCACACTTAAAGCACGTGAGCTTGTAACCCTTCTTACTCTTCTTCTTCACATTCCCGACGCCTTCAGGCGTACTTCGTGCCCTCTTACCATGAGCACCATGTAATCCTAACCTTACAAGTACATCTTCATCATCACTACCTCGAGGTTTGGGAAACCTCTCTTCAAACTCTTCCTTTACAACTTTAGTCACTTGGTCTCGGATCATTTCCGCCATTTGTCCTTCGACCAACTCCTTGGTTACTTCTCTAACTTTGCCGGTGAAAACCGAGAAATATTGTTCAAACACGGCCTCAATCTTTAACGTTAACTCATCCTTCCCTTCGTGAATAGGCTCACTCGTACCGCATCCATCTTCCGTTTTCATTCTAAGGATTGCAAACGATTAGATCATGAACGTATAGACCACACGCACAACACCGCCCCATCTTGCTAAATACTCATCGTACATCACTTGTTAGACACGATTTGCACTCGTAATAAGGTTTGCAAGTCCTTATTACGCACACACGCCGTATCGACTTGTTAGTACAACGACCGTCTCGCTCGATGCTATAAACAAACACAAACGAAATTCTACGCGATATAAACACACGCGAGAATTATCATCACAACACAATCATATATCAATAATATCCGCATTACTAATATAAACGTTAGTCAACCTATAAACAAGGCACGAACTAAACCCATTCTGACCCGTAATCCTACAAGTCCCGCAACAAATTTAGCACACACAAAAGTCTAAGTCTAGGCACCTATCTCAAGTCACCTAAATCCCTTAGACCATGCTCTGATACCACTTGAAACAACCCAACCCGTATTAAAACCGGCCCATAAAATTTTTTCCTTTTAATACGCGTTAAATAATACTTTAGGTCCCAATACACAATTTCCAAAACATATTTGTTACCGAAGTAAGTTCAACGAACTTAAAACATACATTAATAATTTAAACTCCTTAATACAATAATATGTTATTTAAAACATAAACCGAGCATGGTGATTTAGGACTACGCTACCCAAATCCTAATCAAGTACAAAAGCAAGATCTTCAAAAGCAAACTAGCCAAGATCTCTAATCCCCATGCTTACCCGAGCCACCATCATGCGAACCTATAAAAATATCAACAACGAGAGGGTAAGCTAACGCTTAGTGAGTGAGAATATACTACATACATATATATGCATAAAATGGACACGCCACACAAAACCAAATACCGCATACCGGAGCATCCAAGCATAAAGGCAAGCTAGTCTAAGCATACCGTAAGATCACTAAGCAACGAGCTAAAGATACATCAACAAAATATAAGTTCACCAACAACGATGTGAACAATGCCAATAAGCTACACCCAGAGGGTTAGCTACATCACAACAATACGACAATATATATATATATATATATATATATATATATATATATATATATATATATATATATATATATATATATATATATATATATATATATATATATCACAATAATACGACAAACGTCGATGTTCACAACATCCAAATGTATTCAAGATCTCAAGGCTAGCTCTACGAATGGTATCGTCAACATTGAACTTAAATCCCATTCGTCCCAATTAACGTGGTATCATCAACATCGAACTTAAAACCCACGTATGAGGTATCGTCAACATCAAACTTAAAACCCTCATCGAATGAATTAATGTGGTATCGTCAACATCGAACTTAAAACCCACATATGAGGTATCGTCAACAACGAACTTTAAACCCTCATCAACGTCTCTACAATAGTCGTATGGCATCGTCAACATCGAACTTAAATTCCATACATGAGGTATCATCAACATCGAACTTTAAGCCCTCATCAATGCCACAATATACCTTAGGGTATGGTATCATCAACATCGAACTTTAACCCATACAACACAAATAAATAACTCATATACATACGTATATAATTATTCCACTCACAAGCCCATGTGATAATGTACACACAAAGTGTGCACCTCGCCAAAGGTGGTCAACCAAAATGCACAACCGTGCCAATTGGACCTATACACAAGTTCATCAATCCACCTATATGTGAAGTGAGCTCTATGACCGAGAACCACTTCACCCGACCCGCACCCATCCTACACATACATATGCACATAGGATATTAACACTCACCTTTGAAGAATGCTTCCAACTAATCCGCAACTCGTCAATGGAAAGTACCTATTCCATTATCACAAATTCAACAACACACTTAGATTGGATTTACAAACCAACCCAATTTGACACTTAGTGCAAATTCGACCCAAATGCACTTCCAAGGACAAACCGCGCCCAAACTAACCAATAATCACTAACACAAGTGATAATGGTCCTAATATGCCAATTAAACCCGAACACAAGTGTTAAACACTTATCGTTCTCAAAATCGCCCATAAACCCTAATTTTGACCCATAAGGTCAAAATCTCACCATTTACAAGTTTTGACACCAAAACATGTTTAACTCGGTTTTATACTTCAACTTAATCCATTTTAAGTTTACAAACCTCATCGAATTGTCATTCGGGTCATAATCCTCAACAAACCCTAATTTTGACTCTAGTCAAAATTAGTCAACCACGAAAACCCTAAAAGTCTCCAAAACACCAATAATCACTAATGCTAGTGATTGTACACGATTTACAAGTCTTAAACATGGTTAAATCATTAACCAACCCAAAACCCGCCTTTAACAACAATAGGCCCGAATATTGGTGTTAATCTCCAAATAACAACTAAATGGGTTTCATCTATGACTCGTACCATCAAAAGCCCCAAATTTGAATGATGAACACGAAAATGAAATTCGGAGTTAAAGCTTACCACTAGTATCACCGTGTAGCCAAGAACGAGGAGAACAACCTAGTCAACTACGCCAAAGATCAAAACCCGCTTCTTCCTTTCCAAAATCCCACTTGAATCACTTGGGTGTTTGAGTTTTCTTGAGAGAAAATGAAAAGAAAAGATAAAAGAAAATAAGAAAATGAATGAGTGGATGAGGTTAAAACCCCAAATCTGGCTCAAACGTGAAAAGACTAAAATGCCCTTGCTCCTCATTTAAAATTACACAAAATCGGTGCCAGTCTGCCCGTATTGCCGCGCCGCGGCCTAATTCGTCACACCGCGACGATTGCCTCGAACTGGTGACTTTGTTTACAAGCTTTCTGATCCTGATTCTAGTGTAATGCCGCGCCGCGGCCTTCTCTGTCGCGCCGCGACCCAAGGCGTGACCTGTCATAACTTCTCGCACCCAAAGCTTTAATACTAGAAAACGCCCCGAACCTTTCTTACACCATTCGTACATACCCAATTTACCTATAAATCATATACGGGGAAAACGGGATGTTACAAAGAAGAATGAAAGAGTTATGGTGGATAGTTCCTATCATTTATGCATATAACATGTATATTTAATACATACCCCGTAATAACTAGAGGTAGTAGGAAGAGTGAGACAAAACCAAACAGTAAATCAAATATTAATAATAATAATATAATAATAAAACTATCAACTGAATCAATTTAATTGAAATAGTATTTTAATCTTTCAATTAGCTACAGTGAAAAGTTAGGATGAAATGAAATAAAGTTAGATAGATGGATTCGGTAGTTGGTGATTGTATTTGTGTGTGTGTTTGATTCCACAATCTAAACATATATATATATATATATATATATATATATATATATATATATATATATATATATATATATATATATATATATATATATATATATATATATATATATATATATATATATATATATATAGAATAAATTTAGATATATTACTAAATATAATAAATATAAATATAATAATAATACATATAACAAATGCCGTTTGACAATGTGCAATAACAAGATTTAATTTCTACCGACAGTTTAGGGATAGTATTTGGTACTCCGTTGTTAATCAGTGGCAGATAAAAGTTCTCAGAAAAATCCCATATTTTTAAATTAACTTTATTTATTTATTTTGGTCATTATGGTATAAAATTCGGTCATTAATTTGTTAAATAAAATTACATCAACTGTCCCTCTCATTTTTGGGTAAAATATAAAAAGTGTTAAAATTTAATGACTAGGTCCTAAATACATTTTTAGTAAGCATAAAATTTATAGAACTCATTTTCGAATCACCGTTTATTTTAAAATTGAATAAGTTTGTTAAAATAACCATTTGAATGATATACGAGTGTTATTATTGTTTCCTAAATGAATTTAAAACAATTAATTTTTGAATTACATTATATTTACATAAATATATATTAACTAACAATTTAATTATTAATTCAAAACATCAAATCATATAATACTTTATTTAATACCTCTAATTATTATTTATGCACTTATATATATATATATATATATATATATATATATATATATATATATATATATATATATATATATATATATATATATATATATACATATTTATTTTCAAATAATTGTTCGTGAATCGTCGAAAATAGTCAAAGGGTAAATGAATAGTTCGAAAATTTTGAGAGTCAACTTTACAGACTTTGCTTATCGTGTCGAAATCATATAAAGTTTAAGTTTAAATTTGGTTGGAAATTTTCAGGTCGTCACATATACCACTTGTAACAACCCAAATCGTTATCTAACCGAATATGCAACATAAATTTTTTTTTTTATTCAGTAAAGGTGCGCGGCGCGCACCACCTTGTGTGCGCGGCACGCACAAGGTCTGGCAGCCCGCTGTCCAAAATTTCCATTTTCCCGTTAAAGATCTCCCACTTCCTGACACTTTTAGACGAAACGGTTCACACAACGATTAATACTAGTTAAAACTCACACGTTCGAATAATAAAATGAGTTTTATGAGACGAGGCCCACATCGGTCGTTTTACGACTTTCGTACAAAATACAAGTTTTCAACCACATGATTTTAACACAAAATAAAGACCGAACATGGCGATTGGGGATACGCTACCCAACCTAATCAAATCCAAAAGCATGACCATCTAATCCCCACGCTTACCCGAGCCGCCAACACGCGAACCTAAAAAAAAAAGTCAACAACGAGAGGGTAAGCTAATGCTTAGTGAGTGAGAATATACTACATATATATATGCATAAAATAAATGCGCATCGCCAACACACAAATAGGAATCACATACCGCAATCCAAGCATAACTAAGCAATGTTATACCTAACGTACCACCAAGCCAAACCACAAGATTAGTTACAACAATAATAGTACATAAGCATATACATATGGTAGCAAAAACTACACGGTTAACCCCTTAACCTCAAACATACGAAAGTTGGCCGAACAACCCGAGCCTTAGTGAATTCGCACAACCCGATATTCACTTCTTCACCAATTCAACAACCGAGGTTGGCTGAACTACACGAGCCTTAGTGAATTCGCACAACCCGAGATTCACTACCTCATCAACAAGATGACCGAACAACCCGAGTCATCATGAATCCGCACTACCCGAGATTCACTACCCAAAATATTATGAATACGTGCAAACCGATATTCATTTCCCACACCACAACCCACGCCGTAGGGGTTATAACTCCAAATCATAATCCATGTGATAGCGTACACACAAGTGTGCAACTCGCCAACGGTTGTCAACCATAATGCACAACCGTGCCAATTGGACCTATTACACAAGTCCATAAAAATCCACCTATATGTGAAGTGAGCTCTATAACCGAGAACCACTTCACCCGACCTGCACCCATCCTACACATACATATGCACATAGGATATTAACACTCACCTTATTCGTCTTGATGAATGCAACCGGATAATTCGCAACTCGCCGATGGAAAGTAGCTATTCCAATATCACAATACAAGCAACACACTTAGAGTGGATTTACAAACCAACTCAAAATGACACTTAGTGTATTTTCGACCAATTGCACTTCCAAGCAAAAACCGTGACCAAATTAACCAATAATCACTAACACGAGTGAAAATGGTCCTAATACGCCAATTAAACCCAAACGCTAGTGTTAAGCACTTATCATCCTCAAAATCACCCATAAACCCTAATTTTGACTTAATTCAAAATTAGTCTTTCAAATACACTAAAATGGGTTTCAACACTTCCATAATCACTAAACCTAGTGATTAAACCCAAATACAAGTCCTAAATCATGGTTAAGTCGGTTTCCAACCCAAAACCCACCAACAACAATAATAAACTCGATTACTAGTATCAAAGAACTCACCTCAAGAGTTTAAATGGGTTTCTCTACAATTTAGTTTCAAACCCTAACTTTGATTATCAAAATCAAACAATGAAATTCGGAGTTAGAACTTACCACAACAACCAAAACGTAGCTAGGAACGAGGTGAACAACTTTAACACTTGAGCTTTTGATCAAACCAAGCTTCTTCTTCTCCAAAACCCCAATTCTCTCACTAGAACTCTCCCTCTCTCTCTCCAGATAGTTGAGAGTGTTTGGTGGATGTCAAAATGATCCAAAGTTGGATCTAATCCAACTGATAAGGCCTCAAATCCGGCCTCAAGTGAAAAGACCAAAAAGCCCCTCATTAAACTCAAAAATAGAAAAGACAGGAATTCTGTCACAGACCACGTACGCGGCGCGCACCCTTAAGTGTGCGCGGCGCGCACACATGTCTGGGCAGATTCTGAGCTTTTAATTTTACACCATGCCCCACCCACTATACGTACACCATTCTTAAGCTATGTACCATAAATATTTGGGTCTTACAGTTTAATAGACCTTTTCATTTAGATGTTGATCCGAACTGCGTTGTGGCCGATAGAAGATTGAATGATTGTTGGAATTGGAGTTGGAAGCGTGATACAATTGGGGGTCGAAACGAATCTGCGGTGTCTGAATTAAATGACCTGTTGCGTGCTGTTTCATTATCGAATGTGAATGACTCAAAAACTTGGGCTGGTGAGCATTCTGGTACATATACAGTAGCAGGTACAAGGAGATATATAGATAACTTTATGCTACCATCGTCTCAGGTTCCTACATGTTGGAACAAGATCGTGCCAAAGAAAGTTAATATTTTTTTGTGGCGTCTCGCTTTGGATAGACTTTTATTTCGGTATAATCTTGTTAATCGGGGTGTGGTAGTGGAAGATATTGGTTGTTCGCTTTGTGACCATGGTTTAGAAGATGCATCTCATATTTTTTCGCATGCCCCGTTGCTAAAGAACTTTGGAGGAAAGTTGGCTTATGGTTGAATATTAATATTAACGGTTTCGATTCTTGGAGCAATTGGTTAAATTGGTATGAGCAATGGTCGACAACAAGATCGAATAAAAATAGGTTGTATACCATTATTGTTTCATTGTTGTGGATCTTATGGAAGTTCAGAAATGGGATTATTTTTGCGGATCATCATGTGAAGAAAGAGGAGCTTTTCGATATTATAAGGAGTTTTTCTTATGGTTGGTTAACGAGTAGATCTAAAGATAACGTTTCATGGAACGATTGGCTAATTATGCCTTTGTAATCGTTTTTTTGCTCTTTTGCTTCCAGTTTCTTGAATTTAATGGATGAAAATGATTCTTATTTTATTTTATTGCACTATATTGCTTTTTAATGTAAAGAACGGATAAAAATAATTCAAAATCTCTATATAAAGTATTATCAATGAACAACTCAATTTCATGGTAGTAAAAAATCAACATAAGAAAAATCGAAGCTCGAAGTTCAAGATTATGTAGTTTATAAGTACATGATACTGATTGTTTGTAATCGAATTTATGATTTTTTTAAGGAAACAATTATTTAGGGTGTTGATGTGAATAATTAAGTTTAAAAGTTGATTTGTTTACTGTTATTATTGTGTTCCATAAAATGTTAAATATGTAAGGTCAATTCAGTCATATCAAGTGCAAAATTCTTTGATATAGTACTATTAGTTAAAAAAAATTTGAAATCGATAGCTAGATTAAAAGGTCATTGTATGCAATTTTTCTAATATACAATGGCTGAAAATGATTTCTATTTTAATAGATTGCTCTATTTTGTATTTCATATAATATAAAGATGAGATGAGATAAAACAATTTAAAATCACCATACTAAGCGTTATCAATAAACAAATTAAGTTCATGGTAGCAAAAGTTCAACATTAGAAAATTTGTAGTTCATTATGCAGATCGTGATTATTAATGATAACAACTGCTTGATAATGATATCGATTGTTTGTAATTAAAATTTTCAATTTTTTTAAGGAAACGATTAATTATGGTGTTGATTTGTGAATAATTAAGTTTAAAATTTGAATCTCTTTATTAAAATTATTGTGTTCCATAATTACATGTGCAAGGTCAATTAGTCATATCAAGTGCAAAATTCTTGTTAAAGTCTATTATTTAAAAAGCTTGAAATTGATAGCTAGTTTAAGAGGGCATTGTTTGTAATTTTTATAATCAAATGGCTGAATATGATTCATATTTTAATATGTTGCTCTATTTTGTTTTTCTTTTATTATAAAGAAGAGATAAAAATACATTAAGATCGCTATGTCAAGTGTTATCAATAAAAAATCAGTTTCATTCTAGCAAAAGATTACATAAGAAAAATCGAAGCTCGAAGTTAGTGATTATGCAGAGTGTGATTATGAATGATAAGGAGTACTTGATAATGATACTGATTATTTGTAATCGAATTTTTTGATTCTTTTAAGGAAATAATTAATTAGAGTGTTAATTTGTGAATAATTAAGCTGAAAGTTGAATCTCTTTATTTTAATTATTGTGTTCCATAAAGTGTTACATCTTTATGGTCTATTTGGTAAAATATCGAGTGCAAAATTCTTGATATAATACAATTAGCTAAAAAATTTAAAATTTTTTTTTTTTTTTTTTTTTTGGCGAAAAACGATAGAACTATTATAACACACAAAAGAAGGCTCATAAAAAATGAGACCTCCTTTAAACATACAAACAAAGAAACCCGAGCTAACTAAACTAAAAACTATAACTATGCTCGTAAAACCAACAAGGACAATGATCAAGGACAAAGAAAAACAAATGAGAAGATGGAAAACAATCAAAGTAGATTAAAATCCATCTAAACCGAAAGCTCATCCGACAACAAGCGACAAAAGCAATTATGCATCTTTGATGAAAACGCCAAAAGATGTCCTCTCTGCACCTTGAACCAATTTCTTCCTTCTCTCCTTCCTCGGCCTTTTAACATGCTCCGATTAGGGAGGCGGTTTGCTAGAGTTAACGTCGCCCTTTTGAACGCCTTCCATATTATCCATAACATCGCAAAAAGCCGCAATAGAGTCGTCCACGTTTTTGTCTTTAGACCCCGAGAAGATAAACGTATTACCAATAAGCCCGTTACAAGAAGTTGACAAGTTAACCCCATCGAGCTTCGATCCATCATTCAAAGCCTTGCTAGACCTTGCATCTAAAAAATTTAAATGGATGGCAAGATTAAGAGGACATTGTTTATAATTTTTTTAATCTAATGGCTGAAAATGATTCATATTTTATTAGATTGCACTATTTTTTTTTTTTTTTTTAATGTTTGGAAGAAATAAAAATAAATCAAAATCGCCATACAAAGTTTTATCAATGAACAAATCAACTTCATGGCAGTAAAAAAGCAGCATAAGAAAAATAGAACCTCGAAGTTAATGATTATGCAGATCGTGATTATGAATGATACGGAGTACTTGATATGATACTGATTGTTTGTAACCGAACTTTTTTATTTTTTATTTAATGAAATGATTAATCAGGGTTTTGATGTAAATAATTAAGTTTAAAACTTGAATCTCTTTATTATAATAAGTGTGTTTCATAAAGTGTTACATCCGTAAGGTAAATTCAGTCATATCAAGTGCAAAATTCTGTACTCTTAATTAAAAACGTGAAATTGATGGCTAGACTAAGAGGGTATTGTTTGTAATTTTTTTAATTTAATAGCTGAAAATGATTTCTGTTTTAGTAGATTGTTCTATTATGCTTTTCTTTTAATATAAAAAAAGAGATAAAAAATAAAATAAAATAAAATAAACATATTAAGTGTTATCAATGAACAAATCAATTTTTTTTAGGTAAAGGGTTACCCTGGTGAGTTTTATTATAAATAATAATGTTTACACCACAGAAAGCACAAGTATTACATGAAAAGCTTGTAACTTCAACACAACCAATGACCAAACATCTAAATTACAGACATCTGGACAAACACAAAACAACTACCACGACTCTACCACGACTGAGTGATCTCATGCAATCTTCAATTCTATAACTTCCCTTGACTATTTAAAGCGAACCGACAAAAGCTTCAAACGTATCATAGCGTAAATATCGCTAAAGAAAGCATCAACGGACCGACACCGATTCTTGAATAATCGATTCTATCGCTCTTGCCAAATAAAATAGACCAAAGGAGCAAACAAGAGTTTCGAAACAACCATAATAGCATTCTTAACCGAAGCTTGAGCAATGATCAAAGTATAAATCTTCCAATCGGAACTCCAACCAGGAGTATTGATAAAACCATTGACATGCAACCATACTTAATTCGAGTATTTGCAAGCAAATAAAAAATATGAGAATGTGAGTCAGGACACGAAGAACGTAGCGGTCATAAAAGCACTTGCCCAGCTCTAATTTCCCACGATTTTAACATATCTTGCGTCTTCATCCATTCCTTCATAAGTAACCAAAGAAAAAAAGCATGACGAGGAATACATTGGGTGAACCAAACGACATTAAACCACTCCACCAGAATAGCTCTTGGACGCATTGAATCATAAGAAAGACTTGCCGTCCATTGCACAACATATTGCATTTTGTTCAATATAGACAGTTCAAGTTGCTGCAACAAAGAGTATTTAGTTACGCACATAGCAGGCCACATCCCGCTTCCTTGCTCCACGAACTTAGTAACTGTTGTATCCATGTGATGCCCTTCACGAAAATGTTACGCCAACAAAAAATCTTTATCCATGGAACTTGATGTTGCTTATGTCAAATGTCAAACCAAGCAAGAGAACTTTGACCATAATCCACCCAATCATTCGTCTACGAAAACTGAAACCCTCGAGTGCATTACGGGCCAACATTAATGCGAGAACTTCCATGACCAATGTAAAAAGATAAGGAGACATAGGGTCTCCCAGCCTTAACCCATGCTTTTCCTTAAAATAATCATGCATGTCGCCATTAACACTGATCGAGAATGATGTTGTGGTAACACACTTCATAATCCACCCAATCATTCGTCTACGAAAACTGAAACCCTCGAGTGCAGATTCAAAAAACTCCAGTCAACCGCGTCATAAGTCTTTTGGATGTCCACTTTGAATGCACATCTCGACACACCCTGATTCATGTGATAATCCGTCTTAATCTCCCGAGTAAGTAAAATGTTATCTGCTATACGCCATCCTGGAATAAACGCCGATTGACTAATGTTAAACACATCCTCCAATAGAGTGTTCTATTTTAATAGATTGTTGTTCTTTTCTTTTAATATAAAGAAGAGACAAAGATAAAAAAAATAATTAAAAATTCCTATACCAAGTGTTATCCATGAACAAATTAATTTTATGGTAGCAAAAATTCAACATACGAAAAATTGAAGCTCGAAGTTACTAATTATGCAGATCGTGATTATGAATGATACGGAGTACCTGATAATGATACCCAATGTTTGTAATCGAATTTTCTCATTTTCTTAAGGAAACGATTAATTAGGATTTTCTGATTTGTGAATTATAAGTTTAAATGTAGCAAGGTCAATTCAGTTGTATCAAGTCCAAAGTTCTTGTTATAATAGTATTACTTAAAAAACTTGAATTTGATGTCTAGATTAGAAAAAGATGATACTGTTTGTAGTTTATCTAATCTAAAGGCCGGTAATGGTTCCTATTTTAGTAGATTGCTTTATTATGTTTTTCTTTTAATATAAAGAAGAGATAAAAATAGATTAAAATCATCATACCAAGTGTTATCAATGAACAAATCAATTTCATGATAGCAAAAATCAACATATGAAATCGAAGCTCCAAGTTACTGATTATGGAGATCGTGATTATGAATGATACAGAGTACTTGATAATGATACTGATTGTTTGTAACCGAATATTTTAATTTTTTTATGAAAATGATTAATTAGGGTGTTGATTTGTGAATAATTAAGTTTAAATTTCAATCGTTTTATTATAATTTTTGTGTTCCATAAAGTGTTGTATCTGTAAGATCACTTTAGTCATATCTAGTGAAAAATTCATGTTAAAATACCACAGAGTATTAGTTAAAAACTTAGAAATTGATGGCTAGATTAAAAAATGTTGTACTCTCTCCGTCCCTAATTTATTGTCAAAGTATTTTATTTTTGGATGTTTCAAATTAATTGTCCACTTTTATAATTAACGAAGAATAAAAATTTTAAGTTCTATTATGGCCTTAAAGTATGTGGATAGAATTAAAGGAAAAAAATGTATGGGCAAAACTGTAAAGTAAACAGAAATTACGGTACCTTTATGATATTTTCTTAAACTGTATGTTTTTTTTCTTCTTCTAAACACCATAATTTATCATTAATCTTAAACTGTGTGTTTTTTCTAAACATCATAAGTAAACAGAAATTACGGTACTTTTATTATATTTTCTTAAGGGAGTATGTAGTTTTTTTTAAACCAATAATTAAATAGATCATTATGTGCGTTACTTCAACATCTTTCACAAATTGTGTGAACGGTGATCTTTATGGATTTTTTAAAGGAAAAATGGGGCTTCGTCAAGAAGATCCAATGTCACCATATCTCTTTACTCTTGTTATGGAAGTTTTGACTTTAATGTTAAAGAGAAATGTAGAAGGATCGGAGTTCGGTATCACCCAACATGTGATAAGTTGTGAATTGTTAATTTGTGTTTCGCAGACGATATATTTATTTTCTCTTATGCTAACAGTGCTTCGGTTAACTTGATTTGCAATTCGCTTGATGAATTCAAAAAGTGATCAGGTCTCACCCCTAGTCTTCCTAAGAGCACCATATTCTTTTGTAATGTTAGCCTTACTGTTAAAAATCAAATCTTGTCGACGTTACAATTTGAAGAAGGAAGCTTACCGGTTCAATATCTTGGTGTTCCGTTAGTCTCGTCTCGAGTTGTTTATCGGGACTGTAAAGTGTTGGTATATGATATTGCTCAGTCACGCTATGTTTCTCATGAAATATCTACCTCGTTTTACTCAGTTTTCGTTACCAAAGTGCTCGAAAAGCTATGATCTTGGGTTTTATCACGTTATGAGTGCTATTGCAGTTCTAAGTGTAAATTTGGTGTAAAATTGACCAAAATGTGCAAAATGATCAAGAAAACTACAAAGTGCTTATCCTGGCAAAATGAACGACGTTCTACTATCGAAGAACGCCGTTCCATCATCAAGAACGACGTTCCAAAGCCAGGAACGACGTTCTACCTGGGAAATTCACAAGAAAATGGTAACAGGAGAAAATGGAATTCTAGCACGATTCAAAAACGCCGTTCTACAAATCCAGAACGACGTTCCAAGATTGAAGACAAGGAACGACGTTCCTAAAAGAGGAACGACGTTCAACCTGCGTTTTTCGGGCAAATTTTGAAGAGTATAAAAAGGAAGAGATTAAGGGTTTCAATATGATTCACTCTTATTTCGTGGTGGCTGATCAAAATTAGGGTTTTATAGCTATTTTATTAAGGTTTTCATCAAGTTTTCATCATCCATTCCATTCTACATCAAGGATTTGAAGATTGAATCAAGATCTAGGGCTTGTTCTTCATCATCTTTATCTTCTTCATTTGTCACTTTTGTAATTTCTTAAGTTTGGTACAATTTATTCCTGCTTATTGCTTAATCATGTTTAGATTTACTTTATTAGCTTGTATTGATCTTGTTCTAGCCATGAATTGCTAGATTTTACTATGTGCACTTGTTTTTGAAGCTTAAATGCTATGGGTTGTTCATATCAATGATTTATGATTGTGTTTAGATGAATTTATAGTTGATGATTGTAATTTTTCACTAGAATTAGTCACAAGATCCTTTGTAATGATTGTATTGGAATTTACTTTGATTATATGAGTTGTGTAGCATTCAAAGGGATTTGATTAGTGATGCAATTTGTACTTCAGCACTTAGGTGATATAGACAATCATATTAAGACTTTTAAGGGATTGGGGTCTTGGTTTGGATTGGTAATCAATTGGTCCTTAGTCAACATAGTGAAGTTTGGTTTTCTTAAGGGATTTTGATCGCCAAAGGGTTTTAGGGGACTTTAACCTAGGATAAGTACTTGTGATAATTGAATGATTCAACTAAGATAAATTGGTATAAGCTTATGGGAATTCGCAAGTATTGATTTGATCACTATAATATCTAGTAGAGATACTAGTCTAACGTTTGAGCATAATTAGACCTTAAGTGAACAAAGGAACAACCCGAATGCTTCAAGTGGATAAAACAAGTGTGCATGCTTTTAATATTGATATTTACTTAATCACTTAGTTCTTAGTTAAATTTAAATTAGTCTCCTTAATATCTTAAACTTCAACCCTCCCCCCCCCCCCAATCGAACACAACCTAGGATGATTATGAGTTTACTTAGATTCAACTAACAACTACCGCTCTTTTGGGACGAACCTTAAATGGAAAACTTACTAATTGCAACTACCGAGTCAAAATTTCTCGTATAGCTTGTCACATAGTTGAGTCTGTAATGACCCAGAAATTTTCGACTAATTTTAAACCAAACTCTCGAGACGATTTAATATTTTTGACACGATAAGAAAAGTCTGTTAGGTTGAGTCTCAAAAAATTTTTGAACTATTTTTGTACATTCATTGGACCTTCGACTGTTCTCGGCGATTCACGAACAACTATTTGTAAATAGATATGTATATATATATATATATATATATATATATAAATATATTTATATAATAAATGTTATTAATCATTTGTATGAAATCATTGTTACTACTGTCAATATTAATATCAATACTAGTGTTATTAATATTATTGTATATATATATATATATATATATATATATATATATATATATATATATATATATATATATATATATATATATATAATAAATGTTATTAATCATTTATATGAAATCATTGTTACTACTGTCAATATTAATATCAATACTAGTGTTATTAATATTATTACTTTAAATATATAATTTGTAAATACGAATTTGTTACTAGTCGAGATTGAATCACAGATACAGCCAAATTCTGTTTAGGGTCATTATCTACTTTTCTTTTTCTTGTTTGTTACTCCTGGCTCGAATACTTCTGTCAATCTTCTTGATCTCTTTTATTTTGTTTGTATCTCTTCTGATTGATTCTTCAAGTCGACAACCATCGCCACCTTCCTCCTTATATATGGATACATACATGTTATATTACAGAGAGAGATATAGATTACATTCACCATCACCTATGATCATCATTTCAATCGGGAACCACAATACCACCTTTATCTATCACACTCAACAAACATTAGACACCACCACTCTCTTAAATCTTTACAACCACCTTCCATCACTATCAAACATTCGCGTACAACGGTCATTTGAACAGCAGCTCGTGTTGCCATTAAGCTTTTGTTTCCTTCGTGAATTTTTCCTGATCTAAACAAAATCACACTCGAATAAACTGTTCAGCTATATGTTTCTGTTCCAATCCGAGGAAACTCCAACCATCACCCTCATCAATACTTACTGCATCTGTTTCTATTTTAAACGATCCAAACAAAAGGTCAACGCTTTTGAACACTAAAAACACGCACCAAAACCCACAACCTTCACCCACATCACCACCATCGATCACCAGCCTTTTGTAACTTCTGTTGACACAACCTCTGCTACTCTTTTATAATACAAATGAAAAAAAAAAACAAGGTAAGAAAGTCGGGAAAATGAGTATTTTAGGTACGCTGATAAATTTCCAATTTGAGTGTGTTAGTATCTTTATAAAATGCTTTATAAAAGCCGAGACATGTGGTGATGGTGGGACAAACTCCAGCTCATGGTCGACATATTGGAACATTTAATTTTTTTTTTTGTGAGGTCGATACTAGTGGTGAATTTTATAAACGAAAATGATGATAGTAAAAATCGGAAGGATCACTACTAAAGATTGATATGTGGGGCTTTAATCTAATGAAGATTATTCAAATGATTTTGGTCGACTTGTGCGGTTCCTTTTTCTTTTGCTGGGTTACCGACACTTTAATCAAACAACCCCACTTGATCATTAAAGTAAGTAAAAATCGGGATAGTGGTTAGTACATTATATATTTATTCGTTTTTGGACCGAGCAAATTGAATTATTAGTGGGTGACTTTTACATAATCCTTCCTTTCTTGTGATGGTCCGACAAAGACACTTAAACAACCATTTTTACACGTTAGGATTAAATAATACTCCTTGGGTCGTATTAGTGGTATTGTGGGCCGAGAATTAGGGTGAGATGTTATGATTAGATTTTATGATTAGGACGTTCGTATTTGGGAATTAAATTATATTCGAGCTCCACACCGCAATTGTATAGGGCAAGTTATATTAAAAACGGTTACTAGGCTTGCATTTGATTGGGCCGTAAAACTTGATAGTTTGTTGGGCTTGTGTTTTGTTTTAACATGGGCCGAGAAGTTAGTGAATCAAATGATGAAATCACATTGATGATTCTGGTAAGCGTGTATATATATCTCCAAAGTCACAGTAATATAAATATTCATATGATATAGATATTGATGATGACGTGATGATCTTGATGATGTTAATGTGGCGTAATAAAGATAGATAGAGCTTGATGTTGATACTGTGAGCATAGTAGATAAAATGATGATGATGGCGATGGTAATGAAAATTATGATAAGATGCTAAGGGATGATGATAATCGTGATGATGATCACGAGGAAGATGTGATGATGTTAAATGATGTAAGTGATGATGATTATGAAACACGATGATGATATACTAATATGATCAGGATAGATGAAAATAGCAAAAACGATTATGATGATGATTAATGATGAAAATTAAAATAATGATGACGATGGGGTTTGTGGTGTTGAGAAGACAACAAGGAGATACGGGTTATATAGATATAGACTACAAGTTATAACAGAAAGTATCGGGTATAGAGGAACGGTTTTGGTATATTATAGGGTAAGCGGGACATCGCGGGTTCAAACCCGGATTTGGGCATTTTTAAGGGCTACTTCTTTGAGGTAGTATTACAATTACTATTATTGTTATTATTATTATTATTATTATTATTATTATTATTATTATTATTATTATTATTATTATTATTATTATTATTATTATTATTATTATTATTATTATTATTGTTATTATTATTATTATTATTATTATTATTATTATTATTATTATTATTATTATTATCATCATTATAAGTATTATTATTAAGTATTATCATTAAGGTTATTATTAGTAGTATTAGTATGATTAAAATTATTATTATTATTATTATTATTATTATTATTATTATTATTATTATTATTATTATTATTATTATTATTATCATTATTATTATTGTCACTATTTTAGTATTAAAAATATTACTTTAATAAATAAAGGACATTTATGTAAAAATATATTATACATCTATATTAATATTAAATACTATGTTGCTTTAATAAATGTTATTATAAATAAGTTACAAATAAAATATAAATATATTTTAAATTGAATCATATATATAAATAGTAAAACTTAATACATAACTAAATATATATAAATTGTTTGATTACGATTATATGTATTAATATACATACATGATATAGGTTCGTGAATTCGAGGCCAACCCTGCATTGTTCAGTATCGTCGTATGCATATTTTTACTACAAAATATCGTATTGTGAGTTCATTTGCTCCCTTTTACTCTTTACATTTTTGGGACTGAGAATACATGCGCTACTTTTACAACTGCTTTATTAAATGCTTTTGAAATACATTTTGAAATGCGAATACATGAAATGCTTTTATAAATGTTTGACGAGATAGACACAAGCAAAACATTCCTCGAATGAATTATGTGGACATGATAATTGGGACCTTTGAATTATGTGGAGGTGATAATTGCCTCCATTGAATTATGTGGACGTGGTAATTGCCACAATTGATATGAATATTTTTCCCCTAATTATTATTGCTTGGTAACCAAAGAATTAGAATCAGGTATGGCCCTAATTCACGCGAATCCTAAAGGTAGCTACCGGGTTTAACACCCCCACTCAGAATGTTCACTAGACGGAAGAGCTAGTGGGCGTGGTGTTTAGTACTTCGAGGTTTATATATTATACAGACGAGATGTTCTGTTTTGGGGATATTATTGATGCGCATTATATGTTAAGGTCGGTTACCAAGCCAAACAATGAATGAAAAGTGAATGTTATGTATCGAGAGAATGATTTTATACACAGGTTATGTGTATGTTATTTTGTACACGAGATATGTGTACGGTTATAAAGAATTGTTAACAAATGGTTTCGTACACGAGATATGTGTACTGTATTTAAAAGATATAGCATGTACATTACAGGTGGGTATAGGATTTGGGCCCATTTGTACCATGCAGCATTTAAATCTTGTGGTCTATCAAAATTACAGAATTTTATTGTATTATGATAAACTTATGAACTCACCAACCTTTTGGTTGACACTTTAAAGCATGTTTATTCTCAGGTATGAAAGAAATCTTCCGCTATGCATTTGCTCATATTACATGGAGTCATTCATGGCATATAGAGGTCAGAACCTCGCAATAGGACCAACTGTTGAAGACTTCGTCTAGATGGATTAGGACGGGTCACTATAGGTGGTATCAGAGCGGTGGTCTTAGCGAACCAGGTCTTGCATTAGTGAGTCCGGACTTCGACCTAGTAGTTGTTAGGATATATTAGTGAGTCTGGACTTGGACCTTGTCTTCATGTCAAAAGTTTGCATATCATTCCTTGTCGAAAAATATCTACTTATCATTTTCAGTCTCGACACGTCTTATTAAAATTATTGCATAGATGGGTACAGACGAATTCATATTCCATCACATTAGACCTTGTCTGACACGTTTCCTTAATTTCCTCCGTAATCTACGGGATCCTCTGTACTATATATAGGTATTAGGTATTCTATATAATTAGAATATCATCCGATATCCGAAAATTATTTCATATCAAAAATCCTTTATCTAACCGTGCAAGATGAATTCTACAACCAGTTCAATTTCCTCGGATTCCGATAGTTATTCCGATATGGAGTTCCACTCAAGCTCCGAAAGCAGTGTAATGAGAATGGATCATCCAATCAGCCATCATCGACTCTGGATGAATTGGGGCTGAGTTTGTAGTCGACTTAATCAATGGAGATGAGAAGGAGACGATCCTTTTCACCAACCAAATTCACCTCTTGACGAAGAACCTGAAGCACTTACTGGCGAACCTATCCGAAACACCATTTTCAACCTCATTTCCAGGGTAGCTCGTCACGATTATATTCTATCTACAATTCTAAACCTTATTCATCCGCTCGTACCGAAATAATGGAAGAACTCAACGAGCTTCGCGGTCGAGTAATCAAATTGGAAAATATGGTGCAAAACTTACCAGCTTCAGCAACATCACTAGCACCACCAGTACCAACAACATCCACACCAGTACCACTAACAACCTAAGTTTCAACATCACACGCCTCAACATCTCATTTTGTACCTCGAACATAATCATCGTTCTACTTATCGTTTTACATCATTTATCTTCGTTCTACCTGACGATTATGTAATTTCTAATATTTTAGAGATTATGTACTCTAGTTCTAACCGTAAATCAGATGAGTCTAATACCATATTAACTCATTATATCCACGATTACGTCTGAAAATATATATATATATATATATATATATATATATATATATATATATATATATATATATATATATATATATATATATATATATATATATATATATATATATTTTCATAAAGATTGTAATTACTAGTTCTTTTGTACAAACTATTAATGGTGAAAATATTTTAACGGGTAAGTAATACCTGAGGAATATTTAGTTTTCACACTAATAAGTTACACTGTACATTCTTCAATTCAGATTCAGCAGCCATTAACAATACTGCCCAAATCCACACATATACGTATCCATTCACCAAAGAACAACTATTTTCATTCAAATTCAATTTCATATTCAGATTTTGACCGATCAGAATTCAAGTCAAGATTTGACAAGTGGCATAATGAAGAAAATAATGGACAAAATAAAATTGATTAGTAACCAATTAATTAATTACGTAAAACTTTAAACCTATACTAACTTTGGACTATTGGACTATTGGACTACTAACTTTAGATAATTAAAAAAAAAGTATTAAAAGAGTAGGAAATATTAATTACAACACATTTTAATTTAAAATATCGTTAATAAATTATATCTTCTACAGATAAACATTTTTTCAAGTTTGCCACTTGATTTCATCTTAAACATCATATATATATCATGACAATTACATTCTTCATTCAAAATCCCTGAAAACACCTCAGATTGATAACCAGTGATTCAGATATAAAAGTGCTGATGAAGTAACAAAAGCCGTAGATAGTCTTAATGACCGAAAGCTTGATAACAAAAGGATGGTACATTGGAAAAGCTCGAAAAACGATCGAAATCTTCTTTCCTCGTCATAATATCTTCAATATTTCTATGATATCATTATATCTTCCTTAATTATAAATATCCTCGACATTCTAAAGATATCCTTATATCATTCTCATTAGTAATTACCTTCGCATTCGTTCTATCCTTAGTATATCATATCGAAAACTGCTTTGACTTCTAAATTCTAGTGAAACCCTAGAAGTTTTAAATCCTTGGATATTCTTGAGTAATATTGGAATGATAGCATGAGTTAATGTAATATAATGACACTTGATCAACGTTATTATATTACCGTAAGTCATGTGGAAGTTCTAATGGAATGTGATTATGGTAATGCTTAATCAACCTTACCATCACCACGAACCGTGTTACTTGACTTGTATTCATCATGAACCATGTTACTTGATTCGAATTCATCATGAAACTGAAAACAACTCGGGAAGAGCATTCATAAAACTATCTGCGTATTAACCTCGAAGAAATATTTAATCTTATCATTATTATTCGATGAAACATTCTTAAACGAATAAAATCTTTCCATTAAGAATCTGAGTTCAAATCTGGTACTAAAACATTCTCGATTTCAATTTCAACTATCACCACTCAAATTTTGGGACGAAATTTCTTTAACGAGTAGGTACTGTAATGACCCGGAAATTTTCGACTAATTTTAAACCAAACTCTCGAGACGATTTAATATTTTTGACATGATAAGAAAAGTCTGTTAGGTTGAGTCTCAAAAAAATTTTGAACTATTTTTGTACATTCATTGGACCTTCGACTGTTCTCGGCGATTCACGAACAGCTATTTGTAAATAGATATGTATATATATATATATATATATATAAATATATTTATATAATAAATGTTATTAATAATTTGTATGAAATCATTGTTACTACTTTCAATATTAATATCAATACTAGTGTTATTAATATTATTACTTTAAATATATAATTTGTAAATACGAATTTGTTACCAGTCGAGATTGAATCACAGATACAGCCAAATTCTGTTTAGGGTCATTATCTACTTTTCTTTTTCTTGTTTGTTACTCCTGGCTCGAATACTTCTGTCAATCTTCTTGATCTCTTTTATTTTGTTTGTATATCTTCTGATTGATTCTTCATGTCGACAACCATCGCCACCTTCCTCCTTATATATGGATACATACATGTTACATTACGGAGAGAGATATAGATTGCATTCACCATCACCTATGATCATCATTTCAATCAGGAACCACAATACCACCTTTATCTATCACACTCAACAACCATTAGACACCACCACTCTCTTAAATCTTTACAACCACCTTCCATCACTATCAAACATTCGCGTACAACGGTCATTTGAATAGCAGCTCCTGTTGCCATTATGCTTTTGTTTCCTTCGTGAATTTTTCCTGATCCAAACAAAATCACACTCGAATAAACTGTTCAGCTATCTGTTTCTGTTCCAATCCGAGGAGACTTCAACCATCACCCTCATCAATACTTGCTGCATCTGTTTCTATTTTAAACGATCCAAACAAAAGGTCGACCCTTTTGAACACTACAAATACGCACCAAAACCTACAACCTTCACCTACATCACCACCATCGATCACCAGCCTGCTGTAAATTCTATTGACACAACCTCTGCTACTCTTTTATAATACAAACGAAAAGAAAACAAGGTAAAGAAGTCTTGAAAATGAGTATTTTATGTACGCTGATAAATTTCCAATTTGAGTGTGTTAGTATCTCTATAAAATGCTTTATAAAAGCCGAGACATGTGGTGATGGTGGGACAAACTCCAGCTCATGGTCGGCATATTGGAACATTTAACTTATATTTTTTTTTGTGAGGTCGATACTAGTGGTGAATTTTATAAACGAAAATGATGATAGTAAAAATCGGAAGGATCACTACTAAAGATTGATATGTGGGGCTTGAATCTAATGAAGATTATTCAAATGATTTTGGTCGACTTGTGTGGTTCCTTTTTCTTTTGCTGGGTTACCGACACTTTAATCAAACAGCCCCACTTGATCATTAAAGTAAGTAAAAATCGGGATAGTGGTTAGTAGGTTATATATTTATTCGTTTTTGGACCGAGCAAATTGAAGTATTAGTGGGTGACTTTTACATAATCCTTCCTTTCTTGTGGTGGTCCGACAAAGACACTTAAACAACCATTTTTACACGTTAGGATTAAATAATACTCCTTGGGTCGTATTAGTGGTATTGTGGGTCGAGAATTCGGGTGAGATGTTATGATTAGGACGTTCGTATTTGGGAATCAAATTATAATCGAGTGAGATTGAGCAGTAAAGAGGAAATATTATACTTTGTTGTTCCTGTGATTACCAGATGAGCTCCACACCGCAATTGTATAGGGCAAGTTATATTAAAAATGGATACTAGGCTTGCATTTGATTGGGCCGTAAAACTTGATAGTTTGTTGGGCTTGTGTTTTGTTTTAACATGGGCCGAGAAGTTAGTGAATCAAATGATGAAATCACATTGATGATTCTGGTAAGTGTGTATATATATCTCCAAAGTCACAGTAATATAAATATTCATATGATATAGATATTGATGATGACGTGATGATCTTGATGATGTTAATGTGGCGTAATAAAGATAGATAGAGCTTGATGTTGATACTGTGAGCATAGTAGATAAAACGATGATGATGGCGATGGTAATGAAAATTATGATAAGATGATAAGAGATGATGATAATCGTGATGATGATCACGAGGATGATGTGACGATGTTAAATGATGTAAGTGATGATGATTATGAAACACGATGATGATATACTAATATGATTAGGATAGATAAAAATAGCGAAAACGATTTTGATGATGATTAATGATGAAAATTAAAATACTGATGACGATGGGGTTTGTGGTGTTGAGAAGACAACAAGGAGATACGGGTTAAATAGATATAGACTACAAGTTATAACAGAAAGTATCGGGTATAGAGGAACGATTTTGGTATATTATAGGGTAAGCGGGACATCGCGGGTTCAAACCCGGACTTGGGCATTTTTAAGGGCTACTTCTTTGAGGTAGTATTACAATTACTATTATTGTTATTATTATTATTATTATTATTATTATTATTATTATTATTATTATTATTATTATTATTATTATTATTATTATTATTATTATTATTATTATCATTATCATTATAAGTATTATTATTAAGTATTATCATTAAGGTTATTATTAGTAGTATTATTATGATTAAAATCATTATTATTATTATTATCATTATTATTATTGTCACTATTTTTGTATTAAAAATATTACTTTAATAAATAAAGGACATTTATGTAAAAATATATTATACATCTATATTAATATTAAATACTATGTTGTTTTAATAAATGTTACTATAAATAAGTTACAAATAAAATATAAATATATTTTAAATTGAATCATATATATAAATAGTAATACTTAATACATAACTAAATATATATAAATTGTTTGATTACGATTATATGTATTAATATATATATAAATGATATAGGTTCGTGAATCCAAGGCCAACCCTGCATTGTTTAGTATCGCCGTATGCATATTTTTACTACAAAATATCGTATTGTGAGTTCATTTGCTCCCTTTTACTCTTTACATTTTTGGGAGTGAGAATACATGCGCTACTTTTACAACTGCTTTATTAAATGCTTTTGAAATACATTTTGAACTGCAAATACATGAAATGCTTTTATAAATGTTTGACGAGATAGACACAAGCAAAACATTCCTCGAATGAATTATGTGGACATGATAATTGCCACCATTGAATTATGTGGACGTGATAATTGCCAACATTGAATTATGTGGACGTGATAATTGCCACAATTGATATGAATATTTTTCCCCTGATTATTATTGCTTGGTAACCTAAGAATTAGAATCGGGTATGGCGCTAATTTACGTGAATCCTAAAGGTAGCTACCGGGTTTAACACCCCCACCCAAAATGTTCACTAGACGGAAGAGCTAGTGGGCTTGGTGTTTAGTACTTCGAGGTTTATATATTATATAGATGAGATGTTCTGTTTTGGGGATATTATTGATGCACATTATATGTTAAAGTCGGTTACCAAGCCAAGCAATGAATGAAAAGTGAATGTTATGTATCGAGAGAATGATTTTATACACATGTTATGTGTATGTTATTTTGTACACGAGATATGTGTACGATTATAAAGAATTGCTGACAAATGTTTTCGTATAGTAGTGTAGTTTTTAGTAAGTCCGGTTCGTTCCACAGGGATCTAGCCAAGTTTAACGCTATATTTTTAAAACTATATTTGTAAATCTATAAATATATATATAAGTAGTATTATTATTATTATAAAAGGGGAGGTTTTTACCGTTTAATAACCGGTTTATCGATTTTAAACGTTTAGTCGCAGTTAAAACCTAATGTAAAATATTAAAAATAAAAATAACTTAATTTAAAGCGTAAAGTAAATAACGATAAATGAAATTGCGATAAATTAAAATGCGATAAATAAAATGACAATAAATAAAATAGCGATAATTAAAAAGTACGATAATTAAAAGTGCAATTAAATAAAATGACAGTAAATAAAAGTGCGATGAAATATGAAATAAAGGAATTATGCTTATTTAAACTTCCATAATCATGATATTTGACATGTTGATTTTAGTTTATTACCATGGGTTAATTGTCCATTGTCCTGGATTATTCGATATGTCCATCTGGTTTTTGTCCATAAGAGTCCATCAGTTATAAATATAAAGTGCGAGTGTCCTCGTCAAATTATCCTTATATCCGAAGTCAAATATTCCAACTAATTGAGGACTTAAACTATAATTACACCAATTTTCCTTATATGTAATTCACCCCTGTTTTAATAAGTCCATTAACTATTAATCCATTCCCGTGTGCGGTTAAATGAACGATTATTAGTACTTATAAATACCCAGCCCATCGTGTCCGATCGAGTGTATATGGTTATTTATAGGTACGTTCAATTGTAAATCTTTATATTAAATTAACGAACTATCATTCAATTAAACAAATATAAAAATCATTAATAGCCCATAGTCTAATTTCCACAAGTGTCGTTCTTTTGTCCAAACCCCAATTATGGTACAAAACCCAATTACCCCCTCTTTAATATTTAACCCAACATCATGATTACTTCGGCTTAAATAAGCATAATAATAACTTAGCTACTAGACATTAATTTAAAAAGGTTGAACATAACTTACAATGATTAATAATAGCGTAGCGTTACACGGACAGAATTTCGACTTACACACTTACAACATTCGCTAACATACCCTTATTATTATTAAATTAAAATTAAAATTATATATATATATATATATATATATATATATATATATATATATATATATATATATATATATATATATATATATATATATTACGTGAGAGATAGAGAGGATAGAAAAAGATGTATAACATTCGACCAAAACTGCGCCTTTTATAGGAATGTGGCCAGAAAAAGTAAGCCATGCGATTGCATGGGAATTAGGCCTCCAGGCCATGCGATCGCATGGAGCAGGAATTCAGCTCACGTACTTTGTTTTCTTGTTTGCTGACGTTTTTAATATATAATATAATATATATATATAATTTTTAAGAATTAATTATATATTATATTATATTCATGTGCATAGTTGACTTGTAATTTTTAGTCCGTTGCGTCGCGCGTTGAGAGTTGACTCTGGTCCCGGTTCTGGATTTTCGAACGTCCTTTCGTACTATTTAATATCTTGTACTTTGCGTTTTGCGTCTTGTACTCTTGTAATTTTGAGACGTTTCTCATCAATAATTTGAACCACTTTGATTGTAGTTTGTACTTTTGAGCTTTTTAGTCGTTTGCGTCTTCAATTCGTCGAATCTGTCTTTTGTCTTCACCTTTTATTATTTAAACGAATATCACTTGTAAATAGAACAATTGCAACTTAAAGCTTATCTTTCTTGAGGGATAATGCTATGAAATATATGTTCGTTTTTAGCATTATCAAATATTCCCACACTTGAGCGTTGCTTGTCCTCAAGCAATATAGTCTTGAAATAAAAATACTAGAATCACTTCTTTATTCTTCACACTTTATACATCAGTGATTTCGATTTGGCGGTATGAACAATGATAGTAACGTTGTGGTTTACAGTCCCACATGACAATGAAAATTTAGATCCTTTTAGGAAATTGGATCTTTATGAAAACATTTGATCTTTTGAAAATTCAATCTAGCTTTTACCCTAGATAAGTTTTCCGGAATAACCCTTCACCGGTGTTTGCAAATTGTTTTTGTGGGTTGTGTGGGTTTCATATTTAAAATTTTAGCTCAAAACTTGCGGTTTTGTGTCACCCACTTGCTAACCTTGTATTAGGAAAGCAACACGTCCAGTATACTTGCTCTGTATATTACCTTTCGGTAAACTACCCTCCGGTTGTAAAGGAAAGCATTGAACAAGCAACTGTTAAGGCAATGTCCCGTGACATGCTTTTGATTATGGTCTATAACGTGTCGGATGCAATTACTATCCTTTGTAGGAGCAATAGTAAAGATCACCCTATAATTTTTTGGTCTGGCACAAGGTCCTGTCTTCGACCATGCTATGCAACCACCGTTCTTACGGTTGACACCCGATTTGGTTCAGGTGACCTAATGAATTCCAGGTGAATTCTTAGGATTTTACGTTCAATGATAATGAACGCATTAAAAATGGGTTTTTCAGAAAATAAATCGGTTTGTAATTTTGACCAGAATATTTTCTCGTTCAAGCTCGAGTTTAGATATCATCGAATTCCATGAGTTTGAATTCTCAATCTTTAAGGTCAATCTCAAGGATTGAATAATATCAGGCTTAAAAGCTGATTTTTGATCTTTAAGGAGATTATCCTTTCTGGAGATCTGATTCATTAGTCTTATAAGCTAATTTGCACGGTGCCCCCCATTATACGAGACAGATCCTCTTATGGTTAGGATAAGTCTGACTACTTGGCGACCCTGTTTGATGCTGAGGTCCGTGGATTTCCACCTGATTTTCGAGAAAACATTTCAAGGTTTTTCGTAGACTCTACAACTGGTCTGGACGACAACTTCCTGACCTAAATCAAGAAGCGCGTGTCTTTTTCGGAAGACTTTACTTCCTTTTAATGATGGAATTGATTCATCATGTAGATCCATCTTTCTTTCAAATATATTATAATTTACATGGTAAAACAGTCAATTTTGTTCAAAACAAAAGTATCTTCAATTATTTGTAAAAAAATATGTGACATATGTTCTAAATAACTTGGTAAATTTTTCCCACACTTGGCTTTTATTTTCCTTTCTTTGCCTTTTTATTGTCCTCTATTCCATTTTAAATGAATTCTAACATTTTGGATTGTTTCTCAATTTATGTCCTTTCCGAGGTAACAATAATTTCGGTGTTAACACATAGTTTTATCGTTAATAAATTTGTATAAACATGATTTTGAGTTCATTTATTTGAAAATTTTGAAAAATTTTAATAGAATTGGGTAGTCAGTATATAAGACTAGGGCTGTTCTTTATTATCAGAGAGCACTAGATTCTAATACAACTACTGCGTTACTAGTATTTTTTAATGGTAACCAAGTGTTTAAGTTAAAAATTTTAAAAATCCGAAAGAATTTAACCCCTTCCCACACTTAAGATCTTGCAATGCCCTCATTTGCAAGAAATCAGTAACAATTTAAATTATTGAGGGTGATTAGTGTAGAAAAATGATTAAATTTTACCAAAGTTTTCAAACATATTGGCGTTTGTTTGTTGAATGATAAATGGTGCACATCATTTGTTCATTCCCTCTTGTTGTTACATCACATTTGTTTTTCGTTTTGTCGTCAAAATTAGTAGCTTTTGCTGAACTTAATGCCAGTCTTTGAAAATGCGCTGTTTTACCCTGTTGTGTACATGACAATATACATACATACAAATAATAACATGCATGGTAATTTGAAAAGGGACTTAACATCCCACTTTCAAATCAAATATGAAATATTAGTACAACATAATAAAAATATTAAACATTACATTAAAAGTATCACAATTTTATATGTTTAAACATAAATAAATAAAAATAATAAAAAGATAAAAATCATAGAAATCACCAACGGGAACTATATCAATCTGGATAGGGGTTCCAGTTTATGTCTTCGGGCGGGTTCCACGGTTGGTTATAGGTGTACTGATATTCCTGGTTAGGGTCATAGAGAGTAAATGGTGGTCGCATATTGGGCTGGTGTGGAGGATAGTAAGCAGGTCGGGTCGGTACGTAGTTATTTGGTACCTGAGGTGATAGCTGGCTCATGATCTGATGCTGATGATAGTGCCATCTATCATGCTGTCGTTGCCTAGAATGCTCGTACACATTCTCGTCTTGCCACTGCTCGTACCGAATATGTCTCTCCTCGTTTGTTATTTCTACCTCATCTATACGCTGGTAGACGTCAGTCATAGCCTCCCTAATGACATCCCTAATGTCATCCGGTTCCTCCATTTCCTTATCTGAACCTCTCTCTACCTGTGGATGATGACCATCATATGGTATTGCCTGATTGCGTCTGCTTTTTAATACCTTTGCACCCTGATAGACCTTCAATCCTAAAGTAACAACCTGTTCCCTACACACCATCAGTGGACCCCCTTGATCCTTATCTACACCCAAATACTCTCCAATGAGAGTAATAAAAATACCTCCTCCTATTATTCCCCCGTCCTGTATTTCTACCACTATTTTGGACAGATAAAAACCAACACAGTAGGGGATATTAACAAAGCTTCTAGTGTTTCGAATACACTTAAGGTAAAATAAGTCATGTAAGGTCATCTTCTCCTTGTTTTTACCTCTTTGTGTAATCGAATTAGCTAAAAATCTATGTATAATATGTAGCTCTGCTTTGTTAATATCTAAGTAGGAGTGTCTTCCTCCTAGCGAAAAAATATTATAATTTGACATACGCCTCCAGACGGCGTCCGCGTCAAAATTCCTATCTACCCGCTCCCCATGATAAATCAAATTTGTACAATCGGGTAGGAGTAATTCACTAGGAGTGTAAAGCTGTAAAGCCCTGACCATGTCCAGCATGGACATCCTGTACATCCTACGCCAAATAAAAATCTAAGAAAACTTCTATCATCTAACCTAACTACATCCGCATTAAGTGATATAGTACTCATAAGCTCAACACACCACTCTTTATATACAGGCCTACGAATGGTGAATAAACGTTCCCAATCGGGAAAAGAAGAGCTGCCATACCTTTGGATTAGATGCTGTCTAACTGAGTTAACTAGTTGGAGCCTTTCCAAAGGCTCCTAATCGATTACCCTCGGTACTTCTACATTTTTCATTACCAGTTTGAATTTGTTACTTTGGTACATCGGGTAATCTCTCCAGCTTCGATCAAATCTCAAATTAGGATGCAACTGTTCTTCATGAATCGTTGGGTGTTCTACTATCGTATGAATCGGAAAAATTACATAGGCATTAACATATTCTTGTTGCGGATCATAATATTGTACGTGTTGATCAGTTTGTTGTTGTTGTTGTTCCTGTTGTTGCTCCGGTTCATATTGCATTTCTGGTTCAGGTTCTGGAGCAGGTTGTCTAGATAATGATGATGCACCATCAGTGTCGGTAAATCTCTGCAAAACACATTAAACACAAAATTTGTGCATCCAAATATGCATTAGTGTTAGCAAAATAACAACTTGAAACAATTACAATAACATGTTTAATCAAAATTAAACTTATACACATTTTCATAATTTTAACAATTCTACACTTTTTCAAATAAGCATTTATGAAAATGTTTACGAAGTTCATAAGCATTCAACTCAAATAACATGTTAAAATAACCATTACTAGCAATTAAACAAGTTTCAAATGGCATTTACATCAATTTAATCAAGTTCATGAATTTTAGACCTAAAAAGTCCACTTTAATTCTCAAAAATCATGTTTAGGATCAAAGTTTGGATCATTTAGCTACCTAAACATGTTACACTACTTAATTTAGCAATAATTCATGACAAAAATCGGCCATAACCTGTTTATATCAAAAAGCCCCAAATTGCTCAAGAACATAAACCCTAGATTTCTAAAAATTTTGAAGTTTTTGACTTCAAATCATGTTAAATACCATCAATCTAGGTTATACATGAATAATATACTAACAATTTAACTCTAATTACACTAGAAATTAACAAAATCAAATTAGGTAAATTATAGCTCAAGAACACTAAAAATCAAATTTAAAGAGGTTTAGGGGTGTAATTGTTATCTTTCTTGAGAAACTTCTTAACAAATTCATGATTAGAGCGGATTATAGCAAGTGATTTGGTGAATTTTGGTGAAAAATGGCGAATTTTAGAGATGAATTGGGAGTTTGTTCGTGTATGTGTGTGTATTTGTGAGAGGCAACAGAGAGCTCGCTGAGCTTTTGATCCTGTCCAGATGCGATCGCATGGAGGTGTAGTGTAAATCCCATGCAATCGCATGGGTCTCGGGTTTTTTTTTTTTTGAACAATAACCTTTAACTAATAAAACATAATTTAATAAATTTTAAAAATTTGTTTCTTTTAGAATGAGGGCGTGTCGGATCATTGTCCTAGTCCGTCGCTCAACAAAATTTTTAAAAATTTGTTATTTCAAAGCGTTGTTTTAAAAGCAAAGATTTTTGGGTTTTTTTAATGTTTTTGGCATACTTTAATTCAATAAGATTAAAAATAATTATAATAAAATTTCTCGTCCCTCCCTTGGGTAAAGAAATTTCGGTTCAACGACCTAGTTTTCAACTCACTACGAATTTTTAGAAATCACATTTTTAACTTAATGAAATAAAGTAAATTTTTTTGTTTTTAAATTCACACCAAACTTAAATTTAAAATGCTTAAAATTAAAAATTCAAATTAATATCATTAATATTTATATATATTAAATTTACAAACTTAAATTAAAAATATTAATTTTAAAATATTTAAAAACTTAAATATATTGATTTTAAAAAGTTTACAATATTAATTTAATATTTATATATTAAAAACAAGGTAAAAATTAAAATTAAAAATCTTTTTGGTCTTTTTATCCCACTTTAATCAATCAAATATTATCAAAAATATACGCCCCTCTTTTCGGTAAAGTAATTTTGGTTCCATAACCTAGTTTTACTCCTGACGAATTTTTGAAATATTTTAGGTTGATTGCTTAAAGATATTTATACCTTAAGAATAAACGGTAAATTTCGCAGGGATATAATAAATTTTTGTATGATATCAATAATTTCGGTTACGCATACCTAATTTTATTGAATACCGATTTAATACTTTATAGCTAACGATTCAGCGTTTATTATCAAAAGGTTAAAAGCAATAAAAATAAAAATAAAAACTGTACATACTTACCTGTGAGAAAGAATTCTCAGAGACCTGCTTTAGCCGACTCATAGGAGAGTCGTGTGATTTGATTTTCCATAGCTACGTAAGCGTAACCTTGATTCTTCAATATCTTTTCTTCTAAACATATGAACGGTCCTTCTCTGCATAGAGTAACAAATTCGGTATTTGAATATGTTTGATTGTTTGAACATTTACCTTCGTGTGACCATTTTCCGCATTTATAACATCTTTCAAGGTGTCGTGCTCTTCTTTTTGTTGCGGATTTTGATTTTCCTTTACTAAAATATATCTTATGAAGATCTTTTCTGAGTTCTTTTCTTACTTCGTCCATTTTGCCTCTTATGAATGATACCAATTCACTCGGAAGGGTGTCATTATTACGTTTAGTAATCATAGCATGTAGCATTAGACCATGGTTCAGATCAAAGGAATTCTTCATCTTGTAAAACCTAAAAAAAATAAAAATTCAGAATGGACGGAGAAGACTAGTTCTTTAGGGTCTGCTAGGGAAAGACCATTCGGATTCCATTCTCGAAAACTACACGAAAACAGAATATCTAACTCTAACAGAAATAACTATTATCCTAAAAAGATTCGAACCTTCCCACACTTAGTTAGCTGGGTATCGAAATTGTGATTAACTTCATCTTCAACTTCCATTGGACTATCTATGTAATGTTTAACTCTGTGACCATTTGTAGTGACCCGAACTTTTCCATGTTTATATATATTAATTGAGATTGATATTTAGATGATTAAATGTTTCCAACATGTTAAGAAATCAAACTTGTTAAGACTTGATTAATTGAAATATGTTTCATATAGACAATTGACCACCCAAGTTGACCAGTGATTCACGAACGTTAAAACTTGTAAAAAATATATGATGACATATATATGGATATATATATAGTTAACATGATACTATGATAAGTAAACATATCATTAAATATATTAACAATGAACTACATATGTAAAAACAAGACTACTAACTTAATGATTTTTAAACGAGACATATATGTAACGATTATCGTTGTAAAGACATTTAATGTATATATATCATATTAAGAGATATTCATACATGATAATATCATGATAATATAATAATTTAAAATCTCATTTGATATTATAAACATTGGGTTAACAACATTTAACAAGATCGTTAACCTAAAGGTTTCAAAACAACACTTACATGTAACGACTAACGATGACTTAACGACTCAGTTAAAATGTATATACATGTAGTGTTTTAATATGTATTTATACACTTTTTAAAGACTTCAATACAATTATCAAAATACTTCTACTTAACAAAAATGCTTACAATTACATCCTCGTTCAGTTTCATCAACAATTCTACTCGTATGCACCCGTATTCGTACTCGTACAATACACAGCTTTTAGATGTATGTACTATTGGTATATACACTCCAATGATCAGCTCTTAGCAGCCCATGGGAGTCACCTAACACATGTGGGAACCATCATTTGGCAACTAGCATGAAATATCTCATAAAATTACAAAAATATGAGTAATCATTCATGACTTATTTACATGAAAACAAAATTACATATCCTTTATATCTAATCCATACACCAACGACCAAAAACACCTAAAAACACATTAATTCTTCAATTTTCTTCATCTAATTGATCTCTCTCAAGTTCTATCTTCAAGTTCTAAGTGTTCTTCATATATTCTACAAGTTCTAGTTACATAAAATCAAGAATACTTTCAAGTTTGCTAGCTCACTTCCAATCTTGTAAGGTGATCATCCAACCTCAAGAAATCTTTGTTTCTTGCAGTAGATTATCATTCTAATACAAGGTAATAATCATATTCAAACTTTAGTTCAATTTCTATAACTATAACAATCTTATTTCAAGTGATGATCTTACTTGAACTTATTTTCGTGTCATGATTCTGCTTCAAGAACTTCGAGCCATCCAAGGATCCGTTGAAGCTAGATCCATTTCTCTCTTTTCCAGTAGGTTTATCCAAGGAACTTAAGGTAGTAATGATGTTCATAACATCATTCGATTCATACATATAAAGCTATCTTATTCGAAGGTTTAAACTTGTAATCACTAGAACATAGTTTAGTTAATTCTAAACTTGTTCGCAAACAAAAGTTAATCCTTCTAACTTGACTTTTAAAATCAACTAAACACATGTTCTATATCTATATGATATGCTAACTTAATGATTTAAAACCTGGAAACACGAAAAACACCGTAAAATCGGATTTACGCCGTCGTAGTAACACCGCGGGCTATTTTGGGTTAGTTAATTAAAAACTATGATAAACTTTGATTTAAAAGTTGTTATTCTGAGAAAATTATTTTTATTATGAACATGAAACTATATCCAAAAATTATGGTTAAACTCAAAGTGGAAGTATGTTTTCTAAAATGGTCATCTAGACGTCGTTCTTTCGACTGAAATGACTACCTTTACAAAAACGACTTGTAACTTATTTTTATGACTATAAACCTATACTTTTTCTGTTTAGATTCATAAAATAGAGTTCAATATGAAACCATAGCAATTTGATTCAATCAAAACGGATTTAAAATGAAGAAGTTATGGGTAAAACAAGATTGTATAATTTTTCTCATTTTAGCTACGTGAAAACTGGTAACAAATCTATTCCAACCATAACTTAATCAACTTGTATTGTATATTATGTAATCTTGAGATACCATAGACACGTATACAATGTTTCGACCTATCATGTCGACACATCTATATATATTTCGGAACAACCATAGACACTCTATATGTGAATGTTGGAGTTAGCTATACAGGGTTGAGGTTGATTCCAAAATATATATAGTTTAAGTTGTGATCAATACTGAGATACGTATACACTGGGTCGTGGATTGATTCAAGATAATATTTATCGATTTATTTCTGTACATCTAACTGTGGACAACTAGTTGTAGGTTACTAACGAGGACAGCTGACTTAATAAACTTAAAACATCAAAATATATTAAAAGTGTTGTAAATATATTTTGAACATACTTTGATATATATGTATATATTGTTATAGGTTCGTGAATCAACCAGTGGCCAAGTCTTACTTCCCGACGAAGTAAAAATCTGTGAAAGTGAGTTATAGTCCCACTTTTAAAATCTAATATTTTTGGGATGAGAATAATGCAGGTTTTATAAATGATTTACAAAATAGACACGAGTACGTGAAACTACATTCTATGGTTGAATTATCGAAATCGAATATGCCCTTTTTTATTAAGTCTGGTAATCTAAGAATTAGGGAACAGACACCCTAATTGACACGAATCCTAAAGATAGATCTATTGGGCCTAACAAACCCCATCCAAAGTACCGGATGCTTTAGTACTTCGAAATTTATATCATATCCGAAGGGTGTCCCGGAATGATGGGGATATTCTTATATATGCATCTTGTTAATGTCGGTTACCAGGTGTTCACCATATGAATGATTTTTATCTCTATGTATGGGATGTGTATTGAAATATGAAATCTTGTGGTCTATTATTATGATTTGATATATATAGGTTAAACCTATAACTCACTAACATTTTTGTTGACGTTTTAAGCATGTTTATTCTCAGGTGATTATTAAGAGCTTCCGCTGTCGCATACTTAAATAAAGGATGAGATTTGGAGTCCATGCTTGTATGATATTGTGTAAAAACTGCATTCAAGAAACTTATTTTATTGTAACATATTTGTATTGTAAACCATTATGTAATGGTCGTGTGTAAACAGGATATTTTAGATTATCATTATTTGATAATCTACGTAAAGCTTTTTAAACCTTTATTGATGAAATAAAGGTTATGGGTTGTTTTAAAATGAATGCAGTCTTTGAAAAACATCTCATATAGAGGTCAAACCTCGCAACGAAATCAACTAATATGGAACGTTTTTAATCAATAAGAACGGGACATTTCAGTTGGTATCCGAGCGTTGGTCTTAGAGAACCAGAATTTTGCATTAGTGTGTCTTGTCGAGTTTGGTAGGATGCATTAGTGAGTCTGGACTTCGACCGTGTTTACTTGAAAAATGATTGCTTAATAAATTTTGTTGGAAACTATATATTTTTTAACATGTGAATATTATGTGATATATTAATCTCTTAACGCGTTTGATATTATGTGATAGATGTCTACCTCTAGAACAAGTCCCATTGACTCACCTAATAATAATGAAGAGTCAAATGTAAATTGGAATGATTCGTGGACTGATTCACAAGTTCCAGAAGAGGAACTGGAAGAAGAGTCGGAACCGGAAGAAGAATCGGAACCGGAAGAAGAATCGGAACCGGATGAAGAAATAGAACCGGTGGGGGAAATAATAAAACGGTTAAGTAAAAGAAAATCCTCAACCAACCAACCAAGGTTAATTATGGTCAATGGTATTTCCGCCAAGGAAGCAAAATATTGGGAGGATTACCAATTCTCCGATGAATCGGATTCCGACGAGAATTCCGATGAGAATTCCGATGATGTTATAGAAATTACCCCAACTGAATTTAAAAAGGCAAAAGAAAATAATAAGGGAAAGGGCATAAAAATAGAGAAATCTAATTCCAACCCCGATGAACTTTATATGTATCGTCAACCCCCGAAGTCCTTAAGTTGTAACAATGACCCGGGAACCTCTAAACCACCAGGTTTTTCTAAACCAATGTGGAAAACGACGGCTCGTATTAGGGGAACATCATATATCCCTAGAAACTTGGCAAAACGAACCAAAACCGAAGAAGAAGAAGAAACAAGCGAGTCAGAATAAGATAGTTGTATTCGTGTGGTGTAATATATGTAATATCGTGTGCTTATGCTTTATGATATATGTAAAAATTGCTTGTATTAATAAGTATTTTTTTTATGAATCTAACTCTTGTCTATTTTACAGTATAAAAACACAAAATGGATAGACAACCCAATATTTTAAGAGACCTACCCGGAGACATGATTGATGAAATCTTGTCTAGAGTCGGTCAGAATTCTTCGGCACAACTATTTAAGGCGAGATCAGTTTGTAAGACATTCGAAGAACGTTCCAAGAATGCCTTGGTTTATAAAAGGCTTTCGTTCGAAAGATGGGGGATATCACATTGGGAAATCCATAAGTTACGATGTGTTTACTTTGACGCATATATTGTGGGGAACCCAAATGCTATTTTACGCAATGGGTTAAGAAATTATTTTGACTCAATATATCCGAATATTGGACTTCGTGATTTAGAAAAAGCGGCTAACATGCAACATAAAGAAGCATGTTATGCTTACGGATTAGTAATGTTCGCTTCTCACCAAAGTGAGAACAAGAAAATCGGGCTACAACTATTAAACAAAACGTTCCTACAAGTGACGGAGTCGGTAATTGGGGTAAGAAATGAGGTTTTTAGATTGTTACGGGACTATTGGACATTACGTAACCCTTGTCCCTTTGACGACATTACAACACGCTGTCTTATAAACGGCCATAACGGTTATGTTCCACAAGACCAAGGATGGGAAGTAATCCTAGTAAAACCAGAATGCATGACTTGTTTCTGGACGTATGAATTACGTGTCTTTATTGCCTTTGCTGAACGACTTATGTACTAGCTAGAATTATCTTCACAGCCATCTTGTATCAAATTTATTGTGTGCTATATTTCATGCTATATGTAAAATAAGCGGTATTGTAAGTTTGTAAAATATTGTGTAAAAGTTTGAACGCGAAATATTATTATAATCAGTTTTTCATATAGAATTGTAGTAGTTGAATTGTATATTAGCTACTAAGTATGAACTTAACGGGTAGGTACTACCAGAATTTAAACTTATAAAACGCTAATATGAAGAAAAAGCTTTTATAAATGAGTTCATATTATGCTATGAAATACTATTAACTACTCTTAATATTCTGTATGATTAACTTGTTCCATTTGACTATTTTGAAGGAAATGGCACCGACTACTCGACACACCGTGAATATGAATGAAGAGGAATTCCGTACTTTTCTAGCTTCAAACATAGCCGCAGTACAGGCTGCGCTACATACCAACAATAACCTTGGATCTAGCAGTACAGGAAATCGTGTAGGATGCACCTACAAAGAATTCACTGCCTGCAAACCTTTGGAATTTGATGGAACCGAAGGACCGATCGGATTGAAACGGTGGACCAAGAAGGTCGAATTGGTGTTTGCCATAAGTAAGTGTACTGAAGAGGACAAAGTGAAGTACGCTACGCATACCTTCACAGGTTCTGCGTTAACATGGTGGAATACCTATCTGGAGCAAGTGAGACAAGACGATGCGTACGCACTACGGTGGTCAGCATTCAAGCACTTGATGAACGAGAAGTACCGTCCCAGAACCGAGGTCAATAAGCTCAAGACAGAACTTAGAGGGTTACGAACCCAAGGATTTGATATTACCACGTACGAAAGACGATTCACAGAATTATGCCTATTGTGTCCGGGAGCATTCGAAGATGAGGAAGAGAAGATCGACGCGTTTGTGAAACGATTACCGGAAAGAATCCAAGAAGATATAAGTTCACACGAGCCCGCCTCCATACAACAGTCATGTAGAATGGCTCACAAACTAGTGAACCAGATTGAAGAAAGAATTAAAGAACAGACTGCTGAAGAGGCCAATGTGAAGCAAGTCAAAAGAAAGTGGGAGGAAAACGGTGATAAGAATCACCAATATAACAACAACAGCAATTTTTACAACAATAATCGCAACAATTATCCCAACAATCGTAACATCAATCGCAACTACAACAAATGGCCCAACAACAACAACAACAACAACAACAACAACAACAGCAACTACAACAATCATCCCAACAACAATAATAACCGCAACAACAATAACAATCAGAAGCAGCTATGCCAAAGGTGTGAAAAGTATCACTCGGGGTTCTGCACCAAATTTTGCAACAAGTGTAAAAGAAATGGTCATAGCGCGGCGAAGTGTGAGGTCTACGGACCAGGGGTTAATAGAACGAAAGGAACAAATGGTGTCGGAACGAGTAATGGCGGAGCAAGTAGTGTCGAAGCAAGTTATGCCAATGTAGTTTGTTATAAATGTGGAAAACCGAGCCACATTATTAGAAATTGCCCAAACCAGGAGAACACGAATGGACAAGGCCGCGGAAGAGTTTTCAATATTAATGCGGCAGAGGCACAGGAAGTCCCGGAGCTTGTTACGGGTACGTTTCTTATTGACAATAAATCTGCTTACGTTTTATTTGATTCGGGTGCGGATAGAAGCTATATGAGTAGAGATTTTTGTGCTAAATTAAGTTGTCCATTAACGCCTTTGGATAGTAAATTTTTACTCGAATTAGTGAATGGTAAATTAATTTCAGCAGATAATATATGTCGGAATCGAGAAATTAAACTGGTTAGCGAAACATTTAAGATTGATTTGATACCAGTAGAGTTAGGGAGTTTTGATGTGATAATCGGTATGGACTGGTTGAAAGAAGTGAAAGCAGAGACCGTTTGTTACAAAAATGCAATTCGCATTATACGAGAAAAAGGAAAACCCTTAATGGTGTACGGAGAAAAGGGCAACACGAAGCTACATCTTATTAGTAATTTGAAGGCACAAAAACTAATAAGAAAAGGTTGCTATGCTGTTCTAGCACACGTCGAAAAAGTACAAACTGAAGAAAAGAGCATCAATGATGTTCCCATTGCAAAAGAATTTCCCGATGTATTTCCGAAAGAATTACCGGGATTACCCCCACATCGATCCATTGAATTTCAAATTGATCTTGTACCAGGAGCTGCACCAATAGCTCGTGCTCCTTACAGACTCGCACCCAGCGAGATGAAAGAACTGCAAAGCCAATTACAAGAACTTTTAGAGCGTGGTTTCATTCGACCAAGCACATCACCGTGGGGAGCTCCTGTTTTGTTTGTCAAGAAGAAAGATGGTACATTCAGGTTGTGTATCGACTACCGAGAGTTGAACAAACTTACCATCAAGAACCGCTACCCACTACCGAGAATCGACGACTTATTTGATCAACTACAAGGCTCGTCTGTTTATTCAAAGATTGACTTACGTTCCGGGTATCATCAAATGCGGGTGAAAGAAGATGATATTCCAAAGACTGCTTTCAGAACACGTTACGGTCATTACGAGTTTATGGTCATGCCATTTGGTTTAACTAATGCACCAGCTGTGTTCATGGACCTTATGAACCGAGTGTGTGGACCATAACTTGACAAGTTTGTCATTGTTTTCATTGATGACATACTTATTTACTCGAAGAATGACCAAGAACACGGTGAACATTTGAGAAAGGTGTTAGAAGTATTGAGGAAGGAAGAATTGTACGCTAAGTTTTCAAAGTGTGCATTTTGGCTGGAAGAAGTTCAATTCCTCGGTCACATAGTGAACAAAGAAGGTATTAAGGTGGATCCGGCAAAGATAGAAACTGTTGAAAAGTGGGAAACCCCGAAAACTCCGAAACACATACGCCAGTTTTTAGGACTAGCTGGTTACTACAGAAGGTTCATCCAAGACTTTTCCAGAATAGCAAAACCCTTGACTGCATTAACGCATAAAGGGAAGAAATTTGAATGGAATGATGAACAAGAGAAAGCGTTTCAGTTATTGAAGAAAAAGCTAACTACGACACCTATATTGTCATTGCCTGAAGGGAATGATGATTTTGTGATTTATTGTGACGCATCAAAGCAAGGTCTCGGTTGTGTATTAATGCAGCGAACGAAGGTGATTGCTTATGCGTCTAGACAATTGAAGATTCACGAACAAAATTATACGACACATGATTTGGAATTAGGCGCGGTTGTTTTTGCATTAAAGACTTGGAGGCACTACCTATATGGGGTCAAAAGTATTATATATACCGACCACAAAAGTCTTCAACACATATTTAATCAGAAACAACTGAATATGAGGCAGCGTAAGTGGATTGAATTATTGAATGATTACGACTTTGAGATTCGTTACCACCCAGGGAAGGCAAATGTGGTAGCCGATGCCTTGAGCAGGAAGGACAGAGAACCCATTCGAGTAAAATCTATGAATATAATGATTCATAATAACCTTACTACTCAAATAAAGGAGGCGCAACAAGGAGTTTTAAAAGAGGGAAATTTAAAGGATGAAATACCCAAAGGATCGGAGAAGCATCTTAATATTCGGGAAGACGGAACCCGGTATAGGGCTGAAAGGATTTGGGTACCAAAATTTGGAGATATGAGAGAAATGGTACTTAGAGAAGCTCATAAAACCAGATACTCAATACATCCTGGAACGGGGAAGATGTACAAGGATCTCAAGAAACATTTTTGGTGGCCGGGTATGAAAGCTGATGTTGCTAAATACGTAGGAGAATGTTTGACGTGTTCTAAGGTCAAAGCTGAGCATCAGAAACCATCAGGTCTACTTCAACAACCCGAAATCCCGGAATGGAAATGGGAAAACATTACCATGGATTTCATCACTAAATTGCCAAGGACTGCAAGTGGTTTTGATACTATTTGGGTAATAGTTGATCGTCTCACCAAATCAGCACACTTCCTGCCAATAAGAGAAGATGACAAGATGGAGAAGTTAGCACGACTGTATTTGAAGGAAGTCATCTCCAGACATGGAATACCAATCTCTATTATCTCTGATAGGGATGGCAGATTTATTTCAAGATTCTGGCAGACATTACAGCAAGCATTAGGAACTCCTCTAGACATGAGTACTGCCTATCATCCACAAACTAATGGGCAGAGCGAAAGGACGATACAAACGCTTGAAGACATGCTACGAGCATGTGTTATTGATTTCGGAAACAGTTGGGATCGGCACCTACCGTTAGCAGAATTTTCCTACAACAACAGCTACCATTCAAGCATTGAGATGGTGCCGTTTGAAGCACTTTATGGTAGAAAGTGCAGGTCTCCGATTTGTTGGAGTGAAGTGGGGGATAGACAGATTACGGGTCCGGAGATTATACAAGAAACTACCGAGAAGATCATTCAAATTCAACAACGGTTGAAAACCGCCTAAAGTCGACAAAAGAGCTACGCTGACATTAAAATAAAAGATATAGAATTTAAAATTAGAGAGATGGTCATGCTTAAAGTTGCACCTTGGAAAGGCGTTGTTCGATTTGGTAAACGAGGGAAATTAAATCCAAGGTATATTGGACCATTAAAGATTATTGATCGTGTCGGACCAGTAGCTTACCGACTTGAGTTACCTCAACAACTCGCAGCTGTACATAACACTTTCCACGTCTCGAATTTGAAGAAATGTTTTGCTAAAGAAGATCTCACTATTCCGTTAGATGAAATCCAAATCAACGAAAAACTTCAATTCATCGAAGAACCCGTCAAAATAATGGATCGTGAGGTTAAAAGACTTAAGCAAAACAAGATACCAATTGTTAAGGTTCGATGGAATGCTCGTAGAGGACCCGAGTTCACCTGGGAGCGTGAAGATCAGATGAAGAAGAAACACCCGCATCTATTTCCAGAAGATTCGTCAACACCTTCAACAGCTTAAAATTTCGGGACGAAATTTATTTAATGGGTAGGTACTGTAGTGACCCGAACTTTTCCTTGTTTATATATATTAATTGAGATTGATATTTACATGATTAAATGTTTCCAACATGTTAAGCAATCAAACTTGTTAAGACTTGATTAATTGAAATATGTTTCATATAGACAATTGACCACCCAAGTTGACCGGTGATTCAGGAACGTTAAAACTTGTAAAAAATATATGATGACATATATATGGATATATATATAGTTAACATGATACTATGATAAGTAAACATATCATTAAGTATATTAACAATGAACTACATATGTAAAAACAAGACTACTAACTTAATGATTTTTAAACGAGACATATATGTAACGATTATCGTTGTAAAGACATTTAATGTATATATATCATATTAAGAGATATTCATACATGATAATATCATGATAATATAATAATTTAAAATCTCATTTGATATTATAAACATTGGGTTAACAACATTTAACAAGATCGTTAACCTAAAGGTTTCAAAACAACACTTACATGTAACGACTAACGATGACTTAACGACTCAGTTAAAATGTATATACATGCAGTGTTTTAATAAGTATTTATACACTTTTTAAAGACTTCAATACACTTATCAAAATACTTCTACTTAACAAAAATGCTTACAATTACATCCTCGTTCAGTTTCATCAACAATTCTACTCGTATGCACCCGTATTCGTACTCGTACAATACACAGCTTTTAGATGTATGTACTATTGGTATATACACTCCAATGATCAGCTCTTAGCAGCCCATGTGATTCACCTAACACATGTGGGAACCATCATTTGGCAACTAGCATGAAATATCTCATAAAATTACAAAAATATGAGTAATCATTCATGACTTATTTACATGAAAACAAAATTACATATCCTTTATATCTAATCCATACACCAACGACCAAAAACACCTACAAACACTTTCATTCTTCAATTTTCTTCATATAATTGATCTCTCTCAAGTTCTATCTTCAAGTTCTAAGTGTTCTTCATATATTCTACAAGTTCTAGTTACATAAAATCAAGAATACTTTCAAGTTTGCTAGCTCACTTCCAATCGTGTAAGGTGATCATCCAACCTCAAGAAATCTTTGTTTCTTACAGTAGGTTATCATTCTAATACAAGGTAATAATCATATTCAAACTTTGGTTCAATTTCTATAACTATAACAATCTTATTTCAAGTGATGATCTTACTTGAACTTGTTTTCGTGTCATGATTCTGCTTGAAGAACTTCGAGCCATCCAAGGATCCGTTGAAGCTAGATCCATTTTTCTATTTTCCAGTAGGTTTATCCAAGGAACTTAAGGTAGTAATGATGTTCATAACATCATTCGATTCATACATATAAAGCTATCTTATTCGAAGGTTTAAACTTGTAATCACTAGAACATAGTTTAGTTAATTCTAAACTTGTTCGCAAACAAAAGTTAATCCTTCTAACTTGACTTTTAAAATCAACTAAACACATGTTCTATATCTATATGATATGCTAACTTAATGATTTAAAACCTGGAAACACGAAAAACACCGTAAAACCGGATTTACGCCGTCGTAGTAACACCGCGGGCTGTTTTGGGTTAGTTAATTAAAAACTATGATAAACTTTGATTTAAAAGTTGTTATTCTGAGAAAATGATTTTTATTATGAACATGAAACTATATCCAAAAATTATGGTTAAACTCAAAGTGGAAGTATGTTTTCTAAAATGGTCATCTAGACGTCGTTCTTTCGACTGAAATGACTACCTTTACAAAAACGACTTGTAACTTATTTTTCCGACTATAAACCTATACTTTTTCTGTTTAGATTCATAAAATAGAGTTCAATATGAAACCATAGCAATTTGATTCACTCAAAACGGATTTAAAATGAAGAAGTTATGGGTAAAACAAGATTGGATAATTTTTCTCATTTTAGCTACGTGAAAATTGGTAACAAATCTATTCCAACCATAACTTAATCAACTTGTATTGTATATTATGTAATCTTGAGATACCATAGACACGTATACAATGTTTCGACCTATCATGTCGACACATCTATATATATTTCGGAACAACCATAGACACTCTATATGTGAATGTTGGAGTTAGCTATACAGGGTTGAGGTTGATTCCAAAATATATATAGTTTGAGTTGTGATCAATACTGAGATACGTATACACTGGGTCATGGATTGATTCAAGATAATATTTATCGATTTATTTCTGTACATCTAACTGTGGACAACTATTTGTAGGTTACTAACGAGGACAGCTGACTTAATAAACTTAAAACATCAAAATATATTAAAAGTGTTGTAAATATATTTTGAACATACTTTGATATATATGTATATATTGTTATAGGTTAGTGAATCAACCAGTGGCTAAGTCTTACTTCCCGACGAAGTAAAAATCTGTGAAAGTGAGTTATAGTCCCACTTTTAAAATCTAATATTTTTGGGATGAGAATACATGCAGGTTTTATAAATGATTTACAAAATAGACACAAGTACGTGAAACTACATTCTATGGTTGAATTATCGAAATCGAATATGCCCCTTTTTATTAAGTCTGGTAATCTAAGAATTAGGGAACAGACACCCTAATTGACGCGAATCCTAAAGATAGATCTATTGGGCCTAACAAACCCCATCCAAAGTACCGGATGCTTTAGTACTTCGAAATTTATATCATATCCGAAGGGTGTCCCGGAATGATGGGGATATTCTTATATATGCATCTTGTTAATGTCGGTTACCAGGTGTTCACCATATGAATGATTTTTATCTCTATGTATGGGATGTGTATTGAAATATGAAATCTTGTGGTCTATTATTATGATGTGATATATATAGGTTAAACCTATAACTCACCAACATTTTTGTTGACGTTTTAAGCATGTTTATTCTCAGGTGATTATTAAGAGCTTCCGCTGTCGCATACTTAAATAAAGGACGAGATTTGGAGTCCATGCTTGTATGATATTGTGTAAAAACTGTATTCAAGAAAAATATTTTGTTGTAACATATTTGTATTGTAAACCATTATGTAATGGTCGTGTGTAAACAAAATATTTTAGATTATCATTATTTGATAATCTACGTAAAGCTTTTTAAACCTTTATTGATGAAATAAAGGTTATGGGTTGTTTTAAAATGAATGCAGTCTTTGAAAAACGTCTCATATAGAGGTCAAAACCTCGCAACGAAATCAACTAATATGGAACGTTTTTAATCAATAAGAACGGGACATTTCACCATTAACCTTAAATTCAATCCCATTTGAATTTATTAATTCTACTGTTCCGTACGGGAAAACTCTTTTGACTATGAATGGTCCAGACCATCTTGATTTCAATTTTCCAGGAAATAGCTTGAATCGTGAATTGAAAAGAAGAACTCTGTCTCCTTCTTTAAATTCTTTTGAACTTCTGATTCTTTTATCATGCCATTTCTTCATTCTTTCTTTATAGATTAACGAATTTTCATATGCTTCATGTCTTAATTCTTCTAATTCGTTTAGTTGACTTAACCTTAGACGTCCGGCTTCATGTAAATTAAGATTACATGTCTTCAAAGCCCAAAATGCTTTGTGTTCAATTTCTACTGGAAGATGACATGCTTTTCCGTAAACGATTTTAAAAGGTGTGGTTCCTATTGGAGTTTTGTAGGCTGTTCTAAAAGCCCAGAGTGCATCCTCCAATTTCATGGACCATTCCTTCGGATTTGATCCTACGGTTTTTTCTAGAATACGTTTTAATGCTCGGTTAGTATTTTCAACTTGTCCACTTGTTTGTGGATGATAAGCAGTTGAGATTTTATGAGTTACTCCATATCTTTTGAGAACTTTCTCAAGTTGATTATTACAAAAATGAGTACCCCGATCACTTATTAAAGTTTTCGGTGTTCCAAACCTTGCAAAAAGACGTTTTTAAAAAGTTGACTACAACTCGTGCATTGTTAGTTGGGAGAGCTTGTACTTTCGCCCATTTAGATACATAATCAATGGCAACGAGAATGTAGAGATTATTATGAGATTTTGGAAATGGACCCATAAAGTCAATACCCCAAACGTCAAATACTTCACATACTTGAATGACATTTTGTGGCATTTCATCACGTTGACTTATTTTTCTGGCCCTTTGACATGCATCACAGGATTTGCAAAGAAGGTGTGCGTTTTTAAAAATTATAGGCCAATAGAATCCAGCATCGTAAACTTTTCTTGCTGTAAGTTGAGGCCCATAATGCCCTCCTGTTGGTCCTGTGTGATAATGGTTTAAGATTTGACTGGCTTCATTCCCGAATACACATCGGCGTATTATTCCATCGGGACAACTTTTAAACGAACGTGGATCTTCCCAGAAATAGTGTTTTATATCACTAAAGAATTTCTTTCGTTTTTGGTGGGATAATCCTTTTTCAAGGAATCCACATACTAAGTAGTTTGTATAGTCTGCAAACCATGGAAATTCACTATAATCTATTTTCAATAGATATTCATCAGGAAAGTTATCTTGTATGGCCGATTCATTTAGAACTTCTAATTCAGGATTTTCAAGACGAGAAAGATGATCAGCGGCGAGATTTTCTGCTCCCTTTTTATCTCGGATCTCAATATCGAACTTTTGTAAGAGTAAGATCCAACGGATTAATCATGGTTTGGCATCTTGTTTCGAAAATAGGTATCTAAGAGCAGAATGGTCGGTATAGACCACCGTTTTAGCTAGAACGAGATATGAATGAAATTTGTCAAAAGCAAAGACAATGGCAAGAAGTTCTTTTTCATTAGTTGTGTAATTTGTTTGTGCTCCTTGTAATGTCTTACTAGCATAATAAATAGGTTGAAATCGTTTTTCAATCCTTTGTCCGAAAACGGCTCCCATTGCAAAATCACTTGCATCGCACATGAGTTCAAATGGTAGATTCCAATTTGGAGTTATCATGATCAGTGCATTAGTGAGTTTTTCTTTAAGAATATTAAAAGATTTGATGCATTCATCTGAAAAGATGAATGGAGCATCCTTTTCTAGGAGTTTATTCATAGGAGTGGCAATTTTAGAAAAATCTTTTATGAAACGTCGGTAAAAACCGGCATGCCCTAGAAAACTCCTAACTCCTCTAACATTGGTGGGATGTGGAAGTTTAGAAATTACATCTACTTTAGCTCTATCCACTTCAATTCCTTCCTTTGAAATTTTATGTCCAAGAACGATGCCTTTTTTGACCATGAAATGGCATTTCTCCCAATTAAGAACTAGATTTGATTGTTCGCATCTAATAAGCATTCGTTCAAGATTAACTAGACATGATTCAAAAGTATCACCGAAGACTGAAAAGTCATCCATGAAAACTTCCATGCATTCTTCTATCATGTCGTGAAAAATCGACATCATGCACCTTTGAAAGGTTGCAGGGGCGTTGCAAAGTCTAAATGGCATGCGTTTGTAAGTAAAAGTACCATAAGGGCACGTGAATGTGGTTTTCTCTTGTTCCTCGGGTGCTATTGGAAATTGAAAGTATCCGGAAAAACCGTCAAGAAAACAATAGTAACTATTTTCGGCTAATCTTTCTAACATTTGATCAATAAAAGGTAAGGGAAAGTGATCTTTTCTGGTAGCGTCATTTAATTTTCTATAATCTATACAAACACGCCATCCTGTTACAGTCCTAGTAGGAATAAGCTCATTTTTTTTTATTTGTGATGACAGTCATGCCACCCTTCTTAGGTACACATTGAACTGGGCTTACCCATGGACTATCAGAGATTGGATAAATTAAACCTGCATCGAGCAGTTTAATAATTTCTTTCTTAACAACATCTTGCATATTAGGATTTAGTCTTCGTTGGCGTTGCACATACGTTTTATGACCTTCTTCTATAAGGATTTTATGTGTCCAATACGAAGGACTTATACCTTTAATATCATGAATTTTCCATGCAATAGGTGGTTTATGAGCTTTTATCACAGAAATGAGTCGAGATTTTTCATTTTCAGTAAGAGAAGACGATATTATTACAGGTAATTCAGATTCACTATGTAAATAAGCGTATTCCAATTGGTTTGGAAGTGGCTTTAACTCTAATGTTGGTGGTTCTTCTATCGATGATTTGTATCGATATCTGTCTTCTTCTTTTAGCATTTGAAGTTCTTCTGTTGTTGGTTCATATCAATTAGCCATAAGTGCGGCTAACATTTCAGCTTCATCAATTGGTTCAGTTCTTTCTCCTAAAGAAATTCTCCTGTAACTTGTAATTCTGGAAATTCTTCTCACAATTCTGCATGTGAATCTATAGTTTGAATATAATAACATGTATCATCTGCAGATTGCGGTTGTTGCATGGCTATATCAACTGAAATGGTAACACTCTCATCCTCTATACTTAGGGCCAGTTTCTTACCGAACACGTCTATTATTGCTTTAGCCGTGTTTAAGAATGGTCTTCCTAATATGAGAGGAACTCGAGAATCTTCTTCCATATCCAGAATAACAAAATCTACTGGAAATACTAAAGTACCAACTTTAACTAGCATGTTCTCCATTATCCCTCTAGGATATTTTACTGATCGATCGGCTAGTTGTATACTTATTCATGTTGGTTTCAATTCTTCAAGGTCTAGTTTAGCGTATAGGGAATACGGCATTAAATTTATACTAGCACCTAAGTCGGCCAATGCTTCTATTGAACTAAGACTACCCAGAAAACATGGAATCGTGAAACTTCCTGGATCTGAAAGTTTTTCTGGTATCTTATTCAACAGCACTGCAGAACAATTAGCATTCATTGTAACAGCCGAGAGTTCTTCCATTTTCTTTCTAATTAGATCTTTCAGGAACATGGTGAGTTAAAATTTTGGGTCATTTTGAACTTTGTCGGGTAAACTTGTCACATACGCTATAAAGATTAAACTTGCAATGTTGATATAATTTTTGGAACAAGTTTTTAACCATTACATTAATATAAATCATAAACAATTAAGTGGTTAAAACTTGTAAATTATGGAAAAGTAAAGTCTTTTCCTTGTCATTTCAAAACTTAGGAAAGTAAAGTCTTCCTTTTGTGTTGTCCTTGCAATCCTCAAGTTGGGAGTAAAGTCTCCCACTTTCAAAAGATTTTGTGCTCAAAATGATGAAATCAAAAGAAAAATCAAAACTTTTGGATGGAAGTTAAAGTCTTCCATGTTGTGCACCAAAAATCAAGTGTTTGAAGCTCCATGCTTTAACACTTCCGGATGACTCAAGTCCATCCATTGTTGTTAGGGAGTAAAGTCTCCCGAATTTCATTTTACTTTGTGTAGGAGACTTCCTTATCAACACCATTTCATATTGACATTGGTTGTCTCATCAATTCATGATGTTTCAACCGATGTATCATACCGTGAAAAGAGGAGCCACCGAGCTTCACTGTGTGCTATCTTCTTGATGAAGAGCAATGGCTTCGTGCTAGTGTTGCTAGACAACACACCACATAGCTAAAAGCTATGGCGCCCTTGTGCTATCAATTAACAGAAAGGTAGTAACTACTTTATACCTTTTCTCAATATAAGCATAAAAGCTTGTTATGTGAGAAGTAGACGAGTGGATAAAGCTTTAAGCTTTGACACTCCCTGGAGAGTCGAGTCCTCCCATTTGTTGTTTTAGAAGTCAAGTCTTCCAAACTTGGAAGTTGAAAGGACCCGTTCATATACATTATAAATGATTCAGAATAGTTGATTACATCGCGAGGTATTTGACCTCTAAATGATACATTTTACAAACATTGCATTCGTTTTTTAAAATATAAACTTTCATTTCAACGAAAGTTGACAGACATGCATACTATCTCATAATATATATTCAAACTATGAATGACTTATTATCAATCTTGATGAACTCAACGACTCGAATGCAACGTCTTTTGAAATATGCCATGAATGACTCCAAGTAATATCTTTAAAATTAGCAAATACACAGCGGAAGATTTTTTTAATACCTGAGAATAAACATGCTTTAAAGTGTCAACCAAAAGGTTGGTGAGTTCATTAATTTATCATAAACAATTATTTTCAATAATATAATAGATCACAAGATACTCATATTTAGAAAAACAATCTGTGCAGGTCTACTCTTCCTATAAAATCATTCATATGAAGAACACCGGAACCTTTCAAAACAACTCACCAACGGTAGCTAGTGCGTAGTACAATGCAAAATCATCTCACCGTGGTAGGTAATACAATATAATTTTACAACGGTAGCTAATGCGTAGTGCAATCCAAAATCATCTCACCGAGGGTAGCTAAAACGGTAGCTAATGCGTAGTGCAATGAAAAATCATCTCACCGTTACTAACTACTAAATCAAACCATTTCGGTAGCTAGTGCGTAGTGCAATGTAAAATCATCTCACCGATGGTCGATAATACAATCTTTATAGAAATCGAACCTCTGAATCCAAATAATTCTATCATAGAATGTGGTTTTGAATATTTGTGTCTATTTCGTCAAACGTTTATAAAAACAGTTCAGGTATTCTCAGTTCAAAAAATATATCTCAAAAGCATTTAAATAAAACAGTTATAAAATAGCTCATGTATTCTCAGTCCCAAAAATGTAAGGAGTAAAAGGGAGAAAATGAAACTCACTATACTGTATATCGTAGCAATAATATAAATGACGGCACTTAACAAGTGCAAGGTTAGCCTCAGATTCACGAACCCTTTTGAAAGCCTTTTAAAAAAAAATTTGCTCCATAAGAGACTCGAACCCGTGACCATTCGCTAACCCGAAACACATCCCAACCACTCATCTATCTTCTGTTTTTTCTGAAATATTCTACATTTTAATTTATATAACTCGATTTTTCTATTTTTCCCCATTCTTCTTCTCGTTCAATTCCAATTTCGTCCAGAGTCCCAATCTAAATCATAACAATAAATCATCCAATTAGTTTTAGGACTTTAAATATAATCATGTGCATCTGTTATGATTGTTCGATATAAAAAATAAATAATTAATTGAAACAGAAACAGGTCTGTACGTTTGAAAACATAAACGAAGAACAAAATTTGGTTTTTAAAATTGGATAGTTTTTAGACTTCAGTTCCTTTATGAAATACGTTCTAATTCTTTAATATAAACTTTATAAATCATTAGTTTCAACTGAAATCTTAAAATGAGTTCAAATTTTGTGAAGAACAAATAGGCTGACTTTTGAAATTTTAACTTTGACTTCAAAATTCGTAGCCAACAGAAAGAATTGAAGTTTCAAACTTTGCAGATAGTTTGGCTAAAAGATTCCTAACAAAACTGTATTTCTATATTTTGACCATTTAATCGATTTCAAGCTATTGCTAATCACACTTAAAACACTATGAACTCAAACATCAATCTTGAATTTAAGAACGTTTTAGCTCCAAGTTTCAACATGAAAAAGGTTCTAAATTATTCCTAAAAACTTTATGGATCATCAATTAAACTTAAAACTTAACAATAAGTTCGAATATTACTATGAACGATTCAGTTGACTTTTTGGAATAAGACTTTGACTCGGAAATTTGAATTCAATATAAAGAATTGAAGCATGAAAACTTACAGAGAGTTTATTTAAATCATTACTAACAACTTTGCATTGATAGATTTTGAAATTTTATTCAAATCGACCTTTTGTTAAATTGAACCAAGAATATAGAGTATCGAGCTGTATTTTTATGTTTTCTGTTTTTAATTCGATTACCCCTGTAGCGTATGATATATAATGTAAAGTTTTCTGTTTTCAATCGTGATTGAAATTGACATGTAACAAATTCCGACATAAACAAAACTCGATCACAGTATTGATGGGTACAAATTCGTTCCTTTCCTCTTTATTTATAGATTATATGATTCAGAAATATATTAGTTTTAATAATAATTACATTACTAATAATAATAATAAATAATAATAAATAATAATGATAAATATATAATAATACTGATTTCCTAATAAATATATCTGTATATAACGGCATATAAATATATATATATATATATATATATATATATATATATATATATATATATATATATATCTTGTATTAGAAATAATAATATTAATGATACAAATATTAATATTAATATTAATATAACAATCATATATTTTTAATGTATAATTATATTTAACATATTGATAGTATATATTATAATCGTACCACATATAACATATGTTGAATATTATTTATTCATTTTAATATAAATACATTATACAATATGTGTTTGTATATTAAATATAATTGCCTTATATATTTGTAAATATTATATATATATTTACTTGATGAGTTATTTTCTTTTATTAATATAATATAATATCTATAACTTTTATATATATATATATACATACATATGCATATTTATTTACAACCAATTGTTCGTAAATCGTCGGGAGTAATCAAAGGTTAACTGAATCCATGTAAACAATTCAAAAATTTTGAGACTCGGTTTAACAGACTTTGCTCATCGTGTCGAAATCATATAAAGATTTTAGTTTAAATTTGATCGAAAATTTCCGGGTCGTCACAGTACCTACCCGTTAAAGAAATTTCGTGCCGAAATTTGATTGGGATGGTCATGGCTGACAATAAGTATGTTTTCATGACACATATGAGTTGATGAATAGAGTTTTATCATCATTGAGTAATATGGATAAAACAATTCGATTACGCGAAGAGTATAATGAAGCTATCGCAAAAGTTTGAAATAAAGAAATAGAGATTCGTCTTAACATTTGACGTAGTCATGGTTGATTTCCAGAATTCCAGAGATTTAAAGATAATCTTCGAATCTATATAAGATTTGATTCTTCGGTAAGTCAGGAAATTAGGATCTCTCTAATTAAATGCTGAGATTTGCCTTGATTTCTTTATCAGATATTTCACTATAAATTAACTTCTTCCGTTCCATTACTTTTACCACTCCTATATTCAAATCCCAAATTCAAAATATTGTGAAAATGCTTAATCCAGTTCTAATCCTTGTCCTTATCCTGACTATCACAACAATCATTCTTCTTTTCCAACTTCCACCGGAGGAATCTGTTTACTTCTACTTCGCCCTTGGGGTTATAGTGTTTTTAATTCTCCCGTATCTTTATGTTACGATAAACATTGATATCCACGGTTTGTAATTTATGTATTGTTATCGGACTTTATATTCTCCCTTATATTTCGGAGCTCTATGCTTTTTGTTTTCTTTTCCCGACTTTAAGTCAAGTGAATAATGGTCCAGAATTCATAGGTATGAATATCAGGATGAACATAGCTAATGTTCTAAGGAAGAAATTGTAATAGTACGAGCTTGATTGGTTAAATTACCAGAATTCAAAAGAAACGAAAGAACTATCAAAATTTATGTTTTTGATATGTTTATACATTAGATAGAATGTAAGAGTCATGTAACATGTTACATGGTGATGTTATGATCTGTGAATCATTACGTTCTATTAGAAACTCAGCATAACTTACTGTAATATAATCACGTTGATCAAGTGTCATTATATTATACTAACACATGCATCAGTTCCCAACACTACTTCAAAAACATTTATAATTTAAACTTGAAGGTTTCAGAATTTAGAAACTAAAATAGTTTCCTTTCTGATGTAATGCTGATATCGGGAAGAGATAAATGATTTCAGATAAGGATAGTTATGAAAATATCTTCAGAAATATTGAGGATATTTATAATGAAAGATACGATGATATCTTAGAATTTCTAATATCGATGGAGGATGAAGAAATTTATTCACAATGATTTAGAGCAATTATGCAGTAAGGTATTCGCTAAAGATTTCATCAGAAACAGAATCATCTGGATTCTTTATGTACAAGTTTAGTCCTTGTGATTTATCCACATCCTCCTTCATGGTTTGCTCAATCCGTTTTACAGTTCCAACTTTTCTGAGTTTTACCAACATACTATTCTTTATCATTAAACTTTCGACTGTTAAGGTCGTTTACAGTTTTTGCTGCTTCATTCAGATTTTTCGACATTCAGAGTATTGATTCGTAGACTAGGTGCTTTTCAGAATTTCAGAATGAGAGATCATAATTCTAAGAGATAAATGTTATATGTATATATATATATATATATATATATATATAACTGTTGATGTAGACATGCTGCAATATTTCAAAATACTGATTGCTGATTCTCGGTAATTGGTATGACAATTCTCGTTATAAGATGTGGATGAGTATATGGTAGGGTTATAATGAACAAATATAATGGTTCTTCAGAGAGACTTAAGCCGATGAGTAATGAAGTTGCTGGTAAGTTTCTGCTAATGTGTGGAATATAAATGGTTCCCCGGTAATAATAAAAGAGCACACATATATATCAAGGTTATAATAAAGTTGTTTTGAACGAAAAGTCGAAGTTGCATTACTAGAGCTGTGACAAAACTGGCTATCTCGAACAGGAGTTGCAAAGTTATTTTCGGTAATAACGACACCAAGGAATCATAAATTCATTTTAAACTTCTACTTAGGTTTCAAGAGTTTTCCAGGTGCATGCTCATATGCATAAGTTCTTCCTTTCGTAGATAACGTGTGGTTGGATCATCCTCTCGGTTGAGATGTTTTCAAGAATCATGAAAGATTTGAGCGCAGATTGTAATAGTCAAGATACAAACGAGGTTTAAGATGAAATCAAGTGGCAAACTTGAAGAAATGCTTAGTTTCATATGTTATAATAAATATTTTAATTCATTTTAATTGTCCAATGTTAGTAGTCCACAGTTAGTAGTTCAATAATTCATATATAGTTTAATATATAAAATTTGAATTAATTAATACGTGTCGTGACCCATTGTATACAAGTCTCAGACTCGATCACAACTCAAAGTATATATATTATTTGAGAATCAACCTCAACCCTGTATAGCTAACTCGAACATTACCGCATATAGAGTGTCTATGGTCATTTCAAATAATATATATAGATGACGTCAATATGATATGTCAAAACATTGTATATGTGTCCCGATTTATACAACGATATTTAAAGTGCGTAAAATAAATAACAGAAATTAAATGACGATTAATAAAATTGCGAGAATTAAAATTGCGATATATAAATTGCGATAATTAAATTGCGATAAATAAATTGCGATAAATAAAATGTAATACAGAATTAACAGTTAGCTAGGATTTTGTTAGCGTGGATTCTTAACACAATTTCTCATAGTTAATTTGTTTGTTTCTAATAAATATTATTTTTGTCCAATGTTTTCTTCATTATGCCACTTGTTGGATTCTGATAGGTCAAAATCCAAATATGAAATTAAATGAAAATGGTTATTCTAGTAGTGAATGGATTCGTATATCTGTGGATGTAAGTAGGATAGTAAATGACTGTTGAATCAGATTCGAAGAATGTACAGTGTAACTTATTAATGTGAAATTTAAATATTCCTCGGGTATTACCTACCCGTTAAAATATTTTCACCATTAACAGTTTGTACAAAAGAATTTTTAATTACAAACTTTATGAAAACATATTTACATATATATTTTCTTCAGATGTAATCATGAATTTAATGAGTTAATATGATATTAATCTCATTTGATTTACCATTAGAACAATAATATATAATCTCTAAAATGTGACGACCCGGGAAATTCCGACCAAATTTAAACTTAATTCTTAATATAGTTTCGACATGATAAGCAAAGTCTGTAATGTTGAGTCACAAAAATTTTGAACTGTTTCATATATTCGTTTGACTTTCGACCATTCCCGATGATTCACGAACAACTTTTTGTAAATAGATAACATATATATTTAAATAGGTATTTATAATTTGAAATATAATTTGGAATATTATATAATTTAATTATTAGAAATTATATTGTAAAGTAAATAAAATAAAATACGATGTAATGGAAACTATATTTAAGAATATATTGTTATATATAAATATGTATATAAATATTACTTGTAAATATATAAAGTTATATTAAATCTATTTGTTTAAAAATATATAATATATATTTATGTGATAAAACTTGTTATTTAAAACTGATTATATTTAGAGAGAGAGAGTAAATGGAAAATGATTGATTTCGAGCTTAATTAGTAAAAGTCAGTAACACTCGGTTGATATTTTGTTAGTTTTAATATAGATATTGTACATGTTCATGAAGGATTGAAATAAAAGTTGGACTGTAAATTGATTACGAAGATTTTAGATTTGTCAAAAATATTTTTACCTTTTTAAGATTAAATATTGGCACTCCGTACATATAAATTGGAACAGAAAATAAATAATTATTGAACCTTTTTGATCAGGTTTCAAACAGTTAATGAGTGAAATAATTAAATATATTTAATCTAAAAATTTGGGATTTTTAGGAGCACTTTTATATTTTAACTGTTTAGCAATGGACACAATATGATATCCTATTAAAAGTGTCGGTAATTAAACTCCAAATTATGAGGCTGCTAGACTATTCATGTCATGTGCACTTGTTTCTTCCCTTCTACTAACAAATGATATATATATATATATATATTTATATACATGCATTGCACCCATGAACTACACATAAAAATCAAAAGTATGCATCACTTTTTGGAATTTACTGTGCGTACTGTTTTGTTAATTCGTTTGAGCACTACTACTAGCACATTTTATATACATAATATATACATATGCATCACCATGTTCATGAATCATCACCATTCTCTGCTACTATCCTAAACCCATTTGGAAACACCACCTACGACTTCCACAACCAAACCGAACACCACCTACATACTACCGTTACTGTTACGAGTGCTATTGCTTCTGTTATTTTTTTTAGACGTGTACACCCAGCAAAGCACCATCAAAATCTGCAACAAAGAAGGAAACACTTTGTGATTTGCTGCTGCTCGAACAAAATCACCACAACAACATTTTTTTTTATGTTCGCTGAAGAAACCAACCAAGCCGGATACACATATATACTATTAAATGGATGGTTGCTAGGTAATACAAACAAAACTACTACTAACTGACATCATACACTAAAAAAATGATTTCATGCCATTATACTTGAGTATACTGAGAACATGAATAACAAATCAACTTGCACATCTAGTCAGTTATTTTATTCCATCTAGTATAACTTAACTTCAACTAGTACCATGCATATTGATATGTGGAGAACGTGGGCTTCGACCAAGGGTTATTCAAACTGTCCATTTTAACTTAGTTGTGACTAGCGAGGTGAAGATATTGATTATGATGAAAATTCGAATAATGAAGGTGATACATGATAGCAAGGTTGAAGATGATATATATATATATATATATATATATATATATATATATATATATATATATATATATACATATATATATATATATATATATATATACATATATATATATATATATATATATATATATATATATATATATATATATATATATATGTATATGTATATATTTTTTTTCTCGAAGATGATGAAAAAAAATGAGATTTGATGAGGTCGATTACGATGATGATGATAGAAATAGTGTTTTGATGATGAGATGAAATAATTAAGATTATAATTTTGAGTTTGATGAATACTTCTGTGTGTTGATTTAGAAGAATGAGAAAGGGAACCAGTTTAATTCGCGTTATAAATAATTCAAAGGGGTTTAAATCATAAAAACGAAAATGGAGGAATGGTTTGGGTGTATTGGATGGGAAAGAGAGGTCTTGAGTTCGAACCTAGGTCACTACAATACTCTTTTTATTATTAAGGGAAGCTGTTGGGCTTGTTTTACTGTTTGGGCCGTAGGGTTAGAGTGTTGGGCCAAGAATTCTGTTGAGCCACGAATTGGGTCACTATTAGACCATGTTTCCTTAGATTAATCGTTGGGCTTATGTCTTGTGTATGGGCCGTGATCCATTTATGTTGGAGCTGAATGGATGACAAAATGAATGCTGAAGATCCAATGCCACTGCTAGCTTAATTGGTTGTTTCTATTACGGTTTAAAAAGAATGACGGAATAAGTAGATTTAATCTAGCAAATTATTCAGGAAATACAAAATACATTATATGGTTGAATTATCGAAATCGAATATGCCCTTTTTATTAAGTCTGGTAATCTAAGAATTACGGAACAGACACCCTAATTGACGCGAATCCTAAAGATAGATCTATCGGGCCCAACAAGCCCCATCCAAAGTACCAGATGCTTTAGTACTTCGAAATTTATATCATGTCCAAAGGAGGATCCCGGAATGATGGGGATATTCTTATATGTATATTGTGAATGTCGGTTACCAGGTGTTCACCATTTGAATGATTTTTCTCTCTATGTATGGGACGTATATTTATGAGAAATGGAAATGAAATTCTTGTAGTCTATTAAAATGATGGAAATGATTATTTATGTAAACTAATGAACTCACCAACCTTTTGGTTGACACTTAAAAGCATGTTTATTCTCAGGTACGAAAGAAATCTTCCGCTGTGCATTTGCTCATTTTAGAAATATTACTTGAAGTCATTCATGGCATATTTCAAAAGACGTTGGATTCGATTCGTTGTGTTCATCAAGATTATTATTAAGTCAATTGTAGTTAGATATATTATGAAATGGTATGCCTGTCATCAACTTTCAATGTAATGAAAGATTGTCTTTTCAAAAACGAATGCAATGTTTGTAAAATGTATCATATAGAGGTCAAGTACCTCGCGATGTAATCAACTGTTGTGAATCGTTTATAATCGATGTGGATTTCGTTCGGATGGATTAGGACGGGTCTCTACAGTTGGTATCAGAGCGGTGGTCTTAACGAACCAGGTCTGCATTAGTGTGTATAACTGATAAGTCTTTAGAATGCATTAGTGAGTCTGGACTTCGACCGTGTCTGCATGTCAAAATTTTGCTTATCATTAGTGTCAAAAATTATTTGCTTATCATCTTAAAGTCTAGACACGTCTTACTGCCTCTATTGCATAGACCGTGTATAGATAAATTCATATCTTAGCATGTCTGTTATTGTTACCTTTTCCTGACAGCTTCCGTAGATTTCTCCGTAACTTATGGGATTTTAGTATTATGTATGCATATGTAAATCATGTACTGCAGGGTACTAATCTACATCCTATAATCTATTTCTTATCGAAAATCCTTCATCTGATCGTACGAGATGAATCCCTCCGCCAGTTCGAGTCCCTCAGATTTCGATAGCTATTCCGATAGTTATTTCGACAGCTATTCCGACATGGATATTCACCTAAACTCCAAAAGCGGTGTCACCAGAATGAATCAACCAATTCATCTGATGGGTTCGTAGTCGATTTAACCAATGAAGATGAGAAGAAGGCGATCCTTTCCACCAACCAAATTCACCTCTTGGTGAAGAACCTAATGCACTTATCGGCGAACCTATCCGAAACACCACTTTTCACACTCATTTCCAGAGTATCTCGCCAAGATTATATTCTATCTAAAATTCTAAACCTTATTCATTCGCTCGTTCCTACCGACAATCATTCCGGAGTAAAAAGTCAACGAGCTTCGCGCCCGAGTTGTAGCCTTGGAAAATATGGTGCAAAACGTACCAGCTTCAACAACATCACCGGCACCAGCAGTACCATCAGTAACAGCACTAGTACCATCAACAATCCATGCCTCAACATCTCATTCTGTACCTCGAGTATAATCATCGTTCTACATCGATTATCTTCGTTCTTCATGGCGATTAAGTAATCTCTAAATGTTTTAGAGATTATGTACTATAGTTCTAACGGTAAACCAAATGAGTTTAATATCATATTAACTCAATGAATCCATGATTACATCTGAAGAAAATATATATGTATATATGTTTTCATAAAGAATGTAATTAGAAATTCTTTCGTATAAAGTGTTAATTGTGAAAATATTTTAACGGGTAGGTAATACCGGAAGAATATTCAGATTTCACATTAATAAGTTGCACTGTACATTCTTCGAATCTGATTCAACAATCATTTACTATCGTACTTACACCCACCGATATACAAATCCGTTCACCACAGAATATCCATATTCATACAATTTCATATTGGGATTTTGATTTATCAGAATCCAACAGGTGGCATAATGAAGAAAACATTTGACAAAATAAAATTTGTTAGAAACAAACAAATTAACTATGAGAAATTTTGTTAAGAATCCACGCTAACTGTTCCTAGCTAATTGTTCCTAGCTAACTGATTACATTTTATATTATCGCAATTTAATTATCGCAATTTACATTCTCGCAATTTTATTTATCGTTATTTAATTTCTGTTATTTATTTTACGCACTTTAAATATCGGGACACGTATACAAGGTTTTGACATATCATATCGACGCATATATATATATATATATATATATATATATATATATATATATATATATATATATATATATATATATTATTTGGAATAACCATAGACACTCTATATGCAGTAATGATCGAGTTCTCTATACAGGGTTGAGGTTGATTCTACAATAATATATATACTTTGAGTTGTGATCGAGTCACAGACATGTACACGGGTCACGATATGTATTAATTCGAATATTATATATATATAAGTATATATGAATTATTGAATTGCTAACTGTGGACTATCAACTGAGGACTATCAACATTGGACAATTAAAATGAATTAAAATATTGATTATAACATATGAAACTAAACAATTCTTCAAGCTTGCCACTTGATCTCATTTTAAACCTCATTTGTATCTTGACGATTTCAATCTGCGTTCAAAACTTTCTTGATTCTTAAAGACATTTCAATCGAGAGGATGAACCAATCGCACATCATTTACGGAAGGAAAGAGTGATGCATATAGCTATGCACCTGAAAATACTCGGAACCTGAGTAAACGTTTATCATGTATCTGTGTTAGATCCTTTACCATTATTATTACCCAAAATAACTTCACAATCCCTTTTCAAGGTAGTAAATTTTGTTACAGCTCCAATAAGTCAACTTCGACTTTTCACTCGGTTTAGCTTATTATAACCCTGATATAAAAGTTGCCTTTCGTCATCAATACCGAAAAACTGTTTATATCTCACTACATTAGCAGTAAACTTACCAACAACAGCATTGATCTTTGACCTTATGAAAAGTTATTATATTCATTGAAATCCTATCATCTACTCATCTGCATCTGATAACGAGAATTGCCATACCAAATACCGAGAATCAACAATCAGTATTTTGAAATCTCGCAGCATGTCTACATCAACAGTTATATGTAAACATATAACATTTATCTCTTAGAATTATGATCTTCCATTCTAAAATTCTGAGAAAGTTGAATACAGCAGCAAAATCTGTACACGATCTTAACTGTCGAAAGTATGATGATAAAGAATGGAGTATTCGAAACACTCAATAGAAAATTTAGTACCGAAAAGCGGATTATGCGAAACTATGAAGGAAACCGTGGATAAATCACAAAGAATAAGTTTGACTTCAAAGAATCCAAATGATTCAATGCCTGCTGAAGTCTTTAACGAATATCTTGCTCCTTACTCTAAACCCTTGCGGACAATAGTTTCTGTCATCCTCTGATCTTAGATATTCCAAGATATTATCGTATCTTTCATTTTAAATATCCTCGATATTTCTGAATATATTCTCATAACTAATCTTATCTGAAATCATTTATCTCTTTGAACTATCAGTGTTACATCATATGAGAAACTATTAGTTTCTATATTCTGTAAACTTTCGAGCTTAAAATATGAATGTTATTGAAGTAATGTTGGGAATTGATGCATGAGTTAGTATAATATAATGACACTGGATCAACGTGATTATATTACAGTAAGTCATGCTGAGTTTCTAATGGGACGTGATGGTTCACAGATCATAACGTCATCATGTGCCATGTTACATAACTCTGTCATTCTGCTTAACTTCTGAACATATCAAGAAAATATATTCTTGATAGTTCTATTCTCAGTGAATCTGGTAATTTGACAAATCAAATCGTGCTAATACATTCTTTCTTATTTAGAACATGATGTTTATCAAAAATTCCATGCTTACGAATTCTGGACCGTTACTCGCTTTACTAGAGGTCGGGAGGATAATAAAAAGGCAAAGAGCTCCAAAATATAAGAGAAAATATAAAGTCCAATAACAACACGGAAGTTACAAACCGTGGATATTAATACGAATAGCAATATAAAGACACGGTAGAATTAAGAATAGTATCACCCCTAGTTAATAGTAGAAGTAAACAGATTTTTCTGGTGGAAGATTTAAAAGAAGGATGACAAAAATGATAAAAAAAAAAAAATCAAGGATTAGAACGGGATTAAGCATTTTCACAATCTTTTGGGAGCATGAATTAAGAAAGAAAGTATAGGAATGGTGAGAATAATGGAACGGAAGAGTTTAATTTATAATGGGAGTATCAGACAGAACAATCGAGGCAGATCACCGTATTTAATTATAGAGATCTTAATTTCCTTACTCGCCGAAGAATCAAATCTTTTAGATTTCGAAGATTTTCTTTAAATCCCTTGAATTCCGGAATTCAACCAAGACAACGTCAAAAATTAAAGCCACACCTTATTTTCTAAATTCAAATGGGAGTACGTCAAAAGTAAAGACGAATATCTATTATCTTATTTCAATCTTTTGTGATAGTTTCACTCGTACACTTCGCGTAATCGAATTGTTTTATCTAAATTACTCAATGATGATAAATCTCTATTTATCGACTCATATTCGTCAAGAAAACATTTTTATTGTTAGCCATGACCACCTCACTCAAATTTCGGGACGAAATTTCTTTAACGGGTAGGTACTGTGACGACCCGAGAAATTTCGACCAAATTTAAACTTAATTCTTAATATAGTTTCGACATGATAAGCAAAGTCTGTAATGTTGAGTCACAAAAATTTTGAACCGTTTCATATATTCGTTTGACTTTCGACCATTCCCGTTGATTCACGAACAACTTTTTGTAAATAGATAACATATATATTTAAATAGGTATTTATAATTTGAAATATAATTTGGAATATTATATAATTTAATTATTAGAAATTATATTGTAAAGTAAATAAAATAAAATACGATGTAATGGAAACTATATTTAAGAATATATTGTTATATATAAATATGTATATAAATATTACTTGTAAATATATAAAGTTATATTAAATCTATTTGTTTAAAAATATATAATATATATTTATGTGATAAAACTTGTTATTTAAAACTGATTATATTTAGAGAGAGAGAAAGAGTAAATGGAAAATGATTGATTTCGAGCTTAATTAGTAAAAGTCAGTAACACTCGGTTGATATTTTGTTAGTTTTAATATAGATATTGTAAATGTTCATTAAGGATTGAAATAAAAGTTGGACTGTAAATTGATTACGAAGATTTTAGATTTTTCAAAAATATTTTTACCTTTTTAAGATTAAATATTAGCACTCCGTACATATAAATTGGAACAGAAAATAAATAATTATTGAACCTTTTTGATCAGGTTTCAAACAGTTAATGAGTGAAATAATTAAATATATTTAATCTAAAAATTTAGGATTTTTAGGAGCACTTTTATATTTTAACTGTTTAGCAATGGACACAATATTATATCCTATTAAAAGTGTCGGTAATTAAACTCCAAATTATGAGGCTGCTAGACTATTCATGTCATGTGCACTTGTTTCTTCCCTTCCACTAACAAATGATATATACATTTATATACATACATTGCACCCATGAACTACACATAAAAATCAAAAGTATGCATCACTTTTTGGAATTTACTGTGCGTACTATTTTGTTGATTCATTTGAGCACTACTACTAGCACATTTTATATACAAAATATATACATATGCATCACCATGTTCAAGAATCATCACCATTCTCTGCTACTATCCTAAACCCATTTGGAAACACCACCAACGACTTCCACAACCAAACCGAACACCACCTACATACTACCGTTACTGTTACGAGTGCTATTGCTTCTGTTATTTTTTAAGACGTGTACACTGTGATGACCCAGGAATTTTCGACCAAATTTAAACTTAATCTTTATATGATTTAGATACGATAAGCAAAGTCTATAATGTTGAGTCTCGAAAATTTTGAAACTATATTCAATTAGATCTTCAACTGTTACCAACGATTCATGAACAATTGTTTGTAAAATAATTATGTATATATATATAATTATAAATATAAGTACAAGTATAATATTTTGAAGTAATAATGTATACTTTAAATAACTTGAAATTCAAAATGTAAGATATTACTTAGAATAATAAATTATTATTAAAATAATTACATATATATAAATCTATAAATATATAGGTTACCATGAATCTATATATATATGATTTTATTAAAGAAATATAAAACCTATGTTTGTTAAACAAACTTCAATAAATGACATCACATAATATAATATTACATAAATGGTATTATATTTAATTGCAAGATCGAATTATAATTGTTATATTAATATTATTATCAGTTTATCACTTTCACTATTAGAAATTAAATTTATTCAAATTATCATTTTAGTTAATAATAATAATTTGTAAATATCACTGATTATTAATAGTCTCTTTATTAATAATATTATTATTAATAACATTATTATTAGAATTATTAAAAGCATTAATATTTATACATGATATAGACCAAAATTCAAGAATTTGATATATATATATATATATATATATATATATATATATATATATATATATAAACAAGATATATAAATACAAATTATTATCAGTAATAATATTGTTATTAAATTTAGTTAATATCATTCGATATTGTTATAATTATTACTAATCTAATTATTAATAGTAATATTAATAAATTTATTATTATTAGAATTAGCGAAATTATTATCATTATTATTGATTGTAGTATTATGTAAATACCAATTATTAGTATTAATAATATTAGTAATACACTTATATATTTGCATATACATATACATATACATATGTGAAATACAATTATATCATATAAAAATACTTATACAGCGAATTTATTTACACACATATTCTGAGACATAATCAGATATGTAAAAATTACATATACAATTACGCTTACAAATTAAATACAGGAATATATACACAAGAATATATAATTACAGTATTAATAAAAAAAATAGATATAGATAATATAAGTAGTTAGTTTCAATCCCTTTCATACTTTAGATAATTTTGAAACCAGTACAAAATCAGATTCCCAAACAACCACAACCTAACAAAGTCTGTTAGAAATTCGTACACCTTTTTAGTTATTTTATTTTTTTTCATCTGTTTTCCTGATTGATAATTGACGACACCACTCTCCTTATAATTGATTGAATGCAGTTGTTAGATATTGCATTATGACCTTACATTATCATATATCAAATTCAAATAACCATATCAGCCTCTAATTAATCGAATTTAATCAGAAAAACTGAAGAACAAAAGGTACGGTCCTGTTTTTCACTTCATAAATTAATCAGAACAATTTTGTAATAAACTTTAAATTGTGTTAATGTAGTTCTATTAGGAATTTAATACTTAATCTACCCGCAAAAGTTTAAGATCCAATTTTTGGTATTGAATCCTAATTTTGAAGTCAAAAGTATTTTTCTAAAAAGTCAAACAGGTTGTTCATAGAAAAATTCGAATTAGTTTCAGTGTTTCAAGTTAAATTGATGAACCAATTAGTTTCTAATAACTAATTGGAAACCTTTTCATGTTATAAGTTAAGCCTAAAACTGTTCGAAATTCAAAAATCAACTTTTATTTTTTTTCTGCTAGACGAGCTGCAGTAACAGTGTTCTTGTTATATTTTTTTTACTTTCATGTATTGATTGATTCTCATACGCACATGAGTTGATTCTGTTTCATTTACACATTTTAAAATCGAACAGATTGATTAATTGTTGGGTTATATGGCTTCCTTGCTCGTTTTGATTTTGAAGAAGATGAAGAAGAAATAAGGAAAACCGATAGTTAGTGTTAAGTATATTTAAAACCCAATATAATCAAGAAAAAGAAAGAACAGAAGGTTGGTTAGACAGTTTGGTTGTGGAACGAGAGGTCGCGGGTTCGAACCCGGCTTGGAGCAGTTTATTTTTAAATGGCTTTTAAAGGTAGTTTTTATTTTTTAAAATTCATACTATTATTAATATTGTTATTTTTTATTATTGTTATTACTCATTAATATTATTATTACTGATTATTATTAGAATTATGATTACTATTATTATTACCATAACTATAAGAAATATGAACCTTGTTAATGTATTTGTTACTGTAAATTTGTCATTTATGTATTAGTTATTATTTATCATTATTATTATGATTATATTTATAATTAAGAATATAGTTACTCTTATTATTATTATTATTATTATTATTATTATTATTATTATTATTATTATTATTATTATTATTATTATTATTATTATTATTATTATTATTATTATTATTATTATTATTATTATGTTATTATTATTATTATTATTCTTATTATTATTATTATTATTATTATTATTAGTATTATTATTATTATTATTATTATTATTATTATTATTATTATTATTATTATTATGTAAATAATACAAATTATCATTAATACAAGTATTAGTATTATTATTATTATTATTATTATTATTATTATTATTATTATTATTATTATTATTATTATTATTATTATTATGTAAATAATACAAATTATCATTAATACAAGTATTAGTATCATTTTAAACCTACCATTATTATTAATAAAAGTATTATTATTAAGATAACCATTAGTAATTAAATTTTTATTAAGTATTATTAAATATTACCACTATTATTAAAACATATATTTTATTAAAAACCAACGTTAATATTATCATTAATAGAATTATTAATACTATTATCACTAATATCAATATCACTATCATCATTATTGTTATCAACTCAAATATTACTTTGTATTATTAAAATACTATTTTAACAAATAAATGATATTTATATACAAATATATCTGATACGTATAACATAATAAAAGTTAATATTTTTATGTACAAAATAAATATGTGAAACATATATATATATATATATATATATATATATATATATATATATATATATATATATATATATATATATATATATATATATATATATATATATATATATATATATATATATATATATATATATATATATATATATATATATATATATATATATAATGGATATAACTAATAAATTTATATATATATTTATTCGATTACAATTATGTATATTAATAAATATACAAATGATATAGGTTCGTGAATTCGAGGCCAACCCTGCATTGTTCAGTTGTTCAATGTCGTCATATGTATTTTTACTACAAAATACATTACAGTGAGTTTCATTAATCCTTTTTTAAATGCTTTTGCAATATATATATTTGGGACTGAGAATACATGCACTGTTTTTATAACTGTTTTATGAAATAGACACAAGTAACTGAAACTACATTATATGGTTGAATGATCGAAATCGAATATGCCCCTTTATAGTCTGGTAATCTAAGAATTAGGGAACAGACACCCTAATTAACGCGAACTCTAAAGATAGATCTATCGGGCCCAACAAGCCCCATCCAAAGTACCGGATGCTTTAGTACTTCGAAATTTATATCATGTCCGAAGGAGGATCCCGGAATGATGGGGATATTCTTATATGCATATTGTGAATGTCGGTTACCAGGTGTTCAATCCATATGAATGATTATTTTTGTCTCTATGTATGGGACGTATAATTATGAGAACTGAAAATGAAATCTTGTGGTCTATTAAAATGATGGAAATGATTATTTATGTTAAACTAATGAACTCACCAACCTTTTGGTTGACGCTTTAAAGCATGTTTATTCTCAGGTACGAAAGAAATCTTCCGCTGTGCATTTGCTCATTTTATAGATATTACTTGGAGTCATTCATGACATATTTCAAAAGACGTTGCATTCGAGTTGTCGAGTTCATCAAGATTATTATCAAGTCAATTATAGTTGGATATATTATGAAATGGTATGCATGCCTGTCAACTTTCGATGTAATGAAAGATTGTCTTTTCAAAAACGAATGCAATGTTTGTAAAATGTATCATATAGAGGTTAAGTACCTCGCAATGTAATCAACTGTTGTGAATCATTTATAATTGATATGGACTTCGTCCGGATGGATTAGGACGGGTCTTTACAGTTGGTATCAGAGCGGTGGTCTTAGTGAACCAGGTTTTGCATTAGTGTGTCTAACTGATAGTCGTTAAGATGCATTAGTAAGTCTGGACTTCGACCGTGTCTGCATGTCAAAAGTTTTGCTTATCATTTTTGTCGGAAATCATCTGTTTATCATCCTTAGGAAATTACCTGCTTATTATTCTTAGTCTAGACACATCTTACTGCAATGATTGCATGAATAGTGTATAGACAAAATTCGTATCTTAGCATATCTGCTTATTCATATCTTAGCATATCTGTTACTGTAGACTTTGCCTGACAGATTCCGTAGATTCCTCCGTAACTTGTGGGATTTTAGTATTATATATGCATATGTAAATTATGTATTGCAGGGTACTAATCTACATCCTATAATCTATTTCTTATTGAAAATCTTTCGTCTGATCGTACGAGATGAATCCCTCAACCAGTTCGAGTCCTTCAGATTCTGATAGCTATTCCGATAAGTTATTCCGACAGCTATTCCGAAATAGATGTTCACCTAAGCTCCGAAAACTGAGTCATCAGCATGAATCAACCAATTAGCCATTATCAATTCATCTGATGGGTTCGTAGTTGACTTAATTAATGGAAAAACGCAGAAGGTAATCCCTTCCACCAACCGAATTCACCTTTTGACAATGAACCTGAAGCGTTTACCGGCTAACCTGTTCGAGAAACCATTTTTAGTCTCATTTCCAGGATAACTCGACAAGATTATATTCTATCCACAATTCTGAACCTTATTCATCCGCTCGTTCCGACCAACAATCATCCTGGAGTAATAAGTCAACGAACTTCGCGCTCGAATAATCAAATCGGAGAATATGGTGCAAAATGTACCAGCTTCAGCAACATCACCGGCACCAACAGTACCATCAATAACAGCACCAGTACCATCACCAATCCATGCTTCAATATCACCATCTGTACTTCGAGTATGATCTTCGTTTGACGTATCGTTCTACCTCATTTATCTTCGTTCGACATGGCGAATATGTAATCTCTAAAGTTTTAGAGATTATTTATTCTAGTTCCAACCGAAAACTAAATGAGTTTAATATTAAGTTAACTCATTAAATCCATGATTACATCTGAAGAAAATATATATGTATATATGTTTTCATAAAGATTGTAATTAAAAATTCTTTTGTACAAACTGTTAATGGTGAAAATATTTTAACGGGTAGGTAATACCTGAGGGATATTTAAGATTTCACATTAATAAGTTACATTGTACATTCTTCGAATCTGATTCAACAGTCTTTTACAATCCTACTTACATCCACAGGTATACGTATCCGTTCACCGCCTAATAACCATTTTCATTCAATTTCATATTTGGATTTTGACCTATCAGAATCCAACAAGTGGCATAATGAAGAAAACATTTGACAAAATAAAATTTGTTAGAAACAGACAAATTAACTATGAGGAATTTTTTTAAGAATCCACTTTAACTGTTCCTAGCTAATTGTTCCTAGCTAACTGATTACATTTTATTTATCGCAATTTAATTATCGCAATTTACATTCTAGCAATTTTACTTATCGTCATTTAATTTCTGTTATTTACTTTACGCACTTTATTTATCGTTATTTAATTTCTGTTATTTATTTTACGCACTTTAAATATCGGGACGCGTATACAAGGTTTTGACATATCATATTGACGCATTTATATATATTATTTGGAATAACCATAGACACTCTATATGCAGTAATGAACGAGTTCTCTATACAGGGTTAAGGTTGATTCTACAATAATATATATAATTTGAGTTGTGATCGAGTCTGAGACGTATACGGGTCACGACACGTATTAATTAATTCGAATATTATATATTGCTAATTGTGGAATATCAACTGAGGACTACCAGCATTGGACAATTAAAATGAATTAAAATATTGATTATAACATATGAAACTAAACAATTCTTCAAGTTTGCCACTTGATTTCACCTTAAACCTCATTTGTATCTTGACGATTACAATCTACGTTCAAACCTTTCATGATTCTTGAAAACACTTCAATCGATAGGATGAACTAACCGCACTTCATCTACGGAAGAAAAGATTGATGCATATAGTTATGCACTTGAAAAACTCTCGGAAACTGAGTAAACGTTTAACACATAACTGTGCTAATTTCTTTAGTGTTATTATCACCCAAAATAACTTTGCAGTTCTTCTTCAAAATAGCCAATTTTGTCACAGCTCCAACAAGACAACTTTGACTTTTCGTACGAAACAACCTTATTATAACGTTGATATATACGTGTGCTCTTTTATTGTCAACAGAGAACCTTTCATATCCCACCATGTTACCATCGCCGTTTAATCATCTAAAAATACAATTCTCCTGAAACCACCTCGGATTAATAATCGATGATTCAGATATCATAGCATTAAATGCAGAAGAAACAGAAAAATGATAGGTGGTCTAAACGGCCGAAAGTTTGATGATAAAGAAAGGAATGTTAGGAACGCTCGATAGAAAATTGGGTATTGAAAAATAGATTGAGCTACCCATGAAGGAGACCAAGGACAAATACAAGGACCAAACCCTATATTCAAAGGATTCAGGTAATTCTGGATCCGTTGAAATCTTTAGAGAATATCTTGCTCCGAAGTCATGTTAAAATCTTGCGAAAAATCTTTCTCCATCAACCATCGAACTTAGAAATTCCAAAAATATCATCATCAATATCTTCGATATTTCTGAGGATATTTTCATAAATATTCTGGTCAGAAATTATATACCTCTTCGTGCTTCCTGTGTATCATTATATTGGAAACATTCAATAGAAAATTTAGCACCGAAAAACAGATTATGCGAAATTAGGAAGAAAGCCGTGGACAAATCACAAAGAATAAGTTTGACTTCAAAGAATCCAAATGATTCAATGTCTGCTAAAGTTTTTAGTGAATATCTTGCTCCTTACTCTAAACCCTTACAAATAATAGTTTCTATCATCCTCTGATCTTAGATATTCTGAGATATTATCGTATCTTTCATTATAAATATCCTCCATATTTCTGGAGATATTTTTATAACTATTCTTATCTGAAATCATAAATCTCTTCGTGCTATCAGTATTACATCATATAGAAACTGTTAGTTTCTATATTCTGTAAACTTTCGAGCTTAAAATATAAATGTTATTGAAGTAATGTTGGGAACTGATGCATGATTTAGTATAATATAATGACACTTGATCAACTTGATTATATTACAGTAAGTCATGCTGAGTTTCTAATGGGACATGATGATTCACAGACTTTAACGTCATCATGTGCCATGTTACACGACTCTTATATTCTATTTAAACCTCTAAAATATCAAGAAAATATTCCTTGACGATTCGGTCTTTTCCAGGGTATTCTAGTAATTTAACAAATCAAGATTCGTGCCATTACCATTCCTTTCTTAGAACATTAGCAATGTTCATTCTGAAACTTATATCCGCAAATTCTGGACCATTACAAGAGACGCCCAATCGCAAGAAGAAGAAACGAAGGGACAAAGCTCCGAAATAGAAAGTAGAGTATAAATCGCAGCAAATAGGAGGTAGTATTAACTGTGGATAACAATGATTATAGGAAACAGAAATTGGGACATTGAAATATAAGGGGAGATATAAATCCCAATAACAACACGGAAATTACAGACCGTGTATATCAATGTTTATCGCAACATAAAGACACGGGAGAATTAAAAACACTATAACCCCAAGGGTGAAGTAAAAGAAAACAGATTCCTCCGGTAGAAGTTGGAAAAGGAGAATGATTGTTGCAATAGTCAGGATAAGGACAAGGATCAGAACTGGATTAAGCATTTTCACAATCTTGTGGATAAAAGAACCGGGAAAGAAAGTATAGGAATAGTGAAAATTATGGAACGAGAAGAGTTTAATTTATAATGGAAATATCAGACGGAGAAATCGAGGCGGATCACCGTATTTAATTATAGAGATCTTAATTTCCTTACTCGCCGAAAAAAATCAAATCTTTAAGATATCGAAGATTTTCTTTAAATCTTTTGAATTCCGGAATTCAACCCCTACGCCAAAAGTTAAGATGCACCTTACTTTCTAAATTCAACTCTTACTACGTCAAAAACTAAGGCGAATCTTATTTTCGTCATTTCAATCTTTTGTGATAGCTTCATTCGTGCTCTTCGAATAATCGAATTATTTTATCTTTATTATTCAATAATGATAAAACTCTATTTATCAGCTCATATTCGTCAGGAAAACATATTTATTGTTATCCATGACGACCTCACTCAAATTTCGGGATGAAATTTCTTTAACGGGTAGGTACTGTGATGACCCGGGAATTTCTGACCAAATTTAAACTTAATCTTTATATGATTTATATACGATAAGCAAAGTCTATAATGTTGAGTCTCGAAAATTTTGAAACTATATTCAATTAGATCTTCGACTGTTGCCAACGATTCATGAACAATTGTTTGTAAAATAATTATGTATATATATAAAATTATAAATATAAGTACAAGTATAATATTTTGAAGTAATAATGTATACTTTAAATAACTTGAAATTCAAAATGTAAGATAATACTTAGAATTATAAATTATTATTAAAATAATTACATATATATAAATCTATAAATATATAGGTTACCATGAATCTATATATATATATATATATATATATATATATATATATATATATATATATATATATATATATATATATATATATATATATATATATATATGATTTTATTAAAGAAATATAAAACCTATGTTTATTAAACAAAATTCAATAAATGACATCACATAATATAATATTACATAAATGGTATTATATTTAATTGCAAGATCGAATTATAATTGTTATATTAATATTATTATCAGTTTATCACTTTCACTATTAGAAATTAAATTTATTCAAATTATCATTTTAGTTAATAATAATAATTTGTAAATATCATTGATTATTAATAGTCTCTTTATTAATAATATTATTATTAATAACATTATTATTAGAATTATTAAAAGCATTAATATTTATACATGATATAGACCAAAATTCAAGAATTTGATATATATATATATATATGTATGTATGTATATATATATATATATATATATATATATATATATATATATATATATATATATATATATATATATATATAAACAAGATATATAAATATAAATTATTATCAGTAATAATATTGTTATTAAATTTAGTTAATATCATTCGATATTGTTATAATTATTACTAATCTAATTATTAATAGTAATATTAATAAATTTATTATTATTAGAATTAGTGAAATTATTATCATTATTATTAATTGTAGTATTATGTAAACACCTATTATTAGTATTAATAATATTAGTAATACACTTATATATTTGCATATACATATACATATACATATGTGAAATACAATTATATCATATAAAAATACTTATACAGCGTATTTATTTACACACATATTCTGAGACATATTCAGATATGTAAAAATTACATATACAATTACGCTTACAAATTAAATACAGGAATATATACACAAGAATATATAATTACAGTATTAATAAAAAATATATATAGATAATATAAGTAGTTAGTTTCAATCCCTTTCATACTTTAGATAATTTTGAAACCAGTACAAAATCAGATTCCCAAACAACCACAACCTAACAAAGTCTGTTAGAAATTCGTACACCTTTTTAGTTATTTTATTTTTTTTCATCTGTTTTCCTGATTGATAATTGATGACACCACTCTCCTTATAATTGATTGAATGCAGTTGTTAGATATTGCATTACGACCTTACATTATCATATATCAAATTCAAATAACCATATCAGCCTCTAATTAATCGAATTTAATCAGAAAAACTGAAGAACAAAAGGTACGGTCCTGTTTTTCACTTCATAAATTAATCAGAACAATTTCGTAATAAACTTCAAATTGTGTTAATGTAGTTCTATTAGGAATTTAATACTTAATCTACCTGCAAAAGTTTAAGATCCAATTTTTGGTATTGAATCCTAATTTTGAAGTCAAAAGTATTTTTCTAAAAAGTCAAAAAGGTTGTTCATAGAAAAATTTGAATTAGTTTCAGTGTTTCAGGTTAAATTGATGAACCAATTAGTTTCTAATAACTAATTGGAAACCTTTTCGTGTTATAAGTTAAGCCTAAAACTGTTCGAAATTCAAAAATCAACTCTTTTTTTTTTCTGCTAGACGAGCTGCAGTAGCAGTGTTCTTGTTATATTTTATTTTATTTTCATGTATTGATTGTTTCTCATATGCACATGAGTTGATTCTGTTTCATTTACACATTTTAAAATCGAACAGATTGATTAATTATTGGGTTATGTGGCTTCCTTGCTCGTTTTGATTTTGAAGAAGATGAAGAAGAAATAAGGAAAACCGATAGTTAGTGTTAAGTATATTTAAAACCCAATATAATCAAGAAAAAGAAAGAACAGAAGGCTGGTTAGACAGTTTGGTTGTGGAACGAGAGGTCGCGGGTTCGAACCCGGCTTGGAGCAGTTTATTTTTAAATGGCTTTTAAAGGTTGTTTTTATTTTTTTAAATTCATACTATTATTAATATTGTTATTTTTTATTATTGTTATTACTCATTAATATTATTATTACTGATTATTATTAGAATTATGATTACTATTATTATTACCATAACTATAAGAAATATGAACCTTGTTAATGTATTTGTTACTGTAAATTTGTCATTTATGTATTAGTTATTATTTATCATTATTATTATGATTATATTTATAATTAAGAATATAGTTACTCTTATTATTATTATTATTATTATTATTATTATTATTATTATTATTATTATTATATTATTATTATTATTATTATTATTATTATTATTATTATTATTATTATTATTATTATTATTAATGTTATTATTATTATTATTATTATTATTATTATTATTATTATTATTATTATTATTATTATTATTATTATGTAAATAATACAAATTATCATTAATACAAGTATTAGTATCATTTTAAACCTACCATTATTATTAATAAAAGTATTATTATTAAGATTACCATTAGTAATTAAATTGTTATTAAGTATTAAATATTAAATATTACCACTATTATTAAAACATATATTTTATTAAAAACCAACGTTAATTTTATCATTAATAGAATTATTAATACTATTATCACTAATATCAATATCACTATCATCATTATTGTTATCAAATCAAATATTACTTTGTATTATTAAAATACTGTTTTAACAAATAAATGATATTTATATACAAATATATCTGATACGTATAACATAATAAAAGTTAATATTTTTATGTACAAAATAAATATGTGAAACATATATATATATATATATATATATATATATATATATATATATATATATATATATATATATATATATATATATATATATAATATTAATATAAAATGGATATAACTAATAAATTTATATATATATTAATTCGATTACAATTATGTATATTAATAAATATACAAATGATATAGGTTCGTGAATCCGAGACCAACCCTGCATTGTTCAGTTGTTCAATGTCGTCATATGTATTTTTACTACAAAATACATTACAGTGAGTTTCATTAATCCCCTTTTAAATGCTTTTGCTATATATATATTTGGGACTGAGAATACATGCACTGTTTTTATAACTGTTTTACGAAATAGACACAAGTAACTGAAACTACATTATATGGTTGAATGATCGAAATCGAATATGCCCCTTTATAGTCTGGTAATCTAAGAATTAGGGAACAGACACCCTAATTGACGCGAACTCTAAAGATAGATCTATCGGGCCCAACAAGCCCCATCCAAAGTACCGGATGCTTTAGTACTTCGAAATTTATATCATGTCCGAAGGAGGATCCCAGAATGATGGGGATATTCTTATATGCATATTGTGAATGTCGGTTACCAGGTGTTCAATCCATATGAATGATTATTTTTGTCTCTATGTATGGGACGTATAATTATGAGAACTGAAAATGAAATCTTGTGGTCTATTAAAATGATGGAAATGATTATTTATGTTAAACTAATGATCTCACCAACCTTTTAGTTGACACTTTAAAGCAAGTTTATTCTCTGGTACGAAAGAAATCTTCCGCTGTGCATTTGCTCATTTTATAGATATTACTTGGAGTCATTCATGACATATTTCAAAAGATGTTGCATTCGAGTCGTCAAGTTCATCAAGATTATTATCAAGTCAATTATAGTTGGATATATTATGAAATGGTATGCATGCCTGTCAACTTTCGATGTAATGAAAGATTGTCTTTTCAAAAACGAATGCAATATTTGTAAAATGTATCATATAGAGGTTAAGTACCTCGCGATGTAATCAACTGTTGTGAATCATTTATAATTGATATAGACTTCGTCCGGATGGATTAGGATGGGTCTTTACAAACACCCAGCAAAGCACCATCAAAATCTGCAACAAAGAAGGAAACACTTTGTGATTTGCTGCTGCTCGAACAAAATCACCACAACAACATTTTTTTTTATGTTCGCTGAAGAAACCAACCAAGCCGGATACACATTTATACTATTAAATGGACGGTTTCTAGGTAATACAAACAAAACTACTACTAACTGACATCATACACTAAACAAATGATTTCATGCCATTATACTTGAGTATACTGAGAACATGAATAACAAATCAACTTGCACATCTAGTCAGTTATTTTATTCCATCTTGTATAACTTAACTTCAACTAGTACCATGCATATTGATATGTGGAGAACGTGGGCATCGACCAAGGGTTATTCAAACTGTCCATTTTAACTTAGTTGTGACTAGCGAGGTGAAGATATTGATTATGATGAAAATTCGAATAAGGAAGGTGATACATGATAGCAAGGTTGAAGATGATATATATATATATATATATATATATATATATATATATATATATTTTCTCTCGACGATGATGAAAAAAAATGAGATTTGATGAGGTCGATTACGATGATGATGATAGAAATAGTGTTTCGATGATGAGATGAAATAATTAAGATTATAATTTTGAGTTTGATGAATAGTTCTGGGTGTTGATTTGAAACAACCCAACCCGTACTCCGTACGCTATAATTTTTTTTTTTTTTAATATACACATTTATGCGCCAATTAAATATGTAGACCAACTCACAAGTTTCATTAAACCGTACAACCATTACCAATGTTTACAAAAGGCACAATGGCCGTTAATTAAGTTAATACAAGTTTGACCGAATACAATGGTAGTTTATTAACCAAACGACCCGACGAGCATGGTTTGGGACTAAACTACCCAAAAGGTGGCCAACTTCCAAAAGCTCCTACAAGCACATCATCAAGGACATCTAGTGTCCGACAATCCCCTTCCCTTTATCCTCACCTGCAACTAAAAAGATAAACAACGAGAGGGGTAAGCTAACGCTTAGTGAATGCAATAATTATACATGATCATATATAACCTACTTACTTGCATACACTTACACAATACCACATACAAGCTAGCAACTCAACCAACATGAAATCCATCATGCATAAACTACTATCCACGTTCCACATCAAGCTAGCAATAGTATTAGCATATAGTTCTCAATATAATATGCTAAGTACAATTCGCACAACCATGGTTAACCAAGTATACAAGAGAACGGTACATGAAGGTCCGTTGGAGTTCATAACATCCACTAGTGTTACTTATACACTGCGTAATCACTAGTCCCCCGGGTGATGTCTTAAACACCGCGACTAACTCACCCTTACACAATGTGGCGTCTTAAACACCGCGAAGAATCCACACTTCATTCAATACAATGAGTGGTGTCTTGATCACCGCGACACTTCCACTCTCATGACATTGTGGTGTCTTAAACACAGCGACAATTCCACAAGTCAATTACACAATGAGTAGTGTCTTAAGCACCGCGACAATACTACTCGTTACCTAAAATGTGGTGTCTTGAACACCGCGACACTTCCACATTCATACCACACAAATAAATACATTATATACGTTCACGCATAATTATTCCACTCACCTTGACACAAGGATGATGAATATTCGCTTCCAAACTCAAAGCCAAGTACCTAATACATTAAGTACCAATTCAATACATAAACTAGTGAAATTAACCACATTACAATTACTTGGGCATTTAATGACTCAATTCGCATTAAATGACCCAACTACATCACAACCGCCCTCTTAATGGCCACGACTCGACTTTAGTTACCAACATTAGTGCATTAAAGTCTACTAGCCTCAATTGACATCCACCTAGGGTAATTTACACCCATTTTACCCAAACTAGGTCAACTAGTACATTCTTGACCCATTTTGACACTTTCACATCCAAACTAGTCAAACATAACCCAAATGACATCTCTTTTAATTTTAACAAATGTTTAATGCTTTTAATATCATTAACACTTTCAACTCACAATTACAAGGCCAAAACCCTAGATTATGGCCATTAGGGTTTCATTACAACAACCTAACCCAAATTCACCCATTTTACTCCCAAATGGGTCATACAAGCTTCTATTAACCAAAACCCTAGCCATAATCAATTAAAACTCGAAACTTAGAGTTAAAACTTACCGAGACTATCACCACGTAGCTAGAGTCACAAGGAACAACTTTAATACTTGCTCCAAAGATCAACCCTAAATCCTTCCTCTCTCAACCTCACTTTGAATCCAAATGGGTGTTAGAGTTTTGGGAGAGAAATTGAAAGAAAATGAAAAAGGAAAATGAAATAAATGAACTAGTGGACCAGATTTAATGCACCCATCTGATCTATACGTCCATTTACCATTTTGCCCCTCAAAATCTCTTAATTTAACCTAAAACCGGGACCTGGCCAGCAGGCCTGCCGCAGCGCGGCACTAAACGTCGCGGCGCGACGAATCAAAGTAAAATTCACCATGCTTAAGTCCTCTTCTGATCTGGAAACGCTTGATGGGTCGCGGCGCGGACCCTTTTGTCGCGGCGCGACATACGCCTGGGTCTGGCCACTTCGACTAGTTAGTCAACTTCCAAGGTTTCCACAACTAATTCCTTCATTCTCGTTCCCAATACACGTCTAAGCCTCACATCTAAGTCTCACGAGACCTAACACTACACAAGCTCATTTGTGCACTTATATACGCACATGTTAACTAGCACACAATAAATTATATATATACGTTTATCTATACAATTACGCATAAGCTTCCGAATCATAACGTACAAATGGTTAAATATGTACCTTTAGTCACGTACGGGAAAAACGGGATGTTACAACTCTCCCCCGCTTAGATCGGAGTGCGTCCTCGCGATCCAAGCCGCATGACAAGCCGGAAGATAAACCAAAGCAAACTCTTCGGATTCCCATGTAAACTCGGAACCCTTTCGATGTCGCCATTGCACTTTGAAGGTTCTAACTTCCTTGTTCCGCAACATCTTAACCTTTTCATCAAGGATTGCAACCGGTTCTTCCGCATATTCTAACTTGTTATTCAAAGTAATCTCATCCAATGGCACCCAAGTCGAGTCATCCACAAGACACTTGCGAAGATGGGAAACATGGAACGTATTATGAATTCCCGCAAGTTCTTCGGGTAACTCTAATCGATAAGCAACCTCACCAACACGTGCCAATACCTTGAAAGAACCAATAAACCGAGGAGCTAACTTTCCTCGCTTTCTAAACCGAATCACACCCTTCCATGGAGAAACCTTAAGCATCACCATATCACCTTCTTGAAACTCAATCGTTCTTCTACCTTTATCGGCATAAGACTTTTGTCTATCTTGCGCCGCTTTAAGTCGAGCCCGAATCATTTCAATTTTACTATTCGTCTCCAAAACCAAATCGGAACTTCCGATTTCTCGCTGACCCACTTCTCCCCAACAAATGGGAGTTCGACATCTACGCCCATAGAGCATCTCGTATGGTGGCATCCCAATACTAGCGTGGTAACTATTATTGTATGAGAATTCCACCAAGGGTAAGTGCTCGTCCCAACTTCCACTAAAATCAATAATACACGCCCTCAGCATATCCTCTAGCGTTTGGTTAGTACGCTCGGTTTGACTGTCCGTTTGAGGATGATACGCCGTGCTCATTTTCAATTGAGTACCCATATCTTCATGAAACTTGTTCCAAAACCGAGATGTAAAGCGAGTATCTCGATCCGAAACAATAGATACCGGAACCCCATGTCTTGATATCACCTCCTTTAAAAACAACTTAGCTAAAGTCTCCGATGATATCGTTTCCCGAATGGGAAGAAACAAGGCACTCTTCGTCAATCTATCAACAATCACCCAAATCGTATCGTATTGGGTTCGCGCCGTCTTCGGTAACTTGGTAATAAAGTCCATGGTAATGTGCTCCCATTTCCATTTCGGGACTTCCAATGGTTGTAACTTACCGTAAGGCTTTTGGTGTTCGGCTTTGACTTGTAAACATGTGACGCATTGTTCAACATACTTAACCACGTCACGCTTCATGCCGGGCCACCAATAATCTTTCTTCAAATCATAGTACATTTTCGTTGCACCCGGATGAATGGAATATTTGGACTTATGTGCTTCATCAAGTAGCACTCGCCGGTAATCCCCCATCTTAGGTACCCATACCCTTCCTTGAAAGGACAACAAGCCACGCGAGCCCATTGTAATGAACTCCGATTGGCCAACGATTCGTTCCGTGTGCTTATTGTGAACATAAGCCTCTATTTGATCTTCACCCATCTTTTCAAGAAAGTCATTAGTAATAATCAAACGTAACGATCCCACCTTTATCGCCGGATGTGTACTCTTTCGACTCAAGGCGTCCGCAACAACGTTCGCCTTACCCGGATGATAAAGTATCACGCAATCATAATCTTTCACCACGTCCATCCATCTACGTTGACGATAATTCAAATCTCGTTGAGTGAAAAGATGTTTCAAATTTTTGTGATCCGAATATATCGTACACTTGACACCATACAAGTAATGGCGCCAAATTTTCAACGCGTGCACTACCGCCGCCATCTCAAGATCATGAGTCGGGTATCTCGTTTTGTGTTCTTTTAATTGTCGAGAGGCATAAGCGATGACTTTACCTCTTTGCATCAGAACACACCCGAGCCCATTCAACGAAGCATCACAATAAACCACCATGTCTTCAATCCCTTCCGGTAACACCAACACCGGAGCTTGACATAACTTTTCTTTCAACAATTGAAAGGCGACTTCTTGTTCATTTTCCCAATTAAATTTAACATTCTTCCTCGTCAACTTCGTCAAAGGAGAAGCAATCTTAGAAAAGTCTTGAATAAACCGACGATAATAACCGGCCAATCCGAGAAAACTTCGGATTTTCGTAGGCGTAGTCGGTCGACTCCAACTTTTCACCGTTTCGATCTTCCCCGGGTCTACCATAATACCTTCTTGATTCACAATATGACCAAGGAATTGAACTTCCCTTAGCCAAAATTCACATTTGGAGAACTTAGCATACAATTTCTCCCTTCGCAACGTCTTCAACACTTCACGTAGATGGTGTTCATGTTCCTTCATACTCTTGGAATAAACGAGTATGTTGTCAATGAACACGATTACCGACTTGTCCAACATAGGTTGGCACACTCGGTTCATTAGATCCATGAATGCCGCCGGTGCATTCGTGAGACCAAAAGGCATAACCACAAACTCATAATGCCCGTAACGCGTCCGAAAGGCCGTTTTCTCGATGTCTTCCTCACGGACCCGCACTTGATGATAGCCGGACCGTAAATTGATCTTAGAAAAATACGTAGCACCTTGGAGTTGATCAAATAAATCGTCGATCCGAGGTAATGGATAACGATTCTTGATCGTCACTTTATTCAACTCCCTATAGTCGATGCACATTCGCATGCTTCCATCTTTCTTTTTCACAAACAAAACCGGAGCACCCCACGGCGAGGAGCTTGGTCGAATGAAACCCTTCTCAAGCAACTCTTGGGTTTGATTAAGCAATTCTTGCATCTCCGTCGGCGCTAAACGATAAGGGGTTTTAGCAATGGGAGTAGCTCCCGGAACCAACTCGATGCGAAATTCGACTTGTCTTTCCTCCGGAACACCCGGTAATTCATCCGGAAAGACATCTTCAAATTCGTTAACCACCGGAATCTTACGAATAGGTGGTGGCTCATCACGAGTATCAACTACGTGAGCAAGATAAAACAAGGCACCGCTCTTGCGAAAACGTCGTGCCCTTGCATAAGTGCACAATGGTACGAGTCTTCTCCGTCTATCGCCATGAATAATCAACTCTCCCCCACTTGGGGTCCTAACACGAATGAACTTATCATGGCATGCAATATTGGCTCTATAACGATCGAGCCAATCCATACCAACAACAATATCGAACTCACCCAAAGTCATCGGAATGAGGTCAATTTTAAACGTTTCGGTACCAAACACAACATCACAATTCTTACAAACATCAACCACTAGCGCCGTCTTGCCATCCGCTATTTCGACTTCAACCGGACGGCTCAACTTAACTAGCGGTTTATTTAACTTAGATACAAATCAAGGCAACACAAAAGACAAATTAGCACCGCTATCAAATAATATCTTGGCCGGTTTAGAGTTAACCAAGAAAGTACCTGAGACAACTTCGTTCGATTGTTTAGCTTCATCATTAGTCATCAAATAATTTCAACCCCGGCCCGTACCCGCCGCCTTCTCTAACCGCTTGACATGATCATTAACCAACTCGGGACACTCGGTCTTCTTGTGTCCTTCCTTCCCACAATTGTAACAAGTGAATTTTGTAGTAGAAGATGGTTTGGTGCAATCACGGGCCATATGTCCCCTTCGCCCACAATTATGACAAGAATAGGGGAAATCCCCCGAAGCACCTTTCTTCACACTCCCCACACTCTCGGAGCCTTTCTTAAACTTCTTGCTAGAAAAATTAGATTGACTAGTAGCTTCAAATTTTTTTCTTGCCCAAGGTAAGGCTATTCTTCGTCATCACAAGCGCCTCGAAACCCTTGGCCATATTAAACAATTCGTCAAAGCTCTTCACCACATTCACACTTATCTTCTCTTGATAACTATCATTCAAGATCCGATAAAAATCTTCCTTTAACATCTTGTCGTTCCCGACATACTCCGGGCAAAATTGAGTTTTAGACAAAAACACGGATTTGAGAGTGTTCAAGTCCATCGACCCTTGCCTCAAGGAACGTAACTCGTCCTTTAGCCTAGTGAGATCAGCCGAAGTTCGGTATTCTTCGAAAAATTCCACCTTAAACTCATCCCAAGAAAAGTCCATGCATTGTTCTTCGCCATAGACTTGAATCTTTGCATCCCACCATAGCTTGGCATCACCTCTTAGCATGCTACAACCATACCTTGTCTTTTTATCGTTAGGGCACTCACATGTACGAAAAGCCCCCTCCATATCGGAGATAAACCGGGCACTCTTAAGTGGGTCCCGTTCACCATCAAAGGTAGGAGGTTGAGCATCCTTGAAGTTCTTAAAGAAAAAGTCTCGCCTCCCCACATTCTCTTCTTGAAGAACAATTTTAATTTGTTCCTTAACCATATCGACGACTTGTTCTTCAATAGTGTCTAGAAACATCTTCTTGATATCAACAAGAAAATCCGCCCTTTGGCGTTGAAAGATGGCCTCAACCTTGGCCGTGAACTCGGGGTCCTCGCTCGTGCCCCCATCATCGGTGTCGTGTCCGTTTCTCATCTTCATTCTATAAAACAGGAATGATTAAACAACGAAACCAAAGACATGACACATATATACCGTACCACCCCATCTCGCTCAACAATCGTCATACATCGCTCGTTTGACACGATTTGCACCCGTAGCAAGGGTAGCTAGTCATTGCTACACGAGCACGTCGCATTAACTTGCTAGTACAATGTCTATCTCGCTTGATGATTCCAACTACAACACAAAACAATGAGTGCATGGTTAGTTCATATAAACCTACGCACTACCATTCCCGATTCGACCCGAGTCGTACAAGTCCCGCCTAAAAGCGCATACACATAAAAGTCTAAGTCTAGGCACCTATCTCAAGTCGCCTAAATCCCTTAGACCATGCTCTGATACCACTTGAAACAACCCAACCCGTACTCCGTACGCTATAAAATTTTTTTTTTTTTTTTAATATACACATTTATGCGCCAATTAAATATGTAGACCAACTCACAAGTTTCATTAAACCGTACAACCATTACCAATGTTTACAAAAGGCACAATGGCCGTTAATTAAGTCAATACAAGTTTGACCGAATACAATGGTAGTTTATTAACCAAACGACCCGACGAGCATGGTTTGGGACTAAACTACCCAAAAGGTGGCCAACTTCCAAAAGCTCCTACAAGCACATCATCAAGGACATCTAGTGTCCGAAAATCCCCTTCCCTTTATCCTCACCTGCAACTAAAAAGATAAACAACGAGAGGGGTAAGCTAACGCTTAGTGAATGCAATAATTATACATGATCATATATAACCTACTTACTTGCATACACTTACACAATACCACATACAAGCTAGCAACTCAACCAACATGAAATCCATCATGCATAAACTACTATCCACATTCCACATCAAGCTAGCAATAGTATTAGCATATAGTTCTCAATATAATATGCTAAGTACAATTCGCACATCCATGGTTAACCAAGTATACAAGAGAACGGTACATGAAGGTCCGTTGGAGTTCATAACATCCACTAGTGTTACTTATACACCGCGTAATCACTAGTCCCCCGGGTGATGTCTTAAACACCGCGACTAACTCACCCTTACACAATGTGGCGTCTTAAACACCGCGACGAATCCACACTTCATTCAATACAATGAGTGGTGTCTTGATCACCGCGACACTTCCACTCTCATGACATTGTGGTGTCTTAAACACCGCGACAATTCCACAAGTCAATTACACAATGAGTAGTGTCTTAAGCACCGCGACAATACTACTCGTTACCTAAAATGTGGTGTCTTGAACACCGTGACACTTCCACATTCATACCACACAAATAAATACATTATATACATTCACGCATAATTATTCCACTCACCTTGACACAAGGATGATGAATATTCGCTTCCAAACTCAAAGCCAAGTACCTAATACATTAAGTACCAATTCAATACATAAACTAGTGGAATTAACCACATTACAATTACTTGGGCATTTAATGACTCAATTCGCATTAAATGACCCAACTACATCACAACCGCCCTCTTAATGGCCACGACTCGACTTTAGTTACCAACATTAGTGCATTAAAGTCTACTAGCCTCAATTGACATCCACCTAGGGTAATTTACACCCATTTTACCCAAACTAGGTCAACTAGTACATTCTTGACCCATTTTGACACTTTCACATCCAAACTAGTCAAACATAACCCAAATGACATCTCTTTTAATTTTAACAAATGTTTAATGCTTTTAATATCATTAACACTTTCAACTCACAATTACAAGGCCAAAACCCTAGATTATGGCCATTAGGGTTTCATTACAACAACCTAACCCAAATTCACCCATTTTACTCCCAAATGGGTCATACAAGCTTCTATTAACCAAAACCCTAGCCATAATCAATTAAAACTCGAAACTTAGAGTTAGAACTTACCGAGACTATCACCACGTAGCTAGAGTCACAAGGAACAACTTTAATACTTGCTCCAAAGATCAACCCTAAATCCTTCCTCTCTCAATCTCACTTTGAATCCAAATGGGTGTTAGAGTTTTGGGAGAGAAATTGAAAGAAAATGAAAAAGGAAAATGAAATAAATGAACTAGTGGACCAGATTTAATGCACCCATCTGATCTATACGTCCATTTACCATTTTGCCCCTCAAAATCTCTTAATTTAACCTAAAACCGGGACCTGGCCAGCAGGCCTGCCGCGGCGCGGCACTAAACGTCGCGGAGCGACGAATCAAAGTAAAATTCACCATGCTTAAGTCCTGTTCTGATCTGGAAACGCTTGATGGGTTGCGGCGCGGACCCTTTTGTCGCGGCGCGACATACGACTGGGTCTGGCCACTTCGACTAGTTAGTCAACTTCCAAGGTTTCCACAACTAATTCCTTCATTCTCGTTCCCAATACACGTCTAAGCCTCACATCTAAGTCTCACGAGACCTAACACTACACAAGCTCATTTGTGCACTTATATACGCACATGTTAACTAGCACATAATAAATTATATATATACGTTTATCTATACAATTACGCATAAGCTTCCGAATCATAACTTACAAATGGTTAAATATGTACCTTTAGTCACGTACGGGAAAAACGGGATGTTACATGATTTAGAAGAATGAGAAAGGGAACCAGTTTAATTCAGGTTATAAATAATTCAAAGGGGTTTAAATCGTAAAAACAAAAATGGAGGAATGGTTTGGGTGTATTGGAGGGGAAAGAGAGGTCTTGAGTTTGAACCTAGGTCACTACAATACTCTTTTTATTATTAAGGGAAGCTGTTGGGCTTGTTTTACTGTTTGGGCCGTAGGGTTAGGGTGTTGGGCCAAGAATTCTGTTGAGCCACGAATTGAGTCACTATTGGACCATGTTTCCTTAGATTAATCGTTGGGCTTATGTCTTGTGTATGGGCCGTGATCCGTTTATATTGGAGCTGAATGGATGACAAAACGAATGCTGAAGATCCAATGCCACTGCTAGCTTAATTGGTTGTTTCTATTACGGTTTAAAAAGAATGACGGAATAAGTATATTTAATCTAGCAAATTATTCAGGAAATACAAAATGGATAAATGGTTTGGAGTGTTAGGGGTGAACGGGATGTCGAGGGTTCAAGCCCGGGCATGGGCTGCTATTTCTTTTTAGGCCATTTTTCCTTTAAGGTAGTATTTTATTTAATAATAATAATAATAATAATAATAATAATAATAATAATAATATTATTATTATTATTATTATTATTATTATTATTATTATTATTATTATTATTATTATTATTATTATTATTATTATTATTATTATTATTATTATTATTATTATTAAGTATCATGACTTTCAATCTACCATTATTATCATTAATATTATTACTACACATAAAATAACTAGTAATATTATCAAAAAAAATTATGTTTCATTATGAAACCTAAATGTTATTATTATTATCAACACTGTTTTAGTACCATTAAAATCTTTATTTTAACAAACCAAAAGTTATTCATATAAAAATATATCAAATACATAAAGGATAACTATATAAATATTGTATTACTATTTTAAATAAGTAATATATAATTAATATATACAAACGGGTTTGATTAATATTACATGTTAATTATATGTGTTAATATATATATAAATGATATAGGTTCGTGAATCCGAGGCCAACCCTACTTTTTGTTCAATGCCGTCATATGTATTTTTACTACAAAATACAGTATGGTGAGTTCATTTACCCTATTTAATCTTTACATTTTTAGGCTGAGAATACATGCAAATACTTTATTAACTGTTTTAAAATATTTATATGCGTGAGTTTCATTACTCCCTTTTTAAATGCTTTTGCAATATATATTTTTGGAACTGAGAATACATGCGCTTTTATAAATGTTTTACGGAATAGACACAAGTAATCGAAACTACATTATATGGTTGAATTATCGAAATCGAATATGCCCTTTTTATTAAGTCTGGTAATCTAAAAATTAGGGAACAGACACACTAATTGATGTGAATCCTAAAGATAGATCTATCGGGCCCAACAAGCCCCATCCAAAGTACCGGATGCTTTAGTACTTCGAAATTTATATCATGTCCGAATGAGGATCCCGAAATGATGGGGATATTCTTATATGCATATTGTGAATGTCGGTTACAGGTGTTCACCATATGAATGATTTTTGTCTCTATGTATGGGACATATATTTATGAGAAATGGAAATGAAATTCTTGTGGTCTATTAAAATGATGGAAATGATTATTTATGTAAACTAATGAACTCACCAACCTTTTGGTTGACACTTGAAAGCATGTTTATTCTCAGGTACGAAAGAAATCTTCCACTGTGCATTTGCTCATTTTAGAAATATTACTTGAAGTCATTCATGGCATATTTCAAAAGACGTTGCATTCGAGTCGTTGCGTTCATCAAGATTATTATTAAGTCAATTGTAGTTAGATATATTATGAAATGGTATGCCTATCGTCAACTTTCAATGTAATGAAAGATTGTCTTTTCAAAAACGAATGCAATGTTTGTAAAATGTATCATATAGAGGTCAAGTACCTCGCGATCTACTCAACTGTTGTGAATCGTTTATAATCGATGTGGACTTCGTTCGAATGGATTAGGACGGGTCTCTACATAAAACATTAGAGATTACATAATCACATGTAGAACGAAGATAATTGATGTAGAACAATATGTAGAATGATGACTATTCTTGAGGTATAGATTGTGAGGTTGAGGCATGCGATGTTGAAACTTGGGTTGTTGGTGGTACTGGTTATGCTGCTGGTGCTGCTGATGCTTGTAACCTTTGCACCGTATTCTCCAAATTGATTACTCGAGCGCGAAGCTCGTTGATTTCTTCCATTATTCCGGGATGATTGGCAGTTGGAACAAGCAGAAAGATAAGGTTTAGAATTTGGGATATCATATAATCGTTGTGGGATATCCTGGCAATGAGGGTGAATATGGTGTTTCGGATAGGTTCGCCGGTGAATGCTTCAGGTTCATCACCAATAGGTGAATTAGGTTGGTGGAAAGGATCACTTTCTTCTCGTCTTCATTGAATAAGTCGACTACGAACCCATCCCCAATTCATCCAGAATAGATGATGGCTAATTGGTTGATCCATTCCAGTCACACTGCTTTCGGAGCTTGAGTGAAACTCCATATCGGAATCCGAGGGACTTGAACTAGTGGTGAGTTCCATTTCATACGATTGAATAAAGAATGTTTCGATATGAAATGATTTCCAGTTATCGGATGGTATTCTAATTATATAGAATATCTATATATATAGAACAAAGGATTTCGTAGATTACGGACGGATTTACGGAATATGTCAGGCAAAGTTTTACAGTAACATATACGCTAAGATATGAATTAGCAGATACACTAGGATATGAATTTTGTCTATACACTATTCATGCAATCAATGCAGTAAGATGTGTCTAGACTAAGAATGATAAGCAAGTGATTCCCTAAGAATGATAAGCAGGTAATTTTCGACACAAAATGATAAGCAAAACTTTTGACATGTAGACACAGTCGAAGTCTAGACTCACTAATGCATCCTAACAACTATCAGTTAGACACACTAATACAAGACCTGGTTCGCTAAGACCACCGCTCTGATACCAACTGAAAGGACCCGTTCATATACATTATAAACGATTCACAATAGTTGATTACATCGCGAGGTATTTGACCTCTAAATGATACATTTTACAAACATTGCATTCATTTTTTAAAAGATAAACTTTCATTTCAACGAAAGTTGACAGACATGCATACTATCTCATAACTATGAATGACTTATTATCAATCTTGATGAACTCAACGACTCGAATGCAACGTCTTTTGAAATATGCCATGAATGACTCCAAATATCTTTAAAATGAGCAAATGCACAGTAGAAGATTTCTTTAATACCTGAGAATAAACATGCTTTAAAGTGTCAACCAAAAGGTTGGCGAGTTCATTAGTTTATCATAAACGATTATTTTCAATAATATAATAGACCACAAGATACTCATATTTAGAAAAACAATCTGTGCAGGTCTAATCCTGCTATAAAATCATTCATATGAAGAACACCGGAACCTTTCAAAACAACTCACCAACGGTAGCTAGTGCGTAGTGCAATGCAAAATCATCTCACCGTGGTAGTTAATACAACATAATTTTACAATGGTAGCTAATGCGTAGTGCAATGCAAAATCATCTCCCCGAGGGTAGCTAAAACGGTAGTTAATGCGTAGTGCAAATCAAAATCATCTCGCCATTACTAACTACTAAATCGAACCATTTCGGTAGCTAGTGCGTAGTGCAATGCAAAATCATCTCACTGATGGTTGATAATACAATCTTTATAGAAATCAAACTTCTAAATCTAAATAATTCTATCATAGAATGTAGTTTTGAATATTTGTGTCTATTTCGTCAAACGTTTATAAAAAACAGTTCATGTATTCTCAGTTCAAAAAATATATCTCAAAAGCATTTAAATAAAACAGTTATAAAACATCGCATGTATTCTCCGTCCCAAAAATGTAAGGAGTAAAAGGGAGCAAGTGAAACTCACTATACTGTATTTCGTAGCAATAATGCAAATGACGGCACTGAACAAGTGCAAGGTTGGCCTCGGATTCACGAACCCTTTTGAAAGTCTTTTTAAAAAAACAAATTGCTCCATAAGAGACTCGAACCCGTGACCATTCGCTAACCCGAAACACATCCCAACCACTCGTCTATCTTTTGTTTTTCTGAAATATTCTACATTTTAATTTATATAACTCGATTTTTCAGTTTTTTCCCCATTCTTCTTCTTCTTCTTCAATTCCAATTTCGACCAGAGTCCCAATCCAAATCATAACAATAAATCATCCATTTAGTTTTAGGACTTTAAATCTAATCATGTGCATCTGTTATGATTGTTCGATATAAAAAATAAATAATTAATTGAAACAGAAACAGGTCTGTACGTTTGAAAACATAAACGAAGATCAAAATTTGGTTTTTAAAATTGGATAGTTTTTAGACTTTAGTTCCTTCATGAAATACGTTCTAATTCCTTAATATAAACTTTATAAATCATTAGTTTCAACTGAAATCTTAAAATGAGTTCAAATTTTGTGAAGAACAAATAGGTTGACTTTTGAAATTTTAACATTGACTTCAAAATTCGTAGCCAACAGAAAGAATTGAAGTTTTAAGCTTTGCAGATAGTTTGGCTAAAAGATTCCTAACAAAACTTTATTTCTATATTTTGACCATTTAATCGATTTCAAGCTATTGCTAATCACACTTAAAACACTATGAACTCAAACATCAATCTTGAATTTAAGAACATTTTAGCTCCAAGTTTCTACATGAAAAAGGTTCTAAATTGTTCCTAAAAACTTTATGGATCATCAATTAAACTTAAAACTTAACAATAAGTTCGAATTTTACTACGAACGATTCAGTTGACTTTTTGTAATAAGACTTTGACTCGGAAATTTGAATTCAATATAAAGAATTAAAGCATGAAAACTTACAGAGAGCTTATTTAAATCATTCCTAACAACTTTGCATTGATAGATTTTGAAATTTCATTCAAATCGACCTTTTGTTAAATTGAACCAAGAACAGAGAGTACCGAGCTGTATTTTTATGTCATATGTTTTTAATTCGATTACCCTTGTAGCGTATGATATATAATGTAAATTTTTCTGTTTTCAATCGTGATTGAAATTGACATGTAACAAATTCCGACATAAACAAAACTCGATCACAGTATTGATGGTTACAGATTCGTTCCTTTCCTCTTTATTTATAGATTATATGATTCATAAATATATTAGTTTTAATAATAATTAAATTACTAATAATAATAATAAATAATAATGATAAATAAATAATAATACTGATTTCCTAATAAATATATCTGTATATAACGGCATATATATATATCTGTATATATTTATTTGTATCTATACATCACTATATATGTATATCTCTTTATATATTTATTTTAATAGATTATAATTAATATTATTAATAAATATAACTATTATAATAATGCTCTTATAGAATAATAATACAAATTTATAATTAATATAACAGTAATAATAATATTGCTAATGATATGATAACAATTACCATAAATATATAACAATAATATTGTTAATAATAATAATACTAATTATACTAATATTATTAATAATAACAATAATATTAATAATAATATATCAATTTATATATCAACTTATTCATACTCAATTTCATATATATATATATATATATATATATATATATATATATATATATATATATATATATATATATATATATATATATATATCTTGTATTAGAAATAATAATATTAATGGTACAAATATTAATATTAATATTAACATTAACAATAATAATGAAAGTAATAATATTAATATTAATATAACAATCATATATTTTTAATGTATAATTATATTTAACATATTGATAGTATATATTCTAATCGTACCACATATAACATATGTTGAATATTATTTATTAATTTTAATATAAATACATTATACAATATGTGTTTATATATTAAATATAATTGCCTTATATATTTGTAAATATTATATATATATATATATATATATATATATATATATATATATATATATTTACTTGATGAGTTATTTTCTTTTATTAATATAAATTTCGACATATAATATCTATAACTTTTATATATATACATACATATGCATATTTATTTACAACCAATTGTTCGTGAATCGTCGGGAGTAATCAAAGGTTAACTGAATCGATGTAAACAATTCAAAAATTTTGAGACTCGGTATAACAGACTTTGCTCATCGTGTCGAAATCATATAAAGATTAAAGTTTTAATTTGATCAGAAATTTCCGGGTCGTCACAGAAGTAAAGTCTTCCAATTTATGTTGTGTTCCAAGCTTGAGAGTGAAGTCTCTCAAGTTAAGTTTTGTTCCAAAAAGACATAAGCTTGGAAGTACAGTCTTCCAACTATCGCGCAATGGACCCATCGCCAATCTTACACTAAAGGTAGTTGCTTTCTCATTGCTTCCAACACCGAGGGGTAGTTCACTTGGGTGATATACCGAGAAAGTAACTATCCGTGCAGCCGTCCCACCACCGGGATGGCTTGTATGCACATCGCCTTTATGAGCCCAAGATAGTTATTGTCTCATCGCCTTCAATACAAGAAGGTAGTTCACTTCCGTGATATACCGAGGCATTAACTATCCGTGCGGTTGTACCAAAACCGGGATGGCTTTGAAATGCACAAAGCTTTTAAACCATCAAATTTTCGAAAAACTTGTCTCGTTTCACAACTTGGCTCGTTTTCCCTTTTCAAAAACAAAAATGGTTTTCTTAAAAAGCCTTGTCTTCCTTAAGGCTTAAACGTTTTTCTTGGATAACTCATGTGACTTGGTGCTCCATTGTACTCAAAAGAAGCGTGCGGGCACTACAAGAAAAACGACCTTATAGGACCTCCATAAAGGTCTTATTATGTACTCTAATAGGACCTTCGAGCCGATAGGACCACTAACGAAATAGTCCTCCCAGGGTGGCGTCCCAAAAGACTAATAAGGGTCCTAACAACATATTACGACCTTATTAGAAAAGGGTTTTAAAAAATGTATAAGCACCCTTACGAAAAGTCTCATGAACATATTAGGACCTTATTATAGGGTCATATAATGTGACATCTAATGTGTTAAAACATATAAGTACTTTATTTAAGGGTTCTAAAAAATATATGAGGATCTTCAAAAAGGGTCCTAATAGCTGAAAAAGTTTATGAAACCCATGAATAAGGGTTCTATAATATCATTAAGGACCGTTAGGAAGGGTCCCATGAACATATTAAGACCTTATTATAGGGTCATATAATGTGACTTCTAATATTTTAAAACATATAAGGACTTTAATTAAGGGTCCTTAAAAACATATCAGGATCTTTAAAAAGGATCCTAATAGCTGAAAAAAGTTTATGAAACCTATGAATAAGGGTTCTATAATATCATTAAGGACCCTTAAGAAGGGTCCTATGAACATATTAGGACCTTATTATGGGGTCATATAATGGGACTTCTAATATTTTAAAACATATAAAGACTTTATTTAAGGGTCCTAAAAAACATATTAGGATTCTTAAAAAATGTTCTAATAAGTTTATGAAACCCACTAATAAGGGTCCTATATTATCATTAAGAACCATACAAATAGGGTCCTAAAATAAGTTTTTGAAAGCCATAAATAGGGTATTATAAAATAATTAAGGACCACACGAATAGAGTCCTAAATACTATATTCCGACTTTTCGATAGGGTCCTAAAACACACACAAAAAGTCCTAAAAAGCACATGGTAGACTGTTAATGAAGGTCTTAATATCCTAACTAAGATAATGATACCCTTTTTAGGGTCCTATAATATAATTATTTACATTATAAATGGGTCCTAAAACATATATTAAGATCCATTAAAAAGGTCCTAATATCTCAACTAAGATTATGAAACCCTTTTTAGGGTCTTATAATATAAATATTTACAATACAAATTGGTCCTAAAAACATATATGAGGACCTTTTAAAAGGGTCCTTAAATCTCAAAGTAAAATTATGAAACCGATTTTTGGGGTTGCGAAAATCAGCTATAAGGGTCATGATAAATATAAAATAATTATGGGCATGATATTAAAATTATAATTAAAACAAACAAATTCTATAAATGAAATTGACATCCAACAACTGATTTTTATTTAATAGCAAACTTAGAATCTCATATATGTTTCATCTGGAAGTAAACATAGTTACAAAAATCAAATATAAAAGTCTAGTAACAATTGGCGATAATAATAAAGAAGTAAACACATGAATCCTAAGAACTAGTAGATCGATCATGAAGCAATCTTCTTAATCAAAAGGTACTACCTACAAAAAAAAAAATATTTCATATGTTAGTTTTAAACCTTCGTGTTAATATAACTTATAATTACAAAAATACACTTTAAGAAGGTCATACCTCGACAAAATTTCTTGGCCATACAATAGGCGTGCCTATAGCTTCAATAATTGTATCCCTATGTCCATACGGCCTAACCAGCTCCTCTTCTTTTTGAATTGCCACCTGAGGATTAACCGAACAATATCTTGTACCAATCTCTTTCCCTCCCACCACATCTTTTGGATCTAAACTCAAAATTCATCCTCTTGCTACTATGACAAACAGCTTGTGAATTCTCCTCAGATATACGTCAGACTGAACCTGAATATCATTTTACAACAAATAAGAGTTAAACTATACGGAGTATTTTTTAACATTGAGAAGACAAAGTTTTTTATAACATAAACATACCCGTAAAGGTGGAGGTTCAACGACTGGTGAGGTAACTGGGGAAATAGTTGAATCACTGTTAGACTGATTCTTTTCCCAATTCAGTTGTGCTCTTTCCGCCTCTAATTCCGTGATCCTTGATTTCAACATTTGATTCTCTCGTGTGTAAGCAACACGAGATGTTGTTACACCCTATAGATCAGTAGCCCGAACACCTAAGCCGTATAGGTCAGCATTTCCATATTTATCGTTTCCCTTTACCTTCGAGAAAATGTCATCTGGCCCAGGCGCATCGCTTGTACCAGGTGGACTATTCTTTTAAGTTCATTCATTTCACGCTGTAATCCAAATGTTAAAACAGTTTGATCAGCGTAACAGAAATATTACACATGAGCAAAATTATTCAGTCAAAAAATTGACACTAGTAACAATATTACTTACAATGGCATCTTTAGCTTCCAAGAAATTTGTATTGCCGTTATTAGAGAAACACTTTTCAAACATTTCATAACTCGTTTTTCTAGTGAGTTGCATCAGCTTCTTCTTCGCTTGGTTCGATTTATTTTTTTCACTAACTTCCTGAGGTAGGAAAGTGATGTCTCATAAACGACAATACATTGATATAAGTAATATATAAGATGTGGCAAGATAATAATTGAATACCTTGTTGCGTCTTCTATTCCAGTACCTTACAAGTCTTTTCCAATGATCTTCTTGGACTTGTGAAGACCTAGAATTATACTGTTCTTGGAGTGATAAAGTTGGATCATAGTATTGCTTTTTTAATCTTGCCTCCAATTCTTTACCTTCTTCCCTAATGATCTCAAGATCCACCCTTTAGCAATATCAGGAACATCGAATTTCGACTACAATAATAACATGTAAATTGATCAATTAAGTGCACTAGTAGTACAAATACAGAATTCTGAATATGTACCTCTACTACGTTAAGCAATGATTTCTTTTTAGCAACATGTTTCTTTTTATCAGAACTTAGTTTACTCCATCTCCTGTAGACTGGGCAATATACGCTACTCCTGGCCATGGTTCCCAAGAAATGGGTGAGTTCACTAGTATTTTTATTAACTGGTTACCCAAGATTATTAAACAAAACAGTGGTTAGAATTTTGTCTTCTTTTCCCAAAGTTGTTAGCATTTTTGTTGGGCCTCTTTTTGGTCTGATCTTTTCGCTCTTTTCTGCGTAATAAAATAAATAAATAGCCACCAATCCCAATCAATTAAATGAATCAAATAGTGAATATAAGCAACCAGATAGACAAAGATAACCTGCTGCAATTTCTATGATGTCAACTGTGTCATCTTCGTCCATAAGTTGAAGCTCATCATCATCTTCTGGTATTTCATCACAAATGTCATACTATAAGTTATAATGTAAGAATTATAAATTCAAAGAAAAATTCGTCTCAGTTGAGAAAATTTACCGTATTCTATTTCCCTGTCATATTGTTCGTGGTAATGTTCATAATCATCATACATACTTGTTAGTGTATCACAACAGTCATAATGAAAGTTAGAATATACTTAAGTATTAGTAAACAAATGAAATATTCATGTGACTATAGCAAATAAACCATCTGCATATTCAGTTTCTTGATTTTCTTCATGCAGTTCATTCTCATATCCATTGAAGACGCCGTTGCCAGTTTCATTTTGTTCTTCATTACTATTTGTTTCTGTAATTGCAATAAAAATAATATGAAATTGTATAAGTATATATTCATAATCATACTAGTCATTAAATATCAAAAATGTATTAAGTATTAGAACAGTCATAATGAATGTAAGTGTAACATCCCGCATTTTTCCGTTAAATTATTTTAACGCCCGTCTTTTTTTTTTTAAATAATACCTTTCGTTATTTAAATTCGTAATTTCCGTTGACTAACGTTCATAATAATTCCGTCATTTAATTATAACACCTCTCGTTAACTTGCGTTTTAAAAATATTCGATCGGTTAAATCCCGCACCCGCTTCTAAACTCGAGGGACTAAAATTGACACGGGGCAAACTAGTTGACTAGGTCAACTAGTCCACCCCAATCACCACCATTCAATCACCTCCATCTCTCTCTCTTTCTCTCTAGCAAGAACACACACACAAACACCCAATTCAATCATTCATCATCTAAATCCGATCTAGGAGGCTTACAACAAAACAAATTACATATTTGGAATCCTCTCTTCATCCTCTACAATTTGATACCAACTTCATCTCGTTTGGGTAACATTTCTAAAACTCTAGATTTCTCTAAATTCGTGTTTTTGACTTGAAATGTTGTTAATTAGTGTCTATGGCTCATTGTGATGTCGTGTATGTAATTTGTATGCTCGATTCGTTGTTTTTGGTGTAACTAGTTTAATATGAAAATTACTTGCTAAATCCTTGATTTTGGATGATCAAATGTTGTTAGATTGTTAAAGTGCAGGTTTTAAAAGTGTTACTAGTATCATTAGCTTCGTTTTGATGTATAGGTTGATTAAGGAAACTCCAAGAACATGATTAATGATTTTGTAAACTTGGATTAGGGTTTGATGAGCTTTACATGAACTTTTGATGCGTCAAATGCTATGAGATATTGTTGTTAAGTGTTTTGTTGCAATGTGTGTTTGATTACCTTCGAAACGGCATAACATACATGTAAATTGGTTGCCCGAATCATAAAATGCGTTTTTGGAACTCGAACTTTGATTATGAACGTTTAATTACGGTTTTTGGTTGTTGTAAGTGGAAGTTTGATTGATGAAATGTGCTTAGTTGTATTCCTCGTCAAAATACCTTTCCAACGATATATGATAGGCATTATAAGTGTTTGCGGGTCAATTGTTGTGTTAGAATTGATTTTGGCTCGTGCATACTTGGGAAAAACAGAAACAGACCTGCACAGATGGTGGCGCGGCGCGCCCCATCCCCGCGCGGCGCGCGGATGTGCCTGGTCAGATTCTGACCTCCTCGTCCCATTTCACGTGAAATGTTTGATGACCTACGGACCTCCGATTCACATGAAACTTGTTTTAATATACTTGTATATGAATAATTAGCATAGAAAATTTGTCCGGGACCCGACCCGAACGTGTTGACTTTTGTTGACTTTGACCCGACCAAGTTTGACTTTTTGTCAAACTTAACCAATTAATTATGCAATCTTTCTAACATGATTCTATACTTGTATCTTGCATGAAACTTGACAATTTGCTTCACATGCTACATAATCGAGTCGTATTGAGCCATAGGACTAATTGAACATCTTTGACCGTTTGTGTTTACCGTTATTGATACAACCTATATGTTTAGGTCAAGACTAGCTTTGTCTTTGCACGCGTCTACTTGTTGAAGTACTTTATTAACTCTTGCACTCAAGGTGAGATCATAGTCCCACTTTTACTCTTTTTGAACTTATATTGGGATGAGAAAACATAAACGATTCTTTTGAACTAAGTGAACACAAGAACGGGAAAACAAACATTCTACATACGAGTTTAGAACAAAAATCCTCAATTCGATTATCATTAGTTACACTTGCCGGGTGTAAGCGAGAACTTATGTTATATGGCCATATGGGTTGACAACCCTCATCTTTGACGGTTCGCTACCGTCTACGGATGAAATATATTTTCGAGAATCAGTGTTTGTTCTAGCACTAAGTGATGGGGTATACAATGGAAGGAATGTTAAGCTTTGATAATTGGGTGCTCGTGAAACAAACTTTTGGAATGTATTACTATTATTTCATTGATGCAAATCTTGTGGTTCACTTGTACTTACTTACTTAAACCTATGATTTCACCAACGTTTTCGTTGACAGATTTCTATGTTTTTCTCAGGTCTTGCACGATATGTGAAACATGCTTCCGCTTACTATTTGATACTTGCATCCGATGTCGAGTATACATGCATTTCATGGAGCGTCTTTTGACTTTATTTTAAACCGTGTCGCCTAGATTTCAATCGTACTTATAACGTTGTAACTTAACTTTTGGTTGAACAATTCTTGTAAACTTTGAAACAATCTTTATTTTGAAATGAAGGCGACATATTTTGGTCAAACGTTATCTTAAAGACTTATAATCAGGTAATGGGACCCACGTAGCCGACGCCGTCACTTGACGATTTGTCGGGGTCGCTACAAGTGGTATCAGAGCCTTGGTTGTAGGGATTTAGAGTTCATTTGTGTCCACCCCGAGTCATAGGGTACATAGGTGAATCTAGACTACAACCGGCATATAGACTGAAGTAGGAATTATTTGACTAATTGTGCATTTATACTCGAACTCTTCTATCATATCTAACTCGTATTCGATCTTGATCTTACGTTGATAAATTTTGTTGATGCGCCACCTTGACTTTATGAAGTAATGTTAAATGCACATGAGAATCAGGGTAATATAATTTCCGGGATTATATTACGGTGATTCACATGGACGTTCCGACATTATGACGTAAAGAATTTAAGGCGAGTCAAGGAAAAAAAAAAAATTTTCCTCTCTATCCTATTTCCATACTCCGGTTAGTATTGTTGAAAATACTAACCAACGATATTCTTATCTCATGAAGGAACAATGGCTCACCAAGGTCAACACAATACTCCTCTCGAAACTCTAGAACAAGCTCTTCAATGAATGATAACCACCGCCGTGGGTACGGCCGTGGCCGATCACTTTTCTAACAACAACAATCATGGAGCCGGTAACTCAATCGAGGGTTGCTCCTACAAGAACTTCATGAAGTACAATCCTCCCACTTTCGATGGAACCGGAGGACCGGTTACTCTCACCCGATGGTTTGAACAAATGGAGACCGTTTTTAACACAAGCGGTTGTCGAGACCAAGATAAGGTCAAGTTTTCCACCCTCACCTTCACCGGCATTGCTCTCTCGTGGTGGAACACGTATGTACAATTGGTGGGGAGCGATGAAGCCCACACACTCTCTTGGACCGAATTAAGAGAAAGAATGATCACCGAATACTTTCCGCGCGACGAGACTCGAAGGCTCGAACAGGGTCTAAGGAATTTAAAAACATTCGGAAATGACCTCAAAGCTTATAATCAACGGGTTACCGAACTAGTCTCGATGTGTCCAAATCTCATGACTCCTGAATCCCTAAGAGTCGAACTTTACATGGATGGCCTCCCTAAGAGCATTCAACACAAGGTAATGACATCTCAACCCACTAACCTACAAGAGGCTTTAACAATGGCCCGCCAAGCCTTAGAAACGGTGAATGAAATGGAAGCACCGGCACCAATGGTCGAGAACCACCCGAGTAACAACAAAAGAACATGGGAAGCCTCTCAATCAAGCAACCACAACAATAACAACAACCCCGCCAAGAAGCCTTTCGCCTCCAACGACAAGAAAGGCTATACCGGAAAACTACCTTTTTGTAACGAATGCCACAAGCATCACTTTGAAGGATGTGGCAGGTTTCACCACCGGCGCCAAGGACCCGTCGCTCGAAAGATGCCCAACGCACACAGAACGGGTGCTTGCTTCGAATGTGGCCAACTGGGTCATTTTAGGAATGTGTGCCCAAATAAGAAAATCAACCCCAACGCACGCCGTTGAACCTTCAACATCGACACCTAGGATGCCCGGAACGACGATGGACTAGTAACGGGTACGTTTCTTCACAACAAACCGTATACTTCATACTTATTCGATTTCATTACCGTTAGACGTTTTATAACCAAGTCTTTGACTCGTGCTCTTTGCACTCTACTTTTTTTCCCTAGACACTACTTAGGCAATTTAAGCGACCAACGGAAAAATATTGTGTGCCTATAAATATTATCGGAGGACATACGTTAAGAAATTTAACTCGACACCAATAGAACTAAAGAACTCAAAACCTATTCATTAAGGAGAAATTGTTGCCCTACATTTATGTATAGATTATTGTGAACTAAGAAATTTTCGGTTGTAAACCGATACCCTCTCCCTCGCATCCATGACCTCATGATTATTTGCACGAATCCCGTATATTCCAAATCGACCTCCGTTCCGGTTATCACCAATTGGGGGTTAAGGGAGACGATGTCTCCTAAGCCACTTTCCGAACTCGCTACGTTAGTTGTAAATCTCTCTTAGTACCGTTTGATTTATTTAGGGCTCGCCCGTATCCATAAACCTCTTGAACCGCGTATGCAAATTCATATAGACTAACCTGTATTTATAGATGACATCTTAACTTATTCAAGTAAAGAAGGAAAACGAACAACATCACCATCTTAAGCTCGAACTTTTGAGAAAGGAGCAACTTTATACCAAATTCTCCGAGTGAGAATTTCTGTTGAACGAAGTCCAATTTTCTAGACCATGATGTTAAAGGTCAAGGCATTACAATCAATCTCGAAATCAAGCCACATGTAATCAGGAAACTCTCCCAACTCAGACTTGTATTCGTAAAATCTTAGATCTCGTCTATTTTTACCGAAGATTCATTTCTGACTTTTCTCGTGTTACACGACTTTTAAACTCGTTAACTCACTAAGGAAAACTTTAAACCTCTTCATGTCTGAGCCTTGAACGTGATTCTTCACACCAACCTTCCTAGCTAAATTCGTATAGCACTAGATGGAACTCAAACATGGAAATATTTCTACTTGAACGCCGAAAGGCATACTCTCTCGTCTCAAAAAAAAAAAAAATTCAACATAACTAAAATTCGTTATTTTACACGAAGAATTCGAATACTAAATTGTGGATCCGATCAAACTTCTCGTCATCACGTACCACACTACATACCTCTGTTATTTCACCGTCACCGTCTGATATTACTGGAATTTAAGATAACACACAATCCAACGATACTTCACTCTTCTTTGATTTAACGCCCTTGTGTTTCTGATAATCGGTCAACTATTATTCAACCCCGAACTATACAACTACGTGTACTACCTCGTTTCTCTTTCAGACTTCAACTTTTGACAACTAGAGGCACATTATGGCAACCTCGAGATGCAAGCTCATCCTATTCTAAGTCCTCATTTCACTCCTATCTTTATCGCTCGCATTTCCGTTTAAAGAAATTCCTCATATTACCTAAGTATTCGCCACGAGGGTGAATAGTCCTAACGAACATTTTTTTTTTTCGAACCCTAAATAACTTGTTCAAACGTACCTTAAGAGATTCTATTCCAACACGGTGTATCTTTGTCAATTATTCCGTATCGAAATACTCGTTTCACTTCTAGTTTTACAAGAAACCTTGGAGACCCGTTTAGACATGAGTACCGCGTACCACCCACAAACCGACGAACCGAGCAAACGAACGATTTACGTCTTGGAAAGACATGTCACAAACTCGTATTGTCACCTTTAGTAGATCACTCTTACAACAGTAGATACCACTCGTGTGTTCACACGCACTTTCCGAAACCCTATATGACCGCTAATGTCATACCCCTGTTCATTTAACCAAAGCATCAACCACCGAAATCTGAACTCCATCAAGAAACAACAATTTAGATCGTTCAAGTCCGAGAAGGGCTCGAGACGACCCGTAGTCGCCCAAAAGAGTTATACCAAACTTAGATGAAAACCTCACAAATCCCAGTGTGTAACCGCGTAATATTGAGAAACCGCACCTTGGAAAGGTAAAATCCATTTTAGGAAATCGAGAAAGGCTATAGCCGCAATATTGAACCTTTTGAAACCTTGGGGCGTATTGGAACCGCTTCCTATCGTTTAGAACTTCTGACTCAATTAAGTTTCCGTTTACCCTACATTTCGTGTAACAAACTTAGAAACGTGTCCTGCGGAACAGGAACGTGCAATCCTTCTAGATGCACCAACTATTTATGACAAACTCCTCCTCATAGGAAAAACCGGCTGAACTTGTGGATCGTAAAACCAAGCCCTAATACAACGTAACACCCCGACTATCCGGATTCGTGGAATGTCTAAGAAAGTACCTTCAATCATTCGTAGAGTTACTACACTAGGTCCCGAGTAAGAGATACCGATTATTACTTCCAACTAAATTTCGGGACGAAATTTCTTTTGAGGTGTGGATAATGTAACATCCCGCATTTTTCCGTTAAATTATTTTAACGCCCGTCTTTTTTTTTTTAAATAATACCTTTCGTTATTTAAATTCGTAATTTCCGTTGACTAACGTTCATAATAATTCCGTCATTTAATTATAACACCTCTCGTTAACTTGCGTTTTAAAAATATTCGATCGGTTAAATCCCGCACCCGCTTCTAAACTCGAGGGACTAAAATTGACACGGGGCAAACTAGTTGACTAGGTCAACTAGTCCACCCCAATCACCACCATTCAATCACCTCCATCTCTCTCTCTTTCTCTCTAGCAAGAACACACACACAAACACCCAATTCAATCATTCATCATCTAAATCCGATCTAGGAGGCTTACAACAAAACAAATTACATATTTGGAATCCTCTCTTCATCCTCTACAATTTGATACCAACTTCATCTCGTTTGGGTAACATTTCTAAAACTCTAGATTTCTCTAAATTCGTGTTTTTGACTTGAAATGTTGTTAATTAGTGTCTATGGCTCATTGTGATGTCGTGTATGTAATTTGTATGCTCGATTCGTTGTTTTTGGTGTAACTAGTTCAATATGAAAATTACTTGCTAAATCCTTGATTTTGGATGATCAAATGTTGTTAGATTGTTAAAGTGCAGGTTTTAAAAGTGTTACTAGTATCATTAGCTTCGTTTTGATGTATAGGTTGATTAAGGAAACTCCAAGAACATGATTAATGATTTTGTAAACTTGGATTAGGGTTTGATGAGCTTTACATGAACTTTTGATGCGTCAAATGCTATGAGATATTGTTGTTAAGTGTTTTGTTGCAATGTGTGTTTGATTACCTTCGAAACGGCATAACATACATGTAAATTGGTTGCCCGAATCATAAAATGCGTTTTTGGAACTCGAACTTTGATTATGAACGTTTAATTACGGTTTTTGGTTGTTGTAAGTGGAAGTTTGATTGATGAAATGTGCTTAGTTGTATTCCTCGTCAAAATACCTTTCCAACGATATATGATAGGCATTATAAGTGTTTGCGGGTCAATTGTTGTGTTAGAATTGATTTTGGCTCGTGCATACTTGGGAAAAACAGAAACAGACCTGCACAGATGGTGGCGCGGCGCGCCCCATCCCCGCGCGGCGCGCGGATGTGCCTGGTCAGATTCTGACCTCCTTGTCCCATTTCACGTGAAATGTTTGATGACCTACGGACCTCCGATTCACATGAAACTTGTTTTAATATACTTGTATATGAATAATTAGCATAGAAAATTTGTCCGGGACCCGACCCGAACGTGTTGACTTTTGTTGACTTTGACCCGACCAAGTTTGACTTTTTGTCAAACTTAACCAATTAATTATGCAATCTTTCTAACATGATTCTATACTTGTATCTTGCATGAAACTTGACAATTTGCTTCACATGCTACATAATCGAGTCGTATTGAGCCATAGGACTAATTGAACATCTTTGACCGTTTGTGTTTACCGTTATTGATACAACCTATATGTTTAGGTCAAGACTAGCTTTGTCTTTGCACGCGTCTACTTGTTGAAGTACTTTATTAACTCTTGCACTCAAGGTGAGATCATAGTCCCACTTTTACTCTTTTTGAACTTATATTGGGATGAGAAAACATAAACGATTCTTTTGAACTAAGTGAACACAAGAACGGGAAAACAAACATTCTACATACGAGTTTAGAACAAAAATCCTCAATTCGATTATCATTAGTTACACTTGCCGGGTGTAAGCGAGAACTTATGTTATATGGCCATATGGGTTGACAACCCTCATCTTTGACGGTTCGCTACCGTCTACGGATGAAATATATTTTCGAGAATCAGTGTTTGTTCTAGCACTAAGTGATGGGGTATACAATGGAAGGAATGTTAAGCTTTGATAATTGGGTGCTCGTGAAACAAACTTTTGGAATGTATTACTATTATTTCATTGATGCAAATCTTGTGGTTCACTTGTACTTACTTACTTAAACCTATGATTTCACCAACGTTTTCGTTGACAGATTTCTATGTTTTTCTCAGGTCTTGCACGATATGTGAAACATGCTTCCGCTTACTATTTGATACTTGCATCCGATGTCGAGTATACATGCATTTCATGGAGCGTCTTTTGACTTTATTTTAAACCGTGTCGCCTAGATTTCAATCGTACTTATAACGTTGTAACTTAACTTTTGGTTGAACAATTCTTGTAAACTTTGAAACAATCTTTATTTTGAAATGAAGGCGACATATTTTGGTCAAACGTTATCTTAAAGACTTATAATCAGGTAATGGGACCCACGTAGCTGACGCCGTCACTTGACGATTTGTCGGGGTCGCTACAGTAAGAATATATGTATTAGAAAACAAATGAAAGATTCATGTGAATATAGCAAATAAACAGTCTTCATAATCAGTTTCTACATTTTCTTCATGCACTTCACGTTCATTTCCATTGAATAAGTTGTTGCCAGTTTTAGTTTGTTCTTCATTCCTGTTTGTTTCTGTAATTGCAATTAAAATCGGTTATGAAAATGTTAAGTAAATAGTCATAGTCATAATAGTCATTAAATATCAAAAATAATATACCTAAGGCTTTCTTTTTGTCTAAAAAAAAATAAAAATTACCCACCGGTCATGACTTTTGTTGTTGATTTGGTCTGTTGTGTTTCATTTTGATAAGCCACTTGAATAGACTCTTTTTCCTTACTCGTGACTGCAATATCTTTGTCAGTCAATGGCAAGTTGTTCAACTTAGATCTTGTATTCCTAATAGGGGATGATGGTGAATGAGCAGTATGGCGTTTCTGTGATAAATTAGTTGTTTGGTTAATGGTCAATGGTTTAATGAACGTTGCATGGTTGGTTGCAGATGTGGTTACATGTTTGCTTGCATGTGTTGTTTCAGATATGGTTGCAGGTTTGGTTGGAGGTTTTGTTACTGCTGTGGTTTCAGATGTGGTTACAGGTTTAGTTGCATGTGTGGTTTCAAGTTTAGTTGCAGAGATGGTTGCATCTGTGTTTATAGATTTCGTCGCAGATTTGGTTGCAGATTTGGTTGCAGTTGTTTTCTAGTAGAAAAAAGTGAAATGTAGTTAAAATACTTAGAATGAAATTATATAATCATA